>NC_138049.1:11884755-14607912 GCF_964194185.1 Rhinolophus hipposideros | reverse complement strand
GAGGAAGAGTACATCTCCTTAAAGGTTACATCTCCTTAAAAAAGGACATTCCAGCCCCAAACACAGAAATTCATACAATGTCACAATATGGGAATACTACTTATTGGTAGATTGGTTAATTGAAAAGTTTTGGGGGAATAATAATAATACAATAATAACCACCAAGGTAATCAGATAGGGGCTAGAGTAATAGGCGCGAATGTCAGGCTAAGACATTTAAACTTGGCAACCATTGAAGTTTGTTCAAGGTGTCGCTGATGTGCATTTCAGCGAGGTACGCCCAACCGTCTCCTGTATGAGAGCAGGTGTTCCTTACCTGTCTGTGCACTCTTGAGTATCAACTTGAGAGTGGGATCCCCTGGTCCAAATATCTTTCTTTAACAATCCTTGAGGGACTCTTTGAACATACAATATTGTGAAGTCATCAGACAAGAAATTAATTGACAATTCACATATCCACATTATGGGATGGCCCATATACAGTTTCTTAAAGCAAGAATGTAAGTATGTAACCACCAAACTGCAAATACTATACAGACATCCCAGTAAGTTTTTGAACCTTTCTTACAAAGAAATTTGTGAAACAAACAGGACTAACTGATATGAGGATTCACATCCATCACCTTCTGTTAAGGGAAATATCTTTGTCCCAGGTCTGTCAAGCTCTTCTTTCTTCTTCCTCACTTATGATAATTTGGTGATCCTTGTAGGGACCTAGCTGGACCACATTCCATGATAATCCACAATGGGTTGATTATTTCCTTGCATCAGGGATAAAACAATATAATTCAGAGATCAATTTCCTATCAAGCTTGCAATTTCTCAAAGTTGAGTGTGTAAGTAGAGAGATTTCCTCAACTATAATCCTAAACGCTAGCTACATTTTTTTCACTTAACCCCTGTGTGAGTCTAGACAATGCTGACATTTAATTAGGCATGTTCTCCAATGTGATAGCCAGCTCCGAGTGATGGCCCAGGAACAGCTTCCTTTCTGGACAAGACCACAGCAATGTGGGGGAGAAGGGGATGATACAGTCAGTCTATGACTTGGGAACAGCAGTGGCCAGGGGTTGGTGTGGAGAGAGAGCATGCACAGATTGCAGGCCACTGGGCAAGTCTCCCCACTACTTAGAAATATTTGCTTACTCTCGGGTCACACTTTCAAAGTCCTTCCTGTCTGAAGCCTGGTTTTGCTTTTAACCGTGTGGGGCCCTTTATGTGTTGTTAGCTATGCAAATAGTATCCTACAGAGATCAGACTGGCAGCAATGGCACATATAATGTGTGGGAGCTGGAAAGTGGATATATTCCAGCTGGGGAATTATGTGATAAGGACTGGAATTAAAGCCAGAGTAGGACTAGAAAGAAAAAATAAATGGTAGTGTTTCATCTTCAGGTATTGTATTTTTAATTGCAAGATTACAGGAGGTGCTTGTTAATTTAATTAATCCATATCAAGGTCATCTTTTCCTTTCTTTCTTTTTTACTTACTGAAGAGTTTTAAAAGACCCCTTTTGTTCTTGAAAGGTGAAAGGATACATTTCCTAAGAGAAATAGGACCTCAAAACATCTTGCTAGGAATGTGGGAGTCAACTCTCAAGAAAGTATTTGGTTGCTGGAAAGTGGCTGTGAAACTGGGTTCTTCATAAACAAAGTCCTTCTGTAATTACAGAAAAAGTTACTTGGAAACCGGTATACTCAGTGTGCCTGAAGTCAATCGCATTACAAAGGACTCCAATCTTCTTGGGCAGTTGAGCCCATGTAATTTGTGGGGATTCCATCTTCTGTCACATTTCTGTCCAGATATTTGGTAGACGGTTTTTTATGGTACTTAGTCAGTTGTCCAACTATGGTGATTAGGTCAAGGGAAATTATAAAAATGAAGAAATCAGTTTTGGAAAGAATGATTTTTAAGACAGCAAATTTGGAAAAAGCACGATGCTTCTTTGGCTTCTTGTTTAATTGGTTCTATCACAAAATTCCAAAGAAAAGTGGAACATCTCAGAATTCATACCCAATATGTTCATATGTCATCAGGTTTTGCTGAATTAAGCTGAAAGGAAAACATAAATGGGAATAAGGATTTGATAATGTGAATCAAGTTGAGGCTTTTAGGGGAAAGAGGGCTCAGAAATTAAAAGAAAGAAAGGAAGGAAGTCTGGAAGAATGGACCTGCACAAGAAGGTGAAAACAGATACGCAAATGTGATTGTGATGGGGAAGTGGATTTCATTTCTAGTCTGAAGAGAGTGATATGCACAAATGAAACCATTAGATCTCACGGTCTTTAACTGGTGCAGATGTGATTCTAAATATTTAGGGTATATCACAAAGGAACTTATTAAAACTGATTCCTAATAATTCCTAAGTTTATCCAGGATACTCTATTTTAGTAGAGTCTGATTGCTAAAGGTGATGAATAAAATCATTCCTATGTTAAGTAACAAAATAATTTGGGGGGAAAATGAGTTTGAGTTATTTTATTATGAATTGTGCATATGACAAAAACTCAGTTTACCGTAATAGCAAATCAGAAAGTTTCATCATGCTAACTTGAGAAAAGTATCTTGGGGTTAGAATGATGTCATCTTCAATTCTCATTTTGCAAGGTGCTCCCAGAGATAAAGCAGAAATTACATCTTTCTTCATTTGTTGTTTAATTCACCTTTTTGCCCAGATTGTCACACTGTTCTTCCAAGACTGAGTATTATGAACCTACTGGTAGCTGCTTCCTTCATTATTAAACTCTGATTAAATTATTAAATTTTAGGTCTTCAGAATTTCAAAAACAAATGCTCTCCATTCAAATGAATTTTCCTTTTTTCTTTTTTTTTTGTAAAAATTTCATGAGATTCATTTTTTTAACTTTGCATTTGTCTTTCCCGATTGTGCTACATTGAGCTATATTTAAAAGTTCATGTTTTAATTTACTAAATATGTTAATATGAAAATCCAGTTTTAGAGCATTTTATTCCTATTACCAAACATTTTAAACATTTTTCAGTTGCTGCGAGAACAACCTTAAAATCTTGGTTTCACTGGAACTTTTCCTTCTACAGTTTTTGCTTGGAATAAGGTATTTATTATTATTATTCTGGAAACAGCTTGCCCCAATTTAAAAGGGAAATGGAAAAAAAGGAATACCATTCTATGGAATATCCTAAGTTTCCAAATTTGCCAGCAACTTCTAAAGAGTTCTTATAGAGACTTCAGTGATGGCCCTAGATAATTATTTCTAAAATGACGTTGCGTCTGAAAGTGCCAATTTACAGTTTCAAAGACCTTTTTTTGGTGTTAATGAATAAGGATAACTATGGGGCTTTTCTGTTTTCTGATGATCAGTTTGTTCTCTAAGAGTATAATTATTCAGTTTCCTTTTTATTCCTGTCTACAGCACATGCATTCAGATCTTGAATGTAAAATTCCTTTCTTCACAGGTCGTAAGGTTAAGTCTGAAGATGTATAAAAGAAAGGAGAACTAGATAATCACTAAACTCATTTTGAAGGGAGCAGCATACAAGGGTGTCTGTGGGCTGCAAATCTTTTCCCTCCAAATTTGTGTTAGTTCAGGTACTAACTGAACCTCCCACGTGCTCTTCCTTCAACCCAAACACTCCCCATGGCAAATAAGGTCCAAACATCTTGACTGTGGAAAGGGATGGGACCCAGAAATCCCTGTGACCTGCTAGCAACACCATAGATGGTGCCTTTCACTGGTCCTCTGCTCTGTCCAATATTACAGGGGGACTGTGCTTCCGGTGGCTTTTGGTGAACCATCTAATTTACTATTTTTCATGCCTTCCTTTAAAAGAGAGAAGAGAGAGACAGAGAGAGAGAGAGAGAGAGAGAGAGAGAGAGAGAAATGGGGGAAGAAATTCCCATCTTAGTCTTCATCACAACACTTGTAAAAACTGAGATTGCCCCATCATAGCAACAATAATTTTTGGCAATATGGAATTTTCTAGGCAGAACATGGATGGACATTCTAAGGCAATTCCACAGGATCTACTTTTATTGATGGATCAGTAAAATGTACCACAAATGTACAGCTCTTTATTCCCTTGTACCTACAAATTTTTATGCTGCTCCTCACTCCTTATAAAGCTTTGGCCACGTTACCTAAGCTCTCTAAGCCCTGGTTTCCTAATGAGCCTTGACACACCAAGCAATCTTGTTCTAGTCCTGTTAAATTTACCCTAAGACAAAAATCGTCTATGAAAAGTGGTTTGCTTTTCAGTGAAACCAAAATGACATTTTCTGTTTCTCCATCCTAGACCCTCCCTTAGCACCTTCCAACCTGCAGAGAAGGGTAAACTGGGAAGACCTCATAGTGTTACATTCCCCCCCTTTCTTATCCCTATTCCAGTGGTGTGCTGTAACAACCAGCCGGGGGAAGCGGGAGGAGGGAGGCCCTGATTTGTAGCCTTTGTCAGTTTCCATGGTGTATATAATCCCGCCATGGCTGATTTCAAGTTACGAACTTGAAATAAACTGGCTCACAAAATTCCTGAAATTTTAACAATCAGCTCTTGAAAATGAGTAACCAACTCCCACACACCACTGCTTCTTACACTCATAAACATAGTTTTAGTAGTATCTACTCAATATAATGTGGGTCTTTCAAACTTCCGATTCATAATCCCTAATTCAAGATTTTAGGGGGTTTTGATGAAAGATTTTAGAAAGCTAATCCAGTGCATAAGCCATATATTATGTAATAGTCCTGCTGGAGTTTGAAGCAGTACCCCCAAATCAAACATTTAATATTAATATTTCTGCAGTTAAATGAACAGAAACCCCTACTACATGGGATTTAAAAAAAAAAAAACACGAAAAACTACAAATAGTATCCAACCATGAAAGGTGAGGTTTTATTGAGAAATGAGTTCAGTGCAGGGCTAACTTTGTTACAAATAATTTAAGAAAAAACTTCCAATATACAGGGTTGTTGGATTTTAGAACGGAGGAGAAAAAATTGCGAGCTGTCATTGTTTAAAGTAGCTCCTTAGCAGGGTACACGTGTACATTTGTCCATGAACTATAGAACTACAGAAGGCATAGAAGAAGGTGACCAAAATGGAGAGGGAAAGATGGCTGACACACAGAGTACCGACAAACTTCAGTGGTACGTGGCACATAAGAGACAGGTTTGGGGTCACAAACCTGGTTCCAGATTCTCATACTTCTTACTCCTCATAAACCCTTGGCCACATTACCTGCGCTCTCTAAGCCTTGGTGTCCTTATTTATAAAATGGAGAGAATATACCTTGCTGGGAGGGTTACATAAGATAATGCACATACAGCACTTCACGGAGAGTTGGGACATGGTAAGTGTTCAAATATCAGTAGCAATCATCGTTCCATCTACCAGCTTGTAGGGATTTGTTGTAAAATTGCAAAAGAGAAGCGATACAGAAGGATGAATGGGAAAACACGCTTGAGGCCTTTGTCATCAGTGTATTGTTTACATTTTTGACTCATTACATTTTTGAGAATAAAAGTAGTCTTATTTTCTCCCCACTCATTTTATTATTTTAATTATAGCATTCATGGCATTGAACTCTTGGAGGAAGGCCAAAGTATTTTCTATCAATCTTTTCCTGTGCAGTTAACCGCATGTCTTTAAAAAAGGAGGAGGTGGGGCGGGGGAGAGCTGGGAGGAGTCATTCCTTCTTTTATCTTTGTCTGGAAAGTTATCCAAAAGCAATTGGGAGTGAAAGGGAAGGAGCAAACTGCAGATCCACAAGCAGAACTTGGCTTAAGGGAATGTTTGTTTGGCCAAAACGATGTTTAAGAAAATTCGAATTCATGTGCCTCAAGTGTACACTACATCCTCACAACTCTGAGCAGCTGGACCTTTTTTTTTAAAAAAAATGACCTGGTCCAGCCCCTGAAAGCATTTAAATTTGAGATGCCCGATCTAAGGGAACTCCTCACAGTGTGTGCTTAAGGACATGCTGCTATTGGTATTTAGGATGTGACAAGTCTTTGTTGTGTAGGACTGTCCCCACCTTGCAGGAAGTTTCGTGACCCTGGCATTCAACCACCTATAGACTCCCCCTCCCATAGTGACCCCCCCCGCCCCCCCCCCCCGAAAACAGCACACACACACACACACACCCCTGCACACACATTTCCAAATGACTCTAAGGGGTGTAGTACTGCTCCTGTGGACAACTTCTCAACATAATATTTTTGAGAAATAAAGTCGGAAGTAGCCCCTCCCTCTAACATATCTGACACAGAGAAAACAGCTCAAAAAATAAATTAAATTTCAAAAGCTGCCAAATATACTCTATTATGAGTATATTTTGCTAATTTTGAAGCAGTATATTATGAGTATATTCTGCTCCTTTTGAAGCACATGCATAAACTGTCCACTGTTGCTTTATTTCAGTATAATACAACTAAGAATGTTTTCCATTACAAAGATCTTCTTCAGGCTATCTGCGTAAAATAATATTGGATTGTTTAACCAATAAGAATTAAGCTTACGTTTAAAAGTTTCAGGTTCTGGAATTTTTTCCTGCAAATATCCTTATTTACAAAGCATCTACACATACCTCTTACTTTATATTGGTTAAAATTGAGGAAATTGACATTTAGAGGAGTAGATTAAATTATGATATTAACCATGAGCTGTTTACACACCTTATTTTCACAGGTTTCTGTTATCCAGACACTTTTTTGTTGTCCTTTTTGCATCTCTTGGTGCCCCTTTGCTCTCTTCTTGCCCTGGGTGGTATCTGGGGTTCTTTTCTACCCAGCAGGAAATTACGCTTTTTAAGAAGATTTGAGGCACTCATTATGCGAGTCTGCTAGTGGGCAGGAAAATCTTTCCCTATATTATCCTTGATAGATAATGAATTTGCACGTTCGTCCTGAACACCAGGGCTTAACCCTCTAGGCTACTATGAGGGGAATTTTAGGTACCATGTTGCAGGCCAGCAATGGAGATATTCTCAAGAATAAGGATTCCCAGGTGTCTCAATTTCCTCTACTTACTCTTAGGCCCAACTCAGCTAGATCCTAGTAACCATGAACATTTCTTATTTTATCTTACACTCTTGGAGATGAGCACAGCTTCTTCAGTTTTCAATGTTCTAGCTAAGGAGCACCACTCCCACCGTAGACTCTGATCGTCACTCCCTGCTGAGGGAATTTGAAGACATGGGTCATCGTAACACACAATTACTGATATTCTTGGTTTTCTGTTGTCCTTACATGAGACTACACAAAAGTCCCTTCTCTTACCCTAATCTCCTTAACAAGGTCACAAGACTCTAGGTCATTGCAAACCAAAATTTATATTAAAATAGCTTTTTTTTAAGACAGGATAAATGCTACCTGAGGAGAGGTTTTTCTGAGGTGCTCTTATAATCCAGTGGACATGATATTTCTGACCCTGTGTGATCATAAATTCAGTCCAGCCATCATCAGCCTCATAAAAGTTATCACCAGAAGTCATAAAATAAAAGCAAGGCGTGATTCAGACTTTTAACTCTGTAAACTTTGCAAACATTAAGTCCCTATGTGTATATATCGGTGACCCTGAAATGTGATTCTATATGAGACTGTGTGTGGTTGCCCTGCCTTCCACTAGAAACAGCTGGATTAGTGGGACACGCCACAGAACTGGACTGCACAGCTCCGTGTCCTAAACCTGCTCGGCCATGTGCAGCTGTGTGGCCTTGAGCAAGTCACTGAAACTTCCTGAATCTCTATGACCTTGCAAGTAATTCAGGGATTATAGTAGCTGACTTACCAGGTCTCTATGGGGAATAAATGAGATGCAATGGGAGACACTCAATGATCTCAGAAAGCAAAAACATTTCTTCCAAAGCAATCTAATTGATAGACCCAATCTTGAGAAAGCAGAGGCCTGATTTGAGGGCTATGCTAGGCCTAGCTGGTTTCCTCAGATCCTTCTTGCCCTTTTCCTGCGCAGTATCACAGGATTACAGGGGTGGCAGTGAGGACACCCCTGCAGGCTGAGTGTTCTAAATTCCCTCTGTCAGCTGGGTTCAACCCATGGAAGACACTGGATTAGAAGGTGAAGGAAGTGAGAAACCAGGGTATTTCTCCCCATCTCTGCCAGTGTCTAAGGCAGTGGGCTGTATCTCCAGCTCCCACAGACAGTTTCCATCTGGAGCACCCCCTCTCCCGGCCCCTCCGTCCTAGGGGAGTGGTAACTTTCTGCTTTTGTTAATTTCTGGACTGCCTCACTGTCTTCTTTTGGATTCTTGGTTTTTCCATCACTTATGCTTGTGGAGCCAATTCTCAGCAGTAAAGTCCCTCTTTCATAAATACTTTAAGTGGTTTCTGTTTCCTTCTTTTGACCTTGACTGATTAGTATTAATATTAGTATTGTTATTGTTAAGACCTCTCAACTAAAGAATTTTCCGGATGCTGGATATGCCATTAGAAAGTCATTTCACTGGCTTCTTCTCCTTAAAGGGGGAGAATAAGGGAAGAATGTTACTCACATGGAATGCTACATAATAGCTTTTTCACAACTCTTATGTTGTCCTCTTATCCACCCACCCACCAAACATTTTGTATCTATTGTGAGTTAGGAGTTGAGCTAAGTGCTGAGTACACACAGATAACTGGATACACAGGTGTGTCAGAACAGGTGATTTCAAGATCACTCTCTCATGATCAGAAGGGTAGAGAGCACTTATTTGGGAATCAGGAATGACAATTAGGGTTAGGTGCCTACGGCTGTGCTTGTTACTCAGTCAGTAGAAGAGATTTCCCATTCCTTTTGCCACCTCCCACCTCCCAGCTCAGGAATAAAAAGCTGAAGTGAAGTGGGCTGGACAGGAATTATAATAACCATTCCATAGATAAAGAATCAAAGTTCAGAATTGTTATCTGCCTCAGGTGAGCAGCTGGTAAGTGACAGAGTCTGCAGCTGGCAGTCAGATCACACTGCTTCACTCTACGTCATCTATACTAAGAAATGTGTGATTGCATGGGGCCAGAGAGTACGGTGCAGAGAAAGCATTTTTCAAGGAATCAGGAAACCCTAATTCTCCTCACTTCCTCTCCAATTTGTCCCCAACCGCCTTCCGTCAGACACAGACACATTCATCAGTTAGCTTCTTTGAACCTTAGGTCTTTTGAGTGTCCAGGGAGGCCCAGCACCTAGCTCACAGGATTGAAAGAGACCAAAATGTACTGGACACATGTGAGGTGCTCTGCTCACTTCTATTGCAAGTAACAATATAGAGAGATGGAGTGACACGCACAGTTTTGTGTGAGCTCCAGGTACTGGAAAGAGTCTGATGAAGCCTCTTGAGCCTCAGTTTTCTGCCTGTGAAAGGAAACTAGCACCTGTACTGTGGACCTCACGTGGTGATTGCAAGACCAACTGAAACTTTGCTTTGAAGATGGCAAATTTAGTCCCATTTGCAAATCGTCTACCGTGTCCCATTGCAAATCATCTGCCGTGAATGTATTCCAAGCATAACCCTCAGAGCTTTAGGTAATACAAGTCAGTTGTGGAGACAAAATAAATTTTAAAACTGAACATAAAATGCACATTGTAGGGAGAGAACGGGACCACTGTGTGGCCCTACTGCACAAAACCTTATTTTGTTTCAAATCTTTATTATAATTTCCATAACCACGTACATGCATAAACGTAGATAAAAAGGGGAAATCAACAATCATAATAGCTAACATTTATCCAGGCTTTACTGTGTGCCAGGCCGTCTGCAAGGCCTTTCCTGAGCATTATCTTATTGAAAGCACAGCAAGTCCACGAGGTAGGTACTGTCATCATTCTCCCCGTTTTACAGATGAAGACACTGAGGCACAGACTTAAAAACTCCCTCAGGGCCTCACAGCTAGGCGTTGGTAAAGCTGCAAGTCTGTGAACAAGTAATGGAAGAGTGCATTCTTACAAATGACTAAACCTACTGGAGTCAGTAGGCACATCTGATGGTATGGCTGCCTTTGAAGGCAGAGGTGTTAAGAAATCTCTGCGCCTGCCTTTGAGGGTTATCTTATAGGCACCTTTAACTCAAGTCCTAATTTTATCACAAAGCGGTGCCTTTAAACATCTATCTGGTTGTCACAAAGGTTAGTCCTCTTTGCCTCCTTTTTCACTTTTACTTTCCCTAAGCAAAGGTTATTTGGTACATTAACTGAGGTGATTAGGGTAATGATGCCTGAAAAACAGTGAGTTTCCCCCTTTTTGTACATATCATTACCCCGAGCTTCTGTGTAACACTAGAATGTTGACTTAAAAGAATTATTTTTGGTATTATTTTAAAGAAAAGAAAAAAAAAAAAAAACCCTGAGGATCCCGGAAAATGAAGAAAAGTGACGTGTTTGCAAAAACAGTAGCAGGATTTTTTTTTTTAAATCCCCCCCGCCCCAGGGGCTGTAATTTGACTGCTCTGTTTGGCAGCGCTCCAGAGACAAGTCCAAGTGCTTAATCTCTCTCCCTCTCTCTCTCTCTCTCCCCTCCGCCTCCCACCTTCCTCGCCCCAGGGCAGAGGGGAGGCGGGACGGGGGGATCCGCTGCTCGCGGCCGGCGGAGTCCGCAGCTCCGCGCCGAGAGGGGCGGGCCGGGGCGCGGCCGAGCGGCGGGGCCGAGCCCGAGGAAGAGGAAGTCGGAGCCGGAGCCGCGGTGCAGGGCGCTCGGCGGGCGCGGGAGCCCCGCGCAGCGCAGCCGCCCCTTCCCCGCCGGACCTGCAAGAAGCGCGGCCCCGGCTGCGGAGCCTCCGCTCTCGGGTAAGCGCCGGCTTTGCCTTCACACCCGGGGTGCTTTTCCAGGGGTGGGTCGCCCCCCGGGAGATCGGGGCAAAGGGACCCAGAGACCCTGGGCTGGGCGTTCCAGGTCCGCAGGTGGAGACGGACGCAGCCCGACGCCGGGGCCCCTCTCCCCTGCGCGCTCCCTCCCGGGGGGGGGGGCAGACGGTGTCGGGAGCGCCCCCGCCGCCGGGACCTCGGGCCCGCCGCTGCCGGCTGCTGCCTGGAGGGGGCGGCCCGCCGCCGCCCGGCTCCGGGCTCCGGGCGCCCGGCCCCCGCGCCCCGCGCAGCCTGGACCTGGCGGCCGGGTGCTCCCGCCCCTCCACCCGCAGCCGCGGCAGCTGCAGCGCTGGCTTCTCCGAGAAGGAGCTTCTACGTGCACCGCGTTGTGTTACAAAACCCAGCCCCACAGCCAAAGCAGGCAGTCCCCAAACGGTACCCGAGCATCAGCCGCCCCGGGTGCCTGGGCCCCCGCGTGGATGAAGCGCGGCGGGCGGCGGGGGCCCCCGCTCCGCACACAGGCCTGGGGGAGGGGCTCGAAAGCCGGCGTCCCGTCCGTCACGGGGGTAACAGGTAACACCTGGTCTCCTCTGGGACTTGGCCCACCTTTCTGGCCTCGCAGGACAGGAGGGGGCTGGCTCCGCGGGGGACGCCGGCAGCTCGTCCGTTGTGCCCTGCGTTGGGTCAGGTTCGTACACAAGAAGCCTAAAGAGGGTCTAACCGGGAGAAGTCGTTAGGCTGTTCAGTTTCTCAGCGTTCATTGCAAACAATGAGGTGGGTCATATATTTTTTTTTTTACATGCTCTGGTAGAGTCTTGTCTGTGGAGCCGGCATTTCGTTAAGTGCTGGTCCTTCGCTCTCCCTTTGTACCACCCTCAGGTGGCCACGGCTACTGCACGTATTTTTAAAATCACTGAGTGTGAGTCCGGTGGGAGGCTGTTTCCAGCCAGCGGCACAAAAGACACTGCCGGTCTCCGAGGGAGAGCCAGTTTGGGGGTTTTCCGACAGATTGCTTACAGAACTACCTTGTGTTTCCCATTTAAACCAGAAGGAGACCAGAATGTTGACTCGAGGTCAGATTTGTCATCGAACAGAATTCCAGGCCCGGAGAGCTGGTGCAGGGCTGTAAAAGGAGTTATCAAGTGTTAACATAGGCATCTTCTGGAGTCTCAGTTTCTGTAGTTGCCATACTTTTCAAGAATTTATAGACTTTGGACTTTGATGGAACATTATTAAAACCCAAGCCCATTCCGTCAGGGAGTAAGAAAACTACGTTGTAACTTGGGCTTTGCCAGGTGAGACCTCAGGTGGCCGTGGCCGCTGCCCTCAGAAAGTGGTTGATACCGGCATGAACCAGGTGGCTGCAGAAGCTTCAGGTTCACCCTTCCCTCCGCTGCCCCTCTCCCCGTGTACTTATTTGGTCTACAGCATTTAAGACTTACATACAAAAGTGATGGTTTGGTATACGATCCTCGGCCTTCTCAGTTCCTCACTTCTTGTCTTATTTGAAGCCCCGATCTAAGCCACCGACGATGTGAAGACATGTTTTTCCCCAGAGGTCTGGGACCTCACTGGCTTCACCCTCCATAGGGCCTCCACAGCCATTACTGCATGACCTTCCTTGTCCCTCGGTAGCCAGCGGGTCCCTGAGTGTCTCTGCTGAAGGGCAAAGCACAGTGAGAAACAGTTCTCTGGCTGTCAGACCCATGCCCTCATCCTGCTTGTCCTGGATCCAGGACATTTCCTGCTCATCTCCGTCTTTCCTGTGGCCATCAGCTTCCTTCAGTGCCTATAACAGGGGGATGATTGTTACCAAATACAAGCTTAAATACTTCCACGGGAGATTCAAACTGTACTTCAAAGAGGTTAAATGATCACGTTTTAACAAACCCATAGGAAGTGGCAATAATTTTGCAAACCCAAGAATGACCAGTACTATTTTGTTCTCCTCCTGTGAGATGACTTTTTAAGTGATTTAATTAAGATTTAATGGTTCGCGGTCTGACATAATACGGGAAATGCTTCAGTAGCACATCGTTTGAGCCCTTAGTAAACTAAAAGCAATTCCTGGATCTATACTGTGTTGCTTAATGGCTGCAATCCACTTTTTGCAGATTTCTCCCACCCTCCCCCACTCCCTTTTCATTGCTGGTAGCTGGTCAAGCAATGATCATCTTTTCATCCTCCTGCAGGTATAATTAGATCCATGGAATATTGAAACTAGAATGTGGGGATACACCAAATCTTGGATGATCTAAGCCCCTACATCTTAAAGATTTAGGAAAGTGCTAGTGGTTAAGATCCAGTGCTCTGCAAGTAGCCGACCTGGGTATGAAGTTTGCCTCTAGCTCATTAGCACTGAGACCTTGACCCCTCTACGGAAATTATTTGGACATAGATTATTTATAATCAGGAAAATATAACAATCATAGTTGATTACTCTCTCTGGATTATCTCACCTTTGCTCATTTCTTCCTCTGTAATGTAGGAAATAAAGGCCTTTCCTTCTGGAGTCATGCGGAGCATTGACAATGATTAATGAAATAATCCGAGAGTTTGGCATATTGTGTGCTTTGAAAATGATGGCTGTTGATAAACTGAGTCCCAGAAATGAGTGATTTTGCTGGAAGTTACATTGTCAGAGCTATTATTTAACCTAGGTTCACTTCTCTTTCGCCTGAACTGCCCTCCTTAGAAATGATGGTAGCATGGAGGCATTTTTAATTAAATGTAATGGGTCAGTCTTTGAGGGAGAAAAAAAATGCCATCTCTTTTGACCTATGAAACTCATGATTTCTAAGGCAACGTGTTCATGTATTCAATCAAGCAGGAATGGGAATAGAAACATTTTCTAGACAGAGACCCTAAACAATCTAGTACTTGGGTGTGCTGGGCATCTCAAACATTCATGTTTTATCACCGCCTGTATCAGCCTTGTTTTGGAAAATGAAAAGCTAACCCCAAATTATTCGGGCCTTCAGATCCATGGGCGTCTGTGCCAAGTAGAACTTACTGCAGAGCCAAGTAATTAAGAGCTGACAGCATGTTCCTCTTTATGTTGCTCGTGCTGATGAAAAGCAACAGATGCTTTAGCAAAGGTGATAGAAATATAGCCTAACCATCCTTGCAAGGGGGCCCAGGTTTGGTGCAGAATAACCCGGGCCACAGCTTATTCGGATGCTGCGTGTGTGATTCCCATCCCAGTGCCGAGGGTTGACTGTACATGATATCTACAGTGGTTTTCACGTTGGAGTCATGTTTGAGCATCTTTTCAATCTGTATACACAAGCTCACCAAAGGAAATGTGGTGTTTTTTGGTTTGTTTGTTTATTTGTTTGTTTGTTTTTGATGAGATATAAGCCAAGTAAAAATTTCCAAAGCTAAACATCTTCTTTTGGTAAATATTGACTTACTGTTTGATGGAAAGCTAAAGAATGCTGGATTCGTGGAACTGTAAATTCGTAACCCTCCTCTTCTTTGCCCCTTCCCATATCATCTTAGAGGAAAGGCAACTTGAAGTGTGTTAATGTTAGGCTGTTTTTAAAAAGATTCCAGCTACACCCACTTGGTGTACTAACCCGATGAGATGAGACGAGAGTCAGGGTTTTCACAGGTCTTTAATTAAGAAAGTTGTTTTGGTAAAAGCTTTAATAACCAGGGTGCTTTAGAGGCTGCAAAAGCCCCTTATCACCAGCATTAGGAAAGGGAAACAGTTACAGCATTTGACCAAAAGCTAGCAAGCCCTTAAGTGTAAGAAGGACATCTTTTTAAAATATCCAAGACAGAGTTAAAATGGGTATGAGTCTCATAATCACTAAAACTTTAGAATTTTCATAAGAGGAATTACTAAGTCAATAAATCACCATACCATGAAATTAGCTCTAATCACTGAAGTGGTAAATGGATCTATTAATAGTTCTCTATGCGTCTCATCACATTGAGCCCTTAAGTGATCTGTGTCTGAATAGAGACAGCGGAGGATGATGAGAAGTTCTAGATCAGGGGGCGATAAACCGATTCTGTACAGAGCTAGATAGTGTTTTAGGCTTTGTGGTCCTTGTATGTCTCTGTCATAGTATTTGATTGGCGGTGGGGTGGTTTGATTACAACCCCTTGAAATTGTAAAAACCACTTTTTTCTTGAAAGCCATACAAAACAGGCTGCAGGCTGGATTTTTCCAATTCTATTCTAAGTGACATCATCTATGTTTGTGATAGCCTGCAATATTTTTGTGGGGACCCAAAATGACAAATTTCATAGGCTCTATCTAAGCTGATTTCTGTATAGACTGACTTATAATCAGATTTCCTTTGTCATTCTTTTTTTCCAGCCACTTTTCTTTATTTTGTCTTTACACTGGTGAAGCCCACATTGAAATAGGTCATTGATGAAGCTCATTGATCATATGAAACAAAGTTCAGACTCTGAAGCATGGCACCCAAAGCTCTTGTATCTCCATTTCTTCTAGCACCTCCCTACTTATCCCATCGTCGCTGTCATTCGAGGTAACTTGCAGAGCCTCAAGTGGGCTGTGTTCACTCTCAACGATGGAGGGATCCTTCCATACAAGTTTAAATCTCCATCTCTTCCTTGGAGCCTCTCATCTTATTGGGCAGAGATGTAGACACCTCCATCTCTATTTTCACACAGGACCTTATACATGAAGTACTCAGAAAGACAGGAGTGTTCAAGGGTGGGGGAACAGCTTTATTCCTGTCTGTCGCTTCAGGGATCTTGCCAGACACCTTTGGACCAGTCTCAGAATTCAGCACAGAACTTTCCAGGGCCCGTATGTGATATGCAGCACAACATGGTGCCTGTCTTTCTGGCTTTGAAGTCAGGCGGAACTGAGGTCTCGTCCTGGCTTCTCCACTTACCTGTTTCAGGTTCCTCCCTCTTTAAAGTTGTTGGGAATAAATAAGATTTTCCTCTGTAAAGCATTTAGTTCAGGGTCTGACATGTAGTAATTGCTCAATAAATAGTAACTTTTCTTCATTCCAGAGCCATTTATTGAGACCCTGCTATGCCTAGAATGATGCCTGATGCTGTCCTAGGCCAAGCAGTGAACACAAGAGACATGGTTTCCATAGAGATGCGATCAGCAAAGAGAAAGAATCAGCGTGATAGATGGGCCACCTCGGACTGGTGCTCCAGGAAGCCTCTCAGAGCAGGCAACATTTGAACTGAGATTTTAATGATATTGATGAGTTCCTGTTTCATCAAACCTAAGATACTTCTGAAATACGCCATTTAAAAAATTACCACTAAGAAAAGAAATGCTGTCGATAAAATGGACACCGCCTCCTGTGAGACGCTTCCATAAATTGTGGAAAAAGTGTGTCTTAGCATCAATATAATGCATTAATATTTGTGCTCAATAAGTATCCATTGAATAAATTAGTCTTACACTATGGTTGCTCATAAGATTCTACTCCAATGGTTTACATTGTAACTGAGTTTCTCTCTTCTGTTTCTTAGCTCTGGGAAGTTGACTGGGACCTGTCAAAAGAGTTAAATAATAATATAGCAAATGAAAGTTTTGTAAGACATTTGTGATGGGATGTGTTTTAAAAAGTTTAAAACTTTGATCATTTGAATGAACAAAATGTATTAGTGAATCCTGTTTAAGTGAAACTGACCTATAGGTTCTTGGGTAGGAGGGAGGTTGAGCAGGTCTTGCCGCCAGAAAATTCCTTTTGGCAGCTGTCTGCAGAGATGGGTGAGTCCTTAAGGCACACAAATGCCTTCTGAAGGGCAATGAAGGCATTAGCTCAGCGCTCAGTGCCTTCTGTTTTCTAGATTTAATTTAACATAAGTACTCCTCTTCCGCGTCCAAAGGGGCTAATCATCGCTCTGATCACGCAATTCCTTTCTGACAAAGAAATGGAGGCGCTCCATTTACAGCCAACCCCCTTTCCTCCGGCAAGCCTCTGGGTTTCATACCCCAGGCAGTGTTCCCCTCCAATACTTCCCCAGCCTCCTCGCTGTTTAGAGAGTAGTTTACCACTTAAGTCTTTGCCTTCTGACCACCCTCTAAACTCTGAGTCTTCCCTAAGACCTTTTCCTGCACCCAGTTTGATGTCTGTCATCTCTCCTCCAGCTCCCCCTTCCATCCAGGATTCTTTAACTCCTCAGTTTCTGCCTCATTGGGAATTTTCTCAACATTTGGCTATTTGTAGCTGTAATTAAGTGTGCTTGCATGCTGTTTGATTTTAATTTCAACATGCCACCCATGCTGGCTCTCCACAAAGCGTACCCTTCCTGATATCCTCTGGGAATCTGCTCCTTTAGGGGTGCTCTTTCCAGCTCCTCCCATCCTCTCCCCACTCTGCGATGAAGCCTGAGCAAAGTTCTCTCCGGCACCCTGTCTGACTGGGAGGGGTGGGGAGCTGCTTGGCCAAGGAGGAAGAAAGTGCAGACTTTTTCCTTCCAGAGCCACCTCCTTCCTCCCTCCACCTTCTCATGTGACTGAAGCCCTCATGCTTTAATTGGTCTTGAAAACCAACATCAACTCTAGCTGAAATCCGAGTCTTTGGAAACTAGTAGACACAAAGGAAAGGGCATTGGTAGGCATTCCAGGGATGCGTGCTCACTAGTGTCCAGCCTTAGGATGACTGAAGGCTGTCTCTGTGGTTGGGGGTGGAGGGGGAGTGGAGAAGGAAGATGGGAGGCCAGGTGGAAGGGGTGAAGGGGTGGAGCGGCGGATCCCAGGCCATCTCAGAATTCAGCCCTCTGGCTGTATGATTATAGACAGTCCTCAAACACGAACGTCTGTGCTTCTCTGATGTGCTGCGAGAAAGGAAAAACTGTAATCTGGGGTGTAAATATACCATCCTGTGTTTGCTGCCTCTAGCCAAGTAAACCTGTTATTAGTTTAAGCATCTATGTTGTGCTGGAATATTATAGATACCTCAAAGGAGGAAATGGGAGCTGGGCTGAAACAGTTTACAGTTTAAATATTCGGGTGTCTCACTGAATATTTAAAAATTGGAATCAACTAAATACATGAAATACAAAGCCTAAGAGTCAAAATGAGGAATATAGGATTGCAGGGTGGGTGGGAAAAGAGCATGTTAGAGGGAGGCATAGACTTGAAAAGTTAATTTTTTTAAAGAAAACCCTTCCCTTATATCATGCCTTTCCCATCCTAGATCAGGGTTTTTAGAGAGTTGGTTAGTTGCTAAGGGATAATGAGAGTTAGGACAGGCTGTAAGGGCGATGAGATGGGCAGGGAAAAGAAGTGGGCGTGCAGATGAGCTGACTAGGATCTGCTGAGTCCAAGAAAGTGTTTGGGGAAATATTTGGAAGCTTTTGGAATATAATGATGGAGGAAAATCTTGGTGGTCTTGGCTGTTTTCCACTTTTCTTGACTGTCTATATAAGCTACATGCTTATTTACCCGCCTCCTATAACAGTTGTTTAGATTGAACTCTAAGGAATGCCATTTAGTCACAACATTTAATGAGATCTGATCTTGAAACTAAAATGGCAAAGAAAATAATGTGAAAATAATGGTTCTGTGGCACGTGGAACCCTGTGGGCCACAGGCGTCCTCTGTCATAATGAAACATTACCTTTAGTAACTTAGAATCCAGATGACTTCCAAAAAGTGTTATTATTATGAAGCACTCTTACGTTTCCTTTCTGTCTTTCTTTTTGGAACTATCCTCCTATGAGAGCAAATATTATGAAGTTCTGAAAATTGAGTTGTAATGAGCTCCAGCATAACATTGCCTTTCAAAATCCAGAGTACCCCTGAGGGGCAAAAAGATTTGTTTGCTTTATGGTCCGCCTTATCAAGATGCAGTGCTGTCTAATCTAATACTACAGTTTAAGAAATTTCCAAATAGGAAGTTCACAGGTATTTCTTTTTAACTTCTTTTATAATTCCTGTGCTCGCTGAAGACACAATAGCTAGCAATAATTATTCTGAAAATCCCCGTGGTTTTGGATTACTGATCTGTGCAGAAAACATACTGTGCAGAAAACATACTTTGCAAATGTTCCGAAATGTGTACCATACTCTTGACTGAGAAAATTCTTATTCGATACTTTAATGTGCATAATAGATATAACAATCATAGTAAATGCTTTTTGCTCTCTTTGCTTACTTTTCGTAGTACTAAGTCAAACATTGTTTCTGTGACATTAATTGTGGGGAAAATGGTATGCATGGAAGAGATCAATTTGTTTTTCTAAGGTCTGAAAACCCAAAGTCGAAATGTATTAGTGGTCTGGAATTAGGCAGTCTATATATGTCATTTGAAAGTTATTTGGGGATAAAAACCATAAAATAAAAATCTTATGGGTTTGAATGCGTACTGTATGTATAGGGTCTAGTAAATAATAAGGCATTAATAAATAGTGGCTCTTTTATTGTTTACTGGGTATCACACTTAACTGTTATTCCCTGCTCCTAGATGTCTGGAACAATAAACCAACATGAAAATGCTGGGAAAAGCCATCCAAGTAGTTGGAGAAGGGCTTTCAGTTTCCTTAGGCAAATGTCAGTTTTAAATAAGAGGAAAGAGGAGCACATTTTTTTTGTTTGTTTTACTGTAGTAGAGACATAATTATACTTGGGAATTCCTATTAGAATTAGTTTATTCAATAAATATAATTCCCTAAGTTCTAGGGATACAGTGATGAACAAAACAGACCAGAAATGGAGTGAACAGGAGGGAGGAAATCTCTATGCAATGAGTGCATTAAAGAAAAGAAAACAGGGACATGGGATGGGGGTGGGGCACTCTATTTGCCTGGGTGGTCAGAAAGGCCCACGTGAGAGGTAACGTTGAGCCAAGGTTTAAATAATAAAAAGTGACCCAGAGAAGGTCTGAGGAAAGAACATTCTAAGCAGGAAAAAAAAAAAAAAGATGTATGGAGGCCTTAAGAGAGAAATAAGCTCTGTGTGTTCTAGGAAAAGAAAGGCAGCCTATGTGTGTGAACAAGCAGTAAGTGGGAGATGAAGTTGGAATCCGGGCTTTATAATATCAAAGGCCTTTCCATGGCTTAAAAGTGCAATGCAAAGCCACTGTTGGGTTGCACGCAGCGGAGTGACATACCTGATGAGTGCCCAGTTCTCACTGAGGTAGAGCGGTTGGGAACGATGGCAGTGGTGCAGAGAATATCCTAGCAGAGGAGGTGGTGGGAAGTGGCTTGATTCAGCATGGGAATGTCAGCCAAGGCAATGCAGCTTAAGGAGAAGGAATTGATGGGAAGAAGCTGTGTGGCCACTCTGCTTTGCTTTGTCCTACATGCTTACCAGTCTCCGCCTTTTACTTCCATCGCCCTCTCTTCTTTGGCTCTCGCAAGTAAAATAACCAAGGCAGCACGTGGCCATGAGTGATGCTACCTGTGAGCCATGTAAACTCTCCTCCCCACAGGTCCCCTCAGAGCTACTATGTTCCCCCCAAAATAAGACCTAGCTGGACCATCAGCTCTAATGCATCTTTTGGAGCAAAAATTAATATAAGACCAGGTCTTATTTTAATATAAGACCAGGTATAACATAACACAACACAACACAATACAACATAACATAATATTTACTGGGTCTTGTATTAGTTTTTGCTCCAAAAGACGCAATAGAGCTGATGGTCTGGCTAGGTCTTATTTTCAGAGAAACATGGTAAGTACCCCTTCCTTCCAACTCCTTTGCATCCTAGATTCCTCGTTTCTAGTACTTATGATGTGGCATTTCCCATAACCATTTAGTTGTCTGCCTTCCCTCACTTGACTGTGAGCTCCTGAGAGCAAGTGGTTGAACAAAATAACATTTTCTTTTACTACCTGGAATGAGCCTTAAGAAAAAATTCAGGCAAAAATCTCAGTTTTCACAAATTGAAGAAAGGAAATTCTGCACAGGTGGCTAAATCTTTAAAAAAGAAGAAGGAAGAAGAGGAGGAAGGAGGAAAGGAGAAAAAGGAGAAGAGAAGGAAAGATGAGGAAAGGGAAGGTAATGTAACCCACGGGAGCAATCTAAATGTACTCTGAGTTAACACTCCATAAAGGTTCCTCGAGGAAAGCGTTTTTGTTCACACGATTTTCTATCAGGGGAGTTCAGTAGCATAGGTTTGAAAGTTGTATGGGTCTGCAGTAAATGCAATGCTAGTAAGTATTTATGTCCATTGCCTGACTTTCCCTGGTTTATAGTACACTTGGAAACTCAACAGTGTTTACTCTGGAGTAGAAATAACTATCAGAGAAACTGTAGTGGTAAGAAATCTTTGTAATGTTCCAAGCCAGTTGAATGACTACTAGTTCCAGACAGGATATCAGCCCAACTCCAACCCTGTAAACATGCCCTCATATGCATGGCGAGGGCACCTGAGATCTTTTGGTGGGCTGTGACTCTCCTGGGGCATAGAGATTATGCCATATTCATCCTTGTGTTCCCAGTGGAGACCGTGGTCATGGGCACACTTTGACCTTGAATCAATTGTCTGACTTGAAGTGTGGTCCAATTTCCACTGTAGAGTGGAATTGAGAAGTTTCATGGTCAATGCTAGTGTGTGAGTTTGGTGTGAAAATCTGAATTCTAGTTTACCAACTTAGAACTTAGAAATGTAAAAACATTTAAAAAGTTTAAAAAGTCTGTTTGTTATTCTCCTATTCAGAATTTAGCATTCTTACTGGGGGAAAGAAAAACATAAACGAATATAACCAAACACATCGTTTAATGTTGGTACAAAAATTGCTCTGTTATTTGTCAATTTAGTCTGTTAAGTCAGGTCTTCGAAGGATCCCATCATACTAAAAGGGAATGGATTCCTGGTTTTATTTAGCCTAGTTTTGGTTACTATGCCTATTAAAAAATTGTGAAATGAAATTCCTCTTAGAATATTCAGATTTAAATTTTCTGGCTCAAGTAGTGAAGCCCTATCGTGTCCAAATAAATCAAGAGAATAACTGCAATGGGCCTGTCTGAGCCTCCCACCCTTATTCACAGATTCTGGGATGTATCTATTGGCTTTGACACAGCTGATTCAAAGTCACCCACCCAGAATTGGACTCATAATCTCTATTTGCAGACTTACCTCTAACTTCCTAGGGTTGTTTTTCTTCCCCTCCTTATCCAATTCTTAGTTAATAGCACTCAATTCACTGGTCACAGCAAGCCACTTTCCTTCCCTTTCCTGCCTTGTCCAGTCAGTTAGCAATGACTTCCTAAGTAGTTCTCAGTCCATATTCACTTATTTATGCCCCCTTCCCACCCTTTTGGACGCTTATCTCTTGCCTAGACAAGTAGAATAATTGCTGAGCTGACATTGATTGCTACATCTGGAACACAAATCTGACCGGTGAATGCATTTTCATAGGGGCCTCTTCTAATGGCTTAACCCAAAAGAAACGGTTGATGATAGAACTTAAGGTAGAGATAAAAGTCCCAGTTAGGGAGCTTTCCATGTTTCTCTGGTCACATGCCCCATCTCGTTCCTCAGATCCAATCCACAGGCAAACCTTGTGGGCTCCACCCACAACATGCAGCACCTACCACTCCACCTGCTCCCAGTTGGTCCAGTCCACTGCCCTCTCTCCCTGGATAAGTGCAATAGATCCCTAACTGGTCTCCTTGCTTTTAGACCCATGCCCCCTGCTATCTCTTTCCTACACAGCAGCTGAAGTGATCCTGTTCATATGTTGACTCATTCCGACCCCTTTTCGCGGTTTCTTATCTCACTCAGAGTCAAAAGCAAGTCTAGCGAACAGCCTCTGAGACCCTCCCGGTCTGGCCCCTGCTCTGTCCTCTTGCTCTGACGTCATCTTCTGCTCTTCTCCACATGCTCACTCTGTGTGGGCTCGATGGCTGCTTTGCAGTTTCCCAGTACCCGAACAAGCTCCAGCCTCAGTGTTTTCCTTACTTCTGCCTGGGACATTCTCCCCCAGATATGTATTAAAGCCTTACTGTCTTACATCTTCCAGTACCCTGCTCAAGTGTCCTCTAATCACAGAAGTCTCCCAGATCATGCTTCATAAACTCGGAACCCCCATGCCTTGCAAGCCATAGCCTTCTCACCCGACTTCATTTTTATGTATAGCATTTATCAACGCCTAACAAAGGAAACGTGTTTCTTCTCTGTCCTTCATGAGAGGAGAGACCGTGTGTTGTTCACACTACATTTCCGATGTTTTAGGAATCGTGCCCAGCACAGACAGAAGCTTAAACATTTTTTTAGTAAATTGGTATCACCTGACCAATCACCATTTCTTGCCTCTAAATCAGGTAAGTTCTGGTTATCTGATACTGTTATACCACATTCTAAATAGATGGAGATCAGCAGCCGAAGGTGCCGCGTGTGGATAGATGTGTGTGGTGGTGGTGGGTGTGTAGGTGTACAAGTTGTAGACAACCCCACCTTCCTCCATTCCTGCTCTCATACCCCTGGGCTTCTGAAGAAATTTCCTTGGGGTGGGGTGCGGGGAGGAGGGCACTGGGCCTCTTGCCTGCAGTGTGTGCTCTCCTAGTGCCATCCTACCGAGAAAAGCTTGCTCTGGGCTGTTCCCCCATATCTGCCCTCCATTCCACGCAGGTTGCTCTCCCATACTTTGCCTTATTCCTCCACAGTACCCACAGCACCACACATCTCGTGTGTGGCCGACACTCAGGAAATACCAAGTTGCTGCTGGATATTTATGACTACTCTTTTACTCTTCATTTATCCAACTGCTGCTTATCCATCACAATAGGCATTGTGGTGTGACGGTTAAACAGTCAGACTCTGGAGCTGGACTACCTGCATTTAAACCGGTCCACCACTGAGAGTTTGTGTGACCTTGGACAAGCAGTCTAGACTCCCTGAGCTTAGGAGCAGCTTCATAGAGATAAGGGAAAGAATACCTACCTGTTTCCCCGGGTTATGATGAGGATCAAATCCAAGCATTCTTTAACATGCTTGCAAAACCTAGTTCTATCATACAAAAAAGTTAGTGCATATCAGCCATTGTTTTCGTCAACACTTCTTTAAAACTCACATCTTTCATAAAACTCAAATTGCCCTCTTGTTTCTCAGAAAATTGAGTCCCCTTTGATTACCATTTTATTCAGCTTCATGTGTATTAATGCCGTACACTTATGCAATTGTCAACTCATGTCTTCTTAATTTATATGTATAAAATAAATAAATACTACATCCATGTAGAACTACTTATCCACCACTTCCGAGCATTTCCCACCTCCTCTCCCTGCTTTATTGTTCTGCATAACATTGTATCTGTCTAATCGACACACCATAAATTAATGTTTATCTTTTTAAGTTCCATGGAGGGAGGAATTCATCTTTTGATTAAGGAAATTTTCAAATAAACACAAGTAGAGAAAATAGTATGATAAGCCCCTGGGTGCCCATCTTCCAGATTCAACAATAATAAACATTTTGCCAATCTTGTTTTATGTTTCCCCACTTGTCGCTGTCTCCCCCACTTTGAATATTAAAAGCAAATCCCAGGTATCATGTTATTTAACCCATAAATACTTTAGTATACATTTCTAACTGATCAGGACACACTTTTCCATATAACCACCACACAATGAAAAGACCTACTAAAAATGCAGTAGTTTAATTCAACTCTGACCCTGTTAGGGTTGAAATTTCCCTGTTAGAGCAGGGGTCTTTTGCCTGTTTTGTTCACTGCCACCTCCCAAGTACATAATAGGCACTGCAATATTTACATGAATGAGTGGATAGGTTGTAGTCTTCAATTTTATTTTTGGACCACAACGTCATAAAAATGTTATAAATGCTGATTGTGATCTTGGGCTAATAAAAGAAAGCCCACTTGACTCCTAATGTAGCTGAGGCATAGCGCTGTCTAATGTGTACGAGTACTGTAAAACTAACACCAGTGTCTTAATGAGCAAGAGCCTTCAGAGTTCGAACTGGGGAATCGGGTGTCTTTGAACAGGTCTCAGAAGGGTCTGAAATTTCTCCTATCCTCACCTTCTGGAACAGGAAATGAAATTCATGATTCATTCATACTTTTAGAATTGAATGGATTGTCTTTTGAATATGAACTATACTACTTACTAGCTATTTCTTCATCCATAAAATGGAGGGAAATTATAACTACTGTATATTATTGTTATGGACATATAATAATAGTGAATAAAGTGTTACACAGTGCTTGTCCTTTAGCAGCTATTTAATGGACAATTGTGATCTTTCCCTTGTCACCAAGACACTGTTGTTGACAGTCTCCAAGGCGAGAGTTCCCCAAACAGAAGGGAAGACCCTCAGGGTAGACTGGGGGCAACTGGCCATTGCCTACCCAGGCCTCCCTGCCCCTCCATCCAGACTCTCATTCTCTTTCTGTCCAGGTTGGCCCTTCAGGGTTTCTCACTTTGGTTCTGGTCTACTGGGGAATGGGAAAGCAGTGCTGGAGTTTTACTTCTGGACAGTACACTGCCCTTTGGGGGGTTACTTTGAAGAACTTTGACTGCTAATAAGGAGATTTAAAGAAATCCCTATGGTTCTACCTTCCCTTTTGAGTAAACACTAGGGAACAATAGTTACGTGAAAATCAGGTTTTGTGCTAACCTGAATGAATGACTGGTTTATACTTTAGACTCTTATCTAAGTAAGATTATTGTCAGGCACATTGGGTTCCCTAATAAATTTTTAGGTCACAACTAGTCTTGTCAGGAACACATTGGCCAATCATTCCTCATAACAAGTTTAGACAAAAGTTTGTTTCCATCTCTACCATTCATCAGATGCATGGAAATGCCTTCTAGGTTTCATGATTTGAAGTAGTTGCCCTCTATTTCCAAGACCGCACCTTGCTCTGAGGCAAATTAACATGGTACTTGAGGTGAATAAAGCTTTGGATAACCTGTAACCTCAGCAAAGCTCAGTCCCTCTCCACAGCACAGAAGGTTTCAAAGCATTAGATCCAACTCTGACAGCATTGTACCAAAACATAGAGCATTGAGCCATTTCTACACCACACGTCTGTGTTGACTCCCCTCCCAGCAATCCCAAGCACAAGCCAGTGTTCTCTGTTTGCTCTTGTTGGTCTTCCTTCACCCTCCCGAAAAGCTGGTATAGATGATATATCATAGAAACGTATATAATTTTGAATATAACTTGATATATTTCAATATAACTTGAAACCTATATAATTTTACTAACCAATGTCACTGCATTACATTTAAAAGAGAGAGAGACAGAGAAAGAGAGAGAGAGAGAGAGCGCGCGCGCGCGAAAGCTGGCTTCTGCTTTATTTCCATTTTTCCTTCATTGCAGTCCCTTCTTTCTCAATCTCCCCAATGGGAATCTTGTAATACAATTTCCTTGAAGTCTCACAACAGGAAAGATATAGAGGTGTAAATTTACATAGGCTAGAACTTCTTGTGAGAAGAACAAAACTAGGAGGGATTACAGTGGGTGAAGTCTGCTGTAAGGAATAGGGTGGAAATTCTACATGAGGAATAACAAGGTCACTGGAAGGGGCAGGGTCTCTGGGGAGCAGGCATGGAGGAAATGAAAGGAAGCTCAGGGAGCAAGGGTGCCAGTTATGAAGCTTCACCTTCTCATTCCCGTTTGCCCCCTGTTCTGTCTCCTGGTGTACCAAGGAGTAACACACCCTGGACTGACTGATGTGGCGGTGGCAGCAATGGAAATGAAAGCTAACATCGACTGAGCCCTTACTAGTCCCCGCTTTGCATATTATTTACTCATTTCATGCTCACAAGCGCTTTGAATATGTGAAATCATTCCCGTTTCACAGATGAGAAAACTGAGGTATAAAAAAGGTTCTATAACTTGTCCAAAGACACCCAGCTAATCGATAGCAGCATTGGGATCAGAGTCCCAACACACTGGCTCCAGATCTCACACTCATAGTACACTTGATATATAAGGTTGGACAATTACATTGGCGAACTCATTCTAGAAAAATTGCTACATAACTCATTGCTGAATATCACTATGGTCACCTTTGAAGTACTCCCCTTAGGAAGCTATGCACCGATGCCAGTGTCTAGTCCACCATTCAAAGCAATTTTGGAGCTCTTTTTCTGGAATGGCCAGCAGAACTGTTGTCGTATTACCTTTGATGTCCTGAATGTCGTCAAAATGTCTTCCTTTCAATATTTCCTTTATCTTCGGGTAAAGCAAGAAGTCATTGGGGGCCAGATCAGGTGAGTAGGGAGGGTGTTCCAACACAGTTATTTGTTTACTGGCTAAAAACTCCCTCACAGACAGTGCCATGTGAGCTGGTGCATTGTCGTGATGCAAGAGCCATGAGTTGTTGGCAAAAAGTTCAGGTCGTTTAACTTTTTCATACAGCCTTTTCAGCACTTCCAAATAGTAAATGTGGTTAACTGTTTGTCCAGTTGGTACAAATTCATAATGAATAATCCCTCTGATGTCAAAAAAGCTTAGCAACAGTGTTGCAACAAGTTTGCGAACTTAATTGTCAGCCTTGTAAAGGTTAGGATTGGATACAGCCGCCGGTGCTGGGGAGACGTGGTGGACACAGCTCTGAGTAGGTCCCCGGGTAGTGGGCAGCTCTGCTCATAGGAACCTAAGTGCCTCTGTCTCTGCCCTGAGAGGTGTCATCTTAACTTTGGGACAGCCATATACCTAGTTAAAATCGTGGATTGTGTTATTGGAAAATAAAAGAATGACTAGATCTGGGACAATTCACTTGACAAGAGAAAACGAAGGTGACATAACGAGGTCAGCTGGCGATCTGGAGTGAAGGAATGCCTATGGCCAGAGTCACTGAACACACTGCTCCAGTACCTTGCAAAGCTGTGGCTCACAGTAGTTATTAAAGTACTTGAGTGATTGTTGGGGTGTCTTCTCTAAAGGAAAAAACCCATATCTAAAATGTTTAACATTTGGTGGGATGCCCCGTTTTAAGTATAAATAAATATTAGATAATAGTGTTTGATTAACAACAGGGTATTTCCAGCAAATATTTCATCAGAAGCGGTCTCTTCTAGAAGGAAACTTCTAAAGATGCTAATCATCATAGGATGTCAGCCATTCACGGTGACGTCAGGAAACACCTAAACACTGATATGGTCCACTGACCCACTTCAGCTTAACGTCTTGGCAGAACTTGCTTTTCTGTCAGAGGTTTACTAATCAGACAGTAACTTGAGAGACTCCACATTTGGACTAAATTGATTAATCAAAGAAGTGATTGAGGTTGCCATATTCTCAATCTATTGTGATTTTTTTAAAAATTGGTAAATGTTCAAGTCCTAGAATTAAGACCTAAATTGAGGGAGGGATGATTTAAATGTTATTGAGAGTATTAGAAAAAAATCAAGAAATTGGATAACAAAGATGTTTCACCAAGATTAAGAATTTAAAGAAGTATAATTGAATTGTACTGTATATTTTCAGATATTTAAATTCTGTGAACTTTCTTCTATTGCATGTTCCCAGAGAATTACAGGAAATCCTTTCTAACAGGGTATCCTGAGTTTGAGGGTTTGGTGAGTTAAAAAAAAAACAACACAAAAAAAACCAAAAGCAGTCATTTGGTGGTATTCTTCTGGTGAAGATTATAGAATCCATTATGCTTCACTGGGTTTGAAGAACAACAATCACTTTAATCACACTTGTTTTCATGGTGGCCCAGGGAAGAATTAAGAGACTTCCTTTTAAAAAAGTTTTTGCTAAGACAGTGCTTTTATCCTCCAGTTGAGTCAATGGAATTGTCTTCCATTGGAATTCCAAAATCAAACTTGATAGATATCCTAGTAAAATTTGAAAGGAAATTGATGAACAGTAATTAACTACTAGTATGACAAAATAAACTTATACTTTAAAAAAATTTAATTACTCAAATGACTGGGGATTTATAGAAGAAGGCTACTTATTAACGTCATGAAGCCTTTGGAAATATAGAACTCTAAATCTCCTTGGCATTGTTTCCCGTAGAGTTCAATACGGTTTGGGTCTAATTTAAAGGTGTTTATCCCTTTCTGAGCTGCCCAAGAAAGTTAAGAACAGTGATGCTGATGGTGAGTGGTGAATAAAGCTGCCAACTGGTGAGACTGAGCTTGTTAAGGGCTCACCAGGGCTTATAAATGCAAAGGATTTCCTTTCATTCTCTGGGGACATTTGACAGACAATCTAGTGCAGCTTATTGATGGGCATATCAGCAAGCATTGTTTTGTGGAGGTCCTGGGGTGTGGGAACAGGTCTTAAGGAGCAAGGGAATATATCCAAACACAGGAGTGATGAAAAGCTAATACAGTGTGTGTTGGTAAATGTTTAACAACCTACTGGGATGGGGGTGGGGGACTGTGTGTGTGTGTGTGTGTGTGTGTATGTGCACATGTGTGCAACATACCTATACACATATATACATATAAGTTTATTATAAATTGTACTGATATAAAGGATGTATAGCACACAATTTACAAATAATAAAAATGCAAATTGATTCTCATAGAATGCTTTTGTTGATATTTGCCAAACTTTTTCTATTTGTAACTAACCTATTCATAAGTGAATGTAGTTTTGACATGATTATTACTAGATATTTTCTTTCACATTAGAAAGACAAAAGTGAAACAGTGAGGATGTATGTCAAAGCTTCACTCATTCATCAATAACACGAGTGACTCCTCTGATGAAGTGAATGCTGGATGAATATTTGCTCATTTTTTTGCACAATGTATGTAACAGCTACAGACACAATACCTTTTTATATTTACTCTGTATTATTGACATTTTCTCCGTCACTTTCTTAGACATGAAAAGAACAATCAAACTCTGATTTGTAGCATTCGCCGACTTTCATGGAGTAAATATTCCCACTATGGCTGCTTTCAGGCTACCAATGTGATGCTATTGAATGCAGAGATGGGAAGAAACAGCACACCATTAATATAGTATTTCTACCATAAAGATAAAATAGATGTCAATAACCTCAAGAGCATAGGTAACAGTAAAATACAGTAAAATAATTAAGTAATGGGTTTTAAACATTGATACCTTTATTTTTAGAACAATTTATTTAATTTTAAGTTTATATTATTTATATTTTAATGATGGTTACTATTGTGAGTTGCTAAGGAACAGGGTCTTGAGTAGGAGAGTGTCCACTCACAGATATAAAGAGGCATAGAGGGAACATAACTGAGAGTGGTCATCTGGGAAGTTTTTGGCCTGATGAAACAGATTTTGAAAAGGAGTGGGGTCGGGGCCGGCCCGGTGGCTCAGGTGGTTAGAGCTCCATGCTCCTAAATCCGAAAGCTGCCAGTTCGATTCCCACATGGGCCAGTGGGCTCTCAATCACAAGGTTGCTGGTTCAACTCCTCGAGTCCCGCAAGGGATGGTGGACTGCGCCCCCTGTAACTAAGACTGAACAGGGCACCTTGAGCTGAGCTGCCACTGAGTTCCCTGATGGCTCAGTTGGTTGGAGCGCATCCTCTCAACCACAAGGCTGCTGGTTCGACTCCCTCAAGGGATGGTGGGCTGTGCCCCCTGCAACTAGCAACGGCAACTAGCAACGGCAACTGGACCTGGAGCTGAGCTGTGCCCTCCACAACTAAGATTGAAAGGACAACAACTTGACTTGGAAAAAAGTCTTGAAAGTACACACTGTTCCCCAATAAAGTCCTGTTCCCCTTCCCCAATAAAATCTTTTAAAAAAAAAAAGAAAGAAAGAAAAGGCGGGGGAAAGAGGGAGAGAGAGAGAGAGAGAGAGAGGGAAGACAAAGAGAGAGATCATTGCTGGACATCTCCTGCTGGTTACCCCAAGGCTTTTGCTTACTTGGGGGTGAGGGGAGTCCTGCAAAGGAGAAAGGGCGTGTTAACCCTGTGAAAAACTGGAGTGTTCAGAAATCAGAGGGAAGAAGCTCTGGAAGACAAACAGCAGTTTAGACTTGCTTTGAGAACAGATCCTAGGTATTTTGGCACAAATGATAACCCTTCTCAGGATACTACCTATTGAGAGATTCATGTGCGGAAAGACAGGTGAGGGAGCTGGTTGAAAGGTCGTCTCTGTTCTGTGCTCAGGGTTCCTCTACACAGCTTCAGCCCTCCTGCTGGCTTTAGCCTTTCCCATCTCACAGGTCCCTGCTCCCTGCCCCCATAAATGCTCTCACATCCTTGCACATTCTCCTCTCTCCTGCTGTTGTAGAGAGGTTTTCTTTAGCTCTCTCCATCATTGCATTTGTTCATACCCACCATCTAGCTCAGCAAACAGAAAAATTGAAACCCTCAGAATTCATACTCCCTCTGAGGGCAGTTGAAGATTGTAAAAATAGACATATTTTTTCTGACACATTTTCATTTGCATTAATTCAGTGTAAACTGCTTTATTCCTAATATCCATCGAGACCCTCCATACTAAGGGAGCAGTTTAAATGGGAAGGAAAAGGCAGTTTAGGAGCAGGGTACTTTTGAGGACACAAGGCGCCATTTATGCAACAGGTGGAGGATAAAGAAAAGAACGGGCATGCTTGTAGAGGCTGTCTTTCATCAGACATGAAAGAAGAAATGTTCTTTTTTTTCCCCTCCCTCCTACTTTACGCTGCCCACAGCTCTGGAGACCCAGGACTCAGAATAACGCTACTCTGCTCCTAGTTACAAATCATAAAACCCAGCTCTGGGTTGTCACTGGGACGACAGAACTTTTAGAAAACAGCCCATTTACTGCTTGGACTGCTTATGGTTTTTGGCATAAATTGGTTTCTTTTTCCCAAAAGATGTTTGAGTTAAGGAGGATGTATTTGTAGCATTAATACTAACATTTAGGCTACTGTACCTTCCCTATAAATGTCATGTTTTATTTGATCGCAATCACCCAATCACTATTATCTGCATCATATTTATATTTTTATTTTTTGTCTTTGTGTTTTTTTATGGTTTGTTTTAATTCTGTATATTTTTATTGTGTTTTTAATCTGAAGGGGATGTGTGTGTGCGTGTGTGTGCCCATGCACTTGTGAAGGGAAAGAAAAACACAGATTCAGGTTGGATCATTAGAGGTATTTCTAAACCTGTACCCGTCAACGTCCTTGCTGGGCCACAAGCAGGAAGCCCCAGACGCTGGGCAGCAAGACTACTTCTCACTGTCTCACCCTCTCACCGCAAGAAGACACCACTCAGCTCTGCCCACTCCTGGCCCCACCCAGGCCAGACTTGGTGCGTTCTGATCACACAGGAGATTGCAGTGGCCACCTGGCCTGTCCTTTGTCTCCCCAGATCCCTTTAGTATTTGTGCAGGCAGGGAAGGGCTCTGCATAATCACTGTCTCTCTTTCTGTGACTCTTGGGCATTCATTCCACACCTACTTAATCCAAGTGAGGGGTGAACAGGGCCAATTTTGTGTTCTCTTTTGTTTGTCTTTTAAATTGCCAGATCTTTTTGACTGACCAATTTTGTTTGTCTAGACTCTTGCTGTAATGAGGAGTATCTTGTGTGTTTGTGTGTGTGTGTGCACATGTGTGTGTATTCAGTAAATACCTGTGTGCCTGTTCTGTGCCAGCTGTCAATCATTCATTGTACAGGTACTTAGAGTACATGGTTGAACAACACTGAGGCTCTGCTCTAGTGAAGTTTGCATTCTCTACAGGAGACAGAAATAAGAAAACATCAAATGTTACCAGGAATGACCAGTGCCACAAAGAAAAGTAAGGCAAAGTGACGGGATGGAGAAGGAAGTTGGATTCGGGAAGGAAGGCTCTTTCTCTTACTGTTACCCAAATAAATCTCATGTGTTGACGCTGAAAGCGATAGCCAGAAGAAGTAAATGAAACTGTGTGGTTTATCTTGCCTCTGCAAGGAAAAGAAAACCTCTGGCTTTTCTATCTTGGATTGACCCTCCAAGGTTCCTGACTTTAGTTTCTGCCTCCATTGTCTACTCTTTCAAATGACCTTCATCATAGTAGCACACTCCTGGAGTTGTTGCAAAACTTAATTGAGTTAATACTTGTAATGAGCTTAGAACAGTGCCTGGCAGGTAGTAAGTCCTCAAACGTTAGCTCTAATTGTATCATAATGTAGGATAATGATATTTGGTGAGTGTGTAGTGCTCATGCAAGGAGCCTGTGTTCCAGAACGTCAGGATGACGGAGTGGCTGCTTCGCGGAGAGCTAGAAAGTCAGCCATAATCTCTCTGACCCTTAGTCCACCTGGCTTCAGAGGGCTTTGTTGTGCAAATCACTTTAAACAATATGACAGCATAGTTTGAAAAGTGGGAAATGCTACGTGAAATTCGAGGCTGATCCGGAGCCCGAATAGGGACTCAGGGTGGTTTACTTAGATTATCTAATTATAATATGAATGCTATCGCAATATACACCTGTAATCACTTATGCTACACATCTTGTCCTCCTTGCTCTGTGCTACCTGTTTTCCATTTAGGCAGCATCTTGTCACTTGAACACCTTACAATTCATTCCCCCTTATGACATTGTCGTCCTCACGGCTCATGTCCCGTTGTGCTAGTGCAGTGGACCTTGACCTATGGATGAGAGATCCAATTCCCATTTGATCCAATTCACACTTGAGGCTCTGTTTCCCTTACTGGTCCCTAACGCGACCCCTCCTCTGAGAAGTCTGTCAGCCTCTGGGCTTGCTCAGTTGTGCCAGGCACCTCTACGCCTTCTACCCGCCTTCTACCCGGTGGAAGGAAGAGAACGCTGAATGCGCGTGTCACACTGTGGTGTATCATCAGAAGTAGACTTTGTTGAATGAATCTTGATAAAAGCAAATAGGTTATATGAGCGTTTATTATCTAGAAGGTGCCGTCCTAGATGCTATCTGATGAGAGGTCATTTTAGCCTAAAGGTAAAGAATAGAGTTTGGTATACTGCCTACAATAACAAAGAGGATGCCTTCCCAGGGACAGACTTTTTTTTTTGGAAATTTGGAAAAAATCCAAATAACTTCAGACACCAGGCTGTGATTCCATGTCGGGGGGCAGCTTGGTAGGGCACCCATCCTGTGCCCTTTCTCCCCAGCTCACCTGGCCCTCCATGGGCCAGTCTTCAGTGCCAGAGCTTCTCAGACAGCATTGAGCTTTCTCAAGAACCCCCCATCCCCATGCCACTGTTCTCGAGCCAGGTGGCCAAGCTGGACCCTGGGAGCCCACTCTTTAGGCAGGCACACAAGGTGTACATTCCTCAGAAGGTTCCACCCCTTTGCCAGCTCACCTGTCCCCAGTGTAAAGTCAGTAGGGACCTCTCTCCTAATCCCCTCCAGACAGGTTTTGCTAAAGGGAGAGAGATTTCTCAGAGGATATGCTACTGGACAATCACTGGAAAATACGCTTGTGGTATTTTACCACCACAGGAAGTTGAAGACTTTTCCCTTACATCGAAACGAAAAATCAATAAATGTTTGTTTCAATACCTCTTAAGTGCCTAAAAGTGTCTAAGGCCCTTTTAGAGGGTAGTGAAACAAAGGGGAGTTTTATAGTAGCACCCTCCCCCTTCTAAGTAGAAAGACCTAGTCAACTGCATTGTTTCAATGTCTATCAGAGAGGAGGTGGCACTTCCTTTTGTGTCCAATAGATATGGAGTCTTAATTAGCATCTTTTTTTTTGGTTGCTGTTCTATAGGAAATGAGTGAGCAAACTTGCTGAGGCCACTTCTGCCATTTGTTAAGTATCCTGTATGTCAGGGACACGTTCTTGAAGTTTCATTTGTCTCCAGCCCAAACCTCACTCTACTGTAATTTGTCAAGTGACAGTGAAGTCACATTTGATGTTATCATGCCTTAAACCACACAGGTGCAGCCAGAAAGAGGAAAACAGATGGGGAGGTTTTTTGTTTTTTTTTTTCATTTTGCAAGTTAAATAACTTTGAGGGGGAAAACACGACATCGTTTGTGAGAGCTTGTGCTGTTGGGGACAACGAGTGTGCCATCTTTTGCAAGTGCTTTTTGAGGATATAGGCACTATTTTAAATGTGCCTTTGTGAAAAACAATTGAGGGCATTTTGTTCTTAGCCACATTTATCCCACTTCCCTCCCCTTAAATCACTCGGCTCTCTATCAGCAGTCTTCAAACGATGATCTCGGGTCCACATGTGGGTCCCTAAGACCCTTTTGGGGGATCCAAGAGGCCAGACTACTTTTATAATAATACTGAGACATTATATACCTTTTTTATTCTCCATGGAGGGTTCCGTGGAGTTTTCCGAAGACTACACGACATAGGCTATCACAACACAGTGAACGCAGAGGTCGATGTGAGAATGCAAGCTGTCATCTATAAAGCCAGACATTCAGAGACTTAGAAAACTGTAAAACAATGCCACTCTTCTCACCAGGTGTTTGGTTTTAAAAAAATGTACTGTTTTTCATTAAAATGATAGTTACATTAACATAGTAATGGGTGTATGATTGTTATTTTAGAATACATTAATACATACCTTGAAAACTTTTCAGTTTTAGTTTCTAATATGATAAATATTAGAATTCATAACCCTCATAATCATGAACTCTTTGGGGTCTTCAATAGTGTTTAGGAATGTAAAAGGGTCCTGAGGAAAGTTGCGAACCACTGATCTAGAACAAGAGCTCTTAAGAGAAGATTAAGTACTTTCTCCTCCCTAGGAATGCAATGTGCAGTCCCTAGGAGGGAGCAATACCCACAAAACCCTGCAGTGGTTGCTATGCCTGCAGAATTTACTACAGATTTCTCACTCTGACCCTCAGAGTGAGAAGACCCAGTCTCCCCTTCCAGCTCTTTCTCCTATTACTGCCCTATTCACAGCCCTGTGCTCCAGACAATCGGGAATGGCCTGGGCTTTGGGCATGCTGCTGCCTTCTTGCTTTCTCCTTCTCCGCTCCTTGTTCTAGGGGTCCTGTCCCTCCACTTCAAGGGACTCCCACTTCAGGAGACCCCTACCTCCCTCCCAAAACCCTCAACATCTGAGCCTCAGTTTTCCTCTTTGCTTCGTTCTCTAAGAGATGTAGTGGAGAACAAATGAGTTCATTTCCAAAGTGTTCTGCGCAGGACCTAACAGAAAAGTGAATGCTCAGATATTGCCTTCCCTTAGGAATAAAAATGATTTACTCATGTACATGTCACTCCCTGTTCAGTTTATGGCTCCTCAAGGGTGAAGGAGGCCTTCCATGCTGTACAGCACTGGGTGACATGGCTGCTGTAGTACAGTCTCTGTTGAGAAATTCAATCGGGACACTTTTAGTTTGTGAAAGAAAAGTAGGGAGACCCTATTATCAGCCTCTTGATTCTTACAGGCATAGTGATCAATTCTTCATCCTTGCTTCAAAAGAAATTTTTGAATTTCTGTTTGGATTAAGGAATGAGAGGGACATTTACTGAGAACTTTTTATGCACCAGAAACTATAGTTTTGATTTTTTTCTCAGTCGTCACCACAATCGGCCCAACTTCAACAGTGGCTGGCAGGGTTAGCTGTGGTCGCTAAGAGGGAAATTGATGCCCAGAAACAAGGAATTCGCTTCAAAGCCATCTGAGTAGAGGAAGAACTCTGCATGTGAAATCCAGTTTGTCTGACCTAATATCCCAGCTTTTCCCATAACAACCAGATGTAATGAGTGATCCTTGATTGAGTCATAGATCAAAAAAACTGTAATCTCACCATGCTACAGGCTAGAAGTTCAACGTCACGGTTCGGCAGGGTTGGTTTCATTCTGAGGCCTGTCTGTTTAGCTTGTAGATGGCTGTCTTCTCCCTGGACATTCACGTCGTCTTCTCGCTGTGTGTGTCTGTCCAAACTTCCTCATAAGGACAGGGGTCATTTTGGATTAGAAGCCCACCTTAATGACCTCATTTTAATTGAATGACCTCTTTAAAAACCCTATTCCAAACACGGTTACAGTCTGAGGACCTGGGGAGGCGGGGAGGTAGGTCTTCAACATATAAATTATGAGGGTATGATATGATTCAGCCAGTAAAAGACAACTGCTTAAGTTTGGACTGGATATTAAAGGGCATCATGGAATTCTTGTTAATTTTCTTGGATGCAATGATGGACTGTGGTTCTATAGGAAAATACCACTTTGGAGGGATAAGTGATGAAATATGCAGGGGTCAGGAGTGATATCTGCACATTACTTTCAGGCGCTTCAACGACAACAGAAGAAGTTGTGAGGACAATGAAAAAAAAAGAGCAAAAGACACCAAAAGTAGTATACAGACTTGGAGAAGGTATCTGCAATACAGGAACTAGACGGGTCTAATGTCCAAAAGATGTAAGAACTTCTGCAGGTCATTAAAAAAAAAAAGTTTTGTTTCCAGTAAGGAAGGGTGTATAGAAATACCATGTATTTGCCCAAAGAGAGGGTGTTTTCCTCTCCAGAGATTTTGAGGCAAAAGTTCAGAGTTCCTGGCCCTGGCTGAGTTTCAGTGTGCTCTTTCCTAAAAGCGAAGGTTGGAACACACTGGTCTTGAAGATCCATCCAACTCCTTGTGATCAGGAGTCGGGTTTGGTCTCCTGTGTAGTTCTGTCTGTGAAGGGAGGCACTGGGGACCCTACAAAGTGGGTTCTATTCACTGTGTGTTGCTTTTAAGTGATGGGAAAAGCGTCCACAGCCGCTTTACCCATGTTGGCCAACTCGCTTTTTCTCATCCCTCAGATGTACACTGTTGGCAAGTGTTTTGGGTTTTTAAGGTTCAGCTATGACACCAGCCAATTATTATGGTATATGACTAAGGAAGTAAAGTTCTTTACATAGGTGCTTATCAATTTCATTTCAAAAGCCTCAAGGGTCAAAAATCAAAGAATTCAAGCCCATTGTTTGGTGTGTTTGAGGGACAATACTCTATGAAGTTTTAGGAATAGTTCATTTTCATCCTGAAACGTTGTGTGTGTGTGTGTGTGTGTGTGTGTGTGTGTGTTATTTTTACCCTCAATTTAGTTCAAGGCTATAGAAAACTAAAGTTAAATATCTTTGCACTCCATTGTTAGTAAACTCAGGAAAGCTTATGAAGAAAAAGTAGCCAATAAACTATGCTCTATGGTTAATGGGACACTTTGAGAAGAAAGGAAGGCAGAAAAGCCACTGTCTAGACTGCATGGTGTGGTGAGTTCTCTTGTAATAGAACAGGGGAAGGGCTGGCTCCCAGACTCTGTCTGTAGACATGTGATGTAACAAGTTAAGTCAGCAAGTCCATAAACAGACTTGTTTGTTTATGCCCTGTCAAATTCTGGACAAAATATTTATTTGAAAAATGGAAAATATTTATGTCTTGAAAGGCGTTTTGTGGCAGACAGAGATGGAAAAAAAAGCTTTTCATCATTTTTCTTCCGAAATGCTACTTAAAAGCTACAAAATCTGCTCTTAAATAACTTGCACTTATGAGAGAATCAAAGAATCATTATCTCCACTTCTGAATTGTGCTAACACTGCAACAATCTGCGTTCTGAAGTGAAATTTTTTTTCTTTGTTCAAATGTAAGGTTATCATGGTTTCTTCCATTAAGAAGAGTGAACAATAGTAGACTATTGTGGTGCCAATCTCAGGAGTGAAGAAATGAAACTTGAACTTACAAATAACAGTGGTCTTTTTTTTTTTTTTTTTTTTTTTTTTTTTTTTTTTGTAATCAGCACATCATTTTTGAGAAGGAAACTTAAACATCTGGTTTCCTTCTGGGAAACTGCACTGTTTCCTTGACCTCTTTCTTTTCAAAAAAGTCTTTACTAGTCTAGTCTGCAAGCTATGGACTTAAAAGAATTAGTACATACCTGAAAAAGCCAACATTGACACATAGATCTTGTTTATTAAGATTACAGGGTTAACAGCGTTGGATATATGTGTGTCACGCCTGGCAGAATGGAATATCCATATCTGTGTCAACATATGCTTGCCACGATTAGAAAAGGTTTTCATCACACTCTTGCCTTCAGTACTGTTGGAGGAGTTTATTGCCGTCTGTGATTCTTAGAAATGTCAATCCCAGATTATGGAGATAATGATAAACAATTTCTGCTTTGTTGCCTTCCAAACATGTTACTGTGTAATATGCAGGGAGTTTTATGGAATGCAGGCTTTATTCTGTGTTTCAAGAACAGATGTAGGCCTCCATTAATGTTTATTTTTCATGTTGCCCTTGTAACCACATGATAACGGGGTTTTTAAAGAGAACCTGTTCTTATATAGAATCAATATTATGAATTTAAGTATTCTCATATCTGACATATGTAAAACAGATTGAACCCAAAGTAAATGTTTTAAAGGTTTGATAATATTGGAATGATTGTCTGAGGAAATGCTATTTCTGTAGTAAAACTGGACAGTGAAACAATGATTTCGGCATTTGAACTCCCACTTTTAGAGGTTTGAAATGTGGTATGTTTTTGCTTGTTTTCTTCTCGGAGTGGGATTTTCTATTTTACTGTAAATTGCCACTGCTGTTTAATATGTGTATATTTTTCTTGGTGTAAACTTCAAAAAGGATGTTGACCTAGTAGAAAACCCCTTCGTCTGGACGAATAACATAAAGTCGCTTTCTACACATAGCACTTTAATCCCACTTTATCTTTAGATTCCTTGAGATCAATTTTCAAAGGGTCCTCAGCAAATGGACATTTGTTTGGGGGTGGTATGTAGGTAGGAAAACACACATGCACACACGCACGCGCGCACACACACACATACACACTGTCCTTGCTCTGCTGTGTTACGCCCTCTCCCTCTAAATTATGCATTAACTTGACTCAATTGGAGGGACTCTGGGTTGAATTCATTTAATTCAATAGAGTTGGTTCATATTCTGCCCCTACTATGAGTGGCCTTGTCATCTAGCAGAGAGGATAAAGTGATTGTGCAAGCATTGTGTCATCCTGTAGAATAAGAATCCTTGTTCTAACCATATCCCCAGGTGATTCACAGGCAGGGTAGGCAGTTGTCCAGATGACAAGTGGGAATGTAGCACGGTCAGCCACATGCAGACACGGCCTCCAAGTAGGCTGGAAAGCAGCGGAAATGGAGAAGTTGACCCAAGAGAAAAGTATGTGTGTATGGGGTGGGGGAGTGTTACAGGTGCACGCGTGTACATGCGATGGGGTGAGAGGGGCCTGCTGAGAGACCGGTAGAGAAGAAACTGACAGCTCTAGCCTGGAGACCCGACTGGCATTGGCCACAGCGGGGTAATTGGCCAAGGAGCCATTTGGGGTGCACCTCAGCATTTCGGGGCTTGAGATGACTTCGGTATATCCCGGTGGTGTGTACTGGGGCAGCCTGAAATAAAGGTCTGAGCAGAGACACATTGCTGCTTGAAGTATGTGCTTCAGAAAGCCGTTTGACAATACGTATCAGGGCCTCAAATGTCCTACCCTTTGAACCCGTAATTCCATTTTTAGAATTATACCCTAAAGAAATTAACCTATCTGTACACCTGATTATATGCAACGTTTGACATTGCTGCAATAAACAACCTACATTTTCTGCAATAAAGGATTGGGTAATGTACAGCACATTCATACAAGGGACTGTGATGTGGAAGTAAGATTTCCCAAGAACTGTCCATGATAAAAGAAAAACATTTAAGACATGTTAGAAAAGAGAGGATAAAATCAACATGAAACAATCAGTTGTTTTTTTTTTAATTCAATATTGCATAGAAAAGAATGGCAAGAAATTAGACCGAAACAGTAGTGTTAATAATTAGTTATCTTTGGGCTTTGACACTTGACTTTTAAATTTTATTTTCTGTATTTTTTAGGTTTTCAGAAATTCTAAAATCAGAAAAAAAAAATTGTTTTATTTGTTTAGTAAATGTGAGGGGTACTTATCTGGGCAGCCTCTTCCCAGCCAGCACGGTTGAGGCCAAAGGCTATTTGAGGGGGGAAGTCACTGATGAGGCCATTCTTTATATTTGGACAATGGGGTCCCTAGAGCCTTCTTCAAAGATCTCTACCGTGTTCAGCTAGGAGGCCCAGGGGAGAGTAGCACTCAGGCAACAGGTCCTGGGAAGCACCTTGACTTTACTCTGGGTGAGATGGGAAGTCACTGAGGGGTTTGAGCCCGGGAATACCGTGATCTTGCATATGAGCAGAATAGCTCTGGTTCCTGTGCATGGCATTAGCACTGGGAGGCACGACGCTAGCAGGGAGGTCAGCTGGCAGGGGGCTGCAGCAGTCCAGATGAGAGGTGATGTGGCCTGGGAGAGGGTGGAGGCTGTAGATGTGGTAACCACGGTTGAACTTCTGCTGAGCGGAGAGCCAGTGGGACTGGGGGATAGCCTGGTTGTGGGGCATCGGAAAGGAGAGTCGAGGATGAGGCCGAGGCCATTAGCCTGGACACCTGAGTGCAGTTGGCATTATTTACTGAGGCGGGAAAAACAGGGAGAAGCCTGTTAGGGAGGGTGAGAAATTCGATCAGCAGACACCTCAGCTTTCAGTGGTGATGCCACGTGGGCCCTTGGATGTGTGAAGCAGGTATTCAAGAGAGACATCTAGGGAGGAGACATATACCTGAAAACTATCAGCAAATCAACGGTGTTTACAACCACAGGGCTGGATAAGATCTCTTAGGGCTGGATAAGATCTCTCAGAGAGGGAGAGTAGACAGAGAAGAGACTGCAGGGTGGATCCTGGGACACCTCGGCACTTAAAGGATGGATGAAGAGGAAGACCCAGCCCAGGAGAAGGAGCAGCCAGCAGGGGAGGAAAGGCAGGAGCCTGTGGTTTCCTGGAAGCCAAACAAAGAAAGTATATCATACGAGGTGTGATCACAAAATATGGTGAATGTTTAAATTTTAAAAAAATTTTACCACAGTAAAAGACACATTGCCATTCAGCTCCCTCAAAATATCACCCCTCCTCCCTCACTTCGAACACACTTATCCCATCATTCTTGCCACTTTCTGAAGCACTTCTGAAAGTCCTCTTTCGTGAGTGTCTTTAGTTGCACTGTCGTGGCTGCCTTGATGTCCAGAATAAATTCAAAATCTTTTCCTTTCATGGTCATTTTGACTTTGGCAAAGAGCCAGAAATTATACCAGATCCAGTCGGTGCCAGATCCAGTGAATAAGGTGGATGAGGACACACTGTAATGTTTTTATTTGACAGAAATTGCCATATGCCAATGTGACATAGAACATTGTCATGATGGAGGATAAAGTAAAGACACTGACAAAAGAGGACTTCCAGAGCTGTTTCAGAAAGTGGCAAGAACGATGGGATAAATGTGTTTGAAGCAAGGGGGAGTATTTTGATGGGGATTAATAGCAATGTGGTTTTTTTTTTGTTTTTTTTTAAATTAAATTTATTGGGGTGACAATTGTTAGTAAATTTACATAGATTTCAGGTGTACAATTCTGTATTACATCGTCTATAAATCCCATTGTGTGTTCACCACCCAGAGTCAGTTCTCCTTCCATCACCATATATTTGATCCTAGAGCAATGTGTTTTTTAATGTAATAAATTTTTTATTTTTTAACATTCACTGTATTTTTCCATCACACTGCAACTGCTGCACAATGAAGTAAGATGCTGAGAGTACATTATTGCATTTTGTGGCAAGGAAGTGGCCTCAATGAAATTTCTATGCAATAGAGGGGGTGGAAGCCTGATAATATCTCTCAATCGGAAGAGAAAGCTGAAACTCTGAAAAATTTTACTAACTACTGTGGAAGAGTAAGAGAGGCAAAGAAAATCTCATACGCCCGGGAATACAAAAGCTCATGGAGTACATACAGGTTTCTGGATCTTCTGTGGCTCTGTTGTCCCACATCTTATAGGCCCCAGGTCATTCTCTAGCCTATTTAGAAAGAAATCTACACTTCAGCTCCAACTTTGCAATTGTCCATCTCTTTTGCACCAAAGTTGATCACCACAGTTTCTCTCTCTTTTTTCTAATAAAAACCAAGAACCAAGCCCACCTGCCCTTCATCTAACCCTTCCTTCCCAGGTCTGCTTTCAGGTGCATGACAGACAGGACCATGGGGTATGATACAATGGATGATGTTGCCCTTTGGGGTCACTGCATCTCCTTTACACAGGGAGTAATGGGATCCCCTAGAGGCCCAACATGAAAGCCACACCTTACATCTCATGTCATCTCACAAAGTCTTGTGGCATGAAGACTCATGCCATAGTGGGGGCATCTTTAGGTCACCTAGCGAGATGCCCAAAGTAACTGAACTACCACGTGCAGGAAGAGTTCTAGGAAAATACATGTTCTAAGTCTGCATTTCAGAACATTGATTCCCTTGCAACTCTGGATTCAGAGCTTTCACTTCCTCTTGCTAACCATCACTGCCCACTTAGCTAACAGGAGGATTACAGATGCTTCAGAGCATGGCTAGAGGCCCCCAAACACCGGGATGAAGGATTGAACCAGGCTGGTGAGAAGAAGAGGATTTGGGCTGGTAGAGTGGATTCGTGTAAGGAGGATAGCCCCAGGGAGCAGGGAACAGAGATTTGTAGGGGCCAGCTTCCTGCCTGGGCTTCTTAGCCCTCGGTACTCCCAGGGCCTGGCAGCCTTCTTTCTCTGCCACTGCCATCAGGCTGCCCACCAGAGTTTCCTAGCTTTCCTAGCTTTCGGGTCTACTGAGAATCAGAACAGTTTCATCATTTTCAGAACTCTTTGGGTCCTACAACAAACAGGCAGCATCTCTGACATTTTCTGAAGAGTTTTTGCTGCAAGTAGCAAAAGGTCAACAGTTTAAAGTTTTCTCCTAAAAAATACATGCGTTACAATGCTCAGGGAAAAAAAGAAAATGGTCAGAGCACACTAATTGTTTACATTCTCCATTATAAATAAACAAACAGGCCAGACTGGAAAGTAAGTCCCACAGTATTAGCCGTGATTGCCTCTGAATTATAAGTGACGCTATTTCCTTGTTTTCCTTTATTCTCTAAACTTTTTACAGTGTGCATCTATTACCTTTATAAGTAAAAAGAAGTAAATTTAAAGACTTCTTCCAAAGTCCAATTCTCTTTTTGTCCTCTTTTACAATTGGCCATGACAAATGGATCCCCAGAATGCAGCTATCAGAGTGCTGGGTGCTATAAAGGACGGTCAGACTTGGTGTGACCGGGGCATTGCTCACTGGGCCAGGGTGGGAATGGTGGAGAGAGGAGAGCTGAAACTGCAGCCTAGGCAAGTGTTGCCCGGGGTGGCCACACCTCTCTTCCTCTATGCCTTGTTCCTGACAGGGTGGCAGGGCACACACCACTGGTAGAGAAGATAGTCCAGGGGCCATCACACATTAGGGACTTCAGTGTCAGGACTAATGTGTGTTTTCTCTCTTGGCCTGCCAGTATCCCTGCAAAGTGGGCAAGAAGGATATTTTTGACTTTCAGCTACTTATGAGGAAACTGATGTCTGAGAGGTGACACTGCCAGTAGATTTCATCATGGGGACCAGAAACTGAACCCTTCTTTTCTTATACCAATCAGCAGTGGTTTTCAAATCCTTTAAAACCACAAAATCTGTGTAGAAACAACATTTGGCACAAATATGAATAGCATAAAATTGGAGTAGGAGTGAGAAGTAAGATGCCCTTTCCCCATAGGGAGGGGCATGTATAGAAGGGGAGAGGCATGTATAGAAGGGGAGGGGCTCTTTATGATTCCCAGTACTCAAGGAGCAAGGATGGAAACCCACTGGCTCAACCCATATAGAGCCATGAAGGATGGGAAGAGGAAATCTAAGCTAGCAAAGGCCATGGAGAAGGTAGCAGAACCCTGGGAGGTGCTTCAGACAAGTTCACAGTCGGATAACTCCAGAAGAAACTTTCTCATAGTTCAGTGTTGTGAAATGTTGCAGAGGGGTAAAAGATGACTGATACCACATAAGAGCTGAACTTGGCAGAAGAGCCACTTCTCATCAGTTCTGGAATTGTCTCCTGAGTGGGAGACAAATGAATCTGTACAGGAAACTGATGTAAAAAGGCGTATGTGGATTGAAAATTCTCTACTTGTTCAGTGTTTTCCTCTAAAGTGAACAGAAATAGGACTAACCAGAAGGGTTAACAGGCATTAAAACAGGATGGCCCTGAGCCCAATTTGGGAAATGAAGAGAAAGAAACTCATGCAGAGGGCCAGATGACGGATTGGTGGGAGTGAGAGGGAGACAAGAAGGATATGTATTTCTATGGCGGGGCATGCTTTCAGACTCACCTAGTTGAAGAGAGAAACCCTTTTCTCTGAGAAGGCAAACTGGAAGGTCTCTTTAGTGAGGCTAAGTCCGGGTGCTCTGGACTGATGGCCGCCATCTTGTCTGAAGTCGGAGGTGACCTCATTCACGGAAGACGAGTGTGGAAGGGGAGACAGAGGTATTGAGAACTGTCTTTACAGTATGTTAGGACATCTAACACAGCTTTCTTCTGCCAGCTCAGCAGAACAGAATTTATCTGTGGCTCCCCCAGATGGTCACTGGTCACACCCATCCTCCCCACCCCCAGCACCGTCATCAAGTGTCTAGAAATCTCAGGTGGGAGGCTGTGTTTGTGTGTGTCTGTGCACCTAACTCAAGAGCTGCTTCCAAAACTTTGATTATGGGTATCCTTGACTTGCTTAGTCCAATCCATTTTTATTGATTTCCAAATGTGTGCTGAACCCTTTGCCTGCCCAATTTCCAAAAGCTATTAATCTTTAAACTCTTCACTGACTTTGTGACTTCATGACCTACTTTCTTCCTAGCTATAAGTTCCTTCAGATACCCTGTCTTTGCAGTGCCTGGTTTATTAATCTTTGCCAGTCCTTTGGTCAAAGGCCATGTTGGACGCCATAATCCCCAGACTTGATTGTGGCCTGGCCTCTGCTTGCAGAGTTCACTGCTGATACCTGGGTTCCAGCAGGACCCAAGAGGCCTGCTGAGGGCCATTTTCTAGAATATCTCCGCAGCCTGGGAGCCCAGGGGAGGTGGCCCAGGGCTGTGGGTTGATGCTGCAGGTTTCATACTGGCTGAAGAAGTGAAAGCATCAAGTGCTGCTGAGGGCAGCTTGACAGAAAGTGGAAGGAAGAAGGAGTCTCTGGCAGGCAGCATGATGGGAGACCACTCTTGAGTTCCAAAGATAGAAAGTAGATGTTTGAGCCTCTGTGTGGTGGGGTGAGGGAGTCTGTGAAGAAGTTGTGCTTCGCGAATCTACTTTGCATCTAGAGGCCACACGTGAAGCTCTGTCTTGTGTGGTAAAGTCTGAAGGATCACTTCTCCATTTTACTCTGCATAAGAGCCACCTGGGAGCTTGTGGAAATGCAGGTTCCAATTCAGAAGGTCTGGGGCCGAGGGCTGCATTTCTCATGACCCTTGTGACGAAGCTGAAGCCTTTGAGGACCAAGGCTTCACAGAAACTCGGAGGCATCGCTGGTGGAGGTCTGTGCTGAGAGGCACATTTAAGAACAAGGCACATTTAAGGGTCCTCAACGTGAAAGCTAAAACTGTCAAGAGTAATGGCTGGAAGTGAAGTGAAGAAATATGGAAACCCCAGTGCAGAAGGTAGGGGGTGCCAATGAGAGCTGCTCTGTGGAGTCCTGGACTGGAATCGTACATTTTGATCTGATTCAAAAATGGGGGGGATTTTCGAAACGTGCATGCCCTTCACTGCAGTCATGATTCTTTTTTGACCAAAAGCCACATGGTGAAGCTAGTTGGATGGATGACTGTCTATTATTTTGGTGAATAGTAACGCTTTTGTCCTGGGAGAGTCCATTTATGAGTATAAAGAGCTGGTTATTTGCTGGGGAGCAACTTGTACAGACTGGCTATCAATGTCCTGAATTTTACACCCCTTGACTGTTTGTATCTATACTGTAGGCTGTGACTTTCAGAGCGGTGATATATGTATAGATGTGTGTGTCCTATACATATTTATATACATAAACATACACATTTTATATAAATATTGAATATACATCAATATTAGTGTATAAATACTAGAATCGTAAGCTAAGTGGTAATTTAAAGAGTAGTCTCATGTTCTGATTTTTATACGAACTATTAAGAAGCAAGGACAATAAATACCATGGGCATGTTCATGTTTAGAAGTCTTATTGGTTCATTTAAGATCTAAAGGACTAATCTAAACCACATTATCATGTTCAATGATGAATAGGGTGAAGGGGGATCACCTTCCTTTTGAGGAAAGAAAAGAGGCTTCAAACGTAATAGTTAGGTGGAATGTTATGTTTCCATGCTCACCATCTGTTGGTTGCAAAAGCCTCCAATTCCAGGGCGGGGTCATCTTTTGTGTAAATAGTATACACAGGCTGTGATATTGTAATTTTTAGTATTTAAAAAACAAACAACCGTACAATGCGATTCTTGTAATTTTTCACAAAACCTCTCTTTAATTATCACAAAGCAAAATAGTCCTTTCCTTGTGTGTAGAATGGACATTTGAAAGTGACAGGGTTCTGCTGACCCTGATTATCGTGAAGTCAGTGTCCATTTGTGAGTGTCAGCTGCCTGGGGGTGGGGGGATGGGGGGCACAACTCAGAGAACAAGGTCTGTCTTTTGAATAGTTTGCCTCTATTTACTTGCTATTCAGGGATGGCAACAAAGCTCTTTATGGTTACAAACACAATGTAAAGTTGTTCTAATAAATATATGCAGTGCAACTAAGTGAATGGTGAGGGCTTGTGATTGCTTAGATGGCGGAGACAAGGGGGAAGGTAACAAAGGAGACTCTCTTCTGACAATAGACCTGCCAATACTAGGTGTGACCTGCCTGCCAAAAAGGCCTGGAGCGCATGCAGGTAAACCCACTAAGCTTCTAATAGCCATTGCGTGGTTTGCCATAGAAACAAGCACCAGCGATGGCCTGCAGAGGCCCCCTGCTCAAGTGCGAAGCTCCCCTTGATCCAGCAGAGCCTGAAGCTGCTGAGTCCTCGATTGTGAACACTGCCCTGGCCAGTGTTCTGTGGTGTGTTGCGGCACCGTTCTGTCTCTTGCACGTTTGCTGGGATTCTAGTTCGGAAGCGAATCAGTCCAACATGCTTAAGTACCACCACATGAATGGCACTTTTGGGAATACCCCAAATTAAAGTTATCATACTGTTCTCTAGTGTATGTAGTAAGATAAAGGATATGTCTGTCCATGCATTCTCATCTCCAAAATAACACAAAAGTATGGAGGGGGCCGTACATGATTTATTATCAGGATAGAAAGTGGTCATGCGTTAAGTGGCAGGTGAAATCACTGTTGATCTGAGCAGGAATAACATATTCCCTGCTCCCCAGGGGCTCCACCTGAGAGGGAGAAAGACAGAATAATTATGGTGAAGGCAGTGGAGGAATTTAGCCAAGTGGGAAGCGTGAGTAGGTTTAAAGAGATGTGTGACGTGCTAATGTGAGGTGTGTTTTTGTCTCAAACACACCTTACTTTTTCCTGTCTCTGACCCTTGCTCTCAAGAGTCTCCTTCTAGGAACCTTCCCTTCTTTCCATCTCTAAGACCTGCATGAGCTTCAAGACACAACGCTCCCATAGCATTCCTGGGCAATCCAAGTCTAAGTAAAAGCACTCCTAATCACTTTTTAGTCCAGTTCGTTGGGCATTCTGTCCCCATGGCTTCTGGGAAGGCAAAGAATTGCCTACCTGTCGTACAAGGGCAGTCACCCCACTGTACCCAGGATGGAGCACCGTACTCCATTACCGGTACATGAGTTCATTTGGTCAATGCTTGAACATCTGTGTTAGCTTGTGTCAGGCTTTGTTCTTGTGCTGCAGGTGATGAGTAAAAGAAAAAGTAGCCAGCCCCTTGGAGTGCAGAGTCTAGCTGGGAATATGGACAGGAATAAGGTATTACAATGCAGGGGAGACAAAACCAGAATGGTGGACGTGTGCAAAGCTCAAGAGCAAATATGAGAGGCATTCAGCCCAACCCAGACTGGTAGGGGAAAGATTCCCAAGGACGTGACATATAAACTGCCTCTGGAAGAATTAGGCATCAGGTATACAGATGTTCATTGCGCCTATAGAATGCATTTAGAAAAGCTTGTCAGGCTCAAATACTCAAATACGTGGATTTCAGTTCCTTTCCTATAAGATTATGTTAAGCCTCTCAGCCCTCAGAAACACTGTCACTGTTTTCTTCCGGATCTGACTGGTCTCAGGGCTCAGGATGATGCCGTTCTGTTCCGGTGAGTGGAGTGAGGAAGACTCAGAGGGTATCAGCTCGGAGGTCTGTGGAATGCATCTCCGTTTACTGATTATTTAAAGGACTTTTTAAAAAAAAGCATATACGTAAGTGATACATGATGATTGGGGGTAGGACGAAAAAGAAAACATAGCAATCTAAATGCTGCCAGCCTGGGGCAACCCCTTGTAACATTTTGTTTTATATCCTCCCAATGTTTTTCTGCAAGCATGTCTTTTGCTTTTTCCTTTTAAATATGGGATCCTACTCTCCTGCCCATCCTGGTCTGCAGCCTGCCTTTTGCAGTTAATATACTGTGACCCTATTAGAGGACAGGCTCTGTAGTGAAGTTAATTCTAAGTGCCATCAATCTCAACACCTACACTTTGTTTTATGAGTCCAACTTCAGGAAGCAATAAACAGAAATAAAGAGAACCATTTTTCAAATTTTTTATTCTTACGCAGCCGGTGTTGGTTGCCCGGAGACTGGGAGTTAAAATACAAGGTGAATGAAGAACTTTACCTGGAAGGGATGTTTTAAAGAATATTTTTTAAGACATCTGCTATGGAATGATACATATCACTAATCATGGGTTTTATTTACTGAATGGTTCCTGGGGAAAGTGGCTGGTTTTAAATTAGAGGGCATCAAAGACTGAAGTTTGCATGCACTTCTAATATGATTTCATTTAAATTCCCCTTTTTTAGCTTTGTTGATATTTTACAAGTGACTTACGCATTTTTTTTTGTGTGTGTGTTTTTCAAATCAGGCACCCTTTAATGTTTTTTAGACAAACAATAAATTTGTGAGAAATTGACAGCACAAAAAAAGGTGTGTTCACTAGAAAGGAATCTAAGCAAGGTTTGGGTATTCATTAATGAAGAATTTAAACAAAGTCATACATTAGAAAAGAGGCGGTAACATTTGATTAACAGCTGTCTTGGCTCTGAGTTACTTAACTTTAGTGGTAAGGGAGTGTCTTCCAGGTGTGGGGAGGACACGTTTCCCATGGGAGATTTATTTCCTGCATTCAAGGAGACGAGGGAGTGTCCATGTGCTTTTCTGGCACCGGCTGCTTGTCAAATAGCTTTAATGCAAAGTAATCGATGTGCCTATGTGGCATATTTTGGGGTCACCTGTCTTGGGCCCGAAAGTCCCCTCCTCTGAAACTTCCCTGGGAGTTTCACATATTGAAAGTGGCCTTGGAGAGGGAAAATGGGTTAAAAGCAGAATGGTAAGAGATCACTGAAAAGAACTTGGAGTTGTGATACCCAAGTAGATTTTCTCCAATTTCTCGATGGGCACATTTATATGGCACAACTTTAGGGGAATCGAGGAGCCCAAGTTTGCAATTTGGCTGTCATTTAGGGAAGGGTGTTTGGTGACAGAAGGAGCCAGGTATCCAAGTCCACATCACACTGACCATTTAGATGAGAACCCTATATACACCTTGTCTCCATATCAGATACAAAGAGCAGTGTGATTTACAGAGAAGATGAAAGTGGAATCTATAATTCCCGAGAGCTGAAGCGTTTCATGACCTATGTCAGTATGTACACATCCAATTTCCATGTGCTCCTGTCCATCTATGAGAGAACAGATTGCAAAATAGCTGTTCTTGAGGTATAGAAGGACTTGAGTCTGGCTTTGGCAGCTGTAATGCTTGGATCTGTCACTTGGCTAAGTAGGTCCAGAGTTTTGATGTTTGTGGTATCAGGCAGCTTAATTAGGGAATTGCTACAGTACCCCAAGTTGCACAAGGGTGGTTTATTAGCCATCCAAAACATTTGGTGATTTGGCAGGTATTTGCACCAAAAGTATAGTGCAGATATAGGATATTTTCTTTGTGCCGGGATCGTGTCTCGTGAAACTGAAGAATGGAAGCACAGACCAAGGAGAGGTGCGGAGTTGTAAAAGAGGATAGTTTATTAAAAGGAAAGAGTAAAGAGTCGCAGCTCTCAGAACGAGAGCGGGTCCCGAACAGGTTGCCCCTGTTTAGGCTTTTAAACTATTCTATGCAAATGCCTTATGCAATGCTTTTTTGTGGGTTTTTTTTAAGCAGCATTCATTTATTTTTACTAAGCTGAAGAATATACTTCACATCTGGGAACAAGCAAAGAATGGATTGGGTTTCCTTTGAAGACTCCTAATTGACTTTCACATTTTTGAGTAGTGATTCTGGGCCCGAGGTACCACAGATGAGACACGGTCTCTGCCCTCGAGGTCACAGGTGTAATGAAGAGGCAGAGCTACAGCATTGTCTGGAAACGCACTGTTCAGTTGCCCTCCTAGAAGAGGTCATTGGTGTTAGGGCTGAGAGGTCAGGGCTGAGAGGGAGTTGACCAGGTGAGGAAAGGTGGTTGTGACACGCCAGGCAGAGGAAAGAGCAGGGAAAGGCATGGCAGAGGTGGCCATAGCCAGTACAGCATCGCTAGCTCGTGCAGTGTGAGGCCTGCAAGCGTTGGAGTAGGCCTGGCAAGGATCAGGTAGGGCGTGGGGCTGTATGCTGCTGGGTATTAGCCAAGTGACTGTCATCGGAGATGCAAGTCTGAAGGCTTTGCTTAAAGCTGTAAATAAAGATTCTGGAGCTTCTGAAGCCTGTGCTTCAGTCATTTCAGCGGCGGAATGGGCTGACCAAGGATAAAGGCAGGGACAGCTTATCCCAGCACAGTCCTTGGCACACAGTAGGTGTTCAATTAATATTCAATTGAAAAATAAAGTCAAAACATGGTTGAAGAGCATCAAGAATGCAACCAAGGAAGACAATCATGGATTTATCATGGTATCATTATGCATGTGTGGTTTTTCATCAATTTCCAGAATCAGAGATATATAGGTTAAAATAGAAAGATGGAAATTAACCCAGTGTTGGTCTTTTCCTGGGCAGCTGCAAAGTTCAAGAATGGAAGAGAGTAAAGGGTATTTTTAAGAGAGTGGTTAGGGGTTAGCCACTAGGAGAGGGAGGAGGGTTCAGGAGTACCAGAGGATGGAGGTATCAGGGTTGGAAAGATGGGACTGTCCTGTTTTAGTATAATATGTGTCCATAATATATACCATAAATACATGTTTCCTCATTTTTAAATGATATTCCTGTATTGTTAATTTTAAGTTTTTGTGAGATAAAATAAAAAGCAGCCTAAACTTCCAACAACAACAACATACAAATTCAAGTTTAAGGTGGTAATGAAAGAAAACTATCCATGATGTCCTTGGGAATTTCTGATGGTATCACATTTTACTTGGGTAGATGTGGCTGGGAGAATTCTCAATATCTAGCACAATATTAAAAATCAGATCTAGTTATTTCTCCCTTCTGAGAATAGAGGACTGCTGAATGCATACTGATGGCTACGGCATGTTCTGACCCATTCAATGATATATGAGGACCTACTATGTGCTGGTCCCTGTGTGGGGTCCCACTACTTCTGTATTGAGTGCCGTGAGTAACTAGGAGGCGTGGGAGAGATTGTCTGACCATCAGACTGGTTTTTAGTTTCATTTAGGAGAAACGATCAACTAATCTAGATGCCTTTTAAAATAAAACGAAGTGTGTGATCAAATGGCCACATGAGTGGTAGAGAATAATAAGTAGAAACATGATTTTATAGTATAGGAAAATGTGTGGCCTAGGGTAGTCTAGGTAAACTTGATGGATTTAATGAAATTTTAAATAGCAGTTGGAGAGAAAAAGAATGGGAACCAAAAGGCCCATAATATGCCCTCAAGTAAGTTATCTGTTGCTTTGTCAACTTCCGTAATTGAACCACATTCAAGGCAAACCTGAAAAATGTATAGAGGCCTAAAACTTAGCTGTGGGATAAAGCATTTTTTTAAATAAAGTGAATAGAAATAAACATTTTAAGTATTTTAACTGAAAGAATAAATCAATTTCTCCATCACTAGATCAAATGGCTTAAATTTAGATATATGGAAAATTTTAACATTCAGTTCTAGACTCTAAACCTAATTTTAGGGGAAAACCCATTAAAGTAATGAAGTTATGGAACAATTGAACAATAAATCTTTATTTTGTAAAGAATACAGTGAATGCTTAGAGATATATCATCAATTCTGTGCTTTTGGATTATTCAAGTACCAGCATCTTTGCCTGAGGATTACAAGTTCTGTGGTTTGTAACCGACTTCAGGGTAGGGTGGGTAGGAATTTATAGGATGCTATCTTTCCAAGAAGAATTGGGAGAATTTTTTTCTGGATGCAGAAATTAAAAAAAAAAAAAAATCCAAGTTTTATAGTAGTTGAGTGACTTCCCCTGGAAAAATAATTAGTTCTCAATCCTGTTTAATTCAGATATTCAATAGAGCTGTCACTGTGAATCAAAGGAAATGCAAATGTAGGCAGATACAGTTCCTACCACTTAAGGGCTTACAACAGAATACTTTGAATCTCACACAACTGTTTTATTTTCTTTAATTACATTTATTCCGGTACATTTCAGTTTACTCCTGGAGAGCAAGTAAATGGCAGCTTTTACCGCTTTTTAAAAATTTTGTTTTGGATAGTTGTGGAGACTTATGTACTACAAATTTTGCTTTTTATAAATGACATTGAAATGTTTTAATGCCCTGAAATAATTGAATGAGAATTTTAGAAGTCTTATAATTAAAACAAAAATATAAAAGCCATGGATGGACATTTGAGAGGAATCACAGTTCTGTTGTATTTTTTCTTTGTGGATCAACTATGTGTAAGGAGTAGCTCTGAAAGAATTGGGAAACGTGTCTGTTTAGGTCTAATTTTGTCCTTTTTAACGTTTCTAATCTCAGTGTCGTCACTTGTAGGCCTAGTGGCTCAACTTATCTAGAGCTACATTTTTTAAAAAATTCCTTCCTATGGGTTCAAACATGTTAGTCATCATCATATCCATTTCCAATGGGTTATGAATGTGACATTTTTGGATTTTCTTGGTTTCTAGGCTTGGGAATTTTAAGATACACAATTGGTTTAACAGCTTTATACGGCAGCTAAAGTAAACTTAGCCACGTTAAATGTGCACGTTAATTGGAAGCTACATCCTGATTTCAGGTATGTTTTTAAAATGTCAAGTGTATCATAAAATAAGAAAACCTGAAAGAGAGAGAGAGAAAAAAAAAACTGACGGTTGCTAGATAGAAAGGGGTGAGGATGGGGGAGAAGGTAAATGGATTAGAAAGTGCAAATTGGTGGTCACAAGATAGTCACAGGGATGTGAAGTGCGGGATGGGGAATATAGTCAATAATGTTGTAAAGATCACGTAGGCTGCCAGGTGGGCACTGGACTTATCAGGGGGACCACTTCATAGACTGTGTAGACGCCTGACCACTGCGCTGTACACCTGAAGCTGAAGTAGAATAATATTGAATGTCAATTATAATGATATATATACATATGTATGTGTGTATATATATATAATAGTCACAGGATGTAAAGTACGACATAGGGAATATAGTCAATGGTATTGTAACAGCTATGTACAGTGTCAGAGGGATAGTATATTGGGGAAGGGGGTTATCACTTTTTAAGGAGTGTAAATGTCAATCACGTTGCTTTGTACACCTGAAACTAATTAAAAAAAAACAAAAAAAAAAACCCTTGATAGATGTGCCCTGACTTGGCAGACACCCATCAAAAGCCCCCAGTTCCATGCACTGTACAAAATGGATTTTGATTACATGCTTGGTAGTTAGGGATTTACAGAAGACAGGACTGTGGGCTTTTTCTATTTTAAGTTTAAAATAATGTCATTTATGTTGGGTGTTCACAGAGAGCATTCCTAAGTTGAAGGGAATGAAACTACTATCTTTCATGGTTGTGTTATCATTTGTAGATAAGTTAATGGCTTCCTGTGCAAATAATTGTGGATCAGCATACCTAAGATTTGGGCTCTCTTTAAAGCCAAAAAAGAAAAATTATCTATAGGTATGAATCCCTCTTTAGGGTCATTCATAGACACACTTCAAAGTGTTAATGCTCATGAAAATAAGCCCTATTTTGAGTTTTTATATGAGTAACAATTTTGGCATTAAACAGTGGGATCATACATGTGATTCACTGCTTTTTAAAAAGTTAGTGTAATATATATTATGTATCATGTATTAGATATTAGATTAATTATACATTATGTAACATATACTATATATAAATAGTCACACAGAGAGGGAGCAGCATGTCTGAGCAGCGTGGACGTGGATGGACCAGGACCACTGGTGTACCCAGCGTAGCAGCTAATGGCCTGTTACGGGATTAATTTGGCTCAGTTGGTCCTGTTGTTTGGGTCACTGAGAACTTCCTCCTGTCCTTGCCTGTGACCATCCATTCTTCACAAGAGTACAGACACTGCCCCTGGACGAGGGAACAGACCTTCCTGTCCTTGATTTTGTTTATACTTTTGCTTTCAAACCAGAGTTTAGATAAAAATCCCTTGTTTAATCATTTTTGGTTAGTGTGCCATGTTTGGAGCCTTTGGTGTTTCTCATTTTGAAACATTTTCTTTCTTAGAAGTTAGATGCCTAATGAATCAGGGTTGACTTATTCTTCTCTAAGGGGATGTATTGTTTTACAAAATCTAGATCATTCGGAAGGGGATGAAATCAAACATAAAAAACTCATTCCTCAAGTGCAGCTCCTGCTAACAGTTGGTATTAATGTTGACTGTCGCCAGCTTGTTTCTTCCCGAAAGCATCTATTGAACCTGTACTCTGCAAAAAACGAGGATATTAGCATCCTTCATTCAGTGCTCCTCCTTTGTCACTAAAGTGACAAACTAGTCCTGGTTTACCCAGGACTTTCCCAGTTTTAGCACTGAAAGTCCCACGTCCGGGAACCCCCTAGACTGGCTATACCTACAACTTCCCAATGTGGTAGACTGCTTTTTAATGGTATCGTGGTTTAACACTTTTATTATACTTATTGTTACAGCATAACTGTGAATGCCTGTTTTCTCTATGGATTGTTTCTAAAAATCGAAAGCCAGTGTACAAATATTTTTCACTGTGGAACCATGTGATATAAGATCCACAGAGAAAGAAGGTCCATCATGGATCACTGAATTTTGCTGCTTTAAGGAGATTTTTTCCAGTGGTTTCATTTTCCTATAGACACTCTACTTTTGCATTATCTGTGGCTTCTACAGTTTTTTGCATTCCATGTTGTTCTCTTCCTTAGATTCCTGTTTTCATTTGGTAGATTAGTACCCTTCAGTAACTTTTTACATATAATATGCATGGATGGTGAGCTCTGTTACTGCATGTTTGAAAATGCCTAACTTTACCTTCATACTTGATTGATAATTTCAGTCTAGATTCAAAATGATAGTTCCTCAACTTTGAAGGCATTGCTCCTCTGATACCTACAATCTAGTGTAGCCAGTAAGTCTGGTGCTAGACTGATTCTCATCACTTAGTTTTGTGTGTGTGTGTGTGTGTGTGTGTGTGTGTGTGTGTGTGTGTGTATGACTGTGTGTTTGTCTGTCTCTCTCTACCTCCTTGAAGCTTTTAGGAATTTTTGCTTTATCCTTCATCCTAATTTTTCACTAAAATCTTTTTTTCATAAATCCTTTTTTTGGCCTTTATGATCTGAAGTCTTCTCTAGCTCAGGGTATTTCCTCCTCACTAATATTTACTCACTATTCAGTTTGAATTCCAGTATGGATTTGGGATCATTTAGAATCAAGTCTCCATGTCTTTCATATTTTCCTTCTCTGTTTTTTCCCTGTATGTTCTGGAGATTTTCTTGGCTTAAATTTTTCAGCCTACTGAAAAATTTTTTAGCTATATAAATTCTGTTTAGTCCATTGAGTTTCCTGTTTTGGCCTTTGTTTGTTGAATAATCTGAGAACTTTCCCATTCTTTTTCTTTTTTCCATGAAAGGAGTGAGAATATCTATGAATACTTTCCAGCCCTTAAGAAAGCATTATTCTTGACAATGTTGATATTGACAGATGATCTTGAATTGCTGAGAATTTTTCTTTTCTAACCTCAAATACTTTTTAAATTTGTTAATTTTTAGATAGAGGGTGGTAGTATTACTGTATTCCACCAACACCCTAGCTCCAACTAAGTTACCTTCAACTAAGTGTCCTTGAACCATTTATGCTTTTCTACTTTTCCTATGATCTCCCACTATTTTCGAATGTCTTTCCTTCCATCTCCCAACTTTTTCCTGAAGACTGTTCGTATTGCCCTCCCTCCACCCCATTTATACAGAAGGTTCTGGGACGCTTCCTCAGCCAGAAGCAGTCTCCCCTTTCTGTTAAAGTTCATTGACCCTTGTTTGAACCTTTCTTGTCATTGCCTCTCCCTCTCTCTTGCTGAGAGGGAGAGGCAAGTCATACTCTAGCATACACAGCTAGAGTATGATTCCTAAAATGAAGGCAAATAAGGTTTTTAAGAGAGCAAGAAAATGGGGAGTTTTAGTCACCAGGTAGAGGCTGCCCCTTCCAGGTACCTCTTTTGTAACAATGATTGATCAGTGGTTAGGGGCTACATTTCTGCCTCTTACCTAGAAACTTAATTGGACTGAAACTTAATTTTTCAAATTATTTTACATTCCATAATTCTTCTAAGTAACAATTAGTCAATAGATGATCGAAATAGAAACTATTAAAATTCTCTTTATGTAGCAGGGAATGGAATTATATAACCTTGTGCATTCCTAAAATTTCTTTGTGGTTTGGCTTCAGTAAATTACTACTTTACATACAGCTTTTAAAATATATTTAGACTTAAGTTTAAAGAGTGAGAACCACTTGTGTAAACATCATTGAATACCATTCTTTTAATGAATGGGGTAATGTTATTTATATTCTTTCTTCACTTCCTCTGGAAAGCCCATTTCTTTTGAGAAGGCTTTAACTTATATTGTACTCCCCTTGAAAAGTGAAAAGGAATTCACTTTAGTATATTTTAACTCAGCCACAGAGTTCTCACTATTGCTGCTGAGAAGTCCTTGGCCCAAATTTCTGTGATAGGTATGTTTAGAGGATTAGAAAAACCCTTGTTTTATTCATGCTTTCATAGAGAAAAATCCTCTCTTTCTCTTTTTTTGAAGAACAATTTTGCAGTTAGTATTTCGGCAAAGCAGTGAGTGAGGTAGGAATTGGTGACAAAGTGTTTTCTAGGCTGGGCTGAGGAGTCTGGGTTCATTCAGACAGCAATGCAGGGACCTTTTGTAGGATTGAAGCAAAGAAATCACATGGTCATGTTTGTCCTATAGATGACAGGATAGAAGTAGGATTTAAGGTAGACCAGAGGGGAGGTCGTGATGTAATCCGTGTTGTTATAGAAAGTAATAAAGTCATGGACCAAGGCAATAAAAATGGTTTCTGTCCAGTTCTAAATTTTTATTCTGTATGAATTTTGCTGCTATTAGATTAATTTATTGGTTCTTTTAGAAAGACTTGGCCCTTGTAGAGCTAGAGGGACCTTGCAGGTTCTTATGCCACCCTGTCATTTGACAAATGGCAACACCTAAGGCCTAAAGAAATGAACTGATCCTCCAAGTTAGACAACTCAGTACTAGCAGAGGTTGGCCTTGGACCCAAGTCGCCTGGTTCCAAAGCCAAGGCTTTTCTTATGATGCTACTTCCTATCCTACCTGCTCTCTGCTAAGCACCCAGGCCAACATCCCACCTAAAGAACTATCACCCGGTGGTTGATGACAGAGTGTGATATTGACAGACTTGCTATTTTTCTCTAGTCAGCTCGTACACGTCTCTTCCAGATGACTTAATTCTAATCGTCCCTAATCTTTCCAACTACACATTCTTGCCCATCACATTCAGAAGGTAATATTGTCAGTTACTTCCCAGATAAAATAGAAATCACCCAAGAACACACTGGTCACTGCTTGCCATCAAATCTAATAACTGTCGCCTGCCTGCCTCTTGTCATAACAGCGAAAGTGTCCTGACCTCATTTAATGCCTTGTCCTGGACCCTGGGTCCAACTTCTTCCTGTGTTTTCAGGGATATTTTTTCATGATTTCCTCTGTTCCAGTATTTTCAACCCCTTCTTCTCTAAAAGATCTGTCCTGCCAACATTTACATTGGGGGTGCCAAAAAATGTACACAAGTGGACACTTTGGTCAACATTGCTCAAGCAGTAGTTCACCATAATCAGAAGTGTCTGGACACTGATGGGAACCACTTTGAGCACCTCTTGTAATTGCGGAAGTCAGATATGGCTTGTATTCATCTTTTGTTATCGATATATATTGAGTATTACAATTTTAATATAGTTTTCCTTTCTTAGAATGTGTATACACTTTTTTGGCACCCTCGGTATATCATCTGGACTCTTCCCATTTATAACTCTGCCTAAAATACCTATCTAGTAAGCACATTTCACTCAAGTATTCTTGTAATAATTCTTTGTAAGCAAGCACCATGTGCTGAGCATTGGGGTTGCTGTCATGCACAAAATAATGGGGCCTCCTGTGGTCTAATGGGGGAAATGGATGCTAAACAAATATCTGTTCTTGCTGAACATTTAGATCGAAGAGTGCAATTCTAACTAATTTTATAGCAGTAGGTACTATATTTCAGTTTTTTCATAGGTACCATATTTCAGTTTCATAGAGAAATTTGTGGCAATATGTTTTCTCTGATATATCTATGTCCTGACCTTTGTTCTAGGTTTTATACCCAAGGGCTAAATATGCACAGAAACAGAATCTGAAGAAATATTAATCTGCTTGTGGTATTAAAAACTAGAAACCACATACACTTATTCTAAATAAAATAAATTATTAAATAAATAAACCATATGTTGTAAGATAATCTAAACTTGCAAGATAGAGTGAAGAAAATTCTAGGCATTTTCTCTGAAGAAAACCAAAAACATTATGTAGAAAAGATGAAAGATGATCTGTTAAGTTCAGACTCCCTGAACTATTTTTTAAATGACATTCATCTTAAGTTTGAACCTTTTAAATCAGAAAAATAAATGTGTAAGCACATACTACATATGCTAATGACACATTTAATAAAAAGAAAACTCATTTTCTCAAGTACAGATTTAAAATGACAAGGTTTCTTTGCATATGTCGGTTATCACCTTCCTATTTTCCTCATGGGCTACATAATTCAATTTTAGCATTTCCCCCCTTTTGAGAAGTAAAAACAGACCACATTAGCAAAACCAGGAAGTACTAGTTGCTATAATGGTGAGGAACGTGTAGATGAATAAATCACTGTTTGGTAAGAACTGTAAAATGTTTTATTGGAAGTCTGCCTGCCATGTTCATGTTTCCTTTTTTTCCCCTGAACCTGAAAGGTCATTGAAATATCCTCAAGATGGATGTTAAGTAAAAACTCTGTGATGTATTTGGTAGTTCATTTTTTAAAAACTGATATGTCAAAGCCTGTTTTTCTTGACTGATGTGGAAAGTTTTCATTTTAAAAAAAGGCCTTCAGTGAAAGGAAATTACCTTTCTAAATATAACATTCTAAAGTGATGTAACAGTTTTTTCCATATGTTGCCTGAATAAAGGTAGTGTTTTTATAGAAGCCTGGCTTAATAAAAAAAAAAAAAATCAGTACTTCACCATTAAATAAGCAGGCAATCACAAATCTATTTTACGTCTGAGATGTTCCAACTTTAAAAACCACAGTCATCTGAATTCTCTTCATTTTAGGGAGTTTCACTTTACTGATTAGTGTTGTTCACTTTTGATGCTTGCTAACACGTCTGAATTGCTTAAAGTTATTAATCTAGGTTGAAAGAAGCTCCTGGACTCTAATTTATAAAAGGTGTTGCTTATAACATTTTTCTGCTTAGAAATGTTCATGCATTTCGGTGGCTTCCTCCATTTTATTAAGCACAGAATCTGCTAAAACTTTAACTTTCATAGTCACCTTTCATCTCATTATTTATATCTGGTGATAAGACAGGTGATTGTGACAGTGGCACTATATCTTCTATTTTGAGATTTGGACCTGTGGTATAATTTAATTTAACAAGTGGGCATCTGGACTTGAGGATCTTTGGAAAGTCTTGCCTTACCCATAATATTCCTCCGTTGGTATACTACTGAGCCCCAAATTTTCATAGTAGAGTTGTATTCTTTTTATGCTTTCGAGGGCATGCTGTGTCACCAAAACTGCCGCTGGGCCTTGTTGCTCGCTAAATCTGTGACATGCCCTCCCCCACCACCTCACTGGCTGCAGGTTCCGTAAGGGGAAGGTCTGTCTCTGTCCTCATCACTGCTGGCTCCACAGCACTTGTGCCTGGTACATCCTTGGTGCTCTGATGTTGTATGCATTCCAGGCATTTTGGGATTAGCTCAGCTTGCTTGCGTGATAGGAAAGGGAGTTAGGAAAGTGTTGTTAACTGTATTATAGCATTTGCAATCTAGCTACCGTCCAATCTGTTCACTGGTAAACCTTCCTTCAGTGCTGTCTTGGGCAGAGGCTTAGTATTTTTCTTTGTAATTCGAGTGCCTTTAATTAGTGTCATTCATTCAAGAGACATTCACTACTTCACGTTTTTTGCTCAGTATCTTCTCTAGCATGAAAAAATAAATAACTATGGTGTTGGAATTCCATTCTTTTTGACCAGCTTTTCTTATTAAGAGGCCGACTTTTATTTTATTTTTTAAGGATGGAAAGAGATGGACATACAAAAGAATATAAAGAAGGGGTCGCCGACTGGAACCCCTAATCTCTGATTAACTATTAGAATTAACAATACTTTGTCAAGCAATTACATGCCAATTGTTGGTCTCTTTAAAAAAATTAACAGAGAACGGCAAATTTTAAGTTCTGGGCCATCAAAATCTGGTGTGTAGAGGTTTTGTGTTCTGCTTTGGGTGTTCTTTTTTAAAAATTCACAGCCCATTTACCATGAAATATAGCCCAGATTTGGGAATCATCCAGTATATATCTTAATGTATAAATCAATTAAACCTGTATTGGTGCGTGATCCTGTGGAACCCAGGAATGGATATAAACTAAAAACTGAGCTTGTCTTAAAAACTCAACTCATTCATAAATTTTATTTTTGTGCAGCATGCAATGCCTGAAGAGATATGCAAATCCGATATAACATCAGGATTGAGTGGGTAGAGTCTTCATTTTGACAAACTTTCCCTAATATTTCTTTTAAAATGCCACTGAAAACAATTCAACTTATTAAAAATTGCCGATGTATGTAGTTTTTCCAAGAACACATTCATTTTGTAATATGAGATGCATTCCTCAGAGACACCATGATTTACTTACTTTGTAACCCCATGCCTGGCACATATCAGGTATTCACTATGCAATTTAATGGGTAAAACTAGTATTTTACCCAAATTATGGGTAAAACTAGTATTTTTACTGGTTAGGAAACCAATGAATACTAGCTGTTGAAAGATTTGTACTGCTTCTCCATGGTCTCCACTTCCAAATTCTAGGGTTTTTTGATTGTTTGTTTGTTTTTAAGTGGTTGAGACACATTGGATTTCTTTTGAAACAAGAAATGGTCAATTAGAGATATCAGATTAGAAATAGAAATTGACTTCAGTTTGCAAGAAAAACTATAGATTATATCTGTCTTTGGAGATCTCTATGAGAATAGAAATATGTGTCTGTACATAAGAGAACCTAAATACTTGTTAAATTAATAAATAAAAACCGAGTCTGAGATATTTAAGTAATCACCTGCATGAATGAATAATTCATGTGATTGTTTGACAATCTTATTCTGAAATGTTGCATAATTTAAATTCTCTGCCTGTCTCCTACTTTGGTCAACCAGTTTCTATTGTGAATTCTGTAGCTGGTGGATTTTCTTGTTTATATCTGAACAATTATGTGTACATATAGCATCCCAGAACCAAAACTTGATTCTATGAAAAAAACTAATGTGATCAATAAACTTTTGACAAGAATGAACTAGGAAAAAAAGTTATTCTTTATATTCTTATTTTTGCAACTTTTCTTTATATTTACAAATACAATTTTTTAAAAAGTTAATAGCCTTTCTAGAAGAATCAGGATGCTTTTTAAAAAGGTATCTTCTCCACTAACAAAAATAAGGTTCCTAGAAATATATCTAATGAAAAATCTGTGAGAACTTTATGTATAGAAAATTGAATAACTTTAACTTTATTGAAACATGATTTTAAAAGACCCAAATAAATGGAGGGGAGATAACATGTTCATAGATAATTTCATTATTGTACAGATGTTAATTCTCCCAAATATAGATCCAATGTAATCCCAACATATTTTTGGTGAATCTTAGGTTAATTCTAAAGTTTATGCAGAACACAGATCCAGAAATAGCCACACACACACAAAAAGTCCTAAAGAAGAAACAGAAGGATTAAGAGATGTTCTATGTATTGTTATAAAGCCATAGGAATTTGGACAGTGTGATTTTGGGACTAGAGATAAGCAATTAGACCAGTAAAACAGAAATAGGCCCACATTTTTATAGAAACTTGATATGTGACAGAGCTGAATTACAAATCGGTTGAAAGAATGTTAATGAAGGATACCAGGCTCATAGATTATGAGAAAAATGAAAATGGATCCCTACTTCACAGCATACATAGTAATCAATTTCAAATGTGTCAAGGTCTTACATGTGAAATACACAATTATAAAGCCTTTAAAACAAATGTGGAAGAATATCTTCCAGTCCTTGGGGTAGGGAAAGAATTTGTTAAACAAGACACAAAAATCATTACATCATAAAGAGACACCTGTAACTACATATTTAAGAACTTCTGTTTGTGGTGAGGGAGACTGAAGATAAACCATAATCCATAACAGACATATGGATTGATATACTGGAGAATATATAAAGAGCTCCAACAAATTCATGAGAAAAAGATAATTCAATAGAAAACTAGGCAAAATGCATGAGCAAGTTTTTCATAGGGAAGGAAATATGAATGAGCACACACATGAAAATATGCTCACCCTCATTAGTAATTAGGAAAATTCAAATTTAAACCACAAAAATACCATTTCTCATCCATCACAATGGCTATAATTGAAATTTTATAGTATCAGGTTGGCCACGATATGGAGCAAAATTAACTTTCATATCCTGTGGGCGGAGTGTAAATTGGTGCAATTACTCTTGGAGAAAAAAATTGGCATTACCCAAAAAAGTTCAACATGTGTATGATAAATAACCCAGCAGTTCCAATTCAGGTAAATACAAGGTAGAAACATCAAATCAGGGGTTATAAGAGAACCTAAATACTCAGTTGTAATAGGGGAGAAAATGGAAACACTCAAATGTTCAACAGTAGAGTGTATAAATATACCACAAAGTATCCAATGAAACACAGTGAAATACTGTCCATCAGTGCAAACAAGTGCTCTACATAGTTAGCAAAGCAACATGGAGGAATCTCACAAAATAGTGAGTGGGAGAAAGCAAGTCACAGTGGAGTATGTATAAGTCCACTTTATAGTTCAATAGCACACAATTTATTAGAGTAGATTCCCCTATATTAGCTCATTTTCAGGCCCCACATAGATGCAGGTTGGTTGCAGCAGCTCTTGCCTCTAAATCCTCTCTTGGTAGTGTCTAGTAGAAACAAGAAAAGGTCAGTTTCCCTAGTAATTTTAACAAAATACCCTAAATTAGGTCTCATTGGCCTTGATTGGTGGCTTGAGCCCTGTGCCTATCCATGAACCAATCACAGTAATCAAGGGGTGAAACATGATGAATGGCTTAGCCTCATGTCATTCAGAGCACATGGGCTGGGAGTAGGGAAAAGGAGGGAAAGGCTGGTATAGTTGCCAGAAGGAGGGTAGATGGACATTGGTTGGGCTTCTAAAATAACGGGTATTGTTCTGTCCACTTTCAGCAGCCAGTTTAAGGAGGTCTGTATTACACTAGCTGTTTTTGCTCGCGTATTTGTGGTCTAGGAAGAAAACAAGGCAGCTCCAATGAAGGACAGGTGCAAAAGCGCAAAAGTGATTTTTGTGTTGCAGTGGACCTAGAGTCCACAAGTTACCTAGCATTCTCTGATCAGAATGGACAGATGTGAAGTGGCACTGCAGGGTGGCAGGTATGGGGCAGAAGCAGGATTCGTGTTCAAACACAGAGATTCCTTTTGGATTTACATGATCAAATTGTGTATCCCCTCAAAAACACTTTATTTTTGCCTACTTGACCATCTCTGTTACTGATTTAAAGACTACTTTTAGATACCTATGGGAGAAACATTGGGAAATTTGTCCTTTTTTGGCAGTAGTTACCCTTACTACATTACAGTCTACACTGGTCTATGATTTCTGGTCGTCCCTGGTGGATTTCTACCCTCACCTGGTTTTTTCTGTGAAGTCCAAGTGTTTTACCCAGGAAATAAACATAACACATTTTGTGCTTATGAACAATCTGGCGGGGGAGGGGGGCTCCTGCATTTCAAATAATTTACATTTTAGGGGAAATATTTATCATTTGGATTTTTGCACAGTTATTATTATAAGTAGAGGTGTTTTTATCAGACATGACTTTTAAATCATTCTTTGTCTAAACAACACCTAATTCAGACCATTAAAAGCTGTTTTGCCTAGTCCCTGGGTATGCTGTTCCTTCAAAGCTAACAGGCCTTTTATTTTGTCCTATATGTTAAAAGCAAAGCGGGTCCCTTTCGTGGGTAATTTTCATTAATATGCATTCTGTAATAACTAGAATTGATCCTGTATTTAATGTCAGGGACACAAAGCTTTTAGTCTCTCTTTGCACTCTATTGTCTAAAATTGAAGATAAGCTTATTTTAGACACTGTAGCTAAAAGGACATGGTGACGTATTGGTCTGATGTACCCTTTTTACAAAACCAACCCTGACATTCTATTTATTTTTATCCTCAAACTTCACATTAGTTGTGTTTTGTCTATATAACTTATTTTAAACATCACCTTGCACGTACTCCAGACTATAACTTTAGCATTGTTCTCTGGCCAAAAGCAATAAAACGTGACCTATTTTACTATGATTCAGTAAAGTGCAATCAGCAATTTCTTTTCAAAGATATAACATCATTGGCCATTTATTACATTCCCCCAACCTTCAAAAGTGTAATGAAGTGGTTTCCTTTCTTTTCTTTCTTTCTTTTTTTTTTTTTTTTACATAAAATTCTGTTTGTATTTAATGTCGAGGGTAATGTATTAGTGGATTTTGCACTGAAGGCTGGATAATCAAATATCCTTAATGGTTTTTTTTTCCTAAAAATCCTATGTTGGATTTATAGAACAGCCTCCAAGGTCCTCAAGTATTCACCTATAAATAAGCATCGCTGATTGTAAACCTTTCTTGCTATTATCATGTTCCGGTAATGGTAGTTCACCTACAGACCAAAAATATAAATTCATTGGTTTACCTCATATTGAATTTCCTGGCTAGATTATGTTTTTTTCCCCCTTTTTTAAAAATTGCATTTGTACTTTCCATCATTTCTCATGAGGAAAGCATTATCCTAAAGATTGCTTTAAATGTTTTCTATATAGATCTTTCACTATAAGTATAATTGTGTTGGATATGATCTATTTTCAGACTGTCTCCATTTTCATTTGTTTGTAACTGGTCATTGCTGCCACTGAACAAAAAACATTGCTTTTTATGTATTATTTTCTCATATCATCTTCTGGCATCTTCACTATTTCCAACACGATATTTTTCAGATATTTCTCTTGAGTTTTCTAGGTCTTCCACCTTGTCACCTGCTAATCGTGGCAATTTAGTTTGTCCCTTTCCTCTCACAATTGCATTGTGTACATCTTTCATTTTGTTCCTGACTTTTTGATGAAAATGTTGTCTGTTGGTTTTATCTTTTTAAAAATCATGGTAAATGATCTATTTCTAGGTTACTGAGAGGTTATCAGATATCGGTGCTGAATTGATCACATGCCATTTTGGCATCTTTGGCAAATATGAATATGTGTTGATCTCTGGTGACCTATTATTGTCAGAGCATAATAGATCTATTTATAGAATCTTTATAGAATAAGCCCAATTTATATTATTGTATCATTATTTTTAATATACTAGAAATTGAGTTTTCTGAGCACTTTATTTAGTATTCTTCTATCTTATGTAAGTCAAACAAGCCTCTAACTTGTTTTTTTTCTCTTTGTGTCTTATCAGATTTGATTATCAGGTGTGTTAGCTTCGTGGAACAAATTGGGAGCCTCATTTGTGCCACATACTGAAAGCTTTTTGTATAGATTGTGAATTATCTAATCCTTGAAGTAAACCACACTTGTTAGTTTTTCAGCTTTCATAGTTTTGGTTTAGTTTTAATAATTAAATGCCACCTTAGAAAACTGTTTCCATTAAGGTGTTCAAATTTATTCACAAGGATATTTTTATATAGCACTCTTTTAGTTTTTTAACCTCTTCCTTGTCTGTAATATATTCCTCTAACAATTCTTGTTCTCTGATTTTGAGACTAGATTGCCTGAAATCTGTCTATGAGGTGTTTCATTCTGTAATGAAACAGTTACTGCTTTTTAGATACCTAAATCACAAATTCCTGCTTTCATTTTTGTTTCTGCCTTTCCTATATTTGTTACTATTTTTGAACTTAACTGAGTTTAAATCCTGAGTTCATTTCTTCGTTCTCTCCAGTGTTTTTTTAAAAAGTTACTAGTGTTGCAAGTGAAACTGCATTTTCTTACTCTCATATACAAAATGCAATTGGTTCACTTTTACTGTGTACCCCCACTCATTTCCCTATTTTTGATAACATCATCTAGAATTTCAGGCTTTGATCGACTAGGTATTATAGTAAAAGTTTTTTATTAGATATTTTTTCAAAATTTTTGAAAGTTTGCACTTGATTTGGACTATTTTAAGAATAATTAGCATACTTTATTCCTTCTTTGCCTGCTTTTAATGCTCTCCACCAGCACTACTACGTGACCAGCTTTTCACTCTTAACTTTTTATTTTGATTCATCCCTCAGTCAACTGGAATATTTTCAAGTAACTTTTCTTCATGAAGAGACTCAGCTCATAAACTTCTAGGCACCTTTGTTTTTCCTTTAAAATTCTGCAAACGTTAAAATGTCTGTCGTTCTTTCTTTTAAAAAATATTGACCAGAAAAACAGCAACCTCAAATGTCCCCACCTTCCCCAGCTATTTACAGAGATGGAAAGTGAGAGGAATTATGGGATACAGCCATGGAGAGGAACTCAGGGACAGAGGGGCCATGTCCTCAGAAGGTTGTTCCCATCCTGTGGAGGGCTTGTGTTTTGGAGATAGAGGTACTATGGTTGAGACTGAGTGAAAGCGTCCATTCTCTTTCCACTCCTCAGGGTTTCATCTCTCCTCTGGGTTGAGGAAATTCTTCCTGGCTTCTAGCAAGTCATGAAACTTAGTTTTTAAGTGCTATTGGAAGTTGAAGTCTCCTTTGATTTTTCTGCATATTTCAAGGAAAGGAGAAACAATCAGTAATTTTCTAAGACCACATCCTGTAAGTTTTTTTGTATTTTTAATTAAATTGTTGTGGTTATGGCATAGGTCTATTATAGACCAGTAACATAGATGTGGCATTTTCCTGGGGAAATTCTGGCCTTTTTGCATCCAGTCTTCATTTGCTATTTAAAATTAGCCCTGATTCTCCTCCATGTTCCACTAAAATAATTTTGCAAAAGTAACATTTAAGTAAAAAGTAACTTGTTTTCTGTGTTTCTACTACAGGTGAAGACGGATGTTAAGAGTCTGTGGGTGAAGACATTGGAAAAGCTTCAGCTATAAAAGTGAGATGTTTTTATTGTTTTTGCTAAGAAACATGTTATAAGGTTAATATATTCATAGTTTAGGTTTGTTAGGAATTTTTATATAAGTACACTGTAGGCAGAGTTTTTCTTGCTTTTAACTATTTTGTAAGACAGAATAACAAATATTCTAACCACAGGATGAAATATGAAAGAAAATGCATACTTCAAAATACATACATGAAGAATAAAAATGGAGTCAAGAAGAGTAAACCATCATGTGACCCCATGATGTAATTTCTTGCAATTGGCCTTCTAGTTAATGAGTCAGTCAGTCTTTTAGGTGACATTTTAAATGCTTTTCATTCACCAGAAAAGCGCTTCTTGTCCTTTTTAACTTCTTTTTCTTCAAGATTTACAATTTCAATGCACTTTTGTGGTGGTGGTATTTGAAAAGCCACAGTGAATGATAAAAGGCAGAGGAAGGAAGAAGATATGCCTTTTTTTAGGTCTAGGCAATTATTTTACTCTATTTCTTTCCTAAATACTTTAATTTATCATACTTTGACCAAATCATAAGCTATGAGTATTTGTCAAGACCTGAAATGTTGAACTAACATTGCTCAATTACATATGAAATGTTTTCTAGAATGATACGAATATATAAAGAAACTCAGTCTGGCAAGCATAGCGTTATCACTTTTACTCACAAGTTTATATTTTCAATTTCACACCAGGTCTTTTTTTTTTAACCCAATAGTAATATAAGAGAAAATTAAAAGCATTAAGTGTAACAATCAGTTAGAGTTTTGTTGCCTTTAGCAAATTAATAATGCTTTATTGAAATCATACATATTTGATACACTGCATTATTCTTGAAGTACTCAAAGTTATTACAAAAACAAATGGTATTTTAATGGAGTAAAGATGACTTTGCTATGTTCGAGTTCAGAGTTCATTGGTGTTTGGTTAACTGGTAAAACAATGGTTTTCTTACTGCAGATCTTCATTGCTGGCAAGAAAGTCCCAGAGGATTTTTTTGCCTGACTTATGACTGGAATACAGAGGAGCTTAAATATTAAGAGTCTGTGGTTCAGAGGTGACTTATCCATTAGGCACAGTGCCTAGGGTCTGTGATACTTCTAGTGGCCACAAAAATGTTTTAATTTTAATGTCTTTTAAAAACGGGGAAAAATGAATATAACAATAGTTAGTATATAATAATGAGCCCAGACAGGAGTATATTTTTCTTTATACCAATGCAGTCATAAAATACAATTTTTAATATTTTTTTTATGGAGGAAGGAGCCAAAGTACACAGAGCCCAAGAAAGTCATCAGGTGCCCCTACCTGGGCCAGTTAATCTGTCTACATATGTGACAGATTCAGTCATTGGGATGCTGTTGGTTTTTTTTTTTTAAGGGGTAATCATTTCTTTTTCATAAATGATTATCTTCTCTGTAAATGAGTTTATAGATTGCTCTGCTCATCAGAGGGCTATGTGGTTCTATCTACAAAGAAAGAAATGACATATTGTTCAGTTAGATCGCCGTGGTGATTCATTCTGTTTTCCTAGAATAAAATTTAAAAAATTCTCGCTTGAGAGGTCTGTAGATATTCTCTTTGCTTTGTAATATGATACAGAAAATAAGGGAGGGAGAAACAAGACTTGCTTCAGGATTCTTTGGTCCCATTTTGGACAAGCATTTTTGCCTGAGGGGTGATCTGTGAGAAGAAGGGCTAACCCTGCCCCCTCACTGCTGCAGGAATCTCGAATTTTAGTCTTCCATAGTTGCTGATCTGTGTTACTGAGTATGCAACATTTTCAGTTATTGTGACTCATCTGGTTTTGTTTGTTCCTGAAACCACGATCTAGGTTTGGAGAAAATATTTGTGTTAGCCTTCAGCAGCCATGATCATAAAATTGTGCACAGAATATCTTCTGAAAGTCGCTTACTGATTTAAAGTTAAGTGCGTTGCATGTCCGAGGAACTTCTTTATCAAAATAGGTGCCCACTCATATATAAACTACCTGAGAACCAGGATCTTTGTATATTTTGTTCGTTGCTATAGACTCCAGAAAAAGCCAGCCGTATGAGAGAAACTCAAATGTTTGCTGAAAGAATGAATGAGCTAATTTCTGCCTTTAGAAGGGTCATGTTTCCACCCCCCACCCCCCAGGTGCGAAGGCTCCAGGCCTCTGGTTTGAGGTAATAATGGTGGAGACCACCAGGCACTGGAAGGGCCACATCTCAGTGTCTGAGGGGTGACCCTGTGCTGGTCAGTCCCCACTGGGGACTCAGTTTACCCTTTCACACAAAAACTGACAGTTGAACTAGAGGGAACCTTTTTAGTCTTCCAGAACTAATGACAACAACCAAAAGGTATTCTAATGAACTTGTGCACCTTGGTGGTCCCCCTGGGCTTCCCTTGCCGTATGCTGGTCTCAGGCTGGTTCAGGCTACCTCCAAGCTCTCTCTTCCCTGCACCTCTCCCAAGGAAAAAGTACCCCGGTATTTCTAAAACAGTTATTTATTTTAAATGTAGATGTATTCTATTAAATTGATCAACACTCCCCCACCCCCAGAAAGAAAAGCCATGTTAGACCTCTCAAGTGTTCTGAAAGTGTTTGAGGTACATACGTGAACTGCCAAACCTCTAGTTGTCAAACTAGCAAGTGTCTGGGTATATATGCAAAAATATATATAGTGCATCAACATAAAATAGTATTCTGCAGTCTGTTACTCACAAACTATACAGAGAGCTGTCCTTCTAGGGAAACAAGCCAGTATACGCCACTGGGAACCACTTAATCAAATTAAGCTAAGAAAGCAAGAGAATGGTGGAGAGAAATGCCAGCTACTCTCTCCAGCTACTGAAGACCTAAGTCTAGGGGTGTAACCAGAAGGAATCAACTGACCTTAATTAGTAATACTTGATTAGGTAGTCCTGATTTACAGAAACTTTTGAAAAATCAGAGCCTATTTTGCATGGTTTGTTGACCCTAGCAGAACTAGAATGCATTGTTTTCCTGTTGTTATGATGTGTATGTGTGTGTGTGATAGAGAGAGAGAGAGAGAGAGAGAGAGAGAGAGCGCTTCAAGGCTACATTTTTGAAATACTACCAAAAAAATATATGCACATACGCACATTCAGGTGTACCTAATTTTTTTTCTGAATATACTTGCCCCTACCTTTTATTCTCAGTGCCTTTTTGTCCAGGATTTCAACTGCCCCAAGTTCTTTGATGACAGTGTGTCAGGGAGAAGCTGCTGCCAGAAGTACACAGCATAGAGCTGCCCGAGAAGGAGAAGGAGGCCAACTTAAAGTTCCAGGGCACACACCAGACAGTGGGGTGCTCAAGGCATCTTGGTATTTACTGTTCTTGCTAGCAGGTTCCAAGCCTCTTACACTGTCAATTGGGAGAACAGGAAAATGGAGTGCTTTTAGTGAAGATGACAAAGATTAGAAACTGTAGGTTTCCCATCCCAGATTTGCTGTGACTAAGCACTGCTGTAACGGTGTCTTGTGGCCCCACTGTGTGGTCCTGCTCTTCTCTAGAGGGTAAGCGTCACTCTAGTTTCTTGTATCCCTGTCTGAGGACTCTTACTGCCCTTTCAGCCATTGCAGGAGGCCCTTACACTGAGCCCATCCAGGGTCAGTAGCTGCTTCTGTGACACCTTAAAAGTCTGTAGTCTTGAAGCTGGAACCTTTGTGGGATTGCAGTATTGTGGCTTAGTACCCCTAAGTCTTACAAGCAATATGGTAAAGACTCAGGGAGGAATTAACACTGTACACCCCTTCGTATGAACTAGAAGTGACCTTGCCACTGTGTTCCCAGGGCGCTTTAAGTGCCTTACTTAGAGCTGATAGATTTGTTGGAAGGCAGGTAATAGAATTATCTGTGGCAATAGCATAAATGATTCACATTGTGCATAAATAACTTCTTGTATCGAGCTAGACATGGCTAATAATAGGGCCATCAGTACAATTCCTGTCACAGTGCCAGAGGACAGGGGCTTAATGTAGCGTGGGATCTTTGAAAACTCATTGAGATGCTTTCCTTCAGTTTCTTCTGTTGCAAAATCCCCTGATTATTTCTTGACATGGTGGTATCATGAAAATGATTTGTTTAAATGTATGAGTTGTGATCAGACAATACAGTGAATGTTTAAATTTTAAAAAATTATTACAGCAAAAGACGCATTGCCATTAGCCCCCCTCAAAATGTTTCCCCTCACTTCCGACACACTTATGCCATCCTTCTTGCCACTTTCTGAAACAGTTCTTGAAGTCATCTTCCCGGAGTGTCTTTAGTTGCGCTGTCATGGCTGCCTCGATGTCCTGAATCGATTCGAAATGTTTTCCTTTCATGGTCATTTTGACTTTGGGAAAGAGTCAGAAGTCACATGGTGCCAGATCTGGTGAATAAGGTGGATGAGGACACACCGTCATGTTATTTGACAGAAATTGCTGTATCAGAAGCGATGTGTGACACGGAGCGTTGTCATGACGGAGGATGATTTACAGCACACTTGAAAACACGCCGTAGCTCACTCCCGACTGACTGCACTGAACAAGTTGAAACTTGTCACACACGGTTGCTAAGGTTCGATGCGCCGCTTCCCGTATTGAAGATTCCAACCTTTCCATTGGATGGCACTCGGCAGTAGCAATCGCTGTATTTTGTGATCCCAATGGAAAGGCTCTGTGTCACACATGGCTTCTGGTATATGGCAATTTCTGTCAAATAAGAACATTACAGTGTGTCCTCATCCACCTTATTCACTGGACCTGGCACCATGTGACTTCTGGCTCTTCCCCAAAGTCAAAATGACCATGAAAGATAAATGTTTTCAATCGATTCAGGACATCGAGGCAGCCATGACAGCACAACTAAAGACACTCACAAAAGAGGACTTCCAGAACTGCTTCAGAAAGTGGCAAGGACGATGGGATAAGTGGATTTAAAGTGAGGGGAATATTTTGAGGGGGATTAATAGCAATATGTCTTTGACTGTAATAATTTTTTTTATTTAAACATTCACCGTATTGGTTGATCACACCTTGTATAATCAAAGATGAAAAGTGTTGTAATGGCTAAGTATAGTGGTTACAAAAATATAGCACAAAATTACGACATTCAGAAAGATGTACAGATTTGACTCTCTAAGTTTTGGGAGAGACTTTATTAAAAAAAAGTCTCCTGTTGAAGCATTCTGCAGTTTGGTTGTACACCAATGTGAATGTACTTAATTAACAGTGCACTTAATTAACTGTACGCTTAAAAATGGTTAAGATGGTAAATTGTATGTTGTGTGTACACAATTAAACATTTTTTTAAACATCTCCCAGAAATTTGCACATCATAAGCTGGTGTAGAGACTAGACATCCAGGGGAGGTGGGGGCATGGGGATGGGGCAGAGGAAGAAGACTTGCTCATTGCCAGTCCTTCCTTATTTCTGAAGAAGGGAATGAGGGGGTTCCCCAACCATTCTTGAGAGAAAAAGGGCATAAGTTTTTTTAAAAAAAAAAAAGCCTTGTTTTTTCTCATGAAGGGATGACCTTCGGAATGAGGAACTGGTTCCTGTTCCTGGCATTGAGCATTAGGGGATTCTCAGGACACTCTGTCCTCAGTATTGTGGAATTATGGTAATAGGTTTCTGTCAAAAACAACAAGGGGGAGGGGGATTCATGGTCGAATACGTTTGGGATTTCAGCAAGGTCAATGGGTTTCTTTTTCTGCAAAGCCTTTACATGCTGCCCTGAACTGTGTATCTTCGCCACGGAGGTGTGACTGGCAGGGTTTCCCAGCTGTGAGCCGTGGAATACCTCCTCCGTCCCCACAGCTCCCCACCCTGCCTTCTACTTTTTAAACCTATTACTGTATTGTTCTGTCGAAGGTAGTACTTTAGAAAATGGAGAGTGAAAGTCAAGTGTGGGAAAGAGGAAGTAGCCAGCACAAACCTAGAAATTTGTTATAGGAAGAAATAGAAATGAATTGAAGCCATATTGTGACCTGTCGCTCTAGGAGGTGCCTGGAGAAAGGACATTTGAAGCACAAAGCCCTGTACAATAGTTTTATGTGCTCCAGCGCTCCATCTGGATAACCTGTAATGGAGCCAGCCCTTGACTTTATTAGTTAGGGAGTCCCTCACTTTTTGCCCTCGCCCTTCAGACCGACCTATATGTTCCCTGTAAGACTTGTGGGGCATCTTGAAGCATGTAGCTAAGCCACTGGATCAAGAATCAGCAAAGAATGACAGTCATCTGAAATTCTAAGGTGAAAGAAAGTTTTCCTTATGTTTTTTGCTATTAAAAAACCTCCAGTCTAATAGCATCTGATCGATTCTGATGGACTCCACACATTATTGGAAAAGAAGTAGCATAAGTTCTTATTGATACATCGTTAAAAGTGATATGTGGCAGAGTGATTATTTTATAAATGAGTGCCTACTTTGTATAAAGCATTATTTATAAAGCTGAAAACATTGTTGCAAAGGAATGCAAAGGCAAGGACACGAGTCTTCTGCCCTTGTAACAAAGATGATAAAGTGAGTCAGAGGAAGTAAAACACATGCAAATAATGTTTCTGGGAAACACTGTGTGATAAACAATGATATCAGAAATATCTAGTACCAAAGGGATTAGAAATTTGATCCAAAGAAATGTACTTCGCATATAAATTGTTCACGTGTGAATGTTCTGTGTCTTTGAAAATAACGCTTATTTTCTATTGTTTGGGTACAAAGTTGTGACTTAAATCAAAAATCTAATTTTTATTCAAATCATCAATATGCTGACTTAATGTTTTCTCTACTTGACCTGTCATTTTCTGAGAGAGCTGTTTTAGCACTCTCATTGTGTCAGTGAATTGTCCATTTTTTATTTTAGTTCTATCGGTTTCTTCTCTTATGTGTTTCAAAGCTATGCTTTAAATACATGAAGGTTAACAAGTTATCCACTTGGTATATTCCTAAGTACGAGGTAATTCCTGTATTTTAAAAACTACATGGGATGTCCTATCCCCACAAAGTACAGGATCTCAGAAGATTACTGAGGTTTTCATGTTTTTAATGAAAACAAGATGATGATGATGATGGTGAACCTTGGATAGACCTACCAGTGGCATGCCCAGAGACCATCGTGTAAGCACGGAAAGGCCATCACATTAAATGTCCTATGAACCAGATGCACTCAGTGGTGCCAGATCTGCCTTCAGCAGCAGTAGATGATGAATCCAGAGTCTGGAACAGATAATTAGTTGTAATATTTGAGAAACTTATAGAAGCGCTGGACCAGATTCACCAAGCTTAAGAAGTCAGCAAAACAGAATTATCCAGCACAGCTTTAGATGATCAAGGTCTGCACGCATGTTGGTGGGGTACAGCCAACCTCAGCACCCCCTGTGCTTTGACCCCTTTCTTCCGTCTCATCCCAGATCGCAACCATCGCAATTTCAGTTGCATTTTCCAAGTTATGCATACTTTTAGAAATCTGTGTTTTATTACTGCCTTGCACCATCATGCCTTTTCTATGGCATAAGGAAAGCCTGTTCTGAAGGAAGATTACATTTGTGATAAAGAGTATTTAGAGTTAAGTAGGGTTATTAAAGCAGTCATTGTGTTTTAAAATCGAAAGACTCTGAGTTGCAATTGATCTTAAGTCCTGTATTAAGTAGACTATTTTCTTTTAATATTCTTTGTCTTAAAAAGTATGGGGTCTGGTTTCTTAAAATGTTGTAACTTCATATATATTCCTTTGATTTCTAAAGCATAGTTACTCAAAGTTCAGCAATTTCACAAGGTCCTCATAAATAGAATAATATAGCAACAAGGCTCATAGGCAAATGATTGCCAAATTGTTTTTCTCTGGTTTCCCTTTTCTTCCTAAGCCTCTTGTCTCACATCTAATTCTTTTCTGGGTGTTTTCAGTTGGGGATCTTCCAGGCTCCTCCAAGTTCACTTATCTTAAAAGTGCCACATTCTCCTAACTTTTACTTAAGAAAATGAAGGTATTTTTGTGCAGGCTTATCATTTCAAGTGCACACTTGACATCTCTCTCTCTCCCTCCTCCCCAGCCCTACCCCTAATATCTAATTTGCCACCAAATCTCACAAAATTTACCTCACCATCTGTTTCTTCCCTTCTTTTCCATTTCCAGGGCCTTCATGAAGGAAAAACGAAAACAAAAACGAAAAAAACAAAGAACATTTGAGCATTTACTACAAACTACACCCTACATATTTTTTTCTCATTTCATTCTTTTAGTCTTGTGCAGTTATTATCATGAATTGGACTCTACAAGTTAGGAGACTAATGTCTCACAGATTTAAGGCATTGCCCCAAGTCACGCAACTACCATGTTTCCCTGAAAATAAGACCTAGCTGGACAATCAACTCTAATGTGTCTTTTGGAGCAAAACTTAATATAAGACCCGGTATTACATTGTATTACATTGTATTACATAAGACCCGGTCTTATATTGTAGTAAAATAAGACTGGGTCTTATATTAATTTTTGCTGCAAAAGACACATTAGAGCTGACTGTCCACCTAGGTCTTATTTTCGGGGAAACAGGGTAGTAAGTTTTTGAAACAGGATGGGTTTTAAATAAGGGCAAGTCCAAGTGCAGTGCTTCTTTACCGCCCTGGACTAAGAAATGCTGCCTCCAGCCCAGCCATCTGTGTGCCTTCATGTCACCACATCCCGGCAGAAGGACCCGTTTCTCTTTCTGATTTTCTGAACTTGGGAACCTTCAATTCATTCTGCCCATCAGCCCAGTGCACCCAAAGTGCTGGGTTAATGAATTATGTTAGGTGTCTCGTCTAAAATTCACTGACATGTTGTTGCTTGCTCCATAAGGTCCAAACTATGTGTGGGTTTTTTTATTTTTATCTTTAAGTCAACTGTTACAGAAAAGTGTTCTTTGTAACACCCAGAACTCTCCACTCATTGAGTTGCTGTGAGAGAAACACAGCGGGCTCTGGGGTCCACTGGACCTGGGTGTGGATCTTGGCTCACCTCCTTCCTGGGAAGCCTCCAGCAAGTTTTATTTTGCCATCCCCATCTATAAAATCATGATAATGAACTCACTTTAGTTTAGTTGTGAGTCTAGAGAGTGCGTGTACAATGCCAACTGCAGTGAGAGCCTGGCCCTTGGCAGGCCCTCCAATGGAGCTAGAGGGCAATAGCAGTAATACAATTATCTAGACCTTATCTGTCCTTTTAAACTCGGTTCAAATTTCTCCTCCTTTTTAAATTACTCCAACCTGATTTTATCTGGCCCTCCTCAAAACTGCTGTATCAGTTAGCCTCTGAACAATTCATTTAGCAATTTTAATTAGGTAGTACCTCTTGACACTGCTTTGTGATCTTAAAAATCCTTCTTGAAATGCCTTCTTGAGCGCTGTTAACTCCTGCTCTAATGGACTAAAGGAATTTAGAGGCAGGGCTAGGCCATATGCATGGCACATCATAGCTCGGTGCCTTACGCATAACTGTTCACAAACTTTTGGGACTCTGCATTAAGAAACTTCACATACATTCAGAAGACATAAATAAGCTGAGTTGGTTTTAAGTATAGAGAGTTCCCAGGTAGGTGCCTCCATCTAACATGATTAGCCCACATTTTTTTTCCTAGTTCTGAATGTGAAAAATATTGCAAAGTAAATTTTAAAACTCCAAGAAATTGTTATTATCCAATATTTCTGATAAAACTGCCTTTTAAATCCTGGGAAATCTTAAACATGGCTGTATTTACAGTCATGTTTTATTTTCTTGGAGTAACTCCAAATTAGGAACTATGGTGATTTTCTTCACAACTGTCATTTTCCAGGCTTAAATATTTTGTTGGGTGGATTTTCATTTTTCTTCTTTGCCTCTTCACCCCATATAACATTTTTTCCTTTTCCCACCAGCCAGGTTTCCTTCGGGAGAGTCTTATGAGGAGGATGATTCCATAAAAATATGCCTGAGGAAGGGCCACAGAAGATCTCTTTTAGCAATAAAAATATAGTGGCACTTTTAAACTGAAGAAATTTAGTTCATTATGAGCTTTTTTGTTTTATTGAATCACCCCATATTCAGAGCCAGTTTTTTAAATTCCATACTTTATTTATAATTTTAACTGGAAATTTGGGGGCCCCCTCTTTAAACAATGTAAGGGTTGATGAAAGAAAAATCATTTGAAACAACCCAGACGAGTTTCACCTGCCAAGGTGTGCATTCCATCCAAAAAACCAGATTTAGATGCACTTGCACTGAGTCTATTTCTAAACAAAATACATATTACTAATTTTGACAATTTTGCCTGCATAGAAAAAGTAGTTTGTTGAAATATTTACTTAAGGAAAAAAGAAGTCTCCTTGATCTGCCAGGCTTAAAGTTGTGAAATGCGTGGCTCAGTGAATGAATTCTTTGCTTTGTGCCCTCAGTCTCACTCATCTGTCTGGGAGACAATGCTAAAGAAAGCTTCAGAGGGCATCGAGGCCTAGGCTGACTCTAACACACCACCCCTGAGATCTAGAAAGACCTCTCACTTAGCCAAATGCCCTTTTGAAAGAAAACTTTCAAAAATTCCAAATTTTTGAAGAATATGTGAATATGCAAGGCTAGGGTTCTACAGGGCAAGACTGGGATCTAATAAGGATTCAGTCAGTAAATCTATGTGTATGTGCTGCATATGTTATGCGCAGGCGGTCTTCAATGTAAGCCAGAGTTGTTTTCCAGAAGTTCATTTGAAAAATATTTGGAGTGTATTTTTTCCTCATTAGACGTAAAGCTATGCATGGGAAGCCCTCTGGCAAACAGCCTATTTAACTCCTGCTGTACTTCAAATGTACATATCGGGGGCCAGTTCCCATTGTTCGTCTTCTTCCCCATTGTTCCCATAAACAATTGAAATTCCAAAATTTGTGGACAAACCTCATCTCCGGGAGAACTTCTCACAAGTAGAGAATGAGACATAAATATTTTTTATTAGGTGATGTGTCCTGATACTGGAGTTTGGAGATACATTCATTTTCTGTAAAACCATAGTGCTACAGACGTAAGTGATCGCGTAAGAGTGATTCAGGAGTTTCACTGACACAGCAGAGCAGTAACAGAAGACAATTATATAGCACTTTCAAGTTTTATATAGTTATATTTTATCGCAGTTTTAATTTTGAAATTCTACAAGTAGGCATTTTTATTTAATTTGTGGCAAGAGTTTAGGTGGAATGCTTTGAAATGAACACTGTGATTGGCTCTGCTCTCCTGAGAAGAGAATGAAGAGACAAGCAGGACGGTGGCCTGTTTGAACCTCTTAGGGAGAGGAGGGAGGAGTGAACAGTTCAGAAGAGCGGGCTGTAGAAAGGAGGAGCGTACATGTCATGATAGTCCTGTGTTGTCCATCCCAAGGTGAGAATTTGCTACTTCTGGGTAATGCTAGGTTGAAGGAGAGAAGAAAAGACAGGGTAAAGATGTCTTCCCCCTTTCCTCCTCCTTTCAACAACTCATCTTCCCAGTCTGGGTTACCCCCTGGTATCTCAGACATGGGTTCTTCCATTAAAAAAAACACTGATAAGCTGTGGTTAGATCCCACATTTGAGAATCATTATGGGTTAAAACGCTTTTATAGGCAGAGCTGGGAACCACATCTACCATTAGAACATGGAACACATTTTCCTGTAGAAATGAAAAACATTTACCAGGAGTCTTTTGGAACATGTTCCATTTTTCAAATTGGTTCTGCCTATATGGGTAGAGTTGAGTGAGCTTGAGCAGAGAATAATACAATGCTAGTTTTTTGTGGGGGATATAGGACTTTTTCCCTTTGGAATTCAGTGAACTGTCCTACTGCTTTGTCTACCTAGAGGCCTATGTGTTCCTTAGACACAAAATAAAACTCCAAAGTTTTCCATGTTTATGATTTTTAATGAATATGAGCTTTTCTATCTGAGAAACTTTAAACACTTATGAAAATGGTTATGATGCTCATGGGATCACTTTAGAGTACAAAAAAAAAAAAAAACAACAGATGGTAAGGAGGTTCGTTGACATGACCGGCTGACTTGCTGTGAGACATTGAACACTTTATTTTTCTTCTCTCGTGATTGTTCTTCTGACCATCTTGAAAGATAGCCAAGGAAACTTTTTCTTCTAATTATTTTCAACTAGTTCTCAGAAGTTCATTCAGACTTCAATTAAACAAATCATCCGTGCTTTGGAAGTGCCAATTTAAACATCAAATGTTTACATTTATAAATAGAGAGGATTAATTATCTCCCTTCAACCACCACCAGATTTTTTAACCTTAAAGGCAAGTTATATAGTTTTGCTCACTGTTGTATACTGAGTATACAGTATACAGTATACAGTTGTTCAGTAAATGAGTTAATATGGCATCTTGGTTCAGGAAAATGTGGTTCCTGAACCATTTAGAGCAAATGATGAACATTTTGTATTTTAGACTTATAACCAATTGAAAATTTACATTCTAAAGAATTCTTATTTTAATATATCAGTGTATGTTCAGGAAGAAAATACTAGAGCTATGTGAGGCACTTTCTTTTCTGACATTCAAAGCACATTCACATTTGTTACATCTTATATCTCCCACTCCCACATCTCCAAGTTTTCATACTTTCACTGGTTATTAGCTTCACTGTTTCCCACACACAGTGGTTTTTCACTTCGTCAGATAGAACATTTTTAACTGTAATATAGACTCTTACTCAAATATGCTAAAACAAAAAGAAATTACTAAACTTCTCTTGAGGGAGTGGTGGCCTTTAAGGTTCATTGACTCAGGGACTCAGGAATATCACTAAGAATTTAGTTTCTCCCCCTTTTCTGCTCTGCCATCTTTTTTGGCTTCTTTTTCAGGCAGGTTCTCCTAAATAGTTACAGGATGGCTGCTAAACACAGATACATGAACAGATTCCCTTGTCTATATGCACCAGGAGAAAGAGAGGAACCTCTTCCCAGCCATAGAATACAAGTCCCTTCTTCCAATCTGATGAGGCCACTTACATCATGGAAAGCAATAACCACACTCAGAAGGCCATGCACTGATTGGCTTAGGTTAATCAGGGTCCACTGGTAGAGCTGGAGATGGGATCAGCTGCACCTATTCTTATGTTGGTGAGTAGAAGAGTTGAGGAGAGTTGAACTTCAACGAGACAAGTTGTTGTTGGGAAAGAAGAAGTGGAGAATAGATGCTGGGTAAGCAACTAACAGTGCCCATGAAACTGGGGCTTTTGAACCTAATTGTAGCATTCTTTTTTTTTAAGTAAAACATAGTTCTGAGTATAATCTGTCAATCCCTGGCTCTTATCTCTGCATACTTTTACAAACTGTCCATCCTTCTACAAATTTCCTCAAATTGTTTCTTGGCATCTTGGGTGAGGGGGAACATGTCTCATATTATGAACACCTGTGGTGTTGTCTTCATCTGGTCTAAGTTGCTAAGGTCTCCATGACTAGAAGGTGCCCATAATCCAGCCAACACTGCTGTCCATAATCATGCACACAGCCTACTCTGAGTCAATTAGTGCTTTGTTCTTTGGAGCATCTGCCAGCGTCATGCGATATTTTGTGCAGCATTGGGGGAGATGCTTCTAATATCTCATGGAGTTTTAAGTGGAAATTGCTCTGTTAGAAAATACTTTCTGTTCTCTATTCCTCTATCTTTAGGACTCAGACATAGACTGTAGAAACAGGGCCTGAGGACAATAGACCAATAATTGAGCTGCTGAGGATGCCTTCCCAGCTTCTGGCTTGCAAAGGTGGACGGAACTAAGTTGTAATCAAGAGGATAGGCTTCATTTTGTGTTTAGCACTCAAGTTAAACAGACCAGTCTAGGTGATTTTGTAACCTATTTGTCCTTTAGGATGTTATGTCTATGGGAAAATGTGTTCTAGACTCCATAATTTGAGTCCGGACTCAGAATGATCTAGAATACAATCTGTTTGTAGGCGGCAAGTTATTTAAATAAGTTGCAGTACTTGATGCCACTATGACTACTGGACAAAATTCCTTCTTGTTCTCTAATGACAATACTGTGTCATTAGAAAAGAAAGCTTTAAAAAAGAAATAGAACTTTTTTTCTTGCCTGTGCCAAGTGTTCAATGATTTGGTTAATAATTCATGTCAAGGCTAGACAGGGGGCTTTTTTCCTGCTGGGTCATTTTTTCTCAATTTGTTGAAGGCATCAGCACACAGACCACTGAAGAAAGGCTGTTGTTTCTCTTAGCTATAAAACAGGTGGTAACCCCCACAGCTGCTTCTGGCATCTGTTCTTTTATTCCTTAAGGTTTGGCAATTCGGGGAAGGTGGTTGAGGTAGTATGGGGAGCCCTACTCTGGAGCTCAGGTAATAGGAGGAAAGCAGAGTTAAGGTCAAAGGAATTTGTAATGTATAAACTTGGCTTCAATGGGCCAAGTCAGAATCGTGCCTTGCTTCTACCTCTTCAGTGGAATGATTATCCAGTAATGATCTAATATCGTGATCCCTTCTTTCCACATTGGAAATGACTTTGTTTGAGCAAGAGTTTCTCATTAAAGCAACAATAAAACATTGCCACAGTGATATGTGTCTGAGTTTTTCTTCTGAGTCTTCCTTCTACTCTGGCAATGCTCTGGATAAAAGAGGCAAGTTATAGAAATATAATGCAGACATACAATGTGGACAAAATTTATTAAAAGGTTCAGATGTTCCTCTTTCTGCAGTCGATGGGGTTGTGGTTGCCTGAAGTAAGTCCATCAGTTCAGATTGGAACGTTGCCCAGGGAAGAGCGTCTAGGAACAAAGGTAAACTTAGCCTTTCCCTCAAGAAATTGAAGTCACCATAGATAACACTGATTTCCCCCCTTGAAGGGCTTGTATGGTCTGGCTCTATCTAGCTGTATCTCCTATTACTTCCCCATCCCATACCCGCTCTGCTACCTGCACTTGGTCTACTCCCTGCTAACCTGCATCTCTTTGTCATCTTCCCCATTCATGAAATGCCCTTCTTCTCTTCTGGGGGTAGAATCCTACCTTCCAGAAAACCAATGAGCCCAGTGTCTCTACCCCTCTCTTTGCTCACCTCAGTCATACCTAGGTGTTAATTTTAGACACAGAAAAGATCTGGTCCTAAATATCTCATGTTATTGATGAGAAAATTGAGGCCCAACAAGAGTAGGTGACACCAATGTGTTTGCACAGCAAGTTTGTGTCAGAGACTGAACTGGAATCAAGATGTCTGGTCTTCAGCCTAGTACACCTGCCATTGTATCCACTGCATGAATAAGATTCTTTATTTCTCCACAAAGGGGGTGTGTACACACACACACACACACACACACTTTTTTTTAACCTGATGAGCAATAAGAAAGGTGGGTTTTAAAAAACTGATTTGCTGAATTAGCCTATCTGGTACTGGGGATACCAACCCTTTAAATCTAACAATGTGAAAATTGGGTCTATTTAAACATATATTAGGGTTGGGTTTGTGTCACCTTTGGTTACCTAACACTAAGATTTCAGGTTTCTAGCATCCCCAAATCTTTGAGCACCATCCTTTTAAAATATTTTACTGCTATATATAGGACTTTTAGAAAGAAATTCCACAAGTGATTTTTATGGGTACTAGTCTCCAAGGATCAACACTAAAAAGGTTGCTTGTTTCTGTCTTGTGTTCAATTAAGTCTTAGGTTTTTCAGCAAACTTATAAGAGACAACTGAGTCATATAAGAAAATAGTCTTAATAAAATACTGAAATAGGGTTTGGGCAGAATGGACTTTTGTTTGTTATACTTTATCTAACATACAATATCTTGGAAAAGAGTAACTTGAAGCACAGAATCCAGCGACGTGCTTCCATAGTATAATTAATTTTCCTTGTTCACAATAGTATAGTTTTTCCTGTTTGCAAACAGATGTGTCTAAACAATATGTTTCATTAATTCAAGCAGAAATACGTTCCTGTATTAAAAGAACCTGCTGTCACATGGTTTTCCTTACATAGCCTCTGTACCGCTCAGGATCTTTTGGGGAAACCAAATTCAAATGTATGGAAAGAAGCAAAGCTGTGAAAAGCAGCACAGACCCTCCTGTAGAACTGAAGTTGATATTAAATCCACCAACAATAACAAGTAAAAATACTCTCTTATTATTGTTGAGTGATATTTGTTCCTTGCAAAGATTTCTGAGTCATCAGGTATAAAAGGTTTCAAGACCTCTTGTTTATCTGGGAGATGTGTGTCTAGAGAGACATCAAGAGCCAACGTATTTAAAGATTGACTTGTACACAGAGTGGCTAAATACTTATATACAAATAGGTCTTCCCAGGAATATAAAAGTGAAGGTTGAGTCTAAAAGTCTACTTGCTATTTTTTTAAGCTGGTTGCTGTTGGTGGGAGAGCTTTTCTATGAACAAGGGAAGGCTTTCTGTGCCCATGTTGCTGTGTTCAGGTGCCTACACGTAGACTGACCGAGACCTTCACTGCTGCCAAGACAGGACAAAACACACTGGCTGCTCTACCTGCAACTCTTGCCTAAAACAAAACAAAATGGGAGCCTACACAACCAAAATGCCTTCTAAACACAATGCAAAAGTGCTGTGGTTCCTGAGGGCTCCCTCAAATAATTTGCAACTCTCTGTAGTCTAGTTCCAAAGAAGGAATTAGGGTTGTATTTGCCAACAGTTCGCTCTATAAATTTCTAGATTTTGTATATTTTGGGTTCTTCTAAATAAAATGTAATGGTCCATTTGAGAAACTGCACCCATATTGAGGATCGTTCTCTTATTGGGTCGTCGCAGGCAATTCTAGAGTGCTTAACCCTTCTTGGGTCTGTTGGGACCCACTGGTTTCCATGGAGTCGTGCTGGCTGATGACCAAGTGAGAATTCAGCATTCCAGTTAGTGTTTCCAATCAGGCCTGACCTGAAGTAGTTGCACAAAGGACTTTCAAATCACAACGCTTTATATGTAATCACTAAAAATAAGTTGATTATTTGGGGGGAAGTGGATGGTAAAGGTTTAAAAATGAGTGTTCCTTTTACTTATTTAAAGTTTGATTGGCTTTTGGAAAAATAATTTAGTCTTTTCATGATACAAAATACATAGTTTCTCCAGTCCTCCTACTTTGTACAAAGTAATGCAAAACAGAATTTGTCTCATTTGACCTTAAATGTAAATAACATAAGTGCCAAATTGTGACGGATATAGTTCATACATCTGGCAATAATCCTTTTATTTTACGTCACGATGCCTCAAAGCAATTGTTAATTCTAGTTTATTTTTAACATTTTAATTTAAGCCTCCTGCTCTGGTCTTCTTTGTTTCTCCTCCACCTAGTTTTGTTAGATGGTTAAAATAAGATCACTGTAAAAACCGATGTTCATTTTTATTAACTCAGACATTTGCAAAGCTTCACGGTGAATTTGGGAGAGACAAAAGGAGATTCCTGACTTAGAGCTAGTCCTCAAATGGCGGGGAAAGGGGCAGAAGCCTTCAAGGCTCATAATTGTTGAGAGCAGGGGATATGGCTTTATTGTGCGTAGGAGCAAAGAGGTAGAAGAGATGACTCTTGCCTGGATAGGTGGCAGTTGAAGAGGCTTCTGAGATGGTATCTGGGCTCCTACACAGGACATTGTCTGACTTAGTTTGATGCCTGACTCCCTTGCAATTAATTACTTCCGCTTGAATCTATAGGGCTTCAATCAAAGGGGACAATTAACTCTTTAGTTAACATGTAAAAATCATGAGATGCTGTTCGGGCTAAATTTTTGCCTAAGTTACTTTTAATACCTTACTTCGATGTCAAAGTTCCTTCAACTATTTATGTAGGTCCTTTTGGCCGAATCCTGTGAAGTAGTTTTGAAGAATGATTCTTTAACTCAATCAGGTTTTTTCCAAGGTGCTCTTCATGTTGACATTGCGCTAACCCAGATTTTGACCTTCAAATGCATTTCTAATTTCCCTTTGAAACCATTCCTGGAATTACTAAGGGATTTTTGTATTTAAGGGAAGCAGTGGCTTTATTAATTTTTATTGTCACTCCCTCAATGAAATAGATGTTTGTTTTTCTTCATAAACCCCATAGATTTTTATAGAAATATCAAGAAAAATAATCAAGAAAAAAATTTTATATAATATTTTCAATATTTATGTTTTCAAAGTAAATAAACAATGAAGAATCAATTTTCAAAAAGCAGTAATGGGAGTGTTTCTAATAAAAAATTGACTTCAGTGGATTCATTTTTTATAGCCTCTCACTGACTTATTTCACTGACTTTATCGGGAATATGATCCATTTAATCATATTTTTAAAGACATGTATAAGATAAATGTTGGGTTTGTGACAAAGAATAAACCTAGGAGCAAAGCATAAAGCTGAAGAATAATCCAGATGGCAATACTGAGGAGCTGAGCAAGGCCACAACCCATGGCTCCGCAGACTTGCTCTGCACCCTCTGTGAACAGGGCCCCCTGGAGTTGTGCCAATACGTCAGCTCTAGAGCTAAGGTTATGAAAAGTGTTTTTGCGTTCTTATGTTCACTCATCAAACTTCTGGCTTTACTAATTATCCTGGGAATGACGGGGACACCTTGGATCACATAAGCATTCACAGCTAAGGAGTCTATTAGTCGTTGACCCCAAATAGTAGTCCCTTTGGCTGAGGCAAGTGACAATGTTACAACTCTTCTGTTGCATTGTTTGTTTGTTTGCCTCCGTCCTAAAGAGTGCTCCTTCAAAGAGGAACGACCAGAGCCATGATGAGTAAGAAGGAACCAAAGCCCAAGACTTTCAAATGCTTGGTCGAGCCAGGAGTCCTCCCACACCTCACTCAGTTGTTCACGAAGCAGCACTTATGGAAGGGCTCCATACACCAGGCACTAGTGCTGAGGGACTGACACTTGCAGGGAGCTAATAGTCTAGAGGAGCTGAAAGATAATTTTAAAGACCATCATATAAGTGTATCATTATAAATCATGGTGAGTACTATGGACCAAGAGAACAGGGTATTCCAAAGAGAGTGGACTGTTGTTGGTAGGAGGAGATTGGAGAAGATCTGTCTGAAGTGGAGGGATGAATGAAAGACAGAAAGGCTAGTGAGCGGTGGACAAATGGGACAATGAGATGGGGCTGGAGGGATACATGAGGGTTTTATCATGCGTGGCCTTGCCATGTTAAGGAGTTTGGCTTTTATTCTAAATGGAATGGGAATATATTTACAGGTTTTTAAGCATGGGACTGATGTAATCCAAAGATTCACTTTAGGTCTGGGGTGGAGAATGAATTGCAGATAAGAGTGAAAAAAGGGTAACTGGTTAAGAGCCTTTGGCAGTAGACTACTCAAAAGCTAATGGTCCCTTGGACCAGGGGATCCCTGATACTAATGAGATTACCCTCCAGAACACATGAAAGATGTGCAGATTTATCAAGGAACCACTATTTGGGTATCCGAAAGGGAGAATCATCCCAGAAGTCTTCATTCTAGTGTTTCCCTTACCTAACTCACCTTTTATAAGTGGTGCAAGGACTCGCTCTCCCTGGGTTCTCTCTATACCACAGAGAAGGTTAAAATCTGAGTCCATGGATGCTCGTATGAATAAGTCTTTGTTACTAGGTGCTTTGCAGTGCTATGCAGATTCTAGAAAATACTGCTTTCTCTTCTGCTTTACCCTTTGTTCCTTTAAGTTCCTGAGGAAGCCAGACAGCATTTATAGTGTTTGATTGTGGAGATGAGTGAACATGGAAATAAAGGCTGATTTTACAGTTGTCTTAGAAGTTTTACCCTTTGAAAAGTTCTAATTACTTGTTCATTGTAACTATAATCCTATATTAAATTGTTGCTATGTGTCACCAGTAGTAGCATTTAGGTGAAATAAGAGAATAATAAAAAATTTAAGTCATTATTGCTTTGACAGTGTGTAATATAATTAATACATACTATTTCGTTTGTGAATTATTATTTACATACAATATATACATAAAGATTATTATATAAGTCAAATTTGCGGAATGTTTTCCATTAAGTAATTTTAAAGTATTGATGCATATCATCAGCTATTTGTTAATATACTATCATTTTTGTCTTTGAATGTTACAACAGAAGCTCATATCAGAGACTTTAGAATTAGAAGGAAGTTTTAAAGACGAGTTGGTTAACATTCTTATTCTTTTTTTCCGTTTTAATATGGAAGTAAATGACATAAAAGCACTCCCTTATCATGGACTCAAAAAATCACATTCTCCCCCTCTCCAGAAGAGCCAAAATGAATAAATTTTTAGTTGATAATTCAAAGACTGAAAAGATAAAACTATAATTACTTATTGTTTCTTTGTAGATGTTTAACTTCATTTTCACACAGGTAATTTTATAATGAAAAGAAGGTGAGAACTCCTCAGTTTTTAAGTTTGGGTGATAAGGAAGAGCACTGTTTACAGTTAAAAAGTAAGATAAGATTTGAGTAAAATAACTGGCCCCTTCTGACGCTCTCCTTTCTCTTTCAGTATTTCTTCAGGTAGACTTCACAGCATGAATGTCTGCTTCTGAGTAGTCTGAGATAAATAATTCAGCATTTTCTGCTGCATATCAACTCTGCTTATTTTCCCCTCAAATTACATATTCTGGCAAGATTTCTCACTTGTTAAAGCATTTAATTATTGTGTTTGGCAGTCATGGTTGGTTGCATTATATAAACAAATGCCTACTTCAAACATTGAAACTGATTTTTTTCATAGTCTGCCAGAAAGCGAGACTATTTGATGTGCAGTTCGAACACTCTATTCCTGATTATATAATTTAGGTCTGGGAATAGAATTTTGGCATTTGTCTGCAGTCCTTATGCCATAGAAAACTAACCTTTAGCATCTTCTTTAAAAGGGCAAACCATCACTGATACAAGTTCCAAAAACACTTCTAAGGTAGGCAGCGTTCTATTAAAAGATCCTTTCATCTTCAAGTAGTTGCACATCTGTCGAGCACTGCATTATTTTTAAACATTCTGTGTAATCTGTGACCTCTGCAGAGCAGCAGTTAATTTGGCCCCCTTGTTCTAGTCATAAAAGAATCCTTGTGTGTTTAGATGGAGAGTCTGGTAGGCACCGTTGATTTTCCTCTACCCGTGTGTAGACAGTGCTTGTTATTAGATGCTGAGATATATTCAAGAACACTTCTCAGGGCACAAGATTCTCATTTAGGGCACTATACACACCTGCAGTCGAGTAAAATTTACATAAGCCAAAGCCCTTAATGGACTTTTTTTTTTCTAAACTTGGTTTCTAGAAGAAAATTTAACCCTTCCTTCCATGCAAATACTTAGACATGAGACATTTATTTAAGAAAAAAGTAAAAACCTCCTGAAGTGTGTTATCCTGTCAATGTTTATTAAACCCACTTCGCCTGTCTTCTCTTCCTGAAGTCTGGGGTGATGCTTCTTGTTCGCAGAGTTGACCCTGAGGCAGAAGAAGAGTCTGAATAATAAGAGAGAGATGAAATTATAGTTTGGACACACCACACATAGTTACTGAGGTGAGAGCTTGTATGACCCAGTTGAGAAAGGAAAAAAAATTTAACAAGCGTTGAAAGAAGGTTTTATTGTTAACCCTAAAGTGACCAGAAAGTTCAGTGAGGCAGAACTTCTCATTGCTTGAGGAATGTGGATAATTGCAATTTTACTCTAGTAATGACAGAATTAATGACCTCAGAGGCCAAGCCTCTTCCCCCTGACTTTCCCCAAATCAGCTTGCTACCATGGAGTTATATAAGCTCGACTGAAAATGATCTCCATCTAAATTAAGAGAGCCGGTGGGGCTCAAGCTATTGTTACAAATTATTGTAAAACTACATCTATGGCACCTGGGTTTCACTTTTATTTCAAACTGCCTAATGCCAGATTATACCTCACACATTTCCTATAAAAGGTACAAATTAGGAATGGTTCAAAATAGAACTTTGAAAGTGGAGGGGTGAATTCAAAAGTTTTGTGTGAATTGATGAAGTGGCCTAGCTGTGAAATATTTAATAACCATGGGTAACATTTTGGGAGCTTGCCAGCAGGCCATGCCTAAAGACGTCTGGATACAACTTATCATTTCCCCTACACCACCACTTGGTGGTAAAAGCTCCTGACTGGTCTTCCTGCACCCATTCTTGTCCCCTTCAGTCCACTCTCCATTTGTACCATTTAGTAATGCACAAGGTGGGCAACACAATTTGGAAAGTTGCCTTAAGTCACACAGCTCTTATGTGGCCGGAGCAGGGCTCATACCCAGATCTGCGCGATACCAAAGTGTATGCCTTTCACCACTGGCAAAGTCTCAGGTGCATTCTTGCTATTTTTCTTGTTCTTTTCCTCAGGCTTCCCAGGTTGGGGTCAGGGGTTAGGAGAAGGGAGCTCCTACGCCGACAACCTCACCGTTTTTCACATTCCTAGTATATTTGGCTATCTTGAGTTTTTACCCTCCTTTCTAAGATAGTTTTATTTTGCCTCCTTTAATGATAAAACTTATTTTTTTTTAGTGAAAGAATAAACACAAGGATTATTGAAACCTAAGGTGATAAAATTAAACAGCAAAAGTGAAACAACAAAAATATTTTTTGAAGATATCATGATAAAATACCTATAAAATGTAGATGAATCGAGTAAAACACTAGTAAAGATAATAGATCTATGTGTGTATATATATATATATATATATATATGTGTGTGTGTGTGTGTGTGTATAAACTCAGTGCACTCCCAATGAGTTAAATAATTATACATTTGGAGTAGCACAGTTTCAGCTATCAAGGAAAAAAATTTGTTGAAAAGAAATAATTGAAATGGGAAAGATGGACAAATGGATTTATATAAAACTTAAGACCTTTTAAAGCTAAAACAGAAGAAACGCAACAAAATGAGAAAATATGTGTAACAAAAATTTGAGACTTGATACACACACACACAAATTTACATAAATGTGAGTGCAATATCATATTCTCACGCATTAACCAACTGAGCTATTAGGCCACCCCTAATACCGTATTTTCATTGGATAAGTGGTCCAGGGATACTAACAGCTAGTTCACCCAAAAGAAAACAAACAGAAGAGCAACTATGAAGATATGTTTAGCGTCACTAAATTTTAAAAAGAAAACATCGTACACCTACCAAGTGAACAAAAGCCAAAGGCCAACACTGGAAAGATGGGAGGGAAAACAGATACACTCATGCATTATTGCTGACAATGTAAATTGATGCTATCCTTTTGGAGAAAACCTGGCAGTATATAATAAGAATTATTAGAGTCTTACCCTTTGAACCTACAGTGCTCTGTCTGGGAGGTTATTGCAAGGCTGTCATGAGATAAGCAATTATTATGCAACTGTAGTGTTAGAACCTGTGAGAATTGAGATGAAGGAGATAGATTATAATCTGAAGGAGTCATTAGGGCCATTCAAAGGTACTTAAACAGGACATGTTCAAAAATATTTTCAAAGGAGTGATTATAATGGGGGAAAATTACTAGTGGTGGCCTAAATGTCTAAAAATGGAGACCTCATTATTTTAAGGGAGGTCGCTACAAGAAGGAGGTGACCTGGTTAAAAGGTGCTCCCATCTGAGAGTGCCCAAATTCTGAGCTAGAAAATCCGGTTGGCCAACTATTTCAAACATCTATTATCAAATGTTTTCAGCAAGAGTAAAGAGGGAAGCCTTATAAGTTCTTTTCAATGTGTTTCCTTGTCTTTAATGTAAATAGTATTTGTGATTCCTTAAATGTTGGTATGAGTATTATCTGATGCTTACAGACAAAATGGGACAAAAACGGTGAATTTGCTTCCCACTTTTTCTAGTCAAATGTCTTAAAACGGCTCCCAGTTTTAAGCAAGCTTTGATAACTCTACAAAGTGACATGAAGAAATCTAATGCCATCGACAACTCTCCATAGATAAACAAGAATAATTTCTTAACACAAATAACCTCTGTTAACTTCAGATGCCTTAATAAATAGGTTTTTCTATTAGGTTCAGCCTGAATTCCTCATCTTGACCCACTCTAATTGATGTAAGTGGTAAGAATTAATTTTGTGCACGCAGGAATAAAGACTAATCCTGGTCAATCAGCACCTTGTAATTAATCCACATACTCTTTTTAAACGAGAGAGAGAAATATTGGCAGATTCTCTGGTTTAAGGTTCTGCACCAATCTAATATAGAGTCCTACAATTTTATAGGGTTCAAATTTCAGGGTGGAATTACCAATAACAAAAGTTTTGCTAAAGCAGATGGTTATGTCCAACAGCCAAATGGGGAGGTTTTCTTGGGAATTTGTTCCAACTATCCATGAGCAAATGAATGAGTATGTGAATAAAAGACAAAATACTCCTAGATGCTTTTTAAATATGATTAGAAAACCTAGATTTTATCATATTAGGTTAACATATGTTAGTTTTGAAAGCCTGAAATCTCTGAATACCAATTAATTGTAAGGTAGAAATTAGTCTATACGCATAACCTCTTGTTTTTGAGAAAACAGGTACCAAATCCCTGAAACAAAGGACAAAAATGTTAATAATCTTCTATAAAACCAAAGTGTTAAACAAGTTCTTATTAAACTGCAAATGTAAGTGAAGGTGCCACATTAATGTAAGGTGGATTTGCTTTACTTTGATGTAAAGGAGAAAATAAATGTGGAAATCATTTTTGCAGTATATGAAGCATTTGGTATGAGAAGGCTCTGTTCTTTATTTGAATTGCTCTGTTTTTAATAAGGTACAAATTTAATAGTTTTTAATATATTTTAACCTAGGTTCTAATCTTATAATGACTTCAAAGCTTCAAGACATACCTAATCATTTGTTAAATTTCTTGAGCTTTATGGCTATGGTCAACAATATGGATAGGATTTCCAGGGGCACAGAAGATGTGACTCTTAAATCCAAGTAGGAGATAAATGTAGGCAGTGCACTTTTTACCACTGTGCTCTCTTTGAAGAATCCGTAAAATAAAGTAGGTATCACAAAGTCGATCACATTTTCCCATGGGAATGATTTTATAATTATGGGCCACTTTCTTTACAAAACTTGGTATCTAATTATAACAAGAGCATGTTTTTAAAACTTGCAACAGCTGTGATAGAAATATCATGCATACGAATGATACCAAAGTCCCAGCACATTACAGTTGTTCATTTATTCACTGAACAAATACTCACAGAGTATGTACTACGTACCAGGCACTATTCCAGGCTCTGGGGATTTGACGTGAGTGACAAACACATGCCCCCCCCAACCCCCACCCCATCAATAGTACAGAGTAGAATAGTGGACGAGATGACAATAAACCCAATAGTCATTGCAAATTATTAATTCTAAAAAGAAAACAATACAGACATATAGATACTGCCTTGAGGAGATGGTGAGTGAACTCAGATATGACAGACCAGTCATAGCTGCAGTGGGAGGTTTTCCATGGCAGAAAAGCAACATGGAGACACCATGACTCCCTCAAGAAACTTAGAGAAGAGCTATAAGTCTGCGGTGGTACCCGAGAGAAGGCTAGTAAGGTTAAGAAGTGACAGGGGCTGGACATGTGAGGTGCTAGAGACCATGTTAAAAATTTGATTATTGTCCTCGAAGAAATGAAAAGTCTTAGAAGAGTTTTCCATTGGTGGGGATAAGGGTGAGATGGCATCAGGTTGGCAATTTGAATAGTTTGTGTTGTGCTAATCCTATGCCCTCCATGAGAAGGTTTGGAACATTTTACTAGTATAGATGAAAGATAACCAGGGTAGAGGTGGCAAGAAGTAAGTGATGTTTGAGAGAGAAAAATTAAGAAGTTAAAAAAAAAATTGAATGGAGGTGGTAATGGTTTTGAATATCTGGAGTGAAAGAAAAAAGTAGAAATAATGGCTCCAAAATTTCTGGCAGGTATATGTGCTTAAATGGTGGTGGCATTCACTGGAAGAGGACCAGGTTTGGGAGGAAGATTGTGTTTCATTTTGGGAATATTATCTTTCAGTTACCTGTGAAATCTCAAAGCTGAGATATCAAATGGTCAGTTGGATATTCTGGTGTAGTACTCAGATGTTTGGGCCAAATATAAAATTGAGTCAATGGATGGTTCTGCAAAGGACACAGAAAAGAAATATCAATATAGGTAAGAGGAAAATCAGGACAATAAGGGACCATGGTCCCCAAGGGAAGACAGTGCTTCAAGAAGAAGGAAGTGGCCAAGTATCAGACGCTGCCAAGAAGTTATATGAGAGACTGATACATACCATTTGGATCAAGGGGCATCATACTAGAGAGAGCTGTTTTGGTGGTTGGGGAGGGTGAGGGGATCTTTTCCCCATATGTGGGCATTACAGTACCAAATTGTAAATACGGCATATGGGATTAGCATGGTGCTGGGTTGAGTTTTGTACAGTGTCCAATTCTCAGCAGTTCAGCCTAGGTTGTGGTTATCACTTAGAGAAAAGAAATGACAATAGGGCATCATCTTTTCGTCTCATTTTCTCTTTGACAAAATGTATGGAATTTCCTCTGTGTTCTTCACTAGGCAAACACAAGTGCCTCCACACCCTCCAAATTTAGAAAACAGGTTTTTATTTCTCATCCCCTGGAGCAGTTACCTAGGTCAGACTGCAGGGCTGTGATCCGAAGAGCACTGCCAAGTCCAGAGGAGAGTCTCAGTGATATCTGAGTCTGAGAACTAATCTAGAGGCAACTTGAGACCCCATAGTATGGGGAGACTCTCAAACCTGTGGATGAGCCACCTATATCCAAATTTGCCCCTCAATTCCCTCTTGACCTTGAACGCAGCATGGAATTTTGGGCAGCTAATCCAGGGCTACCTGCATAGGCCTGGCAATAATCATTGGAAGCTACAGACTATCAGCAGTGCATACAGAACTTGCTGCCTTTGAATATTGCCCCAGCCTTGATATCTAGAAAGCCTGCAAACACAGAGACTCTCCTTTTCCTATAGTTAACTCTTGGCCTCAGTATATACCTGCTGCAGAAACCCTGCACCTGTGTAGGTCAAGGGCAAGCAGTGGTCACCTGCCTCCCAACCCCCACCACCACCATTAGGCTAAGCCTGGACTTGCTGAAGCCGCCCAACCTTCTGCTTAGAGGGGGTGAGGCCTGAGCTGGGCTTGTGAGAGCCTGATGCCTGCAGGCCTGACCGTCTAGAAAGAGCCACTCCCCTGTGTGCAAAGCCATCTGAAACTGAGTCAGCAGGCAAAGTAAAAAGTGCACGTGGTGTAAGGCTTAACACTGCTCACCAGGTCACAGAAAAAGCCAATCGTGTGACCACAAAAGCTAACAATTTGCTGTAAATCGCCGATAAACACCAGTGGCCCACACTTAGTACAGCATCTGCCAGAGGCACCAATCTCCAGGAGTTATTGTCCAGGAGTTATTTCCCTAATGTCATGTCCATGAGCCAGCCCACCAGATGTTGGAGCTTGTGGAAAGGGCAATAAAGACCCGCCCCTCCCACCCAGGTTCTGAACCAAATTGAAACAAATGAGTAAGGCAGATAGAGACTAAACCCTGACCGTTATTACTGACAAAGCTGACAGTGGAGATTCTTTCTATCTGGAGACAGCTGGGCATCCTAATACCAAACTCAGGAGCCTTCCCACCTTTGGGCTAAACTGGGGCAGCCCGCCCCACACAGGAGCAGACTTTGCCTATGTCACCCTTATGGCATCGAGAAGTAAAGCAGGAATTGTACTACCTGTGGGCTGGTAGAGCCAGACACTGAGGCTAGATTACACCTGTCCCATTTTCCCTTCTACACTTGCCAATCCACTTTCTGATTCTTGCACCCAAGAGACATGAGTGGTGAGGGGTCAGAGGGAGACAGAGCTCCTGGAATCCCACCCTTCAAGAGCAAAATTCCCCACACAGCCCACCATCCACCCCAGCAGCTCCTTCTTGAAGTAACAGCAGAAGCTCAGATATTTGCTATGGAGATGGAAGTCATACTTAGTTCTCACAGCTGACAACCATGCCATCATGGCGTGATGTGCATTTATTCAACCAGCGTTTCTGAAGTACCCTCTGTGTGCCCACAGCTACATACAATGGGCCCTAGGAGATTACAAAGAAACAAGTGGCCCAACTCAGCCCTCATCCTCTACAGAAGGTGGGTGAGGACAGTATTTACGTTTGTGAAATTCAAAGAATAGCTGGTAACTTGTAGTCACTGTGGGAAATTAAAAGCAAACACCTATGAACTCAAGTTTGCTGTGAGCCTTATTGACCTTTCAGAAGCCTTCAGCGTGATTCTGGTTTTCTAGATATGCTGTGTAATGAAAACACGTGTTTCCTTCCTGGGTGGGTCCCTTCTCGTGAGTAGAGGGGGAGGGCATGTAATAATAAGACCGATTGAGGGGAAAATGACCTCATGTGCTCGTAGCTGACATGTTTCCTTTTGCCTGTTGCTGCAAGAGCACGGCCGGCCTGTGAGGGTCTGTGACAGGAAGTCCATGCGCATGGGTTGGGAAGGGTGAAGGGTGGGTTGGCCTCCACGGGCAGGACGTTACCCTGCTTCCTCTTCCTGACTGCATTTCCCAGAGCAGTCATGGTCATTGCTCAGCTTCCTGTTGGGGAAAACCTTGGATCCTGAGTGTCCACCTGCCACAACCGGCAAACGAAAGGCAGCGAAGTGTTCATGCTGCTGTGAAAGCTGAGGCTTGCGTTGATGTACAGGCCCCTTTTCAATAGTATCCGGGGACTAGGACCTCTGAAGCCACCATGGAGCCCTTCTTTGTGGGGTGGAAGGGACAGAAAACTGCTGCCTTGACAAATCATGTTCTGGATCAAAACATCACAGGCGAGTGAAATGTGGGGATTCCGTGGGGTCTGGGCTGGAGGAAAGACAAGGTGATGTCATGAGATAGCACCTGAAGCCAGGGTGGCATTCGGGTTGTGGCAAGAAGAACTGGGGCTTCATGGAAAGATGAAAGTGTCAGGCAGCCTGATTGTGTGCAGATGAGGGTTGCATGTTGTTGGGCCCCTGGCCACAGTGTTGATTCTCTTCATCCAACACCCACTGTTCTGGGACCAAAGATGGTAGAGGTTTTGGTCCCTGACTTCGAGAAGCCCACAGTGAAGTAAGTGGGTTTCTTCACACCGTCTTTGAATCAATTCCAGGCTGGCGGTGTTAGAAAGTTTTGGGAGCTAGAGGAAATGCAAGCTCCCTGACCTAGGACAGCGGTCATTTCAGGACGAGTCCTGGGAATCTGTGTTTTACAGTGTTTCTGATGCGCAGTGAGGTTTGGGGATGGCTGGTTGAGTGGGACAGACATAAGGAAGGAGATGGCTGCAGGAGTGTGAGAAGTGCTGTGGTATGTGTCTAGGGAAGGATGAGAGCACCAAAGAGACACACCTCCATGGGAAATTCAAGTGCAGGCTTGGGGAATTTGATCGGAAGTATCAGTTAGCTCCGTTTTCCTACTTTCTCACGTACTTTCATGTCACCTCTGGTGGCTGATAACAGCAGCTTTGCAGGGTTCTCAGTGTCTGAACTTGGGCAGTTCACTGTGATTCAGAAATGAGTCTGGCCACGAGTCCTATGTCTCCCACCCTGGACTTCTGATGAGCCCACTGGGGAGGGGATCCCAGATATGTGGCAACAGGAGTCACCAAAACCTCAAGGAGAGGTCCATGTGGAGAGGGTTAGTAGCTCTTTAGAGTCTTCATAGCTAGTCTTTTGCTTTCAGCATGACTGTGTTATCTCTGCCACTTCACCCTAAAGATGGGGCCAGGCTCTATCTGCCAGTCCAGATAGAGCCTCTCCCAGCATCCCTACCAGGCCTCTTCCCCAGCCCATTCAGACCCCTGCAGTGGGACAGAGTTCCTAACAGAGGAGAGTCAAGGCAAATACACAGGCTGCGTTCTAGCCTCCTGGTTCTGTCCCCTGACAAGTGACCTTGGAACCATCCTCTAGATCCCTGTTAATCCCTCACCTCCAAACCAAGACCAGACCACGGGCTTGAGGACCTGGTTCCCCTGCTGTCCTTCCCTGGATGCCACCCCCCCTGCACAGGGAGTTTCCCCAGCAGAAGGCAGGTTCAGCCTGTCTTTGTGACTCTGGGGTCACAGGAAGTGAGAGACTGTTGAAGGCCTCTTTGCCCTTTTCCCTGAAGGATACGTAGCATTGTCCCTGAGCAGCTCTCCGCTAAACCCCATCAGAGCCATCTCAGCCCTCTGTGGCAGAAGGAGCTGCCCCGCGGCAAAGAGAAGGGGAGATACACTGCAAGGAGGAACAGGACTTGCTCCTCTCATCAAATGCTGCCCCCGTGATCGCACCCTGTGCCCCAGAGTGTGCCTGAACCCCACCCTGAGGTTGGGGTGCAGGAGTAGAACCAACAGCTTCCTACTTTCATGCCATTTCAAATTCCCATCCTTCATTTCGACTTTCCCTCCATCTGCAATGATACTAAAATTTGTCTGAATTTTGGAAATGTCAAAATAATTAGCAATTGAGAGGAATTTCAACTAAATGAATAATAAAATGTATGTCCTCAAAATACTACTGCTGTTTAATAAACTGCAGGCTTTTTAAAAAAAATAATGTCATTTTGGGGGGATTTAGGGGAATTTGCCTTCCTCCTGCAAAAACAACTTTGATCTTATTAAATAAGGTAGAACTAGGGAAGGGGGAAAAAGAGTGAAATCAGGTATGGATCATTCTATCTGCGTAATCCATAAAAGTCATAAGGACAGTAAATAATATCAGAACCTCTCAGGCTGCCTACAGTTAATTCAATCTTGGTACCACCCAGTCTGAATGCATATAGCATACAGAGACACACAAGGGGTTCTAGAACTTTCTATTACGCCCCCCCCCCCACACACACACAGCTTTAATGCAGTCCTTAGTCTCCAACGAGTGTGCACCTGGCATCTTGACCAGTAGGGGGCATATGGGAGCAATGTACTATATGAGTGAAGTTTGGGTCCCACCTACTCAGGGTGAGGCAACTCCAGCTAGCTCACCAGGAGAGAGAATTAGGCCATTGGAATCAATTCATTTCTAAAAAACCTTTGAGAGGTTACATGATTGTGAATTCTTTTTACAGTCCCGTAATCAACTTTCCTCATCCATAAAAGCTGATATAATTCTGTGAAGTGAATACTCAGAACATTAGAAATACTTCTTCATATTTTGTAAACAGATTCTGTTTATCTGGAAGAATGGTTCTCTTTGGAAAAATAATTGCCTAAAAGCTATTCCAATTTCAGAGACAAAATAAGCTGGAAAAAGAGAAATAGATACATAGGTACATGTCCCATTCCGTCGCCACCCCATCCCCCACAAAGTCATTTTTAAATGTTAAAAAAAAAAAGGACTTCTTTAAGTGAAAAATGAAGAATTAAAAAAAAGTTCTCATACAAAGGAGATTGACACTTTTGTACCATTGACCATCCTCTTCTATTGATTGACTCTATTCATATCCTCATTTTAATTTCTGCTATTGTCTGCTTTTTCTCATCTCATCTGCCAAACTTTCCCTGGGCCTCCCGAGGGAGGGCTAACAACACAAGAAGGATGAGAATGTGGGTGGAGGATGAGGACGGGTAGAACTGCCCGGACCTGTCTACCTTGGGTGTAGCACCTTGTGCCAGGTGGACATGATTCTCCTGCCGGTGGCAGCCTCACAGGGCCATCCACCCACCTCCCCGTCGCCCAGCCGGGCCACAGCTTCCTGGGGAGCATGCTGTCAGCAACCATGGTGGGGGCTCTGGTCAGAGGATGGAGGAATCGAAGCTCTCCTCCAAGGGCTGAATCCAAGCTTCTTATTCCACAGAGCCAAGATGGGATACAGAGTCAGGGTACGTTTGACTTGATGATTATTTCTTAAGGGTTTAGGAAGGTCATAATGAGTTATAAGCTACTACCCCCCACCCCTGCAAATAGAAATGACAAATCTAGAGTCTGCTTTTCTTCTCAGGTTATTTATTGTACTAACTCATTTGTGGGAGGTTTATTTGCTCTTTTCCTAGCCAAAGACATGGGTACCTTCAATAGCCACACAGGAAAAGATTATTATTCCTACCTTGTCTTCCTTCTACAGCTTTTATTCTAAGATGTAATCCTGTGCCATGTTCTTTGTCTTTGACTAGCAGGATAGTAAAAGTTTACTGTCCTTTGGCAAAGTTTAGTCTAAAAGTGGTGTGAGAAATGGTAAAAGTAGTTAGTTTCTGGGTTTCCACATTCATTATTTTTATTTTCTGTTGTGTTACTATTGTTTTGAGGCAACAGTAGAACTAGTGAGCAAAATGCAGCTCTCCAGTTGACTTAGTTCAAAAGGTTATTGTGGCCTTTACTGAAACAAATTTTCATTGGAATGAAATCCTTTTGAAATACCTGAGCTCATTCTGTTCTGACCGGATCTTGGACTTCTTAATGATACTTATTTACAAGGCGACTCTTTGGTCTGACTGATGATTGACCTGTGAGAAAAGTACAGTGGAACAGAGGAAGCCTGTGCTTCATGTATGAGCCCAGAAGTAAGCAACTCCCAGGGCCTTTCTCAGCAGACCTGCCACCCCACAAAAAGCTTTTATCTGCCCAGAGCCCTGCCAGTTTTCTAAGCAGTAAATGCAACTGTTCTTTCATTTCAACAAATATGCATCAAAAGCCAATATGTGCCAGGCATTTTTCTAGATACCAGCATGCTCTGATCTAGAGCTTAACCTACGGTTAAGAGGTGTAAAAACTGAATGTTGTAATTTGTTGGGTTCTGACAGTGGTTTCTGACCATACTTCTCTGGCTGACTATATTCAAGAAGAATCAAGCCAAGGGATTATTTTGAAAACGGTCTGTTAAGTATTCATTGCAAGATAGTAAATTAGTTATTTAACCAGATATCCGAAAGATAGAGGGCTCTCCTGTGTTCTACACTGCTGAAAGGATTACTAATTACTTGTAAAACCTAGGCATTTAGTAAGAAACATGAATCATAGTATTTCAAACATTGATGGGCTGGTTCTGCTTCCGGTGAATTATTTAAGAACAGTATTCAGAACTTTACAAGATGACAAAGTAGTATGTTAACATGTAAGGAATGGTCTTTTTAGAGTAATTATTCAACAAATTTATCTTGAGGTGGACAGATGAACGGTTTTTAAGGTTTTACTTTTAGGTACTAAAAAGATTTAAAATAAAAATGAGTATATAGTCTGTATGCTTTCGTTGTTTCTTCTTCAATATTTTCTTCTGACCTAAAAATCTATACTTGCAATTGTTTTCCACTCCGTAAAATCACTGACCATCAAGAGTATATGTGTTATATAAGTATTTTACTGTGACATGTCAGAAGTTCACTCAGGAAATCAGACAATGCCTAATTCATGCCTTTAGTGAATATTTGGTGTTTCTTATGAGGGTGATCGGACGTCTCAGGTGTAGGCAATGTGACTGGAGACAAGTCTTTTTAACTCATAACCGCTCTTGGCCCCGTCTACATGCTTACTCTTTCTCAGTGCTGGGCTTAGGAATGGGGAGCAAACTGAAGAAAACGTTGCTACAACTTTGAGAATCCCTTTTTACACCACGAAAGGAAGGAAACTGAAGGCAAAGGTGGATTTGGGTGATTCCGTTTTCATCTTTAAATACAAAATCTAACTATGTTTCTGTCAGTTCTGTCCAAATAAAGTGAGGACGCAAATATGTGTAGGTGGGCAGTCCACCCTCCGGCACACTAAAACATGCTTTTCCTGTGCTTCGACTGTGTCAAAAGGTGTGAAGAACATGAGAGGAAGGATAAGAAATGCAAAATGACACCCTCGATTAAGACTTGAAGATCATCAAAGGATATGTTTGCTATAGATGATTTCCCCACCCACTTTCTCAGTATCGAATCAAGAGTGAACATTTGCAAACTTTAGATTGCAGCTAAGTTATCTGCTTTGCTGAATGGAAACATGTTTGGTTTAATGCGTGTGCTAGATGAGAAATTCCATTCTCCTTCTTCAGTGAAGCTCCTGTGACCCCCAGAAAAACTTGGTTGTAACTCTTTGCAGCTTAGCACATGCGGCATGCATCGTCCACTTTCCCTGTGGTCCTCCCTCCTTATGTAGAAGATGAGCCCAGTTAGAGCTCTGTGGCTTGACACTCTGACACCACCATGCCCAGGGTCCTCTGTAGAGTACACACTCAATGAGTATTTGACAGCAGTGACTTTAAAAACATGAAATGCAAGATGTTACAAAGTATGGAGCCTGGTTTTTATATATGGCCTTTGTAATCCATCTTAATGCTTTGTAAGTCCTACCAGATACTTAAGTGATTATTGCTTTTTACATTTCAAAGGCATACAGACTACCATTGGCCTACATGTAAAATAATAATTTCTGACTGTAGAGCTGTATACCCTGTAGTCGAAAAGAAAGCCCTTCCTTCCTCATTTCTCAGTGACAGCCTGTAATCATCTTTGAGTCATTTTTAAGATTCTTTCTAAACCACTATTTCCCTCATTCTGTCGGCTGTGGAACAGCTTCTCCTTGTATCAATGGAATGGTTCTCATTCCTTCCCAAGCCCAGCCACCCACCTAGTGAGAAGAGGTAGCTGTAAATCTCAGCCAACTTTCTTTTTCAACAGTTATGATGGAAGGAAAGTCAGATGATCAAGTCAGCTAACCACCGGATACGTATTGAGGACCTGGGAGAAGTTTCGGGTGGCCGTTACAGTATGACTGGGTTCTACCCAAACCTGATCTCCTCATTAAGTTCCAGCCTATGCTTGAAGGAGCAGGGGACCAGGAATGCACCTGGGTTCCTGCCCAGCCAGGGCATGGCCCATTTCCTCCTTTAGGACCGGAAGGAGTTTCAAGTAGCCTGCTTAGGCTTCTACAAATCCCAACGGGAGTTTTTAACCTTCTCCCAAGGATGGCCTAGCAACTTCAGGCATGGGTGAAACGCACACTGAGACATTGCACGTCGCAGTGAGGTATATGGTTTGTTTATAAACTACAAGTGTTTTCTCTTTATAAATCAAAATTAAAATTAACCTCACTGTATAATTAATGGCAATGACTAAATATGACAATCATGCTTTAAAATAATTTACTATGTCTGTCACTGTTTTCTGATGAAGTTTAATAGACTCATACTCTGACCTAACTAATTTTGCTTAGTTTAAATCAGCTATTAGTTCTTTTCCCACATTTCTCCATAATTAACCATGTAATTACCATTTAATAAGAGCCCCTTATTTTAATTAGAATAATCATAGGGTTCATGATTCAGTTAATATTCACTGAGCAGCTGTTATGCATGAGACTAATGAGCAAGCTGGAAAGATAAAAGAAAATTCTAAGGTTTATCTTTGACCTCAAAAAAGTGTTTGTGATCTAGGGAACACAGATGTAAAGAAATGTAACAAATATAATATGAATAGGCAGAATTACATCAGGCTAAAAAACAATCAGTGGACGGAATGGTTAATTTAAAGATAAAGTATAGAGTCTGCCAAATAAGGAGAGTTTGAACTGGGCCTTCCAAATCATTGAGGATACTTTCAACTCTGCAATTGGGGCGAATAGAAAGTAAATATTGGCTCTTATTACCCTTTCAGTCTTTTTTAATTCATGAAGGTTCTACTAAGCCAAACTGAAAACTTGAAATTAGTTTAGTTACATACGGTGGTGGCAATTATAGTCTATAAGCAAATTCAGATGCCCCAAGTGCTTGGCGATTTCCATGTTTAGAGACCAGTGGAAAGAGCATTCTAAAGTCAGGTGCCAGTATAAGCAAAGACACAGAGGTATGAAAAGCTCATGACATTTGTGGGGAATGTTGAGTTGTTCAATGTGGCTGCAATTCCAGGCCAGACCCGAGAAGACCTGAGTACCAAGATACAGAGCTCGGACTTGATCTGTAGACCACAGAGAACCATATCAAGCTTTCCTGGCAAAGGGTAAACTACACCTAGAGTTTTAGAAGATAGCTATGTAAAGAGATGGTTTCAGGAAGTAAGAGATTGAATGTAACAAGCTATACGAAGGAGGTTATTGCAATGATTCAGGCCAAACCTAGGAAAGTGACAGTAAGGATAGAAAAAAAGAATGGGTAGAAGAGACATAAATTTAACTGATTCTACTATATGACCTATGTAAATGTTATTATAGCTATTGTTAATTGTGCTCTATTATCTCAATGATTGTACCCATGGGTTTTAATTTACACAGGTGACTGAGGGACAACACAGAGAGATTAATACTACTGAAAGATTCTTATTACTTACATTTCCCAAGAGGAGGGGGCATAGCATTCCACATAGGGCCACTTGGAGAAGCACCAGTGTTCGTCAGGAGGTAGAAAGGAGCAAGAGGAAAGTCCAGGCTGGGCCTTTATTGGGGTTTCCATGAGAAAGGCAAGACAAAGAAGTGTAAACACCTTAGCATTGGCTACTTTGAATAATTTCAGCAGGCTTTGGCACACAGGGGCAGTCCCTAGTTGTCTGGTACCTGGCCCTGGGGTGAGTAGTGCAGGGGAAGTATTGTTTTTATGTGTGAGAGTTAGATGAGGAGGTGGTTCAGAGTATGTGCTCTGCATCACAGGGGAGATATAAACAACTTTGGCTGTTAGCTTGGCCCTATAATTAATGGATACCAAATAGATGAATACAGAGTCTAAGAAAACACGAGTTAGGAAACCTATCTATGTACTGGGACGCTTGGCTAAACGCTTTATACAAGGCGTGATCAAAACATACCGTGAATGTTCAAATAAAAAAAATGTATTACAGTAAAAGACACACTGCCATTAATCCCCCTCAAAATACTCCTCCTTGCTTCGGGCACACTTATCACATCGTTCTTGCCACTTTCTGAAGCAGTTCTGGAAGTCCTCTTTCATGAATATCTTTACTTCATCCTCTATCATAACAACGCTCCGTGTCACACATTGCTCTGGTATGACAATTTCTGTCAAATACAAACATTACAGTGTGTCCTCATCCACCTTATTCACCGGATCTGGCACCATGTGACTTCTGGCTGTTTCCCAAAGTCAAAATGACCATGAAAGGGGAATGTTTTGAATTGATTCAGGACATCGAGGCAGCCATGACAGCGCAACTAAAGACACTCACGAAAGAGGACTTCCAGAACCTCTTCACAAAGTGGCAAGAAAGTGTGTTTTGAAGTGGGGGGTAGGGGAACGGGGAGGTATTTTGAGGGGGATTAATGGCAATGTGTCTTTCACTGTAATCATTTTTTTTATTTAAACATTCACCATATTATTTGACCATACCTCATATGCTTTGTGTCAATTAATGCTCTCAGCAATCTATGGTAAGCACTAAATTATCTCTATTTTACACATGAAGCAACTGAAACCCAAGTGATTCAGCAACAAAACCCAAGTTATCGCAAGTAATCATGATTTTCCGAGCTGGATTCAGTCTTCCACATGATGAACCCCAACCCCCTGCTGGTAATCTGTGCTCCATTGCACAGGCCTTCTTTGCTTGATTATTCTTCCTCACTCTGGGCTCACCACATGAGAGTAGTCCTGCTGAAAAAGCAGTGATGGAAACTTGTGGAAGCTTCCCCAGAGCTCCTTGGACAAATCTACAATGGTAGATTTATATGGTTCGCTGTCTGTCTGTTGCTATCTGCTTTGTCAGAATAGTATAAAGATGTATGTATTTGTATACCAGTGGCCTATTGTTTGGTGTGTTAAAATAAGTTAATTAAATGTGTGACTTAATCACGGTCCCCTGTCTTCCTGGAAATGCTTCTCCACTTTTGGCTTCTCTCTTTCTGATCATTCTAACTCTGGCACTTGGAAGCTCTTGTGTCAGCAAACAAAGCCCTGGTCAGATTCCTTTCTCCCCTGTGTCATCAGCCAATGATCCAAACTGCCTATGGAATAATGCCTAAATTCCCCGGGAGAGACTGGGAGGTCCTGCATCCGTAACTACCCTGTTTGGTCACGGTCTAGCCCAATCCCCTGGTTCAGGCCAACCACTCCCCATGAGTTCCATCTCTTCACAGCTGCTATGGCTTTGTTCTCAAACACTTGGCTGCTTTCTGATCCCCTTTCTCTCTACATCTTCATGCATCACTTCCATGAAGAGCGAGCTCAGTGCTCAGCCTCTGAGGGGAGGTGTCCACAGCACACGTGATTCATGCAATGAGATCTGTGATGCGTCTACTTGGCACAAAGCCATGGTGGGGCTGCAGAGCCATGAGTGGCCCTGGTCAGGATCTCAGGGACCTGTGATTGGTTCAAGAGGCAGGGTGAAATGGCAAAGGAAGCCAAAATAACGATTCAAGGAAATGGAGGCTGTGTCACACGAGAGTTTAGAAGTTATTCCGAACCACACTGGTATCGTGTTATATACAGTTATCGCCTCACTCATCTCCATCTTGCTGCACGCTTTTGTAATTTACCTGGGGCTTCGACTCTAACAGGACTGTGAACCATCAGACAGAAGCATCGCAAGTCTAGTTTATAAGAACCTTTGCTGAAGGAAGGAACATGGCAGAAATTCCTGTTGTCTAGCCACCAGGAATTTGTCCAGTTCAATTACATGGGGACAGTCCCTATCCTTGCATCGGGGCTTAGCTACAGGGAGTCATAGCAGAAGGGGGTAAAAATTCAGTCCCAGAGTTAGACTGTCTGGTTCAAATGCCCATTTTACCACTTCCTAGTTGTCTGACGTTGGAAGTCACTTCATCTCTCAGTGCCTCATTTTCCTCAAGTGTAAAATAGGGATGAGAGTGATCCCTACCGTTTAGAGTTGTGAGAATTAAATGAGTTATTTTTTTAAAAAGAAGCTTAAAAATGGCACCTGGCACACAGTAAGTACCCAAAGAAATGTTAGCTATTGTTATTTATTAGTTTGTGGCCCTCGTGAGGTTTTCTAGTCAATTCCCAGTACCTGGAGGTGACTTATCCTTATCAGCATCACTTCCATCAATCCTCTATGTAGTACATTTTTATAAAACTGAAATTTTAAAAACTTCAGCATAATGCATTTCCTCTGGCATACTAGAATTATTGTTGTTTTATTATTCCTGCATTGACATTTTAACAGCCGACAACGGCTTTTAAAAGAATTGGGAAGACACATAGCATCTGTTGGTCTTCCTATTAGAGTTCCTGTTGTGTTTTTGTTTCCATGTGAACCTTATTTTTTCACAAGTTTATAAGCCTTTTGCTCCTTGGTGAGATTCAGCAACAAGTTTCTGTTCCAAAGAACAACAATTGTCCTACTTGAAAATTGACCCTGGTTTCCATCTTCTTTACAAAGAGGTTGTTCAGAGCTCTATGCTCCAGAACTTGAATTGAGCTTGATGTTTTTACAAATGTAACTTTCCACATTTGATAATTTGAAGGACTTTTAAGCTGCAAATACAGCAGGCACATTGTCCTTCGGTTTTTAGAGGTTGAGTTGCCGTTAGTTGGTCTTCGTTTGAGATAAGGGTGTAGAAAATGTTAGGAATTCGCCAGAACTATATCTCTGTTCCGCAGGCTAGGATCCTAGTCTGCCAGAAAGTATCTCTTCCTTATGGAGAAAACTGCTGATTCCTCTTTCTTTGAAATTTTGAAGTGTAGGGCAGTGGCTAAGAACACTCTCACTAGAATACACAGATCTGGGTAGAATCCTGGCTCTGCTGCTTACCAGTGGTATCACTTTGGACATGTTACACAGCCTGCCTAAGCCTCAAATCGTCCATCCTCGAAATGGGGATAATGGTGGTCTTATAAAGATTAAATGAGACAGCGTCCATCCAGTGCTCACAGCAAGGCCTAACAACCTCGGGCACGCAAATGTTCATCCTGGTAGTTTCGCAGAGTCTGATCCTAAAGTTTCTATGATGAACTGTACCTGGTTATTGAAGTTTTCTTGAGACAAAATGTGCACTCCCTGAACCGAGAGGGATTTTGTGTGAAAAGGCCTGTAAAGTGACCAAATGGGCTTACTTAAGTCGCTCTAGTCAGGACGAAAGAAGGGGAAAAACATTAAAGTAATAATTCAGATCAACAGTCTTCACCACAAATGTTAATTTATCATTTTCTTGAACACTTTCACAACCAGTCGCATGAACTTGGGGTACTTTTTTGTACATTATTGCAGAGTTCAGAAAACTGGTTATCAGCCCGAAATCGTGTCAGAAGCCCTGGTTATATATCAAGGTCATGGTGAGAATGGATTCAGATCACAGAAAATGTTTTAGAATGTCTGCCCTCTGTAAATATTTTTAAAAGTCCATATATCCTTTAAATTGCTTCTTTCATAGCCTAAGTGGAAAGTCTAGAAAGTCTGGCTGTGGAATTTGTATTAAAGAGACCAACAGTAAGGCCACCAGGAGGAGAAATGGCATGCTGTGAGAGTGAAGTCTTTTCCAGCCTCTCCCCAAAGCCCTAAGCCACCTTAAGGCCCCAGTGCTGGCAGGCTGCCAGCTCTGGAATAAAATCTGCAGTTTTTAATTTGAAATCAGAGAATGACATTTAGACACTTGTTAATCTTGCAATAAACACTTTGACTATCTGGTTACACACACACACACACACACACGCACACACACACACACTTCTCTAGTGATGCATTAGTGCTTATTCCAGCAGCCTGTTTTTCTTCAGGCCCATTGATTTCGCTGTGCGGCTCTGTTTCCAAACAACAGTATCTCAGTGCAAAATGCATGACGGGAATCTTAAGCCAACCAGAATTTGAAAAACGAGTAAATGATTCATGAGCATAGTTTTACAAGAGACTTTTAAGTCCAGAGATATGAGAAACTATCTGTACAGAGGATGAAGGCCTCCAGGTAAGTATTCTTTAAAAGGATGCTTTGTGTTCATGAGACTGAGTCTACTGGTGGTTTCAGAAATCAAATTTGAAAGGTTTTACAGAGGTGGTTTTCTCTTTACATAGTATCTGTTAAATACAAGACCTTGTACTTCGAAGAATAAAATTGCTTCTGAACCACAAAGAAAATGTACAAAAACTGTACAATGTCAACGCAAAATTCCTTGGTTTTGATTTTGGTAGTTTTTAATTTTATGTGTGTATGTATATGTATATATATGTATATATATGTGTATATATATATTTTATATATGTATATATGTACACACATACATCTATATGTGTGTATATATATGCACATACACATCTATATGTGATATATATACATATACGTATATATACATATATATGTATATATGTATACATATATATGTATCTCACACTGTACTACATTTTGCTAAAGATTGATTGGAAACCATTCATCACCTTCAGAAGTACTTTTAAAAATACCAATACTTCTAAGCATTTTAAAATTTCTGAGGAGCTGAAATAGAATATATATGATGATTTTATACTGAAAATGGAACATTATAAACGATTTGTAAATCCTTGAGCTTCCAAAAACTAGGTAAGATAATAAATTTTCAATTACTTAGACCTGCAGAACAATTTGACATGCTGTAGGTTAGGAGAGAGCCCTGAACTTGGAGTCAGGTCTCCACGTTCAGCTGTCTAGCTGTGTGCCTCACGCAGGTTATGTGAGGGCGCTCTCAGTACCCTCAGAATCTTTGTGGGGTGGCCGAGCTTAGGGCACCAGCCCTTGAAGGAGGGATCCTGAGTGAGCGGGGGGAGGGGGAGTGGGGAGATTTCAGGACACTCAACTGGGGGTGCCCAGGGACTGGGAAGGTGGCACTCGTGTGGTCCAGGACAAGCTTCTCCTATTTCAGAATCTTGCCTGGGGGTGGCCCTGGAAGGGGGGAGCCCTCTGCAAAAGTTCTGCTTGGTCATTCAGAATTCAGATGACCCCAGCAGGGGCTGCCAGCTGTTTGTGTACAGTGGAGAGGAGTTGGCTTCTCCACCCATTGAAACATCTGTTTATACTGGCCCGCCTCTCTCGTGGGAGATGTCACAGACAGCGCCCCGTCGTGCAGAGGGAAATGCTGTGTTTTGTTTCCTAATACCAGAGCAGCTGTCTTATGGGGAAGAATCAGAAATGTCACCACATTGTTACCTGCCCAGGAAAGTAGTTCTAGTTCTTTTTGATAGACCTGGAGAACCTGGTTCTTAGGAGCTTCTACAGACATTTTGTCCTTTTGGTGGGCTGCTGCTTCATCATCTTTTTTGTTTTTTAAAAACATTTCAGCCAAGGCCCAAATTTGGCAAATGTATCAAACCAGGAGACCAGTTGTGAACTACCTTGTTTTATATCAATTTTGAAAGATAGCTGTTAATTAAGGAAGTTGTTGGCATATTGATGGTTTGGCTCCCTAACCTGACTACATATTAGGAAAATGAGATTCAGAGTAAAACCTTATCTGTTTCAGCTAACTGGAAATCAGTTTTAATATTTCCAAATATACACAGAAGAGAATGACAATACGCAAAGATTATTTGGGGAATTAACTGACAAGAACTGATAAGACTAGTTTATAATGAATACAGTAATGGGGGCTTCTAAAGATTACTTAGGGAAACATAACAAAATCCTAGTGCTTCCTACATGCCACTCCAGGGCCAGGCAATCTGGAAAGTTCTAAAGCTCCTCATTTATTCTTTTATGACAATTATGCAGATTGTGTGTGAGTTTGGGTGGGGTTAGGATCTGTGTTATCAACTCTTGGGGTCACTTCTCACTTTAAAAGAGGTTGATTTCACTAATCAGCATTTACATCTTATAGACGATTTGAAAAACAGGTTCATTTGATTATAATTGTTAAGCTCAGCCTGAAAAAAAATCTTTGAAAGTTTTTTTGTTTTTTGTTTTTTTTTGGGAAATAAAGTTCTTGTACATTTATGTGTTTAGCAGTTATCTCTGTCTCGTGGCTAGTACGAAGGCGAATTTCAGAATAATCACATGATACTGTCTGTGTTTATTGCCTTTACCTCTTTTAGTTTCTCCTCTTTGTTTTTTCACTCTTCACAACCAAAATGTAACTGTTCTTAAAACTGGTGAAATTTGCATGTGCTGTGTAGACTGGAGTGACATCAGTGTCCTGGTTTTGGGGACTGTGCTAGAGCTCTGCAAGATGCCCCCATTGGGAGACACTGGGTGAGGGATACAGGAGACTGCCTCGTGCCTTTTTTTTTTTTTTTTTTTGTCTTTTTTCAGTATAAGTCTTATGGATGTATATTTTTTATTTCAAAATAAAAAAGAAATTAATATAACTGTTCTCTACAACCCTTACCTGAGGTCTCTTGTGCCTGGTGGGTCTTCCAAAAAGATGCCTTGCTTAGTTCAATAAATGACTGAGTATTAAGTCCTGTGAGGTTTTGGGAGTATAATTGCTTTGTCCATGCAGATGCCCCATCAGTGCTTCTTGAGTGTAATGATCTCTAAATCACCTTGTTCGTGGGGAAGAGGGTGTTTTAATTATGATGTCGGTCTACTCACTCTGGTCATGCCCTACCTACTTGCCCAAGCAGCTGAGCCAACCCCTGGGCTCTCTAAAAGAACAGAGCTGGTACTGGTGAGAACAAGCTGACATTCTGTGAGCATCTAGTATGTGCCAGGCAGTCACGTCTTGCAGTCGTTAAGTATCTTAAACCTCGGAACACCCCGTGACGGCACAGAAAAGAAGCGGTTTGAAACATGGCAAGTTGAAACAATAATTAATGTCCCTACTTTCAAAATAGTTCACGCTACGAGGGATCTTCATGAAAGGCAATGGATCTTCTTAGCTAAACAAATAAATAAAAAATTTCCTTTTGAATTATAATGTAAACAAAAGAAAACTTTGAAATTGTCTAAGCGTTCTTCTCTTCTGAGAATAAATACTGGCAATTATCCATGACCCCTGCTATTTTTGCTAAGTCCTGCTAGGTTGAGCATTGAAAGAGCCAAATTTTAGATCACAAGTTTTGGTGAGTAGCTCAGAGTGAGAATAATACTTATTATTGGCAGTAAGCAGGTTTGTATTGTTGCAGATTGGTTGTGTACTGGGGTATGTAGGGGAGATCAGAACAAAGTAGCAGCATTGAAGTGAATCATGGCATAACATGCCAGATAGAAGCTTCCAGATGTCTCAGCTAAATTGGGAGGATGATGCATTCCATTGCCTGCACTCAGGGCTGCTCTAGCAGGCTGCCCAATCTCCCTCAGCCTCTCCGTAGGACAGAGCAGCTGGACTCCACCATTTATTGTGAAGATGTGAAATAAGGAAAGCAGAAGCCGCCTCCTGGCTCAGCCACTAAGGAGGTCATTGAGTCTTAAAATGTGTTCCCAGCACCTATATAATCTATATAATCTGGGGACTTGTTAGAAATTCCCGAGCCCCTCCCTAGACCCCCTGAATCAGAGACTCTGGGGGTTGCACCCAGCAGTCTGTGTTTAGCAAGCTCTCCCGTGATTCGGATGCCAGCTCAAGTTTGAGAACCACTGGGCTGGCTTACCTGGGGCAATCCTCTTTCCAGGCTTCAGCTTCTTCTTCTATAAAATGGAAGGTCTGTAGTAAACTGTTTCTAAGGCGCCCTCTCTGAACTCCAGGCCCACATCCCAAGCTCTCTAATTCTATAAATCTGTGATGTAAATGTACACATCTGGTGTTATTGTGCAATGATAAAGAGGACAAGCTCTGAAATCTACCTGCCTGGATTCAAACCCTGGTGCCTCCATTAGTACTGTCATTTACCAAAGCAACCTACTGAGTTTTCCTGTTCACTGAGTTCTTCATCCATTAAGTGGAGCTAATAGTACCTGTGTCCTAAGGAGATTGTGAGGAAATGATCTGAAGCGCATAGAACACCGCCTGGCACATAGGAAGGACTCACACATTAGGTACTAGCAGACCTCTCTCTCTCCCCCTAAAAAGTTCTGGAACTCTGACCATAGGAATTATAGCGTGTACAGCTTTATTGCCTATGACTCGCTGCTTGCTAGGTACCATGCACCGTGATGGATGTTTATAAGTGGTATATCCCTTAAATCAAACGGTAATTCATGAAATAAGATGGTCCCTGATTTTTTAAAAGACTGAGTTTGATTGAAGTTCAAGTCAAAATCTGGTAGTAAGTTATAGGTCTGAGATTTGAAACCAGATCTCTCTCACTCCATAATTTATTCTTGGGTATCAACTAGTTTAGCTGTTAAACTTTTAAGATATGAAACAACTAAATTTTCCACCAATGAGGCTGGATATCTTTTGCTACTTCACAAGCACATTTGGACAACAGAGAGGTTGTCGAAAGCGCCAGTGTGTGGAGCCCATTCTGAAGCGCACTGGGACCTTCTCATCAACAATGTTTCTCTCATATGCACCTGCCAAAAAAACAAAAACAAAAAAAACCAAATGACCTCACTTAGACCTGTGTCTTGACCTTCGTCACTCTCCCTCTGTCGGTGGAGACCCTAAGATGAGAAAATGGCCACGGTTCTTGGGGAGGTACCAAGCTGCCAGGGAGGGAACGCCACACCCAGGCCTTTAGTGTCACAACAGGGGAAAAAAAAAATCATACCATTTTTCACCACCTCTCTCCTTACTCACCTCCTTCCCATGATTTTATTCAAATTAAAAAGCAGGCTGGGAACACAGATTGTCCACCCAGGGTTCTTAGATTTTAACTCGATTGATACTGGAAATATGACAAGCTCTATTTTACTTGAAGAGTACTTCTTGTAATATAAAAACTAAATAAATAAACCTAGAAAATGTTCTGCTGCTTTGTTAAATTCTACCTTAATGTGCAGGTATGGGAACATTCTTGTGGCACAGCTGTGGCCTCTATCCTGGCAATACATCAGAACCACTTTAAGGAAAAAATACCAGTGCTCTGTCTCACCCTCCAGAGAATATGCTGGTTTTTTAAAAATAGTGTTTGATTATTGTTTAATTTTTGAAGACTTGCAGGATTTTGAGTGGCATTTTTATATAATTGAACTGCTTAGTGCCTTTGAATTTGCTTATATACTATTATTATCCCTGACAGTATAACTCAATTAATTTTGAGTTTTTTTCAGTTTGGCTGATTTAGTAGAATCTTCACTCTGGTGAATCACTCTGGTGATTTTCATGAGGAGCTTAAAAAAGAGTTTAACAGTACCAAATATTTATTTTCTGTTGGCCCTTGGATTTTAGAGTTGAAAGTATCGTCAGTGGTTGATGGTCCACCTCCATTTTTTAGGAAATTGAAAATCAGTCTTAGTTGATTCTCTGAAGTGAGGAAGGAGAGGGCTAGGATCCCAAGTGCACACCCACTAGTAGTCAGCCCACCACCTCCACACTGGCCCCTGAGGGTGCAAAACATCCACAGCGCAAACATACTCTTAATTCTTCCTTTGGCTTTGGACCCAAATCTTCACCTGGTCTCCTTATAATGGAGCTGAGCAGCTCTCACATGGGTCCTTTCAGAACAAACCTAAATAAATCTAGACACAGAAGTGGCTTTTCCCACAACATACCTCACCCTGCCCCTCAACCTGGTTCCTGATTAGTTCTATTTATAACCTTCTATGCCTCTTGGGGGGGGGGCTGAGTTTAAGTACTTGAGATCTCTGTTTTATCGGTGATGTCATAAAACTTTTCCTCTTTGTGGTGATGGAATAAGGAAGACGGAGGGGGGGGTGGGAGGAGTTTGGGGCTGGCAGCTGCTGTGAGCTCCCCCTGGGACAATGTTCTCAAGCTTTCCTATGCACAAAAATCACTAGGGGGTTTAGTTATCTGAGCCCACCCAGGGTTCCCTGGGCTGGAGATTCCAATTCAGTATTCTCAGGCAGGGCCAGCAGTCTGGCTGCTTGTTGAAAATACAGCTGATTAGCCAGCCTGGACTGCCATAGCTAGATACCACACACTGGGGGCCTTAACAGACGTTCATTTCTCACAGTTCTGGTGGCTGGAAGTCCAAGATCAGGGTGGTTTCTGGTAGCTTTCTTCCTGGCTTGCACATGGCTAGCTGCCAGCTCTCTGTGTCCTCACATGGCTTTTGCTCCCTGTGAGTGGAGAGAAAAAGAGAGGGAGAGGGAAAGAGAGAGAGAGAAAGAGAGAGAGAGAGAAAGAGAGAGGGAGAGAGAGATCTCTGATGTGTCTTCCCCTTCTTATAAGGACTCCAGTCCCATCAGATTAGAACCCCACCCTTTTGACCTCATTTAACCTTAATTACGTCCTTAAAAACCCTATCTTCAAACATAGTCACATGTAAATCTGTAATGTAAATCATAGGGCTTCACCAAGTGATGGGGGCGGGGGGCAGGAGGTGGGCCATACCATTCGGTCCAGAATAGCGATTTAAGAGGTGTTGGACCACACGTGGAAAAATACTGGTTTAGAGTGTGTACTAACAATCGGACAATTTTGTTCATCAAGCATTTGGTTTACACCACCATTAAGATAACGGATGTATTAAAATGTCTACATAGATTAAAATCTCTAAATGCCCACAAAAGAATGAAATGCAAACTATATTTTGAATGCCATCAGAGCACGCATTTTCATAAACTGTAAATGGTTTCACTCGTCTTCAGAGGAACTTTTTTTTCCTTTTGTAAGGTGGGCACAGCTCACAGTGGCCCATGCGGCGATTGAACCGGCAACCGTGGCGTTACCAGCACCACTAACCAGCTGAGCTAACTGGCAACCCCTCAGAGGAACTTCTTAAAAATTAAACCATGGGATGAGATTTATTGATGGAGGACAGAAAAAGAATCCTCTGCTTTCTAACACTTCCTTGTCACGGGGTTTCCAGAGAAGCACCCCAGAAGCAAGCCATGAGTACCAGTTTGTCCTCATTTAGCCCCAATCCGGGTTTCTCAGCCCTGTTCTGCTTTAGTCCTCACCGGGAATGTCCACACTCTACTGAGTCTGGAAGCCAGGGGCCAGCGAGGGTGTGTGCTGAAAATGTGTGACCTAAACACGTTTCAAAATCGTGAAGAGAAAGGCAAACCAGTTAAGTAGTCTGAAGTTTGTTAGACTTGCTTGATCCATCTCAGTCTGGAGTAACTTTTTCCCTCGGGGAAGCTTTTCAGCATTTTGCTTTTTCTATGGCATCAGGATTAGGGGAAAGTAGCTGGGTTTGTTTTTCCATCCCCCTCACCCACACCCTCCTCCTGCTCCTGAGGGAAGATATCACATATCAGAGAGGTTCTTCTTCAGGAAGACTGGGGTACATCTGCAAATCCTCACAGAGGCCTCTGAGTATTAAAATTTTTATCTCCAGGGTTCAGAAAGAAATAAACACTTGTGTGGGTGCAAGTCGGGGTTCCCCCCCTTCTAGGAAAGATGCTGATGATTAATGCCTCTGGGTGTCTTCAAAATGCACAGGTGCTCTCCCAAGTTAGGGGCCTGTTTATTCCTCTTTGTTTCTTGCCCATAAACCCAATCTTACAGCCCTTGTTTGTTTTGATAGGACTAGGATCTCCAGGACAAATTCTTAACTTTTGTCCTATTTTTTTTTTAAAGGTACAAAAAAAAATGAATGTTTTATGAGATTAGAATGTGATATGTAAATTTTGACATGTATAGTTGATTTTGGCTTGTTGTTTTAGAAGAGTATCAAAAAACGAGTCCTCACTTCAATATTTGTATAAGGGTCTTAGCTGGCCGGGACACCCTCGGGCATGGCCAGACATCTCATTGTATCATTCTTCCAGCTGTGGTTTTTGTCTTACTGTCTCAGGATTTTTAAATGTCAAAAACTATGACACCAAGTTATTTGGGTGTTTGGTTTGGCGGAATGACCAGTTAAACTGTTTCTTCTGTCTTAATTCCTTCCTGGAGACCCTGAACAAATTCTAATATTTATTGATGTGATGCAGATTTGTGAGAAAGCTAGTAGTAGGATCAAAACTTTGATTAATGTGAAGAGTGGAAAAACAAAAATTAGAGCTAATGAAGTTCAATGGTAAAGACAATTCCGATTTCCTGACCTGCCGTAAACATTTTTGCCTCACTTCCCTTACTATATATATCTTCCCAGGATCTTGTGGTACTTTGGGTTGTTGTTGTTAATCTTATATAGCATAACAAACAAGTGACATTTTTAATTCTTTATGCTTTATTTTCATGACTTGCAAATTGAAGAGAAATAGTTGTTCTTACCAGATTATTTCTAGTAATCTGGTCATTTGAGCACTCCTAACCTAGTAAACAGAATATTGCCCAAATGTGTCCCATGTGACCCAGAGTCAAATGCCTTCAGCCTCCAGGTGCAGGTTCCTCAGGTAAAGCAGTGAAGGGGGGTGGATGTAATACTGAGGAGAGTGGTGAGACGGTGGCAAACTGGAAAGTATACAGCCAGGGTCAAGGGAGCCACCTTAGCTCCACTCATTGCTGCCAAGTGGGAACGTAAGACTAGTGGTGATGATTCCTCCTTTTCTTTCTTTTTTCCCTTTCTTTCTTTTCGTTCTTTTCTTTCTTTTCTTTCTTTCTTTCCTTCCTTCTTTCTTTGTTTCTTTCCTTTCTGTTCTCCCTTCCTTCTTTCCTTCCTTCCTTTCTTCCTTCCTTCCTTCCTTCCTTCCCAAGCAAGGAAAAAAAAAAAAAACTATCTCAACTTTCATGTGAAATAGACTGACTTTAAAATTTGGTTCATCAATTCAAAGACATTTAAACCCAGTATTGAAAAACAAGTTTTCAGGTCACACTCTGCCTGTTCCGCCTCAACTTCTAAGGGAGTCTTCAGCTCACACCAGGCTTCACCAGCCCTGTGGGTATGGGTTAAGTCACATTAAGAGACTACATTTTGCCAGCTCAGTTATCACTTCCCACCAGCACCGGGATGAGATCTTGGTCCCTTTCCCGCTACTCCCAGGCAACGCCTCCCTGCCTCCCTGTCCCCCCATCCCCCCTGCCCTTTGCCCCAGCTGCTTACCCTCTCAGGGGGCCTCTCTCCTGAGATATTTGGAGTCTTGAGGCTCCCTCTGGGAGTTCGCCTTGTGGCCCCAAGCTGCTGATGTTTACCTCTCTCTTTTTGTGGGCAAAGTGCTCCCTGTCCTCTTGTGTTTTCTTCCCTGAGATAGAAGAATCCCACAGCTAAATTGCTTGAGATATTAGAACTTTTCTCTCTCTCTCTCCCTCTCTCTCTCTCTCTCTCTCTCTCTCTCTCTCTCTCTCTCTCTCTCTCTTCCCCCCCCTCTCTCCCTCTCCTTCTCCCTCACCCTCTCTCTCCTTTTGCCACCCAGTCTCTTCTTTTTCTGGGGCACTCACAGGCTCTCCGGATGGCTGGGGTGAGGCCAGCCTGAGTGGTTGTAATTTAAGAAATCAGAAACCAGTACTTCCCCGACCTCCATGTCCTTGTCATGTCCCTCCCAGGGCCACCAACTCCTTCATTACCATCAGATCATTCACCTCCAGCCTCAACCCCAACACCCCACACAAAATCTGTGATAGCCACCTGAAAATATTGGAATCCGAGGTTCAGATATTGTCAGGATTCTTTTTCCGGGAGCCACCTTACACCTGCCCCCTGAACGTCACTCAATCATTGAGGTGAATCAATGAAAGCAAGTCCACTGGGTTGGGGGCCAGCTACAAAGAATCTCCCAGTCTTACCCAATTTCCATGAAGGGCTCAACCAGGACGCCCGTTACAGCAAATTTGTTCTCATCGCCATAACTGCATATGTTCTTCAAGTATATGAGCTCCTTGAATCCTTTAGAACAAGCCATACTTTTCATTGTATATGTACCATAGAAGCTTATTTTTTTAGTTGTGCAGTTCTATCAACTTTTATGTTACCACTATTCCAGGAGTATATTAGGTCAGGTACTCAACCTCAAATTATATACGTGGTCAAATGTGCTATTTCGTAGTCTTCGTTATTACCTGGTTTTCAGAAGGCAGTTTTGCAGAAAGTGGAGATGAGGTCACTGAATAAGTAAAAAGTGTAATCTTGACGCTAGACATTGGCCGACTGTCAGATGATCTTCAAAATTTTTGCAGGGAATCTTTCTGTTGATAATAGTTAAGTTGTCTATCACAAGTTTGGCTACATAAGGAATTGGATGTCATTTAAAGCAGTTTCCCTATACAAGGGCCACATGCTCCTGGTTTTTGCATCAATTCATGGTCATCTGACTGCAATGGTGGGACCCCATTTGAGATCCTCATGTTACATGAAAAGCCTCAAGAGAGACTGCCTTTGGGGTTAAGAAGTGGGCCATTGTGTCAACACATCACCCAAAACCATGGAATCTTAGATTCATAGATTAGGAAATTGTCCTCAAATGTCATTGACTCCAGAGTTTTCATTTTACCAATCCAGAATCAATCTGACACCCAGAGAGGTTAGTGACTTGCCTCAAGATGACAAAATTGTCTAGGAGAGTTAAGATTCCACACATCTCCACTCCAGGTTTTGTGACCTTAGAATCCCACACGGCATTTCCTGCATAGTAAAGGATGGTTTACATTGAACAAAATGAATTCAGCTTTGGAGAGGTTTTTATTACTATATCACTAGGATGATAACCAACAGTCACTGTGAAAACCTAACTCCCTAAAACTCTTAGAGCAGCTTAATCCACTGGGGTCTGCCATTTTGTCATGTCATCATTTGTACAGACCCCTAAGCAGATGTCTTATATTGAGAGCCATACTGGCACTGGGCAATTGTCCCTGGCTTGGGGTCTCCTAGGAAAAGTGAGCAACTAGTCCTGGGAAATACTCAAGGCTCAAATGCACACGGTCAATCTATAAATCCCCTAGAAGTAACACGTCAAACCAAGTAGGGTGACCCCGGCCCCAGTCTGTCCTTCAGTGACCCCTCTTCCTTTAGGGCTCCTTTGATGTTCACTTCAATCTGATTCTACCTAGGTGAAAATGCTGGGCAGGGAAGTTTATGCTGTGATTTACTGTAACCACATCTTGTAAGGACCCTGTCCAAGTGATTGGGCAGAAACAGTCATGGCTACTGCCCAGCAGCTCTACACAGTGTCTGGAGGGGGAGTAAGAAAAGCGAAGAAGAGAAAGTCTGCTGTGCGCAGAGGAGGGCATCATCCCAAAGTAGAGAAGGAAACTAGAAGATACTGTAATAAGGGCATTGTTACAGTAAACAGTTATTATTGTGGTATGTAACAGTATATTGGCAAACAAGATGGTCTGGGGAAAAATCTAGGTTGGGTGATCACTGTGGGCATAATGCCAAGTATTACAGTTACAGGAAGTAAAATGACCTGGACGGTGCCGTCTCTCTACCTGGCTTCCCACAATTAACCTCTTCCTAGCCTGCAAATGTCACCCATCTCCTCTGCAGGGAAGCCTTCCTCTCCATCCCAACCCACGTCTGCTCCCCTCCACATGTTCCCTGCACCCATGCCTTCTGTACACCTCACACATCTCATACAGAATTAGTCACGTATTCGTGTGATTACTCAGCGTCTGTCTCCCTGGCTTACACACTGTGATTTTGAGGACAGAGCGATGTGGCTATATCTAAAAGTATGACTCTGGTGGAGGATGTTCTCTCAAAATGGCATCTTTTCAACATTTCCTCAGTAGTAAGTGGGCCTGAGGATTTCTAGGATTCTGAAAACACTTTGGTGGAAGCCGTAGGGAAGCAGGACCTTAAGATACGTGTCGTATCTAGTGCTTCACACGTGGCCTGGCACATGGTAGCTGCTTCACATTTACTAAGGAAATGAATCTATCAGTAGATATCAAATTCAAGATATGTTTTTGGCATAGAACAGGTTCTAATTAAATGTTCGTTTCATGGACCTAAATCAAGCAGTCTATAACTCAAAAAAGAGGCTAAAATTGGGGAATAAAACGCTATGCTCAACATTCTGACAAAGCATATGAAGTCAAACTGTTATCGGCATTTCAGACCAGAAGTTCTCGACTTAGTATGAAGTTGTGTCACCCGGGGACCAGGCAAGAAACTGACTTACTTAGCTCAGCTGGTCCAAATAGAGAGTTGAATGAAGGGGCTACTTCATTAAAGGTGGGTGGCTAAGGGAGCCAGCAAGGGATGCGAAACGCCCAGAGGCTGTAGCAACAGCAGGAAGTTGTAACCACCTTTGTCAGGGACAAGCCACAGCGTCCCTGGAGCTGCAAGGGGACAGCATAGTTGAGGAAGCGCAGTGAACGCTGGAAGCGTGGAGGCCGGGCTGCCTTGGATACAGCCACACACTAGGCCTCTAATCAAGAAGAAATGCCCCTTCTTCCTTCTCCTTCCCCATAATAAGATTGGTGTCTCCCAGTAGCCAAACCCAAATGGAAGCCAGCCAGCAAGGGGCAGGGCGTGCAGAGCAGGGCAGAGAAAGATGGGGACAGCACATGGGGAAGTACCGGCACATCGATTTATTGTGTTTGTCTTCTACCTTAATTCCACAAAGAATACATAGTCATTAAAGAAAATGTAGAGACTAGGTCACAGTGAGTAGTGAGGGAACTCCCCCATCACCCCACCTCTCAAACCACTAGTATGAATGTTTGGGCGTTTTTCTCTTTCTTTCTCTTTTTTTCTTTCATATATGCTTGGAAAGGATTCGAAAATTTCTATTCAAAATAAATATGGTTACACTTGTTTTTTGGCCTAATTAAGATTAAGCTTATAGCCTGACAGAGGGCTGTTTCCTCTCCTTTGTTCTGTGAACATAAACAAGTTACTTCATGTACCTCTGTGGGAACTAGGAATTAGGCAAGTGTTTGGATGCACTAAAAAACTTTCAGCAAGTTTGCCTCTCAGCTTGGATACCAAGTAATTAAGTATAAGATGAAAGATGACTCCAACAGAACTCACTCGCTAAGACTGGAGAAGGAAATACAAGTGAAGGCAACCTCACTTGGTTGGATTTTACTGACAACATAAAATTTGTGTCCCCTTTTCATGGGACTTGAAGGACAGTTTGAAAATAAGGCAGAAGACAGTTTAGGAAAATAGGGCACATGCTTATGTACACAGTTATTACATCAGCAACGTCCCACACTGCTTTGTAACACCTGTCACACTTGTCGTTGTTTATCTGATGCGTGTCCAGTCCTGCTCAACAGGAGTTTCCAGACGGCAAAGCCCACGTCTGTTTGCTGTGCCCTACATGCAACTTGGCTTTGAGTCGGTCCCCAGGTAGCAAGGGTAAGCAGTGGGTGCTCTTAGTTCAAGTAGAGGGAAGGTGCAGAGGGAGAAGGGTCAGTGTGCTGTCGCTGTGTGTGCCATCGCTCTGAAAGACAAAGATCACTACACATGGGACAACACATAGCTGTTTAAGACCCTCATCACAATATACCTAAGGTTAGTGGGCCCCTCACTTCCTTTAATTAAAAAAAAAAAAAAAGTCCTGGAAAGTATTAAATCATCTCAGCTCCTTTAGAGAAGAACAAGTTCTGCTTTCCTGGAGTGGGATCCATACTTGACTTTTTACAAATGTCTGCCTGAACGAGATCATCCTCGTGAGCTGGTTCAGGAAGCCAAGTTAATAGAAGCTCACACCACTCTACTTTGGTTCTAGGAGTTAGATAGCCTCCCCTGAGATAAATCCATTTGCTGTCAGGTCAAACAATGGCCACCATTGGGACTTTGAAAATGGCCATGGGATTGGGGGAAGAAGGCTCATGGTGGTGATTCCAGACATGGAAATTGCTGTGGGGAAGATTCAGAACCAGCTCAGAGACTGACTCAGAACTGCTCTGAGCCTCTTGTCTGAGTGTCCCCTGCAAGCTTTCCTCACCACAGACTGATGCTTTTGGTAATTGTCTCTGTGAACCCACCATCACAGGGTCTGCAGGACGGGGTTGCAGCTGGCGGTGTTGGCCTGGGCCCTCCCTACCACTTGATTGCCTTGGAGCTGTGGGGGAAAGGCTGGCCAGGGGGCTGGTCTGTGTCCTGTGCCAGGATGTGCACGTTCACGTGAAGGTTATGAACCTCCGTCGTTGTTACTCTGAAACTGAATTGATTCTTGTGTTAACTGTTATTTTGGAAAATACTGCTTCAGGATTTCAACAGAGTATCCAAGCCCCTTGCTGCAAGTTCAAGTACATTTTTTAAAGCGTGTTTTCAAAAGTATAGATTGTGTTAAGTGCCTTCAGTTATGAATGGATTCAATGTGGGTTATCTCCTGGACAAAAATGTGTCTGGAAACAGACTGCATTCTTAGAGGAATAACTAGTTCATTGTGCTCAGCACCGCGAGTCCTCCCAGGTGTCCTTAACGATGGGACTGATCTCTTACCCAAAGCAAGAGACTGTTTGTAACATACTGCTTGCTTGATATCTAAAAATGGTTCGGTTCAGAAATAACTGAGACTTGATTTCATTGTCTCTGAACGATAAAGACCCAAATACCCTAATAAAAGAACGGAGCAAAAAATAGAGCTAGTGATTGTCCTAGAAGCAGAGAAATGAGCCGATGGAGGAACTCCTGAAATCACAAGATTTCAGAGTCCAAGACTGTGTGCCCTTCCAGGCCATCTCGGCTGGGTGTCGTAGCAGACTGATATATGAGGAAGTGAAACCAGGACTTGATTGCAAGGTAAGGGTGGGCCGTGAAAAAGTGTTGTCAATAATGGGCTTCGTGTGTTTGTTTTCTAACATTCTTATGACCGTGACTCATTACTGACATTTTAGTGCAACAGGGAATGAGGAATTATATTTTCAGCTGCAGAACTTAAGTAACTATTTATTATTTATGGTTTGGTTTCCATTGTTAGATTCAATACTCCAGGATGAACAAAAAAATAATACTTTCATTTTATTTCTCCTGTACTTGAGTGCGATTGTCTGCCTTAGACCTATGTCTTTTGCTGCGAGTCAACACTTTTTAAATTTGTGAAGACAAATTCACCATTAAAATTATTTCACTTTGAAACAGTCCTTTTGGGGGGAGCAGGGGAACCAGATTAGCTGTTTAGTTTGTTTAAGGAAACATACAGTTTCCTTTGTATAACAATAGTAAGGCAGAATTTGTAGTTGGTGACATTTTCTGGGTTTAGAGTAGAGTGTCTAGAAGAGTGTATATAGATTTTTAATAAGCCACCGCAGTTCAGAAAGGTGTTGGTACCTCTCTCCCTTTTCAGGAGAAGGTCAGTGTGTCCTCCTAAGAGACATCACTCAGGGGGATGTGTGGCACCTCTTGTCATATAATTGACTTTAATATTTATCACACTTATTCTATGGTATGCACTTAAGAAATGTAATCTCAAGCCTTTTTCTTTCAAAGGAAAAAGTTCTAGTAGACTAAAAGAATTAAGAATGTTTGTCAATGGCCTGTGCTTTGGAAAAACAGTTAGTTTTACTTTGTCATGGGAAATGTGTCACAATGGCAATGTCTTGAATCACAAGATAAACAAGTTAGCCCCCTCCTCCAGCATTTAAATTATGTTCCATCTATGAACTATGGATTGTGTTTTGAACTACCCTTTATAACTTCTAGTGCCTTTGTATCTGAAAATGTGAGATTATTTTCTAAATCAGCCTTATTCAGTAGGGATTGTATGAAGTGAAATCTTTTCCGGAATCCCAAACATGTATGCATGCCTTTGCCCTTCTTTCTTTCTGCTGGTCGTTCTTTCATCCTTCATTGTGCAGCTTCTTGGAGCTGTTGCCTGGTTGCAATGTCAGCAGAGTATCTCAATTAGCTCAGACCTTGTCAAGCCCCTAGAGCTGCATGCTAGAGCGGCCTCCCCTGCCCTTCCAGAAGACCCCATTCTGGTCTCCTTTCTAAAAGACCTAATCTCCTCAGAGGGATACTAATTCACACTGCTGGGGATTATAAATCCATAACCATTCCAAGGGGATATTAGAGTTTCAGCTAACACCTTCTACCTGACACCAGAAAGGGCTGGTTTCTCATAGTGGAATTCCAGGCAGTATGGCTGATTTCTGGGAAGGGATGTTTTTAAATGGCGGGGCTCTCTGGTCCTCCTCCAATTAGGCCACAGGCTGGCCTACACTTAGCTCGCTGGCTGGATTGTGTCCTGCTGGCTGTCAGCATGTCTTGCGTGTGCTGGGTCCCCACTCCTGCTTCCTGACTGTGTGTGTAACCAGTGATGCGAGGAAATGAACAAGAGCCACTTTCCCATAGGAGTCTCTTTTTCACCTAACAAAGCATAAATGTGCATGTTATCTGGGGTCAATCTCACTATCATTTAAAAAGAGATTTTGCTAAGCAAAAACAATCTTTACTGGCAAATAAATTATGCAGCAAGAAGCAGCAAGGATTCCGCATTTGCATTTGTGCCTTTTGCATGTCTTGGGACTTATTTGGTGGTATGCATGAAAGGCTGGTGGCAAGACAGCAGGGTTCCTGCAAGAACTGCTAACACTGCAGTGTAAGCTGTGTGTCGGATATGAAATGGAAAGGACTGGAAAGCAAGACCACGGCAGAGCTACTGTGGGACAGACAGAGGCCTTGAGAAAATACTGAAGCATAGAACACTCCTCTGTTCTCATGTGAAAGAGCCTTGAATGTTGCTCAAGAAATGGAACTTTCGCTTCCCTTTTCTTTTTCTCTCTGCTGTTATGTGTCGGTATTGCCCCTCCCAGGGCCCTATGCTCTATTCATTTGTTAATTCATTCAGCAGATACTTAGTCCTGGGATAAATATAAAGGCAAAAAGTGTGTGTGTGTGTGTGTGCTATTTTCCCTGCTCTAAAAATGCTTATAATTTAGAAAAACTAGATTCAAAATACTATGAATCCTCTGTGTTTGTGGATGGAGATACAGTGGTTTCAGTTACTTGCAAGTAATATGAAAGGTCTTTACTGATACAAGTTGATTTTGCGAAAGCAGGGATTGCAGGTGGACTAACAAATGACTGACCCGTGGGACCCATATGGCCTGTTCTGTACTTCCGAGCCAAGTCACTTGTCCAGTGTAGAAGTTTACAGGCTGCCCAGCATCCACACTCCAAGCAGCTTTTAAAAAACATGTTTCTTGGCACAAAAAAAAAATTTCAAGAACTGTGCAATAATACTTTACTGGAAGATACAAGTAATGAACTTGTCTGAGGATATGCACAGAAAACAACTGAGTCAAACAGCCAGGAGCCTGTTTATATTGTACCGCATCTCAGAATTTAGGTCTTTGTATCTTCCACCTGAATATCAACTCTACAGGATAGGAAGATTCCCAGCTCCCAAACTGACAATCCAGGGTAGAGACAGACGACTAGGAAAGAATTCACTGTGAGAACACACAATATTTACTCTAAGTCTAATAAATAGCTGTTAAACCACTGGGAAGATCAGTGGGCCGGAGTGATCAAGGTAGATTCAGGTGGAGCTTGTAAGACCTGAGTTGACTATTATTTAAGCAGAAACAGAGGTTCTGGGGGACGTCATTTGGGGCGGGGGATGGCAAAAGAGATCTCTATGGAGCTCAGAACGGAGGATTAAGAGTCTCCACAGCCCAAGGAGTATGCTTCTTCTCAAAATGCCTTCTCAGCACCCATAATTTAGTGATGTCTGTCAAACTGGTGAATTTTGTGAGGGAAAAAATCATTGCAACAAGTTGTCTTCTGAAATGATTGATAAATTTCCATCAAAATGGCTTACTTAAGTAGCCCTGTATATGTTCAGTCTTATTTGAAGGAAATAGGCATTAAGACAAATTATCCTATTATGTTGTTAGTTTAAATTCACTTAATGGTTAATAGGTGTGATAGCTGTGTTAAAAATGGTCAGCTAATATTATTTTCAATAACCGCAAATGAATGCTTTAAATGGAACTTCTACTTAAAGGATTTTGCTCCTTTGAAATAGTTGTTTTAGGTGTCTATACATGGGCATAATCCGTATTTTGAGTTTTAGCTCCATCATGAGCCTGTAATGGTATCAGTTTTCAATAACATTTTAGTGCTCCTGAAGATTTTCATCTGAAGAACTCAATATCTTTTTCAAATATGAACCTTTTGAATCATTATATAAAAATAGGTGTAGCATTTTAAGAAGAACAGGTAGCGTTAGGGAAATCAAAACCCAAAATAATGTGAAGGTCTCTCTGACTAAAGTGGGGGAGTTAGATCATTCTGTCTGTACCACTTAGTTTTATGAACACACACAGAGCGTAACTGTTTTTCTAAGACACCCCCTGTAAAGTTTACATTTTCGGTATTTGTCTACAGATATATTTTTAAACTGTTTCTTTAAAAAGTCAGGCTTCAATGTATTCTTGCTTAATTTTGCTTCCTTAAAACTGTGTTAAATGTCTTGTTAACGGAAACTAAGTATCCAAACTTCCTTCCATGTGTTACCACCCGGCCCCCACCTGCAAACTTCACTGTAAAACTTGTGTGAAAGATGTGCCCATTAACTTTGAAACAAACTTATAATTCAGGAAGTGAACTTGGAAATACCAGAGCTCCAAAGATCTTGCTTCTTTTGTGGACTTGAATGAGAATGGTGGCGGGAGCCAGGAAGGTGAAGCCCGAGCAGCTTAGGGAGAGTGTGGGTTGTATTTGATGTTCACCAAAGAATGGCAGGAGGGGGTGTTGCTCAGCGAAGTGTGCATTTTCAAGTTACCCACAGTGGGGTCTATTGTCCTGTTTCTCCATTGAATGATGTCATGTTTCATTTAAGGCTCTTAGTGATGCTGAAGTCTGTGGTCTGCTCACTAGGGGGAAATAGGCAGTGAGAAAGTTGCAAATCAGGTTTTTGTAAAGCCTTTGTGTGTTGGGTTTGGAGAGATAAAAGCTGACTCATGCAATATTTCGAGGGAAAGGAGCTGCACAGACTAGTAAACGCTTCTTGTTTTACCTGCCTGAGCCCCCGGTGAGGTCACTGCATCAGCTGAAGGCAGACGATGTGGCGTAGCTGTGGAGAGCACAGGTAGGTGCTGACGTGAATGTGCCCCAAAGAAGCGATGCCCCCACAAACTTGCTCCTTCCCGCTTGGAGCAGACGGAGCGGATCCACTGCGGAGAGAAGCTGTCGCGGGGGTAGGGGGTGGGAATGGGGGTGGGGATGGGGGTGGGGGTGTCTTCTGCACGACACTGGCAGGGACGGCAGCTTGTTTGGGATATTACAGCTGTTCTGTTATAAACGCGATGTATTAGAAAGGCGGTATCCAACAATGGAATTAGTCTAGAACGTGATCTTTTTTATTTCTCCATCTGAACTGCAGTGTGTCTTAGATGGTTTTTGCTTTGTTCTGGTTTGGTTTTGATCTTTCCTTAAAGTTAGGTTAAAATATCTAGAGAGCTGATATTTGTGACTCGGGAGAAAAGGAAAATCTTAAGTTGCCACAAATGAATGCTCAGGATTTTCATGTGCTTTCTTTATGAGGTCCATGCAAGCTACCCTGTCTCCCCATAGGGGGGACAAAATAAATGTTTGCAAATTTTATGCTTAGCAACTGTAGTGATGAAATTTAGTCTGAGTATAGAGGCAACCAAAGTTGACTAAGCAAATGAAGTCTCCATTTTGAGTGTTTATTGGTAGGAAATACTTTTGTTAGGAGGAATAACTGAGGAGAAGGAGGCATGGATTGTATTCATTGCTGTTGCACATTGGAATCTGATTTAATTTTGTTTTATTATTTTAATTTAGTGACACTAATATATTTCAAAGAAGATGTCTATGTTTGGCACTCCTTTTCATTAATCATATTGAACATAAAAATGAATGAATTTAAAATAATAATTTGTTACAAACTGAGGTTGTGATTTGATTTTCTTTAAATAACTTTTTAGATTATAAAAGTAGTAGACTTGTTGAAGAAAAGCGATAGTTACAGATACATATCAAAGGGGGAAAATCATCTATTCTCTTATTTGGTAAAACCAAAATTCATGTTTTATTGTCTATCCTTTCAATCTTTTTCTAATGTGGATGTAAAATAAGTGGTATTTTAAATTGAAAATTGGGGTCATGCTGTACATATGTTTTATAAACCACCCATTTTACTCAACTGTATATTATGACCATTTTCTACACCCTTAAAAGCTTTGAAAGGATATGGCATTTAATAGTTTTATATTGTACCTTGCAGATAGATTTATTTACTCAGATCTCTATTGTTAGATACTTGGAATTCACTTCCTCCTCCTTTTTCCCTAAGAAAATGTTTAGTGTTTTTTATGGATGGATTTATTTACTCAGAGTGCTATTGTTAGTCACTTGGATTTCTCCTCTTCTTCCTCCTTTTTTTTTTTTAAAAAAAAAAGAAAGAAAAGAAAATGTTATTTAGCCTGATGCCTTCCTCCCAGCTGTGCAGAGATGTTTTTGGAACTGAGTATGTTCGATACAGATGGAACCTGCCTATATAACTATCAATATTTAGTTATTGCCCTGAGATTGGTGTTTCCACTAACAGGAAGGTGCTGCTCAAAGTGAAGCTGGGGCCTAGATTATTATTTCATCTAAATTGAAACTAGAGTTTTTGAGCCTTTGGTAGGTAAGTCAGTGATATATATATTATCATCCGAGACCTGGCATTAGTAGGAGGTAGAGTAAAATTGTTATTTTGTGGTTACTGCTCATGTTGGGATTCCAGCTAGGAACAGGCAGTGCAGTTGTAGCATTATTATGTGGTTATTTCAGGGTTGGAGTCATATCCTGAAGGTCGGGTGGCATTTGGGGAGTCATGTAGTCCAGCTGTCTAATGTACACAGGAGGAGACCAGAAACCCAAAGATATAAAGCTTGCTGGTGCAGAGCCAGGGGACAAGTGCAAATCCTCTGACCGAAGGAGAGAGTGTTATGTCATCCCTTAATTTCTGGCTGGTCCTCTGAGCAATTTCTATATAGATAGTTGGGTACATATTCATTCCTTTACACACATGCACACACTGTGTAAGCCCTTTTGGCATATTGGTACTGTGTGCTTTGCGCAGGTAGCTTATGTTTAGTCCTTCATTTTCTGATATCTAAGCTCCCTTTCTGCCCTACCGTTGTATGAATCTATATCCAAGTTCAAAGAAAAGTGGACTCGAAATCAGAAACCATACTCTCTGATTCATAGTTCAACTTTGACCATGATGTTGCCTAACCGCTCTATTTATATTTTTCTATCTATAAAATTTGTAAACAGTAATGACACGTAAATGAACTATGAGATTGTGTTTTGTTCACTTGTTCTTAAGGAGCATTTTGGTCCAGAGTTAAAGCAGAAGCATACCATGGTAAGGCTAATCTGTTACAACAGAGACTGTTTGGGTTATCTCCTGCTGCATCAGAAATCTGTGCAAAACCTAGTGGCTTGAAATAATAACAGTCATTTGTAATCTCTCAAGGTTCCTTTGAGTCAGGAGTTCAGGAGAGGCTGTGCTAGGTGGTTCTGACTTGGGGAACCCATGAAGTTGCCGTCAGACATGACACTGCTGGGGTCATCAAAGGCTGCTCTCTTACAAGTCCGGTGCCTTGGCTGGAAACGTTCAGACAGCAGGACCCAGAACAGCTGGGGTTCCTTGGGCATCTCTCTACATAATCAGTACGGCTGCCCCACCTAGTTTCTTTAGCACATCAGCTTCAGAATAGCCTTTTTAATGTGATGGCTCAAAGCATGTCCAGACCCAGTTAGTGTGAGGTTCCTTCTGTCTTCATGGCCTACCATACTCGGGCATTGTCACATCCAGGGTTCAGGCAAGGTCCCTGCCACATCGGGATTCTAGTGGGAAGGGCAAAGAATGGAGGAACAATGTCTAATGCTTGAGAAACAGGTCCCCAGGGGGACACTTTTCCACTAGTGAGACCTTGACCACATTGCCATATATAATGGCCGGGAGGCTGGGAAGTATGCTCAGACAAATCCCTATTCACGAAGGAAGAGGGGAAGTGAATTTTGGTGGACAACTAACAGTCCCCTCTGAAAGGGAAAACACAACTGGCAGTTGTGTTTAACCACCACAAAAAAGCAGACAGTAAAGGTAGGTAAAAAGTGCTGCATTTGCATAAAGAACCTGAAGGGAATTCCCTATGTTCCCCTTGTATCCAAAATGCCTGCCTGTGCCCCCCACAACTGTGGAAATTCTGGAGTCCCCACCTAGCTAAGGCCATGTATCTAATACATCAGCTGCATTAACTGTCTATTAATAACTTAATTCCTTTTCAGCTATAGTGGCCCTTGTACTTCTAGGTTCCATTGACTAGCATAGGAATCAATTAGTAAATTATCTGAATATTTAGTATCAGAATGCAGAGCTTGAAGGAATCGGTGTTCCTCATTCAACCGCTCATCTCTTGTTTGAAAGCGCCTTTTTGCAAACTGTCTTTCCTAGTCTCAATGTTGTTCAAATACTTGCTTCACTGACTCTTTAAGAGTGACAAGATTTTTCTTAACTAGTCATTTGGGAAAACTTTTAAATTTACAGATCAGTTGCCAAGATGAGTCCCAAGTTGCCCCCCTACGCCCTTCATGCAGCTTCCCCTAATGTAAACATCTTGGATAACCACGATACATTAGTCAAACTAAGAAATTAACATGCTACCAAGATTTTTTACTTCTTCATTAGCAAACAGCTACAAATAAGTGTGAAAATCATGTTCCCTGGATTGAACGCTCTGAGCATTAAAGAACTTGTGGACATTCACATAAGAATCATGGTATTTTAGAAAACCAAGAAGTGGAAATTCCTGTCGCTCCCTGGCAGCTTTTATCTATTGAGCTGTCCACCATCTCAGAGATGTGGGGGGAGGAGGAGTCTCCTCAAATTCCTGGTGTTGTCTTTGAAGTATGTAAATGTGTATATTCCTTATAACTTTGACTCTTAAAAATTTTTAGCTTTTTTAAAAAAATCATGAAGTCTGTTTTTCACAAGGTAGAGGCTCTACCAAGGACTAGCTGTGTATTAAATGAACTTTCCTGGCTGATAGAATAACTTCTTGCTTATACTTCAGTTTCTCTCTTGCCTCCCCTTTGAGTAACTCACAGGCAGTATATTAGGGAACTGCATAATGGCAGTTACTCATTGGTCTTGAGTGCGACATTCTCTTGATGTTCACAATTGTCCTGCCAAGGAATTCAGACTAGGTATTTGTAGCCTAGAATAGCAATGAGCAGAATTTGGAAATCCTGATCACTCCTTCAGCCCCTGCTGTGTATCGAGTTCTGCCTTGCCTTGTAAAATTGTCCCTGGGAGTTGTGACAGGAAGTGGTCGGCTGGGGACCCGTCAGTCCCCCCACCCCCTTCAACATGTAAACAATGGTCACAGGAAGCTTGGGCTTTGCTTGCCATGGAAAGTTCTGCCTCCACCCTAAGTCAGAGAGACCAGTTAGAGCCAAGAAGAGCTGCTTTTGATTCTGGCAGTGACATTCCAAAGGAGAGCAATTAAAATAATGGAAGTTTGAAGAGCAAACAAAGACAAGCAAAGGAATTAAAGCTCTTGCACTGAGAAAAAATTAGAGAGAGGGACTTGTCATGAAGCGAAATGCATTGAAGGTGTCTACACAGTAGCTGTGTAGCCTTTTTTTTTTATTTATTGAGGTTGGCACAAGAAGGAATATTTTGTTTTGATGGCTTTTCGGCTAATGATACTTCTAGTTGTAAGAATCATCAGGACTCCAAGGCAACTCTCTACATGTATTTCTACCACCACCTCCTCCAGGTTTACCAAGGGTCAGGTGGGCCAAGATCCTTAAGGTGGGTAGAACCAGCTTATTTTAGGGTATTCGTGGTCAAAACACCCACTGACATGGGCCATTAGCAATAGTTGGCAAGTTTACAGAAGATGTTATATTATTAGCCCTGTGTGTGGGATTTGGTAAGAAAGAGAGAGAGAGAAAGGCTATGAAAAGGGAAGGAAAGCAAAGCAGCCAATTACCCAAATGTTAATACAACCTGCCAACATCTTTCACTTAAGGAAGAGGAAAAGCTCTCTTGCCTTACAGTTTTCTATCTGGAAATCAGTTATCCCAATCTAGTACGCAATGATTGTCTCCCTACTCATGACAACATTGTGTACTAATGAATGGAGTGAATTATACACATCTCTCCATTCACTATTATTTGAACAAAGATTGATGAAGAAGTAAATTTAAATCTTATAGAATAACAGAATTACCTAGGAAACTTCTAGATCGGCCTTGTCCAACTAAAATGTGATGCAAGCCACGTACATAATTTGTAATTTTGTCGTACCCACATTTAGAAAAAGTGAACCAGTGAAAATCATTTTAAGATGATATTTTCTTTAACCCGCTATTCCAAAATATTATTTCAACATGTGATTAATATAAAAATTATTAATGAGGTATTTTATACCTTTTTTGTTGCATTCTAATTCTCTGAAATCCGGTGCGTATTTTACAATTACAGCACATCGCAATTTGGACTACTTGCATGTCAAGTGCTCAGCAGCCACAAGTGGCTACGGCTGCTGTGTTGAATAGTACAGTTCTAGAAATAAATATTAAAACTTAAAAATAGGTGAGTTGTTTTAGGAAGAATAGGCCAGACCGGGTGGAAATCTTAAATTATTTTGAGGGAGGTGAGAACAAGACTAGACAGTTTTTATGAGGTATATTACCTTACGTGAGAAACTATAATTATCTTCTAAGCAATGAATTAACATAAAAAATGTTATCCATTAGCAAATGCAACCTCGTATTATATGCCATTATATAACCTAACTTTAAATGTTTCTCTTCTGCCACTGATAATTTGGAAAGGTGTTTAATTTGGGACAGTAAGCTTGGCTGAATACTCAGGATACCAAATATCTCAAATATTGTATTTTATAAAAGTGTCTGGTTGTCAGTCTGAAGAACAAATAGGTTGGTCCAGTGGCCTAGAACATTGTTGACCCTTGAACAATGCAGGAGTTAGGGACACTGATCCCAGTGCAGTCGAAAATCAGCATTTAACTTTCGACTCCCCCAAAACTTAAGTTGTCCCTTGGTGTTTCCAGGGGATTGATTCCAGGACCCCTGCGGATACCAAAATCCCTCAGATGCCCAAGTCCACTGTATAAAATGGTGCAGATCAATGCATACAGTCTGCCCTCTGCATCTGCAGGCTCCCAATTGTAGATAGAAAAATAGTACCGGTATTTATTGAAAAAAATCTATGTATAAGTGGACCCACCCAATTCAAATCTGTTGTTCAAGGTCAAGTACACATGATCTGGTATTGGAACATGTGAAGTCTTCCTTAAAACAGGGCCTATTTATGTTGGTATTTGATTCATCGATGAAGCGATCCCTTGTTAACCAGTTTCACATTCCACTTTGTCCTACCTTTGAAAGTACAAAAAACGTTATCACCCCTACAGCCCAACATGGATTCCTCTAAAACATTGGTAATTTTCTGTGCATCTTTCATCCCTCAGACCCATTATTGGCTGGCTAACTTAGAGTCAAAGTAAGTAAAGAAACGAGTCTCTCTATTGTGTTCATTTTTCACCGATCCTGGTAATGAGTATTTGCCCACAGATATATAACTATTGAATATAGTTGTCTGCACTGGAGAGAAGGTTGATTCTTGTCTGGTCAGTCAAAAAACAAGAACTTGCCCTAGAGATCAGTGTATCAAGACCTATGGGTGGTGGTGCTGGTAGTGGGGGTGGGGGTGAGGGTAGGTTGTTCTAGACACTTCCAGGTGACCTGGCTTTCATATGTAGTATACCCAACTTATGCTTGGTCCTAACTCATAGCTTCATTGAATCCTTGGGACCTTAAAGAATCTTCACGTACTTCCCAAGTTAGTGCCCAGTTCTGAAAGTGAGATAAACCCCCTGGTTATAGTTACGGTGGATGCCAATGGGAAGAAAACCTTGTTGTGTCTACTCCTACTTTGCATTACCCAGGACCTCCTTAACACCAGTCCCAGATGTGGGCAAGTATCCTTTGCAGCAAGTACGCTGCAGAGCCTGGCTTCTTCTTGGATTTTTGCCAGACTCAAGCTGGATCATGCTTTGTAGGGCAAGTGCATTTTAACTACTATAACCAGTCCATGTTTTATAGGCCATAAAGTTGTTATAGGGCAAGCAGAAAGAATATTGTAAAAGCTTTAAAAATTTGCAACAAATTTATACCATGTGGTAGTGGTTATGCTGATAAATTACTCATTTCCTACACATTTTTTTGCCATTCCTTCTTGTTGACCCAAGTTAGTTTCTTTATTTTATATTCAATAATTTTAATATTTGCATTATAAGTTTGCACTATTTGCCATGAGTATAAACTATTAATTATCTAGGAAAAGTTAGGATGCTGAAGGATGCAGGCTTGATGGATTCTGCATATTCTAGCAACGTTGGTATCAGCTGTTTGATGATCTTTATGATAGAGTCAAACCGAATTCATGTTCCTTTTGAAAAATGATCATAACCTATATTCTTGTTGTGTTTTTCTTGTTACAACCTTTCAAACATAAGTTTCACCCTATTTTTCTAACTAAACCCATAAACATGAATTTTGGTGGTAAGGTAACCTGTCAAAATGAAGTAAATTTAATCACTCTTTGTTGCAAGGCATTTTGTTTCTATAAACCTGGTATCACATTATTAGGGGGGAAATTTTGATCCTGCCTTACAAATGAAGAAGATTGGAACTTTGTGTATCTCTCCAAAATAGCTTTTGAAAGTTTAAATTCCATGTAGGGTCTTTTTGGACCCAAGATTTCCATGTATTAAGTGACCTTTTGATTGCAGATATTGTGTTCTCCTGGTCTCCTTTAAACACAAACAGCCCCGTTTAGTGAAAAACACATCATTTTTCACATAATCAAGTCCCTCTATTTATTATTTAATTATGTATAATTACACTGTCATGTTCTCTGACTTCACATGGGGAGTTTGTGGTTAGTCAAGCATACTCTTTAATAGTGTAAGTCCATGTACCACAAATGGAATGTCAGCTTTCAAGTAGAGATTCAGAGAAATGTTGTGGTAAGAGGGTAAGTTTTAAAGGGGGTGTGGGTCTTAACATTTTGTTTTTTCTTGCCCAGTATTAGAAAACTATTGTCCATGCAATGCTTTCTCTAATGCTGCAGACAAGTAAAACGTAAAATTGTCAGTATCCATTAAGTTGAGGAGTGGTGGCTCCAGAACGGTAGCTTAAAATTTTGTGGAGTTTTGGTGGAGTACTTAAAATGAAGAACAGTGTTTTGCAAAATTCCGTAAGAATCACATAGGGTGCATTTTAAGTACATAAGAATCACTTGTGGTGCTTGTTAAAGCTATAGATTCCTTATGCCTCCCCCGCTGAGCCTTTAATTTAGGTCATCCAGACCAGTCAGCATCTATTAGTCATTCCAGGTGGTCACACTTTGAGCAATGGTTGCAGTGCTTCCCAAAGTTTAACGTGTGTGCGAATGGCGTTGGCATCTTTTAAAATGCGGACTGATGTTCAGGTCTAGGTAGTGCCTGAGAATCTGCATTCCTAGCACGCTTCCAGGTGATGCTTTAGAAACTCTAACTTTGCAACGCAACCTACCACGGGTACCTTTCCATTTCCTTCTATGTCTAACTCGTTACCGTTTTGTTTATGACTATATATAGACATTTGGGCTGGGTTTTTAACCTCCTTTAAACTTTCTGTTTGATATCATTTCAAAATACTTGCTTACCTAGCTTATCGTGTCCTTTTCCTTTCTTTTTAAACGCGTATAGATGTGCACCAGTTGCGTCTTGAAGTGCCATCAGCTGTAACCAAAGTTCCAGATCCCAAGACCACAGCCAGGCGTTCTCGCTCCCAAGAACTGAAGACCATGGAGCTCTCTGACAGCGACCGCCCGGTCAGCTTTGGCTCCACTTCGTCCTCAGCCTCTTCTCGGGACAGCCATGGTTCCTTCGGCAGCAGAATGACCTTAGTATCAAACAGCCACTTGGGCTTGTTTCACCAGGATAAGGAAGCAGGGGCCATAAAACTGGAGTTGATTCCAGCCAGGCCGTTTTCCAGCAGTGAGCTGCCGAGGGATAGCCCAGCTGGGCAACAGAGCACAGATGAGGGCAGCGAAAGGCAACCCCGGGGCCCACGGAGAGTGGAGGCAAATGGGGCCACCAAAACGAGTACAGAGTCAGCCACCAGCCCCAAGCTCCTCTACGTGGATAGAGTTGTTCAGGAAATTCTGGAGACTGAAAGGACTTACGTGCAAGATTTAAAAAGCATCGTAGAGGTAAGACAGACGTTTTGTTTTTCAAGTTTTCATGCAAGATAAATATGCTTACAAGATAAATATGCTTGCAAAATAAAGAGCAAAGCGAAGCCAGGTTTCAGGGATGCGTTGTCTCCTAAGACGCAAAAGTGGTATGAATGTTCAAACAGATCAGAACTTAAGAGAAACCCTAGGGCTGTACTCATTGTGTTAAAATCCTCTTAATATTAGCATTAACGAAGTGATTATGTGTTAGGATCAAGAGTTCACCAGTACGTTGTGTTAATAATTCCTACACACCAAAGATCTGAACGCCTGACAGAAAGAGGATGGAGTAGGACTTCAAGCCTCCTGATTGGCAGGTGTCAGGTGTGTCTGGTCTGAGCCCATCAGGCTATCTGCACTTTGATCACAACTGTCTACTGGTGTCTGGGAGCTTCCAAAACTGCTGATACCTGTGTCCCACTTCCAGCGACTGTCATTTCATGGGTCTGGGGCGTGGCCTGGGTGGTGGAATTGTGAAAGATCCCAGGTGTAGACAAACTTGGGAACTGCTGTTCTGCTCTGTTCTCTATATTGGCTGGCATTTGAGGAAGGTGTTGGGGGGCAGAGAAAAACTGTGAGCTTCGTCTTGCCGTGGGAATTTTTGTTCACTTTTATAGTAAACAAGTTCACAAATATGTGCGCAGATTGAGCTCAGTTTATGTGCGAGATTACATACTCTGGAAATTCAATTATTAATTTGTTTTGATTTATAGATAGATTTTTAAAGACAAAGTAAGAATTTTAAAGACAAAGTAAGAGCAGCTCAGATGCTAACTCATTCGCAAGTAATTAAAATATTAATATTTCAAAGGCCAATGTATATATTATAAGGTACACTCACTTTGCTGCCTCGTAAAATACCAAATTCTTTCATTTCTTAGTGCCTGCTTCCTGTTTTAGACTTTTCATAAAATATATTTTAGAATATAGAAGAACATTTGCTGATGAGAACATCTTCTACCAAATACATACATTCCTATAGCTTTAGCAAAAAAAATTCTAAGGCACGATTGCATGTTGAGTTCCACAAATAGAACCAGACAGTGTCTACTAAAAATAGTTATGACGTAACTTCTCAGTAAAAATAGAAAAATCAATTGATGCTCAACCAGAACAATATGTGATACCAAATGTCAAACAAACCAGGCCAATTTTTTTTTTTTTAATTTCAACAATGATATCATTTGTACTTGAGAAGAAATACCTGTGAAACTGCCAAAAATTTTACTATATAACCTCTTGGGAAATTTAAGGTTGTCAAAGCTTTCTTTGGTCGATTCTCTTTTAAAATTTATTTCTTGGAAACTTTCCACCTAATCAAAACTTTCTTTACTGAGAGAGAAACCTTTAGTTACTGAACTGGGATTCCGTGACCACTTGCTTTTTCTGAGGCTGGTTGGTAAACCCTGGGTGAGAACCAATAGGTAAGATATGAATGAAAGAAAGCAGATCAAGGTACTCGCATGCCAGTCACCATGTCTGCAGGCTCCGGATTGCAATCCTTTCTTTTATCCGAATAAATCCTCTTTTGGTGACAAGAAAAATAATAACAAGAAGGACGATCAGGACAGAATATTTGCTAAGGAAGTTTCAGTAGAAGTTCTATTTCAAACTGTCCAAATGTCCTTGCCTTTTTTTCATTATCCATGAATTAACCATGTTTTACATTTGGTTCTGGTGGACATTTTCTATAAAGAGACAGACCATAAATGTTTCAGGCTTTCTGGGCTTTGAGGTCTCAGTCACAACTGCTCATCTCTGTCATTGTAGCTCAAAAGCAGCCATAGCCACGATGTCGGTGAACAGGCATGGAAGTTCCAATAAAGCTTGAGGACCAGCTTTGACCCAAGGGCCATCGTTTGCTGACCAGTGTATTAGACTGTAAATTTGTGCCTATGTTTCCTCAACTGTAAAATGGGACTAATAAATAGTACCTGCCTCCTAGGGTTATTATTATGAGAATTTGATTAGATAACATATGAAAAGCTCTTACAACAGTGCCTGGCACATGGTAAGCAATTCTTAAATGGAAATTGTCATCACCAGCCTCCTTTGAATTTGCTGGTTGAGAGTGACTGTACTGTGTCTTTCACAAAAATAATCAGATTAGTCAATTCACTACAGCAGAAATGTAGGGGGGAAAATTTTAAATGGGTGATTTCAACATTATGATTTTGAATGCAATTGAATCATTTCAAATGAATCTATTGAAAATCTGCAGTGATACATAACTACCGTGTTTCCCTGAAAGTAAGACCTAGCCGGGCAATCAACTCTAATGCGTCTTTTGGAGCAAAAATTCATATAAGACCTGGTATTATATTATTTTATATTATATTATATTATATTATATTATATTATATTATATTATATTATATTATATTAGTCTGGATCTCATATGAACTTTTGCTCCAAAAGACGCATTACAGCTGATTATCTGGCTAGGTCTTATTTTTAGGGAAACACAGTAGGGCGAGAAAGGTGAAGAATGGTGTTGAGAAAGAATGTAGTTTGAAAAGAAAAGTCCCAAATATAAAGGGAGGCACCCAAGTTGAAAGAAGTAGATGATGCTTTTTGTTCCAGAATACTTTGAGTCATCCACCATCTCCACCTAGAAAAAGTCAGAATCTCTCTAATCAGGGATTAGTCATTGATGTCTCTTCTTCACATAGTTTTGCTATGTGACCACCTCTGTTTCTCAAGATGAAACTTTTGACAGAATGGTTAGACCAATTTTATCTAGTTCTTTCCTTTATGAATAGTAACGTTGATGAGATGCGGTAGGAAATTCATTCTCACTGATATCAATTAGCCTTGGTAACATTGGTTGGATTATACGTTGTTACCATTACCTTTATGGTTGTGAAACTGATAATAACATTGAGGACTTACTGGATTTTTCTGCTTGTAGCAACTCTGCCCAAAAAAGACAGTTATAATGGGTATTCTTTGGAAATACTAAGTGCCAATTCTTTTAAAATCTGTTTTCCTTGATCCGTGTCTAACCAATTCTGTAGTTGACTTCTCTCATATCCTCGATGTCTCAAATGCAGAATTTTTAAAATTCAAATGTATTGGGGTGACAATGTTCAATAAAACTACATAGGTTTTAAGTGTACAATTCTATGATATATCATCTATATATTGCATTATATGTTCACCACCCAGAATCAATTCTCCTTCCGTATATTTGATTCCCGTTACCCTCTTCTACACCTTCCTTCCCCCCTTTCCCTCTGGTAACCACTAAACTGTTGTCTGCATCTATGAGTTTTTGTTTCTTTGTTTGTATTGTTCCTTTGTTGCTTTCGGTTTTATATCCTACATATGAGTGAAGTCATACGGTTCTCGAGTGTTTCTGTCTGACTTATTTCGCTTAGCATAATAATCTCAAGATCCATCCATGTTGTCACAAATGACAGTATTTCATCTTTTCTTATGGCAGAGTTGTATTCCATGTTATATATATACACATGTGTATATATAACACATGGAATACTACTGTATATATGGACTGCTCATTAACACCCTGCTGTGAGAAGCTCTCACCATACCTGCAAGGCAGAGCTTCTTCTTACTTGGTTCTTTCTCAGCAAGTATTATTTCTGGGGAAAAAGAAATAGTCTAATCATTTATAGCAATAACTGGTAAGTCACTTTTCATTTATGCAGTAGCATAATTTTGAACTTTCTGTACTCTGCTTTATTGAATCCTATATAACTAATATCCTTCAATAGTCATTCTCAATTTAACTAATTTCCCGCATAAGTAGTACATATCTGTGTACTGTATCCATACATAATACTCACAGTTCAGGTTTAGATTTGGTTTCCAGGGTTTATAAACAGGAACATCTTTGTGAAAAATCATACACTGATTTAAGAGACATTAACACAATGTGATTTGACATATTCAATGTCATCAGAGTGGATTATTTCTGAGAAGATATCCTTCCAACATTATTTAGGCAATAGGATTCCCAGATGTTGGTTACATATGCAAAGAAGGTTGTATGCCTTTCTTTCCCATATGCAGAGCCACTGTACTAAAATAATCCCAAATATATAGGTATTTTTCCTTTCCCATGCCATTTAGGAGTTCAGAAATGAATTACTAATACTTCCTGAAAAGTTAACTAAAATATGTTATTGTTCTTGTTCCTATTACTCTTCGTTCCTTGCATTACTCCCAAGTCCCTTCTTTCTGGACCCCCTTCACGCTCCCCCATCATGGCTAATTCATCCTCTGCTCTTTTGCCAAGCATCCAAGTCATTGGCTTTTGTACATTTGACATTTGAGAAAGAGACAGAGAGGTGAGGTCTTGACTATTACTCCTACTCAAAAGAACAATGGAGCTGTTATTTCCTTTCCTATATATGGCTCCTAATAACATTCACAGATAAAATGAGATAATAAATAGAAATCAAATTTTAAAAGTAAAAATAGCCAATAATACAATTTCTGGAGAGAGAAATATTCATAGTTGGAAAGTAGAAAATAAGGGTCTCTTTCATGTTTACTGGGACCTTAGATTGACTAAGCAGGGACTCTCGTGGGTAGCGTGGGTTTCTTTAATCTTTCTAAATGATCTATAAAAGAGCCTTTGAGAGCTTCTGGAGATTTGGCCCTTCATATAGTTCATGGCCTGTTTTAATCTCTTAGGAAAGTTTTAAAATAGTTGATAATGTTATATAATGCTGTGTAATGAGAAGTTACATCCCCACTACAAAAATGGCATCTTTGAACTGTTAGAGATGCTAAATTAGATCATCTTTGGGAATGCTGAGGACATGTGTGTTATGAAAAATGTAGGTAAAACATTGTGTAACATGTTAATTTTTTTCTATCATATTCTAGAGAACTAATATCCTTTTCAAGTACCTTTATCCATGCAGAGTGTTAAAAAGCTAAGAAGTGAGTATTATAGCTTTAATGTTTAAAGTTTAAAAAGCCAAAGCCTTAAGCACATTTTTGTTGAAAGCATTCCACATTGTTCAAAAGCTGTAGCTAAATAAGGATTAGAATGGCTATCGCTGCCCACCCCTTCACCCCAGCCCTTGTGTTTATTAGTCTACATGGATTCTGCTTATTGTGTGATAGTAGACAGTGTCAGGATAGGTGGGACAGAGAAGGATGCTTTTCACCCACTCAGTGACATGAAACACGGTTCTGCTCATTGCCAGAGCTTGGGAAGAGAAGAGTTTACTCTTAGTACTAGAGGTATTCAATTCGTTGGAAGGAGAACTCTCTTACACTTGGGAAGCAAGCCTTCTACCATATTTGAGCAGAGTGAAAAAGGAAACCCGGTGACCATGCCTAGGGAGTTTGTGCAGTGACTGCCATTTATTCTGCCTAGAGACCTAGCTCTTGAGCTGTTGAAGTGACTAAGATTTGAATAGAATGGAACCTGAGCTGGCTTTTGTCCCAGGCTACCCCTCCCTCAAGGACAACTCTGTTGATTTGAGATGGCTTCCTATTGATCCTGTTGGAGAGACAAGTTTGTTGGGTGTGGAGAGGGCAGTTCATGTCTCTGTTACCCTCCCCCTTAAGCTGTAAAGGACTGTTTCCACATGAGCCTTCCCTGGACCAGCCATAACTGCTTAGGACACTTGGCCTGAGGAAAAAGGTTTCAAACCTAGGGAGAAGGCTATTGAGAAGACGTGAATTGTCATAGATTTCAGTGTCTTGCCAATGTCCTCACACAATTACTTTCACTCCAGTTTAAATAGCATTTATTATACTGACACTTTTTATGAGGTTCATGGACAGAAAAGTACTTGAATACTGAGAGAAATATGTATTTAATGCTAGAGTGTAGGACTTGGCAAGGATTGTCTTTAATGAAAGCTTGTTATTGGGTGGATTTAATAAAGAACTTACACTGTAGTATTTGGCACAATTTAATGTACTTTTTCTTTTACGTGGCATTTGAGCACTTTTATTTCAATGTCTCTATTTGGTTTTCCCTCCAAAGGCTTTTATCATAATGGGTGAATGAGATCTTTCTTAAAACCATTTAAGATCTATGATAATTTAGTAGCAAACCTGTTACATAGTTTTCTGCTTATGTAGAAACGATTTCTCAAATAGCACATCTAATCGTTGTATGTAATCCCCAAATCTCACTGACTATTCATTTTTGTGTCTCTTTATTATTGTTGTTTTTGTTGTTATTATGCGCCATTCCTCCCTATCCTACATCACCCTCATCTCAATGACAAAAGCTTAGAAGGCAGGAACACAGTGGTTCTTTTACTCCTTGCAATCTAATGTGGGAGGGAGGACAGAGACCAGGTCTTTTATCTCTCTCCATTCCTAATGGGTTTTGAATATTCTGTTAACACCTTCTAATTCATTGTTAATGAGAGGCAGTTCAAGATGAGCAGCATGTAGTCAAAGCACAGTGAGTTGAGGTTTGCCTAACTGCTACCATGTTTCCCCGAAAATAAGACCTAGCCTGAACCATCAGCTCTAATGCATCTTTTGGAGCAAAAAGTAATATAAGACCTGGTATATATTATATTATATTATATTACGTTACATTATATTATAATTATATTATATTATATTATCCCAGTATCATATTATCCCAGTATTGTATTATATAACACCCGGTTTTATTTAATATTAATTTTTAATAAAAATTTAATATTAATTTTTGCTCCAAAAGATGCATTAGAGCTGGTGGTCCAGCTAGGTCTTATTTTCAGGGAAACACGGTATGCAAAAGTAGCTGTTGGCTGCTCCCAAGAATTCGTGAGTATTTAATGACTGATGCCAGCATAGGTTACTCAATTACATAAAAATCTTTACAGCCAAATCTTAATTAAGAGACTAGACTTTGAGTCAAAACTTAGGAAAGTTATTCAAAATACCTAAACTGGTCAGATTCTCTTGTAAGCATGGCAGACAAGCACTATGACTACTCTCATGACCTCATGGATTCCAACAGCTGTAAACATACTGTGTAGACACCACTACTAAATTTTCTGCAAATGTGCCTTAATAACAACAAAAGCACTAAAAAGTAATATTAACAGCAACTAATATTGGAGTACTTACCATATATCGGCACTTATATCCTCACATCCCCATCATGTGGGTACTGTTATCATTTTCCTATTTTAGCACAAGAATAGTGAATGTACAGAGGGTAAAGTAACTTGTCCTAATGGTTAGAGGTAGAACTGGAACTGGAACCCAGGTTTCACTCAAAGACCACTCCTGCTACCACTAGTCCACACTGTTACCACAAATCTCCTCGTAGAATCTAGCAGAGGGTTCAAAGTTTTCAGACCCTCTTTTAAGCTCTCTAGAGCAGGGTTTTGCAATGGCGACCCACAGTCATTTTGGATTGGATAATTCTTGGTTGTGGGGGATAGTTATGTGCTTCGTAGTATGCTTAGCAGCAAACTGCCAATAGAACCACTGCTATCCCCACTTGTGGCAATCACAGATGTCTCTAAACATTGCCAGTATCCCCTGGAGGACAAAATTGCCTCTAGTTGAGATCCACTGCTCTAGAGATTTGGATATAAGGGTAGGCTAAGCCACAGTAACAAATAGACCCTCCTATTTCGTGGGTTAATATATAATATAACAGAAGTTCATTTCATCCTCCTGTCACAGTCATGTGTGAGTGTCCGGGTTAGTGGGAGTGGCGCTCCTGTAGGCTGTCATCAGGGACCTAAGCCAATGAGGCTGTCACCTTTAGCACATGGCTTCCAAGGCTGTGTTCTGTACCATTTCAGTCAGCTAGAGGGATAAGACGACATGGGGACAAGCATGGCGGAGGTTTCTGAGACAGGCACAGAAGCGGCTCACACCCCTACGCTTCTTCCCCGCATGAGACTCCTGTCAGGTGGCCACACCAAACAACAAGCAGCGCTGGGACGTGTAGTCATCTGTGTGCCCCAAGAAGGTGGGAAACACTTTTGTGAACTTGCAGTCTCCACCATGCATTATATGCAATTGAAATATCCTCACTGTAAAACCTACACAATGTATCCCCCACCCACCACCATCACTGAGAGAAAAAATACATAAAGAAAGACTTTGATGATGTGATAGTTTCTCTCTCTACTGACTCACCCTGTAGAGTATTTTAAATAGAATTCCTCATTTAGGGCTTGAAACAGATTAAGACCAACGTATTTTCTATTGCTCCTCCTTCCCCTCTAAAGGCCTCCATCACCCTCACTTTTCTCTGTCCTGTCTCCCATCGTTCCTAATTACCTCTTCTTTTTACCTTTCTTTTTCTGCCCGTTTCTATCCATATGACCTGCCAATAGTACCCTTTGGAATTATTGAAGACCATAGGTGGTATTTCAGTTTAAAAAGAAGGCTGCTGGGTCTAGCATAGTTCAAAGGCAGGGATCTCACTTACCTTGCTGGTGTTCTGGAAACCTTGTGAGAAAGTGAATCAATGAGGGTAAAGGACTAAAGCCATCAAATACTTAATATAATAGAGTGGTGCTTGGAAGCCACAAGTTTATTGCCACATTGATAAAGTTTATATGAATATTGAATATCTTCCTTGTTATTGCCCTGCCCTCCTTTGAAACTCATTTCTGTGGCCATCCTGAGAGCCAAAATGAGAATTATGGGCACTTAAAGGAAAAGTAAACACTGAAAAAGCAACGTGTTAACATTGTTTTAATACATTCTTAAGCCTTGCCCTCCCCAAATCTGACATCATTATGGATGCTCTTCCATAAGAAATTGAAGTCAACTTGCATCTTTTCAGCGGTGAACTTGTAGAAAATAAGTCTAGCATTGATAAATAGCAGTCTACTTACAGTTGACCTTTGAACTACATGGGTTTGAACTGCACAGGTCCACTTATGCATGGATTTTTTTCAATAAATACCTGCACTGCTTTTGATCTGTAGTTGAATGTCGTGGATATGGAGGGCCAACTGTATGCGTTTTATGTACTATTTCATGTAAGGCACTTGAACATCCACGAAATTTGGTATCCATGGGGACTCCTGAAACCAATCCCCCTTAGATGCTGAGGGACAACTGGAGTAAAGTTTTTGAAGAGTCAGAAGGTATATGTGGATTTTCAGCTGGGTGCGGGGGGGTGGTACCCATAACCCCCTCGTTCAGAGGTCCACTGTATATTGTTACCTTTTCCCTATAGTACAGTTTTCAAATTACTAAGAATTTTGTAGCAATAGCATAATGATCATCAATTCATATAATAATTATGGATGCAGTGACATTCCTCAGTGTCTCCCCAGGAAATACTAAATCTCGTACAGTGGGAAGGCCCCCTTGAGTTCCTGACAATCCTGACTTGTGACTTGCTTCTTGAGACTGGGGGCCAGGAAGAATAATTGAGGAAACGTGTAAGGATATGCAGGGTATTAGAAGCCCCAAGTCAGGCTTTGTTGGGTATTCTTCCTAGGTTGCAAGAATTCATGATCTGAGAAAGTTTATAGATGGGTTTGTTTTTAACACCCCTAGCAAATGTCTCACTCAAGGAAGAGAGAGTACAGATGATAGAGAGAAAGAGCTATATGAATTTTCAAAGTGCCTACATTTGGTTCTGCTATGTGACATGCCATATGTGTTCCTTAAAGTCACTCGCTGTGGAAAATCACAGAGGGAAAATAGGGCTTATAGGAAAAATGGGTGTTGAGCACAACACTCAAAAACATCATCAGTAATACATTTTAAAAAAAGATAGGAATCTAAAAAAGATGGAAGCAGTTTTATACCTGTTAAATAGTTAAAAAATACTTGCTAGAGTAACTATGACATTTCACCCTGAAAAAAACCTGGAATTTCTCATAGAAGCCACCTGGTTTCCATACCTGCCACCCTCTGTGTGAAAGAAAGAGAATAAAAGGGAGCAAGAGAAAAAGTGAGAAAAATGGCCAGTAAAGAGGAGAAAGAACAGAGAACAGAAAAGGAAAAATATAAGACAGGCTAAGAGGAAAGCGAGAAAAATTAGACAGGAGGCCATCTGCAGGGTTGCAGCTTAGGAGTTACTATGAAATAGGGTTACCTAAAACAAAAAGAAAAAGAAAAAAAAGAAATAGGGTTACCTGACATCAATACGAAGTTGTTACACCTGACATGGATGGGTGTGGCTTATAACTCATGCAGGTGGACTGAGGTAGTTGGTAGGCGTTTTGAGGTGTGTGTGTCTTTGTATTCCTATGCTGCTGTCTGGAACGGGGTGCAGTTTTCCACATTCACCCACTGTTTCTTGTGGATGAAATCCTCCCTAAAAGCAAAGACAAAATGCAGAAATTTGAATCAAGTTCACATTGTTCCCTACTATATTAATCGTGGGAACAAATTTATATTTTCAAAACAAATGTCATAGCAGAACTGACTGTACATATTCTTTGGAGGGTTATGACTTGTTATAAATGGGTCTCGCCACTCCCTCCACCTCCTTGCTCAGACTGAAAGATTGAAGGATGCTATACCTGTTGTCAAAAAATATGATCTTCCGTAGACTAATAAAGACTATGACAAATATCCTTAATGCATTCTTTATTTTCACCTTTAAGAAAAAAAATGGTTTAAAAGAATTTCAAGTTTTCTTAGCAATTGGAGAGTTTATTTATATTTTTGAAAACTAACAAATAGACTTTGTACCCTAATCTTGGACCAACAAATGTGATTACTTACAAATACAAAGCGAAATTTTTCTTTTACTGAAAAGATTGCACAATTTGGTCAAATATTCTTGCACAAACTATATGGCATTTGGTGTCTATGAAACTCTAGAACACCAAGGAGATTTAAGAGGTAAATATTAGTGTTTCTGAGGTTTAAATTAGAACAATTTTTTCCACCTACACTTGCAGATTCAGATAGTGTATTAAAGGAGAGGATCGACTTACCATGAAATGCAGAAAAAAAGAAAATAGAAGCTGTACTTTTTACAGACATAACTGAGTACATTCAATCCTTTTGAGTGATCGAGCACTTGGAAAAGTGCCTGCCACTAAAAGGTCCCTTCCCATTCTATCAGGCCTTTCTTTTAAAGCAACCTCTTGCTTTTTAATGAAAAGGCATTTCAAAAACTTCAGTTAACTTCGGTGACTGAGTAGCGATTATTACTGGGCTGCTAAAGAACTGCTAATATATTTCAAAGACTGCCCTTGGGCAAAATTCTGTTGAAGATTTGCTAAAACAGGTCCTGTTTAGTTGGGTTAGAATCACGCTCCCTTTGGGTGTGTGCCATCTTGAATATTCAATTATACTGAGTGGGTAGAAAATTATAGAATTCAGGAAATTATGTTCTAAACAAACCAACCTTCAGTTGGGAGAAGTTTCCCATTGCCAGAAATTTCTTCCAAAGAATAGATGCTGCTTGCACCTTGTGAAACTAATCACAGAGAAGAATTTACTACCCAGGTCATGTGACAAGCCTACTACCAGTGTGTGTGTCCAAGCAGCCTTGCTCTGTAAGACCCAGAGAAGGAAGAGGCAGCTGGGCTTACACATGGCTTGTCAGCCTATGTAACTTAGTAGTTAACGCTCTCCTGATCATTTGTGTTTCCGATTTCTCCTCTGCCCACCAAGACTATGTTGCCGCTTACAGTGGAGAGCATTGTTCTGCACAGCACCTCACATGGAACTTTTTAAATCTGTTTTAATTGTAAAATATACATAAAATTTATCATTGTAAGTGTACAGTTTGACGGCATTAAGTACATTTACATTATCCCACAACTACACCACCATCCATCTCCAGAACTTTTCTGTCACCCCAAACTGAAACTCTGTACCCCTTAAATAATAACTCTTCATCCTCCTTTCTCCCCCAGGCTCAGGCAATCTTTTGTTAAATTTTAAAAAATTGTTGCAGAATATATATAACATAAAATTGACCATCTTGATCATTTTTAAGTGTACAGTTCAGTGGTATTAAGCAATTTCCAGAATTCTTTTCATTTTAAACTGAAACTCTGTACCTATTAAGCAATAACTCCCCTTTCTCTCACTCTTTCGCTAATCCCCACTCTAATTGCTGTTTCTATGAATTCGACTACTTTAGATACCTCGTATAAGTGGGCTCACAGTACTTGTCCTTTTGTGAGTGGCTGATTTCATTCAACATAATGTCTTCTAGGATCACCCATGCCTCACCATGTGTCAGACTTTTCTTCCTTTTTAAACTTGAATCATATTCCATTGTATGTATATATCACATTTTGTTTATTCATTCACTTTTGATGGACACTTAGATTGTTTCCAGTTGCACCCAGTTTTTTGATTAAGTAGAATTACACCAAATTTCAGAACTGGAAAAGCACTCAGTGAGGGCTGACTAAATTCTGAAAAGTTGAGGTGTGTTGGTAAATTTTGTGTTCCTAGCAATCAGCACTTAATAGGCCATCAGTAAATGTGTGCTGAACGATTTCATCCTACCTGGTCATTTTTGTAGATGAGGAAATGGCTATTCAGAGAACAAGTGATTTTTCCAACTAGATGCCAATCCTAGTTCTGTCACTTAACTACCTTTGATCTTGAACAATTACTTAACTTCTGTAACCTGTGTTTCCTTCATCTTAAAGAGAGATATTGCATACCTTATAGGATGTAGTGAGGATAGAATGAGGTCATTCTCATAGAGCGTTTTGCACAGACCTGGCACAGTGGAAGCACTTAACAGGTTATAACCATTCAAGCTGTAGACCCTGCAGCTGATTATCCAGGTCCTGTCTCCCATCCATTTCATTTGGAAACAACTGGAAAAATAATAAGAAGCATTTATTGAGTGCCCCTTGTAGCCAGTTAAGGAGCGTCCTCATACGTTCTTTTAAGATTTTATTGGGGAAGGGGAACAGGACTTTATTGGGAAAAGTGTGTACTTCCAGGACTTTTTTTTTTTTTCCAAGTTGTTGTCCTTTCAGTCTTAGCTGTGGAGGGCGCAGCTCAGCTCCAGGTCCAATGGCCATTGCTAGTTGCAGGGGGCGCAGCCCACCATCCCTTGCGGGACTTGAGGAATCAAACAGGCAACCTTGTGGTTGAGAGGACGCGCTCCAACCAACTGAACCATCCGGGAGGCAGCTCAGCTCAAGGTGCTGTGTTCAATCTTAGTTGCAGGGGGCAAAGCCCACCATCCCTTGCGGGACTCAAGGAGTTGAACTGACAACCTTATGGTTGAGAGCCCACTGGCCCATGTGGGAATCGAACCAGCAGCCTTCAGAGTTAGGAGCATGGAGCTCCAACCACCTGAGCCACCGGGCCGGCCCCTCATACATTCTTATTAATGAAATTTTCTGGAAACATATTACTTGTATTGCCCAGTTTCCTACATCTCAGCCATTGACAAAAATAAAATTGGTGTGGACATGTGTGAAGGGTAGAGCTTGTCATTCCTGCATCTAGCCACCACCTTGTTTAGACCAACCCTGAGCGGCGATACAGAGAGGAAACAATCAGGATCACTTCCTTAACAATTTCTTGGGACAAGTCGAAAGCAACCTGTGAGGTTGCCCTTTTTTTCCTAAGCACAGGCCGCGTGGGAGGGTGAGAAACTGTCTCCTGCAAGACCCGAGAATCCATCTGGGCTAGTCCACTGTGATCGCTCACAGATCACTGGGTACTCTTGGACCCTTTTTTGCCAACTCTTGTTCTGAGATAGGAGCTGGCTCTGCAGTTCCTGGTCCTATTTGCAAAGGAATAAGGTAAAGAAGGTGACTGGTAATGTGTGTACATTTACTTGACTTCAAAATTATCTAGAATGCTCAAAAACTCCATTTGGGAAGAAAATCCACTAGAAGAAAATCCCTACTTCAAAAATAAGAGAAGCTAAAACATCATAAAGATCCCTTATGAGGACCATGCAATTCGCTAGGTGGACATCGGCTAGATTCACACCAAGGAGAGCACATCCTCATACACAGGTTCGAAGCAGGTATCAGTTATCATCTAAGAAGCCCCAAAGCCGGAATTTGTCTAAAGCAGAGGCTGCATTTGACTATCACCAGGGAGCTTTTTACAACTCCTGCCGCCTATGCTGCACCCCGGACTAATGAAATCCAATGATGGTGGTAGTGGGGGGGGGGGGGTGGCATCAGTTTTTCTTAGAGCTCTCCAGAGTCCAGTAGGCAATCAACATTGAGGTCCACAGTCCCAGAGAGAATGTTTTCCTCCTTTGTTATAAAGCAAACAGCAGACATTTAAAGGCAGCGTAAATTACTTCCCCCATCCCCTGTAGAATATCACAAATGATAAAAAGCTAAAATTTGCAAGAACCGAATCCAAATCCTGACTCTGCCATTTTCCTGTGTGATCTTGGACAAGTTACTAAACTTCTCTGAGTTCCAGTTTCTTCACCTGTAAAGTGGGAACACTAGGATTGTTGTGAAAATTAAATAAGATGATCTACGCAAAATGCTTAGCAAAGGGCTAGGCCTACAGTGAGCACTCAAATGAGAGCTATTATTATTAGTAGTATTAATTGGTATTATTTGGACAAGGCCAGTAATTTCTGGTAAGTTTTAAAGTATCATAACATTGTTGTGATTGCTAATCTATGTTAAGGAATTAGTTCAGAAAATTATTTTAACTGTGCGATTTAAAGAGGATATATCTTGTTGTGGACTTTAGTTTACCTAGCACACCTACATGGAGTTGGAATTCATTTCTAACATCACAAAGGGCTGCAATAGTGGTGTAAAATTATTTTCAGAATTTGGATTTGACCTGAGTCAAAGTGAGATTGATTTAAGGGACAGAGCGCTGGCCGGGGCTCCAGTGCCATGCTGACAGTCCGCGGTGTGCCCATGGACAAATGACCAATCTGACCTCAGCTTCATCCTTTGTCAATGAGTCTAGTTCAGACAGCCGAAATGGAAAGATGATTGGAGAGTGCATCTCCTCCAGCCTCAGCGCTCAAGAATGTAACCAGGAAATAAGTAAGTCCTTTGAGCAACCAAAATAGATATTTCAAATCCAAACAGTAAATCCTGTGTCTTTACCCATGGAGAGGCCCCAAGCTCTCACTAAGAGCCCATTTACCCTACATGTTTAAAATAAGCGTCAGCATTTAGTTTCCTAGCCCACAGCGAAGGGCGAGGGTGGGAAGGGGTGGATGTGACAGCACTAAGGAGCAGAGGAAAGAACTCCTTAGTAGATTAATTCATGTGAAGCCATTTAGAATGGGCACAAACTCCCCTCGGTCACCCTGTGAATCTTACGTGTGAATTATGGCCCACAGTGTCACCGAAGTCCTTACTGATATACCTGAATAGCAAGAAAAGTTTTCACTATGCTTGGTATAGCTCCTAAAATATATCGTCTGATCCTGGCCTTCATAAACAAAGTCATTATTAAATTATAATAACTGACTTTCTAAATGTCTTTTATTATTGTAAAACATACATAACATAAAATTTACTATTTTAACCATTTTTAAGTATACAATTTTGTGGCATTGAGCACATTTAAAATGTTGTACAATCATCACCACTGTCCATTCCTAGAACTAACAGTAACTTCCCATTCTCCCCTTCCCCAGCTCCCAGCAATCTCCAGGCTACTTTCTCTATGAATTTGCTGAACTCATACAACATTTGTCCTTCTGAGCGTGGCTTATTTCACCTAGAATAATGTTTCCCAGATTCATCCATGTTGTGACGTGTATCAGAATTTCATTAATTATAGTTATCTGTTAATACTTAGAGAAAATTCTTGTACAATAGTTGATCCCTTAACAAAAGTGAGATGTCACTTTATAAAAATGAGAATCATCCTTCCTCTGGAAGGGGAGGAATTATGAAAATAATGAAGGCATGATGAGAAATTGCAAGCATCTCCCCAACCCAAAACAAAGTGGAATACTTGTTCTAAATGTGAAGGTTATTTGTTTTATACACTAATATAAAAGAATCCATAATGATTCTTGTGCTTGAATCATTGACACCTCCCACCCCTCTCCCCACCCCAAAGTAGGCCACACAAAAAATGGAGACAGGCCGCAGCTTAGGTCTGTGGTTTCAAGTGACAAAAATCACACTGAGGCAAGATTATTGTATAGTTTTCTCCACATGCTGCTGTATAAAGGGCATTGTGTGCATGCGCATATGTGTGTGTGTGTGTGTGTGTGTGTGTTGCGGGAGGCAGAGTGAGCCATTCTTTTAAACTACTCTTTAAAATATTTTCTTCTGAAACAAGCCTTTCTCTTTGGAGCAACAAGAAAAGTTACAAGTGTTCCTTTAGCTTTACAATGGGGCTTAAAGTTATGCTGTTAGCCTTTCAAAACACTTTAAGTGGGAGATGAGTCAGGGGAGTACCCACCCGGGCCTCTAGCAGCAGCCTACAGTAAATACAGAATTGCTGAAAAGACGGCTGCCTTTGTCCAGTCTTCCATGAAGCAGTGAATAAATCGCTCAACCCCGGGTCGGTTTATAGCCTCCTCAATGGTGTTGCAAATGCAAACGCACATGGAGAAAAGGGTGAGAGTTAATCTACTTTTGATTAGGGAAGTGTTTCTTTTCTTGTGCAAAGCGGGGAGTTGGGTGGGTGGGAAGAGAGTTAAAAACGAAATGCATAGTTTAGGAACCTTTGTCATCTTCCCGAGGTCGTGCTGTAAAAATGCTGTCCCTGAGACAAAGGGGAGGGGAGGGAGCAAAAGAGGAATGCTGGGTTGGGTTACAGTTCAATACAACTTCGGCCACCTTGGGAGCTCCAGAGAGAGCAGCCCGGGACTGTTAACCCTCGCTTTGCCAGGCTCTGCCAGGTGGCGGGGACTGGCTGCACAGTTGCTCGTTTCTGCAGACATTCAGTGCTGGGACAGCTAACGCATAAGGCCTACAGATTGTTCACATCAGTTTTGTGGGAGAGAAGGAGCTACCAAGACATTTCTGTAGCACTGTATGAGGATTACCCTGCTCCCTTTATCATGGAATTCTACATGCAAGTGCTCCTAAAAGCACCTGACCCAGACGGGGCCTGGGAATGATGGAGAAAGATTCCTGGGAAGAATCTTGAAGGGGGAGTTAGCAGGTTAAGACAGTAGGAGAGACAATCTTGGCGATGAGAGTAGAATATGTAAAGACAGAGAAGCATGAGAGGTCAGGGGACATGGGACCTTCTTGACCGTGTAAGGAGTGAGCACCTGCCTATCCGTTGGGGGTGGGGGTGAAGGGTTAGGGGAGATGGGAGGGAGCTAGAAAGTGGGAAAAAGAGGAGCCTAGAAAGGTAGGCAGGGTGCAAGGCTTGAAGGACCTTTCTCAGTGCTGAAAAGTGAGGCAGGATTTTATGCAGGACGCATACATCAAATCTGAGTTTTAGAAAGATCACACTGGACTCATTCTGAAAACTTGGAGGGGTCAGACCGCAGTAGCGCGATTAGTTGGGATGTTCTCACTGTGGTCCTGGTGGGGGGTGAACAAGACCAAGGCAGCGATGAGGGAGGAGGGGTCCGTTTCAACAGAGAGATAGGCAGGATTTACTGTCCAGGGGACATAGCAGGTGAGAGGGCCAGGCTGTGGGAAACTTTTGAGTGTCATTGGGACTTTGTATGCATGTCCCCTAGCAACCTTCAGACCCTATCCCAACAGTGATGGTTGATAACAAGCTGCTCATGCAGGTCAGCCTTCCTATGGCAGAGAAGGGTGGAGGGAAGACTTTTTATGATGATTTCTCAGTGTGCAGGTGGAGTTCATTTGCTTGTGAACCGAAAGAGCATCCAATCTGGTTATTTTCCCTGCTCCTCTGAGGAGAGACATGGGGCACAGAAGGCCCCCCAACAGCCACCGCTGCCCGCCACTCTGTGGGGGGAGGGGATACCTTGTGCAGGGCTCCTTGCAGGGGCTTTGTCATTTAACAAGCAGAAAGATGAGGCGGGAGTAGCTGTATTATCCCTACTTAGCTGACACGGGAGTCTCAGCAAGTTCAATTACCTGCCCAATGTCGGGCTCTCAGACCAAGGCTGCCTGCCTTGTCGGCCGGTGCATTTGCCAGCACCCTGTATCTTGAGCTGAGGCCCTCGTGAGGAATCTGTCCTGTCCCCAGTGCCATGCTCTGTCCTCAGATAAGTCCACTGTCCTGGAACAGGAGGTTTTGCAGCAGATGGAAACTGCATCTGTCACAAGAACAAGGATAGAGCATAAATCCGTTCAGATTATAACATTAGTGCTGTAGAAATTCATCCCTTACAATCTCTTGAAAAATAACTTACGGAAACCTCATCCTCTGCTCAATAGAGCGCTCAATCTCTCTCTCTCTCTCTCTCTCTCTCTCTCTCTCTCTCTCTCTCTCTCTCTCTCTCTCTCTCTCTCCCAACATGGCCAAAGACATTGTGCTTTAGATTTCAAGGAGGAGAAATAAAAAGTTTTCCCCAAACCACGCATTTCATTCTTTGGCATGAATTGGGACCAGGCCTCTTAGTGCCACGGATGGAAATCTTTGCATTTACCCCATCCAAGAGTCCCGGCATTCTTGGAGAAGGTCAAGTTTCTGGGGAGCGTCCCATCATGCTGGCCCCCATTTTACTCTGTACCATGCCTCTCCCTGCCGCCCTGCAGACCACCGAGCCCATGGCTGATACTATGTCAATAAATAACTTCTGGTTCAGATCTTACTGTGATGAGATCAACAACCGTACAGCCAGAGAAGCAATAAAATATGCCCTCAGGGCTACTCATTGTTTTCTGTACAATAAACGGAACAGCTTAGCCTATGCATTTCCATGCTTAGCACTGGATTACCTAATGCCGCCAGAATATAATCACATGCGTCCGCATTGAAAAACTGCCCATCTAGAGCTCCGTCCTTGTGTAGATGCTTTATTTTAATATACACAGTCTCATTGCGTTGCAATTTTCAAGTAGAATAGCTTGACCTTGAGGGTCATTGTCAATCTGTGTGACTCAGTAGATGGGGAATCAGTTAACATCATCCAGCCTTTCCTCTCACTAGTTGATAGCGTCCTGCTTGAGCCTGGTTGAAACCTTATTTTGTTTCAGGGTTAAAGTTCCAAGTAAATGAGCACAAATAGCACGAGGCTGATGTCTCTGAGGCCTTGTTTCATGTCTGTCAAGTGAGCACTGCTTAAGCAGCTACTGTATCCAGACCCGTTGCTTTGAGAATTACCTGTGTTACAGTTCTCGTCTCAGGAAAAGAGACTAGAACGTCTTCCAACTCATTAAATAAGCCATATAGTTCACTACTGTCCGACACGTGATTCAGTCTGGCATACAATGACTGGTGAAGTATACTGCATCTGTTTCCCTGGGCCATTATTTCATGTCCTGATTTCAATATTTCTGGTGCTCTAGAATGAAGAGTCCTCCAGTGAAGTGTAGAAGCGTAGGTGGGTGATCGGGTCTGTGAACAGAATATGTTTTTGCTGCAGAAACCAATGGCCACATTTGGATGTTGAATGCAGGCTCTTCGGCCATGGGTGTATGGAAGGGATGTGCAGCGCTCTGGGGAGAAGTCAGAGCCTCACTGATAACTCCCAGACCGACTGTTGTCAGAGACTGTGCCAGAAGTTAACACGAATAAGCGTGCTACTTGTGCGCGCTCCCGTGGGAAGCAGTAAAACCCAGACCGCAGTTGCTTATCCTCAGTCCGGAGGAAGCTTTCCAAAGCAGGGCCTGCAGCTCTTCGTGCTTTTTCCTTCTGTACATCGTTTTTCCTCTGACAAAGGGCATGCTTTCAGAGCTGCGATCCCTCTCTTCACTTCTGACTGATCTTCATTTTATAGCGATTCCTCATTCTGTAGCTTTCAAACACTCTGCCTTCCAGGCTCTTCATCACGGACATTGTTTCATATACTTAAAAGGAGTGCAGTGCCGGGAGAGCTGGAAGAATTCATTTGTAATGTTCCGCGTGACTGGTTTTGTAAGGGAGTGTGTCCCTATGGGGACAGCTATTCGTAGGGAGTCATGCAAATAAAGAGCAATGGAATGACCCACCCTGGGGTGACTGCCAAGGGAAGTGGGACGTTTTGAAGGACTAGAGAGCCACATACCAGTGAGAAGGAAGGAAAAGAACTTGTCAACAGGATGGGAAGGCCTGAGTCAACGCTGAAAGTAAAATGGCAGATGGCGGAGCTCTAGTGTGTTTGGCTGACGGAAAAGCACACCTTGGGATGTGTGTTGGTGAGCACACGAAGGAGCGAGTTCAGCACGTGAAGGGATGACAGCAATTCAGACCATCTGTGCCGATCCTGGCTCATGGGAGGTACCTAGTCAGTGAGAGCTGTCATCTCTGGTAGGCTCCTACCTCATCCCTAGTAAAAACCATATTTAATCCCCAGATGAGGTGAGCAGCCAACCTCTCCTATGGTCTAAAGATACCGTGTTAAGGACTAAAACCTTCGTAGCTGTAGTGCAGGGTTTCAGAGCCCAGGCCATATAGTGAGCTGGTCCTGGTTTGAATGCAGCTGAGTCGCTCACTTTCTGTATGACCTTGGGGAGAGATGGAACCTTTCTAAGCTTTCAATAAGATGGGATTAAAATGGGATTAATAATGGGCCCACCTCCTGGGATTGCTGTGAAGATTAAATGCGATAATGCATATAAAGCAATGAGCTCAGTACATCGCAATAAACATAGTAATAATGATAATAATAATAACGGTGCTAGTGGTAAATAGCACTGAGGAGGAGTTAAACTTCAGATGATCTAATAATATAAATTTATTTTACTGATCTTTTATTTTCTTTCCCATATACAAAACCCTTTGGGCTTTACTTAATTTTCCTTAATCACCATGTTTCAAATGACACCCAGCGGTACCGTGATTATAACTGAAATGAATCAGTGTCTTATTTTCAGGTAGTTAAAGCTTTGCCAGGACATCACGTCCTTCCACCACCGTGTCAGGCTTTGCCATTTCCCTCCGTAGAGATTAGAGTTATGTCTAATTGCATCTGTCTGCTTCCTTACCTGCCGTGGGACCAGGAGAGTCAAAAGGCAGTAAAAAAATCATGCCAAGTTGACCTGGTGAGGAGGAAAACAGAAAAAGAGAGTTGGAGAAAAGTAGGGCAATTGGTGGGTTCTTCTCAAGGGAGTGGCTGAAAGTGAAACTTCTTTCACTTTCCTACCTTCTCAACCTGCCGCTTGGAGTCTAATGTTCCAGGTGGTTCTGGCAAACTCTGGTGGCCCATTTTGAAGATTGTAAACATATTTTACATTTCTGTGGATTCGGTAAGCACAGAGATTATCTGAGAAATGCTTCCCCCCACTTTTTTTTTGGTAGCTAGAAATGGCGATAGAATTAAACAGTACCAGAGAAAAAGAAATGGTAGGTTTCAAATAAGTATGTAAAGACATTTCAAGATGCAAAAGGACCTCTCGTATTTTAAGAAGAACTTTGCATATGAGAACGTTGTCAATGTAATTTGAAAGCGCTAAGCAATGTTTTCAAAACATTTAACAAGGCTGTAGAAAATTAAGTTTTTCTGCTGTGTTATTATTACAAAAGGTACTCTGAAGAACTTTTCTAATTGTTATAACTAAGGGCAATGTCAGAGATTAATTTTTGTGTTATATTTGTACCAACTTCCTTTTAATTATTATAACATTTTTAGATTTACTCACATGTATATGCATCAAATTATTCCTCCTGACACCAATATGAAATAAATACAGACAATTGATCTCTGCAGTGGTCCTCAGACGTGTAGGAAAAGATGGGTCTCCAGTAGTGTTAAGAACTTTAATATATTAATGCTAATCCTGTTTCTCAATATCTTGCTTATATCATCAGATTGCTGTACACTGCCAGTTCACAAATATTTTCTGCTTAAAGTCTTTGGGGAAAACCAAACGAATAGTCCCAATTATCTTTCAGCAAAGGTGTATTGCTCTTTCTATTCAACACTGCTGTTTTTAACAGAATTCCGGTTCCCCCACCGCCTCCCCAAGTTTCTCTTTCGGGAAGAACTGCCCAGTCCTCCCCTCTCTAGGTCTAGCTGTCCCGTGTCTCCTCCCAAAGGGGAACCTCCTCGCCCCCTTCTTTCAGGAGAAAGAAGTGAAACAACAGAGGCGACTGAACAGGCACATGTATCATTTGTCACAGCTTAACAAGGGGGCCATTCCTGACATTTTTTACTGATGTCTTCTGTGTTGAAAGTATTCTAGAAGGTAAATGAGGCTGAAACCTCTCCGTTTTGTTTTTTATTCTTTTACTCCAATATCTCACAGCCATCAATGCTGATTTCCACATATCGCCAATTAAGATCCGCCTCTATCCCATCAATTAGGAAAACTGAATGAGAACTGACATGTCAGCAACTGAAGCTGCTTTTAACCTTAATTTAGACTTCGCTCTCTGTCTTTCTCTCTCTCAATCTGTCTCTCTCCCTCTCTTTCTTTTTCCCTCTCTCCCTCTCTTCCCTCTCCTTCACCTCTCCTCTTTCTCATACTGTGCATGTATATCTTTTTTTCTCTTATTTGATCTTTCTTTTTTCTCTTCTCTCTTTTATCTCCTTTCACTCTTTCTTCCCTCTTTCTCTCCCTGCTTTCCTCCCTCTGTTTCTTTCTCCTCTTCCCCTCTTTTCCCCATCCTCACTTATTCTCTTACTAGGTCTGTCACTTCCTACCCCCTTCTCCACACCCCTCCAGTAATGCTGGTGGAAAGGTTTTGTCCTGCTGCTGATACATTGTATTTTCAGTACAGTTCTCTGTGGTGGGGGAGCTACATTATATCAACTCAGCGACCCCATCGTTCCCACAATAAGAGCTTTTGTTACCAGCTTGATGGCGTGGCCAGAGACCTCCAGCTCCCATTTCTTTGGCTGCACCTGCCTCCCCGGTGGATGTGGACAGAGAAAGAAGAGAAAACAGATTAACGTACAGATTAGACTTCTGATACTTTATCTGCAGGCTAAGGCAGGCACTTTTACCACTATATACCCTGTTGAGTGGCTTATTTGAAACAAAGATAAGGCTTTTTTTCATTTGAAAATGTATTCTTCTATATTCTTACAGCACTTTGTCCATAATTCTTATAACACTTAAATTGTTATGCCATGACTTACTTCTGTTACATATCATTCTCCTTGCTCTCTTGTGAGCACCTAGAGGGGCAGGGATCACATCTCACTCGTTTCTGAATGCCCCCCTTTCACACAGTGACTAGCACATGGGATGTGCCCCCACTCTTTATTAACTAAGTATATTATATACAATACAGCCATGATAAAGAACGAGAAAACAATATTTACATATAGGAATTGGGTGTCTTTACATACATTGAGTGGAAAAAAACAAAGTTGTGGATCAAGTGTAGAATCTCATTTGGACAGATAGAATTAGGCCCCAGAAGTGTGCAAACTACATCATCGACCAGAGTTACCTCTGGAGAGCGATAATTTGGTGAGAAAAGGAAGATCCTGAGGAGGTAGAGGGAACTTGTTACTTCGTATGCACTCACTTGTTAGTTTCATTTTTGCAGCATAAAATGAAGCTGGCCAGTGTCAATTTGGCCACTCCCTGCCCAGACTTCCCAGGACAAGGACAGCACATCTTCCTGTCCTCCACCGCTCGTCTCTTCCCTTCACCTCAGTTCTGATGGGCACCGTCTGTCTTCTTCAGGGCTCATCACTGCCATTTATTCCCCTCTTGTCCTTCCAAACTTCCTCTCCTCACTTCCCTTTTTCTACACCAGCCAGCCCGTTCATGGGTGGGTGGGTGGGTGGGTGGGTGGATGGATGCACAGATGGACGAATGGACAAATGAACAGACAGACAGATGGATTCAATTGACCGATCCTCCCTGGTCCTACGTCGCTCCAGTTACTGCTCCACCATTCTCTTTCCTTTATATGCCAACATCTCAAAATGTATACTCCTCTGTGACCCCACTTCCAAATCAGTGTGCACCTCTCTGTAGTCCCTGTACTTGGGATTTCATTGCCTCCCTCAGTTTCCCTGAGACTGTTTCCACAAGGGGTGGGAAGCGTGTGCCTGACTCTGTGTTCCAAGGTCCTTGGAGCCCTGTGAAGTCCTTTAGCACTGCTCCCACTTAGGGGTACGATCTCCCCGCAGTGGGAGCCACACAGTTCTGTCCTGACCTTGCTTTGCTCATTTTCTTTGCAAGGGCTTTTCGGTGTTCTTCTGGCCCTGGGAGGCTCCCTGGGGGTTCTGTGGTCTGCTGACCCCCAGTGAGGTTGCCATCTGCTGTCACTGAGATACTACTCTGCATACAGCTCCTTTCTCCTGGCCAGACTCTTGACAGGCCCTGGGCCCTGAAACATGGGAGGACGTTTTGGCCCCACCATTCTGTCGACGCTGCATAAGACAGAGCCCACAGCTGGAAGTGGTGGGTCACATCCAGCTCCGTACAGAGCTCTCTAAGCAAACGCCTCGATTGTTCTTTTCAAAACCTATGGCTGAAAAACCCCCCTTAGGGGATGTCCTACAGTCTTCACATGCCCCAGACCACCACCCTCTTCTCCACAGTTCTCTCAGGAAGGGGAAGAGACAGTGAATGAGTGGGGATATGGGCCAGGCCCTGTGTTTCTGGACCAGTCACATCCACCATGATGGTTCCTGAGGACACTGTTTGTGCAGAGGACAATAGCTGGGAAATAAAAGCTGCATTTCTTCTCAGAGCTTTCATCCTAACAAGAACAAGTAGCCATCTACTCCTTAGATGAGCTAGGCCAAAAGACATGCCTCGTCTCCTTTCCACCATAGATCCCCAAAGGTGTTTCTAAGTATTTTATCTGGGATTGAAGAACTCCAGTGCAGAGGGTACCAGGCAGCCAGAGAGGCCTGGAACCACCCTGCCAAGGCCACTGCTGGCTTAGCCAGCAGGGGCAGCACTAGGTTAGTTTCACCATCCACCTGGGAAAGAAAATGGGAAGGAAAGATGAAAGCTGGCTGGTCCTTCTCCCCAGATGGAGCAGCCAGGCCCTCTCCACGCTCTGTAGAAGAGAAGACGAGGGGCTGGTCTCACTGCCTTTTAATTCACTCACTGCCACATTGGATGAGAAAATGTCCTGCTGGGAGCTAGGAGAACAGCACCCCTCATCCTTGGAGTGGAAAGGGAAGGAAGAGAGAAGAGCCCAGACTCTCCTGAAAGCCAACACCGTCCCTCAGTCGCTTAAACCATGACTGTCACCCTTGACTGGCCCCTTTTATTCTCCGCATTCAGTTCAATCTCTCTCCTCTCCATGGAGCTTGTCGTGCGCTGGGTCTGAGCTCACCCGCACTGCTGGCCTGGTCCAACTCGCCTCCCCAAGGGCACTTGTATAGCTTCTGTTCTATTGTCTTGACTGATGCTGGGATGGCCTTTGATCTCATTGTATCCTGCAGTGGTTGCACCACCTCCAGGGCCTGAAAGATGCTCCAGGATCAACCCGGTCCTCGACTCCCATTGCAGCCCCACCTCCTCGTCTGTGTGCGCACGCACAGGCCCTGCTGCCCTCAGTCCAGCTCAGCTCCTTTGAGTGTCCTGGCTGCACCCTGCATTTTGTGACCTTGTGCCTCTGTTTATTCTTTTCCATCTGCCTGGATGTTTTCGTCTCCTTCCTACTCCTTTCTCCGTGTTCAGACTCCTGGTCATCCTAAAAGATTCATCTCCCTTATCACTTCCACTAGACAACCTTTCTCTGCCTGGGAATTGACCACGTCTTCTTCTGCCTCCTCTCTCCTATGTACTGAATATTTATCAGTATCAGTCATGGGGCCTAAACACTGTATTATACTTATTTATTTACACTTGTCTTTCAACTACACAGGGAGCTCCTTGGGGGAAGGGATCATGTTTTATTCATTTTTTAAATTCCTAGCTTGTAAAGCAAAACTTGGCATGCATTCTTGTATCCTCAAAACAAGGGGGGAAGAAGGGTTTGCATGAATGAATGGGAGTGTGCTTTTAAACTATAAATTGATGTACTCACACAAACGTATGTTGTTGTAGTATCCACAGCATCTCGATGCAATACACGGCATTTGGAAGGCAGGTTTGGGGATAAATGGATGGCGACCTTCTAGAAAAGGTGGAGGGGTTGGAGGAACAGAAAAAGATGCTTCCTCTAAAATAAAGACACAAAAATCTTAAATGGGAGTTATAGCAAAAGGATTGGAATTTGGAAGTGCTAACAACAGAAATTAGACCAAAAAGAGTAAACCGTAAAAGTCACTACGTAGAATTTTGAAATGTGAGCCGGATTTAGAAACCAAACGTTTCTGAATTTGAATCCGAATTTGAATTCTGTCCCAGTTTCTTAAGCATCGCTGCTGGATGGTTATCTAGACCAGGGCTTCTCAAACTATCAATCATGATGTGTGTGTGCGTGTGTGTGTGTGTGTGTGTGTGTGTGTGTGTGTGTGTATCCTCACCCCTCGCCCTGCCCCAAAGCAGAGTGAATTCTTGGTCCTCTTGGAGAATAATTGTTTTCAATGCAGAAGTTTTAAATTGACCCTTCATTGGTAGCAGTAGGGTAGCCATATGCACTGACATCAAGCCAATAAAATTAATAAACAGTGCGACAGGCTCTAATAAATTTCCTTGGTGTCTTTACTCTGTCATTTGAGCACAGAATGAACGGTTATTACCACAGAGCTTCAAACCTCTCATTTTGGCTTCAGATGATTACAGCTGCTAATGCAGAGCATGCTACAGTAGTTTTCAGTAACTGGTTTAGGGCTAAAGTATCATATTTAAAAGACTTAATTATGATGGGGGGGACAAGTTGTGGCCATATGACTTTGATCTGTTTTCTAGAGCAGACTACAAAAATCTGGACTCCTGAAGATGTGTTTCTCTCAACTATTTCAGAAAATAAGCAGCTTTTTAAATCGGGTTTCTCTACACAGACTCGGGGGTTTTGAAACGCTTTCAGTTGGCGATGGGCCATCACTTGTTGGAAGTGGGCCATGGCTCCTTGTCTCTCACCCCAGATGAAATTCTTCAAGCCCCTTAACTCAGTCTTTGCCTCACATGAAGAATTTAGTTTCAGGTTTCGGCAAATGAGCACCCTTCACACTTGGAGTGAGAAAAGCGATTGTTCGTTTACTCTTGAAACCCCATTGCCATCGGCCAGGTGAATTTGGCATGAAAACATCATCTCTGGCCCTCCCTTCATCCTGCTATTTGATGAGGGTCATGCCCATCCATATCCTTCTGGTTTACTTTGTAATATCACACCCAGCCATAGCCTTCTGTTCCACCTTCTTAATTTTGCATACCATACGTCCTTTTAAAGTGTTAATAAGGTGGCCGATGGCTCAGTTGATTAGAACTCGAGCTCTTCACAACAAGGTTGCCTGTTCAATTCCTGCTATGAGATGGTGGGCTGTGTCCCCTGCAACTAAAGATTGAAAACGGAGACTGGACTTGGAGCTGAGCTGCGTCCTCCACAACTAGATTGAAGGACAACAACTTGGAGCTGATGGGCCCTGGAGAAACACACTGTTCCCCAATATTCCCTGAATTTAAAAAAAAAACAGCTTAAAGTGTTAATCAAAGTATTAAGCAACTATCAAATATAAGCAGTCAGTGCAAGTTAAATGTTAGCCCATCCTTTCGTACCATGTGTACCCTTATGAAAATATCAATGAATGTGTGTATTTTCTTTGAGGAAGCATAGGTTAGGTTTTACATGTTCAAAATGTACTATCAATTCTACCTTATTTGTTTTTAGCATTTCTTACTTGGGCACTAACTCTGTATCTATGCAGATACTTAAGCTCCTTGTAATTGTTTCATTCCTCAATGCTAGGACACTGGGTCTTGCTCTTGTGGCTTTTAATGTCAACTATACTTAAACCTTGTGAATTGAATTTCTTATGAAGATGACCACTTTCTTAAGAAGAAAAAACAATTATGAATGTTGGTTCATGCATGACAATGATTTAAACATATAAAAAACTAGAATGGAAAGTTATTCGTTGCCATCTGTGAGATGGGCTACTGAGAAAGTTAATGATGAAACCCTGCCTGTTTTTCATTTGCGGAGCATAAAATGCATGAGAGAATGAATGTGGATTACTAAAAGAGAGGAAGCAATGACCTGACAGTTCTTAAATTTCAGTTTCGCCTTTTGCTGGTGGCGTCTACATCCTATTGTATTTGCGATTGGACTTGGGAATGAGGTTGTAGTGCTGGGATTTTCATGGTCGGGTTGACTTTTCTCAGGGTTACTTTCTGTAAATGCTGCAGAATGCCCTGTGACGTTTGGTAGAGAGCCGTAGTACATTGTTCAGCCCAGGGCAGGGAATTATATTTATTTTTTATTTTGCGTTATTTCAGCTGTTTTCACTTTTTTCTTCATTGTCTTGCCTCCTACAGAGTTCTTTTTTCAAGCATTGCTGGGGGTGGGGGAACGTTCCGTTATGAACTTTTTCGCACACTGGGGTGGAAAGCAGTTTCTCCTCTCTCAGCAGTTCAAATAGCTTCTAAACCACGTATGTTTAACCCACTGTGGGTCTGAGTCCCAATTAGCTTTGTTTGGGAGCTGTTTCTGTATTAAAGCATTTAAATCATTTCAGTTTTTCATGGCTCATTACCATAGCCTATTAGATAGCATAAGTGAGTTATGTGCTTTTTTTTTGGAATTTTTTTTTGGTTTTTTTTTGCATAAATTGGTATTTGAGGAAGAATTTAGTTCTATATTTTAACAACTGATTTAGCTTTCTGACTTCAAGGCTATATTTAAAACAACTCTGTCAATTGTTCCCAGTTCTATTGTGATATAATTGATATGTAACATTGTATTAGTTTAAGGTGTACAGCCTGATTATTACACACACACACACACACACACACACACACACACACACACACAGTAAAATGATTACCACAATCAGTTTAGTTAACATCCATCATTTTACATAGTTACAATTTTTTTTCTTGTGATGAGAAACATTAAGATCGATATTTCTGGTTTCCCACTATGTGAATTTCAGAGTATCTTTTATCATATGAATCAGTCAAGGAAACAGCCGATGATGCTATTATATCAAAACTCTGATATTGGTAAATGTGGTCATTATATTATGCATCTAGGAAAGCTCTAATACATTGGGGTTGGGGGTAGATAATTAATGTATAATACACTCTCTTTGCTCAAAATCCCCATTCTATAAATATTATCATCATTAATAAAAGACTATTCTTATAGCAGAGCTAATGAGCACATTAGTATAATAGTTATTTGAAACTGATATGAAAGATATATCTTGCACGAGTAAAGATGATGTGAAGAAGGAAGCCGTGTTTAAGACGTGCTTCTCCTGATTTCACAGGATTACCTTGAGTGCATCAGGGACCAAACGAAACTTCCTCTGGGGACAGAAGATCGATCAGCCCTTTTTGGAAACATACGGGATATCTACCACTTCAATAGGTAAGTGAATACTCACAAGATTGTTCTCACGTAGGACGATTATGAATTTCTCTCAAATGAATGTGGCCTAAGAAAATTTACCTGTGATACCTGATTTGACTTCATAAATTTTTGTGGGCTCTCACACTATGAAGTCTTCTACCTGGAAGCATTCTTGTTTGCATATGAGTCATGTTTATGGAATATTCCTGTCCTGCTCCATCCTGCTGGCTCAGAGGAGAGACCTACATGTCCTGATACAGCAGTGACATCTTTCTTCCATAACACAGTATGAACAGGGCATCCAAAAATACATGCTGACTTAGTCTGCAGCACCCCCACTTCCATTGGATTTTCTGAAAATTTCTTCGGCCTTGGGAGTGTGAAGGCAGGGCAGTAAACACACAAAAATTACTTTAAGTTATACACATATCAATTCAGATTAGTTCATCATTAAAAATAAAAATGATTCAATTTAATTCAAACATGTGTGAGTACCTACTATGTAGCAGGCCCTGGACTTAGAAAATTGCCATAGTAAACAAGACAGACAGGGCGCTGAAAGGGCTGGGGCAAGCAAGTCAGTTATTATAACATAGTGGGATACGTTTTGGAAGATCAGGTGTAGGCAGGTTAAGCACACAGACTCTGTTTTCCAGCTTATCTGGGTTTGCATCCTCGCTGAACCATACAGGTACCCTTTGGTGAGTCTTTCAACGGAGTGGAATCACTAACTTCCTCAGTTCAAGTCTTTGCTCAAATCTTCCTTTCTCAGTGACACTTACTGGACACCCACCCACACACCTTACCTGCTCGGCTCTTTCTTTTACTCCTGGCACTTACAGGCAAGTTCTAGCATACAATACATTTGACTCTTGGGTATGTCTGTTGTTTCTTTCCTTCCCACCTCCACTCACAGAATATTCCCCAAGGGCAGGGATCGCCCTGTTTTTTTACTTACTGCCCAAGTGCCTAAAATAGCCACTGACCCATAGGAGGCACCAGAACTTTTGTGGAATGAATGAATGAATGAATGAAAACAATAAGCATATCTACTTTATATGGTTATTCTGAAGCTTCATTGAGCTAATCCACCTAAAGTGCCTAGCTCAACGCCAGCACAGAGTAAACACCAAAATACTAACCAATGGTGACCTTGATTTTGTTGTAATAAAATCCCATTATGAAGTTCTACAGTGTGCTGCCACTGTGTGACTCAGCCACAGTGCAAATTATAAGTCCTCCCCATCTTTGCATACCGAAATTGGTATATGTGAGCTTCTCACAGGCAGTGTCCACAATTCCTTTATTGCCTTTGAGTCCCTAAACCCTAGCACAAGCCCAGCCTCTGGGACACATGTTTGTTGAATTATATCAACCCATCCCTCAATTTTGAAAGCTTAGGATGTCAAAAATGCCACGGTTGCTACACCTCTATCATTTCTGTCAGTAGACTGTGAAAGCCAGTTTGCATGTTCCCAGACGGTGGTTCTCGTCCTGAGCTATGCACTGGAATCACCTCAGAAGCTTTTGAAAAAATATTCGCTGGGTCCTACCCCCAGAATCTGCTTAATTGGTCTGGGGTGGGGCCAGGCCATCAGGATTCTTTAAAAGGTCCGCAGATGTTTGTAATGTGCGGCCATGGTTGAGAAACACTGTCTAGATCAAATAAACAAATTAATACGAAAATAGAGAAAGGACATAAAAAAGCTGAATTGGGGAATTTAGAATCCACATGTTCATTAGCAATGACTTGGATTAGAGCAGGCGCCCATTTAAAGTTACTGATGGTAAAACCCGTCCAGCCCCTGAGTGGGTCTCCTTCCAGAACCCACCAGTGGCACTCTAACTCCTGAAGAGGGCAAGGCCAAGGTGCTGGGAGGTCCCTGGCCCACACTGTCTGGAGGTTTGGCTGTAAGCTGCTGGTAATGACTGTTTAGCGTTTCCTTCATGCTGGAGGGAGGGAGAGAGGGAGGGAGGGAGGGAACCAGGGAGGGAGGGAGGGAGGCAGGCCTAGAGCTTCATAGGTATGATCACCTTATGTGCCTCACCTGGGCTTGTCTGAATGCAAACCCCAGGCGTTGAGCCACATTGCCTCCTGCCAGAGTTGGGCCCTGCTCTTCAAGCCACAGTTTGTCACATTGTGGCACGCTCCAAGGGTTCTGTACTCCCTGGAGTTTAAATCTTCATGAGCCTCCTAACTTAAAGAAAGATAAGAATGAAGTAGCGCCTGTGGGGACAGAGCCCCAGAGAGCAGTTTCCAGGCTCTCGGCCTCACATAGAAAGGTGCTGGCTTGGGTAGTAGATGGCCATCAGCTGTGACTAGTTGGCCATCAGCTGTTACCGGTTAGACATTAGCCACTGATACAACTGCTGCAGCTAAGCCAGCAAAGTGTGGTGTAGTGTGGTGGTGTAGTGGCGTGGCGTGGTGGAGTGTGGATTGCGGATTGCAGAGAGGCGGGTTGTGGATCGTGTGGCTCCTGCTTCCTGTGTCTCCAGCCCAGCCTCCAGCGAGACTATAGTGGTATGACTCCCCTATCTATGGCTCTGTGGGTGTTCCTTTTTGGCCTCACCATGTCCTGCATTCTTATGTCGGGAGTGGGACCAGAGACCCTGCGTGACATCCTGCATGACACCACCTATGTCAACAAGAAGGGGCCTTGGCAGTGGAGCCCAGTCTGCAACGGCTGGAGACTGAGGAGAACTTTCTGTGCCTGAATCCGTTCTCTGTTATTTTCTCTTTGGTATTCTCTGAACGAGGAAGTCAGACATGTCTAAAATAACCCGAGTCGGAGTGAATGAGTCCCTGATGATGATGTGTGAGGCATCTGTGTAGTGACACAATTCTATGTGACTGTTCTTGCCTGTCCCTTTTGTAGATCACATTTCTATATCCCCTGCACGTGCTTTATCTCATGGAATCCTCTTAACAGCTCTCTCAGGTGGAGAGACCACCATCTTACACCTGTAAGACCACCATCTTACAGGTGGTGTGCACATCTCATGGACAAGAAGTCAGTCACACGGTGTGGATAGTTCTGTGCTCAGGACGCAGAGCTACAAAGCCAACCTAGCCAACTTTGAAAACCTACTTTTGTCAAATCTCTATTGGTATTATTATTTTGTTATTTCTATTTCATTATTATTATTTTCAAGACGATCTTCTTGTTAAACTTGCACAGTTGAATGGTCTATTTTGTCCCTATTCGTTTTTATTTCCTTTCTCTTAAATCTGGAGTCTAAATACTAGCTCAAGAGTTTTGCCATTAGATTTGGTTAAATAAGAGTGTTGATGTGACTTTTATGTTAATGCCTCTTATGAATCCCTTATTATATACCCCCACATCAGTTGATTTCAAAGATACAACTGTCTGGTAAATCTGTGGTTGGGGCTTGAAATAATTTTAAAGTTTCTATTATTTGTTCAGGTCCAGGTTTTTCAACATAATATAATATTGTGACCAACTAAGCAAGATTTAAATCTCTAAAATTAAAGAGAGCAAAAAGGAAATGGTTTTATGCGAGCCTAAAAAATTTAGCTGACTAAATTTGTTTTTCAGGAAGTATTTCCAAAATACAGAAAAGCATAGGGTAATACAATAAACACCCATGAAGCACTTCCACTCTATCAAAACCTTTCTTTGTGCCATATTTGCTTTAGAAATTATTTAAAGCATAAAGACGTTACAAATAATGGTGAAGCCCCATATGTGGGAGAATGGCACACTGGTGTGCTGGTAAACCAGTTCTTCAGGGTGAGAACAAGGGAGAGAGAACCTGAGATGTACATTGTTATTGTTTGCCGATTTCTATGGTGCAAACACTCTCATCACAGCAGATTTCAAGGTACTAACAAGACATCCCTGAACTTGGAATTAGGGAGAGAGATGCAGAATTGGCTCAGGAAGCCAATATAATGTGTCTCAATTTGCCCCTACAACTGTGACTCTGATCCAAGACTTGCTTTTTCATTCCCAGATATGATTTTATTGCCTTGACTATATATATATACATATATGTATATATGTGTATATATGTATTTATTTAAAATAGGTGACATGTTTTCACTTATTTCAAACATGGCGTAATTTGTATCAATATCTTACAAATTTTTTTTCACTCAACATTGTTTTTGAGATCTATAGCTCTACTTGGTTGAACTATTATGTAATATTCCATTGGGGGATATATTACTTTGCATTTTGCTGATTACAGTAAGATTGAGAACATCTTGTTTGTTGGCCACTTAAATTTCTGGCTTGTGGCCATTGTCCATTTATCTGTCATTGTTGTATAGGACTTCTTGATGAATTCTGGCTGGTGATCTTTGTGGATTATGTGAGTCGCAAATCATCTCCTAGTATGAGTCTTTTTAATTTAATTATGGTTTCTTTGAAAAGAAGTTGTATGATTCATAAATGTGACTACACTAAATAAATACACTTTTATAGTATATGGATTTTGTGTTGTGTTTTTAAAAATTATCTCCTATGCTCAGTTCGTAAATTTACTGTTTTTCTAAAAGTCTTAAAACTTTGCTTTTCATGTTATGTCCTTAATCTAACTAAAAACGATGGAAGTATGATATATGTTAAGAAATTCACATTCTTATTTTCATATGGCTAGCTGATGGTCCTATTATCCCTGGTTGAAAATACATCCTTTCTGTGCTGATTTGTTGTTCCACATTCCTCCCATGTCAAGTTTACATGTATGTATGGGTGTGTCCCTGGGCTCTGTATTCTGTCTCGTTGATCTGTTTCTCATCCCTGCCCCATATCATTGTCTTAATTATTAAGCCTGCGTTGCTCTTCTTCAACATTGGCTTAGCTTTTCTTGACTCTTTGCACTGTCGAGTGATTTTTTTTGTCATTAGTTTGTCAACTTCCATAAAGAACTCTGTTGGGATTTTTAATTAAAATTACATTTAATTTAATCATTAATTTTGACAGAATTGACATCTTTACAATATTGAGTCATCCCATCCATAAACATATCTCTTCAATCAAGCTTTTAAAAAATATCCTAAAATAGTGTTTTATAATTTCTCCATCACATTCATACATGTAACTTATAAAAATTAATTTTTGATAGTAACTAGAATATATTTTCTATTTTTTAATTGGTCATTATTGTCATCTAGGAATGCTTTTGATTTTTATATGCTGATATTGTCTCCTACTAACTTTCTGAACTTTCCCATTAGTTCTAATAGTGGTCTATAGATGATTTTTTGGGTTTCTATGCAGATAGTGGTATCTGAAAATGAGATTCTTTTTTTTTCTTCCTTTACAATTCTACCCCTTATGGTTTTTTCTTGTCTTATTGCTTTGGGTAAGCCCCATCTTACAATATATATTAGATGCTGGCATTCTTATCTTCTTTCTGACATTAGCAAAAGTGCTTTAAATGTTTTACCATTAAGTATGATTATTGCTCTTGGATTTAGACAAACACTCTTCCCTATTTTGCTAAGATATTATTGTGAATGAATATTGAATTTTACTGAATGTTTAATGCCTTTAAGAAAATAAGCATATGATTTCTCTCCTATTCATCATGTGGTAGATTACAGTAATATGAATGCTGATGTGAATCATACGTACATTACTGGAATAAACCCTCCCTGGTCATGGTGTTTTATTTATTTATGCATGATAAGTTTGATTTATTTGTAGTTCTTTAAAGAATTTTTTTCATGCATGTTCATAAGTGACAATAGTGTGTAATTTCTTTCTTTGTACTATGTTTATTCAATTTTGGTATATGACTAGATTTAAATTGCTATTTCACAAACTCTTCCAACATGAAATATTTCAGAATACAATTATGACTTCATTTTTGTTTTCCTTTTCCTAACCAAAATCTTTCTTTCTCTCATAATCCCTATGATAGCCTAGATATTTAAACCTCTGGTCTGGTGTCTGCAAGAAATTCTCAAATGGTCAGGCAACTAGGTCCATCGAAATAAACCACTCTCCCCATTTTAACTTGCCCCTAATATCCCAAAACTGTTCTTTTTTTACTACCAACTAACGAAAAAATACCAATTGTTTTATACAGCATCACTCTCCCAGAAAAAAAGAAGAGTTCTCTGAACTGTAATTTGAATCTTCAAGAATGAAGAGTGAGGAAATAGAGACCATTCCTCCATATTGAACTTCTATTTTAAAATTATTTTTTAGCAACTTAAAATCACCCAAGCTTTCCTCCTTCTTCAAAAGATGGAGTACAATTTCCCGTTTCCTTCAACTCATCTTCTATATTCAGTATACCTATGTGGAGTCACTACCGTGTGCAATACCCTGGGCGGAGTCTAGTCATATAAAGAAGAATGACACCATTGTGTAGCAGAGGCAGTAAAGTCGTGTAATTAAGGAATGAACAAAACGCTTTGAGAACTCTGAGGAATATGCAATTAATTTGAGAGGAATAGTGAAAGCTTCGCAACTAACATGTATGTTAAGACAAAAAAATTATTTGAGCCATACTTTTTTCCTCCCTTGAAATGTAATTTAGAAAGTGAATCATGGGATACATGTAACAATAAGGCAATGAAAGGTGGGGGCACTTTTCTTCTAGTGCATTTTTACACCACCAAAATGTCTTTAACTTCTGCACAATGGTAGAAATATTTTTACCTACGGGCTTTTTTCATGTGGACTTTTCAAGGCCAGTGCGAATGTATCAGTAAAATTAATGGAACATTTAGTGCTGTTAACCTCACTCATTTTCTGTTCCCACAGGCTCATGCGCCTCTGTGGGTGTAACGGGTTAAAATGCCAATTGACCATGTTAGGTGGGTGGGAAAAGGAAGTGGTGGTTTAAGTCTATTGCAGCCGGTAAGGGGAGAGGCCCCGCTCCTGAATCTCATTCAGTGTGAGGCAGTAGAATCTTCAAGGTCAAAATACATTTCCTGACTTCAAGTTCACATCAGTGGTCCGAGATAATTTTGTATGTAATACATTCTGTAAAAGAGAACAGTGTTTACTTTTCCACCCAAAGAAGGGACTTGGGCTTAAGTTAGAAAAAAAAAGTATGTATATATATGTATGTATATATATATATATATATATATATATATATATATATATATATGTATATGTGTATATATATATGTATGTATATATATATACACACACACATATATACACATAGATATGTATATTATATGTGTATATATATATATATATATATATATATATATATATAAATTTTTTTCATAGCCCTGCTCAAAAAGAGGAAATATTTGGAAGAATTACTCAGGGAAAAGGGAAAATACCCAAAACCTGAAGGTAGGATGACCCTGATTTTAGTTTTGAGTACAAAACACAATCTGTGAGTCACTCCTTCCTGTTAATGCACATGTGAAGTTGTTCCTTAGTTACACTGATGCAATGAGAAACAGTCCCACCCCATAGGCTGTAAATAGAACACCAGTCCTGTTTCTGTCTTTATGGACTATCTTCAGAGGCTGATATAGCACATTGCATGGCCCCACCTGTGTGCCCATAGTACATGGCATATTATTTTCTAATTAGTCTTCTTCCTATATCTCCCACACTCTCTGTTACTCATCAAACTCCAGTGACAATGGCTTCCTTTCAATATCTCACACAAGAACACACCAAGCTCATTCTGTCCTGGACTCACAACAGATTTCTTAAAAATGACTTTCTCTTCCAACCTTCCCCCGACTCAAAGATCACCTCCTCGGAGAGCCTTCCTGATTGCTCCAATGCCCATCCACCCGCACCTAGCCTCAGTTGCTCTCTGTCACATAGCCTTCTTTATTTGCTTCATGTCGCATACTAGTACAATGTCATATGATGTTGTTTTTGTTTGATTTTTCAGTAAAACCAATGCTTTATTTTTTTTCATAAACATTTCTTATTAAGTGATAATGTACTATGGTGTGTGAGTTTCTATTGTAATTTCATTTAGGATTTTTTTTTCTTTTTTAGCAAAATGAGTGTTTAATATTTGATTTTATTATGTAAGGATACTTGACATGAGATCTACTCTCTTAACAAATTTTTAAGAGTATAGTACGTTATTGTTAACTTAGGTACAATGTTGCATAGCAGATCTCTAGACTTTATTCATCTTGTTTAGCTGAAACATTATGTCCACTGATTATTAACTCCTCCATTTCCCCCTCCTTCCAGTCCCTGGTAACTACCCACCATTCTACTCTCTGATTCTATGAGTTTATTAGATTCTTCATGTAAGTGGAATCATACAGTGTTTGTCTTTCTGTGACTGGCATATTTCATTTAGCATAATGTCCTCAATTTCCATCCATGTTATCACATATTGGAGAATTTCCTTCTTTTTTAAGGCTAACCAATATTTCATTGTAGGTGTGGGTCCCATTTTCTTTATCCACTCATGGACATTTAGATTGTTTCCACCTTTGGCTATGATGAATACTCTTGCAATGCATATGGGTGTGCTCATATCTCTTCAGGATCCTGATTTCAACTTTTTTTTATGGATAAATACCCAAACGTGAGATTCCACCATCATATAGTAGTTCTATTTTTGATTTTTGGAAGACCCTCCACACTGCTTTCCATAGCAGCTGCACCATTGTGCTTTCCTACCAACAGTGCACAAGAGTTCCAGTTCCTCGCATCCTTGCCAACCAATATTTGTTGTGTTTTGTTTGATATTATGTTGTTTATTCAGTTATTCACACTTACCACCCCCGATGAGAATGGAAGTGCCTAGAACAGGACCGGTGTCCGTGTTCTTGACCCTGTAACCTCAGTGCTTATAAGAGTGCCTGACACAGGGGGCTTTCCATAATTACTATGTGGAATGGGGAGCAAACCAGGTGGTGGGCCAACTATATCAGGATGATAGCCTTGATGACAGGAAGACAAACAACATCCCATTGCTTCCTCCTCACTGTTCCCGTTTTTGGTGTGTTTATCCTATTTTAGAAAAGAGTTACAAAGGAAAGCTGGCCAGGTAACTCAAACAAGCCTTCCATGGTAGGCAGTACCATGGGGAAGACACCGTGATGCAGAGTTTAGCCCTCATCTTTCTTCAGTTGATCAGGAAACAAACCTTTCAATAGATGTGTTTATAATAGAGTACAGGACTGAGGTTCAGAGCCCCGATACTAACCCCAGCTGTGTGGCCATTAATTATTAGCTGTGGGTCCTAAGGTAAGCCAACTCCCTTTTATGAGCCATGATTTCCTCACCTTAAAATTAGGGGTTGGGACTAGAAGGTGTCGGAGCCATCTCCCGGCTCTGTGGTTCTTAAGTAATGACTCCCAATCATTCATTTACATGTGAGATTGACTTAGAGTCTGGGTGGGTCCCCTGGGACACTTCCCCTTACCAGCAAGTCCACTTTGGAGATGAAATTAAAGCTCAAAAGTGAGCTTGATGAGCATAACATTTAGAGCACAGAGTGTTAAATATTGTCAAGGAGTATGTCTATGAAGCTGTGAGAAGTAACATGATGGATTCCGTGCAAAATTCTCCTGTGCTCAGAAAGAGGATTTATGTGGAGAGACCTGGACACAAAGCTTACATCCACAGTACTTATTCCATCCTCCAGTAATGGAAAACACTGGTCCAGAAATGTTGCTTCTTTGGAATGTTTTTATAGGAATATTCGGAAAGAATGTTTGAAATTGGGACTGTTCTGAAATCATGCATTGGAAAAAGAGCCTTTCAAAGTACAAGACAGACCAATAGATTTTAAAGTAATAGGGTATATACAGTACACTGGTATGGTTTTAGACTCCAGCAAACCTCGAAGAAACCACCACTTGAGTTTCAATGTAATATACAAGGACACCCACACTTATCTGAAAGGCTGTCAAAATATTCCTTCCTTTTCCAATGACATATGTGTGTGAAGCTGGATGTTTTCGTCTAGATACTTCAACCAAAATAACTGATTGAATACAGAAACAGATATGAGAATCCATCTGTGCTAAGGTAGACATTAGAGATTTGCAAAGATGTAAAAAAAAAAATGCTACTCTTATCACCAACTTTTTTTGGTTTCATGAAATCTAATTATTATTTACAAACAGTTATTTATATTAACATATAATTAGATTTATTATTAAATGGATTGACCAATTTTTTAAAATTGTTTTAATTTCTAATCTAGGAAATATCAATAGATATAATTCACGTAAAGAACCCTTAAGAGTGTAAATTGATTCTACACCAGAAGTTTGAGAACCACTGTGTTGGAGTGAGGAGCATTGAATGACAGGCTGTACTTCTGCACAGCGTTTATGGTCAGCATTGTGGTGTCTCACCTTCAAATAGAAAAAGACAAATGAAGATCCCTGGATACTTGGGGAGAGCCTCTAACATGAATGACAGATGCCAAAATGATCAAACAGAAAAGGGAGCTCTGCAGAAAGCAAGGAACAGGAAAGAAAAGTCCAAAATAATAACAATGACATCCTTTGAGATAAGAAAAGATTTTACACCTATAAAGTAAAAACAAATATCCAAAGAGGTTATTAGAAAACAACAACACTTTGAAATTAAAAATCAGATTAAAAATGAAAAAAAAATCAATAGGGATGGAAAATAAAGTTGAAATCTCCCATAAAATAGAACGATAAACAAGAAGAGAGGAAATAGGAGAAGAAGAAGAAGAAAAATTAGAATGTCAGACCAGGAGATCTAAAATGTAATAATACGAGCTTCAAAGAGAGAGAGAAGAGAAAATGGCAGGGGTGGGGTGGGGGGAGGAAATATCAAAAACATAATTCAGGAACAAGGTTCCTTAGCTTTTTCGTCCCAGGATCTATACATGCTTAAAAATTACAAAGGACCCAAAAAGTATTTTTTGTTTATGGTTTATGATGTTTTATTTACTGTGATATAAATTAAAACTGAGAAATTGTTAAAATATCAATTTACCAGTAATAATAATAAATCCACACATTTTTAGAAAAATAATTTTACTATTTTCACTAATGGTTTTGGTGTGTTAGAATTGTTTTGTGTTTTTACAAATCTCTTTACTGTCTGACTTACTAGAAGACAGCTGGATTCTCATATCTGCTTCTGCTTTCCATCTAGTAGGATATCACAGGTCATGTAGCTTCTAGAAAACTCCACTGTACTCTCATGAGAGATGAAAATGTAGTGTCTAAGTATTTTTATGAAAATAGCAGCCTTCTGGATCTCCCAAATGGGTATGAGGAACCCAGGGGTCACGTTGAGAACTGATGTTCAAGAACATTTCCCAAATGTTCTAATTGGCTCAATGCATAAAACGACCCACCCCAAAGGCACCCATCACAGAATTTCAGAACTATGTTAACAAAGAGAAAACTCTAAAAGCTTCCAGAATAGAAAAACGGGTCACAGGGAACCTGGATCAGAATGATATTATTCTCAACACACTGGAATTCATGAGGCAACCTAGCTTCCTGAATGCTCAGAAAAAAATGACCTCCAACCAAGAATTCTGTATCCACTGACATTATCAGCCAAGTGTGAAGGGAGAACATTTTGAAATAAGAAGAGTCTCAGAAAATACTGCCTATTACTCCTATTCAGAAAGCAGCTGGGTGTTGTAATTGTCCCAAGGAGGAAACCGTATCTAAGAAACAAGTCTTCCGACGCAGAAGCTACCGTAGGTGAAGGGCATTGTCAGGGTGGAGAACCCAACAGGCCTGGTAGGCAACCTGTCCAGGTGGGAGCAGAGGGACAGACAGCTGCGGGAGGGAGGACACCTGGAAAGAATACAACCAACAGATGATCTGATGGTTGAACACAGTGACACAAGAGTTATACTGCTGGCATAAAGTTGAGGATAAATTAGTAGTGTATATTTGGATACAAAGCAAAAAGAAAAGAATTTTAATTCCAGGGAAAACATGATTGTGCAAGAAAGGAAATGTAATTATGGTATACAGCAAGGCTCAGCTGAGAATAATATTTACATAGTTCTAAAAATGTAAGCTCTGACTTGAATCACATTTCATAACAGAACTCATTGAGAAGATGGGAGGAGGGTAGGTTTTGGGAAATTCAAAAGGAAATAATGTCTAAAACTGAAAGATAATGAAAATGCAGTATCAACATGTTTACAAACATGGATACATACAGCAGAAACAGCTAGAATTGAAAATGCTTCCAGAGAATGGCCATCAAGAGTAGGGAACAATGCAGGAAACTGCTTGTTTTTATCATAATTACTATAGAACTATTTAACTTTTTTAAATGAAATATGTAATGCAGAGTTAATTAAAACAAACACTTAACATAGTAAAATAAATATTTTTATGCAACTTGTATGGAGTGCAATTTGGAAACTTACACTGAGAATGCCTTTGACCCAGCAACTCCATTTATAGACTTCTATCCAACAGCAGGAAATCAGTTAATTATAGTGTATCCACACAATGAATTCTAATGAAAGTTACTTAAAATAATGAACCATTAAAAAATAATATAGATTTACATCTGAGAAAAGATATTTCCACCCTTAGCATGTCTTTCCTACTTAGAATTTTATATTTGTTCGTGTGATTTGTTTTAATTGAATGTCTGATCTTTCCGATGGATTCCAAGCTCCAAGAGACCAGGGACTGCATTTCATGTTGCTCACTGATACCTTTGCTCTTATGCCTTGCACAGTACCTGGTACCTAGACCGCTATTTGATGAATGAATGAGTGTGTGAGCACCTGTGACAAACATCTAGAAGACTTAAGTGGTAGTCAGGGCTTATCTCTGGGTGGGAGAGTTTGAGATCAGACCTGTGTTTACATTTCTACTTGAGCAGGATCTTGCGCAAGTCCCTTAGAGATAAGGAAAATAGGTCCTCAGTTTTCCAATTGAATACAATTCCTTATCAAGGCCAAATCAATGTTTAAACTTCTAAGTTATATACGAGGTCTTCAACCATAAGACGACAATCTAACATTTTCTTTTACCTTTTTATTAGTGAACTTCTGCAAGATTTGGAAAACTGTGAAAATGACCCTGCGGCCATAGCAGAATGTTTTGTGTCCAAGGTAAGCAGAAGTCATTTCTCTGGGCCCACCAAGACCGATACAGAGTGCAAACTGTTTTCATTTGAAAGTTAAAATGATGTGTTTGTTCCATGTGGGGTGAAATTAGCCACTAATCTCTCTCACTCTTGTTTTGTTTATTTGTTTTCATTTTTGTTTTACTAGCAAGGAAAAAAAATACTGCTGCTATCCCCAGTAAGTTAGGAAATGCTGACTGTTAACTGAATAGCTGTCCTGAATATGTATAGTGACTGACTAATGTTACTCATCTTTCCCAGAAGAAACTTGAAATTCTGGGGAAGGAGAGTTCCAAATAGAAGAATGTTAGAAAAACAAATACACATAAAATACCACTATACCAGTGACAAAAATCTGTTTGAATATAAATGTTTTCTATATAATATATACAGCGCTAACCTCGGTTATATAATTATCATTTGGGGGATAAAGAGAAGCAGAATTAATCTCTTAAACACCTTAAAAATGCATCGTCATTTTCTTCCGTTTTTCTTAAGTTACACTGATGGTTTAGAAAAATACAAGGAAAGGATCTGACTTTTAAAGCTCAAATAACGGTTGGTTTGTACTCTGTACCCACATAGGACACGGCGTTCTGAAACATACAAGGCAACCCTTTATAGCATTACCTTCTTCACATACTGCCTACTATATAGAGAATCCTATCTTAAGTTTCTCTGAAAAATTCAACAGCTTTTGTTTGGAAAACCTCTAGCAGAAATTGTTTTGAAGCAAAACTTTGTGTGATTTCAGCAGTTGTGGTTTCACACATAACAAAGGCTTAAGCAAAGGTCATGCCAGGGCTTTGGGATCAACCGAGAATTAGGAACCTCATTTGGAAATCGGGAGTCCAGTGGGAACTTGGAGACGTCCTCCCAGCCCAGCTCCAGAATTTGTTCCATGGGGTCATTTGTGGTGCTGTGGATCCAGCCAACGGTTTTGAATCCAAACGTAACACTCTGGATTTTACTGAAGTGTGATTCCTTCAACGCAGTTAAAGGCATTGTATATAAAACACGCCTGGCTTTGTGTGTGTGTGTGTGTGTGTGTGTGTGTGTTGACTTGTAAAATGTTTGTGCACACATGCTTACACATTCAACTCTTTTCACAAGTTGCCTGTGTCATCATTAATTATCCTAAAAGGTAGGAATTTGAAAGAAAGAAGGAAAATGAAAGTGGGAGGAATGGGTAAAAAGATACGCCGAGTATATCAAAGAAGATATGTTAAAATAACCACAGCACATGAACAACATAGAGGCATTTGGAAGCGTTTGGGCTTTTACTGGTAACTGTAATCACAAGTTGATTAAAGACGGTCCAGCATATGTTTAGCTCTGGCTTAATTATTCACATAAAAGTTTGTTTATGTGCCATGCTGCCAACTCCCAAATCTTATTTTTCATTGTAATATTGCCAAGTTTAATTAGAAGACTGACTGCAGCACTCCACACTTTCACATGTAAGCAGGGAATGGTGAGGGACTGCTTGGTTCTGGCACAACCTGCTTTTCATTCAGCACCCTGAAATTTAGAAGATGTTACGTTTTCTGAAACACAACCAGCTGCTCCACTCTGGGGAGGAATGGAAAATTGCTTTAATTGAGAGGCCATTAAAGAAAGAAGTAAAGCTGGCGGTTAACTTCTGCTTTTATCTGAATCACTGGGGCTTACACAGAGATTCATCTTTGACCTTGCTTTGTGGTATGTGTAGGTTACAGAAATCCTTGCCGACAAAACGAGAATACCCTATAGACTTCTTACCTGCTGCCCAAAAAGGAAGAACAAGGAGTGCAGAGGCCATTCTCTTGAGGGACAGAGATAAAAGGTCCCTCCTGGGGAGGCCAGAGTCTCCCATCTGAGCATTTGTCTGCTCTTAGGGTGCTAGAAACACCTTGGAACAAGCTCACCTGTTTCCTGCCATTACCGCCACTCTCATGTCCGTTCCTCATCTTGACTGTCAGCTGGGCTGACCATGGGCAACATTTAGCAGGGAGATAAGTCTGTTTCAGAGACCCACCCTCCTTGATGCATGGCCTGCCTCCCCACTGGTGCCTCTCTCCCTTCAGTGCCTGGACGTGAACACACAAGAGCACATACATGTACACACACACACACACCACCCACTTACTGGAAGTATCTCCAAGTAAGTGCTGATATCCAATATTCATATCACTGGCGTGATTTCAGCCCAAGGTTACCGTACCCGTGTGCTATTTACATATTAAGCCTTTTTCATAGCATCCAGTGAAAGTTTCTCAGGAATCAATGTGTGTGGGACTGGGCGTGGGGGAGGAAGGGATCCTGTGGCAGAAGAAACCCTCAAATCATATGGCGTTTTCAGTCTGGTTGTTCATTCAGTAAACATTTGAGTGCCGTATGTGCTCAATTGGCCAGCCCTGACTATCTTATATTTTTGTTCTTTCATAATTAAATGTCTCATACATCATAGAGAAGATATAGATCTTCTCTAATTGCAATTTGAGAGATGTGAGTCACCAGAAGGAAATACCTATTTTTGTGTAATTTTTCTATCATTGCCTTCTTTTTCCCTAAATAATTCTGAAAAGAAAGGATTTGGGGGCGCATGTATTATAAGTAACAGGCACTAAGGATTAACGAAGACTTATAGACTTTTGTGTAAAACTATTGTTTAAATTGTCCACAGATCTTACAAATCTAGGATCATACATGCATTTGATTCTATGTTAAGAATATACAGCTGATTTAAATCAAAACCCTCTAATTTAAGATAGGAATGGAGCCATGATGTCACAAAATGCAGAGAAATTCAATTGCACGGAAGTCTTGAGGCTTTGTTAGGGACAAGTCTATGCAGGTCAAATATATGATATAATGTAGACATATTTTCCCTGACACTATTTTTTTTAAGTTTGGTATTTGAGATGATCCCAAACATCTCAAAATGTAAGGAAAGTCAGCCTGATATTGCTCAATCCCAGATTGAGTGTAGCAGGAAGCAGGAAAGAAGAAGCAAGAAACTGAGGGTGTGTGAGCAAATGCAGAGGAAAGCTCCAGCCTGACAGTGACTTGTTGGAAGACCTTGGGCAAATCCCTTTGCTTCTGTTGTCCATGGACCCAGGGCTGGATCCTCCAGTGCTTTCGGGAGCCAAACAGGTGGACACAGTGCATGAATGGGCTCAGGTGGGGGCTGGAGGCGTCTAGGTATTTGCCTGGTCTCCTGGGGACATAAGTGTCATGTGAACCCGTGGGCCCAGGGCCAGCAGATCTAGTGCTTTTTCAGGAGAAGCCAGGAATCGAGATATTTTTATCTTCTAACTTTTAGAAGTTGGCAACTAATTTCGATTTTCTTTTTTTACAGTACTCTGCTTGAAAATCTGGCAGCTTACTAAATTGGCAAGGCCATAGAGAAACAGGCACTCCCGTAATTAGGGGAAAACAAAATAGCACAGACCCTGTGGAGGGGAGTTTGGCTATATGTAGCAAAATCACACCGGAATTCATGCTTTAATCCAGCAATTCTACTTCTAGACATCTACTCCAAAGATATAGTGACAAAAATTCAGTAAGTGTGATGCTATCCTTTGCGATAATAGTATCGCAATAGTATACATACACGGTGCCAAAAAACAATAACAAAAGATGAATACAAGTCATGTATATACATTTTTTGGCACTCTAGATATATATATATATATATATATATATATATATATATATATTTAGAAATACACAATATATAGAAATAGCCCAAATATCCATAAGCAAGGAGCTACTTGAATAAACCATATCATGTTTTGCCAAAAATAAGACATAGCCAGACAATCAGCTCTGATGCGTCTTTTGGAGCAAAAAATTTAATATAAGACATGGTCTTATAGTAAAATAAGACCCATATATTATGTTATGTTATGTTATATATTATATGTTATGTTATGTTATATTTATTATACTATATTATATTATATTATATTATATTATATTATATTATACCTGGTCTTATAGTAAAATAAGACCGGGTCTTATATTAATATTTTGCTCCAAAAGACGCATTAGAGCTGATTGTCTGGCTAGGTCTTATCTTCAGGGAAACACAGTAGTATTAGGTTGGTGTAGAAGTAATTGTGGTTCTTGCAATGTTTTTTAATCTTTTAAACCACAATTACGTTTGCACCAACCTAATATATTCATATAATAGAGTATTATGAAGCAGAAAAAGCAAATAAAGAATAAATAAATAGTACTAGTAGGGAGGGCCTGAGCAGAGCAGGGGGAGTGGATAAAAGTGTGTATAGCACTGTGATTCTCAAAGTGGAGTCCCTGTACCAGCAGGATCTAGGAACTTGTTGGAATGCAAATTATAGGGCCCCACCCCAGATCTACTAAATCAGAAACTCTGGGAGTGCAATGCAGCAATCTGTGTTTTAACAAGGCTTCCAGATGATTCTGAAACAACTCAAGTCTGCAAATCACTGGTATAGGTTTTTTTATTTACCTAGGAATGAGGGGGATATACCTGTATTTAAATGTATATGTTTCTTAAAAAAATGATAAACTGTAAGATTAGAACTGGTTCCTGATAGGAACCTGATAGGAACCTTCCTGATAGGAAGGAGTAGACTAGAATGGAAAGAAATGGAAGCTAGACTGTTTTGAATATGCATTACCTTGTAGATTTGACTTTGCAACCATGTACATATTTTATAAAATTATGAAACAAAATTAAAGTTTGAAAATAGCAGTCTTCAAAAATGGAAAGCAAAATGAAACAATGAGCCTAATTATGTATCCAGTTTGTGCCATAACCAAACAGAGAAAAGTCCGACTGATTAAAAAATATGCTATGGACAAAGTTCAGCAAATACGTCTTTAACTGTTTTCTGTAATGATATCACATATCACATGTGTTGGTGTTGTTATCCTGAAATTATTGAGTGTGTTGTGGGATGAAGCTGATGAGTATTTATGTTAGCGTCATTGAGAACTGAAATTGGTAGGAGAAAGAAAATACAGAGTAAGAATGAGGCTAATTCAAAATGCTGTAGTTGTGAATCTGAAGTGCAAGTATCAGTATGAACTAAGGGATGCATTTTATCTTTAAAAAACACCATTTTCCTAACGCCATCCACTGAAAAGGCCTAGAAATAATAATTAGCCCGGTAGCAGGAACATCCCTTATGCTCAGATTCCAAATACTACTTCCTACTGAAAGGAACCAGGGCTCTGTGAAGAAAGGAGGGTGGGAAGGAAATGTATAGGATGGTCTGGAATCTCCTGTGACCCCAAAACAGGGAAGCTCCCGGGGGCTGTAGGGCAGGTCACGAATACCCAAGGAGAGGCTCCTATGGCGAAGAAGGGGATAAGTTGAGCATCAGCAAAGATAATTAACTCAAAATACATTATGTTTATATTCATGAATTCACAGTGATATTTAAAAAGCCAACCAGTGAATTCTTTTGAAAATGAAGGTGGAGAATTTTGAAAATGAAGGAGGAGAATCTAGCATTTATCCTGCATTTCCCATCCAAACCACAAGCTGCAGGGTAACAGTTCATATAAGGAAATTGCGTTTTTTGGAAAAATTCTGACCAATAATTGAAGAAGGAATAGTAGAGTTAGACATATCACCATTTTGATGAATTTATACATTTAGGCAGTAATTACCAATGGTTATTAACATCACAAATAGGGAAACGCCACACATGGTATGCCTCCTGATGGCAATATAATACAAGCTATGATGTATTCGTGCCAAAGTATGGAAACTACTATGGATCAAGCCCCTATTAAAACGCAAGGAGCTCGGGGAAGGAAGTCGTAGAAATGTAATCAGCAGAATTGAAACTGGGAAACTGTACGGGACAAACCATCTGGTTTCTTCAACAACTGAGTTGCAAGGGGGAGAAACATAGAAGGGGAACTTCTAGATGAGAAGACAATGAAGAGATATCAGCCAGTGGCTGTGTGTGCTCGTTATTTGGGGTCCAAATCAAACAGGGAAACTATGATAAAAAGAGAAAAGGAGACTAAGAAGATAGAAAATATGCGTAATGACTGATGAACTTTCATGATATTATGGAATTATTTAAATATGATGATGGCATTGAGGTGACGCTTCCTTTTGAAAGTCCTTATTTAGAGATATATACTAAAATATTTACAAGTGAAATGATATGACGTCTTGAATTTGCTTCAGAGTCATGGAGGAGGCAGGGGAATAGGTAGCCACAGACACAGAATGAATAATATTGAGCTTGGGAGATGGATACTTGGGATTCATTGTACCACCCTCTCTACTTTTATATATGCTTGCAACTTTCTATAACAAAAAAAATTTTTAATCTAATCCTACTTGAGTTTAACAGAAAAGATTCTAAGAAGAAATGCCTTTTAACCAGAAAAAAAGGGTTGAATTTCCAAAACATAAATTAAAAGGCGCTATCTGGGAGCCACATGTGACTCCAGCATGAAGTGGTTTAAAAAGTAAAAGGATGTTAAACGTTAGAGAGAGAAGAATGTGAAACACACCAAAACAGTCTGTGGCTCTTCTTCAAAATGTCATTTCGTTTTAGTTTACAAGAGCTAGTCTTTCATTGGCCTTGAATTGTTCATTCTGACAGAAAGTTTTACAATCAAACATTTAAAACCCCAGTTTCTGCCACCTCATCTACTCATCTGCATATTTTTTCCTGTGGCAGTCTAGGGAGAAATTGTCAAGGACTTTGAAATTGACCAAAGAGATGACTGAGTGCCTCCAATAAAAAGCCTTCAGTAGCTTCAAATGTTCCTTTCTAAATTATAAGGCTGAGTGGGGTCTCTGCGCCTTTCATTGTCTTCAAACTTGTTTACTACAACTCTGTAAATTATAGATAACTGAGAGCAACATCCACTAAATGATCTTGACCACAGACAAGCAAATGAATACAGCTCCATGGAGAGACAGTTGATTTCCTTACCCACCCTTCTCTCTAGAAAACGCCAGTCTTGTTGCATTTGGAAATCCACGTTAGCATTCCCCATTGACCTAAGTGTGATACTCTTATTTCTTCTTGGATCTAGCCGTAATACCTTACTGCTTTCCTCATTAATTAAGAGGTTAAACAAAATTCTTGACAATGTTCATGTCGTAGTTCATGTCGTATTTGCATGGAGGTCATAATTGTACCTTTTTGAACAATTATCCTTTAAGAGCAATAAGTATTCATTGAATATTTCCCAGTATTTGCTCATATGATTAGATGTCTGAAAGATGAAGAGATACTGGGGATCTGGGGATATGAGCATAGCAAAAGACAAGAACCCCACGTTGGTTAGTCAAACATTTATTGCATTTGAGGCATTACTACCAGGCTAGATTTATACAGACCAGTAGACTGGCATCCTGCTCTCAAATAATTTTCCACTTAGTAGGAGAGATGCGGTTTCAGTTGTGCAACAAATATTACGTACCAGATGAACACAATGTGATGCTTGCCTACATGAACTCACAACCTAGAGTGGGAGACACACAGATAGCACAGAAAAGGTCACTGTCATTTGGGAAATACTACGAGAGAGGTGAGTATTGGGTGTTGTGAAACCCAGAGTAGGGGCAGTTGGCTCAGCCCGATGGCTCAGGGAAGGCTCCGGGGAGGAAATAAAGCCAAAGTTCAATGTCAAAGGATGTAGAGTGGCTCTCCAGTGGAAAAGGTGGGGAAGAGGGACAGTGGGCAGAGATAACTGCATGCCCAGGGGCTTGGAAGAATAGAGCAGCTTTCTTGTGCCTTGAACATACTTCCAACATGATCGTTAAATTATCTACATATATTTCTCTCTCACAATCAATACAAATACACCGGAGGAAACCTTATTTTCCTCCGTTTCCTATTTACCTTCAGATTCTCCTAACTCAGCAAATGCTCAATAAGTGTTTATTGAACTCAAATGAGTTCAAATGCATACCAATGGTAGGTCTAAAACAAGGAAAATACAAAGGCACAGACGATTGCCACAAGTGCTCGGGGAAACAGGCCCATGGTATTAGAGAAACAAATTTAAAGGTATGAATGCTGTTTCTTTTTGTTGTTTTGAAACGAATGTTGATGCCTCTGCTTTTTGGCCTATAAAAGTCTCTTTTGTTTCCTTGCAGAGTGAAGAATTCCACATTTACACCCAGTATTGCACCAACTATCCGAGGTACGCATTGCTACTAATGTGCAGGAGTATGTTTGTTCGCTTTCGTGTTGTTTCAGATCATGTTGGTTGTTTTGTGGACATGTTGGTGTGAGGCCTTATGTGCCTTTCACTGTGCTGAGTACTGTGGGAAAACTGGAAAACATGCTGAGAACAGCTTACCGGGGTATCCAGATGTTGGTCCATTCAGGCTTGGGGTTCCTATCAGAGCCAGCGTAGGGGGAAAGCATGAGAGATCTTGAAAACAATTGCTAGGTGTCCTTCAATGGAAAACTAAATTGAATCAATGTGTTTGGCTAGAAGTCTTATCTATTAACCCTTTTGTACGTGTGCCATTATTTAAAAATATGAAAAGCATTGTTAATGAGGATATATAATCTAGCTGGAGAGAAAATACGTTATTTTTGCTGTATAAGTTCTATGAACTATATAAGGTTTATGGAGAAAGGAAAGCTCATGATACGCTTCGGTGAGAAGAGAGGACTCACGGTCTCACCTGGATTGTTGCCTCAGTGTTGCTTATACTGGGAGCACTCCTGGACGGTGTATTGACCATTTCAGGAAGGGAGTCGGGCTAAGACCATGAGTGACACTGTCGTGATTTCTTTTCTGTGCAGAAGACATTTATCGAGCACTTACTGATTCCTTACCACTCTGTAAAGTGCTATAAATACAAAATGTTGCTGAATTTAACTTTCATAGCAATCCAGAAATATTGAGGGATGAAAGAAAAGCACAATCACCATCATAGAGCCGGGTATATAATAGGTTCTCAGCCCCCGGTTCCCCGTCACCCCCTGCCCCATCCCCACTGTGCGGATGAAGTAATGAGGCGCCAATAGGTTTACTGAGTTTGCAAGAGTTATGACATAGCTGACGGGTGGCCCTACTAGGAGTCCCCAACCTCAGGCCTCTTGCTACTATAGCCTTGTTAGGTTTCTGAAGCGTTGCGATACCCGCCCCCACCCACCCCAGCCCACACCCGTGACCCCCACCCCCACCCCCTGTGTCAGTTTTCCCACGAGTTGTTATCCCCAGGACTTGATTTGTTATCCCTGGGACCAGCGAGGAAGATGAGAGCCAGGGAGATTTTACGTGCTCTGTAGCCAGTCTCAGTAGAGATATGGCCCTGAGGTTCAGGTGGGTGGTGGGCTCCACCTCGCAGAGAAGCCAGGAGGCTGAGCGCCTCATGCTGCTGCAGTAAGGAAGAACAAATGGGTCCCCTGCTCGGAGTGGCCCTGAAACGCCAGCACAGCTTAACAGGCCAAAGGGTCAGACTTCCCCGTGGTAAGATACTTTTCATTAGAGGATTTCAGTCTCCTCCTCTAGATATTGGTGAGGATACCTGGTTGTGGTGATTTATTTGGTTAGTGGCCAAGCAAAAACAAAACCAAACCTACATGCAGATGAGTACATTTATTACCATATGCCTCTGGGTGGAGACCTGCCCACAGTTTACAGTTTCACTTAAGCAATGTTCTCTCCTAAAGTTTCTACATCTGTGCTGAGGATATCAGGAAATTGTAGGATGCCCCATCTCAATCCACAGTCCTTAAACTGAAAACCAGCACTGTACCACACCCCCATGCAAAGAAATTCCAGGATCAATCGACATCTCCTGAGGGAAAGGAAAAAACATGCACACTCTGAAGAATCAGCGAAGTTCTGGACCCAATGATCGGGCTCCGAGGCACTAACGGTCTTCTTGGGAGATTATATCTGTATAAATTTCATTACAAACACATCATTTGAAGAAAGAACTTCTGAATTTGCAATTTAGGAAGTTTATATTAAGATTTTTCTGACTTAGTCATAAGAAAGAAGAGTATAAAATAAAGACAGCTTTTTATATACAGAGGGTGTAAAAATAATGTGTACACTTTTTAAGAAAGGAAAAAACTATTAAAATTGTAATACTCAATATACACCGATAACAAAAGATGAATACAAGTCACGTTTGACTTCTGCAATTGCAAGAGGTGTTCAAAGTGGTCACCATCAGTGTCCAGACACTTCTGATTATGGCGAACTACTGCTTGAGCACCGCTGACCAGTGTCCACTTGGATACGTATTTTTGGCACCCTCAGCACTAAGCTTCTTTCTTCAGGGTCAGGGGAAAGGCAGAGTCATTCGCACAAGCCTGTTGTTCATAGAGCACGGTTCGAAGCTTGGTGTAGGTTGGTAGGAAATAGAACTACCTCATTAGGAATCATATCCTTTGCCTTCTAGCGGTTTATATTCTTTTGAGGGTCAAAACCCTACTGAATGCAGTAGTGGGCTAGCAAATCAATAAATACAAATTAATGTAGTATGAGCTCAGTAATATGTCATAGAAGCAAAAGATACATTGTGAGATAAAGGAGTAGTTAAGTCCCAGCGAAGGGAGTTAAGGAGATCTTCCTGGAGGAAGTGTTTTGTTTTGTTTTTATTTTAAGTCTGACTTGAAGAAGGAAAGAAATGTGTTAGCAGAGAGACGCTCAGAACGCATTCTCAGGGAAGCAGGCACATCAAGTTCTCGCCCAGCTGTGCGGTTTTCATATTCATAGGAAGTTTTTTCATCTTATGCCCTTGTCTCCAATCAGTTTGCTGTCGAAGGCCTGAGGGTTCCTCTCCCCGGTCCTAACAAGCCAAGGATGCCAGGTGTTTCAGCCCATCTGACAATGTTTCTCCCCCTTTGGTTCCAGGCTGGTGGTAGTAAATGTCACCGGCACATCTTGACAGATGTCCCCCGTCTTCACACCAGGCCCGCCCCAGTGATTTCACTGTGAAGAGACACAAGGCCCACATCTGTCCCTCAGGGAGGGGTCCAGACCCAGTCAGGTCATTGTCCTCGGATGTCACCCTGTGCGCTGAACTTGGAGTTCAGTGTGCTCAGGATTGTGGCAGGTTCTGGTTCTTGGACAAGAGGTCCAGCCTCCATGTCGCCAAAAGCTACTGAGCAACTGGTACGACTCTAAAACCTTCACAAGGTCTTTGGTTACATGATGGAAGAAAGTTTTGAAATCTCAATTTAGGGGGGAAATAAACCTGTTTGAATAGATCATCCTCAAAGCAGATGGGCTCAAAGGGGTTTCTAATAGCTTAATTAGAAGCTATTGAAACTTCCTTTCAAGGAGTTTTATTGTGTTATTTGGCTCTGATTTTCTAAATTAATCCTGAAAACATATTACTCACTTGGGGAGAAATTACTTCCACCTGCTTCCTTCTAAGTTATGAGACCATAAGATTTTAATTTATGTGTGTGTGACTACACAAGCCCACTAGCTTGCTTTATGGATAAGCTATGAGCATTATTTCAACCATTCCCCTCGGATGCTTGGGGGCCGTACTGTTACCTTTGGGGAGGCTGGGATGGAGAAGGGATTCTGGCCTGCTTTTCTAATACACTCAGGGAGACATGTGCCTTGAGGAGCAGGGTTATCTGTGTCAGGAGCTGTCTTTCGAATGAGCAGAGCCACTTGGCAGAGGAAAGAGGAATCTGTTCAAAGATGCTGAAAGAGAAGTTGACCTGTGGGACAAGGTCTCCAAAAACCTGCACGTACTGTCCTGCAGTTTGTGCATTGTACAAAGACGACCGGCAGAAGAGGTGACAATGCCCAGCACGGGGCGAGATCTACTGGGAAGAAAGAGCTCCTTTTTCTTATTACAAAGATGCCTCCTCCTTGCAGTCTAACCTGTGGAAACTGAATACAGATGTGTAGTTTGAACACTGCACAAAGACACCCAGACAGGGCGCAATGGGGGGATAACAGCCAACAGAAATCCCCTTTGCCAAGCCATGTGTCGCCATCACTGTCAGAGTGTCTTTTTCTAATTCACCCACCAGAGACACACACACTGTCTCTGCCTTGCCCAGCGGCCTTCTAGTTTGGCTATAGCTCTGTTGCTTCCTTACCTGTTTTAGGGCATTGCATGAATGTTGGCATTTAAAACTTGAGTACCCATGTTCAGCATTACTATTGAGATTAAAAATATTTATTCTTCTTGCAGATCAGTGGCTGTGCTAACAGAGTGCATGAGGAACAAGACGCTGGCCAAATTCTTCAGGGAGCGTCAGGAAACTTTGAAGCACTCACTGCCCCTGGGGTCCTATCTCTTGAAACCAGTTCAGCGGATTCTCAAGTATCACCTCCTTTTGCATGTAAGTTTCTGCCTGTGCTTGAGTTCTTTCCAGGGAACGGGGATTTTGTGTGTATATATTAAGGGGGAAAAAAGAGCTGAAAAGGCTGGAGACATATGGAAACGTTTTCCATACTCGTACTTTACAACTGACTAATCTGCTTTGAGGAATTAGAGATATTTATATTCTAGGCCTGCAGCCCCATTGACAGCAGCCAAGTAAAAAGATTCATTTTAGCTCTGACTCTGACAGTGCTCAGGAGTACCTCGCTCTGGGCAGTGACTGTTTCAGGCAGGGAGATATCATGTTAATGAAAAACAGGTTTTTTTAATGTTTTATTTTATTTCCATGGGCCCAGATTCAGTAGGCAGTTGGGAGGGAGAGCGATTTGTCATAGATCGGCTTTCGTCTGAGCAAAGAGAAGGGGCTGAAAGGGGAGAAGACAGGTGAGCAACGTGATGAGTGATCTCGGAGCTGGGCTTAGCATCACTTCAGGATATCTTTTCTTTATATTATGTCCTGTTATTTGGACAAAATTCAAATAGGCTTTAGAAACAAAGGTAAATGTAGCACTCACATTCTCATTTTTTATCGTCTAAGGGAGATGATAAAAATGGGAAAAAGTTTTGTTGGAAGTTATTTTCATTCTGTAGGTAGGATTGGATTGCCCATGCTGCATGAGAAAGACAGTGGTTAGGAGCTGGGCTCTGGAGCACGACTGCCTGGGTTCAAATCCTATAAATGGCCCATGTTCACTGTGGCTCACAGGCAGTCAATAAAATTAAGCTATTATTTTTACTTTATTATCCTACTTTAAAATCTTTTCTTAAAGAGATTTTAATCCAGAGCTCCTTTCCATATCAGCATGCCTACAGTTTATATGTATCTCTTTTTAAATGACTCCAGATTTCTAACTTGGATAATCATTCCAGGATTGCTCAGTTCACACACATTTAAAATTTTAAGAACTCTTATGGTCCAACTTTACCAGAAATTTCTCAGCTTTGTCTTTTTGCCTGGGTGGCTCATCTTTGGAGAATCTTGTGTCCTATGAAGCCATATCAGAGATGTTTCTTTGTTCAATTGATATTAATGACCTCTTAGATTAGTGGGATTAATTTGCTAAATCAGTGTCCAAATAACTCTTAAGTAAATAATACTTGTCTCCGGGTAGATCTCTGCTGGAATTCTGCAAATATGGCATCTAAGACCAGTGTGTCCCAATAATTTCTAAGATAGTAAGGTGGTCATCAATCCAAAGAAAAGTCTAAGATCTCAGCAATAAGCGTGTCAGATGCAAGTGAAGAGCTTACAAAAAATTAATTGATTGGAAAATCAGCGCTCACTCTCAAAATTAAGAGTGTCTTAGTCAGTGCTGGCTTTGTAACGCAGTACCACAGACTTCATGGCTTAAGCAAAAAAATGGATTTCTCAGTTTCTGGAAGCCCAAAATCAGGGTGTCAGCATGGCTGAGTTCCGTTGAGAGTCTTCTGAGTTGCAGAGACTGACTTCTCCTTGTTTCCTCACATGCTGTAGAGAAGCCAGGGAGCTCTCTGGGGTCTCTTTTATAAGGGCACTCACCCCATATGGGCTCCACCCTCATGACCTAATCACCCCCAAAGACCAGCATCATACGGGTTAGGATTTCAACATATGAATTTTGGGTGAGACACAAACATTCAGTCTATAACAGCTGGTAGTAAAGGAAAAGGAGAAGAACAGTGGTTAATCAAAAACGAACTTCTGGTTGCCTTTGAAGTATTTTTGCTTTTATAGTTTAGAGTATTCCTTCTGTGTCATTCACGTCACTTCAAAGTGGTGTAGCCATCCATGAAGATCCCCACAAGAATACACTCTGTCCTTCTGAGTCTGATTGTTGATGAACAGGATGGCCTCTCAGACTCAAAGAAGAAAGAAAAAATTTTCTTTAATCTGGCTGTTGATCTGTCCTTACCTGGCAGTTGTTAGTTTGGTGGTGCAGTTTTGTAAGGTCTTTCTAACAGCTGAGTCTGAGCATGAAATGAAAACGTCAATTCTTTTCCAGTTTCTAGATAGTTGGAAAACTTTAGTACTCAGTAAAAGATTTATAAAGTACGGCTATAAAAGAATGGAGCTGATCTGCATAAGTTATACCGTAAGATTCAATCTCCATCCTTTAACTTAATGAACATGCATGATAAATGTTGTGGAAATGATCTAATTGACTACACTATCTTCTTACTGTTTTACACATTTATAAAGGGTTACTGTTGTTTTGGTTTTAAGAAGATACAGCTTCAATTTAATAAGCATTAATTGACCACCCGGCTCTCTGGTAAGCACCTGTAAGAAAATAAAGGTCTAAAGGAACTATGCAATAATCCCTCTCCTTACATTCTTAAAGATTCTAGGGACATGTTTGTTATGTGCTGGAAAGAATTAGAACAGAGATCGTGTCCCCTTCTTGTCTCCCCAGTGCTAGGCTAAGTGTCTGCTGACCATCAGAGAATGAGGAGTAGAACCGGGACAGCTTCCTCAAGCCTCGGAAGGATGCTCTTTAGAAAACTTGATTTGGGCTTTAAAGCCTTGACTATATGGAAATGCACTTGCTATAGAAGTATTTTTTTAAGGATAATGTCCACTATATTTTTAGTCTGTTGTGTATTAAGTCTTGTGAGAGACATTTTACTTCCTCTGGGAGAAAAAAATAGTTGTTTTCTATATTGTAAGAGTGGGAATTTTATTACAAGGCCGTCAGGCAGCTCAGAACTCTTCAACTCTAATATCAACTGTCATATCTCTTACAATCCTATCATATCTCTGTGAGACTTAATGGCCTGTGTACATGTTTTGTTTTTGTCCTCCCTGTCATGAAATTCCAATCTACTTCTATTTTTCCTAGCTCCGTTTTTTACTCCTATCTCACCATTTTGTAACAGATATTCCTGGTGAGTTATCTCAAAACCTTAAGGAATAATGTATAAATAATTAAGGAAAAATAGAATGAGGAACTAATCATAGACGTGTCATTTGTTTCAATGATTATATGAGGGGGAAAAATGAAAATAACTAGTTTTTTGTTGTTTTGGTGTGTTTTTTTAAGGAAATAGAAACTCACCTTGACAAGGACACAGAAGGCTATGATGTGGTGCAGGATGCTATAGACACCATGCAGCGGGTAGCCTGGCACATCAATGACATGAAGCGGAAACATGAACACGCAGTCCGGTTACAGGTGAGCCCTCGAGATGGTGGTGCCTGGTGGTGCCGCAGGGGCAGAGACTTATCATTTTCTAAGTCAAGTATTAAGGCTGCTCAAGTACTGCACTTCATTTATTGTCTTCGTCATTGTCCTCCCTGAAGAAAGCTCAGAACACCGATCATACTGATCGCTGTTTAACGTGGTATTTAAGAGAAAGTTACATGGTACCTTTTTAGCTAATAGTTTGCTCATAGCCTCTTCAATGACCCAAGTTAAAAATTGGAGCCTCCTGTGGCCTTCTCTTATGTTAATTAGAATAAGTAATTCTTGTTGAAAGCAACTTTCCCTAAGTTGTTTAAAGGGTCTTTAACTTCTATTCGTCTCTCACTAGTTCATGAAGTGGTGGATGTGTGCTAGTGGGGCAGGGGATACAGAGAAAGGAGAGCTAAGTCTGGAACCAGGCCCTTCGCAGCTACACATGGGACAAGACCTCACCACTACCTTTTAGATTTCTCATTTTTAAAATATGACAGACAAGGGTTTTGCTACGGTCCCTTCCAGCACCACTATTTTGAGCCCTACATCCCTGAAAACTTTCGCTAGATGCTAAGCCGATGGTCACGTCATGGGCACCTCAAAAGATACACCATTTAAAAACAAAAGATCGTGTTTGCCTAGAGGGAAGTCCCAGGCTCCGGGGTGTCCATGGAGTGAGTCATAAAAGCCTAGAGTGATTTCATGTTATGCAGAGTGCCTATACCCAATTCAGGAAAAAAGAACATTATTTGGCCCATAAATCCAAACAAAACTCTTGGTTTCATCGATAGGCAGCCAGGTATGGTGGATGCAATTGACTATCAGAAATCAAAGGAAGGCAACCTTCTCATCTTCCAGGCCATGCTTGTTTTTTGTAGCAGTAAGAAAAAGTTTAGTGCTTCATCATTCAAATGTTTTGTGGACATAATGTCAACCATAATATCTACTGTATTTTCAGAAGTGGCTAAATGACTGGTTTTTCATGCCTTAATGAATTTGTTTGGCATTCTGAAGACACTGCTAAGTCAGGCTCAGGCTTAGATTTATCTCCATTTCTATCCATTTCTACCAAAGAAGTTTTGGGTTGTCTTGTGGGCTGCTTAATTAAATGCGGTTTGTGAACATTTTCATTTTCCAAAGTAATAAAATCAGCTTCCTTAAAAACCATCGGTATGGCTGTCCAGTAAATACCAAAGAAACTTCAAAGTCATGTTATCCATTTATATCTATCAAGTTCCATTCAAAACATAGGGGTGAAGAAATGTTCATTTCCTCCCCCCACATAAATGGGATGACTATCAGGAAATTACTGAGATCTGTCTTGTATGATTTTTCACAGGCTTTAGTTTTGAGTTGCTTATATGTGGGGTAGAGTTCAGTTACCAGAAGGTTTCCAAGTCAATAACTGAAGGTTTTTGTCTGGAGAACAGGGGCTGAGAAAGTCAGGGGACACATGCCTATCTGAGATGGTCATATCAGCAGCCCCTTTACCTAAGTTTTGAAAGACATTAGGAGAGAGATGATTAAGGAATGGAAATACGTAATTGGCGACTCATCGACTAATAACTTGATTCATTTGTTAACTCTTAAGTAACACCACCCATAAAGGTATGTTAATGTCATGGATCATTAGACACCATGGAGCTCCATTAGACCCTGTCGAAGATATTTAGACACCATTCTCGAGGCTCAACAAATGGGCCACCTTGACCTTTGCCTTCCCACCTCCTGTTTAATCACATGGGCCATTCCCTGTTTCAGGAGATACAGAGTTTGCTCACTAACTGGAAGGGGCCAGACCTGACCAGCTACGGGGAACTGGTACTGGAAGGAACCTTCCGCATCCAGCGGGCCAAGAACGAGCGGACCCTCTTCCTCTTTGACAAGCTGCTTCTCATTACAAAGAAAAGAGACGACACGTTTACATACAAAGCTCACATCCTGGTACGTCTGCATATTGGTCACGGGCAAGGACTTCAGTCACTTGTGCCATTCCCTTCCAAGTGTGCCTCACCCTCTCTCCGCTCTCCCTCTCAGTGTGGCAACCTCATGCTCGTGGAAGTGATCCCCAAGGAGCCGCTCAGCTTCAGCGTCTTCCATTACAAGAATCCCAAGCTGCAGCACACGGTTCAGGTAACAGCAGTACCCCCGCCCCCTACGCAGCGTCCCGCTCCCTATGCCGTGCCCGCCTCCCTACGCAGTGCCCCCACCCCTATGCAATGCCCCCATCCCCTGACGCAGTGCCCGCACCCTGCCCTCGCCCGACGCAGTGTCCCTGCCCCCTACGCAATGCCCCCGTCCCCTGACGCAGTGCCCGCACCCCTCCCCCATCCAACGCAGTGTCCCCGCCCCTACGCAATACCCCCGTCCCCTGACGCAGTGCCCGCACCCCCTCCCCCATCCACCCCCTCCCCCATCCGACGCAGTGTTCCCACCCCTACGCAATACCCCCGTCCCCTGACGCAGTGCCCGCACCCCCTCCCCCATCCACCCCTCCCCCATCCGACGCAGTGTCCCCGCCCCTACGCAATACCCCCGTCCCCTGACGCAGTGCCCGCACCCCCTCCCCCATCCACCCCTCCCCCATCCGACGCAGTGTTCCCGCCCCCTACGCAATGCCCCCGTCCCCTGACGCAGTGCCCGCACCCCTCCCCCATCCGACGCAGTGTCCCCGCCCCTACGCAATACCCCCGTCCCCTGACGCAGTGCCCGCACGCCTGCCCCTGCCCGCCGCAGTGACCCCGCCCCTACAGTGACTCCGCCCCCTACGCAGTGTCCCACCTCCCACACAGTGCCCCCAACCGTCTACGCAGTGTCCCCTCCCACGCAGTTCCCACCTCCCTTCGCAGTGCCCCATCCCCCACCCAGTGCCCCTGTCCCCCCAGACAGCGCCCCCCCAGTGTCCCTGCTCCCCTACGCAGTGTCCCTCCTCCCACGCAGTGCCCCGGCCCCCTATGCAGTGACCCCGCCCCCTACGCAGTGCCCCCACCTCCCTACACAGAGCCCCCAACCCCCTATGCAGTGACCCTGCACCCTACAGTGCCCGCGCCCCCCTACGCAGTGCCCCCGTCCCCTACGCAGTGTCCCACCTCCCACGCAGAGCCCCCAACCCCCTACGCAGTGACCCTGCACCCTACGCAGCGACCCCGCCCCCTACGCAGTGTCCCACCTCCCACGCAGAGTCCCCAACCCCCTACGCAGTGACCCCGCCCCCTACGCAGTGCCCCCGCACCCTACGCAGTGTCCCACCTCCCATGCAGAGCCCCCAACCCCCTACGCAGCGACCCTGCACCCTACGCAGCGACCCCGCCCCCTACGCAGTGTCCCACCTCCCACGCAGAGCCCCCAACCCCCTACGCAGTGACCCTGCACCCTACGCAGCGACCCCGCCCCCTACGCAGTGTCCCACCTCCCACGCAGAGCCCCAACCCCCTACGCAGTGACCCCGCCCCCTACGCAGTGTCCCAGCCCCCACCCAGTGCCCCTGCCCCCCCGAGTGCCCCCCACACAGTGTCCCCGCTCCCCGCCGCAGTGACCCCGCCCCCTACGCAGTGTCCCAGCCCCCACCCAGTGCCCCTGCCCCCCTTAGAGTGCCCCCCACAGTGTCCCCGCTCCCCGCCGCAGTGACCCCGCCCCCTACGCAGTGTCCCAGCCCCCACCCAGTGCCCCTGCCCCCCTTAGAGTGCCCCCCACACAGTGTCCCCGCTCCCCGCCGCAGTGCCCCCGCCCCCTACGCAGTGTCCCACCTCCCACGCAGAACCCCCAACCCCCTACGCAGTGTCCCATCCCCCACCCAGTGCCCCTGCCCCCCCAGTGCCCCCCACACAGTGTCCCCGCTCCCCGCCGCAGTGCCCCGCCCCCTTATGCAGTGCCCCCTCACACAGTGCCCCTGCCTCCCTACGCAGTGACCTCACCCCCCTACAAGGCTCTCTCGCGGATGGTAAGCACCGTGTGTCAGGCAGCCTTTCCAGCGCTTGGTGGCCACGCGGTGCGTTTCCCATCTGTCAGAGGGTTGTAGGAGCATCTGCGTCCCATGAGTGGTGGAGGCGGAGTTGTCTGACTGTCCCAGTCTCTTTCCGGTAGGCGAAATCACAGCAAGACAAACGCCTGTGGGTTCTGCACCTGAAGAGACTGATCCTGGAGAATCACGCGGCCAAGATTCCAGCCAAGGTGAGAAACGAGGTCAACAAACAGTAAAATGTGAAGGAATTCAGGTCCCAGGAAGGCAGTCTGACAGGAATAAACATTGAACTTCAACGTACAGGAAATTGAGATATAGGCCATAAGAGATCAACTGAACCAGTCATGTATACTAAAAAAATTCACACGTAGGGAGAGTCTGTAGAGAGTTTGGGGTTTTTTTTTCTTTTTTTTTAATCGTTTTGGAGGCTTGAAAACAGAAAACAATAAGGAAAAAGCTGTACAGAAATGTCTAGAGAACTAGTAGAAACTAGTGTTATGAGAATTATTCAAAGGCGTACTAAGTACCTACGCTGAGTACAGCTGGCTGAAGTTCTGTGGCCGTGCTAGGAAAACAGGACCCAGGCTCAGCCATGCAGGGACTTGGAGGGATTGGCCAGCCCCATGATCATCAACCGTTTGCCAAACACGATGGATTAATAAAGGTATAGTGGTAATGAAGGTGTAGTGGTAATGAAGGTGTAGTGGTAATGAAGGTGTAGTGGTAATGAAGGTGTAGTGGTAATGAAGGTGTAGTGGTAATGAAGGTGTAGTGGTAATAAAGGTGTAGTGGTAATAAAGGTGTAGTGGTAATAAAGGTGTAGTGGTAATAAAGGTGTAGTGTTAAAGGTGTAGTGGTAATAAAGGTGTAGTGTTAAAGGTGTAGTGGTAATAAAGGTGTAGTGGTAATAAAGGTGTAGTGTTAAAGGTGTAGTGGTAATAAAGGTGTAGTGTTAAAGGTGTAGTGGTAATAAAGGTGTAGTGTTAAAGGTGTAGTGGTAATAAAGGTGTAGTGGTAATAAAGGTGTAGTGGTAATAAAGGTGTAGTGGTAATAAAGGTGTAGTGGTAATAAAGGTATAGTGGCAAAGCCACGTGTCGTGGAAGGATAAAGCATTCAGTTGCAGTGGCGTGGGGAGAGGAAGGAAACGCCTTTTACCTCAGTCTTGTGGGACGAGGAGTGTTTTGATTACGTGGGGGAAGCAGAAAAGACGAGCCGCGCAGAGAGAACAGCAGACAGAACCAGGAGATGCCCAGATGGAAGGCTCGAGGCCTCGGGACACGGAGGAGGACCTGCGGCTGGAGACGCGGAGGGCAGTCGGCTGGGCTGGGAAGGGCTTCGGTGAATAAATGCTGCTCCCGACGTGGACCAGCTCCCGAGTCGGTCCTCGCCGCGGAACCCCTTCCAGGACGGTGTGTCTCAAACAGGATCACGGCTGGTTCTCTTATCCTTGACCACACTGAGGAGTCTGGTGGTGTACGGGTGGTGGGACTCTACTGACGGTTTGGGAGCAAGGGCATGGCCTAGTGTGCCCCGCGTTCTGCGAGTGTAACTTTGGGGACAGTGTGTCGGATGGAGGCGTGACACTGGAGGCAGGGGAGGAACTAGCAAGCCACCACCGTAGTCCAGAAAAGAGATGAGGAACAGAGCCAGGGGCCACAGCATACGACGGGCAGCAGATGTAAAACCCATCACAGAGGCAGAGGGAACAGGATCTTGCCCGCTACGTGCATGAGGAGAGAGAGAAATAAAAGTCAAGGGTGAGTCAGGAGTTGGGCCAGCAGGATGGTGCCCTGAGGTCCAAGACGGGCTGCAAAGGGGAGGAACCGGTTGGATGGGAGTGAGAGGGGGCATGGACACGTGTGCAGGGCAGGTGTGCGGCAGGAGGAAAGTCACGTCTTGGAAGCTGAGGCCCTGGAGGCTGTCCCCACCCAGACAGTAACTGGAGCCCTGAGACGTGCTAGAAGGGCCCATAAAGATGTAGAAGGGAAAGAACCTTTGGGAATCCCAACATCTAAGTGATCTGCAAAGGGGCGGGGTTCTTTGAGAACAACCAAAGGAAGAGGAGCAATGGGTGTAAGAAAACCAGAGGAGACAGGGATGGTGACAAATGAAGGAAAGCATCTTAAGCAGAGGGATGGGTCAGAAACATCTTCCCTGAGCTGAGAGAGAAGCATGGTGAGAGGACAGAGAAACGGGGGTGGGTTTGAGGGAAGATAAAGGGTTTGATTTCACTGAAGTCAGTGGTAATGTCATCTCCGGGGTGGCAGTGAAGCAAAGATGGGGTTGGGTGCCTGAGGGAAAGTGGAAAGGGTCAGAACATTCCTAAAGAGTGGGATGACTACGAGACGGCAACAAAGACCCAACTGGAGCTGGCCACCGTGAATCAGGGCGATGAGGTCATTTTAAAATCTGCTCGACAACTCAGAAGCTAGTGTGGAGGGACCATGGTGCACGTGGGTTCCCCAAGGGTGGGGACAGGCAGAGCGGTGAGTGGGGAGGTGCTCATCAGCACGCATGGCTGTGACTGAGCAGGATTTCCAGGCTGAGAGGCTGAGTGCAGAGTGAAACCAACAGGGAACATAGACATGGGTTGAAGGGTGACTGGTCTTATAAAGTCAGAGAACTGGTTCAGCAGGAGTCAAAGGTGGGGAGATGGAAATATCCAGATCTGTAGTTCAGGAAGGGGCCTTTAGAGACCTGCCTTAGAGGAAGAGCAGGTCTGGGTGATGATAAAGTTCTAGGGGCCGCTATGATTGAGTGGTGCTGTTCTAGAGTGGAGGAAAAGGTTACGAGAGATAACGTGACAAGGAACTAGGGTGAGGGTAGAGAAGGGGTTATCCAGGTGGAGGGTGAAATGGTCCATGCCAGAGGGGAGGAGTGAAGTGGGGCAGAAAATGCGATCATGCTCCTGAGAATAGAACTGGGTGGAAAAGAAGGACAACTGAGATTTGTCAGAAAAGAGTCTAGGTTGCTCTTTGTATATTTTGAAAAGCGTTTGCAGCATGTTCCCAGAGGCTGTCAGCAATGGTTTTGTACCCAGGAAATGAATGTGCATAGGTGTGTGCACATTCTACTGAATAAAGCATGGAGGCTCATTTCGTCAGCATGTTACAAGACGTCAGGTAGCTTATGCACAGAGGCGGTTGCATTTCCTTCATCAGCAATCACTTGGATGCTGGCCCTGTGCCTTGGAATGCCCCTCTGAGCAATAGCCGAGTGTCTGTGATATGCCCCACCTATTGTTTACCTGTCTACTGGAAAACCAAAACTGCCAAAGGGATTAATAAAGGCAATTATAGTCCATTACCAAACAAGAATAGCTCAGAAACCTGTCCTCTTTCTCCCGCACTCGGTGTGTGGATTTCAGGCAGGTTTCCCTTTATGTGTTAAAGTGATTAATACATTACAATGGAATTTTTACCTAACTTCCTGATCCTTATAGAAACTAAACAGTATATTTTTCATCCACATCTTCTTGAGCACACATACATTGTGCTAAGTCCTTCGTATTCTTATTTCACCCTACGCAAAACACCTCCTGAGAAAGGCCTTATTCTCCCCATTCTAGAGAAGTAAAAACAGAGGCTCAGAGACTTTTAAGTAATTTGCCTAATTTATACGATTAGAACATGGCTGAGCCAAGGTTCAAACCCAGGTCTGTCTGGCTCCAACGAGCAAGTCTTAACCACATTGTTCCCAGTGGCAATGAAAATGCACTTATTTAATATTCTTTATTCATTTATGTTACAATAATTTTCTATTTAAGTATTGAGTTGAACTTTTCACTTCTTTCCTCAATTATTTCTTAAATTTTTTTTCTTAAAGCTTTCAAAATATATTTATTCCTATTAAATAAATGAATAATGGGGAATTTTTTTAACATCAAAGAATGTATCACTGGTTTAATAATGTTAACACAGCTGTTGGAATTTCATTAGTATAAGCTCCTCCCCAATCTCCTTCCAGCCCTTTAATTCAGTGATGGTCCCTGGCTGACTCCTAGTGGAAAATGTGGGACTTGTATTTTTTGAAATTAAATGTTAAGAGGGGAGAAAAACAGTGTTCTTGAAATCAAACTTAATACCAGAAAACTTCTTGGAAATAGCCATATTGCCTATTCATATACATGGTAGATAAACTCTCATCCAGATTAATTGAGAATAAAGGTAAAAATAGAGATTTTGGCATTTTATATATCCATATGGTTCTATAAATGCACTTCACAGAAATTGATCTAATGTCCGTGTGAAATTAATTTCAACTAGTAGTCTCAAAGTCTGAATGTATGATAAAAAAAAAATCAGTGTTATAAAAACCCAAACATGTATTTTCTCAAAATTATGGTGATTGCATCAAGGCCTTTTCTTTACCCCCTTTTTAAAATTAAATATAATTGCCACTTAGCCTAAATATTTTTACTGTGATATCACAGATGGGGCAAAATAAAACTAAATTAATTTTTAAAGTTACTTTTAGCATAATGTTTGTAGGTTCCATTACACTACCCTTGAAAAATGAAAATTATATTAAAGGTGCAAGAAAGGCTACACAAACGAATTTTTTTTTTTTGAATCCTCAGGCAAAATGACTCATGTTAGGGTAATTAACTTACCTTTTTATATCCCCCTAAACATTCATAACATATGGCAGCAATAACAATTTTTAAAAGGCTCAAAGCGTTAAACTTCAGAAGGTTAAGGCTGAGGTGTGGAGAAGTATGTGTAGAAGAAGCAAGAGTCAAGGTCATCAGGCCCAGTCGCTTGGGGGGTGGATGGTAACCAACTCAGGTTGAGTGATTGTCATTTGGTCCTAGTAGCAACTCTGGAAGGTAGGTCCTATCTTATTATCTTAAGGCTGAGGAAATATTCAGAGATGTGAGAGCACCCACTTACTTCAGTGCCAGAGCTGGGGTGGCAAAACGTGTCCTTCAGAGTCCTTCCCCCACACCACAGCTCTTTCTCTCCCTCTTGGAGATTCTAGGGCACACACAGAAAGATGGTAGGTGCAGGGGTACTGTAGGGAGCCAGGAGAGGGAGCTGATGATAATTTCATAGCATTTGGAAAGAGGAAAACAGAGGAAACTTCCAGCAACCTTTTTTGCAATCAACTCGAAATAGTTATAAGGCTGCAGTGATACGGGGAAGGCTGGTCGTGTAGCTCCTAGGCCTTATCCTTTGTGCTTTGGGTTCAGTAGACCAGGATTGGGTAGCAGAAATCTGCATTTTGTAATAAGCCGATCAGCAGAGACTAATGGTCCGCCAGGTTTTGGAACCTTTAGTGAAATGTTTCCTTTCTCTCCCCTCTCTCCCCTTCCCCCACCCCTTTGTCGCTTTTTTTGCCTTCCTCCTCCCTCCCTTTCTTTCCAGGAGGGGACTGTAAGCTTAGCTCTGGTCCATCAATTATGCAGCATCTACTCCACACAAGCCCTTGAACTATGTGTTAATGCCGAAAAGAAATATTGAGGGGTTTTTTTTTAAGTTTTTCAAAAACCACTAGTTTAGGTGGTATAAGGCTCATATTAAAATTGGTAGTTTAAAGCAGAAACAAACAAATAAAAAAGGTAATTGCAATTATAGCTACATTTTCTTTTCTTTCAGGCTAAGCAAGCAATACTTGAGATGGATGCCATGCGTAAGTTTTGTTTTCTTAACAGAATTTGAAATTGTTATCTACAATTTCAAATTTTCTATCTTACAATTTATAAAATTTTCACATTTTCTATCTTAAAATTTATAAAAATGTCAATTGTAAGAAAGTAGCAGCTCGCTATTCACTGTTCTCACATATAGTCAGCAGACAGTATCATCTCTTCCGACCACATTGACCTGTTGCTACACTGATGTCTCCTGGTTTATCTGTGAGTCACCCCATGTCTGGTTGCATGTTTAGGTTTCTGTATTAACTAATCATGTAAGATACGCTTCCAGGGTCAACACTTACCCCCACCTTCACCACCATTAAAAATTCAGGTCCCACAGTACCTTTCCCACTTCACCTTATAGACAGAAAAGCTATGTGTTGATTATCTGCAAGAATCACACTAACTAGATGGATAGTTATTGGTTTTCCCAAGGCAGCACACATTTTAAAATTATAACTGCCCCACGTGTGTGGTTGTATTTCTAGGCTCATACAAGCAGGCAGAGAATTAATATAAGTGAGGTCTTTCCCATAAAATAAGACCATGTTCAACAGCACTTATCACATCCTTGTTACCTCCCAGATTAAGGAGAAAAACAAAGAGAAACGATGACATTCAAGACTGACAACCAAGTCTGACAAACTTTTACTTAAAACTTTCTAAATAACTTATTTTCGAGAAACCTCTCTCCAAGTACAAACACTGATTCACTTGCCCTCAACCTGTTGGTTGTTCACGCTCCAGAAGAAAAAAGAAACATTTCCGAAGTAGAAAAATGAGCATCACCGTGATGGTGGCTGAGAGTCCCCATTTCACGTCCAGTGACGCAAGGTGATCCGCACCAGAATGCTGGGCTGGGGTTCATTGCCCCCTGGTCTCTAAATTCCCGTATTTTATTCAGTGGAAATCTCTTAAGTTTTTTTGTTTTTGTTTTTTAATAAAAGCACTCTGAAGAGAAGGCAAGGTCATGGGTGAGATGTGAGACTTAGGAAAGAAAATGGGGATCTGGAGAGGTCACCTATTGTGACAAGCTACTTTCAATAAAATGATTTACTTCCAGGCTCTCGGCTAGCTCTTGGACACCATTAAGATTTTATGGTGCACAGAATAATTCAGCCACTAATTGGTGCCACATATCTTGTCTTCTAGGACCAGGACTAGACCCGAGTGGCCCAGCCTAGAAAAATAACCTTTTTTGCCCTACCCTGACTTTGCGCTTGGCTGAGTGTGAACAGAGTAGGCCAGTCCGTTGGACCAAATGACCTCATTTATGTAACTTTGCCACTGACATTGGAGAAGGGTATGTGGTCTTTACAACCCTCCAAACTTTCGAGAACTTTCTCGATACCCTTGCAGAGCCTTAACCCCAATTCGAAGAACACCAGTTTATAGCTCAGTCCTAAATTGTTACCCTCAGGCTTCAGCGTGCAGATGATCATGGATTATGTGGTAATACTTTAGGATTAGACCAGGTTTTCTTAATCCAAAAATATATGTACCCCTCAGATGGGGTAGAAAAACATAAACTATGAAATTAAATGAAAATCCCTTTTCTGATAGGAGGACCAAAAACATTTATCAGATGTTGAAAGGAGCAATGTCTAGACAAATACTAAGAGTCACTACACTGGAGGACAGCTTCTTCCACTGGGACAGGCAGGGCTCCACATCCTCTACCACAGCGCCGGGCACAGATGCCTCACCAAATTCTCCGGATGGTTTTATTTTGACAGGACCTCTGTTGTGGCCTGTCACCACCGCTCATCAGGGGCCTTGGTAATAGTAAGTTCAGCTGCAGGGAGTTTTATTTTAATGGCATTTTCTGACCTCTGTGGGCCATAGGATTGCAAATGTTTCTGGGCTGTAGTAGGAAGTTATCGAGTGTGTGTGTGTGTGTGTGTGTGTGTGTGTGAGAGAGAGAGAGAGAGAGAGAGAGAGAGAGAGAGAGAGAGAAAGCGCTTAACTTGCTAACACACTCCTGGAAGTCCCAATGTAAACATAGACCTGCGATACATATTCAACACCAATTATGGAAGGAGGGATATATCTATCGTCTGTGGAAGGAGAATAAATGCAAGTTGTACCCATATTCTTAGAAGTCACGGAACGCCTCATTCTTATAGATGCGTGTGGTTCTCTTTCCAGATTATCCGGGCTTCTGCTACAGTCCTGAGGGAGAGACAAAAGCACATTGTGGTTCTAAAGACGGTTCCACTCCTTATCGGCTGAGAAGAAAATCTGGTAAATAGGATGCTATAATCAAACTTTACTAAGGATGGGAGACTGGAAGTGAAAGTGCCTTTTGGTCGGACAAAAAGGCATCTACTTTCTGGTTTTGAGCTTGCGGACAGTTTGAATACATTAGAGGTTGTGTGAAGACAGGGCTCTCTAGCATTTGTTCAAAAACTCTTCTACTTAACTCTCCATTTTCCAGTGAATATAACAGATACCCAACAAGTAACTTTGCATAGCGTCTTACCATTGGCACACAGGTACTTAAACCCTATTTCCTACAACTAGTGAAAAATTGTGTCCTATACATGACACATACAAAAGATTATTCAAACCTAAAATTTTAACATATAGTTTGCTGAACCAGACTCCAGGTAGTATTCCCTTAGCCCTCAGATATTTTTGTTTTATTTGAATCAGTATTCATTGAGTACCGACCTAATCGCCTGAACAGTGCTAATGCCCGAGAATGTAAGAATAAATAACACACGTGATTCCTACTTGCAAGTTCACACTCTGGTGGGAGAGTCAAAAAGGTGACTAAATATCAGTTTTTATAATGGAGCTATGGTAGGGGTTAAAGGGAAGGAAGCGTGGAGAGACAGAGGAGGGAGGAGGCTTCACAGAGCAGAAGTACCCAGATGGAATCTGGGGGCTGAAGAGGTAGATGGGGCAGAAATATTATTAGGTTGGTGCAAAAGTAACTGCAGTTTAAAAGGTTAAAACGAATTGCAAAAACTGCTGTTATTTTTGCTGCAACCTAAAAATAGCACACGCAGAGGCCCTGAGACTTGAGTCAGCATCTCTTACTTACCTAGGGCATCTATTACCAGTTGTCCAGCCTGGCTGGGATGTGGGGTGGAGCGGGGGCTGGTGGTGCAGGCGGAGGTGGGAAAAGGGAAATGGAGAGAGGTACTGCTGGAGATACAGAGAGGCCTGATCGTGGAAGGTGAGTAGGACACGCAGAGGGTTTAAACTTGATCCTGCAAGCTATGGCAAGATTGTAAGCAATGACATATTTGCCTTTTAAAAAGAAAATTCTAGCTCAATGTGGAAAATGAAGTAGACAGGGACAGCCTCTTACCTGGATTGCAAAGACTGGATTAAGATAGTGGTGACTGGGTTGGAGCATTACTGGGATCCCATAGGCTGTGATGGAGGAAAACAGAAATTTAGAATGATGTCCTGGTCACTAACTTTAGAGGGTAGTGTCAGTGGCCACCAACATAAGACACAGACGAAGGAGCAGATATCGGGGGAGACTGGGCAGCTGAGATTGAGACGTGTTGGGTTTGCTAGGTCTGTGGGCATGTTGGGAAATGTCACATTGGCAGCTGGCATTTGAAGTCTGAGGCTTGGGGCAGGGGTCTGGCATAAGAATATAAAATTGACCGTTATCACTTTCTAGGTGGTAGTCAAAGCTAAGAAAATTGCTCTACTAGATGGTAGGGTTGGTTTTCTGTGATGTGACTTCTGATTGAACAGCTAATATTTCTCTTACAATTTTGATGAGGTGAATGTCTTGCTAAATGTCTAAGCAAGGGGGATTTAGGTGACTTTGAAAGAAAATTTCTAGAGCTCAATTTGCCTATAAACTAATAATTCATTTATAATGAAAATAATCTGTATTTGGTGCAAATGATGCTGTCTTTATTTTTCTCTCAGAACCTTCACGATCACATAAAGTTTTGAAGACCAGCGGTAAGTCCAAAATTTTTTTTTTCCATTTTGTCAATATCTACTAAGTCAAACCATACACACACACACACACACACACACACACACACACACAGCCCACCAGATGAATTACAGTTTAACAGATTTGATTAACTTCTATAGTAATAATGCCGTTATAAAATGTAAAGCCAAATGACATAAAAATGTTTGCCATATAGGTAACAGGTATAAAAAGATTAATATCCTTATTATATAAAGAACCCCTATACATCAAAAAGAAGAGACAAAGGACTCTTTAAAGGCAGAGAATATAAATGGGCAGTTTCATAAAAGAAACACAAACTGCCAATAAAATTTCGGCAATATAAATGATCACCTGTATTAGTAATGAGAAAAATCACATTTAGAGGAGATGGAGGGGAAGCTGTGAGCTTGGCCAAAAGATATAGAAAAACAGGCACTCTGAAACTATTGCTGTGTAAATTTCTGCAACCACTTCGGAGCAGAATTTGGGAATGTCCATTTACATTTCAAATGTGCATCTGCCCTTGACCCAACAGTTTCATTTTTCCCACTTTTATAATTTTCACAGTGTATACTTCATGTGTAGAAGTAGATTTCACAGTATACTTCCTGTGTAGAAGTACTCACCCAAATGTGGATAGGTTTTGTGTGTGTGTGTGTGTGTGTGTGTGTGTGTGTGTGTATTCTTTGCAGTGTTTGTAATAGCTCATTTAGTGGGAAATGGTTAAATAAGTTGTAGAATTTCCCGGGATACTACAGGGAATATTCTGCAGCTGTCAAAAAGAAGGAAGTATGTCTCTATCTACTGACAACAGTGTCCATATATATTTAGCAGGAAATGCAATGTTGCATATTGCACCTTTATTTAAAACAAAACAAAACAAAACAAAAAACTGTGCATTATGCTGGGATGGGGCAGCAGGTCGGGGCCCTAGAAGATGAACATCAGATTGTTAAGTGTGGTTACCTCTCCCAGGTGGGATTTGTAGAGAGGGGTCAATCACTTTTTACTTTATATGCTTCTGTAATTAAACGTTTTGTAAAGACGAGACACTTATAGTCAAGGTGTCTGTAAAGGTCTTTATAAGGATGTAGCTCTGTAAATCCCTCCCCACAATTCCAGGCACACCACTCCTTAGCACAGCACCAACGTGACCCAGTTGATAAATGCTCTATCTTTCCGTTAAAACCAATAAAATGTTTTAAATTAACAGAAGCATAGTCATGTTGTATGGTTTAGGGCAGGTGGATTTTTTTCAGGTAATACATATTTTGGGAGGAAGCTTTTGAGACTTATTAATGTGAATTGGTACATTGCTCTCAGGGATTAAAGACGATACTTAACACGCAAATGTATGTAAGGTTGTTTTTACATATAGTACAGGGCATATAACTAGAGTAACAGAGAGGCATATTCTGAAAATTAGGTCTAAAGGGCCCAGATTGGGCTTCAATTATGAACAATAACTATAAAAGTCCTTTAAAATAGAAGTGCTAACCTATACGTAAAGTACATTTTTAATCCTGAGACTTAAAAGAAAACAACTTTTGTTTTTCAGAAACAGCACAAGACATCCAAAAGGTAAGCACTATTACATTTCTTTTTGAAATCTTTACTGGAGGCACTTTTTATAGATACTCTTACATATCTCATCCCCAGCCTGTGTTCCAAGTATAAACAATTATTTTCCATTTTGACAGATTTAAGTGAGGACTCGTCCTTATAACTGCCTCTCTCCCTCCCCTGCTTCATCTCTCCAAACTAAGGCAACAATTTCTTCATCCCTCTGCTCTTGCCTCAGACGCCGTAAGGATGTAAAAGCCACACAGTGCTAGTGTGGTCCATCCACGTGGCCCTGTGCCTCTGTGCCGTAAGACCAGGGCTTTTACATCCTGAGTATTGGTCCTTTCTCAAAGAATTAGCCTTCAGTCACAAAGACCCTCTTCTAAGAATATGGTCCTGCTGCTCATATAAGAGTCATAATCATATGTCATAACAATGAAACTACACGATACCAAGTTTTGATTTTTCTCCCTCTGATAAAAGGCTAGGAAAGGAGAAATAAAAATGGCATTCTCCATTGGAAGATGTATATCCAAATTTATTACCTATGATGGATGAATAGATACTGCATCCTGACCTGAATAAACCACGTCCAATATGGCTACCGATCAGTTGTCTCAATGAACAATTCTGACAGAACTGATTGTGGCTACTTTTTTAACGTTCTGTATCTATAAGGATGTCACTATAAAAACTCTTCCCCCACAATTCCACTCGCATGACTCCTTAGTACATGGACAGAGTGACCCTGTTACTAAACACTGTATCTTTCAGTTAAACCCAATAATATGTCTAAAAGTCAACATAATCTTATCACTAAGTGATTTTCCTAAAATTAGGGCATGGGGATTTTTCTTTTTTTCAGGTAGAACACATTTTCGTTTGGAAGCTTTTGAAAGTTATTAACATTAATTGGATCATTGTCCTGAAATTTGGCGTGAGATTTTGAGTTTTTAAATCTATTTGATTTTCATAAACAAATTAAATGTGATAATGTTTTTAAAAGTGCATATTATAGTACTTGGCATAAAGCAAGTGCTCCATAAATGACAGCTATTACCATATTATTATTAAATAGCCATAATGCCTAGATGTGGAAAAATAGGGAAAAAATGTTCATCTTGGCTTTTGTGAAACTGAGAAATCTAAACTATGTGCTTCTACGTTGTGCCTAATCCATATACGAACTTCCCTTCAGTTCTCCTGATGATTTATTCGATGTAAAATTTCAGCTTCCAAAGTACTGCTATCTTCATCTCAAGTGTAATTACCTTAAAAATATACTTTGATATTAACAATGCAGGTTTCCTAATTTTCTAAAATGTCTGGGGATTTTTCTGGGATGAAAGGTTTTAAGAAGATATTCTGGCTGTTCACAAAATCGTTTTTGTTATACTCTCAAAATGTTTTGTCGTGATTTAGCTAGTTAATACTAACTTGTTTATTTCGTAAAATGTAGTTACCGGGTGCTTATATTTTATAAACATTATTCCAGAGCAGTCTGAGTAAGATGAAAGAAGAGAGATAATAAAAGGTAGAGGGGGAAAAACATAGAGCCATAAATATAAAACTGTATCTATATGTGTGTGTGTGTGTTCATTTATTCCTAAGCCTCAAATGGTCCATGGTTTTACTATGTGGGAAAAAAGGAACAAAAGATTAAACAACTAATTGTACCTTTTTTTAGTTTTAAATTTTTAATAGAAAAACAACATTTAGAATGAAATTTTATTCTTGCCCTCCCTTTCTTCTCTTCTCTCCCTGACAGACAGGCAGGCAGGCAGATGTATTCACAGGTAGATCTTCCAAGGCGATATGTATCCCAGTTTCATTGACAAGTGATGAAAAACATCTTGCGAATTTGACATTTCCAATAGGTTACTGTAGTGTTTTGATCAGAAAATATGTCCCTGATACTAATTAGTTTGAACCCGTCTTAACCCTTTCAAATTAACTCTTTGAAGCTAATCCTTATAACTACAGAGGGCCTCAGAGGGCAGTCCACTCCCGTTCTGCACAATTGAGCTCCATCAAGAAAAGTTCCAAGTTATAAAAGACCCCATTGTTTCATTTGATTAGGCATCATTAGTGTCACTCATATTTTACTTACTAACAGGCATCTAAATATTACTTAATTAAATGTATTTTGAAAGAAAGCAAAATTTTCATTAGCTCAACAGTGGATTAAATTACATTCCTACCACAAAGGCTCTTTGCCTAGAATCTGTAAGCCAAGCCAGTGCTGGTCAGGTTCATCGCAGGCCTGCAGATTTAAGGGAAAAACCAGGGAAAACCAGTGCAGTCGGATCACTGGCCCGGGGTCTGGTACACCAACAACCACAGTAAGACTCTTAGGAGTCAAACCCCAGATAGAAACCAGGTAGAAATCAGATAGCCCTTGACCCCTGTGTATGTTCCTTCATAGAATGGTATTTGCCAAGTGTACATCGGAATTGTTTGAAGTATCTAAGAGGTTTGTGTATTTAGCTGATTCCCGGCATTGGGATAAGGGATTTGGACTCAGACCTGGATTTGCATCTTAGTTTTTCTACTGACTACTGAAAGCAAGTTACGGAATCTTTATAAGCTTAGCCATCCTTACTGTGGAACTGGTACAATCCTATCTAATTCACAGAGTGATTGTGACCATTAAGTTTGGAGAAGGTCTGCAAACAGCCCCAGCCTATTTCTATGCAAATAGAGCTCTTGTCCTTTCTGCCCCGTTTGCAAAAATTTGAGGTGTTTTTCAACTCAATTAAAATGAACAATGTTTACTGATCATTTTCTTTAAGAATATTACAGTCTAGTGGAAGAGGCAATGAGTAATGCAGGAAAATGTCATAAGTTATGTGTCCATGGTGCATTCAATCGGTATGTTTCTTATTCTCAGGTTTCCAGAGAGGAAGGGTCTCCCCAGCGAACTTCAGCAGGGCCATCTCCCGCCCAGAGGAATAGTCAACCCAGCAGTTCTGCCATTCTGAGCGTGCTTCGTGGGGGTGGAACGGTCAGAAACATCTGGACGGACCACCAGATCAGACAAGCCTTGTTCCCCAGTCGACGGTCCCCACAGGAGAATGAAGATGATGAAGATGATTATCAGATGTTTGTGCCATCCTTTTCCTCTTCAGATTTGAACTCTACCAGACTGTGTGAGGATAGCACTTCAAGTCGCCCTTGCAGTTGGCATATGGGACAGATTGAGTCCACTGAGACCCCCAGCTCTGGCCACAGGGTTGTACGGAGGGCCAGCAGTGCTGGTGAGAGCAACATGTCCCCTTCTGAAATAAGAACTAGGGACAGCGATGGCTCTCAGTACAGTCCCCGAAGGGAGCTGCAGAATGACCCTAAAACAGAAGGGCAGGATAGAATGACTCCCTTTGGGTCATCTATAGAGCTGACTATCGACGATATAGACCATGTCTATGACAACATAAGTTATGAGGACTTAAAACTAATGGTTGCAAAACGGGAAGAAGCTGAATCCACTCCCCCCAAATTAGCCAGGGACTCTGTTCGCCCCAAAAGCACCCCAGAGCTAGCCTTCTCAAAGAGGCAAGCTGGCCACGAGAAGAGCTCTCTGCACACAAAGAGAGATGGAGCTGTGACAGGTCGACAGCTATCAAACCAAAGCACACATGAACTTGAGGTGGTTGAGGAAAATATTTACGACACTATAGGGTTCCCAGATCCACCCTCGCTGGATTTCCAATGCAGCAGCCTAAAGCATAACAAGAGGACCACTTTCTTAGGTCTGGAAGCCGACTTTGCGTGCTGTGACAGCCTGAGGCCCTTTGTTTCCCAGGATAGCCTCCAATTCAGCGAGGACGAAACCCCTTACCACCAGGGAGCCTCTGATAATGATTACTTGAGTTTGCTGTATAATTCTTTCAGCTGTAACTTGTCTATAGCTGATAAGTCTATATCTGATCAACTGTCTGAAGAAGTAGACGAAATCTGGAATGACCTGGAAAATTACATCAAGAAAAATGAAGTCAAAGCTAGAGACCGGCTCCTTGCAGCATTTCCTGTCAGCAAAGATGATGTGCAAGACAGACTGCACTCCGAGAGCACACCTGAGCTGAGCAAAGAAACAGAACACGCCATGTCTACACTCTCACTCCCTGAGAGCCATGCCTTCCTCACGCCGCTGAAAGACAGGCCTGGCAGAGCTAGCCGGGCCAGTTGCCCGTTCGAAGAAGACTTGATATCTAAAGAAGGCTCTTTTATGAGTCTTAACCGGCTATCTCTGGCAAGTGAAGTACCTCCCATGGAAAATCCCTATGACTTGGCCAACAGCAGTCTGTCCCAAACAGACCTGGAAAACCCTGACCCTGGGGTGGAGGCCACAGATAAGACAAAAAGCAGGGTTTTTATGATGGCTAGGCAGTACAGTCAGAAGATTAAGAAGGCAAATCAACTTTTAAAAGTGAAAAGCCCAGAGTTGGAGCAGCCACCCGCCAGCCAGCTGCATAAATCTGTGCATAAAGATCTGGCAGCCATCTTGGAAGAAAAGAAGCAAGGAGGGCCTGCCATCGGTACGTTCCTTCACACCGCTTTTCTTCTTTATTGAAAGTAAGATGTGAGAGCAGCTCTCAGGTTCTAATGTCCTTAAAACCGTGAGAATATTGTCACTCAGACGTTCATTCTCTCGGAGTGAGACCACAGACTTACTAATGTGGGCTGACAAAAATATAATTGCCTCCCCTAACCTTTCTAAGTGCTTCTGGCTGGGCTAATAGGTTAACGTAAGACAGATTAACAGGGAAAAAGTCCAAAATCTATTATAGATGTACAGGTGAGGGTGCCAGAAGGATATGACAACTAACAACACACTGGTCAGTTGGGGCTTAGGTGCCATCTTGAGCTAAAGAGAAGTGGATAGTGTTTGGGGACTTCAAAGGGCAGGAAAGCAATTCACATGGACATGGAAAAGCAAATGTTTGGTAAAGAAATGTTTGCTGGGCCATCTTTAACAATGGGACACAGGGAGGACATTGAACAAATGGGCCTTGCGTGGTTCCTCCCTATCGATCACACCTAGTTCATATAAAACTAGTTATCTGTGATGATAGCTCCCTTCCTGGAGAAGCTCCTCTATCTAAATCCCTTTTGGGCAATTAGGGGGAAGGTCAAAGGTTTTTCCTGAGTCTTTCTTTTCTTCAAATAACCGGCTTTAAATAATCCCTATCCCAAAAGGCATATTTTGAGTTGGCAAACTCTGCTTCCCTTCACTAACAAACACAGACGAGGCCGTGACTCGCCTTTCCCACTTCACCGACTCACACAAGTTGCAGCGTGATGTGGTCTCGGAGGGTTTTGTTGTACGTGTAACATTGTCACTACAGATTTGATATTTTAAGTAAGAGCTTAATATAATCTGAACTGTGAAAAACGATCAGTTTTACTTGTGGTATCTAGTGCTTTTCCCCACGTATTGGTGTTAGGAGGAGGAGTAGCTTGCATAAGCTTTTAAGGTTTGGAAACATATGGAATAGGATTTTTCTCTGCTCCAGAATCCCAACAAAAGTGCCTACTCATCCTAAGAGACAAAAAGTCTGTTTTGCATTATTTTTTAGCTGTTCACACTATATCTCAATTGTTTTCTCACGTATTTCTGTTACTAGTTAATTTTTTTTAAAAAGCTGCTGTAATGCATTTAATACTATCTCATTTGGTATTCGTATATATGCTTCCAAGAAATTTAATTCTTTTAGTCAAGCCTCCTTTGTGGGGCAGAACTAAGCCAGGATCTCACGTCTCATATTGGTATGATTAGGACTAAAGGAATGAGAGGTTCACAGCTGGACTTTTTTTCTCTGTTATACAGAAGTACATATTCCACGGCTAAATTTGAAAGGGCTTAGAAGGACGAAACTTAACACTGATCAATAGTCATAGAGCATAGATGTAAATAAAGTACACGATTGTCATTGAAAGAAAAAATACCTGAGGGTACTGGCTCTCTCACCTGAGCAACTTTCACCTCCAGATCCAGAGACATTGCTGGGGTAAGGCCCAGGAATTAGCATTTTAAATCAGTGTGTCCTTTCAGTCATATTTAAGAATTCCCTGCCCTAGATTTTCTGACAGAGAACCGTGTCAGTATCAAATGAGAGGCAGCAGTTTTCCAATTAAAGTAAAAAAAAACCCAGATGGCTCAGTGTTAAGGGCACATTCAGATACTTAGCTTGATGGGGAAAGGGCTCATCTAGCCGGGTTGATGCCACTACCCTCTTTATCTCCATGGAAATCAGAGAATACGAAGGGGACATCCAAGTCCTAAATGAATCCACAAGTTACATGACAAGACTGGAGGGAATTTTTTTTTTAAGGTTGAGAGTATTTAGGAAATTGTCTAAAGCTTTACTCTTTTCCTAGAGCTAGTCATACAGTAAAATTTCTGAACAGATAGGGAAGGTAAGCCCTGGAATTGCTACCGAAAGGATTTTAGACTCTCTGAGTTGTTCTTTTTCAATAAAGGTGAAAAGTGATTTTGTATGAATGTGAGACTAGATCGCATATATTTTTCTCCTTGCAGAAATATGCTTGAATTAATTCATGTTCCTTTTGTAATGCTAGTATTGCTAAGCTGGTTTATTGTTAGGCCATGAAAAAGTGACTATTTGGTGGGTTCCAGCTGCAGAAGGACTATCTGGGGGGCAAAGATGGCGCTGGAAACAGTAGTGTATTAGCAGTGCAGCCACTGACTGAATCTAGATTAGGGCTCCTCAGAATGAGAGAAAATAGAACACTAACATTTCTGATGGTAGTGGATTAGATCAGCAGACTGTCCTTTAAAAAGAGGTCATCACCTGAGCCAGATTGTTTTGAATATGGACCATCCATTAAAAAGTAAAACTCTAAGCTTGACAGAAGCACTTCTTTCAATACTGAATCGCCAGGGCTTACAACTACCTTGAACAGTCGTCTTTGTTACCCACTTTTAAGTATGAATAGATTTCTCTTTGGGATTTTCATTTGCTTTTTTTTGCTTTTGGTTTGTTCTTTTTGTTTTGCCTACTGGTGTTGTCTTGGGATCCTGTAGGATCTTTTATCAGCTTTGTGTCTGGGTCCTTTCTTGACATGGTGGGCTATTATCGAGGAGGAGATCTCTCCCATGCCACCTTCTGAGAGTGGAGTCGTCCCTAGGGCCTGCCATCTCTCGGACCTGACGAATCTTCCATCTAGGTGGATCAAGACCACTTCCTGTGCCCACTAGGCTTTCAATCAGTTGACGTGATGACTCCTTTTCTTTCTCTCGTTTATCTGGGCACAGGACATCGTAATCGGATGGACCGATTCTCCAGACTTCTTCGTGTGGGCCTTGCCACTTTGCCAGGAGCTTGCTCTCGGTGTTGTACGGAAGGAGGAGCACCCTATTCACCTGCCGAAAGTCTCAAGCACCTTTATTGAACTCTCTAGCCGGGGTCTACAGGCCCCGGGTCCGATTTCCGCCTAGAAATCACCCAACCAGGTCTAGTCGCTCCCACCTTTTTAGAGCCTGATGTAGCATGCTGGCCGTCTGGTTCAGTCCGGCCTCCCTCCTGATAGTCTTTGAGGCCAAGGAGGCCTTGGGGTTCCCTTTTTAGTGTGATTTTTGTGTGTGTGTGATTTTTTTATTTTATTTTACATGGGAGAAAAGTCCATACCGGCTTGAGGAATGTTCCTCCTCATGCAAAGTAGGGAGAGTGAAATAACATTTTATGCTTTGGTCTGCATCTCAGGCAACATGAGAAACGCTGATTTTGATCCTGTCTTGAAAACAGTATAGTTCACACTTGTCTCAGCAAAGATCACTTCACATTTTTACCTGGAATCATAATGACTCCACCTTTTAAACTTACAAGAGAAGTCAACCTGAGACAGCCCTGGGGTTGTCACATAATGATAATGTCCACGTTCTGTAAAGACGGTTCATATCAGAGCTAAGGATGAGGGGACACTTTGATCCAGCTGGCTCATAGTAAGCTTTTTAGGCTAGAGATGTCATCTTGGGCTGGCTATTTGCTGTACATCTGGCTAAGAGAATCTCATGCTCGGCGTTGCTCTGCAAGCTTGTCTCTTGCTCACACTGCCATCAAGCCAGTTAGAGACTCCCTTAGAAGGTCATGCTAAGGACTAAATAGGTAAATAAATAAATACCCCCCAAAACTTAGGTAGACACAGTATATTGTCTACTTGCGAAATACTTTTTATTCCAAATTTCTGAAAGTCCAATGTTTTTATTATCCAAAGATGAACTGTACGCATTGTGGGTTATCTATAAGGAGCATTTTATTCAAAGGCTATCTTCCTGCTTTCCCTTTTCCTGCTATGCCCTTGATTTCTAGGCTGCCTTTCCACTCTCAGTAGTATTGCCTTAGGGAAAGCATATCCATTTTAACACTATGCTTAAAATAGAAGGAGGCAGTCCAAAAATTATCTGAGTAATTAAGTAGTTCTTGAGACCAATTTCTTTCTAGAACTATGCTTGGTGCTCTGTGGCGATTGTTCTCCAAAATTAAAAGCTCGTAGACTAGCTGGAATAATTAACTCATATAAAACAACTAGCAACACAAAAGTGTGTATGCATACATGCATGAGTGCACAACCAATAGCTAAGTATTGGTTGCACACTAAGTATATATATGTGCACACTAAGTATATATATAAGACTTCAGAGAAGAGAAATCAGTTAGAAAAGGATTCATGGAAGCGATAGGGCTTATGGAAGGTTTTGAGAGGTAAATTGGATTTTATTAAGCAAAGGAAGAAAAAGAGAATGTGACAAGGAAGAAAAAGTCCTAAGAAATACTATGAATATTTTGGATAATACATGGTGGGCCACTGTGTTCTAATTATAAGAACACGACTTTACAAGACTGTATGGTTAAATTTGGGTACTAGAATAGTTCAACTGAATTGTTTAATTAGCTCTCACTGCTTTCCCCAAGGTTGTCATCTTCTTGGAAACTTGTGAAATCTTAGAGCTTTCCTGCCTCAGCTGTGGGATCACGTTCAGGGCCATAGTGCAGGTGACAATGGCTTGGGTAGAACCATCTGACTTTCAGGTGGGACTGCTAACCAATGACTGTGTCTGAAGGTCCAGCTGCCTTTGGTTGGGTTTCATAGTTAATGAAACATTATAGATTTCAGGACAGCTAACATTGGCACCTTGGTGTTAAGGGGTTGTCAAATCTTCATTGGTATTGAGAGTCTTTACTATGTCCTTGAAGGAGTAATAGCTCAAGTATTTATTACTAGAAATTCTAAACTAATAATCTCTGTCCCTCCAAGAATTTGGACTTGAAAACTTGAAGGATCTGAATATAGGATCTACAATGAGAAGTTAAAAAGACTACTTCCCTGATTTCAGGGACCAGAGGGGAAGTAATTTGAGAGGTTTGCAATTGAAAGGCACACAAAGTAACAGCAAGTTGTTTTCTGTCCTCACAGAAGATAGACTCACAAGAAATGGAAGAAATTGAACTAAATGTTTAGTATAAATTCAAGGAATAGTTTACTAACTGGTTATTTAAAATGTAAATAGCTTAAAGAAGAAGAAAATGTCATGTGTCATTTTTTGGTTATCATACATGGGATAGATTCCCTTTGTAGAGATTGTGTGGCTGTGATCTAAGTGACGCTGCGTGAAATTCTTCGATTCTAGGGTGGTTGTATGGGTACTTGGATTGGGGGGAGGGGAGGAAACCATTCTTGAAATTCACATCTTTGGGCTCACTCTCTTCAATCATTCCTGGCCCAAGAGAATGCTCTATCTATAGCATGGTTCTGTTAATGTCTTTAGAAAAGCCTGTACTCAGAAGTGGAGAGCAAAGAGGAGAAATGACCTCATGTCTTAATTTTAAGTGGCAGTAGCTCTCGGGGAAATAAGTAATGGTTAAATTCTATTCTGGAACCAGTACTAGAGAGCATTCGATTACTGATTATGTGCACAGATGGTGTATTCTTAATGTCTTGGAAGCACAGACTTCAGTGCCCGGCTTCTTGGGGATAGAAGAGATGTGGGTCAGTCAATACACGCAGTTCTGACATCCTGTAGGGGAGGACCTCCTGTAGACATTGACTCCCAGACAGTGGCAGGAGGGCTGCCTCAGCTGCAGAGAGCACTCTTCTGGGAGTAGTTGACTGAAAGCAATCAAGACTGGTGAGAGAAGCCAAGGGTAGCCATTGTATAGTGAAGTGTGATCATGTTTCTTTTAATGACTACTCTTGTTTTTTCATTGACCAGGGTTTAGCACTAACTTCCTTGTTTCTATGCTGCCCCCCTTTTTGTTTTTTAGCACCGACACTAGTTCATGCTTGTAAAGAACACTAGAAATTTTCATTACAAATAGCAAACACTTGCAGACCTGCTGTTGAAATAAAATAATCCAGAAATAGATCAAATTAAGTGAGCTTTTAGGTGGCATTTTAAATTTTTTATTAAACTATGGATTATTTTATTAGTTTGTGTTGCTTAATATTCAGTGGTTAGTCATCCTCAAACTTAAAAGTTCTGTCTACTGTTTAAATTTTTTTAAAAGGTTAGAATGTTACATATTTTTTTAATCTTCTCATGTAGGAATAATCCTATGTATATTTATTGTTTCAATATTTGCCTTCTAGGTGCCAGGATTGCTGAGTATTCCCAACTGTATGAGCAGATTGTATTCAGAGAAACTCCCTTTAAGACTCAGAAGGATGGCTGGGCCAGCCCTCAAGAATCTGCCAACATCAGGTCTACATTGCCTTCCCAGGCCCAGCATGGTGGCGAGGATTGGTTTTTGCATTCAACCTATAGTAATGGAGAATTATCAGATTTCTGTCCCCGGCCAGAACAAGACTCAAAGCCAAAGTATCCTACTTTAGAGATCAATCCAAAAAGTACTCCAAGACAATTGTCCACAGCTTGCTCCGTGCCTTCTCTTCAAACCTCTGACTCCCTGCTAAGCTCTATCCAGAGACACAGCGTGGTAGTCAGTCAGCCTAACAAAGAGAACTCGAGTCACAGTCATCTTTACAACTCATTGGGTCGCATAGGAATCAGTGCTAAGTCTCAGCCTTATAACAGGTCCCACTCATCTTCCTCAATCTTGATAAACAAGTCAGTGGACTCCATCAACTACCCTAATGAAATGGAAAAGAAACAACTGCTGTCTTTACACAAAAGTTCAAGGTGTGAGAGTCACCAGGATTTGCTGCCAGGTATAGGTGACTCATGTCAGCAGGGCACTGAAAAATGCTCAGATCTCACTCTCCAAGACTCACAGAAAGTTCTGGTAGTAAATAGAAATTTACCCTTAAATGCTCAAATAGCTACACAGAACTATTTTTCCAATTTCAAAGAGACAGAAGGGGACGAAGATGACTACGTGGAAATAAAGTCAGAAGAAGATGAGTCAGAATTAGAGCTATCTCACAGTCGCAGAAAGAAGTGTGACCCAAAGATCGTGGATGCTGACTTTTCTGATAATGTCTGCAGCAACATGTCTTACTCTTTGAATAGTCCATGCACTCCAAAAAAGCCAGTAAGTGGCACACTTGGGGTTTCACCCTATCTGACATCATACAACGATTCTGAAAAACTGAATGACTATCTCTGGAGGGGCCCATCTCCCAATCAGCAAAATATTGTCCAGAGTCTAAGGGAAAAATTTCAGTGTCTTAGTTCCAGCAGCTTTGCCTAAGGTTCTTAATAGTAGCTTCCTGAATTAATTTCTTATGCTCATAAGTTACAGATACTGAGAGGTGTTTTATATGTACCAGATTAAAATAATTTTGTAATAACCAGAGGTGTAAAATAGACTTTCTTTTACAGCACAAGTTTTGAAACGGCTGATGATCCAGCCAGGATTGTACTGTAGCCAATGTCAGCATCTAACTGTGTTTACTGATGCTGGTTGTCTTCATGTTTCATGTAAGTCAATCTTACTTGAAAATTTCTAGGCTTTTTTTTTTTTTTAACAAGATGGCCATATTTTTTCCCATATCCCGACAGTAGTGCCCAGACTTTAAGAAATGCAATAATCCTCTCTTATTATCCAGAAGTCACGAGTAGTTTCATGCTAGGGCTCAAAGGCAGCAAGGAGGCATTTCCACAAGTTTTCAAAAGGAAAGAAAACTATAATCAAGCTATTTAAAGGATTATGCTTATATCTGGCATTTTTGTTCCATTTATGGCAAGACCCTAGAATAACTTAAGCTAACGCTCTGTAATTGGAATACAGTCTGTGGTGTCCATCTTAGGGTTTCTTATGCTGGTACTCCTACATCAGTTCATTATAATGCAGAAATTGTGTAACTATTGGAAATCAGAATGTAGCAAGACCAATTTTCTATAAGCCAAAATCTTTACCTGGATTCCTGGACAAGGCCTGGAGAATGTGCAGCTCATTGTGTTTATTTTATGATTTCTAGGGTGAAATGAATGATTCTCTCAATGGCATAAAGAAAACTGAGTGCAAGAAGATACAAATTGACTTAAATATTAGAAAAGATGGGTTGATGGGAATAGCTTGACTTAAATTGACTTAAATATTAGAAAAGATGGGTTGATGGGAATAGCTTGATTAGCTCCTCACATTTCAGTTGTGGGGGAGGGGATAGAACCCTTCTTACTGTTTTTTGTTCCTCTCTCTAATCAACATGAAGTAAACCACAAGCTAAAATAAAACAAAGCACTTTAAAGTTGCCTTTTCCAGAGCAGCTTTTCATATGAACTTCCATAAGTTTTGTGCCCAGCCAAATTACCTGATCCCAGCCTGGAGGATTTCCTTGACTGCAATGAAATTTATTTCCTAAACCAAATGTAACATGGGGCCTTACTTCATTGTTTTGCGGCATATAAAAGAACAGAATTTTTGGTTAATAAGTTCTGACTAATAACATCTTTTATGTTGTCACTATGTTCTTTAAATAGTTTATTGTGACATGTTGTACAAATTTAACTCTTTATGAAAGAAAACTGAAAAACAAAAGCAAAAATACCTTATGAGTAGAAAGCAAAATCAAAGAAGCTAAAGAGAAAAATGAAGGTAAATTTGTTGCTCCTTTACAAAAAAATTCTGTTATTGAAGACTCTACTCAGTGCAACAAGAATATTTCTCAAACAATAGCATTTGTATTCTCATTTTAAGCAGTTTTACATTCTGTGGCCCCTCCCGCACCCTCTGAGTTTTCATCATAAAAGATGTGATAATATGTGTAGGGTAAGGGGATCTAGGCTTTTCATTAGAAGGTGAGCAATGATACTGATTTGAATCGGTAACATCTTACTATAATTCTTTTTCCCTTTTTTAAGTCCTGTGCCTTTTTCCTCACCATAAAATAAAATGTGACCATCCTTACTGGACAAACACATACCTAAGGCACTCATTTTTCTTTTGAAATAACAAAAAATAACCCAAGTTATGCTTCTCTATACTATTCTTCTTTCAGCTTATTGAACAAAGTCCACATTGAATAGCATGTTCTGGAAACAGCTCTTCTTTCATTGCCTTTCTTTAAACATAGTAATGAGATTTCGAGATTATGCAGTATCAGAACAGATAAGCACTGTGAGAAGGTATGTTCTTAGACTCGCTAGAGGGACTTGTGTTTGCAAAACAAAGTTACGTGACTCTTCTTGTCCCAAGAAGGCAGTCTTGAGTTTTTTGCGTTTTAATTTCTATGACCCAAATTCTGTACTGTCCATAGTACTGTGATCTTACTCTCAGAAATGACTAATTCTTCACACCAATGTCTTGCTGACGGCTTTGATGTCATCTGTAGGAATACAACCTGCTGCACGAAGGTGGATGTCTTACTGTATAAAATGTCCCTGTGGTTGTCTTTAGGTTCTAGTACAAATCTTTAGTTTTATAGATCACTTCTGTCAGCCAGAATGCAGATTTTGAGCTTTGTGTATATATATATATATAATCATGTTCGTATTTTTCCTCAAAGTTATCAATTAAGTGCTTTTGTTTAAAATAGTTTCTTTTGAAGGTGGGGTAGGGATGTATATAATTGAGGAAAAAAGGGTAGATGTACTTCAAAGTATGTCATGTTCTTATTAGGTCTCTGTACTGAAGGTTCTTTTTTTTTTTTAATGAGTTCACTTTTCATCTATTCTATTCTTTGTGCAAAAAAAATGCATCTAGGAAAACATAGTTTAAATATTGTATATAAGATAATGAAAGTTAGTAATGCTCATTATTTAATAAAGTTTGTAAAGTACAAAGTAAATTATAGTGTGAATTAATGTGTTTATTCTAGAAAAGTCAAGCTTTTTTCAAACTACATTTAGTTATAATACTTTGTCTTGCCTTATAAGCCATGAAGAAAATGATTCAGGGTAATGATGATATACCCTATCTCAGTGACAGACCATTTTTTGTATCTTTGGATTACTTTTGAAATACTGAATTTAATGTCTGGGTTGGTATTTGTTTCCTTCATAGGTGGCTAAGCTAGATCTCTCACTAGATTATCTTTTTCTTTTTTACTTTGCAGTAACAAGAGATCCTTTTAACTATTTCACTATTGAATCAAAAAAATTAATGTAAAAGTGTTTTGGCAAAAATTAAAGTTCTTTTCATATAACTTCATATTCTAAATTTTCTTTGGTAGACAAAAAATTTTACAGAGAACAAAAGCATGTTAATATAAATTGATAGTTTTAGACACTTTCAAAAGCAATTCTTTTATTTCCCAATATAAGCATAACACGCTGCTCTAGTATAATGAAAATATGTGTTGCCTAACTTTTCTCATACAAAGGAAAATGGCTTTTAAATTTTTCTTTAGAGTGCTTTAGAGTGGAGCATTGCTAACTTCACGCTGAGGTCCATTAGATTTACAATATCTTACTCTTCAACCTGAGGTTGAAAATAAATGGGAGTTTTTTATAAGTCATAAGAGTTCAATTGAGAAAAGTGGATGACAGTAGGAAAAAAATCATTCCCTGTGTAAATTCTATAGATAAATTATTATTCTAGGGGGAAAAAATCTTAAAAAGCAACAGGTTTGTAATAAGCTATAAATAACAGCTGTCAAACATGGATATTTAATAGCATTTGTCTATTAAGTTTTGTTAAAAAAATTTATTTCTATTTTGAAGAGCAAATGTTAACAATACTTCAAGAGTTCTCATATCCTCTACATTAAATAACTTCCTCTATCACATAACTTCCTGTCTGGGCAGTGATAACTACACTCAATTTTATCAGCAGAAGGGATTACAATAAAAGAAACTGCTTCAACTTTTTTGTGAATTTACATATGTCTATTAACTTTGTCCTGTGGATAGCACCTGGAGCTTCCTTATGCATGTTTTTTCAATGTTTTTTTGCATTAGGTTGGTGCAAAAGTAATTGCACTTAAAAGGTTAAAAACAATTGCAAAAACTGCAATTACTTTTGCACCAACCTAATTTTTTTTTAATTTTTATTGGGTAATATTGGTGAACAGTGTGTTTTTCCAGGACCCATCAGCTCCAAGTCAAGTCACTGGTGACCTTGGTGTTATGAGCACTGCGCTCTAACCAACTGAGCCAACCCACTGCCCACCAACGGTTCAGCTCCAAGTCAAGCCGTTGTTTTCAATCTAGTTGTGGAGGGCGCAGCTCATTGGCCCATGTGGGAATCGAACCGGTGACCTTGGTGTTACTAGCACTGCGCTGTAACCCACTGAGCCAACCAGCCACCCCTGCACCAACCTAATATTAAAAAAATATATGAAGACATAAGCATTCTTTTATATTTCGCTTCTCACATTTTTCTTTCCTTACAAGTAGTTTAGAGCATGAAACACCAAAATAATGCTGAATTATACTCATCTGAAAGGTTAATAAATGCAAAATAATTATTGTACAGTCAATCCATATAAGTAGAAATTAATAAAATTTGGGATGTTTGGTTTATAGCATATTTGAAAACTTTTATAGGAGGTCAAATGTTTCTTTTTGAAGCATATCTAAAATTTAGCATGTATCTCATTTGACCCCTTGAGGTGGAAATGTTTTCACCCGTTCTGCACAGTGCTTGACCATTTGAGGTGTTCAATACAGTAAATATTTAATGATTATTAACTAGGTAGAGTCAAACACTTGTTTGAGCCCAAAGCATGAGAAAAACACAGTAAATCCGAGATATAAAGGAGGGAAGTAAGAATAACAGTGATTAAGTTGCTTTTTAAAATTCACAGCACCCACCCTCAGAAATCCAATGTCATGGACTAGTTTTAAAATTCCTATTCGATAAGTCGGGGAAAAGACTCTATGCCTCTTTTCCATCTCTTGGCTGATTAACATTCCAGAAACATTTACTCAGTGAGATTTCCAGTAAGTTCTTAAGCTAAGAATCTACATGGTTATATGAGAACTTCTCGGAACATTTGTTTAGACCAAAGGCCTTTCCCAATAACTGGTTTTGATGATGGGAAGAGGGCATAGAACAACCTAGTACGCAGCTGTGGGGTTAAAGTCAGGTGAGGTAATAGGACAAGCCCAGAATGCTGAGATTTTGGGGTGTCAAAAGACAAACTTGCCTACTTTACGCTGGGGGTACATGCTCACGGACAAAGTCCTCTTTATCCATGAAAAACAACCAAGTTAGATTTTCCTGACAGTGGCTTATTCACAAGGCATATGCAATAGGAAAGGAAGAGAAGCAAGAGCCCCACTTCATTAGTTCTAAAATCATGTTTATTCAGCTCCATGTAAAAGAACAGGGCTTGGGTAATAAGCAAATCATCTGCTCTATGGGCCAAATATCTGCAACGTTCAACTGTTTTGTATGGCAATGTATGGCTCTCCATGTAGTTCTCACAAAAACCATAACAACAAGCCCATGGAGCAAGCAGGTTCCTTCTTCTACACACCAGTCAAATCAGAGGCCGAAAATATGTGGCCCAGAGGTGGAATCTGGCCTCGGTGATTTTAAATAGGTTTAATATAAAAACCCAAATTTTCAGCTTCTTTAAAAGAAAAATTGGATCTGAGCCAGGACTATGGCAAGGTGACTCTTTTGAGCCCTGAGGAGGGACTCTAATGGTGAAAATCACTCTAAAAAGTGATGACTTGCTTTAACTTTTGGGGAGACTTCCTTTGTTCTCCATTATGAGTTTGTCAGCAAATTTAAAGCTACCATAAAGCACCTGAATGGAGATAGATAGCAAGGAAAGGCTCTCCTATTAATGTAAAATAAATATGTGGTAGAAAGTCTGCAGAACCTATCACTTCTTGGGGGGATATTTTACTTCACTAGTTTATATTATCTGCCTGACCTCTATCAGCCTCAGGTTTGTGAGATCAAATGTTCTCCACTCTGATCTCGTCTAATATTATGAACTCACCCAAGGCTCAAACGATCATGTACTATATACTCTATGTCATAAAACACCATTCTAGCTTGGATTTCCCTCCTGAGTGTAAGGAGAATTTTTCCTACAGGACATCTCCACCTGAGTTGTCATTTCCTCAATCTAGTACTTCTTTTTTCCTCTGAAGCGCCTTCTCTAGTTTGTACGTCTGCTTTGGTCTACTGCCACAGCTTCCTACTTGGTTGTCTTGCCACTGTTGTCCCTACTTGGCAGACTTATTCACCTCCATCCTCCTGATCTTAGCCAGCATAACGTTTGTAAACACAAGCAGAATCAAATTCTCTACAAAATCCTCCCAAATCTGTCTCTGGAGATGATCCCCTTCCCCAACTATCCAGGAGAAACCCTCGCATGGTCAACACTCAGCTCAAAAATTCCTGTCAAGAACTGAGCAGAGTCTGGGATTTTACTCAGCTTACAAGCTAACAAGTTAGCCTGCCTCAGTGTCACGGCTGCTGGCAGAAGACATGAGACTCCTAGGTCAGAGATAAAGGACGTTATTACTCCCAGCACAGCAGGCAGTAGGAGCTTCACATTTGCATTGGTTCTCCTTGGTCCTGCAGGCCCATGAGGGGTGAGACAGAGCAGCCCAGGAATACACTGCACACACGGGGTTTGTTGCACAGACAAAGGAACCTGACCTTAGGGATCCCTAGTTTTAAAGGGCTACAAGCAAACCTGCCCAATCTTTGTCACTTGAGGGAGACATGATCTTTACTCTCTGGACAGCAAGTTAGCCTGCCCTCTGCCCCAGAGGGAGACACTATATTCCAAGACTGTTCGCTATACTAATGTCCTTGCAACAACAACTAGAACAAGACTATTACAAGACAGGAAGAAATGCAAAATGCAAGAGACCCATAGAGAGTTGTCTCACAACAAATAATTCCGGCCAGGACATGTAATTTAAAAAATATATATATACCCAAATTTGTCAAGGACAGAGAAAGATGGTTACTATCAATTAAATGAGAATGTTAAGTTGGTATACATTTTTCAGAAATGAACTTGGTACTCCTTTCTGAGAGACCAGTCTCCTCATCCATCAAAGACTAGAACTTCCATGGAAGTGTGGTCTGTCCTGACCCTCGAAAAGTCCAAGTGTCCTCACTACATCTTTAACCTTCCTGATATTTTCTCGGTCTGTCTCTTTGACATCTGGACCACTTCAATCCTCATGCTTTGTATTCCTGATATCCTGGGCCACATCCCAGGACATAGGCCACTCTGATCATCTTTTCTTTCTCACAGCTCTGTCCTGCTTTCTTTCCCCTAAACCACCCGTCCTCTCACATCTCTTCCCTGTGTGCTCTGGATCCCATGCTTAAACTCTACAACCTCATGTTTTTAATTAAGTAGTCCCCTTTTTAAACTAAAATTTAGCCCATCCTTGAGGATGTTGTTTCCCCTACGGCTCCCTTAAGGAGAGGCTGGCTATTCATTCTCCTACAATTCAACACCTCAAGTTTAGAGGTGGAGTCAGCACTCACTTTCACTCCAGACTTTTGCTCATGAAGTTCCTTCTAACTCGGAACACTCATTTCCAGCAACTGTCCTTCCCCTTAGCTTGACTCCTAAATCATCCATAGGTACGTATTGCCTTCAAGTGCACCTCTTTCAGGAAGCTTTTTATGACTCTCTTGGTCTAGGAAGGTGCCTTTCCTTGGCCCTCTTAGAAGACTGAATCATCATCCTCTTAACTTTCCATTAAGATGCCTGTGTTCTACTGTGTGGTAAACTCTGTGTGACCTGGGCCTGTTGTCTTGTTCACAATTAATTCCTCAACTACACACCTAGCATAGACCCTGCTGTCCAGCAAACACACTCTTATTCCATATATATAGATATAGATATAGATATAATATATATAACATATAATAAACTATATATATAATTTATATATGTAATAAATTATATATACAATTTTAATTTCAGATTATTCCTTATACCGAAAACAAACTTTTTTGACTTACGTCCAAATTTATCTCAATTACAGAATACACATACCATACAATTGACCCATTTAAAGTGTACGAGTCAATGATTTTTAGAATATTCAGATTTGTTGTGAATCATCATCACAATTAATTTTAGAAGGTTTTTTTATCACCTCAGAAAGCAACCCTGTACCCATTAGTCATCACTTCCCAGTTCCCCCATCCCTCCACCCCCAGCCATAAGCAACCATTAATGTATTTTCTGTCTCTACAGAGTTGAACTACTCTGGACATTTCCTATAAAGGGATCATGCAATGTGTATTTCCACAGTCTTTTTAAACATCACTATTGTCAGCACTGGTCAGGTGAAGTGGCAAATTGTCACTACTGTGGTGGAGTTACTATTGGAAATTCCTGAGGGCAGGAACTGGATTGCTTTTTTAAGACTGTCTTTTTAGAGCAGTTTTAGGTTCACAGCAAAATTAAGACGGAGGTACAGAAATTTCCCATATATCCCCTATAGACTGGGTGATTTTCATCTTTGTGAACAGTGTTCTGTATTCAGTAGTGTCTGATGAATGATCCCCAACTTATAATAAGACAAATAAGCCTCCATGGGGTTTTATGACTTCCTTCGTCATCATAGCCAGAGGTGAATAGGCCATTCAAATCTCGTTTCCCGTATTTATATGCTTGTATTACTTCTGTGACTTCCTTTCCTATGTAAATGGTGGTAATACCGACCTCACAGGGTTGTGGAAATGTTAGCTATTCCCACACCAAAAAAGTCATCGCGTGTCAGATGTGGCAATCATCCTACAATGAAAAATATAGACAACAGTATAAGATTAAGAACATGAGCCAACTCCCAGCTCTGCCCGCAAAGTCAACTAATCTCTCAGGACTGGGGATTTGTTTCCCGAGGTTGAAAATCAGGACAGTACTCACTACGTTTGTTAGGATTAAATGAAGTCTCTGTCCAGCACCTAGTACAGTGCTTAGCTGATGGAAAACCAGTGTTTGTAACGTGGACTAGTTTTATTCCTCCTTGGGAATTATAATCCTGATAAGATTATAAACAAAATACCGGTATTAGTTTTAACAGATGAGGCAGCTATGGTTCACAGAAATTAAGTCATTTGCCGAAAGCTTACGAAGTCAGCATTTGAACTCCAAGGCTCCACATTCTTGCCTGGTAGGCTGCTTGCGGCCTCACCCCAGCCCCGGTATCCAGGTCTGCCTCATAGCCAGCCCTTCCAGGAAGCAAACTGCCACCTGAGGGCAGGGCGGCATGAGCATCCTAGTCGGAGGGAAGATGCACCGGCTCGGGGCACGGCCTGCGCTCCACCCTGCGGCCCACCCTCCTCTGATTCTTACTGCTAGCCACATTGCGAGTAGTCAGGCAAACGCCAAAAAGCCTGCCCTCGGCGTCCTGGCAACTCCCACAAGCGGCCCCTCGTCCGGCGGGCCCCCGCCCTCCCCGCCCCGCGGCCTCCAGGTGCAGTGCCCCCTAGGGGCTTCTGGTCCCGCCGCGGAGGAAGAGACCGGTCCTTCCTGCCACTGGCGGGTTACCGGCTGGACCCGGTGCTTCTCCTGGGCGCCCGCCTCCCCGCCCCCGGGGAGGAACTTGCCGTCGCCTCGCCCCCGTGTTCTGCAGCCTCATCTCCGCGTGGCGGGAGGACCTGCCAACCCTCGCTCGCGCCGCCTCGCCGCCGCCTCGCCGCACCGCCCGCGCCATGAGCGCGCGCCTGCCGCTCTTCCTGCGCCAGCTCCGCCGCCCGCCGCAGCCCGCGGGCCCGCCGCGCCGCCTCCGGATGCCCTGTCGCGCCAGCAGCGGCGGCGGCGGCGGATGTGGCGGCGGCGAGGGCCTGCTGGGGCAGAGGCGGCAGCAGAATGCCCAGGCCGGGAGCAGCCGCGGCCGGGGCAGCCGGGCGCCCCCGGCGGGGAACTCGATCGTCAGGTGAGTGTCCGGCGCTCGCCGCCGTCCAGGGCCCCAGAGGCGGCGGCCGGGGACCCCGGAGGTGGGAAGGCCGGAGCGCTGAGGTCTCGGCGGGGCCCCGGGGGGGGTCTCCGTGCAGGGTTTTGCGGGGCGCAGGGACGCGAGTGCTTGGTGCCAACTTGTTAGGGGCGCGGGCGGGCAGGAAGGGAGGGGGCGCGGGCACCGGCGGGGCGGGCCCGGCGCGCGGGCAGACCGACGGCGGCATCCCTGGGCGAGGTCCCCCGGCAGGCGCTGCGGAGCCGGACGGCACTCACGTGCGCCGTGGGCGCGGGCTCTGTTGCTAAGGCGCGGGGCGCGGCCTGGGCAGGAAAGGGCGGTGCGGCGGAGGGCGGGAGGCGGGAGGCCGAGGGCGGGAGGCGGGTCGCGATCGCGGAGGCCGCCGCCGTGCGATCTCCGAGCTCCGGAGCGTCCGCGGGGCCCAGGCCTGGCTCCGGCCCACGCAGGGGCTCCGCGCCTGGAACGCTGGCGGCCAGCGGCTCACGGCGGGGTGAAGTTTGCCCTCTCCCGAAACGCCGCCACCTTCTGCGAGGGAGCGAGCGTGTGTTGGAGTTGCACCATTTTTTTTCTGAACAAGTTAACGTGGAGCCCGGCCTACCCGCTAATAAGGAGGGCGCGGCCTGAGAAGTCGGTGCGGACTCGTTTCCAGCATCGCTGCGTGGTGGGTGGGCGAGGAATCCCCTGCGCAGCTGTGTTTCAAAAGTTCTCTCCCGACCCACAGGCGAAGTGGGAGACTGGGGACGAGTCTTCCCCTGACTCCACCTGAGATGCCATGTGCCTCCGTCCCCTCCCCCCACCACGCCTCCGCCCGCCCGTCTTCGGCCCTCCTGCCCCTCGGTGGGAGAGGGAAGGGCCTTCCCAGGCCCTTCCCGGAGAAGTGTGGTAACGGGGGACCTAGACTATGCAGAGTGAAGCGCTCGGGCATATGTGGAGGTGGCTGGAAAGCCCTTGCCTGCCTCCCCACCCCGAACTAGGACTCCTAATTCCATGTCCCTGGACAAGCTGTTCCACCTCCATCCGTTCACATCCTCTTTCATTTTCCTTCTATCCTTCATTCTAAAAGTGGTTGCCTTTCCCCTCTGTTTCCGAGACTCTTTTATGATGTGACAGATGACGACTCTAAAGAGCCCTTTGTTTAGTTTACCTGGTCTTTCTGAATGTTGTAGTTACTTTAGGTCTCTTCAGGTCATTAGATTTTAACCAGTTTATAGCGGAGGTCCTCTTGATGGGTGAGAGTCTGAGGACAGTAGGGGAGGCAAAACCACCATCCCATCACCCTGTTTAATTTTCTGGGTAGCTCTTATCACTACTTGAAACTTTCTTGTTCATGTATTATCTGTCTCCTGCACCTGGAATGAAAGCTCTTTGGGGTCAGGGGCTTTTTCTCTCTTGTTCACTGCTAGATGCTTTCTAGAGGAGAGTGCCTGGTTTAGGGAAGGGACCTGTGGCATGTGGTGATTGAATGACAATATTTGGGTAATTCTTGGGTTTTATTCATGCATGTTCTTTCATTTAAAGCCATGGCTGATTGAGAGATTAGAATGGTCAGTAGGGGGCCTAAGTTAGGCTCCTGTTGTCCTGGACTGGCCAGACCCTCACTGCAGGGGAGGAAAAATGCTAGTGTCTACTGCAAAGGGTTATGGCAAGAGTTATGTATGAGAGAACATAAACTGCATAGTCCAGAAACTGGCACAGCACATACTATGCTCCATACAAATGGTGGCTATTATGTTTATTTTTACAGCATTCTAAGCCAGGAGTTGGCAAACATTTTCTGTAAAGGACTAACCAGCGAATAGTTTAGATTTTGCAGGCCAAAAGGCAAAAATAGAACATACTGTGTAGGTACTGTTATGTGAGGAAAAACACATTTTTACAATTTTTGGTGAAATTCAAAATTTTATTTATGGACACTAACATTGGAATTTCATATATTCACATGCCACAGAATATTTTTTTTAATTTAAAAAAAATTTTTTTTTTTTTAATCGGGGAACAGTGTGTTTCTCCAGGGCCCATCAGCTCCAAGTCGTCCTTCAATCTAGTTGTGGAGGGCGCAGCTCAGCTCCAAGTCCAGTCACTGTTTTCAATCTTTAGCTGCAGGGGACGCAGCCCACCATCCCATGTGGGAATTGAACCTGGCAACCTTGTTAAGAGCTTGCCCTGTAACCAACTGAGCCATCGGCCGCCCCTACAAAATATTATTTTGATATTTTTTTAATTAGTTAAAATATAAAAGCCATTCTTAACTCCCCTTCTCAACTAGAAGAAGAAAGTGTTGTACAATACGAGATGTGATCGAAAGATACAGTGAATGTTTAAATTTTAAAAATTTGTTACGGTGAAAGACTTATTGCCATTAATCTCCCTCAAAATACTCCCCTTTGCTTTGAACACACTTATCCCATCCTTTTGGTCCCTTTCCGAAGCAGTTCTGGAAGTCCTTTCATGAGTGTCTTTACTTCAGTCTCCATCATGACAATGCTCTGTCCCACATCACTTCTGGTATGGCAATTTCTGTCAAATAAAAGCATTACGGTGTGTCCTCATTCATCTTATTCACCAGATCTGGCCCCGTGCGACTTCTGGCTCTTCCCCAAAGGCAAAATGACCATGAAAGGAAAATGTTTTGAATCAATTCAGGACATTGAGGCAGCCAGACAGTGTAACTAAAGACACTCACCAAAGAGGACTTCCAGAACTGCTCCAGAAAGTGGCAAGAATGATGGGATGAGTGTGTTCAAAGTGAGGGGGTGTTAATGGCATTGCGTCTTTTACTGTAATAAATGTTTTTTTAATTTAAACATTCACCATATTTTTTGATCACACCTCGTTTATTACTGTTTCATAGGATTATGGTTAAGAAATAGGCACCTTGCTTTACAATATGACTCCACCACTTAATAACTGAGCGTTCGGGCAAGCTGTTTGTTCTCAGTTCTTCAAGAACTATACAAAATTGAAACCATAATATCCCCTGCTTTTATAAGGTTGTTGTGGATATTACTGTACTCTAGTGATTCTTTGAAGCACATTTTTAGTATCTCCCAAACTGGTATTTATCTTTCAGTTGATTGGTTTTTAGTTGTTGTGGGCCAGGTGTCAGTCACAGCGTACTTGTCATTGCCTGTACCTGTGGGACTTGGCCGTAGCTTTGCACATCGCTGTACCTTTTGACTTATGTGTATTCATCTGACAAAACTTTTCTCCAATATAGTCCCCCAAGACTTGGAAGAAAAGGGGAAGTGGGCCTAGCTTAGAAATCACCTGGAATAGATGTGCAGGAACCTATGTTTGTGAGCTCTCGATCTATTTCATGGACAGGCACCAGACAATTTAAAGAATAAGCTTCTCAGACGCATAGTGACCTGCCGTTTCTGGTGGTGACCATAATCCCCGATGTTTTCTTTTTGTAAAGAATAAGACTGACACCAAGCACTCTGAGTCACAGTAGTAACTCAGAAAAGTCAGATCCTGAATGTGAAGAAGTTTTAGGAATATCTCAATCCAATTAATTTTTTGGTGTGTTTTCCTTTTTATGTCATGTATGATTGATTTATGACCAAAAAATAACTCAGTCTAAATAGGTCTAAAAAATTCTTTTAATACACTGTGTTAAGAAAAGATTGTACCATAGTTTAATCGGCAGCATTTTTTCTTTCTTTGTAATTTATAAAACAATGGTACGTCTCTCATTCTCTATCCTAAATGGGTATAACATAATAAAGAAGATTAAAGCTCCCAGGTCAGGCCTGTGTATAAAATAGGAAACAGGAGAGGTTGCTCTAATAAAATACCCCAAAATAACTGAGGACTTGATTATCCAGAGGTAAGCAGTCCAGGGAAGACTCTAAGATATGTCCTCACTGCCGCAGCTCTGCGTAAAAGGCAGCTGCTCAGGTCTCCCAGCCAGCAAGAAGGAAAGAGGGTCAGGTTGCTGGTGCACCTTTCTCTTAGCTGCACATTCCTCATTTCTTTCTGGCCAGTGCTCACAGCCTATTGGTCTGAGGTTAGTCATGTGACCTCATCAAACTACAGGCAAGACTTGGAAATGTGCTCTCCAGCAGGGTGGACAGGTGGAGTGAAAACTCAGAAGAGCACAATGCGTGGAAGCATTCATAGGAAGAATCCAGTAATGTAAGCCAATATTACCAGCTTTAGCATTACTACTGTTACTATTATGTAAAATGTATCCAGTAATTGCCAGTGTAGTGGTTTATTAAATGCTCCACCGTGTTTCCAGCCTGCACTATTTCTTGGAATACAGATGGCTGTCTGTCTTTGAAAGAGACCGTTTTGGAAATCTTCACTGTATTTATTCACTGGTACCTCTTTTGCCTTTGAAAAACTTGAAAAGTTGAAATGTAGAATATTATCAATAAATGGGCTCAGCATTCAGGGATGTACTTAGATTGGTTGTTCTTGATAATGTTATCGCTACTGCCTCCCAGACTCTGACATGGCCACAGCTGGCTGCAGGGGAGACTGAGAAATGTAGTCATTATTCTGGCAGCCTAAAGCAAACACACATTACAGACGCTCCCTGACTTAAAGTGCCTTCCTGAACTAGACAGAAACAAGGATTCAACTTGGCCCAAATTAGCAGTCATGAAGGCAAGAAATGGCACCAACATGTGGCCCTCGGTCACACGATTGACAGATTTTAGTGATCGTTTATAAGGTGATTTGTAAACTTTCATATATAGTCTCATTTATGCAACACAATAATGCAGTAATTTCACTGGGAATTAAGTTGCTTATCCCAAGTATTTAAAAACAAAACAAAAAATTTCACAGAGCACGTACAGTTCTATGCTCACCTGTTGTGTCTTCTAGCCATGTTGACAATAGAAAAGCTCATCCTGGTTTAGAGTCGTAGCTCTTAAACGTTTTCTTAGCACCCCTCTCTCCTCGTCCCCCTGTTTCAGAGCAGTCTCTTCCACTTACGTTCATCTTCCTCTCTGAAAACCTGGAGAAGCTGACCTGTGTCTCTTTTCCCTTGGCGATTTATTTCTGAAGGTATCTGGCTGGAACATCACCTCGCATTTTTTGAAAGCTCTTATGTGTGTGCAAGATCCCATTGGAGACAGGAAACAAAATTGAAAGATGGTTAAACACTGAAGGGTGTGGACTGCCTTGGCTGAGCCTTTTGTCTGTTATTGTGGGAGGAAACAAAAGCTGACTTCATATGCAAGTGAGGAACATTTTGTAGGGATGGTGGTGCAGGTAGTCTTGGAAATCTCTCTTCCCAGAGCCTGACTTTCACCCTCGCTAGGTCTGCCCTGCCCTGGGCTGGCACCCCAGTGGCGCTAAGGTGGAGGTGGCCTCTGTTGGTACTTTTAGGAGGTCCAAACGCAGAGTGAGGGGCCCACAGGAATGAGAGGCTCTCTCCCTAAGAGGCCTTGGGAAGAGGATCCAATTCTGGTACAACCCCAGTATTTCTGCAGCGTTTCCTTCACTTTCCCTTCCGTCCTTGACCTCCCATGCCTCCCTCTTTTCCTCCCTTTTAAAAAATGTTTATAGGAGTTTATTTGAGCCAAAGTGACTACACATGCTGGAGAGCAAGATCTCTGATGCTCCTGCCATTCCTTCTCTGGACTCTGGGACTTGGAATTTTCCTTGACCCCCATTTCTCCCATCTCAAGCCCCCTCCCCAACTCCCTGTCTTCACTACCCTCTGTCCACTAATTTTTTTTTCCCCATGGACTCCAAACTCTTTTTCTGGAAAGGAGGGAGTACATTGGAAGGAGATTATTTCACTTCTGAAGAAACCCACTTTTCATTATAGTAAACTTGGAAAACTTGGAACAAGAGAAAAACTCATCTGTTCAAAATTGCTATTGACATCTAGTTTGTGAACCTCTGCTTATTTTTAAAATCAGATTGTCACATTTTACACTGTGCTAGTATTTCATGATTTCATTGTTAAATGCTCTCCCCTCCACACTTGGAACACGTCCTTATGTTGTCTAATTATTCTGCTTTACAGTAATGAACTTTCTAAGGAACTGTGTTGTACACATCCTATCTAGTCATTAACAAACATATGCTATGTTGTTTTTCTTTCTCAATGTAGAGAAGTCATTCAGAATTCGAAAGAAGTTCTGAGTTTATTGCAAGAAAAAAACCCTGCCTTTATGCCGGTTCTTGCTGTTATTCAGGTAAGCGGATGACAGGTTGTCCTGTTTTAGGATGCCTTCCAATTGTATATAGTTATCTTCTAAACGACCAGCTGCATTTCTTGTCACGGAGGTCCCATTCAGGTTTCCTGGAGGGAAGAGCGGGCTTCGTTTGAACTGCTGTCATTTTCCCCTTCTTTTGATCAATTTGCTTCCACAAGGTTACGCTCTGCTTGAGCGTCTTTTGTGAGTCTTTCTCCATTTGGTGTGTGGAGCTTTCAGAGGTAGGCACTCACATAAGTTCCGTTGCACAAGATTTATAGTGGTCCATGTGTGCTCATAAATGTTTATCACATGTAATTCGAAAGAGATAAGGGAGAAAACGTTCCCCTTGTTTTCTGTGGAAGACAGATGCTTGCTGAGCATGGTATTGGGTAACCTTCCTACTAACACTTTTAAAGCCTGCCATAAGTTTGAAGGGCCAAAAGTTATTACATGTCAGAAGTACTTCCACATTCCATGTACATCTTTTGGCTGCAGCCCCTTGGTTCCCAACCGCAGTTGGCACTGTTTGCCATCCTTTTTGGCACACCCATGCGATGACAGGTGCAGGGAAATAATGAGGTGAGCCAAGCCTGTAAAGTAACACAGCACAACAGTTGGGCTGCTACTGTCGTTTTTTTGGCATGGATTTGACGTATCAAGATAGCAGCGTCTAGTTCCATGAACGCTGTGATTTTCGAGACTGTAGAGTTATGCTAAAGTCACTTGTATTCTCTGGGGTCTGTCTCCACATCCCTACAAAGATAGGCCAGTGAGAAGCGTAGAAAGAAAAGTAGATCAGGAGCCTGGGCCTCCTGGGACTCTGGTTTCCATCCCAGGGCAAGTCATGCAATCCCTGTCTTTGGTGCCTTCTGTTTAGAAAGGGATGCTGGCTGGCTATGTGGCGATACATGCTTTGGGCGGGGGGGGGGGGGGGGGGGGGGCGGAGGGACCTATCATTTTTAAAAAGTGATTCATTTGAAAGCCTAAGAAACCGATGTGTTGGTGTATACCAGCCATTGGTCCCCTTTTATGAGCAATAAGCTTCCTTTTTTTTTTTACGTTTTCCTTATCATCGTAATTAGATCGCTTATAATCACAAAATTAGTCTCTGTGTTATGTTTGTGCCTTTTCAAGATGTTTTGATGTTGTGATATTCTCCTTACTTCCCTCTTCTAAGGCAGGGGAGGAAAACTTGATGCAGGAAGTAAACCAGAATTTGGCTGAGGAGGTGAGAATTGTTGCTATTCAAAAATTCATTTTACTTTTTTTAATGATACATTCTCTCACAGTAACAAGCTAACCTTGTGTTCTCTTTTCAGGCTGGTCTGAACATCACTCACATTTGTCTCCCTCCAGAGAGCAGTGAGGACGAGGTAAGGACAGCAGCCCACGTGAACCCTTATTTGGCTTTCCTCTTTAGACCTAACATACCTGTTCGCATCTGTGGCTGCAGCGGGTTGAGCCTTTTCTTGTGGCTGAACTTTTAGAGGGCAGCATTCCTGTTTCCCTCGAGTATAACTACTCCTTGATCTATTTGTCCCTCACTGCATCTTTCTGCTGAAGACGTGAGCTACCACACGGCGACTTTGATTCTGTTTCTTCAGCAGAAGCAGCAGCGTCCTCTAGTGAAAATGGTCTGTCAGTGGCTGAGGACGAGTTCTGGTTTTGCTCTGTCCTGATGGGTTGTTTGCCCTTGGGCCATCATTCCTTTGGCTTCTCTGGGTCACAGTTGCCTTATCAATAGGAACAGAATGATAATCTTTTAGATCTTTTCCAGGCTAACATTCTGTAAATTCTCCAGTGGTGTTTTGGGGCAGCTGATGAAAAATACCTCTAGGAACCTTTCGCTGTGGTTGCCTGTGATTTAGTTGTCTGCCAGCACAGCGTAACAGATTTCACTCGTGTCATCTCCAGCCTGAGAGAAGCAGCCACCCCCATAAGTATTGGTGAAGAAACTGGACCGCTGGCCATGGGTTCCTGGTTCTTCTGTGGCTGGATTTTCTTCAGACTCACTGTGGCAGTGAAAATTTGATTTGACTTTCAGTGATAGGAAACCTCAAACAGCTGAATCTGAAATAACACAGAAGTTCACTTTTCTTGTACATGAATAACATTTAGAAGCAGGTGTGCTTGCATCACCAAGTCATTAGAAACTCGGGCTCCTTCGATCTTACTGCTCTACCATCTTTGTTGTGCTACCTCATATCCAAGAGGGCACACTGAACTCTACATGTCACATCCACATTCTAGCCAGTGTCCAATAAAAAAGGAAATCCCGACTTAGTAAGGGGAGACGTAATTCAGAAGAATTATTGCAAGGTGGTGAAATGGACTATTACGTTAGGGAATGCACTCTGACCACAGGATCCGTAGCCTCTGAGACTTAGGCAGAGGGTTTTTCTCGTCTTTGGAAGGACGGAGAAGGCTAGAAAGAACCCAGTGTGAGAAAATGGGATGAAAGGGTGGCTTGAGGACATAGCAGATCAGATAGTGTTTTACCCTGAGGCCAGCCTGTTCTCAGAAGGGGCTGTCTGCTGACTGGGCTCAGGGTAAGCCAAAGTTTAGGAAACTGGGGAGGGAGAGACGCTCGCCCAAAGTCTGATTAACAAGCAATTTGTTTGGCTTGATCAGTGGGGACAAATAGTTCTGCTAATCATTTATGAGACTTAAAAAATGGGAATTTGTAGGGAATTTGTCTGGCCTCATCCTAGGTAGATAAGGAAGTATCGTGAGTCTTATCTAAGTCAAATGTGGAAGGTTTCTTTGCAGTTGAGGCAGGGGGGATGATTTCATAACTGTTCCTGTTTTCCAGGATCACAGGACTCAGTTCAACAAGTCCTTATCACCAGCAAGAAAAAGGAAGGCCAAAGGCCAGACAGGCCCCCCCCCCTTTCCTTCAGGGGCCTTTCCTAAAAGTCACAATTCTGCTTCCATTCCATTGGCCTGAACCTAATTGCTTGGCCACAATGAAGGGAGGCTAGGAAATGTAGTATTTACACAAGGTGACCTTAGATCACTTATAATCACAGCTAAAAATCAAGAGTTTATTACTAAGTAGGACGGGAAACTGGATATTGGGCAAATAGTTAGTTCCATTAGGCAAATTATTGTTGCCATTTTAGTATATTACAAATATGGACACAGCTACTGTACCACTATTAACAACAACAACAAAAAAAACGGAGAAATGTGTTGTTCCTTTGCTGAAGGATACCCATTATCTGCAGTAGAATTTGCATGTTTTTTTAGATTGTTTTGCCACTGGTATTGTAATCCTTGATTTTTTCCCCCCTTGACTTATTTTTTGATAAGGAGTCATTAATACACTATTTTTCTCTGAAATTCTGATAAATGGGAATTTGTGTGGTGTTACTATGTTGAAAAAAGAGTAAAGATTGCAATTTATTAAATTTTTGTCATTGCTTCTATCATCGTAGTTACATGTAACAATAGTGCCCTTACTTCATCCTGGGCTCTATTTAGATGTCACCCACTCTGATTAGCCCCCACCTGCCATCACTCTATCAGTCCTTTACCCTGCTTAACTTGCTCTATTTTTCTTTATATCATTTACTACTTTCAAAGATTATAGTATAATAATAATAATAATAACTTATTATTACTACTAATAACTTGTTATTATTATTATTATTATTATTGGTCTTGTCTTCCCCGCTAGAATATAAGCTCCATGAAGGCAGGAATTTTGTTTATACCTCTATTTCCTTTACATAGAACTGGTCAAAGTAGGTACTCAAAACATTCAACAATTGTTGGATAAATGTAAGAACGGTGGAGGAATTAGATAAAATTTTCTTTTTGAATTTTGTACATCAAATAGCGTTTTCTTCTCTTACCATAGTGATTTCTGCTAGGCAGTGAAACAAAAATGGTAAACTCACACTTCCTCTTAGTGAGATCCTTATTCATGGGTAGTAGCTCTCTTATTTATGAACAAATAATATTAAGTGAAACGAATCCTTTCTCTTCTGGCATAAAAATAGGGATAAACAGAGAGGGGACAGAGCATTGCTTATTTAAAGACATAGCCATTCATTAGCTATTACATTAGCTTCCCAAACTGTACTTTGCTCTTTTTCATAAATAGTGAATTATCTTACTTTCCTATAAGATATCTGTGTTTAGAGTTTCTCAGTCATAAACATTTGGAAATGCTTTCTGTGTTGCACTCAGGTCCAGAGAACATGAGGGCCTGAGTAACAACTTGGATGTCATGATTAGTAAGGTTTTGTTGAACACCTTGTGTTTGAAACACAGGCTTGTCTGGGCCAGGTGGGATGCTTGAGAGTCATGCTTCCTGGCCTCCCTGAAAACTTGGCAGTCCACTTGGCTTACATATGATTGTTGACAGCGAAATGTCTTTTGCCTATCTAAATTTTATTAACTGTTGAGCTTTGGTTTGGTTTTGTTCTGTTCTATTCTGTTCTGGCAGAGAGTAGAGCGATAAGAAAGACCGAGAAGTCACGAAACAATTCAGCCAAGCTTTTTTTGAGCTTTTACAAACATTGTGAAAAGAGAAAATAGACTTCCGCATTGTGCTTTACACCAAATCGTCAACAAGGAGTAAAAAAGAAACTACAATAGATGCTTTTTTTTTCACTCTGTGTTTTTATATAAAGCTTCCTTTGTTGGGTCTTATTTTTGCAAAACAGATTTTCATTGTTTTTCCTCTTCAGATTATAGATGAAATCTTGAAGATTAATGAAGACACCAGAGTACATGGTCTTGCCCTTCAGATCTCTGAGAACTCATTTAGCAACAAAGTCCTCAATGCCCTGAAGCCAGAAAAAGATGTAGATGGGTAAGAAAATATAAAGGAAAACAATCAACTCTAATTGCTAAATGAGTTTTTTCTACTGTGATTATTTTATTCCACTGGTTCAACTATGTCAGGAATCGAGAGGAAAGAAATCATTGTAATACTTAATATAATTTAAAATTGACTATTATTTAAATAATATTTTGGGAGTTTGGGAATTTTTATTCCTTGATCCACCTACTTTATTTTTTTTAATTATTTATTTTTTTCAGTTATAGTTCACATTCAATGTTATTTTATATTACTCTCAGGTGTACAGCATAGTGGTTAGACATTTATGTAACTGATGCAGTGATTCCCCCCGATTAGTCTAGTACCCACCTAGCACTATACATAGTTGTTGCACCATTGTTGACTATATTCTCTATGCTGTACATTACATCCCAGAGACCAGTTTGTATTTCTTAATCCCTTCACCTTTTTCACGCAGTCCCCACCTCCTCTCCTCCCCAACCGCGGCAACCATCAGTTTGTTCTCTTTATCTATAAGTCTGTTTCTGTTTTGTTTGTTCGTTTATTTTGTTCTTTAGATTCCACATATAAGTGAGATCATATAGTATTTGTGTTTTAGTATTTGAACTAAGTCTGACTTATTTCACTTAGCATAATACCCTCTATGTCAGGGGTGTCCAAACTTTTTTCAACGTTTTTCACCAAGGGCCATATGCCGTAAAATACACAAACAGCCGGGCCTCTCACTCGAGGTGAAGTATGTATTGCCTCACCTCGTTTATTTAAGTAGACTAAATATATTTTTGGAATTTGCTGCGGGCCAATTAACAATGGATCCTGGGCTGCAGTTGGCCCGCGGGCCGCAGTTTGGACACCCCTGCTGTATGTCCATCATGTTGTCACAATGGTAAGATTTCATTCTTTTTTACGGCTGAGTAATATTCCGTTGTATATGTGTGCTACATCTTCTTTATTCAGTCATCTGTTGATGGGCAGTTGGGTTGCTTTCCTATCTTGTCTGTTGTAAATAGCACTGCAGTGAACATAGGGCTGCATACTCACATGTCTTTTCAAATGAGTTTTTGGGTTCCTTCAGATAAATACCCAGAAGTAGAATTGCTGGGTCATAAGGTAGTTCTATTTTTAATCTTTTGAGGAACCTCCAAATCATTTTCCATAATGGCTTTGCCTATTTGCAGTCCGTTGGGGGCTTTTTGAATTCTGTCTGAGAAAATTACATATTTTGGAAAATACACTTGCCCTTTTATAGTACAGAACCAGAGCACCCCAGGTCATCCCAACTCATAGGAACCAGGCAACTTTTCCTGAGGGACTGCTGTAAGAAGCTAATGGCTTTTATTCCTGCCCACTCTTTATATTTAATTATTTAATATATTCTACCTACCCAAGCCTGACTTGGATGTTTTTTCAGATTAATTCATGTAAATTACAGATGAGTGACTTTTGACTCAGTTTTGACTTACCCGTTGCCTTATTTTTTATTTCAGAGTAACAGATATAAACCTGGGGAAACTGGTGCGTGGGGATGCCCATGAATGTTTTGTTTCACCTGTGGCCAGAGCTATAATTGAACTTCTTGAAAAGTCAGGTATGACGTTCCTTCAGAATTGCTGCTGTTTTCTATTTATTGGTATTTGCATTATTTTTTAGTAAGGATTTGTTTCTAGAATGTCAAGATTCTAATTGAAAATGGAAGTAATATTCAGTGTCAGCTTTATTTTTATCATCTTTTGGAAGATATGAATGACTGGCAAATTTTTCTAATAAGATTAACTATATTATATTTTAAAAGAGAAATTAGTAAAGATAAATGATTAACCTGTTTTAAACAAATTCTCAGTTTCTCTTCATGAAAACAGTCAAAATAACCACAATTAAAAATATTTCAAGTTTCAACTCAAATCTGTCAATATGTAGACCTAGGTAACACATTTAAGTCTTAAATGAGGAAGACTGTAGATACAGTTTAGGGTATAGAAACCTAGGTTGGGATTTATCGGTGAGCAGTATCTCTTTTAATAATCAGTATTTCATTCCCATCATTCTTTCCCTGACCTTGCACTTCTATGTCAATGACACAGAAATGAGGGATTTCTATTGGTTATTAAAGTTAATCATAAGTAAATTGCTAATGAGCGTTTCATGTATTTGAGGACTTCCTAGCTGAGTGCAAAAAATTCAGCTTACTAAATTTTTCTTAATTCCAGCTGGAGTGAAAAAAAAGCAAAAGCCCTTCCCTCTCACCTGAATAAGAAACAATCAAACAAAAATTCCAAAATATATACCAAAGTTCTATTAGAAGATCAACTTTCAAGATATACTTTTAGGACATTGGCCATTAAGCTCAAATCTCTGAGATAATCCATAGACAGTGTTTTTCCATTATGTGGGTTATCAGGGTGATGATTCTCAGTCCCTCTACCATAAAAGTTGCCAAGAAAGAGGAAATTATGGCTTCTAGTCATTATCGGTTGGAGGGCCAGATTTTCAAAGGCACTTTTCCTTATGGGAAAGCTGTATGGGAGGAAAGCATTGACGTGTTGGTTGTGATACTGATTTTCATTTGGTGGGCAGGTGTCAACTTAGATGGAAAGAAGATCTTGGTAGTAGGAGCCCATGGGTCTTTGGAAGCCGCCCTACAGTGCCTGTTCCAGAGAAAAGGGTCTATGACAATGAGCTCCCAGTGGGAAACACCTCAGCTTCAAAGCAAGGTGAGCCTCATCCCGGTGGGAAATGTAACCTTAAATGCTTATATTAGAAGAGGACAAGAGCTGGAAGTGTAGAAGCTAAGCGTTGAACGTAAGAAGTTGGAGAAAGAACAGCAGAAAATCTCAAAGGGTGAAAACAATAAAGAGCATAGATTAATGAAATAAAAAAACAAAAACACACAAACACATATGAGAGATTATCAGCAAAGCCATAAGTTGGTTATTGGAAAAGTCTAGCAAAATAGACACACCATTAGCCAAAATAATTAAGAAGAGAAAAAACACCAGCAATATTAGGAATGAATGAGGGGACGTAACCACAGGAACAAAACTTATTTTTAAAAAAGGATAATATGAACAACTTTATGCTGGTAAATTTGAAAATTTCTGTGAAATGAAAACTTTCCTAGAAAATGTAACTTGCAAAATGGATTTAAGTAAAATTGAATTGACTTAAATAAAGACGTTGAATCAGTCTACCCACAAAACAAACAAACAAAAAGGCAACAGGTGGTTTTATAAATGAGTTCAACCAGTCAAAGAACAGATCATAATCTTTTCTTCGGAGAATAGGGAGAAACAGAATTCTTCCCTAACTTGTTTTATGATTGCCCAAACAAGGGACAAGATGCTAAAGGACAGTGACAGATGAATTTTACTTAGGAACACAGATGAAATAATGATTAGCAAAATATTAGAAAACTGAATCCAGCACCAGATTGGGGTCGTCATAGGATTGCAAGGGTGGTTTAACATCAGATTATCTATTAGTGTCATTAACATTGTCAGATTAAAAACTATTGTCACCACAGTAGATGAAGAAGAGTTATTTGACATCATCTAGTATCCTTTATGATACTTTCCTAGAAAGCCCCTTAGACTAGGAATTTAAAGGAATTTCCTTAATTTGATAAAACTTCTATAAAAAGTTCTAGCAAGTATCTCATTTAATAGTGCAATATTAGAAACTTTTCTTTTAAAATTAGGAAAGACAAGGTGCCTGTTATCAATACTCCTTATCAGCACTGTATGGGAATGTTGAGCAGTACCAGGAAGGAATGGAGGAAGGGGGGAGGGAGGGAGGGAGGGAGGGAAGGAAAGAAGGAAGGAAGGAAGGAAAGAACTTTTGCTAGTTGCAGGAAGGGAGGGAGGGAGGGAGGGAGGAAATTTTTAATGATTGGAAAAGAAGATACCAAACTGTCATTAATCCTCAATGATATAGTTATCTACATAAAAAGCCCAAAATAATTTATTTAAAAATAAGAGAATTAATAAGAGTTCAGCTGGGTTCTTGGGTGTAAAATGAACATGCAAAAATCAATTGCATTTCTAAACACCACACCCACAGTTAGAAAATCAAATTTTTTAAAAATGTAATTTCTGAGAGCAGTGAGAATATAAGGCACCTAGGAATAAATTTAACAAAAGTTATTTCTGATCTTTTGAAAGAAATTGTATAATTTTGATGAAATTCATTAAGATGACCCAAATAAAAGCAGAAATACCATGTTCATGGATAAGAAGACTCAGTATCTTAAAGACATTGTTTCTCTCCAAATTAATCTGTAAATTTGAATCAAAATCCTGACAGAACATTGCTTTATAGAATTTAACAAGATGATTCTAAAATTTATATGGAAGCACAAGGACAAAAACAAGACAGTTTTGAAAGAAAACTAGAGCTATAAATATGTGTATAAACATAGAAGAATTTTTTTAAAACAGCATTCATTGAAAAAAAGCAAGGTTGTTGCAGAAGGATGTTATTTCATTTCATGAAAACCATTTATGTAAGTTCTAAACACAATACTACTATATAGTATGTATATTTTAGGGCTTTATACATATAAAGTATACATATAAAGTATAAAATATATATACTATTATATAGTATATATATTTTAGGTCCTTATACATATAAAGTATAAAGAAATGAATGAGAACTATGGACCAAATTAAGAAACTAGGACTAGGAAATTGGACAGGGACAAAGATGTAGATGGAAAGGAGACTTGGGGACCTTCACTTACACTGGTCATGTCTTTTGTCTTAAACTGTGCAGTGGGTAAGGTATCCAGGTGTGCTATATTCTTTTATGTTTTCATGTCTGAAATAGTTAATAAAGTTTTCAGTTTCAAAAAAATGACAATGCATTTCACAAATTTCGAGCAAAGTGAAGTTGAAAATGCATTAAATACAATAGATTAGTGCAGAACAAAATCTCAAAGATGGTGTACCTCGTATCGCTGTGTGAGAATGGAAACAAGCCACTGTGGTCCTGGCCAGAGGAGGCAGGCATCTTCTCTGAGACGTACAATGTTTGAGTGGCAGGTGGATCAAATATCTTTCATTCTTTCTTGTTTTAAGACAGTTCAGAAAGGTGGTTTGGCAATGAATTCAACTGAAACCTATGTGCGTTTTGAGCGGTCACCACATGGTGGCAGCCTACTCAAGGAAATTGAGGGGCCGCGTGTTGTAATTTAAAGCCCAGAATTTTTGAGTTGGAAGCTTAGTGGAAGAGGAAAATGAACCTTGCCGGGAACTGAACAGCTGTGGTGAAAGAGAGAAAAGAGCCTTCATTGGCAATTGAATGTTTTCACAGCTGTCACAGATACTTTTGCTAGTTGTATCTGTATTTTTGAAAAACAAAGACATCTTTTTAAGTACTTTTTTATTATGGAAATAAATCATCTGACTTCTTTGGGATCAGTCTCATTCTAACTTTAAGAACTATTAAGTAGCTTTACTCTCTAGAGAATCTAGAAATTGGGTAGCATTCCTGTTTTTGTAAACCTGAGAAGGTTTTCTCTAATAGCTCATGTTGCACACACGTTTTATTCCTAAGTCTTTGGTACTTAAAACAGCACCACTGTAAATTTTAGAGCCAATCAACTTTCACTCTTTCTATTGCTTTATCTTAGAAGCCAAAAATGTGGAAAGAAAGGTTCAGGGTTTCCCATACATGTCTTTGAAGTTTCTTTGGTGTCTGGTTTTTGGCCCTCTCTACCTGGCCTGCTTAGAAAGGACAGGCTCCATCCTACTGCAAAATAAAGCCTGTATCTTCCCGTTTTTCATGCCATCATCTATCACGTCACTAATCACTTACCTTCCCATCAGTATGCCTCCATACTTCTACCTGACCTTTGATTTTTCACTACAACTATATTTTATTTGTAAAACATAGGCCATTGCTGGGCCTTGTTTCAGAGGGTCAGCAGTCCCTCTGCAGACCACCATGGTGGCAGTTAACATGGTACAAAGTGCACCTACGCTCAGGTTAGCATCTTCAGGCACCTGACGGGCATAGGCTGCGTCTACTCCTGCCACATGCTGTGAAAAAGATGAACATGTCAATTTAACAAGAGATTGGGGTTTTTATCTTCTAATTTCATCAACAATGAATAATAGTGCATTTTAAGATTATAGTCCATTTAGCTTCTCGTTATCAGCAGTGATAAGTGTTTGGGAATGAAAAGGGCAAGCAAAGGCTTATGGGTATTAGGTCAAAGGGAATTTCTTACATGCTTATGTGTACCTGACATGGGACAAGAATCCCTGTTGGCCATCTAGTTGGGGATTTCCAAAGCCAAGGGCATGATGGGTTTGGGCTTAGGGGGTGACCATACGAGAGTCATGTCTACCACCTCCTAAACTATATATAGCCTTTCAAGTTTGGGATGACCTTCGAGTCATCCAGCCTCCTGCAACCAGTAGGCACTGCCTTCGAAGACAGTAGAACGTGGGCTTCAATGACAAAGCTCTGGGGTCAACACTTAGCTGCTGCTTAACTTCTGTGAATCTGTCTCCTCGTGTGTAGAATGGGGGTCATGATACTCCGTACCTCATAGAGCTGCTGTAAAAATTCAATAATTGTGTAAGTTTGCTCAGCGCAGAACTTGGCACCTATTAACATTCACGTTAATAGCTTGGCTGTTGTTAGTGGTTACTCAGGAAAGACACTGGCAAGTTTCACCATACAGATTGATCCACGATGTGGAAAGGCAGGTGGGCCCATCACAGCATGAGGAGATAGTCTGTGCAGTGCCCCAACCGTATGTGGTGGCAGAGGGAATTAAACCAAAGCAAAATGAAGAGACTGTGCCAGAGAGAGTGGGTGCTCAGCTTCGGCCAGGCCCGCTCCCACTCTGGTCTTCATTAGGAGTGTTATCACCTTTTAGTAATGTAACGGAGAGCCCTTTGCTCTGCAGCTGTGGACCTCTGCCTTCCCTTGATGGCTCTGATACCTGCAAGCCTCTTTCTTTGGCATCACATCTGCTGGGGATTCCTGCTTTTCCTCCCAGGCCCTACAATTTTGAGGAACAGTTTTGTCGAGTTAGTTAAATAGATAGAGCTCCTACCTAAATCGGGGGATATTCTTGGGATAATGATTACGAATGAAATCCCTGTGGAACCTGAGCATAAGGAACTGAGATTTGCCTTTTCAGAGTTCTAGAGAAAACAGTAGATTTCTATACTTGATAGCTTTATAGCTTATGCCCCTCTGAGTGTATCAGTTGAAAATTAAGACTCAGTTTCCTGCTTTGTGTCTGAGCTTTGAGATGTGTTATGCATTTACGTGTGGGGATTGGGAAGAATATTTGGGCATTTGTCCAAATTAGCCATGTGCGCTGGAGCGTCAGACATCAGTGAGCCAGAGCAGCGCGCGTGTTGTTTTTGCATATGGCTAAGGAATCACCCTCTTTCTTCCTTCCTCCACCCGAATGTAAGCCCCACACTCTGCTTCCCTGGCCCCTGGGATAGAATGACCCCTCTGTGGGGATAGGACAGAGCCCTCTGCCCCAGGAGAATTGTCCAAATTTGGAGATAGCCTCTTCCTCATCCTAGTAAGTTCACCGTCATGCCAAAAGCAATCCAAGGTGAGAGAAAGTTTCTGCATTTAGTCCTTACGAGGCACAGTGGTACCTTCTGCAGGGAAGAGGGTGACGGGCACCACAGAGGGGGTCTGTGTACCCCTCACTCCCCTGAGAGCCTCTTCTGCATCTGTGTTAGAACAGCTGGACAGCGATGGTGAAGTCTCCCCTGTGACAGATCACATCAGTCCCAACTGTGTGTAAGAAACATCAGTCCCAACTGTGTGTAAGAAACCACCTGGAAATCAGAGAACCATTTTGTTTTGTTTTTTTTCTCAGAGGGTCTCATTTCTCCTGAGCACAGAGATCTTCAAAACTAGTACTAACAGAAGAAGGAAAAAATAGAGGTCTTTCACATTTGAAGGATCAAAGTGTATAGTTTTTTTGAGCAAAGCTAAATTATCACAACGTCATTTCCAGTTTAAATTCAGTGCTTAGCATGGCTTATAAAAGGCTTTTAAAAGTGTATTGGAAAATTCTAAATATATTTGAATTATACACATGAAATCTTGGGGGGGGGGGTGGAAATCTCTTTTCCAAAGATTGGAAAGAAAAAAAACACACCTAGCTTTTAAACTGGACTAGATTAGTGAGTTACATGGTAATTCTTTTTCTTTTAAAAAAAAATTGTAGTTTTTCATGCATTTGTCTTATAAATCCTGTAGGAAATAAAAAGTGTAGTTATAAATCCAAAATGCAATAATACTGCCTTTTCTGGAGATCTTTATTTGTTTATTTGGCTTGGAATTACTGTCTAGTGTCCTTTCATTTCAACCTGAAGGACTCCCTTTCACAGTTACTGTAGGGCACATCTAGTGATAATGAGCTGCTTCAGCTTTTATTAATATGAAAATAAATTAATTTCTCCCTCCTTTTTTTTGAAGTACAGTTTTGCTGGATATAGAATTCTTGGTTGACAGATTTTTTTTCTTCCAACATTTTAAAGATGTCATCCCGCTGTCCCCCTTTAAAGTTTCTGATGAGCGAATTATTCTTTGTAGCAGGAGAGGCTACACTTAAACCAGTAACATATTGTAACAGCAATAATGGTAGCTAATTTTAATGGAGTTAGCAGTTACTATGAACCAGGCACTGTCCTTTATTCACGTTTTCTCATTGATTGTGTACAGTCATCCCATTAGGCAAGACTCATTATCCCCATATCAAAGATGAGGAAACTGAGGCTCCAAGAAGTAAAGAGAGTTTCCAAATATCTATAATTTTAAAATGATGGCAGTAGCACTACAGCCTGTATTTCTAGCCACTGTCCTATGTCAGCTCTTACTCCAGATAATCACATAGTCTAATCTCTAATCTTTAAAACCCAGAAGTACCTGACAGCTCGAATGGTGAACATTAGAGAGACCTAGACCCAAGATATTAGACTTTTGCTCAGTTCACCATTGTTCTATGCCAATAGTTAATAATCCCACAGACGCCCTTTTAAGAGAAGGAAGCTGAACTAGACTGAGTGTTGTTTTCTCCCTGAGGCCTGGGCTTGTCACCACCCCTCCAGGCTCACTCCTCAGAGAGAAGATGTCCACCCTACTGAGGCTGGGGCAGGAGGGCACCCCGATCAGAGGTGCAGACACGCGGGACGATCTCATCGTGTGAGCCTTTCTGCTCCCCCACCTGTTGTGGGTGGAGGGGGAAAATAGTCCCCGACCCCAGGGCACGACAGATCTTGGGGCAAGGAAATACCAAGGCTCCTCAGTAATATGTGATTAAGTGACCTGCCTGAGTAATGCTGGTCCCTGGGCTTTGACAGATTTTTGAATATTCAGGAGATGCAAGTGTCTCTGGATGTCGGCACCTGTTCTTTTCCCTCTTGCTTCTGCCTAATCAGTGCACTGTTTATTAATACCAGAGAAGGCGGTGAACAGAACAGTTTAAAAAGACTCCCAACGAGGCCGTTTATATTTAGCGATGTTGAGGAAAGGATTTGTGAGGTGATCTATTGAGACTCAGGGACATGTGACCAAGAGGGGTTGTATAAAGTCACAGGCGTGGCAGTCTTAGATGTTTCAAGCTGTGGATTGCGCAAATGGAGGAGGGTTCCCTGCTGTGTGCTGCAGAGAACAGGCCAGGAACTCCACTCCACCTGCGTATCATCCGCAGTTTTCCTTTCTGCATCATTGACAGAGCCTGTTTCCATCTTTCTCCCCTTCTTCCCCCAGTGTAAATGTGCTGTAAGGCTGTAGAATTAGACCACTTTAATCAGAAGGTCTTAAACAGAATCTATAACAATAATGCACCTTCTATTTGTGTGAAGATTTAGCTTTCATAGCCTTTTCATATATTATCTCATGAATATATGAAAACACCTGAAAATGGGGTGTTGGACAGGATACCCTGACCCTGGTCAGTGGTGAAAAGGAGCAGAACCTGAGCTGGAGTCTAGATCTTGTGTCTCCACGTATATAACACTGTTCCCACTGCACCTCACTTCCTTTCTGTCGACTGCAACTTCCACACGTTCCAGAGGAGGCAGCGGAGGCCCAGAATGCAGAAATCCTCATGTGCAATATGAGGTTCAGAATTAGAAAGCATAAATGTGTTGGGAAATGCAAAGCTAATTTCCCACCGCCATTATCAATTTGTGTTAATTTGAACATGCTTTGGGTACACAGGCAGGCGGGTACTAGATTTCTTGGGGGGAATCGCTTCGTAGGTTATGTAAATAACTATGCTGTACACCTGAAACTTATATGATATTGAATGTCAACCGTAATTGAAAATATAAATATACAAAAATAAATTTAAAGAATAAAAACTAATAAAGCACATGGTTAACAGCATAAACAAATTGTGAAGGCTGCCCTGCCTCCGTGACGTGTGGCTTGCTAAGTGTTGCTCTGGGAACTGTCACGGGAATTTCCTCATTTTTGTGCTGCATGGTTCTGAGTCTGTCAGATTCCCTCCCAACACACACACACACACACACACACACACACACACACACACACTTTTTCTCATCTCTGCTTTTTCATTTTATTTTTTTCCTAGGATATGGGGAAGGGAATTATTTTTGATGAACCTTTCAAAGTATATCCATTACTAGGTTTGAGGTTGCATTTCCCTTTTACCATCTGTCATAACTTATGTGGGTATCAAGATCACTTAAAGAGGGATTGACTATCTTTTCTATCATTTTGAACACAACCCAGAATATATTTGATTTCCTCCTCATACATTGACTAGTAAATATGTAGAATGATGACGTAAAAGGTGAACTTAGGAACATTTGATAAAGGAAGGTCATTTATTGGCCTTTGGGGGAAAAATTGGTAGATAAGTGCTGTAATTATAATCCCTAATCGTCCATTTGGCTTGTAGTCATACTGATTTATGAAATAACCATGGGGTAGGTCTTAATTTTAAATGCCAATAATCTGTTCTACTGATCATAGATGAGAGTGGAAAAAACAAACATACCCAATTCTTGAAAGGAAAAGCCTCCCAGGATGAGGTCACTTGATGAGTGGGGGAAATTACCTTTTGCTGACATTGTCAGTCTCCCATCTTGCCAAAGTATTACAACATCTGAATGAAAATGGTTTGACATTCTTATTTTAGAGTATTTATGCAGCTATTTTAACGTTTCTATTTGATAGTGTGCTTATTATTTCAGGAAAATGGATATGGATCCATAGATACAAAGCAGTAATCCTAGGTGGATGTTCCATTAATTCAAATACAAAGATTAGACATTCTAAGTTAGAATAACTTATGTGTACCCAGGGACTTTGCTCATGAAAAATTTGCCCAAATGAACTCTTCGTATGCAGGGAACATACTGGACTCAAATGGCAAGAATTTGCTAGGCATGGTTGCTAATGTCCGTTTCTATAGTAAAGTCACTTATGCGTTCCTCCTTGCCAGAAATGGATTTTTTGGCTTTCAGCTTGCTTGGCCATTGGGCGTCATTCAAACCTGTCAATTACACCCTTTCTCCTTAGCTTTCATGAAAACACCATTTTTCTTTTCCTACCTCCTGGGCGGCACCTGAATCAAGTGGTTTGTTCTTCCTCTCTTACAATTTAAGGTGAGCCCTCCCCAGGGATGTACTGCAACCCCTTTTCTTCCCGTTCCATCTATTTCCCTCGGAGAGCTTATCCAAGCTGCTGGTTTTAACTACATCTGCAGGCTGATGTGTAGTGCAGCCTGCAGCCCCCCCCGTCCCTGGCTACCCTCCGTTCCCGGCGCCTGGCATCCAGCTTCCTCCCAGACATCCCCTCTTGCATGTTTCAGTATTGTGCTTTCCTTGTCACCCACTCCGACCCGGTTCTCCACCCAGCTTTCAGAGGAATCTTCCTAAAACATGTCTGATGGTGGGAGGGCAAAGAAAGTAACCCAGTCTAACAGCTACTTTCCTGTTGATCAAGAAAAGCTCAGCAAATTTGGACATTTGGCACTTACGGAAAGAAAAGTGACCTTTCTTAAAAAAACACACACAAAAAAAGCACCTAACTTCGTTTAGGACTTTGCCGTGAGATAGTCAGGACACAGATTTCCCTGATACTCCCTGTCACTCTAACGTCCTGTGAAGAACCTTCTGTGGAATATAATGTCGTCCATAAAGCCACTTAACCGGGCTCGCAGAAACCACATGGTGTCCCCATTCGTTGAAAGTGGAAGAACAAGTAAAGGGCCACCTCCCTCCCTTCGGAGCCCTCCTGTACTTTCTGTGTGTGACAGCCGCCAGCCAACATACAGGGACGGATCAAGAATGCTGTCTGGTGTCAGTCTAGAGGTTAAATACTAGTAAAATCTCCTTTGCACACTGCATGGACAAAACAAGTAGAATTCGAGTGTTTGTTTCTTTTCTAAGTGGTTTGCCCCATGCTCCTCCGTTTTGAAGATTCCAGCTCTAAACTCTAGACTGGGACTTTCAGTTCTGAATCCTCAGCAACCTGTGTGTCTGCCCTGAGGGGCACTCGAGAGATGACAGGTGAAAGTGTGTTCACTAAAGAAGCCTGGATCTCTTTTCTTCTCTGTAATGATTGTAATTTTAGAAGCGTGTCTTTGCTGGAGAAAGCACCTGTTGATTTTTTTTTTTTTTTTTAAGTACTGTTCTTCATTTTGAACTGGGTTTTCTGAACTGTGTTGAAGGAACTTTTGAAGGATATAGAAACAGGTTTCATAGGTCTCAGGTAATGTAAAGCACAATTCTTCAATAATATCCCCCAACCTTTTTTTTTTTAACCTATTCAGCTGTTGGTATACAGTATATACAAATCTCATAGCTGAGATTCTCAAATGTCCCCTCTCGAAACCCATTGATAACAGAAGATAAATTCTGTCTTCTAGCCGAGAGGGTGAGGCTGACTATACTTTTCTGTATTTTCAATTTTAAAATGCATTTTGTTTGCTAGATGAAAAATTATGATGCAAATCACATCTTTTCTTCCTCTCCCCTCTTCATGTTTTGACACTTATCCCCACCCCCCTTAAAAATCAGTGAGTTAGAGAAAAACATTTTTCATGTTATCTAAACTCTACAGTACTCCCGTATCTCCACAATAAATGTCTGCATATCTGTGTCTTGGTATTGTTTTAACATTTGGTCTTCTGCCTGGGGAATGGGCGGTTTCTTGAAGCTGCTTCCACTCAGGTCTCAGCAGAGAAAGCAATATTTTGTTATGAGGTAAAGTTTCAAGCCAGCCTCTGGCCAAGGTCTTTCCCATTTGGGAGGAGGAAAGTAGAAACTGCCAGTGAAACGATAATTCTCCTTGAATTTTAGCTCAAAAAAATCTTCCCTGGTCCTCAGGAGGTTATTTATTGATTTAAGCATCTAGCACTTTTCCCTTCCAAAAAGAATTAACAGCTATGATGTGATCATTGCTAAGGGAGGAGATTTTTGTCTTTTCTCTGTGGGATTAACTGTCCCCCAGTTGCTTATTAGCACAGCGCACTTTGGAGTTGTGTTTAGGTCTGGAGTTGAGGGGTCAGAATGAGCTTTCGAGATTTATAGATAATGAAAAGAACAGGTTGTATCAGAGACACCACGTGTAGGAAACTAGGTCTTCTTAGGGGACTTGTGTGAACCTGTGATTCTTGCCCTTTTCCAAAATGAATATTTCAGTCTTCTACGTATTAACTTTTTATAGATGTTTTAACATGTTCTGTTTTTGCTGCTGTGGTGCAGATAAACACAATGGCTTTTCTTATCTACTGATCATTTTCAGCAAGCATTAAACGTTTGTGTTTCTCTTGAGACTGACTGTAGTTGAATATTTGCAGTGGTATAGGTAAATGAAAAAAATGCATTTTCCTATTCAGGTGTGTAAAATCCTCTTTCCTCAAGAACACTTTATTCCCCAAAATATAACATCACCCAGAAGTCAAGCTGCTTTTTAAATCTATCTGTAGGAAACATAATGTGGCTTTAACACAATTCTTCAAAAATATCTCTAGATTGTTAGTAATATTGGCTACACACGTCTTAATTCAGTTTCACAGTGTGATTGCTTCTTGGGCTTTTGGCCAAGATCAAGTGCAGTTTCACAGTGTTGTGGGCCTGTAGCATAAGAAAAGAATGGTTCTTTTAGTAAGGACTTGTCTTTTTAATGTGAGTCATACCGTCGATTCACTGAGATACCATTTCAATGAATTCATCTTCTTCCTGTGCCTTAGTAAAGTACAGGACTGCAAAGCAACAAGCACTGCTTGGCTCATGGGTGGTGGCACTCAATGATGTCAGTTCACTTGGTCCTGTTTGCATGATCAAATTGACCAGCTGTTTCTGGGATGTTAACTTTGAAAGGTTGGCTCTTTGAGAAGACACACGTTTGCATTGTTACTGTGCCCCTCCTCTATCAGGGGAACTTGGAGCTGCCCTACATCTTGGCTTTTTTGTTCCTAAACCAGGTGGGACGGTCATGGGGGCTTTCCCTCACTGCCGCCTCTTGTCCCAAGATGCCTAAGAGACTTTAGCTGACGCAGCCTCTCGCTGAAACTGTCACACCTGAGAGGGCTGAGCAGCTGGCTTAGTTCCTCCCTGAGATGTTCAGCAATCAGCCTGTCCACACTGAGAACGGACGAGGATGCATGGAGCACGTTTGTTTACCGGGTAGTTGGCTGGTGAGAGTGGCAGTGGGGGTGATTTTGAGTTTTTATAGTTTCCGCTCCTCTGTTTGATTCTGAAGAGTCTTCAGGGCTTTGAAGTCTGTGGAAAGAGCAGTGTGGGGACGGCCACTGGTGTTGGAGAGGAGAGGGTGGGACCTCCGCTCTCTTTCTACCTCATAGGGTATTCCAAGACTGGGTCCACAAGGGGAAACAGGAATAGCATAGAGCTATTATAATCACTGAGCCTCAGTTTCCTTGTCTATTAAATAGGTATAGTAACACCTGCCTCACAGATTTGGGATATGCAGTGAGATAATAACTGAGAACACCGAGCAGACATGTGCAGTGGCAGCCCCTTTCCCCCAAGGGTCTAAGATTTCTTCTTTGCCTTTGTCCCTCCACACATGGACCCAATTGGAGATCATCAGCTGCTTAGTTGGCACAGGGACAGGTGGTCATTCTTTGGTTTAGCTCAGAGCCAACCTCTTACCCTATCTCTAGACATAACCTTCCCACCAGACACGTCCCACCAGCGCTGTGTTGTCAAAATCTGAACAGGACGGACGTGATGAATGTGTTTTGTAGTAGTGGTTGCAGTCTTCCTTTTTCTAAAAAAAAAAAAAAAGAAAAAGACAGTTTGGCAAGAGACTAACCAGAGCCTCAAGGACAATGAGATTCTTTCTCTAGCTTTTGAAAATCCTTCCGTAGATCTAGTAAGAGTTGCATATGGCTCTAATTTTGATTGTGCAGTTGGACGGGCCAGCAGTCCCCCTCACTGGTCGGATGAGGCTTCACATAACAACCCTCTTTTCCTCCTAAGCCACGGTGTGAATCAGGATGCCACCCAGCCGGTGTATCTTTCAGGGTCCCCTTTCCATTCGCAGAGTTTTCTTTGCTTCATCCCTTTTCTTGACGTTGCAGTTAGTGGTGAAAACATATAAATGATAATTCCACACCTAGTCTATGTGTTGAAGTGACTACATGCTGAAAAAAATTTTAAAGTCTCCTTCCTTTCTTGGATATGATAAACACGTTGCTGGTACTGCTACGTGCTACATAGGTCCATGGGATTCTGTCCGAGTCTTCACTGTGGGCCGAAACTCTGCAACTAGGATTGTCGATGACACTGAAGTCCCTTGACATTGATTGTTAGTCACGACTTGACGCTACAGATTAAAAGGTGTGAGCTGTTTTTCTTTTTCTCTCTAGCTTCACGAGGCTGACATTCTGGTCTTAGGCTCGCCCAAGCCAGAAGATATTCCTCTTTCTTGGATACAACCAGGAACTACTGTTCTCAACTGTTCCCATGACATCCTGTCAGGTAAATGGGTTAAAATTGGTGCTGGGTTGCTGATAAAAAGAGGTGTTGTTATTATGAGAAATGTTAATCTTATTCTAAAGAGTATGTTCCTGAAATGTTGTCATTGCTAACATATGTACTTGGGATAGGAAACTGGAATGTTGATGTGCCTACCTTTCGGGTTACTCATATGGGAGCCACGTTGTCCAGCAAAGAGATGCTGAGATGCCCGCTGCAGTAGCTGCTGCTTTCTCCGCCGTTGCTGGCCTCGAGCATTGAGCCATCAACTTGCTGGCTGTCTAAACTAGATAATTCCTACTTGTGCCGAGTCTTTTAAAAAGCAACAGAATCCTATTCTTCAAAGAAATCTCAGCTGAACTTCTACATGTAAAAGCAAATGAAAACAAAGTTGCCGGGAGGGATGGGAAATGCATCCCTCGTGTCTCCCTGATTTCGCCTTGTACTAACCGGCCCCTCCAAAGGCACCTCAGAACAGTGTGAAAGTCACCATTAGAAACAGAGGTCGTGTTAGGTTTGCTGCTGATAGTTGATGGTCTTTCGCCAAGGGATCCAGGAGTGCCTCAGGCCACACGAGGCCCAGCATTAGGGTAGCTCAAGCTTTCTGTGCCAGTACCAGGGTACCCAGCTGGGGCCAGTAGGAGCACGCCCACAGGGGGCCTCCCTTACACACTGAGGCAAAGGAAGCTTTGGAACACACCCAGCACACTTCCTCAAATCCCTGAGTAACATGTGTATTCAAGAGATACTGGCAAACGGAGGCAAAGGAACCCTCCTTCCTCGTTACCTGTGGTCTCCCAATTCCATCGTGGAGAGGAGGCCTATTCCAAGCTGGCCTGGAGGGCAGCATTTTTATCCCCAAAGCTGATCAGAACGAGGACCAAAGTCCATAGAGGCCTCTGCCCCCTTTCACCTCTGCCCGTACCATCGTGGATTTCTAGATCTTGAAACCTTCTGGGCAAGACCACAAAAGAGAGTAAAATTGAGAATAATATCCAGAAGGAAATAAAAATAATTTGTGATCTAGTCACCTCTAGAGAACCATTTTATTTTTTTCATTTAAAAAAAAGTATTCAACTTAGTTGTACGGAATATTCTAGAAGGAAATGAAAATAAAATGCGAAAAGCATTCTTGAAATTCATATAACTCTTTCTTTAAAGAAATATTGGACCGTCCTCTCTAGGAAATATAGCTCCTCCCAGAATTAACCAATCAGATTAAAAACTTACCCTTGGGGCTGAGTGGTGTGGGGTGGATTGCAGAGTACAAGGGAACATGCTCAGGCAATTGCCGGAATGCTCGTGTACTCAACTCTTGGGTGAGAGCACATCGATGAATGATAAGCAGTTAGGTGCAATATAATGTGAATGTGGGATGCATGGCTCTTGTTAGCAAATAGAAGGCATGCTCTAAATAACTTCTTTGAAATAAATATAGCTTCTGGATGTAATTTTTTGGCCTGAAAAATATCAATACCTAACCCATAAATGGTGGACATGGCTCAGAATCTTAGACTAGGAAAGTCAGGTATGATATATTTTTAAATGAATGTTTCCTTGCTATAATATTTGCTTCCTGTTTGAGTTTATATATTTAGGACAATTGGGGCACAATCCTGGCTAGAGATAGAGGAATCTACTTCCCTGTCCTTCTGTAATCCCTTTGAGTCCTATGATTATATGAAGGTGACATATTTTAGTACTGAAACTGTGCCTTATTTTGAATAAATTTCTTGTTAGGACCTTTATTTTTTTTTTTTAAGGCATTCTTTAAATCATTAGATTTCAATGTAGTGATTCTGTTGGCGGGGCAGTGGGGGGGCGGCTGGGGGAATGGAGACCAAGGCATTATGTTTTCATTTATCCATTCTGTGTATAGACTGATCCAGTTAGGTTTTTCGTTGTTTTTTTTAAATGATTTTTATTAATAATGCAGCTAATATACAATAAGTTGTATATGGTGATGGGAGGAGAACTGACGCTGGGTAGTGAACACGCAATGCGATATATAGATGATGTAATACAGAATTGTACACTTGAAACCTGTGTAATTTTACTAACCATTGTCACCCCAATAAATTTAATTTAAAAAAAAAGATTTTCAGGCACACACCATAGTTATTTAACATTCATTTATATAAAGAAGGAATCACCGTGATAAGCCCAGCAACCATCTGACACCATAACACGCTATCACAATATTATTGACTATATTCCCTATGCTGTACATCACATCCCCATGACTTATTTGTTTTATACCTGGAAATATGAACCTCTTATTCCCCTTCACCTTTTCCTCCCTTCTTTAATTTTTCAATTACTGTTGACAGTCAGTATTATTTTAGATTAATTTCAGGTGTACAGCATAGTGGTTAGACAGTTATATAATTTAAGAAGTGATCCCCCAGACTAGTCTAGTAGTCACCTGGCACTGTATATAGTTATTACCATATTGTCGACTATACTCGTATTCCCTATGCTGTACTTTACATTCCTGTGACTGCTTCGTAACTGCCAATTTGTACTTCTTAATCCCTTCACCTTTTTCACCCTGTCCCCCAACTCCCATCTATCACCCCAACAAATCTAGTACTCATCTGACCTGGTACATAGTTATTGCGGTATTATTGACTATATTCCTTGTACTATACCCTACATCCCCATGATTACTGTGTGATAACCAATTTGTACTTAATCCCTCCCCCCCCCTTTTTTAACTTTTATTTATTTAAGTGTGTTTTTCCACGACCCATCAGCTCCAGGTTAAGTAGTTGTTTCAATCTAGTTGTGGAGGCGCAGCTCACAGTGGCCCATGTGGGGATTGAACCAGTAACCTTGTTGATAAAAGCACCACGCTTGAACCAACTGAGCTAACTGGCTGCCCCTCCCTTCCCTTTTTTTACACTGCCCCACAAACCCCTTCCGTCTAGAAACCATCAAAATGTTCTCTGTATCTATGAGTTTGTTTCTGTTTTGTTTATTTTGTTCTTTAGATTCCACATATAAGTGAAATCACATCGCATCTGTCTTTGTCTGACATATTCCACTTAGCACAATACCCCCCGGGTCCATCCATGTTGCCACAGATGGCAAGAATCCATTTCCTTCCATGGCTGAGCAGTATTCCATTGTGTATATGTACCACCTCCTCTTTATCCATTCATCCATCTCCAGACACCCAGGCTGCCTCCACATCTTGGCCATTGTAAACAATGCTGCAATGAACATATGGATACACATGTCCCCTTGAAGTAGCGTTTGTGTTTCTTTGGATAAATACCCAAAAGTGGGATTACTGGGTCTTTCTTTGTCTCTTATTATAGCCTTTGTTTTAAAGTCTATTTTGTCTGGTGTAAGTATTGCTACTCCAGCTTTTTTTGTTGTTGTTTTTTCATTTCCATTTTCATGAAGTATCTTTCTCCATCTCTTTACTTTCAGTCTGTGTGTGTCTTTCAATCTGAAGTGATTCTCTTGTAGACAGCATATGTAAGGGTCTTGTTTTTTATCCATTCAGCCACCGTATATTTTTTGATTGGAGCATTTAATCCATTTACATTGAAAGTAATTGCTGATAGATCCGTAGCTATTGCCATTTTATTATTCATAATTTTGATCTTTTTTCCCCCCCATCTTAAAAGGTCCCTCTAACATTCCTTGTAATACAGGTTTGGTGATGATGAACACCTTTAGCTTTTTCTTGTCTGTGAAGCTCTTTATCTGTCCTTCAATTCTGAAAGATAGTTTCCTGGGTAGAGAACCCTTGGTTGTATATAGGTCCTTGCTTTCCATCTCGTTGGATATTTTCTGCCAGTCCTTTGTGGCCTGCAAAGTTTCTGTTGAGAAATCAGTTGACAATCTTATGAGAGCTTCCTAAGAAGTTACTAGTTGCCTTTCTCTTACTGCTTTTTGGATTCTCTCTTTGTCTTTAACCTTTGTCATTCTAATTATGAGGTGTCTTGGTATGGACCTGTTTGGGTTCATCTTGTCTGGGACTCTCTGTGCTTCCTGAACTTGTACGTCTATTTCCTTTGCCAGGTTAGGAAAGTTTTCAGTCATTATTTCTTCAAATAGATTCTCAATCCCTTGCTTTCTCTCTTTTCCTCTGGTACCCCTATGATGTGAATGTTATTACACTTGACATTGTCCCAGTGGTCTCTTAAACGATCCTCATTTTTTTAATTCTTTTTTTCGTTTTGCTCTTCTGATTGGATGTTTTCTGCTACCTTCTCTTTCAAATCAGTGATTCAGTTCTCTACTTCTTCTAGTCTGCTGGTGATTCCCTCTAGTGTATTCTTCATTTCAGTTATTGTATTCACTTCTGACTGGTTCTTTTTTTAATGGTTTCTAAATATTTTTTTATGCTTGCTATCTGTTGAAGTTCTCACTAAGTTCCTTGAGCATCCTTATAACCATTGTTTTGAACTCTGTCCCTGGTAGGTTGCTTACCTCCATTTTCTTTCGTTCTTTTTCTTGAGTTTTCTCTTGTTCTTTCATTTGGGATGTATTTCTTTGTTTCCTCCTTTTGGCTGCCTCTCTGCTTCTATGCATTAGGTGGATCTGCTATGTTCCCCAGTCTTGGTCAGGTGGCCTTATGTAGTAGGTGCCCCTGGTCATGTGGTACTCCAGGAGTATCTCTTAGATGGGATATGTGTGCCATCCTGCCTCCTGTTATATTTGAGCCTTGGTTGCTATTAGCACATGAGTGGGTGGGATTGACCCTCAGGCTGATTGACTCTGGGGCTTGGCTACATCCACAGCTTACAGGCTGTTTTGCAGGGCCTTTCCCCACTGAGTAGGATTCACCTTAGCAGGCTCTGGTGCCTGTTGAGACCACCCTTCGTGTATGCCCCTTGTGGGATTAATTGGGCACTGCTCTGCTACGGTCTGAAGCCAACCTCCAAGAATGTTGGTTCTGGGGCCTCTTGGGAGGGGGTCCGGTGCAGGCCCAGTTCATCCAGTGCCTGTGACCAGCCGAGGACTACCTGGTAGGAGCTACAAAGCAATCCACACTTGTTTGCTGCCTGTGCTAACCATAGAGGTACGTAGGAAAGTCCACGCTGCAAACTGAGAGCGAACTGAGGATGTTTGCCACCGGTACCAGGCTTGGGGTAGCTCTGCAGAAAGCCAGCACACCCCGAAGCCTGCTGCCACCCACCGGCTCCTTTAAGGTTTCAGCCACTGATAAAGCCTCATGTGGTATGCAAGTTGGGTGAGGCAGGGTTTCAGGGAGTCACTAGAGTGAGAAGAATTGTGGTCACCAGGTTAATATAGATTCTGGTTTGGTGCCAGTGCTGAGCCTGAAGCTACTCAGCAAAGCACACCAAGGCCACTCGCCACCCACCTGGGGTCTGTCAGATTCCGATAGTTTTCAAAGAAAGAGTGCAATGCAGGCAGGGCTGGCTGCTCTTCAATAAAGTGCCTCCAGCATTGGGGGAGTTTGGTGGGGCGGAGTCCCAGTGAATCAGCAGGGCAGAGCTGCGGACCTCAATAGGCCAATCAGATTCAGATTTGGCCGTAAGCATAGGAGGGCGGGCTCAGCTTAGGAAAGATGGCGTCTGTCTGCCAGCTGCAGGGGAGGAGGACTCCCCCACAGGGAAAATTTCAACTGTCCTCTAGCCCTTGCCTTGAAGCCACACCCCCAGTCTCCCCGCCGCCCCCTTCCCCCCCACCTTCCCCCCCGCCCCCCCGCCCCGCATGTCTCCAACACCCCCCCCCCCCCCAGTTACTGTCTCCGCTGGAGCACAAGGCACAAGGTGAGTGCCTGGGAGTGAGTGAGTCAGTGTGAAGGCCCTTTAGGAGGAAGCCTGGGTTTCCTGCCGCCTTCCTGATGGTCAGAATCCCCACTGTTTTTCACGCCCAGGTGTTGTGAGGGCTCCTCTTCCCAGCACCCCAGTACTCCAGACTGGGAAGGTCAGTGTGGGGCTGGGATCTCTCACTCCTCCAGGGGGAACCTCTATGGCCGAGATATCCCTCCATATTCTCAACAACCACAGGGAGGTTTGGGGCCTATTTCGCCTCTCCACACCTCCTGCCAGTCTTGTCATGGCTTCTTTATATCCTTAGTTATAAAACTTCTGTTCAGCCAGACTTTAGATGGTTCTCCAGGTTGAGTGTTCTGTAATTTAGTCGTAATTTTAATCTGTTCATGGCACAAAGCAGGCACAGTGTTTATCTACTTCACCATCTTGGATCTCTCTGCAGTTAGTTTATTTTACATTTATCTCGTTCAGTAGTAGTTTTCTTGTTTTTGAACACCCAGAGCCCAGCATAGTTCCTGACACATAGTAACTGAGCCCAGCATAGTTCCTGACACATAGTAACTGCTCAGTAAATACTGAGTGTTGGATGAGTGCATAAATATGAGCTCAGAATTGTACTCTGATTGCTGTTCCAGTTAGTTGCAGAATTAGACAGACATTTCCTTAAACGCGTCTCCCCTTAAAAGCATGGCTGACAGAGCAAAGACAAAGATAAAAGCTTGCTGTGTTGATAAAACGAATGAGCATTTTCCAGTTGGTACTATTTATAATAAATAGCATTACATTTCTCAGTAGTCCAAGTTTTAATTTTAGCAGCCGTGATTAGTATGAAAATTTAATCCATGAGTAAATTGGTGAAAGATCCCCGCTACCCTCTTTTCATATAATCTTGACCCTTTGAACAAATGAATAGACTTTTTCAAGCGTTATTAAAAGGAAAGATGCTTTTATTTAAACTTAAGAGCCAAAGAATTTTTAATAAACTTGTGATTGATTGAACACGGGTTTTTATAATGAAATTTTTATACTCACCTTAGTGGTACAGGGTTTCCCTACCCAGCCCTCCCCCCATAACAAAAGATGGGATGTTGTGGTTTATGATGAGGTAATTCTGTAGAGGTATTTTATTGCATACCTAATCTCTGGAGAGATTTTCCTGGTGGCTGGTATCCCAGAAATCATGCTCGTAAAACAATTGCCCCTAACTTGTTGGATCCATTCACTCTCCTATGGCATGACTCTACTGTTTAGATTTAAAACAGGGATATGGCAGTGTTCAGTTTTCGAGCTATAAGGATAACTAATTTTTTTATTATTAAAAAAAGTATTTCAAATGAAAGAAGTGAGGTAGGATTTTGTAATGGAAGACCATTTTGTACCCTAGTATTAGGATTTATTTCCTGATATTTATTTATTTATTTATTACCATATGAGACAAAGGAGAAGAAACTGGTCTTATGTCTTGGGCCCAGAGAACAGTATTAAAACAGCAAGTTTGTGGGTCAGTATAGTTTACAGCATAACTTGAAGGGAACACAATTCTGTTTAGTGTGGAGTGGGGGCAGAACTCTGGGTTTATCCCAGGGCTCATGCTAATGAACTGGGGGAATCCTGGGGCATTTGAGCCTTCCCTCTTATGGATTTGAAGGGAGTATAATGTAATGGAAAGAACATGGAATTTGGGATCAGCATTGATCTTACTCAGAGATGGCAGGGGTTTTTAATCTGTCTGACCTCTTAATATCATTGTACTAATAGGCTGTGTGATTTTAAGCAAATAACTTAAGCTCTCTGATCTTCATTGTCCTTGTGGGGAAGATGGGAGCAAGGCTGTTGGGGGGAATAAATACAGTAAGATACACACCTTAGGTGCACTGCCTCTTTCATAGGTAGCTGCCAATAAATGTCGGTCTACTTCCTCCCTCCACTTCATTGGTGCCACACCACCAGCACACAAAATAACTTCCAGGCTTCTTGTTAGCAGAATGTAAGTTTATGTTTGAAAAATCAAGCCCAAGGAAGGAAGCAGTCCCATGAAATTCTGGGAATGTAAGAAGGCAGTTTTAGAGAAACTAGGCATGCGTGTAATTTAACCGGTATCCTAGTGCATTTGGGATATTTGCTTATGACTCTTGAGCTTTAATTATTCTAAAAGTCATTGTATCTATTACCAGTTTTATTTAATTTTTTCCCAGGAAATTCTAGATATTTTGGACCTATCCCTGAGATACATTATTGCCAGTTCTTCATTTCAAATTTTAATTAGTTCTCAATACAACATATTTACTCTTTTTTACTTTTTTAAAAGGCTCAAGCTACTTAGAATAAACAAGTCTGTATTAATTTCTTCTTAATTTGGTTTCAGTGATTTTAAAAAGCTTTTTACATAATACTAACATTTTAATTACATTCCTTGCTCTGAAGATTCTTACATTGTATTATTTTAAAAAATAGTAATACATAGTTGTTTGGTAGAATTCAGATGTTTTAAGTTCCAAGTGAAACTCTTGAGCATTGTCACAAAAATTGTACTAAAATTTCATTTATTGCATTTTACTGTTTATCCTAAGAGGTTAACATAGTTAACTTAAAAATTAATCACCAGTATTTTTTGAAAGTTTTATCTATACTAATTGTAATATTTAGTTCTTCCTGTTTTCAAACCTTAGCACAAATCTTTTTGGAATAACTTGTTCTTCTAGAGGGGGATAAAATATTTAGAGTTCAGTCTATGGGTTCATACAGTGCTTTTGTGATAAGGAGGGTGCCCTTGGCCAGATTGCAAAAAAATGCTGAAATGTTTCCATATAACTGAGATGGCAAGAAGACCAAAGAATTTGCCTTGGTCCCTCCCACTTCATTTATTCTGGCAGAAGTCCCAGGGTGGTCTCACAACCGCTCCTGTCTGAAAGGCCTGTTCTGATTTCTAGGGAAAGCATTATAACACTGTAGCCTTAAATTTTCTTATTGTGGAAAGTTTGGTTATTATAGCAGAAATTATAAATGAAAGGCTATCTTTTAAAGTGATTCATTGACTTGTCCCTGAAGGAACCCTGAGTTAATGGGGAGTGTTTAGTGAGAAGTGAAAAGACCCATTTGGTTTAGGATGGGACCCCTGGTGGACTCTCAGGCCAAATGTAGACAGCCCTCGGGGTGGGGCCCTCCCGCTACACAGGCGGGGGTGAGATAATCATTTCCTTGCTCAATTCTCTTTAGCCATGAAATTTATTAAGGATGTATTCCTGATTCATTGATTACCATCTTAGTTGTTTCAAATTCTCCAGGCTCAGAACTCGTAATTCAGTGTTAGGATGCATTGATTCCTATTACCAAAACAATACAGTCTTCATGTTTGAAAATTTGTGAAATCCAGAATAGTAAACAGAAAAAAATTACAGTAACTTCTGATCCAGTAACCTTGAGATAGCCATCTTACATTTTTTAACACTAAAAAAAAAAAAAAAAAAAAATTACACTTAGTTTTATTGGATGGAATATAGTAGAAGGGAAAAAAATTCAGATAACTGTTCCTTCATAAAGAGAAATATTGGTTCCTACAAGATTCTTCTAAGGTTTAAAATATGTTTATGTGCATTTTGTGTTGTGTTTTAAAATCATTGTTGATTTTAGCCACGTTCTATTTTATGCAATGCAATAGCTGAGGTCATGGGAAGAATTATTCACTGTATAATGCTATAGGCGAAATATTCTTCATTCACATGGATATTTGTGATTCTGTTCCGGGAACATGCATTTATAAATTGATACCATCTCTTAGGCTGTAGCTTTTTCCTATTTCTCCATCATTTAAAGATAGAGATAAGAATGAGAGAAGCATATTTCTTTTCCATATGGGTTGGACAGGACCTTTAGGTCAGATCTCTAGTGATTCAAACAAAACAAAACAAATCTCTCTCATTCTCTAGACTCTTGACTTTTGCCTAAATGTGATTTATAAAACTGAAGTGTGGCTAATCTTTAAACAATACTTGAGGGATCTGATTTTCCAATACCCTTAATACATTTAACAATAGTACATTACAAAACACTTACTCTTAAGTGTTTTGTGCTCTCTTGAAATGGATAATTTAAAAGTGGAGTGGCCAAAAAAGAGGAAAACAGTTTCTTAATTCGAAAGAGATGTTATTAGAAATATTTCTTTTTTTTCAAAGGAGGGTGTAGGCTAAAGCATTTTACATATGTGTTTACTTTTGATAAACTTTAACTGCCAATTAAAGGAAGGAAAAGCAGAATTCTTATAAATGCCTCTCTAATTTGAAAACCAGGTCTTTCCTAAAATTCATATTCTAAAATTTCTCTGTTTTGATGACAGGGATGTTTTAAATTATCAAAGAAAGCCTGATCTTTCCCATAACACTTTGGCAGGGCTTATCCTGCCAAAATATAAGTTAGTCCCCCTTCTTTTATTTCATATTCATGAGTGAAATTGCTTTTATTTTGTATGTGTTGTTTAAACATGCAAGGTGTAACAGTTAAGTTCGGGAACTCGTTGCAACGATGTTGCTAACATTTTTTTATATGAGAGGGATTATTATGAATTTGTACCAACTGGACAAACAGTTAACCAAGCTTACTATTATATTTGGAAGTGCTGAAAAGGCTGTGTAAAAAAGTTAGACAAAAACAACCTGAACTTTTCACCAACAATTCCTGGCTCTTGCATCATGACAATGCACCAGCTCACGTGGCACTTTCTGTGAAGGAGTTTTTAGCCAGTTAACAAAAAACTGTATCAGAACACCCACCCTCGGCGCCTGATCTGGCCCCCAGTGACTCCTTTCTTTACCAGAAGATAAAGGAAATATTGAAAGGAAGACATTTTGATGACATTCAGAATATTAAGGGTAATAGGACAACAGTTCTGATGGACAATTCAGAAAGAGTTCCACAATTGCTTTGAAGGGTGGACTAGGTGCTGACATTGGTGCACAGCTTCCTAAGGGGAGTACTTCAAAAGTGACCATAGTGATACTCAGCAATGAGGTATGCACCACTTTTTCTAGGATGAGTTCGCGAACTTAATTGTCAGACCTCGTGCGCAACATATGCCAAGCAGTTTACATACCATGTCTCATTGAATTGTCACAAAATTCTATGAGGTTGATATTACTAACATTAATTAACACACTCAACGTCTCATTTGCTAATAAGAGGTAGAGGCAAGATTTTAATTCAGTTTAAGTCTGTGGCCCAAGGCTGTGCTACTTCCTAACTTCCTTGGTTGAAAATGAGAACGTCATTCCATGTACCAACTTTTTCAAAGGAGCAGTTGGTTATAACAGACATTATGCTGAAAGTCTTTGTTTTGTTTCCCTCCCCTCTCAAATTTTTTACAGGCAAGCTTGGATGTGGTTCTCCCAGCATACATTTTAGCGGTCTCATCGCAGAAGATGAGGTGAGCCTCCTTGCTGCAGCTCTGCGGATTCAGGTTGGTTTGACACAGCTATTTAAAAATTTTGGGGTCTGGAGCTTTGAGTAACGGTGACTAATGTTTTACAAGGTTTTTGTTTAACAGACACAACGTTAAATACTTTGCACACATACGTCATTTAATTCTCACAGCAATCCTATAGGACAATGTTATTTCCATTTGATGGATAAGGAAATGGAAACTTAGAAAAATTAAGTTACTTGCCTTTGGTCACGTGATAAATAAGGGGAAGGGACCCAACTCAGGGTCCATCATTACTTTTGTGTTGCTGTGTGATAAATTACCCCCCAAATTTAGCAACTTCAAACAACAAATATTATCTCATAGTTTCTGTGGGTTAGAGATGTGGGAGCAGCTCAGCTGGGTGGTTCTGGTGCAGAGTCGCTCGTGCAGTTGAAATCATGATATTGGCCGGGGCCGCAGTCATCTGAAGGCTCCACTGGGGCTAGAGGACCCACTCCCAAGATGGCATCTCACATGGCTGTTGGTGTATTTAATTCCTCATTGGCTATGGGCAGCGTCCCTTTGTTCCTCATCTTGTGGACTTCTTCATGGGCTGCTCACGACCTGGCAGCTAACTTCCCTCAGAATGAGTAATCCAAAGGAGAGAGCAAGGAGGAAGCCACAGGTTTTGTGACCTCGTCTCCAAAGTCACACACCGCCGCTTCCTTTTTTCCTGTTTGCTAGAAGTGAGCCACCAGTCATTCACAGGGAAGGGAATTGGGCTCCCCTCTGGAAGAGCGGGGTATTAAAGAATTTGTGGCCATCGTGTTGAGCCAACACCATGTCTGCAACCTAAAGCCCAACATCCCCAAGTCTCCACTACACAAGCTTCTTAGTTCTGCTGGTCCCCTGGCCTACAATGATAGCAGCTGCCAGCAAAGGCATTAACTAGCGGCAGAGAAGACTGAACTGCTCATTCCTGCCCCAGTACAATTAAAAGAAGCAAGTTTTAGTTCGTTTCTTTCTTACATATGTAACAATACACCAGTAAAACTTACTTCAAAATGGGATGTAAGGATGTGTGACAACTCAACTAAAGCCAAATTGTATTTCCTTGTGTGTGTCTGTATTACTATTTAGTAGTAATTTAATTTGCTTATTCTTCTTTATCAATGTGGAAGGATTATACTTTAAACTATGTTACAAATTTTGGAAGCTCGGCATCCAAGCTGATCATTTATGCATTTTCATATTTTCCTCATTTTTCTTTTCTAATCAAGGTGAAGAATCCACTCTATACTTTTAATCTTTGTACTTGATGTCTTTAGGTGAACACTTAAACTATTTTAATAGCACATATATCTCACATTTTCCTTTTTAAGAAAAAAAACTACAAATTAAATAACATGAAAATAAAATGATTCCTGATATTCCCTAGAGCTGTCATGCAACTTCGTAATTCTTTTCATGGCATGACATGCCTCAACAATATTTTCACAGTTGAGATGCATGCCTTGTCAACTTTTACTCTCCTGACATGTTTTCCTTTCTGTCCTTTCTAAAGAATATGGTCAGTAGTGGAAGGAGATGGCTTCGTGAGCAACAGTACACGAGGTGGAGACTTCACTGCCTGAAACTGCAGCCCCTCTCCCCTGTACCAAGGTATCTGGGTGATTTGTTTATACTGACGTCAGCTCATCGAAGTGCCTTAGATACCCAGAATGGTCCATTACATGGGAGGCATGACTCGTGGGATTATGGCTTTGATGGTAGATCATTTTCTGTAATCAGAGTGCCACACTCTTTTTTCTGTCACTTAAGTCCTCCAGAATTAAATAATAATGAACGTGTTTACCATATTCATTCAATTCTGAAGTGCATATTTTTTCATTTCTGATATCAATGTGTCTTGTATTAAATGGTAATGTTTTTTCCTACTTCGTAGTCCATGAAATAATGTTATCTTAGGTTTGACAAAATATAGTAGTGTAATATTTGGAATATGCTTTTCAGTGTTAGAAATGCCCAACATATGTCATCTTGGTCTTCAGGGCCATGTAGCATTCTACTTGGGGAGTAAGTGGCCAACCAGCCCAAACACTACTCCATTTGGGACGTGCACTCAGCTTTCTTCAGAGCGTGGTGATATCTCCTGTGTGACAGGATGTTCTGTCATAAACCAGATGGATATTTTCTTCAGAGTGGCATTTAATGAAGTGTAAGCTACGTAGTCTCTCTGTATAAATTTGGAAATACAAACTGGAAGACATTGTGTCAGCATTTTTAACATAATTAGTTAGATAAGCTATCTGAGCCAGAGAAATAAATGCATTCCCAGCCTCATAATGAATCCTCTGTGGCTTCCCTGCCACCTCAGTGAACTGGCTTTGCCCCTCATCCTGGGCGGGCATAATATAATGCCAGGGCTTCCCCAGGTGATCCCATCGCCACCGTTGGGATGAGAGCTGAGTGTTGATAGTTAAAACTTCCAGTAATTGACTAAGTTTTCACTTGATAACCAGTTGCTTTTTAGAATTGATCTCTGTTTCCTTGCGCATTTACTGAACACTGTGGCTCGATGACACCGACCGGGCTGGTGAAACCCTCCCAGCTCTGCTTTCACCACTGAAACATCTCAGTCACCTTCTGTGTTCATTAACACATAAATTCCAAGGAATGCTGTTTTTTGTACTACCATCCCTGTAGTTCTATAATCTCTGTAGTTCATAAAATACTTTCCAAGTTACTTATATTGTTATAGGACCTTAATGTTTTAAAGTAAATGAGAAAATTCTACTTATAGAGAGCTGAAAACTAAAAATCAAGATGGACCCTACCAAATCTTGTACCACAATCTTTGTATAAATCAAAATGAATTCTACTTTGGGGAAAAAAGTGCTTTCCTTGCTTAACCAAATTTAACTTCTAGAGCCACTGGGGAAAGCAAGGCAGGCCGAGTAGTTTATAAATCACTTAGAAAAATGAAAATGATGTGTGTCATTCTTCAGCTGGTGAAGAAAGAAACCTTGGAGATTTTCCAAGAGTGGGCTGTATGATTTAGGAGATTGTGGCAGGAGAGACACAAAAAAAAGGGGTAGCCAGGGAAGCAAAATGGAGTAGGAGCGAGGACAGGGGAAGAGAAGAGATAAGGAAACTGCAGGCAGGCTGCGGGGCGGGGAGGGGGGTAATCTGGCCAGAGGTACAGCCAAGCCCCATTGGGCCCAAGGGGCCCTTTCCCCTCTCTGAGCTGTTCTGGTGCCCTTCTGAGAAGTCCGGATTGGAGACAGCGTCACTGTTACCCTGTGCACCAAGGTCAGTCCCTGTAGGGTCATGGAGGAGACGATAGGGTCGTATGGGGCCTCAGAGTAGATTGTGAACAGTAGCAACAAAAAGTCCAGAGCAGTGAGTGATCTGCTGCCCAATGCAGAGACTGCTGTGCCCCCAAATACGGAGGGGTCCAGGGCCAGTCAGGGAACCGACTACTGTCTTCTTGGCTGTGAACCCTTAAGACTGAGTCTCTGATGCCCGCTCTCCCATTCTCTGGCTTGTGCTTGCCAGGTCTCACTCTCAAACAGATAGTCAAGCAGACGGATGGATGGCCTGAACCCCCAATAAAAAAATTTTTAAAAATGGCTGTGCTCAGGAGCCCCAAAAGACTATCTCTGAAAAGTTCAGCACATGCTGATTTTCGTAGCACTCCTGTACGATGAGCAGCGGTGTTCTCATCTCGCCAGAGGAGAAAATGGAATAGTTAAAGTATTTGTCTAGTAGAACGCCGGAGCTCCTAAAATTTCCTGTGCCTGACGTTGAGCTTCAGGCATTAGGTCCATTACAGTTAGGTAATTAATAAAATATTTTGAAATATGATTTTGGACTTAAAATAGAAAAGAAAGAGGGAAAGTATGGACCCAGATAAAACAAAAGAGCATTTCCATATTTTTGAATAGCCAAGAGATCGTGGGGCTAGCCCAAGAAGGAAGAAGGAAGCATTATGCAATAACCCGTCTGTTCACGGTTAATGAGTCCATCAATAACACGTAGAAAGCATGGAACTCGATGGTGGATTTATAGTTGTGGGACACATTTGGGCACATTATCACTCACAGCCGCCTCTCCTATAGCATAGGTGTTATCCTGGTACCTGGGCAGAGTTCTAGGATCTTGATGAGTTTTTAAGAGTTGCTTCCCTAAAGCTATGTTACTGTTTTCTCATGTGCATTAATTGTTAGCAGTTGTGATAAATACTGCTTGGGAGAAAGGACCACAAAGCTATCACATTGATTTAATTGTTGGCGTGGCATATGGCTGTTTTTCATGCTAGCAGCGACCACCTAAGCTGAGAAGACTCTTGCCTCTTATGTGTTTTCCCCCACAGTGATATTGAGATTTCCAGAGCACAGACTCCAAAAGCTGTGGATGTCCTTGCCAAGGAGATAGGATTGCTTGCAGATGAAATTGAAATCTATGGCAAAAGCAAAGCCAAAGTACGTCTGTCGCTGCTGGAAAGGTTAAAGGATCGAGCAGATGGAAAATACGTCTTAGTTGCTGGGTAAGATTGCTTTCTAACCTATTTTACCAGAGAGACATTTATCAAACTCATCCCTGTGTATGTCTGTCATCATACCCCACAAATCCATCCTACTCGCAAATTTGACATTATCTTGTCCATTTCACTTGGCATTCCTTCATTTCATGTGAGATAATAAGTTTATTTTCCACTCAAAACAAATTAGTCTCCACACAGTATGAAATGTAACGAGTCGTTGATTCACTACTTTATTTTTTGTTTCTCATATTGTGTTTTGATCACCCTTGCTCCACCTTCAATTTTTCATTTTGTTTTTCAGGATAAAAATTAAAATAAGAATTGAAAAGGAAACATTTTGAACGAGCAGGGGTTTTTGTGTGTGTGTGTTCTACTTAGAAATAACATTTCAGTGGAAAGTGTACAGATAATTCCATGATACTTTGGTTATTCTCTTCATGTCTTTAATATTTCTTATTGATGTATTTGGATTATAAAAACTCACCGTTTCTCTCTTGTGTTTCAAAATTGTCGTTGGGCCATTTTCTTTTGTGTTCGTCATTTTTTAAAAGAAATGCACAATTTTTATGAAAAGGAGTGTTTTCTTTATTATTTTTTCCTCATTAAAAAAAAAGAAATATATTCACTAGCTGAGAAACAAAACAATAGAAAACAAGGGATTTCAAATATTTATTCAATGTGACCTGAGGGAACATTGAGAGACCATATAAATTCCTTTGTTGTTTTGAAACATCATTGCACGGACTTGCTAATGATATATAGGCCAATGCTTGAGGCACAAAAGCCTATTAACGGGCAGAGACATTTATAACTGGACTTGACTCATAGTTTACTTTATTTTTACATATTTAATTATTAATGTAAGTGCTTTCTTTCTTTTTCTGGTTATAAAAATTATACTCATGGTAAAAATATTTCAGAAATACCAGAAAGTATAAACAAGAGAGTGAAACATCCCAAATCCTAGCACCCAGAGGAAACAGCTGTTAACATTTGAGACCATCTTGACACAGATACAGCCCTTCACAAATGAGGTCATTTGCACTGCTCCAGTCAGCGATTTGATTATTCAGCAGTTTGTCATGCACCTAGCTCTGTGGCAGTCCATACTGAGCCATGTTGTTATTTTTCATGACAATATACCATTTCACTGTTTGCATCCGAGAGACATCAGATGCTGGGGGTGGGGATGAGGCTGGATTCCATTTTCCAAGTCTTCCCAACACTGAGAAGCACTGCGTGGCTCAGCCACTAATAGTACAGCATGTTTCTAATGCTTCAAGTCTATCGAGGCAGAAAAATGGTTTGCAAACATCATAGGGATGTCCCATAATTCATTTAATCAATCTCTATCTGGGGGCACTTAAATTGTTTCCCATTTTTGGCCATTATATAAACAGTGTGAAAATTAACAACCTTGGGCACAGATACTCGTGTGTTTGTCCAGTGTCTCCTTGGGAAAAATCCCTAGAAGTGAATTCAATGTTTTAAAACTACAAATAAAGATAAAAACTACAAAAAAGGAAGATATCGTGCACAGTAGCACCTGTTTAATGGTATAATAATTTCTTCTTATCGCCTCTCCCTCTCTTTACCACCTTCCCACTTACCCCCCCCTCTTATCCCCCCAGCTCCTTCTGTTGCTGTTTTATACAAGGTGTAAACAGCCAGGGTTTTTCAGAGGCACTGTAGTTTTGAGGAATTCGTACCTTATTGAAGCACCTTGGTTGCTTTTGGCTTAAACCTTCTCCTTCAGGCTTCAGGCTCACTTAGAGTTGGACTCCCCACCCTAATGGGGTGCTTTCCAACCTAGGATTCCCCTCCCCAAACCTAGTCCCGCATAACGGAGCTGCAGAAAGACTCCTTGCTGAGAGATGTTGGTCCCACCTGCAGGTACCCTCTAGGCCAATCTGTAAAAGGAGCTAGCTGACTAGGGGGGACTCCTGGTTCCCCCGAGTTTGTAGCTGACATCTAGTCAGTGTTGCTTTGGTGAAAGAATGCTTGATGCAAATTTGTTGCCAGTGGATAAACAAACTCTTGGATGTGGAGAAGTTCCAAAGCAAATTCAGCCTCTTGTCCATGGGTGTGCTTCTCTTCCTCTAAGCCTTAGGTGACCTTGGTAGGTAGGTTTGCTGGTTTTCTCACCGTTCAGGGTAGAAAACTCAGGACGCACTCTCAGTTAACGAAGTAAAAATCAAGCAGTAATTTTTGATGTGGAGTGGCTGTGGTTTTACTCTGTTTTGGGCTTCTCAGTATTGGAAATAAAAACACAAATCTAGACATTGCCCTGCCCTTCACTGGGAACACAAAATTGATGCTCAAACAAAAGTTCTTCTGGTATCGTTCTCAGGTTCCTAACTTAAAGTCACTCTGTCAAAGCCTGGCCTCCAGCCACATGCTGGAGTGTGACCAGTCTCACTAGGTTACAACCACGCAGGGGCCTGTACCCAGGAGAACTGCCCCGCACTCTCTGTAGCATTTATATGTGCAGTCGAGCTGAAGAAGCCAGGCTGCTGTGTCATAGACAGAAATGAAAATTAAACCTGAATTCTTCAGTACAAATTGAACGCCCAGACATCAGTTATTTTGTCTGAAATTGTGATATAAGTTCCTTTACTTCTCAAAGGACATGAAGGAACAAAAATTAAACGGTTCCTTTCGACTGCATTGAAAAAAAAAAAAGAAAGCTGCAAGGGTAGGATTTAGAGATGTGTGTATACATCTGTAGCAGAGCTTGAAGGATACCACACTCCTCTGAGGGAGGAGTAGATTTTCCCACCAGCACAAGAAATGATATTGTGTAAGCTGCCTTTGTTATCTAATCTTTTAATAGCTGGCTGCTTGAGATTAGTTTAAAACAGATCATTTTATTTATAATCTAACACAAAAAGTTCATTTGAAATAAAGATCACCCCTATATTTTTACTTTCGGTCAAGTCAGTTATGGTTAAGTGACCTCATCAATCCATTATGTACACTGTTGCAACTTCTTTAGGAACGTGAATGATCCTCCCATTCAATGGAGAATTTTTTTCTTAAAGGTGTTTTATTCTGAAAATAATATTGGCTCATTGTATAAACATTTAACATAAAGAAAAGTAGAAAGAAGGAGAAACTAAATATCTTATTACTCAGAAGGGTTAAACATTTTTGTATCTCCTCCCAGGCTTTTATCTGTGCATTTGTCCTTTTTACACATTGAGATTGTGTCATAAAGATCACTTTGTGTCCTTCCACCGTAACATAATTTTTTTCCCATGCTTTAAAACTCATACCCAAGTACTTTTTCAATAAATCTAAATAACAATATATTTGTTATTGTACATTTGAATTTATGTGTAAACACAATTTAAATATATCAACAGTGGGAGGAATGTAGAAAACAACGGGATTAAAATTTTTTTTCTACTGTTAATAACCCAAATGCAGAACAGATTAATTCGCTTTAAAAAGCCATTCTTCAAACTTTAGAATTTCTTATTCTGTCAGAATCATCTGTATTTCATCAGCTACACATCGCATGGTATTTACACCTACACATCACTTTATTTGCCTTGCCTGACAAAATGAAAAGTATTGGGAATTGTTCAGGGAAATATGCCAAAAGAATCTTAGGGGCTCTTGAGTATTACATATTTTCCCAGTTACACTAATGAAAAGGAATTTGTTTGAGAACTTGACTCAGAGTGCAGCTGTAGGGCATTGAGTGTGTTGCAGGAATCGGTCTCCATTGGCCCTTTACCGATTTCTGTCCAGAAGTTTCTAGAACGTCTCTGAATTGCTTGAACAGAGCAGTTGAAAGAGAAGCCCAAATTGGTCTCTGAAGAGACTGGATTTCACATTAAAGAAAAATTAAAATTATTCACATCACTTTTTTTTTTCTGTTGTGTGCCAAACACCTGATTAGATTTTTTGATTGTTTTTGTTTTCAAGTGTTTCAACCCATTATTTTGGTCAGTATAAAAATAACCTTGACTGAATTTTCTAAGACTGTACTTTTCTGCATTGGGTAACTATTTAAATGTCTGTCAGTTTTTGCTTTATTTGTATCACTTCCAAAATATAACAAAAGTGTTTAGAAGGAACCACTACTGACAGGACTTTTGAACTATTTACCTCGGTCATGTGTGATGGGAAACACAACCAAACGGGCTATGGAGTTTATCGTTAGATGATAAAAGGCTTTTAAAAAACCTTCTAAGTTATGAAGATGCGTGGCATGACTGTTGTTCTTCATATGCTGTCCGAGCATATAGTTTTGAAGTTCATGGTTAGACCCACAGTTAATGGCAATAATGCTATTTAACAAGATTCTGGATATTGAGAACAGTTCCAAGTTTTATCACTTATCCCTACATAAGCAATCTCTTTGATCTTTGAGTAAATGTAAACTTCTTTCAAATCGTGTCCAAATTGGCACAGCACACTTAATAAATTTTTACTGTAGTTGGCAATAAATATTTGTCTCAGAAAAGGTGTTATTCCTTTGTCAACCATTTTGTACCCATCTGTGCCCTAGACAGGTGACAGGAAATCAAGGATAATAGGCATAGTATTTCACCGCCTGGTGGCCTGGTAAGCAAGACAGACGTGTTGGGAAGCTTCTAGTGATGCCCTCTGAAAAGTTATATAATACACACATAGTGGGTACTGTGGGATATGGGGGGGAGCAGCTCCAGCAGCTGGGAGAAGTTGAGGAAAATAATGAACAAAAATCACAGTTCTCACTCCATCAACTCATAACGCTTACAGAAAATGAGGTTTACATGGTGCTTATTTTCTAAACCAACTTGATAATTTGGAACCTGAGGCTAAGAATATTGGGACAACAATTAAACCACATTTTGATGCCATATGCAGAAATGATGTGAAATAAGTTTTTATTGTAGCTTTCCTTTTATTGCTCCCAATAAATACTTCCTACTTTCTGATTTCCCTGACTTGTAATAGTTGGCAGAAAGCGAAGCAGTCTTGTGTTTCTAATTAAGAATTGGATGGTTAGCTGAAGTTCTGAGGAGGTCATCTCTGGGCGTGTCTGCTCTTGGCTGTCTCCAGCGGCTCTGTTAGCATTTCCTTGGGAATGAGAATGTAATCCTTCGTGTACACAGTTTAAATAAACCTCCTATTCCTTTGCAAATAGGAAGTGCTCAGTGTGGTTCTTAAACCACCTTACGTTTGATATCACATTTTCTTTACCGGCTGTTGGAAAATTGTGATAACTGTGGCTTTTTGACAGTTTTTTTATTTATGTTGTATCAAAAAATAAAAAGTTGGCTCAAAGCATAAGCACCTTCACATAACTTGGCGTCTTCATGTTGACCGGGTTTCGTGTGGCTGGAGGAGGTTGAGGTTCCTTCACTGAGCAGTGTTCAGGTTGGCTCACCAACTTCCTACAAGGGGCCTCCTGGTGCAAACTCCAGTGACCACTCACTTCTAGGTCCTCACCAGGCTTCAGACGCTGCAGACTCTGGACACTTCCTTGGTTTCTTTCCAAGACTCTGTCACAGCCCTGCCTCCTCCTCAGGGTTTGTCTTACGTTTTACTGTCTTTTCTTTCTCAGTTTCCTTTTGCTCTCTTGTCTGACTCTTCCTTAAGAAAAAACGTTCTTAACAGTTTTGTTCTGATCTTACTCTGTTCACACTCACTGACTGATCTTACTCATGCCCATACTTTAAATTGATAATTACAGTTAATGATTTCCATCCATAGAAATAACCTGGTGAGGTTAGATGACTAGCCTGGGATTGATTTTCAGTTTTGCTAATTGTGTGACCTTGGGCAAGTTGCTTAAACTCCTTGTGCCTTAGTCTCCTCATTTCTCAAATTGGGAAAAAAATAATTAACCAAATATATATAAACACAGAGCCTAGCATATTAACTACTCCGAGCCCACCCTCAATTTTATCAAGCTAATGTTGATTCATTTGTCAGGTTTCAGTTTAGATGTTACTTCCTCCAGGAAGTCTTTCCTGATGTTCCAAATCTAGTTAGATCCTCCTTCCATGTGCTGTCATAATGCTGTCTAATTGCCATATTTCCCCTGTCTTGGTGTTTATTACATTCATTGTAATTGCTGATTCATCTGCCATAGCTCTCATCACTCATAAGCTCTGTGATGGCAGCGATGGAATCCAACTTGGACATCTGTGTGTCCCCAGGGCCTGGCACACAGTAATACTTAGTACATATTTGCTGAATGAGTGATTGGTGGTCTGAGATAGTTGGGGATGATGTATCTAAGGGCATTCATTCTTTGTGGTCACATCAGTAGATTTTACAGGTCAGAAAACTCTGTCACCAGTGTTGTTGTGGTTGAGTATCCTAGACAACTGACTCACCATCTAACTTGTAGATGACCATATTGTAAGCCCAAAGGAAAATTTTTTAAACTTGTTACAATGGTTCAAGTATGCTAAGGAACACTTTTATGGGACCTTACTTGGGAATGTAATTCGTGCCTGTCCTATCACATAATGGTGTGATGTTGTTCTGTATGGAGGTGTGATGTTTGGCTTTAGAGGACGCTGTAGCCCACTGTAAGGTCGTCAGAGCACAGGTGATTGCGCTGAGGACCTTTGCACTTGTACTCTTTCCAAGTATCTGAGGGGCTGCTGTATGGGAAGGGATGCGGCTTAGTGGGTCTGACTGCAAGAGACAGGAAGCTAAAGGAATGCAGACATTTCTTTAGTGCAGAGAACTTTCTAACTGGAGAAGCTGTCTGCAGATGAGTGGGCAACCCTGGAGATAATGAGTTACCATCACGTTTTGTGTTCAAACATACTGGGAGCAAGCCTGGGCACTGGTACCTAGAAGGAGATGGATGAGTGGGGGAGAAGAGTCCTAATCCTGAGCTTGGGCCATGCCTTGCTTGCTCGCTCGTGGACCATTGAGTTACGTGCTGTGCCCACATTGTAAGAACAAATGCCAAATTACCCATCAGCAAGAAACAACATCAGCTTAATTATAGAAACCATTTGGATGGATGATTCTGTGTGATTTTTTGAAGTTGATGTCAATTAGCACCACTGCCAAATCATTTATTGGTTTTGTTTGCTTGTTTGTTTGTTTTGATCTCTTGGTAAAAGTGTGTCTGTATCTTGACTTGAGCGTAAGCATGGCCTGTGTGACGTGGGAAGGTAGACTATAATGGTCCAAGATAGGTAATTGAATTAAGTGGATTTTGCAATGGTATGTTCTCCTAATAGCCTATGATTTGGTTCTGGAACCTTAAGTTTATTTTGCATAGGTTGTTTAGGAAATACTATTAAGTTCACTATTTTTTCTCCCAAATCAGGATCACACCCACCCCGCTTGGAGAAGGGAAAAGTACAGTTACAATTGGGCTTGTACAGGCACTGACTGCACACTTGAACATCAACTCTTTTGCCTGTCTGAGGCAGCCTTCCCAAGGGCCAACTTTCGGAGTTAAAGGTACTTTATTTAACAACTGGTATAATTTTCAGAGCAAAATTGCAGTGGGAGAAAAGTTTCAAAAGAACTTATCAACAGATGTGGCGTTAAAACCTGTCAGAGGAACGAGTGCATTTCACCCCTACATGCGTTCCCCACATGCACTCAGGTCACCCCAAGATGGTCCTCCTGCAGAGGGAACTAACTGCCATGGGGTTTTAGTGGAGCCGCCACGCCACCCCCCTTCCCGACCCAATTCCTTGGTGTCCTGAGCAGTGCCCCCCACCCCTGGCTCTTGCTCAGGAGTCCAGCCTTGAGCAGAAAGAAGCCTTCTCTATCATCAGAACCTACTTTGCCAAGCGATTTTGAAACTCTGCCATTGGTGTTTTATCACCCCAACCATGATGAAAGTTCTTTCCATCCAAACAGTTAGAGACCCTCGGTAGGGCCACAAGTCTTGTCTCATTCGGAGTCGCTGTGGGGGCCTGAAGAGCTCTGGAGACTGGACTGGCCGTGGACGGCGATGTGATGGAATCCTCTTTGGCTGTGCTTGGGCTGACTTCTGGCACCGTCACATTCACTACTCTTTCTTCACAGAATTATCACGAAATACTTCTCCAGCTCACTTTACAACGGCGTTTATTGCTGCAATTAGTGTTTGTTCTTGGCACTTTGAGGTTTTTAGCAGTATTATATTTATATGACTCTTACAAATATTAAAAACTCCTGACCCCTTAAGTACTGATAACCCATAGCATGTCATGTGTTATGTAGTGGCGTGAGAACTCGACTTGGAGCAAGAAGGCCAAGGTTTTATTCATGGCGGTGTCTCTTACTGCTGTGTGACCTTGAGCCAGTCATAACCTCTCTGAGCTGCATCTCTAAAAGCATAAAAAGGCTTATAGTACCAGGCTTACAAGGTTATTGGGAGGACCAAAGGAGATAGCATCTAAAAAACAGGGTAAATTGTAATGTGATATGGACATGGAAAGAATCCTGATTGTTTAGGAAAGAGTTTTAACGTAATAACTTTAAAGTTATTAATTAAAGTTTTAAATGTAATAACTTGACTATTTTAAGGGACAAGCAGCATAATGACTCATATACTATTATCTAAAATAAATCGACTGAAGTTCATAATGTGTTAGTCTGAGATAATCAGATGGGGTTTTTTTTAACAAAGTTTTTTGATACTTCAGTGCACGTGCAGTTTAGATGAAGCATAGCCTCATAAACCTAATAAAATTTAACAAAATCATCCCCTATTTGTTGTAATGGCATTTGCTCCATTATTTTTACCCTTTTTTTAAACAAGGAAATGGAAGTCCTTCAATTGCAAAATTGGGCATACTGTGAACTTTTCCCCCTTTTGTTCTGCTTTGATAGACAGCTAATGTTTCTCGCTGCCTGTTGTTATTCCATCTGGGTGGGTGGGGGGTGGGGAGTGTGCCTCTTTGTTGGGTTCAGGGAGCCGTGTCCCTAGGGCCTGTTCATTGGTGTAGCTGTATTTGGCGACTCGTTATAAATGGTGCCTACTCTGTTGTTTAGGAGGAGCTGCAGGTGGTGGATATGCCCAGGTCATTCCCATGGAGGAGGTAAGATCTCAAAGGGACATATGTTATGTGTCACTGTTTTTCCTTCCCGGCACCTTTTTTTTCTGTGCTCCCATAAACACAGGCCCACCATCCTTTCTCCTCAACCCCAAAGTCATAAATAAGGCCCCGAAAACCAAAAATGCCTGCATGACCCATTGGGTGGCAAAACCTGTTATTTACTGTTATGAACTATTTGTGGATTTTGTCTATACCATTTGATGGAAATATTCATGTATTTTGCTGCAGAAATATTGTTTTTAATGAATGGATGCTCACCTAGACACTGCTTGGGGTGTTTTACAAATAAATTATGTGCACATCATACTATCTTCTTAAATTCCAAAAAAACTTCTGAATCCCGAAACCCAGCTGGCCTGCAGGGTTCTGGATGAGAGGATGTAGACCTTCGAGTATATCACTGTCAGTCATTTGCAGGAAACGTGGACTTCTCACTTCTGTAAATTGAGACTCAAAAATCAAAAATAGTTCCCAAGAAAAATGGACAGAAAGGGCCAATGGGGTTAATTCCTATTTCTCTGAGAACCCCTCCGCCCCCTGATTACTACGCCCTTGTTCCCTGTATCTCATCAGTAACCAGGTCTCATCAGTTCTACTCTTCGCTTCAATCCCTTATTTCAGGCCCTGAGAAATCTTCCCAAAGCCCAAATCTAAGCAGGTCCAATGTATTGCAGTCACGTTGAAATACAGTCTCAGAGTAGATGCTAGGAGCCTAGTAAGGAGACCGGGCAAGTAGCCCAGGGGAAAGATGGTGGTGGCTTGGCCCAGGGCAGTGGCAGTAAAGATGGAAAAAAGGATGACATTGACTTGAGACAAGTTTGCTGATGTTACAGAATTAGATGTGAGGGTGAGAGAAGAGGAGGATTCAAGGATGATATCCAGAATCCTGGGTTGGGCAACTCTATAGAATCATTTATCAAAATGGAGGACTGGGAGAGTAGTAGTAATAGATGGGAGGAGGCTGGAACTGGTGGGAAAGGTGACAGTCATCAGAGGAGTCCTGTGTGGGGCTTGCAGATATCCAAGTGGGTATAAATAGACAGCTGGAAAGAAAAACTTACGTTCTAATTCCACAACGGGCAAAGGATTCAGCAGAAGCATCAGGAAAGAAATATTAACAAACCCGTGGATGTTTATCTTCACTAATAATCACATTAATCTACATTAAAACCAGTATCAGTTATCATTTTACTTGCCCAATTGACAGAGTTGGATTTTTTTAAATAATACCAAATTTTGACATGACACTTTTTTGAAATACATTTTTATACACTCCTGGGACATGTATGTTGGTAATACTTTTATGGAGGGGAGTTAGAAATATGTATAGCGTGCCTCAAAAATACTCATACCCTTTGGCCCAAATACATCCATTTTTAGTTTATCCTGAGGAAAAATTGGCTGTGTGTGCAAATATTTAATTTTAAATCCGTTCATCTTCACAGTTTGTAGCATTAAACAATTGAGGGAAAACTTTAAATGTCTAATAACAGGATTTTAAATTAACTATTTTGAAGACTCATGATATAAAAATGCTAGTAATATTAACATTAAGTGTAAAATCTAAGGTATAAACTATTATGGTGTCATGATCTCAATATTTCAAATTATAAATATTATAAAATGTATATGCAATTTTTTACATTTTCTAGTGATCACATATTTTGTTACAAAATGAGATTTTAACAAGAAAATGTAAACGTTTAACCTTCCAAAAAATGAAAGAAATGCAACTTGAAACAGAACACCACTTTTTCAACTATTAAATTAACTTATTTTTTTAGCCCAAAGGTTACTTTGTTTCTGAAGTAACTGATCTGCCAGTGTTTTGTGGGTGGTATTCCAACTCTTTCAAAAAGCAATTTGGTGATATTATCAAGATCCTTTAACCCAGTAACCACACTGCTGGAAATATATTGCGTATTAGCAATTAATTAAAAAAAACCTATTTGTATGTATTCTTTATAATTGTAGCCTTCTTTGCAAAAGTGAAAATTTGGAAGCAGCTTAAATATCCAGACGTAGGAGACCGAAAAATTTTGGTACATCTGTTCAGTTATACAGCCCCTATAAATTGTGACCTATACATAAACAAAATTATTACATAAGAATAATTTCTTTAAAACAGGAGGTATAAAATTACAAGTATGATGATTCTACAAATATGTGTACACATAGAACTGAAAGGAAAATATAAGAATTAATAGAGTTGTGAGAGTGATATATTTTCTGTTTCTCAGAATCTCTGTCATATTTTATTTTTTTAAGATTTTTATTAAAAATATAGCGAACTCACAATATTATACTAGTTTCAGATGTACACCATAGTTATTCAACATTTATGTACCTAAACAAGTGATGTCATGTTCTATATTGTTCTATTTGTTACTGTTTGTTTTATGCCCTGCCATGTTTCAAAGTGTATTTGATGAGACTATTTTCTAAATCATAAAACAGTGCATAAAAGGAAATGAAAATGAGGGAAACAAAATAAGGCCCGATCACTAAGGATGACTAAGTCCTTCAGAATATTTCACCCTTAACCCGAGAAAGAAAGAATTTGCAACAGAGTGGACTCGAGAGTTCTTTATTATCAGGTGGTAGGCCCTGACATTGACTTTAGCTGTTTTATGGACTCAGTTCATAATAAGGATATGTAATTAGTGTAATACTTTATTTATTTAGAAAGTCCTCGAATACTGCCATAGTTGCTTGAAACGTAGAAAGATGTTTTCATTTCATTTGTAGTTCAACCTTCACTTGACGGGGGACATCCATGCCATCACCGCTGCCAATAACTTACTGGCTGCTGCCATCGACTCAAGGATTTTGCATGAAAACACTCAAACTGATAAGGTGAGAAAAATTTCTCCGTGGCCATTTGAGGCATCTTATCCTGGGATTCCTGGATTTGTAAGGAGTTCATGGAAAAAATTCTGGAGCCTGTAAGCTCTGAAATTTTATTCAACATTTTGTGAATTTCTGTATGTCCTCGTTTCTTGGGGAGCACATCCATACTTTGGTTGGATTCTCGAATGAGGTTATGACCACTGCCAAGTTTGGGGGAGAATTGTGTTAATTGTACTTTTTAAGCCAAATATTCTTTGAGACAAGTCTTTTTAGTTTTGAAGGTAGTTGGTCTGCCAGTCCTCTACATTCTGCCCATAGATCTAATCTTTGTTCTGTACTAAGGGGAGTGGAGAGAGGGCTTTTTAAGACCAGCATTACATGCAGCTATTCTATTTGTGCTGTTAAAGAGGTCGGACCCCTGTTGGCTTCAGGTACATACAGTCTGAGAGGCAAACCACACACCTGAAGGGGACAGGGAACCAGATACTAATTCTTCATAGACATTAGACCTGGAGGAAAAGTGGGATTTTTCTGGCTCGTTTACAATGGTCCTGACTACCTCCAATTAAAATAACTTCCTAGTGAGTTTGTGAAGCCAAATACAGATAAATATTAATTTGATAGTTATAAGGCTGTAGATCAAGAAATATACATTTATGCAAACTCTTTGCAATGTGCATTATGTCAGCTATAGTCAGATTTATTAAAATGACAGAACTTAAGGCTACATTGTTTATATTAGCCAAGAATTTTAATAGGGTCTGTAATCTAAACAGTTTGGTTATAAATGTAATGAACTTTGTCATATCCTGTGAATTATCCAAGTTCATGGTTGGCCCTTAAACTTTTGTTGGATTTTATTTTTGTTTTGTGTCCTTAGGCTCTGTATAATCGACTGGTTCCTTTAGCGAATGGTGTTCGAGAATTTTCAAAAATTCAACTTGCTCGGCTGAAAGTAAGTTTCCAGTTACGGTTCTTTAAAAAGAAAATGTCATAGAGACAAATCAGAAAAATTGCCAAAGCCAGAAATTTTGAACTTGGTTTGATTTGGGTTTTCAGATACTCTTTTTGGTGTTAAACTCTAAAGAGACAGAATAATACAGCAGAGCGAGCGCAAGGCCAAAAGCCTGAGACCTTGATCCTACACCAAAGAGCAGGGGGGACAAATTAGGTCTCCGTGTCTTCATCTATAAAATAAGAGGAGTGTCCTAGTCAACAAACAAATGAGAATTTCCAAGAATCCTTCATGAAATTTCTTCAGTTTTTAGGAAGATAAAGCCTTTGAAAGTTCATCTATGTCAGTTTTTGGTGCAGCAAGATATTCAGATTGTAATTGTGGAAGCGATCTTAATTTTTTTTCATATTATCATTTTCTAGTCCAATTTGCTGCTTGTCCTACTAATCACGTTGATTTTCCCTTGCTCTTCTTCAGAGACTAAAAACTAACTTGAATGGTATGATTTACAGCCACTGCTTGGTAGTAATTGGTTTTAAAAACTTCACCCCCTTGCTTCATACTGAACCCAGGTCAGTTTGTCAAGAGTAATGCATAGTCTTCTGCCCTCAGCAGCTACAACATACAGTTTCTGTTTCCGAGATTCTTTTTTTACAGTTCTTCATTAAAACCCCCTTTCTTAGAATGTTTTCTTTACAGAATGTCAATGTTCTTTTTTTCTGAGTTAATGAGACATTACTAGTTTTGAAAACATAGACATAAACTTTACTTGAATTATTGGTATTTGGATTTGAAAAGAAGAACTAATGAACTGGAGCATTAGTTGTACGGTGTGTGTCCCTTCTGAGCACAGTACCTGGTGGCCACGTGGAGCGTGGCCCGAGAGCTTCCGTCTGAGATAGCGTAGTCAGCGAGCGCCTGTGTACTGCCGACGGTGCTGATTTTCAAATCCGTCATTTTTTTTAATAACATTTTTTATTAGTTTCAGGTGTACAAAACAACATAATGATTAGACATTTACACCCCTCACAAAGTGATAACCTCACTAAGTCTACTACCCCTCTGACATTGTACATAGCTGTTACAATACCGTTGACTGTATTCCCTATGCTGTACTTTACATCCCGTGAGAAAAAAATATGTGTATATATAATATATATATATATATTATACATACATAATCTATATAATATATATATAATTACAGTTGACAGTATCATTTTATCTTAGTTTCAGGTGTATAGCGCAGTAGTTGGGCATTTATATAATCTATAAAGTATTCCCCCCATAAGTCTAGTGCCCATCTGACACCCTACATAGTCTTTACAACATTATTGATTATATTCCCCATATTGTATGTCACTTCCCCATGACTATTTTGTAACTACCAATTTGTACTTCCTAATCCCTTCATCTTTCTCACCCAACTCCCAACCCCCCTCCCATCTCAAAACCATCTGTTCTCTGTATCTATGAGTCTATTTCTGTTTTGTTTGCTCTTTATTTTGTTCTTTAGATTCCACATATAAGTGACATCAGATCCGTCATTTTAAGGATATGTTACAAATTTCACTGTCTTCCACTGATAGGCGTTATTGGGCCATCAGCATTTATTTATGAGTTGGTCTAGCCTGAAATTTACGTGAAGTTCAACTTCAGTTTCTTCAAAAGGCTTTCCTAGTCATGGAGAACATAAAGAGGGATCATTTTGATTACATTCTGCTTTCTCTTCTTTCTAAAATTAAGTGCATTTTTTTTCAACCATTAGAAACTGGGAATAAATAAGACTGATCCGAGCACACTGACGGAAGAGGAAGTGAGGAAATTCTCCCGTCTCAACATTGACCCCTCCACCATCACATGGCAGAGAGGTGGGTGCCAATGTAACATCAGGGGGCGACGTATATTCTAGCCGAAGCTCTTAAGTCAGCTTCCCAGATGCACAATTCTATTAGGTTGGTGCAAAAGTAATTGTGGTTTTTGCCATTTTTTAACCTTTTAAACCGCAATTACTTTCGCACCAACCTGATATTTCCTTCTATTGTCTACGCAGCTGGTGTTTCCTAATCCCTTTATTTATTTCACCATCCTTGTCTCTCAGCCCTGCCTCCTATTAGGAGAAAAGGCTGCGCCCCGACTTAAACCAACTGCTCCGTATGGGTTCGGTCCATCCACTCCTACGCCTTCCAATTTCTAAGGAAAATTACTTATTTTCTCTTCTGTCTCTTCTCTGGCTTCTTGTTCTGTATTTTTGTTTTTTGGGTTTTTTTTTCAATCTTAAAGTGTTCCCCTTATTTGTCCTGCTGCCCTCTCAACCCGCCGCCCTAATTTCTTCCTTTCATTTCCTCACCACTAGCTCCTAAGTTCTTAATTAAATTTGTGTTTTCGGTTCTGAAATGTTTCCTCTGACTTAAGTGGCTTCTAACCACTTATGAGAATACCCTGTAACACTTCAAATACAATGTGAGGGACTCCCCATTGTCTCCGTTCTGACCGCCCTCTTAGCCGTGACACCGCCTCCCTTCTGCCACACTGCCCTCTACAATGGTGTGACAATGCGGAAAAGCCCTAAACGTGGAGTCAGGAGCCGTGAGTGTGTGTTTCCCCGCCTCTAACTTACACTGCGTGATTCTGAGCAAGCCATGTACGTGTTCTGGGCCTCGGTCTCTCAGAGATGGAAATGGAGATGGGAACAAACACTTAGAGGAACATGCAGACAGCATTTGATGAAACCTGTGGTGCTGCAGAAAGCTTAGATGGTATGTGTTCCTGGTCCTTCCTGTGTGCTTCTCAGACCTGCCTACGCACTTTCCCCAGTTCTACCCACTTCCATTTTTATCAGATGCCTGATTCATTGCCATTGCCTTTTCGTAGATATTCTTGCGTTCATTTCATCCCCTAATTCAGTAGGTTCATATTGTAGAGATGTTCTGTTATTTCCTTGCCCAGAAGCCTTCATCATGTGTGATGAAATCCTGCCCCTCCTCCCATCCTGGGTGGGATAAAGTTGCCACCACACAGTTTGCCCTAAGGCCCACTGTGGTGTGGCCCCATGCGCGTTTGCTCTCTGTCTGCTTCCAGATAGATGGGCATACCTTCATCCTTCTGCCTGCCCTTGCCCAGCCATCCTCACCCATCTCCCTGTCTCTGCCCTCCCATACACAGCCTAGACACTCTTTTGTGGGAATCAATTCACAGTTCATTAAAAATTTAGTGTTTTCCCACAAACCATGAGGTGGAGAGACAAAGGCAGAGATTGAGTCTTGGCTCTACCATTTATGAGCTATGCAACTTTCAACAAACGGCTTACTCAGTTTCCTCTGTAAAGTGGAGTAATAATTACAGTCTCCCCTTCTCACAGGCCCATTGCACCATGGGAGTGCTTTCCAACCAAATAATCAGTAGATGCTCTTGGGATAATAGTTGTGTGATGTAGTATTTCTGTGTGTTTCTGTCTCCCAAACTAGAGTAACATCTCTTTGGAAACTTTAAAAATATTTTTTATTATAAAAGTAACAACAAATAAAGATTTGAAACGTCTAAAAAGAATAGGAAACATTTTGCTATACTAATAAAATTATTTCAGGTTTTTTTGTGCACCTGGATTTTGTGTATAACTCCAATTCTAATTTAGATGTAAAGATTTTATGTCCTACTGCTTCATTTGTATCATAATATACACGTTCTATTTTGTTAGCTCTTTGTTGTAACGGTAATTTTAAATGCCTCTAGAATATTCCTTTGTGGATAAACCACAGTTTACTTAATTAAGCATGCCTCTATTATTGAATAAACCAACACCATTTTAATAACGGACATGAATATTTTCAGCATTTTGTTGGGAAGACTATCTTTTAAGTACAACTGGAAAGGCTAATTATTACAACACCTTTATATCCAAAATGCATAGTCAAGGCATTTATGAGTTTATGTTACTCTAGAACTTTTTCAGAGCTTTACTTGTGAAAGAAAAATCATGCAGGTGGAAATTAGAGTATTTCAAACCAAGTTTGTGGATATGCTAAGAGAGAAATTTTCACACAGGTGGGCATTCTCCCACACCTGTTTTTTTGGTTCCAGCTACAGCAACCTTCAGAAAGGGGCAGTGGCTCAGCCCCGTGGGTCTTGGGACAGAAAGGCTACATATTCCCTCATACCTCGGGCTAATGTTCAGATTGATTTTCTCTCTGAGAAGTCAGAAAGGACTGAAGCATTCCGTGGTTGCAAGTCAATTTTAATGGAAGTGGCAACTTAAAAAAAGTATTCCAGATAAATACTAGAATAATACTGTTTAGAGCACTAAAGTGAAGAAAATATTACTGCCATAGACAAGCCACCTGGGTCCAGAGGAGTTTGGGATGACATTTAGTAAGTAGTTTAGCTCTTATTCTCATGAATTAATATCAAAAATGGGACTCTTCATCAGATGAATTGAGGACATTTGATGTTGGGTTTGTGGTTTTTTTTTTAAAGGTGGTATGGGCTTAGACCTAAAAATACTGTAACCCTTGTGATCAGATTAGATCTCTATTATGATTTGATAACTAGAGAGGGGACACTCAGGGACTGTGTGGGGCTGAGAACCTCTTCTCAGACCATGTGGCTGTCACATCTTTAATAGTCACCCCTTTCCTGTCGTCCTGGTGTTTCTTGCACCCTATGCGTCATATTGGAAGCTTAAAGTCCTCGTGTGCCTATAGCAACAGGGTGGAACCAGGAGCTGATAGCCTATCCCAGGAATATTTAACACGAGCAGAAGAAACAGTAGACATAGAGCCACTTTGTTGTTCCTAGAGGGGCACGAGCCCCTGCCTCTCTGAGCACTGGAACTCCTCAGGGCTCACAGTCTTGCCTTCTCCCCATCTCGATGGTGTGTCCCTTTCTTGGCCGTGAGACCAATGGCCCACAAGTCGCAGTCATCCACAGGGAACTGTCAACGGTTCCTGGTTCCCAGCATTGCCTGACAGCCCTGCAGAGAATCATTGCAGTTCTCGCCCTGAAACCAAAATAGCGGACCTGCCCCCGAGGGCGTACCTTGTACACCCCAGACTCTGAGCGGACGTGATTCCTAGGCTGTTAGGCTCACTCCGTCCCTCAAGACGTAGTCAGCACTGTAGTACTAAAAGGACCATCTAGAGCAAAGAATGAACAGATTTCTCCACACTCATTCACACTCTCCTTGTCTCTCTTTTGCCAGTAAATGCCTTAGCTCAGAGACGGGTCTTGTTCATCTTCGTATCCCTGTACAGCTGGCAGGGACCCGGCACACATTTGGCCCTCAGCGGATATTCCTGGAGTGAATAGATGTTCTTCATCCTACCTTTGGCTCTGTCGTGTGGAGGCCAGGAATTACGTATCACTCACTTAGGGTCACTTTCTCGGATCTTCCTTGTGTGTCAGAGTTTAGTCTTCACATTCTTTCTCTCATGTATCACTGATGCAGTCACACGACTCTCCCTGTACATCAAAAGCGTGTGGCTGTGCGATGCCCCGCTCTGCTGGGTCACCGTACACGCACAGGTGGACTTTCAGTGCCACTGATTATAGTTCATCTCGCCAACATGAATTTTTGGCTTGTTTGTGTGCCCTTTAAATAAAAAACAGCTGGACTTCCAATAACTAGATCACATCAATCTTGTGCCAAGATTGTGTGTACTACACGTGAGAGTAAGAAGCATTTTTACTTTATATGACTCTGCCACGTAGGACTTGGGAATAAGTGCTAAGTCGTGATCAGATTGAGAAGCATTCCTTTCTCTGTATGTATACTCTGCTTATATCTTAAGATCGTAAAGAAGGTTCGTATGTGTTGAGTGTGCGAGTGTGTACAAATGTGCGAGAGACTTACATGTGGAGAAGGAGACTGGCAGCAGCTGAGTCAGGGAACAACCAAGGTGGGCAGGTCTGTTTGTGCTGTGTGAAAGAAAGGGTACCATTTTCATCCTACAGAAGCTTTCAGTCCCCAGATACATAATTCCCGTCACCGTTGTCGGTGCTGTATTATACGTTCAGTGAATTGGATCTAAGTTGTCAGTGTGGACAGCTTATTATTTGAAGACCCATAAATTATTAGTGAAGTATCTGTCCTTCCGGCTTTGTTTCTGGCATTGTCGAATTGGTTTTCACTAAAACGAAATCTAGTTTTCACAAATAAAATGCAAATCAGTGCAATTCAAACAAGCCAATAAAAAAATGGAGAGAATCGATGCCTGCTTGGGTCATGATTAACTTCTTCCTTCGCCCCATGCTACTTTACTTTTTAATTGTGCTTCAATGTGTGTGTGTGTATATATATATATATATACATATATATATATATATATATCACTTTCACCATTTGTAAGTGTGCAATTAATGCCGTTAAATACTACATTCACAAGGCTTTCAATGATTACACCATCACCATTATCTGTACCCAAAATCTTTCCATCATCCCCAAGAAAAACTCTGTACCCATTAAACGGTGATGCCCCTTCCACCCTCAGCCCCTGGTAACCACTGTTTTACGTCTGTCTCTATGAATTTGCCTATTCTAGGTACCTCATTATAAGTGGAATCTTCTAATATTTGTCCTTCTAGCTTATTTCATGCCTTATGTTTCCGTGTCCATCCATGTTGTAGCATATAGCAAATGTTCATTCCTTTTTATGACTGTATAATATTCCTGTACGTATATACCACATTTTATTCATCTGTTGGGCACTTGGTTGTTCCCTCCTTTTAGCTATTGTGAATGATGCTGCCATGAACGTGTGTGTACAAGTATCTGTTCAAGTCCCAGCCTTCTGTTCTACTGGATGTACACCTAGAAGTTGAATTGCTGGGTCATGTTCAATATTTAGCCTTTTGAGAAACTTAATATCCTTCTTGGGACTCGGGTTGCAGCGTTACATGTCACTGCTTCAGAAATGCTTTCCTGTCCTGCCTCATCAAAACTGGTACCCCACCCCACGAACGCCCTGACACACATCATCATATCTCCTCCTTCCTCTTCTTAAGGCACTTGTCATTAGCTGACTTTTTCTTGTTTATTTGATCCCTCTCTGTGTCCTCCCCCTGGAGTGTCAGCCCCGGGAAGCAAGGCCTTGTCTCTTGCCCGACACTGCTTCCCCGGCACTCAGAACACAGTTAGATGCGCACTAGGCCTCTAGGCTGTGCATGTTGATTGATCAACCTGTTCTTTTCTCTTTCAGTATTGGATACAAATGACCGGTTTCTACGAAAAATAACGATTGGGCAGGCACACACAGAGAAGGGATATTCCCGGCAGGTAGGTGGCCTTTTCTTCACAGCAGTGGCTCTGTTCTTACTAGTATTGGTTTACACTGGCCCAGAAACTGGTTCTCTGCTTTTCTCCTTCCTCTGCCAGCAGTGGCCAGTGGGTCTCCCACCATCTCAAGGTTTTGTTTGCAATCCCTCAGTGGAACTGAGAGAGGGTCAAAAGATGGGAAGTCTCCTGTATTATCTTATCCTTTTCTTGTGTGACTTTACTTGTGTTTCTGCAGTGAGCCACTCAGGGTGTCCCTGGAATGGAAATCCTAACACTTTGTTACAAACCTGCCCAGTTATTACTACATCTGCATTACAACTAAAAAATGAAAATCTTGGACATATTACTTAAGTTTAACAACCAAAGAAAAAACACCTAGTTATTTGACTTAATAGCTTGAGGAATTTTTAAGGATAATGTCTTATTACCCAAATCCAGAGAATGTGGAAGACAAATTACAATGTCCACTTTCATTTTAATAGGTTTCCAGCGTGGGGCGATGGTACTTAGGGAATATAAATCCATTTCATAACTTTTTAGCCAGGCACAGTAGGCCTCTAAATTATTATTATTTTTCGATAATAAACTTTATATTTTAAGACAGTCTTAGATTTACAGCCTTTACATTGTTAAGTTTTCTTAGTGAAAAAAAGAATCACTTTTACTCTAGTATTCAGCCCTCATACCAAGTAGATTTTTTAGATCTTTTGAATATTTTGAATTAAAAAGTGAATATGGGGATTGGATCAAAAAGACGATCTAAGCCCATGCACCTTCCCTCCCCCTCTAAATTCTGGAACTTACATACAGAAACAGATTTCAAACAATTAGTCAGTATCCATGCTAGAAAACCAGAATCATTGCCATACAACTTTAGGAGCTCCTGAAAAACAGGAAGATAGAAGTGGATTGATGGAGAAGAGCACAGACCCACATCTGGTAGAAGTGTTTTAGGGGGTCTGTAAATTCAGAGATCTACGTCTCAGAAACAGGAGAAGGCCAGAACAGCCCTCAGGTGAGTTGTTGGGGACAGCTCCCAAGAAGCTGGCGGACAGGCACTTTCCTGTGACACGTGTGCTGACTCACATCCTGCTGATGGATGTGTCTCAGCCTGGGTTTCTCAGTGTGGTCCTGAGGTCAGTGTCTGGCATGTACCACCCGGCTCTGGGGTGCCCCTCACCTCACAGTCACTGATTTGCATGTAGACTATGCCTTCTGTCTGGCATTGAAAAGTGTCCTGTTCAAAGAAAAGCAGTGTATTGTGACTTTTTTTTTTTTTTTTTTTTTAGGAAATCGCAGCCTTTTGTCATTTGCACAGAGGGCGCTTTCAGGATTAGCAGTGGCCCTGTAGGGGTACTCTAAGGATTAGCAGGACAGGAAGCCAAGCAGCAGCAGCTCCTGCCCTGCCGAATCCCTGGTGATAGACAGGCCGAGGTCATTACAAATCAGGTCCACAGACAGGTAGGAAGGAGCACCAAAGCCTAGAACTGCCACACTCCAAGAAAATCCCCATCATGAAGATTGACACCAGATCTAACAAAGAAGCCCACGTGCCCAAGGGAAAAACATGATGGCAGAGCAGATGGAAGTTGTCTTTAAAAAGAATAACGTCAGTATTCTCAGAGGATTGAGAGACACATCATGCAAGGAGTGAGAATTGGCCATTGTGGAAAAAAGTCAGTTAAAATCTTAGAAATACAACTATGATGTCAAAACAAAATCCATTTAGTGGACTGAGTAAGAGAACTGGCCTAAGTGTGAGAGAAGGAAGGCCAATCCAAGGGATTCTCTCAGAACCTAGTACCAAAAGGGAAGCCGTAGAAAATGTAAAGGAAAAAATTAGACACGGGACGCACGTTGAGAAGTTCTAACCCACAGCTGATAAAAAGGGAATTTATTGACTTGAAGGAAAACATGAATTTTCATACTACAGACACTAACAAGTGCTGAGCAGGGTGAATAAAGAACAACTTGTACCTAGACATATCAGAACACTAAGGGGAAAAAACCAAAAACTTCCAAAGGGCTGCCAGAGAGAAAAAAGCCCTAGTTCACGACAAAGGAGTAAGACTCAGATTGGCATCAGATTTCTCACTGACACTGAATGCATGGTGACTGGGAAAATTGATTTGGAGTTCTGAAGGAAAAATATTTTTCACCTAGAATCCCTAAGCAAAATGAGAATGACAGCAGCCACAATAGTGAACCATTCTGAATAGAACACACAAAATAAGCTGGCTGGAGTAGGTCAAAAACGGTGGTAGTTGCTATAGATATGAACCAGTACCAATATAACATGTGGAAGTGCTAAAGAAAAGAATAGATAATTTTGACATAAGAAAAAATTAAGATCTGCAGTGTGAAAAATGACATGCAGAAACCTTCAAAGACCAGTAACAGACTGGGAGAGAATATTTGCAATACCGGGGGTGCCACAAAAATGTATGCACATGACTTGTATTCATCCTTTGTTATCAGTATATATTGAATATTACAATTTTAGTACAGTTTTTTTCTTTCTTAAAATGTGTATGCATTTTTGGGGGCACCCTCTGTATATATAAAACAAAGAATTAATGTGCCAAATATAAAAATAATTTCCCCAAAGTAACACTCAAATATTGCTTTCAGTAAGACCTTCACCTTTAAAACTGCAACTGCCTATCCCAGAATTCCCTTTCCTGTCCCTGCTATCCTTACTTATCTTGTTTATTTTCTGCCTCCCGTTGTTAAAATGTGAGTTTCATGCAGGCAGGGGTTTTTGTCTGTTTTGTTCACTGCTTTATTCTCAGTGCATAGAACTTTGTTACATGGTAGTACTACGTGTTAAGAAATACTTGCTAAATAAATGAATAGAGTAAGTAAAAGGCAGTTTACAGAAACAATGCCGACAGGTAATCATGAAATTGCAAATTAAAAAACAATGAGGTATTATTTACTTATGAGCTTATCAAAACATAAATAAGTATTAAATGTTAGTGAGGGTGCAAAGAAATAGTGACTTACACAGTATTCGTGGGCATGTAGATTGGTAACGTCTCTTGGATGATAGTTTGTTAGTATTAACATTTGAAATGACCCAACATTTCCAACTGCAGGACTATAGATTTAAAAAAAAAAAATAGAAGAAGGAATATTTGTGTATGTGAAAAGAAACCCGTATGTATAAGGATATTAATTACATCATTATTTATAATGGTAGAAATTTGAAACAATCCAAATGTTTATCAGTAGGGCAGTTACATAGCTTTGGTGTCTCCTGTGCCACAGATACATGTGGCTGTTGAAAATAATAAAGCATGTGTAGGGGGGTGACACAGAGCTCTTATAACAATTATGAAATGGAAAGGTTAGAAAAAAACTTACACATTAAAAACATTTGAAGTAAAATACATGTAGTGAAATCTGGTTTATGTTAAGAAAATGCCATCATACACTACACATATATATATATATGTAGATATAGATATATGTATGTATATACATACACACACACACATGAAGTGGAAGCTGGTAAGATGTTTGCCAACTTCGGACACTGGTTACTTCTGAAAAAAGGATTGGGAAAGAAGGAAGGCCTTTTACATTTTCTCTGTATATTTTTGTTCCTTAACTAGGCACCAGAGAGGAAAGATTATTGTCTGATTGGAATGCTTACTATGCACCTTGTATTAGTAGACTCATTACATACATTAGCACATTCAGTTTGTAAATTGAGTTTACAAACAAAAGTAGTTATGTTATGTAACTTGCCCAAGGTTATATCCTATATTTATGCACGTTTTTAAATAAGGATTGTTTTCATTTTTGTGTGTATTCTTGTTGGATGATATCAAGACAAATTCCCAGATCCGTAATTGCAGAGTCAAATTGGATGCAGATTTCAAGTGTTGGTGTACATTTCCACATTACCTTCCAGAAAAGCCATGTCAATTCATAGCCTTGCCAACATTGTTGAATGTCCTTTGTTTAAATTTGTGATAAATAATAAGAATAATCTCGTTTATACCTTTATATGATTTTGAAATATTTTATTTGCAAAACAAAAATGAGCAGCCCTCTAATAGGTACGTCATCCAGTCAATAAAACGAGTAACAATGATGTTTACATTGATCCAATTTGTTTCATTTTTGGTATTACGCAAGATGCCAAATTTTGAGAATGGAATGATTACAAATGAAGAACTTGTATGTGTATTATAAATTCCACTTATTACTTACACAGATAATATTTTAAGAATACTTCTAGTCTCACATTTTATATAGAAAGGCTCAATAGTCTTACTTATTTTTTTATATGCAATGTTTATAATGGAGTGGTGGTATAGAGAATCCTAAATATCATACAATGAAAAATCACTTATGTTTGGAATCCGTTATATTGAGACTATAATAATTGGATATAGTTGCATTTGACTTTCAGGTAATATTTTTTCACTAAATAGATGACTAAATGAAATTCCATTTAGGAGGTAGCCAGAAAAAGCTCCTTATTTCCTTCATTTTCTTTCTTGTCAGTGACAGAAACGGACAATTCATAAAGTGATCCCACTAGGGCATAGCGAATTTCTCTGTATGTAAGCTTGAACTTTTCTGGCTCACACGCTCCTTGGGAAGAAGAGAATTCAGCGGAGCGTAATGAAGTGGTTTGTCCAGTGCTAAATTAGGAGGCGGAGGAAGTGCATGTTCCTTGTGTGTCTTTGAGTTCCTGCTGGACTGTGTGCAGCCTGGAGTCAGAGCTGGAAGCAGGAGTAGGTAGGCCCAGGGACTTTCCGCAGAAAGTAGTTGCTCTGCAGCATTCATTGCTGGGCACTTCCAGATCCCATGTGGCCAAGCCCTCAGGGACAGCTGAACACTGATTCTGTGTCTCCTTTTGACTTGGAGAATCATACCCATTAGGGTGTCCTCGCTGCTGTGTTGAGCTCTACTCCCTCTGGGGAACTGGCCCCAGGACCGTCTGTCTCTTTACTGGATAGACAAATGCAGGCACCTTGACACACTGATGAGTAACGAGCAGAGGTCGTCAGCAGGCTGCCCGTTTCTTCAGTAGATATGTACTGAGTGCCCACTGGGTTTCACACTCAGTCCTCCAAGCTGGGATTCAGAAGCGAACCCTCCCCAAATAGCCCTGCCTTCATGACACTTGGAGTCCAGTGGTGGAGACAAGTATCATACATAATCACATTCGTCATCAATTGCAAGTCTGAAACATGCTACAGAGCCAAACCACATTGTGCCCTGAGCTGGTGTAAGGGGGGCCTCGCCAGGCCGAGTCCTGCTCAGCACAGCCAATGGAAGAAGAGGAGGCCGCCCTAGAGATAACCAGGCCCAGGAATGGACATGCTCTAGACACTCAGAAAACGTGTGCCTTGGAGCACAGCCCATCTAAGGGAACCCCCAGACCTGCAAGAGCTGTAAATGCCGAAATTCAGCTCCTTGGCCCTCAAGTCGACTGGTACCTTTACTTCTGCCCCCTCAGGCGCAGTTTGACATCACAGTGGCGAGCGAGATCATGGCTGTGCTGGCCCTGACGGACAGCCTTACGGACATGAAGGACAGGCTGGGAAGGATGGTAGTGGCCAGTGACGAAAGTGGGCAGCCCGTAACAGCAGAGGATTTGGTGAGTATGTCCATCTCAGGAGCTCCAGAGAGCTCGCGGTCCCTGTTCTTTTGTAATCAGGAGCATGAAGGATTTCTTTCTCTTGTCAGTGTGCCTAACAGGAATTAAGAGAATTTCTGCACATGCATTTTAGCCCCCCTCAGGAGCCTGTTTGTTTTACAGCTTCATAATATTCTCAGGCATTTATTAATGTGCTTGTAATTGGCTTCAAGCAAAGCACATGAAATTTACTTCATGAGCTTTTCCTAATCCTCGCCAGTCCTCACCTGTGCTCTCTCCGGGGTGGGGTCGTCCTCCTGCCTCCTCCGACATTTTAAAAAGTGTGATCTATGTCTGCTTTAAATTGAGGGCAAATCACCTTTCAAAGGAATAGGAAGTAAGTGGCTCCACCCTCATGAAAGGGAAGATTAAATTAATCGGGCACATTTTTGGCTCCAGCCTGCTCCCTGGGCACTCTGGCTTGTTTAATTTTGTGCCTTAGATTTGGGTTTCACATTATAAAAGCAGGTCTCCACTTTAATCAGTGTTACTCATATCTAGCTCCTTTTTGAATGGAATGATGCTTTTTATAAAGCTTTCATGGAATCCTGGCACGCTGCTGCCGTTTTTAGTGCTTATTCTAATTTGGCACGCTAATCGTTTTGTTCTTTTTAATAACCGTCTTTCCTGTTAACTTAAACACCACCCGTGGTATAGTTATTTCATTTGCTTGTACCTGTTTAAAAGAACGCAGGTATGCCATAGGCCTATTGGACAGCCATTACTCTAAGCTTACTTCCCACATACTGAGTCACATACAATAGTGAGAACTAAAACACACACTGCTGGTTGAAAAAACAGTTGTGGAAGGAGAAAAACAAATTAATATTTTATTAATTCCAAGAGCTTAGGATGCAATATGAATCCTTTGCCAACATGTCTTGATTACGTTTTGGCAGCTTTAGAAGAAATGGATCTGACTGATTCATCTCATAGGTCTTGTCAAGTAAATTAAATAGATAGGTTTGTATCAGCAGCCCTGTGGAATGCTGGATACAAAGCTTAAAGAGAAAACCCGTATTCCACTTGCTATAAAAGTACTGCTTTCCAAACATTGTCAAATACTACATTTCTATCTAAACTGACATATTACAGTTTCTATATAAATATATTTTTCTGTATCCTATTAACCTTAGGTACCAGTAAATACTTGGCAGGAGTAATTTGAAATTTAACCCTCAAATATCCCTAAACTTGTGTTTTTGTATGTGGTAAAAATCTTGGTCTGGAACAAACTCAGAGTCTGCTCTTTTTAGTTACCTTTTGTGGTTCTTTGCAAAAGCACCTAATCTCTGCAGAGTATGTTCATCGGGTTGGAGCTAAGAGTGGTTAGTCCTCTCTAGAAAATTAAAGGAGGGCTTTCAGAGCGTCTATCCTTTCATTTCATTCACTGTTTCATAGTTTGTTTTTGATTTGGGTCAAAAAAAAATTTACGTATTGCATTTGAGAAAAGGAATAGATGGCCTCTGAAAGTTTCTTATAAGATGATTGATTCTGATATCCCCTGGGAGAATATGTCCAAGCTCTCCCCACCGTGGACTTGGGATATGGAACAGGTCGCATAGCTTCTAGTGCACATGACAGTGCAGAGTTGCTCTCAGTGATGAAGTGTTTTTGCGTGGGTTGGGTTTGGTAACAGTCATTGTGTAAAGAGCAACAAAAAATGTGGCATGGAAAACCAAGGAGGTGGTAACCTACCTGAGATGATCCAACAGAAACGTCCAGTTTCCTTCCTCCTTTAGTTTCTTGAGCCAAGTTTATTTGACCGGGAAGTATAAGCAAGAATAGTGTGCAGAAAAACAGGCAAACTACTATTCTTCCACATGTTCTGTGTTATAAAAGGAGAGCTAATTTCTTTGAGCCCTTCCTAGCCAGCAGCTTTCACAGTAAAATATCTTAATATATTTATAATAGGTGGGTTATATTTCTTGCAATGTATATTCTGTACAATCAAGTAGAAAATAAATTGGATTTTCTTATAAATCATTTCAGATTGAATATAAAAATAGAAATTGATCACATAGAGAAACAATATTGTGATAGAAGTGGAGAGAGAAAGTGAGAAACTAATGCACTTTGGAGAAATGAAGATTCTCTAGATCCCACCACCAGATCTGTTAAAATCTGTGGCATGCCTACTTTATTTTTTCATGACTACATTCACATGCATTTGCTCATATTAGAGCATTCCAATAACCTAGTTTGTTGAAAGACACTTGCCCAGTATCTTTAGCAAAGGTGGAAGGGTGGTTTTTTTTTTTAAAGCTTACCTTTGTGACATTCTCTGGATCACTTTTTCCATCAGTGCTTAGACTTCATCCTGTTGTCTCCCTTCTCTCTTCTTTTCCAGGAAAGGGAACTTAGAGGGAGCCTGACCCAGGGTTTCCTGAGATTGGAGGGAGGCAGCCCCACTCTAAGCAGACAGATAATATGAGACACAGAAAATGAGAAACCTTTCAAATGCAAGTTTTTTATGTGCCGTCTCTGTCTGTGGGATGAGACGATGGAAGCTTTTAGACCGTTCCCTTTACCCCTCTTCATTCCTCCTCTGTAAATAGCCTTGTTTCAGTTCTTCAGCTCATTTCTTTGGTCAATAGTAAAATCTCTGGTAATGAAAAAATAATGATCATAATTGCCAGAAAACACTTTTAGGTGGACTGAGAGATCTTTTTCTGGCAAGCCTCTGAAACACCCTCAAGGGAGGTTTTTTGGGGGGGAGGAATGCAATGACTATTGCTTCCCCATCACTCTTCAACTCTTAGGTGGTTGACATCCATTCAGATGGAGAGAGGTGACACAGGTAGCAGTGCTGTGTCACATGTAACCCAGAGGTGACAGGAGCCTGTGGGGTGCCCACCCAGGAAGCAGGCTGGTGGGAAATGGCCAAGAAATTCACCCACAGATCATCTTTTGTCAATAATCTAAATAAGTATGTTTTTTTCCGTGGGAGAAAATATTTTAAATTTATTTTTAGTTATAGTTGACATACAATATTAGATTCATTTCAGCGTACAACATAGTGATTCAACATTTGTATACCTTGTGACAATTACAGTAAATCTTGTAACCATCTGTCACTTTATGTAGTTATTACGATATTATTGACTCTATCCTTATGCTGTACAGTACATCCACATGACTTATTTTATAACCAAAGTTTGTGTTTTTTAATCTTCCCCTTTTCCACCCAACCCTCCCACCCACCTCCTCTCTGGCAAACATCAGTTTGTTCTCTGTATCTATGAGTTTGTTTGTTTTGTTTTGTTTGTTCATCTGTTTTTGAGATTCAACATATAAGTGAAACTATGGTATTTGTCTTTCTCTGTCTGACTTGTTGCACTTAGCATAATACCCTCCAAGTCTATCCAGGTTGTAGAAAATGGTGAGATTTCATTCTTTTATATGGCTGAGTAATATTCCATTGGGTATATGCGCCACATCTTCTCTATCCATTCATCTATCTATGGACACCTAGGTTGCTTCCATATCTTGGCTATGAACATAGGAGTTCATATATCTTTTCGTATTATTTTCGTTGTCTTTGGATAAATACCCAGGAATAGAATTGCTGGGTCATAAGGTAGTTGTATTTTTAATTTTTTGAGAAACCTCCATACTGTTTTCCATAGTGGCAGTACCAATTTACAATCCCACCAGGGAGGGTTCCCTTTTCTCCACATCCTCCAGTTGTTGATTGTTGGTTTTTTAATGATAGCCATTATGACAGGAGTGAGGTGATAGCTCATTTTGGTTTTAATTTGCATTTCTCTGATGATTAGTGACATTGAGCATCTCTTCATTTGTCTGTTGGCCATCTGTATGTCCTCTTGGGCAAAATGTCTGTTCAGATTCTTTGCCCATTTTTTGATTAGATTGTTTGTGTTTGATGTTGAGCTGTATGCATTGTTTATATATTTTGGATATTAACCCCTTGTCAGATGTATCATTTGCAAATATCTTCTCCCATTCAGCAGGTTGCCTTTTTGCCTTGTTGATGGTTTCTTCTGCTGTGCAGAGCTTTTTAGTTTGATGTAGTCCCATTTATTTTTTTATTTTTTTTTTCTTGCCCTTGACCAAGAAGACATATCCAAAAACTTATACATACATACACATATGTTAACTATTAATTATATACTAATAGTTAAGAGCAATGTCACAGAGTTTACTGCCTATGTTTTCTTGTAGGAGCTTTATGATTTCAGGTCTTACATTTAAGCCTGTAACCCATTTTGAATTTATTTTTATATATGGTGTAAGAAAGTGGTCTAGTTTTATCTTTTCACATGTATTTATCCAGTTTTCCCAACACCATTTATTGAAGAGACTGTCTTTCCCCATTGTACATTCTTGCCTCCTTTGTTATAGACTGACCAGGTAAGCATGGGTTTATTTCTGGGCTCTCTTTTCTGTTCCATTGGTTTATGTATCTGTTTTTATGCCTGTATCGTACAGTTTTGATTGTGATAGCCTTGTAGTATAGTTTGAAATCAGAGAGCATGATACCTCCAGTTTTGTTTTTCTTTCTCAAGATTTTGTTGGCTATTTTGGGTCTTTGGCAGTTCCTCATAAATTTTAGGATTGTTTGTTCTAGTTTTTGAAAAAATGTCATTGATATTTTGAAAGGGATTAAATAATTGGTTTTTTTTCTCTCTCTCCTTTAGGGGGTGACAGGTGCTTTGACAGTTTTGATGAAAGATGCAATAAAACCAAACCTGATGCAGACCCTAGAAGTAAGTGGTTTCCTTTTCATAGAAATTGTTGGCAGTTGGGATTAATTGTATTGCTTGTGTGTCCCCACATGTGAACATGTCCAGCCAATGGAAGCCCACGAGGAGCATCAGAATTATTCCTTGGTCATCCAAAAAAGGTTAAAAGTATATTCATAGCTTCTTTAATATAACTCATATCTTGGCTGATGAAGTGCTAACTGACCAGAGTAGAAACTTAGAAACTCAATGTCTGTCTAATACGTCCAGATCTTGTGTAGCCATATTTACATGATATGATTTATTTTGCCTTTTTGTGATTTAGCCTCATACTCATTAGCTTTTACGTTTTTTGGTTTGTTTTTCCCAAACAAAACATATAGTAAATGTTGAGAAATGTTTTCCAGGAGAATGTGCTGTACCCTACTGTTAAAAGACTGTTGTTTTTGTATATATATCTTTGCCTGCTCTTGTCTTCATTGAACTTAAATTTCCTCATCAAAATATCTCTATTTTCATGCACTTTGTTAGTCACTCATCTTGCTTTTTTGATGTAGTAATTGTCTAATTCCCTCATCCTCGCTAATGAGAGCCCAGAATTTGGGCGCAAATTAGGAGGCAGTATCTGGGTTGGGTTGACGAAGACACACGTAGGAGATTGTGGCTGGGGCGTTGGGGAGACAGTGGTGTCCTGGTGTTTTAGCGCCAGACTCTGGTTCTGAATTTCTTGACCTCAAAATTTCAGACTTGTAGGTATAGTTACCGAGAGCCACTTGGGGGGGTAAAAGGCATTTCAAACTTATGTGTAAAATTGGATCTTTGATGCACAACAACCTCCTACTTCTTTCCAACTTGCTCCTTCCCCCAAACTTAGTCAGTGAATGGTTCAACCCAAAAACCCAGAGGTCGTCCTGGAGACCCCTTTCCCTTGCCCTGCCCACCTGCCCCACCGAGCAGCCTCCCAGCTGCTCTCACTCTCCACTTTTTCTTCTGAAACCTTTCTCCACTCAGCAGTTAGCGGACTCTAAAACCTGAATCAGGTCCTGTGGCCCTTCTTACAGTTCTTGGGTGGTTTACTCTTGTCCTCACTCGGGCCCAGAAATTTGGCTCCCAGCCCTGCCCCCTCTCGTAACTCATCTTCGCCTCTCTCTCCCTGCCCAGGCCTGCTCCATGCAGATACCACTGCCCAGGACGCTCCTCCTGATCTTCATGGGCTCCTTCCCTTCTCTCAGGGCTCATGTCATTTCAGTGTCAGCTCCCCAGATGGGCCTCCAGGGCCACTCAGTCAAATGTAGCGCCAGTCACTCTGTCATGTCACTGTCTTGTCATTCTCTGCATGGCACAGAATATTATCTGAGAGTTCCTAGGGCCTTGTTTGTTTACTGGAGTGCTCCTCCTACCAGGATGAGAGCAGGACCTTTTTCATCCTGTTGACCACTGTATCCCTCATTGCTGCAAGTGCCTCACACATATTAGGTGCTCCGTAAACACTTGTTGAATAATTAAATGAATACTTATTATTTTTACTACATTGCTCCTAAAAATACATATTTGTTAAATAAATAACTGAATGCATGAGAAAAAACATAAAGAGACGTGACATTCCTTCCTCATACACTTTCCCCTCAAAAATGAACACATTATTTTTAGGGATAATCACTTTATTGTTTTAAATAATTATCTTTCTTAAATTAAAAATTGCTTGCACCTTTAAGATATTTCCCATTTTAAAAGTCAAGTTTCCATTTAGTGAATGAATTAATTGGCTGGGCAGCTCCTAAACAATTCTTATTGTACTTACATTTGTCTCTCTTTTTCATTTAAGACTAGGCCTTTTTGTCATTACTTTAAAACGATGGGCATTGTTTAAAAAAAAAGACAGCATTCAGTTAAAATAACTGCAGGTATGAACTCTGCCATGTGGGTCCTAAATAATCATTTTGGGTTAACCTGGCTGATCGGTGGCACTAGGAATCTAAATCAGCAAATAATCTCAAAGTGTCTGGTTAGTGCACCAATTTGAATACACTTCTGTGTTCACATTTGAATGCACTTGATTGTTGAGCCCATAGAGCATTATCAAGGGTTGCATTGCTGTGAGTTGCCAGGAGATCAGTAGTTTTCAATCCTAGATTAAAATCACACCCGAATCACTTAGAAAGATTTAAAAATATTGATGCCAGGTTTCACCCCAGACCAAGTGAACCAACCAGAATATCTGGAGAGTAAGGCCTGGGTACTCCGGGTGATTTTCATGGATAGCCCAGTCGAGAACTTCACTGTGGAAGACTTAATCAAGGACAGGTCTTAACATTATACCAGGTTAGGAAATATCCATGGGCTAGTGTGTGCTGTCCAGTGTGGTAGCCAATGGTCACGTGTGGTTATTTCGATATAAAATAAATTTACAGTTCAGCTCTGCAGTTATAACTGGCTACATTTCTATTTACATATTTTATTTTTAAAAAATTTTTTTTTGCTAGCTACATTTTAAATGCTGAATAGCCTAATTTGGACACTGGCTATTGTATTGGATGGTGCAAATATAGAATATTTTCAGCATTGCAGAAAGTTTTTTTGGACAAAGCTCTTTTAGAGCTCTGGCAAGTGGATAATTGAAGTATTAGTCTCATGAAATGCTCGAAAAATCCCTTATGGAGAATATCCATCGCTTTGAAATCATGAGAAACCAAGATAGTTCCAACATTGCTTTCCTAAGTGTTCTGCATATAAAATAAAATATGAAACTCATGACAGATAGTTTTCTGTCATGGAATTATTTAGACAAAGTATTTAACTATGTACTGTATCATATAGCTATAAACATCAGTTGAGTGTGTGAGCATGTGTATGTCTGTGTTTAAATGTCTCAGTGATATTCTATGAATTTTTCCATTCAAACTCCATACTGGGAGTTCCAAAACCAGGGCTTTAATACTGCTTTAGTGATTAACACACTATATAGCCTTTGATTTAACTTTAAATGAAAATGCTGCTGATCAGGAATTGCAATGTGTTTATGCTGAACCAGCCACACCGTCACCTGTGCCCCCTGGAGACCAGTGCCCGGTGCTTCTCCGACACATGGCCACGGTGAGGATTGCAGTCTGTAGAGGAGTGAAGGCAGCTGCCCACCCAGGGAGGGAGCCCGTGACCTTGTCCTCACTCAACTTTTCCCAACTCTGCTAGCTTACCACGGGCAGCCACATACTAGGACTAGCAAGGTTAGGGGGCGATGGAGACTTTGTCTTTTAAATAGTGTTTTCTTCAGAGCACTTGACAGGTTTATTCAGGATAGAAGTGAGAAATCAGAAATAGGTCAGCGGGTAGAGATCTAGCCACTAAACATATATATACGTGTCCATAAACATGTGTATTGGTGTTTCATAGACCTGGCTTTATTTCCACATACATTTGTATGACCTTATGAGGACCCTGTCATCGTCCCTCGTGAGGACTTTGGGAGAAAAAGTAAATAGAAAACCCACAGAGTGTCTTTGATAAACTCTGTCTTTTTCATCCTGAGATGATTTTTCTTTCACTTCCTTTCTTCCTGCTTTTGTTCGGCTTTCTCATCCTTGAAACATGTTCAGCCAACAGCCCATCAAGGTTCATGGGAATTTTCCATGGCTTCCAGCCCCCCTCCTCCCTCGCGTCACTCCCTGCCTTCTCCCATGTCAGTGAAAGGGCAGCCTGTATTTTCACAGGTGGAGCCAAGACTTCGTATACACAGACCCCAGTGGCCCCGGCTGGGCTCCGAATAAAACCTGAACACTGTAATGCATGTGACTAAACTCTTTTAGATAGGGTTATGGTCTGTTCTCATTGATAAAGGAAAAGAAAAAGTATAGAAATGGGATTAAAAATGAATATATAGTCAGATTTTTGCTCAAAGAATTAAAATGTCGTAGTTATCAGAGTTGTAACTTGAGACCATTAAACAATGAAAAAGACTTAAACAGAATTTGTAAAAATCAGAAAAAGAAGCTTATCATGACTATAAAAACGTTATTTTTACTTATTATTGCAAATATAGTATTCTTATGTAGTTGGCCTACCACAAATTGAATTGATTTTTATGCTTTAGGTTTTTCTTGAGCTGATTAATTTCTTAATGAAAAGAAATTTAAGTAAGCCTCTTAGACCATCAGGGTCTACTTCCATTTTTTGTAAATATAATTCATACTAATATGAAATAAGGTAAGAAGTTTATTTCATGGTCACTGAGGCAGCTAACACAGTGGTTTATCAAAATTATAGTAGGAAGTAGCTGACTGTTAGAGATTTTTTTCCTCCTTGGTTCAGTATTAAATGTAGAATAACACTGTTGTAGACAACATAAGGAACTTGGACCTTAGAAAGAGTCAGGGTTTTATATTTCTCTGAGAGAATTTGTGCATTAAATTTGCAGTATTCATAAAAGAAGAATGGTTTAAGTGAGTCTTTAAATACCCAGCAGTCGGTCCCGCTTTGTCCCAAATTGATCTCCCATTTGTCTTTTGGGGTTTTAATTTTTAATGTGTTTTTCTCTTTCTATAGGGGACGCCTGTATTTGTGCATGCTGGTCCCTTTGCTAACATCGCCCATGGCAACTCTTCAGTACTGGCTGATAAAATTGCCTTGAAACTCGTTGGTGAGGAAGGATTCGTAGGTAAGTCATTTCTTTCCAATTTAATTATTGTAGAATTTTGAAGAAATCTAAAGGTGATGACTAGAATAGAGTGATATCCACACAGACTTAAAATGTGTTCTTTTAGACCCAGCTTTCGTGGATGGTTGTGGTATTGGAAAAGCCCTATGGTCTGGGCTGTGCTAGTGAACTGATACTGCGTTTGAACCGTAGATTCTGAATATAAGCTGTGATGCTTGCTGCCTGAGTGACCTTACACACATTTTAATGACCTCTGAACTTCAGTTTTCTCATCTGTAAAATGGCGATCACAATATTGTATCAAACCTTACAGGGTTATTGTGAAAACTAAATGAGATTATCCATTCAGCAAATATTAATTGAGAACTTACCATATACAAGGCATGGGACTCAGAGCCGTGGGTACAGTGGTGGGCAAAACAGACCTAGCCCCTGTCTAATGGTGTATGTTATGTAACAGGAGAAAGTGCTCGTTCAGTCTTAGCCATTCTTAGCAGTAACAGTACTACTAATAACTTGAAATGAAATCACTGTGCCCTTCCTCAAATCCAAGTGTGTTTTTGTGGCCTAATGCGGGGTAGGGGGTGCCAGCCAATAGACTTGAAATTTTCGTTGGTGGGACTTCAAACTTTTTGCTACTGTCAAGCTCTTCTTTGTGTTACTTATTTCTCTTTAGCTTTTGTTGGATAGTCCAGCCAGAAAGGGGGCAACTGCCATCTCACCCTTGATATTAAGGCTGTGACAAAACAAAAGACAAACAAACAAGGATTCGTGGAATAACACCTTAATTTGTCATCAGAGGGATTACACTGGTAGATTTTCACAGGCCGACAGGTAATTTCCATTCACACCACGTGAGTGCCTGTAATCATCAAGTCTAGCAGTTGCTTCTTTCACACCCATCATCAGCCTTGTGTCAAACTCAGAAGGGACTTATTTTACTAGAAAGGATTCTGCTGGACAAAAGAACTTAGCTCTGCACTTTCACGCTTAACCATTATAAAGTTCATTCCAGGCTATTGAGACTGCTTTAAGAATTCCTTCCAGACACTCAGCCAGGATCAAATGAGGATTTATGTGTTCATTTCGCAAAGGTCTGTTTTATATAGCTCTCATGTACTTTGCTGCTTCGGTACCAAATCCACTACGAGAGTGGCTAGACATGCTGTCTAAATGGATTTGCTCCATTGATCACTGCATAATTGTAGAGCTAATGGGCAAGGAGGCTGCATAAAGGCAGGCACTGAATAGGTGGGTGCTCATGTGAAGTGCTGGTGCTAATGCATTCACTCCACAAATAAAAGCTTCTAGAAGAAAGCACTCTATTTTATGCTGACAGAGCTCTCTGCTTCTGTACCAGTCCTTCCTCTGTGAATGCATATTTATAGAATATGTGTTAGCATGGCGAAGCACTTGAAAAGTATATGCTGATAAGGTATATAAAACATACCAGCTCTCTTGTAACCTTGGACAAGTCATTAGCCTCTCTGGGCATATCCCTGTAGACCTTATCATCTGAAAACTAAGAAGCTGGAAGATAGGGAATTGGATGTGGATGGGTAGCCATGGACCCAGAGGTAAAAGCTGAGGGATCAGAACTCCATAACTGGTCATGTGACCTAGGCAAGTTGCTTAACTAGGGCTCAATCCCATCTTTTGATAAAAGGAAAATACCTGTGTTGTATCAAATGTGCTTTGTAAACCATAGAGAACCATGCAAGTGTCAGTGATTGTGCTAATTATTTCTGTAATCTCTTCTAGACTAAGGGGCTGAAAGTGAGGGAGAATTCAGTGACAGTGAAATTTGTCCACTGCCCTCTGGTTTAAAGGACTAGTGTTAGAGTCGTAGTATCTGGCTAAACTCCTTTCAAGTTGTATAACTTGAGGCAAGTTAACTCTTTTGTGCCTCAGTTTCTGTATCTGTAAAATACGGTTTTTAATGGGTCTTTCTTCATATGTTTTAAATGAGGATTAAATGGGAACAATGTGTGTTAAGTCCTGGCACAGTACCTGACTCATGGTAAGGCTCGATAATTCTTAGCCGTTCCTCATTATTATTCCTCCCATTGTTGGAACATGAATAAACTTCCTTTTTTAATTTAATTTTTAGATAATGATTTTATTTTTAACTGGTAAAATACATACCACACAAAATTTACCACCTTAACCGTTTTTAAGTATACCTCAGTAGTACAGTGATCGTTCACAGTTCGGTACGTTCACCTTGTGCAGCCATCACCACCATCACATCCAGAACTCTTTTCATCAGTGACACACAGTACCCATTAAACAATTCCCATTCCCCATCCTCCCAGCCCCTGGCAATCACCCTTCCCTTCCACTTTCTGTCTCTGAGTTTGACTATTCGAGATAGTATCTGCCCTTTTGTGACTGGCTTATTTCTCTTAGCGTGTCCTCAGGGTTCACCCATGTTGCAGCATGTGTTCAGATTTCCTTACCTTTTCAGGCTGAATACTACTCCGTCGTATTTATATACATTTTGGTTTATCAGTTCTTCTGTCGATGGACACTTGGGTGGTTTCCACCTTTTGGTGATTATGAATAATACTATTTTGAGCATGGGTATACAAATAACTCTTTATTTCCTCTTATGTTACTTTTAATGTGTAAAGATCATGCTCTATGCTATAGAAATATGTGACAGCAGTTACTTACGAGAATATGTGTATACCACAGGACTCGATCCGTACTGTTAAACTCTCAGGAAGGTAGAGTTTAGGTAGTATATTGATGCCGTGGCTCCATTGGAAGGTTGGAAGCAAAGCCAGTGTATGAACAGTGGGAACAGGGTGTGATCAGGAAACAGCGCGCTTTCCCCCATTGCCAGGTCAAGCCTGCTCTGTGGAGCTGGTTTGTTCCCTGTAGTTGGGGGAAATTTATGGTAGATTCCTCTCACTCCCAGTTAATATCTGGTTCCTCTAAAATATTTTTTAAAACATTATCCTCTAGTCACTTTCAGTATAAGAAGAGTCTCATTTTAATAAAAAATATGTGTGTGCCATCTAATATTAGAATCAAACTCCAAATGTCATTCAAAATTAAGGTTCTCTTTTCCCCCATGTCTCTGGCTGACAGTGGGCAGGAGAGGGTGGCTTCTTCTCTCTCCACCCTCACCTTGCACTTCGGTTGCCTCTGGCCCCTCTAAGGTTGAAGCTTTGGCATTCAATGGTACCCATCCACCTTCTTCCAGCCAAGGTCTTGGCAGAAGCTCTCTGGGTAGTATTGCTTGTATGTGATGCCGCTGCTTCCACCACTGGTCTCCAGGCACCACATCCCTTCAGCCTCTTACCTTCCTTCGGTGGGAGTACAGTTATGCCACCCACGACCCTCTGTTCTGCTGCCATGGGCTATTTCAGCCTGTAGATTCCTATGTATATCCCAGTCCAGCACTGTGTCCCCCAAGGCAAGGATACTACTGAACCTTTCCCAGGGTTCTTCTAAAACCTTACTCACTAGCTCGAGGAAAAGGGGGATAAGCTCCACATCCTTCCCACTGGGAGCTTGAAAGTGGGATTTGACACACTGACATTTACTTTGAAGAAATCCTTTCCTGACTTCTAATCTTGTCGACCCTTTTGAAACCTCAAGGTGGCTGGCTGTGGGGCTAAGGTATGAAAAATTTATTTTCAATTTCTTTGCCAATGCTGCTAGGTCTAGCGTCATCTTTGGCATGTGACCAACTGACACCATTTTGGGTTCTTACACAGAAGTGAAACCCCAACAGCCCCATTTTAACATCCTTTTACAGTAGTTAAATGCAGTGGGATAGGGTAATCTGAAGCCTCAGTGGGGATTTATGTCCTTAGAAAAGTTATTGTTTTTAGGAGACTCTCAAGATATAAAAAAAATTGATAATTTGGGTTACATTAAAAAATAAATTGATAAAAGGTACAAGGTTAAAAAGCAAGTGATAGGTTAGAAAAAAACATTTGCAAACATAATAGACAAATGAAAAGCTTTCAGAATACAAACCACCACGTACTACAGATTGATAAGAAAAAACTGAATAATCCAACCAAACAGTGGGCAAAGGATTTGAAAATGTTCACAGGAAAAGAGCAATCTGACCTGAGTTTCTGGATAAAACTGAAAGAGCAAATGATCTAGCAATTTCACTTCTCTGTAACACCCAGAAAAGAAATAATTGAAAGTATATTTAAGTCTTTGAAATAGTTTACTTTGGTACATATTTTTTGAGCTTCTGCTGTATGTCAAGCAACATGTGGTAGGAGCTGGGAATCAAAGATGGTTAAGACACATTTCTTAGCCTACAATAATTTATAATGGGGTGTGAGAGACAAGCCTGTAAGCAAAATCTCAGTGGCGAGTATAATGCACTCATGGGATTAAGTATATTGATTAACTAAGAACCTTAAGACATGATGGGCATCTTTTTGATAGATTTTCTCCACACTACTGGTTTAATCTAGTTTTTCATTATATCCCAACACACGTAAGGAAGGAATTATTTTGTCTACTCTGCAATAATTATTCCAAGATAATGGACTCAATACTCCATTTAGACTTAAAACAAAGTAAAGTTTATTTAATTAATTGCAGAAATTTGTCCGACTAGAAAAAAGCACTGCATGAGAATTTGGGGGAAAGTGCTGTGGTCACTGATTTCTACTTCTACTTCTTTAGTCACCAGTCCTCAGGGAAGTCCACTCAACTTCATTTACTGCTGTAGAGGCAAAACATTTCTTTGGCATCAAACCCCAATCATGTTATTTTTTAAAAAGAAAAGAAAGAAAAGAATAACAACATTGAGTTCCTAGGTTTTTAAAACTTATCTCATATTAAAACTATTTGTAGGGATTTCAAACTTACACGTGAGCCTTAGTTTTTAAAATTGTTTCCTGTTCCCTTCACTTGGTTTTGATTCCAGTTTTGAATGAATACCTTGCCTTCACTCTGGAATGCAGCTTACGTTTGTACATTTTTATAGCCAGGGGTTTCTTAACTGAGAGTTACCAGCTACCACCCCCTATAACTAAGTACAGAATTATATGAGTATATGTCCTTTTTTTTTTTTTTTTTTTTTTTTTAGCAGAGAAAAGCTCCACAATTCTCATTAGATTCTCAAAAGGACTTCATGACTCATAAAAGATAAAGTACGGGGCCTTCATCTCATGGCCTAATAGATGGTGTATGCTATTTAACCTTACTCTTTAAGTTGATCTACGTGAAGCTGGGGTGCCTTTCGATTTTTATCACATTAGACATTGAGCACTCTCATCCAGAGTGCATGTCAAGAAGTTGCCTAATTGAGTCTCCTTGCTGTCTGGAAAATTACACAGACCCAGCTTGGGTTCTCCCGGTGCTGTCTCGGTCCATGAGCGTAAACAGACAATGGGGCAGAAGAGAAAGATGAGACCGACGCTCGATTAAATCACACACTGGGCTTGGCCTCAAACATTTCAGGATTCGAGTTAAAGATCAGAATGACTAGCCATGGCTGTCCTGAGACAAGCTGCGTAGGATTGGGAAGCAAAGCCTTGTTTGTATTTTCATTGTAGACGCTACTGTTCTCTGACCTGTTCCTGCGCTCCAGACCTGGGCGTAGACTTTCTCACTTAATCCTTAAGCAGCTCAGTGGGGTGGGTGTTATCATCCCCATGTTAGTGCTGATATAACTGAAGCTTAGCCAGGTAAGGATACAGGCCACCATCACACAGCCACTAAGTGGCAGAGGACGCAGCCTCGGGGCTCCTGTTACCAAAACCGATGCAGATAATGGTTGCCTCTTCTGCCTGTAGTGATTTTTTAACATCTCTCTTTATCTGGTCCTATTCACTCCCATTAAAAAAGTAATTTGTTTCAGATGACCTGTCTACCACAGATGGTCACATTTAAAAATTGTACCAATATAATTATATTGTGCCAATATCTGGTAATGGATGCTGACGGTGGTGGAATGCTTTTGGTTCTTTTTCCTTGACGTCTTACTACTTTAAAAGATCCTTTTCCTTAATATATTGCTAATTAAAGGTTATCTTACCAAGTCACACTCTGACTGCTATCTTCTCCCTGCTCCCTTCACACCACCACCCCCCCCACCACCCCACCCTCCACCCCCACCCCCCCACCCCCGTCCTTTGGCAGACAGCTTTGAATCTTTATACTTGGGCTTCAGGACACTATGTTGATGGCTATACCCAATTATTGGCCTGCCCTCTGTTTCCATTTCTATTGCTATGAAATTTTAAATATCCCTTCAATTTGGTAGAAGAGAACCAAACCAAGCTCACATTCCTATAATTTCATCCACTCGGAAAAGAAAAATCAGATGTGAAGTGATCGTCCAGCTTTCTAAGCTTTAATTCTCCAAGATTCCACTCTGTTTACATTATTTAGATACACTAATCTCAGTCTGCACTCCGTTTTTGTTATTCTTCCCATTTTTTTCTCTCCTGATTGTTTTTGTAATTAAATCAAGGATGAGAGGTGCAGGATTATTGGAGACCCTGGCTGAAGGTCATGTGCTCCCTATCACCAGTAGTGTTTTTTAACCCCTCTATTCAGGAAACCCCTCTATTTTGGGTTCTGTTGTTCTAGGAGTTCTGGTTTCCCTTCTGTAGCTTGGTCCCTAATCTCATTCTCCCCTCATTCTGTGTGCAGGCCCATATTCCACCTCACCTTTCTCGTCCCGTAGTATAAAGGAGCCCTCTCTCCTTTTATCAGCTAGTCTTCTGTCCCCCATGAGAAAAACAAAATAAGTGAAATATTCTGAGTTTATAGTATTCAGGAAAGTATTCAGATTAATATAATAAAGCACCCATGTTTTATTATATTAAATAAGTGATGTGTTCTGATTTTGACACCACTCGACTGTGTCAAAATCAGAACATATCACCATGCTTTGGGTTTTTTGTTTTTGTTTTTTTTTAAAAAATATTAGCGACAGGGTAGAAGTTCCCATGAATTCCTCCCTGATCGCATTCCCTTTTCTACTTCCCTGGAGGACGCCACTCTCCTGATTTGGGGGGATTATCATTTCTGACCATTCATTTATCATTTTCTCACATATGTGTGTGTCCAGAAAAGACCGACAACAGATTCTCAAACCTTCTCTGGTCATGACACACCCAGTATCTCAGCAATTTTTCAAAGCACCCCAGGCCAAAAGAAACACTTCCGTTCAGTGAAGTCCAATCAACTTAATGGATATTTCTGTCCTAATCTTACAGGGAATGACGTTGTGCCCTGGTTCTTTGTCTTCTTGAAGGAAAGAATTCAATTAAGAAACAGTTTTGCAGTATAGAATAGCAAGAAGTTTATTAGTAAAAGTGAGTTCACTCCAAGATATGGAGCGGACTGACCTGAGAGAGGGAAGCAGCCTCTCTTTACATTGTGTGAGAGTTTTTGATTCCATGGGTACCATTATTTCGCCCTCTCTCTCTCCAATACCTTTCATTCTCCCAGCTGGCATGTCTCGTACTCCCTTCTGGCTCTCAAGGTTGTCTGAGCTCATTACAATGGCTCTGAGAAGCAGAGTGTATATTCTGATAAGCAGGGCGGTTTCTCTCTCTCAATCACTTCTAATAATACATTCCTTTGATTTAGGGGCATGTGTGAGCCTGGAGTCCTGCTGGGTTAGTCAAGTGTTGGTGCCCTAAGTGAGGCAGCTGCAGGGGGTCTTGACCCAAGTAGGAGCTGCAGTAAGGGGCTTTCTAACCGGGGCTGGGTCTCTCCTCCTGCTCATTTCTATCTCCCTACCCTATTACTAACAACTTAGTAACTGTCTGGAAAAAAGAATGCACATGAACTGAAAGAAAAAATAATACTTCGTTCTTAAATAGCCACCACAACTTATTAATGAGATGTGTCCTCGTTGGACCCTGAACAACGTCTCGATCCTTAGACTCACTCGACTCAACTGTTCGAGCCTCATTCCTGTTCCATGTAGATTTTCACACAATTCATGCTTTTTACTACAGCAACCACCAAAAATTTAGCTTTGCAAACGTATGATGTCACTGAAAGGCATGCAAAATGATAATGCTGAAACAGTAAACTACCTCAAACGAGCAGAACTTGCAGGGTCCACCAGATGTCAAGCGTTGCCGAGTTTCCCTCCAAAATTAAAACATCCATGGCTCCTCTGAGCTCACTGCTATGCCTCAGGGCACCTCAGCATATAAATTTGGGAACCACAGACATGCAGCATGTTTTTGTAGTGTTTTTAATATGTTTTAACATTTTATATATTAAATGTTACTATCTGCGTTGTGCTCGAGCAGAGGTCAGCAAACTTTTTCTGTAAAGGGCAAGATAATAAATATTTTCAGCTTTGTGAGTCATGGTGTCTTAGTGCAGAAATTCCACTGCAAAAGCATAGATAAAGCATGGATCAAACAACACGAAAGAGGGAGTGTGTTCCAAAAGATTTTATTTATGGGCTCTGACATTCGAATTTCATATAGTTTTCACATGTGATGAAATGGTCTTCTTCTGATTTGTTTTCAAACGTTGAAAAATGTAAAAAAAAAAAAAAAAGTAATAATTACATTGAAATCTACGGGCTATAATTTGCCAGCCCCTGCTCTGTAACTTTCTATTTCCATTCAGTGTTACATTTATCCATGTAGCTGTGATAGGAGAAGCCTCACTTTACCCCCCGTGTCATCTTTCTTGGCACGAATATAGCACATGTATTTGTGCGCTCTTTATCGAAGGGCATTTAGATTCCTTCCAGAGTTCTGGTCTGACAAATAATGCTACTACAGGGAACATTCTTGTTTATGTCTGGGAATATGTGCAAAAGGTTTTCTAGGGTCTGTACCTCTCAGTGAGACTTAACAGGGTTATAAATATGCTGAGAATCAGCTTAATAAAGCCAAATTATTCTTCAAAGTGCCACTTTATATCACCAACAGTTATGTATGAGATTTCTGATTCCTCCACATTCTTCTCCCTGTTTGTATTTTTAGATTTTCGAAGTCTTGACAATCTGTTGGTAGTGAAATAGTATTTTGTTATAATTGTGAGTATAAGCATATGTACAGACATTGTACAGCAGTTGTGAACCGCCTATTTTCTTTTGGGTCATTTATCATTTTCTTATGAATTTATAGCTTTTTAAAATATGTATTCTGAATAGAAGTACTTTGCCACTGCGTGTTACAGATATCTTCTTCCATGTGTGGTTTATCTTTTAAATATGTTCATTGTATCTTTTCTCTTTTCATTCCTTTTTTGCCCCCTGATTTCTGCTTTTGGAGTCATAAAAATAACGTATGTTGGCTAGTAAAATGTTCAAATGTTCGCTCTTACATGTAGGCTTTTTTTTTTTTTCCAAAGATTTTTATTGGGGAAGAGGTATGGGACTTTATTGGGGAACAGTATGTACTTCCAGGATTTTTCCAAGTCAAGTTGTTGTCCTTTCAATCTTAGTTGTGGAGGGCACAGCTCAGCTCCAGGTCCAGTTGCCATTGTTAGTTGCAGGGGGTGCAGCCCACCATCCCTTGCAGGAGTCAAACTGGCAACCTTGTGGTTGAGAGCCCACTGGCCCATGTGGGAATCGAACCGGCAGCCTTCAGTGTTAGTAGCGCGGAGCTCCAACCGCCTGAGCCACTGGGCCGGCCCCATTTAGGCTTTTCATCATCTCAGAAATTATGTTTGTTTGTGGTGTCTCCTTTCCTTAATTAGCACAATTTGTGAAATTTTTCTTCCTCACAGAGGTGGTTGTCAGCCCCAGCTCATAAAAAAGGGAGGCAAGAAGCCTCAGTAAGTCTAAATCATTCAGGGGCTCTGCTCTCCTCACCCTGTGCCCCAAAGTGTTCAAGGCCAGTGCCTGTCGTGGTTGGCTGTTCACACTGGGACCTGCCTTCAGAACTGCTTCTAAATCCATTTACCCTGGCAAAGAGAGGGGCACCCTCTTCTCTGCCTCCCCGAGATAGAGGAGCCTCAAAGATGGTTTCTCCAGCTCTGCTTATCAGCTATAGAGATTAGGACCCTTCTAGAAGGGGTTCTAAGCATCATCTCTTCCAACAGACTCTTTTGTTGATGGTTAGCATTATCCAGCAATGGTATCTGGCCCTTCTGGAAAAATGAAAATGTCTATTCTTACCGCCTGTGTTGTTTAGTTCTGAACATTTATCATTAAAGGTTCCTTGGAACTTTGAAAAGAAAGGGTTTGATCTTTGAATAAAATACCTTTACTTGGGATACTTTCAGTTCATCCGTTTGGTTATTAATATATTGCTAATATGTTCATTAACTATGAATTAATCCAAAAGTGTTTTTGAGATAAAGAAGAAAGAACCCTCACTGGTCAAGTTAACAGAAAGTGAAGGCCTTTATGATCTGGCTTAACAGAAAAAGGAATTCATGATGATAGCAATTTTCTAGAATTTTCAGAAAAAAATACAAAACAAATGAATATTAATTATAAAACGCTTCTTCCCTTTGTTTCAGTAAAGTAGCTTTTTATTTAGAAGCCTAGTTTCTGTTTATCTTTACGGTGGATTTGGTATAGGAAATTATTAGACGCTTCCTTGAACCCATTTCTCGGCCTCCCCACTAGAATTTTGCCCATCTTGACTTTTGTGTTTTGATGGTGTTCAGGTTTTTTAGTTATTGCTACTAATTTACACATATTCTTTTGTGTATATTGAATGTTTCGTAAAAATTTTTAAAAACCTAGGGACAGAATTTCTTAATTGAAGGGAACCAGATTTTACAACCTTTCCAAGCTTCAGTGGAATTAAGTTACAATAATACTGAGTTAGACTCAGTACTTTTTTTATTTTTTATTTTTTGGGTCATTTGGATATCAATATAGGTTATTGGTATTTTCTGCTATAATATACTGAAAATCAGTACAATGGAGATGATTTTCTTCAGAGCAGCCAAGGATATTAGATTACAGGCTCCAGCCACCTGGTTTTGAATTGCCCTTTGCTGCGTGCTGGCTGTGACTTCGGGTAGGTTACTTTTACCTCCCCAAATCTTACCTACCTCAAGGCTTGTTCTCGAGATGAACGGCAGCAATGTTGGAAAAAGCACAGACTCTGGTATAAACTGAACGGTGGATGCCCACTGCTGTTGCCACCTCAAGTTGTTAAAGATCTTTACTTTTAAGATAAACCTTCCCTAATGCTAATTCTTTCAAGTGAAGACTGTCTGCATGAGTACATTTGTTAACGTGAAACTCAGAGCAATTAGAGTTCTGATCATGGAAGACCCTACTGCTGGTGTCCCTTCTCATACAAAGGACCATCATTCAGAGAGGGACTCGGAGAGATCTGAGGGGATCCGATCATACCCAGCACCCTCCTCTGGGTTAGGGGAATCCTTTGTCGTGACTGGGGCTGGGGAGGAGAGAGCAGGACGTGCTGGAACCCAGCAGATTCACAGGTATATGACAGTGCATTTCCCTCCCTCCCTAAGCCCTGCACTACTCTGGAACTCAAAGGAGGAGAAGAAACTTCGACATGACAGTTGTTGAGAAACAATGCAGAGAATCTTTGCAGTGGCATTAAACATTAAAATTAAAAACATATGGTCTTAAATGCAGCTGGCACTGTTAACATCTCAAATATACTCTTGGTGCCAGAAGGGATGCTAACCAAAGCTTTAGGGAGTTTGGCTCCTTATCTGGGAAAGACCATCCCAGCCAAGGGGAGAGAGACAGGAGGCACATGTTTTTGTGATTTGAAAATATAGAGTATCCAAGGTACTTCGTCTATGCTACTTTTAGCCAAAAGGATATAGGTCCATGGGCCCATTTAATGTACATCTGATTATACTTTAAATTTATTTGCTTTTAAAAAAAAAAGTACTAGTAAATAATGCAGAACTTAATTTTAAGGGCAGTTTTTATAAATGTACTTGCTTTGGTTGAATTTACAACCTGGCTTCTTAAGTCAGAATATCATCTAAGAGCCCAAATCAAGGACTTCCATTAAATAAACTAAACTAAATTAACTTACATTATAACAACATACCCCTTAAATTCCAACCAATTCTCATGAGGGATCCTAAGGCCTATGGCTGACCTGTATGTGCTGTGTTCTAATATACTTACCATGCCAAACGCATTGTGCAGAGAAACAAATAGGAACCAAACTTTTCATGTAAAAGTCTTACTTTCTTACTAACGAAATAAGAGGAAAAACATTTAGAATTTATAAAAACAATGTGGTATTGTATTGAGTCTTCACTGACCTGCCCTTTTTGTTTACTATTAGGTTTCTAAGATTGATCCGAGTAGTTGCATTTAGCAACTATGAATATACCACCATTTATTTATCCATTCTCTTGTCAACAGATATTTAGATTGTTTCTAGTTGTTGCATTATAAACAACAAATACTAGGATGAGCGACCATTCTTGCGCTGATCTCGTGGTATGCTTGTGCCAGAGTTTCACCTAGAAAAAACTTAAATATGCTGATTGGTAACATCCTGCATGTGCGTAACATAAAACGATTTCAAAAATAACTTTCCTTTGTTCAAGTCATACTCTCACCCTTATAGAAGACTCAGAAAAATCTTCAAGAGTAAAGAAAAATATTTCAAATCATCTCTAATATCTCCATGCAAAGATAATTCCAATTTTGTTGTAATACCTCCATACTTCTATGTGGGTTTCTTTTTATTTTTTTATTAGTTTCAGGCGTACAAAGCAATGTAATAGACGTTTACACGCCTTACAAAGAGGTAATCCACCCAATCTACTACTCCTCTGACTTCATATGTAGCTGTTACAATACCGATGACTATCTACACTGTGCTGTCCTCCATATTCTGTGGATATGGACACACACACACACACACACACACACACGGTGCCAAAAAATGTATACACATTTTAAGAAAAGAAAAAACTATTAAATTGTAATACTCAATATATACCAATAACAGAAGATGAATACAAGTCACGTTTGACTTCTGCAATTACAAGAGGTGCTCAAAGTGGTTACCATCAGCGTCCAGACATTTCTGATTATGGCGAACTATGGCTTGAGCAACGTTGACCAAAGTGTCCACTTGTATACATTTTTTTGGCACCTCCGGTATAAATATTTAATTATAGTTGATATTTCAATTTTATTCTACTTCAGCTTCGATGTGTAGCGTATTAATCATGGACCTACGCAGTGTATGAAGTGGGTTTCTTTTAAAAGGACAGTTTTAATCCTATGCGGGTAAGTTACTCAGTTTGATCTTTAGCATTTTTGTGTAGCAAACAGTGTACTGACTGAATCTTGGTTTTCTGAAGAGTCAGGCTCCATAATTGTTTCGCCCCCTTCTGCCCTCCACCTCCCCTGTCCCCACTGTCACCTTAGTGGTACTCACTGTGGCTTATTTCGGGTTTCACTGCCTACCATCTGTATCCCTGTCCACCGCACTTTGTACAGACTTCTGTTTCTTTCACGCTTTTGTTTGGGTGTTCGTTCTCTCTGATGCTCTGCTGATTCTTTCATTTGACAGGGCCTCGCCTTCCCTCCTCTTCCTTAAAGCACTTTGTAACCACCAGCCTCTCGCAGCTCTCCTTCCTGTCCTCCCGGGGGCTCCTTCCTGCACAGTGTCTTGCTGGAGAGTCATCTTCTGGATCTCTGAACCTTGGATTAAGCATCAGATCCTTTCTCTTGCGCCATAACTTAACTGACCGCCTCCATACTTCTGTACTTCTGGCCAGGACTTTTCCTTGACCACCAGGCTCATCTGTTCAGATGCCGCCTTAAAATTCCTAAACCATAATTTCGATTCCCTTTTTTCAGATCCCAGACCTGCTTCCCATTTCCGTTAATGATACTTTCATTCTTCTGGGGGCTTTTGCCAAAAGCCTTGAAATTGTTGTTGCCTCCTCTTTTTTATCCACACCCCACACCCAGTCCATCAGAATGGCTATGACCCAACCACTCCTGTCACATGGCTGCCCAACCTAATCCAGGTCACCGCCATCTCTGCCTGGACTTTGTAACAGCCACCACTCACCCCACCAGAGTGGTCCTTTGGAAGCCTGAGTCAGATCCTCACCGCCTCTGCTCAAACCCTCCAGTGCTTTGTATCTTTCAGAATAAATCCAAACCTAATCTTTGCCCCGTCTGCCCCACTAATCTCAGCCCTCCGGCCCTGCCTTTCTCTCCGTTTGCCTAGCACCTGGTTTGGAGATACCAGGCCTCCTTCCACATCTGGGTCCTCGCACCTGCTGTTCTCTCTCTCTGAATATGCTCAGAACTACACGGTTTGCTCCGCTGCTTCATTCACATCTCTGCTTCAGTGGCGGAGGCGGCTTCTGTGTGCATTCTAGCTGAAAGCGCACCCGCCCTCGCCCCAGCTCCCTCGTCCTGTGTGCTGCCTCCACCAGACATGCATGGTTTGTTAGAGCACCGACGCTTTTGTCCCTTTTGTTTACTGCTGTAACCCTGGCTTCTGATTAACAGCTAATAAATGTTTCACAATTCGAAGAACTCCATAAAGACAGAGAACAGTCCATAAATTTGTCACCTCAGAAATATAAAAATTATCAACTTGAGTTCTAGGGACAGCCTCAGTTCAAATCCTGGTTCTGTTCCTTATCAACTCTGTGACTTTGAACAAGCTCTGTAGCCCAATGTGTTCAAATGTAACACGCCCATTCCCTCTTTTTATAGCGAACACTTGACTATTCTGAAGTAAGATTCAGGTACCGTAACTTTCTACATATAATTACAAAAAAGCAATATAATGTGTTTGTTGTCATATAAAGGTATTTTGCAATAACACAATATGTGTTTTGATATGTATTAATTAGAAGAAATGTTTCAACTGCACTAGAAGGTATTCTGAGTGGTCAGGTGCTTGCACATACACAGGAATTAGAGCACAGATGGGACGACTGTAAGTGTGGAAGGATTCGGTGTGTTGTTGGCAACTCAGATGTCATGAGTGGAGATTGGCATTGGTGGTGCGATTTTTCTGAAAAAGTGAACAACTCTTGGCAAAGTTCCAAAGAAAACAAAGGTTAACCCCTCCCTTGATGTTCACTCTGTGCATTCCTTAAAAGTTCAGTACATATCAAGAGCTTTAAAAAATGCTTTGTGTTTTTATGTAAACCAGATTGAGGGGGTTCTAGGTTCATATCATCATAAACAGGTTTTTCAACTACAGAGTGGAGGGGAAACCGTGTAGCAGGGGACAGATCTTTGTGCAACTATTCCGCACGCATTTGCAAGATGTCCAGCTTCCTGGCCCCACCCACTAAATGCCAACATGAGAGACCCATGTACCCTCAGGGTGGTATCTTCTCCATTGGGAGATGACAACCTCCACGCCCCAGTTCTCTTGTCTATAAAGTTCTGGAAAATGACATGACCTAACACTTCAGGCAATTTCACAGAAACGATGCATGTTAAGCACATTGGGGCAATTCCTGGACATAGTTACCAGAGTAGCCCATCCCTACTTATGATTTATACACATAATCTAAATACGAAGGTGCTCATAATGGGGTTCTGCTTATCATGGTAAAATGTGGAGTTAAAATAGGACATGGTCAAAACATCATCTTGCAGTGATTAGTGCTATGAAAGTTAACATAAAATGATTTTAAAATGTGATCCAGAGGTTAAACTTGAGTCTTAAAATTCATAAACTGCATAGACTTTTTGAGTTTTTAAAAAATCCATTGAACAGTGACTTTCAAATTTACATGTTATGTTACGGCTATCTCACCCCGTCTTGGCTGAGAACCTTCAGCCTGAAGAGTCAAATGGCCCTAACCTAATACATAAACTGTATTTTAGAAAATTGCAATTATATGAGGTTGAAGCTTTTAGCAATGTTTTTATAATTACAATACTTTCTTGCTGTTCTCATACAAAGAAAACATAATAGAATTTTGAGCAAGTTGGTCATTGCTAAAGGAACAGTGGGTGTTTTTGTGGAGCTCTTTACATCTTTCAGGGGGCAGGGAAAGAAGCATTGATTATTAGTGTTTTCTAAAAGTCTCAACCTCCAACCAGCTTCAACCATGAATGTTGTTTTAACCATTAGTGCTTTAATACAAATAACATCAATTTAAAAATCTACCTATGGTTTAAAAGAATTATGTAAATTACAGAGTGCTTGGGTATCCAGTTCAAAATAGAGTACAGGTGTAACTTTAGGAATGACAGAGGTAGCTCAATGGAATGACAAAAAAAGACCTCTTGCAATAGAAGAATTTCAATAGAATTGTAAACAAACTAACAACCAGCCTCATGTTAACTGGTGAGGCCCTTAAAAGCACGCTAATGTATTCAGGAAATCGACAAGAATGCTGCAATCACCACTGTACTCATCATTATTCTGGAAGTCCTAGCCAATGTCATAAAACAAGAATAATAACACAGTATAAATATTGGAAAGCAAGGGACAAATTTTTCATTTTATGTGTGGTATGATTGTATAACTAGAAAATTCAAGAAACTCAAGTAATAAAAGTTTTGGTTGACTAGTTAAATGCAATGTAAATATGTAAAAATCAATAATTTTATATCAGTAGTTAAGTTTGATGCTGTAATAGGGGAAATATCCTATTTATATGTGTCCCCAAAACTATAAAATAGTAACAACAAACGAGCATAAAGAAAAAAAAACCTATAAAAGTTTATTGAAATACATGGAGCAAGACCTAAATCAATGGTGAGGCACATACCATGTCCTTGGATGGGAATATTCACTCTTAAACAGTCATCATTCCTTTGTTAAACTGACATGTAAATGACTATAAAACTACTATACTATACCATGCCATTGCAATACTATACTATACCATACTATTTAGTACTTTCTCTATTACATAATTACTATAAAAGCTATGGAGGAAGATGAGCTTCCTAGTTAAATTAATAACAACATTTGTCTAGATTCTAGAAGCATAAATTCATGAGGCTAGACAAGAAAAAGAATTTCTTAAATAATGATGGATGACTTACCTTACTCTAGATATCAAAACAAGATAATACTGCCACAATAATAAAGAGGGATAGACAATGAAAACATCATCAGAAGAATACTCTAGAGTAGCTTTCAATAGACTGTTTCATTATATGTAGAAATTAATAATTTGATACAGACAACATTTCAAATCTGGCGAATGGATAGACTAATGATGAAATGGTTTTCAGACATTTGGCTATTTAAAGCATAAACTTTCGAGTCTTGTATCACAATATATTTAAAATAAAAAGATTAAATTTTATATGTGGAAATTAAAACTTAAAGCTTTAAGAAAAAGGCCAAAAAAAGTTTAGTATTATTGATGTAATAGATACATATGGAACATAGAAAGATGTTCATGATATATAAAGTAAAAGAAATCAAGTTGGAAAACAATGTAATAATATATTTCTCATTTTTAAATCATGAAATAAATACCTCTACATGCACTAAAATGATATAGAAGTACGATATCAAGTGGTTACTTTTATTTATCTGTGGGAAATGGGGTCGTGGTCACTTTCACTTTACACTTTATGTTTTTTTGGTATTCTTGAAATTTTTACAAGTAGAGTGTGTTTCTTTCTTTTTTTTTTTTTTTTGAAGAAGGAAAAATTGACATGAAAAATCTGAAGTAATTTGACACGCAGTGTCAGGGAGAAACATTCGAGGCAAAGTGCACAGACCAAGCAAATGAATGTAGGTGGAAAAGTGTTGGTGGGTCCTAGGGATAGTTTTGCTGGAGAATAAGACATGGTGAGGAATGCATTTCATGGTTAGATGAGGCTATTTTGGTGGGAAATAAATGCCAACCTGAAATGTTATTCTTTCAATGACTGGCAGAGATAAATTGACAAGTTTTAAATAGTACTTCTGGTAAGACGCTCCCAAGGAGATGGCATTTGAGGCAAGCCTTGAAGAGTGGGTAAAATACAATCTGATGAAGCAAGACGAAGGGAAAGAAGGAATCAGCAGTAATTCAGTCAACCCAATTCAGTCAGCAGTAATTCAGATGTGGCAGAGAGGAGAGATTGGAGCTATATTCTCAACGTCCTTAAAAGGCATAGAGAAGAGCTACCCTGTTTCTCCGAAAATAAGACCTCGCCGGACAATCAGCTCTAATGCGTCTTTTGGAGCAAAAATTAATATATAAGACCCGGTCTTACTTTACTATAATATAATACCGGGTCTTATTTTACTATACTATAAGACCGGGTCTAATATAATATAATATTATAAATTAATATAATATAAAATACCATACTGGGTCTTAAATTAATTTTTGCTCCAAAAGACGCATTAGAGCTGATTGTCCGGCTAGATCTTATTTTTGGAAAAACATGGTAGTCTAGTTTCTAATCCATGAGGACTTCCAGGATGATTCTGTAAAGAGTTGTTGCTGTCAGGAGTCCACTTGAAGGTGGTATTTCTGCCCAACACTCCCCCCCACCCCCGCATCGTTTCTTTGAAGAGAATTAGTGAGGGGAAGGAGAGGCCACGTTCTCATCCAATGGGACTCCCTCCCCAGGACAGGACCCCATCCACAGTTAGAGATGAGGCAGCTCTACAACCAGCAATACCACTTCTGGGTGTTTCCATGAGGCGAGATCTCAGAAATATACTATTGGGTGAAAAAAACGGTTGTGGAATTTTAAGTACAGTCGAACACATTTCAAACACACAGAAACAACACTGTTCTGTTCATGCCTTGTGCATGTGTAGAAGTATGAAAACATGACCTGGATCTGCACCAGGTTAATAACGTTATGGGAAGATTATTGCTGGTTATAGGAAGAAGGGAGGGGGCTGAACTGGGGCCGTGCCTGGGAGACTGCAGCTCTATCGGTGCCATTTTACTTCTTTGTAAAAGGAAAATAACCACAATAGTAATGGTAGTTATGCATGGGAGTGGGGGCAGAGAAGGGATATGGGTCTGTAATTTAGGAGACAGGCTGAGGCTAGAGCTATAGATGAGCAGTTGTCATTAATATGTGGTCAAGTCTTTACTTGATTTAGAGCTAAATCTGGATATTGATAGCCCTGTTCAGTGGGTCAGGGCTTTTTGGTTACTTTTCTAGCAGGAATGACGTTTTGCATGTAGCCACTAACTCTACCCTTTCCTTTGGGATGAGTAGTAGAGATGGCAATCGCTGGGGAAGGAGGGTGGGGGGGAATGGTGGTCATCAGCCTGACTGAGCTGGGGCCAGACTTTGTCTCTACAATCTGAACTGGGAGGAATGAACAAGGCGGTGAGATTCCGCAGTGGTTCCCTTGGAGCCTACTTTTCAGGGCCATGAGGATTGCTTATTCATCCACTAACTACTCCTTATTCCACACTGAGAGATGGTCAGTTATGTTGTAACGAATGAGGTGTGGTGGTGTGTTTTTTTTTTAATTTTTTATACGTTCAAGTGTTTATGCATACAAACATTCTGAATTTCAAGCACCAGTCATCTGAGTACCTTCTTTTGATTCCCACCCCTATCTTATTTAGTTCTTTTTTTGTTTGTTTTATAAAGTTGCATGCATGTTTTGGTTTATGATGGATTGTTTTTACTTTCTAGGATCAGGCAATAATGTAATGATATAACTTCTAAAAATATTTTAAACAACTATGAAAATAGTTTTTTGCCCCTAAAAACACCTTTCTTTATTACATACATACACAAAGGATATAGAATTTAGAGTGAGAACAGTTCTTGAAGTCCAATGACTAGGAAACCCTCTGGAGTCCCACACATATATCCCTGGAAACTCACATACATACTGGTTTCTGCTGTCTTCATTTAAGTTTTGATGTAATGTAATGTATGGAGCTTGTGATCAGACCTTCTCTGTTATCTTCAGTGGTGGAGCTTTGAGGCATCTATTCAGACAGTTGTGGCTACATCTCAGCCCCTGAAATTTTAGCTCTTCCATCAGCAAAACTTTGAGCAAATCTGACATCTTTCCTAAATTAGAAATGTAACCTTGACTTCAGTCCCAGAGTTACTATTGTGCAGAGAAGGAATTCTGCATCATGTCCAAATGATGTACAAACTGAAATAGTAGAAATGAAAAATGCTCTAATATTTCTAAGTGGGCTCTATTTTCACAGATAGTTCAGTTAGGATTAGGTTCATCCACAAATAACAACAACAGTGAGAAAAAGTGACACACAGCAATAGAAGCTTGTTTCCCTGTCACATAAAAGAAATTCTCGGTGGGCAGTCTCTTATGTATGGCAGCTCCTCTATCATCAGGGACTCCGAGCTGCCTGGTAACCCAGGATGGTTGCATAAGTCGCAGCCATTACATCTGTATCTCAGCCAGTGGGAAGAAGGAAGAGAGGCATGCCCCCTTTTCAGTATGTTGTATGGCCTTCTTGGACATGCAACAACTTCTCTTTACGTCTCATTAATAACCTTGGCCCACAGCCATACCTAGCTGCAAGAGAAGCTAAAATGTTTTCTGATTCTACACGGTCTCGTTCAAATAGAAAGATGCGTTGCTAATCCATGTCAGCATGACGTAGTTCAAGACACAGAACTGAGTTAAAGCCAAGTGATGCCTGTCACTGTTTCTGTTTCCTTGTTAGTGACGTATGCTCGGCAGCCGGGCAGGTTTAGGACAGCAGACTGACTTCTCTACGCAAACACTTGGGACTAAACTCTAAATCAGCCAAACTGACCGCCCACTTGCTTTCTTAAGTATAGATCACTTTTGAAAAAGAGTTTAAAACATGTCTAAAAATAAGAGTGGTTTTATAAATCATGACTCATTCTTGTACTAGATTATATTATATTACATTACATTATATTGTATTAAATATTAATATTATTTGAAAAAATGTTACTGTCTTAGGGAAATGCTTCACGTTCTTAGGTTAATTGAAAAGAGCAGGACACAGAAGTATCTTTAGAGCATGGTACTTACTGTGTTGAAGGTAAAAGCTTGTGGATGGAGACACTGTCTTTGTGGGGACAGCCCCCATCTGCTCTTCAGGAAACCATCTCTGAAATTTGCAAGCTAGGTGGGCATCACGATCCCTCGTTTTAATGCTTATTTTTTGCCAACATAATAAACATAAAATATTTATATGCACTGAGCGTTTTCCTGTATAACACAAATAATCCTTTTTATCAGCGGCTTTAGCCTAGTTGGACCCACTTCGAGCTAGTAGGCCAGGCTGGGGGCATACCAACAGGAGGAGAGAGAGGGATGGCAAATCGAGGGTTTGTACTTCATTCCAACAAAATGAGAATTACACCAAACTTTGGTTTCAACTCCGGGGCGTAGGGATGTCCCTCTTCAAGGCTATTATCTTGAGTTTGAGTTTTTTACAAATGTAAATGTGAATTACTGGTGTTTTCAGTGTGTCCTCATTTATTCTGTTAAATCTTTTTAAAATCGAATACCAGTGGACAGGTGGTAGGCCTGGTCTTACAGTGGTGTCCATGTCAGACGTACTGGAAGGAACATGGAAAGCAGGACAGTGCAGACCTCTGTCTCCACACCCAAAACTAGAGCCGCAGGATCAGTAAGAGTAACATGGCATCTGTGACCCTACATGTAAACATAATGGCCAATGCCACTGAGATCAGGGGTGTTGTTCCTGCGAGCTGCCTGTGCTGTTTGTCCCAGGGCTGACCGGAACGGGGCCAGACCTGAAGAATCATTAAATGGATCTTCTTGAGGTCAACTGGTAATGCCAGATATGATTGTCAAACCAGCGGGTCCGTCTCTTCCCTTCCTAGAGAAGAAATCTGCAAATGTAGAGTCGAGGCCAGTGACTCTTGGATGTTTTGTCTGAAAGCCAGAGCGTGAGATTCATTGTGTATCACAACTGTATGTGCACACGTGTGTCCGTGTGTAAAAACTGGAACAAATGTCTTATGAAACAAATCTACTTTCTCTTATGATGTGTGATATATCCTGATATTTCTCTCCTAGTCTTTATCTTTTTTTAATTCTGGTTGCAACCCAGTGCAGCAGTGCACAGCCCCATCCACGGTTTCACTTTCTGAGGTTTCTGTGGTTACCCGTGGTCAACCACAGTCTGATTATATTAAATGGAAAATTCCAGAAGTAAACAATTCATAAGTTTTCAATTGTGCTCTGTTATGAGTAGCGTAATAAAACCTCCTGTTGTCTTGCTCCGTCCCACCCAGGATGTGAATCCCCCATTTGTCCAGCGTCTCCGCACTGTTTGTGTTCCCTGTCCGTTAGTCACTCACTAGCCGCCTTGTTTATCAGGTTGACTGTCCTGTATCTCAGTGCCTGTGGTCAAGTCACCCTTGTTGCACTTACTAATGGTCCCACAGCGCAGAGTGGTGATGCTACCAGTTTGGATATGCCCAAGAGAAGCTGTGAAGTGCTTCCTTTAAGTGAAAAGGTGAAATTTCTCATTAATAAGGAAAGAAAACAAAATGTGCTGAGGTTGCTAAGATCTACAGTAAGAATGAATCTTTTATCTGTGAGATTGTGAGGAAGAAAAGACATCATGCTAGTTTTGCTGTCGCACCTCAAACTGCAAAAGTTCAAACGGAAAAGGCATTAAATTTGTGAGTGGAAGACATGAAGCAGAAAACATGTTCGATATCATCCGAGGTTTCAGGCATCCACTAGGGGTCTTGGAACTGATCCCCACGGATTAGGAGGGAATACTGTACATTGATTTTATGACAGGCTAATGGGTCTCTACCTTCAATTCAAAAATCCCTGTTCTTCCTGCTTGTATTTAGTAAATATACTGTAGAATCTGCCTACTTTTGCGTTTGAAAATGTTTTCCTTCTGTCTGTTTTACTCGATCATAGTTTTCATACCAGGAATGTTGGTATATGTAATTTGTTTGCAAACGCAGTAATCATAATTCCACTTGCTAAGTTTCTCAACACTTGCAGAAAAGCTATTATAGGTTTTTTGATGTTGTTTTTTTTCATGGGAACCTTTAAGATAAAATTTATTTATCTATGACGTTTATACATTTTTCCTCCAAGCGTTTGTTTTCATGAACAGCTCAATAAAAAACATTCTATTTCATCTTTCCATTATGTCAGGTTAAGGCATGGTAGTAGCAGAGCCTTTCAAAATTTGTTTCTGTTTCACGTTCTCTTTCAAGTGTCGAGTTCTCAGGGGCTGTAAGGGAACAGCTCTGCCCCCATTCAATCATCTAAAATTCCAGGCTTCTAGCCAGAACTTTGGGACACCATGTGTTTGCTAAAAAGGGAAGGGTTAAATCCCTGGTCATAGCGATGACATTGTACAAATGCTCATGATCCCTCCAAGAAGATGGGAACTATTTGGATAATAGATTCGTGAATTTAATTCAGTTGGATTTTTATAAGGGAGGTAAAAATAACATGTGTAATTTAATTTTCATCTAAACATTTTTTTTTTCAAAATTAAATTTCACTTTGGCCAACATCATTTTACAAACCAAGATGATTAATGATGGTTCCAAATAACGTGAACCAGTGTCTGTAACTAATTAACTCTGTAGAGAAAGGAAATTCTGGGTCCTGACACCAAAGCGCATCTATATGGCATTACTGGTTTTTTCCAAAGTTTTTATTACTAACAAAAACATATGGTTCCAGTGGCCCTGTGTTCTTTTTATACTTTGCTTATCTTTTCTTTCCCCAAATAAATTCTCAATAACTTTATCTTGTATTGTGTATGACTACCAAACTTCCCCTAATGGGTGTAAACACTGCCATCAACGAAAAGGTAAGAAAAAGGAAAGGCACGTGCTCCTATTAATATTGGAGCTTTTTTTTTACTGGTTTCTTCTTCCCTTAGATCTCCCAATATGTGCCCAGTTGATCTATATATTCCATGGAAATTTTGCCGTAAGACATTTAATAAAATCAAAGAGGGTCATAGATTAAATAGGCAAATCAGAAACAGCAAAAGCATTCAATTTTTTGAAAAACTTATATGTTCAAATCCTCAAAATTAATATGTTCTCAAAATTAATATGTTCTAAATCAAGTTCATTTTTTTTCAGCTGTGGTAATAATGCTGTGCTCCCCTTGTCATTTATTTAATGATTCTTCATGGTTTACTTAGTCTCCTTCTAGTAACTGAGAAAAATAATTCAAATCCTCAAAGGCTAGCCCACCTTGAGCTCAAGTTCAGAATCCGTGTGCTTCTGTGACCTTGAACTCCACTTTCCCTGAATTTATCTGCGGACAGCTGCAGCTGAATAGACCTGTTTACATAGGGTAGAAAAAGGCCGTTTGAAGAATCTAGTTTCCATTTCCTTTAGCATTGTTCAGGAGTTACAGCCCACAGTGCTTCAGAATGAAGTCCAGTGCAGCATATACCTTGCTTCTTCCTGTACAAAGGTTTTATTTTTCTTCCTGATTTGTCGTGAGAAAGTAAAGTGCTGACTGAATGAAAGCTACAGTTCTATTCCTCCCTCTGTTTACAAGAAATTCTTTTGAGGATTAAGTTAGCAAAATCTGCCCTGAGCAGATGTATTTCTTATCTCAACCCATTTGAAGCCAAGCTGATTGCAAGGACTAGCTCTTCTGTGAGACCTCTAACAGTCTATAAATTCAAGTTTGTGTCCAAAAATAATGGGTAACTCAATATGTTTTATATTTGATGTATATGTTACGTGGATCATGGCGAGAAAAAATATTACCATTATAAAGTGACTATGAAATCTGAAAATTCTAATCTTCTGAGTATACACGGACTAAAGGACCCCTTAGTGACATAGCAAGCTGGAAATTCAATTTGCAGTTCTGGTGACAACATTCAGGCATGTCAAGTAGCCCGCAACTCAAGGAGGAATTTTCTTGGTGCTTCAATTTAACTCTCAGAGTCCAAGGAGCGTTTTCTCCAGTGTAAAAGCAAAAATGAGAATTTCAGATCTCAAGGATTTGTTGCCTTTTCTCCCCCTGTGTGCTTGTGGTGAGAAGAGGAACATGCAGTCTGGAAAAGAAAACCCAAGCTAGAGGGTTGGAGTTGCTCAATTCCCAACCAGTGATGGGAAGACAGAAACCTGGCAGGACAAGGCTGGGAAGTCCCATCTTGGGATCTGACTCAGCCAGTTGGAAGGTGGTAAAATCCCACCTGGCCACCAGGAGCCCAGACTGCAGAGCGAGTGTTCTCTCCCTGCGGCCTGTGTCTGCTGGTGTTGGGTACCAAGCCTAGATGGAACTGGTCCTTGGAGCTTCCTCTCTTGGAGGTCTGTCTTTGTTCACCAGTAGACTTCCTGCCGCTGCCCAGGAGGCAGCACTGCCGGCATGTAGACCAGGAACTAAGAATGCATCATGATTCGTCATCGCCAAACGAATTGCTCCAAGAGAGAAAACAAATTTCTGGATTCGGTCAAAAACAAAGAAAGAATGACATATCATATGGAGAAGACTCCAGAGTACGTACTTTCTGCAGGGCAACATTGCAGTTAGAACACCAGTTGGGCACACCCTTCAGAGTTAGGGAAAGAATAGAGAGCTACTTCTTATATGTCAAAATATTGAAGTACAGGGTGTGACGTGTGACGACTTTCACTGGAATCATTGGAAGCATACTTACCAAACAGTTGAGCTTGAGAAATGCTACGTGCTTCCTTGATATATCGGGGGTGCCAAAAAATGTATGCACATGACTTGTATTCATCTTTCGTTATCGGTATATATTGAGTATTACGATTGTAATGCAGTAGTTTTTTTTTTTTCCTTTTTTAAAATGTGTGTATTGTTTTGGGCTCCCTCTGTATTGACAAGGCAGTATGGGGTAGGAACCCTGGCATAGATTGCAGTCTTATGGGCCTTATTTCCATCCAAGCTCTTATCATGTAGCTGTGTGACCTTATTTAAATGTTCTAATACTTAGCTTCTTAAGCGGACGGATAAAGACTTCAAAGGTGCGGAAGAGTGAAATGAGACGGAGTGTCTTGTACGTTGCCTGGCGCACAGTGTTAGTTCTGTGCTACTCCCCGGTCCCCAGTCTCAAACTAGAATAGCCTCTCCTCCTCATATGTGTTTGTTCTCAGCAGTAAGACTGACCGTTGCTGCCTGTGTTGTCCCATGTTGACTTGTCATACCTCTCCCTCCCTGCTTTCTTACGAAGTTAGTGTAGCAGTCGCCAGTGAGACACTATTTGTCATCACCAGAACTGCCAGGTTGTAGTGAATGCACTGTTGACGCAGCACATGAGACTGCTGAGCAGAATTTTTACTGGGATTATTATATCTCAGGATCTTATGATATGTAAGGTTATTATTCATGTAATAATCTTGTACAATTTTTCATTCTTGCAAATTCAAGCATCCTCGTGATCCTACTGCAGCTGAGTGTCTCTGTCTCTGGTGGAATTTTGGGTGGATAATTTTGGGTTTGTTTTGGGGTGTTTTTTTTTGGAGGCGGGGGAGTTGGCTCTCCTATGTATTCTGATGTGTAGCGGCATCTCTGGCCTCTACCTACTAGATGCCAGTTACCACAACCACAAATGACTCCAGACATTGCCACATGTCCCCTGGGGGGCAGAATTGTCCTCAGTTGAGAACCACTGAGCTGGTTGGTGATTCCATAGAAATGACTTGAGTAAATGTACTAACACATGAGACAATTCAGAAGTCAATGTGAAACAATTGAATTCAAATTTACCAGCATAATGGTAAATAAAATTTTTAAAATACCAGGGGAATTCAAACAAGAAAAAATGAAAAGGGTAAGTTTTTTTTTTTTTTAATTAGGTAATTAATCTTTTTCCTCTTTGTCGTGTTAAAAATGTACAGTTTCCTCACTAAATAAAGGCGTGAGTACATAGATGATCGTTTAAATGCCAGGCAAAATAATAGAGGTTCAGTCATTGGTTAATGAGGGAAAAAAAAGAATATTGTTTTCCTAAATTCTGGGATGTACATGTTTAATCAAATGGCAGGAGAGTGTAATACAGAAAGGAGAGCTCTGGCCTGGTCAGTAGAGGGACCTGGGACACCACGGCGGGCTTTTATCCCGAGAAGGTAACAGAGGAGCTTGGTTCCTTCGTGGCTCTAGAATGTCTGAACCCAATATGTATAGGGCCTGTCTATGGGGTTATGATATTAGTGCTTTTTTCCCTTTTAGTTAGCAGATCAGTGATTACCTGTCTGAGTCCTGATTGTCGTTGAATTTCACTTATTGTACTTCTTCGTGTACTGCTAGTTGGGGCCATGATACAATCATTCTAGACATAAAAATCATCTCTGCCTCACTGAAGAATTTCATAGGTATCTTGTGTGCCTCCTACTAGTGTGTAGTCATTGTTTGTCACCGTTTCTGTTCGGTTTGTACGATGTGACTCGGGGTGCCCCAGAAGATCAGCACGGAAAGCCAGCCGCCCGATTGTCCGGCATTGGGTTTTACTCGCTAGCTGAACCCAGAGCTCTGTTTCCTGTGCAGGTTACTAACAGTGTTAGTCCAAATAGACCCTTCCCAACCCAGATCCACTGACACTTCCTTTCTGGTTCTGAAGTTTGAATTAAGCCATGCTAGAAAATTACTATCTCATAGTTTCTGCACTTACACAATAAGAGTATCAGTGTTTCCTGTTTTCATTCATGTTGTAAGTAGACTGGCAGTAACCCCCGCCCATGTAAAAGAGATCGCCAAAACAAATAACTGTTGTGGCACGTGCATTTTTTGCAAGCCTTTTAAAATGTGCAGCTTTCAGAAGTCTACGTTACATGCTTTTCAGGAATGCTCAGTCAGAGTAAGTGTTGTATGTGCTTCGTGACTCAAGAACAAGTCTATATTAAAGTCAACATTAAATAATTCTTTTTGCCCTTATCTCTTTAAAAATTTATTAAGAGCAACAAATACGATAAGGGAATAAATTGCTTATTTCAGATCACTAGGAAAACTTAGAGGTTTGCTGTTGACAGTTCCCAGGAAGTGCCTAGGAAATGGAGCCTGCCAATAAGAGTGGCTTGTCCCCTTCTCAAGTCAGGACCCCCTGAGGCACAGACAGATGGCAGTCCATAGTGTCCCTTTCCAAGTTAATACTGGGAAACCATCGTTGGTTGATGGCACCTTATTAGCTGGTCCTAATTTTTGTCATTAGTGATTGCACATCACCAAACCTTTCCCACACTCTGTTTTCCTTAGCAGCCCAGTATTTCAAAACAACATAAAAATGATTACATGCGGTATTTCAGAACAGTTTTCAAAGTCTAAGGATTTTGGCATGTCCTTCTGTTTTCTTCGCATTATTTGCCTCTGTATTTCCTTTGCATTTGGAAGCCACAGTCCCTGAACCTTTATTACTACATCCTGTTTCTTGCCCTAACTGAAGTTCTCTTTGTTACTCCTTTTCTCCCCCAATGTGTCTCTTAAAACATGAATTTAAACTTAGCTAGCCTGTGTAGACATTGGAGATGGTCATATCTTTATCAGATACGACATTTATGCCTTTTATTAAAACTGTTCGCATAGTGTAAGAAAAAAAGTATATGATAGGGAGGGATCAGAACATTTTTAATCTGATTCTGTTTTGTGTGTCCCTCTGCCTAGCTCCACTGAGTGACAGCCTTTACATCATTAGCTCCAAGTCCCACTCTAATCGTTTCTTTATACCTTTGTTCATTCATTCATTTCTATGTGTCAGGTACTGTGTGGGGTCCTGGTGACACAAGAACGATACTCCAGTTCTCTTGCATCCGATAGCAGATCCAATTTCTCCCGCCATGTTCCTGGCGTGCTGCTTGAGGACTGGACTTCTGCCACTGAGGAAAATGCCTGGACATAGCAGGAATTTGACCAGTGCTAAAGAATTGAATATGATTTCTAGCAAGTGGGAGATCTGTTCCTTTGGTGATAATGGCGCTAAACATTTTTGTGAGCTCCCACTAGGGACCAGAAAAGCAGTCACTTAGTACAGTGGTACCTTGGTTTTCAAACGTCTCCATTGACATTCCATAAACCCGGAAGTAAATGCTTTGGTTTTCAAACACGACTCAGAAGTCGAACATGTCACACGGCTTCTGCTGAGTGCAAAATCCTAAGGCCTAGCTGTTGGTTGTTTTCGAATGTTTCAGAACTTGTGGATTATGTTCGAAAACCGAGGTGCCACTGTACTTTACGTGTGTTACCCACTTAACCCTCCTATTTGAGGACTTTGAGACTCAAGTAGGTTAAATAACTCGCCAAGGTCGCACAGCTAGTAGGAATTCTGGATCCCATCTGTCTGTCTTTCTCTCTGTGGTCTGTCTTTGATACTGACAGGCAGAAGGATCATCTATTGGTGACTTGGTAATCTGGTACTGGTGGCCTTGCTGTCTTTTTCCCTAATGGAAGTCCACTCTGGAATGACCTTTGACAAAGTCAACTGAATAGTTCTCTTCTGGGGTCCACCCTGCCACCACCATGCTGAAGTTAACATTGGCTTTACCAGGGGCACCCTCGACGTAGGGGTCGTTATGTCAACGATCTTCTCTGGTTTTGACCCCTACTAGTAAAATCACTAGAATTGTCCCAAGTCCTGAATGGAATGTGTTCTGCTTTAAATTGTTTTGCTACATCGCTTATTCAAAGAAAAGAAAATAAAGGACAAAATGACTTGTAGCTATACTACTCCAAATCGGATATTTTTAAAGGAATATTTTTCAATTTGTCAAAAGCATATCAACAGTCATAAATTTTTTTACATACTCTGGCCCCATACTCTTACCCTCGGGAATTTATTCCAAGAATATAATTTGAAAGAGGTTAAAGCTCATACACACAGATATTTTGCAGCGTTATTTCTGTTGGAAACAACCCAAACATCCAATATCAAGGGGAAACAATTTGTAAATCTTGGTACATCAACGTATCAAAATTATAAGCTTCCACTTATAGTCATAAATTTTGAAAGTTTGTAATACAGCAAGAAAATCTGCAATGATTTTAAAGTAATGGAGCAGAACTACAAAATTCTGTCGTATAAAACTCGTATGGGCATATGAAGTACTTAAAGGAAACCATAAAGAATTAGATCAACTGGTTGATGTATTTAGAGTTTGAAATTATGTGTGACATTTGTATCATTTTTTCCTTAATTCTTGTTAAAATGTGTGTATTCAGTAAATACTGGGGACAGAGATCTTCATTCTTTTACATTTTAAATGTTTTGATTTTTGTCTTAGTAAAATATTTTACTGTCAATTCCTATCTGTGCTGTAAATTATGACCTTGTTTGTACTGTCAGTATATAGTGTGTATTTCATACGTATTTACTTTTTACTACATTGATAGTATTCCTTGCCGAGAGCTGTGTGCTTCTCACATTTTGATGGACATTCGTCTCACTTAGAGATCTTATTAAAATGCTGATTCTGCTTGAGTAGATCCAGAGTAGGGCCTGAGAGTCTGCATCTCTAATCAGCCCATTGGTGGTGCCGGTGGTGCTGGTTCTAGAGATCTCCTTTGTATGTCAAAGTCTCTGCTGCTGACCCAGTGTCACTAGTGTTATCTTGGAAGGCACTGTTAGACATTCTCTTTACTAGCTCCATTCTTGCCACAGGAACAGTTCTCACAATTTGGGGGCGAGGAGGGGATGAGTAAAGATGAGTGTTGTCAGGGAGGAAAAATTTCTCCTCTACCCTTCTAAATTCTTCTGGCTATTAAATCAACATGGGACAGGTTAATAGGGGAAAATCAAGTTTAATTTCGTATATGTACCGGGGCTCCTTAAGAATATGGGACTCACAGGCCAGTCAGGCAGTTGGGGCTTCTGACCTAAGGAGAAGGGGTGGGATCTGCAACTTCAGAGGGGAGAAAAGCAGTTCACATGCAGATGGGAAAACAAACGTTTGCTGGGCCTTGCAGACACAGTGGGACAGAGAGGACGTTGGTCTCCGAGCCCTGTGGATTCCCCCTGCCCACATTCCTTGTAGGTATCTCAAGTGATGATGCTTTTCCTGAATCGGGCCCTTTATCTAAGTTTTTTTAGGCTGTTACGAGGGAGGTTAAAAGCTCTTCCTGAGCCTTGTAGGCCTCAGTTGTCTTCGGCTCCAAGTAATTCTCATGCCAGGGTAGCACATTCTGGGGAGACTCGTAATGAACCCCTACAGTGTCCTGTGGTTGTGGAATGAAGATGCTATCTTATATAATAACGAACCTCCTTAAGCCACTCAACTAACTTGAGTTTTGTCAATCAACAGAAATGACCAGTGGCACTAAAAGAAACGATTCTATGTATGATCTACATTGAGAAAGGATCTCCCGTCATAATTATGCTGGCAGTGTTCTTTGATACAATTTGGAACCTGATTAAAAAATCGAAAATCCCAGCTATGTTCAGAAAAGTTTTGCTCTGAGCTACTCTACTGAAAGGAAAATCTAGGCCTTGGCAAAGGATCCTTAAGGCATGGTGATATGAAGCAGAGAGCCGTCTTTTTAGGGAATGTCAAGACGTAGAACATTTTCTAAAACTGGGAGTTAGTTTACCTTTGTGTATGAACAAGGTGCAGCGCTGTGTAGTGACCTGAACTTGGTGGGGAATGTAAGCTGTCCTTTGAATTTGAACCGTACCAATGATTGCCACGCCCTACTGTTGTTTTCAGAAGATAATAGCAAGTTTCCAACTTGATTCTCCACAGTGACTGAAGCTGGCTTTGGTGCTGACATTGGCATGGAGAAATTCTTCAACATCAAGTGCCGAGCTTCCGGTTTGGTGCCCAACGTCGTCGTGCTGGTGGCAACGGTGCGAGCTCTGAAGATGCACGGGGGCGGGCCGAGCGTAAGTCCCTTCTCCTTCCTAGTGAAACCAATTTGAAAATTAAGGTAAAGCAGAACTGAGCGTTTGAAACATTGAAACCTGCTTAATGACTCTAGTTTTCTAGAATGTCTCCTTTTTTACAAGGTACCATCACAGGGCACTGAGAGTTTAGGTAAGTTCAAGTAAACATCGACACCCACAAAGTGACTTCTATGCAGGATTTTGCAAAGGAGCGTAATGTAAACACTGTGGAGTCCTCAGATCCCTATCTGAGGCTGACGTCAACATGTTCTAGCCCCGCGGTAATGGGAGGACAGAGCTCTGGCTGCTGAATGGAGCGCACACCGATCAGAATGATTCCTCTTGTGGGTGAGGTTGTTCAGTGTTTGTACAGACGGCTTTTTGGGTCACTGATGCTACATCTCATCAGATTTCATCTAGAACTATGCTCCTTCTGTTTCTGTTTATTATGATTTCACTTTATAACTGTTATAGGACTGGATTATTTCTCAGAGAGCTTTGCTTGGAAAACATAAATTCTATTGTAACATTTTTAAAGACATTTGATATGAACCTGTATTATTATATACAGAATTTACACATACCTGAAAGGAAATTTTTTTCATTTCTGCGGTTAAGGTGTAGTATTTTATTTTTTCATTTTTAGGTTTCTTCAAAGGGAGAATATGAAATGTTATACCAATTCATTGTTTTTGAAATAATATAATTTTGAGTGGCTTTAACATTTACACTGTTGATATGTTAGATAAACTGCCAAATCTGATTTCTTAATTGGTATACTGTGTTCACAGAAGTCACATGATCGATGATTGTTACAAGAGCAAAACAAACCCGAGGTTTGCCGTCCTAAAAACCCCATCGTGGGCACTGTTTAATCAGCTTAGCGATTCTTTGTCCTAGGAGGAGCAGGCATTATTTCATACCATTTTACAGACGAGGGAGTTGAGGTATGGTGGGTTTAGGGAATGTGGGTAATGTCGCCAGGCCAGCAGAGAGCCAGGTCTGAAGCCCAGGACTAGATCCAAAGCTCCTACTCTGTTCACTGTGCAGAGCTGCTAACTAATGAAGGCTAAACCTTTTCTGAGTCCTAAGTTCATGTGTAATGCCAGACACTTGCGCACTTCATTTCAGCCTCAAGTTTCATCATTATTTCAAATGGAAGGTTGACTTCACGTGCATTATAGGCAGTAAATCCCAAAGAATTCGGAGTTTGCTCAAAACTCCACCTGTGGGTGCAATCACTCCTTGACTTTAAACTTTGACTCTATATACCAACTTCCCGTTTTCAAAACACTGTTTCTGCCCACATAAGACGCATTTGAAATTCTCCCTCCCTATTTTGCACCCTGAAAATTATAAAATCAAAGCGCTTTAATACTGGAAAGGTTTAGAGATGGTCTAGCCTGGTTCAGTCTGCATAGAGAGAAGATTACTGAGGTGGAAAAGGATTCTATGGCTTGCTCAGTATCCCACATTTACTTGCAGGACTAATCAGATGTAAAATCAAGGTCTCTTGGCTTCTAGTCCAATGCTTTTCCACACTGTGATCTCCATCCTGTAAAAATTCCCTGCATGATTTATAATCCTCTTTCAGTTCATCTTAATGTATGTGCTCTGTTTTCCAGCGCTTGCATTTTCTGCTCGCCTTCATCTTCCACTTAAAGTTGTGGTTCCATGCCAGTGATGATTGTAACAGGGCTCAAGCTTCACAGGCACAGATAAAGGTGGTGCACAATAAAAGGGGGTTCAGAAAGCTGGGAGAAGCTTGGCTCCCTCTCCTGGCCTCCAGTAGTGCCTTCTGCGTCATACTGTTTCATGATTGTCTATGTGTATGTCTCCCTCCTCGACTGTGAATCCCTTGAGATTAAGGACTACGTCTTACTAATTTGTGTATCCCTGGTGCCTGGCGTAGTCTGTATCCAGGAAATGTTTTCCATAACTGAATAGTAAATGAGCTTTCATCTTCTTAATCCTGTATTCTACATTATCAATCTCAGTGTCATTTCTCCTTACTGGAATCAACTCTGTGGTAATGTTTTTGATCCATTACAATTTCTACTTTCTTTTAATATCATTGCACAAATAACCATGGCTGCACTTTTGTTTATTCAGCTTGGTGGGGTTTTTTTTCTTCCCATAATTTGTACAGTGGAAAATCCTGTGACCCTTGAACTTGCCCATTTTAGCCCCAATCGTTTCAAATTCAAATCCTGTCTTCCAAAGTGCTAGACTGCTCCTGGTGAGATATAAGAACTAATAATCTGTTATACTTTTGGATCCATGTATTCATTTTTCAGTTAGTTCTTTAAACCCATTTTATTAACAAGGAATCTCCAGAACTAACAGGATGTGTATTTACATAAAATTATTTAGTACAAGGATTTGGCTCATGCAGTTATGGAGGCGACAAGTCCAAAATCTACAGAGAGGGCCAGCAGGCTGGAAACTCGGGAGAGCCAGTCAGTATTCCAGTTCCAGACCCAGTCTGGAGGCAGTCTGCTGGAGAATTTTCTCCTGCACAGTCTCTGTGTTCTAGTCAGACATTTCAACTGATTCCATGCGGCCCACCCACATTATGGGGGGCAATCTGCCTTACTCAGAATCCACCAATGTAAATGTTATTCTCAACGAACACCCTCACAGAAACACCCAAAATAATGTTCCACCGAATATCTGGGCACTCCCTGCGCCAAGTTGACACACAGAATTAACCATCATTCCCATTATTACTGCTTTTTGGTTGTTGCAATGACCAGATCAAATTGCATTGTTCCTGTATTAATAACCAATTGGCCTAACACTGTTTATTTACATGGCTCCTCCTTCTTTCTGATCTTCAAGCCTACATTGTCATAAATCAATTCTTCATTCCTGTGTATGTCTTTTTCTGGGACCTCCCTTCTGTTGCTCATCTATTTACATATAATTGTGCCTATGCTACACCAATAGCCTGTAGGGCAAGCTCTCCCACGCTGTTCTCTGTTTCATGCTTGCCTGGCCTATCCATGGCCCTTTTCACTTCCATGTGTATTTTGGAATTAGCTCATAAAGTTCCTTAAGGAATTTCTTAGGATTTTTGTTGAAATGGCATTAAATCGATAGATCAATTTGATGAGTTGACAGCTTTCTATCTAAGAATTGGGATGTGTCCTCATTGATGTAGGTATTTGTAACTGTATTTTAATAAAGATTTCATTTATTCCATAAAAGACTTCCACATCTTTTTAAAGATTTGTTCTTGTGTACTTAATATTTTTCAATGATTTTAACAGGATTCTTATATATTGCTTTTATATGTACAGTGACCTCTCTAAATTCCTTTTTTAAATTGAGGTATAATTGACACATTGATTTCAGGTGTACAACATCAAGATTTGATATGATCACAATAAGTCTAGTTAAGATTTGTCACCATACGTAGTTTCAAAACTTTTTTTTCTTTCTTTTCTTATAATGAGGGCTTTTAAGGTCCACTTTCAAGTTTGCAGCACAGTATTATGAATCATACTTACCATGCTGTATATTCCCGTGGCTTAAAAATTCTCTTATTAATTATACTAATTTAGATATAGATACTTGGGAGACTTCTATGTGGGCTATCATATCTGAAAATAAGAACAGTTCTGTTTCTTTCTTTCCGATCTTCATATTTTTTTTCTTGTCACCTACCAGGTCTTCTTGGATGCACTGTAGTAGTAAATAGGAATGGTGATAAAGGGCATCCTGATTTGAAAGAAAATGCTTTTAACGGTTCATTACTAAGTATGATGTTTTCTATAGATTTTTAGTATTTTTTTAATCTGGTTAAGGAAATTGCCTTCTAAACCTAGTTTGCCAAGTTTTTGTACTAAATAGGTGCTGAATAAGTTTCTTCATCTATTGAGAGGATATTGCTTTTCTCTTTAATCTAGTAATGCTGCAGGTTATTACTGAACTTTCAGATATGAAACGAACCTTACATCCTTTTAATAAATCTAATTTGGGGATGTTTTATCTTTTTTATGAATGACTGAATTTTACTTATTGGTTTCCTAATGTTTTAAGTAAGATCTTTGCATCTGTATTTAAGAGTGAAATGTTAGCCACATAAAATAAATTACAAAGGATTCCTTCTTTTTTATATACTCTAGAAGGGATTTTGTAACATTAGAATAATATGTTTATTGAAAGATGAGAAGAATTGACCTGTAACACTGTGTGGGCCTGTTATTTAATGGTATGGGGTAGATTTTAAACTACAAATTTCATTTTTTAATGAATATATAATAGAACTGTTTAGGTTTTCTGTTTCTTCTTATATGAGCCTACTGAAAGTTACACCCCTATGAATTTATGTTTTTAAGTGTATGGCTGTAAAGTTGGTCATAGTATTCTATGAATTCTGCCTATAGCATGTGTGGTTATAATATTGTTTTATTCCTTTTTTAGAAAAATCTTACCAGAATGTTGTCAATTTTGTTAGTCTTTTTAAGAACCAACTTTTGGTTAGTGGATCCTCTTTGCTTCTTAGTTTTACATGTATGCAAGCTCAGCAATACTTTACGTTCTTTTTTTAATATAGTATTTTAGTTGTTCTAGTTGAAAAGTTCACTCCGTGTTTCAGTCTGTACTACTGCTGGAAAAACCCATCTGAAAATACTTTATTATGTTTTTTTTATACACTATCAAAAACTATCTGTCACAGATACCTCTTTTGAAAGGATTTCTAATATTCTCAAGGCTCTTTTCCACTGAGAGAAAACTAAGTCATCATGTCCTCAGTGAATCAGAATGTTTTCTGGTGTTTCTCACCAAAACTGGTAGCAGACAAAAAGAATGTGGGATTGTGAAAAGACACTAAATTGGGGCTTCCGAACCCTATTACATTCAAGTGCCCCTTATGCTTCTCACTTGCTCTGTAACCTTAGGCAAGACACTTACCTTCTCTGAACTTTAGTTTCTTCATCTTTAAACTGCCCTGCCAACCTCATAGGTTGTGAGAAACTAGGCCAAAAAAGAAAGAGAAAGAGAGATGGAGGGAGGAGAAATGGCATTGAAGTACAAAATGTGCTTTTAAATGTACCTTCCCAAAAAGTGACTATGATTTGTTTTTCTTTAAGATCTTGATCAATTAGAGTTTGATCAAAAGCATTTTAATGAGATCGTTCTTAATTTTGTCTCTTATCTCAGGTAACTGCAGGTGTCCCTCTTAAGAGAGAGTACACAGAGGAGGTAAGAGTGACTGCTTTAAAAGGCTTACGTGAAGAATCATTCACATCCGGTTAACCATTGGCTTACAGTTAAAAGTCAGTGAAGGAGTCCTCCACCAGTGGCCTCTTAGAAAAGTGCTTTTCTAATAATCCTAGAGGAAATGGTTGGGGGCAGGGTTACAATCCCTTCAGTTAACACTTCAGTCTTAACAAATGCTAGACGTGGTCTTTATCTCCTTTTCCCTACCCCAACTCACGGTCTCCAGCACAGACACAAATATAAACCTCATACCTGTGTATTCCTAAGATATGGAAAAAACTGACTTGGAGCATATACAACTGGCTGTATGGCTTAATAAGTTACTTGACTCCTTTCTGTAACTATTTTGATTTACTGGCAACAGTACCTCTTAGCGCCTACAGGTGGCACTAGGGGTCGAACAGGGAGTAGTTGAGCGTGGCTCCTGGTACAGTGGCCTTGTGCCTTCTTGTCCACCAGCCTGCAGGGCGTGGGCATGTCGCTTATGTCCTGGCCACTGCTCAGCCACAGAAATAGGTGCCTGGCTCAAGACCCAAATATGCCACTGGACTCAGAATAATTTTAAACATTATTTTGAAAAAGAGCCATCTCCTTCAGCAGCCATCTTTCCTGGGGGAAGAAACGATTTGTGGTCTTCTTAAATAGCTTCTAGGACCATAACGTGAGCAAAGATGGAAGCAAAATCTGCCACAGTGGCCCTCCCAGTTTAGTTTGGCAGGTGTGGTGGGAAGTGATACATGCGGGTCTGGTTTTCTTACAGAACATCCAGCTGGTGGCAGACGGCTGCTGTAACCTCCAGAAGCAAATTCAGATCGCTCAGCTCTTTGGGGTTCCCGTCGTCGTAGCTCTGAATGTCTTCAAGTAAGTCGAGCCTCCTCCTTTAAATGTGGTCGTAGCGCTGGGCCACCCTGTAAACCAGATTTGTGTCTTGAGGATGTTTGGTCTTTCTCTGCTTCATCTAAAAGTATACAGAAGTACTCTGCTCTTTCTGTTGGTTTGCTTCGGTTTGGATTGATTTCATTGCCACACAGTGTTCTCAAATGTTGCTAGGGAAATGAAATATATGTAGCGACTTACCATTTCTTTGGCTTTTTTTTTTTTTAATTCCACCCAGCATTTCTGTCTGAAAGACTATGGATGATCAAAGGGCTATCTTATGGAATTTTCTCAATAAAACTTGAAATATTTGAGTCATGTTGGAGGAGTTTTTTCCCATGCTTTTCTTTAAGTTTGATTTATTTAAACACGATGTAACCACTTTTGAAGTTTAAAATATATTCAGTGTAAGGGAGCAAAGTTCTGTATAAACGGTTAGTCTTTCTTTAAAAACATCCCTAAATGAATACAGATGCAAAAACCACAAACATTTTCATCACTAGGACCGACACCCGCGCTGAGATTGACTTAGTGTGCGAGCTCGCCAAGCGGGCTGGTGCCTTTGATGCGGTCCCCTGCTATCACTGGTCGATGGGTGGCAAAGGGTCAGTGGACCTGGCTTGGGCTGTGAGAGAAGCTGCAAGTAAAAGAAGTCGTTTCCAGTTCCTGTACGATGTTCAGGTAAGATCCCACAGTAGTGCGAATGGTGGCTGACGTTTCTCATACCTTAACTGTGTGCCCGGCCAGCGCTGAGAACTATGCATAACTTGTCCCACTGAGTCCTCACAACCCATAGGCAGATAAGGGAACTGAAGGTGAAAGAGGTTAAGCCATCTGACGAGACCCCATTACCAAGGGCCGAGCCCCGCTCCTTGCCCCAAAGCCTGAACTCTCGAAGGCTGTATCCTCTACTTCCACTTAGCGGGCATCAGTGACGTGGGGCTTTGGACACTAGTGTTCCACAGCTGACACTTGGACGGTCTGCACAGAAATAAGCCTTTTGAACAACTTCGTAAGGCTTGTGAAACCACGGGATATGTTTTCTTTTTCCGTTTCTGCTATAGCTCTTTTCCCTCATTGTGGTTTTCTTGAGCTATGTCTAGTATATTTTTTAGTGTTTTAATTATGGTAAAATACACATAAGAAAATGTATCACCTTTACCATTTTTAGGTGTACAGTTCGGTACTGTCAAGTACATTCACATTGTTACCAACCACCCGCCATCTCTATAGCTCTTTTCATCTCGCAAAACTGAAACTCTGTGCCCAATGACCAATAACTGCCCACTCCCCTCTGCCTGCTGCCCCTGGCAGCCACCATTGTACTTTCTGTCTCTATGAGTTTAACCACTCTAAGGATCTCCTATAAGTAAGACCACGCAGTATTTGTCATTTTGTAACTGGCTTCTTCACGCTGTCAGCTCTTTCGGCTACTGTAGCAGAATGCTGTAGACTGGTGGCTCATAGACAACACACATTGATTTCTCACAGTTGGGGAGGCTGGTAACTCCAAGATCAAGGCCCTGGCAGATTCATTGTCTGGTGAGGGTCTTCTCACTGCACCCTCACATGATGGGAAGGGTGAGGGATCTCTGAGGTCTGTTTTATAAGAGCACTAATTCCATTCACGAGGGTTCCACCCTCATGACCAAATCATCTCCAAAGTCCCCACTTTGCGGATTAAACTTCAACACATGAATTTCAGGGAGACATACTGTCAAGATTAATCCATGTTATTGCATATGTCAAAATTTCCTTTCTTTTTAGGGCTGAGTAATGTTCCATAGCGTGCACATACCACGTTGTTTATTCATTCATCTGGCTGGCCACTTAGGTGCTTCTACCTCTTGTCTGTTGTCAATTATGCTGCTATGAACATGTCTTCAAGACTCTGCTTTTAATTCTTTTGGGTATATGCCCAGAAAGGGAGTTGCTAGGTCATGTAGTATATTTTTAAGCATATCTAGGTCATGAGCCTTCACGAAGAAAATCTGAACTTCCCAGGACCTCGCTTTTGTCCTCCGTTTATTCTGGCACCCATGTCCACATCTGCACTCTCAATTGTGTGGCTCCAGCTCTAGCTGTTGGATTTGTCCGCAAAGGTAGCCCACAGTTCCCAGAGTGCTCAGGTGCAAGCTGATTTCTTCTTCCCCATTCCTCCATTCCTCACCAGTTCTGTTGGTCTGTTTCTCAGATGTCAGACAGGAGCATGACTCCTCTTTGCTGTTCAGATGGCAGAGACCAAAAGCATGAGTGAAGAGAGCGTAGCGGCATTATCTGTAAGTCTAGAGTTATTATCAGCAAGAGCGTGATGTTGGCCTTGCTGTGAAGGATCCCACTGGAGAAGGGCTTTTTGCGTGCCAGGCATAGTGGGCACTTTGCACATGACAACTTCTGTAGTCCTACCATCCCTCCTGGGGACAAACTGTTGATAGACCCCCATTTTACAGATAAGGAAACTAAAGCACAAAGAGAGCAAGGAACCTGCCCGGTGTCCCATAGCTGGAAAGAGGCGGAGCTGGGAGAGTATCTGGAATGATGGGAACCATCGTCCTGCTCTGTTCTTCATAATTCAGTACTGTGTTCAAAAGTGAGGGTGGGCTGGAGGGAGATACTACTTAAAGGGGTGGTAACTGAGTGGCCCACCAGAAGTGGCATTTTGTTAGTGACGGGTGCAGAATCCATGCCAAACGAGGGAGATTGTAGGCACCCAGTAACTATTTGTGGAAGGAAGGACTTCAGGAATGAATTGGGTTGCTTAGCCCAGAACAGGTTTTGTCATGTTGTAAAGCCATGTTCTGAATGAGAGAGTAGAATGTTCTAGGTTGCAGAGGTGGTACAGATCAGTGGGGAGCGTGGGAGACTTCAGTTCAACACGAGGAAAATATTCAGATTAGGAGCTGTGCGTTCTTTGATCCTGGAGATGTGAAGCGTAAGATGGACGCAGCCCTGCAGTGGGCACGCCAGGCCTGTTGGTGGCTGGCCGAAGTGATCTTGTGTTTCTCCCTCCCCTTGCTGCCCAGGTGAGCCTTGCCAGGATATCTGCAGCATCTGGCACAGCCCTCAGCCCTTTTACACAAACCACTGTCAGGAAACCCTGTCCCCGGCCAGCTCACAGCACCTCAGACTGTTGCCATCAGAGCGTGAAGCACCCCACTCTGAGTGGCAAAGGCAGGTTTTTGTTTGGTTAGTTTCTTGTGGTTTTTTTTAATGTTCTTTCTTTTTCTTTTCTTTTCTTATTTTATTGGGGAACAGTGTGTTTCTCCAGGGCCCATCAGCTCCAAGTCGTTGTCCTTCAATCTAGTTGTGGAGGGCTCAGCTCAGCTCCAAGTCCAGTTGCCGTTTTCAGTCTTTAGTTGCACGCGGCACAGCCCACCATCCCATGCGGGAATTGAACCAGCAACCTTGTTGTTGAGAGCTTGCTCTCTAACCAACTGAGCCATCCAGCCACCCCTCCGAAAGCTCAGCCGCAGCTCGTTGTCTTCAATCTAGTTGTGGAGGGTGCAGCTCACTGGCCCATATGGGAATCGAACTAGCAACCCCATCCAGCTGCCCCAAAGGCAGGTTTTTTAAATGACTGATTTCATAAAGTGTGTCTCTTTTCAAGGAAACCATTCCAGGAGAAAAGGTCAGTGAGTAGAAGAAATGTTTTTCTGAGTTATGCTGTCTCAGACATGCACTAACCCTAAGATGAACCCTTTTCGTTTCCACTGATACCTTATTTTTTTTCCCCCTATAGTCCCATTTTTCATGGAGATAATGATGTTAAAATGTCAGCTCTCCTGTGGAAAGGGAAAACATTTATAATAATGTGGTCTCAAGTCCTATATTAGATAGGTGGCCTCAAAGCCAGGATTCTTGCTTCCTGTGCCCACATACTCTGCTCCCTTTTTTTTTACAACACAAATTAGATTTGAACTGCATAATTGTTTATGAGATAATCAGCTTCTTGCTGCATGGCAGTTTGTGAAGCACGCCGGCTGCCCTGGTTCGCTGTGTACTGGCTCCCTCATCTCTGAGTTCCTCGCACTGGCAAGATGATTTTAGATAACATGAGCCTGTTTACAATCTTGTCTCGTAACCACATCAAAATCTGGATTTGTTGGTGCAGTCAGTAACAGAGCTCAGACTTTTTTCCCCCTGATTTCTTGCATATTCAGTGCTGGTGAACCTCTATGGAATTAAGTAATGATTTTCTTGAAACCCTTTCTGCTCCCTTTCTTTTTTCCTCCATGATTAACCCTTTGGTGGTCGGCAGCCTGATAGGTGTGGGATTGCTCTACAGGATGAAAGAAGGGATAAAATGCTTTGGGATGAATCACCTGCTGCCTTTACTCCTGAGTGCAGACTGGGCTTCTGTGTGCTTTTGTGACCTGCCCCACCAGACTCTGTTCCACCAGAAATGTATTCAATACAGGGTTGATGGCATCTTATTTCCTGCTTCACCCCCACCCAGTCTTGTGTTACAGAAGAAAGACACCTGAGATCCATTATTTGGAGGAAGTTGAAATAGTGTAGGAGCATAAGGCATGATTGCTTTGGGGAGGGGGGAGGTAGATATCGTGTTAAAATCCCAATCAATGGAAAGAGGAATAGCTAGAGAGACATATAAACACCTGACCCCAGAGACAGGGAGGCCAGACACCAGCAGGATTGGAGGCTTTATGACGATGACCAGTCTATAACTGAAGCAAGAAACAAGTTGTACTGCTGACTGGGGTCTGCCCTGTTCTCTAGAGAACAATTGTGCACATTTTTTTATGAGAGAAGCTTCTAATTCAAGAACAGGCAGTTTTTGATTAGGGTACTAGAAGCAGCTTTTGATTGATTCAGAATGATAATTCAAAAAATATGGAATAAGGTACAGTGTCCTAATTGTTCATAGGAAGTTTATCATGTGAGAATTAATATATTTAAATTCGAGGGGTGGCCGGTTAGCTCAGTTGGTTAGAGCGTGGTGCTAATAACACTAAGGTTGCCAGTTCGATCCCCGCATGGGCCACTGTGAACTGCACCCTTCTTAAAAAATAAACAGATGATTGACTGATAGATAGATAGATAGATAGATAGATAGATAGATAGATAGATAGATAGATAGATAGATAGATAGAGAGATAGAGAGATAGAGAGATAGAGAGATAGATAGATAAATTTGAAATTACAGTGCATCGTCTCCTCTCAAAACTCAGATAAGGCCGGCCCAGTGGCTCAGGCGGTTGGAGCTCCGTGCTCCTAACTCCGAAGGCTGCCAGTTTGATTCCCACATGGGCCAGTGGGCTCTCAACCACAAGGTTGCCAGTTCGATTCCTCGAGTCCCACAAGGGATGGTGGGCTGCGCCCCCTGCAACTAGCAATGGCAACTGGACCTGGAGCTGAGCTGCACCCTCCACAACTAAGACTGAAAGGACAACTTGAAGCTGAATGGCACCCTCCACAACTAGGATTGAAAGGACAACTTGACTTGGGAAAAAAAAGGCCTGGAAGTACACACTGTTCCCCTTCCCCAATAAAATCTTAAAAAAAAAACAAAAAAAAACTCCAATGGTCACAGTCCCCTTTAAGAAGCTGTTAATAGTCCCCCCAAAAAATCATCTGCTCTGTGACTTTTCCTTTTCTATTACTTTTGACAAACATATCTTTACAGTTAACTAATATAATGTCTCCATATCTGCAAGCACACTTGACAGTAGTATAGCAGAAAAGAAAACTAACCTTCATATGCATTTCACTAGCTAACATCCCTCTTCCGTACATTTCTTGAAGCGTATCTCACCCAGTCCCATTGGGTGTGCTTTATAGGTGCGGAAACAGAAGTTCAGAGAAAGTGAGGGACTTACCCCATAACAAATGGACACGCGATGGAAGATGTAACACATTATAGTTAAAAGGATAAAGTTTGGGGGTTATGCACAATTGAGTGCAAATATTGACAAGGCCTCCTGCTACAGATATAAATTTGGGCAAGTTAACTCATCTCTCTGAGTCTCACCTATCAAATGGGGTCTGATATTAGCACCAACTTCATCTAGTTCCCTGAGGACCAGATGAAATGTCTCGGAGTGAAATGCTGAAATGTAGGAAGCTGGCAATCAGTGTTAGCTCTTCCTCCTGTCCTGTTCACTTCAGGAAGAGAGAGCACTTCTTGAATTGACCTACAAGAATTATCTTGTAACTCAGGTAACTTTGTCCGACTCTAGAACTGGTTTCCTGTCCAAGTGGGTTAAAACTAGGAATTAGAAGCCAAGGCTTCTAAATGCACCCAGAAAGAAGGGCACCACCAAATTAAAGCAAGACATTTAGCATTCTTTGTCCGTTAGAATTTAGCTCCACTGGTGATATAATAAAAAGTTGGTTGCTTTTGCAAAGGTTGTGTGACACTGAAAGTAAGCTTGCAAATCGGAGTCTGAATATTGTTTGTTAAATCAGGAGTTAAGGTTGAAAATCATTTCCGTATCCGTCCTCTTACCATGCAAACATTTTGAGGTGTAACCTTGACAGCAAGAGAGGAGAGTGTTTGTTTTTATTAAACGGTCTTTCCTGTTCTTTGTGTGAAGCCATTCGCTTGATCACAGCGGGGTCTGGATGAAGGGAGATCAAAACAGACCTGGAGGACCCAGCCCAGGGCCTGATTTCTGAACTATTGTGCTTTCACTGCCTGAATGTTTAGGAGTCTTTTCTTTCCTGCTGGTCTTTTAAAGGCAGCGGGTTGGAAGTGTTGGGGTTTTTTGTTTTGTTTTGTTCTGGGTGGGGGGTAGTTGATTATTAGGGAATTATTTTATATTTCTTAACAATTCAGACTTCAACATGTGCCAGTTGTTGGTGGGGTTTTGACTGTTAATCCTTTAATTGGACTCTGGGTATTTGCAACCAGAGCCTTAAATTTTAAATAAGTAAATAAAAATGCGTTCATATAAATACTTATGTGCATGTAAGTAAGTATGTATGTATGTATGTATGTATGTATAGTGTTTTTAATTGTGATTATGATTTAAAAAAACACATAATATGAAATTGCCCATTTTAACAAGTTTTAAATGTACAGTTCTGTGGCATTAAGTACATTCACACTATATATATAGTTTCAGTTAATAAAATTCAAAAACTTAAAATGGTATTTATGTATATCTCTGTATGCCTTTTATGTTTCCCAGTAATTGCAGAGAAATACTCCAACGAGGAAGGGTGCCCTTGCATTTTGCTGCCCTTGTCCCTGTCCTGGGGTCTCCTCGGGGTCCTTGACCTCCTCTGGCTCTTTGCTCCCGGTCCTCAGACTTGCCCTTGGTCTGCCGGTTCCCACCGCTCCCTCCTTTCCACTTTCTTTGCGATAGGATGTTTAGAAAACTGCCGCTTAACATTTTCTAGTCAGTTAAGTCTCTCATTCAGAAACCCGTTTCTCTTCCCTGTACTCTCTTACACTCTGCTTTCCTATTTAGGACTGAGTTCCGCTCATCCAACCTGAACTGTGTCAAGCCCCTCACCAGCCCCCTCTCCCCTGGCCTCCTTTCCATGGTTCAGCTTCCCACCTCACCTCCACACCCTTCTGCAAACACTCCTCAGATGTCTGTCAAAACTAGATTCTTCTCCAGCGTTGGCTTCCCGGTTCTCTGTCACCTCTTCTGGGGCCTGCAGTATATCACTTACTCCTTAGCCTGCCATCTGCCTCATTCACCTGTGTTTGATACGTCTCATGAGATCTCACCCTATTGTTAGAACCAGCCCAGCTTTCTCAGCGCAGCCTACTCAGACTTCTGTGATTCTGGCAAAGCGTGCCCGGCTTTGTTTCCTTGATGCTAGAAATAGCACCTGATGAGAAAGAAGCAGTGGCCTATATCTGTCTCACTTGTGTGTGTCACAGGATTCCTATGTCATTTAAGTGCTTTCTTCTAGACATGAAAAGTGGAATGTCACTATGATGGGAGTTTCTAGAAATGCATTATTTCTTCTAAAATTGTGGACCAATCAAGAAAGACTGGGGGATGTAAAATGAATTGTCAGTGTCCCATCATATGTTAGCCAGTCACCTTCTACCACCCCTCTATCCATCCCCTAGCCTTTCTCACTTAGATTCAGGTAACATCAGACCATTGTGAAGGGACAGTAAGCACTAAGGAACGTTATTTATATATCAGCGCAGATGTTATCATTAAAGGTACCACATGTAAGAGACCACTTCAGAAGAGAAAACGACAGCCTTGGGATTCGAAGAGAAACACTCAGCAGCACAGGCTTGTAGTCACTCCAGTATCTGAAAGGTTGGGTATTTGTCTTAGGAATAATTTTTTATCAGAAAACCATGTCTTTTTCCTTTCGTGAAAATAATTTACTCGGCTTTTGAGTGAGACTTTCAGACCAAAAGGCTTTTTCTTTCTTTTGGAAGCACATCTCCAGTAGATCAATGAGAGAAATATGACTCCTGTACAATCTAGAAGAAGAACCACCTGTGGAAACCAAGGGCTCCTTATACACGAAAGTAAAACCCAGACGGCACCTTGTGTTCATTCATATTACTCTTATTACACGTTGAGTTTATTAAGTAAGGTTTGTGGAAAGAGGAACAACAGATAGGTCATAAAAACACATAAGTGTTTATAGGTCAAGTGGGGTGCCCAAGATCACTGGCAGCTCTTCCCCATCATTTAGGTGAGAAAAGATCATTAAAATCACCTATTCCTAGCATTCCTTTCCTTTGACGTTGCTGTAATGTTCTGTTTGAGAGTACGAAAGATCACCCATGTGAATTCCTTATTTCCACCATTTCCTATGGACAGATGCAGACTTTCTGTCAGTGAGTTCTTTTTCCTTTCCCAGGCGCCCGCTGTCTCTACCACACACCCCGGTTGCCTCAGGAGAATGAGATTCCTCTGGGAGTCTCCTTGGGTGAACCTGTTACTCAGGGCTAGTGAGCCAGCAGGGAGAGACACTCGGTGGCCGGCTCGTGCCTCATGGAAGTGAGCACGTGCGCCTTTGGTAGCTCAGATGTGCTGGTTTCCAGCCAAGGGCGTGCTTTGTGTGGAAGATACTGGGTCTGTTCTCAGTAGCAACACAAAACGGCTCCCATGACACTGGGGTATGTTAGAATGAACCTGGTACCTTGTGTATGTTCAGTAGAACTTAACAGTCATGGCTTCACGTTATACTTTCTTATTCAAAGTACAGGAAAGGCTATTTACCAAACTGCCCTTGTAGATCATTGAAAATGCATGCTTCACTTAAAAGACAAAAACGAACTGAAATAATTGCTGTGTGTCAGGAGATTGCTGTGCAACTTTCGAGTTTAGTCATTGATCCTTTTCTTTAAATATCATACGGGCATTGGAATACAGTTTGCCGACATCACAGCCTAAGAACATTTAAGTTGTATGAACGCCACACTGTGGCCTTGGTAAAAACAAAAGAACACTGTAGCTTTTATTCAGTGTTGACACTGAAGAAACAGCAATGTGTTCCAACACTTACCAGTTGTGTGCTTATTAAGAGAGCGTGGACTGTTGATAGTCGAGTATTGAGTGGTGTTTTCACGAGTTTTCTAGGAGACTTTCAGGGCTGCTGACTGTGGACCCTGATCTATTACAATACTTCCTTAAAATAAGGAAGTATCATCATACTACCTTCTTTTCCTCAATTCCAGCAGCTTCGTTTTTAATTTTTGTTCTATTTCACTTAGTGTTCTGTTTCACTTTATTTTTGTCCATTTTCTTCTCACCAAAAAGATGACTTAAAAATTTTAGTAACTGCTTTTCTGGAATTTGTAGATCAGTTTTACTCCACTAAAGATCATTTAATTTAACAATTGCAGCAGACTTCCCCAGACCTTTTCAAGAAGGATATGCTATGTAACTGAGTAACTCAGCTTCTATGAGCCTGGGTTGTCACATCCCCCAAATGAATATAATGAAGCATGAAAGTCACCGCATCGTCCACCTTCCCTAATTGATGGTGTTTATGGTGTGCCCTGCTCTACGCAAGAGACTGCACAGCAGTGTAACAATTGGTCGTAGTTCCTTTCGGGAGCTGTGCTCCGTCACTGGTCACAGGTAGCTATTTAAATTTAAATTGACTAAAATTAAGAACTCATCTCCTCAGTTGCACCAGTCACATTTCAGCTGCTTAAAATACCCACCTGAGGCTAGTTAGTGGCTATTGCACTGGAAACATTTCCATCATCACAGAACGTTTCCACTGGACATAGACATTTAAGAGGTTTGGGAGGGAATTAATGTAGGATGTGTTCAAAGTTATGTTCTTGGTAAAGATGAAGATGTAACCGTTTTAGTTCAGAAATGATCCGAGACCAGTGTAGATGCCAGGCTTCATGAAGCAGCGTATTAATATGTTAGGCAGTTGTAGATAGTACGAATGGAATAGTCTCTGTTTCCAGAATAAGCTTTGTTTGCCACCATTCACACGTTGACTTGTGCCTTTCTCTTTGTGTGGAATAATCCATTCTGTCATTGCTTATTAAAGTCTTTCATGTCCTTCAAGCACGATTCAAAGTCCTTTTTTACATTCCTGCCAACTTTTGCTGATTTCCATGCCTTCCCCTTCAATCTGTGATCACCCACCTTTAACAGGATGTTTATGCAGAGCCTTTATCACACATTCTATTGTCAAACTAGCTTACTGTACCGTTGGCCCCACTCCAGCTCAAGTCCTTTGCATACAAAGTCCCTGAAGGTCTTTGCACACCAGTTCTTTGCACATTTTGCAAGTACTTCTCATAGTAGTTATTTATCCACTCAGCAGACATTTATATAATGCCTATTGTGTGCAAGCCACTGTCCTAGACATTAGGGATATGAGGATGAAAGATATGGTGAATAAATAAATTGGTAAATATTTATGGAGCCAGGGGAAAGCCAGGGAGGATTAATGCATAAACACTCATAATTTATTTTACCAGTTTATTTGTTTTATAAAAACTTTCATTTACCAAAGAGAATATCAAGTTCAGACCAAGATCATTAGACTGAGCTGAGTTTTGTTTTGTTTGTTTATTTGTTTGTTTTTTGTCTTCAAGATTATACTTCTCCCCAGAATCAAATATGGAAACAGCAGGAAGTTCCTTGCCTGCAGACACCATATAAATAGACCATATGCAATGAGAACCACCTGATCAGAGCAGTTTTTAGTTTTTATATTAAATCCAAAAGATTTGTCAACTAAGATTTTCTTTTATTTATTTACTTATACATGTGAGTGAAAAAGAAAAATTGTAGTAGGAGTCCCAAGAGAACTTTGGTCTTAGGATTTCTAGCTACATTGAGCTGAAGCACTTGATTTATTCAGCACAGGGCTGCCGAACACGTGACCAGGATGTTACTGGTACATTCTCCAATCCTCACGTTGGAAGGCAATCATGGGGAGCATCCTCGTCTCCCCCGGCGTGTACGATGCTGGGGTGGGGGCATCAGAAGTGCAGAGTGCCAGGGGGGTCGGGTCGGTCACGGTGCCTGCCGGGAAACACGTGGCCCGGACGCTGAGGGTAAGGAGAAACAAGGCTTTCCGACTGGGACTCACGCCACTGGCCCCTTCCTGCTTTCCTACGCTGCCTTCTGTTTGGGTCATCTGTCGTGTGTGGGAGGTTGCGATTTTCCTACAGGAAATAAAATGACAACTACACAGTTCACAAAGTCAGCCTGGCACCTGCTAGAAATTCCCAAAACACTTTCAGATAAACATTAGAAAGGAAGACAGGTTAGTTGTTAACAGGATATTTATATTTCCTTATGCCCAAAAGAATTGAAAGCCAGGTCTGTAAGAGATATTTGTCCAGCCATGTTCACGGCAGCATTATTCACAATAGCCAAAAGATGGAAACAATCCAAGGGTCCATTGACAGATGACGGGATTTTAAAAATGTGGTGAACACATATGATGAAAAATTATTTAGCCTTAAAAAGGAAGGAAATGCCACAACATGGATGAACCTTGAGGACATTATGCTAAGTGAAATAAGCCAGATGCAAAAGGACAAATATTGTATGATTCCATTTATATGGGGGTACCTGGAATAGTCAAATTAATAGAAACAGAAAGTAAAATGGTGTTTGCCAGGGTTTTAATGGGTACAGAGTTTCAGTTTTCCAAGACGAAGAGTTCTGGAGATTGGTTTTACAACAGCATGAATGTATTTAACAATACAGAACTGTATACTTAAAAATGGTTAAGATGGCAAATTTTATGTTATATGTGTTTTACCACAATTAAAAATTAAATACATATTTCTTGAAATAAAGTATTTCCATGTTTAAAAACTAATAAGAAATCAATTAAATACCCATTCACACTAATTCCTTCACATTTTTTATTTGCTATTACTTTGTTCCCATGTGAATTTTTCTTTAATTTTTACCTTAATAGGAAAGTTATATGCATTGACTTTATTTTCAAATCACAGAGTTTAGTAAATAGTGCAGTCTACCGTGTTTCCCCTAAAACAAGACCTAGCCGGACAATCAGCTCTCATGCGTCTTTTGGAGCAAAAATCAATGTAAGACCCAGTATTATATTATATTGTATTATATTATATTATATATCATATCATATCATATTATACCAGGTCTTATATTATAGTAGAATAAGACCGGGTCTTATATTAATGTTTGCTCCAAAAGATACATTAGGACTGATTGTCCGCCTAGGTCTTATTTTCGGGGAAACACAGTATAGTACTTATTCCATAATAATATTACTTAAGGTTTGTATAGAGTGACATTTACAACACACTTTCTCTATGTTGCTTCTGTGCTTGCAGTGAAACGATGTACAGTGGAGTATTCCCATCCCCATCTCAGGGACGAGGAAACAGAGTTAGAGAGGTTACATGATTTAACTAGATATAAGACAGGGCTGTGTTCTTTCTTAGCACCCCTTGCGCCATTAACAGACACACCCACAGAGGGCTGGAATGGCCGAGGAAGGGTGGGGGTGAGGTACAGGCAGAGCCTGTGTGCAGGGGGACACTGCCTGTTTCCCAGGAGCCATCATCACACTGCCTGGGGAGCACGACATTCTGAGAACTGACTCCCCTGACAAAGCATGGTCATTTTACTTGCTGTGTGGGTGCTAGAAAGATCTTTCAGCTTCCTACTAACTTTTATTTCTTAAAAAGAGCTGTTCCTTGCAAGGCATTTATGGACCAGCAGTGGATATTATATTAGCTTATGTGCAGCGTCAATAGCAGCACTCCAGTGCCCGTCAACTTATTATGCTGATGAGTGAGATCGAAGATCTATGTAGAGTCCCCTCTCAGTGCTGTCTTCAGCATGTCAGTATGTGAACTTCTTACTGTCTCCTGTCACTTATGCACCACATGGCCGTATACTCCAGAGGCTGTATTATATCCCTCATCTAAGTGAACAAGAAGTGGTCCTCGACCTCAAAGTTTATAAGCCATCCTTTATTCTTCAGCTAGTATGAACGTTGAGTCTTTTACATTAGAAGTTACCCTTCAAGCTTCTTTCTCTAGCCCAGCCTCAGCTTTGCACTCATCCAGCAATTCTTGCTACCATACCTGGCTGACGCTGAATGTTCCCAGAGTTCCCAGGTCACTAGTTAGTGAGGAAACTCTGGTTATAGTCTTTCCTTAAACGTTCAGCTAAAAACTACTTCTAATTTTGGCCCTTGTTTCACATTCTGCCTTTCTAGAAGCTGATCATTTCTTTCCAGAGCTATCTCTGCTAGAGCTGGAGAGTCTTCTCTGGTTTCTTCTATGATGTGGTTTACAAAAGGCCTCTTGCCATCCGGTAGAGTCAGTGTCAGACTTTGACCCCGAGACTGTTACCCTTTGAGGTCCGTCAGCACGCCCTAAGGTAGCATGAGCGTTGCCAGCAGCCACTCAGTGCCAGGTCCTGTTGAACCTCTGGTCCTGTGTAATACCCAGGTGAGAGCATTACAAGGGCATCAGGATGCCCAAGAAGAGAATGCCTCCATGTGGTGAGGGGACCAGTAAAGGCTTCCTGGAGCAGCTGGCCTTTGAGAGAGATCTTACAGAGCTCAGGGAGTTTCAGCAGAAGTTGATCTTTGAAGATGACAGACAGAGGCTTTATGTGCAGGGCCCAGAAACAAAGCAATTGGGGGAAATTTAAAGATATGGAAACCGATCTAGGGATGCTTCTGAACATGTATCATATAGATGCTTAAATGTCACAAACAGATTTTGTTCTTCGGTAGGCCGTGGGAAGCTGAAGATTTTTGGATTCTTCTTACCAAGGTACATTATAGGAAGGTTAGACTTGCGGGAGAGTGGAGGGTGTATTAGAAGTAAAGAGACCTGTTAGGAAGCTTTCAGGGAGGCTAGACCGTGAACATCTCAACCAAGAAGAGAGCTCTTAGAAGGATTCTTCCTCCCCACATCCTCACCTGTGCTTGATAGTCTCATACATTTCAGTGTTAACTAATTTAATGGTTGTGAATTGGTTTTTCATTATTTTAACTTGCATTTGTTAATTACTAATGAGATTGGGCATTTTTTCATATGGTTGTTAGTCACTCCTCTTGCCTAGTATTAAATATTTGTTTGTCTTTCTCTTGATTTTTTTTGACTTTATAAATACTTGCATATATCTTCTCCCAGACTGCTCCCACTCCTTTAACCTTATTTGTATATATACAAGAAGCTTTAAATTTTGATGTCTAATCTATAAATCATTTCCTTTAGGGTGTATTCTGTTGTTACTTTGTTTAAGAAATTTTTCTTTACCTTAGGATCATACAGTTCCCAATGTTTCCTTCCTATATTTAGAGTTCTCATTTTGAAGTTTATGCCTTTGTTCCATATTGGATTTATTTGGGGGCCTAGTGTGTGGTAGGAATCTAATTTTTTTCTTTCCAGCCAAAAGTCAATTGGATAGTCAGCCATTCCCCTATTCTGTGCCGTTTCTTCTATGTACTGTCCCACACCTGCTGAGGTGTCTTTCTTGGTTTCTTCTTATCTTCCATTGATTAATTCGTCTAGTCCTGTGCCAGTACCACATGGAATTACTTAGCATCATATTGCAGTATGATTGATATCTAATAAGGCAAGTCCTCTTTGTTCTTTTGGTTTTATTTATTTTTGAAGTTATCTTACCTATATGCCATTATTCTTCATGATGAATTTTAGAATTGGTTGGCCAAGTAACCAAAAGTGCTCTTGGGGATTTCATTGGATTTGAGCTGAACTAACAGATTGCTTGCAAATACTGACATCTGTACAGTATTGAGCATCCTCATCCATGAACAAAGTCTTTCTCTCCAATGATTCAGACCCTCTTTTATGTCCTTCAATGCAAGATTATAATGACTTGTACCTTCATTTCTTTTTTATTGAAAAGTCCAATATTTAAGTTCCACACCACAGAACAACTCTACAGTAATAAGATTTATACTAATAAAAAACACATTTTAAAGCAGTTTTGGGGTCTATCACATTGGGAGGGTGGAGTTAGCTTTTATGTTCTCCTATTGGATAATTCTCCTTCCTATGTGTATCATCCATCATTCATACAAATGTACCATTTGCCATTGCCAAGCAAAGTCCTTGAGGCGGGCCACGAGAGACTTCTCCTTAGGTGATGTTTATTCCATCAGCACTGGCTCCGGCAGCTGTTCATCCAGCTCACTGCATTATGCCTATGTTTTCTACCCACAGCAAAATAAGGACCGATTCAGTCAAATGCTTTGCTTACATCAAGAATCACTTTATCTGTGGCATATTCCTTTCCTAATGAGCCATTCTTATTTCTTAAGATCACTTTTAGTATTTTGCCATCAGTCTGCATCCATGTTTTCCATTCATGGAAGACTTTTCATCTTCTCTCCACACATTTATTTGCCAGCATCTAGTCTTCTTGGGTTTTTCTCATTCTCCATGATTTCTCATCATTTTCTGAAGTGACACTAGATTCAACCTCTGTTTTTCCAATGGAGTATTTGATCACATCAGCATTTATATTAAAATCTCAAACCATTCCCACTCACAAAAAAATATACTTGTTCTTTAGTACTGCTGCGTTCTTTATCGTATCACCAGAGTAGAAAATCAGCACTTTTACTTAGTATTTACTTAGGAGACTCTTGTTCTGACTCGCCAGACCATTAAAAAGCATAGTATAAAACTACGTTTTTTCAAATTGCTGCAGTGGGTAAAAGTTATTAACTAGATAAGCAGCCTCTAAATTGGCTGTATATCTAAGGCTTTTTATTTACTAATTGACCTCTGATCTGAAATTTTTAGTACTTTAAGGGTGACAGAAGGAAAAAAAGAGTTATTGCTTCAAATGTTAGTTTCTGACGAGGGAATCTGGTAGGGAATTTTAAGCAATTACAGAAAATTTCCCTGAGCCTTTAATTCCTTGACAAGATTAAACGATTTTGTTGTTTTGTTTCTCCAGCTTCCAATTGTGGAAAAGATAAGAACCATTGCCCAGGCTGTCTATGGAGCCAGAGATATAGAACTCTCTCCTGAGGCGCAATCCAAAATTGATCGTTACACGGAACAGGTAAAAGTTATATCTTTAGGGGGAAAAAAATCCACCTTAAGCTCTTGAAATATTCACCTTGACTTGAGGACTCCTATATGTCTCACCAGAATTTGTCTTAATCTACTTTGGGGTCTACAAAGATTGAAGTAATATCTTTGGGTGTAAGATGTTGACTCTAATTAGAACATTATGGTGATATACGAGGATATACATCATTGACTGGTGGTTATAAATGTGTCTAATATGGGTGGTATCCATGTTTCTATGTGGTATGTGATTTTTAGTCCCTCTGGCTCTCACAGAAACATTGAAAGTGTCCTTAGATGTGTGACTGTGGTCAGACATAGTGTTTCCTCTTCTTTGTAGGCCTCTAACTACCTTAAAAATGTTAGCATGGCACCAGGTTAGGCACATAGGAGTGCAGCATATAAAGATGGCATTGTGCGCTGTTCTTTTGTACACAAGTGGTTCTGAGACTGTCCACCAAAGGTGAAGGCTCCATCCTCTGCTACCTCTGGAGACTGACAAAGGCAGTTTGTGAAGCAGCTGTGACAGTGGCTGGGATTCAGCATCATGAGTCATTACCTTATTCTATAATGTTTGTGTTTAAGGGACTCCCCTGCAGCGCGTTCAGCCTCCCTGACAGAAAGGACCACATGCCTGGAATGTCCCATTCGGCTTGCTGGATGGAAGGCAACACATTTCAAAGCCTGTTGGCAAAAAAGTTTCATTATTAGTGTCATCTTTTTTTTTTTAATTCCCTAACTCCTAAATCCTATTTTTAAATCATATTTGACATTTTGTTAAATACTACCAATGCCAACCAGAGTATTCTCCCAGGTTTGGTAAAACAGTCAACTCATTTTTTCTTAGAATTTTCTATGTATGTTCTTGGCTTGTGCTTTAGGAAAACAAAAAATTCCCAAACATTATTGTATACTCAGGCATTGTTCTGCAGTGAAATTTTCACTCATGTGCAATGAAATGAGTAAAATAAGGTAATTATCCTGAAGGTTTTTGTTTGTTTGTTTTTTGAATTTTTAGTAATATTTAAGGACCATCATTTATTCTAATATTGGGTCCTTTTTTGCAGTCTTAAAAAGTGCTCTTTTTTATGAAGTAATATGGTGATGGTATATGCTACGTTCTGTTTTGGGTTTTTTTTTAATATCCCTGCTGGCAAAAATTTAAACTGGCAAACATCCATCAGTTCATTAAAATTCCTTCAGTATTTGAGTGATCTCTGAAACCTAAAATTCTGGGCACCATTTCTGCAGAGCAATTGTGATTGTTCCCCAGCAGAACGCCAATCATCATTGCAAAAAGAGCCCCCCCCCAAAAAAATTGATAATACTCGAAAATCTTTCAAATAGTTTTGAGTTGAATCATAAGAAATTCAGACTGAGTCACCTCTGAAGATTGCATTCCTTTTATCTCTGACTACCGAGGGAATGTCCCTTGAAACTTACGTGTCGGGTATGTGGTTGCCCTTAATTAGCAAAGTGTCTAAAAGGGCACTGTGTACCCTTTAATCGGAACCAGGCTGCGAGGACACTGTCCTTTTTATGAGACACCACATGTGACTTCCTGCTCTTTCACCTTTGGAACGCTGGGTCAGGCAAAGCCTTTGGTCCTTAAAAATAAGAGGCTTAAGCAGTGACCTCATCTTGGTTCCTATAATGTAATCGCAGATCAAATAGCCATGATTCATAAACCAACACAAAGGGGCCCTTTGCTTCCTGACAGCCTCCAAGAATGAGTGAACAACGTGACTAAAAGCCTCATTACGAAGCCTTTCTCCAGATTACCTTTCTGAGTCCCGGATATTAATATCCTTGGAAAGTGATTTCGACAGCTTGCTACTGCTGCTGCTGCTGCTGCTGCTGCTGCTTTGCCTGAAAATAGTCACACTTTCTCCCCAAAACACACATAATGCTGCCTCCCCTTCACATAAAGAGAGTTCTCCAAAATAAATACTAGACACCCACAATGATCATGTGGAGGTGGTTGTCCCATCTTCTTGCTCAGCAAGCACCTACTGTGTGCCTGCATGTGAGCTACGGGGTTGTGTGGAGTGCAAGCTAAACAAGTCCAGGAGACTAACATTTCTGCTCAATGAACACATTTCCTTTCCTTCCTTACAGGGTTTTGGAAATTTGCCCATCTGCATGGCAAAGACCCACCTTTCTTTGTCTCACCAACCTGACATGAAAGGTGTACCCAGGGATTTCATCTTACCCATTAGTGATGTCCGGGCTAGCATCGGTGCTGGGTTCATTTACCCTTTGGTTGGAACGGTGAGTAACGTTTTCCAGAAACCTTCAGTCTGTGTCCTCACGATGGCTAAGATCTTTCTGCTCTGCCAACACTTTGCAGTTCTCATATTGGGAAGTAATTAGTATACAGTATCTGCAATTTTCTAAACACTCTACCACCGTAAAAAACACCTCTGCCATTGTGGTTTAGATTTCTCTTTTTATAGACCATATGTTCAGAATCCCTTGAGTCATAAACTGATTCCACTTACAGAACAATAAAAAGAATGACTTGGGAGAATTCAGTCTGCATTGAAATTCTAAAATGGCTTAGTATAACACTTCTCGGTTTTTTCCCATCATTACACTCAAAATGATAAGATTTCCCTGAAGTGTGGGACAAATGGAGGTGACTGCTTGTGCCAGACAGGACCAGCTCAGCCCCAACAAGGGCTGAGGAAATCAGTGTTCACCCTCTACCTTTTTTCTCAGCACATCACATGGGAAGCTCTGCCTTAGAAAATGAGCGAGCCACATGAGTTCTTGTTTTTCACATTGTTGTAATGGCAACAATCCGTTTCTGTAAGACGCTTATTATGTTATTTCAGGCTCTCTGTGCGTGGAGGGGAGATAGCAAAGAAATGAAAACTTATCAAAGCACTTAAAATCCGTGATGATGAGCTTCATACATAAAATGCTTCAGTATAGCCACTCAGTGACATGATAGCCTTCACTTTGTAACCATCAGTGGCTGAAGTTTGACTTCTCATCACAGGAGTGTTCCTGGATTAGATTTAGAAAAGTCTAAATCATCGTTATCATTATTATTGTTGTTACAAACTGATTCAAGCCCCAATAGGAAACAGAATGATTTTCTTAATGCACCATGTGGTTCTATTACGCAAAGAAGCAATGGATAGGCCAAAAGTGCATAAAAAATGTAGAATTCCTTTTTTCCCCCCAGAAACACAATTTATTCAATCTAGATTTTAGTTTCTCAGAGTGACCCCAGGAAATGTGTTTTTTTTTAATTAGTTTCAGGTGTAGCAAACATGTAATAGTTAGACTTTACACCCCTCACAAAGTGATAACCCCCCTCTTCAATCTACTACCCCTCTGACATCGTATATGCTGTTACCATTGACTCTATTCCCTATGCTATACCCCACATCCCATGACTATATATATATAAAAAGTACAGAATTCTTGCCTTGGTATTTACACATGCTTTATCTAGTATTAGGCAAAATGTTTTCAATAAGCATTTTTTAATTCTCACTGCTCACTGTGAAGCATGGGGATGCTAAGAGAGGAATAGGTATGAGGAGCATGGGTTTGAGCAGCAAAGAAGCATCTAGAACAGGAGGTATTGGTATTCTAAATGCTTTCAAGGTATAGGGGAGGCCACAGCTAGTTCTGCCTTGAGTTGGAAGGAACAGGGGTGTGTAGAAGAAGAGGGGAATCAAGAATGCTTTGTAAAGGGCTCAACGTCTGACTGGGGAAACAGTGAGTTTTGACTCAAAGGCACAGAAGACATGACACACCCTTCCCAGAGTGGTCCAGTGTGGCCAGAGTTGGGCAGGGGTGGGGAAGCTGAGGGGACTGGGGTGGCAAGACGGCCAAGCCATTAAGGATCTCAACTGCCATCTGAAGGAACTTGGATTTTATCCCATCACACGGGGGAGTCACTATAGGGTGGCTTCTGTGTTTGTTTTATTTTTATAAGGAAAAGAAGAATGTGGTCTGAACAGTATGTTAGAAAAGTAGCTCGGGCAGCAATGTGGAGAGTGCTGAGAGGGCAGAGACCCAGACCCAGGAGGTAAATCAGCAGGGCCAGAGATGCTCAGGGTTGGCACTGTAGCCACAGGAGTACAAATGGAGAGACAGGTAAATGGGAGACTTACTTTAAAGGGAGCCACCTCCATGTGGGGTTCAGGGAAACTTCTGGCTTGACTATGGCTGGTGATGTTGTTAGTCATGGCAAGAACTCAAGAGGAAGGCAGATTGGCTTGGACAAGAGAGCTGGAAGGGTTAATAGGATACATAAAATAGTCTGTGAATCCATTAGCAACACAGACACAACACTCAGAAGAAAGAAAAGGGAAGGGAGGCCTTGAGGGTTTTAAGAATGTAGATGAAGGCAGATGTTGAACAAGGGAGAAGCACCAGAGAAATGAGAGGAGAGGACAGGACAATACTCTGAAAACATCCACATTTATGGAGCAGATGATATAATAGGACCCCTCTGAGAAGTCTGGAAGGAGCCATCACAGGGATGGGGGAGACTAGGGAATATCCCCCAAGCTGGAGGGGAAGTTTCCAGTTGGGGGAAGGTAGCAACAGTGTTGGTATAGAAGGAAGGATTTAAATAAAACAAATGCTGAATGACATTTTGGAAAAGGTACAACTGGAGTTTAAAAATTCAGACCAGTGTTCTGGGGGTGGGGACGGACCTACTGCAAAGGGTCACAAGGGAACTTTTGGGGTAGTGGAAATACTTTGTGTATTCTGATTGTGGTGCTAGTTCCATGACTGTATATGTTTGTCAAAACTTGTACACCTACAGTACCCCTAAAAAGGGTGAAGTTTTTTGAGTGTAATTTAATTATACCTCAATTAATAAAAATGTGTACTAAGAAGAGCTTGCTTTAATATTCCTTAGTATGACCTTAGTGATGGCAGCCCCTCAGTGTTAAAATATCTCCTGAGCTTTGGTCAGTGAAAGCCTTCGCTTAGGAGTAGGAGCTCAGCTGTCATGCAGGCCCAGAGACACCAGACCAGGGAGAGAGACGGGGCCATGAGGGTACCCAAATGGAGCAGGAAACAGTGGCCATAATGGAGGAGAAAGTTAACATAGTTCATAATCTGTCCTATCTTGTCCTGTACAGATTTGAAATTCCACAACAGTTCACCTAACAAATGCATTCATTGGTTCATTCATTCAGCCAGTGTTCATAAGAACTGCGCTCCGTGCTGTGGGGAGTCCCCAGATGGAGACGCTTTCTACAGTTCAGGCAACTTACAGCTAGTAGATGTAAGTGGAAGTGACTGAACGTAGAAAATGGTTTGATGCAAAACCTGAGAACTAATAAATGAGAATTGGTTTCTGAGCATTTGATAACCATTAAATAAAAATCATAATATGCCGTAATTTTAAAATCTTTGGGATCACTAAACAAATATATGCTATGAATCTTCTCCCACCCCAGCTAGTAACACCACCTTCACCATCATGTGAGACCAGTTCTGGAAAATCGGGATTCTGTCAGCCACAGCTGGTGTGTGAACACCAGTCCATCTGTCCATTTGTCCCTCTGCTCCTCTTTGACATGTGAATAGTTAGAAACTAAATGTGTGAGGAATGGTTTTCCAGGGGAGACATTGGGCCTACTGGGTTTCCCAAAGAGAGCCCTCTGCCCTCCCCCACCCCTACCCAGCGCTGGGCTGAGCTCCCCCTGTGGCCAAGCAGGGCAGGGAATGAGAGAGGAAGGAAGTGGTGCCTGACTAAAGATGTTCCTGGAGGTCAGTCAGGAAGCTGTCTCGTGAAGGCAGTGGCCTGAGAGGTCTGCTTTCTATGACAGAGCCGGAAGCTGTGCGTGTATTGGCACGGACACCACTGGAGGCCAGGATGGCCTAATAAGGGCCGGTATTTACTTGACCCCATTCTGGGCCCTGGCACAGTTTGCTAAAATGCTTCTAACATTCATCACCAGTGGGAGACATAGGGTAGTAAATTCCTGCTGCGATGACTGAGGAAAAGGGGAATGGGGACACTGGAGGGACTGTCTCCTGCAGGTGGGAAAACCCTAGCGTAGTGAATCACTCTTACTCTTAATCACTCAACATGTGCTTATTTGAGCACATGTTATCTAAAAATTTGAAATACATACTCATCGAGCCACTCCAGAAAGAATGCCCAATCTGAGACGTCAAAATCAGAAAGCTTTTCAATTTTTATGCAGTGTTCATTCATTCATTCATTCATTCATTCATTCATTCATTCATTCATTCACACCTACAGCGAGCACGAGATGCAGACCACATGGAGGGAAACAAGATCCAGTCCCTCCCTCACGGGCCTTCTGATAGACTCTAGTAAATAAAACCACACGAGTACAGAATGCGTGTGCTTTGTACCAGAGGGAGAAATCTCTTCTTGGTGTGTTCTCAAGGGAGGCACCCCTCTCTGGCTACCGAGTAGGTCTAAAAGTGGGGAATTGCAGTACAAGCAATTCTCTCCTCAAACAATAAATATCTCCAGTCTTGCTGACTTTTGGAGACCATGCAGTGAAATGCTGGAGCATTTAGGTTTTTCTCCTCTAGATTTCTCTTTCTAAATATTTACTTTTACTCCATCTTTACTTTTTACTCCATCTTTACTTATAGGCCAGATTTGTCTACCATTTAATTAATTCATCCCGTTCTATGTAGTGACTGCTTTAATTGCCGCTGATCACCACAATAAAATAATAATAATAATAAATACGTTAATATGTAGACACTTCACTAGTCCCTTTCACTTCCCCATGCTATTTGTATGGAAGCACCCAGTACATGATTACTCGACTTAAGGACATCTGAGACCTTTGCTACCATTCTTACCTGCATTGGCAGTGTTTTCCATCTACTCTTCCTTAGGTAGCAAATTTTTCCTTCCTCAAATAACTGTCTTCATTCCTATTAAGCTTCATATGCAATCTTGCCTCACTTTAGTGATATTATACTTACGAATTCTTCCCAGCATATTACTGAAAGCTACAAAAGAATGCAGGGTTCTTGACCAGTACTTCTCCACTTAGTACCTCTCCTTGTGAGAAATAGGTTAGCAAATGCAGATATTTGTGGGGAGAAAAGAACCGATTATCTTTATGATTTTCCACCTCTGTATTCCAGAGATTATCCTATTATGTTTCCAAAATTCTTTCAAAGCTTATGGTTTATAGTGTCCAATAAACCTAATAACTTATAAACACTCCAAAGCTATCTTGTGCCCCCCCAAAAAAAGAAAAATTCAGTAGGTGGTCTGTCTTGTGGTCTCATTGTTTTGATATTGTCTATAAGTTTATATAATCTGTAAGAGTTGTTTAATCATTTGGCATAAATTTCATGACATAAAAATATTAACGTGTAAGCAAAGTATATGAAATGATTTGAGAAGTAAATTACATTCCGTACGGGAAAAGACCAGAAAGACACCAAAATCTTACCATCAGGCTGTGGTATTATGAATAGCTGTTTTTTCTTTACTTTATTTCAAATCACCATACTGAACACATGTCGCTTTTATAACAAGAAGATGTAATAAATAGGGAGATAATAAACTAAAAATACTTGGAAAAAATATTTAACGGATCCGTCCGTCAGTTGCAAGAGAGTCAGCATGTGTACAACAGTTAGAATCGCCTTGCCGGTCCTGGCAGTCTTAACAGTTTTTTGACACCTGAAAAATTGGGATACCAAAGAAAAGACAAAAGAGCTAGAATGTTCTTATAAGACGTGCACTCCTGAGTGTGCTTTGTCTAGTTCTGTCTCATGTTTGCTAGCCCCAAATTCGGCAAAGGAAATGCAAGGTAGTTGTTTCCATGTTAATTTGTCCCATGACTCTTCATGTCTACTGCCTATGGTCTTGGGATGGAGAGGGAATGAGCTCCTCGTTTCTTACGCAACGATACTTTGTCAGACAGCGGGCATGGAGAGGTGTCTGATCAAGTGTGAATTCCTAGCAGACGTCCGTTTGACGTTAATTCTTGGTGTATTTACACTGTTTTCCTTTGACGTCACATTAAAGCAGCGAGAGAGGCTCCTGAAGAACTTAGAAGTCTTCTTACAGATGTGAAGTCTTCTGGAATATGAAGTCTTCTTTATTGACAAACATAGGACATAAAATTAGGATGTGAGGGCTCTTGAAGACAAGAACCTGGGTTAGCATCTTGGCATTAAGCAGTTTCGCCGGTCACCAAGAAGAGCTGATGGCATTTGTGTAGAGGTCAGTGCAGTTAGAGCAGTTCTGGGGGAAGGGCGGCAGCTCGAAACTTGAGAAATGGACCGTCAGTGCTATTGTGCGACAGATGATGATGAGAGACAAGCATCTTGGCTGGGGTCTGATACGCAGTGGGCCAGAGCTCACGAGCCTGTCCAGGGCCGGGTTCCTCACTGGGCAGTTCCCCACCCCTCCTTTCCTAAACCTTTCACTCTGGTCCATGTGCTCTTTCTGGAGCAGAGGATGTAATCATAGGCACTGTATCTGAGTCGGACAATTACGTTAGCAAACTCATCCTAGGAAAAGTGCTCCATACCTCATTGCTGATTATCACTACAGTCACTTTCGAAGCACTCCCCTTGGGAAGCTATGCCCCGATGCCTGGGCCTAGTCCACCCTTGAGAGCAATTTTGGAACTTTTTTTCTGGAATGGCCATCAGAGCTGTCGTTGTATTACCCTTAATGTCCTGAATGTCATCAAAATGTCTCCCTTTCAGTATTTCATTTATCTTCGGGTAAACAAAAAAGTTTTTTGGGGCCAGATCACGTGAGTAGGGAGTGTGTTCCAATACAGTTATTTGTTTACTGTCTAAAACCCCCTCACAGACAGTGCCCTGTGAGCTGGTGCATTGTCGTGATGCAAGAGCCATGAATTGTTGGCAAAAAGTTCAGGTCATCTAATTTTTTCACGCAGCTTTTTCAGAATTTCCAAGTAGTAAACTGGATTAACTGCCCAGTTGGTACAAATTCATAATGAATAATTCCTCTGATATCAAAAAAGGTTAGCAACAGCATTGCAACAAGTTCACGAACTTAATTGTCACACCTTGTATGTGTACGTTCGTTTTTTTTTCTCCTGCCGTGATTGGCGTGTGCTGGACCCATCTCTGTGGAATTCTGTCTAGGGAAAAGGGGACTAAAAGTTCAGCAGTAAAGCAGGCAGTTTATTTAATGAACGGATACCAGTGTGGCTTTCATTTCCACTCTGTGTGACCTGACCCGGCCACATCTCTACCCAGGTGCACCACTGACGCATGGCTTGGCTTGACTCTGGAAAGCAGGAAACTACTGAGAGTATTTGGGAAACCAGTGATGTCATCCCCTACTAATGCTGGGTGGAGAGTTACTGAACTGGGGGGGCGGGGGGGGGCGGCAAAAAAGAAAGCTGTGGCCCCACCCAGCAAAGTCATTGCCATTTTGTACTTTCTCACGTTTCAGTTAAGTCCACTTTGTTTTCCGTTCTACTCCCCCTCCTGTAAAAGTATGTACTGAAGGCTGAGTTTCCACTGGCTTCGATTCAGGTCAGTGCTGAAGTTATTCTCAAGCTCCGTGGGGATGTTTTCTCCTCTGCGTACCAGCCCTGCTTAGGGATGCGTGGTTATAAACTCGCTTCGCTCGGTCAGGCGTGAAGGTGAATTAATTCAGACCTTGTAGGTTGAAATCAAATGCATGACTCCTCACATGTTCCAGAGATTTATGGCCAGTTATGCAGTGAAAAAATTAAACATTTACTCCCCAAGCTGCACTTTAAATGATATGGACAAGTAGTCGTGTAAAGAGTAAAGAGCTCACCATCACTTGGGATCACGTGGAACGCCGTGAGCCCCCCAGTATGTCCCTTGAATCCCAACATTGGCCCTGTTTCCTACAAAATCACTCAGCCTCCTTGCTCCCTTCCCTCACTCCCCACTTTCCCTACCTTCCCGTCCCTATTCCCACAAATATACAAAGACACTCTTAGCTTTTTTCTCTTTTTTCTTTTTTATCGTTTTAATGTTGGCAGAGGCCAACAGCCTTCTTATCTTCCCTGCTCCTTGGCTCTGGTCAACCTGACACCTGAAATAAACCAGACCTGCCTCGTACCCTGCCTGCAAACCACTCCAACCCACCTGGCCTCACTTTCTTGGTAACCTGTGTCCTTTCACTCCATTCCTGGAGATTTTGTACGTTTCCTGTTCCGCGTCCAGCGTGGGTCCCTTCCCCACTCTTTTTCCTTATCTCTACATCAGAATTTCCTGCCTTCTCCCAAACATGTCATTTCCCTGACCTAGGCCTGCACTCATTTCCTCTTACCGCAAAGTCCTTGCAGCAGGTTGCCCAATCCCTTTGTGACCACGTGTTCCTTCCCGGTGTCCAGAGGAAGCCACACAGCTGTCTGTTCAGTAGGAGAGAAGCTATTCCTGTCCGTTCACGGTGGCATGTTTAGGGGAAAGGAAAGTGACCAGCAGCATTCTCGATTTCCAGAAACTGTCAGATTGATGGGCCAGAGGAAGCTTTGTGACTCATGAAAATATTTGCCTCACTATGGCATAAGGTTATTTAGGTCCAATCCATTTTTTTTTTTTTTTTAGTAAGGATCTTTTCTCCCCTCGTTTGATGCTAATTTGTTTTTTAGCCTAAATATAAAATTACTTTAAATGAAATCAGTTGTCCACTGGGAGATATACTGAGTAATGACATTACCAGATATTTCTGTTATTGAGTTAAATTTTTAACCCACTACTCTTTATCCTCACATGTTGGCTCTGTCTTTCTTACTTTCTACAATCCTGGAAAAGGGTGCTTGTAATGCTTGACTGTTCGGCCCTACAATCAGAATATTGATCTTTTATTTTCTCCAGGGATCTGCAAAATTTTGACCCATTCCTCTTCCATCTCCAGCCTACTTGTTTTCTCCCTATTTTAAGCTTGACTTCATAGCATAAAATTGACAGTCGAGAACTTCTGAAAGACACCCATAAAATAATCCGGAGTATTCATGGAGTTTCTCCTCTATGCCTCTTTGTTACATTCGTTATTCTTTGATATCCCAGTTTTTACTAAGAGGCATATAATCAGTAGCAGCTAAGCAATTTATCAAGGAAAATAAAATTAATGCAAACCAAAATACCATTTTTCCTAACTAGGTGGCCCGGTGGCCCTCAGAGTAAGTTTGAGTGTGTAGTGGGAATGGATGAGTAGAAAGAGAAGCTAGATTTCTCAGAAAAATATCAGACTTTTAAACTGGAATTGTAATTTGTGTGGAAAATATAACTGATAATATCTAGAACTCATGGCAGTTTACAGACTTAACTACATACGTGTTCATTAAATTATGCACCCATAGGTATCAGATTCAATGTTAAAATAAATAATACGTTACATATCTCTAGAAAATATTTGTGATAAACTGCTTTTGGGAGAATTGGTTGCTCCTTAGTCTTTCCTGGGTACCACTGAAAATTCATTATAAAACATTTTATACCAGTGAGGATAGCCAGATCTAATTAAAAGCAGAGAACAGGTAGAAAGTTGTTAACAGGTTTTATTAGGGATGTAATTTGTGTTGGATTAAATGATCAAATGGAAGTATTTATTTACAAAGCCCCCTGAAGGCACATCATGAAAAGTCACAGTCTCATTGCCAACCCCCTGTAAGAAAATGCCAGGGGCCTGCATTGAGTGTGCACCCCGGGCCATTTGTAATAAAGGTACTACAGTGTGCTGAAGAGGAAAACTACAGCTAGGAACCTAAGTGGCTGCATCTGTCATGGACATCAGTCTCCTGTTTGAGCTTCATCCCAATCCGAAGAATCAGCTCTTGAGAGTGTAGGACCCATGAAAGTAAGTTACCTGCCATGCTTCTTTCCACCTTCCAAAATCCATCATCCAATTCCCAAGTTTATCTACATGTCTCCTCTGAGTACAGACTTACTCAAGCTCCAAACCTTCCCCCAGGACTGGCATTGGGAGAATGGGGCCCCACGAGCCCTACTCACCTCCATCTCACACTCAAGCACACCTCTGCATTTGTGCTGCCAGAGCCACCCAGCTAAGATTTAATGCATTTGCTTCCTTTAGTGTCTTTTTCCTGTTAATCCAGGAGACCCCCGGGCGGGGGCATGCCTTCCGTCCCCTTGACCTTTGCACAGTGGGAGGTCCAGTATAGAATAGAACAGAACCAGATGTGGTGGTACCAACCTACCAGCTCCACGGAGAGCCCAGGGATCTCAGAGGAGTCCTCCGCCAGTGTGACTGGCCAGCCCTACAACCTGAGCCTCCAGTCCATCTGGAAAAGCAGTCTTGTAAGAAGCTAACAGGAGAGAGAAGCACAAGTTCCCACCAGTCTTAGCTGCTCCTAATGCCAACCTTCCAGGGTCAGTGCCCTTGCCTTTCTTATCAAACCAGTAACTGACCAGCAAGAGTGTAAAACCAGGTCCAAGTGTATTAATGTGCTTAGATGTAAACTTACAGATCAGATATCCCACCAAATTGTATTAGCTGTCCGTACGGCCATTTGTGTGGAAACTGCTTGCCAACATTTTGCATCCGTATATTTCAGTCTGCGTTTCAGCCTGTCCCGTATCTGCATCGTCATCATCATCATGCCTGTTCTAACCACAGGTCAGACCCTCTTTCAAGGGCTCATGACTCCTCATCCCGGCCCTGTGAGCATGGTTAGTGATAAATGGCCAAGGAGAGTTCTGTTCTGTGCGAGCTTATGAGCTCTTTGCCCAAGAATAACTTAGGTTTTGAATATCTGGATATTTTCTTGCCAGTAGGTTAGAAAGTGTGTATTCGTGGTGCGATGTATGCTAAGCACTGAGACACGTAAGGAAGCATTAAACACGACGCCACCCTCAGCAGGCAGCCAGCTGTTTGAATGAAAAATTAAAACAAATGGGTTTTGCAGTTTGCTTGCCAAAAGAAAGGTATAAATGATAAATGCAGTAGAACTTCAAAGAAAGCTAGGACCACAATGGGTCTTTGGGTAAGCAGGGAAGGTTGGTTAGAGACTGGGGCGCTTTAAATGACATACAGGGGCACATAAGGGCATTTGAGATCCTGTGGGCAGAGGACCACCCCGGCAGCTGTCTCCTGAAGGTGGGAGAGACTGACGTCGGGAGACTTTAAGGAACCAAGGCCTGAGTGTCCTGGGCCCAGGACAGAGGCCAGAATGGTAGAAGTGGAGAAGAAGGTGTGTGGCCAGGAGACCAGAAATCACAGGAGCTGATAGGGTGGAATGTGAGGAACGGCTAGGTCTAGGGTGATTGCTGAGGACCTGGAAAGAGCAGACCAGCAAGTGGGTGTTGCAGTGGATATAACTGACTGGCGAGCGATATGTTGTTTGAAATGCCCATTGGACTTCCTCTGAAGTTGTCCATCAATTAGAAATTAGTTTCTGGAGTTCAGGAGAGAGGCCAGAGCTAACCTTGGGGAGTTTTTTGCACTGAGGTGATACACAATCTCTAAATTTCCTTCCAGTTTAAACATTTCTGTGTGTCTAATATACACTGTGCACTGAGGTTCCCGAGACAGGAAAGACCCCGTCCCTGCCCAGGACTCTTAGCACTGGGGGAGGCAGACAACCACTGTGAAAGCCAAGTGCTGAAGGTGCCTGCATGCAATGAGACACGAAGGAACGAGTGTTCGCACCTCCTGTCGGAAAGGGCAGTGGGGCAGAGAACCCAGCAGAGGTGACCCTGCGGTGTCCTTAAAAAGAGTGGAGTTTGTGGGAGTGGGGGCGGGGGAAGCATTCCAGCCAGAGCAGTGGGCAGCAGACTGGCCCCAGAGGGCCATAGACTGCTGTAAGTTGGGAGTTGAACTTGACCCTGAAGATGGGGGAACAAGTCAGACCATTCCAAGGCCTCTACCTCACAGCTCCAGGGCACCATCCATAGCAATCTGTGAATGGTGGTCCCTGGGGGTGGGCAGGGCCACCTCCGGTGTCCCCACAAGGCAAGATTTCTGGGTCATTCTGCCTTTAATGTAGAAAAGCAAAACTTCATCAGTTCCCCTCATCCAGGCTGTGTGAGCCCTATTACAGGCTGGATTTTGTAGATAACCAGGAAGGCCTGAAGTATCAGAAAGAGCAGCTCTAGGATGGGCTGGGGACAAATGACTTGTTACTGCACTACAGACCTCCTGTGAAGCGGGTGGTGAAATACTATTTCTGTGTCCATTTAATCTTAAGCCTTAATAATTAGGTTTCTGAACGGGCTATTTCCAGTCAAAACTTTTAAAGTTGTTTTAAACTACATTACACAAATAAAGGAAGTAATCTCTTCTCTGTTTGAGGCACCATACATTAATTGTCTGGCCTGCACAAATATTTTCAATCTATTAGAATCCTCCATTTTTAACTTATTTGCTGCTCTGTCAGCAATTATTATAAGTCTCCTGAGACCAGTAACTGGGTTTCCATTATCTTTGCTCTGTCTTTTTTATGACATGGTTGAGGCTACTTCCAACTGGCAAAGATTTAACTTGTCCTCAAAGTTCTGAAGTCAACAGTCATATGTGAAAGGTTCTCTTTTGGAAGTGTAAATCCCAATGACTGCTTGTAGTCAGAGAGTTTTAGTTTGGGCCCGAAAATACTTATAACAGGGTCTCGTCTGCAGAAGGTTGGTTCTCCAGGTCGAGAGTGGTCAGTCCAGCGCCCAGGTCAATGGAGTTATTGGTGTTCCCTCCCAAGTTCATATAAAATGAATATAGTAGATTACTCATTTGTAGTCTTTTAGGCCATTCAAGAGCAACTTACTTAGAAATACTTTTCACATGGATAAAAATCATTACCTAGGTAGCTAGAAATTCTTTATTTATCATAACCATAGTCTTGAAGCTGTTTTGACAGCTGGAGGTTGTTATTTTAATTTTGATAAGTTTGTCATAAAAAATGGAATGTGCTCCTTTTCGGAGATGGGAAAGTTTTGGCATGGAGCGAGGAGCGAGACACCACCTAACAATGGGATTCTACTAGGAGATCCAGTTGGCTTCTTTGAAGTGCTTTTAGTTTTCATTTGAGGCATAAATTGGAACCTTATATCTTTCTTGGGAATAGGAAGTATTTCAGACAGAAGAGAAAAAAAAATGATTGCTGCAACCACATCACTGGAAAAAGAAGAGAAGGTTTCAGAAAGAATAATATTAAGCTCACGAATTAGGACTTCAGACATGTTCTTCTTTTATTTGGACAGTAAATAGTTAATGATTCATAGAAAGCATGATGGGAATCCGTGCAGCACTAAGAAACATATGCCCATAAATCCTTCCCTAACACATCTTTGTGATCCCAGATTCAAGCTGAGGACAGTGATGGAGTATCCAGTTCATCTCAAGTGCAGCCGTCCACCCTGTGTCTTACCTGACATCCCGTCTTCCCTCCTGACACTGCTCTCTATGTATTATTATTACTCAGAAAACAAAAACTCTGCCAGCGGTAGTTCAGTCAATTTTCACAGCTCATCAGTTGTAATTTTCTTTTTTTCTGTGTCTTCTCTGTGGAACACGTAAGCTGACATCTTTCTAGCCCCCAAATAATCCATTCCTTTCCGCTTAAGTGTAATGTGTAATCCAAAAAGGACTCATTGAAAAGAGGGGGAAAGGTACTGACGTCTGGAGCGTTTCAGGACCAGAATGGTTGTCTCTAAATATGGATACAGTGATTTTATGTGTACAATGTTTAGTGGCTTGGAGAAATAACTGAGTTGTTTAGTGGGAAAATTAATGAGATGTGTATAGCATAATGTCAACAATGTAAAAATGCATAGAAAAGCAAGTAGAAATGAAGGGATGTTTACATAAATCATAGTGATAAAAATTAAAACTATAGTCACAGCTACTTGCTAGGGCCCCGTGGCGTTCTGAGCAATCCGTGGGAACTAACTCATTTAACACTGACTGCCTCCCTTCCAGGTAGGTCATATCGCCGTCCTTGTTTCACACACAGGGAAACCGAGGCACACAGTTGAAGTAACTTGCCCTGATCACAGAGCTAGTGAGTGGCAAAACCAGGATTTAACCTGACATTGCCTCCTCAGAAACATTACACCATCTTTGTGCGGATTATGTGGTCTTATTTTCACATTCTATGAGTTCCTGAAAATGACCCTTGATTCTGATACTTATCTAATTAGAAAGTGTGGCCTCAAATTATCTCCTCAAAAACTAATACTATTATGGGAGCAGAACCTTATTACTTGATAACCATGAAATCCATATAGCCTTTAAAATTTTAGTAACTTAGAATATAACTTTCTAATTTTTCTGGTTGGTTAGCAGGAAGCTATGTTGCTCAACGGGCACAAATTTTAATTATGACATGTTGAGGTTTTTCTATGGTTTTTCCGGTTGAAACTTGTGGGAATCTCCTAAGCCAGAGAAGCGTCAGCCACTTTGTACAGTGTGAACCTCGGAGTTTCTGTCACCAATTAGTTAATGTGCTTGGAGCGTGTCCAGAACTGTTTTCTAAGAGAGGTCCTAGTCCCTCTCCCCCTCAGATGGGTTGGTCATCTCTTTAGGTGAGAAACTTGATTTGATTCCTTCATTTCACTGAAGTGTTTTCAAGCCTACCAGCCAAACAATGAATCTGCTAGGCAGAGGAATGCACTATCAGCAGTCAGCATGACAGAATCGACTCTCCTTATGCCATCACCACAGAGTATAACCTTGAATTCTCAGCCTCCTGACTTTCTATCAAAGGCCCGCTTGGGAAATGCTATCTCTGGGGGATTATCTGAAGATTCTGCAGTGTGTTCCTCTGGATCAGTGTCCGTCTTTACCAACGTGCCACTGAAGGACTCTGTCCACTTACCTGGGGTCCCCTCTGGAAATTTCATCGAAGAGGGTCCTCTGGCTTCAGTGGGCTCCTTTTGCACAAGAGGCTTCCCCTAGTGTAGCGTTTACAGATCTGAGTGATGAAGCTTGTTTCTTTCCCCAGAAAGTGATCAGTCCTGGGAGGGTGGGAACCTGCCCTATTTGTCCTTGGGTCCCCACTGCCAGGCCTGGTACGTGGCACACAGAAGGTCCCAGTTATTGAATGGATTTCTTCCAGCCCTAAGTGACAGTTACATTTTGGGGCTTTTTTACTTTGCTTTCCTTTGCTTCTGGAGAATGAAATTGAGGCACATCCTAGATCAATGTTTTCCCCTTTTTGATTTGGCTATCAAGGAGCTCTAAAACTAATAAACCCCTCAGCTCTTAATAATTGTAGGATGCGTGGACCACATACATACCTACTTTCCTGCTGGATCTTGACTTTTGTTTAGTTTATACGTTTCCTGATCCTGATGTCTACCAAATTCTTAAATTTTCTTCTAAGGTAAGCCTCCTTGAGTTCTTTGCTGAAAACCTCCACTTTCTAGGACAGATATACAGTACATTAGAGGGCAAGACACACACACAATAAAATGGTATTCCTATTTTATCTTTGTCAATTAAAACCCTCCAGGGAATGGTCTTACCTTTGAGGAAAGCCGTACACAAAATCCTTGTTTCAATTGCTACTCAGAGACAGCACAGGGCTTATTTATTGAGGGTTTGATTTTAAGCTCTTTTCTTGTTTCATTTCCCTACCTAGTAAGACCTAAAGCTGATTTACTCCGTGATGTTTCAATGAACTATAATTAGCTTCACAAAGAGAGATGAGAAAGATGTGTATCTAGTGCTTTTGACACTAAGAGGGTCTGGACCATGTTGGGGTTCGTAGAAGAGCAGGAAGTGTCAGGGCACTGATTGTTGGAGTCTGCCACATTTATTTTTTGGCCTTTGTCCTAGTGGTAGGGACTGCATTTCTGATCTTACAGAAAGCTTGTCACTAGGCTTTACAGAAATGTGTGTTTTGTTTGCTTGCTTTTAAGGATGACCTACAGGCTGACAGCCAGCAGGAATCATTAACATTCGCAAATCTTTTGGTATGAAAGATGGTAATTAGCCTACAGGGGCCCATTTATCGCAGTATCATGAGATTTATGATAGAGCTGTATCATGAAAATTACGGTTTATGGCAGTCCGTGTAATTTGCCCCCCGTGAGAAGGGAGAGCTGTGGCTCAGGCACACCCCAGGCCCACGCACGCCTGCAGTGCAGCCTTGGTCTCCTCCTTTCTGAGGACTCCTCCCTGCCTGTGTGGCTGGGCGTGGCCTGGGCAAGTGAGTTTTGCGGCAGGGCAGCTGAAGGTGTGGACCAAGGGTTGTTTTTTACTGTTTTAACTAATTTGGTAGCACCTCAGCCGTGTTATATATTTCACAAGGCTTCTAAAGGAACTTTGTCTTTGATCAAAAGTGAGACAGCCTTTCAGTCTGTCTGTACTATCCTGAAAAGCAGGGTAGTACAGTGGTGAGCACACTGGCCAGGAAACCAAGACATCTGGGCTCCAAGTCCTGCCTCTGCCACAGAGCAGGCGCCTCATCTCTTTGGTGGGATGATGTCCTCCAGTCCCTTTGAGCTCCAAGCATCCGTAGTTCTAAACTGGGTGTTGATTGGTGTTTTCAGAAAATCAGAAGATCGACTTTGAGAATGTTCTTTTTTATGAGAAATAACTACCAAATTGCTATCAAAGCTATCGGGTACTTCCTACAGAGTAAGCCTCTTCGGTTACCATTTTGTTAAATCATTTTTATTCCTGAAAAATATGAGAGCTATTAAGTATTCTTGCTAACCAAACTACATGGAGAGTGGCATTTCCCAGAGCCGTTTCTCAAGTGTACCTGACACTGCATTTAAAATACCTTGTCTGGGGGTCAGCTGTCCCGTGGACGTGTACATCAGCCACGAGAGCGCAAGGAAGGGCTCTTCCTCAGTATATTGCATATAATGCACCAGAGAGCCTTCAGTTCTGTTGATGAGTAAGTCTGTGCTTTCAGTGGATTTTGGCTTTACTTGGTTCCAGACTCAAATTCTTCATGTCACATAGGGAGAGAACTGTAGAGACTCGAAGAAGGACATTAGGATTTAAGTGAGGGGCAAAGCAGGCCAAGGTCACCAAGCAGACATCTCTAGGATAAACAGCCCTGACTTTGTGGGACGCCATTCAGAAAAATATGCTGAACTCTGGAGCAGCTGCTTGCCACTGCTCCTGCGTCTTTGTTCCAGAAGAACCTATCTCAGACAGGCACTTCTCTTCCAGCTTGCGTGTCCTGATCAGGAAAACGAGTTAATGATACCTCTTTTTTAGGACCCGCATGAAAACAAGTGGGATGGAGCAGAGTGCCTCATACTGAACCTGGCTCATAGTGGAGGCCACATAAGCGGTCGCTATTTATTATTCATTGTGACATCAAGTGCTTACAATGGGACCAGACATCAGTCTACGTATATTTACGGATGTAATCCGTACCACTACCTTAAGGAGTAGATACTGTTCTTCTCCTCATGTCTTTGACTGATGGCTATTATGTTTAAGGAGTAGCCTTTCATTTCCTGTCCATTTATTCACCCCTTAGTCCCTTGCAGTCTCTCACTGTGAAATCCAACTGCTCTTCCCTAGTCTCTGAAATGTGGTATTCCTGAACCGCACGACCCATGCCCTACCAGACGACAGTCTCTACATTTGAAGAACAGCCCCTGTTCGTTTGCTTGATTTGCACGTTTTAATAACACACAAAATCCCGCCCTGGTCACCGCTCCATAGCCACCACCTGCGCCAGCTCCAGCTTGGGCTTCATTCCCAGACACACACCAGAAATGTAGTGGCACTAGTCCCGGGACTCTACTGACCCCAGGGGGCGCTGAGGTTGCCGCAGGGAATTGGGGGTCTTGTGGGCCTTGGAAGTCAGACCCAGAAGTATCAGGGGTCTTCAGTGCAGGAGGCAGTTTTTTACCGTGAAGAATTGACCCTGTACCTCACGCCATTTATAATGACCTAAGCCAAGAACCTAATTTGGTTTTACATCTACCAGTAAGCAGAAAGTATTTGTTGCGTTATTTTAGTGTACACTGAATTTCCCAGGAATGCGACTGTTCTATAAAATGAAGGAAGAGTGTAATCTTTTTGGTTTGGAAGTTTACCAAGAGTCGCCTGCCATTTTGGAAAATCCCTTCACTGACAGCAGAGCTGCTCTGGTTTTGTGTCACCAGTACCACATGCCTGTATTGGTCTGTGTACCTGTTGTGCTCACAGGGATTCTGCACTATTAACAGATGTTTGGCCATTACTTTTACAGAACCAATATAAAGCAAAGGCATTTTCAATAGTCATTTGAATATCATTTCTTAAATCTAAAGTACTCACTATACGTATGTGCAAATTTCCAACTATCATGTTTTTCAATATAGTTTATTCATTTAAATATTTTTTTTAAATATGAAAAATCTGCTGAAAACAACTCAGTTAACGTGTACACAGTACAGAATCAAATGCGTTACCTTGGGTGGGAGATGGGCCGCAGGAGGAATAGGACCACATGGGATTCAGGAAAGAGAGCACTGGACACTAGGGTTTTATTGTCACCAAGAGAGGCCAGCTGAGAGAATTCTCTCTGGAAATGACTAATCCTGTTCCTTTAGATAGACTTCAGATACTCAGGCAAACAGTGGTGATTCATTAGGTCATTTTAGCTCCCTGAATGCACCGCCATGGGACCATGCAAATGCCTTACTTCTGATTCACTCGCTCAGTGTTTATTGGAGAATGCACTGCACTAGACCCCGAGCAGAAACAAACAAAACAGCAGCAGAGGTCTGGACCTTGCCCTTGAATCGTTTACAGGCTAGTGAGGGACACTAGTTAAGTCTAGTCAGCCCTCTATCTCCACAGATGTGGAGCACGGATACGAAGGGCCAAATAAGGGACTTGAGCATCCATGGATTTCGGTATCCACCAGTTCCTGCAAGCAATCCCCAGTGGCTATGAGGGATGGCTGTAAATAGACTCCTAAAAGCTCTTTCCCTCAGAGGGACAGAGGGAAACCGGGGTGCTGCAGAGCCCATGCGAGCAGATGGCACTGAGGGCTGCCAGGGTGCTGGGCGTGGCATTGCCTAAGCCCGATTGTGATGGATGAGAACAGGGTAGCCAGGTGACCTGGGACTGGAAAGCAGCAAATATGAAGCCTGAAGGCATGAGAGAGTATCACTCAAGTCCTGTAATATGATGATCGTGTGTGTGCACACAGGCGACAGGAGATTGAGAATGAGTGTGAGCAGTAACAGTGAGCAGGAAGGCAGGCCGAGGTCCTGCGAGACCTTGGGGGCCACGCTGAGGATTCAGAACTTTATTCTGCAGCATCTGGGGGTTTAAGCAGAGCAGTGTCATAACTTCGCGTTTTAGAAAGATCACTCAGGCAGCAGGCTGGAGGATAGAGTGGACAGAGGAGAAATTGGAAGCATGAAGACCTAGTTAGGAGGTGGTGGACATACAGGCCTAGACTGACAGAGGGAGGGAGATAAGAGGAGGAGACGGCCTGAGAGATAATTAGTGGGGTAGGATGAACTGGGCTCAGTGAACACGAGAGGGGAGGAGAGAATTCAAGAATGGCTCAAATTTCTGACTTGCTCCTTGGTGAGTCTGGTTGTCCTTTCCTCAGATAAAGGAGGAAATACCAACTTTAGAAGGACGGTAACTGTTGGGGGAAACCAAGACCACCCCCGGGTTCAGGGACTCACAAACTCAGTGTAGTCCTACTCACGGCTATGATTTTAACTGCAAAAGGATCGAAAGTGAAATCAGCGAAGGGAAGTCCAGAGGAAACCAGGCACAAGCTTCCAAGACTTCTCCTCAGGGGAGTCACACAAGAGATGTTTCACACGTGTTGTGGCAACACGTGTGAAATGTTGTCTACCAGGGAAGCTCGTTAGAGACTCTGGTGCCTAGAGATTTTGCTGGGGGCTGGTCATGTAGCACCCTCCGCCTGGCACCTACCAAATTCCAGACTCCCAGAAGGAAAGCAGGTGTTGAATGTAAACCACCCATCTTTATGAGTTAAGGTGGTGGGAACCCTCCCCAAATCCAAGTTCTCAGACACCAACCTTGCAAGCAGATCTAAGGATACATTGTCCGCCCTGATGTGTAAACCATTTTCTACACAGTGATGAATTCAGCTTTGAACATGCTGATGGATGTGTTTGCTGTAAGTGCAAGGAAAGATGTCCACTGGGCAGTGGGGTTCAATAAAGAGACCTCTGCTGTAAGTTAAAGATTCTGGAGTCATTAGCACCTCATATAGTTATGTGACCAAGGTCACACAGAGAGAAAACCCAGCTCAGTATTTCTCCAAAACTACCACGCTAGTGACATCATTTAGTTCAACTCTCCTGATAGATAAAGGAGAAAGCTGAGCCCCTCATGGTATGGCTTGGCTGCACATTTTTCTGTTTCAAGTCTTGTGCTCTTCCCATCATTCCATACCACCTGTCAAAATAGCAAATGGCATTTAGATTATAAAACTTTGTAAGTTTGCGTAATGCAGTTTATTTCACAAGGAGCCTGATCCTTGGACCCTGAAAAGTCAAGTTGACCACATCGAGGCCTCCACCTCGAAAGAATGTCCAAGCAACCTTTAGGTCAGCCATTCATGTTCAGTCAACCTTGGTTATTAAGAAGGTAAATGTGACAAAGGCTTTGCCCTCAAGTTACTTATACTCTAGGTCTACGAAAGAGATGAATAAGATAACTTGTATATTACCAGTGCGTGGGAGGCAAGAGTGGGCAGGATGAGCCCTGGGATGTGGGAAATAAAAATAAGTCCAACTCAAAACAAGTTAATTACTTGCTTGAAGCTCTGATAGAGGATAAAGTAGAACTTGAAAACTGTAAAATGAGTTTGCCGTGTATTTTCTTTTGGGTTTCATTCTTTGGTGCCCTTAAACTTGGATAGAAGAGTACTAGACAGCAATATGACTGTTCTATAAGATACACATTTAACTCAAGCATGGCATTTGGCTTTGGTCTTAGGCATTAACTTTGGTTCCTAAAATAGTAACCTTCTCTGATGCCCACCCCAACCTTTTTATGGATGTATTTACATGTGGTTGCTACTTTGTGTGTGGTTATTAGGCAATTTTGCATTATTCCAAGTTGTCTCAGGGTATCATGAAATATGTGCGAAGTCCAGCTGACTGGTAGAATGTAGATTTTTAAAACAAGTTGTGGTCATTTGCAGCGTCTTAAGATATATATGTAAAAAGAATCAAACTATTTCCCTCTTGAATCTTTATTCCTATCTCAGCTTCGTTTACTGCCTCATTTGTCATCTAAACAGTCTTTGTTCTTTCAGCTTTCCAACATGATTAATTGGTGTTGTGCAGCTTAGCATAGGAGAAAGGCTGAATATTTTGTAAGATGAGTAATCTAGTTAAACGCCCATCTTTCTTTTTTCTTTTATACTTTACCAACAAATATGTCTTATGCAGATGTGAGGGCAGTTTGCTTATTTCCCTGTTCAGAATGTTGTGCTTTTAGCATAGCATGTTTCCTTTCCATTAAGCTAGCCAAAAATAATATTGACAAATTCATGAAGCCTTCCATCTGATACTGTTGCAAACTTATGCAAATATATTTAGACAGTTAAGTGACTAGAATAATTAAACATCCAAATATCAAGAATGGGAAGGGGGAAGTACCTCCAGCTGTTGTATTACATTATCTGGCTTCACATTGGAAGTTCATGAAGTGTGGAAATAGATCTTTAAAACCAGAGATCTGAAATGTGTTTCAAGAGGGCAATAATTTGAATAAAGCACAGGGTAATATTATAGTTGCTGCAGGGACTTGAGAGCTTTTCTGGGAGTGTTCATTTTCCGCAAATGCTACTTAGAATATTAAAAGATATTCAGTGTATCTTTGTCATGAATCTCTCCACTGGGACCGGGCCACTCCTGGATGAACTCACAGATTGAGAGTTTCTCAAAATACATAATTAAATTGTTTGTCTTGAAAATACACTATGTTAAAGTCTTCGAAAATCAAAGAGTGAAAATAAGGCTAATATTTGGAAAAAACAGTCAATTTGAGAGCTGTCTCTTAAAAAAACTCAGATTTCACTTTTAGTGTTCATCTTTCAAAGATACGCACTTTGTATGCCATAAATCAGAATTTTTTTTCCCTTTAGGCCATTTCTTAAATTCCGAATCAATTCCCTCAAAGTGTTAAATTGTTTTTAACTTGTTGGAAATAGCAGTTTGGTATTTTTTTCAATTTAGTAAAAGTTGGTCTAATACTGTTGTTCAAAAAAAAAAAACCACCTTAAAATACCAAACCAAATCATAACTCATAACTTTTCAAGATAGCAAATGTTTGCTAACCTTGGAAACTGTGTTACTATTCTTTTTTTTATTATTGAGGTAACATTGGTTTATAACGTTCTATAAGTTCAAGGTGTGCGACATTATAATTTGACAGTGGTACATACTGCATAATCCACATACACACACAATGGAATACTACTCAGCCATTAAGAAAAGATGAAATCCTGCCATTTAGGACATGGATAGACCTTGAGGGTATTGTGCTAAGTGAAACAAGTCAGACAGAAAAATTCAAATACTGTATGATTTCACTCATGTGTAATATATAAAACAACAACACAAAACCTTCATAGAGTGAGATAATAGATGGTGGTTATGACCTCCTGCACTTTTTTTTGCAGTTTTGTGCCTTTGATGTGATTCAATATAGGAGAATCTGAAATGTCACTCCAGTCTAACAGCTGAGGACATGTTAGCAAAGGAAAGAGCCTTTCAGACAAATGAATGAGCATAGACATGCTGACACACTTTTCTGTGGAAGGGGAGGCCTGTTGGGGACTTGGCCTCCGCTGCTCTGCCTCTGCCTCTGCTGGTGGCTTGCGGCTGCCCTCCCGCCTGCCTCCAGACGGAGGGCCCTGGGCGGGCCGGCAGTCATTCCTGGCCGGGGAGGCCTGCTGTACACTGGTTGTCAGAACTCTCTTTCGGTTGCAAATAAGAGAACCTCAACTCAAACTTACACAAGAAGAGGGAATGAATTGACCCACATAACAAAAAAGTTCTGGCTGTCTGGAATTAGCTGCAGCTGAGTTCGTGGTTCTGGCTTTTGCTCCCCATTTCCCAGCCCTGCCTCCCTTGGAGTGATGCCCTCTATATCATCAAGTGGCCTACTTCGAACTCCAAACTCCCTCTCCCCAAGAAAGAGCGACCCTCTCTCCCAGCATCGGCCTATCAGTATTCAGGAATCCCGTTTACCTCCTGTCTCAGTCCTGACTCATCACTGTGTCCAGCCAGGCGGGGACTGTCATGCCCACTGAGGACGATGCAGGGGCAGACCGAGCTGCACCATACCTCGTGGCTTCTGCGGTCACAGAAGACCAGACTAGCATGCAGACTGTGCCTGGTCCTCAGCGTGAATAAATCAGGTGTCTCCCAAAAGCAGAACTACCATCTTTTTAATTATATAGTAATAGGTAGGTGTTGGCACGTATGAAATACAAAGTAGTTTTCATGCATAGCACCCAATGTATAGTAGCTCTTTTGCATTAGGCATTTTCTAGTTCATATTAGTAAGTGTTAAAAACGTATCAGTTTGATTATTATAAAATCAGATTAGTTTGACCAGTTGAAAATTATTTAATCATTTCATTAAATCACAGTTTTTGTTAGGTTTATAATAGATGCCAGCTTACTGCCTGATAACACTGGAAGTAAGATTGTGTGTTAAACTTAGCTACGAGGAGTAACTACGTACATAAGCACATATCTCTATGTACTGCTGGAGTGAACTCTCTCAAACCCAATGACCCATGCTCACCAGGTGGTCGATTCTTCTCCGGAAATTGGACATGGTGGCAGCTTGCCAGCTGGGCGTCACCACTGATTCCTTTTCTTTCTGCTGATGTCGTGCTGTCACCAGGCAAATGAGCTCTGAAGTGTCCCGTGTGTTGCATGTGGACCTCTGGTGCATGTAAACAGTGGGTGATTATTCTTGATGGCGCATCTGTAACTTTTGGTGAGGCTCTAAGGGAGAGGCAAGAGGACTTGAAAGTAGCATTTGAATAACAAGTTTGTTCTCCGGCATGGCCACATAAAAGAGATGAGTAATGCTAAACAAATAACACAATTCTGGTTCACTCCATTGGCAACAGAGGAGACTTCTGGGTAAACAAACCAAAATAACAGCTAGAATGTGGATCTGATAACAACACTGTTTTGATTAAATCAGGAGAGACAGAGGAAAGTTTGTGCCAGTCCTGCTAACTGTAGCGAAAGAGGCATGCCTGCCCGACCGACCGCAGTGGAGTAAAAGGCTGCTCTGTGATATTGCAGGGCTCTCGATGCCTTTCGTCCAGTGACCCATTAAGAGTAACTTGAGCCAAGATCTTATCAGTGATGGAGATGGAGACACCTCAGGATTTTCCAGGATCGTTTTTCACTTTTTCTTCTTGGACATGGTTAATAACGCTACCAGACCTTTCAAATCCTGAGGCATTTCCTCATGGCTCCAAGTAGCTGCTGTGGGTCAGGTTCTTCTGAAACGGAGGGTTCGGTTACAACATCCATATGCGTTTCAGCCCACTCTCTGACCTTTCTTCTTCCTCAGTCCTTTCGCAGCCTTTTCATGTTCTCATCCACTAATCCCAGGAGACCCTCAATATTCTGAATGAGACAGCCCAATTCTTTTTTTTTCAAAAGTTAAAAAGAAGTTTCTTAGTTTGATAATCAATTGCGTCCATTTTTTTTTAACTTAAAAGATCATTTCCGTAGAGCCTAAGACTGTGAACGTTGACAGCGTATAAAAGCTAAAAATTTAAGAACGTACTTGAGTCCGTCAGAAGGTCCCTGTTTTGCCCACGCTTCGCGCTGTCAGCAGTGATGCAGCGGAGAAAGGATCATGAGTGTCCGTAAGATTGGTGTCAGGACTTGTCCAGAGCTCAGTCCTTTTGAACTCGGCTCCATGTCTTTGAAGCATTGATCATGCTATCCAGCTTTGATTCCTTTCCTGTGGACTTGTGCCAGTGTGCCTGATTTCATTAAATTTTTGGAAAGGACTAAAACTATGGTATCGTTTTATTGCAGTCCTTACATCAATCATAATTTGGGACTGCCTTGGTGAAAGATGAGGAATTCAGGCTGAGAGGCTGGGGAAGGTGGGTCCGATGGCAAGGGGGATGGGATGCAGCGAGTACTGATGGCCTATTTTAAGTTCAGCCCCTTCTACCCCATGACTGTTTAGCTGTGGCTTCATTCCAGAGTGGCTGCAGTCAGAAGGCCCAAACCCCAGTCCATGGAGACCACACTCTTTTTAACCAGGCACTTTTTCTTTGGATGGGCGCCCCCTGGCCCTCCAAGTTGTGCAGCCAGGAACGGGTAGGATATGGTCAAGAGCATGCCAGTTAAACTCTTGATGGCTTGATAGGCTGGAGGACTTTTGGATGTTGGCTGTTCATAGCAAAAGCTAAATGCAGAGTCCATAGAGTAGATTCTAGTTTGCTCTGCTTTTTTCCCTTTATGGCTCTTCACCCTTGACCTAATTCCCCGTTATATTGTCTTCCCCTGGGTTTATAACTTTGGTTTTTCTCCTTAGGAAAGTGCCCTCCTGCCATTATTAGCTAAGCTGCTTTGCTATAGCAGCTTTCCTTCTTCCACAGGCCTCAGTGTTTCTTCAGTAAGCGTCACGTGTCCTCGGTTCTATTGAATTGCCCTATCTACAGATCACGTCACTGTTAAAGTCCCTCTGGTGACTCTCTCATCTCAGAGCTGACTGCGCCTTTGGGGCCATTTGTCACACAAACCCATGGGACAAAAGGCCAGGTCTAAGAGGACATTAGAAAATAGTAGGTCACCCCAATTGCCATTTCAGAGTTCTCAACAAGACCCACTGATGCACTGGACACGCCCCAGTAAACGTCACCTCCTAAACATTCTTACATCAGCAGAGGACCTGGTTCTGTGTTGACTCTTAGTCAACAAGAGAAAGTGTCATTCTTTAAGCCTTCAGAGGACACGTGGGTAGACTTATTACCATTTCTTACCCAAGTGGAAGAGATGAAAGGTTATGACTTTTGGTGCAAGATGTCACCTCTCCAACAACTCAAGTGGTTTCCCAAAGAAAATTAGATTTAAAGTAAAACTTTCATCTAGACTCTAGAAATTAGGTTTTATTCGAATCTATGAAGTACATTCTGTAAATTAGGACTCGAGAAATTTAAATCTGTGAAGCAGATTCCTAAGTAAAAAATACTATAAATTAACATACTACCACTTACATTTAAATATCTTTTAAACTAAGAAGGTAGTCCCTAAAACATTGAGACTATACGAGGTTAATGCCCTTAACCTTTCACTTTTGGAAAATGTGTGTATTGTTAAACTAGTAATTTAGATTCAAACACCATGACCAGCCTCCCTCTTTTCGTTGACATCTGCACTTTACTAGTTATAAGTATAGTCATTACGGGAAGTTGTAGAATACTCACATTCTCCTCAAGTTCTTTCATCTTTCTTGGTTTTTATTAAACCCTTTTGTCTGTAACATTGTCTTTTAGAGCAGAGGTCAGCAAACATTTTCTGTAAAGTGACAGATGGTCAGTATTTTGGGCTTTGCAGACCAAACAGTGTCTGTCTTCAGCTCCCCTGTTACAGCACAAAAGCAGCCATGTACAATATACAAACTGAGCCTCGCTGGATTCCAATAAAACTTTACTTATAGAAAATAGGTAGCTGACCCTATTTGGTGTGTGCGCCATACCTGTGATTCAGAAGAAAAGAGAGGTGCATGCCATTTTAGGTTTGGGTAATAAGCACACAAAACTGTCTCAGGACCCCCTAACCTCTTTCCCTTTGGGAACAGTTTTGACTTTCCCAGTGTCCCCAAGTACTGGTGGGAATGAAATGAAAAGGGGCACGGATGCTGTTCCCTAAGGCAGACAGCCAGCCTCTTCCTTTCCTCCATGGAAATCCCCATTGACTGCAGGGAGGGGAAGCAGCTGGGCTGGAAGCCCCCAGCTGGCCCCAGTCTATTTAGGGAACTTGCAGCCCTCCCTGTTCCAAGTCACTTTGCCTTCACTTCCTAACAGCATCTGAAGTAAATGTTGTTTGTAGTTTTGCCACATCTGGTAGATATATGTACTTGAATTGCATTTTTATGAAAGCACCACATTTACTTTTGGCTTGTAGAAAATTACATTGTAGTAGGTAGAGTAGTTGTAGGGAGGTGGGGATAGAAAGAGGAGGAAGTGAAAGTGAGATTTTAGTCAAAATGGGAAAGCGTACCAACCTGGGAGACAGGTGATACCGATGGAACTGACAGTTGTTGTGAGGTTCATCTGCATTGATATTCTGTGTTATTTATATATAAGTAATGAAAAATTCAGGCTTTATTGGCTTGGTTTCTGTGGGAAAATAGCTAATGGGCTGATGGTATCACTCTACTTCAACATGCTAGAGAATTACTCAGACGCTTGTCAGATGCCTGAGCCACATACTTACTTGAGAATGTGCCATCATGGGAAGCTTTCATTCACCAAGGTCACTGAGAGGGCAGCTGAGGGAGACGTGCTGAACTTCAAATGCTTCTTGCTGCTTGTGTCAGTAGCAACCCTACAGAAGTAAGGAGCCGACTTGCCAAAAAAAGAAAAGTTCAGAGGAAACTGACTTGTTTTGATTGAGAAAAGCAGATAACTGAGCAGTCACTAAAGAATCCTGTTTTTTATTATTGTGTTTCATTTTATAAACTTAAACATAAAATGTGGGTCGCCTTATTGCTAGTCATTGCTGCAATGTTCTTCTTTAAAATTGTATGTATTATAGTAATCTGTAAGTACAGAATTTTTCATGCCACCTTTTAAAGATTAGAAACTTTACATACAAAAAAAAAAATCCTGTATTTTTTTGTATGTTAATAAGTGAATGGCATTTGGGGTCTGGGTTTAAGAAAGTGATTTCGTTTTTAGCTCATTGTATTGTACCATTGGTCCTTATTTATCAATATAATTTTATTCTTGGACTACTTATCTTAAAACCAAATTCTGTCGTTATATGTAATACTACAGTGTTTCCAATAACCTTGTTCTTTAGTTAGAATGAGCAACATAATGACCTTTAAAACTTCCATCAGCCCATAAAATTCATCCTTTTAAGGCAATAATATCTCACCCAATGATATATAACATACTTCATGTAAATTGCATTCTACTGAAAGTGGACTAAGAGTAACCCGATTTGCCTTTCTATTTGGAACAATTAAAAATCTGGACAAAGTATATGGAAAAAAAAATTACTCAAGATATTGAACATCAAACAGCAAAGGACATTGGTCCTGAAAAACAGGAAACAAAGGGAGCACTACAGTTGCCTTAGCCTACTGCCTGGAGAAAGGTTCTAGGCTACTGGGTGGGGAAGCCAGGCAGCTAGAGTTTGCAGGGCAGATACCAGAAAGGAGAGAGCTTTGAAGGTGCACAGAGCATCCTCCTTGAGTATTCAAGTGAGTTCTGATCAGTGCATGCATGTGAAGAAACTACCTGAAGTCATCCAAAAGAATTAGAGCAATGCATGGTTCCCACACAGGGCCTGCTTCCAGCAACAAGAGTAAGAAACCTCAACAGCAGGGGGCACTGGTTAGAATACTAAGAAGGGTCTTGCCTCAGTAGTAAAGGGAAAAATTAATCGTAGACTAAACACAGCTTTGGTCCTACCCAGCAAAGCTTTAAGCAAAACCAAGAAAGAGCGATTCGATTCCAAGTAACCAAACTATATGTTCCAGAACAAATTATAAAAATATTTCTAAAAATACGGAAATAACCAGTACCCAACTGGGTAAAATGTCTGATAGCCAATCCAAAATTACCAGGAATGCAAACAAGGAGGAAAATAAAACCAATAATCAGAAAAGTTAATCAAGATTAACCCTTAAATGACACAGATGATAGAATTAGTAGATAGAGACTTTAAAACAGTTATTATGACTGTCGTCCGTATGTTCAAGAAACTGGAGGAAAGATGCCACATGTCTAGTAGAGACAGAGATGGAAAAGGAAATCAAAATTCTAGAGACGAAAACTACAATGTCTGAGATTTTTTTAAATACTCTGATTAATGGCACATTAGATGTTGCAGAAGAAAAAGTTTACTTGAAGACATAACCATAGAAACTATCTTAAATTAAACAGAAAAGGGCTGAAAGAAACAAAAGCATCAGGAGCTTTGGGGCAATTTCAAGTGGTGAAAAATACATACAGAGTTCCACAAAAGAGAAAGAAGAAAGGTGAAAATATTCTAAGAAATAATGGCCAAAATTGTTCTTAATTTGACAGAAACAATAGACAGGTTTAAGAAGCTCAGCAGACCCCAAGTACAAGAAACATGAAGATAATTACAGCAAAGCACACAACTTAATCAAATTTCTTAAAACCAATGATAAAGAGAAAATCTTAAAAATACATAGAGGATAAAAGACACATTTTGGACAGAGAAACAAAAATAAATTGACAGCTGATTCCTTATCAGAAAGAGTACAGACTGGAAGACAGTGGGGCAGAATGTTTAAAGTACAGATGGTCCCTGACTTATGAGGGTTAATCTTACTATTTTTCAACCTTTTGATGTGTGAAAGCAATATGCATAATAAATTACATGAGATATTCAACACTTTACTATAAAATAGGCCTTGGATTAGATGATTTTGCTTAGCTGCAGGCTAATGTAAGTGTTCTGAGCACGTTTAAGGTAGGCCAGGCTTAGCTATTATGTTTGATAGCTTAGGTGTATTAAGTGCATTTTCAACTTAGCACGTTTTTCAATGCACGATGGGTTTATTAGGACATAACCCGATCATAGGTTGAGTGCCTATACTGAAAGAAATTCTCAATCTAGAGATTTCTCTACCCAGTTAAAATGTCTTTTAAAAACTAAGGTAAAATAAAGATTTTTTTTTTAAGACAGCAAAAGCTGAAAGAATTCATAACTAGCCAACCTAAAGTACAAGAAATGTTAAAAGGAGTCCTTCTGACAGAATGAAAATTATATCTACTCAAAGGAATGATGAGCACCAGAAATAGTAACCACATCAGTAAACATAAAGACTTTTGTTTTTAAGTCTCTTTGAAAGATAAATAACTATATATAAAGTAAAAATAATAGAAATGTAATGAGGGGTTTATGAAACATGTGGAAACAAAATATGACAATAGCACAAAGTCTAGGAGGAGAGAAATGGAAGTACATTTTTGTTAGATTTTTATACTATATGTGAAGTAGTATAATACTTAAAGGTAGACTGTGAAAAGCTAAATATGTGTATCATAAATACTAAGGAAACTGCTAAAATAACACAACAAAGAATTAGACTTAATAAACCAACAAAGAAATAAAATGAAATCATTAAAAGTAATGTAAAGAAGACAGAAAAAGAAGAGAAAAGGAACAAAGGAAAGGACAAGGAGAAAAAGAACAGCAAGATAGTAAACCCAACTATATTGATAATCCCATTAAATGTAAATGGTTTAAATACCCTAATATTAAAAGACAAATTGGCAGATGAGATAAAAATGCAAAACCCAGCTATATGCTGCCGACAAGAAATCCACTTTAAACATAAAGGCATAAGTAGGTTAGAGGAAAAAATTTTAATGCTCATCAAAAGAAAACTGGAGTGGTATCAAAATAGAACTGGAGTTAAGAATATTATGAAGGATAAAGAGGATTGTTTCATAATTGTAACGGGGCTATTTTATCAGCAGGACCTACTAATCCTAAGTGTTTATGTGTCTAATAATAAAGCTTCAACATACATGAAGCGAAACTAACTGCAGGGAAAAATAGACCAAACCACAAATACAGTCAGACATTTAAATCCCTTCTCAGAACAAGTAGACAGAAAGTGAATAAGAATATAGAAGACTTGAACAGTACTACAATCCAACTCGACTTAACTGGTATTAATAGAATACTCCACCTAACAACAGCAGAATACCCGTTCTTTTCGAATAGACATGGAATATTTGCCAAAATAGACTGTATTCTGGACCACAAGTTAAGTCTCAATGACTTTTAAAGGATTCAAATCTTACAAAACATGTTCTGCAACCACAATGGAATTAAACTAGAAATCAACACTGAAAGGCATCGGGAAAAATGTCAAATATTTGGAAACCAAATAAACCACAGAGAGGGAGAAAACCTTTGCAAATCATCTATCTGATAAGGACTTGTGTCCAGAATATAGAAAGAACTCTCAAAACCCAATAATGAAAAAACAAACAAGTCTTTAAAAATGAGTAAAACATTTGAATAGACACTTCACCCAGGAAAATATATGGGTGATAAGCACATGAAAATATTAGGGAAATGAAAATTAAAACCACAGTGAGATACCACTGCTTATCTGTTAGAAGATGTAAATAAAAGGACTGACATACCAAATGTTGGCAAGGCTGTGGAAGAACTAGAACACTGCCAGTAGGAAGGAAGTACCTAGAAAGTACAATGCATTAGTTTGCTCGGGCTGCCATAACAAAGTACCACACACTGGGTGGCTTAAACCACAGAAGTGAATTTTCTCACAGTTCTGGATGCTAGAAGTCCAAAACCAAAGTGGCAGCAGCGTTGGTTTCTCCTGAGGCCTCTCTCCTTGGCTTGCAGCCTCCCTGGTCCTTACATGGCCTCTCCCCTGCGCCTGTACAACTCTGGTGTCTTTTGCTCTTCTTATAGGACACTAGTCCCATTGAGTGAGGGTCCCACCCTTCTCATTTAACTCAATCAGCTCTTGAAGGCCCCATCTCCAAATAGTCATGTTGGAGCTTAGGGCTTCAACGTAGGGATTTGTAGGGGGACACAGTTCAGTTCATTACATATGATAGATAAATCACTTCTAGGCCTAGTTTGAGACCTTGAGCATTCACCTGGGATTGGATCTGAGCCACCTTTTTAAAAAGTTGCAGAACAGTGTAGACCTCTAAGTATTTAAAAGAGATAAATTAGATGACAGGGTAGTCATGAGTTCTTTCCTAATTCAGTTTCCTCATCAAGCCTCGACCAGCCAAGTGCCAGATGGGATGAGTCAGCTCCCGCCTCCTTCTCCTCCCCACAGGTCCCCCCTGACTGCTCCTTTGCCACTGTCCCAAGAGAAGCATAAAGGGGACAGTAAAATAATGGATACAATTTCCCTCCTTCTTGTTATGTTTTCCTGCTGCAGCCGCTTATTATCTTTGGGGAGGAACTTTGCAAGTGGGGTTGGGGGGATGGAGAGAGTGAAAACAAAAGGGAAATGCTAAATTATGTGGGCCGCTATGCCTTTGCTAACGAGCTCCTTGGAGAGAAAGACTAGCTCAGCTAAGTGAAAGCAGTTTTAGTCATCCCGCGCCTTCCTCCCTCCTTCTCTTCCCTTCCCCTCCATCTTCTCTCCTCTTAAAGGGGATACAGAATGATGATTTAATTGCCAGTAGGACCTTGGGACAAAACCCATGCCCAGAATATAACGGTTAATTTTCAGAAGATAAGTTTCTTCCTCAAAAACCATAATTGTATTACTAAATACTGTGTTTCCAAACAGTGAAACATTAAATTGGTTTGTTTTATGAAAGTTAGTGGAGATTCTCCTGGCATGCCACCTGTCAGTCAAATGGCTGATGAATGAATATGAGTACACTGCAAAGATTCTAGGAGAGAGGAGCAGTGTGTCAAGAATTGAATGGGTTCGTCTGCTCTTCACAGCCTTTTTGGCCTGCACAAAGAGAGCAGTCTTCGTTTCCTAAAGACTGAAGCTCAGTTTATCGTCGCACTTTTGAGGGTCTCTCTTTTAAAATAGTGCTTGTTCTCAATCAGAGCAGTTCCTGTTTGCTTCATATTTTAGTTCTTGCGTACTGGGTTTAGCTTCAGATTTGATTGCCTCAAGTAGGAACTACCAGAAAGTGTGGCTGTTAAAGTTAAGGGAAATAATCTCATAAAACTAATGATAATTCTTTTTTCTTATAAAAGAAACATACATGGATAAATCCGATTTGTTTTCAAGTTTCCTTTTTCTATCATAATCTACAATGTACTTCATATACATAATTATGGTTGTATATTCCATCATAGAATAATAGTCCCTATTGTGTATTCAACATTAAACCAGGGTCCTTTGCTACTTTATTTCATTTTAATTTTGAAATAAGCCCCATAATATAAATACGTTTATACTCAGACTGTACTTCCAGATAAAGAACCACAGGCTCACTGAAGTACCTTACCCTAAAACGCACAAGTCGTATAGGAGTTGAGCCCTTCCCTGCACACCTCACAGTCTCAATCAGGTAACTACTAACCCCCAGACGTCAGTTACCACGGGGAGCTTTTACACTTGTAGTTCCCATTCCTCATTAGCCCAGGGAAGCCACACAACTAGCCCGAGCCCGTTTCTGCACCTGTTGGTGGGCATCCAAAATCCTGTCCTCCCTCACCTGTCTCACAGGGACTGGGGACCTGCTCAGCTGTGGTCATTATGGTACCAGGAGGAAAGTGGGGGGAAGAAACCTCCATAGCAGTCCGGGAGCAATAGGAAGAATAGACTGTAAACAATTTACTACCTGTGTAGGTGTGACCGTTATGTATCCTTCTGGAAGTGAATGCAAACAAAGCGTGTAAGTGATAGAGAAATCAGCTGGTTGATCAGCAGTAGCATTGCTTTAGAACTGTCTGTCTTAGGTTTTGCAAACCCACTAAAGTTAATTTCCAGAGCACATTCCAAACATAGTTATGGAATATTTTCCCTGAAATGGTTAAGTAAAATTGGGATGGCTTTTAGCTTATTTCAGTGGATGATGGTATGGGAGTCAATAATCCATGTCTCACCACTGATCTTTAAAAAGTAGCAAGCCTGTTATTTTTGAGGACAAACTCTTGGTGTTAATATACGTGTATCATTTTGGAAATTTTTTTACCCGTCATAAGGTGTTACTTATTGCTAATTTAGCTATGACTAGTTTTTTAAGATGCAATTTGGAAAGATGCTACACTGAGTGTAAGCTCTGTAACATATTCTTAAATGAATGTTAAAGTTTGAAAGACTAAAATTGCAAAGTAAATGAATTTACAAATTCATGTGACTTTATTTACTGAAGTATCAGGAGCTCGATAAGATGTGCAGATTCCAATTGCAAACAGAACTCATAACGTTTCTTTGTGCAGTTTTAGCCCTGGTGAGTATATCCTTCCCCACTGTGGGGCAGTGACACTAAATGCCATGGTGTCAGGGAGGCAGTTGGGATCTGTGGTGAGGGCCAGGCCTTTGGAGTCACACTGTCTGCATTTGAATTCCAGCTCCCCTGATTATTAGCTGTGTGATTTGGGGCACACTGTGACACTTTTCCTAATCTGCAAAATGGAGGTAATGGCTGTAGAATAACACTGACCTTGTGAGGTTGTAGGAATTAAATGAGATACGGTGCATGTAAAGTGCTTAGCATAGTACCCGCAGTGTTACCATTGGAGTTGCCAGGACACCAAATTATTACCATGAAAATTGATAAGTAGAAGAAAGGAATCTAAAAATTTTAAAAGGAGCCACAAAAGATGGCATTTTTTTTGCACTATCATGAGTTGCGCCTGTTTGGCTTGGAGCTGCCCCTGCAGACCAGGAAGCGTGAGGACGAAGCCAATACGCAGAGGATAACAGAGAGAAGCCATGGGACGGCAGGGCTCAGGCTAGCCCGCAAAGTGCCACTCTGGTCTTCCTGGCATGGGCACAGGAAGGACGTTGTCTTCCTGAGCAAGCCAGCGTGGGGGCATTCCTGGGAACCACAGCTGAAAGGAGACTGAGCCACACCATCCTTACAATCAGAACAAGTAAAGGGAAAAGATTATGGGGAAGGGGGAGACTTCTCACTCCTAGTAGTCTGTTAACTAAAACTGTTAGTCCTTTATCATATTTGAGTTCTTTCACTTATACTTGAAGGCCGTGCAAGAAAGTTACAGAACTTTGTTTCTTTTGTCTACGTCTGGTCAGTCAGACCCTCTGCTTCACATTTATTTTTCATTCCCCCTAAAAGAACTCCCTTTAATCTCATTTTCGAAAAGGCAGGCCCATTTACATACGGAATGTGTTGGTGACATCTCTTCCTGACTCTTCCCCACTCCAGCAGTATTCCCTTGGCTAGAAAATACCCAGTTACGTATTTTTAATTTTAATCTCTCTGATAATCAAATTCCAGGCATGTACATGTGGAATTACCCAATGTCTGTGCATAACTATATAAATATACACCATGGAGTCACATTGCTTATTGGAATAGAAAATTACCTGGGAGTTTGCACACAAAAAAACTGTTTATAGGAGTTGTTTCTGGGAAGCAGTATTATGGGAAAAGGACTTGACTTTCTCCTTCTGCTGTTTTTTACTGGTATGTTGAAAAAATTTTGTAAGTAAAATTTTTTTTAACTAATAGAAAAGTTAGTTAGGGACAGGCTCCCTACCACTAAGAGAAATTATAGTTTCCTTTAAAAAAGAAGAGAAAACACTTTCATTCAAGGCCATTGAAATAAGTTGGAATAATCTGAGCTGTGTAATACTGGGAAAATATGTGAGCACAAGATGGTAATTTTTATAGTAATTGAACATGACTTCCATCTCAGAAAGTCATAAGTTAAGAATGTATTGTGTTCATTCTTTTTATATAAAAAGCAAAGAATGAAAAAGATTCATTTTAAACTAAAACGTAAAAAGTGCTTTAACCCAGGTGTCCCGGTGGTCTAATTTGGTGGTCTGTCCACAGGGACCAGGGCCTGGACACCTCGGTGTCCCCAGAGTGAGCACTCAGCAAAGGATACTGGGTTAAATGAAACACCAGTGTGTCCTTTCACACAGTAAAGGCACTCATTGGCCATCAGGAAAGATGACCCTCGGACAGGTCCCCAACTCCCCAAGTGTCCCTGGGAATAACACAGAGGTCAGCTTTTGAATGCAGTCATGAGCTGTACAGGTAGATGTTACCTGGCTGCCCAGAAAAAAAATCCCAGAACACCCGTCTCCACTAAGACAAGAAAATGGAAATCCCAATGGTAGCAGCACTATCAGTTTTCATTAGAATGATTTTTCATCTCTCTTCTTTCAGTCACTTGATGTTTATACTAGACCATTTTTCCTCAGATACATCCTCTTAGGGTAGTTTATTTAATTATCTAAATGACCGTTAAATATAAGTGATTCTGTCCCTCACAATCAAAGAAGAAGGGAAGAAACAAAGAAACCCATTCCGCAAGAAGTTTTCATAGTGTTTCCTAATTCTGTAATCCTCCATTTTACTCATCTATTTTAAAAAGTATCGAGGGCCAAATATTGCCAGGCACTGTATTTTCACAGGATCTTAGCCAGAAGGCTGAGAAGCAATGGGTACTGTATTTACAACTCAAGATATAGTTTTGCTTAATGAAGACTTTAAATTTTTGAGTTACTGCATCAAAAAGAAAATGTTTTCATTTCAATTATATCATAGTGCAATTAACCATTATAAGCTTCTTGGTTGTTTAATCATCTATTAGACGGGAAAGAAATGTGTAGGAGGCATTCCACCTCAGATCATGAACTGAGAAACAAAAAGTGAGTAAAAATGCTTATTTTCTGAACCAAAATAAAGCTGGATGGTTTATTCAGTAGAAAAAAGTAGTTGATTTAAGGAGAAGTCAGAAAAGAAATTATTTCACAAACACAACAAAATTAACTACAACGATATTTTGTGTGTTGTTGTTTTTCTGATTAGTTCATTCATTTATTCTTTTCTTTGGACTTCACATATAAGTGAGATCATATGGTATTTGTCTTTCTCTTTCTGACTTATTTCACTTAACATAATGTTCTTTAGGTCCGTCCATGTTGTTACCAATGGTAAGATTTCATTCTTCTTTATGGCTGCGCAATACTCCATTGTTTAAATGTACCACAGCTTCTTAATCCAGTCATCTACCGATGGGCATTTCGGTTGTTTCCATGTCTTGGCTATTGTGTATAGTGTTTCAATAAACATAGGGGTGCATACATTTTTTTGAATTAGACTTTTGGATTTCTCTGGATAGATACCTAGGAGTGGAATTGCTGGATCATAAGGTAGTTCCATCTTCAGATTTTTGAGATACCTCCATGCTGTTTTTCATAGTGGCTGCACCAATCTGCAATCCCACCAACAGTGCACAAGGGTTCCCTTTTCTCCACATCCTCGCCAGCACTCATTGTTTGTTGATTTATTGGTGATAGCCATTGTGAGGTGGTATCTCATTGTGGTTTTTGTTCACATTTCTCTAATGGTTAGTGAGGTTGAGCATTTTTTCATGTCTCTTTGCCATCTGTATGTCGTCTTTAGAAAAATGTTTCTTCATGTCCTCTGCCCATTTTTTAATTGGGTTGTTTGTTTTTTTGGAGTTGAGTGAGTTTTTGATAAATTTTGGATTTTAATCCCTTATCGGATATATCATTGGCAAATATCTTCTCCCATTTAGTAGGGTCCCTTTTTGTTTTATTGATGGTTTCCTTTGCTGTGAAAAAACTTTTTAGTTTGATGTAATCCCACATGTTAATTTTTACTCTTACTTCCCTTGCCCAAGGGGATATAAAAGTAAAAATCTTTCTCTGGATAATGTCTGTAAAGCTTCTTTGTATATTTTCTTCTAGGAGTTTTGTGGTTTCAGGTCTTACATTTAAGTCTTTAATCCATTTTGAATTTATTCTTGTATATGGTGTAAGGAGGTGATCCAACTTCATTTTTTGCATGTGTCTGCCCAGGTTTCCCAGCACCATTTATTGAATAGACTGTCTTTACCCCACTGTACATTCTTGCTTCCATTGTCGTAGGTTAAATGGCCATTTGGCATGGATTTATTTCTGGGCTGTCTATTCTGTTCCATTGATCTATGTGTCTGTTTTTATGCCAGTACCATGCTGTTTTGATTACTGTAGCCTTGTAGTATAATTTGATGTCAGGTATCCCACTTTGTTCTTATTTCTCAAGATTGCTGAGGCTATCCAGAGTCTTTTATGGTTCCATATAAATTTTAGAATTATATGTTCAATTTCTGTGAAAAATGTCCTTGGTAGTTTGGTAGGAATTGCATTGAATCTGTATATTGCCTTATGCAGTATGGACATTTTAATGATATTAATTCTTCCTATCCATGAGCATGGTATGTGTTTCCATCTATTTGTATCTTCTTTACTTTCTCTCTTCAGTGTCTTATAATTTTCTGAATATAGGTCTTTTACTACTTTGGTTAAATTTATCCCCAGGTATTTTATAGTCTTTGAAGCAATTGTAAATGGGATTGTTTTCTTAATTTCTCCTTCTGACATTTTATTATTGGTATATACAAATGTAACTGGTTTCTGAATATTAATTTTGTACCTGCTACTTTACTAAATTCATTTATCAGTTCTAATAGTTTTTTTGGTGGAGTCTTTAGGGTTCTCTATATACAGTGTCATGTCATCTGCATATAAGGACAATTTTACTTCCTCCTTAGCAATTTGGATGCCTTTTATTTCTTTCCTTGTCTGATTGCTGTGGCTAGAACAGCAGTATGTTGAGTAGAAGTAGAGAAAGTGGGCAATCTTGCCTTGTTCCTAATCTTAAAGGGAATGGTTTTAGCTTTTCCCCATTGCGTATGATGTTAGCTATGGGTTTACTATGTTGAGATATGGTCCCTCTATTCCCAGTTTCTTAAGAGTTTTTATCATAAGTGGCAGCTGAATTTTGTCAAATGCTTTTTCTGCATCTATTGATATGATCATGTGATTTTTATTTTTCATTTTGTTAATGTGGTGTATCACATTAATTGATTTGCGGATGTTGAACCACCCTTGCATACCAGGAATGAATCCCACTTGATCATGGTGTGTGATCTTTTTAATGTATTGCTGAATTCTGTTCACTAATGTTTTGTTGAGGATTTTTGCATCTATGTTCATTAGGGATATTGGCCTGTAGTTTTCCCTTTTTGTAATGTCTTCATCTGATTTGGGGATCAGGGTGATAGTGGCCTCATAAAAAGTGTTTGGGAGTCTTCCCTCCTTCTGGATTTTTTGGAAGAGCTTGAGGAGAATAGGTGATAATTCTTTTTTGAATGTTTTGTAAAATTCACCCGTAAAGCCATCTGGTCCAGGGCTTTTGTTTGTTGGGAGCTTGTTGATTACTGATTCAATTTCCCTGGTGGTAATCAGTCTATTCAGATTTTCCGTTTCTTCTTGAGTTAGCCTTGGAAGGTTGTATGCTTCTAGAAAATTGTCCATTTCTTCCAGATTGTCTAATTGTTGGCATATAGTTGCTCATAGTAATTTCTTAAAATTTTTTGTATTTCTTTGGTGTCTGTTGTCATTTCTGATTTTATTAATTTGGGTCCTCTCTCTCTCTCTCTTTTGGTGAATCTGGCTAAAGGTTTGTCGATTTTGTTTATCTTCTCTAAGAACCAACTGTTCGATTCATTGATCTTTCATATTGTTTTTCTGGTTTCTATTTCATTTATTTCTACTCTGATCTTCATTATCTCCTTCCTTGTACTCCCTTTGGGCTTATTTTGCTGTTCTTTTTCCAGATCCCTTAAGTTACAACAATATTTTGGTTAAGTAGAAATTATGAAGCTATCACTTTATGAAACAGAATTCTTAATATAATTTTTCTACTCATGCCAAAGAATATTCTACTTTTACTTTTAATTACTACTTTTAAGTATCTGAATATTTTCTCTTAAATTTTTTTCAATTACAGTTGACACACAATATTGTATTAGTTTCAGGTGTACAACATGGTGATTAGACATTTACTAGTTTTAATGTATGATTATAAAGCCTATTCAGAGAACTCATCATTTCTCCAAAATAAGCTTAACCTGAAATCGGTAAAATTCTGGAAGATTCATTGTAGTTAAAAATGAGGGTTATGAAGGGCAAAAGCCCATGTTTTTCAGCCTTTGTCAAAGAATCCATTAATGCAGCGTGACAAGTAAGTACAATTTCATGGCTCCCTTGTTATTTTAAGCAAGAGGCCTCCTTAGAGGGCGCACAAGTAGTCGACCTAGATCGTCACTGACCCCAGGCGCGGGGCCAGAGGTCAACTCCCAAGGGCTGTCCGAATTCTGTTTTCTTGTAGAGATGTGCTGACCCTTGTCTAGGAGCTACAATCCTTTGATACCAGATTTTTATTGGGAGAGAATTTGATGTTAACATAATTCCTTATTGTGTCTGCACAGGAGGAGAAGTTTTCTTTTAAGAACAGATTTCCTGGAGATGCTTCTTTGTCCCCAGGGCAGAGTTCCTCAGCTCTGCAGCCTCTGTGTGCTTTCGCGTCTGTTGTTGCTTATCCCAAATAAGTCGTCCTGATTCTGGGAACTGATGATTGCATCATTGGGAAAGCACATGGGAATCTTTTGATTAAACTCGTTTCTTCCCCCATTTGAGAGAAATAAGCTGAAAATAGAGGGAAGACATTTCACGCTTCCCAGCATTTAGTATTTTGGCCCCCAATTTTGTGACAGAATCAGAATGAGTAAAAGATGCACACTCTAGTCCACGACAGCCACAGGCCAGCCCCAGCAACCACACACCGCACTCTCCCTGTGTCAGCCTCGGTCGTGCATCAGCCCAAAGTTCATGGTGGAGAGTTGAATTCTCATGTCTACAAAGCTAGTGTGTAAATGGGCAGGCAGGGCAGTCGTTATCCACAACAGAAGCTTCCATTGTAGCTTTGTTCAGATGGGCCCAAATACGCTGGGTTTTCTTACCTCGCGTGGATTTAGACTTACCCTGCAGCCTCAGAATTTTTAATAAGTCTGGGTAACGCCCTGTCATCTTAGTTTATCCCTGTGGCTCAGTGTGATCACTCATTTCCTTCTCTGAAACTACCAATTGTTTCCTTTTTCCAAATCCATAGCCCACACATGGGCATCTTAAAATGCCCATGTCAGAATGCAGTTCGGCAGGAAAACTGCTGTAGACTACCTGATGTGAGTTGTCCCCAGGCATCTGGGGAAAGTGTGGACAGTTCCCCACCAGGGTCCCTTGTGTTTGGTGTCCCAGTACGTCAGCAGGAAGCGTCATTTTCTTTTTGGATTCTCCTCGGATATATGCAGCCACTGTAGTAACCAAAGAAAAAAATGTGATCCCCCTGCTAGGAACAGAAACTTCAGGAGTACACGTAGCCATACACATACCTACAGTTTTAAAATACAGGCAGTACTCACCTACAAGCAGCTTGTGCGCCGAAACTTTATTTTAGTCAATTGCTTGAAACGCAAAGCACATTTTCCCAGAGACATGTTATAAATGGTACCTGTATCCCAAGCAGGTCCCAGAAGCCTTTTAAGCCCATAAGGTATCTAAAGTACAGTCCTGTGCAATTAGGAGGACAGGAGCTCGCACCAGATTTCACAGTGTTTTATGCGTCCGGCCACGTGCAGAGTATGTCCTGTTGACCTTCTCCCTCACGCTCCCTGGGTCCAGGAGTTAATGAGGACTGCAAGTGCACAGGTCCCCTCCGCCACCGAGCTTCCTTCTCCGTGCTCAGGGGAATGGGGAGTGGGCAGGAGTAGCCGTCAGAAGCGTCCCGGCCACACTGACTGAGCCAGCCCTTCTCATACTGTAATGTTGCCACAGATCACCTGAGGACTTGCTAAAATTGCAGATTCTGACTTAGCAGGCCTGGGCAGGCTCAGAGATGAGACTTTCCAACAACTACCAGTGATGCCCACGCTACTGGTCCACAGTCGGAGTAGCAAGAGTCTGTCAACATCAGAGGGCGCAGGAGAGGGTGGCAGAGAGAAATCCCGAGTCACTACAGACCAGAAGTGCAGAGCAAGAGAGCTGGGTTCTATCTGAGAGGCCTCATCTGAGAACTTTTTGCCAGGTGGGGAAGAGCGGACATGCCCTGGGTGCCACTGAGGACTGGATGTGTTGCCGCTTCCTCTCGGAGTTCTCTGGCCATAGCAGGCAGGAGTTTGCCTGACAGCCCTTAGCCCTCGGAAGAACCAGGCTAAGCGGGATCCCAGGTGTCTTTGCTCCGATGGGATGCAGCATTGCTTTACAAGCATCCTCTGTATGCACAGTGCCTATGAAAACACAGCCGGAAAGACTGACATCGATAAGGAGGGGGTCACCCAGGAGCCTCACAGTTAGGTCCGAGATCAGTGTTTCTATGTGTGAGAACCACTGAGGCATCGGGAGTCTTCCCCAGCTCACCCAGGGTTCCTGATGGAGGTGGGCAAAGAGTCCACTTTGGAAATCTCTGATCTGACACGGGGCAGTGAGGGGCATGGGCCTGGCTTAGTCCTGTCTCCACCCCAACTAACTATGACCTTGAGCTTGTGCCTTTGTACCTAAATGGTCTTTGACCTCATCAATAAAGTGGGGCTAAAATGAGTACCTATCTCTGGGCGGTGGGGGGGCTTATTTCACTTACCCCTGGAAAGCTCAGAGTGTCCCAAAGGGGGGTGGCCAAATGAATCATTGAAGATTACAGGCATGGAGTCAGACTTTGAGTTTTGCTGCTTATTATTACCTGCGTAGCCTCGGACGGGTGATTTAACCCTCTATTACCTTCCTTGTAACATGCGCATTAAAAAGTACCTAGTACCTCATACTGTTGTCAAGAGGATAAAATAAGTAAGAGACTCAGCGCAGTGCCTGGCATATAACACATTCTCAATAAACATCAGTTCTTGTTACTAAAGTACGCGAGAGTGATCACTCTCTGGAGAACAGGAAATTGCAACCTGTGCAAGAGTTGTAGGTTTTACAAAAATGAGTCTTGGGTGCCATATTAGGGGGTAAGGAGCAGGCCATCATCCATTCCACCCACACCCACTCCCCCTTCCACCAGAGGAGCTCATCTTTGTTGAGGTTCAGTATTAAGGTTTGATTTTTTTTAAAAAAATGTTTGAAAATCACTGTTTTGGAGCTGCAGCATGCTGTGGGGCAGGGAAATGTTCTCAAATCTTCAAAAAGTTGACATTTGCGTTTTCTGTTTCATTTCCTTAAACAAAGATTGAAATAGCAGACAGCGAATTTAAAGAGATAGATGTACGAGTTTCATGTTTCCCCAAAAATAAGAAAGATCTAACCGGAAAATAAACCCCAGTATGATTTTTCAGGATGACAGTCCCTGAACACACGCCCTCCTAATGCGTCTTTTGGAGCAAAACTTAATATAAGAGCCGGTCTTGTTTTCGGGGAAACACGGTAGATAGAACCGTAAGTTCTGTGAGGCTGAGTTGAATTGTCTGGTTATTGCTGCCATTAGCTGCACAGTGTGGGGCGCGGCGGCGTAGCAGCGTCGGCTCACGGAGACTGCTTGTGTTTTATCCACCAGATGAGCACCATGCCGGGACTGCCCACGCGGCCCTGTTTCTACGACATAGACCTCGACACGGAAACAGAGCAAGTCAAAGGTTTGTTCTAAATGACCACGACATCACAGGACCCAGGGCCACTCAGGTAGGCTGCTGTGCTTTTTACTTTTTTCCCGAACCTGTTTTAGTTTTATTTTGTTTTTCTAATGTCTTTGACAAAAACGGTCTGATAAGTAACTTCCCGGCTTGGTTACTATGAATTTCTGCCTAATAACAGGCCATGACGTGGGTCACACCCACGTACGCATATGCAGTTAAATGGTCCGGACCCAGGCCATTGGGGAAAGTTAAATCGTGTCTTCTCTGAATATAGATTTGTTTAAGGCCTCTCACCTCATCATTGTGGAAACCTGTAAACTCATTATTCTTTTTGCAGAATTAAAACTAGTATCTGCTATCGTTTTGAAGGACTGACTATCCCACGTAGCTCTTGGTTACTGAGTTAGGATCATGTGAGAGAGGAGTCTCAGTGTATTCGTACCTAGAGCTGCTATGACAGAGGCTGACAATGGGGTGGCGTAAAACGACACAACTTTATTCTGCGCCTGTTCTGGAGGCGAGGACTCCAAAGTCAAGGTCTCAGCCGGGCCAGGCACCCTCAGAGACTCTGGTAGAATCCTTCTCGGCCTCTCCCAGCTTCTGGTGGTTGTCGTCCCTGCTTGACTTTCCTCAGCTTGCAGCTGCACCGCTCCAGGCTCTGCCTCAGGGTCACACCGGCTGTTCCCTGTGCTTCTGTTCCCTGCGCATCTGTGTTCACATGGCATTCTCTTCTTATACGGACACCGGTCATATTGAATTAGGGCCCCCCCCATATTGACCTCATCTTAATTACCTCTGCAAAGACCCTGTATCCGAACAAGGTCACTGTCATAGGTACTGGCGGGTCAGGATTTCAACATATCTTTTTGGGGACACCATTCCACCCATAACACTCAACTGTGGCCCAACTGGTAGGGAAGGCTCTTACACCACGGGAAAGACACATAAAGATGGGACAGATCATTTAGAGGGTCCTGTGAGTCACAGGAAGGACAGGGCAGCAGAGATGACACCCCTTGATGGCTCATGGTCGTCACAGTTTCAGACTGTTGGGCTGGACCTGGAGCTGGCTGAGGCAGCCCTCAGCGGGGGCCTCTTCATCTTGTTCTTGTCTGCCCCCACTCCTGCAGCCACACCTGCTGGCTTCTTTCCTAGCTTCCCATCATGAAGAAAAATAACCACCCTCCCAACCGTCCTCCCTGGAAAACTCCCAATCAGAAGTTTTAAAGGCTCAGAGCTGCTTTTCCCCATCCCATATATCAAACATGTCCTCACCATATTCTCAAGACACATTCCTTCCCCCAAAACACCCCCAATTCATTCTCCCACTCACTCCTGTTCCTGTTCCTCAGCCCAGCACCCCTCCCTCTTGCCAACAGGTTCTGGGCCTTCACATGAGCTTGTTTGGCCTAAAGACTCTTCTTCCCAGTATCTCTGAGATGGAGCCTCAGTCAGGCTCTCAGGAGCCTCACTAACATCTGTCTCACGACCGGTAGCCAATGTGGGGAGGCTGTGTTGTTGTTGTTGTTGTTGTTGTTGATGATGTCTGTTACTCAAACACTGAAGTCTTAGGCTATGATGAAAAAGGTAAGGGGCCATTTATATGCAATCACATGAATGAAAGGTGTGGAATTGTTTGTTGTGGGTTGTGTGTGTGATGTGTCATGTTATTTGTGTGTTTTGCTGAGGAGTAGGGGCTGTCTTTAGTTTGAACCACAACCACATTGCATATCCTTCTCGTTTCTGAAAAAGAAAACAACAGAAAATGAACTAGAGGAGACTTTTTTTTTTTGACAAGAAAGCCCATAAACTTGAGTTTTGATAACAGTGTTATTTTGGTCATTTGGTATGACCGGCAGGAGGGGAGGGCAGAATGTCTTGGCTTTCCCAGCTAGGCCTTGGGAGACTAACAATATCCTTCCCCTCAAACTGAAAATTGACCCCTATCCTGATTAATCTCCCTTTTCATGTCAAAACCCATTATATTACATTTCTGCCATTTGTTGTTTTTGTCCAGAACAAGTGTGTACATGCCTCTCATCTCTTGGATAGTATTTTTCCAGCCTTGCGGTCCATTTTCATTTGTTCTCCAAGTAGGTCGCATAAACCCAATTATACCTTAGATATTGCAGGTAAGACTCAGGTAATGCCAGGGGACACGTCCGTAGCTTTGCTGTCACGTCCGTGTAAATCCTATGTTTATGTTCGCTAACAAGTATTCCTCTGGATTTTATTTAAAAATTGGGCAGGGGTGGGGGTCAGACACGGGTCGATGGTGGTGACCTCCAACGTGACAGGTACTTGCACGGGTGGTCTCAGCACCCCCTGGAGGCAGGTGCTGTCCCAACAGGTTAGGTCCTTCCGCTCTGGTCCCTGAGAGGCGGTAGCTGAGGGATGGCCCCTGTCCACTGGACTGCAGAACTGTCTTTCCGCTGCTCGGCCCTGCCTCTCAGCCCATAGCTAGCATGAGTTACTGTGCCTTCCCCTGTCACGTGTCGTGCTGGGATCGACCCAGTGAAATAGGTAGTATTTTTATTTCAGAGTTGTGAAAACTTTGACCCGAGAGGTCAACAACATGCTCAAGTTGCACAGCTAATAAGTGCAAAAGCCAAGACTCAGCCCAGAGCTGCTTACTCTGAGTCTCACCCCGTCCTCAAGGCCCCAAACCACAGGACACACTTTTCGTTTCAGTCCCGGGATAAATGAACTTCAACCCATCCTGGGAGATGATAACCAGCTATTTCAGCAGACCTGTAATTTGGGGGATAAACAGGTGATTTAAAAAGAAATAAAGAAAAGAACAAGATAATTGGGTATTAAAAGCTATGACTCTGTCCAAATTATTTTAAGTCAAAGTATGCTAGGCCTATCTCTTACTTAACTCTCTCATTGAATGGCATTTTCCCACTCGCTTATCCAAGGCTTTTTTCGTTGTGAACTGTGCCAATCCTGTCCTAGGTGGTGGGCAGTGGCTCAAAAACCCACCACTTGACCTTGCTTGAACAATGGAAAACAGGTCCGGTGTCGTAAGCTAAAACCACCAAGTAAAGCAAACCTTCCTTCTCAAGGGCTATTGGATATAATGATCCCGCAAACATCCCTTCTGTTTCCTGTGCCCTCTCACATACAGCCAGAAACCACTTCTCCTAACAAAGGCCTGTGGCGACTAAATATGCATGCGTAAAATAAAAATGTGAAATCCTGGATGACAGTCAACTTCGACAGACTAGGGCATCAGAAGAGGAAATGTCCAATTGGTTGCTTTACTCACACCACAGTCAGACTCCATCCAGATGGTTCTCTGCGCCCCACGGAGTGTGTTGCAGGCATATTCCACACGGAAGAAGACTGCTCAGTCCATGGCGGTGTTCTTTCCTTCTGCCTCCTCACCTTTCCTGTTTACCTCACCCTCGAGGAAATTGTGTGAGATTTAGTACGAGCAAGAGATGCCGAGATATCCCCAGAATTTGAGCTCCCTTTCAACACTTCCCTGTAGAGCTTTCACTATTGTTAGAATTGAGGTATGATTCATTCTTTTGGATGTCACCAAATAGAACTAATTCAAATAAGTTATTTGTCCCAATGAAACTGATGCTTCAAATTAACTGTTCAGTCTTTTGTTTGAAGGTGACTGGATTTAGGGGGGTTTGATTCTTTCCCCCTCTTTGGGCTTCTCATTCTGAACCTTCATCATATTTCTGAATGTTGGCAGGATTCAAATGAACATAATAAACCCTGGCAGATTTCCCGAAGAATTCAGATACTCCTTACTTTGTTCTGAGGTGCAAAGCTGTGTTTAGTATGGAATCAGATTGACTCTAGTCCTGCAATAAAAGTTAGTTACTTACCTAAGAATTGTTTTTCTTGAATTGCATACACAGAAAGGAGGTTAATGCCAGCTCATTTCTTCCCTAAACTGCCGTTACAGCAGAAATTTTCAATGATATTAAGAATCATAACCGTGACTATGGTTGCTGCCTGCAGCCCTTCTGGGAACAGGGCCTCTTATCCCCAAGTTGCAAACCCACGGGGTTTGGGGGTTCCCTGGGGGAGCACCTGGGCTCTGTGATTTTGGTCTTCAAACTCTCTATCTTTTCAAGGAGCAGCTCAAAAATTGTTCATCACCATTGTGTTTCAAGGTACAGGTCCTCGCTTCACCACCCGACACACCATCCCTGGAGTAGATTGTGCCCCTGTTTTTCTCCCGTTTCCAGGCAGGGGCCAAAATAGGCTGAAGCCCAAGCTACTTAAATAAAAGATTGTGATAATTAAATCTAGGGATGACATCTTTAACATTTCAGTAATATCTAAAAGATGGTGACAAGTAAATCTTCTCTAACTAAAACAGAATATTTTGAAACGTAGCTGTTGTGAAATTAATTCCCTTTTTAAAGAAGGTTTTCCTGGGCATTTTTTGTTGGGGAAGGGGGAGGCTAATCATCTTATATTTAGAAAAAACTTAAGGCAAGGAAAATAAATATTTCAGCGAAATAGAATTTTTTAATAACTAAATCTATACATGGTTAATTTGTGAAAAAACTCAGAAAAATTTCAGTTATGGCATTAGTTATAATCTACGACTTGGTTGGAAAAACATTAGAACTTGTAAGGTAGGAGGAAAGTTTTAACCAAATGCTATGAACTTGAAATTTTTTCCACCACAGAAGACACTTTTATCAGACATGCAAAATGGTTAATAAGCACATAGTGATATCATGCAGCTTCACTAATACGAGAAATAGATTTCATTTTCCACAATTCAAAAGCAAATCTCTAAAGAACCTCATGATATATAAAGTTTCTAAATTATTCAGTCTTCGGGGTTAAAAAATATAGTAAAAACTATGTCACCATCAACTTGACCAATACTATTGAGATTGAGTTTTCATTTTTATTTTAAAGTCACTTTGGTAACCTTTAATTTTAACCTCTATTATTCAACAATAGGAACCAATGAATTATTGTCTCAAAACAGCATGGCATTGGCAGAGAAACAGACACACAGACCAATGGAATAGAATTAAAAACCCAGAAATAAACCCATATATACATGGGCAAATAAATTTTGACAAAGGAGCCAAAAACATATAATGGAGAAAAGAAAGCCTTTTCAATAAATAGTGCTGGGAAAATTGGAAAGCCACGTGGAAAAGAATTAAATTAGACTGTTATCTGTGACCATATACCAAAATTAACTTAAATGGATCAAAGACTTAAACATAAGACCTGAAACAATAAACTGCATAGAAGAAAGCGTAGGTACTAAACTAATGGACCATGGTTTCAGGAGAAGATTTAATGAATTTGACCTCAAAGGCAAGGGAAGAAAAAGCAAAAACGAATGAATGAGACTACTATATCAGACTGAAAAGCTTCTACACAGCCAAAGAAACCAACAACAAAACAAAGGGGCAAGCAAACAAATGGGAGAAGATATTTGCAAACAACGCCTCCGATAAGGGGCTAATCTCCAAAATATATAAAGAACTCATACAATTCAACAACAAAAAAACTAACAATGCAATTAAAAAATGGGCAGAGGACCTGAACAGTCACTTCTCCCAAAAAAACGTACAAACGGCCAACAGACATATGAAAAAATGCTCAATTTGACTAGGTGTTAGGGAAATGAAAATGATGAGATATCACCTCACCCCAGTTAGAATGGCTAGCATCAACAAGACAAATAATAACAAGTGCTGGAGAGGCTGTGGAGTAAAAGGAACCCTCATACACTGTTGTAGGAATGTTAATTGGTACAACCACTATGGAAAACAGTATGGCGGTACCTCAATCCCTCTCCTGGGTATCTACCCAAAAAATCTGAAAAAATTTATCTGTAATGATATACATATTCTATGATGTTTGTTGCAGAATTATTTACAGTGGCCAACACATGTAAACAACCAAAGTGTCCTTCGATAGATGATTGGATAAAGATGCAGGGGTCTGACAATTAAGTTCACAAACTTGTTGCAACAATGTTGCTAACCTTTTTTGATATCAGAGGGATTATTCATTATGAATTTGTACCAATTGGACAAACAGTTAACCAAGTTTAGTATTTGGAAGTGCTGAAAAGGCTGTGTGAAAAAGTTAGACAACCTGAACTTTTCGCCAACAATTTCTGGCTCTTATATCACGACAATACACCAGCTCACACGGCTCTGTCTGTGAGGGAGTATTTTAGCCAGTAAACAAATAACTGCATTGGAACACCCTCCCTACTCACCTGATCTGGCCCCCAGTGACTTCTTTCTTTACCCGAAGATAGAGGAAATATTGAAAGGAAGACGTTTTGATGCCATTCTGGACAACAAGGGTAATAGGAGGATAGCTCCGATGGCCATTCCAGAAAAAGAGTTCCCAAATTGCTTTGAAGGGTGGACTAGGCACTGGCATCGGTGCATAGTTTCCCATGGGGAGTACTTCGAAGGTGACCGTAGTGATATTCAACAATGAGGTATGTAGCACTTTTTCTAGGATGAATTTGCGAACTTAATTGTCAGACCTTATTTATATACAATGGAATACTATTCTGCCTTAAGAAAAGATTAAATACTGCCATTTGCGACAACATGGATAGATCCTGAGATTATTATGCTAAGCGAAATAAGTCAGACAGAAAAAGTGGAGAACCATATGACTTCACTCATATGTGGGATATAAAACTGAAAACAACAAAGGAACAAGACAAGCAAACAAAGAAACAAAAATTCATAGACACAGACAACAGTTTAGTGGTTACCAGAGGGTAAGGGGGGAGGGGGTGGTAGAAGAGGGTAAAGGGGGGTCAAATATATGGTGATGGAAGGAGAACTGACTCTGGGTGGTGAGCACACAATGTGATATATAGATGATGTATTACAGAAACCTATATAATTTTACTAACCATTGTCACCCCCAATAAATTTAGTTTAAAACAAACAGACTTTGCCAGAACTCGTGAAGTGGCCCTGTGACCCCTCTCAATTCTTAACCTCCTCCTTCCCTTCGAAGAAAAAAGCCTATCCTGACTTGTTTTGGAAATCTCTTGCTTGTTTTTCTTTATAGGTTTACCACCAAATTATTAAACCGTAAACACTGAAAAAAAAAACAAAAAAAACATAATACATCATTGTCGTTAGTAAAGAAGCCATGAGCCAAGTGTCATTACTAATAATAAATACAATGAAATTTTCTTTGTTTAGTAAAGAGGAGAGAGCTAATCGTCCCTTCCCCTGATGGCATACACCCTATGGCTGCTGTGACAAATTACTGGGTGGTTTAAAACACCAGAAATGCATTCTTTCACAGCTCTGGAGGCTAAAAGTCTGAAGTCAGTAGGCCGAAATGAAGGTGTGCATGGGGCCCCATTGCCCCCAGAGGCTCTAGAATCCATTCCTTGGCTCCTCCCGCTTCTGGTGGCTGCAGGAATCCGCAGCCTCTTGTCAGTCCCACTTAACCGTCCTCTTCCATGTGTCTGGGCCCTTGTTATATATTCTAGTTTCCAAAATATTCTCCTACTGAATAAACTTCTATAATTTTTTTCCACTGAATAAACAATAAACTGATTCATTTTTACATTCTCACCTTGGTTATTGCATTTCTGATTTTTTTTAAAACTATAATCAGATTTTTCTATACTTCTGCCAACCCTTTGAATTTTCTTAAACGGTGGAACCGTGGGCTCTCATCTCAGCCCCTTCAACATAAAACCATTGGCTACAAAGGTGACTAGTCAGCCGCTCTCCCACCTCCGCCTCTGGAGCTGGAAAGCCTTTTCCAGCCCTGCGGTGCCTCCGGTCATCTCCCGTCCACTGAGCCCACCCTCCTCTCCCCAGCTGCCCCTTCCCTCCCCAGGCATCACTGAGCTTCACATCTAGGACCCCCAAAGTGGGGCTGGCCTCATCCCTGAGTGGAGGGGTGAGGTCTGCACCGGGCAAACCTCCCTCCCTAACATTTAAAATGTTGTCTTTTTGTTAATGTATATTATGCTGACAGTGCTGCTTTTGTTTACTTCCCTGACTTGATCAGAGGTTAGGGGAGTATTTGAAGTTCCTAGTCCCCTGTCTTCATCACCATCTTATGTGCTGAAGCTAATCAAGCATCTTTTCTGGCTCCAAACCCCTCCCTCATCTGTGGGAGGCCGACTTGCTGTATTCCAGCCGACTTTGAACTCTTGGCCCAATAGAGAAATTCTTCATGTATAAATTCAGATTAAAGGCTGAATGCTTGAATTTACATTTCTCCTGGAGTGAATACATGTTTTTCTTTTCTGGACCATAGGTGCTGTGTTTGTTTGTTCTTTTTAAAATACAGTTTTTTCACTTCTCTTTCGAAAAGATTGGAGGACTCAGTAGTAGCAGAAAGTCTTAATATCCTTTGAGAGAAAGCACCAAAGCCTTAACAATAATAAGGTCCAGGTCTACTCACTTTCATTCTTGTCCTAAATGCATTTTACAGACCTTGCTTTCTGTACTTAGTGTAAAAGAGAAACTGAAATCCAAGGCGACAGGATTCCGAATCTAAAATCCCAAACATTCTCACTCAACAGGATCCTGGAGGCTATGGATCCCAAATTTGGAAGCCATGGAATTTCTGCCACGGTCCCCAGTAAATCTTTTAGGAAGCTTAGAAGGCTGCCAGCAGCATCCCTGCTGACTCAGTCACAGAGTGGTACAGCAACGGATTGTCACTGCCCATAAGTAAAAAGATTGCAAAGAGCGATCCCAGCCCCAGCCCGATCTTGTGAATAGAATCACTTAACTGCCCTTTAATTTTCTTTTGGTCTCCAGTTTTAGAGCTATCATATATTAACAGTTTAACACCAGGGAGGAAAGCTGTTCTTAAAGTCCTGAGCATTTTTTTTCTGTTTTTCAGGCTCCTGAAACAAAAACTGCTCCTTGCCTTTTGGCTGCAGTTGGAGAAGACAGCAAATTTGAAATATACTTGTTACGCAATGCTGGAGAAATGGTGAAATAGGCCAAAGATTTATCCTTCCTTCAAGACAAATTCTGTTTGCAACCGAGAATAGTGTTCAGTAAAAGGACCTCCACCAAGTTTGAAAGAAACTAATTTATTTTCTGTTTCTGCAGAGTTTACATTATGTCCCATCGCTTACACTTTAGAATGTTTATTGTATGGGGACTGAGGGATTAAAAGAGTGTGAACTAAAAGGTAACATTTTCCACTCTAGAGTTTTCTGTTTTGTCTTTGAACTGAAAATAAATATGTATCTAGAAAACCAACCAGCAAGTTTTCAGCACCAGATAAAACTCTGCTCTCTAAAGGTAACTCTTCATGTCGGGGTTGTTACCTGACACCGGTTTCCTGGAAAATTGTGAATGCAACCAGAGCTTTATAAGCATAACAAGAAAAAAATAACGTGCACACAAGAGAAATATCTGGTCAATTGTGAAATCCTCCAACTGTTGGAGATTTGTAATATCCTTTGGAGCAAAGTGCATTTTATATCCAGAACTACTTTTCAGTGCCACTGAAATTTACATCACTCACCTAAAAACGAGGGGTTTTATGCCAGTTTCTTCTACCTATAAATGAATCTCAGTGATCAGTAAGCTTTCAAAGGCCCATAGGGCAAAGAAAGTGCCTCGTAAATGTCAGGTGTTTGGCAAATGTTTTTCCATTTGTCCAACTCTTAATTCGGAGTAAAGAATGTTCTATGGCCTTTTCCCCCTCCCCAGAGTTCTTGACCCTTCTTTGTTCCCATTTTTTCCTACAATAATATAAAATTATGTGAAAGTTAAGACAGAACGAAGCATTCAGGAGCGCACAAGACGTGATTGTCCTCTAAGCAGTGTAAGTAAAAGAGTCACCATAAATATCTTAAATGTCCCCCGGGCACATCCTGCAGGAGTCCTTGCCATTGGCTCTTTCCTGTGTTCTTATACTACACCCTTCACTGACTCTCATTCGTTGCTCTGCCCATAATGTATCTTTATATACAATTTAATTTGTTCCAAAACACTGACTACTCACTAAAAAGCCTCCCCAAGCAAAGACCATCCCACGAATAATTTTGCAGGAGTGCCCCCCACCGCATCCCAGCCCTTTCTTCGGGAGTACACCTCTCTACGTACACAGTGAACTGGTATTTTCAATACTGTTTGAGGATTATGAGGGTTCTCAGTAAATTTGTTCTCTGTGATGCAGTCAGTCAGCAGTCTTTCTCATGAATTGATTTTTCAGGATTTCCCATCTACTACTTGAGTTTTATTTTCCTCTACCATGTAAAGCTCCATTTTCTATTTTGAAATGTTTAGGGGGTTGGGGGGAAGATTTTAGAAATGTATATCCCAAGTTCTTTAGACCGGGGATTTCCTTCTTTGTCTGCTTTCACCGGGCAACTCACTAATTCACAAAAATAAAAAGGAAAGAAAAACAGCATCCTGAACATAGATGTGGGAATTTTAACAGTCACATTTAAGAACCTGTAATCCTGGGTATACTGGAAACTCCAAATTTCTACCCCTCGGGGGGGGCTCGTCTTAACCCCTCTCTACATGTCATAACTTGTGTTTGATTGATTTGTTTTCTCTCATTCACTTACCCTACAAGCACACACTCCTGCTAAAGAATCAGTCTCCACTGGCAAGAAAGATCTTTGGCAGGTTGGTTAATGGGCTTATCGACTCATGATTTGAGTTGAGGCATTCATAGACTGCTGATGTTATTTTAGGGAAGAGCTAGTCATCTACTCTCTTCTGAGGCCAAGGCATGAGGGGAAAAAAAATCACGTAACCTTTGGCATGGTGGATTTCAGTTAGAAATCTTACCAGGAAAGGCAGGTCCAGATTTCTTTCTGCTTCTATAACTGAAATGTAAGGAACAGGAACGGACTGGAAATGGTGAGGGACCCCGGTGACCCGCCATGGCTCACAGACATGTGGTCTTGCTCCCTCTGCTCAGGGCTGTAGTAGCAGCACCTGCCAAGGTGGAGACCCAAACCGGGAGAACCCTGAAGGCTCCCAGAGTTACACACTGGGGATTATCCGGTAACCTGGGAGAGTCAGGTCTCAGCTCGGCAACTAGCCAATGCACTCATTAATATTCCTTTTATTCCTCTATTTCCAGGGTTATTTTGTTTAACTGGAATGTGCTGAATTAAGCAATACATGAGTATTCTTCACAAAAGATATTTAAAGAGAATTCCTCTGGTTTGACATTCTCCAGGGACTGGGTTTTATCAAAATTTATAAATATGAAGTTTACCTTATTGATTCCAGAAAAATCCACATACACATATTGTTCCATTGCTTTTGTAGAATGTGTAACATACAAAGGACTGAAAAGTAATAAGGGTACTTTTATAGCATTTGTTACAAACCTACAGTCCACATCCACTGAAAAAGTGGAGTATTATGGCAGAGCAGTTAGTAAGTGGGTCTTCATGTGGTTCCTTAAACTCTAATGCGCCATAGACAGACCCGAAAAAACCTCTTGCAGCTACACTCTAGGGGGAGTCGACTAGAATTCAGGAGTCCATGAACTTAGATGAAAAAAAGAATTACATCTTTGTTTTCAATGACCTCTAACTGTAATGTAGCATTTCCTTCAATCATGAATGTCGGCAACAAACCACTGTTAACAGTACCCATGTCTGTCGCCAAAAGTCGCTGATATTTTAATTCTGCATTACAGTTTCTGTAGATAGTCACAGTAGCATTTATGCTCATCACTACCTCAAAATCATGATAGTTAATAGATCTACCCCATCCTTGTTATTTCATGTGTAAAGAGCCACATTTATTGCTATAAACAAATTTGATTCCGTTTTGATAATCGCATTTCACTCTCATTGGTTTGCTTTATCATCATTCAGGGCATTGAAAAACATTCTGATAAGGGATCCACACACTTTATCCGACTGTGAAAGGGGTCCATGCACAAGAGGTTATAACCCCTGGCACTAAATGAAAGTGGCAGCCTAAATGCCGGCTCGGTGGCAGCGCTGTGCTCCAGGCTGTCCCTACCGGTCCCTGCTCCAGGCTTCCTGATCTGGAGCTGAGATTCTTGCTCTGGGAGTAGTACAGGCAGCACTTGTCACTGAAGCCCTTCCGAGCCTAACTGAGACAATACAGAAGCAGCTCTGGAAACTAGAGTGCTGTCAATGCACAGCTTGGTGAGCAACGTCAGCCCCTGAACTCCCACCCTGCCCTGCTCTGGGGCCCTGGCTTCCCACGTGGCTTCAGGTGCTGCCCCTGGCAACCGAGCCCACCTGACCTGGTCTCCCACAGCTCCCACGAGGCTTCAGCTTGCATCCTAGTTCTGGGGACTCGAGGCTCAGGGTAACCAACAATGTTATTTCTACAAAATTACAGGTTTTACTGTAATTTACTGGTGAGACCCATTGTTAAATAGCATTTTTTTAAATTCATTAATTTGTTCATTCATTTGTTCTACCAACATGTACTGGGCAACTACCGAGAATGAAGCAGAATGTTTCAAGAAGAAAAGTAAATCAACATGTAAGTTCCATGACTGAAGGGAACATGTTGGGGTATTCTCCACTATATCCCCAACCCACAGATGAGTGGACGGGAAGGTAATAAGTGGATCGATAAGTCTTTTCAGAGTGAATTCATCCATTCTTGAGCACATGTATGCCCACCTGCAACTGGCATCGGAAGTGGAGGCAGTCTTGTTGGAGTCCCCGCCCTGTAACCTGTGGGGACTGTGCTAACGCCACGTAGTTAGTGTCAGAATTGAATTGAATTGAATTGAATTGTAGGACATCCAGTTGGTGCTGGAGTGTACACCGATGGAGGATTTCATAAGCAAAAGGTTTTAATTCATGTCATGAGAAAATACTGAGCTTCATAAATGCCAAAAATTTCAGAAGCCATGGGGTAGATTTCGTGGCCTACATAATGTCCCTGATGGATTGCCCACAGACCTCAGTTCACACTTTGAGAACTACTCTTAAAGGAAGACCTTCATTTTCAGGTTTAGCTATTGGTCAATTAGGAGATTTAGTTTGGTTTCAAGCCATTACGCATTAAGAGGCCATGTTCCTCTTAGAGCCTGTAAGTTTCCTGAGAGCAAACCAGTGTCCACAACCCTGGGCAGACACCATTAGTCATTGGAGATGGGACAAAGCTAAAAGCCAGGGTCCCTAAAAGGCCAGTGTTCCCCTCCTTGGCCGCTGTTTGTGGGATGTTACATACAGAGGCACCCTATTCTGATTATGCATTAAAATAACCATGGATGTAGGGCATTACCCAAAGAACCATGGCCGCTGGGCTTTCCTTCAGGTCTTAGTCAGAAGGTGGATTCTAGGACATAAGGTGGATGTCATATGCCAAAAAGGATGGGGAAAATACTTCACAATAATGGAGTAGGACCATGTAGTTGAGCCTTCAACATGAGATGAAAAAGAATAAAGTTCTTCCCTGTGCCACCCTCCTGTGATCTCGCCTCATCGATGTGGTTCGTCTTCCTAGGTAATCTAATGCTCATTCTTTTGTGTTGCTTAAGCTCTGGGGTAAGTCCAAATATGGCCACCTCACTTAGCATTACTGTCCTGAGTCCTAGACTATGGATGTGTGTCTCAACTACAAGGGACACTCTTCATGGGGTAGCACTGTGACTGTCCAGTATATTCAAGGTCAGCTAAATTCATATGAGTTAGTTGAACATAAGAATCCTCTCTGGGCAATTAATAGAAGACTCCCTAGCATTTAGGCTTGTTTTATTATACTTACAGGTTTGGGGGGCTTTTTTTTCAATCCTAGGACCGTCTGCATCAGGATTATTTGAGATGCTTGTTAAAAACGCAGCTTCGCGTCTCCATTTAGACCTAATAAATTGGACTCGAATTGATCCTGGGAATCAGTGTTTTAAGAAGTTCACTAAATTATTTTCCTGCGTATTAAAGTTTAAGAATTAAGTAAACTCCCATCTTGCAAGATGGTGGGTGAAAAAGCTGAGAAACCAGACACGAAGGAGAAGAAACCTGAGGCCAAGCAGGCTGATGCTGGTGGCAAGGTTAAGGGTAACCTGAGGTCAAAACGCCTCAGAAGGGGAGCCCCACTGCAGCCGAAACCCTGTCCTGGTCAGAGGGATTGGCAGATGTTCCAGACTGGCTACAAATTCCTGAAAGGCCACGGACAACAGGAAGTATTCCTCAGCTAAATCCAGGATTGAAAAGAGAGAGAAGGAGATAGTAAGAACTTTCTTCTTCTCCAGTAGTAGACAGTAGTTCTTACTACTGTCACAAAACAGTGGTGGTGACAAGCATGGCGGCATCTGAGTGTATACTTCACAAAATGCCTAGGTACTATCCTACTGAAGACGTGCCTTGAAAGCTGTTGAGCCAGGACAAGAAACCTTTCAGTCAGCACGTGAGAAAATGGGGGCAGCATCACCCACGGGACCATTCTGACCATCCTCACTGGGCTCCAGAGGCAAGAGGGTGGTTTTTCTGAAGCAGCTGAGCAGTGGCTTGCGATTTGTGACTGGACCTCTGTCCCTCCATCCAGTTCCTCTGTGTAGAACACACTGGAAATCTGTCATCGCCACCTTCACCGAAATTACTATTGGCGGTGTGGAAATCCTCCAATGTCTCACTGGTGCTTACTTCACAAAGAAGAAGCTGTGCAAGCACAGACACCAGGAGGGTGAGACAGAGAAAGAGAAAACAGGATTACAGAGCGGCGTAAGGTTGACCAGAAAGCTGTGGACTCGCAAATTCCACCCAAAATCAAAACTGTCCATCAGCTCCAGGGCTACTTCCGCTCTGTGTTTGCTCTCACAAATCGGGTATATCCTCACAAACTCGTGTCCTAAATATATTATGAAGAACCTAATGAAATGCCTGATCTGTTAAAAAAAAAAAAAAGAATGTACCTGAACACTTTTGTATCACCCCTGTCTCTACTACAATACTTAACAGACAGGATGTTAAAATAACATGTGCTAAATAAATACTTGTTGAAAGAATAAGTAAACCTTGTCGTTCATCTTCCGGCCCCATGTGTCCCCACCTGTATGTCCTGCGTCGCCACTACAGCCCCCTCAATTCCCGATACCCTTTCAGAGCCAAGGAATTAAATGTTTTCCTGGCATTTCTCCCCGCCCTTCTCAGCTACAGCTTCGATAGGCTCCCAAGTCTCCTAAATTAATCCTTGTACCGTCTCAGCAACCACGACCTCAGAGGAAGGTTCAGTGAACAAGGAAGAAGTCTACGGGGTCAGACACATTCAGCATCTCCCGTCCAGAGTCTTGTCTGATAATCCAGGATGTGCTGAGTGCCTACCCAGGCAAGGCCTCAGGTTAAACTCAGTAGATTAAAGAAAATGATCAAGGCTGGGGGAGGGGTGCCGGTGAAATGATCCCAGAAGTCATTGCAAGGATCCTGGGGGTGAGCCCAGGGCGAGCAAGAGCACCTGCAAATAACGTTGAGGCCAGCCCTGGGGGAGTGGCTCTTCACCCATCTGCGGGGGGTGGGGGTGCTTTCTATCCGTGTTTTGAGTTCATTTTTATAAAACCACACTCAGTGTTAAGTCAACTCTTCTCTTTAGCACTCTAGATTTGTGGTTTAGTTTCCTGAAATGCTTTAAAAATACAAGCTTTCAGATACTTTATCAACCGTACGTCATCCAGCGCTTAGAAGACTAAAGGCAGGTTTGTTCTGAAAACAGCCCGCGCCCCCTCCATTTTGACAGAGCAGCGCTCAGAGGAGAAGTGTGTAATTGCCCAGACTGAGTTTAAGGTTAGAGTGTTTATGTAACCAATCAGCTAAACTTAAATATTTCTTGTGGTGTGGCCAGGGCTGCAAGCTTTTGGGGGGGCACAGCACAGCGAATGACATCTGTTTACTCAGCCCTGTGTGGAAGGACCCTGCTAGTTTAAAACCAGTTAATATTTTCTATCATACATCATGTCACTTATGTATTTTACAATAAGGATTGCGAAGGTAATCTTTCAAAACAATCAGACTGATGACACTTGTGTGTGTGCTCATGAGCAGACAAATTTAATGAGTGCTCATTTGGCAAAGTCTTACAATTAAGGAATTTTTCTTTCTCAAATAATTACATGAGCCCTGATAATTTGTCTCCAAGCTGGCCTCCTGCTTACCTCCCCCCTTGATAGAGAGGATATGTACCAGACAAACAACCAAGACGGACACCCTGAAGGGGCTGGGAAAGCTCTCCTGGGTCAGGAACAAGCCAATTGTATGCGAAGGGATGCTTTTCAACTTCACGGAGTTGGGAGCCAAAGGACATTTCAAGGGCCAGAAGCAAAAATATGCTGAATAACTCCCCACTCCTCCCAAGGTATTTTATACTGTGGCCTCATTACAGAGTTTGAGATGTGAATTCCCAGAATATCAGACACCCCCAAACTCAAAGTGAGTACAAAAATGCGTTCCAAAGCCAAGTGTAAATTATTTTTAAATTATTCATGGCCCCTGCTCACCATTAGAACAGATAATTGAACTAACTGTAAATACATATAAACAGAAGTGACAGAAACAGAAACATTCACAACAAACTACAGATGAACAGAAAAAATCCACTAAGTGCTAAATAATTAAGGAGGAGAGAAGCCAAGGAAGGTGGGAAGCCATAGTTCTGGAGTGATGAGCGAGTTGGGACTAAACTGGAAACAGCCAGCGAGATGGGAGCTGGCTTGAAGATCTTGGCAGGATGGGATTTGGCCGAGAGGAAAGGGGAGTGGTGAGGAGCTAAGCTTGTGCAGTGAAAGACAAATCTAGGGTGGGTTCTGGTTTCTGACAAATCTGCAGTCCACGAGGCAAAAGCGTCTGATGGAGCCCTACCAATATGAAAAAAAGAAAGTAGTACGCTATAAACAGTGTTTCCCCGAAAATAAGACCTACCCGGAAAATAAGCCCTAGCATGATTTTTCAGGATGAAATCCCTTGAACATAAGCCCTACTGCATCTTTTGGAGCAAAAATGACATCTTTTGGAGCAAGACCTGGTCTTATTTTGGGGGGAAACACAATATGAGATGTTTGAGGTCCTCCAAGAACTGTGAGACACACATGGAAATAACATTCTGTCTGCGCATTCCACCCCAGCACGCCCTGCTTCTCTGCAGTGAGCTAGGGGTAAAAATGTTCTTAAAAGCAACACTCTCCTCTATCAAGTGGCGATTGGGAAGCAAGAATATGCTAACTGATAAATAGTTTGAGATTATCCTATTTTTAAAAATTTAAGAGAGCTCAAAGCAGCTAGTTAGAACACAACAGGTTTGAAGGGTAAAGCATGCGAGGTTCTCCCCCCAGACGGCTCCCGTTCCCCACCACGGTGTGTTCCAATTCAAACTCAGGAAGGTAATCCCCAAAAAGAAGCTGTTTTAACCCCTCATGAAGTGGGCAGGCAACCTGAGAATTAAAGCCCCAATTTAGCTAGTGATATTGCTTGTTCCTAAAGGAGAAATCAAACACAAAAAGTTCAGTTCTTAGCGGATTTTGAAATGGGAGCAGCGATGTAAGCAGATGTCTTCATCCGTGCAGACACCTGACAGAGCTGGCAGTTCCCTGACCAGCCAGGTCAACGGCTCTGTGAAGACAGAGCATGAAGGAGACTAGCCCATGGGGAGGATAAGCAGGCTCAGAGCAACCCGGATAATCACAGAAGGAAACAAGCGAGTGAAAAAGGCAGGATCTAGTTAACCGCCAGAAAGATTGTCTCCAACGTGGGTAAGAAGAGAGCTTGTGCCCTGCTTTAGATGACTACCAACCTCTCCACACCAGGGCTTTAACCCCAGTGTGACCAAAATGGGCAAGAGTGCTAGGAGGCAAACCTTTCTCCCCACCATGTGACCAGTGAGGACGGAAGTACTATGAGTCACCATTTGTGCAAACCTCCCAATGCCACACAAACTCCAGATAGACATCACCGGCCCTGACACTCGTTCTATACCTGAGTTATAAGTCAAAACAGAGAAATTAACCTTAAAATTGGTAATATTTCCACCTAGACATTTTTTTAGGATAATCGTGTTTAAAATTCTGTGGTCTTATAAGTTCATCTCTGGATCACTGTATCTGAGAGATGAATAGCATCGTTTATGGGGTATATGATTCAACTTAAGAAAACATTTTTCAGTGTCAAGTACTTAATTCTATGCACGGTACCAAGCCCTGGTTCTAGGCAGATGCAGCCAGGATGAGGAATTCACCCAGCACACGTAGGCAAGTTCACAGCTGAAATATAACGTGTGACAAACAGGCGTTTCCTAACCATCATTACTAGTAGTAGTAGTATTCCTATCTCTGCTGTCAAAAAATCCAGAAGTAGCTAAAGTGAAACCATCAGATCAATAAAATAGTAACTAGTAAGCGTTCTTATTGTACACATAAGAGCAGTCTGTGAACTAAGAGCTCTCAAACCAACAGTGAAATGAAGCTCAGAGGTATGTGTTACAGGACAGCTTACATAATGAAAATTGGGAGGCTGTTTATTCTTTACAATGATTGGTTATACCATTGGAGTTTTTCCTAATGACAGAGGGTTGGTTAAAAGTGGTTAATTTATATCCCAATTTTGGAATACTGTTTATAAGTTTGATCTTCAAAGGTATTTACAAAAAGCAGACCAAGTTAATGACAATTTTGTTCTAGGATAAGTTAAGTTAGGTTTTGCTAATATGGCTTAACTGGATTTGTCTGCTCAGGGAATTTTCAAGTCTGGTCTCTATTTTGTGTTTTAACACGACTTAGTAGCCAAAAGTGGTAGCTGCTCAATAATTTTTTTGTTGAATGAATGAACCAATCCATCATTTACATGGATGTTACAACTCCCCAAGATGGCAGCAGGAAACAGGACACAGAGAGAACCCCTGAATCAGATGCCGTTGGGAAAAGAGTAGGCTTTCCACGGACGTTGGTAGAAAATGGCAGTGAAGGATGGATACACTCCCTCACATTGGCTGAAGTATGTCCAGAGGTCAACAGCAATGCAGAGTAATGATTTATAAAGGAATAAAACATTTTCCTTAAAGGACTTCCTCCCTTTGCTTTATTCCTGTATCTTGAACCTGATTCCTGTATTCTGATCCTGTATTCCTGTATCCTGATACTTGCACCTGAGGGGCAAAAACCAGTAACGTGCTGGAGGCTGAGTGGTGGGAAAAGGAACTTAGAGGGAGGAGCCAAGGCCCAGAAAGCCCTGGAAAGTGCCTGCTCTGGGATCCCCACAGGTTGCCAGGAGCTATGAGTACAGGTGCCAGGCTGGGCCTCAGTGAGAGGAAAATCCCCACATATGAGCTGAGCCTTGAGGAAAGAGGGCCAGTTGCCCCTGCAGAGGCCTCACCTCTTTCATATGATGCCCTCAGCCAAGGACCAATGTGAGGGCCAGACCTGGGCTCTGAGGAAACTTGATGACACAGCTCCAACCCTGAGGTAGCCCCTCTAGAACAATCTCTTCTTCCTCCTTCTCCACCCAAGATGCCCATAGAAAAGGGCTGGGGAGGGAACACACTTACTGGTATGCTTAATGAATGAACTTAATCCGATGTCATTTTCTAATTATACCTGTTTGCTGAGGGTGTTTCCTCTGAATGTGACCTGGTTATGGTGATTCAAGGCATCAGAATTGCCAGTAGGGCATTCCAAAATTACAGCTGTGTCCCCCTGCCCATACTCAGCCTGCCTCCCCAGGGATTCGTCTCCCAATCCACACACCAAGTCATCATAGGCATGAAAGGTGCTTTGAACTGAGCAACAAGAGCTAAACTCTGACTAGATGTTTCAGAAGAATTCCAGGAGCCCTCAGCCTTCCTGGTTTTGCCAAGAGTGATCTTAGTGGCCTCCCTCAATGGAACCCAGGATTTTCATAACAACTCTGCTTTCTCTAACTCCAGATCACGGGCAGCTCTGAACTCTGTCTCTTCTGATTCAGCTTTTTGGTGGCCAAGGAGTAACTTCAGACAGAAACAGGTGTTTCTGCTACCCATCACCCTCCACCCAAGTGTCCTTCCTTTGGCTCCACTTGCCTGGGACCATGCCCTCCCTTGCCCAGGACCCAGCCTCCCAGGCTTAAAGTCACCTGCCTGGGCCCAGCACATTCCTACAAAACTGCGATGGCAGACAGGGCGAGTTCTTCCAGACTCTTTCAAACGTCACATCCAGAATGGGGAGACTTGGGTGGCTGGATGGCTCAGTTGGTTAGAGCGTGAGCTCTCAACAACAAGGTTGCCAGTTCAATTTACGCATGGGATGGTGGGCTGTGCCCCCTGCAACTAAAGACTGAAAATGGCGACTGGACTTGGAGCTGAGCTGTGCCCTCCACAACTAGACTGAAGTCCAATGACTTAGAGCTGATGGGCCCTGGAGAAACACAGTGTTCCCCAATAAAATCAAAACAAAAAAAAGAATGGGGAGACTAATTCTTAGAATGTAACCACGGATTCACTCTAATAAGACTGAATTTTTAATATGGTTTTCATAACAATTCTATTATTTCTTTTCTTTGTGTTATCGAATTAAAAATACATTATCAAGAATATTGCAGGGCCGGCCCGGTGGCTCAGGAGGTTAGAGCTCTGTGCTCCTAACTCCAAAGGCTGCCGGTTCGATTCCCACATGGGCCAGTGGGCTCTCAACCACAAGGTTGCCAGTTCGACTCCCTCAACGGATGGTGGGCTCCGCCCCCTGCAACTAAGATTGAACACAGCACCTTGAGCTGACTGCCACTGAGCTCCCGGATGGCTCAATTGGTTGGATCGCGTCCTCTCAACCACAAGGTTTCTGGTTCGACTCCCGCAAGGGATGGTGGGCTGTGCCCCCTGCAACTAGTAACGGCAACTGGACCTGGAGCTGAGCTGCGCTCTCCACAACTAAGACTGAAAGGACAGCAACTTGACTTGGAAAAAAGTACTGGAAGTACACACTGTTCCCCAATAAAGTCCTGTTCCCCTTCCCCAATAAAATCTAAAAAAAAAAATATATATTACAGTCTAATTACTATGTTTCTTTGTACACCTGAAACTAATAAAAAAATGGGCAAAGAAAAAAAGAATATTGCTGCCTTTCTAATCCACAAAGGGGGATTGTTTTGTTTGGTTTTTAATCAAGGCAATTGTAGTATATTGCCTTTTTTCAACCTGTTTACTTCCATAGCAAAAAAGAGTTCCTCAAAATGTTAAATATAGAATTTATTTATAATAAATTCAAAGAATTGAAAACAGGGACTCAACCAGATACTTGCACACCCATGCTTATAGCATCATTACTCACAACAGCCAAAAGGGGGAAACAACCCAAGAGTCCCTCAACAAATGAATGGATAAACAAAATGTGAAATATACACATATAATGGATGAAATTCTGACACATGATACAACATGGGTGGACCTTGACAACATTATGTTGAGTGAAATAAGCCAGACATACCAGGACACATATTGTATGATTCCACTTATATGAAGTGAATAGGCAAATTCATAGAGGCAAAAAGTGGATTGGAGGTTAACGGGCTGGAAGTGCTTGCTTAATGGGTACAGAGTTTCTTTTTGGGTGATGAAAGAGCTTGGGATTAGATAGTGGTGATGGTTACACAATATTGTGATTATAATTAATTAATACCCCTAAATTGTACACTTAAAGTGGTTAATATAGTAAATTTTATATTATGTGTATTTTACCACAAATAAATTGAAAAAAACAGTTTTTTATTAATATGACAATTTCTGGCTACTAATTAGAATTGGCTTGTATTTAAAGTCACTGTAAATGACATTTATTTCCAATATACAACTCCAACTTTAAATATCCTGAGAACTTAGGTGACATGATCAATGTAATCATACTTTGCCTGGAAATGTCCTTCTCAGGCAGCTGGGTCCAAAATGAGTGGCAGATAGATCCGGAGTGCCTGGCCTCGTATCCAGGTCTCTGCTTCCTGCCTGCGTGATCGTAGCAAGTCACTTATCCTCGCAATGCCTCAGTTTCCACATTGTACAATAATAACCAGGATTGTTCTATGGTCATGGATTTCGTGAAGCTAAAATGTATTCTAAGTATAATGTACTTAATACACATAGTAAGAGCATAGTTATGCTATTATTCTTATTAATATTACCATGGCAGAATCCAGATTTTTTTTAAATGTATGATTGCGATTTAAAGGGGAAGAATGATGAAGAAGCACTAACAATTCAAAAGAGAAGAACCTAGAGAATGGCTCAAAGGCTTATGAGGCAACCCAGTCCTGGCAGCTAAAGAAGGACAAGAAGCATTCCTGAACATTCCCGAGTGGCAAAGCTGAGCCTGCTGGTAGCTCCTTGGGGGAGCAGGACAAGCCCAGGCTGAGTCATTTTTAGGGGTCGCTCAGCTTGATCCCACGGGAGCCTCGGGTCCCCAGCAGTTTCGAATCACCACTGTGGGCAATGGACCTGGTGTCTCTTTTGTTGGTATAATTCTGTTTGCTCTTACCATTGGTAGCAACTCGAGTCCTTGAGGGTCTGGGGCTCCTCTCCAGCCAGCTCAGGGCAGAGAAACGGCACACCCAAAGATGGAGAGCAGAAAACACAAAGCGCCCGCAGCCCGAAAATGAATAAAGCTTCCTAAATAAAAGTGACCAAAAATAATGGAATGCTCCACAAATAGTTGAAGGTGAAGAGGAAAACTGGTGATATTTTAAGTCAAAACTATGTGCTAGGATACCCTGGAAATTTGTTTTCCCAATTCATTTTTTTTTTTTTCTGATTCAAAGGTACATTAATGATCATTTAATGGTACAGAGTTTTAATTCGGGAAGAAGTTCTGGAGATGGATGGTGGTGATGATTGCACAGAATGTACTTAATACCACAGAACTGTACACTTTACAATGGTTAAAATGGTAAAATTTATGTTGTGGATATTTTTCCACATTGAAAATAATGTTTACGTGCATTAATTGTCAGATGCCTACAAACCTTTTGACTCATTTAATATAAATTTTATCTCCTCATTCTTATTCATTTTGTGTCTGGGGTTTAGGTCAGCTCTGGTTCTGATTACTAGATTCTACCCTAACTAGTTACATGACCTTGAACAAGTCATCTCACCTCTCTGGTCTTCAGTTGCCTCACTCGTAAAATGAGAGATTTGAAAAGAATTGTCTGTTACAGTCTCTTACAGCTCTGAGAGCCCGAGAATTAATACCAGTACTATTTATGGAGAAGGTGCCATGAACCAGGCTCTCTGCTACACATTTTATCAGCATGACCTCATTCAATCCTCACAAGGATACCGTGAGGGCTGGAACGATTATCCTAATCTGACAGAGAGGAAACTGAGGCTTAGAAAATTTAGTGACTGGTCCACAAACAGGGAGCAAGTGGGATTTGGTTTCGGTCTGTGGGACTTCGAGCCCCGGCTCTCAGCAGCTGCTCAATCTTGCAGCAGGAATAACGTCAGAGCCAAACCACCAAGGAAGGCACTTTTTCCCTGGAAAAACTATTAGCCTGGAAAATAAGACCAGGCTAATATGAGCTTCAGGCTATGTCCAGCCAGAAGCTCTTTCTACTGTGCTTTCTTATTCCACTCGGTGACAATGCTGCAACCTCATTAGAGATGGAGGGGCTGGGGCAGAAGCAGGAGAGGCAGGTTAGTCAGCCTGGGGGCTCTCGCCAAGTTGCATCTTCACGGGTTTCATTATTTTGCCCTAAACTCATTGGCATCCCCCAAATTAGATATGTCCTCATTTTAGTGTAATTCAAATATGTTTGAGAAAACAGGCATTATTTTTAGATTATGTGTATTCTTATTCCCCACCCTTAATACAATCAAGAGTTGATCTCCTGAGTGTCTAGGCTTGGGATTATATACATCCGTTAACATCCGCCATGCAATGAAGAGTCACTAACCTTCAAATGTTCTCTAAGTCTGTTTTGACCAGGACCTTTTCCGTCACCCTTTACCACAGCCATAATTCGGGCTCTTAGCAAGAAGCACAGTGGAGATATCCATGTGTGCCCAGTAGACTTGAGGCAGGGAAGCAGGAAGAAAAGTAAGAAAGGCAGCAAGAGTACAACTCAGCACTGGCTGCCCGCAGACCATGGCAAAGCCACAGAGTACTTACATTTGTGGACTAAAAGCATTGGAAATTAACCTAGGAATAGAGAGCTGACCAAAATCGTTGGAACGTCCACACAACGACATGATGTAGACATTAAGAATGAGACAGATTCCTAACAAAGTAAATCATCACCCAAGGCTGCAGACACAGCTCTGCAACTTGAAGCTCAGCTGAGCAATCATCTTTGCAGACATGGACATGGGACTGAGATCCTTAAACAAGGAGCAACCAAGGCCACAACAAGGAGCCTGCAAACAGAACCACATAGGACACAATAGCGGAGCTGCTCAAGTGCAAATACAGGGATCTAAAGCCTCGTGTGCCTTTCTCCTGAAGATCACGGTGACGAACCCTCCTTACTAGGACTAGGCCAAGAGGAACTGATGGTTGTGATCAGAGCTTCCCTGATTAGCATTTGTGTTCTGTTCTTTTTATTTATGTTTAAGATACTAAACACATGCACACACACAGCCACACCTCTCACTTCTTAGTCAGGATTAAAATATCCTATTTTTCCCCTATAGAATCCATAATTTTTTTTTCAGAGGCTATATTTTTTTTAATGTAATATATGCTCATAGACTCTAAACAGTATTTTAAAATATACAATCTCTCCAAAAGAAAATATTCAACTAAAGATAGATAACTTTTTTTTGAAAATAAAATAAACTTTAATGTTTGTATAATTATCTACATAATTTGGTTAAAGTCTTTAGCAAACAAACAAATGTTGGAGCTGAGCTTTTCAAATTTGATCCAATACAATGGGTAACACATTACCTTTTTCATATATATAAAATTATAGTTGGCATTCATTATTCTTCAGCTTCAGGTGTACATTGCAGTGATCAGGCATCTACATCTTCCCTGAGGTGGTCTCCCAAATGGAACACGTGTCCATCGGATACCCTACAAAAGATAACTTTTAATGTACGTAAAATGTTACAAAGATTTTAAAATTAATCGTCAGATTCTTTTGACAACACAATGCACAGCAATTTGCAGACTTCCTGTACAGAGCAGTAGTCAATAGTACTCTTGAGCAAGGCATTCAATAGCACATCGGTAATCCTGAAAGCTTTCTTCCAGCTGTTCATGTTGCATGCTTATTTCTATTTGGTTCATCTGGTTTGTCAGTCTTCTCGTCTGAGACATTTTCTCATTTTAGCAAGATCTCTCTGCTTTTTCTTATATAGGCTAATTCATCTTCTTTTAATATCCAGTCTACAGCTTCTGTATTGTTCAGCATCACTCATATCAGTTACCAGTAGTCGAAGAATTTCATAAACCCGTCTGGCATGTTGCTTATTTATTTTGAACTTCTATTGTGCCTCTATTGCCATATCTGCACTGAATCCTTGCATTCACTTTTCCCGGGAAAACCAAGGCAAATCTTGACAAAGCTTCACAAGCACAAAATCCCGTAATTTCGCATAGCTTTTGGAGGGATCTTCCGCTGTAATATCAAGAACAGAAGGAGATGCAATGTAGTATCTAAGAACTGTTTCAAGAAGTTGAGCACCATGGCCTTGACCTTGAAATGGAGTCAGTATCAGCATCTGACTTACACGTGGCTGTGTTTTGTCTGGGTACACGTAGGAATTACAGACTGTCCTGTAGCCTACAGTGGCAAAGAGCGTAGCTCCATCCTTATTATACTTCTCAAATACTAGAAAGTAGTGCCATCTTTCATCATCCACGTCAATAAAGCCAGCAGTTTCAATAAACCACACCAAAAAGGTCTGAAGCCTTTCATGATATTCTCGAAAGCCTCTACATGTCATGTCAGCCTTGTATATTTGAAAGGTAAAGTTTTCTCCTCCTGTTGGACTTAGAAAGAGTATGTATGGAGTAAGGTTCCAAATGGCTTGAAATCAACTTCTTTTTCCAGCAAAGAAATAAAATCATTCGTGTTTGTACAAAAGCCAGGTGGAATGATTTGTCTAATTTTGCCCTCGACATCATCTGCCTCTACACAGTCAAAGTTCTCATCAACGTTCAATGCATATTCAACACGGAACATTGCTGACAGGCTACCAGCAATTTAGTATAACAGGATCTTCTGACCCTTGTAACCAAAAGCAGTTTTATCATCTCCAAAGAGTTGATGGGTATATTCAGGAAAGAAAATTCTAATGTCATTCTCAAGATCTTCAGGAAAACGAACTAATTTTAGTTCAATTGCTGTGTTGGTGTTACATTTATACTCTGCCAGTTTCTTCTCCACTGCACTCTTATATTCAACCAAAAATTTCTCCATAGCACCAAATCCTCTGCCGACCAGGAGCTGAGCTGAGAGTTCCGCATTTCCGGGCTGAAGCAGGCCTTCTGGAACCCAGGCTAGAGTCTGAAAATTCCAGGAGGGCACTGTCACCACCGTCTCGGCGTTCTTTCCCAAACCTGCCCACCCCCTCCCCTTGGTAAACTTTTCCCGGGAACTTACCCGCCATTTCCGAGCTAAAATCCACAATTTAAAAGGCCCTTCATGACACATTTATAGAGAGATTTCTGCATTGGATACTCACTCACTACTGAGAACCAAGATCTGTTACCTGGTGTGAGTAAAACTAGGTAAGTAGCATCGTGTTAATTAACTATGGCCACGTAGCACATTACCCCAAACCTTAGGGACCTACAGCGACAATTATCCTTTACTATCTCTCACGGTTTCAGTGGGTCAGAAATGTGGGCCACAGAGGGACCACAGTTTTATCTCTTCTCCACAAGGACTGGGGCCTCAGCTGGAAGGTTTGTTTGCAGGATAGGAGCTGAAATCATCTGAGGGCTTGTTCTTGTGTGACAGTTGATGCTGGTTCTTAGCTGGGATCTAATTGGGACTACTGGTTGGAACCCCCACACAAGACATCTGCACGTGGCCTGGGCTTCCTCACAGGATGTTGGCTGGGATCCAAGGATGAGCATCCCAAGCGAGACAGAGCCAGACAGAAGCTATGTCCTTGTTGCGACCTAGCCTGGGAGTCACACAGCTTGGCTTCCATCATACTCCGATGACCAAGGTGGTCATAGCCTCCCCCCAGATTCGAGGAGAGAGACCCACATCTCGATGGATGAATGTCAGTCACACTGTAAGAAGAGCATATAGAGTGGGATACATAGGTAGTCATGGCCATCTTTGGAAACATACAACCTGCCCTTACAAAATTCTGCTTTAAGGCTGATTTCTATAGGGATGGGCTCCATGGTACAAAGACTTCATGAACAAGGGAGTCTTGGGTGGATCCTAAATATTTGGTGTCTGGTGTCATGGTGGAAGATAGGCTTAGAAATGTATGTTAGGGCCAGATTTCAAAGAGTTGTAAATGATATATTAAAATTGTGGTCTTTATTCCAAGGACACTGAGGAGCCACAGAAGTATTTTCAGCACAAATTGCCATCATAACTCTGGAGAGGATGAATTAGGGAGAGGCAAGAGGCCGGGAGATGAACAGGGAGCTAATTAAAGTGGTCCAGGTGAGATGTGCCAGGAGTCTGGACCATGACATTTATCTACGTCGCTGAGCCACCAGCCTAAGCCATCTGTGCATTTTCACGCCTGTCTAATTATAAATTCAGTGAGGATTACAAATAGTGAGGATCCCTCAGTGAGGATCCCTCATCTAAGATTAATAGATTATAGGTCTTAATGATATACATCTGACATATAGTCTGTAGTCATGCACACATGGCATAAAGCAGTTTGCCTTGAAACTACATTTACTTAACCCCTGGCTATTTTATAAAGCACGGATTTTGCTTATAAACCCCACAAACTTCCTCCTACAGCTTCTTCTTGGACTTGTTAGTGTATTTACTTGAACATATGACTTTGATTCCTTTGTCCTCTTTTTCTGACTTTGTCTGACCCTTAGCATAAGCCAACATCACTGAGCAAGTGACGTCCCTGGTTCTCTAGAAAACGTGACTGGTGGTTGAACTGTGATTTGGGAGGTCTCGGTATTCATGAGGTGAGGGAGGGGCCAGAGGTGTGTCACAGACATCTCTAAGCATCTGATGAAAATTCACAGCTAGTATGGGAACTCCCAGGTGAACTTGTTGTCTCATGAGATGGGAGTCTTGGGTGGATCCTAAGTATTTGGTGTCTGGTGACGTGGTGGAAGATAGGCTTAGCAATGTATGTTAGGGCCAGATTTCAAAGAGTTGGCTTTCTGGTACTTGCTTAAGTCAACAAGGTCATATGGATCAGCTGTAAGTTGTCACCTGAGTTGGGTCAGAGTGGTCACAGGTATTCCTGGCTCCTGAAATGAGGGCCCAGTCTGACCAGAGGCAGTCATGCATCTCTTTGAACTTCAGTTTCTCAAGATGAGAATGGTAATTTTACCCCCTGGAAACAATGTCCTGATGTGCTGGCCATCTGCTTGGAAATCTGTATTTGCTTGTGCCCGCAATCAAGGCAAGTGTGACCTGTCTTTTCAAGTGACCCTGATGAGGTTGCCACTACAGCTACAACTTACAGTTTGGGTTACTCTTAGATTACTTTATTTAATCTCTAATGTAATATAAACAGACTTCAGCACAATTTATAGGCTTGTAATTCTTTCTATCATAAATGCCTTTTTTTTTTCTTCTTGAAAGAAACTCTTGAGTCGAGACTTTGTCAGGTTGATACATGAGTTTGGGGATTGTTTATATTAAAACCATATACACATTCCAGAAACATGCCTTATTACTGATCTGAAATAAAGATGATGAGCCTCCAACTCATAAAGAGACACCCAAAATCATTAGAAGTGCAAACTCTGATCTATTGCTAAAAAGAAGCACAAAGGATTCCTCAAAACTTGCTTTGCTGCTTCAAGAAGAGGTGGGTGTTAGGGAGACAGCAACCTTAGATCAATATGGCAGAGAACTTTCTCATGATATAAACTGTTCTGCAATGAGTAGCACTGGGGAATCTCTAAACAGTGACTTTCCTCTCAGGGGAAGTGATAAACAGAACTGACTGACCATCTTCAAAAAATGGTAGGAAAGGATTCAATCAACTAACAGGAAAGAAAATGGATTTGGAGGTACCTTTCCATTCAAACATCGTACCTTAGATTTCTCCAATAAGCCTTTGAAGATGAAGACAGGTCTGTGTGACTGACCCAGTCCCAAAGAGCAGATCTTTGTAAACAGTGATGTGTCATTCCTACCATGGGTAATGTGTGGGGGTGAGGGTGGGGGTGCTTGTGCTGTGGTACGCTGGGTGTTGCAAGCCAAGTGTGTAGTCCAAAGAACACATTTCTAAGCTTTCAAAACACAGACAAACTGTAATCAGTAAGTCAGCATTCAGTGGCTGAGAAAACAAACTTAGAAGTGGCAACATTTACCTAGCCAACCTGTTATCGACAGCAGGTTATTGGAAGGAAGATTCCAATAAAGCAGTGAGGAAAGAAGGGGACTTCTTGATCCTTCAGAAGCAACTTACCTGCACAGCACGCTGACAATCAGACTAGGGTTGATGTCCATGAAAAGCAAATCAATCCCTAAAGTGTCATGTTTCATATTTTTATTCACAAATAAGCTTCAATGTGGTTACCTGATTTCCTTAGACCCTCATATGGATCAGCAGATGGAGAGTGATAAAGTTCAGACGCTCTGCCTTCTAATAAAAAGGCAACACACACACACAGGAATTCCTTCTCTGTGTGCTACCAGAGAGTAAACATACTGTCTTCTATGTACTGCCAACTCATATCCTGAAATGTGGTGGACAGATTTTGCTTTTCCTGCCCAGTAGAAACAACACCTTTTCCTTTGGAGAACCACATCTCTATTCTTGGGTGATTCTGGTGGCGCAAACCTCATCCCTAGCTCCAGATTTGAGCTAGTGATCCATTCCTGCCGGTCACTAGGATGAAAATGTGGCTTACGTTAGGCTGGTGAGAGCTGAGGACTTGGGAGGAAGGAGGTTTTGGAAAAACAAAGTACTAGCTTTTCCACTGAGGTTGCTGAGTTGGTAGAAAGTAAGCCTGGAGCTGTCCAGGCACCACCTAGACACTGACATCTTGAGAATGAAGCCAACAACAAAGAAAAGACAGTGACAAAAATGGAGAAAGGAACCACATCCTGATGACATTTGTTTAAGCTCCTGGATTCAATCATGATGAAAGCTCAACCTTTCCTTAAACTTTTCATTTCCCAAGCCAATAAAAACAGTCTTTTATTACATTATGCCTGTTTGAGTTAAATTTCTATCACTTGCTATCTCAAGAGAATCAATAACTCAGAGAAAAGTCAAGCTGTAATGAGACATTAGCGAGAGCTCAGTCCCATCCCTCAGACTGACACATGCCAGGGTGTCGGCAGAACCACCTTCAACAGGCCCAACGAGAAGGTTCGATTTGGTGATATTAGGTTGATGCAAAAGTAATGGCGGTTTAAAAGATGAAAAATAAATGCAAAAACCGCCATTACTTTTGCACCAACCTAATAACTTTGAGACTTTCTGATGTATGTCTTAAACCTTGATTTGTCTGGGCTTCAGAGATCAAATTATAGTTTTAAAAATCTGATTTGTTTTCTCATGAATCATTGGGAGCTTGGTCTTTGTAGTGATTTTGAAACAATAAGTGGTCCAGCAGGTGCTTTCCAGTGCACCCTTCAGGATTAGCATCTCATAAGGAGCGTGGAGATAGTTATCTTTTTAAAATAGCGCTCATTTTAACTTGAGTTTTTTACACTGGCTGAAGTAAAGCAGGTTTTATGGTCTCAAGTGAATTTAAGTTTGGGCCTGGGCTACCCATTTCTTCATCCTATACGGGCTTACATAGAGGAAGACTTCATCCTTCTCGATTTACCATGTTTCCCTGAAAATAAGACCTAGCCGGACAATCAGCTCTAACGTGTCTTTTAGAGCAAAAATTAATATAAGACCCGGTCTTATTTTACCATAAATAATACCAAGTCATATAATATAATATAATATAATATAATATAATATAATATAATATAATATAATACAATATAATATAATATAATATAATTACCAGGTCTTATATTAATTTTTGCTCCAAAAGACGCATTAAAGCTGATGGTCTGGCTAGGTCTTATTTTCGGGAAAACATGGTATGATGAAGTGTGGAAAATTCAAGAAAATTATGCCATGCTAAGGTCTAAGGGAACTGGTTGATCATATGGGACCATCTAGACGTGTGTTTTCTCTGACGGATTATGAAGTTTCCACATCACTTCACTAAGTATACACATTTAATTTGCATTCAATTAGCTACAGCAGCTAGGTGGAAGCTGGAGTGCATGATATTAACTCATTAATTCAGGTATCAGAGTGCAAGGTTATGCACAGCCATCCCCTAGATGAATGCGTGTAAATTGCTCTAATCTACAAATTGGAGCACATTCTCTGTAATTTGAACGCTTGTACGTGTTTCCTTTACGACATATTTTCTGCAACATTCAGAAATAGTGCTGATAGAGTCCCACATTTTGCAAGCATGCTTTTTAAGCAGGGGAGTGAAGTGATCTGTTTTACATTTAGGAAAGATCATTTTGAGGTTGCCCAAAGGAGGAACAGAGTAGAGCAGATGGGGCAAGTAGGCAAGTTTTATGATCATCCAGTCAAGAAATAACAGGAAGTTGACCCAGAATTGTGGGAGAGGGTATCTGAGAGACATTTGTGTAGTAAGGCCCTCGTAGGGAGTTGAATAGTAGGCCGCCTAAAAAGATACGCTACCTCAACCTGTGAATGTGATCTTGGAAAAAAGGTCTTTGCCGATGTGATTAAGTTAAGGATCTGGACAGGAGATCATCCTGGACTAACCAGGTGTATTTGTCTATTTGCTCTCTATTCGTAACAGGGCCAATTATATTAACTATATTTTCTTATTTGCTGTATTCTTGATGCTCTGGCCTGTGGGGGCCTACAGACCCAGGGAGAGACTCCTACGATAAGCTAATTCCTAATGAGAATAACAACTTGCCCAGCAGCACACCTTTCACATGCAAACCAAACAATCCTGAGTCTATGGCCCCAACCACCCCCTGATTTAACTCTCTCACACCAAGCCACTATTTCTCCCGCCCTAAATCATCCCAGAGACAGCTACTAGGCAAAACTCAAAGCCTGCCAGAATTCTTCAAACTCGCCAGTTCTAAAACATTTCCCCTGCCCTGCCTTGCCTTTTCCACAGAAACACCAATAAAGGTTGGGGCTTAGGATTTTCTCTCCTGCTTCGGCCTTCTGACCAAACCTGGTACTCCCTATGCGGCCCTGAGTGGCACGGTATACCCCTTTCTCTGGGAAATGTAAATAATCAATTCTTCTTTCAATGGCATTGACCAGTCTGTGTCATCACTCAGTCTCCATAAACAAAACTTCCACCCATACAAATGAGACAGTTGGCCCTAAATCCAAGGATGGCTGTTCTTCTGCAACTGAAGGAGAGAAGACACAGAGAAACATGGAGGACAAAGCCAGGTGAAGACAGGGCAGAGACTGGAGTTATGGAGGGTCTGCCACAGCCCAGGAATGTCTGCAGCTTCCAGAAGCAGGAAAAGGCAAGAAATGGGTTCTCCCCTAAAACCTTTGGAGGGAGCATAGCCCTATAGGCCCCTCGATTTCAGACTGCTGGCCTCCAGAACTACGAGAGGATACATTTCTGTTGTTTTTAAGCCACCAAATTTGTAGTAATTTGTTGCAGAAGCCACACATAACTAATACAGCACACAACCAAGAGGCACTTCCAGAAATTCAATTTTGTCTTTTCCTGTCTTAAAAGAGGGGCATTACCACCAGTTTTAGAGAATAAAAATCACCACCTTAAAGCAGATCTATCTTATTCTACAAATAATTACTCACTGCAGAGAAAAATTTCTCCCACTGACCTAGCAGAAGAATGTAATAAAACTTTTTTTTTGGAGGGGAGGGGAATGGAAGTAACTTTAAAAATGCCTCTTCTCTTTAGGAGTAGGAAGGGGTGGGAATGCAGTTATTGGGAAAAGTAGGGAGATGGTGGACAATGCACAGTTCCAGCTGAGATTGGAAATTAAATAATAATAATAATACTAGTAATACTAATCATAATATTCACTAAAATTTTATGAGCTACAACTATTTGCCAAGTATTTTGTTGATCACTTTTCACATTATCTCACTCAATCCTTCCAATAATCTTATTATTATCCCCATGAAGTGATACCATTAGACCCTGTTGAATAAATTTTCCAGCCGTGCTTATCCGTTGGTATTAGAGCAAAAACAGGTAGAGGGTGGGCTGATCCACAGCTGTGTATCTGTTGGTTGAGAGGCAGGGGAAGGACAAGGTAGCAAGGACATTCAGGGTTGATTCATTTACTCAGCATGATGGTAGTCAGGACAAATTAGTTCAAGGGATGACTCAGAAGGTCTAGAGGGGTGCTGTCCTTAGTAATGGCAAGGTCTCTAATTCTCACTGTTTATGACAGTAGCCATTTGCCACATGTGGCAATTATACACTTGAGATGTGGTTAGTACAACTAAAAAACTGAATTTTAAATTTTAGTTGAGTAACCACATGTGGCTAGTGGCTACAGTGCTGGGCAGCAGAAATCCATGGCATACTAGAAAACAAAAGCTAGAAGGGAGCTGAGATGGGTGGAGGGAGGGGACTAGAGGAGTTTGTCAGCTGGAAGAACAGGTTTGACGGCACAGCATGAGGGAGTGAGAGAGCTGAAAGGACCTGGGAGGGCGATGTCAGAGAGTGGGATATTGGTCTTCAACATTTCAGAAGGGAGTGGTAGCTTCTTGTCATTGCCAAAGTCCCAATTGCATCCAGGGAGCCGGTTACAGAAAAGCGGGGGAGGCCTGTATGTTGGTCCCCCCCCCACTCTCTTCGTCCTCCACTTTTTTCCACACTCCCCCACCGCCCATACAAAGACTTTGTATTGGTCTTTGGATAAAGTAAATGTAGAAGGCCCCGATCCAGGACAAAACTCATCTTTTCTATTTGCCTTCCCTCCCTGCTTTGCTCTTTTCTCTTCCAGTCTCTTGAATTTCCACATTAATCAAGGGCCCTAAGAGCTTGAAGAGCACTTTCAAATCCCAGAGGAAGACATCATAACACTGATAGCTATTAGAACACAATTCAATCCCCTCTAGGAAAAAGCAGAAATATTTAAAATCTGTATTAATATAGCACCAGAGAAAAAATTTTAGATTGACAGATCACTGCTTAGCATCTCCTCAGATCATTATTTTTTCATTGATTTTTCTGTCGTCAACATAACACAGACCATGAAGGAGTTATTGAAAAAATGATAAAAAGGAATTAAAACACAGTTGGAAAATATGAAGTTCAATATAAATCTCAATTTATCATTCTTAGCTGAGGTTGCTCTTCCATTTCGGTGTTTGTTCTCCATGCCCCTCATCATTTCTTGTTATCTTTCATTGAACACAGGAGACTGTTCAATTCTGTGTTCTCTCTATTATGTTTTAAGTCATGGGTACCATGACTATCCAGCTGAAAGATCTTATTTTGCAGAAGACCTTTGAGAGTTCATCTATTTCAATAGAACCCTTTGTGGGATGAGGGAGAGAATAGATAGATGATAGAGACAGATAGATAAATAGATGATAGATAGATAGATAGATAGATAGATAGATAGATAGATAGATAGATAGATAGATAGATAGACAGACAAATAGATGACATAATGTCTGGCCCCAGGATATATGTGTGTGTGTGTGTGTGTGTGTGTGTGTGTGTATATACACATACATATATACATATATACACATACCAAGGTTCAGCAAACTTTCTATATATAAAGGCTTTGCAAGCTAGCAAGCTATAAACTGTTTCTGTTACATATTCTTTGTTTTTTTATTATAACCCTTACTAATATAATAACCATTCTTAACTCTCAGGCTGTACAAAAAAAGGCCACAGGCCATAGTTTGCCAACCTTTGATATAGACTATCCAGATGAAAAAATTTATTTGTATTTGGAGTTTCACAGAAAAATGTTACCAATGATGATAGTGTGTCATAAGTAGGAAACAGAGAAATAGAAATATTTAAAATCTGTGAAATACTAATTGGGAATGATCTGAGCTGAGCATCTCAAGGCCAATTGTTTTAAATATGCTTTAAACATTATGTTTAGTATTTAGATAGTCCAAAGTTAGCTTTTAGCTTGGGGGGAAAGTCTTCACTTGTCTTTTCTCATATCAAATTGGAATTTTATTTTCTTGTTTTCAAATGTATCTTTTTGTCATTTTCAAAGAGAAATATTTTCTTTTCTTCCTTGCTGAAATTTCTTCCACGATAGACTGGGTTGAGTAAATAAAGAAGGACTGTGTTTCATTAAAACCTGTTTGTTGAAAGCAGAAGAAGACTCAGAGCCCAATAGCAGCAATGAGATTTGGGTTCTATCCAGCCAATTACTAGCCCCATGAACTTGAGCAAGAAATTTGATTTCTTTGCGGCTCAGCTTCTCTCAAGGGTGTGACGATCAGATAAATCATCTGCAAAAGGGCTTTATGAATGTGAAAAGCATATATGCATATAAGTTATTATATTTTTCATTTACCATTCTTCATGCCTCAATATGCCAGTACTAAAAATGATTTTCAAAAGGCCACTCAAATCTACAGTAAATGTTCTTCTCTCCTCATCCATGTATCCATTCTTTAAGAGACGTTTATTGAGAATCAGGTACTGCAGTGGCGGTGGTAAAGAGACAGGGTTGGCCCTGCCTTAGGGGATTTATAGCCTCTGGAATTATGACAGTCATTTCCGAGGAGAAGGGGAGGCAGTGTTGGAGCCGAACCCCTGATTTTGTTAAAGGAAGAAAAAAAGGCACTTACGCCCTTTGTGAGGCACATGGAACTTTTACCCCTCTGCTGCCGATCTGACTTAGGAAGTTTTTTATAAAGTTCCCTTAATTCTATATTTACATGCAAAAGTGGTTTTTTATGTACACATGTCTCATTTGAACTTCAGTACACATCTGTGAATTCCTAGTATTATCCTCATTCGGAAACTGAAAATATGAAGCTCCAGAAATTATGTTAATTTGCTCAAAGTCAAATGGAAGATTGATGTGGAAACTGGGATAAGGGCTCAGGTCTTCCAACCCAACATGCTTTCTTTAAATAGCCAGGGTTGCTCACTGGTGACACAGTGATCAAAGGTAAAATAATATAGAGTCCCAAGTTTCATCCCTTATCTTTAGTATCTTTCTCCTCCTCCTCCCCTTTTCCTCCTTCTCCTCTTCCTTCTCCTTTCCTTCTTCTTTTCATGGAACTGATATTGAATGAGTGACTGTCACATGCCAGGCCTGTGCTAAGCCGCGGATCCAGTGGTGACATGACAGGCGCTATTTGTCATGCCCCCATGGAGCTCCTGCCCCCAGCAGACAGGAAGCTGGCAATTAGAGCTCTGTGTGCTTAGGACTGCCATGGGGTGAACATAGGGGACCAAGAGGTCACCAGGCCGTGCAGCCAGCCCAGACCTAGATGGGCAGAAAGGGCTTCCACGAGAAGTATCATTTGAGCTGAGGGGGGAACAATGAGGAGTGTTGCCCAGAGCAGGGAAGAATTTTACACACACACACCCCTCATGGTCCCATGCCCAGATTAGGAGGGGCAGGTAGAGAGTCCCCATTCATTTTCTCACCAGCCATTTTTTGGGGGAGAACCAGGAGAACCAGAGGCCCAGGTCTGCAGTACCTGCATGGTCGTTTGAGTCACCTACAACCCTCGTGTCTGACACACCTAAACATGAAGGTTGCTCTATGCGAACGGGATACAGGAAAAAGGAGGCACCATGTTTCTCTTGACCTCTCAGCCAGAGATGTGGGAAAACATCCACTACTGGACTGCCCTGAAATTCTCACCTGCATGCACTTTTAGCACCATATTACAGGAACAACTTTATAAAAAGGAAAGCATCAATACAGATTACAAAATATCAACAACACATACAAATTTGGAGCTAGAAAACCTTGGATATCAATGGTGAAATGATATTTTGCTTCCATTCTCCTGTCCTCTCTTCCAAATTTTTATTTCTCCACTGAAACTTCAGGCCCTCTTCTGATTCCTACTTCAACCCATTCTCTGTTGATAACTGACCTTGCCTCCCTCTCCACAGAGAAAACATAGGCCAAAAAGCAGGTTCTTAGGCAACTTCCTCTCTCCCACCTCCCCTCCACCATACAGTTGTCTATCTCCACTTTCATTCTCCCCTCCTGTTTTAAGGGGAGAGGTATTGTCCTCCCTGTACAATCCTAATTTTTCCATTTGTGCTTGGGATCTTATTTTCCCTGTTTCCTGCAGAATTTCATTCTATGAAATAAACCTTTTCCTTTCTCTTTATCTTCTCCTTCTCTCCTTAGTGCTTCCACTCAGACCACCAAGTGGATCCCACACAGCCCTCTAACTATTGCTCTGTTTTTCTCTTCCCCTTGGGAGGAAAGCTTTTGGAAAGAGTGGTTTACACTTGTGGTCCTTGATTCTTCACCTTCCATGTCCTCTATTTGCTCCTCAACCCACTACAATCTGGTTTCTGCCTCCCTCACTCCACAGAAACTGCTCTCACGAAAGTCAACTCTTTCATGTTCTTTGGTATCTCTGGTTTCTCTCCTCCCACCTCTCTGACTGCCCTTTCTCAGGTCTCTGCATGGCTTCACATCCTTCATCTTCCCTGTACATGAAGGAATTTCCCACAGTTCTGTATTTACATTTGTTCTCACACTACACATTCTAGTTTGAGGATCTCTCCTTCCATGCAATGGTTGCCACCAAATTCATTCCTTCCTGGAGCCTCAACATGTGAATTTTGTTGTTGTTATAATTAGCTAAGATGAAATCATAATGGAGTAGGGCAGTGTCCTTAAAAGAAGGGCAAAAGAGACATACTCGTAGAGACAGACACACAGGGAGAACACCACGTAACAATGAGGGCAGAGATTGGAGCTTTGTAACATCAAGCCAAGGAACACCAAGGATTGCTGTCACAGACGAGAAATTAGAAGCGGCAAGGAAGGATCTTCCCCTAGAGCCTTCAGAGAGATCATGGACTTCCACACTGTGATTTTGGACTTTTAGCTTTCAGAAATTAAAGTGGCAGTAGGACCAGAGTCCCTCTGAAGGTTCTAGAGAAGGATCCTTCTTTGCCTCTTACTAGCTCTAATGGTTCCTGGCAATCCTTGGCATTCCTTGGCTTATGGAGGCATCATTCCAACCCTATCTTGGCCTTCATTGTCACATAGTATTCTCCCTGTGTGTCTGTGTGCAAATTTCCCTCTTCTTATAAGGACACCAGTAATATTGGATTAGAGACCACCCTAATCAAGTATGACCCGGTACTACAGTGGCACTGATAAGGAAACAGAGTTGACCCTGACCTTAGGGGTTTACAGCCTCTGGAATTATTACAGTCACACTCCAAAGAGAAGGGGAGGCAGTGTTGGAGCCGAATCCCTGGTCGCTGATGCTGTGCTTTGCTTTAGGGATTTTGAATTTTCTACAATTAAATAAGGTTAAAAGACATTCATCTGATAGGCATCGAGTGCTTAGCAAGTTACTAATAATACATTTAGTATGCAAAATACAAAAGAATCTGCAGTCACAACTCACTGTATTGGGTTGAATAGGGTCCCCCCCCCCAAATTCTTGTCCACCTGGAACCTATGTATGTGACCTTATTTGGAAATAGGGTCTTTGCAGAGGTAATCAACTTAAAATGAGGTCAAGCATGGTTGCTATTTAATCGTCCCCAATCCCTGCCCAAGAAGGGTAGGAACGAGAGGGCTGGGAGCGCCTCTGCCGGGCTCAGAGCTGTATTCCCAGTACCTAGTGCAGGGCCTGGCAGAGACGGCACTCAAGTTATCGAGAGGGGAGACGAATTACCTGATGCACACTCCTTAACAACTGGCCCCTCCACTCATGGCGAGGAGGCGCAGGGAGGAACCAGAAGGGTTTTAGAAGTCAGAAATACACTCTAAAGATGCTCAGGGTTTCTCGCCTTTTGTTGATCACAGCCCTCCCTTAGCACTTGGTGAATGTACCTCGCCACCTGGAAAGCTCCTCCCCAGTAAGAGACATTCAGATTGAATTAAACCAAATCAATAGTAAATGGAGACATTTGGGCAAATTCAACCCAAACAGCGGTATCCTCTATTTTGTTCATCCACTCTGGAGCTTCTACTGTCAAAATTATTCTTCTCTGCATGAAAGAAATGTGTACAAAGCACCACTAATCAACTAGTAACTATTGATTGACAATGATCAGCAGGTAACATTAGAGCTCCTCCTCCAAAAAAATGTAAAACCTGGGTTCCTTTAATCTTTGAAAGTCTCAAATGAAGAAGGTCTTCTGTGTTTTCTGTGTGACTCTCCTCATGACGCACAGCCTCTCCTGCTGTATTTGTGTTTATTTTGCACAGGTTGAGTGCCAAGATGGCTCTGGTTAGGACAAAACTTGAGAATGGCTGTTGTCCAGACCAAAAGCTGGTTGCAGCTGGCTGTAACCTTCCAGATGTTTCTCTGCCACAGCCTAACAGAGGCTCCTGATGAGCCTGCTGTCTCCTGATGTGACCCTCCCATGCGGGTCCCAGTTAGAGATGCAGCCCTTGGAGCAGTCCGTCTATTGATAATGACATTTATTGAGCACTTACTATGCACCGGGCACAGTTATTCATCCTCATTGTACTGATGCAGAGATTGAAGCACAGAGGTTAAGTACTTTGTCCAGAATGTGGCAAGGCCCCAGCATGGTGACAGTCAGGCAGCAGAGGCAGCAGCAGGTTGAGCTGCTGTGTCACATAGCTCTTGTCCAAGTCTTGTGTGTTGTTGGGGCCCTTTTGCTTTGCCAACATGTAGAAAGTGTTTCACGCTTGATAGGTGTCTGAAATCACTCCGTTTAATCTGGAAATTAAAGCTGGAGAAAAATCCACTATGGCAGATGCTGCAGGAAACGCACGTGCCTTTGAGAGGAATAACTGACTGGAAGGGGAACGGGGTGAGGACTGGGACGTCCTTTATCTGTGTGTCCAGGACGCAAAAGGATATCTGGTAGTGCGAGCACCGTAAGCATTTGTTAAAGGAACTTTGGGGAGTAATTAATGGTATTTTGTAATTAATCGTACATTGTGCTCTGAGACAAACTTTTGGTAAGTGATTGTCTTAGCCGTCTACTAGACAAGTTAGGGCCTAAATACACAATCGCCTTCCTCTTCTCATCAGAAGTAGGAGATACAGATGGGCATTTTGTAGACATGACAGGTAGTAAAAACACAATGGCAGAAAAAAATACAAAACTAAAAAATCCCACTGGCAACAGTCTGTGAGAGCTCTTCAGTTGTTTGTCCTTATGATCACGTGGTTGACTGAGGGCTGTGGCCAGAGGTATCAGCTGAAGCCCAGCGTCACCAGGATATCATAACGCATGTCACTAGCCCAGAAAAGATTGAAATTTAAAATTCAAAGTGCGGTTTCTACTCAATGTGTGTTAGTTTCGCACTATGATAAGTCAGGACCATCTGCACAGCAGAGAACAAAATCTAGTCCCTACCCTAAAGAATCTTCCAGCCTCCTGGGAGAAGAAATAGACCGGTAAACAGAGGATTATGGGAAAATATGTCCACAGTGTGGTGTAGAGCACTGCACCAAGGGGCACACACTGGGCTGACCTGATCCAATTTGGGGGGACGGGGGATCAGGGAAGGCTTCACAAGGGAGTAACATCTAAGTGGAGGCCTGATGGAGGGGAGTGAGCTGTGTGGAGATGACAGAGAACAGTGCAATCAAGGACCTAGTAAAGAGAAAGCAAGGCACAATAAGGAATTTCAAGTTGAACAATGAGCCTGGGGTCTCTGGTAGTGGGGATGCTGGGGGTCCCTGGAGGAGAGTCTTCAGAGGAGTCTGGAGAGGTAAGGAGGTGCCAGATCACAGAGGGCTGATATGCAGAAGGGGCGCACATCCAGCTTGGCTGGCTCGCACCTGTTTCTCTGCACAATTGTTAATAGTGTCTCTGTCACTCACGAAAGCACCCTGATTTGCACAATCAATCATAAGGCATCCTAGTTATACACTATAGACTCGGGATTTGGGCTTTCTCCACCTAGTTGCATTGGAAATGAAGAGAAGAGAACAAACTTGAGAAATATTAAGATGATAAAGTAATAAGATTTAGGTTAGATCTGGGGTGGGGTCTGGCTGAGTCCGTATATAACTAATAACCTGCTGTCAGTGGTTTTACAGCACAAATCACTGGTTTTGGTTTGGTTTGGTTTGGTTTTGGATGCAGATTCACCCTAACCTAGACCCCCTCAAGCTGGGAGACTGCAGGGTTAACAAGCTGCCCAGGTGATTTTCCTGCCACTGAAGTACGGGAGTTGGGAGTCTGAGAGCAGGAGTCTGAGTGGGGTGGAGGGAGTGCGGAGTTCCGTGGCTTTGCTCTGGGGCTGGGGCCGCAGGAGGAGAGGCCCAGTAGGCTCCATGGGGGCTGCTGTGGGTCTCCAGGAGCCAAGTGGACATCAGCCCTGGGGGGTGGAAGAGAACATAAAGTAAGAGCCATAAAAAGACCAAACGGCACCTTCCCAAAGGCCCCCCCCTCTGCCCCTCACACTAAATGTCTTGCAGTGAGACAAAGGAAGGGGAGAGTAGAGGAAAGAACAACAGGAAGGAGGAAGGCCACAGCAGCCAGAACATGGCAGGGGTGGGGGTGGAGGGGCAGAGGGTGTTTGGTTGTGGGGCAGGAAGTGACAATCTTGGAGTGTCCTACCAATGCAGGATGTCCCCTTGCATTCTTTTAGGTCAAAGGCCGCCTGCATCCTGTGCAGGCTCCGAATGGACACGCAGCCCCCACCTGCCCTCTACCCCCAAGAGCCTGACACTGAGCTGCAAACAAGGCTCAAGCCTGGGGGTTCCTAAAGGCTCATTCTGAGGGGAGAAGAAAAGAATGAAGGAAATTAAATTAAAAAAAAGGAAGAGGGAAAAAGAAAAGTCTAATGTAATGTTGTCAGCAATTTGGGCAGCAAAGGGATACACTGGGCTCCGCTTTCAGGAGAGGGCTGGAGTTCTCCCTGCCGGCCAGCACTAGGGAGATGTTTGCTGGCAGGTTTCTTTGATGGATGCTAATAGTTGGACACAGATCACGCCAATATTTTCATACGTTTTGGCTCTCCTTCCCTTATAATATTATCGCCTCCAATAATTGTCGATTGCTGCTGTTCTCAGGACCCTCTCTAAAATTTCCACATTCCTTCTAAAATCAGAGCCCAAATACTAGCTGCGAGGATCCAATCTGCTCCAGGCTCTTCGTTCTTATTTGTCAGATTTTCAATAATGTTTTAGGACACCACTGCTTGTGTTTATTAATAGTTTATTAAAGGCTCACTGAGGATCAGCCAGCCTTTCTCAGCAACATGCTATAAACTGAAAATATTCTACTCCACTTTGAATCTGGGTAGTTTTGCTCTTCTCTTTTGCTCTTCTCTCAACTGGCTTTGTCAAATAGTATTCCAGCATTTCCCCCATTGTTTCTCAGAGCCCTGGTACTGTCGTATGTTCCTGGCTCAGTGATCCAATAAGGTGGGAGGGAAAGTGCAACCCTGTCTGTCCATGAAGATTTGCAATGGCATTAGCAGGTAAAAAGGCTCTGACAAGTCTTGCACTTGTCTAATTTAGCATTCCCCTGCTTACTAGCTTACCCTGGCAATCCAACCCCCAGCATCATTCTGATTGCCCCAAAGTGAGTGCTTTCCTGATACTGGGTCAACCCCTTCCCAGTTCCATCTCCCTAAATCCTTCACATGGCAAAATAACATTCCCTACTGCATGGCTGATAACATTTCAGGTTTTATTCTTCCCCCAAATGCAACATCATCATTGCTTTTTATGATTATTGTAGTAATACTTTTCATTATTACTGTAAATTGCATATTAATTACAGATAATATAGAGAAGGAAAAGAAGCTAGAACACCACCTCTGTTTAGGAAAACCACTGTTGACATTACCTTCTAGATTTTTCTATGTATTTATATATAATACAAGGACGTATGGGGTTTTTTGGGGGGAGGGGTGGATATATAGTTCTCACATATTATGCACTTACATTTAAATTTCACTATTAAATACTGAGCCTAAGTGTATGTTGACGTTATATCCAGATTTTTGAAATGTAAAGATAATTGAACAAATGGCTTTAAAGATATGATATATTAGACGCTGTAAAATCTATTAGACAATTAGAATGTTTAGACAGTGGTAAAATTCCATCGAGACACACTTACACATTTGGTGGTACAAGTGAACGCTGTAAGAACAGGAAGACTTATTTAAAACTTTGGGTTGCAATTGGTCCCATCAGGACTAAACTGAGAGATCGTTGGTTGCTGATAGAATCTCCCCTTGACTTCAGACTTTAGACAAAGAAAGAAGTTGTTGTCAGTAAACAAACGAAGGAGTTGTTGTCAGTAAACAAAACCACCAAATTGTACAAAATCTCCGTGAGTCAGGAGAAACAGTAGCAACAGGATAGATTAAGAAATTGGCTCATGGCCATTTGGATTGCAGGGACTGGCCTGTCTGAAGGGAACAGGGCTGACTGGAGGCTGGAAATGCAGCAGGATGTTGCAGGTTAAGGCCAGAAACTCTAGATTAGCACAGCAGGCTGGAAACCCAGGTCTGGAGGCAGAAGGGTTAGTGCATTCCTCCAAAATCCTTGTTTTCCAAACAAGTTCCCAGGATTCTTTCCTCCAACAGCGTACTTACGTATTTTTTAAATGAGATCATACCATAATGTATTTTTATCCAAGTCAATTGGTAACATCTTTCCATATCAATTGTTACATTTCTGTAATGTTTTTTGAATGCCTCCATAGGATTCTTTAGTGTGGCTGCATCATCATTTATTTAATTGATCCCCTATGGTGAGACATTCAGATCGTTTCCAACTTCCCTATATTCCAAACAGCACTGTGATCAATTTATTTAGAGGCAAATTCTTGCATGTTTTCTTAGTTGTTGGCTTAGGATAGCCTCCCAGAAGTAGAATTATGTTTCTCGTAACACAGTGCTGAGATCATTGGTGTACACGGGCAGCGCCCGGGTTCAAGGCCTGGAAATAGGCAAGATTCACCCGACACTGGTAAGGCTAGAACACCCTCCTCTCCCAGGTACACGGCAATGCCTTGTGATGGTTCTACTGGTTCCTCAAACTTGGTGGCTTAAAACAACAGAAATGTATTCTGTCAGGTTTGGAAGCCAGAAACCTGAAATCAAGAGCTCAGCAAGGCCACATTCCTTCCCTCTGAAGCCTCTATGGGAGAATCTGGTCTTGTCTCTTCTAGCTTCTGGGGTAGGGCATTCCTTGGCTTGTGGCTGCAAAACTCATCTCTCTGCGTCCGTCCTCATTCACGTGGCTTTCTCCTCTTCTGTCTGCATTGGTGTCTTCTCTTCTGTCTCGTACAAGGACACTTGACGTTGAATTTGGGGCCCACCCAGATAATCCAGGATGATTACTGCTTGGGAGTCTTAATTTAAATTACATCTGTCGAGACCCTTTTCCAAATAAGGTCATATTACAGGTTCCAGGGGTTAAGGCAAGGGCATATCTTTTGGGGGACAGCCATTCAACCCACTGCAATGTTCTTCTAGACCATGACGAGTGGTTTTTCAAATTGGTGCACACACACATAGTATTAGGAGTGGACTGTCTTTTAAAATGCAATCTTATGTGCAACTCCAATATGTGAAGTGATAAAGTCAAGCTGTGCGGCTGAGGTGGGTGCAGGGAGAGCAGTGTGCAAGAGCACACACTAGGTCAATGACAGCGGATTGGAGGGATTCAAGGACTCAAGGACTCGCTGTCCCTTTAAGGAGGTCAGAGGGAAGACCAGTTTACTTGCTGCTCCGGGGGATGACTTCCCCATGCCCTCCCTTTCTGGATCTGGGTCTCAGCCTACACAGGCCCTGTCTGCCTCACCACGAGGAGAATCGGGCACCGAGGGAAGCTCTGCACATGATCAGCTGGCCGTGTGCGGGAATCACATGGAGGTCCTGATTTACAGTTTTTTGAAAAGCAAATCATTCACATATCTTAGCATAAGTCCTCAAAGGACATTCCTGAGTTTCAGTGGGAGGAAAAATGAGCTGCTTTATGAGCTCTTTCAACATGTTTCTGGACTGTTGAGTGTTACAATATGCTGCAATGTTACAACCTTATCTGTAAACTGGGCCTGAGTGTCAAACACAGGCTGTCCCTGAACTCACAAATGACCATATTCCAAAAGTTCATTTGTAGGTGAGTTATTTGCAACACAGAGCACCTTTTTCCATATGCTGCAGTGGGCTAGAGCTCCTAAAGACTGTTGATTCCTGCTGTAAGTGAGATAGAGCGATGGTAGCCCCGTAACCTTGAACTTGGCCTCACAGAACACCCAAACTCTGAGTCCTGGGCTCTACCAGGCCTGAAAGCATGGCTGGAAGGGGAAGGAGAAATGTGGCATAAAGTCTTCCAGGGGTTCAGCAGCCATGGGCATTGCTGGGGGAGGCACTAAGAACAAAAGGGTCGGGGATGAGACTGTCACCATAGGGATGGCTGCGGTGAAAGGGCCACAGATACCATATGTCCAGACGTAAGGCCTACAAGGCAGGCCTGACTATACTATCACTATCTGAGTAGTAAGGAATCAGAGGCTATTATTGGGAATGGATTTTGGAAGGTGCATTACTAAGCTACCTAGGGTTGCTGTCACAAGTACCATAAACTGAGTGGCTGAAAACAACAAAATTTTATTCTCCAGTTGTTCTGAAGGCTAGAATTTGAGGTCAAGGCAGAGCCATGCTCTCCCCCGGCTTCTGATTTTCCTGCAGTCCGCCCCTGGCATTCCTTGGCTTACAGTTGCTTAGCTCCAGTGTCTGCCTCTGTTGTCACGAGGCCCTCTTCTCTGTCAATCTATGTGTTCACATGGTGTTTCCCTGCCTGCCTTTGTGTGTCTTTTTATAAGGCCATCAGTCATATTAGATTATTGTTCACCCTAATGACCTCATCTTAATTTGATTACATTTGCAAAAATCCCATTTCTGTATAAAATCACATTCACAAGCACCAGGAGTTAAGACCTCAACATATCTTTTGGGGGGGGGGGGCACAGTCAACCCATAACAGAAGGCATATAATCTACCATCCCACGTCAAACAAAAATATACTCTACAGTGGCCATGACGTATAACCATAAAGCCTCTGCTTAATACTGCCAATGACAGACAGGCAACCCAGTCTATTTTCACCATGTCCCAGTCACGACCTACCTCATTCCTTAATATGATCCAAAATCCGCCTCTCTTATTGAGTCCAATTTTTCCTTATGGAAGTATAGAGAATAAATCTAATCACTCTTGACAAAATTATTTCATACATATGAAGTCCACCTACAAATATGTTAAGGGTAAATTCTTCAGATATTCATGTGACATTCAAGCCCCTCTTAGGATCCAAGCTACTGAACTCTGTACCTGGTCGTTGGTCTAGACTCATCTTAAGAAGAGGCCTGCAAATACTCCCAATACAGGTGTGGTCTGACAGATACAGGAATCAATGGTTTCATTTACCTCCTGAGATCTGAGTATAACTCCTCTATTGAAACCTAACACTGCATTGAGATTTCTCTTTTGTTCTGGTTGGTTTTGGTTTTGTTTGCTGCTTTGTCTTGTGGAGAGAGGGTCATGACACTTAGTGGCCAAGCTAGACTGCAGACTCAAATCAGGTTTGCAGTCAGCTGAAATCTCTGAGCTTTTTCATACCAATTCCTCTTTAAGCACGTCTCCCGCTCATTACTGCATGTTTCCTTTCGAGCCTCCTGCATATTGATTCCCATTAAATTTCATCTAATTGCTCTCAGTCCTTCAATATAGCACATTTAGAGTCTTGTGAATCTTGATCTGTCATTCCTGCATTAGCCACCCAACCCAACTCTGGGTCATCTGCCTTCCAGCAGGAAAAGAGAAAGAAGAAAGACAACCAATATTTAGAATATTCAGTGAGAGCCTACTAAGCTGGGCTAGATAGTTGTTTCTTTTTCACTGATGTCAGCACACGCACAGAAAAGTGCACAAACATAAATATACAGTTCAGTGAATTATCACAAAGCAAACACCTGGGTAACCACCCATGTCAAGAAAGAGAACATTAGGCTGGGAATGTTTGAATAAGCATTTTTCTTTAAATCCTCAGACCTGTTTGGTAATTATTATTAAACCTGGTCTACAGATGATGAAACAGACTCAGAAAGGTGAAATGGCATGACCAGCATCCCACAGCTGGGAAATAATACGCGTATTGTGCAGACTGACTCCCCACACTGTCTTCCCACTGTTGACACTAGACTTGAAGAACGAGAGATGTGGCCACCTACCCAAATGAGGGGGGCAGAAGGGCATCCTGTGCAGGACAAACCAGAACCAAGGCAAGCAGACAGGTGGCATGGACAGGGCGCAGGTAATCCAGCGTTCCTGGAGCACAGGATTCTGGGAGGAGAATAGTGGCTAGAAATCAGGCCAGATTTGGTTAGGTGCACAAATCTGGACGTCATTCTCTACCAGTAGAAAAGCCACTGAAGCTTTTGAAAACTTTTCTTTAGGATAAAAGAACTCATTTTAAACAACAGTATCCTACCAGGAACATCCTACCAGGTTGGCAGGCTGTTCAAACTCCTATTGCTTACTCAAGGTTTCTGGAAGTCTTGGAAAAGTAAGATCTGAGACTTCTGGGGATTAGATTTTGGGGAATGAGAGGGAGTAAAAGAAAAAGACAAGATAAGCCTTTAGGAGGCTGGCCAAGAGGCAGCCTGGGGGGCTAGAGAAGGCTGACTGCAGGGTCTGTGCCTCCTGCCGGGAGAAACAACACTGTTACAAATGGAAAATATGACATGGTCTTAGCCTTTTAAGTAAACAAGTATTTCTAGTAAAGTAAAATGTCAACCTCAAGGTAAGTAACGTCAAATTAGTATCACCCAGGGAACAAGCAAGATTTATTACAGCAGTGTGTGCGTAAAACTCAGCGACATAGGTTTCGGGGTTCCCATAGTGACCTGGGCAGCTAACCATTTCTCGTTAGGCTAGTGTGGAGATTGGTCACTTTCTATGCAGACTAAAGAACTGATCTAACAAAGGAAGGAAAGAAATGGGCATTTCTTTGACTATACAAAAAAACAGGGACAAGTGACACAATTGTTTTGGGGTGTGTGTGTGTGTGTACCAGTTTTACAACTTGTAGGAATGAATGAAGACCAGCCAAATGAGAACAAGCAAAGCCTATTTATTCAGAGCTTGCTATAGGAAGGGAGGAAGCCACTGTCACTTGGGTTTGGTAGAGACTCAAAGGCAGCAAGAGGACAGGGAAGTCTTCAGAAGTGCCCTAATGGAGACTGTTGGCATGGGAAGCTGTAGGCAGCTAAGTAGAAATGGGGTATCCTATGTGATTGCTTAGGGGTGCAAATTTGGCGTTCTTTGGTGGTCCTAAGTTGGAAGCTGGACAAAAATTAAAGGAGCTGTCAGTTATCAATCAAGTCCTGTCCTGTTGGGGCCAATTGTTACAGAAGTTATTATTTAGCTTCCTGGATTGTTCCTAGAGATAGTTTGTTTTCCTACAAGCCTGACTTATAACAGGCGGGCTTCCTTGGCTCTTTATTGTAGATAAGGGGTTGGTTTCCTGGGCAAGTTGCTACAGGTTGTAGGTCAGAGTTCTAGTTTTATATATAGTCTGGCCATCATCCATATATTCAGTCTTTCATAATGAAGTAGGTGAAGAAATGATTTTTTTCTCAAATGGGAGTGGGCAAGGCAATAAAGGCAGGTGAGTGGGTAAGGGAGAAAACTGCTTGATGATGGATGGGAACCATCTCGGAGAAGTGGGAACACAGCTTTTTTTAAAAAAGAGCCAATAATCCTTTGTGGCCAGAGCACAGGAGGGGAAGTGATAGATGATGGTGGTAGGTCATGACGAGCCTTGAATACAAGACCAAGGAGTTGGGAGGTGATGCTGAAGACAGTGGGGGGCCACCACGAACTTTCCAACAGGGTTAATGGGGGTTCCAAAGTGGGATTCTAAAAGATTAGTCTGGAGATGAATTTAGAACACCAGACTAATCACATTATTCTCCTGTTTAAACTGTCTGGAATATTCTCTTCTTCTTTCCCTCCTCTGTCTGATAAACTTGTCTTCCTCCTAAATGGAGCACGACTTCCTCTGTGAAGCTTTCTGAAACCCTCTAGGGTTGAGTTATTCAGTCCCTTTTGGAACCTTAAGGTATTTCCCACTATCCTAACTACAGCACCTCTCTCACAGATAGAATTCAATGTCCTGGATTATCCCCCTCATTAAAGCCTTGTCCTGAGAGGAGGACTATGCTTTATTCATCTTTGTACTTCCACTGATTAGCAAAGTGCCTGGAAAAAGTAGGCATTCAAATCTGTGTGCTGTTGAGGTGGTTGACTGGGTTAGAGGAAGACTTGACAAATGGAGATGCTGGAGGCAGAGGCTGGGCTGGAGGGGAGGGGGCGGGACTAGGGTAGTAGTGGTGGGAATGGAGTTATTTGGGACAGCGGCTCCTAAACCCTGGAATCATCATATCACATACTGGGTGGGTAGGGGAGGCCTGTAAATGAAGATCCGCAGGCCACCTCTAGATCTATGGACTCAGAATCTCCCACAATGGGATCTCAAATCTGAATTCACTTAAAGTTCTCTTAGGTGATTCTGATACTCAGCCAAGGTTGGGAAACACTGACATAGGTGATAGGATAATATTTGGGTGAGTCACAGGAGACTGGGATCAAAGGAAAAAGAAAGAGTTGTCTAGGCCCTAGCCTTGATCACCAAGGAAGATGGTAATGCCATTAACGGAGGGAGTGGGTCTTGGAGAAGGCAGGGGGTTCAGCTGCTTCACAAGTTGGGTGTGAGGTACACACTTGTATTCAGATGAAGATATCCCTTCAGCCGCTGGAAATCAGGCCTGGGGCCCAGTAGAACAGTTTGTCCCTTACAACCTTGAGAATTTGACATTTTAGTAGAAAAAAGATCATGCTCCCATAATCACTCTGCTCTGTAGGTTAGCAGAGGGGAATAAAAGTTGCTTTTACTTTCTAGAATGGATTTAGCCAAACAATCAGTACCAATAATCGAAGGAGAAAAGTATGTTTAATGGGCACACTATAGTCCTGCAGTAAATTAGCATTTGTGAAGTTGCTTGTTGCTCACAATTAAACAAGTGCTTTAAAAGAAATTAAAGGAAAGATATCTTTGTTAAAATATGAGCTTTAAAAATGGTTGCTTTACAGATTGGTGCAGCCACTATGGAAAACAGCATGGAGGTATCTCAAAAATCTGAAAATGGAACTACCTTATGACCCAGCAATTCTACTCCTAGGTATCTATCTGGAGAAAACTCTAATTCAAAAAAATTTATGCACCCCTATATTTGTTGCAGCACTATACACAATAGCCAAGACATGGAAACAACCGAAATGTCCATCGGTAGATGACTGGATTAGGAAACTGTGGTACATTTATACAATGGAGTATTACGCAGCCATAAAAAAAATAAATCTTACCATTTGCAACAATATGGATGGACCTAGAGAACATTACGCTAAGTGAAATAAGTCAGACAGAGAAAGACAAATACCATATGATCTCACTTATATGTGGAATCTAAAGAAAAGAATAAATGAATGAACTAATCAGAAACAGTCTCAGAGACATAGAGGGAAAACTGAGGGTTGCTAGAAGGGAGGGGGGTGGGGATGAGGGAGAAGGTGAGGGGATTAGAAAGCACAATTGGTAACCACAAGATGGCCATGGGATACGAAAGTCAATTTGGGGAATGTAATAAATAATGTTGTAAAGATTTTGTAGGGTATCCGATGGACACTTGTCTCATCAGGGAGACCACCTCAGGGAAGATGTAGATGCCTGATCACTGCACTGTACACCTGAAGCTGAAGCTGAACAATAGTGAATGTCAACTACAATTATATATATATATATGTCAACTGTAATTTTATATATATATATTTACAAGAAGTGGAGTACAGCATTAAGAATAGAGACAGCGGAAATGTAATGGCTGTATGCGATGTCACAGAGGGGTAATTGATGTGGGGAAAGGGGTTATCACTGTGTGAGGGATATAAATGATAAATGTCTAACTATTACATTGTTTTGTACACTGAAACTAATAAAAAATAATAATAATTTAAAAAATGGTCGCTTTTAAACTCCAGTTAATGTTACTACTTGATTTGAAAGTCTGTTTTTATAAATAAATAAATCCTGGATCCATAAGTGAATACTAGATCCCCCACATACACCAAAAGGACCAAAACCATGTATGCAAAAACATCTGACCTGATCAATTTTCAAATGAATCTGAAATTATTATTTGAATTCAGATTTAGTAAATGTCATGGGTCATTGCCCTGAGGCACAGATATAAAGCCAATCTACTGAATTACACAAAATAAGGAAGGAATAGAATCATTTCTCTGGTGAATATTAACAAGCATTGGAGCCCATCTGGATAATTTACATCAAAATCAGATTGTTCCTCTCATGAATTATATTCTTATAGTGGACATCTATAATATTGTCTGTTCTATTCCCTGCTCCACTTGCCCTCATCTACATGTCTACTGCAGAAACTGCTTTGTTTTGGGGGGACTCCATCCCACTGGCCAAAGTTTACTGGTCCATGACAAGGCACCTCTATTCCCCTGGGTTGCTGGCTCTCTCCCATAGGGAGTCTGCCTCTGAGATCTAGCATTGCAGGCAGCCTTTTTCTAGTGCTAGAACGTTTAAGGGAAAAACTTGGGAACCGACAACAGCCATGTTACCCACCATTAGGAGAAATCCTTTCAACAAACAGAATGAAGCCCAAAGAAGAGAATGAGAGAAATCTTGACCCACTCAAGCCCTTTGTTCCAGTAGCATCTGAAGTCAAACTGCAACCCTGACCTCTCGCAATCTGATTGGTTCTTTCTTCTTTTGACTCCATAACCCAGGGACTCCTTTTAGCCTAATCTAGAGGAAAATGGGTTTCTAATCTCTTGAAACCGAGTACCAAGAGTAATAATGTACCATTTCATACAAGTTTTCTTTCCAGTTCAATCTCTGAGAGCTTAACTTGTCTTAGATACAAATAGTTGTAACAGGGATTTATGAGATGAGATGGTCTCTCTTATGGATTGAATTGAGTCTCCCAAAAAAAACATGTTGAAGTCCTAATTCCCAGTGCCTCAGAATTTGACCTTCTTTGGAAATAGGGTCATTGAAGATGTAATTAGTTAAGATGAAGTCATATTGAAGTAAGAGTAGACCTTTGATCCAATATAACTGATGTTTTTATAAGAAGAGAAGAGACAGAGATGAAAAGGGAGGAGACAGCCACGTGATGACAGAGGCAGAGAGCAGAGCGAGGCAACTACAAGCCAAGGAATGCCAAGGATTTTCAAGTATTGCTGGCTGTTCCCAGAAGGTAGGGAAGAAGCAAGAAAGCATTCTCCCCTACAGGGTTCAGAGACGAGCACAGCTGAAACTTGGGTTTCGAATTTCTAGCCTCCAGAACTGTGGGAAAATAAATTTCTGTTATTTTTAAGCCACCTACTTTATGGTATCAGGTTGGTGCACAAGTAATTGCGGTTTTTGCAATTAACCTTTTAAACCGCAGTTACTTTTGCACCAACCTAATACTTTGGTTGGCAGCCCTCAGAAACTAATAGTCTCGAAGACACTTTCTACCTAGAAATTGCACTGCTTCAGTGTTCTTGTGAGGTTAAGAAGGGACAAAAAATACCAAGCTCTTTTCCTTTCTGTGTTCAGGAAATGAACACCTAAATCAATGGGGGCTGGAGCGGATTACCAAGGGGAAAAAAGGCTGTGGGATTATAGACTTTTCTTATAATGCTTTATATCCCATAGGTGTCAAATAGAGGTTATAGACTGACATGTGGCTAAGTATATACTTCAGACAGTACCTGACAGAGTAAATGCTGAAAAACGGCCATTCTCCTCGTATGTAATCAAAGAACGGACAGAAATATACAGATGGTCCCCAACTTATGATGATTTGATTTAAGAGTTTCTGACTTGACAGTGGTGTGAAAGCGACACACATTCAGTAGAAACTGTACTTTGAACTTTGAATTTTGATATTTTCTCGAACTAGAGACACGTGGTACGATACTCTCTTGTGATGCTGGGCTGTGATGGCAAGCTACAATGGGGGTAATCACCAACGTTCTACCGTGCACTATGTTACCAGTATTTGTGGGCATTGTGTTTTGTGTTTTTACATCCCGTCATGTCTATAAAACACCCATTTGTGCCTGTTGTTTCAGGTGGGAAGAGGCAGGCAGTTACCCTAAGATGAAACTCAAGATAATCGCCCAACTGTAGCTAATGTAAGTGTGCTGGGCACCTTTGCGGTAGGTCAGGCTAAGCTTTGATGTTGGTAGGTTAGGTGTGTTCAATGCATTTTCGCAATATTTTCAACTTACTATGAGTTTATCAGAACATAACCCCATCGTAACTTGAGGAACACCTGTATTCAAAAGAGTTTTGCTATGAGCTTTACAACGCACCCCAAACCCTAGCCCAGCTCAGTAGTGCTTGCTTCCACTCCTTTTTCAGATTTTTGCCAAAGTGCCAGGGTATTAAGGACTCCACTTTAAGAAACATTTATTCTGAATGTTTTGCTTTATCTAAAAACATGAATTCCACTTGGTTTCTGCTATGTTGTCTTAATCAGAGGGAAGCCTAGTAGGAAATAAATAAATAAGTAAATAAATAGTTAGCCTTCATAGCTGCCACCCCTCACCCCAATGGGGCAATTTCTTACACGTTTTCTAGTATTTAGAAACTGTGCGAGTGTGATCACAAGTAGATTTTCACACAAATGTAAGGTGAGAATAAAGTGGTTTATTGTCCTGTGAGCAAATCTTCAAGTCCATGCTTTTTCAACCATCCCAGTATAAGAAGTTAACCGTATTTATACAACATAAATCTGGGTGTTTCAGAAAACTTTAAATTGTTCCTGCTAATAAGAAGTGGGCAGGTCAGGACTACACGTCTCCAAAAAAATTGGGGAGATAGATTTGTCAAGACGTTTAAAAACTTTTTTTTAACAATTACTTTTAACTTTTTCTAAAGTAAGTAGAAAAGCAGTATGTCAATTGATATATTTGAGCTTCTTTTAAAGAGATGGTATTAGTCTTCTAGGGCTCCCATAACAATATACCACAGAGTAAGTGGCTTAAACGACAAAAATGTATGTCGCACAGTTCTGGAGGCTGGAAGTCCGAAATCAAGGTGTTAGCAGGATTGGTTTCTTCTGAGGCCTCCCTCCTTGGCTTGTAGATGGCCATCTTCTCCCTGCATCTTCACAAGGTCTTCTTTCGGTCTGTCTGTATACTAATCTCCCCTTCTTATAGGGTTATCAGTCATAATGCATTAACCACGCCCCCTCTGCCAATTTATTTTAACTTCATCACTTCTTTCAAGATCCTATCTTCAAATGCAATCACATTCTGAGGTACTGGGGATTAGCACTCCAAAATAAGAATTTTGGTGGAACATAACTCAGCTCCTAACAGAGATCTGGCAGCAGTTAGACTTAAGTTCAACCTCCTTGAACAACAACAAAACTAAAATCAAAATAACGGTAATTTAAACAGATACAACTCTTTGTTTCTCTCATGAAAGACTGGAAGTAGGCATTTGAGCCAGTATGGAAGCTCCGTGGTCATCAAGGGCCCAGGATCCTGCTGTCCTACCACAGCTGTCCCACCTTGAGTGCCACTTTAGGGCCCAAGACAGATCTTTAAGCTTCGGCGTTTGCATTTTTGTTTGTATTTCAGCCCGCAGGAAGGATGAAGAGGAGGAGGGTGCCCTTTCCTTTTGGGTGGAGCCTTCCTAGAAATATGACGCCATACTTCTGCTTTTATGTCATTGACTAGTCATTCTACCTGCAAGAGAGGTAAGGAAATGCAGCTTTTTTTCTAGGCAGCAGTGTGTCCAGTTAAAATATCAGGATTAATTTATAAAAAAGGATGGCTATTGGGAAGCAACCAAAAGTCTCTGTTACAGGTTAAATAATAATAATGTGACTTTGCACTTCTAAAGCTTCTCCAAGAATGAATATATATATATATATATATATATATATATATATATATATATATATACACACATATATATATATACATATATATGCACACACACACACACACACACACACACACATCCTACCAAAGAAAAGAAGGGGAAAAATATCCTATATTTCTATAGTGATAGGAATTATTTGGGGGCAGATCCAACCATACTGTTCAGTAGGGCCCCAGAGTCCTATTCTCCATTTGGTAAACTGGCCAAGGTCAGAGCTGTCCCTGGAACAGAACCACATGGAGAGAGACCCTGGCCTCACAGCTCTGTGTTCTGAACCAACCACACTCGTAGAGATCTAGGATTTTCAAGCTCTGGCTCTCACCCCAGCCGTGGTGAACCTTTCAGAATTCATTGGTTTCACACCCCCACACCTTTGCTCAACTGGTTCACTCCTTGGAGAGCACCATTCCCTTCACCCACATCTGTCTGGTAGACACTGGTTTAAATTTCAAGACTCAGCCAATTCCCCACACCAGAGGCCTTTGTTCCTTCTGTATCTCATACACATCTTTCAACTTAACAGTACATGTTTTTGTTATCTCTCACATAAGTGTTTCCTATCTAAACTGTGAACTTTTTGAGATCAGGGACCATATCTTATTCATCTTTATGTCCTCAGCCATGTAATACATGATGAATGACTGAATCTTAGAATTAGAAGGGATCTAGACCTAAATCTACTCTACCACAGCTCTCACAGTCACTCAGTGCTACGTGAATCCCAGCAATGACTGGGAGCTCATCAGACCATAGTTACCCATTGTATTGATTAGGCTACTGAATGCTAATGAATAAGGAAACAAATTTTGTTACCTCTTCAGTGGGTATCTAGCTGGGTATTCCATTTGTATTCAGATACAAAGTTTTACTTATACCAGAAAACTAACAAATGCTTTCATTGTATTTTCATAGGATCAATACAAACAAGCAAACAAATACATTTCTGATTCTGGGCCTGCCAATTATTCCTTTATTCATTTAATAAGTATTTAAAGAATGCACACAATGTATAAAACACTATGTTGTTGTAATAGATATAAATTCACGATTCTTGCTCTCAAAGTGCTTACAATCTAATTGAAAAATTAAGACAAGACTTGGGTCATTAGATACAATAGAAGACTAAGTGCCAAAAGAGTGGAGAGCCTATCAGTCCTAGAGAGTCTAGTATTGGAGGGAAGAGAGGAGGCAGGAATTGAGTTGGATGGTAAGGAATGGCTCAGTTGAGATCTGGAGTCGGGTAGGAAGAACAGTACTTGGTAAAAGCGGAGGCAAGAATGCATCATGTGTTCAGGAGATAACAGAATCAAGACTTTCAGGAGTGGAAGGGAAGCTTAACAGATTGACTGGTCCAGCAATTTTTCAAATCATGTTAAACCGCACAACAATTTATTTAACTGAAAGATTACTTAGAGGTAATAAATAAAACACAAAAGTGGAGCTAATTTGGCTAGTTCTCAGGGTGGATCTACTGGGAGTCAGTCTTGAATGATATGGGAAACCCAGGTATAACTTTCATAAGAAAAATATAAAATGAGATAAATATAATATTTTGTTAACATATAGAGGAGCAGAGTTGGATAAATAGAGAAATTCCATCTCCCTAGGTGGAGAAGTGTCCATTGTTATCTAATTAATTTATAGCTTTTGTGTTATTCTAACTCAAATCTCACTGGAAGTTTTGTAGAACTTAATTTTTCTTTTTTTTTTTTTCAGAAAATAAAGTCTAGAGTTCGGGGAATAATCTAACATTTAAAACTATGTTGTAAAGCTGTAATAATTTGCATTGTATACACTTTATAGTATAATACTATAATACAATGCTATTAGATTTTATGATATAAAACAGTGTGATAATGATGCTCAACTAAAAGGAGCAGATCACAGGAATATTATATAAAGTCCAGAGATAAACTTTATTACTTTATTTATTACATTAGAAAATTAAGTATATGACAAAAAGTCATGACAAAAATCAATGGGAAAGATAAAGGAAAAGGGAGTTTTCTTTCAGAATCATTGGTAGGACATTTGGGGGAAAAATCCTATTAGCTCTTCACTACAAAATAAACTCCAGATGATTTAAGACTTTAATACATTCTAAAATATGAAAAATAATTAAATAGAATTAAATAGATAGTAAACATCTAGACAGAAAATGATGTATACTGACTGAAAGCAGTTGAGAAATCAATAGATGAACTGATTTTACTAAATACAATGTTGAATGTCTCTATGCCAGAAATAAAAATGGAACCAATAACCGAAAATAAAACACTTAACAGACTGAAAAATGTAAATAATAGAAATAGACTTAAACTCTTTATGTCATTTAGCAAACTACCCTTTTTAAACAAACTAAAATAAAATTTCATCTATTCTAAAAATAAAATAACATTTTTAGATATCTGTCCTAAAAATAAAATAATGCAAAAACATGAGAAAATCTTGATGCACTCAGAGAATTCAGAGCAACAAACCAACATGTAAATGATGAACAAATTAACCCACAATGAAAGATTGGTTAAGTTAAATGGAATATGCCAATTTGATGGCAGACTGTGTGTTCATGTAAATTGCTTTACATAACAAACATGTAATAAAAATGATTTTATATTAAGTGGCAACAAAGTCAACGATGTGTTACCCCTTGGGCATTCCCAATGCTTAGCACAATAACTAATTCATAGTAAGGATTCAATAAAAACTTGGTAAATTAATGAAAACTGTATACACACAGTATGATTTTTTGACCCTGTGAAACAAAACCTACTTATAGAGAAAAAAATAAAAAGAAATATAAACAATGGAGATCTGGTGAAGATGGCAGAGTAGGTAAATGTTGTGCTTATCTCCTCTCACAACCACATCAAAATTACAACTAAACTACAGAACAACCATCATTGAGATTCACCTGAAGTCAGCTGAACCAAAGCCCTACTACAACCAAGGACATACAGAAGAAGCCACTTGGATACTGGTAAGAGGGTCAGAGACACAGAATGAGCTAGTCCCACACCTGCCTTTGATCCTTAAAAATTGGGAGGGATATTTTGGCTGTGGAGGACAACCCCTGAGGAGTGAGAGTTCTCAGCCCTTCCCCAGACCAGGATTTCAATGCGAGGGAAAGAAGTCCTCATAACTTCTGGCTGTGAAAACCAGCGGAGATTGTGGCTGAGTGAGATAAGAACAGCTGCACTCCCAGGTGCTCCTCTTAAATGGATGGCACATGTACTTATTCACTGACAAATTTACCCGCTCTGAGCTCTAGCACTAGGGCAGCAGCTCAAAAGGGTCATAACAAAGAACTGCCAGGGTCATACAAAGAACTGAATTGACTTCAGGATGAGGGCTAGAGGGGCAGCTTTCTCCTAGAGAGAAGTGTTGGCATAATCCATTGTTTTCTATTGAGCCCTCTTCCCCCCTGGACTATATATATAGGTTACTGCCATAGCTGAGTCCCCACTTTGCAGTGGTTGGCCCACCCTGGTCATTTCCTGAGGCCCTGCCCCATCCAACTTTTAGGCACACCCAACCTGCTTCCAGTGGCTTTTCCATACATATGGCCTGTCTCAGCTCATGCTGTAAACTTACCTAAAATCTCTCACAGGCCCACAAACTCCAAACAAGCAACATCTGGCTTCAGCATGCGCTGAAGCTCTGGCTGAACAGCCCTAAGCCTGGCACTAGTGAGAGTCAGCCTCGATTTGCAGCTTGGCCTCTTGAGGCGCCTCCAAGCCCAGTGCAGGTGGTAGCCATTTGTGGATTGCTTTGTGGTCCATTGCAGGTGGCCCCAGGCAGGGCACAGCTGTGTCAGGGCCCCTCCCAGGAGGCCCCAGGGCTGGTACACCCAGTGACCAGCTTTGGACCAAGCTGGAACATCACCCAGTCACCCCAAGGACAACACACCCAAAGGACACAATGGACAGGCATCAGAGCCTTGCTAAAGTGAGTCCTGCTCTATAGGGTCAGCCCCTGAGCAACAGCTCCTCCACTGTCATGGGCAGTCTTCACAACCAATCAGCCTGAGACTCAATCTTTCCTACTGACATGCAGACAGCAACCAAGGTTCAACTACAACAGGAGGGCACACACAACTTACACAAAGACACACCTGCAGCACCTGATTCTGGTGACAAGGGAGACTGTGCCACTGGGCTGCACAGGACACCTACTACATAAGGCCACTCTACTAAGACCAGGAAGCATAGCAGCCCTACCTAATACAGGGAAACAAACACAGGGAGGCAGCCAAAATGGAAAGACAAAGAAACATGTCCCAAATGAAAGAACAGAACAAAGTTCCAGAAAAAGAACTGTGGGGACAGAGCCAGGAGTGCAGTTTCCAGGCTCTTGGCCTCATGTGGAAAGGTGCTGGCTTAGGTAGTAAATGGCCATCAACTGTGATTGGATGGCCATCAGCTGTGGCTAGTTGGCCGTCAGCTGTAACCAGTGAGCCAATGGCCACTAATATAACTGTTGTGGCTACGCTAGCAGAAAATGGGGGCTAGCAAGAAGATGGTGGCTCAGCTAGCAAGCACAGATTGCAATTAACACGTTGGATTGCAGCCAGCTAGAGGAGTCGGTCAGTTGGCAGAAAAGCAGACAGCAGGTCGCTCGTCGTGTGAATCCAGCCTCCAGTGAGACTATAGTGGTGTGACTCCCCTACCTATGGCTCTGTGGGTGTTCCTTTTTGGCCTCACCATATCCTGTGTTCTTATGTAGGGAGCGGGACCAGAGACCCTGCAGGCCGCCCCCGCATGACAGAACTAAACAAAATGGAGACAAGCAATCTATCAGATGCAGAGTTGAACAGACTTACCTGCTGACGGACTCACTCATCTCTGAGTTCCAGCTGTTGGGCAGCAGCTCAAAAGGTGCCAGGGACATATGGAGAGAAATTGAGTTGTCGGCTTCCGGGTGTGGGCTGGAGGTGCAGTTTTCTCCCAGATGGAGCAGCCATCGTTTCTTGGTTGAGCACTACCCCCTCCTTGTATGCAGACACAGGTGGCTGACATTTCTGAGTCTACAACACCTGACTAACAGCGTTCAGTCGCACTGATTCCCTGAGATCCCACCCCACCCAACTTTCAGGAACACCCAAGCCTCTTCCATTGGCTTTTCTGCATAAACAGCCTGTCTTGGCTCACGATATGAACTTTTCTAAAATCTCTCAAAGGTTCAAAAAACCCAAACAAACAGCATCTGGCTTCAATGTGTCCCACACCTCTGTCTGAGCAGCCCCAAGCCCAGCACTGGTGACAGCCAGCCTTGGTTCCAGGCTTGGCCTCTCCCAAGCCCAGGGTGGGTGGCAGCATCTGCAAATTGCTTTGTGGCTCATGCCAGGTGGCCCTGGGCAGGGACAGACTGTGGTTGAACTTGACTTGTGATGGGTCCCCTCCTAAGAGGCCTGGGGACTGGCACACCTGGCAGCCAGCTCTGGACCCAGTCAGAGCAACACCCAGTTGCCTCCAAGGAAGACACACCAAAAGGGCAGACTGGGCAGGCACCAGAGCCCTGCTGAAGTGAATCCTACTTGGTAGGGTCAGCCCCTGCACAACAGGGTGGGTTATTTAAGATGAAATAATAATAATAATTATTATTATTATTACTATTAATTAAATGTCAATAACTACATATCTATCAACAATTACTTTAAATGGAAATGGATTACATGCTCCAATAAAAAGATGGGGTGGCTGAATGGATAAGTAAACAAAACCCTTACATATGCTGCCTACAAGAGACTCACTTCAGATTGGAAGACACACACAGACTGAAAGTAAAGGGATAGGAAAAAGATATTTCATGAAAATGGAAACAACAGCAGCAACAACAACAACAAAAAGTTGGAGTAGCAATACTTATACCAGACAAAACAGACTTTAAAACAAAGGTTATAAGTGACAAAGAAAGACTCAGTAATTCTACTTCTGGGTATTTAACAGAAAAAAAAACACCCAAAACATTACTTCGAGGGGATGTGTGAATCCATATGTTCATTGTAGCATTGTTTACAATGGCCAAGATGTGGAGGCAGCCTGGGTATCTGTTGATGGATGATTGGATAAAAAGTAGGAGGTACATATATACACAATGGAGTATTGCTCAGCCAGAGAAGAAAATGGGTTCTTGCCTTCTGCAGCAGCATGGAGGGACCTGGAAGGTATTGTTCTGAGTGAAGTATGTCAGACAGAGGAAGACAGATGCAATGTGATTTAGCTTATATATGCAGTCTAAAGAACAAAATAAACAAAACAGAAACAAACTCATAGATACAGAGAACATTTTGATTGTTGCTAGATGGAAGGAGGTTTGAGGGGTGGGTGAAAAAGAGGAAGGGATGAAGAAGTACAAACTAGTTATTACAAAGCAGTCATGGGGATGCAGGGTACAGCATAACGATTATAGGCAATAATATTGTAGTAACTATGTATGGTGTTAGATGGGTAGTAGATTTATTGGGGTGATAGATCAGAAGGGGGTCAGAGGCAAGATGAAAAAGGTGAAAGCATTAAGAAGTACAAATTGGTAGTTACATAATTGTCATGGGGATGTAAAGTAAAGCATAGGAAATATTGTCATAATATTGTAATAACTGTATAATGCCAGGTCAGTACTAGACTAGTCAGGGGAATCACTTCTTAAATTATATAAATGTCTAACCACCATGCTGTACACCTGAAATTAACATCAAATAATATTGAAAGTCAACTGTAACTGAAAAATTTTAAAAGGTAAGGGGAAGGTGAATGGGAATAAGTGGTCCAAATTTCCAGGTATAAAACAGATAAGTCATGGGGATGTTAAGTACAGCATAAAAAATATAGTCAATAATACTGTGATAGCATGGTACAGTGTCAGATGGTTGCTGGACTTATCATGGTGATCACTTCTTTAGGTATATAAATGTTGAATAACATTGTACATACCTGAAACTAATATAATAATGTATGTTAGCTATATTTTAATAAAAAATCTTTTTAAAAAAAGATTTGCCAGAGCATAAGACACAGAAACTTTAAAAGTCAAAAGATAAAATTCTACCAGTCAACTAACCAAATGTAAGCTAGTATTGTTATGTTAATATCAGACATATAATATTATAATGCAGTTAAAGTGAATGAATCTCAGCTGTCTGTATCAACATGAGTGAGCCCCAAAATACAATGAGTTTAGAAAGCAAGAAGAATACATGTGGTATAAAGATATTTATAGAAATTTCATATGTGGAATACATATTTTATGATAATATATATTTCAAAACCAAAATTATATTGGTCAGCAATACATGCATAGGTGGTGAAACTATCAAAGAAATCAAGAAAATTATTGTCCAAAATTTCTGGCAGGAAAAGAAGGGGCCAGATCAGGGCAGGCCCCCCAGATATGTCACAGGGACTGGTGACATTATCTTTAGCAGAGTGATGGGTTCATGGGTGTTCATTTTATTATTTTTTAAGCCTTGTTTTTATGTTATGTGTACTCTTGTCAATAAATTTCCTTTAGAACTAAAAAAAGAATTCTTAAGTTGGAATGCTAATTATCTATATAAGAGCCCTTTATTCTCAATAAGTATGGAAATAACTAAATTCAATTTTACATTAATAAATTTTTATTACCTCTAAAACAAAGAAATATAAACAGTGGTAGGAGTATCACCTCTTCTATTTTTCTATAGAAGAAAAGAGGCACTGTCCCAAATATTGCATGAGATACACTTGTCATTGTTGATCAAACTTCAAATATAAGTGGGTATCGTGTATTTTTATTTGCTAAATCTGGTAACCCTACTAGACATCAGATTTGATATCCTTATAGTTACTTTTTTTCTTACAGTTAGTTTTTGATTAATTATTTTTTCTTATAGTTAATTTTGAACTGTTGAACAGAGCTGTTCCCTTGATAAGCACTTAATAAAAAGTATGTGGTTACTTTCCCTTTTCTCACATATAATGTGTGTGCGTGAGTGTGTGTGTGTGTGTGTGTGTGTGAGTGCATGTGTGTTCACATATTTGCCTGTATAGAAAAAGTATAGAGAAAAAAATCACCCTAAATTCCATTAGCCAGAGATAACCATCACTAACATTTTATTTAAGACATTCTGTACATATTTGCACATACAGATTTATGTATGCAATTTTATATGTATATAGAATCATACCATACAGGTTTTCCTGTAATCCTGCTCTTTGCTCTTTATATTCTTCTTGACTGCCAATTTCACTGCCTATCCAGGTCTTACTTCCATAAAATCTCATTTACTTACCATTCCCGGGAGGCCACCAGCACATGGGCTCCATATGCAAATGATTAACTAGTAGTATGTTTTTTTTATGGCAAACCACAAAGCGCTGGCTTAGAGGGGCCTTACTTGGGAGGGCAAGTGCAGAACCTAATATCTAAGCCCTCAAGGACTCTTGACAAAGACACTCAAGTTTAGGAGAAATATGTTCATGCTGATTGGTATTTACTTAGTTCATCTCACTTTACTAATTTTGTTCCAGTAACTTACTTAATAGTTAAAGAAACATGAGACAATCAAGATGGCTATTTGGGAGAGAGGCTGATGACCCAGTGAAATCCTAACAGCTGAGCTCAATATATTTATTGATCAGCTACCATCAGCCAGGCACAGGGTTAGGCACACAAAGATTACAAAAGCCGGGAAGATGTGCCCCTGCCCTGAAGGAAACCTAAACTTACCTGACATAAAATGAACTACACATTCATCCATGATTCTACACTACTATGGACGTTTGAAATACTACTATGAACGTTTTAGTGTATGTCATTCCCCATGCAATAATTACAAAAGCTAACACTTATGGAACACTTAGTGTGTGCTGGCTTTTTCTGAGAGTCTTACTATTCACTCATGTAACGCTCAAAACAAGGTACTGTTCTTATTTCTATTATACAGATGAAGAAACTGAGGCAAAGGAAGGTTGTTTAACTTGCCTCAAAGTATAGGGCTGCAAAGTGGCAAGGCCAGAATTCAAATCCAATGTCTCTCGATAATGGCAGGTAGATACCGAGATCAGGTCACGTTGCTTTGGAAAACAGATTTTGAAACCAATAGTAGATAGTGTTTATTATGTGCCAGTCGCTGTTCTAAGTGTTTTACATATATTGGTTTATTTTTTCCATAAAGCCAGCATGTACAATTTATTTATTTTATTTTGTGTACAATTTGTTTATTTTATTAAATTTTATTCACTTATTTTATGTACTATTTATTTATTTATTTATTAAATTAAATTTTATTTAATTTATTTGTTTATTTATTTATTTTATCCAGACGTTTTTAGTGACTGTAAGGAATTTGAAGGGTGGTAGAATGCCAATGAGACCTGGCACTGCCCTGCATTTCATCAGAGCTCCTGCCAGTAAGTTCAGGGAGTTCTGCTTCACCTGAAAAGCAAAATTGCTTAAATGGAGCTTTTCAAGTTGGTTTTGTCAGCCTCGAATTTCATGGTCATGTGTGAATGAATTTAGTTCTCAACGCATCTCCAGGCTGGCTCAGGCATGACTGAAAAATTTACACACACACACAGGTAAGCAGGAGTCCCAGACCATCAGATGTATAATTTCATCCACAGACCTAAGAAAAGTGAACAATTTTGCTCTAAGCCATGAGGTGGTTTCGTGTTAGCAGATTCTCAATTGATGAGTGGGAACTTTTAAAACTTAATTGTCAGCCTCAGGAGAAATGAGCACACACTCAAAGAAAGGCTATCTGGAGAGGGGGCGCTGTCCAGACCACCAGAATCCAAATTCATCCACTGTTTTGATTGACTCTCCACCACAGGGAATGTGCCAGGGTACACCTTTAATTTGCTCTCATCCTTTTCTCCTTCTTGGCAAAATGAACCATAAAGTGTATATTCATGTTAGCATATACATTTTAAATATACCCTGTAAAGCCATAGATGTAATGAATTCAAGGCGCCCACATCATAGTAATTCTGACCATAGTTATTCCGTGTTTTATGATGTGGATCCAGCCTTCTTAGAATTTTCAGTAGGAACAGACTTCAGATTTCCAGGGAAGTGAAAAGAAGGAAAATGATATGAAGTTTCAAATGACTGCTCAGTTTCAAACACTATTGTCTTGTAGCCCCAGAGTCCCAGAAGGTAAGTAACAAAGCTGTGTGTGGTGAGAGGAAGGCCCCAGGGTGAGATGCGTTGTAGGAGGGACACTTGAACTTGCTGCTCTCCTCCCGGTGGCCTTGGCGTGCCCTGTGAATTGGGACTGGTCACCGAGCCCTGCGGCCCTGTGCACATATCTGCATTTCTGGGACAGCCCTGCCTTGCAGGTGCCTGAGAAACACATTTTTCAGAGGGGTCGGTCTGGCTACTCATCTGTGCTCATTATAAGAGAAAGAGGAGCGCCCTTCCGGAGGAATTCCAGTGTGCAAAGGCGCTTTGAAAGCACAGTGAGCTCAGGTTCCCTGGAGCTGTTCTCGAAACTTTATCTCTCCCCCACCACCCTTCATGCCACTCTGGGAAAAGCTTCCACACGGCGGCCAGGGGTCCTTCACTGGGATCCCCAATCAGATCACCAGGCATCAGAACCCATATACTCGCTCAAAGTGGGGTTCACTTATTCCATTTCAAACAGCAGAACAGTTTCTCCAATCTAGGGGAGGATTTAAGAAGTACGGGCAGCAAGGGGTCACATTTGCAACCTGGCTCTTGATCTGCAGCATTCTCATGAATGCAGACCAGTTGTGCACAAATTCGGCTGGGACACATGCTTTTCACTCAGAATGTTCACATGAAATGTAAGGATCTCTTGTTCCCTGTAACATTAGACGAGGTTTCAAAAAAACAGAATCCACGCTGAAACCACCAGGCCAGCAGCGGGAGGCAGGCTGTCTTAGAAGCAGATGGAACTGAAGATTGGGTTCCCAAGTTCCTAGGGTGAGACAAAAGGGCAAGATGTCAACCCAGGACCACCCAGGGAAAATTAAATACAGATCAACTTTTGATGGCTTATGTTAACAGAGGGGAGAGTGAGTTTTGATCTTGAGGAAAACAAACATCACAAACTTTACCCATAATCACTGTTTATCACACTCCTACCCTAGAGTAGCAAGAACTGCTAAGTAGCCACAAACACACAAGTGGAGGCTTCTGTCACTCAGCCCACTCTCCGTGGGCTGGAGAACAGGGTGGAATGCCGAAAAGAGCCTCAGGGTTTCCCAGCCATTGAACAAAGGAAAGAAATAGGTCCTACAAGGGTCAATTACCCTTTCTCATCTGTAGATTGGGACCAGAGGCCACCCTGGCTCTGCCTTAGAATCAGGGGCAGCCCACCCACCACCTGCCACCCAGCCTACCTGCCACCGCCGCCGGTGTCTGTCGCCCTGGGCTTTTACTCACCTGGAGTTACAGGTAGAGTGAACCTGCCTAACTCTACTCTCAACCGGAACCTTTTTAAGCTGTATTTTCTTAACTTTATTATGATATTTTCACACATGCTCAGAAGTCAAGAGCATGGTACAGTAAACTGCAGATTCAACAATTATCAAGATTTGCCACATATCTTTATTCATCCAATTTTTCCTCTTTACAGCAAATCCCAGACGTCAGGTCATTTCAGCTCCTCATGCTGTAGAAAGCATTGCTAAAAACATAGACATTTTCTACATAACTGTAATATGTATGTTCCGTCCATTACAGATCTGCCTCTTGAAGACCCTGAGACATTCCGTTTGCCTAGGCTGCTGAATCCAGCAGCAACATGGGATCAGTAGAAGGCCAGGTTCCTGAAAGCCTAGAATAAGGAGCTATGCATTTCTTAAATTAGAGAATTACTCATTCATTCATTTACAGGCTTTTATTAAGCACTTACCAAGTCCTAGACATGTTCTGTTCACCAGGTGTATAGCAGTAAACAAAACAGATGGCATTCTGGGTCTCATGGAATTTATATTCTAACTGGAAAAGATGGCAAATTTAAATAAGAAAATAATAACACACAAGATAATGATGAATTCTAAGGAAATGAAAGAGAGTGACACAGTAGGGAAGGGTTGGGGAAGCATTACTTTAGACTGGAAAGTAGAGCAAGTCTTCTCTGAGGATATGTCATTTCAGCAGTGACCTAAATGACAAGAAAGAATCAGCTGGATGAACATCTGGGAAAAGGGACTTCCAGGCAGGAGAAAGAGCTGGCACAAACACAGGACCGAACTCAGTGTGTCTCGGGAGCAAGAGAAAGAACATCCACCATGTAGCAAGCACACTGAGAAGGTGAGCGTGTGCCAGATGATGTCATAGGTAGGCAGGGGCCACGTCCTCTTGGGTCTGATAGCCTTTATCTAGAGTGTGTCATTTATTCAGACTGCAATAGGAAGCCACGGGAGGGTTTTAAGCAAATTTACGATCTGCAGAATATTGGTTTGGGCACCTGAGTGGATGGTGGTAACACTTATTAAGATGGGAGAGATGTAGAAAGAACATGTTTGTGAGGGGGAAGGTTAGTTTGGATAAAAAGTCCTATTTTAGACCTTTTAAATTTGAAATGCCTATCAGCCTTGGAGAAGTCCAGTAGACTATTGAATTTATGAACCTAGTGTTGAAGAGGAAGGTCAGAACTAGACATACAATTGTGCTATGCATCAACATATGAATAGAATTTACAGCCATGAGATAAGATGAGATCTCTGAGGGCAAACATATAGAAAAGGGGCTTCAAACTTAAAAATAAAGAGAAAGGAACCAGGAAAGAAATAGTCCATGAAGTAGGGGGAAAGCCTGGAAGAGAGTGGTGCCAAAGGAATCAAGAAAAGATAGTATTTTGGGGGCCGGCCCGGTGGCTCAGGCAGTTGGAGCTCCGTGCTCCTAACTCTGAAGGCTGCCGGTTCAATTCCCACATGGGCCAGTAGGCTCTCAACCACAAGGTTGCCAGTTCAACTCTTCGAGTCCCGCAAGGGACAGTGGGCAGCACCTTCTGTAACTAATATTGAACATGGCACTGAGCTGAGCTGCCTCCCCATCCGCTCAGTTGGTTGGAATGCGTCCTCTCAACCACAAGGTTGCCTGTTCAACTCCCGCAATGGATGGTTGTGCCCACTGCAACTAGAAACGGCAACTGGATCTACAGCTGAGCTGCACCCTCCACAACTAAGACTGAAAGGACAACAACTTGAAGCTGAACGGCACACTCCACAACTAAGATTGACAGGACAACAACTTGACTTGGGAAAAAAAAGACCTGGAAGTACACACTGTCCCCAACAAAGTCCTGTTCCCCTTCCCCAACAAAAATCCTTAAAAAAAAAAAAAAAAGAAAGAAAATACAGTGTTTGAAAAGAAAGTTGTCCACACCTAAATGCCACAGTGAGACCAAGGACTGATCCCTGGTTTGGGCAAATGGGGATCACGGGTAATTTTGACACACGTCATTTCAGTTGTGTGGTGGAGATGCAGACCAGATGGTTAAGGACAGAGTTGAGTAGAAACAGGATAGCAGTTCTGAAGAAATTTTTGTTTGGGTGGTTGGTTAGTTGGTTGGTTGGTTGGATGGGGTAGCCATGGGTCCATTGTTGGGAATGACCTAGTAGAGAGGGAGAAATTAATGACACCAGAGACAGAAAAAAAAGCTACAGGAATGAAGGCATGCCACCTTCATTTGCAACCTCTTTCGGGGATGTTTAAGAACACCATTCTCTGAAATAAGATTAAATTAAGCATATGGAATGTCTGGAGTATTAACTAGACACTGAAAGCTAAGTGTGGGGAATGTGGGTGGATTGGGAGAGTAGGGTCAGAAGATGCAGGAGAGAAGGAAGAGAAACTAGATTTATTGGGCAGTAACCCTGTGATGGGCAGACATGGGAACTTTGTGGTAACTATTTTAAAGTTTTGAGGACTTATTACCTTTATTTCATTTTGTTTTTTATTGTGGTAAAATATACATAACAAAAAATTTTACAATTCGGCTGCAGTAAATACATTCCCAATGTTAGGCAACCATTACCACTAACCATCCCCAGAACTTTTTCATCACCACAAACTCTGTACCCATTAAACGGTAACTCTCCATTTCCCCCTCCATCTAGTCCCCAGTAGCCTTTATTCTATTTCTACCACTATGAATTAGCCTCTTCTATGTACCTCATAGAAGCGGAATCATACAATATTGATCCTTTTGTGTTTGCCTTATTTCATTTTATATGTTTTCAAGGTTCATCCATGATGTAGCTTTATTAGAATTTCACTTTTCTTTATGGTGGAATAATAATATTCCATTATATATATAATGAAATATATACATATTTGTTTATTCATTCATAGGTTGATAGACATTTGGGTTAGTTCCACCTTTTGGCTCTCGCAAGGAGTGCTGCTATGAACGTTGGTATATGAGTATCCGTTTGAGTCCCTGCTTTTTCTTTTCTTTTGGGTATATATCGAGAAGTGGTCCCATTTATTTTTTTGTTTAATGCTCACAGCAATCCATGGACAGATATTCCTCAGGCTGGGGTCTGTTCCCTTTTTATTCCCTCAGTGGAGGTTCCTATGCTCCCAGCTGCCAGGACAACCCCCCAAACAGAGCATTGTCCCCGGCTTTTGTTCTCACCTAGGCTCAGCTTCCAGATGAGCCCCTAGCACTCAGCCTCCAGGTATTACAGCTCCTGTTTTTCCAGAAGGGAATCCTTTCACAGGGTCTGGTGGACAGGGGAGAAGGTGGAGAGGCACGCCATTCCTCTAACTCTTCCTATGGCTGACTGCAGGGGCAGAGGCCGCTGACTTACTGCTGTGAGGTGGTTGGGTGTAAATGCTTACTTAACACGTATGCCTATAAGTGAAACTCTGCCTATATCTTCAGATCCTTTTGAACTGGAATGGCGCCTTCTCTCTTAAAGTTGTGCTGCTTCTAGAAAGAGCTAAACCTAACTTTTCCAGGCAAAAACAAGTCATCTGGGGCTGGCCCGGTGGCTCAGGTGGTTGGAGCGCTGTGCTCTTAAAGCCAAGGTCGCCAGTTAGATCCCCACATGGGCCAGTGAGCTGCGCCCTCTACAGCTAAGATTGTGAACAACGGCTCTCCCTGGAGCTGGGCTGCCATGAGCAGCTGGAGGTCGGCTTAAGCTGCGGTGGTCTGCGTAAGCTGCCATGGGCAGCTGTGGGCTGCTGTGTGCTGCCATGAGTGGCCGGTGGCCAGCGTGAGTGGCCGGCAGCTGGCGAGAGCTGCCGTGAGCTGCTGAGAGCAGCCGACCGACAACCGGCAACCGACTGCCTGCGGGAGGGGGGGGGGGCCCGGGGCCGGGGAGGGCGGGGAGAACAAGTCTCATAATACCAACATGGACCAGGGAGCTGTGTCCTGCATAACTAGACTGAGAAACAACGGCTTGAACCAGAGTGTGTGGGGGAGGAGGAGGACGGAGGTGAAAGAAGGGGGAAAAAAAAACAAATAAACAAAAAACCAAGTCATCTGATAGCAAGTCATAATACCATGGTCATTTGGCTATCTGAACATGCTAAATAAAACTCAAACACTTTAAACACTAGAGGAGAAGTTATTGTGATAATAGACTGGACTAGGAAAATTATTTATAGAAAACAAGCAAAACAATGGAATCGCAAGAGTTTTTTAATAGCTACAATTTCCTGTAAACTGCTATACAGGAAATAAGATAGTCTTTCCTTTAAGGTATGAAAGTATCTTGTGATCCAAAAATAACTGATCTCAGCATTGTTTCAGCAAAGTTTCCCTTAAAATAGAATTTTACTTTCCTTTTTAAATGTTATGATCTGCATGATTCTATGGAACTTAGTTCCATTTACACAAATTACCCTGGAATAAAAGACAATTAAGTGGCCCAAGGGAAAAAGATTGTAAGTTTTCTGTTAATATTTCTGGCTCTGTTCGGATTACAACAAGGTAGTGAGGACCCCTGGATCAATCCCATAGTGGGTGAGGGGTGTGGAGGGAGGGCAGGAGTTGGGACTTGAGTCTCAGACACAGGACATCCTCCCTCCACAGCTTTCTCACTGCCATCATCTATGAATGTGGCACACGGGCACACTATTTATTCATTTTGGGGGGTAGCACCATGCATTTTTCTTTCTCATTTTCTCTGCCTTTCCTTTCCATGTATTCTTATAAATTTTAAACTGATCTTAAATTTATCTTACTTTCCTAACACAATTTTAACATTTTTTATATATTCCGTCCCTTAATCATTCACACAGGAGATATTTTCTCCTGGAGTTTTGTGGGGTTTGGAATTTTGTGTTGTTGTTTGTTTGTTTGTTTGTCCTTGCTGGACTCTGTCTAGAAGTTCTTCCGTTTCATTTCTGATTTTTTCAGTTTCCCAGTTCTATTTCTGGAGTACTTTATTGCAGCTATAGGGTTCAACTTAATTTTTCTCCCCTTTCTTTTAGGTAAATATTTTCATTTTAGCTTTCAGGTTATATTTTCTTGAACTTATTTTATAAAACTCTTTCTTCAAAGTGTAGTTAAATGCCGACCAAATCAGTGTTTGGATGATTATTGACTTCATATTTCCAGTTTCAATGATCTATCCTCTAGAAAATCAGCGGCAAAGATTCTCACTGTGAAATAGCATCTGCTGTACCCCGTGCAGATCCTTTTACTTGGAAAGTTCCCTTGTTTACCCCATTTAGATTCCCTACATGGTATAAATCAAAATTATGAAAGCTTTTCAAAATAATATTCATTGAATTTTTGTTTTTATAAATATGTCCTTTTCTCCTGAAGTCAGGAATGAGGCAAGAATGGTCTCTCTATCATCTGATTACTCAACACTCTTCTAATCCCTGCAGATGAAGTCAGACCAGGGAAACAAAGGCACATAGATATTAGTAAGGAAAGAACAAAAAAGATGGCAAGTTAAAGATAATATGTTTGACTACCTAGAAAATCCAAGAGAAGTATTTTATTTTAAAAAGAAGAAAACATATTTAAAGCAAAAACTTCAAAAATAGGGAAAAACACAAAGAAAACAACAACAAAAATCATCCACAATCTCTCTAATCAGAGAAAACCATTGTTAAAAATCAACAATTTGATTTGTATCTTCCATTACGTTCTTGCACATATGTGTGTATATTTATGTGTATGTATATGTAATATATTTATGTCCCAAACATCTTTTATCTATTTATACTGCCATCAAATTTGAGATAAAATATAAAGTGATCCTTAGAAGAGACTTCTTAGTACCGTAGTCTTCCCTTACCCACTGACTATAAGTGACTGTAAGGAATTTAAAGGGTGGTAGAATGCCAAGGAGACCAGGGATTGCCCTGCATTTCATCAGAGCTTCTGTTAAATGGATAGGTTTAAGACCCCTGCTAGGACTGCCCAAAACCGCAGATAGTACCAAACCCTATATATGATGTTTTTCCTATATGTACATACCTTTGTTAAAGTTTAACTTTTGAATTAGGCACCGCAAGAGAACAACATAACAACTACTAATAAAATAGAACAATTATAATCATATACTGTAATAAAAGTTACATGACTTTGGGGCCATTAGCACATAAAGTAAGGGTGACTTGCGCAGCAATACCATGACAGTTGAGATGATAACTGAGGCAGATACTAGGGCGGAGAATGTGTACAGCATGGATATGCTGGACAAAGGTGTGATTCACGTCCTGGGTGGGATGGAGTGGATGCTGCGAGGTTTCATCACACTACGCAGAATGGTGTACAATTTAAAATGTATGAATTGCTTATTTCTGGAATTTTCCATTTAATACTGTCAGACTGCAGTTGACTGCGGATAACTAAACCTCAGAATACAAAACCCTGGATAAGGAGGCCTCTACTGTATCACCCTGAATGGAAGTTTAGTCCCTGCTCTAATGAGGGGCAGAGCACAGGGACACAAGCCCTGACCCACAATTCTAAAACCCAAAAAGTTCCAAAACACAAACTCATTTGGTAACCAACCTTGACCTAAAATGATGTGAGGTTATTCTTTCTTAATTTATCCCAATGTATCCTAAATATTCATAGCATATGCAAATATATCACTATATTTCACTAAGGGAACTTCCTGAGGCCCTACTGGGAGGTGGTTTATGCTCTGTGTCACCTTTCTAAAATCCAAAATATTCTGAATTCTGAAACATAAAAGGCCTCCAGGGCTTAGGATAAGGGCTTATGTACCTGCAATATACTGGGCAGTGTCTGGGACACCAAAACAGACAAGTATTCAAGCTACCATACAGGAGTTCACAGTCAAAGTTGAGATGGTAAGATGCATGCATAGGAAAAACTTTAAATCTGTCAAATAAACCTTTCAATAAATATATATTCCTGGTCTGTATTGAAGTGAAGAGATGCACAAACCCAACAGCTGTCGGGCAGTGAAAAAAATATATATATATATTTTATATATATATGTATATATATAAATGGTGTTGCCTATGATGATTTATTTAATACATGAGTCCTTCAAGTTGTGCAGGATCATGTCTGATGGGTAAAGACTTGCCCTAAAATACAGAAGAGATGTGCTTGACAGCAGGGGGCAGGGAGGGGGGAAGAAGGATTATTTGTAAGTTCTATATGTTAGAGTCTGCTAGTTGTGAGCATCGGAAACTTAACATAAAGTAAGCATAAAAGGAGTCTATTGGTTCCTGTTCATGAAAAGTCCAGGCTTGCATGAACCATCTCATATTGCTCTCTCTCTCTCTCTCTCTCTCTCTCTCTCTCTCTTTCCTCTTCCTCCTCCTCCTCTCAGTCTGCTTTCTTCACTATTGTTTCATTCTCAGGCAGGCTCTTTCTGCACGTGAGACAGACGGCCACTGTCAATGTGCAGGTTCGGATTCTGCCAAGCTGCAATCCCAGAAGGAAGAGAGAGATTGTCTCTCCTCCTGCATCCATCTCAGTCTCTCAAAATAATCTGACTTGGCCATGCTGGCATCTTAACTCATACCTGTCTTAAGAAGTGGGGAACACTGACCAGCATGGGTCCCATCATGGGCTTTGTAATTGACAACCACCCTATAATCACATGGGTTTGGAGAAGGGCAATTACAAAAGCAAAAGGGTCTGGGGCAGATTAATAAATCTTTCTCCTAAGAGGGACCCATTTGCTTTGCAGAGGAGGGCGTTCAGGCAGGAAGGGAGAGCTAAATGGTAGCAGTGAGAACGGAGAGTGAAAGGAGTCCAGGAAGGAGCCCAGTCACTCTCTGGTCACGAGATCACATGCAGACATTTCTGCGTATGCAATGGGGACAGTGTTCACAGGGGGATTTCAAAGAGATGGTGTAGGAAGAGGCTATTAGAGCACCTAGTGCTCAATGATGTGAGTATTGAGAAGGTGTTAACGGAAAGAAGAGAAATACATTGCTGGAAGGAGCGACACAATATCACAGGCAGAAGGTGCGGCACTTATCTGTATAAGTAATTTTGCCCTTGGCTGAGTCTAAATTGGAATAGCCTTCTTGTGAGTAGGCTTGTGAGAAGAGAAGAGTAGTTCTCTTCTCCTAAAGGTGAGAAATTTCTGGCTTGCTTCTGAACCATGACAAGCTTGTGAGGACAGGCTCATGTTGAATGGATATAGCCCTTCCCTAAAACACGGAAGAGATATGCTTCACAAGGAAATAAAAAATATCTTTTATAATTCCTATGTATTAGACAGTTGTGAACATCAGAAACCTGACTTAATATGAATTAAGCAAAAAATGAGTCAGTTGGCTTGTTTAGAGAAATATTTAGACGACGCAGACAGTTTCCGGACCAAGGGTTAATCCTATTATAATTCTGACATTTTGAGACCATGAGTATCCTATATTCAAGCTGCATTAATCTAAATAACTTGCTGGAAGTCACCCAGGGAATGATTAGTTGGTGTTCCAGAAGACAGAGATACAAAAGCAAAGAGACTGTACCTGGACATTTTCTGAATAATTAAGTTACAGTTGCTATTTGCAAGTCACTGCAGAGGAAACCTTCCAATAGATGCCACTTATTCAGTCATGTGTGTCAACCTAGATACTTCTTACATTAACATTGTGATTATATTTTGGATCACCCTCTGTTTTGCTCTTGAAGGACAAAGCTTAAATCTTAAACGCAGGAGTCAGAAGGAGAAAACACATTTCTCATGGCCTGGATTAGTAATTCCAATATGTTGATTTAGACACGTACAAAGCTGGGTGGCGTCGAGCTATAGACCAACCTTCAATCCATTATCACTTACAGCAGATGAAAGGAAGGAATGAATGAAACTCATAACGTGCTGGGCACTTCACACAATTCATCTTTGGAAGTCTCACAACAGTGAAAGAAAGGTATTGTGATACCTGTTTTAATAGATAAGCAAAATAAGGTTCAGAGAGCTTTACTCGCTTTTCCATGACCATCAAGCTCCTAGGAAGTAAAGCCAGGGTTCTGGAACTGAACTGTTTGATTTCAAAGCCTGAACGAGATTGTGGGCTGGCTTAATGCTGGGTGTTATCTTTGGGGGAATAATTAAGCTGTATAACACTTAGCTTTTAGTTCCCTCTTATAAATCCTCTTTTTCTGACCATAGATAGATTTATGATCATCAAGAGATCATGTGAAAAGCACAATCTAAGGGGCTGGAAATGCAAAGAACTGAATATAACTTTTGCCCACGGAAAGCTCACCGACTATCTGGGAAAATGGAACCCAAATGTGAAACAATAAACAACAACCTACAGATGGGGTTGGGCTGAGCAATGAGTAAGCAGAAAAGGCTCAGAGGACAGGGACAGCCTGTAGTGATCCCCACATACCTATCTATCTCCACTTTCTCAATAAGACAACTCCCATCGTCTTAGCTGGGACTATAGCCATCTGGAACGTAGACTACATTTCCCAGCCTCTCTTGCAGCTAAGTGAGACTAAATTCTATCCAAGGGAATGAGAGCAGAAATGACAAACGCAACTTCTGATGGGGATTCTTAAAGGCAAAGAACATTGGCATTCTTCATGCTTTGCTCTTTTCTGCCTGTTGGTGCCTCAGCGTCCATTCTAATCACGGGGTGGGTTTGGGACAGGCAGGGACTCATGGCAGAGCTACGGGGGGTGGGGGGGGGGAAGAAACCCAGAGATCTGACTCCATTGCCTCTACTCTCAATTGCCAACCTCCACTCTTTTATGTGAAAGAGAAGTAAACCTCTATCTAATCCAAGCCATTGTTATTTTGGATTTTTGTCATTGCAGGCAAATTTAATCCTAACTACTTAATGGGCACGGTTCTGTTACACCTCCACCCCCACCCCTACCCCCCAAACCCTATGATGTGAACTACCGCAAGTCACTTAACTTTCCCAGAGTGACTAGGAGAACTCAATGAGATAAACTAATGAGAGAGCAGGAGAAAAGTACTTGGGGATTTTAGTAGGTCTGTGACGACACAGTATGGTGGGTGGAGGGTGGGGGGAAAGCCTATATACACAAGACTACTCAACTCACAATTTCCTGAAGTCCTTAAAGAATAGCAGTTGTAGTGTAATGTCTAAAATAGTGTAGCACAAACTTTAAATTCTTTGAGAATTCAGGGGAGAGAAAGTCTGCGTGCTGGAATAAATGATTAAAGGTTTGATGAAAGAGGTGAAGGAATGAATCCATTTTAGTTTGTAAGTCGTGACTTAGCTACTAATTTTCAAAACTCAGTCTAACGCTGCTTTTAAATAAAGTGGGCGAGGAGGGGGTTGGTGGTTGGATCATGTAATTTCAAAGGCAAGAAACAAGCTCAGGGAAAGCTGGATCAAGACCAAATGATGTCACCAGGATGTGGTGTCACCTCTGCTTTTCTGAGCTCATTGCGTGCTCAGAAAGCAAGTGGTGGCACCTGGCAGCTGTGGATTGACAGCCTATCAGTTTAGCAGCCTAGGTAGAGGACATCTCTTTCCCTAGGGCTGCAAAGAAGTCCTCAGCCTACCTGCCTCCCTGTGACTGCTGATCAGACTGGTGATGTTCCCATCTCTGGACTGGTTGGGCCAGAAGAGCTTACGGAGCATCAGTCCCACCCAGATTGCATGGATTGGGGGTTCAAGGAGGGTGGTTGTTTAAAAGAAAAAGTCAGATGCTATTGGCAGTCAAAGGGAAAAGGATGTTGGGAAAAGTATTGCTCAAATTTTAGGGCAGAGAAGAGGAAAAGTGAAGATACAAAGTCTAGAATGAGCGGAACAGGTTGGGCTGAATGGAAGAGAAAATTCACGCGGGGGGGGAATGTACTAGCAGGGGATTGCCTTCTTCCTCACTGTATTAGTTTGCTGGGGCTACCATAACAAGATAGATGGCTTAAACAACAAAAATTTATTTCTCACAGTTCTGGAGGCTGGAGTAACAACCAATATTTTCAATGACAATCGCCTCCTAATCAGTTGACCTTACTGTATCTCAAGTTTCCTATGAATACACTATATTTTAAATAGCGTGTATCATTTAAGAGATGCTCGTTGCAACAGAAAACCCAATTCAAACTGCCTTATGCCTTACAGGAGATGCGCTGTGAGCTGAGAGTCAGAACAGCTGATTTATTTCAGTCTCCAGTGATGTCCCCAAGGACCCAGGGTCTTCAAAGCTTTCACCTACACTCTGCGACACAAGCATCACCCCTCACGCCCAGGCCCACAGGCTTCCTGATCAAGCTGAGAGAAAGGGACTAGGTCTCTTCTGGAAGCTGCCTCAGGAACATGGAGCAGTTTCATTCCCAAGAGCCCAGCAAAACTCTTTGCAAAATTGGAGCATGTGTCCATCCCTAACCCAAAATAGGATTATGTTGACGAGTTTGGGTCTGAGCCACAGGCTCTTCCTAGAATCAGGAGAGCCTTCAGCTCGCAGGAAGTGTGTGAACTTCATGGGGTGAGGTGAACACCGGAAGGGATCCTGAGCAGCATGGTCACAGGAAGAGGGGAACACGGTGTCCAACGCACTGATATGACCGCCACAGGGCTATGAAAAATAAAGAATTGGCACAAGGCAATAATCTGTGCTGGGGTAGGTGGTTTAAGAAGATGGAAAAAACCTCACACAGTTGTTGTGGGTACCATATTTGCAAGTAAAACCTATCTTTGGTGGCTTTTACTACAATTATGAAGGAGACAATTCACTTCTCGTGAGATATGATTCTGATTTTGAGATGGCCATAAAAAACTCATGAAATTTATACTTTTCATTTCTGTCTTACATTTGCCTGTCTTATCTTTTAAGGTTGTAAACTTGATGGGGAAAGAGGTCATATATTTTTATAGCACGGTGGTATTTAAAATGTCAAGAACCAAAAAAAAAAATCAGGGTACAATTTAGCCTGTGAATTTTAATGCCTGTTCATTGCTTTTCTTCAACAGCTTCTCTCATTTCGCACATACACATAAATATTAGCGCCTGCCCACGCCTCCCCCCCCCCATCTACCCGCTTACCCTCAGACACACACATTTAGTCCTGGGAATGATGTAATATCAAACAAGAAGCACAATTCTTTATTAAAGCCTCAGAGAAAAGAAGGCTAATTTAATCAGTGTCTAGTCTGGAAAGAATGAAAAAAAACACTTATAACGTAGAAAGTTTATTTGTGGAAAAGAAATGATTCCTTGATTTGTATCTTTCTGCTGCTCTCAACAAGAGAGGTTTGCTCCCTCTCTGAAACAGGCACACTTCCCATCCCCAGGCTTCTGTGGATTTATGCTCTCTTCCTGATTTAAACAGCAGCTCCCAGAAGGCAGTACCATTCAGCATCACATATCGAAGGGTTTGTTAAGACATTCTGCAAGCATATGTCATATTTATCACTAGAGTAGGGATAATTGTAAGCAAAGATGAAAAATGATGAAAGTCACAAATTAGGCTACTCATTAGCCCAACTACAATTATTTTTAACATATGCATTTTGCCGTGATTTTTGCATTTGGTGAAAGTAATATGTGGTATGGAAACAGGACTATCAAGCAACATTTCATTTGCTCCTTCTAACAAAAGCAGAATGAGAAAAATGGGTCTGAAAACCCTTTGTAAAACCTAAAGCACAATATAGATGTGAGTTATTGTTATTGATTTTATTATTTCTTTAGCTTTATTTAAAAGAAAAGAGATAAGAACTGCATAAATTAGCTCATTTTCTTCCTTTATTGGCACTCTAAATACATTAGAATTATCTATTTAATTTCCTAAGTATGCTAACATGTTCAAATAGAATATCCCACCCTGATGAATGTTTTTTACAGTTCAAAAGTGGTCTGCTCTCAATCCAGTTTTTAAAAATGGGCAAAAGACTTGAACGGACATTTCACAAAGGAGGTCAGACGAATGACCAATAAACATATGAAAAAGTGTTCACAATTGATCACCAAGGAAATGCAAATTAAACCCACATTTATTTACCACTGTGTGCCCAACAGATTGGCTAACATTGATCAAAGCTGCCAATTCTGAGAATTGGCAAGATTGTGGGGCGACTGGATTTTCACGTACAGTGTAAATTGGATTACACGACAGTGTAAATTGGTACATTTTGAAAAGCTATTGGCAGTATCTCCTATAGCTGAACTTATGCACATCTTATGACACAACACTCCCAGGTATATACCTGTGGTAGGCAGAAAAAAGACTGTCCCCACCCCCAAAGGTGTCCATGTCCTAATCTTGGGAACCTGTGACTATTTTACCTTACGTGGCAAAAGGTACACTGCAGATGTGATTAAGATTACAGACCTTGAGATGAGGAAATTATCCTGAAACAAATAGGTGAGCCCAATCTAATGACATCCATCCTTAAAAGCCAAGAGCCTTTCTCACTGGCATCAGAGATGATAAAATGAACGAATGGTCGAGACATGTGACAGCAGAAGGATTCCAAGCCACCGTCGCTCCCTTTAATGATGGAGAAAGAAAGGCCAAGGAAAGCAGAGGCCTCTCGAAGCTGGGAAGGGCCCTCAGCAGAAAGTTAGCAAGAAAATGGGGACCCCGGTCCTACAGCATCAAGAAACAGAGCTAGGCCAACAACCCCAGTGAGCCAGTGAGCTACCCCTAGAGCCCCTAGAAAGGAATGCAATCTTGCTGACGTCTTGATTTTAGTCTGGTGATATCCATGCCAGACTTCTGACCTACAGAGCTGGAAAATAATAAATGTGTGTTGTTTTAAGCTGAGAACTTTGTGGTAATTTGTTGCAGTAGCAATAGAAAACTAACACAATACCCAACAAAAATGTGCACAGTGGTGTTCATGGCAGTATGATTTATACAATGATCTTCATAGCAGTAATATTTGTAAGAGCCCCAAAGTGGAAATATCCCAGATGGCCAGTTACAGGACAGAAAAATAAGCTGGCCTGGCTGACAATGGGAGGGTGTAGAGCAGTGAGAAGAGGAGGGCAGCAGCCCCCAGATGAATCTCACAGCGTGGGTGGGTGTGGCGTCTGAGTGGAGACGGACTATGTGGTTCCGTGTATATGAAGTTCAAAACCAGGCAGAACTATGTTCTACTGACAAAGGTCAGAACAGTGGTTGTCTCTGTGGGGGGGAAAGGACTAAGAAGAGGCATAAGGGAGCCCTTTTCTTAGGGGGAGGGGGATGAAAAATGTTCTATATCTTGATCCGGGTGGTGTTTGCCGAGGTGACTGGTGCAGTTTTCTGCATGCATGTTATACTTTAATTTAAAAGTCCACATAATAAGAAGTGGTCTGTCTGTTTGAATTATTAAACATCTTAAAAATGTAAACTAAAGACCACTTTATAATAGTCTTTAGTTTTATTTCTCTCATTTACTTTTGGCTACCCTGTGATTTTATGTCACAGAATGTTCCCCTTATAAAGGGAGACTAGAAAAATCCAGAGAAATGCCATCAAACGTTATGGTGCACTTGAATTGATTTAAATGTATACACTTTCACACACTCTGCTTTTAAATTTTATTTATTTGAAGACCACCAGTTTCTCCCCAGAAGCAACTATTGCATTGTTACCATTTAAAAAATTTCTTTCACCGTGTGTGTGTGTGTGTGTGTGTGTGTGTGTGTGTATTTACATGAATGATAGCAAACTATACATATGGGTCTGTACTTGCTTTTATCATCATAATTTGTAGTACCTGAGTAGATTGAGTCATTTGACTAATTCCCCTATTGATGGACATTCAGGTTGTTGCTTGTTGTTTGTTATTGTAAATAATGCTACAATAAATATCCTTAAATGGCTATCATTTTGCACCATCACAAGTTACTTTTCAGTATTTTATATCAAATCAGTAAGCATATATTTGAAGCTATGGTGGATGTTAACATTTTTCTTCCATTTAACAAATGGATTACCTGCTGAGAAGAATACTCTTAATGTATTCATTCATCCAAAAATACTTTGGTGCTTATCTTCAGATTAGACAAAGCCTAAACAATAAAATAATCATATATCTACAAAGGATGTATTTTTTAAATGATGTATTAAATAGTTTCCTAGTGCTACTGTAACAACGTACCACAAATTGTGTGGCTTAAAAGAACAGAAATTTCTTGTCTTGTAATTCCAGAGGCTAGAAGTCTGAAATCAGAGTATTGTGAGAACCATGCTCTCCCAAAGGCTCTAGGGAAGCATTTGTCTTTGCTTCTTCCAGCTTCTGGTGGTTCCCACCAATCCTTGGCATTCCTTGGCTTGTAGATACATCACTACAGGGGAGGAAAAGATTCAAGAAGGAGAAAAGTGTATTGTCACAGAAAGGTACATGGAAAGCAAACTAAACAGGGACCACTGGGTTTGGTAATGAGGAGGTTTTTGCTGACTTTAGAAGTTAGGTTACAGTGGGTGAAGGAATGATTGGGAAGTGAGCAAGTAGGGTAATATTATCTGAAAGGAAACTAAACTCCATCATCTGACTTAATAAATTTTAGGTTCATAAATCACGGTGCTGAGCTCTTTCCCCTCCTGTTCGGAGATGTCTGGGCCTTCATTTAGCGATTCCTTTCAGGGGATACTGGCCATCCAGGTCTGTCTGACGAGCACAGCACTGGTCTCCACTCCTGAAATGCCCTTGCCCTTCACAGGTGCAAATGCTACACATGGCTCAGATCTGGCTCACACGCTATCTCCTCCTGAAAGTCTTCCCTAGTTTTCCCAGTTGCAAATTTATCTTTTTTCCTTCTCTGAATGTCTACAACATTTATCTGTACATCTCTTAAAGTACACTTTGATTTAAACGTTTATTTCTTTTATTATAATTATTGGTGACTTTTTTTATCTGCTAGACTAAATCTTCAAACAGAATCCATGACGAATTCACTTTGATATTCCCAAGGATGTCATATTTCTTCACACTTATATTAGATATTAATATTTAATACATACTGACTGTTCAATAAACATTAGTTTAGTAAATTAATAAAGGGAGACTAACTGGACTCAACATGATAATATAAAATGGAGTCCAAAAATCTGATGTAATGGGCATAGCTTTAGATTAAATGCTCTGCAGAAAACAGGAATTTTTAAGTCAGCAGAAGCAGAGTTAAATGGCAAACATCTAACCCAATACAAAGCACCCCAAATTCAGGAGGTGATGTAAATGTCACCCAACGATGGTATTGCTATAATAAATCATGTGATATGGGCTAAATCATATTCCTTCAAAATTCATATGTTGAAACCCTAACCCCCAATACTTCAGAATGTAACTGTATTTAGAAATAGGACCTTTAAAGAAGCGACTGAGTTCAAATGAGGTCATTAGGGTGGGCCAGCACCCAATGTGACTGGTGTCCTTATAAGAAGAGGAAATTAGGACACAGAGAGACACCAGGTATTCCAGTACACAGAGGAGAGACCATGTGAGAAACAGAGAGAAGGCAGCACGTGCAAGCCAAAGAGAGGCCTCAGAAGAAATCCAGCATGAGAACACCCTGATTTTGGACAACAGGCCTCTAGAACTGAGACAATAAATGCGTGTTGTTGAAACCACCCAATCTGTAGATGGCAGTCTGAGGTGACCAATATGCTGTGATAGTAAAGAGCCACATTGCACAGTAAGGAGGGGATGGCAGTGGGACAAACCAAACCGTAGTCTATTATTTTCTATGTGATTTTGAGCAAGTAACATTGCTTCTAAAGCCAGTTCTTATATCACTACGTGGGAGACAATAATTCATCTACGATTGTTATGAGGAATATGTACGATACATATTCCTCTCCTGAAACAGAAGGAGCACTCCACAAAGAATACTTCTGTACTGTCAGAGCAATGAGAAATGTAAATATTACACGAGCATTAAAGTGATTACTCTAAAGACTGTAGCAGCATGTCTTACTATTATATATTATATTAAATGTGATATTTCACTGATTAATTATTATTATGTAATTTAAGATATTTAATATATCCAGTATAATAAAAATTAAATATATTAAACTTAACTGTATACTATTAAATAAGAGGAAGCAAAACAAAAATTATATGAAACTCTGCTAGTTACAACTCTATAAAAACTATGCATACTTGTTGACAAGATTGAAAGGCAACATGTAAGTAAGAATATAGTTGTTTAACATTGAATCAGTTAGGATTATTTGTTACAGGAGGAAAACACTGAATTTGAAGTAATCTAGTCCCAAACTGGAATTTATTTATTCTCAGATCCCAAGGAAATGTTGAGCGATGAAGCTATAGAGGAGCTGGAATCCAGCTGGCCAATTGGAACATTTGCAGCCAGGAGTTTCAACATAGTTGGGAGTCTCTTTTCATCTGTAGGTCCTGCTGTTGGCTTCATTCCTTCCTAGTCAATGTAATTGGCTTTGTCTATATGCAGAAAACATGGCCTCCCTTAAGTCACTTTTAACTTCTGTCTCCAAACAGGGATTCCCATATTCCCTATTCTCAATCAAGGCTGCTATTCAGCCAGCCAGCACTGGTTATGGAAACTGACGATCATCCCTGGACTCAGGTACAAATCCCAGAGAAGGGAAGCATTGGTGTTATGTTTCAGCCAATCAACCATAGGCAGGAAGCCAGGTCACATAAGAGCGTGGCTGTTCTCAAAAGAACCGTAGATTTGAAGTGATGGAAGCAGCAGTTCCCTAGAAGAAGGGTTGGTACTGGGCAAAAATGCATGTCAAGAAAAATAAACATATGTCTGCCCTGTGTATGTATGTATACTTATAGCTTTTATTTTCCCAAATGTTAAAATATAAAAACTTTTAAAAGGAAACAAAAAAAAAATTGTTGGTACTAAAAGACATCTTTCTTTCTCCCTTTTACTTCTACGCTACCTTACTTAGAATGTCTTTCAGCATCTCTGTTCAATTTATAATTAAACACAGTCACCAAGTATTGGAAATCCTTGCAGAAACAGGTGGTGATGTCCAGCTTAGTGTCACCATTAGCTCTTCCCTCACTGAGAATCAAAATCGTTCATCCGTTTGATGTTAGAGCAGGTTCATATTTGATGTATTCAATTAGCTCTCAAGTTTTCAGCATTTGGGTTAAATTTCATTCACAGTTATACCCGTGCTTTAATCTCCTCAAGGAGCTAACCAGAAAAAACAGGCCCCCACTTTGCCACAGAGACACACCTAGATATCCTCATCTTTTCCCTCAGCATATGTAGATAACATTTTTTAAAAATAGATTTGCATACGAATGTAAAGAATCTATTTTAAGGTCTTGTGTAAAGTCTTTTACAAAGAGCTTCCAAATTCTTATTCTTGAATCTCTCCTAGTATAGCAGGAGCTAATTTGACTGCTGAGATATTCACAGAAGAGATGAGAAAAAAATAATCAATTTCCAGGCATGTTTAATTTCATAGACTCTTAGGCTTATAATTGAGCAGTTGATTTCCAGTTTTTCCAGGTGCAACCACGCCACAGAAAAATGATTTTAACAGATGAAAATGTAGTGAGAGCCTAATAAATTTTTTAAGCCAGCTGTCAAGATTCTCTCAATTTTCTATGTACTATTAAAGAGCAACACATGTCCGGTGGTTAGAATGCTCTAGTAGTGCATCTAGGGACAGAAATGACTGCATAACACAATAGGATATGCCTAGTGTCCAAAGAGCAAGCAAACAAAAATGAAAATGGCCACCAGCTGAATAGAACAACCCCAGGGTAACTGCCATCAGGATAAAAATCACAGAAACTTCTAAAGGGTGCTCAGGGCACACGTTCTACCAGAAACCCTTGGTTTCTCTGGGTTTTGTTTCTTTCCTTGACTCCTGGTGTTTGCAATGGGACTGCATTCCCAGGCTCAAGGGCCTTTCCAAAAACGCACTGGCAAAGCTCTCTGCCAGTCAATTGGGCAAAGCATGGCAGAGAGAACACCCTACTTCATATTGCTAGTTTTAAATGAAGGCTATCCTAATAAACAAACTAAGAAGCAAACATTAGAAACCATGCCCAGTCCATCCTGCCAGAGAAGAGAGACCATAAATACAATAAAGAATTCTAGACTGGGATCATTTTTATACATAGGTTTAAAATTTCATTCATAGAGAACTAATTCTAGAGTTCACTATGGTTCCCTCAATACTTTTTTTCACACTGCAGTGAAAAAATTCTCCACGGGCAAATGTGTCTTGCTATATCATGAAATGGAAAAAGCAGCCAGCATAGATTTCCAGTCAATACGCTAGAACGTTGTATCCCTCCACACATTAATTCCCTAAGTGTTTGGGAATTAAAGTTGTTAATCTTCTTCTTTTCCTTCTCCTTCTCCTCCTCCTCCTCTTCCTCCTCCTCCTTCTTTTTTTATTGGGGAATATTGGGGAACAGTGTTTCTCCAGGGCCCATCAGCTTCAAGTCATTGTCCTTCAATCTAGTTGTGGAGGGAGCAGCTCACTGGCCCATGTGGGAATCGAACTGGAAACCCTGTTGTTCAGAGCTCGCACTCTAACCAACTGAGCCATCCGACTTCTTCTCCTTCCTCTTTCTCTTCTCCTCCTTCTCCTCCTTCTTCTTCTTTCTTTCTTTTTTTTTAATCACAAGGGCCCTACTGGTATGGTAATTAGCAATTTTAGCCTAAATAAAAGGAATTCTAGCGCAGAGGGGAAAAAACAAACAAACAAACAAACAAATAGAAAACCAGAACAGCTGGGAAGACCTGGTCTATTTTTGCTTTCCATTTAGTTGGCAAAACAAAATTCCCTTTTGGAAAGAATTTTCCTCCTACCCACTCCACTTCAGTCACCATATGTATCCATTCTCTTTTCCTATGTCTTCTTATTTATGTTTTCTTTCCTTAATGTGGCTGGTTTTTTATTCACTGGACATGTCCTAATTTTTTCATTCACTTAACAAAGATCCATTGCATGCCTGATACAGGTGAAGTACTAGGCACTGTGGGGCCATATAAAGATAAATTAATCATGAGTACTGTCATCAAAAACTGTGTTATCCCGGGAGAGGGTATGACTGGTACACAAATAAGTAAAATCGAAAGTAAAAGGTGATAAATGACAAAATAAATATAAAGTGACATAGAAACTCAGAAAGAGAGAGATTCATTCCAGCTTGGGAGTTCAGTGAAAGTTCACAGAGGAGGTGTGTAGATAAAGGGCATTCTACACAGAGAAAACGCGTAAGTAAAGGCAGGGAGGCAAGACAATAATTTCTAAAAAACATGGAGGGATTGAGTTTAATTAGAGCAGCAGTTCTCAGCACGTGGTCCTCAGAAGATAAGCACCAGCATTACCTGAGAACTTGTTAAATAGGGAAACTCTCAAGCCCCACCCCAGACCTATTGAATCAAAAACTCTGTGGTAGGACTCTCAACAATGTGACGTGTAACAATCCCTCCAGGAGATCTGATGCATAATCAAGTTTCAGAGTCACTGATAAAAGCATATGGCACATGGGGATACATGGAGCAGGAAATCAGCTTTAAAAGAACGTATAGTCTGCTGCTGTTTGGTGGAGTGTTCCAACATGTCTTTTAGTTCTAAACAGTTTATAGTGTTTTTTTATTTTTTTACTTCCTCATTGATCTTTTGTCTACTTTATCTATTATTGAAAGTGTCCAACTATTGTTGAATTGTCTATTTCTCCCTTCATTTCTGTCAATTTTTGCTTCACGAATTTTGGAACTTTGTTGTTAAGTGTGGGTTGCCATAACAAAATACCACAGAGTACAACAGCAAGTTATTTTCTCACAGTTCTGGATGCTGCAAGATCAAGATTAAGGCTCCAGGAAGGTAGGTTTCTCCCAAGACCACTCTTCTTGCCTTGAAGATGGCCACCCTCTTGCTGCCTCTTCATATGGTTGTCCCTCTGGGCACTCTTGGTGTCTCTTCATGTGTCCTAATCTCCTTATAAGGACACCAGTCAGACAGGATGAGGACATACTATAAAGCCTCATTTTAACTCAATTACCTCTTTTTAAAAATTTTTTATTAAAAATATAGTTAGCATACAAAATTATACTAGTTTCAGGAGATTCACATTTATATACCTAAAGAAGTGATCACCATCATAAGTCCAGCAACCATCTGACATTGTACCATGCTATCACAATATTATTGACTATATTCTCTATGCTGTACATTACATCCCCATGACTACTTTGCAACAATCAGTTTGGACTTCTTAATCCTTTCTCCTTTTTCACCCACACCCCTAACCCCTCTCCCATCTGACAAACATCAAAATATTCTCTGTATCTATGAGTCCGTTTCTGTTTTGTTTGTTTATATTATTCTTTAGATTCCACATATAAGCGAAATCATATTGCTTCTGTCTTTCACTGTCTGAAATACTCCATTCAGCACAATACCCTCCAGTTCCATCCATCCTATCACAGAGGGCGAGAACCCATTCCCTTCCATGGCAGAGCAATATTCCACTGCATATATGTGCCATCTCTTCTTTATCCATTCGTCTATCAATGGACACCCAGGCTGCCTCCACATCTTGGCCATTGTAAACAATGCTGCAATGAACTTATGGATGCACATGTCCCCTTGGAGCAAAATTTTGGGTTTCTTCAAACACCAGGAAGTGAGATTATTGGGTCTTTGTCTCTTGTTATAGCTCTTGTTTTAAAGTCCATTTTGTCTAGTATAAGTATTGCTACTCCAGCTTTCTTTTTTTCATTTTTATAAAATAACTTTTTCCATCCCTTTACTTTCTGTCTGTGTATGTCTTTCAACCTGAAGTGAGTCTCTTGTAGACAGCACATGTAAGGGTTTTGTTTTCTTATCCATTTAGCCACCCTATGTTTTTTATTGGAGCACTTAATCCACTTACATTGAAAGCAATTGTTGATGGATACGTAGTTCTTACCATTTTAGTATTCACATCTTTGATCTTTTTTTTTTTTTCCTTCATCTTCAAGAAGTCCCTCTAACATTCCTTATAATACTGGTTTGGTGGTGATGAACTCCTTTCAGCTTTTTCTTGTCTGGGAAGCTCTTTATCTGTCTTCCGATTCTAAATGATAGCCTTGCTGGGTAGAGTACCCTTGGTTGCATGTCCCTTCGTTTCATCACATTGCATTTGCAGGACAATCCCTTCTGGCCTGCAAATTTTGTTTTGAGAAATCAGCTGATAGTCACATGGCAACTCCCTTATAGGTAACTAATTGCTTTCCTATGCTGCTTTGTCTTTAACTTTTGCCATTTTAATTATGATGTGTCTTAGTGTGGGCCTGCTTGGGTCCATGTTTTTGCAGACTCTCTGTGCTTCCTGGTCTGTACGTCTGTTTCCTTTGCCAGGTTAGGAAAGTTTTCAGTCATTATTTCTTCAAATAGATTTTCAATCCCTTGCTTTCTCTATTTTCTTTCTGGTACCCCTATGATGCGAATGTTGTTACACTTGATGTTGTCCCAGTGGTCTCTTAAACAATCCTCATTTTTTTTATTCTTTTTTCCTTTTACTGTTCCAATTGGGTGTTTTCTGCAACTTTATCTTCCACATCACTGGTTGAGTCTGTGTTTCATCTAGTCTTCTGGTGATTTCTTCTAGTGAATTCGTTGTTTCAGTTCTTGTATTCTTCACTTCTGACTGTCTTGTTTTAAATATGATTTATATGTCCTTTTTTATGCTTGCTATCTCTTTGTTGCAAGTTCTCACTAAAGTTCTTGAGCATTGAGCATCCTTATAACCATTGTTTTGAACTCTGTTTCTGGTAGGTTGCTTGCTTCCATTTCATTACGTTCTTTTCCTGGAGTTTTCTCCTGTTCTTTCATTTGGGACACATTTCTTTGTTTCCTCATTTTGGCTGCATCTCTGTGTTTGTTTCTATGTATTAGGTAGTGCTGCTATGTCTCCCACTCTTGCCAGGTGGCCTTATATAATAGGTGCCCTGTGGGGCCCAGTGGCACAGTCTCCCTGATCACCTGAGCCAGGTGCTCCAGGAGTGTCCCTTGCATGTGTTGTGTGTCTTCTCCTGTTAAAGTTGAGCCTTGATTGCTGTTGGCATGACAGTGGGTGGTACAGACCCTCAGGCTGACTGGCTGTGGGGTGTGCCTCTTATGGGGCTAATTGGGCAATGCTCTGCTGTGGTCTGCAGCTAACCTCCAAGTATGCTGGTTCTGGGGCCTCTTGGGAGAAGCTCTGGTGCAGGCCCAGGTCAGCCACTGCCTATGAGTGGCCAGAGAGTCCCTGGTAGAAGCTACACTGCTGCCTGTGCTAACCCTGGAGGCACATGGGAGAGACCATGCTTTGAACCAAGGATGGCTGCCACCAGTACCAGATCTGGGGTAGCTCCATAAAACATCAGGACAATCCAAGGCCTGCTGCCATCTGCCGGCTCCTGTAAGGATCAGCTGCTGATAAAGCCTAGTGCAATAAATAAATTGGGTGAGGCAGGGTCTCAGACAGTCAGCAGGGTGGAGCAGTGGAACTCACCAGGCCAGTCAGATTCAGATATGGCCTGTATGGGCAGGCTCAACACAGGAAATATGGAGTCTGCCAGCCAGCTGCATGGGAGCAGGGCACCACACAGGGAAAATAGGGACTGTCCCTCCAGTCCTTGCTCTGAAGTTATACAACTCAGTCTCTCCCCGTATGTCTCTAACGCACCCAGAGTCACCGTCCCTCTGCCAGAGCCCAGGGTGAGTGCCTGTGAGGGACCTTAATATGATGTATGGGTTTCTTCATAGCCTTCTCTCTTATCCAGATGGTCAGAATCCCCACTATTTTTCACAGCCAGAAGTTGTGGGGTTCTTCTTCCTGGCACCAGTACTCTGTGCTGGGAAGCATGGTTTGGGGGGCTGGAGTCTCTCACTCCTTCGTGGGGAACCTCTGTGGCCAAGATATCTCTCCTGATTGTCAACACCACACGTGTATGTGAGACCAGTCTGTTTCGTGTCTCCGCTCCTACTACCACTCTCTTCTTTATATCCTTAGTTATAAAATTTCTGTTCAGTGAGACTTCAGATGGTTCTCCAGATTGATTTATCTATAATTTAGTTGTAGTTTTTATGTGTTCATGGGATAAGACTGGCACAGTGTTGATCTACTTTGCCATCTTGGATCTCCCCCAGGCCTCTCTTTTTCAGAGTGCAATAACCTGGGTGCTAGACAACACACAGACCTAAATTTTAGCTCAGAACAGACTCTACCTACTTAGAACATTTCTCTATGAGCTGCTGCATCTCTATTTGTAAATGGAAATAATTCCCTTCTTTTTTTTGGTCCCCTGGTAAGCTCAGGTGAGATAGGTATATGAAGATTTTTTTTTTCCTTAATTACCTCCTTAAAGGCCCTATCCCTAAATAAATAATTGCATTCTGAGATACTGGCAGTTAGAGTTTCAAAGTATAAATTTTTTTTTGAGGCGGGGAGGGACAAAATTCAGTCCCTAACAATTTATAATTGTTATATATTCTTGATGGATGTCTCTTTTGTCACTACTAACATTTGTTTTAGTCTTAAACTTTGTTTTTGATATTAGCATAGCCACTGATATTGGCAAATTAACATTTGATATTAGCATATTAACATTCAGCTCTCTTTTGGTTATTAGTCACATGGTTTATCTTTTATCAGACTTTTTTTTTTTTAAAGAGGGTGCAGCTCACAGTGACCCATATGGGGATGGAACCGGCAACCTTGGTGTTATTAGCACCATGCTCTAACCAACTGAGCTAACTGGCCACCCCATCTTTTATCAGACTTTTAATTTCAACCTATTTGTGTCTGAATCTGAAGTAGATAGCAAATAGTTGGATCATGTTTTTTTTGTTTTTTTTGTTGTTGTTGAGAACCCACTGGCCCATGTGGGAATCGAACCGGCAGCCTTCGGAGTTAGGAGCATGGAACTCTAACCGCCTGCGCCACCGGGCCAGCCCCATGTTTTGTTTTTTTAAAATCCATTCTTCCAATATCTACCTTTTAATTTCATGTTTCATCCATTTATATTTAATGTAACTACTCGTAAAGTAGAATTTATGTCTGTAATTTGCCATTTGTTTTTTATGTCTTATGTCTTTTTGTTCCTCTTTTCCTCCATACTGCAATCTTGTGTGTTAAATATGTGGAAGAAAAAGGGTTCTGCAATAATAGTAACCAAAAGTAACCTCACAGGGTGATCTGATCATAAATTCATAACTGGGCAGGTCATGGTGGGTAGTCACACCGCAGGCCTATAACTCCTTTGGTAAAAAGATTTATCTTTGCCGTGAGCAAACCCTGTTCATTATTTCTGTGCATCTAGGTTAATACACCTTGGAAATGCCTCATTTTCAGATCACCTTTAAGAGAGCACATAATTTTGTTAACTGTCCTCTAATTCAGTCCCCACTTTGCTTTCTCCCACCTTTAATGATCCTCCTTATATTCCTTCAGTCTGTTGAGATTTTGCTCAAATAACTCTAATAAATTCTTATAAAAATTTTATCCAGGTTTCGATGTTCATATGTTGACAAGTAGATATTTTCTAGTATCCTATTTAAATTCCTTAGTTGTTTCTTTTCTGATATTTTCCCCCAGTTATTTTCTTAGTGGTTTACCCTGCAGATTAAAATTAACATCCTGTGAGGTCTGACAATTAAGTTTGCGAACTTATAACAATGTTGCTAATCTTTTTTTATATCAAAGGGATTGTTCATTATGAATATGTACCAACTGGACAAACAGTTATTCAAGTTTACTATTTGGAAGTGCTAAAAAGGCTGCATGAAAAAGTTAGACGACCTGAACTTTTCACCCACAATTCATGGCTCTTGCATCACGACAATGCACCAGCTCACACGGCACTGTCTGGGAGGGAGTTTTTAGCCAGTAAACAAATAACTGTATTGGAACACCCTCCCTACTCACCTGATCTGGCCCCCAATGACTTCTTTCTTTACCTGAAGATAAAGGAAATATTGAAAGAAAGACATTTTGATGACATTCAGGACATCAAGGGTAATACGACGACAGCTCTGATGGCCATTCCAGAAACAGAGTTCCAAAATTGCTTTGAAGGGTGGACTAGGCGCTGGTGTCGGTGCATAGCTTCCCAAGGGGAGTACTTCGAAGGTGACTGTACTGATATTCAGCAATGAGGTATGGAGCACGTTTTCTAGGATGAGTTCATGAACTTAATTGTCCAACCTCATAATTTATAAACAACCTTGTTTACATTAACACCAACTTAATTTCAACAGTGTACAAAAAACTTGCTCATAAAAATCTGTTCCTATCTTCTCCCTTGTGCCATTATTGGCACACAAGTTCTTTTTTTTATATGTTGTGTGCTCATCAACACAGAATTATAATTATTGTTGTATGTAGTTCTCCTTTAAACCAGATAGGAGAAAAAGAGTGTTACAACCAAAAATAAAGTTATGCTGTATTTATATTTACCTATGTAGTTACCTTTACCCATGTCCTTTATTTCTCCATATGGATTTGTGTTACTGTCTAGTGTCCTTTCATTTCAACCTGCCTTTAGAATTTTTTTTTTTATTAGCATCAGGTAGAGTTTTTTAAAGGACGACCTTTAGAATTATCCTGGAGAATTGAACGGCACACTAGAACATAGGCCAGTTTTCTCATGACTTTTGTGGAGGAAAGAATTTTCAGAGATCCTTTGTCTGACACTTTGGCTGACATCCTTTTTTCTCATATTTGGAACCTGGGTGGGAGCTTTGTTTCCTCTGCTCAATGTTGTAGGATGGGCTGGGGCAAGGCCCCTGGCCTCTTTCCCTGAGCCTCACCCTTCTCTCTTGCAGAGTATGGATGCAGATGCAGAAATCATGCCCAGAACAGTGCTTGTAAAGCATCCAATGCAATGCTGACATCACTTATTCAAATCTAAAAGGATTTACCCTGAAGGAAGTAGAGGAAGGTTTCCTTGGTTTTGTGCTGATAGCCATACCAGGAGACTTGCCCAATGTGAGGTCACTCTCAGTTCCTCTCTTCTCCTTCTCTACTTTGTCCCTAAGATAAGGCAGAGATGGGGTCCAACTGAATTGATTTGGTCATCCCCTAGTCTGAATCAATTCAAGACCAAGGTTCCAGCTGATATGGTGGCAAAAGCCACCATCAATTTCAGGGTCAAAGATAACTCGGTCTAAATCCAGCCATGCCACTCACTACATGTGTCCCCAGAAAGTCCCTTAATATCGAGCCTTGGTTTATTTGTCTGTAAAATGTGAGTAATAATATTCACCTTGGGAGTTCCTATAAAGATGAAATTAAGCAATTAATGTATTGAAAGTATCCAGTATAGTGCCATACATGTAGTTCTTGATAATAATTGCTAGAATTGCAAGTGTATGCCATGCATATATTTGGAGCTTGAGAGTAATAATTATGTCTCAATATTATACAAGCGGTGACTTATATAGCTTTCTCTCTCATCTTTTCCTTTATTAAACACACCTTACTCCCTGACAGTTCTTCTTTATATCTAACCTAAATTCCAGACTATATTTAACTCCCTTGTTTTGGGAGTAACTCCTAGTGATGGGGGGTGTCTGTGATCTTGCTATACTGTGACCCTTTGCAACCTGTTTCAAAGCCATCTCTTGGCCATGCTATCATTAATCCAGATTTCTTTGGTCAGCCTGTTCGGCTCTCTCAGTCCCTTTACTCCTCATTTAATAATCCTTTGCCCCCTTTTGTACTTCTCATTCTTCCATCTCTTCCTATCTGTATTAATTGATGTATCTTGGAGGTCAATATGCTATTAAGGTCAAGATCTGTGTCTCTGGACTTGGATCCAACTGTCAGTCCTCAGCCTCTAAGACAATTCGAGACAGGGTTGAAGCTGCATTTGGAGGCAGAGAGAGCTGCAAGAGAAACAAAGGCTGCATTTAATGGACAACAGGGACAGCTGGAAATGACAGAAGCAGTCTCTTTAGATCTGTTTTCCTGAGGTCAAGAAACTCGGGAAGTAGGGTAGGTAGAGTGTTCAGGAATAACTATAAACACCAGCCTTGCACACACATAAGACATGGGTCAGGAAATACTGGGCCTATTTCATTGTTTTTCACAAATGATCCCCTCAGACTTTTCTGTCTCTTTTGCTAATAGATGCTGGCCCTAAAATCTATTCATTCTCTCTTCCTTCATTTGTTTATTTTTCATTATCTCCCCTAGCCGATTTGTTACTCACTTAATTGTCATATTTTCTTACTGGTTCCCTTGGTATTTTTCTGGCTGGCCACTCTTGTTCTCATTACAGATCTTTCAAGGTCATTTATTTCATACAATGGAAAGAATGATATTTGGAATCTAATGGCTCAGCCACTCGAGGTGCACAACCTTGAACAAGTAACAATGGACCTATTTCATAATTACCTCCCCAAGTTGTTAGAAAGATGAGAAATGTTTAGGTATATGCAAAATTGGGATATAGTGAGAGCTCAAAAAAGTAGAGCTGTCATTGCTATTTTATAAAACGCATACATTTAAGTTTCTTTATATTTTTGTATTAGGAGCAGTGAGATTATTTGGCTATAAATAAGACAAGTAACCCCTAGTCAGAGTTGGTTTTTCAAGAATAGGAATGAGCTGGACTGAATCATTTACATGCTCTATTTCCCTCGTGACCAAAGGCCAGAATTGTGAAGATGAGGATTCAGACAATGTCTGTGGCAAAAATCCAGGTAGGTAACTCAGTGTCCTCAGGCTTTGTTGCTGGGTTTTGTTTTTGTTTTTTAATATCTCATGCCCAGAGAGTCCAGATTTTGGTCTGTGATATACCTCAGTTATCTGAATTTTTAAAAGGCTTTGGGCAATTCTAGTTGCTTAGTCAGATTTCCCAAATTAGATAACTCAGCAACCCCTGCTCCCAGATGGTGGGTTTTCATCTTATCCTCCACTCAAACTTTTCCAGTATTTCTAGCTTTAGATAAAGTGGTTATCTAATGCAGACTAGCATGCTACCGATGCCAGGGAGTTAAACTGTTGTTTCCTCCAGTTAATGTTTGCATTGTAAGTGGTTCCATCTGCAGGACAGCATTTTTCCTCAAAGGAAAGATTTTGCATCAAGTCTTAAACCACTTCCTCCTCCAGGAAACCATCTCTGATAGCTCAGGTCCAGCTAAGTGTCCTTTTTGTCTACTTTGGAAACACACAGTACACACCTCCATAGTTGTATTCAAACAAGCTGTGTACAGATCTGCCTCTTCAGGGCCGGTGACGGTGTCTTTTTCATTTTTGTGCCTACAGTACCAGCCCGGTGGCTGGAACACAGTAGGTCCCCAACGATCTGTCCTTTATTGAGCTTCTGCTCTGGGCCAGGTGCTTTACATATTTTCATCCTTCCATGAAGAGCTTTCCTAACGAGGTCAAATCTGGGCCTCTAATGTGATTGGACCCAAGCTCTTCTTCCTGAATTCTCTATTTAGTAATCCCACTTATCTTCAAAACCAGAAACTCAAGCTTCAGCCTAGACTTTTCTTTCTCCCTCCCGCTTGGGTCCAATTAGTCTTTCATGTCCTGTCCATTCTTCCTCATGGAAATCTCTCTACCTGTCCCCTTTTATTCTGGCCTCATGGCTACAATCTGAGTTTCATGAAACAGATATTAGACTGGTCTCCCACTCCTCGGTCCAGCTCTCTTCCCATCTCTTCTTCTGACAGCTAAAAAAAACCCCGTCAGTGAAATGGCCTTCTATGGGGGATGGATAAACTGTGGTATGTCCATACAGTGGAACACCAGTAATCAACAGGAGAGCAGACTGATATATACAACAACTTGGGGGAAACTCAAAGGCATTGCGTTGGTAAAAGAAGCCAGTCTCAGAAGTTTACATATTACATAATTCCATTCATATGACATTCTCAAAAAGACAAAACTATAGTGATGGAGAATAAATCAGTAGTTGCGATGATTGGGGTAGAGGAAGGGTATGGCTACAAAGGCGTAGCAGAAGGGATTTGGGGGAGGTGTGATTGAACTGGTCTGTATCCTGATTGTGGTGATAGTTACACAAAACTATACATGTGTTGAAATTCATAGCACTATACACCCCCAGAAGGTCGACTTTGGATATGATAATTTTAAAAAATAAAATGGAAACAAACATAATGAAAATCCTATTTGTTTCTAAATTTAATTAATGGAATATATGAATTAATAAATCTTACAGATGCAAAAAAAAAAAAACACCCCACACCCCTCAATGACTCCCTAAAAGCCATGTGAAAGTGTCCTAGTACCTTATAAGATCTGTTATGATCTGACTCTAGTTTGCCCATGGGGATACCCCTAGACTACTGTGTTCAGCCTTCCACCCCACACAACCCCAGAACACACAGTGAGTGTCCAGTCCTGCTGAGCTGTGCAAAGTTCCCCACACTCACGGAGCTCCCTTTCCTGGTGCCTTTGCAAATGCTTGTCCCTCTGTGGATGGATGCCTTTCATATTCTTACTTGCCCTGTCGACGTAAGAAATGTCCACAGTTGTAGAGAATTTTTCTAAGCGTTTGTTTGAGTCAAAATTGACGGCACTTGCCAGGAAGCAGGATTTCAAATGTTTCAGAGAATAACAGTTTTGCCATTTCCTTTGTGCATTGGAAATTAAGGAGGGAAAGTAAGGAAGAGTAAGTGGAGGTGGGAGAAAGCAAGGCTTAATAGTTAAGATGATGTGCTCTCTTGAGGGCATAACACTTATTTCAAAGGTGTGTTGACCTAAATGCACAAGAACATTGGACAGGGCTGGCTTAAAAGGCTTTCACTAAAGAAGTTAGTTATAGGCCTGGGATTACCCACCATGACCTGCCCAGTTAGGAATTTATGATTTATTGTAGCACCCGTTTTTCATCCACATCCCTAATATCCATATGGCTAGTGAACGCCTCACCCTTCATCTTATTACCTTTCTAGATTCAGTCAGTAACCTGCTCAGGCCCATCTTCCCTGACCTACCTGGTTTATGTGAAAAACCCTTCCTCAGAAACAGTTTGGTTCCCGCCTATTTCCACCTCTCTGTACCATAATCCTCTGCTCTTATTGCAGTTTCCCCACAGAATGCAAACTCCCAGAGGGCAGTAGCTGTTGCTTTTCTCTATATTTCCAATACAAGCCTGGGATTAGATCCTTACACTTTGAGGAATGAATAAGTAAATGATGTTCTAAGCTCATAAATATCTCTAAAACACATTATAAGGGAAAGAGAAAATGGTGTTTTAAATTATGGACAATCCTTCCATGAGGCACCAAATACAATGGCTACCTATGTAAGATAAATATAAATAATTAGTAGGCAGATGTCCCTCTAATTTTAAGCCCATGGCAGTGGAGGAAGGAGGACTAGGGGGAGGAAGGGGGTTTTAAGACTGATTGACCACGTGTTGTGTCAGGCACCCTGCACATACACCATTCTGTTCTTTCATTCTCACAGTAATTCTGTGAAGTAGATGCGAACAACCCTATTTCACAAGTGAGGAATCAGGTTCCAGAAACCTTGCCCAAACTTCCAGAGCTGGTGGGCTGGAGCTAGTATTGGAACAATAGCAATAGCCAATGTTTATTTACTAGGCTTACTGCCTTGTACCTTTTATCACGTGAAATCTTTTTAACAGTCTTGTGTAAATGGTGTTTTATATCCCCACTTCACACATGAGAAAACAGAACAGGAAGATTTGGAGACACTTAGCAATTCCTCCTACGTGAGTAGGTCACGTAGATCAGGTAGTCGTAGGGCTGGGTCTGTGCGGCAGCAAAGGCTGTGTTCTTGGCCATAATGTGACATCTCCATATCTCTCCCTCCACAAAGTCTCAACTCATTGTACACACTTGCCAACCCCCAAGACTCAGGTGCCCCTCTCTCACATTTGCAATTCCTCTTTGCTCTCCAGCTTGTCTTAGTGAGACATCCCAGAAGATCTCACAAATTCCCACTGCTGTCTTTATAACACAATCCAGGCAGTGTCACTGATGAAGGCAGAATCCTTTCCACAAATGAGAGCACAAAGTTGTTGGTGCCGTAGTTAATTCAGCTAAGGATAAAAATTCCTGTTGGTTTCAGAACGTTTTCATTTAGAAATTACATTGACTTAAAGGGAGCACTTGTAGTCATTGAAACCACACACTGAGGCCTTGTACATGTTGGTAAATGTGAGTCCCAGCTAGTGTATACATTTGAAAGAAATAAAGCTTTACTAGGTTTGAATTCAAGAGGCTTAAAAAAAAACAAACCCTCATAACTAACTGCAATAATCGGTAAGAAAAGGAGTTAGGACTTTTTTAAACAAAGAAAGCTAGTTTTGACGTCTATTTACCCTCTGCTTGCCTTTTATTTTTTCCTGCTAGTCTTCTTAATTGCAATGCTTTGCCAGTTCAACACAAGCTTTTGCTTGCATGAATTAGCCATCTTTTATTATGTCCAGAACATGCACTAACAGAGACTGCAGAGCAAAAGGTAAAAATCAAGAAATAAAGAAGAAAGGGATAGCCCTTTATTATAGGCAGAAGTCTTTTAACTTCGACTCCAGATTAGGCTGGGAAAAACCATGACTAAGAATAACTGCACAGCGGGGTTTGGTCCTAAGAGCCTGCAAGCGTTGGCAGACGAGGTGGTTGCCTTCTGTTTTAAGTTGCTTTCCGGTGGGTGACACTTAACAGCAATTGAGACTGAGTTCAGGTTTATTTTTTGCTCATTCCCTGCATCCTGCCCTCGTTCTCAATAAGCTTTACCTCTGCCTGACGCCCACTCCAACCTCCTTTCCCAAAGAGCCCCGCTGGCCTTGCAATCTGATTAGGTTCCAGCCGGCGCTTTTCCTCGGGCGCCTCTGCGACATTGACACAGCAGCTTGCCGGCCACAGGTAGTGTTTCCGGGAGACCAGCTGAGGATGCCTGGACTCAGCACAGTTGGGGGATGTTCATCAGATAAGGCACCACTTGTTCTCATGTGCAGCTTTGTAGGAAAAGTGCCTTGGTCCTCTCACTGGAAATCAGCGAGAAACGCGAGTCCTATAACAATATTAGTATTGACCCCTTCTTCAAGATTCGAGTCTGGATCTCTCTGCTGTAATTAAATTAAAAACTAAAAGTGTAGCTTACTCACGTTTCCAGTTTTACCTAAACCCCTAAGAGGCTCAGGCTGCAGCAGTTGTCTGTTTCCCTCTGTTGTGTCTACTCCACGTTTCTCTGGATGCCTATTGGGTGATCTCATGGCTGCTGACAGTGTGGTGAAAAAAAGGTTGAATTCCAGGCCCAGAGACTGTCATTTGAGGGCAGGACTTGGCATCTCCGAAGAGGCTGTGTTCCCTTCAGCAAAAACCAGAGTGCAGCGGGAGGAAGAGCTCTGGGGGCAGAATAAAAGGCATGTGCAGAGCAGGAAGCTGGAAAGAGAGAGCAGGTCAGAGTTTGGCTTGATGGGGTAGAGAATGAGGGTGGGGAAGAGAAGGGAACCAAGGCAGGGGCAGATCTGAAAAGGCCTATGTTCCAGGCTGGGAGCTGGGATTTCCCTCTGCAAGTAAGGGGGGCATGTGAGGGGAAGGGAACGGGTCCACGGAAGAACTTTGAGTGAGAAATTGACATGACCTGATTTGTATTTTAGGAAGACTGCAGAAATTCAGCAGCCTCCAAGGATTAGAAGTACCCAGAGCTATAGGTCTCATCTGACATATCCCTTCAGGTTGTATGTTGCATGAAAGCAGCTTCTACAACAGGCACGAATGTATAGGAGTAAGCAGGCAGGAAAACAGTCACACAACGTGTTGTGTGAGCGCCATGAAGTCCTAGTTCTCTGTCCAGTAGGAGCTGAGACACCTCAAAGGACAGAGTCCCTTCTCATGGCAAATGTGACATTGTTCTGAGGACAGGATGGCAGCAGTCCTAATGGAATATGAAGAGAGAGAAGGGAGGCACACCAACAGATTTCTAGGATTTCCGGACCTAAGGGGCCATTCTCAAGGTGTAAGGCTAAGGGTTTTACCTGATTTTTAACCCTCTCATACAAGAGGAAGTGCCTGTGTAACTCTTTTTAGCAGTAACTTGTCCCTCTCACCCCATTTACCAATTTACAATGCTCTTTAACCTCCCTTATTCTAATCAATAAATCCTCGAGTGCAGGTTAAGTGACATATTTGAAGTGCCTTCCTGGGGTTGACTTCCGATTAGAGTCGTTTTTTCCCCACTTTCTAAAATTGTGGTAAAGTATACAAATACAATTGACCATTGTAACTATTCAGTGGCATTAAGTATTTCACAATGTTGTGCAACCATCAACACTATCCATTTTCAGAACTTTTTCATCATCCCTAACTGAAACTGTGCCATTAAACAACTCCCCATTCTCCTCACCCCCCAGTCCCTGGCAAACACCATTCCACTCTCTGTCTCTATGAATTTGACTTCTCTAGAAACGTCATGTCAGTGGAATCACACAATGTGTGTTCTTTTGTGCCTGGCTTATTTCTAACCTCATAAAAATTAGCATAATGTTTTCAAGGTTCATTCATGTTTTAGCATATATCAGAATTTCATTCCTTTTTAAGGCTGAATAGTATTATGATCAGGGTCTTTTAAATGTCAACGAACTGCTCCTAACATGTAGATGAAAGTTGACTTGCACAAACATACACTTGTCAAACTGTGTCTGTGCTGGAGATGTAAAATAGGACAGTATAACAAGGCAGGAGTAGTAAGGCCTAAATAACAAGGGCTGCAGTAGTGAAAATGGAGGGGAACAAGTACCCCAAACTTACAGGAGACAGAAGTAATCAAATTTGGCTACTGGCTGAGGCAATGAGGGACATGATGGAACTTTGCATGACTCTAAGCTTTCTGGTTTGATGAACTAGCACGCTATGAAATACAAGAGAGAGAGGAAGTTATTAGGAAAAGGAGGTGAGCTTATTTTAAAGTAGTTGATGTACAAAAAGGGCAGTTGGATAGTCTGTGCTGGGTTGCAGAAAGAGACTGGGCTAAGGGACGCATCCAGATATGCTTGGCAAGTAAGTAGCTACTAAAGTTTTGGATGGGCTGACTCAGAAAGGAGACAGAGAATGAGATGAGGTGAGAGAAGAACAGGAGATGGCCCGGGACAGGGTATCGAGGAGCAGCCACATTGGAGGAGAGAAGAAGTTCGGCCAGAGACCAAAGGGCAGTTAAAGCCAGGTAGCTGCAGAAGAGGAGGTTTCTTAAGGGCAGTGGTCCACAACGTCATATCGCAGGATGGGAACAAAGATAGAGGCTGAGGCACTGCGGTGACCAGGACAAGCAGACAGCAGCCTGCCGAAGTGGTGGGGACAGATGCCAGATGGCAGAGAGTCGAGGAATGACAGAGCGTAAGGTGAAGAAGACCAAAGTGCTGTGTAGACTATTCTTCCAAGAAACTTGACTGTAACAGAAAGGCAGCTTCTAAGGGCGTTGAGTGAAGTTTAGCAGTTGTTTATTTTTTTAATCTAAAATAGAGTTATACATTTGTATGAAAGAAAAAGTCAACAGAGGAAGAGAAGTAAGATATGCCAGGGGGGAGGGAAGAGGTACCATCCATGGAGCCCAGGGAGTGGCATCAGGTCAGTGTTCAAATAGTAGCCTCCATCATCACCATCTGCTAGGATGCTGGAGTAAGGGTGAAAAGTTTGCCCGAGTGGATGAGTTACAGGATTAAGGAGATCTTGATGGCAAGGAAGGGCAGAAGATGCTCTGTTTTAGACCAAAAAATCTGGAAAACCAAAGTGACTATTTTCCAGTGTATTAACGGTCTCCACCTGAGGAGACGCTGCCTGGACACACGCACAGAGACCCAAGCGTCCTATGCCTGTTGTGGGTGGGTGACCAGGGCAATCCACAGGCAGCACAGAGGACAATGGGTACCGTAGCCTCTTCATCACAGCTCTCTACTGTGGAGGGCAGAGTAGTGAAATGTGAGACAAAAATACAAGAACCAACATTTACAAATTAAAATAACAGTTTAACATAAAAGATCTACTATTTAATTTTGCTAAGAGAATTTAAAAAGGGAGCCCACATATTCTTCAAGATCACAGTGCCAAGAAAGGTCATATCCTAGAGTCATTGTCTGTGCTAAATGAGAGCTGAATACGATTGAAACCTCACACAGAAAAGCTGGAGATGATGTAAAATCACTCCCTTCAATGAAGAGATGGGACCTCTGAGGTTTAAATTTTTGGTTCCCCAAATTCTCAGCATGTTGCAGATTTCCACGTACATCTGAGAGACCTACTCTTACCATCTTTAAGGCAACTGCTTGTGTCCTTTACAAATATTTTTACTTACTGCATTTATAGTGCTTTGCAACTCATTTGTATGGAACAAAGCGTCCACGGCTGCCTGGCCTTCCTTGTGACATCACTCCTTATGCAGTGAGCTGTTTCCTCTCCTGGTTGCTGTTCCAAATGTCTTCTGCACCTCCCCCAAACTCTGCCAGATCCTAAGATTACTCCACATTAAAATTCGGTGTTTAAATTTACATATATTTGCACTCCACTATTAGGTCTGAAAATAGATATTGTTTTAGCGTCGTCTTATAAAATTCTGGAGCCTCTCAAAGAGCCCCCGAGGATGAGAACAAGGCCATTTTACCTACAGTCCTATTTCAATGGCGTTGCATTGAGCATCTCCTGAGTTTTTATTTGCACAGGGCATTGTCACAGCTGATCCTGCCTCTGTGGTCATTGCACAGGTCCTCTCTGCAGGAACATTCTTGTTGGAAATTGTTCTGTCGCTCTGCCTGCCATTTAATGAGCTCATCTTACATCTGCGTCTGAGAGTTCCTTCCAGATCTTGTTTGGAAATTAAACAGCGCAGGGGCTTTGCAGAGGGTGGCTGTCACCAAACTGTGACACAAGAAACACAGAGGCCTCAACTCAGATAGGCTTAGTGACTGCTGGGAATATGCATCTGCTAAAAATCATAAGGATCTACCACCTTCTTCTTTTGTAAATATCTGAAAATCCTTGGGCTTGCAAATTCCAACATATTTTATTTGTCCTTTAAACAAAAATAGAGCATTTTTAAATACGTTAAAACAACAAACTTTCTTTTTTTTTTTTTTTTTATTGTACCCAGTTTCTGAGGCTCAGGACCCCGGAAATGGCTTAGCAGAGTGGTTCTGGCTCAGGGTCTCGCCTGAGGTTGCATTCAAGCTTTCGGCCAGTGTTGTAGCCCTTTCCAGGCTCCTCTGGAGTTGAAGAATCCGCTTGCGAACTCGCCCTCACATTGTTGGTAGGCCTCGGTCCTTAGCTGGCTATTGGCAGGAGGTTTCAGGCCCTCACCACATGGGTGTCTCCATTGGGTTGCTCACAAGATGGCAGCATGTTTTCCTCTGAGTCAGAGATGAGACAGAGGGAGAGAGAGAGAGAGAGAACAAGAGAGTGAGAGAGTGGGTATCCAAGATGGAAGCAAGGTCTTTTTATAACGTTATCTATCAGGCCTGCAGTCCAATCCTGGTGAAATAATACATAGCATTTTGCTTTGTAGTACTGATGCCCAAAGGTACAGATTAATAGAAAAAATAGATAAATAAGAATATATAAATAAATAATGCATACATATATTGAAGCTAAATGCTTTTTTTTTTCTTTTTTGTAGTGATGGGGTAGATCATCAAAAAGACTGGAGACCACTGCCTTGGAGAAGAAGAAATCCTGCTTTGGAATATTTCCTAAGTACCAGGGCACTGTTCTCAGCCCTTTAAATGTATCCTCATAATTGCTCCTCACTACCTTATGAGGAAGGTATTAATATTCTCACCGTACAGTTGAGCAAACCAAAGCACAGACAGGTCAAGTAACTTGTCTGAAGCCACACAGCTACCAAGTGGCTGACCAAGACTTAAATCCAGGTAAATTAACTTAAGAACAGTCCCTGTCCATTCCTCTCCACTCCCTCTCACAATCCAGTTTACCCATCATTAAGAATTCTCTTACACTTTCAAGGACTGTGCTAGATTATGGGGGAAAAATATATAAAATGTGATCCTTTCCTTGAGGAGTGTGTGATGTGTGAATGAATTAACAGCCAGCCACTAACACTAATTGTGAATTTCCGGTTTTAAATCACAAGTCATTTCCTGTGGACTTGACTGAGGAAGACTGATTTTCCTCGCTTTTAGCAAAACGGTCTCCAGGCTTCTTAAATGTATACGCCATCAGTTTTTTTAATTGAGCATTTGGACCAATATACATAGCTATATTTATTAGGTTGGTGCAAAAGTAATTGCGGTTTTTGCAATTATTTTTAACCTTTTAAACCACAATACTTTTGCACCGACCTAATATTTATGATACTATACTTATATTAGGTGTTCTATAATATACTCAGATTACTAATTTATAGATAGGATGAAACTACATACATATAAATGAGTTTCCCTGTTTTCTTCTTGCACTTAGAGAGTCCTCTGAGAACCTGCCTGTTTGGCTCAGCCTTCTGAGATGGACCTTTGTGGCCACTCAAAACGGTCGCTCATGGAAAATTCCTAGTCTCAGAATTCTTGTGTTAGGCCTAGAGTGCAACTGGAAGGGAGAATCTGAAATAAACGTGCATTAATAATTAGTTTCAAAATAAGTAGTTCTCTTCATCTTCTTGGTTTTAAGGACAGATTAAATGGGTTGTAATTCCAATTGTTTCCACCAAGACTTCCTCTAGCACACAAGGTCCCCAAGTGGCTAAGCCTGTAATTTTAATCGATCTCACCTCTTATTTGTCAGCTATTGCTCCACAGACAAAATTCTCACCTACAAGTGGTCAGCACATCATTTTTTTGAGCCCACAGTAGCTGGTGAAATAAATCACATTTAAAATTTTCCTATTTCATAGTCCAAAAGAAAACAGAAAAATGAAAAATAAATGTTCCAGTCTAAAGTGTGTTGGGCTTATCAAGAGAGTAATTTCTTTGTCCCTGAGCCCTGCCCCAGGCTGGACCCACCTCCTCTCTAACACCCCTCTGACCACAACCCTCCAGAGAACCATCATTGTGCTCTCTTCTCCAAGAGTCTATGGATTTTAGGGCACTTGACTCACTATGTAGAGGCAGCAGGAAAAATAAGGAAGCCTTATGTGAGTTTCCCCCACAGTAAACTCCCTTCTTATCTTGGGATTCCCAGGGTTGGTAGAGGAATGCAGGAGAATACAAGAGTGGGGAGCCGGAAGTGTGTGGGTGGGGCAGGATGGGGACAGATAAGGGACTTCAAATCAGAACACCAGTTTCCACAATAAAGGTATGAACCAGAACAAAATAAATAAAGACGCAGTAACAGAAAGCAAACTGGAACTTTGCAGCTTTAGGAAAGAAAAACTCAAATGAAGGTCAAGGCCAACCCTTTTTACCAGCTCCACTTTTCTGAATCTTAACTGTGGCTTACGTGGGACGGAAGAGCCTTCCATTTAATTATCTATATGGCTTTGTGTTTTGAGATGATAATACATTTAAGAGAAATAGCTTTTGCAACTTGTACTGAGAAAAAATTGTGTCAATAAGGAGGAAATTATTCAATAATAAATACAATCATTCTTCAACTCAATTGCTAGTTTGTTCAGAGCAAGCCCATCGCAAGGATATCAAAGAAACCTTGGTCTGCTCAGATCTCTAAAAATCCTCTTACCTGTTCTCTTGGCCACCAAAGTTAGATATACCATTATACTGAAGAGTGGCTAAAATGGAATTTGTCTCTACATATCTTCAAAGTGTCCAGAAACCATTTTATTTGAATACAATGAAATGTGGACTTTTGGGGGATAAGCGTAGTTCTCTGCCAGGGCCCAAGTCTTACTCTGCTCAAAAATCAGCTTCTAATACTGGTGGCCAGTGTGCTGGCTGAGAGCTTTATCATTATCAGAGCTTTTAAAAAATATGATTATAGAAATTTATTAATTTGTTAATCTTAGGGAATGCCTTGCTGCATTGCCTTGAATGTTGCAAATGTTTATAAACAAGCAAATATATAATAGTAGTTATTAACTATAGGCCAAAGAAGAATATGGATTTTTTCAAATCCAGAAAATACAATCCACACTCAATTTTGTTCAAGTTAAAGTTACCCTAGGAAATTAGCGTTTTTAAATCACCAAAGCAAAGCACTCCTTTTGTTCTTTCTTTATCCGATATTTTGAATCTTTCTTTATCTATCTGATAGGGTATTGCTAGATTCCAAGATGTATTTTGCTAAGGAAAGACATGCTAAACATTGGTGATCAGAGAAGCAGAAAGGGAGGGACCTTTGCAGAAGCTGTTTTTGAGTGTACGATGTTCCTCTTTGCTGATCTCACAGTGACAGTCCCCTGGCTTCCTTTCTTGTTTTGATCTGTTTTGAGGGACCCTGGCTTCCTTTCTTGTTTTGATCTGGTTCCTTTGAGACCCTTCACAAACAGGAGAATTTGGAAATGATATTGGCCAGGATAATTACAGGTGGGTCCACTACTTCAGGCAGATGAAGCCAAGAGTTAAGAGTGTATTTACACAGCAGAGTCAGGAAACCTATTGTTTCTGTGTTTTTATCAAGTTTGATAGTTAACAAGCTTAGAAACACTACAAAATACCAACCTATTAACACTGTGTTGACATCTAATTTGGCTTAATTTTCATTTTAAAGGGTTTTTCAAGGACTCTGGAAAGTTGCGGAGACTAAATTGAATAAAACTGGTGTCTTGGATATTTTAGCCCATCTGAGAATAAATATTTATTGTTCTTTATTTAAAAAAATTAAACCTTTCTTTTTCAGTTAATTGTAGACTTACATGCAGTTTTAAGAAATAATACAAAGAAAGCCCTTATACACTGCACCCAGTTCTCCTCCTGGTAACATCTTGCAGAACTATAAGATACATATCAGTCAGGATACTGACATTGATACAATCAAGGTACAGAATGTTCCTGGCCCACAAGGATCCCTCTTGTTGCTGGTTTTATGGCCATACCCACCCCCTCCTCCCCCACCCTTCCTTAACCCTTGGCTACCACTAATATCTTCTCTATGACTAATGACTAATTTTTAGAGTTTCGTCATTTCAAGGATGCTGTATAAATGGAATCATACAGTATATAAACTTTTGGGATTGGTGGTTTTCTTTCAGCACAATTCTCTGGAGATTCATCCAGGTTGTTGCATGGATCAGTAGTTTTTTTTTTTATTTATTGGGTAGTATTTCATGGTATAGACATACGTATGCCATAGTTTGTTTATAACCCTTCAACATGTTGAGGGACATCTGGGTTGCTTCCCCTTTGGGGCTACTACAAATAAAGCTGCTATAAGCAGTTGTGTACAGGTTTTTGTGTTAACAGAAGTCTGTAAAGGTCCAAGAGTGTAATTTGGTAGATGCATGTTTAGTTTTTTAAGAAGCTGCCAGATTGTTTTCCAGAGTGGCTGTACCATTTTACATTTTCACCAGCAATATATGAGTGATCCAGTTTTTCTGCAACCTTACCGGTATTTGGTATTATCAGTGATTTTTATTTTAGCTCTGTTGGTAGTTATGTAGTAACCCCTCAATGTGGTTTTAATTTGCTTCTCCCAAATCACACACATTTTTATGTATTTATTTGCCATCTGTATGTCCTCTTTGGTGAAATGTCTCTTCAAGTCTTTTTGCCCATTATCTCATTGGATTGTTTGTTTTTACTGTTGAGTTTTGAGAATTCCTCATATATCTAGATGTCTTTTATTGGATATGTGATTTGCAAATATTTTCTCTCAAGCTATAGCTTATCTTTTCCATTCTCTTAACTGGGTCTTATGCAGAGCAAACATTTTTAATTTTGATGAAGCACAATTTATCAGTTTTTCCTCTTATGGAACTCCACGCCTAGGCCTACCTAGGTCCTTAAGATTTTCTCCTATGTTTTTTATCTAAAAGTTGTATAGTTCTATATTTTACCTTGAAGTGTGTAATCTATTTTAAGTTAATGTTCTTATAAGATGTGAGATTTAGGTCAAGGTTAATTTTTTTGCCTATGGATGTTCAATTGTTCCAGCACTGTTTGTTAAAAAGGCTATCTTCACTCCATTGAATTGCTTTTGCAGCTTTGTGAAAACTTAGTTGTGTCTACTTACATGGGTTTATTGACATTATTATGGAATTATTTTGAAAGACTTTAGCAAGTCAGTTTAAAGGAATGCAAAAGAAATGTTAGATCAACTTATCTGTTTTTCTTCCATTTATTCCTAGTTAAGATGTTTATCAGTTCATACTGATTATTTTCATGACTGTAGGCATGAGGGTTTTGGCTGAGGAAATGTTTTCTATAGTGATTACATTCTACACATAGGAGCAAATACTCAGTATTTCACAACCTAATAGTTTTCTTCTCGTGAATATGATAAGTAATATAGAATTGCATATAGATGATTTTATATTTATCTGTAACTGTATACCAAAATACCATCTTCATTGGCATGATTTTAAAAAATGCAGTCTTACTATAAGATATTCCTACTGTAAAACAAAATTCATTATGCCATGAGGCTTTATGTTGGACCACTTCCAGGTGGATTGATTTCCTTGGAAGGACCAGATTGAGTATATGTAATGATGATGATTCCAGAACATAGAATTCCCCTCCCCTAATGTCATTTAAAAACTGTGCTAAAAGGAAATTGCTTTTCTCCCAATCCTTGCTTAGTTGACTGTTAATTCCCATCAGAATCCAGGAAGCAACAGGAAAGTCAGTTCAATCGCAAGTCTCCAGATCTGTGGTTCTCAACCTTGGCTGCACACTTAGCATTAACTAGGGAACGTTTTACAACCCCAGTACCCAGGCTGCCCCCTAGACCAATTAAGTCAGACTATCTGGAGTTGGGACACAGGCCTTCAATTTTGTTACAACTCCCATGTTTTTCTAGCATACAGCCAAGTTTAAGAACTGCTGAGGTCTCCTGTGTGGCTTACTTTCTTATGAAACCTATCAATGTTACTTTAATTTGTCACTCAATACTGTGAAATACAGTGTACTGGGTTGTCATAACATACTACATAAACTTATATCTTTCAGGTTAAAACCTGGATATCTTCCTTGGAGAATTAAAAAATTTCTAAATGGTTTTATTCTTTTGGCAAGAATTACATGTGTCTAATGGAGAAAACTTGGGGGGAAAAAACAAGCAAGCATAATGAAGGGGAAAAAATCATTTTAAATTCTATTATCCAGTAAGGGGGATCAAATATATGGTGATGGAAGGAGAACTGATTCTGGGTGGTGAACACACAATGGGATTTATAGATGATGTAATACAGAATTGTACACCTGAAATCTATGTAATTTCACTAACAATTGTCACCCCAATAAATTAAAAAAAAAAAGAATTTACCCCCCCAAAAAAAATTCTATCATCCAGAAAGAATTACTTTAACATCTAGTCTTTTTCTTAGGCGAATACATATATATATATATATATATATATATATATATATATATATATATATATGTATATGTATATGTATATGTATATATACATATATATATGTTTTTTTTCCAGCTTTTTTCCTTTCAAAGTTGAGATGATATCATAATATAGTTTTATAAGTTATTTTAGACAGCTGATAAATTAATGTAAAAATTAGTATCAATAACAGAAACTGTGGAATATTGGTTTGCAATTGTCATAATTTTTATAATTTTTCACACCTTAATCTGTGTCATGGATATAAGCAGTTAAAATGTACTTTTTAAAAAGTCATTTCACATTACAATAAAATAACGTTTAAGGCACATGATTATACTTTCCAGGATATTTTCCCCCTAAATGGACAAAATACAGCTGATACCTCCCTGTCATTTTCAGATTTGGAGTTATGGCCAAAAATGCACCATTCCCAGCCAAACCAGTAATTATTATGTAAAGATAATAAAATTATTTTTTTCTAAGTCCTTCAAGTACTCTGACTAGAATAAGGATATAAACCAGGAAAAATATGTAAGGTGAATGCATACTTATTAAATATAGAATGGAACTGCCTTTCTTTCCAATTCAGACTCAAATGCAGCTGACTTTTTATTCTCTGGATTTCAGTGGAAGGATATATGAATGCATGTGTCATGCATATATGCCTAAATTACAGGGGAAAAAATACATATATTCACTATTGAATATTTAGGAAAGTCGATTTGAAAAAATCAAAACTACCTATTGTTAAATTTGGCAACATTGATGCATCTAAATATAAATAAGCTGAATAAAATAAACCAAAGAAAAGTATAAAGATGATTCCATTTTTATGAATTTCTATAAAATTCTAGAAATGCAAACTAATCTACAGTGACAGAAAGCAGATCAGTGATTTCCTGGGCAGGCAGGGTGGGGCCGGGAAAGATTGTATAGAGGGATTGCAAAAGCACACTGGAGAGATTTTTGGGTAAATCATTAAATCCAATCTCTTGATTACGGTGACGATTTCAAGGATGTATACATTTGTCAAAATTCATCAAATTGTACACTTTAAATGGGTGCAGTTCCTTCTATGCCAATTATACTTCAATAACACTGTCAACAAATATATTCTAAGGGACTGTTGGCAACCTACAATAATGGAATTTGTTCTGTAAAGTTTTGCTCGAAATGCTAGATATTGCAATCACTTACTGGATGTTATTTTCACTAACCCATCACTTTTACTCAGGAAAACACCCCATAATTTCATACTCTGACATAATCCGTGTTTCCAATTCTTCCATAGAAAGTAAAATTCAAATATTTTACTCATAATTTCTTCCATAGAATTCTCAAGAGCACAATCACACTCAAAACAACACATCCCAACGATTATTTCACTTTTCAAAGTTTTCATTGACTTAGTAGCAGAAGCAGCTGCAGATTTTGGACTCTTTTTCATGTGATTAATTATATTCCCAAAGAAGTAATGAAGTAACATGTTGGGAGGGGGGAAGGAAAGGCAAAGTGGACCTAGTGTAACTATCGATTTTCTACCTCTTATTGTGATTTATCACAGCTACTCCTCCTAGAGATACTGTATTTGTGGGAAGGATAAGAAGTCATTTAAAAACAAAGCAGCTGATAAAACTGAGATGATTCCTTGCAAATACAGAATCTCACTAGGGCATTGACTGAGAGCTCTGTAAAATGGGGTACTATTATCAACCTCTCTTGGATACGATTTTAGTGACTCTTCTTCAGGTCAAGCATTGGTCTCTGCATTGGGTTCTTAATCACATGTAAAAAATAACTGAAGTATATTTTTATGTCATGGACAACATATAGCGAATCTGAGATTAAAAATTCATAAAGGGCTTCAAATCAATAGAGGAATGTTAAAATCTCTCAATATTTTACAATGCATGTCTGTATAATGTCGTTTTTTGAGTAAGCATGTTGACTTATGAAACCAAAGTTTCCAGCTTTGAAAAGTACCCAGTGTATTAGTTGGCACTTAACTCAGTAAAAGTTCGTTGAATTAATATATTAAAACATTTTTAATAAACTATATAAAATATCAACAGTTTCTATATGAACGTTGGATTGTTTGTTGTATACTTACAGGACTCTTTGTAGATTCTGTGAAAGGATTTGAAATGGTGAGAATTACAGTAATTTGATCTGTCCTGGAGTGTAGAAACCTTCCAGATACCTTCAGGTACTCTCCAAATATGTGTACTGAGAAATTCTCTCTCCTCATCAAGCAAATCATTTACTATATCTTGGTTCCAGTCATAAGGGGGTGGAGAACAGCCCAACTCTAGAAAAATGAAGAGCCAAAATAATACTGGCTTATTGGTGATTACATTTCGTTTGTTTGTTTATATTTAGACACATCTTGAACAAGTGGTGGCAGCTATGTCAAATTAGTTCCCTGCAAAGAATTGCTTCTGTCAAGTCTTCTACAGTGGCTGGAAACATATAAATGAAAAAAATACATATACAAATGAAAGGATTAACTCCCCCTAGCCCTCTTTGTTGTTTTATCATACATTTGAGTCAGCAGTTAATGGCTGGCTTTATACTTAAGCAATAAATTTCTTAAAAGTTAAAAGAAAATTACATGATATAATATATATATCATGTATATCTACAGGTGGTTGACCTTTGAACTTCATCTGTATATTGAACTTTTTCTATAGTTTCTATATGAATGTTGGATTATTAGCTACTCATTAATAAAATTATTAATTCTTCTAGTTTTCTAGTTTATAATTAGCAAACGCATAAGAGAGTAGGAGTTGGGTTCTTAGATATCTTGATGTGAGTAATTGATTTTAAAAAGTAGGCTTTTTATTTAGGAAAAACAAAGAAGTGGTAAGTGGCCTTTTCAAGAGTGAAGAGTTGATAGTTCTAAGTGAAATTGCCTGAAGGCTTTGTAGCTAGAGCATGAATCTGTGGGGTAAAGTGTAGGTTTTAAATTCTGTTTTAATAATTGTAATTATTATTGCTCTTTCAGTTGTAAAATGTTTCAAATTTATGAATTCATTTAGAACATATATTAAAATGTTCTGTTGTATGCACAGGATGTCCAGCTACGACTCTAAATTTTATTGGTAAATCTTGTATGACCCATCTTTTTAGAGAAGTTAGCATGAAATATACGAGTTCAGCCTGCTGTACCGTCAACATGTATTTGTTTTGGAGAAATTACAAACTGTTTTTTATGAGAACATTGACTCTCTCAGGGAAACAACTCTACCACTGACTGCCCCATGGGAGAGGATGTGCAGGGACACCTGCGTCCTGCTGTTTGGAGCAGAAAGAGTTGCTGGTGAGAAATTGGGGTAACTGACAGTCTTAGGCGAAGAAGTGGAAAATAGAAAACAGCTGTCTTTCTTCCCATCACTGACACTAATGCTAGCAATTCTGAAGGTGTCTCCGAAACCTTGAAAAGAAAACCTTGGTGACTTGATTTGGAGCCTTGAGTGGGAAGCACACTAACTGTGCTTGGCACATAATAGGCACTCAGTAAATAAGTCTTGAAACTGAGGGAGGAAAGAAGGGAGGGAGGGAGGGAGGAATGGGAAGAAGGAAGGAGAGAGAGAGAGACAAGAGAGAGAGACAGAGAGAGAGGAAAGAAAGGAAAGAAGGAAGGAAGAAGAAGGAAGGGAGGAAGAAAAAGAAAGAAAGAGAACGAAAGAAAGAAAGAGAGAGAGAGAGAGAGAGAGAGAGAGAGAGAGAGAAAGAAAGAGAGAAAGAAAGAGAGAAAGAAAGAGAGAAAGAAAGAGAGAAAGAAAGAAAGAAAGAAAGAAAGAAAGAAAGAAAGAAAGAAAGAAAGAAAGAAAGAAAGAAAGAAAGAAAGAAAGCTTTGTAAACTTTTGAAGCACTAACTAGCATATCTAAAAGGTTGGAACATCTCATTGCTGGGGATAATAAATAACATAACTCCTCTTCTCAACAAAAATAACTCAAAAGAATAACTCCCAATCTACAAGTAAGGAGGAAAGGATTCTTTGGTAGTCTAGGAACCAAACATAGTTATGTATGTGCTTGTGTGAATCTACAAAGGAGCCCGTTATTCTTAGTACCTCCTTATCGCGGAGCTGTTTGAAGCAGAAAAGGGAGTACTAGAATATGCACATTCCTTAAAATAAGATTTTGCTTTTTAAAAATATGAACACGAGCATTTTCATAGCCTGAAAAATAAACATAAAGCAAGCAGCTGCTAATCTAAGCAGACACTGGTGATGGCTTCCTCAGCATGTGGATCATGCTGTCGGCTTGAAATCTTTGACCTTGCAATCTCTTCTGAATATACAAAGGCTGGGAAATGTGTAAAGCTTTGTTAAAAATTTCCCCAGAACCGAATACATGTAATCTCACAGAATGGGAAGTTTTGATAGTATTTGTACTACTCACTGATACATTTTCATAGGTGCTGACGTTCATCATTCTCTAATGGGCTTTAACAGTATTTTTAGCTCTTAACGTCCTACCTGAGGTCTAAAGGCAACTTCACTAACATTCCTGAAGCTTCCTACAGAAGAGCGAAGTGTGGTATGGATGATTCCTTCCATCTGTCAGCTGTGAAACCTTGAGCACCTGATTCAATTTCTCTGGGCCTACTTTCTCCCACTCCATTGGTCAAATTGATAATAGGATAATAGGATCTCTGTCATAGCGTGGTTGTAAGGATTAAATGTGATTATATATACAAAGCGCTTTGATTGGTGCCTGCTGCAGAAAAGTACTCTAGTTTTCCTAAATCATTAAAATTTGAGTTGAAATGAGTGAAATGCTTACAAATTCTGAAAACCAAGCGTGTTTATAGATATACTACTTCTTAAGGGATAAATTCCAGAGAAAGTGGTACTTACATACTCTTTCAAATAAAAATGACAAAGTCAGAAAAATTTTATTCTGGATAACTAACACACAATTAGGCACAAAATATCCCAGTGCTGAACTACTGTGTCCATCAATTCTCTACTAAATTGTACTAAATCTGTTATGGGATATTTATCTGGTGTCAAGTGTCAATATTCCAAAAGTTTCATTTTTTAAAAAAATGATGATTCCAACTATTTGTGAAAACCAAGACGTTTAGTTGCCGGGATAATATTTCTTACAGCCCCACCACCTTATGCTTATGTGTCAAATAACTCAACTAACATTTTAATTTAGTTCAAACATTTATTAACTTGCCTGCTATATTTATAGAACAGATATTATATTCAAGAGTCTTACCAGAAAGAATGCAAGCCGCTTAGGCTGACATTATTTAGAGTATTTATGGACAAAGATTGATGCAAATGAACAGACCTACACCATCATGCCCCAGCATGGCACAGGGAGAAGTGGCCTGGACCGCCTGCATCAGGCCCTCAAAGGAAGACCTGCACATTTCCAGTAACAATCTCATTTCCTCAAATTCCCCAGGGAAAGAAGGCGGTCGGTGTTGTTAATATCGCCTGACATCATTTGTTCTGGATGATAGGAGAGCGTGGCCTACCTCATCCGTGGCCTGACTGCATGACCCTCCTGGTTCCCTGCTCCTGCCACGTGAGGTGTCCTAATATGGTCCGACTCCTAAGAGCCCGGGGGCTTGCCTTTCTCCTGCTGATGGGGAGGAGGCAGGTACAAACGTTTAGTCACACACAATCTGAAGGAAAGCAAATGAGGATTGGGGTTCGCTTCAGGGCGAGCTGCAAGTCAGCTGCGGCAGAAGCTCTTGCCTTGGGGGTATCTATCATTAATAAACCCCAGTCAATCCAATCTCCCCGGGAGGCTTTCTGTCTTCCCCCTTTCTCCCTCTCCTCTCACTTTCTGCAGCTCTGGGTCATCCCCCAGCTCTGGTCCCCATTTTTGAATAGGAGGCACCCGGGGGGCTGCTCGCTTGGACCTTGGCTTGCGACTCTCGCTGCGCTTTGGGTCCTTGCAGCCTGGGGGGAGATGCTGCTGCAAGGCGTGTCTGGGCTGTGCTCATGTGATGAAGCGAGGGAAAAACAAGGGGGAGGAGGAGGAAGCAAAGAGGTGGCCTTTTTTTTTTTCTCCCCTTTTCTTTTAAGGAGTTTGCCGCGAGCGCGTCTCCTTCATTCGCAGACTGGGCGCGTGGGGAGGAGGAGCGGGAGAGGAAGGAGCTCTTGGGACCTCCGGGCGCACGGCTTCTTTGGCTCTGTTCCGCGTCCCTGCGATTTGGAGAAGGCGTAACCCGGCGGCTGGGCGCGGGAGAACCTCGGAGAAGCCATGGGAGCCGGGAGCTCCACGGAGCAGCGGAGCCCGGAGCAGCCGGAGGCTGGGAGCCCGACGCCGGCCGAGCCCCAGCCCAGCGGCGGCGGCCCCGCGGCGGAGGCGGCGCCTGGAGCGCCAGGGGACCCGTCCATCGCTGCCCCGGACCCCGCCACCAAGGTACGGGCGCGCCGGGCCACCTGCCCCGGGGAGGCGGGGGAGGGAGGATCCCTCTGATTTCCGCCTGCGAGAACTTCCCCGCCTGTCCAGCCCATCGGCAAACTCGGGAGCAGGAGCCCCTCTTTTCAGGGTTTTTTGCCCCAGGGCGGAACCAGAGCAGCAGTGGACGCGGCGGGGAGACTCGCATCTTTGTCGTGGGTCTCCAGGGGAGGCGACTGCGCCATCCGCAGTCATAAAATCCAGCCCCCGGCGCACTGCTAACCGAGCCTTTCTCCACACTCTTCCGGTGGGAGCGACCCAGCCCGAGACGCATGGGCTACGTGGGGGAGTCCCTGGAGAATTGACTCCCAGGCCCAGCGTCTTGAGCCCCCGGCCCCCTTTCTCCACGATGAGGACAGCCAGCTGCTGGGCCACGACCCGTGTTGCAGCCTGGCGAACGGGCCACCCATGGGTTCCCCGCCGCGCACGGTGCTTACTAGCTGTACATGGAGAGACCGGGTTTGGTACCCAGTCCTGCGGCTGCGGCTGGAGCAGACACCGCCTTCTTAATGCAGAGAAAGCCTGGAGGTAGCTCGCTCTGAGCCAAAGAAAACCTGGGCAGACGCTGCATTTCCAAAAGGAATGACAGGTTTCGCAAACAAGGCAGCGTCTTTTTCGCTCTGTGCATTGCCTGTGGACTCCTTTGGATAAACAAATGCCGGAGGAGTAGTTAGAAGTTCTCAAAGGAAGCGGTCTGGCAGAAGCGAGCATTCCCTGTACGCTTGTCAGTGGAGGCAGTGCTGAGCCTCCTAGCAAATCTGTCGATTTTATAGTCTTAAGTCTTCAAGGCTGAAATATTTATTCCTGGCCACTACAGCCGTCAAGTTTGTTACTTGTTCTCATCTTTGTGTTTTAGATCTGTTTTCCACCATGTGTGTTCATTAGCAAGGTTTCACCCAATCTGTGTTGTGATATCCTTATAGAAAGATATGGGTAACCATGCTTAATGCTTAAAAAAAAAAAAAAGCACAACCACCATGTGTCGAATTTGAGGATACAGATTAAATGAGGACCTTTAAGAGTTATCTCAGGAGGTATAGATGTTTAATGTACTTATAGGTAAACCTGTTTAATGTTTTTATGAGGGGAAAAAACAGGCTGAAATCTAGGTAAATTTCACAGAACTATGACCTCATTGCCTTGACCTCTTTAGTTGTCCTAGTCTAGTTTAGGCTGAGACTGTCCTTAATAACTAGATTACCTCCAGTCCTTAATTTACAACTACTTGTAAAATCTATGGTCCCCAGAGCTGTGGATACTAACAAGCACTTACTGCCCAGTACACTAGATTTTCTAAGTGGTGCCTAAGGCTTGGGCCTAAGGAATGTATTATCCTTCTGAGGTCTGAGTCACCTTTTAATACTTACTGTAAATCACTTTTTGATACCAACTATGGTCAAAATGTCTGCATAACCAGTTCTTAGAGTCCAGCAATGAAAGTAATTTTAAGGTGTAATTGATAAAAGCTTGCATTCAGGTTCATTTTTTTTCTTGGCTTTTACTACTCCTCAGGTCTTCTTAAAACAGTTCACCCTGCCATATGGTACTTATTCCCTTCCCAATAAACTCACATTTGTTCATTTAAAACTATTCATTCCATTCTCTTATTCTCTTCTTGTTATATCCTTCCATAAATGTATTCTTCTTCCTCTTTCCTAGTTACCACCATCTTGAAACAGCCAAACCACCTCCTGGAAAACAATTACTTAAATGACATCCAGAATTATCACTGAACTTTTTGGCATTCAGCCCAGTTATCAATTTGGAGGCAATCAATACATTTATATGTATCCTTGGAAAATGTGTAGCTTTTCATTTCAATTTGCAAAATGTATTACTTAGGTTTTGAAGACCTGAGTCTTTTCAAAGGGACTCCCCAAATTAAGAATGACTCAGCACAAGACTGTTTCCTCCCCTCCTTGCCCTGACTCAGCATAGGACTCTTTCCTCCCCTCATTGCCCTGTTCAGCTCCACTTCCTGACCTCTGAGTAATCCCATCTGCCATTCTAGGCTCCCAAGGCACCATAGACCCTTCTTCCCAGCAGTCTCCACATTTGTGGGTTTAGTGACTTGGCTAATAAGTGCTTTCTTGGCTACTCTGAATGTTCTACAAGGGTAGGGACCATATCTGTTTTGCTTATAGTAGGTGTTCCCCCAAGTGTGGCATGCTGCCTGGCACGGAGTAGGTTCTCCGGAAGGGACGCCACTGACTCCCAGATTTTGATTGGAGACTATCAAGTTGGGGAATACTTTGGCCCATCTAATTTTTCTACAATTTAACCTTTGGCCTTCTTATGATCCATCTAATGTATCACAGACAGTGACTAAGTTAAGTCAGTCTGTTTGCTTATTATTAGAATGAGAGAATATTTTGGCCAAAAAACCCAGATTTGGGGACTTTGGTTTCAGTTTCTCTAGAAAGAGTGGCATGTTAGTCTTACAATTTCAAATTGCCTTTAATTTCAAATAGACCAAATATATTAGCCACAAATATGCAAGTGGCTCAAATGAGACCACGTCAATGCATTGGCTAAGTTATGAATTACATCTTGAACTTTCTTGGTTGGGTCTATGGGCATATAGGGAGGTTTAGACTAATACATCATTCCCTAACTCTCAGTAAATGCTGATCGTTAACTAAAAGCTGTTAGTAGACTTTTTTCCCATCTAAATGATATTTGTATCATATGCATACCTATTTAGCAGTCCAGTTTACTTTCCTTTTTTCTGCTAATTTTAGTTACCAGTTACTCACTAAGTGCTCACAAGTCAAAGGTATTACACTAATTGAGTTATTGTTACTCCTACGTGGTCAAACTTGATTACTCAAGTCTAACATTTAGATGCAGTGAGGCAGAAGTCTTGGTTTTATCTGTGGTGTTTTTCAGTAAAACAAAGAGTCTTCCAGTCAATCTTTTACAATCTTAGTATGTAAATTCTGGGAGAAAATGGCTTGATCAATTATTTTATAGATTTAGTTTTGAGATTTGGGCCATTTTGGCTACTTTCAGGGGCAGGAATATTAGACTACCTAAACATAGGTGGTAACAAAAAGGCCTTGTATTAATCCTCAATCATCTGTTTTAAAAATTTGTCTTTCAAAGACTATTTCGATCAGGTGGCAATATAGGGTGAGGTGACCAATGACAAATTTACTTCATGTCTCTGGCAAATCTCGATTTCTGGAGCCACACTCCAGACTAAGTCAGGACACTCATAATCCTCTAATTAGCTTTTCTGCATTCTCTGCTCAATGACCTCAGAGCTGGAAATGGAACAGTACTCAGTTGCAACAGCGTGTGGCCAACGTCCCCGGCAGGTGGGGAGATGAAGGTTCCTGTCAGTCTTTCAAGCTGTGGTTCCATTTGGTTACAAGAGCTGAATCACCAAAACACAAAAATGTACTCAAATAGAAGAATCCATTAGCTGATTAGTAGACTGAAGGATGTCTTGGCCCTTCATGCATTAAAACAGACACTTGAGTTGACCAGATGCATTTCATGATTCATTCCTCTACTGGGCCTAAGGTAGTGTACTTTCTCTCACCTGCCTTCTGTTTATAGACTGGAAGTCGAGACTGAAGATGGCCTTACAGTGATTATGTCAACATATAATTTTATACTAAAAGGGCGAGAATTTAAGATGCTTAGGTGAGAATTATATGTTTGTTCATGGAGTGGTGTTTTTATGTGTGTGGCTACCTGTATTCCTATGGATTTCCCCCAGATTACAAGAGGTGCTACTTTCTGATTGGAACACAGTCCCAAATTTGGAGATGTGGGTATAAGGATGGTCATTTAGGATAGCCATAGCCTGAGGGGATGGCAGGGCCTTCCCTGGAATCTATGATGGCCTTTTAGGTTGGTAGACACATGATATCAGTGGAGATTTCCACTTGAAATTCATCTTTCTATGAGGCACAGGTCTCAAATGCGTATCCTTTTGAATTCACTTTGGGTCAACTAAGCTTTGTGCCTGGACAGCTTTCAACTGATGTTATAGGATTATTCTAGATTGGTATCCTAGAAGACAATTCATAAATGCAAATGTTTTGTTTCACAAGATACTATAAAATTTTTTCTTCTTTTCCTTCATCAGTTTTAATACATATTCAATGTTATAGAACACCAACAAAAGGAAAATCAAGTTAAATGATGCTTATTCTTGGCCTCTCATTCTGTATGCTGTTGTCATTCATGAAATGAGAAATTAGAATTTATAGCATTCAGCATTCTGAGAAAAATATAGTTAGTACTTTAAGCTCATGAGAAAAAAAAAAAACTACGTATCCTTAAACCTAATCCTTAGTTCTCTTATAACCTAAAAAAATTACAATTTAGAATAAGTTTAATTTTAAAATAATACAGTGGAAAAGTATAACTAAAAAAGCTGGGTTTGGAAGGGAGAAGCACGATGTGTAAGCTTATTTTCAATAAATTCTTGAAAAACCTATACTTAATTATTTTGGGCCATTTTCTTTCCAGTTAGCACTGTATTAGACAATGTATGGGTGGAATTTTGTACCTTTGATCATCCTTTTGTTTCCTGCTCATTAGTACATCTAATAAAAGGATTGGGGTAGTTATTAATAATTTGTAATAATTTGAATCATACTTGCCTTCGTATTTCTTATGAATAATTGAGTTTACTTATTTAAAGCTGACTGTAGTTCTGACATCATTTTTGAATCAAAAGCTTTACAAGATGATCAAAAGCACTTGTTTACTTTTATTAAAATGATTTTTATTTAAAGTCATTGCATAACAGGATTCATTTAATATTTATTTTTCTAAAAATGTTAATGGTTGAGAACCTGAACTTGTAGAGTATAGTAAAAGTGAAAGTTACTTACTCTTTTCCACTCCACAAGTACTCACTGTTGAGGATAGTTTGAAATCAATGTTGGTAATTTCTTGTATATTCTTTCAAAACCTTTATGCATGTGTAAGAAAGGATATAAATAAGAATTGCCCCATTTTTAAGAAATAAGATCATATATACAGAGGGTGGCAAAAAATGTATACACATTAATTATAATACTGAATATATATTGAAAACAAATGATGAATGCAAGTCACGTTTGACTTCTGCAATTACAAGAGGTGCTAAAAGCAGTTACCATCAGCGTCCAGACATTTCCGATTACGGCCAACTACTGCTTGAGCATAGATAACATCTCTTAAAATGTGTATACATTTTTTTGGCACCCCCGGTATATTCTACTTTAAGTTTTGGATATCTTTTCATATCAGGAAGTAAAGATCCACCCCCATTCTTACCAATGGCTGCATACATTTCTCCTTTATGGGTTGAAGTACCATAATGATTTCACCAATTCCGTGTTTATATTTTCCTAGTCTTTTGCTATGTTGAATTGACACAGGTAATATCCTAGCTCAGATATCTGTGTGTGTGTGCAGATGTATCTTTAAAGTAGATTTCTGAAGTGGGGTTGCTGGATCAAAAGATTTATATCCATTTTAAATTTTGATAGCCCTTGCTAAATACCTTTCCAAAGAGATTCCGCACTTTGCCTCCTTATTCTGTGTAAATCAACACTGGCTTTCCAGTGCTTTTGCCCCAGTGGGTAGCAAATATTCTAATATTTATCAGTTGTCATCTCAGCACCTGAATTTTCTTAACATATTTTTAAGTAGGAAGTTGAGCGCCTTGTCATGTATATTGGCCACTCGATCATGAACTGGATTGGCTTTCAGAGCATTAAAGGCTATGGTTGATTTTACTGTTAATTAATTTCTTACCTACTTCTTTTTCCCCTAAGAAATTACTCCAAATAGGGAAAAAGCAAGTCTAGGAGTAGAAAGATGCCTGAGGGACTGCTTTCCTTGACTACTCCCTTTCCTTCCCAAATTAGTAAACTGTCTTTAGTTCTATTTGCTTGGACAATGACCTACTTCTTTGGCTGTCCATTTAAAAATTTCTCCCCTGGGAACAATATAAAATCATTTAGTTGCCAGAAATTTCTTCATACTTCTGATCCATGAAATGTTGGAGTCAGGGATTGGGGGCAGTAGAAATCCACTTCCCCTGAGCTCCCTTCTCATTCTCTTAACAAATGACAGCCTGGTTCTGTTAACTAGAATAAATGTGCTTTCCCAGAAAAACGTAGGTGTTCAAAGCTCTGGAAACTACAGGATCTTTTCCAGACACTGTTAGGCTTCTCTTAGTACAAGTATTCATTCAAATTCAAAAATTTCTCCATGATGGGGAGAAACCCTGTAGTTTCATTCTGTCTAACCTTAACCAGTTTTAATAAATGTCAACTTTACGTTGAGATAAGCCACAATTTAAGAAGGGGAGATGACTACAACTCATTGGCTGATCTGTTTGTTATACGCAGACATTGCAAATTGCAGGAGTGTTGAGAGATTACATTTTCCCTGGTTCCCAAACCTGGTTCACCTCTTGAGCTTTTGAAAGATACCTCTGGCCCCATCCTGGGTTCACTGAATCAGAAAGCCCAGCATTCGTAGGTTCTGTAGCCTTAATACTCTTTGGGTATTCTGATTTGCCTGGTGTGACCACTATTGCCTTAAGGAAGGGTGTAGGGTGTAGGAGGTGATGGAGGGCCAGGGAGAGGTCGTCCAGGCCTCCGTGACAACAGCACAGACTGACTGAGGCTGGATCTCGTGTGGGTGGGAGGGAGGGTTTCAGGTAAAGCTGGAAGATTTAGGTGTTTCCCTTCTCACCTCTTGAAGAGAAGAATAAAAGAAAATATTTCTCCTGCATAATTTCTTTATTCTACTGTATTGAAAATAAGTGTGCTGCTAGTAGAGGCTGTTCTAAAGAGAATGTGCTACTCAGGGTGACTAGATGTTGAATCAAAAACACTGGTATCCTTTCTGAGCAAGAAGGAGGCTACTTGTCAGTGTTCATTTCATTCCCACCTGATGGCCTCTTAAACCTCTTCCCTCACTGATTGACCAGCTTTAACTTTGGAGGACTTAGTTTATGGCATTTGGCTGGTCCAAACATCTGTGAAGAAATCTTAAAACCTAACCAAGTCCCTGAGGATCAGAATAGCGTTCTGGATTTCCCCAGTACGTAGTCACCATTCAATCTTGATTCCATTAACATTTCTCTACTAGTTCCAAGGAACTGGGCTAGGAACTGCAGAGACAAAGAAAAGACAGCTCCAGAACTCAGCCCTGAAAAATTAAAGTTCTCCCTCTCATGTATTTGGCTCTTTAATCCACTAGAAATTGATGATTTTATGTCTGGAGAGAGACCTCTAATTTCATTTTCCATACGGGTTACCTATTGTTCCAATATTATTGATGAAATAGTTCCTCCTGTTGAAATGAGTTTCCATATATGCATAAAATGTTTATTGATTGCTTTTTACTTTAAAATTTTTCCTGCTGTGTTTATTTGGACATTAAGTTAAAAGCATTAAGGGAGTGGCTAAAAATCTAGTCAATTATAGTAGCAAGTTGATGGTTTAAAATACTTTTATATTCAACATCTGAGGTGATACCTTGGTCTCTCATGGCTATGGTAAGTTTATACATACATAAATATAAAAAAGCAGGTGTTGTCTTCTAAACCAGGGCTGTCCAAACTTTTTTCAACGTTTTTCACCAAGGGCCATATGCGGTAAAGTACACACACAGCCGGGCCACTCACTCGAGCTGAAGTACGTATTGCCTCACCTGGTTTATTTAAGTAAACTAAATATATTTTTGGAATTTGCTGCAGGCCAATTAAAAATGGATTGTGGGCCGCAGTTGGCCCGCGGGGCTGCAGTTTGGACACCCCGTTCTAAACTGAATTTGTTCTCTTGTTGTGTGATAACACTATGCATTAAAAATAGTCAATGAAAGGTTTCCTAATCATTTACCATATGAAAGGCGCTGGTCTAGATGCCTTGAGAGATAAAGAAATAAGAACACATAGCATTATCCTTCAAACAACATAATCTAGGTGAGGTTATAGGGTCCCTCTAGAGGAAATATTCAATAACAAGATTGAAATACCGTATTTCCCTGAAAATAAGACCTAGCCGAACCAGCAGCTCTAATGCGTCTTTTGGAGCAAAAATTAACATAAGGTCTTTAACAGCCTGTGTCAGAGCAGAGATCACTGGAGCAATCCAGGCTTGCAGCTGGGTGGGGGTGGGGTGGGCCTGGGATCACAGTGGAAGGTTAAGTATCACAGAATAAGAGATGATAACATCAAAGGAGCTGATGGTGGCAGCTATGGAGAAGGGGGAACTAAAAGTGACCCTGAATTGACGATAAAACAGATGCCACTGGACTGAACAGCTGTTGGATCGCTGCTTCACCAGGCAACAGTGGCCGTTTTACCCCAGCACGTCTGGGTCTACCTAAAAATGAAAGAGCCTGATGGTTGACTTGCATTCCTTCCATTTGTAGGCAAAGAAACTAGGTAGCTTGGGAATGTTTACTTTTAAAGAAGACATTTCTTCTTTGTAATTCTTTCCATCTCCAGTGTCTGCCCTTTGGTTTGTTGTTCAGAGGACGATTTATGATTTGCTATTTTTCTTCATGTCAGAGCATATGATTTCTTAGTGAACTGAGCCATTACAGGCTCTGGGTTTTGTCTCCTGCAACTATCAGTTTTTCTATCGTCACCCCCTGATCTTAACCATCCTTATTGAAGACATGCTTCATTGCGTCCTTGATAATTTTCCTTATTCTATAAAATACACATTGCTGTGATGCATTAAAGATTGTTGACTGATTTGATGGTTCTTAACCTTTTTTTACATTGCCATTCTGGGTGATAATTTTTCACTAAGTTGATACACTCTCATAGAATGCCTCTTAAGAAACTTTTGTTTGAAATTACCCTTCAATTGGATGTATAAGTAAAACAGACTTACTCCACACCAGTGACATACTGAATGCCATGCAAAGTTCAACCTAAATTTGGTCTATCTACTTTAAATTTACAGTTGATATACACAGCAGTATAAATTGGGGGTGGGTGGGGAAATAGGATTATAATCTACAGGAAATTGCTCAGAATTAGCCAGTCTCTCTATGATGAAAATTTTTAAATTATTTCAGAAACGACACATTTAACCAATATTTGGACATGAGTTCCTCACTCCTATAGTGTTAATATAAATATTTAAATGGAAATTTTTGTTCTTGTTCTCTGTTTTATATGAATTCAGTTATTGAAAAGCAGTGGAAAATGTTACCACTAAAGTTTACTAGAATCAGTCATGATTATTAAGATATTTTCTCTAACCTGATGAAAAGGAAAGCTGGTGTATAAAATTTAAACAAAAAAAAAAATAGTTGACAGTAAGTCATGGGGGCCAAAACCCAGTTGATTGGTTGTAATATCTGATTTTTTTTTTTTTTTTGTAAAGCCTTCAGGAGTTTAAATGTAAACTCAGTTTGATGTCAGTTTTAGATTTGTCTTTGTGTTATTTACAATATGGATAATTTGTTTTACTTTGATTAAAATGAAGATAGGTTATTCTTTTGATACTCATTAAAGGTACATTAAGGTCTCCTGAATGCTCAAAAGGTTTTTGTCCTATAATGGAGATTCTGTGGTGACCAAAGAGGACCAACAATATTATCTAGAATTGCAACAGTGACAAGAGATTTCAAGTGACTTCTGGAACTGTGCCTGATAAACAATTCTCCACGACAGGGAAGAATGCAAAGAATGCTTAAGTATTCAGGGAAGTAGGTCATGGTTTACAGCACTACATTTGTCGGAGAAAGTTTCTCAAGCAGGCGCTGTGATCCTGACCTCTGCTTATTCCTTACCCAGCGTGATTTAGTCTTAGGCAAATTAGGTGACTGAACGAGCTTCTCAGACTCTAGGAGGGCTGGACTAAAAGTAACAGATTCACCTCATGTACCTGTACTAACACCAAAAATAAAAAGTTAGGGCTATAAATTAGTGACTAGAAAAATCATAAGTGTGATTGATAAGTGTTTTCTCTTAATTGCATGCTCTTGGAATAAAAATTATTTAAAGAGTAGGCAGATGATGCGTAAGTATATTTAGGAAGAACAAGAGTATTAAGAGTTCCTTTTAAATGAACTTGAGGGGTCTTTTTTTGCTGCCAGTGTTAAGCACTGCAGGTGACCCACTGAGTCCCCTAAAACTACGTGTGACCTTAGCGCCCAGAGTCCACTGAGGATTTAACAATCTCGTGGAAACCATATTTTGCTGTGAGTTGTAGCTAAGTGCTGGACAAGAAGCACAAACATGACAGTTCCCAAAGGTAAGAGAGAGAACACATTGTGGCATACCAAGAAAAATGCCATGGAGGATGCCATAAATCATTAGATAGGTGCACAAGTAATTGCAACAACCTAATAAATATTTATGCCCCCCCATTCATATATTGAAACTCTAATCCCCCATGTGGTGGTATTAGGAGATGGGACCTTTGGGAAATGATTAGGTCATTAGGGTGGACCCTCATTATGAAATTAGTGCCCTTATAAGAAAAGACGCCAAAGAACTTTTCTTATAATCAAGGAGAAGGCCTTTTGCAAACCGGGAAATAGCTTTCACCAGGAACCAAATCTTCCTGGACCCTAATCTTGGACTTCCAGCCTCCATAACTGTGAGAAACAAATGTTAATCTAAGTCACCCAGTGTATGGCAGTTTGTCCTAGTAGCCTGAGCTAAGACAGAGGAAATGGAATTTATGCTGAATTTTTGAAGAATGAGATGCTTGAGATAAGACAAGAAAATAACAAAATAATTTTTTAAAAAAGTGAGCTGTGAGAGCCTCATAGTGGGAGAAATACTGAGTGAAAAATAGCCTAGGAAAAGTTGAGTTAAAGATTTTTTTTTTTTTTTACCTACAAAACTTTTCAGAACCTTTAAAATGTTAATATTATTAGTTATGCCTCTCCAGAAGGACATATAGTATGCATTTTACCCAAATATAATTAGGAAGTGCCAGGCCAGCACGAGGAGGGCACAATTAGAATAGTGATTGAGCTGTCGAGAGTTTTTAATATTAGGGCACGACTTCTGCATTTATTGTGATTGGCAGTGCGAAGCCAATCAAGAAAATAAATCTGAGATGTTAAGGAAATTTGTTCTCTTTTGGGGGCAGGGAGCAAAGAGGTTGGATTTTCATTTCATTCATACACAAGTTATTGTATTTTTTATATACCTAAATTTTAAATTAACCACATGTAGAAAGATTCTTATTCTCTGGTTAAAATAGAAAAATAAGGAATATGGTCCAGCTTTTAAATGTATATTATTTGGGAAATGCCTCACATTATACTGAGATGAAATATTTAGTATTTTTATATCCTTATTAAGTTATGTATAGACTTGATGATTCATTTGGGGGAGAGGTGAGAAAAAGAAGTAGAAAATTCAGGCAACAATAAGGATCATGAAAATTTGGGGGGGATAGAGTACATTTTGGATTAATTTCATTGTTCAGATAATCCAGATAATGGCATCAGATTTAGTTTTTATTTTCAATCTGCAGTAGGTCTAATAACTGTTTATAGACTCAATTTCTATGGCACTTAATTAGTGCTCTTAGGGCTAAACATCCTAGCACAAGCCACATTATGCCTTCAAACTTTCCCTTAACCATATTTTCTGGGGCCAAAGACAATTAAACTACTGTGGAGTTAAATGCAGTAAATTATTGTGTTCCTCAACCCTTTCCAGCTCCTGCAGTGAATACTGGAGGTATTGTAACTGTATGTGAACTTGAAGGAAGATCAGGGGAAGGTCAAAACAGAGCCTTCTTGAACGGAGTTGCAAATTCTTCCCCTGACAAATAAGAGTAAAGGGAAATGTCACCCGTTTGTTGCTTTTTATGGTCATGAAGAAGGAAAAATCCCCAAAGCTTATGATTCCTTTGCTATGAGCTGACCAGCTGGCTTATTTCGGCTTCGGATAAGAAGTTGAGAAAGACACTGATGTATTTTTTTCCTTGAGCCTGATCAAAACAAATCAAAGCAAATAGTAACTGTATTCTGGGATTGTAACTAAGCTAAATTTTTAGGAAAGTTGCTCCTCTGTATAACCTGAAAGTTGATATTGGGCTATTCTTTTAAGATTGCTTTAGGCCATAAAAAAGCAAAAGCAAACTCAATCTAGGCAATAAAGTGCTAGTCCTCTTTCATAATAAATGTTTACTAAAACTATTTTAAAAATTAGCACATATATATGTATGTTTAGTTGAATATACCTACTTATTGACCCTTTTCTTCACTGTAACTGCTTGTGCTTATTCTCACACAAAGTGTTAACTTGACAGGAGGGAGCGATGTGATGGATATGTCAGTTTTGTGTGCTGTGCCCATGTCTCCAGACTCCTAACACAGCTGTTTTTACTGTGTGTCTCTGTTGATTATAAGGTTGAAACTTGTAGAGAAGGAACTAATAAATGCATAAACCTTAAGGATCAGGTGCATATAGAAATATAAAAAATAGATTTCCTTTTCTCAGTGATTCTCAATTCAATGAAGTTTGTTGGACTTGAGAGCCTGTTAGGCACGAGGCAGTTATGTGGGAACTTGTTCATGCGTTTCCCTGTCTTTAAATAGCTCATCACTTCTATGAGGTAAGTGGTGCTACCCCCATTTTAAAAATGAGCCAACAAAGAGTAAATTGAAGTAGGAAGTGCAGCTTTTGATGCACAGCTCTTGAGTTCAATACTAGAGGTCTTCCCCGATTTGCTCAGTTCCCGGTCTTAGGGCTGGTGGTATGAGAGCACTGCAGTGTGAATAGGCCTGAGGCCTCTGCTATAATGCCAAGGAGGAGATATCTCTTGTGTTGTTAACATCTGGGATATTACACAGATCCTAAGATCCCAATGCACTTTGCCTTTCTAGGTATTTTAGGATATATTGCTCTATCTGCTGTTAAATAAATGCCAACAATTCATCTTGATTGGCCAAGCACTTATTACAGATCCTGCTCTCACACTCTTCCCACCCTATCATGGCCTGGTGATAGTTGATGCCAGGCTATATGGGCTCTTTGCATTTGGGGGCAGGTCATAGATATGAATCGATGCCACTCATTTTTCTCCTTTATGTGGGTGTAACCCAATGCCAGTTCATACAATGTCCATCTCCCTTCCCATTTGGTCTGTTCTCCTCAACGCCTCCTAGCTCATCGTCTACCCTACTGTACCTGTTGAACCCCATTCCATTTTAAACACATTTCCTCCCTTAGGATCATCTCCCAGCTGATTTGCCAGCCCAGATCAAGGCATTACCCTTAGGGGATTTTGTCCTCTCCTGGGCTTTTACAACCAATCATATCCACAAGTTTCAGTCCCACATACACATTTACGTTTGGACGAGTTTACGCCTCCTCTTTGTCCACCCTCTCCATAAAAGAGAACTCCCTCTGGTAGCCTTACCATTTTGCAAGTGGCGTTGCTGTCCTACTCTTGCTCTTCCTTTCATTTATCTGTATCCAGGTCATCATGAAATTATACTGATTCTAGTTCTGCTTCCTCAGATCTTTTCCTCATTCCCAAATTCTAATTATCCTATGCAATACACCGTAACTAACATTCGTCTTCAAAGTACTCTTTCTGCTGCTTCTGGCCATTTTTCTCGGCATATGATTGCTCTATAGATGTAGACAATTAGAAAGCAGAAGTACCCCAGGCCGCGGTGATCTTGCAGGTATGTATATTGCTCCAGACTTCCTCTTTGACCTCCATTCATGCACCTATGCATTTCTTTATCCTTCATTCCCCAAGGTGCATCTTGAGGGTTGGCAGACAACACAAAAACCAATGGTGTGTTACATGCTTTCTTTTGATCTTCTATATATTTTCCCTCCATTTACCAGTGAATGTAGTAATAAAGTGAAGCTCTTAATTTTAAATATTTTCCCATGTGGTGCAGTAGCATGGCCTCCGAGAAATGTCTACATAACTGAAGTCAATTTTCCAGTTCCTTGGGTATTCTTAGATGCACACTATGGCATCTTGGTCATATTTGTATAAAAGCATAATTGTACTTTGGGCTATAAATTTATTCCGTTATTTAATTGGTTTTTATTTGGGGAATTCTGTCTGAAGCAGAAATATGGCCAAACATTTGCTCTACTGGCATTTTCATTTTCAACAAGCAGGTATCTGGTATGGATAAACTGAAGTTTAGAAAATCTTTGTTTTCCTTCTCTTCGTTCCTCCAAAAAGAAGAGAATCCCTAAAGAAGTTTATAATTTTTATTGGCAGGCTTAGTACAGGGGGGGTTCTTACCAAAGCCATTCTTTATCAGGACTGTTTCACGGGTGGGAAGTGTTTCACAGGACGCGCTCAGCCCCTCCCATGGTTCTTTTTCTTAAAGCTTGAGACAGACATTCCATAACAAGTCTAAGGTTTTAAAGAGAATTCTGGGACTTAGTTTCCTTATACTTCAGAGTTTAAGCCCATTTTCTTTGCCTGTATATAAAAGATAGTTTATTAGCTGAAGATGTCAGCCTTTAGATTTCTTCCTTACAGGTGATTTTTCCAGAGTCCTTTCTTCTCTTAAACTTATTCCCTTTGACTCACTCACATGATGATTCTGTGAAAGTCTGGTTAACTTAATGGCAGGAGAGTTACCATTTACTTCTTAAACTAGTAGCTCTGGGCTTTCCTAACTCAGACTTCTTTTAGCTATATCCATGCAAAACTGGGCTTTGAGACTTCATTTAACAAGTACTAAATTCTTCCTGTTGCTATGTCTTCATTTTTACTCCACAAGCTCTCCTGAGATATCTTGTCCACTGTCTTGGCTTCCCTTATATCAACGTGCTGTTGAATCCTGAAACTATCCATCTCTCCTTCTGGACACCTCCATTTCATTGTCTTCTGCCCTTTCAAGCTGAGTCTACCCACATCAAATCTATCCCTTCCCTGTCTCCCTATCTCTTCCCTGTCTCCATCTTGGGGCAGGCAGGAGAAAAGCTAGTGGTATGCAGAAGGGATTGAAAGAAGGAGAGGAAGGGAACGAATGGAGAACATCAACTAGGAGGATGGCCCGGCAATCTTGAGAGCCAAGATGAAAGCCGGTGTAGGGTGTGGTCTTGGAAAAAGGCTTGAATGAACTGCTGACACTTGGTGACTACAAAGGCCTATTAGCTCTAAAAGGTATGTTTAAAGCAGTTCACTAGTTTTGCTTGCTGACGTCCTAAAAGGGGAAGACGTCTATTTAATATAAAATCTTAGGTGGTTCTTTTGCCAGTAAATTCTATATGAAGATAATATGATACAGAAACGCATGTTACACACACATTTCCCCCTCTTTTTCCACCTTCTGCCCCCCACCCCCCACCCCGTTCAAGCTGTTGTTCCTCAGTCTAGTTGTGTAGGACACAGCTCCCTGGCTCATGCTTGTATTATGAGCCTTGCGCTCCCCTCCAGCTGAGGCAATTGGTTGCCAGTTGGCCGCTCACAGCAGTTCACGGCTAAAGACACATTTTTATGTAATATAAACATGTATGTGACATTTCTAGTTAAAAAAGTGAATTTAGCTTCCAAATCTCTTTTGGATGATGTAGACTGAACTTAAATCTGTAGGAAAATAGAATTTGTCTGAAGGCTTATGTTTTAGGAGCAAAGCTAAATTTATACATGTAAATTAAGTAGTCTTTTTGGCAAGTTTTATTGATACACAGTTCACCCATTGAAAGTGTAGACTTCAATGATTTTTTAGTAATCAAAACATTCTTAACTGAAAATGTTATTGAACAACTGGAGGCAGGTGCTATTTGTTAACTGAACTGACTTAGATTCTTATGGCTGCTTAAAGCTCTTCCTTCATAGGAACCCAGCTGGCTGTTCTAAAATTTTTTCAAAAATCAAAGTCTAGGAAGGGAACTCCTATTGCTATTTGAACTCTAAATAGTCACCATAGGGATTTCATTAAATCTAATGGGTCATAGGGACCCATTAAATCCATTAACTAAACTAACTTCAATCCAGTAGACTTAAAATATAGCAGAAGAAAATGAACTTTGATATATTAACCTTCTGGGAGAAAAGGCCACTTAGTCTAAAATTCAAGAAGAATAATATTTGTTAAACATCTAACATCCATAAGTATATAAAAGCCATTCTTTCTCACTACTTATCTATTCCCCACCAGTCTCCCTCATCAGAAGGAACCACATTATCTCCCATCATCATCATCACCATCATCCTTTCTGGTTTACAACAGATAAGTCAACAGATGTCTGAGAAAAAATGTAATTGGTGATCCTTAGGAGTCAGCTTGGGTTCACTAAGAATAAGCCCAATAATCAAATTTATTGAATTTTCTTCTTTGTTGTTTTTGTTGTTGTTCTTTTCTTCCTTTCGTGGTCTTTTTTGTTATTCTGGTTTCTGGACTGATGGTGATTCTGGATTTCACCAGAGATCTGACAAAATTGAGTAGTTTGGCAACTCACCTAAAATATGGTCTGGTCAAACCTACAGTTGAATAAACATAATTGATCATCCTAGTAAGAGTTGCCTGCTATAAAACTCTTCTTGGCCTTACCAGAGTTAATATTTTATCAGCTTGCATAAGAAATGAAGGCAGACGTCTCAAATTGACAAGTGATAAAAAAGAATAGAAAGTGAATGCTGGATTATATCTTTCTCAAAGTTCGGTATGGTGACAGTGTTTTGGGATAAAGAGGGCACCAGAGCAGACATACTCGAGGCATGCAGTACACGATAGAGGAAGGCTCTGGGTCTGTGGAGGGAGTGAGGAGTACATCTCATAGGATAGAATGAAATGCATCCATACTGTGCTTCAAAAAAAAAAAGCAAGTCACGAAGCAATCTGGCAATGCACTGAGCCTAACTGTTCACAGTCTTTGTTCCAATACTCGTAATTCTGGAAATGCAGCAAATAATACAAGGGAAAGAAAACTGTATTTCAAAAAATGTATATTGCAAATGTTTACCACTGTCTCTCTTAAGATGTTGAAAAATTGGTTAAGTGAAATATAGATGGTACATGGACCTGATCGCTGTCATGAGAGGACACATGGGAAGAGTTGGTAGCAACTTGGGGAAATGTTTGTGGTTCTAAAATGGGAGAAATATGTGGAACTGCACTCCACAACAGCAGTTACATAAAAAACGTATAGATGTGGCTGAAAGTTGAAAGGAATACACGAAAATAAAAAAGTGTTAGAATGGTAGTTTTAGATCATTTCAACTTTTAAAAACTTTCTTTAATATTTCCCCTTTTTAAGATTACTGAGAAATCAACAGATAGGTCAACATAGGAAGTTACAAGCTGGGAGTTTTAACTGATTTTCTATTCACTGTCACGTAAAATGAGAAAGGGTGCTAATACAGAGCATTTCGAATGTACTCATGCTGTATTGATAAAAATACCATACTGTGGTTTGTGCTGGTCAGCATCCATTTAGAGTATTGTACTCGGCGTTCAGGGTCACCTTCTATCACGAGATATTGCTACATTAAAGTCAGAAGTGTAGATTTTCTTAAAAGAGACTCATAAACATTTTCAAGTCCTTGAGAGACAGTTGTCACAGTGGCGTCCACAAAATGCCAAACGCTGACCGGCAGAGAGCATGTGGGGTTTGGAGTTAGGGACCTTTTGAAAAAGACTATCTTTAGAGTGCCAGCCCCATTTCCTGTGACAAGTTTTGCAAAGTAAGTTATAGATTGATAGAACAAAGGACAAGATTTTGTGTCGATAGCCATTGTACCATTTTCGATTTCTGTTATTAGGGCCTATTACATTTCTAGAAGGCAGCCATAAAAAAACAACAACAAAGAAACAAAAAAAACCACCGGGTGGGGGGGAGGGAGATGAGGGTAAGAGGGATCAAATATATGGTGATGGAAGGAGAACTGACTCTGGGTGGTGAACATACAATGGGATTTATAGATGATGTAATACAGAATTGTACACCTGAAATCTATGTAATTTCACTAACAATTGTCACCTCAGTAAATTCAAAAAAACACACAAAAAACACCAAAACTGTTCTCATAGGTTGGCAAGGCATGACTTAATTAATGAGGCTTTTTGCCGGCAAAAATAACTGGGGTACTGGCAGGAACTTAGTCTGAAATGTTCCATGGAAGGTATAGGATGTGGTTTCTTTTTAGTGGCAGCTGAGGTAGTTCAAAGGCAAGGTCTCCAGGCTACCAACTTTTCCATTGTCAGTAGGGAGACATCTGTTCTTCAAACCCTCTGAAACTTTCTCTTAGGCTTTGCTGATGGGGAGGGCTAAGCCATCATCCTTTAACCCTTGTTTGTCAGCTGCTCTGGAGCACACATTCACTGGGTGTCACCTTCCTGCCTAACAGATGCCGCTCCCTCCCCACACTTTATCTTTTCCTTTCCAGTGAAGTTAGATCAAGGAACCTTCCCATGGGACACTCAAATCACCATTATTGAAGCAATGGGACATAATCTCAAGTATGTGTATTTAAAACAAAAACAAAAACTAACAGCTATATACACATATATCTAAGTTTAATGTGAATCTGTCAACAATAGTGATCTTTTTGCTTACAAGGAAAAGTATGACAGCTAACCAAATAGCTATGGTACCGGTATTTGGAAACTTCCAGTTCTGTGCAATCTTTGGATTTGGGAACAGACTTGTGTTTTTAATTTGCAGAATATTTGACCAACATTTTATTTATCTATTTACTTATTTATTTATGCCCTGACTTGGATTTTCAAGCACACTTTAGACATGTCATCCTATTTATTCAGTCTTCCCTTCCAAATTTAGTGAAAAAAGGAGCTTACTTCTGTCATAAGAACTTGCCAAGCTATCTGGAGAGGCTTTTGTAATTAAAGAATGTTTTTTTTTTTCAGGAATCAAACGCAACTTAAGTCTGATTTGTCATGACATTTTACTGCTGCTCAAGAAGCATTGTAGATCTCGTTTGTAATTAATAGGAGATGAGCACACTGGAGTAGATATCTTGATTCCAGGAAGATATCTATGGGTAACTTTCCCTCTGAGATATTTCCCAGTTTCAGTTGCTCGAAGAATACTAATTGTTCTAGGTTTTTAAAATGACAGCTTTCCTAAGATATAATTCATACCCCGTATACCTCACCATTTGAAGTGTACAATTCAATGGTTTCTAGTATATTCAGAGTTGTGTAACCATCATGACAATAAATTTTAGAACAGTTTGACCCCTAAAAGCAACCTTATACCCATTAGCAATCACTCCCCATTTCCCCCCTCCCTCTGTCCCTGGTAACCACTAATATACTTTCTATCTCTAAAGATTTGTCAGTTCTGGACATGTCATATAAATGAAATCATATAGTATATGGCCTTTTGTGTCTGCCTTTTCTCACTTAGTGTAATGTTTGTAAGGTTCATCCATGTTGTAGCGTAATATCATTACTTCATTTCTTTTTATTGCCAAATATTTTATTTCACACATTTTATTTATCCGTGTATCAGTTGATGGACATTTGGGTTGTTTCCATTTTTCGGCTATTACGAATAATCCTGCTATGAACATTAGTGCACAAGTTTTTGCATGGACATATGTTTTCATTTCTCTTGGGTAGAATTGCTGGTTAATATGTTAACTCTATATCTAACCTTTTGAGGAACTAGCACACTGTTTTCCAAAGCAGCTGCACCATTTTACTTTCTCACCAGCAGTGTAACAGAGTCTCAGTTTCTCCACATCCTCCCTAACACTTGTTATTTGCCTTTTTGATAATGATAGTGGGTATGAAGTGGTCCCCTATTGTGGTTTTGATTTGCATTTCACTGCAGGCTAATGAGCTGATCCCATTTGTTTTTAGTGAAGTAAATGTCTGGTGTTCTTCTTATATACCCAAGTAAAGCTAAAAATTAAAGATGCTTTCTGAAATGAATGTGCTTAAGGCAAACACCACGATGAGTATGAATGAACATTATGCATTGTGCACCCTTGGCTATTAAAGCATGTGCTTTTCTGCCTTCTGATAAATGGTTCTTATGGTCCTAACTTAATAGATAAGAAATACTGTTTCTACACAGGGGAACTGCTCAAATAATGTTTCCATGGTGGGGAAAGGTGATGTGCTGAGAGTTTCTGTTGGTTAAATGTTTCTCACTAAATACACAGAAGCCGTGTCTTCTGTAAGATTCACCAGTCATCAACATTTTGCCAGATTTGCTTTCCTTCTCTTATTTGTAACCTTTTTTGTTGTTGTTGTTATAACTTTTGGACATCAAAATTCTTCACTCCTGAAGAGTTTAGCATTGTGTCCTAAGACTAAATTCCTGCATTCTTCTGCTTAACTGCAGTAGCATTATCATACTTGAGAAATTTAATATTAATTTAATGATACCATCTAATATACAGTCCATAGTCAGTTATTCCTTAAATACATTTTATACTTGCATTTAAAAAAAAAAGTGGATCCAGGACCTAATCAAGGTTCCCAAATTGCGTTCAGTTATGTTTCTTTTTAAAGTCTCTTAAACTAGAATATGTCTCCTGCCTTCTTGTTTTTCATGGGATTTATTTTTATGAAGAGCCCACGCCAGATTCTCACATAGTGGATTTGTCAGATTGGTTTTTCTGTGATTAGATTCAAACTGCACATTCTAAGCCAGAATACACCTACCTGATATTGAATACTTAACTGTTACCTCACACCAGGAGCCTGGTTGCCACATTGGTGATTTCATTAGGGGCTCCCAGTAGATCTCTTCATTAGAAAGGTATGCTTTTGTCCGTGGGGTGATGTGATAGTTGGATGCCCATTATTCTGTTGCCAAATAATGTTTTAGCATTCACTGATGGTCCTCGCCTGCAGCACATTGGGGTTTGCAAAATGGTTCTCATCCATCATTCTTTCTACATTTCTACATCTGGCATTCTTCTGTATAGAAGAGCTTTTTTCCTTTTTACCCTCTTCTCTCCCTTTGTTTTTCCCTTAAAGTGAAAAACAAAACAAAACTCCCAGCAATATGGTTATGAGCATATTTCCAATTTTTATTTAAACTTAACACATGGAAAAAAACCTTGAGCAGGCCAATCCAAAGATAGAGACATTTAATAGAACAAGTGAAAGGCTAGATAATTAATAGATAATTAATGTTAGACTTGTTAAAAGAATGGGACCAAGATGGTTACCCTCAATTCCTGAAGATCACCTATGTGAGAGTGGTGATGGTGGAGAAGGCGGGAGGGATAGGGTGGTAGGGAAGCAGTTCGCTAGAATAATTGATCTTAATGTCATGAAAATGTATCAGAAATATTTTGTCATAAATGTTCTTTTTTCCCCCTGAAAGAAGTTGTGAGTTATATAATAAAACAAAACAAAACAAAAGTTCTGTCCCAGACCAGGTAGATGTCTTTAAGCATTATAAATATGGAAATTACAAATTGTAGAAAGATTGGAAAATAACAGAGCAAAAAAGAAAAGTTGAAGTTCCAACTTTACCCAACCGTTAACTGTTTTGTATATTCTTAGAAAAAAAAAGTGTGTGACTTGATGCCATTTCACAATTTTATAGACGGTTTCTAACTTCAAAAGCATTAAAACAAACAACCAACAAACAAAAAACCCACCAAACTCAGGTTCATTGAAACATTGATATGAAAATGGAGGGTAAGAATTCTAAGCCAGTTCTCACAAACCTGTTTGACCCAAGTGTGGTGAAGCCACGATGCACAATGTTTGAGGCCTATTTAACCCTGTATGAATGAATGTGCATTTTTGAAGAACAGATTTTTGAAAAAACGAATTTACCCTGCAAGGGGGTGAAAAACAAAACATCTTGACTGAGACCTTCCCTGAGAAACCTGTTATAGGAAGCACCACTTTTTTCAAGTTCATATTTTGTTGTAGACACATTTGAATGAATCATTAAGTTTGTTTTGATCCGAATGCTTTACACCTTTTATATTGATATAGTAATTTGAATGTTAAAAATAAATCTTGTGCTACGACACTATCACTGGAAGGAGTAAGAGATAATAGAATTACTGTCCTGCCATCTGTTTCACAAGGACCACCTGCATTTCATCTCTACCCGCCAAATTGTGCGTTTCTATTTTTCACTCCAGTGTGGGATTGCAGAAGGGCTGTTTTTATTCTCAGTTTTTGTTGAATGACTACATGCAGATTAAACCAACAGAACACCACATTGACTTGGAAACTGTTCTAATTATCTAAACATCTAGATGAAAAAAGCATGGTTTTGTTTTATTGTTTAGCATTCCTCTTTGCAGGAAAAAAATAGCTAGCAAATAATAAAAGTCAGATTGAACGTAATCATTAATTGATGACACCACTGACCACTTGTCTCGGTCTAACAATTGTTGGTTAACAAATTGGTCAGACTGAAAATTTGTGTATAAATATAATGGTGATTGAGCCTACAGATTATGTTGAGCCTCAAGAGACCTTGAAATACAATTATGGGTTAGCATAATAAATCTTGTGTTTTTTTTATCCTTCCATGTTCCTGGACAGTTTTTAAAAATCTTGAACAAAATTTAAATGTAGCAAAGCTAAATCTCTGAAAGTTCATGTGTTAAGAGCCTGGTGTTCTGGTGGTTGGAGTCTTTGTTGCAAATGCTTGTTAGTAGAGCCAGAAAGGAATTGAAAATGGAGATTTCTTCCTCCAAGTGCTTGCTTCATGTTAAAAAGTGATGAAGACATTTTCATAGGTACCAACACGTTCGATTGCATGTTTCTGTTTTTTGCTTTGGGCTTTAGTGGAATGGAGAACGGATGGCTAACGAAAGTGAGGGAGCTTTGTCAGCGTTCTGGGCAGTTGAAGGGCGGCGGTTCGCTCCCAGCTCAACGTGTCACTGCAGCGCATCTGTCTCCCTTTGGACAGAGAGTCTTCGAGCCTCACACAAAGGGAAGCCAGCAGGGCTGGGAGTGGCTCCTGGAGCACAATGCACCAGGAGATCTGAGATTTGGAGGAACTTGTTTATTTTTCATTTATTTGACCTCCCCTCCCCCCCCAGGAGGTCACTGATTGTGCTTTATCATAATCATGTGCCTTTATGAAAGCTAAATAGCCCATTAATGTCATTCTCTTTTATTGATTTATCTGTTTAATAAGACTGGTACAGGGACCTGTCCTTTAAAAGATTATCCTTTATAGGATGACAAGGAAGGAGTGAATTTTTCTTGGCAGTTTTGAGGTGGAATTCTTCGTGTGCGTGTTTCCACAGGCACATAATTTCAGCAATTTAAAGCAAATCTTGCTCGTGGTCATTTAGTTAACAAGAAAACAAAGCAACCTAAAAACAAATACAGCAAGTTATAAAATCTTGAAGGTACGCAAATAATGAATCCGTCCTTTCCTACGGGTAATTACTTCTGCAGTTGTTTAAAGGTGGGTTCCACACGCGGGGGCTGCACATTTCCATCGGAGCAGATGGAGATGCTGAGCACATGTCTGAGCATGGTATTATATTAATCGATGGGGCTGCAAGAAGTATTTGTCAGTTATAGATGTTACATGGGCTGGAATGCTTTCCTCAGCGATATGCATGTTCCTAATTTAAAAGAAAGCCTGGATTTTATCTTTCGGGAGGTGGACGACTCTTAACGATAATCACACTCACACAGATAAAACTCACTTTTTGGATCTTTTTTTGGATAAAAACTCCTTTTAAAGGAGTTTTTAAGATGTAAAAATGTATGGAAAGAGGACTCAACGGTATATTGTTTCTAAACATCTAGATGTTTACCACAGGAGAACTTTGTAGAAGTGAAATAATTTGAAACAATACCTGTTAAATTGCTTTAACTCAAAATTTGATGCTTGACACACAATAAATGCTCAATAGATATTTATTGAATGAGTTCACTGGTAAGTCTTAAAAGTAACCAGTTTCCTTAACAAAACAAGGCTTAAACCCGCAAGTAGACTATTGCCTCCTCCTTAACCATTTTTTTTTGGTGGCTGTATTTAAACAGCGCTATAAATCCAACTTCCTATTTAGCTTTGTTCTTTTTAAAACAAACATAAAAGGCATTTAAAATTGCTAATAAGAATATACGTATAGGTAGGAACAGACTTTAGAATTAATGTGTGGGTTTTGTAAGAATTTGTTCTTGAACTGTGTTGGTTCACTTGGCACTGGTGTTTTTCATAATATTAAATAAAGCATTAATCACTGGAGCCTATGAGGCATGTTGAGCCTTCCCTTTTCAGATCCTCAGGGAATAGCTAATAGGGGTGTGTGTGTGTTTATTTTTTTCTTATCAGGGAGAAACATTTCTATTACTATTGTGGAGGGGGAGATAGAATTTGCCCATCTTCTCTTTCATATTTTAGTTAAAATCTACAATGATGAAAATATCATTTCAAGATAGTATTTGAAAAGTTCATGAGTTAATTTCATGTTACTTTCTAGGTAGAAGATAATCTTTGGGTCTACACCACATGAATGCGGATAAACGCACAATGAAGGAGAAATCAAGTGTAGTTTATTGTCATCAAAGAATCACAAAGCCAGTTGGACTCAGGGTCTTGGAAAAGTCTGTTCTTTGAACAGAGTTGTGTTAGAGAGCCCTTTCTCTCCGCAATGGTGTTTCTGGTGTTGCAGTTATTAAAAGACAGTATCTAGTTCATGACTTTGCTTAGACCAGTGAGTTTCGAAGTGTTCTTCATCAAAACATTCTCCTTTTCTAAAATCCCTTGAATAAAACTTTAAACAGACATGTATAGCAGATTTGAAATTAAGAACAGCAAACCTTGAGTATCAGTAATACCCGTATTACTCCAGTGGCGTAGAGTGTTTTCACCCAGAGCTTATTCTAACTCTTGGGGAAACAGTCATTATTGTTCTACTGTATTAAAAGATTGTGTTCCCAGGTATTATCTTACCAGAACGTCATCTTAAAAAAAAATAGAGGAGACAGGAGCCTGGTGGCTGGTGGTTTCTGTTCCTAACAAGCTCTGTGGCCTTGGGCAAGTAACATTCTTTCAGGGCTTGGTTCTCAGCAGCATAATGGAGGGACTGTGGGAGGTGATTTTAAGGAGCAATACTTCAAGCTCTAAAGTTTTGTAATTTTTACCATATGTCTCTTTCTTTTAAAAAATATGATTATATTGCATATTTATATAGTAATACAATCCCCCCATCTTGGCATGGATTTTTAATTTACCGTGTTTCCCCCAAAATAAGACAGGGTCTTATATCAATTTTTGCTCCAAAAGACACATTAGGGCTTATGTTCAGGGGATGTCATCCTGAAAATTCATGCTAATGCTTATTTTCTGGTTCAGTCTTATTTTGGGGGAAACATGGTATGTTTATTTAATTCAATATATTCATAATTTATGAATTCATAAGAATATAAATTTTATCGAGTTGCAAGTAAGATGAAAAACTCCCATTTTGTTTCCACTTACAGAATAGCCACCCCTTTATGTTTCCATGTCACTTAAAAAATATATTATAGTTAACTAAGCATTCTTTTTATTTTCCAGTGAACACACTGATGGCTTATTTCCATTCTGCTCCACGTGGCTTTGTTTCTGTGCCCTTCTCTTGTTATTTCCTTGGGGTAAATTTCCAGGCTTCATGACAAAGTAGAAAGGGCATGTGTTGTGTAGTCAGGATGTGGATTTGAAGCCCCAGTCTGTCACTTACCTAAGATAAGTGGCTTAACTTGTGAGCTTCCTTCTACAAATTGGATAGAAGCTTGTTAAACGGTAGCTTTTATAAGTTACGCTATAATTTTGATGCACGGGAGCAAATAAGTATTCAGATTTCACAGCCTCATCACTGATATTTGTTGAGTTTACTTTGAGAGGTGAAGGAAGGCATCTTAAGTTTGCCTTGATTTTTGCATTCTTTTACGTAATATATGTCCATGTGTTGATTCACTGATTTAATTTCATTTTATGAACAGTATTTATTGCCCACTTTATCTACTAGGGTCTTATATGATTCAAAAGTCATGGTTTATGTTTTCACATCTGCAGGCATTCTCTCATCTAACAATTTTTTCCTTTTCTTTTCTTTAGTGAGTTGAGTTGCTGAAAGTGTCTTCCCTTAGAAGTTTCTTACACATAAGGATTGGGTTTCCAGGCAAAGCCCCAGTTCTGACTTAACCCCTTGTATCCTGATGATACCACACAATGCTGAGTCTTGGGTTTTGGTGGGTAAAACATTCTATGTGAAAAAGTGAGGTGGGGACCTAATATCCTGTGGCTTCTTTCTTTTCTCCACACGTTTATTTCTTCAATTAACTCTTACGTAGTGCTTACTGGGTTCTGGGGGTTGTTTCAGGCACTTTATAAATATTAACTTCTCTCAACAACCTAATGAGGTATAGGTACTTTTAAGCCCATTTGACAGATGAGGACATTGAGGCAAAGCCTGACTGGTAAAGCAGCTTGTCTAAGGTCACAAAAGTCCAGTAAGTGGAGCCTGGGTTGGAACACTGGAGGTCTGGCTCCCTTCTGGGCTTCCTCTAACGGAGCATGCTACATTTTCCCCTTTAGGCCTTGGACTGGTTGTTACCCGGATCTGGCTCTCATGTACTCTCACCACGAACATTCATAGGGCCCAGGGCAAGAATACAAGTAAAGACCCATATATGAAGCTAATAAACTGTTAAATGAAATGTTGGTTCTTCTTATCTCGACAATTAAACCTTCATAATGACCTTGAAGACCAGGTCTGAGTTTAGAATTCTGAGACCCTAGACCAGGAGTGTCCAAACTTTTTTCCACATTTTTCACCAAGGGCCATATGCGGTAAAATACACACACAGCCGGGCCACTCACTCGAGGTGAAGTATGTATTGCCTCACCTGGTTTATTTAAGTAAACTACATATATTTTTGGAATTTGCTGCGGGCCAATTAAAAATGAATTGTGGGCCGCAGATGGGCCGCAGGCCGCAGTTTGGACACCCCTGCCCTAGACCCTCTGTGCCAGAATGTCGTGATGCAAGGAACTCCAGACTCTTAGTCTGTCGTCTTCCCAGGCCTGGTTGCCCCTACCCCTTGAGGGGCCTTCAGCACGTGCATGTGATCACCCAGCCCACTGTCGGAGTTCTGTCCCTCCCCCATCTTCCACCATAGCAAATGCCTCCGGTGCCCTGGGAACTCCATGGCCTTGTGTCCCAGGGCAGTTGGGATGTTAATTTAAGGTAGGTTTGTCCTGTTGGTTCCTGTAGGGGAGGGGAGGCCCAGAAGAGGGCCAGATTGGGGTTGTGTAAAAAGAGGGGCCCTTTGACTGGTGTTATCGCTCATGGTGATTCTTTGAAGCAGTTGCTTTCCCCCAGATTCCTCTTCTGTGTTTACTTGATCCAGTATGAATCCTGGGCTAAACAGGGAGAAATCTTCAATGTTCTTCACCAGTCGTCTCTGAATTTTTACCCAACATGAATCCAGGCTATGCTGTGGAAAGCTAGCAAGGGCTAAGCCAAGATAAAAACTCTAAACTCTATGAGTGTGGGGACAGCATCTCTTATATACACAGCACCGTACAGATAATATACATTAAGTAAATAGTTACTGAATTCAAGTTTAACTATCCTGAACCTCAAGAGTAATCAGAGAGAGAGAGAGAGAGAGAGAGAGAGAGAGCAGTATAAAGACAGAAAGCCCAGGGTTAAAAGCAGTGAACAGGGATGAGTTTTTTCTAAGTTCAGAAACTGTCACTGACATAACCAAGCTTCAAAGCTGTGTTTTTTTTCATTGGCTCATCTCCAAAATATTTTCAGGTTGATCCTTCCTACCCAGGGCCTCCTCCCTGGTTCCAGCTCAACTGGATGCAGTAGCAGCCTCCCTGCCTCCATTCTTGGCCTCCTTCATTCCATTATCTGCTTTCAGCCTGATTTATGGTTTGGGGGATTTTCAGGTTTGTGTGCTTATTTATGGTCAACTTACATCCAGTAAAGCATATAAATGTTAAGTGTATAGCTTTTGATGGATTCTTACAAAATGAACATGTGTGTAAAGAGCTCCCATGTCAGTTTCTAGAATAATACCAGTATTCTAGGAGCCTCTCATGTGACCGCTTCCTGTTTTTACTCCCTGCTATGGACAAATCACGTTCACCCCCTACACCCAAATTCACATGTTGAAGCCCTAACCCTCAGTGTGACTGTATTTGGAGATAGGGACTATAAGGATGTAATTAGGTTAAATGAGGTTATAGAGCGGGGACCTGACTGAAAGAATTTGTGTCCTTACAAGAAGACACACCAAAGAAAGCTCTCACTTGTTCTGTTTTTCTTTGCCTCCCCCTTTGCCATGTGAGCACACAGTGAGAAGGTGGTGTCATGCGGGGCGGCCTGCGGGGTCTCAGCTCCCGCTCCCCACATAAGAATGCAGGATATGGTGAGGCCATAAAGGAACATCCACGGAGCCATAGATAGGGGAGTCATACCACTATATTCTCTCTGGCGGCTAGGCGAGACACGCAGTAGTAGCCACACAATCAGCAGTCCGCCATTCACTTCTCTGCCTGCCAACCAATCAACACAGCCCCGCAGTTACATCAGTAGCCAGTTGGCTAACTGGTTACAGTTGATGGCCAAGCAATCACAGCTGATGGTCATTCACCACCCGAGCCAGCACCTCCCCACGCAAGGCCGAGAGCCTGGAAACTGCTCTCTGGGACTCTGTCCCCACAGGTGGCCATCTACAATCTAAGAAGCAGGCCCTCACCAGAAATCAAATTGGCTGGCACCTTGATCTTGGACTTCCCAGCCTCCAGAACTGAGAAATAAATTTCTGTTGTTTAAACCCCCCAGACTGTGGTATTTTGTTATAGCAGCTTGAGCTGACTAATACAGAGGTAGAGACTTTGGAGAGTGAACTTAGAGGGTCAATGGAGTGAAATGCAAGATGCAGTCTGAGTGTGTAGTAGTCTAGGTCGCAAGATTCCATGACTTTAAGAATATGGAAAGACCATAATTTATGAAGCAGCAGAGTGGGGATGATTGGGATCAAGTAAGACTAATTTCAACAATAAAAACTTACATATTAAAGCAAAATGCTGTCCCCTAATCCCCAGAGGCAATAACTGGAAAACAGTTTTTAAGACATTTGCTGTCCTAATTGATATAAAAACTTTTCAATCTCAAAACTGCTTCCCCATTATTATGTGAATGGATACCAAATAATATCTTTCTGTCTTGGCAGTGATTCACGTTACTGAGTTTGCCACTGAACTAGTTTTTCGTTGCCAGGAGTTGGTCTTACACATCACAGAGAACTGCATTTCATTTTCTGTGTGTGTCCTTTTTAAACTACTGATTACCAGAGAGCTTACAATCCTCAATGGAGAGTTTACGGAAAAGATGAAAAGAGGATTTTTTTAGAAGCCTTATGTGCAAGTTTCAGACAGACCAGTATTAAAACAAAGTTATTTTTTGCAGTTATTTCTTCTGCAGTAGATTAAACAAGAGTTAACCTACTCTTGTTTAAGGGGGAAATTTCATGCAAAAAGGGAGGGTAAATTATGTGAAGAAAACAGAAAAAATATTCCATGTATTTCAGTTTACCATTTGACTGGGTTGTAAAGGGCAGGAGAAATTGTTTGCAAGGTCTATGTGATGAAGAAAACCGATAGGTTTTTCAGTCTCTGTGAATTTAAAGCAAATCATTTCCTGTAAGTTAGCATTTGTTCCCCAAAGAGCAAAGCCTTTGTGATCATTCACACTTATAATATGATCATCTAAAAAAAGATGAAGGCAACAACAATTTTGGGTCACTGATAGGACACGTGTGAAGGCACAGCCCTTTTTCCTGGGGATGCAAACTGGTAGGAATAGCATTAAGTTGAAAGGATTTTGTTCCTATTTCAAATAAAGTCAGCAGGGAAGACTGGCACCTGTTGGCCCAAGCTGTGTGTTCGAATATCCAAGTGGTTTCTCCCTGGCTTGCTCTCAGAGTGCAAGATCAATAGCCAGCCACATTGCTTCCAAAGGAGCTACCCCCTGAGCTAGACCAGGTGTTGGCTTGCATTCTTAAAAAACAAAAACAAAGAGGCTTTCCCTTTCTAGTAACTCAAATTGGGAGTACTGGAGACGATTTCCCTAGCAGTTAAAGTCTATACTTCTAGAAATTGTTTTATTTGTTTCCAACTCTTTTGCTGAGTGGTTTAAGGAATCAGCCGCCTCTGCCATGTAGCTGCCCATTGTTATTTACTGAAGCGCTTGGGGACGTAACAAGCCACTTCTACTCTTTGTCCAGGTGTCAAAGCAGAGTAACCCGTTCCTCTTGACTGAGTGAGAGTCCCGAACAGGATCTGATTCAAAGGTTAGAGCTCAGAGCTCAGGGCTTGCATTTTATAGAAGGAAAACGCCAAACAAGAAGCAGAACGGTCGCTGGTGACTTGATTCAGATCCCGCTGTTGTCGGGTGGCGAAGCCCGCTGAGATGGTGGTAAATATATTATGTTGGGCTAAAGGCACACGATTCAAACTGACTTTTCAAACAATAAGCACTAAAACAAAGTAAGTGCTAAAGTTGGCAGTTATAACTCAAGATCACAGAGATCTCCTAAAATGTTTCATTCATTATTTTGGGGGGATTGGGATACATCTGATTGTCCCTCATTCCTTCCACCCCCAGGCCGTCCCCTTTCAGAAGTAATAACTTCTGCATTGGGAGGACAGAGTTTCTCCCAAATTAATGCCTTCTGCCTTCTAAATCAGGGCAGGTACCTTTGAGTGTGTTATATGGGGAAGAAGGCCCACTCTGTGTTCCACTGTATTACTGATATAGCTAAAAATTAAGGTATTAATGGCATTACTAATGGCAGCTCTAAAAGCTGTTTTGACAGGGATAACTTATGATTTATAAATTAGGTTAATGGATTCCTTTTTTAATGGAAACTGCACTTGTATAAGATCACTTATATTCCAGTGATAGTTAAGTACCTGCTGAAAATGCTTTCCTCTCTTAGGCTTATTTTTCTGGAGGATCCTTTTTTTGTTTTGTTTTTACTAGACATTATAGCACTTTTTTTTTTTCTTTCTTTGAGTGCAGATTAAGAGATTCTGGCTAATATTCTCCACCCCGAATGTTGAGAGCGATGGTTCACATTCCTACACAAATTCACCATGATGCTGGGCTAGACTGTGAATGTATTTGTCAGCTAGGCGATGCTTTTTGCAGTGTCCGCCTATATATTAGTGAATATTCTGACCACCATGTATGTGTCAGAAGCAGAAGTGAGAAGGAATAGCTTTGGGAGCAAACACCAACCAACTAAACACAAAGCCCCCCAAACACCTTGTAGTTGATATAGTTTTCACAGAGCTTTGCCAATGAACAGGCTTTGTACAATGTCTGCTTCTTTAGAAAAACCCTCCTCTTGCCCTCAAGTAGGGTTACATCCTGATAAGAAAGTTGGTGTATGTGTAGTGTTAACTTATTAAAGGACTTGTAAATGTATTAATTTTTTAAAAGCAGGAAAATACCAAAGAAGAGAAACCGGCTGCCATTTTTCTCTCTAGGTGTTGTCTCTCTCGCTGAGAGACTGACTTTTTTTTTCGCTGAGAGTGACTTTCTTAAATGCAGTCTAGGCCTGGCTAGATTTTCCTAGAGAAACAAAGCACAAGGGCTGATAAATATAGATAGATACTGTAGCCGGGCAAATTTTGTAAGGGGAGGGCGGTGGGGTTGCCCAGATGTCACTTCCCTCGTAAGATTTTAGTGATTGTCTTGACTTACCTCATTCAAAGCCAAGGCTGAGATGCTTCACTTGCAAAGATTTCTGTTGTGTAACCTGAATTCTTTGCTCCTTAGGTAATATGACTAGCATGTTTAGGGTTTGCGTCAGTTTTGTTTTTGTTTTGCTTTAATATACTTTCATTGTCTAAAAGGCATGGCTTGGAAAGAGGCATCGGAACCAATTCGTTTGGAAGCTTACTGCTGAGACCGAAGAAATGGATTGACCACCATGAACCTGTTCTTAGAATAGTCATTATTTTTTTTCTTATTAAAAAGTTATTTTAGCATCTATTAACATTTCTAGGAACTAGTATGATGGAGTTCCTTCTCCACTGAGTTCAGGTAGCCTCATAGGGGCCATTTGAGTGACAGGAGCACTGGGCAGTGTCTGGGACGCCAAAGTGCTGAGCACCTGGGCTGAGTGGGAGATGCCTCCGACAGTTCAGTTCACTGCTTTTTTATCTAATGTCACCTTCCTCTCCTCTGCCCCTCAGTGGTGACTTCCACCCTTCACCAGTTTCTTGTTTTTACGTCGCCCCTACCCTCAGCAAGTAACTGCCCCTCCCCTTCCTTAGAAGTTACTCCTGTGAGGTCCTCCCTGTGATCATACCTGCATAGAAACTGTCTCCCCGTGCATGGAAGCCAGTTTCCTATAAATTCACCAGCATTCTGATTTGTTTTCCTTTGGAGAGATGGTTTCTAGTTGTTGTACTAGTGTCTAGTGTCTCCACTCACCAGTTCTCAGGTTCGTTTGGTCAGTATGAGGTCACTGGGACAACGGCTGCCCTGGAATCACCTTGGGGAGCTTTAGAAAACTACTGATACCTGCGGCCCCTTCCCAGAGATCCTGATTTAGTTGGGTTGGGGTGTGGCCACAATGTCAACTCTGCAAAGCATTATCCTGTTTTTATAGGTGAAGAAATGGCTCAGAGCATTGAGAAATGGGCTCAGATGCCTCACCGCTGAACAGAAAGGTTCCCTCCCCATCTGTCCAATTGTCAAGCATGCTCTTTCCATTTATTGCACGATGCTGTGCTGGCTCCACAGAAGCACTGCAGTATTTTTGTCAGTGAAGAGAAGGGTCCTGCCATGACCTGCCTTTCATGAATCACTGGGCCTATACAGAGTCCCTGTTTCACTCGGACCAGATGTACTGGTCAGCGCTGGCGGTGCCCAGGATGCCGTAGGACTGGACTCACGTCACTTCCTTGGCGTGCAGCAGGTCATTTGAATTCCGGGGAGTACAGACCTTAGCATATACGTCAGAGAAACCCATTTCCATTTGTGACTTTAATTCTGCTATTAACCACTCACAAACCTGAAATGGATTCTCCAAAATGGCATCTTCAAGTCCATTATCAGAGCTAAATGATTAATAACTTTATTAAGTAATTTCTGCCAGGTTGATACAGGAAACTTTCTTTAGGTTGTTCCCCCCCCCCCCCCCACATAGAAGGAGGCATTTCTGGAAGTCCCTTGGGATGGCTTAATATAGCTCTTGCTGGCTCCCTCCCTTTCCTTCCTTGCCAAGGGCCTTCTATCCCAACAGCTTCCTTCCGGCAGGAGAGGTTCTGAGAGTGGAACCCCTGCTTAGCAGGCTTCAGAGAGACTCAGATGTGAGGCCGACACTTAATCAATTGAGAAGCAGTTCAGAATTCAGCCTAGGAAGCAATAGCTGCTCTTCAGCACACACAGCACGGCTCCTTGTGGATTAGCAATTTGCGCCTTTTCTCTTCTGTATCTTAAGTTTTCAGTAATGGTGCTAAAAACATTTGGAGTAGAACATTATAGGATAGCAATTGTTGATTCTTGGTTAAATCACATTATCTTAGATGGGCCATCTTTGCAAATTATGTGAATTCTAGTGAAAATAAGACAAACAGTGTACTTGTTCGTTTTCTTTTTCATTTTCTTTTTCACTTGAATGGAGCATAGTCTCAGAATGGAAGGAGTAACAGGGCGATCAATAAATTCTAACTGGATTTTTTTTTTTAAATCAGTAATCGTTTTAAGCAGTGTGCTTCCAAGATAGTACAGCCACTAAATTTTCATGCTGATAATGTATGTGATTTAACTTTGACAGTGATCTCAATTATCCTAATTAAATAATATGTTGCCTGTGTTGGATGAAGTTTGGGATAAACTTCCATTCCCATCTCCCTATATTACAGTCATCAACATGATGTAGAACCTGGAAGAGGTGGTGATACATGCTGCCTTGGGTTGCTTAAAAGAAAGAAACAAACCAACAAGCAAATGAACCGTCTTCTGAAGATGGGAGAAGAGCTTCTTATAAGAGACCCTCTTGTGCCTGCCTGTTTCCTACCTCTGCCTTCTCCTGTAAACAGACGATGGGCTTCTATTATTGGACGCTCTGTTAATACCAGAAGTGCATCTTGATTTGGATATGGGAGTTTATTTTGCCAAGTTTGAGCACTGTATATTTCTCATTATTGACTCCCTCTGGGGTGAAGTTTCTCATGTCGTGTCTTGGGGACGTATCTTTGATTAGGAGAAGTAAAATTAGCATCTAAAATTTTGTGAAACTTAAAATCTAAATTTTACTTAATAACGCTGGTTTCCTCCTTTTGTTCCAGTTATTTATCTGCCAGGCTAAGAAAGTATTTAGCTTTCCTATGGCATGCGGTGATTTTGAGAAATTTTATATTATCAGATTCCTAAGCAGGGATGTGATATAATTACTTCTAATTATTGTAAAATTTTCTACCAAACGCAGATCCCTTTGAGAGAAGCAGCCACTTAACGAGAGAGTAATGAGTGGTGTGTAGGTATTAAGTGGGAATTGGGATTTTGACCTTTGACATCTACCATGAATGGAACTAGTATGAACTCGCTGGTACAGGGCCTCAAAAGGATCTAGGCCTGAGAATTGTGAGAAATGTCTCTGAACACCAAACTTGTGCTTTTAGGCTACTCATTTTTATTGTTTCCTTCCCTGGGATATTTTGTTTATTTTGCATCTTGGGTCTGTGGAGGCCTGTGAAGTCAAGATGGCCGTTGATTTGCCCTGTGCATGTATGTGCCACAACTCAGAAGGGGGAAAAGAACTTGTCTTAGACATTCATTATATACGTCATAACACTAGAACGTATACGTGAAAGGTCTGTATCCTGAGGTGTCTAACTTGACAGGTCTTTAGACAAGATCTGTAGACAAGATGTAAGTCCCATCCCATGGTTCAGTGACACATAACTAACCAATAGATGTTAGGTGCTTACTTTTCTGTGAAATATGGAACTGCCGCATTGCTTTGAAGTTTAAGAAGAGGGTAATTATCATGAAAGTGGGACTTGTTCCCTGTCCTTACCACAAGAACCTTTTGAATTGTTGAATTGCATAGCCTTTTCCCCTCAAGTGGACACCACAGTTCGACCGTGGTTCGTTGGACTAAGATCTATGTTAGATGGCTTATGTCATTGATCCAACATATCACTAGGAATGCATTTTTTTTTTTTTTGGTTTAAGGCAAGTTAGGAAAAAAAGAATATGGTTCTTCAAATTCAGCCCTTAGAGTTGGTTTTTGATTCTATGAGGGTGAGTAGTAGTTCTTTACAAGGAGTGTCAGGAGCCACCACCACCAGCCCCCCAGGAGAGGAGGCACATTTTGGGGTGGGAAGCAAGGATACCTCATGTTCTGCAATTCCTATATACAGCTTCCACATGGAGGAAGATGCTGGTGGTGTCAGAGGCTTGGCCTAGGATTCAAAGGTTTCTTCGGTTGTATTTATCTCTCTGTCTAAGTACGATACAGACTAAATGTTGTGGGAGCTCCAAATATGACAAGGTAGACATTTCACATAATGGACTTTTGGTAGACCATCTTCACACAGGGAATTGTTGTAGTTTGTAGGTAGTGCTTTTTATTTCCCTCATCTCAAGCAGAGATCTTATAAATTCCCGTTGCCTGAAATCAGCACGGTTGTTCTCCCACCTCACCAGATTTAGAGTTCTTTGTTTTCTTTTGCATACTTTCCCAGAGAGCCCAGGAGTTTTAATACTTTTAAAAACAACTATAACTTTTTAAAGTAGGAGGGCATTTGACTGAAATGTGTATGTTAAAACATATTGCATTTATCCTGGTGTCTTTAGTTATGGGGGTGTTAATAGCTGTGGTTCTGTGGGTAAATTGTTTTAGAATATGCTGCAGTGATCTCCTGCTTAGAGGTTCAGAATGCACATTAAAAAGTCTCCGAAGTCTAAGTAAATGTGCTTATTTAACCTTTTCTACCTCAGAATTTCCCAGGCTGATTTGAGCACAGAACACTTCTGAGATAATGCCTCGTATAATGGTATCGGTATACCTGATATATTACCAATATTCTTGGATACAAGTTTGAAAAAAGCTGACCTTTAATATTGTAGACAACATTTTTAATAAAATGAATTCACCTGTAGTAGCTAAGTTCTTTGGGATTTAAGTAAACAATATGAGGTATTATTTTCTAAGACAGTTAACAATTTGAATATTAGCATTCAATTAAATTGAGAATTAATTTTGCATGCTAAATGCAAACCAGTGGTTTTAGTGGCTCTCTCTTATCTTCCATTCTTTCTCTTGTCTGCAGGAGTGAGTTTGAGTTATTCCTCCTGAAACTACCTTAAGTCATTTTCAGGAATTTTACTGAATATTGTGAGCAGCAGGAAATCAAGGATTTGTAGACAGTAGCCAGAGACTTTCTGGTATATAATATGTACCCTCACCACGTGGCATGCACTGTGCAAATACTATTACAGAAACTTTCTTTAAATATTGAGTATCACAATTTCAAAATAAGATTAATCTTTGTATTCTGAACGTAAGAATTTTTTCCACTAGGACTTAATTAAATTAATGGAGCATAAAAAAGTATGAATTTGGTTAAGTGTTGCTTTTTGGTGAGTATTTTTTACTTCTGGCAGTGGGTTGGAGGATGTTGTCTAGTTGAAGAGTACTGCAGACTCTGAAGTCAGATCTCAGTACTGAATATCTGCAAAATAAAATGGTAGTACACGTGGGGTCCCGACAGCTGGACCGGGGAAAGGGAGCGAGCCACATTGACTCTGGACAATGAAGATGGGATGCTTGCCCCCTTTTCTGGGTCCTGCAAATTAATACGGTCATGTTAAAAGTAATGTCACCAATAAATAAGGGAATATTTTTGTGTGCTGGTTTAATTTTGCTGACTATCTGAGTGGAAAGAAGTAGCATGAAATTAAAAACAAATAGAGGTTTTATTTAAAGATCAGAGACTTCAGGGCATGAGTATTTTAAGAGGTGGGAGTGCTGCCACGCTTACAGGAGGGTCCCTCACCTCTTTCAAGAGGAAAATTGGGTTCAGAAAGAGATCTCTAAAGGTCAGCTTCTCAGAGATAAGGACTTCTTAGATTTAGAGGTCACTAGAATCACTGCTGACCTGGGGTACATACTCTTCTCGATTTCATGTGGTTTGAAAGAGCTTTTTGGCTCAGTGTGTTGACAATACCTTGAAACTTGATAAGCAGTTCATATTCTCTCTCTTTGAAAAGCCTTGCAAGTTAAAAGGTCTCTCCATATTTTTTGTTTGTGAATTGCCTTAAATCCTTTTTAAATTCATGGAATAAAAAAACATCTTCCTTCCTATATAAGGATTGCTATAGTACTGCTTACTACCGTGTTTCCCCGAAAATAAGACCTAACCGGAAAATAAGCCCTAGCATGATTTTTCAGGATGACATCCCCTGAACATAAGCCCTAATGCATCTTTTGGAGCAAAAATTAATATAAGACCCGGTCTTATTTTTGGAGAAACACGGTATATATCTTGGGCTAATTAGAAATTTGGTCACTACCAAGAGATGAAACATTTTAGTATTTAAAACAAAACATTTTAAAATTCTGTTGACTGTATATCTCTAACAACGAAGGACTTTATAAAAACATAAACACATCATTGCAATCATACTTTACAGAAATAACAATGTTGTTTCAGAATCGGAAAGAAAACCTTTAAAAATTATTTTAACACTAACGTTTCCGTAGATTTTAGTCTTGCATTTCAGAGGTGGACTGTCCTTTGACAGTGTGGTTTCATACTGAAGCACAGCATCTTAAGGCTAACTTGTTGGAAAGCATGGCTATGTAGGGGAGAAATGAAAGAATTCAGTCCAATTTGCTCACAAAAATTAGGGCTGTTGACAATTTAAAATTCTTATAAATATGGATTGCTGACAAAGTAATCAGTCTCTGAATTCAGCCTCCAAATTATTTTCCGCCTTTTTCTAAAAATTTAAAAATACATTGGAAAATCCTCTTGTGTGCTTTGTGTTTAAATTTAAAAAGGGGCGGGGGGATGAAATATTTTTGCCATTGTCTGAGTATTTACTGTTTGGACAGTTTGGTTCTAATGTGAACATACTGATCAGAGCTATGGCTACTGACTTACATAAAATAAGACTTCAGCCATAAAGATGGCCAACGTTTTAAGCGATGTTGATAGATGGACTCACTAACAGGTACTATATAGCTGTGTGTGTGTGTGTGTGTGTGTGTGTGTGTGTGTGTGTGTGTGTGTGTTGGAGGGTGTCATTTACAGTCCCATTTCTGCAGTAGTATAACTTACTCTTGCTACCTGGCGGATCAAACCAACCAGGAAGCCCAGGCGGAAAAGACTCCAGCCTTCCAGCCCTTGTTTCCTTTTCTTGTGACAAGTCTGTTCCAAGGCTACAGCTATTATAATGTAGCCATGGCTGCATCTTGAGCTGCAACACTGCTTGAGTGTGTGTGATCAATGTAGTGAGGCACGTGTCCCATGTACAGAGCTGTGTCTAATTTTGTTGGGTTCCCCTGTGTCAAATCTAATGCTGCCTCTTTCAAAACTCCCCTCAACACAAACATGAGGCCAGTTTATGAGAGGCAAGCTTAGTGTGAAATAAAAGACTGGAAAAATGCTGGAATAGAACACATGCCATGATCCAAGTCAGGTGGACGGAGACTCCCGAAATGGCTGCTGAGTGCTTTGCAAGTTAGGGAGGGAACTTTCATCTGAATGTCAGACAATCCATAAAGAGAGATGGTATTGGTTCCAATTTATAATTGGGACTCAAACTCAGATATTGTACATGCTATCTTCTGTCTGCTGGTTCCCCATACCTGCTATGGGTTCGAAAAACAAAGAAAAAACTCAGGTGGCTTTCCTCCATTTAGACCTCTATATAAACTACATGCCCCTTTTCTCCTATCCGACCGTTAGCACATGAGTAGAATTAGAAGTCTTCCAACCTGCTGTTTGTTGTGTGCAGAGAGTGAATAAAACAGACTAGAATTCTTGCAGCTTTCATTCTAGAGGGGAAACAAACATAAGACAAGTTATGGCCATTAGATCAAATTGAGAGCAAATGGTACAATAAAAATAGCTAAAACTGATGTTAATAGTTGATATTGAAAACTTAATGTGTGTCGGGTGATATTCCAAATATTCTTTCAGGTAGATACAAATGAGTTCTTTCCCCAGTTTACAGAGAAAGGGAGAATATGAAAAGCTAAATAAGGTATCCAAGGCCACAGATGAAGTAAGACCCTGCCTTCCCAGCCACTTCCTGTTTGCTGGCCTGGAGTTTTAGCCTGCAACAGTGATGGGCAATTATAAAATACCAGATTTGAAATATTTAATCTTGCCCCAGAGTATCCAACCCTCCACTCTGCTTCTGTGCCAACTTCTGAGCCCGTCATCCAGGGTTGTGTGAATATGCATTGGTTTGCATGAAAAAGTTCCTGAAACATGATTCACTGATTCACTTTTTCTATCTTAAAGCACTTCTGTTTTCCCAGAAAATTCATGGAACTGGTAGAAATCAGAATTAAAATGCTTCACTCTAAAAGCAAAATTTTCTTGTTTCCTGTCCATACTAAAAATAAACAAGCTAAAACAATTTGTGAAGGAAAAGCTCCCCCACCATCCAATTGTAAAAGTAACCATGTTAATTAGATAAAGAACAACACAGAAAAGTAGAAAAATAAAGGATATCAAATATTCATATAGTTCCCGCCCCAATGATAATTTGCTATATTAACAATTTGGTAATATTGTTGCTATTTTAAAGTATATTCTTGTATACATAATTGTTGAGTTTGCTTTTTAAATTTAATATTACAATATAAAATACATCTCCACATCATTACATAGGCTTTGTAGGTACCATTTTTTTAAATGCCTACAAGATATGTTGTAACCACCATTCAAATTTTGGGTACTTACAATTGTTTTTTATTTTAAGTTAATTTTTTTGTTTATCTTTTGCTTTCTTTCCTCTGAGTTTTCTGGGGTTTTTTGTTTTGTTTTGTTTGCAGTGACCTTCACTGTAGGAATTGGATCAATTTCATTTAATTAGTTAATGCATCTCCTCTTCAGTGCCTTGCTCTCTGTCCTAAAGTTTTATTCCCTGTTTAGGCTTTGATTTTACAAAGCTTTCTGCTTAGATTAGTTTGAAATAAAAATGGTTACTTTCTAAAGCAACTTTTTCAGTTACTTTTTCTACGCCTTTTGAAACCCATAAATCTATCCGTGTTCTGGAAATGACAGGGAAAACTTTTAGCATAAAACATAACCTAAGATGGTTGGGATTGTCATGATGACTTAGATTTACATTCTTACAGCTTGTGCCATTTTTGTAAAACGGGTTGGCCATTTGTTTCCTTCTTGGAGACTGCTGGTAAGTAAGCAGCTCAGTACTGAGCGGAACACTGAGGCCATGCATGTGCAGCTCGGATCACCTGGTTTGAGTTCCAGTGTCACCACTTCATGGCTGTCACTTTGGGTGCGGAACTTGTCTGTGCTCTGCTTCCCTGGCTGGAGTGATGATAGTAGCTTCCTTAAGGAAGAAGATTAAATTAGCAGGTGTATATAAAACACATGATTGTGAAATGGGTACATAATGCATGTATCAGTATGTCAGGAGACTCTGAGGGATGAGAATCTCTCTTGTCTTGGTCAATGTTTTTGATTATAGGATATTATCGTATGGCTTGGCTGAGGACATTGATATGCTAATCACATTGGGAAATAATATGAACAAAAGAGTTGAAGCTCTATGAGGGCAGTTTGGCCCTTTGGCTCAGATGATCTGAAAAGGTTTATGAACCTTGGAAAGCCAGGTTAATAGCATTCTTATAGCCTAAGAATGAATGTATTTTTCACCTTTATAATGAAATGATAAAGTGAATAAAAAGAACACAATGTCTCTTCCACTACCCCTCTCCAAAGGATAAAACCAAACAACAAAGATTCCACAGAGGTAGCCACTGTTAAAGATTTGGGATATATGATTCCAGACTTTTTTTAATGCTTATATGAGTACAAACATTGGAGTGAGCTCTCTGCTTCCACTTCCCTCCCTCCCCGTTAGTGAGTTATTTTGTTTTATTTTATACACAAAGGAATCAAACATTCTCAGCCACTTGCTTTTTTTCCACTTAAATTGAAGACATCTACCCTCATCAGTGTGTTGAGATTTACCTCATTGCTTATGATGCTGTCTATTATATGGGTGTCTTGTAATTTCACTTTCCCCTCCACTGACACACACTTAAGTGTTGTTATTCTTATAAGTTATTGTGTGTTTCACATTCTTGTGCATAGACTCGCATACACATGTAAAGCCATATCTATTAAATGGATGGTGGAGCCAATGGGCATGCACGCTTAAAATTATTCCCCAAACATAACTGTTCATTGATTTATACTCTAATGTCTATTTTCTTCTGTTTGACATTTTAAAACTTTTACTTTCAAAACATTGAAGAAAAAAATTAGAATTAAAATGCTTCACTCTAAAAGCAAAATTTTCTTCATGTTTCCTGCCCATACTAAAAATAAACAAACTAAAACAATAATTCGTGAAGGAAGAGCTCTCCCACTACCCAATTGTAAAAGTAATGAATTTTACAAGTAACTTGAAGAGTTTTTTTTCCAAGTGTTGTCAATGGATAATCTTTTTTTATTCTAATCTTTGTGTGTGTGTGTGTGTGTGTGTCCTTATTACATTCACAAGGCTCTGGTTCCTTCCTGGTTACAGCCACTTACCAGTTCTGCTTCTTGGGTTCTGAAGCTGTAGTTGGGATGAATGGCGCTGCTCCAAGCCTCATCTGCCACATGGACTGTAGGACACTGGCCCATCCCCACCTGTGTTTGTCATCCAGGGAAAATGTATGACCAGGAGCATTACTTTTGTGGTGACAGTAGTTACTTTAGTAGGCTTACCTCCTTTTCTCCCAACATCCTGACAGCTTTGAAGAGCTCATCTGTTTTGTTGGTTCGTTAGAGGGCCTTACTCCCGTGAAGAAGGAAAGGGAACCAAAACGTCTGGTCATTTTTTTGCAATGCTTTGGCTACCATTTTGGATATTCTCAGTGGTTCTTAACAGGAATGAGAAGAAAACACTGTGGTTGGGAGCATTTGAGATCTTTTCTTCAAAGCTTGTTTAGTTGTAATGTGGTAATACTTTACGGGAATAAACTCTGGCTGACCTACTCAAAGTATATAAGCTTGAAAACATTTCGGGTCTTGATTTGTTCAAAGGAGGTGTTTACCCTTTTGAAAGCACAAAACCGGTGGGAAAATAGGGTTTCTGGTGCTTACTATGTTTAAGTGCAAGAAGCATGTCTTTTATCCAGTTCTTATCTCAAAAGACATAACTTTTGAGAGAATGACTAAGGACAAGCCAGATACATGTTTATTGATTATTGCTAAAGAAAAGCATCTACAATGTATGAAACAATCAGGTTATAAAAAAGCATGTTTTTTTTTTTTAAGGAAAGATTGCACATGTGCATGTACATATATACACACACAGAAAAGACAGAGAAGACTTAAACTTATGTTAAGGCACCGTGGATTAGGCTTCTCAATTTGAGGTGACTTTAACATATTAATAACTCTCAGAGGCACCTGATCCCTTAGCAATAGTATGTATAATGATTGGGGATGGGAGAAAAGGAGAACAAAATCATTATTTTGGGGGGGCATGGAAAACAGTGAACTATCCATCCTCAAGAGCACCTGAGATTTTGTACAGAACATCTCTAAGTGAAACAGAATGTGGAAATGTCTGAATATGGCTAGAAATGAAGTCCCATTTATGTGTGGAGTGTTGTGTCATGGACTCTAAATGCTCACTCAAGATGTCACCCATAGGGTCACAGCTTGGGTACACTTGCTGGACCCAAGCTATGCATATACTAAAGTAGGCTCAAAACTCAGTTGCAGTAATGCCACTGCCATAAATTGTTACCGAAGTTAATTCATCAAGTGCCTTTCTGGAGTACAGATGCTTGCCCTGTAGACACTAGGAATGACTAATCCAAAATTTACTCATCCCGTGTTAGATACCAGGAAGGCTAGCAGGTGATCTCATTTTCTAAAGCGCATTTTATATCATCTAATGTACTTCACTATAGACGTGTAACATTTCTAAAAAAGTAAATGGAAGCTTGTGCCTATGTCCTATGGGTCCTTCATGTTTAAAGGTATTCAACTTGGCTGTGGCTAAAGGTAGCTTGGCTTTGACAATTCGTAAGGAATTATGAGGACTCTTTCAAGAATTATAGAAACTCTGTAGAACTCTAAAACCGCAGAGTTCTGGTTCTTAAACCAAAGGAACAGTTGTTTCACATTTGTTGCATTGAAATTGAGGTATTAGAATGGCTTTCTCACGTTCCCCATTTAGTTTGCCATGTCATGGTGTATATGTCAACATTTTTTAAGTTTAAGATTTTTTTGGATTACCATGTAGCCCTCACTGTTAGGTGTTTCTTCCTTTCCTCTCTTGGTTCTTCTTCACGTTATTAATCAAATCTAAGTCTAAGTGTGCATAACTTGTGATGTTTGGTTAAAATATTCTTATTAAATGCTGACATTTTTGCTGATGAGCATAGTGGAGCCCTCCCCCCTCTCCCTTGCTTTTGTCTTTAGGTTTCATTTTAAAGTCCCATCTTTCATGTTTTGGTAAGAGAAGACTTTAAGTGGAAATGTAATCTGAGTATTCTGTCTAATAAATGGACTCAGCATAGGCCTTTTGAAGCCAACTATCCCATCTGTAGTGTATAGATTAAAGTACGGTGGTATTTCAGGAGGCAGCTCATGCAGTTGGAGGGCAGCTTTGCTGGGAGCAGGGAACAGCCAGGTGAAATCAATTTAGCACAGTTCAAGCCTTCGGGATTGACTGTCTTGAACCCACTGTCCCTTCAAGGTGCTGATCAAAGTCAGTGATTTGGCCAGCGTGCTCCATTGGTCTGTCAGCAGCATGGAATGATGCCAAACGGAGTGTTGAGCTTCAAGATTTCTTTGGAGTAGCAGGTCTGGGTACTGTGGAATACTCTTGAAAGCATTTTCTTGTTGTGCGTAGTAACAGGTCCTTCAATTTGTAGTGTTGTAGAAAAACCCTGGAAGTGGTCCTGGTGGACTCCTGGCCATCAGGCCATGGCCGCCTCCATTGCTGAGCTGTGGGACCTGAGTCTAGCCACCCACACCCTCTGCAATACTTTGAGTCTCAGTGTCCTCATCTGTAAAATGCAAACAATGGCACCTGCTAAGTTGGTTTTTAGACATGAGAAATGTATAAGAACTATAAAGCACTGTTAAAGTCTTTAGGTTCCTAATGGTTATTAAATTTTTTTACCTATATTCTTAGGATTTAAAAAGTGACGTAAGGGCACTATCTGCATATACACTGTTTTTGCAACTGATGACATCAATCGCACAGGTTACCCTATGGAAAAGATTACAGATGACCATTTTAGTAATAATTTTAAGGCAAAAACAATGACTCATAAAAGCATGTGTTACATACTCGTATCTTGTCTTGATTCACTTGGCTCTGGATACACTGGCCTTTGAAACAAGGGGTCTTCTAACTTGCCCCCCTTCTCTGCACCCCCTTTACCCTTTCCTCACACTCCTCTCATCTGGGGAACTTAGACCTCAGTTTTACCTTTACTTTCTTAGATAAGCCCCCTGTCACCCTAGCCTCAGTTAGGGACCCCTGTTTTTTGTCATTTGCTCTATGTATTCCTTCTTTGTGACAGTTTCCATAGCTGCACGTTAGTCATTATTTAACTGTGTGCCCTCTACCTTGAGGACACATTGTCACTTACGTATATTCTAGTCAAATATGCATAACCTGTGTCTAATCACAAGGAAACATTACTGTAAATATTTTTAAAGTCTGCCCTCCATAGTAGTTTGTAAGCTCAATGTGGTGGGGACCACAGTTGACTTATTCTTTGTTGTTATATCTCAAATAGGCCTGGAACGTGGGTGTGTAAATCATGCATGGTGTTCAGATGAATGAATGAATGGTATGCAAGACTACCCAGATACAAAGCCTTACCTGCTTGGTAATAGTTCCTTTTGTAAGGTAGCTGGGTCGTTCAGATGAATAAAATTTAAATCTTCATTGTCCTTGACCCTCCATTTTTCTGTATTTCTCCTGAATGATTTAGTCTTGAAATTACAGTATTTCTAACTTGGTTGCGAACACTGAAATTAAGTTCTGTCTTCCCCGTAGCTCCTACAGAAGAACGGTCAGCTGTCCACTGTCAACGGCTTACCTGAGCAAGGAGAACTTGGCCTCCAGGATGAAGCTTTGAATGGCCAGGAGGAAGAAGTCGTTGTCATAGATGGTAAGCCGCCTTTCTAGACACTGAGCAGAACCAGGTTGTTTGCTGGAGGGCAAACAACACCTGTGATGAATCTGGGGAGAATATTAAACCCTGGTCTGGGCAGAGTACATACTGTCCTACCACTTGGGGGTCAATGATGTTGACAACAAAAGCAGTTCATTGGTGACAAAAAGAAGTATTTGAGCATTTGGGTAGGCCCTATATTTAGGAAGTTATACCAATTCTTGGGTATAGGAAGTGAGTCATGTTTCTTTTCTCTTTGACATCCTGATCTGTTTTGTTTGTGTGTTTTTCTACTATTGCCTTCTCCCAGCTACTTGTCTGATGTCAAACGTGTATCCTTGTGGGAAACACTGGAGTCATTGGTTGCTTTAAGAGTCAGTATCTCTCACTCTAGAGAATAGCCTGCTATACATGCACACGTTTCTCTGGTAGTGTGCTTTTCAAGGTGCATGCCACTCTTTGCCCAAACTATGATATGCTGCATGTTTTATGGTTCCTGAGCCTAGAGATCCTAGAGGGGTGGTAATTGGAAAACGAGTCTTTCACTACACCATCACTCGTTTGATTTTAGCCCACATGGGGTGGCAAGAATCACACTTTAGGGTCAGGTCAAGCACCTTGGCCAGTAGGTCTCATGTGAAAGGCTACATGTGGAAGAAACACCTTCTTCTGTTCGTGAGTTCTAGTCTCATCATTCTATTTATGCATAAATGAAGGAATTATTTAACAACCACTATTGAAGATATATAAACTGGTGATTTGGCATAAAGTACACTGACTCTTATGTGTAATGTGAATAAGACGAATGGGAAAGTCCTGTGAAAAGAGACTGGCCGTTGCCTTGGTGAGATGACATTCTTCCACCCTGTGGATCCTCCTCTTGTTCAGTGCTCCCATGGGAGTGCTTTCAAACAGTAGGGGTGGGAAATTGTTCCCCTCTTCCCTTCTAGGTTCTTTGGCTGGTCAAACAAAATGACATGACACATTAATAGGAGAGAAACAAATTTAATTATGGACATACGGGGCCCCATAAAGATATGAGACACAAAAGGCAGCCAGGTAATTGAAGCTTATATAACATCCTGAGCTAAGGAAAGTGGTAGGGGTCTGGAGATACAAAGGGGAGGAAGGCCATTCACAGGAAGGCAGAGGAGATGTTGGAAAACAAAGTTTGCCCTGTTATACAGGTAATCTCTTAGGTAAACAGGAATCTCTGGTAATAACTCTCGCAGGTATAACCCCCTTTTTGACGCAAAATTAGGCAGTGGAGGGAGGAGGTAAAGAGCTTTTCCTGAATCTGCTGGGTTTTGACTGCCTTTAGCTCAAAATAATCCTCCTGCCACAGTGGCAGATTTGGGGAGATTTGTTTTGAACCCCCTTCAATACTGATCTTTATATAGCATCACAGGCACAATGTAAAGTTAGAAATACGTAGTCTCACAGAAGGAGGGTTTGCATGACCTAGTGTGAGAATTTCAAATAATTTCCACCAAAATAATTGGAATGGCCCCAACTCAAATGCCAAAGTCCCACACTTTGTCCTTCGCATGGTAACTTTGATTCAAATCAAGCCACAGCAGTTTTGGAGTCTTCCAGGGCCAAGCCACTGTACATAAGATAAAAATAAGGTTAAGACAGGGCAACATGGTGGTTTTCTAATGAATTTTGCAAGAAATGAGAGCTGCTCAGAGTTCAGGTAGAGTAATTATTTGAGGTCAGAAAGGTGGGGTAAGATCTGGGGACTGAGGTTTAGATTTGTGGAGACAAGGGATACTGCCAAAGTGAGGAGAATAATAACAGTCAACACTTCACTTTTATTACTATTCCTGGAACTGTGCCTTTTGTGCATATGTCCTTAAAAAAGTTACAGCAACCCTATGAGGTAGGTGATACTGTTCTCAAGATTCAAACCCAGCTCAGCCGATTGCCAAGAGTGAGTTGTTAAGCACTGCCATTCCTGTGCTGGGCGTGTCCACAGGCTCCTGAACTCTGAGCAAAGGGTAGAACAGAAACCCAGAAAGGAAGTCGGCTGGGGAATAGGGCTCTGGAAGCAGAGTGGCGTTTAGAAAGTATTTAGTAGGCAATGTGGGATCGCAGAAATATGCCATGGGAGGGCGGGAGTCAGGCTTCTTATCCGAGGCTGTTGTGTAGAATTGATAAGAGAAGGGGCAAATACCAGATGCCCACATTTCCATCTAATCCTTTCTATCGGGCATGGTTACTGGAGGTCTGCTGGCTATCTTCCTTTAGTCCAGATGTGATTTCTTTCACATTTCTGCCATATGGGTCAACACTGATTCTATCCCCACCCTGTGATTATTCCATGGTTTTCTGGAGCTGCCCAGGCTCTGACCATGGCTTTGGGGGTCTGAGCAAATACATATGCCTCTTGCAGGAAGAGTGCTAATTCATATACCTCGTTCTTCAAAAGATCCTGCGAAGGCCGTGTCTAGGAAAGGATCCCCATGTGGCCCAGGGCTGCGGAGGCCACCACTGGAGGCCTTTCCTTGGGATGAACTTTTACTGTTTTAGGCAAAACTGTTATTCCTTTGGTTTAGTAGGGTCTCTGATTATTATTAAACTATTTTTTTGTGCTTTTCTCTTGACATCAGTAATAGCTTATGGTTAGAGTTTATGGTTATTTCCAGCAATCTATTCTGCATGGAAAGTTACTGTAATGCAAACAAGGCATCTTTGGGTATGTAACACTTAATTGTGGGATTTGGGGGACCTTGGTTTCTACCGCCATCCACTTCAGGAAGAAAAATCTAACCCATCTTGGTCCCTGGGAGGACTGGCCAACAGTGGTATTTGTCCTGTCATAGGTACATAAAGTGATGGGAGAAAACTACAAATAAGCGGAATTCTTGCTGGAGCATTTTTAATTTGAGGTGACAGACAATATTTAGACAAAGCCAGAAGTGAAAATATTTCCCCACCTTGTCTTGACTGCTGTCTTTCTGAAACCAGAAATACTGGTCATTCAGAACCAATCCTCTTCCTCTAATGAAAGTGGAATTGTGTTTCCTTGAAAACTTTCTTTAAATAATAGAAAAAGGGAACTGCCTACTACATTCTTTCTAAACTGTGCAGCAGGATCAGATTTTATATATATATCTACAGCATATATATATACACAGCATATATATATATATATACACACACACATATATATATACATATACACACACACACACATATATGTACATGGTGGCTTGAAGGTTATTTAATTTTGGGGGCCATCTTTTAGAGAGTACACAGTTAGGCATGAAAATAAATATTAATTGAAATTAAAAAGAAAAGAATTCACAACAAATTACCTTGGCAGCCTTGGAGATTTAGTCCCTTTCTTCTAAATTCTTTTCAGGTGATTTATCATTTATTAAAACTGCATATATAGAAATGTAGCCTTTTCCCAATTAGAAAGTTCTGTCATACCTTGCCACTCCCTGTATTCACAGGGGCTGCACAAGTGCCATTAGTTTTGTGGAAAATCTGCTTCTGCTGAAAAGATTTAAAAAAAACAGAAAGAGAAAAAGACCCCTCTTAATCTAATTGTCATTTATTCTCATCTGTGACCATGAGTTAAATGCCTGAAGAAAAAAGATTTTTAAAATGTTATATATTGGTCTGGGTTCGATTCTAGATTTAAAACGTTTGCAAATTAGAACTTTTAGATTTTTTAAAACTCAATCTTAGTATCTGTTAGATTATTTTTCCCAAACATGGGAAAATTTGACATTATGAAATAAAAAAATTTAAAGACCCTTCTTTATTCTGGTAACAGCATATTTGGTTGTTAAGTAAAGTACCTAGAGAACTCACTGGTATATACAAGTATCAAGTGATTGTCTCAGATTTTAATACATTTGAATTTATTATTTACAAGGCAGCTATTTCTATGCTTGCTTTTTTTTTTTCCTTGATTTTGCCTTTGTGCAGAGTACACAGCAAACATTGTAAAGCATGTGAACGCCATGTTTTCTCTCCATCTTTCACAGGTCACATGTGTTTGCATGAGTAAATAAACAATGGCGATCCTCTCCTTGGTTCTGAAATTTTTTTTCACATATACTTTGTACTATCTGCATACCCAGAGTGAGGGCATTTATACCAGCTTTTGGATGCCCTGCCCCTAGCTCATGCCACCTGGGCCAACTGCTTTGTTATGCTAATCAGAGAATGGCAACAAGGTTGCCCAGGTAACCTGCCCTTGGACCACTACTGTCATACCTGCTCTGATCCCAAGGCCATCCTGGAAAATACCTCCTCACCCCCAAGAAAAATAAAAACAAAAAAAATACCCAAAATGTTGTTGCTTAAAGCACAGGTTTCCTCGAGGGTGTATATCTTCCATTTCACAGGATTCCACTTTTCTATATCTGGATATTTTCCCCCAGATACAGCAAGAAACGGAGGATCCGTTTTTCAGTTACCTAGAAGCTTAACTTGCAATACTATGGAGAATTTCATTTTTCAAATGGTGCTTAATCTCACTGTCTTTGCCTTGATTAAATTTGCTGTTTGAACCTGCTGGCTCCTGGTGTGCAGTGCCTTTGGGATATGGAAAGGCCATCAGGTTACTACCAAGCGATCAGTCCTCCCTGTGCATCTTGTTCCCCCTACAGAAAATCCATCTGGGGGTCACGGTACTTTCTCTTTGATTTTTGATCCTGTAAGAGCTGGATAGTGAGTGCCTTAAGCACTATTCCAGGTCTTTGTTAAAAGATGACCCCCCCAAAACACTGATTTTTCTGCGAGAGGTTGTTTTCCTCTACTGGAAAAAAATGTTATGATCCAATTCCTTTTCTATTTCATTTTGTGACATCATGGGCACCTTGTTAGTATTTTCATGAAGACATACATGCCTGTTGCCCACCTCACTACGTTCCATTCATCTATTATTTTTCTCCCCATCAGTTGTCAATAGCTGGCATTCCGTATGTCTGTCCCTTACCCCACCTCTGCTAAACCACGAGGGCAGAGATTTCTTGAGGCTGGGGGAGAGGGGGTGGGGTGGGGGGTGGGGGGGGCGGCAGTTATGGTTCAGTCTTCCATCCCCAGCCTAGAATAGTGTCTGACGCATAGTAAGTGCTCAACAAATATTTGAATAAATGAAGGCACAGTTTGACATTAGAGTTAACAATATTATATTTTTACTCATATGGGGGAAGAAGATCTGTTAGCTTTTCACTTTATATCAATTCATTTCCTGCATAGTGAAACATGCAGCTTTGTAGATTCACCCAAGGCTCCCTTTCCTTGGTTGCATGAGCAGTAACAAAGCTCGATACTTTTCAATACATTATGCTGGGCTCTCACAGGTGTTCACTCTTGGCTGTCCAGGTGTTGCCTGGAAACATGAAATCAGATCGTGACCTGCTGGTGATTAAGTAAGGACTTCTGGTCCTCGAATGTTATCAAATATGAGTACTGAATAGACAAAGAGGGAGTTTTGTTTCCCCCCACACTTTGGTATTTTGAATACAATTTTATTGCATGACATTTTCTCAGGCTGTATCCTGTTTTGGAATGTTTTGAAAACTAGAGAGAACACTCACAAAATAGGCCTTGAACTTAGGCAAAAGCATGATAGGGTACAATTTCTGAGAATTGGTTTTAATCCCGTTCCCTCACTCCACAGCAGTACTTTTAGCATGCCTGTCTGATATTGCTTGTCATTGACAAATTTCAGGTATAATACCCTACTGCTTTCATCTTTAAAGTAACACAGATTTTTTAAAAAGTAATTAACAGCCAAGCTATAGAGAGAGGACTTTTTTCCTCTGAACTATATCCAAATCTGACAGTGCAACGAACCTTTATTTTTCCTTTTAACTTAAAAAATGGGGGAAGAGGGGAGGGAAGAAGTAGTGAGACTTTTCCCTCCCTCCCCTTTATAAATCACTTCACTCCAGGGCAGTAAGACACGGGTACAGCTGCTTTTATCACTATTTTTCTGCATGACCTTGATTTGAATATATTCGTTTATCTCACTGAACGTCAGTTTTCAACTGTAACATGAGCATGCTCATCCATCTGTGAAATTCTATGACCGGGTACCATTAGTATTGCTAGGAATACAGGCATTAAAAACCAAATGATGGATTAGCCATTGAAAACACCCAAGTGACCTTGGGCAGGTGCAAATCTACTTGGTAATTTCATTATGCCTTTTTAGAAAAACACTTATGCATTTTCTTTTTAGTCTGATCTTAAAAGCTACCTTCTAGATTTGAAGTTCTAATTTAATGAACAAAAAGTTCAAGAGGAGAAAATTTATTCAAGAATGTCTCCATATGTAATCATTTAGGTATGAAAGAAAGTTGAGGAGCTTCATAAATGTGTCTACAGGTAACATATCTCACCCGCCCCCGTATGGGAGAAGATGGGAATTATGTAATAGGGATTGGTTATGGCCCAGGATGGGCGAAAGATGTTGATAAATGCCATTCTACTTATTTTAAAGACTGTTAGTCAATCTTAAATTACTGCAAAGACTTACCTATGAGTATCTATAATTTAGAGGCTACTCCAGTCCACTCATGAAGTCGGTCAAGGTTCTGGTCCACTTGAAGAGCACAGATGAGACAGCCTATGGGCTTGTTCAAACAACATGCCAAGATTCAGACAGACCCTCTCCTTTGAGGGGAATGAGGTGGTCCATGATGAATGGTTCCCTAATTGTAACTCAGCCAATCATGGAAACATTAAATTATTTTAACCGTTTTATTTATTTAATGAAACTCCTTTAGTCATGTTCTCAAAGACTGACTCATCCCTAAAACAGCTCCAGTGTCACCTAATATAGCAACCCCTAACTGGTTCTCCATAGGTATGTTCTAGAGTACAACGTCCCTATGTTATATGAAAGGATGCCTGGATAACTTCCAGAAGATATGCACTCTGGGCTTAAATTCTACAACCTTTTAGCCTATCAATAGAGTCTTATTCCTAAGTACTGTACTTCGAATTTTCTCAAACTGCTTTTGTTTACAGTTTGTAAAGTGCCAATGTCAAGTAGTAACAATGCATGCATTAGTTATTTCGGTAAAAAGCGGTATGTGCTAGACTTAATTTATTTCATGAAGTAGTTGCTTTAATGCATTTTACCATGAACATGCAGTATTTAGACTGACACCAAGCACAAGGTGGTCATTTTGCTGTATCAGTTTGCTAGAGCTGCCATGATAAAATATCCCAGAATGGGTGGCATAAACAACAGAAATTTATTTTCCCACAATCTAGGTGCTGGGAAGTCCAAGATCAAGGTCCTCAGATTTAGTTTCTCTAGACTTGTCTCCTTGGGTTGTCTCCTCCCTGTGTCCCCACATGGTCTTTCCTCTTTGCATAGGCATTCCTGGAGTCTCTTTGTGTCACCTTTTATAAGGCAGGACACCAGTCAAATTGGATTCTGGCCTACCCTACTGGCCTTATTTTAACTTAATCCCCTCTTTCAAAGCTCTCTCTCCAAATACAGTTCTGGTGTGCTGGGGTTAGGGCATCAACATGCATTGAACTGAGTTGAACTGAGGGGACACAGTTCAACCCATAGCAGCTGCCTTCATGATTGATCAGCTGGAAAGTCACCTTGGGATCAAGAAGTCTTAGTGGAAGGGAACTTTGAGGTTGTCTAATCAGGCTCGTGTCCCCACACAGGATGTTCCTCTGCTTAAACACTGGAAGGTTGGGGGAGTGTCTCCGTAAAAGGAAGTCAGTTACTCCACTGCAGGAAAAATACACCTTCCTCCCACTACCTCCCTCTGTTCCCAGAGCTGCCTTCTGAAACTGCCTAGAACAAACTCACCTCCTTTTTCCACACGGCAGCCCTCTAAGTATTTGAAAACATTTATCATGTCTTTCCTTTCATCTTTTCTTCGCTAGGCAAAACATCTCCAGAGAAAATAAGCTGTTTTGCATTAAAAGGAAAATGCTAGGGTATATATATATATATATATATATATATATATATATATATATATATATATATATATATATTATATATTTATAATATGAATGTGCTTGATGGAAGCTTGCCAGGCATAACTGGGTTTCAATTTCGACATTCCTGCTTTTTCAGGATAGTTTATTTCTCAAACTCTCTAACCTGTGAGAACAACTTAGTTAGCTTTACACCAAGTGTTATGTACTGAGAAGGTAAATACGTTGATGGAGAGAGAATATGTTGAGAAGTTCCTCTTGTCAAGGATGTTGCTCAAAGAGCCAAAGCCACGTAGAATAAAGGAAATATCAATATATGCTGATACGTATTTGAGATGTTGGAAGTATCACTCACCCTTTTGGTACTTCAGATCATAAGCATGATACAGTAGCTAGAAATAAGAATTAGAGAATTCCCACTTTCCAAATAATTGTTGGTCATCAATAAAGTGGAAGACTTCATAGTCTCTAGCAGGATGGTCTCAGCAGAATTGGGGGGGCGGCTCCTAACCAGCCTTCTGCATAGCCCCCGAGGTTAATCTCACTCTGTGGCCTTACTCTGTCTAAACTCAGGGAGTGAATTTCTTACAAAAATGCAGGGTTTTCCTCATGCTTGTCAAATCGTGGCCCTGACCCTTTCCCCAGGTGTGTCTGGTCACTGTTCCAACCTATTAGGATTCTACCAGTGTCGTCTTGCTCACTGATGTTGTGACTGGAATCTCATGCTGTTCTGATGCTTATTCTCTCCGACCGCTCAGAGAGTCCTTTTGTCCTCAGTCTGCTGGGAGCCTATAACGATGAATCTCCATGGGAACCCGTTTGTGACGTGCTGGGTTCTTATGACCTTTCAATCCACAAAAGTATGCACTTCACTTCAGGGAAATTATGCATCCATTCCCCTCGTTTTCTTTGTTCATTTTTCCGAATTACCGTTATTCATATTTTAGACTTTCTGGAATTGTCCTAATTAAAGCTTGTTTTTTCCCCCCTCTATTTTTTATCTCTTTGTATTTGGCTCTATATTTTGGGGGGAAATGTCTTCAAGAGTAGATTGCATTTTGTTACTATATTTTTCATTTCTATATTTTTCATTTCATTTTTTTTTTTTTTTTTGGATCTGACCATTCGTTTTTGAAGTATCCTATCTTTTCTTGGCTGCAATATCTTTTATCTGTCTGAGGATTTCTTCAAAAGTTTTTTTCTTTTCATAGCCTCTTTAAAAGTTGGGGAGATCGGCCAGTTTGCTCAGTGGTTACAGCGCAGTGTTCATAACACCAAGGTCGCTGGTTCGATTCCCATGTGGGCCCAGTCAGCTGCGCCCTCTACAAGTGGATTGAAAACAGCTACTTGACCTGGAGCTGAGCTGTGCCCCCCATAGCTAGATTGAGGACAACAACTTGATGTGGAGCTGATGGGCCCTGGAAAAACACACTGTTCCCCAATCTTCCCCAATAAAAATTAAAAGAAAAAAGCTGGGGAAAATAATAGATTTGAATATATTAACTTAAGAGACAATGAAACGGCTGTACCAATTAAATCTATGAATGGGAATTTAATTCCTTACCACTTAGAGATCACTAGGAGCTCATCTGTAGTCAAACCATGTTACCTTTACTTAGTGACTGCATCAGGGGAGGATTTCCACAATGGCATCTCAGTAACAGGGTGGTGGGTGGGTGGCTTATTGTAGAATTTGGGTTTATGCTTCTGGGAAAAGAAGCAACCAACTCTAGATTGAACACTGAAGAAGTGAGGGCACTTCTGGGTATCTTGGTCAATTCTATCCAGGAAGCAAGGAGATTAAATTGTCATTGGGAAAGAAGTTAGCAGGCAGGGGAGACGTTCAGTTGTCTGTAGATTTAGAGCTGTGCTCTGGCCACCTGTGGCTTGAAATGTGGCTAATCCTATTGGAGACGTGCTCTACTTGTAAAAATACATACTGGGATTTGAAAACTTCATATAAAAAAAGAATGTAAAATTAATAATTTTTCACATAGGGTACATGTTGTCATAACATTATGGATATATTGGGTGAAATAAAATATATTTAAATTAACCACAAGTGTTTTTTATTCTTTTCAATGTGACTAGAAAATTTGAAGTCACATGTGGTTTGCTTAGGGGCTCCCTTTATAATTCAGGTGGAGAGCTGTGGAATGTCAGTGGGTGTCCGGTATGTAGTCACCATTATTTCTTCCCCATCTGTCCCTGCAGCTTGTCCCTCCCTCTCACTCTTTGGTTAAGGCTTCAAGCAAATGAAAGATTCTCTCTCTCTCTCTCTCTCTCTCTCTCTCTCTCTCTCTCTCTCTCTCTCTCTCTCTCTCTCTCTCTCTCTCTCTCTCCTGGAAAAGCAAGCAGACTCTCAGGTTGATTACCTCTAGCACAAGATGATGCTTCTCTTATTGGACTGCATTTCTGAAAAATTAGTGATACAGGGGCATGCTTGCTTATTACAGGAGTATTTTTCAAAGGCTTCTTTAAAATGAGGCTTACCTATATTTAAGATTGTATTTTCCAATCTTCTTTTCATGATCACTCCCCTAAGGAGTCTTTTTAGACATTATTTTTCCTAATGCTCCCCTCCCCAAATTTTAATAGCACAGATATACTGTATATCAGTTTATATAATACGTGTGTGTGCATATATATATATACATATATATATATATATATATATATATATGCTTTATACATAAGGAGTTAGTTGTTTTTTTTTAAGTTTCCTTTCCATGAACCAATTTTCACCCACTGGGGGCAACATACCCACACTGAGAATGCATGATTTAAAATAAGCATAATAGCTTACTTTATTCTGCTTTTAGAATATACTCAGTAGTGCTAGGGTTAACCTTTATTTCACCTCAAAACAATGTTAGCATGGGTGTATTTATTCTCCTATCAGCTGAAGCTGAATGCTGCAAAACACTAAATATTTTGCCCCTAGCCACACAGCTATCAGGAAAACCAGAACTAGAAGCCAGCTCTTCAGATTTTGGAACCTGCTCTTGACTGCACCAAAGACGGGTGTTCAGGGTCTTAAAATGAATAGAGCACTGCAATGCAAGGCACTCAGGAAAGAATTGATTCCTGTTCATATAGCTGAGCAAATCTGGTAGCAAAGCAAGTTTTTCTCATTTCATTTTAAAAAAGATCACACTTGGACTTTAATCTGCTCTAAGCTTGCTAATTTATATGTCCATGATTGGAGAGTTTAAGGTCATGATGTAAATCGCCTTGGAGTTTTGATAGAGAATCAGAGGCGTTGCTGTAAGGTTCAGGGTCGAGTGGTGCTGGGCTACACGGACAACACAGGGCCAGGTGTCCATTGCACCTGTGTTCTAAGCGTGAAAGTAACAGAGGTTGTTTAGAAGATTTGTGAAATGTAGGAAGAAAGTGCCCAGGATTCCACCATGGCTGGTTTCTGTTATTATTCTTTCTGGGCTCCTTTTTTTCCTCAGGCTCACCTATGTGCACATATATATAGTATGTATATAAGGTATTTTATAATATGTATGTATACTTTAAAAAGCAAACTCAGTATTATATTGAAGATATAGTTTATATCCTGCTTTTACCCTGAACAAAGAGGTGTGGGTTTATATTATCTACCAATATAGGCATTTTCCTGGTCATTACTGCTTCAAACATGTTTTTGCCAAATACTCCACTGAAGAGTTAGATACACCATTTTCCTACTGTTGGGACACTTAGGTTCTTAAACGTTAAATGTTCCAAGAAGAAACATTTTCATATATAAATCTATACCTCTCGTTTGGTATATTTCATAGAAATAGAATTGCCACAGAACATAAAAATATTAAGGGAGCAATAATACTTATTTTATGTCACTTTTGTTATTTTGATCGAGTTTTTAAATGTTTTCCCCTTGCTTTTTTTTGTCTTAAGTGATTTTTATATCCCTCTTTAGCTCTTCTATTGCATTACATCAGTCCCACTGAGAAACTAGTATTCAGATTATTTATCTTAAGGATTTTGAGTTGAAATAACCACATCTAAGTAAATATGTCCAATACAATGGGACCATAATGTTCAATTAGCTGGTATTTGTCTGCACTCATTTAGCATAGAGACAGAGACCTGAAAATACACTGTGCCCAGGAGAACCTGCCCGTCCCATATGTAACAGCAGTGTCATTTAGATTCAGTGTATATATTCATCTCCTCGTTCACAGTTGTCCAGTTTGGAGCAGTTTTTAACTCAACCTTAGATTATCTTGAAGCATTTTAAATGATTACCAGTGGTATAGATGCTTCCTTAGTTAGATTTCGCCTGCCCTTTTCCAGCCAGAAGAGAAGAGACCTCACTGGGTTTTGGTTTATTTTTCCTCCAAGTGTAATGCCAGGTTGAAAAGAAAACAAAAGGAGAGGAGATGGGGAGGGCTGGACTTGGTGTAAGTCCGTTTCTCTAGTTTCTTGATTCTCACATTTGGGTGAAATACTCAAGCCTCCTTGGAGGAAGCTGCAGAACCTAGTATCAGTGCTAATTCTGGTGTATTGGTCCCTGTCCCCTCCCTTTCAGGAAAGAGAATAAAGCACTTGACTTTATTGCAGTTATTTGTCTACTAGTCCTGGCCTCCTGTGTCACCAGACTGTTGACCACTACTTCCATCTTTTAATCCTCTCCCCATTTGGCTTCTGATGTTACTTTCTCCTTGATTGCTTCTTATCTCTGTCCATTCTTGGGTCAGGGTTCCAGACCTTTCTTATTTCACGTGTCATTCCGGTCAGATGATCTCATACATTTGCTGGCTTCTGCTGCCTTCCTTCCCTTTGTCCTGCAGGCATCTTTCAGTTAGTACCCTGATGTAACTTTGGACTCCTTCCTTGCCTTAGTCACCACGGTTTCCATCTATTTTATTTCTAGACTATTTTCCTCCTTGTCACTACTGCCAGTTACCTTTTCTATATTACAGTTCAAATTGTGCCACTAACCCTGCTCCAAAACATCCAGTGGTGCCCTGGAGCCTTCAGAGGTAATAAAAAAATATATATTTTTTTAAAAAGACAACTTTAATGAGATATAGTTCACATACCATTCAATGACCCATTTAAAATATACAATTAAGTGGTTTTAAATATATTCATATAGTTTAATATAGTCACAGCACACCATCAGCACAATCAACTTTAGAATGTTTTCATCCCCTCCTAAAGAACCCCCATACCTGTTATTTACTTCTCTCTCTCTCTCCCCCCAGCTCCCCAGTTCTTAGTAACCACTAATTTATTCTATGTCTCTATAGATTCTCCTATTTTGGACGTTTCATTTAAATAGAACTAAACAATATGTCAATCGTGTGCTACTTTGTGACTTGCGTCTTTCACTTAACAAAAACTTTAAAATATTAATCTGTGTTACAGCATGTGTAGCATGTATACGTACTTTATTCTTTTTATTACCAAATAATATTCCATTGTATGGATATACCAAATTTATTTATCCATGCATAGTTGATGGACATTTGGGCTGCAGCTACTTTTTGACTATGAATAATGCTGCTGTCAATATTTCTATACAAGTTTTTGTATGGACATGTATTTATTGAGTGTATGTATATCTAGGAATAGAATTGCTGGGTTATATGATAAATCTATGTTGAACATTTTGAGGAACCGCCAGACTGTTTTCCGAAACAGCTGTACCATTTTACATTCCCACTGCCAACATATGAGGGCTCCAACTTGTCTATTCCTTGTTCCTGTCCATCTTTTTTGTTACAGGCATCCTAGTGGGTGTGAAATAGTATCTCATTGTGGTTTTGATTTTCATTTTCCTCATGGGTAACAACAAAAAAAAGTCTTTTCATGGGCTCATTGACCATCTGTGTGTCTACTTTAGCAAAATGTCTACTCAGACCATTTTCCTTTTTAAAAATTGGGTTATTGTATTTGTTACAGAGTTTTTAAGATGTTATCCAAAACCCTTCATCATATGGCCTCAAATGTAAACAGAGTCCCCAAGTAGACTCTGAGCTTGTAGCTGTAAGGAACTCACTCATGGTTCCTTAAAGTTCATATTCTTCATGCCTTTGTTCATGCTGCTCCTGCTGTGTAGACTGCTTTCCTCTGTGCCCCAGGCAGGGCTGTCCCCCTGCTACTCCCATCCATTCAGACGCTAGCTCAGACGTTATCTGAAGTGGGCTAAGGTGGAGCGTGCATATTTCTACCCATGAGTGTGTCTTACCACCCAAGACTGAGCTCCCTGAGGCCAAGGACAGTATCCAAATATATCCCTGGGTGCTTAGCATAATTAACATGGAGTGAGAGCTTGGTAAATATTTGTTGAATGAACCATGAAGTTTTGGAATACATCTTTTCTGTCATCTATCTATTGATGCTATTGGTAAACATTTCCCCAAAACGTTTGCTTTGGGAAATGATGTCATCCTCTAAGAATTCTGATTTAACAAAAACAAGCAAAAGAAAATTGCCTGCATTGTACACTTACCTTAGGTCTGATCTTTATTTCTGCTTTTATCCTGATTGATGACTTTTCTTTGTAAATGCAGACACACAGAGGCTTCCCCTATCAGCTAAGCTACACACCCGGTGGTTGATTACTCTTAGAGGGGAGATCAAAGGAGAACTATCTACTGAGTCAACAACTTTCCGAGTGATCTATTGCTCTGCCTCATGGTTTTAATGACCTCTTTAAGAATATCAAATCAGCGGTGTTAATGTCTTTACTGATGTCATAAAAATGGATAAAAAGTTTAAGTGACAAAACTGAACAGCAATACACTTAATTTTTTAAAAAATGTTGTTTCTGGACCTTAATTTTGTAACTAGTGAAGTTTCTTCCCAGCCAGCTCAGGAAAACAGCTGTTGATCATCCTGTCACTAGAATTTGGACTCACAGAAAGGACCTGGTAGTGCAGCTAAGCAAGGTCAGAATCAACAGACACACCCATCAGGAACCATTGGCGGTTCCTCAAAAAAAAACCAACGTGTGTCTTTCAGAGGTGGCACCAAGGGAAAGCCATGTGCTGTCCCCAACAGCTGGTGTTGGGACACTTAGAACTGAGACCTCAGATCCTGGAGGTAGCCTGGGCTCCTGGGACAACTGTAGGCAGGAGTGTGGGCTCCACCTGACTGATCCCCATGCTTGGAAAGGCTATAGACTGCTCGTTTAATGTAGACCACAAACGCAGCGTTCCAGAGTCGGATTTATCGTCCATCTGCACAGCCAGGACTCTCCAGGGCTGGGGCTGGGGGCATACGTGGGGGAAAAAGAGGAATGGGGAGTTGCCCTGACCCCTTTGCTATGTGGACTGCAGAGCGCCCATTAGCACCAGCAGCATTTCTCACACACCAGACTCGTTATAATAGAAGCAATTTGTGAACGAGAGTCCTTCCTCTAAGGAAGATAAAAGATTAGGAAGCTGCTAAGTGGCTCACTCTGGGAATCAGCTCCCAGGCATCAGGGAAAGGGACATCACTCCCCGTTCCCGGGTGGACTTACGGCCAGGCTGGGCGTTTGCCTGAATAGAAGAGGGAAACCTGATCTATGGAGAAGCTGAAGCTGATTTTTGTGATACCGTCAGATTGCCAGCAGCGACGCCGCCTTTACTCTGCTCAGTCTATGCCGGAATATGGCGCGTAGCTCCGCCTGGCGGCCAGAGGGGGCAAATACATTCCAGCCCTCCTATGCTCAGCTTTTTCTTAATCTTCGCCCCGCTCTCCCTTTTCATAGTGCCCACTCTGGTCCACCCCTGACCCCCAACCCTTCTCCCTGCCCCCAAGAAGTAATGAACAAGATCTTCACTGTCTGAAGAAAAGAGCAATAGTAAAACCTTTCTTCTGTTTGCTTAAAGAAAGAGCCTGTGCTAATGGGGTCAGACGGGCAAGCCATGAAGTGATAAATAGAAGGATGAAAAGAAGGAAACAATCCCAGGGGGCCTAAATGGACCTACCCAACGGAAATGGACGTGCACAAGAGTGTGTCAAAGTCTTCAGAACACACCGACTCGTTTATCTCTTACCTTGTCTTCATATAGAACAAACCTGAAGTTTCAATGAAAGAGAATTTCAGAATTTAGGGCTGCCTGAAATGTTCTGACTTCTAAACTTTTAAATCTGACTGATTGTCATGTGGTGTGCCTGGATACTAGAGGCACGATAGAAGCTTTATTGTTGGCACACGGCATAGTTTGTAACAGCCCTTCTCAAAGAGTTTAGGAAACAGGACAGTTGAGAGTTGAGGAGCCTCAGATCAGTGCAACGTTGTGTGTGTGTGTGTGTGTGTGTGTGTGTGTGTGTGTGTAACAGATGGTGAAAATATAAAATACTACAGGTGCTAAAAAGGGAGCAGTGTTTTGCACTTTATCAGCTTTGAAGCAAACAAGGATATAGAACACAGTATTAAAAATGGCAGTGGAATTTAATATCTGTGCAGTTATTTCCTTAAAGTAACATTAAAAGCTGAGATACTGAAGTAAATCGGTGCCAGGACTGAAGTAATGGTTTAGATAAAATGCTGCAGCCTCTGGGTCTCATTCTTCCCAGCAAATTTTAAACCCTCCCTGGGTCTCTGCAAAGCCTTACTGACCACTAGCAGACCAACTACGGGGAGGGCTCTTCTCCTTTAAAATGCAACTCCTGACTCCCGAGTCCTGGAGCGCTGCGAGGGCGGGGCCAGACCCCGCCCCCCGCTGGCCGAGGGAGGGTCCTCCTATAATTAGCCGGGACATGCCTTCTCAGCCCGCGCTTTGTGCTCAGCTCCCGAGGCACCTTTGGTTCTACCTAATCCTCCGACGGTGGCGTGGCGCTTAGTCCTTTCTGATCACAGCAAGACTGCAGCACCGGGTTGGCGAGACCCCGGGCCGCTTCAGCCAACGGCCAGAGGAGGGCAAGAACCAGCCGCTCGTCTCATCTGGAGGTGTGCTGGTAACTATGCTGGGGATCCTTACAATCACAGGTAAGGCAGAAGCCAGGTCCGTCGTGTTCTCCCTTAGCGGTGGCAGGTGGAGTAAATGCTTTCTTCTCGCAAACCTGCATTTGGGTGGAGACCTCGAGGTCCGTGGCGGGACCTACTGATTGGTATGTATTTCTCTCTGTGTGTAGACTTTTTGAACAGAAGAGCATTCTCTCTTTGGCTCAGTAAAACCAACAAACCTAATGTTTCCATTTTGCCTATGCGGGAATCTTCCTGCTGTGCCTAGGGGGATGCATTGAATGTATTTTGTTGGGGATTGTCTCCTTTCCCCTCGCGGAAAAATAGTTTCACGTTAGACTGGGGTGACTTTCAAAATAGATTGACAGCCTACTCTTGTCATAAAATATTAAATTCCTGTTTTTGCGGAATTGCAATCTTTGGCATGTTGACCTACTTATTAGGAACTTTCAGCAGAGGTACACTTGGCGACTTGAGGGGACCGAAATGTTAGCTCTAGTTAAAGTGGTGGTTTTAGTAAAGCCGTAGTAACTGTAAAATTTGTGGCTAGCAGGTAACAGCGTTTAGGCAATGAATAGTTAAAAATGTATGTTTCTTAAGCTTCCTTTCTAGAAGTCTGGCTGAGTATACACTATAATATTTAATACGGACCTTCAGCAAATAAGTTACATACATTAAACTTGTAGAATATACTTACAGCTCCTCTAACTTTGTGTTTGATCATTTCACCACCCCTTAAGGAACCTGTTTCCCTCAAGGAACCTGTTTTCCTCCTCCTGTTTCCTGCCATCAAGACAAAACTCCATTTGCTAATTTAGATTTAAAAGCCCAGCTTTTCTCTACATATTTGAGATCATTGCTCATCAGATCTGCATGTTTTCTTAAAAGTGCACTATAGAATTTCTAGGACTTAAAATTTTTCTTAATATAATTGCTTCTGCAAAGCTTTGTCCTCTTTGAGAATTTAAATGAATGTGGAAGTTTAGCCAAACTAAAAATAACTCCCATTTCCTATAGATTAGCTTGTTTACTTTGAGATTTCCTTGAAATTCCTCCCATTCGTAAACTCGACTAGCTCTTCTATTACTTACCTTGCATGAAAAGTTACATGGTACCTAGAAACTATTATTAGACTGTACAAAATTTAAAAGTTTAAAACACAAAATTCTCCAGTTTTTTTTTTTTCCAGATGGTTACTTTTTCTATGAATGAAATATACAAATGCCCAATCCTGAGAGAGGCTGCCTGGGAATGTGGTTTGTGGGGTGTTAAAACAGGGGGTGGGGTTTCTCCAATCATAACTTTTTTCTGGGTGCTTTTTGTATACAGCTTGATTTTTATTATATCAACTATTTTATTGGTTTATCATTTCCTGAGTTTCTTATGGGAAAGGAAGGTGGTCCTTTTTAGCACCAATTAGGAGTTAACAAACCTGGGGGGACTTGAAAAAATTGGTTCAGATAATCCCAGTGGAATGATACATGATCAGAAGCAACTGGAAGGAATAATTATTAAGGCAACCTCAAGTAATTGGATCTGTTGCTTTCTGAGTTTTACTTTTATTACAATGTGGGTGTGGAAGACATGGCAAAATTTAGTACTTTTTCCTGGTAATAAGAAAATGCACAGAAAAATCTTAACTCCACAAATTTTAAGAGCATTTCATAGTGGAATTTTAATATTTAATATTTTAATAACATTTCGTAGTGGAAGAAATAAAAATAAAAGGGAGTTTCAGCTGTGATTTTTATTCTTCTGCAAGTTACCCTGATAAGGAAGATTTACGGTCAATTGTCTCTAAGTAGTTGGTCAGGATCTTGAAAAGCAATGAAGACTTTAAATTGGCATTAAGGATTAATTAAATATCAGATTACTCATCTAAATAATGTAAAAGTTATTCTAGCCCTCTGTAGTACTATGTTATGCAAGGAGCATTTAAGTTTCACAATTAATAGGAAGGGAACCGGACTGATAACATTTTTGTAGAATTACTTAGGAACAAGCTTTCATTTCTGAATGTTGGGAAAAGCTGTCACTTATGGAACTATTATTCTTCCCTCCCTGGCCCTCCATACACAAACCACTGGATTGAATACAGCAGAACTTGAATTATGAAATGATTGATAATTTAAATTACATACTATCGCCTTTCTTGAAGTCTTTCCCTCACATCACATTAGCAATAACTTAGCTTAAAAACTAGAAAGTAAGTAATTTGACACACTGACAATGAAAGAGGTGTCTCCCCTCATGTTCCCCCCTTACTCACTCTCCCCCCATCCCATACACACTGAGACTAACTGTAGAGTATCATGAGGAATTAGGGCAACATTTTTTAAATTTAAAATAAACTGGGGAAGAAAGAGTCCTCCAGCATTCGTGCAAGTTCTGGGTTATTTATGATGCACTTCCCTATACAAATCATTTTACAAGATAAAATAAAAATACCCTTCACATGGCTGCTTCTATCTACCGTGAGGCAGATTGGTTGTCAGGAGACTTGTGAGACATGAAAAGAATATCCTCAGGACTGCCAGAGTAATAACTGCCTCTGTGTGGTCGTTATCATTATTCCTCACAATAAGCCTGCAAAAAGTGGTTGTTAAAACCCCTTTTTATTATGAAAACGAAGTTTCTCTTGTGCTCCACAGCTACTAAGAAGCACAGCTGTAGAGTACCTTGCAAAGGACCCCTTTCTTACCTTGTAGGAGATTTTAAGAGACCATGGAACGTCACTATCAGGCCAGGGCCAATGATGACCTATGTGCCCCTCTATGGGGTTTTGCTTATCTGAGTTTTAATCCCAGTTAAACATCTCCCCAAGGAGGTTTTGTGGTTAATGAGCCTTAGAACAAGGGGAGTTGGCTGTGTAGGATCTAAGGGATGGATTTAGAATGCAGAGAATTCCTGGAAACATTCCAGGACAATGCTGCAAAATCGTAGGGGAAAGTTAACCAGTTCCAGATGTCACAGCAAGCAGTCCTTATATGCTCGGGGATTGGAAAGCGTTGGTTATACTAAACTTAAAAATTGAGTGAAAGCCCCTGATAGATGTGTCATTTTTAAAATCATCTTTCCTGTTTCCCAGCAATGTTTTCAACTGACACTCTCACGCAAACAAGCATATGATTAGAGTCTTCTCCCAGAAAAAGAGAATCGAAATATATGGTTTCTCTGGTAATGTCCATTTGAGAAGCAAGACTTGCATGATGTTGCTTGTACTAATGGAAAAACCTGTCTACACAAACCATGTACAAGGCAAGACTATTGGGCATGGTACCCATGAGTGTGTGGACAATTGCAAGGACTTTCCCCACCCTGTTATGTGGCTGTGGGGTGGGGAGAGGACCAATGACTAACAGGACAGTGTGAAGATGGAAGCATGTGCCAGCTCTGCCTCCTCAGGATTTACCAATTGACACACTGACCCGCTCCTTTTCCAAACATTTTTGCCATCTTGGATGCCTGGTGAGAATGTGGAGTTTCCAACAGAACCACAGCGTCAGTGAATAAATGAGCCATGTTTGGACTTCATGGGCATTTGAGAGGCTTGCTGAATTAATAGCAAGGTTCTTCAAAATGGCTGGACAATTCAGAGTCCCACATGAGTGATAATTAGAGGTTGTGTCAGAAGGGCCCACTCTAAAATCAGTAGTTTCTACAGAAGGACTTTTGGGTGTCTAGAAAGTGCATCGCCAAATCAGTGATGCATGCTTAGTCAAGTTTTTTGATTTTCGTCTTCCTATACAGTCAGACAAATGTAAGGCAGATAATAATTCCCTAGGGAGCTGATGTGTCAGTAATTATGGCAGAGGAGGTTTCGAGGTCATTTAAAAGTAAATTTATTAATGAATGTAAGTGTGGCTGTGAATGCACTCAGTGAACACTGGCCTATCTTTCCCGGAGGATATTACTGTTACTAGTTTCCTGTCATTCACCTATTACCTTCTTTCCCAGCAGCCAAACCTGCTGACTTGGTCCTCTCCCTGCCACCCCACATTTTTTAGGCTGTTCTTTTATGCGTTTAACAGCTCCCTCTTTGCTTACGAAGCTAGGATCTTTAACTAATTCAGAACCAGCATGCAGATAGCACATAAAAATACTTTTAAAAATGTTTCTGTTAGAAACAAACTCATAGATCCAGACGACATTTTGATGGTTGTTAGCTGGGAGGGGGTTGGGGGTTGGTGAAAAAGGTGAAGGGATTAAGAAGTACAAGATGGTAGTTACAAAACAGTCCCAGGGATGTAAAGTATAGCGTAGGGGATATGGTCAATAATATTATAATAACTATGCATAGTGCTGTGTGGGTACTGTGCCAGGTTATCATTTCATAAGTTTCATAAATGTTTAGTACCCCTGAAACTAATATTGTATGTTAACTGTAATTGAAAAATAAAATAAATTTTTTTAAAAAAGGTTTCTGTTAGCCAGACCCTGGAAAATGTGGGCTGATTTTGGCGTGCTATATGCAGTTAGGATGGGAAAGAGGAAGGAAGTTCAACACAGAAAGAAGGACTGCAGTCACATTTCACCCTCACTTGGTCCAAAGTGGGGTACAGATGTAGATTTTTACATGACAAGAGGGAGCTAATTCAAGATGTCTGCCCTCTTTTCTCTTGAAGTGTTTATGTTGGAGGTGAAGAGGTAAATATAGGTGCAACATGGCATTCGACTTTACAGAATTTGAAAGGCATCTGAACTTTATGTATTTGTGGATTTCCACTGTGTCTCTGATCCTGAAGATCTAGGAAGTTACCAGACTTCCAGTTGGGGGAAGGCTGAGAGCTGTTCCATGCTGCCCTCTTCTGTTTGAAAACTTGTTCAGGAATTTGGACAATGATTTTATACACATGAATGTGTGTGATAGTGACATAGTGTGACAGTGAACCAATGTAGGTTGTCTAACAGTAGAGGGATGTAAAAATAAATTGTGCATTAATGTCAAATTTGGAAGACTATTGAATAACTTACCCAGAAGAAAACACTCAAATATTAGTAGTGTTTATCTCTGGACATTATTTTTATGGATGTTATTCTGATTTTCTGTGTTTGAAAATCTTCTGCAATTTATATAGATTACTTTTGGAATTGGTAAAAAGTGATTAAAAATAAGTAGTTCTGAAGGAAACAATGAAGCAAAAAAAAGAAAAGAACCCCTTTAGAGCTTTCGTTTTATTATTATTAGAGATGATTGATAGTCCTTCCTCCTAACTAGCCTTTGCAGGAAGTAGTGCAGGTGATCTGTGTTACAGGTGAGGACACTAAGAACAGAAACTGCAGGAAATTTCCCCAGGTGCCGGTGCTAATCACACCAACCTGGCTGGAACTTCGCCTCTTTAAATCTTCTTCCCTCTATGAGAATTCTCGCTCCTTTATGGATGGTGTGGGAAAAGTATTCTAGTATTTAATCCATTGATAATATTTATATTACATTAATATAATGTAAGGCAAAGATCCAGAGTCCTCTGAAATCAGGTAGGGTGAATCATCACCCTTCCATTTTTGTTTTTTATAATTTTATTATCTGCACTTGTTTATTCTTCTGAGTTATTTCTTTAAAACAGTAACTTCAAACTTAGAACAAGTGGCAAAAACAAAAACAGTACAGGGAACATCCATATATCCTGTACCTGGATTCACTTATTGTTAATATTTACCTATTTGCCTCATTATATACTCTCTCTCTGTTGGAAAACAAAACAAAAACCAATATACAAGTTCCTGTTAAGGTAGGCATGAGACATAAAATTTTCTGAACCATTTGAGGTAAGTTATATACATCATGGTCCTTTACTCCTAGATACTTCAGTGGATATTTCCTAAGAATAGAGATATTCCCTTTCATAATCATAGTACAGTTATCAATGTCATATATTTACATTATTGCAATACTTTTAAATAATCTACCATCCTTATTCCAATTTTATCAGTTAATCTAATAATGTCCTTTTTAGCATGTCCCTCGTGTACTATAAGATCTATCCTTGGTTCCATTATATATTATACATCTTTTAATCTGGAACATTTCTATAGCCTTTGTCTTTTAAAACATTGACGTGTTCAAAGCATGTAGTTCTCCTCCCCATTTCCACCACATTTGTTTGTTTTCTCCTGATTCAGTTCAGGTTCTCAGCCACAGGTCTGTCCTCAGAATATGGCCCAAAGTGGCCATCTGTCCCTCATAGGTTTATGTTGAATTCTTGCCTGATTTCCCCACTGTATAATTAATTAGGTTTTCCCCATCTTTTCAACTATAAATCACGTAAATATTCTACTCCTACTCATCAACCTTTATTTAGCACCCATTGATTCTTGCTTTATCCAGTCTTTACCTTGATGATTGCAAAATGATAATCATTTGATCTTTTGAATCTGTGAATGGGTGGGTAGGATATATGTTTTTCTTTTTTCAAAAGCATGACCGTAACCATGAGAAAACTGCTTTTTACACTGAAATGGAATTTGAATTGCTGTCCACATCAGACATACAGCAACTTTCCCATCTAAGTGTGGGTGTTGACACATCTAAGTACTTTTTCTTGTCATGAGTGGCATTTACAAATTACAAAAAAGTTACAGTGGTTAATGGAAAAGAAGAATTTTAACACTTTGAAAATGTATGGGATCAATTTTTCTTTTAAACAGATAACCTTTGTGTTTTGCTCCTATCTAATGCATTGAGTAAGTGTTCTTCTGCCAGCCTTTCACCCCCCCCCCCCAGATGCCACACACCTGGTATATGACACCAGTCAAGTCATATGACCATTTAAAAAAAAACCAGACTTTATTTTTTGGAGCAGTTCTCAGTTAACAGCAAAAATGAGTGGAAAGTACAATGAGTTCCTGTGTGTTCCCTGCCCCATGCATAACCTCTCTTACTGTCGGTATCGCCCACTGGAGTGGTACAATTGTTACAATCCACGATCCTACAGAGAGACATCATTATCACCCAAAGTCCATAGTTTACGTGAGGGGTCCTGTTGGTGTCATACCTTCTGTGGGTTTCGTAGTATCATACAAAGTAGTTTTGCTGCCCCCCCACCCAATCCTCTGTGCTCTGCCTGTTCAGCCTTCCCTCCCTCCTCCCCCTGGCAACACTGATCTTTTTGCTCCTCCACAATTTTGTCTTTTCCAGAATATCGTATAATTGGAATCATACAGTATGTAGCCTTTCAGATTGGCTTCTTTCACTTAGTAATGTGCATTTTAAGGTTTCTCTGTGTCTTTTCAGGGCTTGATAGCTTTTTTTTTTTTTAATACTTGGTAATATTGCAGGGTCTGTATGTACCAATTTGTGAATCTGTTCACCTACAGAAGGACATCTTGGTTGCTTCCAAGTTTTTGCAATTATTACTAAAGCTGCTGTAAACATCTGTGTGCAGGTTTTTCTCTGGACATAAGTTTTCAACTCATTTGGGTAAATACCAAGGAGCATCATTGCTGGATTTTGTGGTCAGAGTATGTTTAGTTTTGTCTTCCAAAGTGGCTGTACCATTTTGAATTCCCACATATAACCATTTTGAAGTCAGTTTATTCCCCCTGTAAACTAGTTTGAGGGACCAAGTAGGTCTACTGTCAAGCTCCAAGGCTCTGTGACTATAAATAACTGTAATGGGAACATGGGTGAGGTTATAATGCTCAAGAAATTAAAGCTCTTACAACCTAGCCAAAGCAGTCACAGATTCCTGCCATGCAGTGTGGGTTTGAGAGTCTACTACTGAATGTGTACTTAGAGCTCTGATAGAGGGTTTGGCCACGTGCTCCACTTAATGTAGTGCGTATGAGAGGCAATTCGGAAGGACCCCACCGGAGTGATGCACAGGGCCTTTTCCTTGAAGGCTTGCTGGGGGCACCCCACGAGGAGGCTGCACCCTCTGTGACGTGCGGGGTGGATCCCTGAGGTTGCCGTTAGCGGCTCAGCCCTTGGGCAGCCACCAACCTCCATCCAGCGATGGGGCAGCCGGTAGGAGAAGATTGGGCCTCTCTGGCCTCTGTAGGGTGGCCCCTGATAGGCAGCGGCACACACCATGCCCTGGTGTAGTAACTTATGCTGTGAGTAGCGTGAGCCCTCCTCCCCCCCCCACTCCCCCCTTCACTCTCCTCCCCCCCCAACATGGGCGGGACAGCTCTGAGGGCCACAAAGCCTCTTTTAGTGGCTGCCAAAAATGGGTGTGTGGGTTTACAGCCTTCTGCCTTCGGCTTGCATTGACCAAGCACGTGGGGCGGTGTTAGGAAAGGACAAGGCGGTACTGGCTGCATCCGACTCCCGGGGCCGCTGAGCCCCTGCGACCCCTGGACCTCGGCCCGGGTCTGGACAGGGTTTGCCGAGGCCCCAAACACTCCAGTCACTGAGCCTTAACCTGGAGAGTTTCAAACAGCACTGCAGTGCAGGGGATTCCCCAGGCCGCACGTTTCTTCTTGCCTGAAAGGGACACAGCCTGGAAGACTCTGGCATGAAAGGGAGTGGAATAGAGATGGTGCCGGCTGGAGTCACTAGGGAAGGCCTTTACAGGGGAAGTGGGCGGGAGCAGAGGCAGAAAACGCTCCAGGCCTCAAAAAAACCTAGAATTTATTTAGCAAAGGCCAGAAAGTTGTTTCCACTACAGAGCCTGGAGGCGAGCAAAATGCGGGAGGCGAGCAAATGCGAAACAGAGTGGAGCAGGTGTTGCTACTGGGGCTATACTGTGGGGGGTGTGCAGCCGACTAATAGAAAACGAGACTGAAAAATGGGATCTAGGTTTCAGAGTGGGTTTGAAGCTGAGTGGATAGCCACGTGAACGCACGTGGTTTCGGATACAAACCTGTAATGTGCAATTATGTGATCATAGTTGGCTTTTATGTTAGAAGCTAATTTCAACGGCCTTGGCTGCCAGGCTCGATAGTGTAGAATGCCTTCTTGGTCCTGCAGCCATTAGGGTTGGTGGACAGCTTCCTGATGTGATCAAAGTAGTATGTTAGGAAGCATAGCGTCTCTATAAGGTCTGTACAGGTTGGGCGGAGAGCAGAAGGCAAGTGCAAAGTGAAATCGGGTGAGTTGCGTTTGCCCAGCCTTTGTGCAAAGCACAGAGGCACCATCTGGCCGATGGGAGGGCCCGGGATTTATGGAAGATAGTTCTGACAATAGTAGCTCCTAGGATTACTTAGGTCAAAAGAGACTACAGACCAGTTGACATGATTTAAAATTTTTCTGTGATCCTATATACTTTTTTTTTATGTGTTCAGCCCATTTATCACTATATAAAGAGAATATCTGAATATTGCTAAATTGTACTGTACTATCAATAGCTGTTTTGTCCCTGTGCTTGGCAGCTGTTTATCTTTGTTTCCCTAGTTTTGACTGTAAACATTCTAATCATCCCAGAATTTTTAATAAGTGTTTTAGAATGAAATATGGAGGGAAAATGCAGGGGTCAAGGAGATGGGGAATCGTGTATCTAACACCTGTTTTCTCCCACTATGTCAGCAAAATGTCTACATTTTCTAAAGAATTCTAGAAATGTTAGTTATGAGTGTGTTTTTACCTCATGCTTGTTGGCAGGAAATTTGTGTTTGTGTTCGTTGCTAGTAAAATTGTACTAAAATAGAGTTTATTTTGGGAGTTTGATTTTTTTTCTCTAGTGTATTTCCAATGATATCATTCAGCTTTTTAGAAAAAAGTCACACCTCTTGTGTTGCATTAGAAGTGTTTGTGGAAAGTTTTCTCGTGAGCATACTTTTATAACTGGGGGCATTTGCAAGTGGTAATTCATGCCATAGAAATACACTTAAAGAAATCTTTAGATTTATACATAAGCAGGTTTATAAAGACAAATGGAAACTACCAGCATTTTACTTTTATAAGCAACTGAAAAAATCCAGTTCAATTGACCCTACAGATGAAATGAACTAAAATATGGCCTAACTACAGAAGAAAATTCACTTAATGTTGTTTCATTTAAGTGAATTATACTTGATGAATGACACATGCATATTTAGAGATAATAATGCTCCACATTTTAAAGGCTCAGACTGCTTACCATGGTCCAGGAAGAGCCTAGGTAATTGCCTATAAAAGAACGAACCATATTTTTTGTTAACGCTTGTCCTTAATAAGTAATATGTGACTCTTGATGCAGTAGTGGTTTTTTTTTTTTAATTGGGAAGGGAAACAGGACTTTATTGGGTAACATTGTGTACTTCCGGGACTTTTCCAAGTCAAGTTGTTGTCCTTTCAATCTTAGTTGTGGAGGGCGCAGCTCAGTTGCCTGTTCAGTTGCCATTGTTAGTAGCAGGGGGCACAGCCCACCATCTGTTGCGGAAGTTGAGGAGTCAAACCGGCAACCGTGGTTGAGAGCCCATGCTCCAGCCAACTGAGCCGTCTGGCCACTCGGGAGCTGAGCAGCAGCTCGTTGACTTCATTCTAGTTGCAGAGGACGCAGCTCGCTGGCCCATGTGGGAATCGAACCAGCAGCCCCGTTGCCCAGAGCTTGCGCTCTAACCAACTGAGCCACCTGTCCTTCTGCAGTAACATTCTTGATGCGGTAGAGGGACTATAAGGATCAAAGTAGAAGTTACATCTAAATTTTTATCTATTGGAATTTTTTTATAAAGAAGTACTCCTCACTCCCTGTTTACTTTTTAGCATCATTTTTGATTTGTGGATTTTTAAAAATAATAATTATTATTCAACTCATCACCATCACTACTTTTTATGTTTAAAAGTTTGACCAGAGGGAGTCCGCCCTTCAAGCTAGCTCCTGTGTCCTTTCGATATGTCCCCCTCGGCTTTTGAGCACCTCTTTTTTGTCATGTTTCAGTGTTCCTCTTACTTTCCCTGACCCAGCCCAGAACTTCCCCAAGGAGCTCTGATCTCTTTTGGGGACTTGTTGAAAAGACTAGACTAGTTATCACATGAAATGCCCCTCCTTTAGATTTATCTAGATACTTATTTGTGTTGTTACTTAGCTTATTTCTCTAACCCTACATTTCTATAAATTGGAAGTTATGTCTAAAACTTGATGGATTCTAGATCATGGGTGTGATATGTGATTCCATTTTGCCTTGCAACAGCATGTACATCTGGTTGATCCACCTACCCTTTATGATCCTGTGGTTACTTATATATAAAACTAATTTTTTGATAGTTGAGATTGTTAACTTTCCCTTTATAGGGAACAGAAAGAGCAGAGTAGTACCTTGGAACCTGAATTTTTAAAGATCATTTGAAAGAAGTAGACCTTGCCTACTCTATTGAGATTCATAAAAACTGGTAAGACTCTTACCCCATCCTGGAATTGCCTGACATTAAAGAAAGTATTGATTGCGTGTGTTTCTAAATATTAAGTTTTCTTGAATGGTCATCATTTTACCCCCCTTTCTCCCCCTCCCCTCTCTTTTTGTCTGTTAATAGTTGGACAGAGAGAATCTGAAGATGTGAGTGAAAGAGACTCAGATAAAGAGATGGCTGCCAACTCAGCGGTTGTTCAAGATATCACAAAGGATGGGCAAGAGGAAATGCCTGAAATAATTGAGCAGATTCCTCCTTCAGAAAGCAATTTAGAAGAGCTAACACAACCTGCTGAGTCCCAGACTAATGATGTTGGATTTAAGAAGGTGTTTAAGTTTGTTGGCTTTAAATTCACTGTGAAAAAGGATAAGAGCGAGAAGTCTGACACTGTCCAACTACTCACCGTCAGAAAAGATGAGGGTGAAGGAGCAGGAGAATCAGATGGGGCCGGTGACCACCAAGAGCCCAGCCAGGAGACTGGAGAAGCAATATCCAAAGAAAGTGAGCTGAAAAAATCTACAGAGAAACCCGAAGAGACTCTGAAACAGGAGCAGAGTAGCACAGAAATTTCTCTTCAAGCTGAGTCTGGTCAAACAGCAGAAGAAGGCAAAGATGGAGAAGAAAAACAAGAAAAAGAACCCACCAAATCTCCCGACTCTCCAACTAGTCCAATGGCCAGTGAAACAGCATCACCCTTCAAAAAATTCTTCACTCAAGGTTGGGCTGGCTGGCGAAAAAAGACCAGTTTTAGGAGGCCTAAGGAGGATGAGCTGGAAGCTTCAGAGAAGAAAAAGGAACAAGAGCCAGAAAGAGTAGACATAGATGAAAACAAAAAGACAGAAGATACCTCTGAGAAACTGGCTGCTTCTGAACAGCCACACCCACAGGAGACCACAGAGAGTGTTAACAATGCCAGATTATCAGCTGAATATGAAAAAGTGGAGCTGCCCTATGAAGGTCAAGTTCAGGGATCTCCTGAAGAGAAATTGGCCCCTTTAGCAACAGAAGTATTTGACGAAAAAGTAGAAATTGTTGCAGAAGTCCATGTTAGCACTATAGAGAAGAAAACAGGGGCGCTGAAAACTGAGGTAGGAGAAATGGAAGAGTCCTTGCTATCTGAAAAACTGGTTGAAACCAATGCTGAACTTCGGGAAGGCGAACACGCCGAAGAGCTGGTGAAGACCAAAGCAGTGTGTGCCCCTGGAGGGGACCATACCCAGCCATCTGAACCAAGTCCTGATGACAAAGCCTTGTCTACACACCCTGAAGGCATCGTAAGTGAGGTGGAAATGCTGTCATCACAAGAGAAAGTTAAGGTACAAGGAAGCCCTTTAAAGAAACTTTTTACTAGCACTGGCTTAAAAAAGCTTTCTGGAAAGAAACAGAAAGTGAAAAGAGGAGGAGGAGATGAAGAGTCAGGGGAACATCACCCAGTTGCAGCAGAGTCTCCAGATAGTACAGATGAACAAAAGGGCGAGAGCTCTGCTTCATCCCCCGAAGAACCTGAGGAGATCACGTGTCTAGAGAAAGGCATAGTGGATGTCCACCAGGAGGAGGAAGTTGAAGAGGGAACTACTTCTGATGGAGAGAAAAAGAGAGAAGGGGTTACTCCCTGGGCATCTTTCAAAAAGATGGTGACGCCCAAGAAACGTGTTAGAAGGCTTTCTGAAAGTGATAAAGAAGATGAATTAGATAAGGTGAAGAGTGCCACGTTGTCATCCACAGAGAGCGCAGCCTCTGAAACCCAAGAGGAAGTAAAAGGACATGGAGAAGAGCAAAAGCCAGAAGAGCCAAAGCGCAAGGTTGATACTTCAGTATCTTGGGAAGCTTTAATTTGTGTGGGATCATCCAAGAAAAGAGCAAGAAAAGCATCATCTTCCGATGAGGAAGGGGGACCAAAGCCAATGGGTGGAGAAAGCCAAAAACCAGATGAAGCAGGAAAAGACAAAGAAGCAAGACCAGACACTATCCCTGCTAGTTCCCAAGAGCATGATCAAGGGCAAGGAAGCTCCTCACCTGAGCAAGCAGGAAGCCCCTCTGAAGGGGAGGGGGTCTCCACCTGGGAGTCATTTAAAAGATTAGTCACTGCAAGAAAAAAATCAAAGTCAAAACTGGAAGAGAAAAATGAAGACTCTGGAACTGGTATAGAACATTCAGCTTCAGATATTGAACCTGGGAAAGAAGAGTCTTGGGTTTCAATTAAGAAATTTATTCCTGGACGAAGAAAGAAAAGGTCAGATGGAAAACAAGAACAAGCTGCTATTGAAGATACAGGGCCGACAGAAATCAACGAAGATGATTCTGACGTCCCAGCCGTAGTACCCCTGTCTGAGTACGATGCAGTGGAAAGGGAGAAAATGGAAGCACAGGAAGCCAAAAAAAATGAGAAGTCTCAGGTGGTTTCTGTGTCTGAGGAGCTCAGTAAGGGTCTGGTTCATACGGTGACAGTGGCTGTCATTGATGGGGCCAGGGCCCTTCCCGATATTGAAGAAAGGTCACCGTCTTGGATATCTGCTTCAGTGACTGAACCTCCTGAACCAGCAGAAGATGAAGCCAAACCACCAACTGGAGAGGTATGTGAAAGAGAAGTCATGGCAGAGGAAACCCCCGTTGTTACTAAAACTCTGCCTGAGAGCCAAGATGCTGGTGATGACACCCTCATTAGTGAGGTGGAATTAACCTCTGAAGCTGTGACAGCTGCAGAAACTACGGAGGCATTTTGTGCTGAAGAAGCCACGGAAGCTTCTGGTGCTGAAGAGACCACCGACATGGTTTCAGCTGTTTCCCAGCTGACTGACTCTCCAGACACCACAGAGGAAACAACACCAGTTCAGGAGGTGGAAGGCAGCGTGCCAGACAGGGAAGACCAAGAGAGACGAACTCAAGGGTTCCTACAGGCGGAGGCAGAAACAGTCAGAGAAGACTCACAGCTGCCTAATACCCGGTGGCTGGAAGACACAGTTCAGCCAACGCCGGAAGTAGAAGCAAAATTACTGGAGAAGGTGGAAGAAGCAGAAGAGGATTCTCAATTGCCAGATCTGAAAAAAGAGATGGATGTAGTGGTGAGAGTATATGCAGAAGAAACTGAAACGGAGAACTTGACACAAGGGAAGGCAATTGTGCAGGCCACTCCAGATTGCTTTGACAAAGTGCCTCAAGTCACAGAGGGGGGAGAGTCCAGGGAGCTTAGAACCACTTGTCAAGCTGAAACCTTGGCTGGGGGAAATTCAGAGATTGTACTGGAACAGGCTGTTGCCCCTGACTCAGCTGAAACTCTTACAGACAGTGAGACCAATGGAAGTACCCCAGTTGCAGATTTTGAAGCGCTACACATAATACAGCAAGACAAGATCATGGAAATCCATGAAGATAATGAGATTGCATCTGTTACACAACCACAGGTCACAGAAGCAGAGGCAGTTTCTGCACTGAAAGAGATGCCTCCAGCAGCACCTTCTGGTTTTCATTCCCAGGAAAAGAATACAGAACATTCAAAAATGGACGATGTTCTAGAACATACAGATAAAGAGATATCCATGCACACTGTACCCATTCTGTCAAAGGCTGAGGTGATTCAAGAGGCTGGCCAGTTTGCTGATGAGGAAATCAAAGATGGACCATTTCTAGAAGGACTTGAGGTGTCTGCAGACACAGAAATAACGGTCAGTCAGAAAGAGATAATTGAAGATATCCGTAAAGATGAAGTTACTCTAGTTCCTCTAGAAGCTGACTTTCAAAAGAATGATATTGAACTCCAGAGTCATACTAAGTCTCTTCCAGCCCCAGTGGAGAGAGAGATGATAGTTCAAGTAGAAAGAGAGGAAATGGAAGCCAAGCCAACCCCAGTGAATGAAGAGAAACTTGAGCAAACACCAGCTGAAGAAGAACTCAGTAAGCAACTGGTTCAGACAGTTCATGTGACCGTCCTAGATGGGGGAAAGGGAGTTACCCGTTTGTATGAAAGTTCTCAGCTAGTTCAAGAGGAAGTGAGGTGCACAGAAATTCAAGTTCAAAGCTCTGAGGCATCATTACCTCTCATAGCTGCCGCAGTGGAGGAGAAGGTCTTAGGAGAAACTGTCAAGATTTTTGGAACAGCTGCACCTTTGGAGTCTGCACGTGCACATTTAGAAGCGGAAGAAAAATCCTCTGCAAAAGATGAAGAGTTGACTGCTCAGTGGGGGGACATGGCAGTGCCCACAGGAACTGAGTCTCAGGCAGAAGCAACACCAGTTGGGGTATCTGCTACCCCTGGGAAAGGCATCAGTGCTGACCTGGAAGGAGATAAAACCACATTCCAGAAAGGGGAGGCAGGTGAAGACTATGAGCAGGTTAGTCGTCAGGAAGTCAGAGTGAGTGAAACAAGAGAGGAAGATTTCAAGGCTGAAAAGGAGATATTGAAACTTAAGATTGAGAGCCATAAACTTGTCCAAAATGTGATTCAGACAGTCGTTGACCAGTTAGTAAGTCCAGAAGAAACAGCCACTGATTGCCAGACACCGGCTCAACTGATAAAAGCTGACAAACAGAAAGCTGGACAGAAAGTGGAAAAAGAAGAAGGGGAACTTCAGGCCTCTGTAGGGGATGAAACACAAACTGCTGCAGCCGAGGAGTCCTCACTAACCACCATGGAACATTCAGATACTTCCAAAGCTGTGAATGGAGCTGCAGAAGAGACCATGACCACCGAGATCAAAAGTGCCAGTATAAATGACCAGCAGCTTCAAGAGGTAGTTCTCCCAATCCAGGAAGAGAGAGAAGCAACTGGAACAAAGTCTGTGCTGGAAGGTGATGACCGTGCTGGGTTAGGAGAAAGAATAGAGAAGTCACTGTCTGGATCCCAAGAAGATGACAGAGGTGACACTGTCGGTGACCCTGAGACCCAAACCTCAGCCCTGGAAAATGCTGAGCGCTTAACCAAAGAGTCTCCAGATGCAAATGGACCCAAACTCAAAGCAGTAGAATTTCAGGATGCAGAAGGGCACAGCGAGTCCGGAAAAGAGATAAAAACACAAACACAGGAGGAGACACAGAAACGAGAGAGAGAGGCGGCAACATCAGAAATGACAGAATCCTAAAACATCATGTAAGTAGGCTTCCTTTTCTTAAAAATTTTTTTCTGGGAGAACTTGAGATCTTGCTTTCTGGCATATGTCATTAAATAATTGTGGTTTTATGCAGCACCTCCAATTGGGGAAATAACTATCAACTGGACTAGGAGACGTAGGTTAATTTCCTTTTTTTTCCTCATTGAAATGCCAGTATTATAGGTGTCATGAAAAAAATAATTTCTTTTTACCCCCAATGTGACTGCTTTCAAAAAAAATAATAAAGGGGCATGTGTGTACACAAGTGTGTGTGTGTGTGTGTTGGGCCAAACACCTAAGAAATACGTTGTGCTTACTCAGCCCCATACCAAATAGTCTATTGAATTTTCTTTTTCATAACTAGAAGCCCAAAGGAAGTGTATATTTTACTGCTTGAAATTCAGTTTATTGCTCTGTAGGGGAAAAAATGGATTTTTTTCCAATAGAAGTCACCAACATTTTTTAAAATTCAGGCATGTGACGAGCCAGACTGTTGGTGTCAGGGAACTGCAGACATTGGTTTTGAGGTCTCCAAGCGTAATATGTTATGGACCCTCCCCCTCTTTATTTGTCTTACAGAATTAAACTGGTATTAGGGTCTGCACTGACAGCAGCTTAGCTTCACCCCTATTCTGTTGTTAAATAAAAGAGAGAAGAAAAGATTGTAGTTACTTTTCATTCATTCTTTCTTCTACAGTCACACTCTTGTATTTGCAAGACCAGAATGTGAAGACAAGAAGTAGAAGAAAATCAGTGCTGCTGATGAGACTCAAGACCAATATTTCAGAACTTTGGGAACCGAGGAACAGGCACATCATCTGATCTCATTTCTAGAGAACCCCCGACAATCCTGAGGCTTCATCAGGAGCTATAACCACTTAACATTTCCTCTTTTCAAGACCACCCTGTTGTTTTTCCTTGATACCATATAATGTTTCTCATTTAAAGTCCTAAATTCTTAACCTGGAACTGGAGTTGGCAATACCTACTTCTGCTTCTCAAACTGGAGTATCGTTCTTTATGTATTTATATGTATGTTTTAAGTAATTCTCCTCCTGTATCTATTGTATATTTTTTCTTAATGTTTAAGGAAATGTGCAGTATAGTACATTTCTTTTGTATCACACAATACATGACGGGGCATGCAGCTATGGTGAATGAAGCCTTGGGAAGCTTTAAGCCTCCATTATAACCTGTGAAAACAGCTTCCTAGAAATAACATTCCTGATCAGAAGCTACAATTCTTATGTTAAAATTCACTAAGGACTAGGTCTGTGTTCAGTACAACTCTGAAATTGGTCACTTTCCTATTATGCACAGTGTGCTAAAATTAAGAAAGCATTTTTTTGGAAACATACAGAATGTTCCTTTGTTACTGTGAAATTTTTTCTTTCTAGCCCAGTGGAAGTTGGAAGGAAGTTTTTTTTCAGTAGCGCTTTAATTTTTTAAGTTTTTTTCTCCAAATTGTTATGATTTGGACAGATGAGTGTGCTTAATCCTGAGGCATAGTAGTGAAATGTTTTTCATACTGTCAGGAAAAGAACTGACTTAAGATTTTGATTCTTCTCTTACATGCTGGACCATATTCAAACATAGCATGAAATAAGTCAGATTCTTTACACATGGTATTTTGATAGATGCTGGATTGTGTCTGTGCCATATTTTTGCCCACTCTTTTAAGAATAATGTTGCATTATATTATGTTCATTTGGATAAATTGTGATTTGACAACTAATTGAAATAAAACATTTGCTTCACTTAGATTTGCTGGTTTTATTAGATACTAGAAAGCCCGGAACATATGTTTGCTGCATTCTAAAAGCAGAATAAGCTAAAACTTTGTAATGTAGTTGCTACATGATGTCACCACTTTACACCTGTTTGAGTTGATATTCAGAGGAAATCATAGCAGATAGTTATCTGCCAAAATAAACCAGGAGCTTTACAGATTGATGGTACTGATATAATGCCACCATCTGGAGGTGTCTTCCATAAAAGGTTGATTTTCTGTGTTAATATTTGAGTTAATATAATGACTAACGTTTCTAGAAAGAAATTTTAAGGCTTAATAGTAAATATGCCTTGCCTAACAAGTGATCTTGGAATTTTCTTTTTAATATTAAAATGATTTAAGATTCTTATTAATAGATAAAGGATTCTGTCAAACCATCACCACACAAAGAACAGTCACCTACCATAAAATTCCACTTTTTCACGTGTAGAATTGGTCTGGCATATATACTTCCTAAATTTTACTCAAACTCAGTACTCTAGTTTGAGAACTTTTTTGACTGCCAATTAATGATTTTAAAGCATAACATTCTAGAAAGACTAGAATAGTCTTAGCAGAAAGATAAATTGCTGTTAAAACTGGAAAGTCGATTCTCTTATACCAACCAACCTGACTACAATAAATTGGCTAAAGTAGAAAGATACCTCATAACAGTGTATGGCCTTGTAGTTGGAAAACATTTAATATTCTTTTTAGGAGTTACTCTCATATATAATCACCTGTGTTTAATTATTAAACTCTAAAATTCCCAAATTTAAAAAAACAAAACCAAAAACCCTATGATCTATAAATAGCTTTCTTTTGCCAACTTGAGACTTACAAAACACGAAGTGCTGCTGTCAGTTTTTGAAGATCAACTAAAAAGTGTTGGAGATGACAGCATTTGTAGGGAGTTCATGACAGAGCCAAATATTGACTTAACTTCCTGCCTGTGGCAGGAAGAAACTTTGTGCTATTTTGAACAGATTAAAGATTTGTGTAGTCTGTGGTAAACAGTTTTTTGGTTTCAATTCCATCCTGCCACCTCATTCCATTTGTATTGATTGATATGTAGCCAGGTCATCCCAATTGGTCTGCTTCATTACTGTGCTTTTCCTCCTAATACCTGGATGTGCCCTGGATTACTTCTGTACAAGCACTGTACCTACGTCAATTAAGCAACGCTGTTTTATTAAGAGGGATGCTATTAGCAGTAACGTGAAAGTACAATTCTGTATTCTAATTCTAAAGCAACTGTTAATTTATGAAGTTCATACTAATCAAATGTAAACTGCAGAAATTGGAGCAAGTGCCTAAATTTTGCTATTTTTGGCATTACTATGGAACCATGTACAATAGAAAGCAATGCAAGACTTATAAACTCTCGCCATTTCTTGTAATTGAGGACAATAAAATGTTCCCCTTCAGGTTATTTTGCTAATGGTACAAGAATTGACTCTCTCTGTACACATTTACTTTGTTCCAGAATTTTCCTTTGATATTTGGAGCTACAGATAGTCAAGGGCTGAAATTTTTAGCTTTCAGTGTAAGCTTCAAGCCTAGTGGTTTAATCTGAAACAATATTTGATTCCTAGTTACGTTTGGGGGCAAATTTTTCATTTATCTAAATAAAATGCAACCTAATTAAATGCCATGGATTTTTCTCCCTGTAATTTTTTTAAAAAATTTTTTATTGGGGAATATTGGGGAACAGGGTGTTTTTTCCAGGACCCATCAGCTCCAAGTCAAGCTGTCGTTTTCACTCTAGTTGTGGAGGACGCAACTCCCTGGCCCATGTGGGAATCGAACTAGTGACCAGGTTGTTGTGAGTACTGCACTCTAACCAACTGAGCCAACTGGCCACCCTTCTCCCTGTAATTTAATTCAGGTTTGATTACTTTTCTCTTTACTGTTGCGATATTCATCTACTTTTAACTAGTAGGCATCCTTTGCCACACTGTCCGCAAAAGCATCATGGGAGTTTGGAATATACTAGGAGCTGTGTGAAGGCATAAAAATCAATGATTCTTAACATTTTTCGGTCAGGGAACCCTTTAATTAGAAACTTATTAAACCTCTGGCTGACCTCCAACTCACAAAAATGAACACAGTTTTATGTACAGATTTCTGAATAGTCACACAGACGTACGCTGAAATCCTAACCAACAACCAGAACTAAGGGTAGAAACCCCTTATCCAACTCTTCAAGAAGGGAAATGGATACAGTCCAAGGATTCTAGGTAGTAAGAGTCTGGAACCTGAATACAACAAATGTCAGATAACCAAGTCTACATGACGATTGATTTACTCTGATTCTGGACAGGTTGTCATCTACCGGACAACCTGGCATAGTTTTTGTGTAAATGTAAGTTTCTCGTCACCACCAATTCCTCACTGTCTCCAGCCTAGATCACTGGAATTAGGGAAATGTCCTGGGGCCTACTTTTACGTGTGAAAAGGTTGATATTTAGATCACCAGCTTTTTAAGTGATAACAGGTTTTGGTTCAGATAACCAGGACTTTGGGGATGGCATGGTAATGAAGATAATTTTTTTTTTAATGCTATCACGGCTTAGAAATCAACCCCATTTTTTGATACTGAAATATTACCAGCTTATTGATGTTAACATTTTTTAACACCAGAGAAGTGTTAAAAGAAGCTTCTCTTAAAAGAAGCTTCACTATAATTAACACTCGTATTTGGAGACCAGAGATAGATTAACATCACTAAATGATGAAATGAGGACCCTATGTGTTATTTTCCCACAACAGGATATTGAGTACTAAAGCCTAGCTCTAAAGGCACATTGTGCTTTTTCTTCTATTTGTTCTAAACCAGATAACTTGGTAAAATTAATGAGCACAGAAGCAATACTATAAATTACGCTAATGTAAAACCACACTGTGCTTGATCTTACTTATCCCTGTTAGCCTTAAGAGCTCACTTAATTCCTGGAAAAGCAGTTGGGGTTGCCTGTAGAACTGGAAACCTGAACACAATTAAGGTTCTTTTTAAAGAATTTACAGAAATGATACTGCAGAGTTGGCCAGCGGGCCATTTTAAGGAATGGGATTAATTCTAAGATGTCATTAAAATTTTAGCAGGAAAAGTGGTGCCCTCTATCCTTCACTAATGATTCCCAAGGCAATGCTGAGGGTTGTTGACACTGCACCATTCTACTCTCCTGTAGAGTTTTTGGTTATCCCAATGGCTCGGGTGTTACTAGAATTTAATGAGTTGGGACCACAGATGTTTGTGATCCTGCAAGGCTCAGGACAGCCCTTCTTAAGAAAGGATTTTCTACCTTAAATGCCATTGCATCTAGAGAATTGCTTCTAGCTTCCAGAGAATTAAAGGCTGGAGATTGTGAGGAGACTAACTAACATGTTATAATCATCTAGGCAGGAACTGATAATAGCTTATACTAAAGTAGTGGCAGTTTGGCTGGAGAGATGTGGGTGAGATCAAGAGATATTAGGAGGTAGAATCAACAGGATAGAATATCTGATTTTCTGTCATGGGAACAGTGTAGGGTGAAGAAGGAAGTTTCTGGATTGCCAACCTGAATATGGGGCCATGTACTGACGTGGGTCTGGGTGAGGAGATAATACAAGTTTAGGAAATGTTCAATTAGAGAGGCCTATGAGATCTCCAAGGGTAAATGGAGAATGGGGAGCTGGATAGATGGGTCTTGTAAACAGAAAAGAGTTCGGAGACATCATGGCTCTTCTGTGCTCTCTATGTCCTTGGAGACAGGGAAAAATAACCTATCCAAGATCCTTGCAACATTTCTTAAAACTTCATGCACAAACTATGGTTAGGAAAGATGAGGCTTTAGAGTTCACTTACCCTGTCACAGCAGTTTCCGCGTTTCAGAATGAATAACTTAGTACTTCACAAGATTTTTCCTGTTGTGCAAGTGCTTTGTGAACTAGAAAGCAGAAGGCACCATAGTGCACTAATATTAGTCACTAGAAGAGAAGAAATTTTAATAAAATTGTCCACCAGAAGCAACGCTGTGACTGCTGATGACTGTTGTGTCCTTGAATATTTTGATAGATTCAGAATAATGACATTGATCTTAAAATTTCATAAATACACATCTAACTCAGACATGCTCTTTTTTAGAGAGGAAACGTACACTTTGTGTCATTTGTATTTCTTTTCTCTCCTCTCTCTCACCTTTTGAGCATTTGTGGCCTGTTAGCCCATCGTCCAGGGACTCTGAAGGGTGCAATGTGGGGTGGGGGCTCTGGTTGGGAGGGGGCCAACCTGCGGTCTCTTCCCAGTCACTCCCGAGCCACACCAGGCCTGGTATCATTCAAGCTCCTGGTTCTCTCTAGCTGACTGACTTCTGACCATTGTCTGCTTAGGAGCGTTTCTAACTGAAAAGACAAAAGAATTCTTTAGTCCATCTTTTTTTACTAACAAAAACATAAAAATAAATTTAAACAACGACTAGGAAGGATTTCCGAGGCAGTGTGATGGTAGCAGAAAAGGCCCTGGGTGGGAGACCTGGGCTCTGTAATAACACTAAGTAGTTGTATGATCTTGGCCAATGGCTTCGCACCATTTTGTCTCCTTATCTGGACACTTCCTCTCTTATACTAAGGAGGACCCTCTAGGAGGCCTCCTCAACAACGACGTAGGGTTTTTGGTGACTTTTCTGTGCTCACAGGTTAACGAGGGTGTAATTCTGGGTCTCAGCTCCCGCTCCCTGCATAAGAATGCAGGATATGGTGAGGCCAAAAAGGAACACCCACGGAGCCATAGATAGGGGAGTCATACCACTATATTCTTGCTGGCTGCTGGTTGAGACACAAAAGCAAATACCCCACCAATACCCCAACAGGAGGTCTGCTTGCACCCCAGTCCCACTGGCTGTCGGGCGAGACACAGGAAGTAGGATCCACACGATCCACAATCCGCCATCCACGCTTGCTAACTGCACTTGTCAGATGCAAGCCGCTGCCCGCTTCTCTACCAACCAACAAACTCAACCCACTAGCGTAGCCACGGCAGCTATATCAGTGGCCAATGGCTAACCAGTAACAGCTGATGGCCATCTAATAACTGAGCCAGCACCTTTCCACGTGAGGCCGAGAACGTGGGAACTGCTCTCTGGGCCTCCGTTTCCACAGAGGGCATTTAGAATGAGAACAGGAAGATTTAGAATAAATCCCAGGGTTTCTCAAACAGCACTTCTTCTAAGGGCTCATTGCTTGTGTCCCAGTAAAAGGCGCTTTCTTCAAAGAAAGAAGCATGCCAGAAATGGCACAGATCCCTTTCTGGCCCTTTATTAGCTCCTCTGGTTATTTTAATTCCGAGAAGAAAACAGAACCAAGAAAGGATAGTAATACTGTCATGCAGGGGACCCTGCTCGCTGCGCCATTTGTCATGCAGGGTCTCAGCTCCCACTCCCCACCCAAGAACGCAGGACATGGTAAGGCCAAAAAGGAACACCCATGGAGTCATAGATAGGGGAGTCAAACCAATATATTCTCGCTGGCGGCTGGGCTGGAGACACAGGAAGCAGGATCTACATAATCTGCCTAACAGCAGTCCGCGCTTGCCAGCCACCATCTTCTTGCTAGCCCCCATTCCTTTCCTGCTAGCGTAGCCACAGCCGTTATATTAGTGGCCAATGGCTTACGGGTTACAGCTGACGGCCAACTAGCCACAGCTGCTGGCATCTGATCACAGTTGATGGCCATTTACTACCCGAGCCAGCACCTTTCTATTGTGAGGCCGAGAGCCTGGAAACCGTTTTTGGGGGCTTTGTCCCCACAAATACCGTAGCAGAAATTATGTAGTAATGCTGTGGTTCCCACAACGTGGCTACTGGTATCATCATCATCATCATCTGGGAACCTGTTCAAGGTGCAAATTCGTGGGCCCACCCTGGACTGACTGAGGCAGATACTCTGAGGGCGGGGACTGTAATTGAAGCAGAGCCAGTTGGGAGCCACGTAGTAGAGGCCTCCTGAATGTCTGGCCTCACCTTTCCTTACCTACCTATAGCTTAACGATAGATCATCCCTCTGCGGCTTGAGCTCAGCAAGTCCCCTGTCCCACCCAATTCCCTGTTTTAGAAAATTACCCTGAAACTTGTGATTAATATCCTTAGGCTTATTGATCACAATCTCCTGGGTTGCTGATGACACTGGAGAACCACATTGCTAGAGGAAAGGCTTCATGCAGACCCCTGGAACCTTCACGTAGCCTCTGGAGAAATGCCCAGATTTTCCTTAAATACCCCGAGCCCATTATCATGCGGGGCAGCCTGCAGGGTCTCTGGTTCCTCTCCCCACGTAAGAACACAGGATATGGTGAGGCCAAAAAGGAACACCCACAGAGCCATAGATAGGGGAGTCACACCACTATAGTCTCACTGGCGGCTGGGCTGGAGACACAGGAAGCAGGAGCCACAGGATCCGCAATCCACACTCCACCGCCTGGTAGCTCAGCCACCACCTTCTTGCTAGCCCCCATTTGCTGCTGGTGTAGCCACGGCAGTTATATTAGTGGTCAATGGCTCACTGGTTACAGCTGACGGCCAACTAGCCACAGCTGATGGCCATCCAATCACAGTTGATGGCCATTTACTACCTGAGCCAGCACCTTTACAAGTGAGGCCGAGAGCCTGGAAACTGCACTCCTGGCTCTGTCCTCACACCTGTCTGAGAAAGGGAGTTTTTGGAGGTGTTAACCCGCTGCCTTCTCAGACCACTGCTGTTTTGATAATAAACACTTATTCTATGGCCCAACTCCTGTGTAGGTCTATTGGCTGAGCGGCACAGGCGGCACGAGCCCTGGACTTGGTTGCCCTCAGGTTTCATAATGTTTATCCATCTTTGTAGCAGATTCCAACATACTGAAGTTTAGGACCTCTGTAGTAATTTAAGGCTATAAGACGGATTTAAGTTAATTGCCTTAATAAGAGAACAAACAGGTTAACAGTTGAAAAAGCTTCCCCTTTCCTGACCTCCCCTACCCCACCCCACTGTCCACCCAATTGCTTCTAGCCCACAGAAATGTTTGCACATTTGGGAAAATATCATTTGAGCCACATGGGGGGTTGAATCCTGGCTGTCTCGAATTGGTTGGGTAAGCCTCAGAAAAGTCACTTCTCTTGGCCTCAGTTTCTTCAGCTGTAAAAATGAGACACATGCTGATAGGATCTCATTCCCTCCCCCCCCCCCACCTTAGTCCTTCAGCTGACAATGAATTCTTTACAGGAAGCGATCCTCACTATGACCGGGAAATTTGGGCGGAGCAGATACATTTCTCAGAGCAGAACACAAGCTTGATTCTAGAATTGAATAACCTTTTCTAATACTCAAAAATATTTTTGAATGAAACCACAGAATATCATCTCATCCTGGTCTATTTTTTTCACTCAAGATTCTCAGTATAATTTTTATTTTATGGAGAGCTGTTAACAGTTGAGTTTATATTCTTCCAGTGTGTTTAAGGAACTAGTTCTAGAAAAGGTAGATTCATTGATCTGTATCTTAATATAATTACCTTTTTATTTGCTTAAAAGTTTCTAAGCCTGTATCTTGCTTACCAGCAAATGATGAATAGCAATCATTTGTTCTACACAAAAATGGGGACTAAAACAAAATAAAATGCAACTTAAATATTTTGAGGGTTCTGAAAATTGTCATGAAAATGCAGTCAACCTGAAGAACAAGTTACTATCCATTACAATCAACTACACTCCCCATACAAAAAATTGTCTTAGAATTCCTTCCTAGTGAATTAGTGAAGAGAGGTCCCCATCCCCCATCGAATTCCCAGCGAAATTGCAGGAGGTACCACACAACACACCATCCTCTCTACCCATCCTTCTAGGTGCTTGAATGTTTGTAAAGATACCTAGCAATTTCTGTTTCACATGAAATGCATGTCTAAGGCCTGACATTTTGAGCTGAAGGGTTCATTTTGGATGCCTTGGCCTCTTCTCTTTCCTTCTTTTTTTTTTTAAAGATTTTATTGGGGAAGGGGAACAGGACTTTATTGGGGAACAGTGTGTACTTCCAGGACTTTTTTTCCAAGTCAACTTGTCCTTTCAGTCTTAGTTGTGGAGGGCGCAGCTCAGCTCCAGGTCCAGTTGACGTTGCTAGTTGCAGGTGGCGCAGCCCACCATCCCTTGTGGGACTCGAGGACTCGAACTGGCAACCTTGTGGTCGAGAGGACGCGCTCCAACCAACTGAGCCATCCGGGAGCTCAGCTCAAGGTGCCGTGTTCAATCTTAGTTGCAGGGGGTGCAGCCCACCATCCCTTGCGGGATTCGAGTTGAACCGGCCACCTTGTGGTTGAGAGCCCACTGGCCCGTGTGGGAATCGACTGGCAGCCTTCGGAGTTAGGAGCACGGAGCTCCAACCGCCTGAGCCACCGGGCCGGCCCTCTTTCTTTTTTTTTTAATTACAGTTTATTGGGATGACAATTGTTAGTAAAGTTACATAGATTTCAGGTGTACAATTCTGTATTACATCATTTATATATCACAACGTGTGTTCACCACCCAGAGTCAGTTCTTTCATCACCATATATTTGAAACTGCAGACGCCTGAACAGGGACATGAACTCTGAACACTCAGATTAAAAGCCTGATGCTCTACTGACTGAGCTATCTGGGTTCTTCCTTTTCTTATAAGATAAAATTACAAAAAACAATAGTTTGTAACATAGGAACAAGTATGACTTGCCAGGGGGTTTGGGGTCCACTCTACTCTCATTCTTGTATCATTTTATCCGAAGCTGTGTTATCTATCTATCTATCTATCTATCTATCTATCTATCTATCTATCTATCTATCTAATCTATCAGTGTTGTTGAAAAAATAATTTTTATCTTTTAATGGCAATGCTTTCTTCCCATTAAAGCTATATTTCCTATAATAAAAATCCTACAGTACTTTACAAAATCTACATTTTTTAGCAACATTTGTTGAATGAGTCACTTTTTATTGTTTCCTCTGTGAAAGCAAAAGTAATAGAACCAGTAGCGTTAACAAGGGCTAGTCCGAGAATGACAGCTCAAATGAATTCTGAAGCTTAGGTGTTCAGATTGCTCATACTATCAACTGAAATTTCTAAAGCGTATTTAAATTGGTACCATGAGAAACTCAGAATAAATTGTGAAATGCATAACCTCTTGCAATTAGTCACGGAGCATTCCAGGGTAGGGTGGGTAGGCTTCCTTATCTGTACCCCAGCTCTGTTTTCTGCAGGTCTTGTCACAGTCGTGGAGGTGGCCACAGTTGGTGCTAAGAGCCTCTGCACCCCACAGGTAATGAGTAACTGAACACAGTGCCTGCCTGTCCCCTCTCCAAGTTGTTAGAGCTGAACTGGGGCTGGCTGGCATCTTGTCCTCAGGTTTCTCTCCTCACCCACCAGATCCCCATGACTTTCTGGCCGCATCCTGTGTCCCTACAAGCCTGCCCTGGGGTGGTGTGGAGGGAGCGCTGTGGAGGCATGCCCTGATTTTCCCTTTCACAGATACTCAAAGAAGTTAACTTGGAACAGACTCTCATTTAAGTTGGGAGATAATTTTTTAAAAAAAGATAAATCAGTGGAAGCCACTCAACATTTAATAATCTAGGTTTATATAGCATGAATTTGTGTCATCTTTAGGCAAACACTTCTTAGCCTCTCTTTCTTCCTTGACAAAGAAAGTTGAGTAAGATGATCTCCACACCCATTCCTGGTCAAACTTGAGCTGTTCACAGCATTTTCATATATAGTTTACTCATTTGAATCTCACAGTCTTATGACCCAATGCAGTTATCAATGTCTTCATTTACAAATATGGAAAATGCCATTCAAATCAGGGGAACTGCCCAAAGTTCTGCAGGCAGAAGGAGATACAGCAAGAAAACAACTCTTCCTGCAATGCTCTTGACTTCCCCTCCCTGCGTCTTTTTGGGTAGACAAATACACAGATAAAAATCATATAATCATTTAATTAAACTTTATTCAATGAAAGTATGTATAAAAACTTACAAATCTGAGAACTCAACTATACATGAAATAGGATGGCAGGATAGTCAGTTTTAACATATACGTACAGCACAGCTATTAACTGTTCCTCCCTCTCCCCTTCAGTCCTTATTTCTGGCTTGTTTTGTCCTGTGAGACCATTCTGTTATTGGCCTAAGGAAGACTAATAGATAAATTTTACTTCTTTCAGGCCAAAAGAGGTAATTTCAGGTGTTAGGAAAAATATTGAAGACTAAATATCAAAGTCAAGTTTTTTCATAAACAGCAATTAGGTTTTTTTGTCCTGATTTTTCTTTGCCATTTTTGATGTTTCAATGAATATTGCCAGTAAACTACTACAAATTTTTAAAGTCATTAAAGTTACTACATGTCCTGCTCACAACTTCCCCCATAAGATGCATATTCCTGTATCATTTTTCCTACAGTAAACACACTGATTTAAAAGCAGTAAGTTGGTGTTAAAACAAATTTACCACTGGCAACTGTTACAATGGCATATAAGTTCCATTCAGAAAGACTGTCCATAAAATAGTACTTTGAAATCTGATTTTTAAAACCAATACATTTGTCAGAAACAAAAATACAGTATTTTGTTGTCGTTCAACTTTGAAAGAGGCTAGCAATTAGATAAGGCATGTGCATTACTTCACCTGTTTGTAGCAAGTATCCACCCATTTTCTCTTACAAACACACAAACTCATAGCTTGTCGTGTTTTATCCAAAAATTAAGATTGCCATCACATTATTACTTTTTCTCTTTTGTGTTTTGTTCAAGTAGATTTCTTAACTGATGATTTTTCTTGACTGGACATAATCTCAAAGGATGCATTCTGAAATAAAACACCTGCAGGATAAATACTAAAAACGTTCTCTCGGGTTGAAAATTCCCCCACACCTAGATTTTGCATAGTACAGAGCCCAGCTGTATGTCTCTAAGAAGCATGCTGTATTTTCTGACATCGTTTTTCTCGAAGGAAGACATTACCCAGGGAAAGTCATAATTTTAGCTTACCAAATTGCATTGTAGTTGTTTTGTTATATATACCCTTCATTAGTTTCAAGTATGCTTTTAAATAATCAAAAACTCAAAATCTATTCGAGTTTGTAAGTACTACTGACCATTATCTTTCCAATAGCCCCTGAATTAAAGTAAATATGTTCCAGGTTTATAATGCACACAGCCTTTATGGAGGAGGGGCTGGGGACAGCAGGATTGGAGAGGGGAGAAAGGGACCAAGGACCTGTTTGTATCATGCCACGGAGAACTACAGTTCTGAATTAGGGGAAGGGAAGGAAGATAGTCTTTGTAAAAATGACAGTTTTAAAAAGGTAAGTAACATTCAGTCTAACAACACTGTTTCCTGCTCCTTTTTGATGGAAGCTAACACAGGGTGGTCAGGTTCTGTTACTTCAGAGTCCCCACTGCCGAGGAGAATGGACCGCCCTTCGTCTAGGGCAAAGACGTCTGAGTTCTGGTTTTGGCATGAGTGTTTAACAACCTCATTGGGAGTGGAGAACGTTTTGTCACACAAGTTGCATTTGTAGGGTTTGTTGGTTTGTACCAACATGTTGTCCATCTGACTCCCTTCCTCGAATGTGCAGAGTTCCAGGGTCTGTTTGTCCACCATGGTGTACGTGTCTATGCTCTGGTTGAGGCACACGTGCCGGGCAGCCTGGTTGGCCCTGCAAAAACTCTTGTCACAAGTGCTGCATTTGAAAGGCTTTCCGGTGTGGATATACATGTGCTCCCGCCAGTGGCTTTTCTGGATAAATTTGCGTCCACATATCGTGCACTCATACTTCCGCCTCTTTACCTCCCTCTCTTGGTCCGCCTGCTCCAAGTTGTCAATGTCCGCGATGTCTGAGGGCGGCGGCGTCTCCGAGTGCTGCTGTCCATCGATGATTGGAGAATCTGAGATGTGCTGCAGCTCACTGTCACTTATCATCCCAGCCTCAGGCACTTCCATGGCGTCTTTTCCTAGGTCAGCTGCGTTGCTACAAAGAGACAGGGGGACGCGGCCTTCTCCGGGTTGGCTGGCTGTGAAAGGTACGCCCGTGTGAATCTGCAGGTGTTCCCGCAGACTGCTCCGGAGGGTAAAGCGCCGCCCGCACAGGTGGCAGGCGTAGTACTTTGGGAAGCTGCCATTCCTCTTCATGATGCTCGGCTTGACGTGGGCGATGGTGAGGGACGCGGGCTGCTCATCAGAGGAAGAGGCTTCCAGATTGGTCTCCTCCCCGGGAGGAGGGGGAGGAACAGGAGTGGAAACGAGTTCTGGAGACAGGGAGGTCTGCAGTGGGTCCGCGGGAGTCACGTGCGTCCGATTCACCTGGGTCACATTTGAAGTCAGCTGAGAGAGCTGTGCGGCCTCCGGCACCTGCTCCTGGCTCATCCTGGAGGTCTGCGGACGTGGTTCTCGCCCAAGTTTTTCAGGCGCTGAAGCAATCTTGGTGGCTTGTCTCAATTGATGATCTGCAATCTGAATGCCATACAAGGACGAAGCCAGTGGGAAAACTTGGTCAGGATGAGAAAAGGCTCCTTGGCTGGCCAGGCTAGCTTCCTGGATCAGAGGGTAAGCGTGTAGAAACTTGATCCCCTGTTCTAATCGAACAGGGTCAATCAGCTGAGGCGCCATCTTTCCGGTGTACATCAAATGTAAGAGATAGCTGAAAATATCTGGCTGTATGTCAGTTGGTTTCAAACGGACACATTCACTGAAAAAAACACAAATAAAAAGTCGATAAGCCAATGTGAATCCGTGCCTCAAATGATAACATTAAGCCTGAATTAAAAAAAAACAAGCACTTTTAAAGGCAAATGAAACAAGAGCATTTCCCGTCTCTTACTGTTAGTGTTTCACGAAATGGAATGGAAACATCAGGAAGATAACTGGAACCTATACAATTTAACTTTAATTATATTAAGAACAGAGAGAGATACAGTAAATATATTTTAAAGTATGGAGAAAGGAAAAGTTTGTGCTAAACAAATGTGGTATCTTAACTCACAGACTCTTGAAACAGTTTTTCTCCTAATAAAATTATATCATATCAAATTTGTGTTTTATGGAGAGGACCCATTGCTTTCTATCAGCCTGAGTTATTAAAAATCACTGACTCGGTAGATCTTTTGGCTAAAAGTCTAGGATTCTGTATTGATCCAGTGCCATCTGGAGCTCAGCAGATCTCTTACTGTAGGTCACAAAGTTTCTATCTATCTAATTAGAAAGTTTCTTCGTCTGTAAAATGACATGGGGAGCTAAATTGGTATGAACAAGTGCCTAAGAGCAAGACAACAAAAGTAAAGAAAAAGAAAGCCTGATTCTGTCAGTTCTCTGCAGCTCTGTGATCTATGTCCAGCATGAAGAGATGGAAACAGGAAACACAAGCAACATACTAGCTCCAGTGGTTCAGATCACCTTCCCAGTATTGCCAGATTGCATTCAAAAGTGGTTCTGGGACAACTCAGTTCCTTATCAAATGTCATCATCTCTATTATTGGAAACAAGGGTCTGTATGACTTTGATTAAATTTACTTTTAAATCCTAGCTCTAGAAATCACATCCTTCTCTCTACATATACCTCTCAGAGACCTAGCCTTTCCCCTGGGTAATCAGCAACCCTGGAGACAGAAGAGAGTAGTACGGATCTGACTAATGGTCACGCTGTTTGGCCCTCTGGAAGGCTAAAGATTACATCTTGACCTAAATTATGTTTCAGTTCCTGAGCCCTAAGGTGGAACGACCCCCTGGCTACTTTCCCATAAGAACAGAGAGAGGGACTCTGGAAAAGACCTGAGCTGCCCTCAAGATTTGAAGTAATGTTTCATTACTCTTTCATTACCTCTGACCAATCAGCTCCCAGCATGACCCCCAATCCCTAACCCACAGTGTCTTGTGATTTTTCCTATAGACTCTGTAACCTACACACCATCATGGAGTTCGGGCTTTTGAGCATTAGGTTCTTGTTTTAATGGATGGCACCATTCGTCAATAAAATAGCCAATGTTTTCCACTGCAATTCTTGGTGTTTTGTGTTTGGCTCTGCTAGCACCCAGTGAACGACATACTCTTTTTGTTCTGTGACATCATCATCAGCAGAACGGCAGCTGGGCTTTCTAGGCATTACTTCATTTAATTGCCATTTAGTCTCATTTTACAGATAAGGGACCAAGGATTAGAGGGATTTGTACCTTGCTCAACATCAGAGTCAGTTAAGTGGTGGGACTGGGATTTAAATCTGGGTCTAATTCCAAAGCCACGACACCAAGATTCTTTAGAGCATTAAAACAATCCTGTGTAGTAGGTGAGGCAGATTTGATTTATTCCCCTTTGACAGACATGGAAATTGAGGTCCCAAAAAGTTAAGTGATTTATCGGAGGCACCTAAAGCAGTTGTGGTATTGTTGATTTTCCAACTATTTTTAGACTTTAGTGTTTGCATCATCCAAGAAAAGGCATCCTGATTCAAGCAGCCAGTCAAGAGGTCCCCAAGAGCTCTTCTTAGACCATAGGTAATTGCAGTTCTACTGCATCATTAGAAACCAATGAGATTTGTCTCTACATATTATGAGGCATATGTGCTATCATCCACTGAGTGAATATATCCTGTAGACAATGTGTTTTCATCTTCAAAGACACCCTCCTTGAATGCCTTTAGATTTTATAATCACTTTTTATTACACTACTTCTTACTATTATAATTTTTTGTCTCCTTCAGCTGTTTTATTGACAAATTATTTTCCAATATGCTAAGATAGTAACAGTATACTCAGCTCTCCTAAATGTACTGTTTTATTCTATTAAAAATGGAAAACGTGACTTTAATAGTAATTGTGACAGAACAGATTTGAATAATGTGTGTATATTTCGAGATGACTGCATACAATGATCATGTGAAAAATGTTTGACTACAAAGTATGGAAACCAAAGAATAAAGATCAGGCCTAAAAACTAGCTTCCCTTGATTTGGACTTTTATAGTCCTTTAAATTATGTATAGTCCTTTAAATAGGAATCGGTGGTCTTCCCATTAGGCACAAGGTGAGTGCCAACAATATTATGGGTATACTAGAATATATTTAGATGCTCTAGGGAGTTCAATACTCAGAATAAAGTTTTGGGGATTATGTGTGGTGAAGAACACTTGAATAATGTACACAATCAACCCAAAGTTAAGACAAAACCAGAGGGGATCTTTCCAGGGCCAGGCAGAGGCCTAGTGAACAGGGAAAGTGTGGGCCTTTAGGGATGCAAATCACCCCCAGGAGATGACAGGGCACCTTTTGTTCTGTGGGGATGGAATGTTCCTCCAGGCAGTATCCAGGCAGAGGATACTAGTTAGTGAGCCCTGCCACACCCCAGAAAAGAAAAGGGAAGGGCAGAAATCCGGAACTGGGACTTGTTTTTCAGCATCACGGGGAGGTAACAACTAAGCAGAGCCCCTTTCTATAAAAACTTTGTTCTAAGTTTTATCATTTCCCCTCACTAATTATTGCACAGGTTGCCCTCTGTCTACTGCCTGTTAACCAGGGGGGGGGGGTGTTGACTGGACAAATCTTAAAGAACTATATGCAGTCTCCAATGGTAAAGAAGCTACGAGTCTGGGGAGGCCCCAGTCCACACTTCAGCCAGGCCTGGAGGGAGGACTCCAAGGCCCCCGCCCCATGCCCCCCACAGAGTTGGTGAGACAGGACCAGGGAGGGGAAGGCAGAGGCTCTGGGCACTGGCAGTATAGCCCAGGGTCCAGGGAAGTTTCCAGACCCCAGTTTATCTTGATTTTTCATTTTAATTTTTTTCTTAAAGCAGAAGCACATATACACACACAGACCCTTAGAGTTGTTTTAAGAAGTCTTATGTCATGCTCCAGCCATCTCCATCCATGATCAGTCCCAGGCAGCTAGATCTCCTTTCTTAATCACGCAGCTCGCTGTGGGCCACTACAGTCATTTCTAAGTCCTCTGGGAAGAACATAGCTCTCTACAATATAATTATACCCAAGCGGTTTGATTTGCAGATGTCTGTTTGACATAATACTTTTATGTCGGAAAAATATAGTTTTAACATACCTACAAGCTCTTTATATAAACTCCCATAGTAATTTACAATTTCAATTTCTCCTTTACTAGAATCTTAAAGTAAAAGATGGGCTTAAAGAACTCTGAAAATAAGTATTTTCAAATAATATTAGACATTGTCAGAGGCTCTACTTAGCAAGGCCGGTCTCAATAGTTTTCTTTTTTGAGAGCTGCAAGTCTGTAGTCCTGCATGATTGAAAACCTACCACTGAAGAGTAGCGGACACAGGACAAGAGACATCTAGTGGTGGCTACAAACATAAAACGCTCTCTAAGCAAAGTGTGAAAAAACTATTCTCAGCCTACCTCTTAAGTAGCCAGGGGGCAGTTGAGAGAACTTTGCAAAAAAAAAAAAAAAAGTACCGGTTTAAAGCCAGTCTCTGGTCTTTGCCCACTATTTGCATTGTCCTAGTGAGGTGGGTAAGACCACCGGGTGGCCGCCCAAATGGCTTAAATTTGGGACTCCTGTCTCTACAGACATCACATTCCCTTGTCGTAAAGGCATTTACTTACTGCCTGACACTTAAATTTCTTGCATCTACTTTAAAACTCAGTACATTGTAGTTTTTACTCCTCAAAATTAAAACCTTCGCTTATTCAAGACAGTTTAATTCATTGTGCTGTGATTCCTAAGTACCCAGTGGTATGAAGTCTCAGACAACAAAGTAAATGAAGTAAAGTCTCTGACAATGAAGCAAAAGGGAGCATCTTAGTATCACAAGATAAAGCAGCCTCTGCTTGCCATTATCCTGTTACTCTCCCGTTCTGCTCCTCTAGACATTTACCAAGTGGCTATTATGGACAAATACCTGGAGCTATACACAGAGGAGTTCACGAGGATTTGTACAACCCAGTCTCCACCCTCAAGAATCTTACAAATGAGCGGAGGTAAGAACACAAATAACAAAACAAAGGGAAAAATGTGTCTGTAGCCGCCACTAGATGTCTCTGTCCTGTGTCCGCTATGGAATGTGAGAGAGGAAGTGATCGCTTTTGATCATTTTGGTTCACTTGATTAGGGGAGGGGCCATGGAAGAGGTGATGCATGAACTGGGGCTTAGGGAGTGGGCAGAATACCAGCAAAGTGTGATTCAGGTGAGGGGTGGGGTGTTCCAAGAGGGTGCAGTTGGAGATGGGGCTGGAAGGAGGTCAGGCTCCAAGACTGCAGGGCTTCAAAGACAGTAGAAGGGATCTATGTCCTATTTTGATACGCAGTGGGTACCCTCCAGGTTCCCAATCAGAGGAATAACATCATCTAGTAGGTTTCTGATCAAAGGCACACTTCGATCAAAGCAATGCTTAGAAATATTCATCTGACAGTAATGTGGAAATGAGGAAATGGAAGTGCGAAGGGGAAGGGAGGGACTCATATGAAAGGTATTTTGAAGAAAACCTGACTTGGGGACTGATAAGACATGATATTTTTTTAAAAACTTTTATTTATTTTAAGTGTGTTTTTCCAGGACCCATCAGCTCCAAGTAGTTGTTTCAATCTAGTTGTAGAAGGCGCAGCTCACACTGGCCCATGTGGGGATGGAACCGGCAACCCTAGTGTTATGAGCATAGTGCTCTAACCAACTGAGCTAACTGGCTGCCCTGATTTTAAGTACGAGTTACTTGAAGATAAACAAAATGGGGATATCAGGAGGGACTCCAGGCAAGACTTAATTCAGTTTGAGATACGCTAAATGAGGTAAGAGGAGGAAATACAATTCTAAATGTCTGGTAGGCAGCCTGGGGCCTTGGGAAATAGAGAAAGATCAAGGTCAGAGCAGTAAACTGGTCTTCGCAGCAGAAGCAAGATCCAGGAAAACCATGAGCACCGCTCAGAGACTGCACTCGGAAAGGCATGAAGAGCCCAGACCAACACTCACCCAAACTCACAGAGGGCAAAAAGCAAGGGGTATTCAGAGCTATCAGATGCACACAACGACCCTTAAGAAGGAAGAAAACAGTAGTCAATACTGCAGAGGACAAAGACAGCAGAGACTGAGAAGAGCAGAGGTTCTGATGAAGAGGTGACCTTTGAGAAATGATTTCAGTAGAGTGATGGGGCAGAAACCACAGCGCCCACGGGCAGGAAGGGGGTGGGATGAAGGAAGTACAGGCAAGGCCATGGAAATTTCGGAGTCAAATAAAGGAGAAGCAGCACCGTCACTCGGGTAGACAGCCGAGTAAGGAAGCGCTGACCCTTCACAGACTTGGGGGGCAGGGGCTTGAAAGTATAACATGACAAGTACAGAATAAAAACTAAGGGGTGGCATCTGGAGGGAGGGGGGTGGGAGGAAGAGACTTGGCCTTAGGCACCGAGGGGCACTTTTCTCCAAGATAGAATGGGGAAGGAAAAAAAAACGAGTAAAGGTACTGACATTGAGACATTTAAGAGAGGAAAAAAGAAAACTGGGGACTTCATGCCGTCAAGCTTCTCGTTAGAGAAGGAGACAAGGATAAACACCAGAAGTCCGGGGAGACTCAGGGGACTGGGGCGGGATTAGTGAGAGGAAGGGATCGATGAGATCAGGCAGCAGCTGGCTTCTTAATGGACCTGCCCCGCCCTCCTGACCGTGCAGGTGACCGAGCAAGGGTGCCTGGAGGGGGCGGGGCAGCTTGGGGCTTGAGGTCCATGATTCTCAAGTGCCACTGGAAGGATGAGGAACCAAGAAGGGTGAGGGGGCAAGTGAGGTCATGAGGGAACTGGGAGACTGGGAGCCCGGGAGCCCAGGGACAGGGAGCGAGAACCCATGGTCCTGCTGAGGTTCAAAGAGCAGGTTCAACCGGAAAGACGGCCACGGAAGTTCAGAGTCTGCAGTCATTAGATTATTACAACCACGTTAGTTACCTGGTCTGATGGACAAACAACATCTTAAAGTAATTGGAGAATGAAGCAAGAACTGATTTGTGTGCCTTGAAGTACACATCGCCGATGGCAACCGTGCAGTCACACAGGAAACCAAACTCTCGCTGAGCGTTTAACTGTTGCAGGAGAATAAGTCCATGGTTGGCCAAATCCATTTTTTTAAAAATCTGCAAAGCAAACAATTTTTTTTTAAGAAAGATGATTTACAAATAAGTATGTGTCCTTAAAGTCACCAATAGCAATGATCACAGGTAACATGCCAGACACTGCTACAAATCCACTCAGTTAGGCTTCACGACGGTCCTGAGTGGTTCTGTCATCGCTCCCATTTCACAGAGGATGGCACTGCCGGGGAGTTCAGGGTTGCAGGATTTGCCCAAGTTTACACAGATGGTAAGTGGAGGAGCAAAGAAATGAACTCACATCGTCTGCCCTCTAGAGAGCAAATATTCCCGGACCACTTAGTCCTTGTTTAGGATTCCAAAAGCAAATTTTAATAATCAAATCTCCAGAGAGAGAAATAAATTAAGGTGTTGGGTGGGCTACAGCAGACCAGGGTGAAGATCATACTAAGTTTTCCAGGCCCTGCTGTGTGGCGAGGGCTGCCCCTGGCACGGATACATGGCCCTGCACGCTTCCACTCCCTCCCGGAGTGAGGCAGCAGGATGGGTGCTCTTCCTCCTTTTTTGTGGAGGGAGGAAATGGGTTTCAAGAGGTGTAAGTAACATCGCCCAGGACATGTAGCTAGAAACTGGAAAGTTAGTATTGAAATCTGAATGTTCTGAGATCTTCATTCCTCACACTTTATCCTAGCAAACCACTTGGCAGACTCCATCTACACTAGGGGAACTGCTTCTAGAGGCTCTGGTTCATCAAATCACTACACTGCTCCTTTCCCACAAACAGCATTTATAAAGCGCACTACACATAGGTTAACATTATACTTAATAGGAATCTTAAAGGTTAGAATGATTCTTTCTCCCTACGATTGGGACCAAGGCATGGATATGTGTCCGCTCTCACTATTCAACATATAGTACTGGAAGTTTTGGCTGGTGCAATAAAGCAAAAAAAGGAACTAAAAGGCATACTAGACAGGAAAAAATATGACATGATTGTTACTTAGAAAACCCCAAAGAATGCACAAAAATCTAATAAATGAGTCTGGCAATGCCACAGGCTATAAGGTGAACATATAAAAATCAATTGTAATTCTATATGCTAACTTTGAACTTGTGGACCCTGAAATTAGAAATATACCATTTATAATCACTCCAAAAAAATGAAATACATACATGTAATCTAACAAACACGTATAGGACTTGTTTGTAGAAAACTACAAAATGCTCATGAAAAGAAATCAAAGAAGATCTAAATAAATGGAAAGACATATTGTATTTACAGTTAGGAAGACTCAACATAGTAAAAATACCAATTTTTTTCCAAATTGATATATGTTTGATACAATTCTTAACAAAATCTAAGTAAGATATTTTTTGTAGATATAGACAAGAATATTCAAAAATGTAGATATAAAGGCAAAGTAACTAGCATAGCCAAAATAATTTTTGTTTTGCTAAAACAATTTTTAAAAAGAGAAAAGTGGGAGGAATCAGTGTATTCGATTTCAAGGTGTATCATATAAGCTACAGTATTCAAGACTGTGGTATCGGCATAGGGATAAACACACAGCTCATCAGAACAACAGAGAACGCAGAAGTAGCCCCACATAAATAAGCACAACTGAAAAACATACAAAAGCAATTCAGTGGAGGAAGGATAATCTTTTCAATAAATGGTGCTGGATCAACTGGACTTCCGTAGGCAAAGAAAAAAGAAAGAACCTTGCCTTAAGTCTCATACCTTATCTAAAAATAACTCAAAATGGACCACAGACTCAAATATGAGACACTGAAGTATAGCTTTTGGGAAAAAAAAAGTGGGAGAAAAATCTTAGTGATCTAGTGTTAGAGTTTTATACTTGACATCAAAAGAACAATCCATAAAAAGATAAATTGATAAATTAGACTTTTGTTAAAATTAAAAATTTTTTCTTCTGAGAAAGATCCTGTTAAGAGGATGAAAAGACAAAGCTAAAGATTAGAAGGAAAAATTTGAAAACTTTTACAAACTAGTCCTTTGATAAAGAACTAGTAGCTAGAATAAATAAAGAATTCTCAAAACTCAACAGTAAAAAAACAATTGAATTAGAAAATAGACAATAGACTTGAGGAGACATAGCACTAGAGAGGACGTACAGATGGAAAATAAACACATGAAAAGACGTTCAACATCATTAGTAATTTGAAAAGCAAATTAAAATCACAATGAGATTTCACTACATACCATCAGGATGGCCAAAATAAAAAAGAATGACAACACCAAACGCTGGCAACGAAGCCAAGACACAGAATTGCTCATACGTTGCCGGTGGGAATGTGACCTGGTGTAGACACTCTGGAAAGTAGTTAGCAGTTTCTTAAAAAAATGAAATATGCAACTACCATACTACCCAGCAATTACACTCATGGACATTTATCTCAGAGAAATGAAAATGTGCGTTCACACAAAACCTGTACATGGATATCCACAGCAGTTTTATTTCTAATAGTCAAAACTGAGAAACAACCCAGATATCCATCAATGAATATAGTATAGTATGCCCACACAACAGAAGCTACTCAGCCATAAGAAATGAACTATGGACACATGCCACAATGAGGGTGAATCATGCTGGGTGAAAAAAACAATCCCAAATGCTCGATTCCATTTACGTACCACTCTTTAAAACTGGAGAAAAGGTGAACAGATCAGTAGCAGAGGGGTGAGAGGAGCAGGAAGGAAATGGGTTCCACTATACACGGGCAACAAAAGGGAAGGAAGCTCCTGGTGACAGAAATGTTCTGGAGCTCAGTTCTATCAGTATCAATATCCTGCTTGTGATACTGCACCAATTTTGTAAGATGTTTCCATGAGAGGAAACTGGGTAAAGGGTAAATGGGATCTCTCTGTCCTTTCCTGCAACTACATGTGAATGTACAGTTATATCAAAATAAAAAGTTTAATTAAAAGAAATCCCACCACACATCAACTCATTATCCAGATTAAAAAAAAAGAAGATAACAATGATGCTTAGGTTCAGAATTCGGGAAGCTTCTGTGAAGAGTGCATTACCAATAAACTGTAAAAATTACCAATAAACTGTAAAACAAAAACAGACCCACAGCAATTCTTACACAGCTGGGGCTGAACCCCTCACTCTCCTTCCTGCTCTAGGGATGATCTGAGTCAGAAATGCACAAGTGTGCCCTAAAATAAATGAATCAAATGGCACACTACTTTAACAGTACGATCAGGCCACAAAACTAGAATCCACGTTGTCAAGTTTCATGTTTTCTACCAAGAGCTATATCCCCATTTGCAGTAATTTGAGTAGAAAGACCTAGATCGTAGTCTCATTTAAGTGTGAACAGTGATGGTATGGGTCAGAAACTTACTTCCTCAGTGTTTTCTGTATGTCAGAGAAGGTAAAAGCACTCAGATTAGGAAAGGGAGACAGAGAAAAGGCATAGGGTTCATAAGGAAGCCAGAGATGTTGCCAGGTTGCAAAGGAACCAGGATTGCAAAGAAACGTCGCTCTAACCTGACCTCTACCAGGAGACAACGTTTGAAGCTTGTCTTCAAGGCTGTTCTCTGAAAAGTGCCTGAATACTTCCTTTTCCATTTTACTAACCTGCCTTTCTCTCCAAAAAAAGTATACTATTCTCTGAGAGCGAACTGTGATGAGCTGCTTTATCATGTACTCTGATTCTGATCACGATTACGTACATGTTTAGGCAGCTTCAGGTATCACTTCCATTGACAGTAGTTTTAAGTATAGTAATACATTACTATTTATCTCTTGATGACAATGACGGAGTGTTTACTGTTAACCATTCATTTCCATGTTATTCATTTAATTTCACATTAACTTGTTGGAGCTACTGCTACCCACATTTTACAAACGAGGAAACAGGCCTAGAGAGGTTAGGTGGCTTGCCCAAGATGATCAAATACATATCTGCAAGAAGCGGGGGTCCATTTGATGTGTCAAGAGCATACAACTGCAAATGTTTGTTTAAAATTAATAAAAAATATTATTTTTATTGCTGCTCTTAAGTGATTCAAATATTATGGACACTGAAAATGTGAGAACTGACCATCCACCCCCACTGTTTCCCCACACTGTCTGATACTGAGCATTATCACTTTTTAAAAGAATCTCTGTCTACCTTTTTACCTTCTATGGATTTAATGAGGAGATGAAGTACATTTTATATTTAGTGATCATTTATATTTCCTCTTGTATCTCTCCATGAGCTCTGCCCACTTAAAAAAATCAAGTTGTTTGCCTTTTTTTCTTATTGAGCTGTAAAACCCTTTGTATATAAGGAAAACCCTTTGTCACAGCTGTTGTTAATATTTTTCACATTTTCTTTTGATTTTGTTTCATAGAGACTTTTGCCATATATAATTTTCTGTTGTAAAGTCATCAAATTATTTATCAATATTTTATAGGAGGGTATTTGAGGTTTGGTATTAACAGATACGTATCATCTCCTTCACTATAGCAAAATGTATGGTTCCCTTCCATCCTATAAACAGACTAACATAAATATTTTATTCAGATCATAAGAATGAAGCCATGATAAAATCAAAATGTTTCTTTTTTAAGGTCTACTAATTACTTCAGTGTCTTAATTTTGGAACACCTAGAATAGGAAATAAAGCGAACATCCTTTTCAAATATGAAGGGAAGAACACGTGCAGAAGACTCTAAGTGAAAAAAAAACAAATGAAAGGAGGAAAAAATGAAGACAACAGTCATATATTCAAAATTCACATGGGGAAAAATCCCCCCCACAGATCAATTTTTAACAATCTTATTTTAGAGACTAAAAAGTCTTTCTCAGGAAGAAAAATAAAACAACCCCCTAGATTCTTATATTTGTGAATAAATTCCTTAAATTTGTGAGCCTGAGATAAAGGGTGAGAGGGCGGAGAGAGGAGGGAACAGGGAGGGGACGGGCCAGGATTCTCTCAGAAGCGCCTCTCAGGCAGCTCCCACCTCTCCCAGTCCAGCTGACAGACAGTACTGCCCTTTTCTGAATCTTCTTTCCCAATCGCATAATCATCTCCAGGAGGCTTTACTTGCAGAATCATCTCCAGGAGGCTTTACTAGCAGAAGAATGCAGCATCTTCATGGGCTGGCCCTGCTTGAGGCTATTGCCCTCCCCCCTTTGTGGAAATGGATGTCTGCTCTTCCCACCTCCATCAACTGCTCACCCAACCACATCATACACCCCCTCCCCCAGCACTGAAATGGCTCACCAAGGTCACCGAGGACCTCTGTTCCCCAGCCCTATGGACTAGTAGCTTACTCCACTGCTCTGCGGCATTCAATACACTTCCTCCTGTACCATAATAAACACTCTGTGCGTGGCTTCCAAGCCACTGCACTCTGGTTTTGGTCTCACCTCTGGCCATTCTATTTTAATCTCCATCACTGATTCTTTTTTTGCTTGTGCTCCTTTGCCTTGGTCCACAGCCCACTTCTCATTCTGCAGGCGCTCTTTGGTGACCAGATCTACTTCCACCAAGCTGCCCCCAGGAACTCTAAATTCAATCTAGGCAGAACAAGCCAAATCCTTCCCTTCTACTCACCCCCATTTCCTTAAAGGGACTGTAAAAGCCACAGACATGACCCTGTTCCTTCTACATCCCCAGTTCAATGCAAGGCTCCACAATCCACCCCTTGACCGAGTCAGGAATCTCAGTTCCCCTTTCAGGCCTCCACCTCTCCCCTCCCTCACATCAGTCAGTCACCCACGTCCCACCAATCTGAGCTCTTTATCCCACCCCCATGCCTTAGCTCTGCCTCCCAGTTTATTTCCAGCTGTAGTCCCTCTAATCTATCCTCAATGATCTTTCCAAAGGGCAAATCACGGTACCACTCTGCTTAAAACCCTCCTATGACTCCCTGCTGCGTTTGGGATGAAACCCAAATTCCTCAGCATAGTTTACCCTCCCTTGCTGACTCGGTACTACATTCTAATCTAATCTAATGGTTTCCAGACTCTCGGATTTCACAGACCTACTGAAAACCAACCAACCAACCAACCGGCCAACCTCAAAACTGGGGGTCCAACAGTTTGGTTCCCTCTTTATTTTTCAAGAAAAGACATAAAATAGTCACATACTTGGTAGTGATGGGGGACTTTTAAATATAAATAGGTAGAAAGGACATACTGTCAGAATATCTTTCTAAAGGAAGGGCAGTTGACACTATATTCAAGATTTGGAAAAATAATTGTTTTTCTAATGCAAAGACATCACAACATAAACTTTTACTTTATGACATTAAGTTGTGCCTGATTGTTTTCTTGATACAAGACTGTCCATTTGGTGAGCTTCACAAAGTGATCATTAAGTGTCCCATCTATTCTGAAGTCCAAGCATTACCAAAAATCCAGTTTCATTCAAGTATGTTGGTGATAATACAGACAAAATGATGTCATTTCACTCACTTTGGAAATTCTGGATGAGCCGAGATACGCTGAAGCAGGGTAGTTTTCTTCGCTCAGAAGGTCCTGAATGCCCAGGCCATTCCTGGGCTCCTAACAGTCTGCCACACTCATTGCTCAGAGGCTTCGCTCTCAGTGCTGGGCAGCTCAGCAACCCGATTTCTACACATATGGTCAGGAGAGGGAGCCTGTTTGAACAGGGCCTTAGACCCACCAAGCTGGACCTTGAACATGCAACTTTCAGACGGACCCATCCCTGCCACCTGCCCCACCCCCACAAAGCTACTTGTCCTCTGCAAAATTTCCCTGATCTTCAGATTAAGACTCTTCTTGACACATCGCAGCATCTGTGAACAAGCCAGTTTACATATGTCTGCCTGATGCTTCTGGAAAGCCAGCACTGAGTCTTCTCATATCATTTATTACTTTATCCATATGCACAGCATATTGTCTGGTGTTCAATATTTGTTAAATTAATAACTATACGTTTGGAGGGGAGAGTGTTGACTTCTAGTCACGGCTTGGCCTTCGACTAGGTGGGTGATTTGGGGGTAAAAGTTCAATTTCTATTGATCCTAGATTAATCTAAAAAATTCTTATCAATTCACTGTGCACTACATTTTGGAAGAATATTTCAATTTTAAAATGTCACTTCATGGTTCTTCGTGCTAATAATTAAGTTCTGAATAGTGCTGTATACTTTATAACCCTTCACCCATTAACACTTAATCGTCAATGATATCATGGTACATCATTTCTTACTATATTACTATTAATTAATTACAATAACTAATAACCACAGCACTAATAAAAAAATCACCACTCAGTATGTGCCAAGGATCAGTCATCCTCCTTGCAGAAGAAGAAATTTAGAGAAGTGAAGTAACTTGCCCACATGTAGGGCTAACTCTTAAGAAGCAGATCTGGGAAGTGGTCAAATATTTGGTGAGAGCTTTATAAGGTGCTCGGCGCAGTGCATGCAATGATATACACAACACACAGATATACACAATACACAATACACAGAGTTCCAGGGTGCAATCAAGTAAGTACACAAATTTATAACAGCCAACTCTGATAAGAGCCATCAAAGAAAAATAGAAGGAAATACGAGGTCATAAAACTGGGGTCTGACCTGGGGATTGTGAGGAAATGACAGTTATAAAAATATTTGAAGAATGAGAAGAGTTAACTGGACAAAGACAGAGTATTCCAGGCAGAGGGATCAGCATTTGCAAAGGTCCTAAGATAGGAGGGAGCAAGAGGCAACCGAGGAATGGAAAGAAGGTCTGTGCGGCTAAGGGACAAAGCACCAAAGAAGAATGAGGCAAGATGAGGCTGGAGACTCAGGTCTTGCGGAAGGATTTTGGCAGGCATTCTAAAAGTGATGGGAAGCCACTGAAGGGGATTTTCTGCAGGGTGATATGATGAAATGTCTGCAATTGGAGAACCAACCAAATTGGGGTGGGGGTGGTGGTAAAGAGGGGTCAGGGGAGATCTGTTAGAAGTGATCGAAGGGAGAAAACAGACTGGGTGGTGGTGATGAAGTTGGAGGTGGAGGGGCAGGATTTGGAAATAGAAGATAAAGAAATCAACAGGATTGGCTGGTTAGATGAAGGACAGGGAAAATCAAGGTATCCAAGATAACCCCTCAATTTCTAACTTGTGTAACTGGAATGATCACGGGGCTTTCCACCAGGAGAGGGAACACAGGCAAAACCCCAGTTTTGTGGGGAAGATCATGCATGAGGTTAGGTTCAGACATGTTGGGACTGAGATATGTTAGAGACACCCAAGGAGTGACAAGTACACGGTGGTTATAATGGTCTGGAGCTCCCAAGTCTTGACTGTGATTTATGTCTGAGAGTCTTTGAAGAAGCCAGGTGTGTCTGACTCCAGAAGTCACATCCTTAAATTACTACATGATAGTTCAGGGAGGTTAAAACTAAACAGGAGTCAACTGAACCCTGGACTTTTGCGTGTAAATTGCATGCTCGCTCTTTCCATTACACTGCCTTGCTATAGCTCATTCCTCAAAGTTCTTATTAATCCTTGTCACAGAGGGCCAATAATCAGACATGAAATTGAAGGCTTATATAAAGCCCCCAGCCATTTAAAACTGTAAATAGAATTAAAAACAAAACAAAACAAAAAAAACAAACCCATTTCTTTCCTAAATCAGAATAATGAGCAGAGATGAACTGAAGAAAAGTAGAGATAGAGAAAAGAGGCAATTTTTACAAGTGGGTTTTCATAGAATACCTTCTTTATATGTATATGTGTACAAAGTGTTTTTTTAAAATAAATTCAGAGACTGTAAGACATATCATGAAGTAAATAAAAAACACTTTCCAAAGCCAAATATAAATGATTGTTTATATTATTCATTGCTTCGGCTTTTATCTTCACCACTGTTTCCCACTCTGATGATGGGATACTCCCCAGATGTCAAGTGCTTTCAGCTTCCATCATGTAGCACATGTGGGCCCATCCTTAAGTTACTCAGCTTTCGAAGGTACAGCTGAATGGGACAAACAGAATCACACTATAGCTTGACAACCCAAGTTCCTCCTTCACTTTCAGTATAAGAACAGGAGACCAAAACAGCTTTGGGGAATTCATGATTCATTTTTCAAAGATAATAGCTCTTTTAAGATACTAAATACCACTTAGACGACCCATTTCAAGGGCACTAAAAGGTCCTCTGAAGTTCTTGATTTTATTTAAGTGAAGCATAAATGAATATTGTAATGCACAGGACGCATCAGTAACAGAAAAAGCACTACTCACAAGTAAGTAAGATTGATTCTTTCAAGTAGTTTAGACCACTTACCAGGATGAAAAAACTGCTTTTTCAATTAGTATTGTTAATAATTAATACTTGAGGGCCTATAAAGTAAACTTGAACGAGGCTGGTCATCTGAATTTTAATATATTTTAAAACTGTATTTCAAAGCTAGGAAATGTATCTTATTTAGTTGTGATGACAGATTGGTATTTTTTTCTTAACATTTCTTTAATTAACTCTCTTCTATAGTATTTAGATAAAGGAGGGACATAAACTAACCAATAGCAATTATTTTGACTTGGGAAAGCTTTGCCTTTGTAAAAGATTAGTCTTTTCAATTATATTTTGCTTAAGTTAACATTAAAATTAGTTTTTAATTTCTGAGCATAAGTTGAGGTCAGAAGCAGGCAGTTCAGGGACAGTTTAGGTGTCAAAGAGAAGGCGGGTCAGTGATTTATGGCTAATAAAGAACTGATATTAAAGTGATAATTCTAAAGCCATTACGCTATTATCGACTTTAAGAAAACCTACATATGACCACACAGCAAAATTTAAAACCTAATTTGCTTCTAATAACCCAGCAAAGTAGAGACTGCCTTCCTTTTTAACATGCTGTATGATGATGAATAAAATCAATCCAAAGAAAATATAGTCACCTATAGATATAGCTCAGCATGTGCCAGAGAGGAGCACCAAATGTGTTTTAATTCAAGGTTTTAATTGAGTAATTTATTTCAATATTTTAGGGTAGGGGTTCACAAACTTTGTGGTATCAAGGCCCCTTTATACTCTTTAAAAATTACTGGGGACATGAATAAACTTTCATTTATATGGAATGTAACTATTGATAGTTACCACAGTAGAAATTAAAACTGAGAAATTAAAAAAAATTATTAATTCAATTAAAAATATCCACAATGAGCCCACTGCGTGCTCATATAAATAAAACATTTTTATGAAAAAACAATTATATTTCCCAAAACAACAAAAAAATAGTGGAGTGGCATCTTTTTATATTTTTACAAATCTCTTTCATAGAAGACAACTGGATTCTGCATTTACTCTGCTTCTCCATTGACTCTGTTGTAGTATCAGTTTTGGTTGAGGATTGAAAAAAATCCAGCCTAACCTAACTATGTGGTTCGAAAAAGAAGTATTTTAATAACCTTTTCAGGTAATCGTGGATATTTTTTGAGATTATGCCAAAATTTGACAAGTGGTAGTTTCTTAAAGATTAGCTGTGTGATCTAAAAGTGCATCAATGAATTATGTTGTCCTACTCTATGACAGTAAAATCATTGCTCTGTCTTGCACTTGGAATGGATTGGTTAGCCAGGCATGATTCTTAACACCATCCATTGGTCATCTGGAAAATATCAGCTCATTGAGTTATGGGCATCTTCCCAAGGTGGACACATTTTGTCAACAGTGAAACAGACCAATAACATCTTAGTATTATTATGAAAATAGTTTTGACTTTGTGGAACCCTGAAAGGATTCTGGAGATTCACACGGGACTGTAGACCACACTTAGACAACCGGCATTCAGGATCACTTTGGACTTGAAGAATCTAAGTGACTACGCGTGGCGTAGGAGAACACACGCACACTTTGAAATCATTCCTAAGACCATTTTGTTGCTCACCCTAGCTTGGTGCAGAACTGAGGGGTGCACACTATTTAAAATAACTGTACGCTGAAAGCTCTTGTAAAGTAAAAACAGTTGTTTCATAAGTACTTAACCAGATACATGAACGCGCTTTACAAATTTCCATCTTTGCAAACTGAGCTTTCTTGAAGTGAGGTCACATGATGCATACTTCAAGCTCAAGCATGTGAACTGGGGATTACGTGTTTGAGCATAGATACTTGCCTCTCTCTTGTACCATTATTAAAAAAAAAAAAAAAAAAAAAAAAAAAAAAAAAAGATGGTCCTAAATGTCTTGGACTGACAACACCTGGTAAGTGTTCTGACTGCTGACTCCACCTCTTACTATCAGCATTGTAAAACACTGGATCTTATTTACTAGTGCTTCAAAGTAATAGTTTAATCATGTAAGTTTAATTTGCTAATAAAAATTGTAACCTACTTGAGCATAAGAAAGGTTTAAAAAATGTTCTTAGTCTAATGCTTAGAATGTTTACATTTTTTTCTTCAGGAAATAAAAATTCTCAAGTATCTGTTAGGGTCATACTTTGCAACTGAAGACCATCACTGGTAAAGTGATCCTCAATGCCCTTTTGCCAAGTGCATTTTGAAATTGATGGGAGTCTTCAGCCAACCAGCAGTTCTGCCTTTACTGTGACAGCGTCATGCCACACTACTTGCCCAAAGCTTCAAAGTTACTTCAGGGAAAGGTGAATGGGTCTAGGGATGAAGCCCCAAGAGGCAGATTAAGAGCTGGACAGTCTCCAGCTTTGAAGAAGCTGATCTCAAGCCAATGCCACATACCAGCCTTAGACGTCTGCTTTACTCCCAGTCATTCAGTAAATCTCAAGCTGGGGAAAGCATATTCCCTTGCTCAGGAATATGCAGTGTTCACAAGGTGCATATTTTTAGAGGGTTGGGGTGAATAAAATTTTATATAATTTTTATAGTACAAAAGTGCAGAATTTGGAGGACAGTGCGAAGTTCATATTAATCTTTAAAATAAAAAAGAAACTGTCACCTTGGCAGCTTTTATTCTATGACCTAAAACATGCCTAGTGTTTATTATCTGCTGCTGGAGTAGTTCCCTGGAAGTTTGTGGAGCACCATCTATTGACACCATCTTTGAAGAGAAGCTGGCAAGTAAGCAGTTGGACTGTACAACAAAGCTTTAGAGGTGGTTTATCTGCCACCCTTTAACGGACTCCTCCACTGTTGACTACTGGTGGTACTTACTAGCACTAGTATATTACTTCTTGTACTTTGAGATCTTTGATGGTTTTTGGCTATAAGTTAAACATATAAACCACACATTTAAGTGAGAAACGCCCAGTTGAAAGGTATGTAGTATTAGTCATAAACTTTCTTCTTAAAAATCACCTTTAACAATTTGAAAACACCCTGGATATACACCAAGGTTATTTATAATGCAAAAAAAAATTAACAATTAATTTTGGTTTGTAATAAACCAGAGATATGAGGATTTAAAAATGTCTTAATTCTGATTTCCTATTGACATGTCAGGCGTCTCAGGCTAAAACGCTAGTGATGTACACACGCTGTTGCTGTACTGCCTCGGGGTCAACACAGATACATAGTCCATCCTGAAAAGGACAGGGCAGCCCGGTTAAGAAAACCCAGAGCAACCTGGAGCACTGTGTGAGCCTGTAAGTCAACCTTTTAAATGTTTTATTTTACTAAGACAACAACCTATGAAAATGAATAGGATTGAGACTCATACAGAATGAGCCCATCCTATGATGGAGAGCAACTGAACACTGCAGATGGGCGGGGTGAACAGAGAGCCTGGGTTATTTCTCTAAGGCATAATTAGGAGTTCCGCGGTGGGAAATTCTCGCAGCAAATGGTGTAGCAATAGATAACTGTCCTTTCACTCTTTCTTGCCTTCTCTGCCACCCTTGCTTTCTTCTTTATTGCCCTCCTTAATTTACTACCAGCTACAAAAGACAAAAACCTGCCTTCCTAAGCATCTCCTGTACTATCGGTTCTCACTGCAGCCTTGTTTAAACGTGAATGGTTTGGGGGTTTCGCCACACCGAGGAAACGAAGCCGCCTCCGCGCCCCTCGACCTCCCCTTCTCGGAGCCCTACAGGGTGTGCAGGCTGCGCCCGCGGGGAGCTCAGCTCCGAGGCCGGTCCCCCGCCCCCAGGCAGAGCAGCCAGAAACCACAGCGCAGCTCTGGGGGAGCTTCGGGCTTATCGGAGGCGCCCATCGCCCGTGCAGCGGAAGCCCGCTCAGCGCGCCCACACCCGCCGCCGGGCCCGCAGCGGCGGGCGCCCCGGGCGGCCTACATGTCACTGGCCCGCGGGAGCCGGCCAACGGCCACCCAGCCCTGCGTGCCTCGCCCGCCTGCCCCGCCCCGCCCCGCACCAAGAGGTGGGGCCGGCCAGACCGGAGGGGGCCCGGAGGGACGGTCGCCGCGCACCCCGACCCCGCCCCCAACCCCAGGGGCTGGGGACGGGGAGAGGAGGGGCGACGCACTCCGGCTGCGCCCTCCCGCGTGCGCGCGCGCGCCGGCCCCAAGTCCCGCGGAGTTTAACTCCCTGCCGACGCCTACGCCGTGCGCAACGCCCCGGCCAGCGCAACAGTCCCGGCGCCGGGGGCGGGGGGTGGCCAGGCTAGAAGGGAAGAGCGCGCGCGAGAGCCGGAGACAGCGCGAGACCCACAGAAGCCGGAAGCGCGCGTGCGCGCCCCCGCCCGCGAGCGGGGAGGCGGAGCCGCAGCAGTAGCGGCAGCAGCTGTAGGAGCCGCTGCAGCTGGGAGAAGCGCCAGAGAGGCCGGGCCTGCTCCGGTCGGACCGGATCCCTCCCCTCCCCCTCCCTCTCTGCTCCCCTCCCCCAAACCCACTTCCGCAGCTTGCGGCCTTGCCGCCGAAGCAGCAGCGGCGGCAGCAGCAGAAGGCGGCGGCGAGGCGTCGGAAGGAGTACGCACCTGACGGGCCCACCTCTCGGGGCTCCAGCGCGGGACGCTCGCCGGCCGCCGCCGCTCAGGACGCACTTCGCGGTGGCGGCGGGAAGGGAGGGACCGGCGACGGGGAACGGAACGTGAATCGCCCCCCTCCCTTTCCTCCCTCCCTCCTCCGATCCGCCGCCCGCCCTCTCGGTTTCCGTCCCCTCCCCCTCCCGCAAAGCCCCGGATGGAGCTGCCGCCGACTCGCCGCCGCCTGGCTCCGGGGGATGGTTTTGTCAGGCGGCCAGAACCCCGGCGCCAGGCGCAGCCGCCGCCGCCCCCGCGGGGCGCCCAGACCCTCGCTTCCCAGAACCAGGTCCCCGGGTGTTCCGGGGCCTCCGCCTGCCTTCACCCGGAGCCAGCGGGACGGGGGTCATTCGTCTTCTTTGTTGCCACCGCCGCTGCCGGAACCGTTTGCGAGCTCCGGTGTCCCCCCCCCTCCTCCGTCTTCCCGGAGCCCGGGCCGGGGGCGGCACGTGGGCACGAGCCCCAGGAGGCGGAGGCGGTGCGCGCTTACCTGTCGCCGGTGCTGCAGCGGCGGGGGGTGTGCAGGAGGCACCGCTGGGCGGCCTTGGCCGTGCTCTCCCCGCCGCCGCCGCCTCTGCCTCTCGCTGCTGCTGCTGCTGCTGCTGCCGCCGCGGTCGGTGTCTCCGGCGCGGCGGCGGCGGCGGCGGCGGGGCTTTTCCTGTCCGGTTACGTTAAGGTCACATGACCGAGAGAGCGGAGCGACTAGTGCAAAGAGGCTGAGAGCGGCTCCCGCCGGGGGGGAGAGGCGGCGAGAGAGCAGTGGCGGCAAGAGCCCCCTCCGCCCCCCCCGCCGCCTCCCCTGCCCCCGCCCGCCTCCGCCTCCTGCTGCTCTGCCGCCGCCGCCGCCGCCTGCAGCGCTGACTACACTGCCGCTCCCACCCCGGCTCCGCGCTCTGCTCCAGCCAAACTTCTGCAGACCATGTGCAGCCGAGGCGAGGAAACTTCTCTCCACTATTGGGGCTGCAGGCTTGAGTCCGCAGCCCCATGTTTACGTACTGTGTTTAGGTAGGACAGCCCCGGGGATGGATGCTCGGGGAAGGGATGGAGGAGTGAGTGCTCGGAGCCCTCTGCAAACTTAGGCTTGACGTCTCTTGGCCTGTATCTTTGTCCCTGGCCTTCCCGTAGTAGCATTAAGTTTTCACCTAAGGACTTCAAGTGCAGTGGACTTGAGAACCAGGGATGTAGTTGTAAAAAGCACGAATGCCTTTTATCGCCAATGGTAACTGGAAAGTCATACTGAAGTAGAAATGCCTGTGCTGTGTGTGCGGGTAGAGGTGCGTCCTTGCTGAGTGTGATGTAAGACGTTTCTGTTAGGATTGAATTGGATGCTTATTTCAGTAACGGGGTTTTAGGTTTTCAAGCTTTCGTCCCAAAATATCAAGCGTCTGGAAAGCACGTTTGTTGCTTAAGAACAGTTTAGTCTCCTGTTAGGTTTGGTCTCTGAGGTACTGGTAGGGTGGGTTCCAGAGTTGGCCATTCTGTTCAGTTGAGAGGCCCTGAAGTCTTTTAACAGTATCAGGGCAGGCAAGGGACTTAGAGTCTCTGACGGTCATTCTTAACATTTTAAAGTTTACTTTTCTGTTGTCATTTTGTTAAAATGTCATAGTTTTGGAAGTACAGTTTAGTCCTTTGATGACTGGATTTAATGATTTATATTCGTAGTATTTTGAAGACTTAAAAAAAAAAAGAATATGGCTTGATTTGTAAGGAAATGGAAGCAGCCGTTTCCGTGGCAGTCTAGTTTTAAAGCTTGCTGTCCTGTTTATAATTTCCTTGATTTGATGTCCAACGCCTTTTGGTTTACATAGCACAGTGCTCTGGCACATAACGGTTAAGGCAAGCTCGCTATCTTCAGACAGTTAATTTAACATACAGAAGTGTCCCTTCTAAAACTCTTGAGTTTGGTTTAGTAATTCTGTTATACCGGGCTACTGATGATTAATTCCTTCTTTGAAGACAGAATAAGCAGCTGTGTAACTACAGTGGTCCAAACGTGAATAATAGATTTAGTACATACCTGCCTTGAACTTTTCTTGTTCTTTGATCAGCTAGATAAATGACTTGTTGAGTGGTTAAAAGTCTGCCTGCAAAACAAATTCTGACCCTGATAAAAGTATTTCTAGTGCACTATCTCTAAAACATCAAAGTTGGCCTTCAGATAGTCATGCTAGGTTTCTTGTGTTGGCTCTACCGTTGAGCTCTGTTTCATCTTAGGAAACTAAAGTGATTTTGATTGGTAGAGAGTCCTACTTAGAGATCTTTGGGCCTTAGTTCTTTTAGACCTTGACTCTGATGAACTTTCAAGTTTATGATCTGATGGTGTGCTCACATGGAGAGTGAACTGATTTAGGAGAAACTAAAAGAAAAAAATGGGCAAAGCTAATGTTTTAGATTGAAGCCTTTGGGTAGAAACTTGCCTATGTGTCTAGAGTAATTGGTCTTGAGTCAAAGTAACTGCTTATTCTTAAGATCAGCGAATAATTTCTCAGTACTATACATGTAGTTGTATAGAAATAAACCCAGGGGTTATTCCTGAAACTCGGAATCTTATTCCTAGAGAAAGTGGTGTCAGGACCATCCTATTCTTCAAGAGCTGCTGCTCTTGAATTTAGAGCTGGCCTGCTTTACTGCTAGTTCTCAAGGCATAGGCATGCATGCATACTTGGATTTTGTCAAGTATGCTAATTATTTTGATTTTTAGTTACCGACATCAAGTAATAGCATTCTAAGGAAAGCTATACCGATTTTATCTGCTTTCTAAACTTGAAGTAGAAACATTTAGATGGATACATATTGAAAGGTTGGAGAGAAAACTTAGTCTTTGCAAGAAGGGCTGGTAGTGTATGTCAGGATACCAAGGGAAGCTGTCAGTCTGGTTGTGGGAGAGCCACAAATGCCCAGAATTTAGTAATAAGATAAAAATTAAATTTTCTGTGTAGTGTTTATGTGCTGATTTATTTTTCATTTTGGAAATAGATTTGGCAAATTAGGAGTTCAAAAATAGTTTCACACATTTTCAAAGAAAATCACAGTGCAAACAAATAATCAGTGGATTCATCAGAAGTTGTCATACATAAATATTCTGGAAACTCTTGTGCTGCTGAAAATTTTGGTATGTTATATTGAGGCATGAGAAAAATGTGCTTGTGTTCTAAAGAGGATAGTTCAGTGAGACTTGGACTCTGAGCAGGAAGCAATTTAATACTGTACTTAACTCTTATATTTGGCAGAAATTTGAGTTTGTATGCACAGATTGAAGATGGAATTTCCTTTAACATTGATTATTAAAGTAATAGAGGGAATAAATGTGGGTAGATCCCAAAGCAGCTTTTTCACTACATAATTTTATGGGTAACCTCTTTAGGAAAACGACATTCTTTTACATGCTAGATTTACAAGTCTACCATGCCTTTTGTGTTTTATATCAAGCTTAACATTTAAATCAGAAAAGGTGTATTTTGAGAGTGTCTTATATTTCATTGGTTTTGGTATAAAGTTTATAGAAAATGCTTATTTTACAGTTGGTTATTACTGAACCCATATTCCCTCAAAGATTCCCTATACTTTAGGGAACTTTTTGTCTTAAACTAAACCTTAGTGTAGACTTGTGGGTTTCGAACTTTTTCACTTGTGATTCTAAGAAATATATTGTTAATGCTACTTGGAATGCACATATATGTGAAATTAAAACAATTTTCAGGAAATAGTACTTATAATCAGTTATACTGTATCTTTTTTAACTAGTTTATTTTTTTAAAAGCTGATTATTTTTTTAAAAGCTGATTATTTTTTTAAAAGCTGGTACCTTAAATTGATTTCATTTATCCCAAATAGATCAGCATTCACAGTTTGAAAAACATTTGTTTATCATATAGTTTCTCAGGGTCAGGAATCTGGGAGTATAGCCAGGTGGTTTTGAGTCAGGGTCTTTCAGTCAAGGTGTTGAGTGGGTTAGAGGAGTGGCTTCTAGGGTGGCTCACGCTCCAGCATGTGTTTTCAATGGGCAGGTCTCAGTTCATTTCCATTGGATGCTTGAGTGTCCTCACAACAGGGTGGTGGTTGGCTTCCCCCAGCAAGAGCAAGGAGGAAGCCACGCCATCACTGCCACATGCTGTTAAAATCATGGCACTAAGTCCAGCCTACAGCCAAGGGGTAAGTATTAAGCTTCATGTCTTGAAAGGAGTATTTAGGATGTATTTTAATAACCCCCAAAAGTCTGTTATTTCTCCTGTTTCTGGATGAATTAGGATTGAACCAGAAGCCTTGCTGAAGTCAATCCCTAAGTAATTATTGAAGTTAATTCATTTTTTTTTCTCTGAGGGCATCTAGTCTCATGCCCTTCTCGATCTTAAATTTGAGAAAGCAGGCTCAAATAAGTAATTAACTGGTCCGAGGCCATTTATTTTAGGAAAAATAAACAGATTTCCTCTGACTTTTGTCATGAATAATATCTGCTGATAAAAACGGGAAAATTGGCTGATTTAAAAAAAAATCTTTTCTAAAGAAGTTATAGTGTATAACTTCTACCCTAGTCTTCCAGCTTGCAAGCTTCTATGAAGTGTGATGGAAATACATGGTGTTTAAATTAAAAAAATTTTATTATAGTAACACACATTGCTATTAATCCCCCTCAAAGTACTCCCCCTCGCTTTGAACACACGTATCCCCTGGTTCTTGCCCCTTTCTGAAGCAGTTCTGGGAGTCCTCTTTTGAGTCTTTATTTACACAGTCGTGGCTGCCTCGATGTCCTGGATCGATACAAAACGTTTTCCTTTCATGGTCATTTTGCCTTTGGGGAAGAGCCAGACATCACACGGGGCCAGATCTGGTGAATAAGATGGATGAGGACGCACCATAATGTTTTTGACAGAAGTTGCCATACCGGAAGTGATGTGTGACATGGAGCCGTGTTATGATGGAGGATGAAGTAAAGACACTCATGAAAGAGGACTTCAGAACTGCTTCAGAAAAGGACAAAAAGGATGGGATAAGTGTGTTCAAAGTGAGGGGTAACATTTTGAGAGGGATTAATGGCATTGTATCTTTTACTGTAATACATTTTTTAATTTAAATACTGTATCTTGATCACACCTCGTACATGATAGTAGTGATACTTTAAACTTGTTTGTTCGGCAGATAATGCTTGATGTCTTTATGATTTTGCAGACTTCTCACACCAGCATCCCCCTAGTTGATTTCTTTTGAGGAAACAAAATGTGCAGTTGATCCTTGAATGTGGGGGTTAGGGCCGTTAACCCCCATGAAGTCAAAAATCTGAGTATAACTTTTCACCATAGCCAGCTATTCACATCTGCAGATTCAACCAACCCCGATAGAAAACAGTATTTTCGATTCATGGTTGGGAATCCGGTGCTGGGAATGTGAAAATACTGTTTTCAATCCATGCTGGGTTGACTCTGAATAAGGTTGGCTTCAGTTGACATGAAGCCGATGGATATGAAGGGCCAGCTGTATCGGGAGAAACAAACCTGGACCTGCGCAGTTCAAACCCGTGTTGTTCAAGAGTCAACTGTACTCAGTAAGTGAATTCAAACTACTTATTGTTAGCTCCAGATGCTGTCTTCTGTACTGACCACAAGATTGTACTGTGGAACTGTACCAATTAGCACATTTCCAAGACCTAAAAGAAGACATAACTTAATCAGTTTGAGTGTAAAGAACACTATAGTACTTCTTTTCTGCTGTGAAATTTTCATGGGCACTTTGGATCTAGAAGGATTTGTTCTAAGACTAGTTTTTGGCTTAAAGATGAGACGCAGACGTTGGTAGTGTGAATGCAGCCAGGATGAATTTAAATTATCTTACACTTTCGGTATTACAGAGGTGGTTAATGGCTGCTTTCTTCTTAAACTGCTTTCTGGTTTCTCTTTACCAGCAGGACTCCTGACAGTTGCTATTCTGCCCCGACACACTGATTGTACGTACTTATGTGATTACTTTTCTTACGTGGTATTTGTCTATGTATATCTCTTGTACCTCCCCCATTCCCACTGTAAGCTGGGATAACCTTTTATGTATACTGCTGGTACTCAAAGGCTTGCAGAATTGAATTTGTAGTTGAAGGATGACCTAGGATGATAATTTTCCCATTAGAACTGAATGAAAAAATGTTTCTTGTAGAAAGCCTGTGTATATAGGTAGTGGTGGTGTATACTCGCATGTTCATAACTCTGTTAAGATGCTTACAGTCCCGTGGGGGAGAAGAACATCATCATATATTTAATAATATATAATTTGTTCTACACTCCACATGTGCAGAGTGCTGTGGTAATGTAAATGGAAGTTGATACTAAACTGAACCTTGAAGGATGAATAGATGTTTGAAAGATACATTAGATTTGTGATGTTTGGGGGGGATTGTGCATTTCTCAGCTTTACTCCTTCAATATACATTTACCTTAAATTGTTCTGTTGGTGTGTTGCCATCATATTTTGGTAAGTTGCTTCTTAAGTGGCATTTACATTATTATTTCTCTAGAATTGTGCTGTCCAGTTCAGTAGCAACTAGCCACATATGGCCATATCAGTTGTCACACTAGCCACATGTGCTTTCAGTAGCCACATGTGGCAAGAGGGTACCTTATTGGACAACATAGATATTACAGAATATTCCTCTTGTCACAGAAAGTTCTGTTGCTCTAGAATCATGTTTTGCTCATCTGTACATTTTTTTTTTTAAACTTTTTATTTAAGTGTGTTTTTCCAGGACCCATTAGCTCCAAGTCAAGTAGTTGTTTCAATCTAGTTGTGGAGGCTGCAGCTCACAGTGGCCCATATGGGGCTGAACTGACAACCTTGTTAAGAGCATCGTGCTCTAACCAGCTGAGCTAACCGGCCGCCCCCCTGTCTGCACATTTTCATATTATCTATAGTCTGTTGAGTTAGGAACAGAATGAGGAAACTTGGCCTCCTGACAGCATTGGGGAGAGACAGTGGTTGGTATTTATGAATAGAGGGGAGAGTACAGGATGTTATTAACTGTGGTTAAGAATATAGGCTTTGGAGTCAGATCAGGGTTGGAATCATGCTATCCCTTAAGCTGTTTGGCTTTGGGCGTCATTTAACCTCTGAGCCTGTTTTTTGTTTTACTCAAACTGGGATATGTTTTATAGGATTATGTGAGTGTAAAATAAAGTGTATGTCAGTGGGTTTAGCACAATACCTTAGTAAATGATAAGATTATTAAACATTTTTGAAATAACTACTGATTTAAAGAAATTTTTCGAATTAGTGTACAGTTGTGAACTTTAATATAGGTATACATTTGTGTAACAACGACGACAATCAGGACACAGGGACAGTTCTATCACTTCAAAAAAATTCCCTCATGCTGTCCTTGTATGTACTTATTCTCCAGCGCTTTCCCCCGGCAGCCCACTGCTTTGTTCTCCATAGCTAGTTTTGTCTTTTTTAGCTTGTTCTATAAATGGATTCATACAATATATAGCCTTTTGAGACTGGTTGAGTGAAAGATTTATCCAAATTGTACCATATATCAGTAGTCACCACTGATTTTTAAAGACATTTTAATTTTGAAATATTAAAATTTTATTGAAATATTTCTGAAATTTTTATAGGGAAAAAGTACTTCCTCTGATTGATAATAACCGTGTGTCTGTGTATATCGACTTGTTTTTCTCTGTGAAGGTGGCTGATCATTGGTAGGGGAGGATCCGATTCTTAGTTTATCTGTACAGTTGCAGCAGAGGCCTGATTTGAAATAGGTGGCAGTTTAAACATTAATTTCTAAAATGTGGCCTGAAGGTAGGATAACCAGCTGACTGCTTTGCCCATTCCTTTCCCCTTCTTAACACTTGAAAGTCTGGCTAGAAACCCAGGATGTGAAAAGGCCACATAAAGAAAATTCAAGGATTCCAGTTAATCATATTTCATTAATGAGCCGTCGGACAAGTATTCTACCTACTGTGTTTCCCCGAAAATAAGACCTAGCCGGACCATCAGCTCTAATGCATCTTTTGGAGCAAAAATTAATGTAAGATCCGGTATTATATTATTAACCAGGTCTTACAGTAAAATAAGACCGGGTCTTATATTAATTTTTGCTCCAAAAGATGCATTAGAGTTGATGGTCCGGCTAGGTCTTGTTTTCGGGGAAACGGGGTAATCTTACTTGCCATGAGTGCTCAAGAGTCAGAATCTCCAAGGTAACCAGAAGTCAGAACATGGGAGGCTTTTTAGATTAGACTTTAACTCTCATAGCTTCACATGTTAATTCCATTAATCCTCACAGCCACCCTATGAGGTAGTGTTACTGTTAAATCCATTTTACAGCTGATGAAATGGAGACTCAGAGAGGTTCAGGGATTTGCCCAAGGTGATGCAGCTAGTTAAGCAGTTGTGGAGAAAGAATTCAAATCCAAGCAGTTGTGGAGTAAGAATTCAAATCCACGTTGGTTTTAACCACTGCTCTTGTGAGTTTAGATATTTGATACACTTTGAGTAGTGCTTCCAGAGTCACTCCTGAGTGTACTTAACTTTTTAGGCTCTCTTCAGTTCTCTGGTGTAACTTCTTAGTCATTTTGTTCTTACAGAACTTGTGATATTGAAAAATGTTTGTGTTATACCTAAAATAATTTAAAAAACTAATTCTATAACTTACGTTGAAGCTTTTATCATAAATTTACATAGTTGAAAAAGATGTAATTTCTGATATAAACATTGGTATTTAAAAATAAAGTTATACGGAAAAAGCAGAGAACCCTATGATTTCACTGATATGTGGTATATAAACCAAAAACAACAAAAGAACTAGACAAACAAATAAACAAAAACTCATAAGACACAGACAATAGTTTAGTGGTTACCAGAGGGTAAGGGGGTGGGGGGTGGAAGATGAGGGTAAGGGGGATCAAATATATGGTGATGGAAGGAGAACTGACTCTGGGTGGTGAACACACAATGGGATTTATAGACGATGTAATACAGAATTGTACACCTGAAATCTATGTAATTTTGCTAACAATTGTCACCCTAATAAATTTTTAAAAAAGTTATTATGTGTCTTTACTGTATCTAGTGGAATGTAATAATACCAGTGAGTTGATGTCCACTGTGATCCGGTTAAATATAAGTAAATGATTCAAATTTAAGTTACTTTTTCTCCTTGAAAAACTGTGTGTTAACATTTCCACCATAAAATGTTATCCTCATCAGTAAGTTTTTGTGCTTGAAGGTCTTATCCTCTTGTTCTTCGCAACATATTTAAGTTGAAATTTAATTTGCCATGACCCTACGGCACCAAATGTTCAAGTCTTAAAATTGAGTTGACCCAAATAGCAAATTATACACATTGATACTTGGAGTGAAATTTTAATGGAAATTCCCCCTATTAGGTGGGGGATAACATGGTCTCAAAGGAGGTTTTGTGGACCACTGTTTCAAACTGTCCTCTTGTTTGGTTTCCTAAAGATTTTAAAATATAGGTTAAATATATTTAAAGGTTTTTAAATACAGCAGACCAAACTCATTCAACAGGATGGGTGAGAGATGCCTTCTATACAGAATGAGAAGGGAAGATGGGGATGGAGAACAGGCTTGACACACTGATGGCAGGTGTGCACAGACACAGCAGTTTTAGGAAAGTGCTTGGAGTGCTTTAGACTTGGAGGCGCTAGAAAGCAGTTCTTGAACTCATGCCCACACGCTCCTTGGGAAGTCGGGCGTCCTTGCATAGGTCCCTCAGATAGACTGCTGCTTAAGAACTCGAATGGTGTGCTGAAAACGACACCACAGGATGTTCCCTTTCACTCTCACAGCAAATGCATAAAAGGCATCTGTAAGGGTATAGTGTATTCTTTTTGTGGAATGCTTTGTAGCAGTAAACAAGTTGTAAAATGACAGCGTCCTAATTCTGAACAGAGTAATACTCTGTTCATGGATATATATATATATATATATAGAATGTATAGAAAAAAACCATTTAAATTCATTGTGGTGGAGAGGGTAGTGAAATGGAGGGGTTAACGCATAAAAATAAGGCAAATGAAGATTGTGCATTTTAAAAAGATGTTAAATATCAATTCAAGATGGTAAACATAAATGTTAAATTCTTAGTACTTGGTATTTTTTAATTTCCCTAAAGTGTGTGTGTGAAACTAAAATGTTTCTATGAGAAGAACATTTTGACTAACTTGGTAGTGAAAGGATGGAAAGTATTAAATAAAAGGCAAAGTACCAGTGAGCTGTCAAACTCAAATTATGAATGCCATCTAAAGTAGGTTTATAAAACCAATTTCTGCCATCAAACACCTGTGTCATTTTATATATTTATTTCAACACCCCTGAGATCCTGTATGGTTCTCAGCCAGGACCATGATTGGCATTCCCTGGGGATAGGTTAGGTGAAGTGTCCAAATCTAAGCCTTTGGCTTTATTAAGTATGTTTGCCTACGTTTCCTAGATGCTAAGCTTCTCCAGAGCTCTTTAAAATAAACATTTTCCTTTCAAATTGTCTGTTAACAGACCCAAACACCAGATCATTCATAATTTTTATTCAAGCAGCAATACATTTAGGAGCTGAAATGATTGTTATAACCATTTCTTGATTTAAAAAATTAAATACCTATTAAATATTTCCCCCAATAGTGAGCATTTACTTTTGATTGCAGAACTTGAATAGCTCTTGAAATGACGCTTTTCCTTTGGTCATCACTTGATTAGAAAAACACTCGTCCCAGTTCAAACATTACCTTAGGGTGACAAAAAGTGAGAATTATTAATTTCAAGGCAAATCATTGGTACAAACTAAAATGACTCTTGTAAGGTTGTGAATAATTAATTCTGAAGTAAGAGTAAGTACTTGTCTTTCCTAGATGGCAAGCTGCAGGTGTGAAGCACAGGTACTTGCTGTTGGGCTGTACATTGTAAATTTACAGCCAAAACTTGAAGTGCGTCTTTAAAAATGTGGAACTTTTTGAAAAAGCACAACACATTTTCAAAATACTATCATAGTCACTTGAAACTTAACCTCGCTTCCAGATAGACATAGTAACTGGCACAAAGTCATGCTTTCCCCCCTATCATGTTCTCTGTCAAGTGGTCGTTTTCCTTAAAAAGTGGCTCACCTCTATGGTGATGAGAATGACGATCATCCACTCCAGACGCAGCGCCCTCTTCTCTGTCAGGTGATTCCGCATCAGATCTGTTAGCTCCATGCAGTGCTGAAGTTTTTCATTCATGACCTGCGTAGGGAAAATACTAGAAAGTATCCTGTATTTATACTTAAACAAAGAAGTAACAGGATTGCATGCTTCAAAATTCTAAAGGTTTGAAATACGTACACAGTGAAAAATCATCCCTTCAATTCTTGCTCCCCAGTCCTCTCCCCAAAGGCAAACCGCCAATGTTCTGTCTTGTGAATTCATTTAGACATTCTGTGGTGCCCAGATCTAACTGCTAGAAATACTTTGCATACCGAGGCTCTTGTAAGATTTGGATGGAAGGTCTAAAAATAAAGCGTATGAATTCCAGTTTTTGGTGGTTGCCCTTGGATTTTTTAGCAGTTAAGAATGGCAATGGCCTGAAGATGGTAAAAACAGTGATTACCTTCTGCTAAAACTTCAAATCTCACTGTCAACCCCAAACGTTAAGACGGCCTGCTGCACACTCACCACTAGATGGCACTGCTTTCAGCGCTGACCTGCTGAGGTTCTGCTGGCTGATGGCGCCCTCACAAACTGGTTGAGGGGTTCGTAGAACACAGAATCTTTGAATTTAAGATTTGGATGTGACCACTGGCAAGTTTATACTTCCTTAATCTCTCTGCATCTCACTTTTGGAAATTGGAAAGTCTGGGAACAAATTTTAGAATTTGATTCCTCTTGATTACTTAGGGGGTATGCTGAGGGTGCGGTTTGGTCAGTGGAAATTGAAGACATCACAGATGCATGTTTGGGATTTGAAATGTATTAGTGCACCATATTCATTATGATTTTGCAGAGCACTAAACAGCCTCACTAATAAGAGAACACAAGGAACCACACTGATGGTGTATATTTGCCCATGTTTCCAGACATCACCCTGTAGTTGCTCATGTATAAATGTTTAGAACAACGCCTTTCTGTTCTTCCTCTCTTTCTTCCTCTTCCTATTTCTGTTGGCTGCGTGATATTGGTCTATAAACGTGCTCATCTTGAAGCTTGCTTCTCTTCAAATACCCAACCCTCTTCCCTTTTCTTTCAACTTTAACTAAAGAACTGATGTTTTCTTCCTCTACTTTCTCATCCTCCAACTTACGCCTTAGCATTGAGAAGTTGTACCCTGTCTCCCTGAAAATAAGACCGGGTCATATTAATTTTTGCTCCAAAAGACGCAGTAGGCCTTATGTTCGGGGGATGTCATCCTGAAAAATCATGCTAAGGCTTATTTTCGGGAGAACACGATATATTATGACCACAACTCCTCCGAAACTTCCCAATGTCTCCTAACAGTAAATGTAACTTCTTTTAGATTCTAAACCTCAGTTACCTCAAGCATTTGACAACACTAAGAAATGCAGGCTTCCTTTAGCTTTCCCCTCCCGAAGAACTAAGTTCTGACCAGCATTCTGACCTCATCTTGCCTTTAGGTGACATTTCCCGAAGTCTTCATCTTGTCCCAGTCCTCTAGCTCTGTACTCCTTACATGACCTTACCCACTTTGGTTTGTGTAGGCGCTTCCTAAACTTCAGTCATTTCCATCTCACCGTCACTATTTCTGTGATATAAATGTGCCAACTATACTACTTAAATTCCAAAAGATTTCACTTAGAAATGTTTGTTTGAAAAAGAAACCCACTGCCACAAATGGAAAACCAGCATGATGTGAACTAGTGTTGCCTACAGAAGCTGATCCTGACAACTGTGAAAGTGGGAGATGAGCCCACAACAGAGCCACTAAAACCAAACCAAGCCTTTCTCCACAATGAACAAATGTTACTTGCTTCAATGCTTAAATGCTACTTGCGGGTCCCTGTGCTACCTAGGTTCATTTCTTGTACAAGTATATGTATCTCACCTTTTGGGAAAGACTGCTTTAAACTATTTCCTGATGAATCCCACATAACAAATGCTTCCTCCTGATTTCTCCTCTGCCTGAATTTCTAACTACCCATAAAATACGGGTTTCCTGCCAGCACCTCAAAATTTAGCATCTCTCAAACTAAAACTGACATCATGCTCAAGTCTTTCCCTCTTGGGTTTCCCATCTCAAATCAGGTCACTATCTTCTCAGTCACCCAAGATAGAAACCTTTGAGCTTTAATCCCCACTCCCTACAGTAATCCTTGGCTGTAAGAGCCTTGAATCTGCCACCTGCTTATCTTGTCTTACTACTACCTGGTAAGCCTTCATCAACTATTCATTATCTAACAAAAATGGTCTTTTTTTCATACCCTGCCATCAGAGTTAATGTCACTCTCCTGTTGAAAAGCTTTAAACATGTTACCATTGCCTTCTCCATAACATAAAACAACTCCAGATCGTTTAGTCCAATCACACTTGTGATGGTGGCATGCCCTTCAATCTGGAAGGCACAGTCTTTGTGAAATCTTTCCAACTTCCTGCCCCTTCCCCTCAGTACTCCCACAGCACTTTGTTTCCTGATTTTAGCACTTACTTCATTCTGTCTCCTAGTCATCTGCTGTCCGCCCAGAACCCTTCCCTCCTGCCCCCCTTCTTTGAGGGAGTTACTCTCACTATTTCCAACCGCACGATGCTGTCAGTACAACACCCAGTGGACAGCCTCCCCACCCCTGCTCTGAAAAGCTCAAGAGTAGCCGGGCTTGGTATGAGACCCATGCTTGGCCAACCATGATGCCCAGTTCCCTCCTCACACGGTTGCCCAAAGCTTAGACCCATGTCCCAATTCTCTGAAGTTGCCAAGCAGAGTGAAACGTAAGCTCCCCACACCTCTTTCTCCCCATGTCAGAGAATGCCACTGAGAAAGAAAGAAGGGGGCCAAACGTACAAGAAGCTGAGAACAGAAACAGTCCTAAGACCTGTTTGGGTCTGTGCAGCAGACGTTCCTATTCCCGCACTCCACATGGGAGCACGTACATGGTGATAAATAAGAAAGATCATTTAAATTGTTTTTCTGTCGTGTGCAAGCAAGAAGAGGCCCCACTAATGCATGCCTCCTATTTTCACTTAGCTATGGCGGCATGCGTGTTACATGCACACAGAGGAGGGAGCAGGAAAAAATGGACATGTCACAGAGGTGGTAAATGTGAAGTAGGTGCTAACTAGGCAAGAAGAAAATTTGGGGCACTGTGGGCAGGGGTCCAAGGGGAGGACATTTCAAGCAGAGGAAACAGCACAGGGGCAAGTATAGCTAGAGTGAAAAACTTGAATGGAAGTGCTTGGAAGTGAGGTTAAAAAAGGAAATACCAAACTAGGTGAGACATACTTGAGACCCTAAGTGGTAGGCAGAATAATCGTTCCCCCCAAAATATTCCCATCCTAATCCTTGGGACCTGTGAATATGACATTGGCAAAAGAGGATTAAGACTGCACAGGACTGAAGGTCAATAATCAGCTGATCTTAAGGAGATAATCCCAGGTCATCTGAGTGGGCCCAGTGGAATCACAAGGGTCCTTAAAAGTGGAAATTACAGGCAGAAGAGTTCAGTAACTGAGGAGGACTCAGTTGGCTTTGCTAGATGGAAGAAAGTGCTATGAACCAAGGAACGTGGGTGGCGTCTAGGAGCTGGAAAAGGCAAGGAAATGCATCCTACCCAGAAAGTCCAAAAAGAAAGGCAGCCCTGGTAACACCTTGAGTTTAGCCCGGTGACTCCCATGTCAGATTTCTGACCTGAATAACAAAGTATGTTGTGTTAAGCTGGGTTGTGGTCATTTGTTAACAGCAGCCATGGAAAACTACATCCTGCTATAATGGAGTTTTATTCTTCATGAAATGGGGAGTCCTTTGGTCTTCAAATAGTTAATATTTACTGTGCTGGGCAGAGGAGATGGATTGGTGAATAAAACACATGTCTGCCTTCTTGCTCAAGGGTTCAGTCTAGAGGCTGGGAGATGGTGAAGCAGGTATTATTAGTCCAGGTGAGAGAAGAGGGTGAACTGCAGTGGGGATGCATGTTAGTCAGGGGGCTTGAAGGCAGGGACCAGTATGGTACCCTTCCCTGTTTCAGCGGCCCAGGGTCTATCACACAGCCTTTCAATAAATATTTGTCAATGAATGAAGGAGAAAAGGAAAAGACTGACTGACTGGATGTGGAGGTTGGAGTGGGAAGAGGAAAGCAGGGGGAGTATCCCGTTTCCGGCAGACTGATGAGATGGGTGAGGGTAGGTGGTCAGTCCTGCCATTAACCAAAATAAAGAACAGAGAAGATTCAACATTTCCTGGGAGGATATAGTGAATTTCATTTTGAAATCTTAATCATTGTCTAATACTACAAATATATACTGAGCACATACGCTATGTGAGGTCAGTGCCAAGAAATGGGAATGTAGCAGGGAAGAAAATAATCATGGTCTCTGATCTCACGCAGCCTACGTTCTCGTGGCCAGTGACACGCACAATTCTAAAAAGGACGCTGTGAGCTATGACAATGTGGAAGTCTGTGAAGTTTAGTAGGCGCGTGGAAGCACCAGGAAGGCAAACTTTGAGGTTAGAGTTGAAATTAATCAGGAAAAGGTGGGAGTAGAAGTCATGAAAAAGGACACGATTGCTCATGGAGTGGGCAGCACGAGGAGAGAAGAATCAATGACGGCGTCGTGGAGGACAGCCACCTGAGAAAATGGAGCGAGGGGCCCACTGTTCACTGGTTTCTGTCCCTACTACACTTGTTTAACTGCTCTGATCTTCAGCGATCTCTTAGTTACCAAAGGAAACGACTTGACCTCCATCCTCAAATTTTTGGACTGCTTTTTCAGCACATCTCACACCTAATCACACTCTTTCTCAAGACTTTCCTCTAGGGAAAAAAACAACAAAATAAAATAAGAAACAACTTTCTCCTGGTACCACCACCACTCTTTCTTTGTTCTTTGTATATCTTCTTGTAAGACTGTAAAGCTTTTGAAGGTCAGGACCAGTTCTCATCGTTCGCTCCCATTACCCAGACTGCTGGCATTGCGTTGAGCACGGTGAGGGAGGCTAAATTCTTTTAACTCCTTGTAAATGATCCTCATGAAATCCAACTAGTCTTACCTCCCTTTGGGATGCTAAGAAAATCTCTGAGAAATGTAGTTTGGGAACTTTTCGGTATGCTTCATAAAAGTCATGTGAAAGATTTCCCATCAGAGAGATGTCTCAGAGAGAGACCGGGGAATGAAATGAAGGACATTTAGTTGTAGTGACTGAATCAAACCAAGGAGATGACCGTGGTAAAGAAAACAGGGCACCTCTGATATTGGGAAGCCAAAGACAACTGAATGTGAGGCGAGTTCCGTGAAATCTGTTAGTGACCAAAGGAATTTTGATGAACAAAAGTTTTAATTGTCATGTAAGTTTTCAGAAACAAAATATCCAAACCGGTACATAAAGTCAAATGTAGTTCAAACCTACGTGGCCATGTGCTCAGCAGGCATTTACCTACTATAGGTTCCGATGCACGTATCTTGCCTTAAGGACCCACAAGCCGAACCATCCCTGTCTCTGGTGTAGCCATCATATATTTAGGGGAAAAGCATCGCTTTTGCTGCTGTTTTAAGGAAGGAGAATCCCACAAGTGTAGCTCTAATTTCACTGAGTCTCTTTTCCCCTTAATACATTGCTACTTCTACTTTTTAACTATCTTGTCCCAGTTCCTAACACAGAATGCAATAAGGATATGGTGGCAATGTGTGTAATTTATGCAGATAATTTAAATGAACCTTGAAGTTAGCTCCTAAAGGAAAATTAAAATGGATTTTCAGGAATACTGGTATTATGGAATGGGGCTTTGCTCCTATATTTTCTTCCTGAAGTTTTATAATTTTAGCTTTTATATTAGGTATCTGATTTCATTTTAAAATGGTCTGAAGTAAAGGGTAAACTTCATTTTTTTTTTACATATGGCTATCAAATTGTTCTAGCACCATTTCTTGAAAAGACTGTCCTCTTGTTACTGAATTAATTTACACTTGTCAAAAATCAACTGCCTTATGTATACAAGTCTCTTTCTAGACTCTGCACTGTGTTCCACTAATCTATGCCTATTCTCATGCCATGTAATTCAACTGTCTTGATTACTGTAGTTTGATTTACTGCAAGTCTTAAAAATCTGATAATAAAATTCCTCCAACTTTGTACTCTTCTCAAAACAGCTTTGGCTAGTCTAGGTCCCTTGCATGCCATTTTAAAAATCAGCTTCTTAGTTATAAAATAAAAAAGCCTGCTGGGATTCTGATTTGGATTGAGTTGAATCTATAGGTCAATTTCTGGGAGAAGTAACATCTTAATACTGAATCTTGTATCCTACCAATGTGGTATTATGTCTTCATTTATTTAGTTTTGCAGCAATATTTTCTAGTTTTCAGGATACAAGTCTTATAGCAAAAAAAAAAAAATATTCCTAAGTAATCTAAGTTTTTGATGCTATTGTAAGTGGCATTTTAAAAATTTACTTTTCGGGCCAGCCCAGTGGCTCAGGCAGTTGGAGCTCTGTGCTCCTAACTCCAAAGGCTGCCGGTTCGATTCCCACATGGGTCAGTGGGCTCTCAACCACAAGGTTGCCAGTTCAACTCCTCAAGGGTCCCGCAAGGGATGGTGGCCACTACCTCCTGCAACTAAGATTGAACTCGGCACCTTGAGCTGAGCTGCCTCCCGGATGGCTCAGTTAGTTGGAGCGCGGGCTCTCATCCACAAAGTTGCCAGTTCCATTACTCGACTCCCGCAAGAGATGGTGGGCAGTGCCCCCTGCAACTAAAGATTGAACATAGCACCTTGAGCTGAGCTGCCACTGAGCTCCCGGATGGCTCAATTGGTTGGATCGTGTCCTCTCAAACACAAGGTTTCGGTTCGACTCCCGCAAGGGATAGTGGGCTGTGCCCCCCCTGCAACTAGCAATGGTGACTGGACCTGGAGCTGAGCTGCGCCCTCCACAACTAAGACTGAAAGGACAACAACTTGAAGCTGAACAGCACCCTCCACAACTAAGACTGAAAGGACAATAACTTGACTTGGAAAAAAGTCCTGGAAGTACACACTGTTCCCCAATCAAGTCCTGGTCCCCTTCCCCAATAAAATCTTTAAAAAAAATTGCTTTCCTATTGTTCATTGATAAAGAAAAATAATTTTTTGTACATTGACTTAGCATCTTGCAACTTTAATAAATTTCCTTACTGGCTTCAGTAGCTTGTTTGTAGATTCTTTAGGATATTCTACATACAAGATGTTGTCTGTGAATAAATTTAGTTTTACTTCTTCCCACAGGAGATTTTATTTTATTTTTTATTTTTTTAAATTTTAATTTATTAGTTTCAGGTGCACAAGACAAGGTAATACTTAGATGTTCATCATTTATATCCCTCACACTGTGAACCCCCTCCCCCCATCCACTATCCCTCCAACCTCGCACCGAGCCATCACATTATATATATAAAATTATAGTTGGCATTCATTAATGTTTAGCTTCTGGTGTACAATGCCATGATCAGGCATCCACAGTATCCCTGAGGTGGTCTCCCAAATAGGACACATGTCCATTGGATACCCAACAAAATCTTTACAACATTATTGAATACGTTCCCCAAATTAATTACCAGCTGCTTCCTAATCCCCTCACCTTTCCCCTTATCCCCACCCCCCCCCCCGCCCATCTAACAACTCTCGGTTTTTTCCTTTTTGTCCCCCAAACTGTTTCTGATTAGTTCATTCACTTATTCTTTTCTTTAGATTCCGCATATAAGTGAGATTATATGGTACTTGTCTTTCTCTTTCTGACTTATTTCACTTAACATAATGTTCTCTAGATCCATCCATGTTGTTGCAAATGATAAGATTTCTTTCTTCTTTATGGCTGCGTAATACTCCATTGTATAAATGTACCACAGCTTCTTAATCCAGTCATCTACCGATGGGCATTTCGGTTGTTTCCATATCTTGGCTATTGTGTAAAGTGCTGCAATAAGCATAGGAGTGCACACAGCTTTTTGAATTGGAGTTTTGGATTTCTCCGGGTAGATGCCTAGGAGTGGAATTACTGGATCATAGGGTAGTTCCATTTTCAGATTCCTGAGATACCTCCATACTGTTTTCCATAGTGGCTGCACTAATCTGCAATCCCACCAACAGTGCACTAGCGTTCCCTTTTCTCCACATCCGCGCCAGCACTTGTTGTTTGTTGATTTATTGATGATAGCCATTTTGACTGGGCCCACAGGAGATTTTAAATCTTGGGGCTACAGACAAAGCCACACACAGGGACTGGTGCTGAGTCTACCTGGCATTGCACAGGGCTTTCTCCACAGGTCTAGGGTGCCAGAGACAAGGTCAGCATAAGATTCTTCCAACTGCTAATGTGTAACAGAGGCATAAGGTCAATCCCCTTATGAAGGGACTCAACCTCAAACTGGCCTTGACACTGGATAAAGAGTATACTCAGCATACTACAGGAAGAAGGTAGAGGGGCTTACACAGCCATATTGTTCTCAGATATCCTTATGCTTGCATGTGATCTTAGCCATGAAATAGCTGACCGTTTGGCTGTCAAGGTATTCTTTACTAAAAGAGGTGTCCTCAGTTGACCTGTTGTCAATAGTTCCATCTTGAACAGCAAGGGCTGACAGATAAAAAAGGCCACCTCCCAGGTCAAAGATCAGAACATTTCTTTTGACATCAACCTTGTCCAGGCCAAGTGGCACTGGAAGTTGGCTCACCGACAATTATGAACACAGTGAGACTAGCAGTGGTGGCAGTGCCTTTGGTGGACTGAAGCTGGAGATCATTAAAGTGATAGGAGGGTGAGTGTGATGTGTGTCACAGTGATTGCAAAGTAGGCTTCTAAAATTTTCTCCACGGTTTTCAAGACCTGAAGTCTGTGGTAGGCAGATTTCTAAGATGCCACCCAAAACATTCTGCTCCTGGTATTCACTCTTGTGTAATCCCTTCCCTTGGACTGTGGGCTGGGACTAGTGACTTGTTGCTAACAAAAAGAATATAGCAAAGGGGTGGGATGTCACTACTGCTGTGATTAGGTTACAACATTGTGACTCCATCTTTCTAGCCCTCTATCAAGAGGCCTATGGGGCACGGAACCGAGGGAGGCATCTGGCCAAGAGTGTGGGAGGAACTGAATCTAGCCAACCAACCATACGAGTGAACTAAGAAGTGAACCTTTCCCAGCTGATCCTTGAGAGATGACTGCAGCCTTGTGAGAAAACCAGAGGATCTGGCTAAGCTGCACCTGGATTCCATTTTTTTTTTTAACTTTTTTATTTATTTAAGTGTGTTTTTCCAGGACCCATCAGCTCCAAGTGTAGTTGTTTCAATCTAGTTGTGGAGGGCGCAGCTCACAGTGGCCCATGTGGGGATCGAACCAGCAACCTTGTTGTTAAAAGCACCGCGCTCTAACCAACTGAGGTAGCCGCTGCTCCTGCACCTGGATTCCTGACCCACAAAAATGGAGCTAATAAGTGTTATTTTAAGCCACTACATTTTGGAGCAATTTATTTCACAGCAATAGCTAACTAATACAACAGGAGATAGCTCCTCTGTTTAAGGTTTCAGTATCCCCCCCTTTTACTTGGATCTTCAGCCTGTGTACCCAGTCCAATGCTTTTCATGTCTAATCAGACAACAGGATTGTCAAATCTGTGTCTAATTGGACATTTAAGTATCTAAAATTGTGTTGAAGAAGTCCACTGAAATTTGATCTTATAGTATCACGGATCATAAACATAACACATTAAGCAATGAGGTAAGCTGGAGGTATTATAATTCGCTGGAGGGGATGAGAAAAGATAATCAATAGACACAAACATGGAAGACAAATCAGATGTTGAAATTATCTGACAAGGATTTAAAGCGGCCATCACAAAAATGCTTTAAAAAGCAATCATGAACATGCTTTAAAGTTTAAACAAATGAAAACAAAAACAAAATCTCAGCAAAGAAATAGAAAACAAAGAATCATGTGGAAATTTTAGAATTGAAAAATACAATAAACAAAATAAAAACTCAGTGACGGGCTCAACAGTAGAATGAAGGTAACAAGAGGAAATAACCAGTAAACTTGAAGATAGAACAATAGAAATTACCTAATATGAACAACAGAAAAACCAGACTATAAAAAAAGTGAACAGAGCCTCAAAGACTTATGGAAGTGTAAGAAAATACCTGACATTCATGTCATAGGATGATAGATTTCTTATCAGAAACCATGGAGTCCAGAAGAAAGTGGTATAGCATTTTTTAAGTGCTGAAAGAAAAGATTGTCAACTCAGAATCCTATATCTAGTGAAAATATCCTTCAGGAATGAAGGGGAAAACTAGACATTCTCAGATGAAGGAAAATTGAGAGAATGTGTTTCCACAGACTTACTCTAAAAGAATGGCTAAAGAATATTCAGAAGAAAGGAAAGGAAACAAAAAAAGAAGAAATTTTGGAACATCATGAAGAAAGAAAAAAGACAAATATGGGTAAATAGAATTTCCTCTCCTCTTTCCTAAATTATATTTGATGGTTGAAGCAAAAATTATAACACTGATGAAGTTCTCAATCATTATGACAATTTTATGGTAAATGCCAGAACGTAAAGGGATATAAAGGGAAGTAAGGTTTCTACACCTGATTTAATCCGGTAAAATGTCGAAACCAGCAGACTGTGTTAAGCTGTGTATGTACAAATGTAATACCTAGAGCAACCACTAAATGTCTCTGTAAAGAGATATACTCAAAAACAATATAGGTAAAATCAAATGGAATTCCAAAAAATGTTTGTACCCCACAGGAAGGCAGAGACTGATACATGCTACAGCTTGGATGGACCTCAAGGCATTGTGCCCAATGAAAAACCCCATTTTAAAAGTCACATACTGTAAGATATTATTTATATAAAATTCTCCCAATGACAACATGATTGGGATAGAGACTAGATGACTCATGGCCAGGGGTTAGGGATGGTGAGGGTGGGGAAGTTGGTTTGACTCGAAAGGGGCAGAACATGGGAGGATCTTTGTGGTGACAGACAGTTCTGCATCTCGACAGCGTGGTTACACTGATCTACACGTGACAAAATGCCACAAAACTATGCACACCATTGTACTAACGTCCATTCTGTGTTCTACCCTCTTTCCCCATGTGGTTTACATCCATCATGGTCTCATCCACCCACTTCCATCACTGTTCTCAACTTTTCCTCTTCTCAACTTTTCCTCTATACTGCTCAGTGCCTGCATGACAGTGCTAAATGGATGTCTTTTTGCTCCTCTACTCTCAACATATCTTAAATTTAAGTCCTCATCCCCACCTGTTCCCACCTCTCTATGTTTTGCCATCTTTCTACCCGCCACCCTCAGGCAAACACCAGTCATCCTTACCTTCCCCTCCCCCTGGCCTCCCATTGCCAAGTACTTGATTTGTTTTAGAGGAGTCTTTCTTAAATTAATTTCTATTTTTGCTGTCACCATTACAGTTCCAGACCCCAGGAACTCTAGTTTAAAACTTGATGAGAAATTCCTAATGGGCCATTGGGCCTCCAAACTCTCACCAATCTTATCCAGTCTCTGTACAGCAAGTATCAGAGTATCCTTTGATGCAATAAGTTGAAAGTTATATACAGGACAAGAAGGGAAAGGGGGAATATAGAGATCCGAATAGAAGTCAAGTAAGACATTTTTTCCAAAGGCAGTGAAATACATTTACCTAATTTAAAATTTCTCTTCACATAGTTATACAAATTTTAGTCAACAATGAGTCTTTCTCAGTAAAAGTGCAAAATACATACCTTAACTCTACGAGTAATGCTTAGGAACTGACAAGTTTTATCATAAAGTTCTTCCAGGTTTTCTCTGTCCCAGTAGAAATCAGGAGTAATCAAGAAATCCGAACTCAAGTTTATATGGTGTCTTAAAAAAAGGAAAATGATAACTTTTTATTTCTATCTTGAATTAAAAATCATGGTCTCTATTATATTTTTTATTTACATGGTGCTTTATGACAATGTTTTTTAATGCTGACCTTTAATACTTTTGAGAAACACATAACTAAGAAATTGATAAGAATTAAAAAATTTGCAACCGATTAATTCAATCTTTAATATTAATATCATTTATAAAGTAATTTAAAAACAAAATGAGAGGGTTTTTTTTTCCAATTTCTAAACTTTTTCATTAAAACTTTTTACAATATACACAAACATTTTCTTGTGGACAGGTAGCCACATAGCTCAAAAAGGAAAAGAAAAAGGTAAAACTTGACCAATCTTATTCCTATTCTTAATCCCATTTTCCCTTTCTCCTACCCCCTATAGGTAACCAATGTTAGTTTTCTCTGTATCCTTTCAGTGTTTATGCAAATGATGGACAAGCAGATAGATACACATATAAATATACACCCATATAACTCTCTCTTTATTTTATATCTTTTTTGTACATAAGAGGTCTAACCTTACTTTTAAGTGAACACGTAAGTTGTAGAAGTAACATAGCTGTTCACTATAAAATAAGAAAATACACTAGAGAAGTTTTAAGAAAACAGTGGTGGGCCCTTTTATTTTAACATGCCTCAAATCCTTTAGGCCCTGCAAACACTTTGCTGTATCCTTCCAGATCTTTTTCTATGCATACATGAGTGTGTGTGTGTACATGCACATATGTGTGGTATGTACACATATCAAGATAAATAGGAATATTTATTTTTGTTTGCTTACACAAGTGCGATCATACAGTATATAATTTAGGTTTATTTTTTCACATAACGTGCCATGTTTCCATTCATAGATTTACCACATTTCTTTTAATAACATAAGCCCTTTTATTGTAAAGAGAAGATTAAGAATAGTAAGAATTGACTGTAGCCATACCACTCCGAACGTGCCTAATCTCATCTGATCTCGGAAGAATAGTAAGACTCTATACAGAGATTATTCACAAACCTAAGTATATTCAGTCTTAACTTCTGAGTTTTGACGTTATGATTTGCTGTATGAAATTCTGCTTGCATTGCCGAGAGAGATGTGAAGAATCTTTCTACCTCACTTAGAGAATTCAAGGCTTTAGATGTGCTGTGGGGTGCTCCTGATAAAGGGGGTTTTAATTTTTGTTGGTACTTTGAATTAGGGCTTCTGAACTATGAGAAACGCACAGAGGATGAAACACTGGACCACTTATCCTCTCCAGGCCAAGTATACCGTGTTTCCCCAAAAATAAGACCTATCCTGAAAATAAGCCCCAGTTAAGATCGTCAGCCAGACGGACGCATTTAGTACGTTATGATGATGTTCCAGAAGAAGATGGCAGACTATATTTGAATAAATGTAGATTGTTGTACATGAAAAAATAAGGCAGCCCCTGAAAATATGCTCTAATGCATCTTTTGGAGCAAAAATTAATATAAGACCTGGTCTTATTTTTGGGGAAACACGGTACAAGGAGAATGTGGAAAAACAACTCGTAGATAAACTGCTTAACAACGAACTCTAGTAACTCATCCCATAGACTGGAGGGGACAAAACACTGAACTTGGCTGCCTAGTGAGAATAATGCCAAGATTCAAGATTTCATTCCATAAATCTCAGAAAAACTACAAGAATAAAGTAAACTGAAATTTTTTTGGACATTTATTTAAAATGATGCACCGTTATGTTTCATCAATTTGAAGACACAGTTCTTCCCATTTTACCATCTACGAAAATGGGAGGCATCTTTAAAATTTACGATGTCTTACAGGTGGCAGTTGGGACTTAGTTGTCATTGCCTTCAACAATTTATTTCCCTTATGCTTTCCTTTTTATGTATGCCCAAGAGGGAATGTGATAGAATCTATATCCAAATAAGACTAAAAGAGCTATTTCGGCAAGTGCAAAAAGTAAATTCTCAGATCAAGTATCTAGTCTAACTGGCAGCATTTTCCCTCTCCTGTGGCATCTTACGGTGTCTGTCAATGAAATATGGTACATAACTTTTCTGTAGCAATTAGGTCTATTTAGCATTATGATGCAGTGAAAGATTTTTACTGAAAATTGCCATTATCCAAATTCTAGAATGTATCTTTCTACCTTCAAAGGACATTGACTATGCTCCCTGATGTAGGTTTAATGTAGATTAATTATGATCTCTTTTGCACGTGTAGAATTTCTCCCAGTATAGTCCTAATATAGCCCAACTGCTTGTAATGGGTAAGAGTTCTGCTTATAAAGAATGAAACCAAACCAGCTGCATGTCCCACAAAGGTGCAGATATTGGCTCTTTACTACAGAAATACAGAAATGTTTTCTTAAGATCATTAAATATATCAAATATTTTATATCACAGAGGAAATTCTACCTTAGGGCAAACAGTTCACCCATTTTCTGCATGATTTCTTCATGAGATAGTTTCACTTTCTTCCCAGCTTTTAAAGCCTATTTTGGAGGGAAATAAAATACATACATACATACATACGTACGTACATACATACACACATACATACATACACACATACATATATCTGATAAGTAATGGGTCCATAAAGCAAATTCTGAAGCAGCATAATTTTAATCTGATGCAAATGATATATCTTGGACGAATGTCTCCCAGTCATCTCATTCTGAGATAATCAATCAATTAAACTTATTAGGTAGGAATTTTATATTCCCTTTTTTCATTTCCCTTCTCACCAGCATTTTCTATGATGTACATTCCCAATCTCTTATTGAAAATTCAGGGCCTCTTTCCCTGAATATAATTAGATTACTCTTACACAGTAAAAAAAAATTAATTACAGTAAACATGATTTTTAATGTATTTTGAAATTTTGATATAACTTATAGGTATATTTCATGCCATTATTTATCTTATAATTTAGGAAAACGCTTTTTTTTAATCAAGAAAAGTGCTCATAATTTCCTTCCTTAGAAAGTAAACACTTCACTTTTTTTCTATAAATTCAGTTATATTAAAAATATTGCACCATCAGAGGAAAGTAATTTGAATTTTAAGTTTAAAAAAAACCAATATGAAGTTTCCTATTTCATCACTTTATATGTAATGGGGGACTCCTTTTTTCACTTAAATTCAGTATTGCTTTCTCAGTGTTTATTATGTTTTTATTGTACTCCTAAATATATTATTATAGTGGGAAATTTGTGTTTTTCCCAAATAGAAATCAATCCTTGAAAATGAGCATAAAATTGGTATAATTACCTCTGGAATTGACTGAATAGATTCAACAAATTTATCCAGTGATGCTTCCCAAATAGCCAGTTTCACTGGGGAAAAAAGTTCACAATGGAACATTGTTTATCACCATATTCATGTTTATACAAAATGCATCATTGCACAGTACCTGCCATTTCAACAATACTTTAAGAAGCAAATGTGCTAAAAATTTGGAACTGAAATTTAAGAATACTTCATTATTATAAAGGACAGCAGCACTACAGTGGAAAAAGAAGAAATGAAGTCAATTTCCAAGCCCTGTTGGCAGATTGAAGCTATATTTGGTAGAATTCCTGATTTTCTAATATTGCACCTTGGGAACCCAGGCAGTGTAAGGAACAGCCTGGATTGAAGGCTGCCTCATAGAGGGGGCAGGAACCCGGCTCTCCCCACCTGCCCTCACACTCTTCAAGGCTGACTACAGCTCAGAAGCCCCTGAGCCTCTGAGAGTGTGGTTGGACAGACCACTGCAGAAGCAGCCTAGTGTAGACTGATGCCAAAACATTCGTAGAGAACATCTACAGTTTTATACAGAGCCTGGATCTTTCAGAAAAAACCTAGAGACACTGTGACTCTCCCATTTCTGTGAAAAACTAGAGAATGTTTTTCTACACAGGGCTGGGCTTTCTGTGCCTGGATTAAAGACAACCTACGAATAATCACCACACAGAGAGGAGAGGAAAATAAAGGTAATAATAGTAATGATATAAAAAGTATTTTTTGGAGAGAGTAGGCTTTATCAATGCAATTAATAAAGAATGAGTAGCTTCAGACCAGATACTATATTTCATACTCTATTATATTTTTTTTCTCTTGGAGGGAAAGAAAAAAAGAATGTAGAACTTTGCTGGGTATTCTGTGAAAACATGTCAAAATCTTTACTAAATATTTAAACTTCCCTTCATGGAGTGAAAACTATGGAATACTTTCTCTGTTGAGTAGTACTGACTTACCTGAAAGGCAAAGAGCATTTGAAAAAGCAAATTTCTCTAGAATGGCATCATCTAAATCCAGCTCTGAATTTAACCTGATTTCCCCTCTGTGAAGTTTTGACTGCCCCCTGTGAAAAGGGAAAAAAAAAAGTGTTTTGTAAATCCTGAAAAGCACTTTAATTTTTTTTTGAAAAATGTAACCTTAACCAGAAACTAATACAAAAAATTTTTAAAAATTAAAAAAAAAAATAAAGAAAAAAATACATTATTACAGTAATTGACTCACATACACACACACACACAAGAAAATAGAAAAATGCCACCTTATAATCTTTATAGATCGTTTTGGAAATTTGTATTCAGAGTCTTATAAATGTTTTATATGTCCTTTGAGCCATGTCTAGAAATTTATCCTAAAGAAATAAAAGGTGCAAAGAAAAAATTGTATATAAAAACTTTTTAATGGTCAAATATTTACTAGTAAAAAAACAGGAAAGAAACTAAATGTTTAATAGAAGAACAGTTTATTTATAGCAATTCCATACAACAAAAATGAAAAAGCATGTTTTTGAAGGATACTTAATGGAAAGGGAAAAAAAATCATAATATGTTGCTAAGTGAAAAAATGTTGAATATAAAACTATATACACAGTGTAATCTAAAATTACAGGGATGTGGTGGGGGTGGGGAGGGAGATGGGAAGCTATGAAAAACTAAGGTATACGTGTAGAGAACTCCGGAAGGAAGTGGGGAGACAGGGAAAAGGAAGGAATTTGGGAATATAAACATCACAAGCAAATAGGAAAAGTATAGAGTAAACCTCCCCAAAAGACGTGAGGCAAGAAGAGATGGACAAAGCAGGGTGGACAAGGAGGCCTGACAGGAGGGCGGAGAGGCAGCATCTGCTCAGGTAGAGGGAAAAAAGAAGAGACAAGAGAGAGCAGCATTGACAAGATGTTTTATAAATGAGCCTAGCTCACGCATAGGGGGGCAGCAGATACCTGCAATCTTAGGCAGGACTCATGTAACAACCTCGTTGGTGGCTGCCAAGGTCTTTTTGAACGAAACCAAATCACTGAGTCTGGGGTCCAGGGTTAAGGACTTTACTCCTCCTTAGATAAAAGGTTGTGAGTGTGTGTGCGTGGGGGTGTGTTTCTGTGGGTGGGTGGAAGAGAGTACCAAGTCAGTAATAGTTTGATCTGGAAGGAGAGCACAAAAGAGGAATTTATGGGAATGATACCACAAGGCCAAATGCTTAATAATTAATAAAATTCTATTAGCGCCTCATTTGTTGTGTCTCTCAGGGTCACATCCTCATTTTCCACTGCAGCCACCATGGTGGGCCCAGGCCCTCACTCACTAGCCAGGAGCCCTTGGGCGACACAGAACATCTCTATCTCCTCTGAAAGTTAGTTAATTGCAATTACAGGTTTTTGTCAGGATTCAATGAAATGATGCATGAAAAGCAGTTAGAACAGTACCTGGCACAGGGAGAGTAATTTTGTTGGCTGTTATTACTTAGCTCTTACTCCATCTATTCTTTCCACAGCTAGTGTCTCTTCCAAATGTTATTAAAGCTCTCCTTTCATCACTTCTTTTCTTAATACGAAGATGTTGTCCTATTCCACTAGACACATAACTCCGCGAGGAAAAAGACCTTTCAATCTTCTTCCTACTGCCTTCTTTTTCTGCCCTAATATCTCTCTTCGGTTCCCCTTCGCTCAGGAAGGAATCCGCTAGTAGGTTGCCTACCCATATATCGTACCTGAAAATAGTGTGTCAGGACCCCACTTCTTGCAGGCACCCCGTTTCTACAGGTGGTTCTCTTAGACCATCCCTTCATTGTATTTCCTTGTTAAACCCAAAATCAATAGAGAAAAAAAGAGGGTTTACTTAAGAGAAAACTTTACTAGACCAATTGATTGGTTCATTCTGATGAAGGCATACTATTTTACTTGATTTAGGCTGCTTAGGAAAACTTACATTTTGGGGTTATACTGTCTATGTTTTAATTTATGGGTGGCCTGAGAAGGTAAAAAAATAATGTCTACCCACTTATAATTATTGTATTGTTTAGGCTTTGTATTTGTACCAATAACTTTTTTCTTAAAATTAGTTTCCAAATTCCTAAGTCATTTATCCCCTCTACTGTTTTACCTCATTATTCCAAATGCCACTTTCATAAATTTGACAAAATGTTGCTTACTCTGTTTTTATATAGTTAAGCTCTTCATTTTCCCAGTGTACCAATGCAATTTCATAGGGCTGAATTTCATGTTTTTCTAGAACTTGCATCACTTGCTTCATCTAGAAGAAAAGGAAGATCAACCTGATATTACACCTGACTCCTTCAGCGCAGAAGTATGTTACAGTGTTAATACATTTTCATTACATTTGATGACATTTCTTGTTAAGCTTTTAAGAAAAGAGCAATTTGATTTGTGATAGTAAACTCATCAGGAAGATATACTCATTTTGTCTTTATATTTGTAAAACACACGTTTTTACAAAGAAGAAAACAAGAATTATCATTATCCCACAACCCAAAGAAAACCACTAGTAAAATTATGGTTTGTATTCTTTAAATCTTTTAAAATATGTATAAGTAACATACTTCAAAAAATTTAAATGGGGCTGGCCCAGTGTGCTCCTAACACCGAGGTTGCTGGTTTGATTCCCACATGGGCCAGTGAGCTGCTTCCTCTATGGCTAAGATTGTGAACAACAGCTCTCCCTGGAGCTGGGCAGCCTTGTGCTGCTGCGCGGTCTTGCTGAGTGCTGCTGCGGGCTGCTGCGGGCTACTGTGAGCGGCCCGCGGCCAGTGTGAGAGGCCAGCAGCCATCATGGGCTGCCATCGGCTGCTGTGAGTGACCAGCAGGCAGCGTGAGCTGCTGTGGGCTACCATGTGCTGCCATGAGTGGCCAGTGTCCAACGTGAGTAGCCAGCAGCCATTGTGAGCAGGCAGCAGCCGGTGAGAGCTGCTGTGAGAGGCCGACCAAGGCCTGGCAACTGACTGCCTCAGCGGAGGGAGCGCAAGGCTCATAATACGCCAGGGAGCTAGACTGAAAAACAACGGATTGAACTGGAGTGGCGGGGGAAGCAGAAAGGGAAAATAAAATATTTAAACAAAAAGTGATAATCTCTCTGCTGTCCGGAACTCCTTCTCCCCAAAGGTAACCATTAAACATGGCACACAGCCTTCCAGACTTTTTTCTATGTGTGTATCTTCATTTATTTTGCTTATTATATGAAATGGGATCATACTGTGCATGTGAACATTTTCAAAGCTATTCTCCTTACTGCAGGAACCACAGTTTATTTAACTGTCCTAAATGTCCATCCATGGGAGATGATGTCTATAACCCACTGGTACAAGGTCAAAATGCACCATACTTATGTGTGTCACTTCATGACCTTGTGGGAATATTTCTTTAGGAATTGCTAGATAGTCACAAGTATGTAAAGCACAGGGAATATAATCACTATGCTGTACACCTGAAATTAATACAAAATAATATTGAATGTTAACTGTAATTGAAAAATTAAAAATGGGGGGAAAAGGTGAAGGGGAATAAGAAGTTCAAACAAATAAGTCATGGGGATATAATGTACAGCATGGGAAATATCGTTGATAATATTGTGATTGTGTGGTATGGTGTCAGACCGTTGCTGGGCTTATCATGGTGATCACTTCTTTAGGTATAGAAACGTTGAATAACTATGGTGTACACCTGAAACTGATATAATGTATGTTAGCTATACTGTTAAATAAAAATCTTTAAAAAAAAGACATGCACAATTATTATTTTAATAAATATTGCTAAACTGCCCTCCCAAATAGTTTTTTCCAATTTTAGAATCCAAACATTTATGAGAGCATTCTTTAAAAACTGGACATTATCAGCCTTTTACATCTTTGCCATTTCAAATAGCCTATTTGTATTACATTTTTTTCTTATATTTGTTGGTCATTTATATTTCCTTTAGGAAACCCTTTCCCCATCCCCACCACGGTGTGTGTGTGTGTGTATGTGTGTGTGTGAGTGTGTGTGTGTGTTTCCTCTTAGTAAAACTGGGATGGTATACGGTATATTTTTTTAACCAGCTCTGGTATTATATTGGTTATATTTTGTAACCTGCTCTTTAATTTAACTGTATTATATACATAGGCAATTTCCTAGAAATAGCTATTTTTCCACATGATTTTTGAGAGCTGTGGATTCTACTTTACGGGTATATTTAAACAAGCTTCCAACTATAATGTATTTTGGTTATTTCTCATTTCTGCTTTGTAAATAACACGTTGATGAACCTTTCTGGACATCATTCATCAGGCATAGCTACAATTATTTTCTTTAGAGAATTTTCTAGATGTAGAATTGCTGAGTTAAACATAAAGCTTTGATGAGTACTATCAAACTGCCTCTAAAAAGGTTGTATTAAATACATTCAGATTGGGATACGAAGAAATGAGTCCCTGTGAGTGATAAAGTTCTAGAAAACTGATCTAAAAATAAGACTCAGAGCAGCCAGCTCCCAGGGAACTGTGTACATTATCCATTTGGTAGATTGTCATGTATGAAATATATTTCCTTCCATCTATAGTGTAGCCAGGACTGTTCTGATTCTCCACAATTTAGTGTATGCTCAGAGAACAAAAAATGCAGGAAATTATAAGACAAAATAAACATTATTTTGGAAGATGAAACTGCTAGGATAAATATCACATAATACAAAGCAAATAAGTAGTAGATTATCTGTTAATTTATCTTCCAATGGCTCAGATTATTGAGTGCTAATTAACAACTTATTCTGAGAAAACCACATTTCTATACTTTTATACTTTAGTTACACTTACAGTTTTGTCTTTCACATTCCAGAACACAGCAGCTCCTTCCCTGATTTAAAGGAATAAAAGAATAAGCTAAGTTAAAGGTAGAATACATTCTTTTGGGCTATACATAAAGCCTTGCTTAGGGAACTTCTAGAATTCCAGAACGCAATTTAAAAAAAATATGATGTATTATTGATTGAACATTATGTTTCCCAGATGGATTTGCCAAAATAAGATGTATTTTTTTGAACTCTTGATAAAACCTGACCTCTCCAAAATTCATGACTTCTCTCATAATTTGCAGAACAAATAATTACTGTTAATACTACATAACTGTATCAGGTATCTATACTGTTTTATACCTGGTTCAATTCTGATATCAGGAATCAGAACAAGGAAAATTTTGAGACCTGTCTTAGCTCTCATTAGGCAGATTCTGCTGTAGGAGAAGAATAAAGAGGCATGCTTTTAACAGTTGTGGAATAAGGACACTGAGATAAATTAAAGCCTCAGATGGATAAAGGCACCGATAGGATACAGCCACACATCCCTACAGTGCTTACAATGAAACCACAGGAGGCCCTCTGAATCCAGTTCTGGCTTTGATAGAATTTAAAGCCTAAAAACTATAAATGAACTTGTTTTGATTTCTGAAGTTTGACGTGTTGAGCTGTTTCAGGTAGTAAATAAAAAAGGAGTACGGCTCTGGGCTGTTGCACTGGAGGAAGGAAAGGTGGAAATGAAAGAAAGATAAAAATATGTTGGTCCCATACTAGTCTTCAGACATTTCTTAAGCAATGTGCTTAGTATACTTGTATGTGTGGGTTTGTGCTTCGTATCTGGGATACAAAGATGAGCATGGTCTCGTTCCTATCCTCAAGGAACTCCCAGTCTAGAAAAGACTGATGATATCTAGACCTCCAATTACAATAGAGTGTGATCAATGCTGTAACAGAATTATGCAAAACATACTTGAATGTACATGGGAAGGACACAGTTCTTAAAGGAGCGGCAGAGCTAGTCAAAGGAGAGCCGAGAAGAGGCAACACAGCCGAGAACACAGCCTGGGCTGAGAGAAAAGGTGGGAGGGACAGGACTATGTCCAGAATAAACAGCCAGTAGTGTGAATGGCTGTGGATGGGAGGAAGTAGAGGGCAATCAGGTTAGAGGCAGGGAAGAGCCAACCCCGCAAGGAACTCTGTGCTGTGATGAGGAGTTTGGTCAATTTCCATAGACTTTTAGGCAGGAGAGTGTAGTGATCAGAATTACCTATGGAAAAATTATCCTGCCCATAATAGACAGACAGACTGGTGGTAGGGTGAGAAGACAGGCAGGAGACCAGGTAGCAAACTATTGCAATAGGCCAGCATCGGGTCTCAGGATATGGATTTAAAGCTACAGTCAGAGTATTAGTTCAGGGAACCATTTCTAGGCAGACAGGTCTCAGAAACTGAGCACCCTCCATCTAGAGCTGGGCGGTGCAGTATGGCACCCAGAAGCTTCGTGGGGCTACTGAGCACTGGGAAGATGCCTGGTCCAAACTGAGAGAGGCTTTGCTAAGTGTAAAACACACACCAGGTTTCCAACACTTAGTATGAAAAAAAGAATGTAACATCTCATTAATTATTGACAGATTACATGTGGAAATGATATTTTAGATATGTTGGGTTAAATAAAATAAAGTTTAGCTTCAGGCAATATACATTATTAGTGTTGTTCAAAATTAAATTCATCTTTTTTTAACTTTAAAAAATGTGGCTGTTAGAAAACATATCATTGCATATGAGGCATGCATTTGTGGCTTCACTGCATTTCTAATGGATGGCACTGACCTAAGGGACCGCAGAAATCCAAATTCCTCACTTGAGGCAAAGGGGACGCTATTCTACTTGGACTAAATGTTGAACTCTAGATTATCTCCAAAGTAACATCAAAAGCCAGGTGAGATGTCGACAGGAACAATGATAGAGCTTCCAGTTATCATCAACTACAAGGATAAAGACCAGAAAAACTTTATCAAAGTTTGGATTCTTATGGATGTTCCATATGCTTCTGTTCTGTCACTTATTAGTCCCACAATTGTGGGTAATTCACCTAATCCCTCAGACCCTTGGTTTCCTCAGCTGCAGAACGGGGAATAACAGTCCTTTCTCAACCATTGTGAGGATAACATGAAATTATTCCAAGTGGTTCCTATTATCATGACCCTTCCCCTCAGCTCCTCTGGAGTATCTGATATTAAAACAACCTTTAAATAAAGGAATAGATGTACACGAGTCAGGGTCCCGGTCTGAAGTCTCTGGATGGGTAAAGTCGGTGAAAACTTTAGCTAAAGAGCTCTAGAGGGAGGAGGAAAAGGAAGAAAAGACAGCAGGGCAGGCAGCAGGAGTCCAGGAAGGAGCACTGAAGACGAATGGGAAGTAGGATTCTTGACATACACTTGGTAAATGTAAATAAACCCAGATTTCCAAATAGAGACAAGCCAGGAGAAGATTCTTCACTGGTTTTAAAAATTCTTTATTTTGTAAGAGGATTTACCAGAAGACTCCTAAAACTGACAAGCCCTCCTAGATAAAATAAGAATCAAAGGATAAACTGAAACCACAAATTGTGAGCACATTCACTGCTGACAGAGGAGATATACATACGTCTTTACAAGACCACATGACCTGACCGCTAGCCCATTTCCCAGTGGGGTTTCTTTCTTGTCTCACCTGAAGAAGAATATTGTTCCAGGATCACCTTCTTTTGCAGAATTTTCGACACCCATCACCAAAATATTTGCTGCATCTGTGATTTAAAGTAAATGGCTAAAAAGCTACTATGTCATGAGGTGACACAAGGTTTAAGAATCACCTATAAACTTTTAACCAAGAATTTAGGATCATTTCTTCATATACCATTAGGTACTCTGTAACACACTGTTTTAAGGTTTCTGAAAGTATTTAGTATACGAAAATGAAAGGATCATACAAAATTACTTTCACAAAACATTCAATGACCTGTGATACTATTAGTGCTATTTGAAACTTCATTCACACCCATTTTGATTCAGTAATCACCAGTCCAGCTAATAATATTTAAAGTGTTAGTTTCAACACAACTATGGCTCAAAGTGTAAACTTCTTTCTACAAAATTAAAATAAAATTTGAAGAACCATTAATAATAAAATACAATTTTATTATTGTAAATAATAAAATACAATTTTATTTATAATATAATTTTATATATTAACAGTATAATTCTCAAACGACTAATAATATAATTCTAAAACTACTAATTCTGCTAAATTTTAAATTACATTGTGTAAATTGTGGGTAATAGAAAATATACAGAAACAAAGATATTGACCATTTCAAAATATATCTGATTTCAAAGTTAATTATGAGAACTACCACAGTAGTCATCTGTAACATTTAAATATTTTAACCTTTTAAATATTATCAAATATATATTAATATACAGATACTCATCAATAAGTTCTTTATATATCAGCATAGTAATATTTGTTATAACTATATAGTCTATAATATAAATTATAAATAATCTGCTAATATATTAATAAATATACTAATAGTAATACGTAAAAAGTTATATATAATTTCCTAACCTAAAAACAGGATCTCACAGTTTCAGAATTCCTGAGGTTGGGGGCTGAGGGGTTCAGACAGAGACCAAATCCTAAACCACCTTTTTTGGGTGAACTCTAACTTCCTCAAGTGCTATATCCTGAGGGCCAAGTTCACCTACGCAGCCAAGAGCAACATAAAGGAAATGGAAAAGACTCAGGCCAGTGAGAATGGTCCAAGGAGCCCCCAAGTATGCAGTGTACAAGCCATCCTGCCTGATGGCCAAGGACATCCCTGGGTAAGTTTTTTAGGGGCCCTGGACATAGCTCTGTTTTTCTAACTCAATTATGTTTGTTTTTGCCATCAAATAGCACAAATAGTCTGTTCAGATCATCAAGGCTGAAAAAGCATGATGACATTTCCACTATTTTTTATGGGGTCAATGGCTCTTAAGAATTTTCTCTGTAGCAAAGAGGTTTTCAACCTGCTATTTTTGCTGCTTTGAGGTAAATTCATGATTTTCCATCAAAATGTTCCAAGTTACTTATTTTTTAATATAAAGCAGGCTGATTTCTCAAGACTCCTTCCTGATACTATTCTACTACCCTCAATTTATTTTAATTCTCTTTATAATATTGTGTTTACCTTATAATTTTGTTAATTTTAAAGTATTAGATTATACTGGTAAATTTTTCTTTAAAGTCTCTCCTCAACATTTCGATCAATTTCCTGGTTCTTCTGTTAATACTTTTCAATCTGACAGAAATGAGATGCCATGGCCTTTGATTATCCTAAGGAATAGTGATGCCATAAAGTTTAATAGGTCTTACTGACTATAATCTGAGAACTGAGTTCTCTGCAGAAACATTTTAATTTCTTATCTTTGTATGTCATTTGTATGAAGAGATTCAACGCCACTGTTTTGACGCAATCTTTTAAATAGAAAATGAAACTTAAGCAAATGCATATATAATTGCATATCACAGGAAAATTGTTTTCTTAATACATTTTAACATACTTGGCCCCAGGTTCAAGATGTACCTCTAGGCAAGCTTGTTACTTCCACATATCCATGAGAGGCCAGATCTTGAGACAGACTTCCAAGATGATATTCGTCTGCAGTCGCAAATGCTGTGCAGTGCATCAGGTCCTGTGTCAGCGAGATTAGCATGACACTGATTAGCAAGAGACTAAGTGTCTGCAAGGGTTGCTGTCACCTTCAGGACTCCATCTTGCAAAGCTAGCACTTGGGAACGTTTTCTTTATACATCTCAAAAGCCTCATCCAAGGGCTATGTCAAGGATGAGGAGAAAGAAGCAACAGGGAGACAGATTTCAGCAGAATCTATGAATGATTCTCGTGCTAGCCAGAAAGACACAATGGACTATCCTGAAAGGGGAGCTGCTCCCCAACTGGTAGTATTTCAAGCACAGACTGAGCAAAAGATAATTAAGGCATCAAATGGCTGCCTGGAGGAAATGCTATTTAAAAAGTCTCTCTAACCCTGAGTTTTCCATGACTCTTTCACAGCAACATTATTATTTGAGGTTATTTGATAGCTTGTCACTTGCCTTGTACTGGCAGAGATCACTATAAATCTACAAAGGAATTACAGAACTTTTACTCTGGTTAATATTAAATAATAAGTTCTGTAAATCTGAGAATGTACTCAGGTTTGGTTAGTGCTTTGGTTCCTGCACTGTGTCTCATCTGTGTATACACGTACACATTCATGGTTTGTGTCTCTACAGTACACACGGGGAAAGTAACACGGCACCATTTGTCAGACTAAGTCACGTCCCATTAGTGAGTCCTGATAGCATTTTAGTTGGCCCAAACCAGCTTTAAAAAAAAATACAACACAAAAAACTAAATAGAATAAACAGAAAATATTAAAGTACATTATTCACAGTAAGGTTAAATTTTTATGATGTGGTTTTCACTTAGATATGTCTAAGTGTGTATACAGTCACTATGTACATATAATATAAAATACATTTCTCACTTCAGGATGTGGTCAGTAAAGGTCAAAAGCGATCAGTATAGGCGCTGAGAGCTCAGGCACAGACACTAATTTAAAAAATCAGAATAACAATAATGCCTACTTTATAGGATTCTGGGGAAGTTTAAATAAGCTGATCAATGTCAACTGCTCGGAACCATGACTGGCACAAATGTTCAACATTTTGTGGTTAGTTATTATTGCACATACAGATATGTTTAAACAGTCAAAATTTAAGGGAAATTAAAAAGCTTATCAAGTAACTACATCTGAATTTTCATACTGTTTCTCCGTAAAGAGACCTAGCCAGACAATCAGCGCTAATGTGTCTTTTGGAGCAAAAATTAATATAAGACCCAGTCTTATGTGACCCGGTCTTATATATTATATCATATAAGACCCGGTCTTACATTACAGTAAAATAAGAACAGGTCTTATAAATTTTTGCTCCAAAAGACTCCTTAGAGCTGATTGTCTGCTAGGTCTTCTTTTCGGGCAAACATGGTATGTTCATAATGTTGTTTTTAATGTGTACTCATCAGAACATTAGTGATTCTTTCTTTTTTTTTTTTTGCCCTACCCCCTCTCACCCTCCCCCACCCCCTGCCCCGTTTTTTCAAGCCGTTGTTTCTCAGTTCAGTTGTAGGGCATAGCTTCCCAGCCCATGCTGGTATTATAAGCCTTGCACGTCCATCCGTCCCCCCCCTCCCCCCCGCCCCACGCAGGTAGTAGGTCACTGGTCATTGGTCGGCTGCTCACAGCAGCTTACCTCATGGGCAGCTCTTGTTGGCTGCTGGCTGCTCACACCAACTGCCGGCCACTCACGCAGACTGTGGGCGACACGCCGGTTGCTGGCCACTCGTGGCTGCTGGCCACTCACCATTAGTGATTTTATTATCTTTTGATACATATGGTGCTTTCGCCATCATTGGTCAAAAGAGATTTATGAGTCATTTATTCCTGGGATTTACTTATCTCAGCTCCTTTTAAATTCTTTCCCTTTCTGTTTCATTACTCCTAGTATGAAATTTAAGAAAAGTAATGTATTAGTTCCTTCCTTCCTCCAACTTTGGTCACTTAACTCTTGGCCCTTTCTCAAGAAATGACCTAACCTTGCTTTGTCTTTTCCTCAACTTGTTACACAGTTCTAGTGTGTTGTTTAAAAAGTAGTACAGGAATTAACAGAGGACCAAGGATACTCACAAACTGAAAAACCTAAAAGCACTAAAATATCTACTCATACGCAAAATGGTTTTAATTGAATAGGAAAAAAATAAAAGCCAGACAAAGCTGAAATGGTTGTTGAATGTGAGGATGGATGGATGTAGCACCCTCCTTTTCCAGTTATCTGATAAGCTGATTCCTTTTGTTGCCTGGAGGTAGGAACACAAACGTGGATCCTTCCAGCCAAAGTATAGATAGTTGCTAGATAGTTACTGGAGCACAAGAATCAGTCTGCTTAAGATTTAGAACTGCCAACACTATCAGTTCTTTTAAGGCTCCATGGAGTTAAAAAGAGCTGACAGGATATGAGATTAAGCTGAATGAAAGAAAGGAATCCTGTTTAGAGGTATCTGGAAGACTGGACAAATTTATTGCAGCTTGCTAAGCAAAACCACAGTATATTAGATTGGATGTCAGAATTGTATCTGTGACTGCAATAGCTGACAGGCTTAGTTTGGGCCAGAGTGGGAAGAGCAGGAGGCACAAAGAAAAAGATAGGAAATAAGGGGAAGGTCAAGAGCTAGTTCAGTGGAGGACCTTCCCGTAACTGTACTGGAAATGGCAGAGCCCAACTGTCTCCAGAATCAGAATTGTGGACTGGCTGCCCAGAGAACTACACAACTCAGGAGTCGACTCACATAGTACTTTTAAGATCTGAATTAACTTATCAACAATAAACTGCGATTTCACACAAAATACAAATTTCCACCATCTTTTGCTCATGTGGAAGATCTGGCACTGACTGACGAGGGTTGAGGGAGGGGTGCTGGTGCTCCAGCCCACGTGTTCCCTCCTACTCCCTGCTGTCTCACACCTGCTTCACTGCCATTTATGTTACTGACCAGGTCCATCTGTGCTGAAAATTTACACTATTTTGTGTAAAAATGGGGCAAAGCAAAGCATTTAATCACTATTTCCATGAGAAAATTTATTCTGAGCTCCAAATAGTCAGATTATAAATAAAATTTAAAACGCAAGCTGTTTTTCCTTAGCCGTTCCAAGGATCTTCTTTGCAGATTCTTTGAAGAATGTCACATTTCCTTCCCTCACCATGTCCTATTTAGTTTGGCTCAAAGTTCTAGCCAATATCACATAGCTTATATGGCTTGCCACACTGCTTTCTGTATCCTCCTTAAACGTTTTGGATCTGAGTCTCTGCTTTAAGTTACGGCTTTTTCTATTAATAAATGATTCACAAAGTTTTTCAATTTGACTTGGTAGACATCTTTTTTTGGTTTTATTTCCTTTGCGTTTAAGTTCCACGGCTGTATTTAAATCCACTTGGTAAAGGGAAAAAGAGCTATGAAGTGTCTTGTCTGCATTTTATTCCCTATTAATTAAAGGTGTTACTTTGTAAGAGGCTTTCATTTTCATATATTTCTTTTTCTGGATTTTTTAAATGAATCATTATTTATTAAGCATTTTACACATACACACACACCAGATTTCAGGTTTTAAAATGAGTTTCAACAACTTGTTCTTAAATAAATTGCCAAACCAACCTAAAATTGGATTTAAGACCTAAATTTAGGCCTTTCTATTTTAAAATGTTAAAAATAAAACAAAACAACCCAAGAAAACCATTACACTTCAATATGTGTTTTTCTGGCCACAGAGAACATGTTCCAGCAGATGGGGCTAGAAATCTCTGTATGATTCAGAGCACTGCACACTCTGATGGAACATTTTTCTTAAAACAGAGTTTATCTTCATTCACATTCTATTATCGAAGAATGTTAGTACATTACAGCAATGTTGTTTCTAAATTACTAAGGGAAAAATGCATATTTATCCTGTTTCACACAGATTGTAGGTGCAAGTTATTAAACACGGATACACTTTACATTACTAGTATGATGCTTTAGCTTTTAAGCTTTTTGACCACAACCCACGGTGAGAAATCCTTTCATATACACAGCACATATATACACATGTGCACACACACCAGTAACTGACACAAAGCTTCCCAAAACAATATTTACCTTTACCATGAGTAATGCATTCTGATACCTTCTATTTCATTTAAAAAAAAAAAAAGATTAACAATCTACTAGTTAAATTTACAGTACACTGTGGTGTTTGTCTGAAAACCACCTCTGGGCATTCCAGCACTCTCCCTCTTATGCCAGGCCCCATGCTGCCCAGAGCAGTCAGTGGTTCTTAAGCTCTGGCTTCCTTCTCCTCAAAGACAGGACACACCAACTAGTAGCACTATTGCTACCATGATTAATTCTGAGCCAATGTGATGGGGGTTGAGTATGTCAGTAGATAACGAGACCTTTGCCAATGAGACCAGGCAGAATTGATTCCAATATAGAGGTGATTAATCTCAACCCGTTGATTTCAAGAGCATGCTATGTGGAAGGAGAGGGCAGTTCAGGGACACATGTGGGGAAAGAGACAAAGCACACCTGCTTCAGGTACGGAGTAGAGTCCCTTCCTGTTTCAGTTCAGAGGGTGCAGAAAGGGCTACAGCACCCCAAAGCATTCACCAGGCCCATGAGCCCATGTGGAGATGGAGGGGCCCTCCATTTGGGACAGATAAAAGCCTGTCTTCACCCCATGGAGAGTACCTACTCACATCTCGACTGTGTTCACCTATGGAAAGTAAAATCACCAAAAAATAGTTCCAGAATTATATTACCTCAGATCACTTTCGAAATGCTTTCAGAAATGTAAAATTTTCTATCATTTTCCGTGCTTTCAGAGAGACATTACTGTTTCTGTTTTTGCACAACTCCAACTGAAGTCACATCTATTATGTTACATAATCTCTTCTATATAAGGACCCAGGGAATAAATGACTCCTTAAATTTGGCAATGGAGAAAGTTAGCTCTCGTAAGACATTTTTAATCCCCCCCCCACCCCATTAGACCACAGAAATACACAACTCAGGAGGATTTCCTCCTTTCTTTAATCATTGGGCTTCTCAGAACTAAACGTTCAGCTAAATGAGTAATTCATACCAGATACTTGGTAACCTTTATTTCTCTGTTTATGTCAATTGTTTGCTCTATTGTAAATGTAATGCTTTTATCATCTCATTTGAAACTGTTAAATTTTGAAAATCTACTTCAAATCCTTTCCTGGAAGCAGAAAAAAAATCCTACAGAAAAATAAAAAGTGGAGTTTAGGAAAATTGCTTCAATGTCTCATGAAAGCCCAGAGAAATAATGCCTCTTTAATAGTTTACAACCGACAACTACAAAAAAAGTGACATCTCTGACCTTATCACATCTTCATAAGACACCTGATTATATTCTGTGCTGCTAGATATAACAAAAGAAAACAAAAGGAGTTGCTCTTCTTTTTTGTATCTGCCATGAATTTAGGTTTTTGTATTTAATTTCATCTCAGTCACTTAGATTCTGAATTTCCCGGACTATCACAAAGCTAAACAATATAATCAAAAGTCAGGTGCTAGGAAGAAGAAACTGAGAGCAGTACATGTGAAACTCTTTCATCCTTCATATCTGGGTTCAGAGAAACCATAGAAGAATTCAGACAAAACTAGAATCCAAAATAAAAATCATCAATCAACTCCTAACTTCATAACCTGAGGATGACTTGTGAAGGTCTGTACACCTTTTCAAAGGTCAGCTACACAGTGGGAAAAAAAAAAAAAAAAGCACACAACCAAATGAAATATGCTCAGGGTCTATTCCTTGGAATCCAGATTTTCTTTCAGAAAGGCACATTTTCTGTTGTCTGATAGATCAAGATTTAAATATGATCTATCAAGTTTTAAATATTGATCAAGGCCTGACCAAGTTTTAAATATTCTACATTCCTACTTTTAAAATGGAGAACTACAGACATAAATCCCTTTGCTTCTTTTCTATCCCTTCTAACTTAATAGACATTTATTAAGTATAAGGCACAGTTCTAGGTATTATTATGCAAGATACGAAGGTTAACAAATAATTTGTTCCCGACCCTAAATATTTATCATACAGAAGGGAAAGGTGATTATAGCTGAGAAATTCCCACAAACCTTTTAATAGTGAATAAAAATATCCCCTTCAACCTTCAAAGGACAGAAAAGCAAAACCTCCTCGCTGCCTTTTGATCCTACCATGCCCTGTCATTTCACTACCTCATGCCATGCAGTCACCATGCTCACCTGTCTACAGAGATACCAAAAAAATTATTTTTTAATTTAATAAAAGAATTTCTACAGTTTTTTTTAAATGGGTGTTTTTACAGTACCATTGCTAGACTGGACTAAATAGTAGCCTTCGTTTTCAAAGAAGACCAATAACAAACCCTTTCACAAACTGTCATTTTTACATTTAATAGCCTATCTTTTGTCTTTATCTGTATCACTAATTCTCAAAATTAAGATTTTTGTTCCCTTTTACTATAACAAGTTTTACTAATAGGCTTCAAAGATCTTGAAAAAAATGCTCCGCTGGTCACCAGTTCTCTTCCACTCGCAGGAAGGCTATGCTGCAGGGCACTAAAGAGAGAGACTATTGTGAAACAGAAGTGCCACCGCCACACGTTTTTACCTCATTCACAGACAGAACGGGAAGGTTGGTCCTGGATGGCTGCCTGGTCCTCGAGGCTTTTAGTGGTCTCTTGATCTGTGGAAAGTCTTGTTTAGAAACAAACGTTTCTGGTGATGTGGATGAGTAGTGCCTCTCTAATATTTTTATAAACCACTTAGAACCTAATAGATTTGGTTTGTGAGTCACTTTCCGGTGAGTACCCAAAGACTTCCTGGTTGGAAGACATGCTTTTTCATCTTGGCAATATGCAGTGTTTATTGTATAGAATATGCTTGTATTTGAGGGGTTCTGGTTCATTTCCAGAATCTGGGGCTTATTCAAACCGCCAACTGATGTACCAGGAAAGAAAAAATCCAAGATTGGGTCACTTGTCTGGGCGCCACGTGTTGTCCTCTCCTTAAGTGGTTTTACTGTTTGATGAACGAATTTTTGGCCGTGACATGCTTTTGATAAAACACAGTGAGATCCGGTCAGGGCTCTGAGAAGTCTGGCTGACATCACCACATCCCAAGCTAAAAGAAAAAAATTCAAAGTTCAAGGTTTTTAAAAAATGTTTTTATATATATATGTATATATTTTCCTAAATAATACACATATTTCTAGGATAATTTATTTATTTATATTTATTTATTTTTTATTTTTTATTTATTGGGGTGACAATTGTTAGTAAAATTACATAGATTTCAGGTGTAAAATTCCGTATTACATCATCTATAAATCCCATTGAATACACATATTTCTGTAACAATTTAACAAAATAGATACATCTTAACCTAAGTCTAGTAAAGAAAGAAAAAAGGTTAAAAAAAGTAAATACAAGTATTTCCACCACTTTTCCTTGGTCAACCTTTGGCTTCCTTTCTGGAATGTTACAACATTATTAAGCTATTGACATGACAAGGACCTTCAAAAAGAAAAATAGAGCGATGGGATCTCTTCACTTACTTCCTTAGCATACCATCTATTTAAAAAAATCTGTACTTATAAATTCTTCAAAATTTATTCATCCTTTACAATAAGCTAGGGCCAGGGACACTCCCATGAAAGGACAGGGGGCCCTGCCATCAAGGTGCCCATGGGCTCCTGGGGCAGACAAGGCACTTTCAACTGCTCACTGTAACTCAGCGGAAAAGGTCCTAAGCCCTACAGGGAAACACATGAGGAGCTTGCGAAATTCTACAGGAGGAGTCAGGAAAAGCTCCCAGAAAGATTTAAGCTGCTACTTAAAGGGGAAGGTGCTTTTCAGGTTGAGGGTTGGCATGGCCGATGGGGGTGCGGGATATCATAGATACACACACACTCCAGATAAAGGAAACAGATCGTGTATGTAAGTAATCGCCTCCTTTATTTACAGTATATTTGTTCTTTAAAAGGAAGCCTGTCATAGGCAATTAATGACAATAATTCTTTAAAAAATATAACATGTTAGGAGCTGGGGATACAGGCATGAGTTAATGATCTCTGAATTCACAGTTCTGGCAGGGAAAACAGACAGAAAAACGTGATTAAGTACTAACTCAGAGGTATGTACAAATTGTTGGGCCCAGAGAAGGGAGCATCTGGGGGCAGAGGAGTGGATGGGACGTGTTCACAGAGGTGACATTTGAACTGGGTCTCAAAAGGGCAGGGGGGCAGAGGGATCAGCAAATCAAACACCCCAGGCACACAGTATTGTTTATCTGACAAACAAGGAGCAACTTTAGGGGGAGCAGGAGTCAGTTGCCCAAGAGCTCAGAACTGAAAAGGAGCCAGTGGCTAGATCATAAGTGATCCATAGGCCAGAACTTTCCAAAGCGAGACTCCTGTGGTCAACTGTATGTTTAAGAAACTTGTCTTTGGTTATGATATAGGGGAGGAGCTGAGAGAGACAGAGATACTGCTGACTGAGAACTTTCTACCCACCAAGACATCTGCTTCACCTCACAATAATCCTAGGAGGCACTTCACAGGTCAGGAAACTGAGGCTTAGAGATGCAGAGATGTAAGATCTAGGCTTTTTCAATGCCAAAGACAATATGGGCAACCACCGCACTGTATCACCTCCCTTCAGAAGGAAGAGGATGAGCGACAGCAATAGTTAGGAGACAGAACCTGCTGCTGTCAAAATATCTCCAGAAGTTGGAATTCTGTGTTTAGGTCTAGTCCAATGAGTTATTATAGTTTACCTTTATTTAGTACTATCCCCTGCCAGTTGAATCATTCGGTTTTGAAGAATCTTATGACGAAATCATAGAAATCTGTATACCCAGCCCTGGATTCTTTCATCCTCTCCTAGGAAATTCTTACCTCCAAACTCTATAGACGGCCTTCAGACCGAGGCTGTGTGAAGTCCCAGGGCAGAGAAAGTTAAACGTGACAGGACAGGACAAAGAAAGTAAAAGCTACAGGACAAATAAGAAGTGTGTTTTCTATTCTTGCTCAGAAAGACAGATGTGTAGCATTTAAGGGGTCCAACACAAAAAAGATACTTAGGCTTTGTGAAAAACTAGAACACATCTCAGGAAAACGAAATTTTAATTGTACACAAATTGAAGGATAACAAGTACACTCAATTTTCAGTTCCCCTAACAACTCTATGCAACATTGTAGCACTGAATTCACATGCTCCCCATTATCCTTGTTGCAATTCTTGATGGTTTCTAAACCCATGCAGATCAGTGGAGGGCATGAGTCTTCCAATTCCCTGGCCCCCAAGTTCCCTGACGTAGCTTGTCCTCCATCCTTCCTCAGCCCCTCACTCCCAGGCTCATGTGCTCCGAGCTGTACGTAGCCAGGAGGCACGTGTGGCTATTGAGCACTTGAAATGTGGCTCAATAAAATAAGAAAACCTTTTTTCTTGTATGTTGTATTTTATACAAAATACGAAAAAGTAGAATATGGCAATGATTTTTACATTGGTTTTTGTTGAAATGTTTTTAGATATATTGGGATAAAGTAAATGAAAATTAATTTCATCCATTTATTTTCACTTTGAAAGCTTCTAGAAAACCTGTTCCATAGGCGGCTTGCACTGTATTTCTACTGGACAGCGGGGCTCTAGACTTTGTTATTTCCAGTGACTGCAACCTCATAGCCTCCATTTCAATCATCCTCCTCTCCAGATCCTACCTTTCAAATTCACTTCTTCTATCACCCAATCCCAGCAATTCTTCAAATCCAACAGGACCTCCAGTTCAACAATCCAATCACCTTTCCCTCACTCCCCACTTCACTTCCTCTACACCCAATTTATACTCTGGTCAACCATTGTAACCTCTCTCTCCCACACACCTCAAATCCTTTGCACCCCTCTCTCTGCCACATACCCACATGACATAACTTCAATCTGAATTAAATGTAACTCACCTCCTTTGTGCCTGTAGTCCTGCAGCTAAACGTAGCTGGAGACAACCAACCAACCATCCCACCTGGTCTTACTTTAAAATCATGACCACTCACTTCAGGTGGGCCTTTCACGCTGCTCACCAATGTTGACTATGTTTCCTACGATCCTCTACTTTCCACTCTCTCCTCAGACCTTCAACGCCTCCTCTTCCATTTTCACTCTCAATAATGACATTCTTTCCTTTTGGGTTGGCAAAGCAGCCAGAGAACTTCCACAAATACTCTGCCATAAACTACCTGCCCACTTATTTATTGCTTCTGTGCCCATATACTTTGTTTTCCCTTCTGCTGCCACAAGGTGGGTTGCCCCTGGCTCCATCCAGAACCAGGTCCTCCATCTGCACACTAAATGTCATCCCTTCCTGCCTCCAGAAAGGATGATTAAGCTCTTCTCCCCTCCTTCTTCCATGCTATTTATTTTTCCTCTTTACTGGTGTGGGGACAGAGCCAGAGTGGTTTCCAGGCTCTCGCCCTCATGTGGAAAGGTGCTCACTCGGGTAGTAAATGGCCATCAACTGTGACTGGGTGGCCGTCAGCTGTAACTAGTGAGCCATTGGCCACTAATATAACTGCCGTGGCTATGCTAGCAGAAAATAGGTGGCTGAGCTAGCAAGTGCGGATTGCAGCTAGCAAGTGAGGTTGGTTGGCAGAGAGAAGTGGACGGCAGGTTGCGGATATGTGGCTCCTGCTTCCTGTGTCTCCAACCCAGCTGCCAGCGAGAATATAGTGGTATGATTCTGTGTGGACAAAACCCCAAAAAACAGTTTCCAGGCTCTCGGCCTCACATAGAAAGGTGCTGGCTCGGGTAGTAAATGGCCATCAACTGTGATCAGATGCCAGCAGCTGTGGCTAGTTGGCCGTCAGCTGTAACCCGTAGGCCATTGGCCACTAATATAACTGCTGTGGCTATGCTAGCAGAGAAAGGAATGGGGGCTAGCGAGAAGATGGTGGCTGGCAAGCGCGGACTGCTGTTAGGCAGATTATGTAGATCCTGCTTCCTGTGTCTCCAGCCAAGCCTCCAGCGAGAATATATTGGTTTGATTCCCCTATCTATGGCTCCATGGGTGTTCCTTTTTGGCCTTACCGTGTCCTGCGTTCTTGGGCGGGAAGTGGGAGCTGAGACCCTGCACGACAAATGGCGCAGCGAGCAGGGTCCCCTGCGTGACAGATTCCCCTACCTATGGCCCCGTGGGTGTTCCTTTTTGGCCTCACCATATCCTGCGTTCTTATGTGGGGAGCTGGACTAGAGACCCTGCATGACATCCTGCATTACAACTGGAAAATTCCTATTAGCATACAACTATGCTTTAATTTCTCCCATCTTGTAAAAACAACTCTCCTGACTCCATCTTCCCTACCATATATATTACACCTTTTCTCTGAGCTCCCTTCCATTTAGAGGACTTTTACTTACTGTCTCCAACTCCACTTCTCTGACTTTTCTCAAACCTGCTCCGATCAGGCTTTCATCCCTAGCACTTTACCAAAACCCCCATGTCAAGGCCACTGATGAACTCCACATTTCTAAGTCCAGTGGTCACTTTTCAGTCTTCGTTTTACCTGACTTATCAGCAACATCTGACTGTTGATCACCCCACCCTCCTGGAAGCACCTTCTTCCTTTGGCTTCTACGAGACCACACTGGCCACTTATTTACCACACTGGTTGCACCTTCAGTCTCTGTCATTGGTTTCTCATCCCCTCAAGAATGCAATGAGCCAAGGCTCAGGATTTGGGCCACTTCTGTATTCTCAGCTCTTGGTGATCTCACCTAACCTCCTGGATTTGTATACCATCTACACTTTAATGAATGTCAAATATTTATCTCAAAACCACTCTGATTCCCTCAAAAACTCAGCTCCTGAACTCTTTCTACAAATCCTACTCTTCCCATGGTCTCCCCCATTCCTGAAATAGCAATTGTATCCTTATCTTTGCTAAAGCCAAAAACCTGGAGTCCCCCTTCGCTCTTCATTCTCCACACCCAATCTGTCAGCAAATCCCAGGAGCTTTCTTCGGATTAGTTCTGACCAGCAACACTGCTCCCACCTTGGTCCAAGTTGCTATCTTTCCCCAACGTACTGTAATAGCCCCCTATTTACTCTCGCCGCTTCTGCGCACCGCCTCCTACAGATTCTTCTCAACACAGCAACCAATGTGATCCTTTGAAAATTTAAGTCGGATCATATCTTTGTACACAATTTGAAATGGCCTTATATTTCACTTGAAATAAAGGCCAAAGATCTTAAAAATGACATGTGTGGCCCTGCATTCTCTGGCCCTTTATCACCAGTCTAACATCTCCTACAGTTCCTTCCCTGGCTCATTTTGCTCCAGTTGCTCTGGCCTCTGGATCTTTGCACTTACTGTTCCTTACGCTCTTCTCCCAGGTATCTGCAAGCCTCATACCCTCACCTTCAGACCTCTGCTCCAATGTCTCCTACCCAGGGAAGTCTTTCCCAGCCACTTCAATTAAAATACACGACCAGCACCCACGCTCTTCCTCCCCTTTATACTTCCCCACTGCATTTAACATCACTTGCATAACTTGTATTTTTAATTCATTAATTCATACGACAAATATGAATCGAGTTCTTATCATGTGGTAGACACTCTACTTGCTGAGAATACAGGAAAATAAAAATAGATACAAGCCCTATATTTGACCCTTCCATCACATTGGTATGACAATTAACATGGTAAATCAGCAAAATACCGGGGATGCCAAAAAAATGTATACACGTGACTTGTATTCATCTTTTGTTATTGGTATATATTACAATTTTAATAGCTTTTTTCGTCTTAAAATGTGTGTATATATTTTTCGCACCCTCTGTGTGTATTAAACAGTGACAATGCTAACGCAGAAAAACAGAAAAGGCACGGATAGACGCGTCTCTCCGCTGTACAATGCAATCCTGAAGACTGGGAGTTGTCTTTTGTTCACGCTGTGTCTCCTGTGGCCACAGTGCCCAGCACACAGTAGGTATTCAGCTTACATTTTTTGAATGAAATGCAAAGCAGCTGCCCGGTTCTTGGGCACATCTTCTATAAGAACACGGTATGAAATGGGCTGCGATTCAGTGGCTAAGGAGCGTTAATCTTTGGGAGCATACCTTCCAATTCCTTACGCTTAAAGTTATTTTACTGATCTTTGCAGTTACCGCTATACACTGGCTCAAAAAGAGGTTCAGTAAGGGTTCGTGGACTGAGTGCTTTTTTACTCCCAGCTAAGGCGACCACGGATCAGTTAGAGGCAGGGTCCATGGCGGTACCGGTGGAGCCTGCGACGCGGGAGGTCCGCGGCGGCCGGGAGCAAAGGCGGGGGACCGCTGTGCAGGACCACAAAGGCTGCGAGGGAAAGGCAACGCACTAACCTCTCCGCAGGAAGAGAAGAGGCACGCGCCCAGAGCGCCAGCTTCCGCCGCCCGGCTGCACGGGAAACAGTCGCAGCCGTGCCCTCCCGCTCCGCGCAGCCGGCCCGTCACTGCCCTTGCGCCCCTCCCGGCGGCCGGCACTGCGCAGGCGCACAGAACTCGAGGCCGGGGGCGCGCGAGCCGCCCTGTTCACGTGACTACCCCACCACGTGACCCACACCGCCGCGACCTTTTCCGCTCCCTGGGCTCTGGGCCCTCCCGGTCCCTCCTTCCGCCTTCCGCTCGCTTCCTCATTCCGCTTCGCTCGTGGCCCCTCCCCTTTCTTCCTCCCCGGAAGACCTCCGCGTCTTGGAGCCGGCCCTTGTGTGTCCCTTCTGCGGGTAACAAATAAAGTTTTTTTCATTCAAAAGCATTTTTTTTAACCCACTTCTCTCGCGTTCACAGCTCCTCCTCCGCGCCAGCACCGCCTCTCTCTTCCTGCGGCGCGTGAGATCCAAGCGTTGGCGCGGAGAACGCGGGTCGCGATGGCGGGGCCTCCGGCGTTTCTCTCGGGCCGGGACGTAGGGTTCGTGTCGCTTTCCTCGTCCAGTCCCTCCGCTGGTTTTCCTCCTGCCCACGTTTGCGGAAAGCCGGGCCTCGCCGGGGAGACGAGCGGGAGAGCCGCGGCGGGCTTGAGGGCGCCCGCTCCGCAGCGGTTGGGAGGCCAGTCCCGCCGCGGGGCGCCGCTTCCCCGGGGGCGCTTGCTCCGCGTCGGTGTCGCCAACTCGCGTGGAGGCGGGGGCGAGGCGGCCCGGGGCCCGAGTGCGCCCGCCGTGGCCGCGCTCCTGGCTGCAGACTCGGGTCTGCCTCGCGGCATCTTCCTTGGCGGCGACTCGTGGCGCCTTCGCCGACTGCACGGGAACGGAGTTGAACCCCAGCAGAGATTCCCCACGTGCCTCCCCTCTCTCCCGGGGCTTCACGCAGGCGTTGTAATAGGTTTACGGTAATTTGCATTGGGCAGTTCACTTGTCTTGAAAGTGATTCCGTTTTCTTTTTTTTTTTTTTTTACTCCCGCAGACTGCCTTGAGGCTCTGTACCCCTTCTGCTGCCTTTCAGGGTGGTGCAGGGCACGGCTTTACAATGTTTTCGTCAACGCACGTTGGGGGGGTTAAAATTCTGTGTCATAGTGAAGAGTCTCAGATCCATAGAGATGTGTTTCTGCCGATTGATGAGCTTACTCCTTAATCCCACTATAAAAAAATGCCTGTGGCGTTTTGTTTGCTAGGCGTCATGTCACAGAGTCGAGGTAAAATCGTGGACCACGGTAAGCAAAATACACCGGGGCTGCCAAAAAATCGTGTACCCGTGATGCATGTTCATCTTTTGTCTGCATATATTGAATATTATGATTTCAATACCGTTTTTTCCTTCCTTAAAATGTATGCATTTTTTTGGCATGCTCTCTATACAATTTATATGAATTTTCTCTCTATATTCATTTATATACATTGAATGACCAAATTTACATTTGAGATACGACCTTACTCCAAAATACTGCAAAACACAAGGACGCTTAGAAGAAAGTGATCTTACTTGGTGTAGATGGAGGCCAGACAGAGGTACTAGGTACCAGTGGCCCACGATTTAAGTAGGCCCTCGGGGTCATGGGCATGTGGGGAGTGTTCGCTGACTTACAAAGTTTGAGCCGAAGGCACTCCCTCACCTTAGTGCTGACATGAGTGGGACCTCACCCCCACGCCTCTGAGGAAACTTATTAACTGGAAAAATAGTAATACATGCTTTCCAATTAAGTGGAATCTTCAAAGGACTGACTGTGTTTCTGCTGCCTTGGAAAATTCAAGGGTCAATTCATTTAATGTTGCTTCTTTTCCTCCAAGAATATAATAGTGATTTTTAAAGTAAAATTCTGATCAAAGTAGTTACTACACATTAAAACCTAATCACTGTTTAGGTTATTCAAAGCACCGCAGAATCAGAAAGTGTTTTTGCAGTTTTTTTCTAGCTTTCTAGTATTATAGCTATCATTTGAGGAAACCTCCTAAAGAAATACTGGGGTATATCCTGTATTTAAAAAGTTGCAATAAGGTATTTTGAGTTTTTAGAAGTGTGAGGATCCCAAGTTAAAGTTAGAATAGGTGATTGGGGAAAGGTAGTGTCAAAATTGTGTCAACTTTCTTCGTTTTCACTTTGTCTATGGTGAGCTGAAGATATAAATTCATTGATCAGCTAAGTTCTGCTATTTAAAAACTGCACAGAATTTCACCACTTAACTAAAGTCTTTTTAGAAGTGAATCATGTATTTGAAAAAACTAATTAAAGATAAAATGGTCTATAAATTTTGGGTTTTGTATGTCTAAAATCAAGGCTATATTTAATTTATGTGAGTATATTCAAGTTTTTTTTATCTCCAGCTTTCTCTGACACTTCTAGAAAGTCGGCTTTGTTGTTGGGAGCATGAGATAGTAACTTGCCTTGATTTTGTTTGGGGAGAAAACAGGATAGAAGGAGTCATTGTGCAGGTACACAAGGCAGCAGGAAAAGCCTTTGAAAAGAATAAAATTGGCTAAAAGAGAGAAAAGAAAGAAGCAAATTCATAAATGTTTTTCATTCTTTATGTTTCTCCAGCACCTTAGAGTCAGTCTTCCAGGCAGTTTTACATCTATTGCCTCATTCATCTGTCTAACTAGGTGAAATCACTTAGTAAGTAACTGACCTGGGAGGAGAGCCTGTTTGATTTTTAGGGTAATTCTTTTTCTGTCCTATCACATTGTTAAACTAGTTTCTGATTAAGGAAAATAAAAGGAATAGAATGGGAAAGATAAGAATGATTAAACAGATTTCAGGGGAGAATCTGGGATTAAAGGCACAAAGACAGCTTCCACAATACACCGGAGAAGTTTTCATATTTTCTTATGTCTTAATATAGTAGTCAGACAATGCTGGCTTTCCTTATAATAGTTGTATGAAAAGGAATTTTAATTTAGATGAGGTGATCCAGAAACTGAAAGATGACCAATCTCCTAGTATTAATGCTACTAAGTAATAATATACTATGTACGTGACTATCTTTTCCAGATCATTTGCATATCTTACAATTAAAGACAGAATACCACAGATCTTAACCAAGGCTATTGATACGTTACATCGACATAAAAGTGAATTTTTCGAGAAACATGGAGAGGTAAGAAATGTGTTTTTTGTTAACTCTTTAACAGAAACAGTAAGCAGTTTTCCCTCTGTGATGATGGTCATTCCACCTGAAGATGATGAAAAGACCTAGTTCATAAGGTGAAACTTAAAAAAAAAGGCAGAATAGATAAGGCAGGATAATGTTGATATGAGATCTGTGTGCGTGCTTTGATTTGCAACATAAGAATTCTAAACTTCGATGTTTATAATAGTTTGTGAAGACATAAAATGTAGTTTTGGAATATAGTATTTTTTTCATTCTAAAGTTTAGGTACATAAAAATGTGTCATCCTAGAGGAATTATTCATCTATATATGTTTATGTATAAATTATATAAAAATTGTATATAGATTATTCACATTTTATATATATATATATATATATATAAATATTTCTTTCATATTCCTGCAGAAAGGCATGGAAGCTGAAAAGAAAGCTATTTCTCTTCTTTCTAAATTACGAAATGAAATGCAAACAGATAAGCCAATTATCCCCTTGGTTGAGAAGTTTGCTGATACAGACATATGGAATCAGTACCTAGAATATCAACAGAGTCTTTTAAATGAAAGTGATGGAAAACCAAGGTGGTTCTACTCACCATGGTTGTTTGTAGAATGCTACATGTATCGTAGAATTCATGAAGCAGTTATCCAGAGGTAAGTATATAACCACCAAATGAATGCTTAGATAATTCACGGTTTGAAATTATAAAATGATAAATTTAAAAATAAAAACCGGTGGAAACTTTAATTTACTTAAGCAGATTTTAATGGCACTGTTGGTCATTTCCGCAAATGTTATCGCTCTAATAGATTCTTTGCCATTATAATCCAGTTGCCTAGAGCAGACATGAGATTAAATATCTATCTAAATTAGGAACTAATTTAAAATTCTAATATAGACTTATTTTTCTTCTAGAGTAAAACAAATTGTACTGATTGAGCAAAAAATATTAATTTGAAATGATTATATAAAAAATCAATATGTACAAAGTAGCGTATGATTTTGTTTATAAAAATAGATAATATGTCAATTAATTTGGTATAAGGAATCAACAGAACAGTGAATGACTGCATTGTTTTATGCACTATCTTAATCTTCAGTCCTTTAAATGGGTAGATTAAAAAAAGACTGAAAGTTAAACACATCTTCTGAATAACTTTTATAAGTTTGTACTAATTTAATTTTTCCTAAAAACAAATTCTGCTATAGAACAGATTTATAGAGCAGAAGGAAATGTAATGTGGATCATTCTTTTAGCTCTCAGATTACAAAAATACAAGTTTGTGGAATAAGAAGAATCCTTTGGTATCTGTTCCTAAACATAGCATAGGATAATTTAAAGCAATTGATCCAACCAGCACTAATAGTGGGGAAAAAAAATTGGGGGAAATGTGCATAAATTTGACTCTGTTCATTAGCTTTTTCTCTCTTAATCTTTATAAATTATTTTTTTAAATCACAATTTGTTGTTTTTGCTGAATAAGTATGTTTTAGGACTTTTGGTCTAAAAGCAGTATACATTATGTATTAAAAATGTAGTACGCTGCCTGGCACACAGAAGGCACCCAAGCAAAAGACCATAGCTGGTACTAGTCTTTAGTATAGCTCCCATGTACTGAATACCAGGCATGTTCCAGTTACTTGGAACTCAGAGAAGTGGGGGTATTATTTGGGTTTACATTTTTCAGTTGAGGAAACAGGTTCGAAGAGGTTAATGATTTGCCCAGAGTTCCATGACTAGTAAACGGGAGAGTCAGTATTTGAGCCTAGTCTGTGTAAATTAGATTAGAGCCCTCATCAACTATCTTTTTTCCGAGTAGTAGGTTTGGATGTCTGTCAGGAACTAAGGTTAATCTGAAATTCTGGGTGATAGTTTCATATAAATAATTTTGGAAGCTATCTGTGCTACCAGCCAGAGCTGCTGAATTGTGGAAAGTCTGGGTAGCACCCGGAAAAGGTTTGGTGGAGTTCGGAAGTTAGAAAGGGAAAAGGAATGCTGTTTCTGACTTTGATTTTAGAGGTAGATCTGATTCAGAGAATAAAAAACATCTAGGGCAGAAATGCACAAACCTGGCCACACATTTATAACCCAATTGGGGAGGTTTGCTTGTTTGTTTTCTTACATGCAGATTTCGAAATTATTGTATTAAAAGAAATTCTATGGTTTAATTTGTCTGTGTTGGGGTTTGGGCATCAGTTTTTCTTTTCACACCTCGGAGATTCTGGGCAGCCTAAGTTGATATCCTTTGGTCTAGGAACAGCTTATTAAAAGGGGTAGAGGCAAAATTTCGCTCTAAGTTCCAGGAACGAGAATATTAGTTAGCCATGGATACAGAACTCGTCTAAGGTAATCTCTGTGACAGATATTTGAAGATCTGGGGCTTTGTATTATATTGTACCAGAACTCAGATTTTAGGTCAGTGTAAGAAAGAACTGATATGTGGATGATGTATTACAGAGTTGTACACTTGAAACCTAGCAACTTTACTAACTGTTGTCACCCCAATAAACATTAATTTAAAAATAAGAAAGAACTGTTGTCCTACAGCAGAACTAGCACTGAAATAAGTTTCAGATGTCCACAGTTTGTCAGCGTTCCTTGTTTCTGTGTCTGTGACAGCTCCAAAGTGACCAAAGAAGGATTTAAAAATTTTTTTGTAGGATCTCAAAGCACACATTAGCTCTAAGACATGTTTATGTTGATTTTGCTAAAGTGCAATGTACAGCGGGACAGTGCCCGTATATTAAGTGTTCAGCAGTCTTTACTGGGACACACTTGTGTCCCTGGTGCCACGGGCAGGAGGCAGACCCTTACAAGGACCCCTGAAGCACCCCCTGGGTCCTCCTCCAGTCACTGCTGTTGCAGAATCCAAGACCGGAAAGAACCCAAGCGGCACTCAGAGAGTTAGGAAGGTCACCTTTATTATGCCAGCGGGCTCAGCGGGATCTTGCCCAAAAGGCTGAGCCCCCAGCAAGGTTTTGAGCAGGTTTTTATGGGTTGGGGACTTCCTTCAGTCGGGGAAGGGGCAGGTGTCCTCTGGTGATTGGCTCGGGGTGTGGCTTGGAGGAGATTATGGGGAAGTGGGCTGGGGCTTAGGCTGGGGACTTCTCTCTCACTCGGGCCACCATTTTAGATCAGTTCCACGTGGCAGGGAACCATTTTAAGGTCAGTTTCCCCATCACTACTATCACTGTGTCTCAATAATAACCACGATGCTGATCAGTATTTTGCCTGTTTTAAAACTTCATTTAAATGGAATTTTATGGGCTATAGTTTTGTGTCTGACTTCTTTCACTCTGTTATGTTGGTGAGATTCATCCATCTTGTTTGCATATAATTGTAAATCATTTTTACTGCTGCACAAATATGGCATTTTATGAGTATATCACACTGTTTACCTATCCTGTTGTCGGTAGATATTTGAGTTGTTTCCAGTTTGGGGTTATTCTGAAGAGTACTGCTACAAACATTCAAACACTTGTGTTTGGTGAACGTACATGTGTATGTGTTTCTGCTGGGTGTGCACCTAAGAATGAACCACTGGCTTATAGTATATGCACATATACAGCTTTAGAGGATTGTAAAATTGCAAACATTTTAAAATCAGAAGTCATATATAGTTATGTGCGTTTACTCTTTTAAATACAAGAAATAAGCTCATTCTTAATATGAGGTGTGACTTTAAACTAATGAATGATTTGTTAATAAAACAGTAGAACAAAGGTCGGCAAACTTTTCCTCTAAAGGGCCAGATAGTAAATATTTTAGGCTGTGTGGGTGGGTGGGGGGCACATGGTCATAGTTGAAGGTACTCACCCTGTCATTGCAGTGCAAAAGCAGCCCTAGACGGCCCATACATAAATGAATGAGCATGGCTGTGTTCCAATAAAACTTCATTTATGGATACTGAAAATTTAATTTCATGTGTCGCAAAGTATTCTTCTGATTGTTTCCAACTATTCAAAAATGTAAACACCATTCTTAGCTTGCAGGTCATATAAAACAAGTGGCAGGCCAGATTGGGTCTGCAAGCCATAGTTTGCTGACCCTACACTTGAACCTGTGCTGCTAAGTAATTTTTATCCTTTTAAGTCACCTTGAGAGACTGATTTATGTCAGCAATGCTGCCATTGCTAAAAACACCTCTTAATTCTTTGGAACTTCTTTCAAAGCCAGTTTGAAGCCTCAAAAAGAATATTAGTCTCATTATTTTTTAGTCACTCCTCATTTTCGACCAGAAATGTTTCTCTCCCTTTGATTTACACACCCCATTCTACTGAAATGACTCTGAGTGACTTTTGGCTGTTTCCAAAAAGAAATTAACACCAAAGGAGGAAGACACGCTATCACTGACAGGACGTTTGATAATGTGCCACAGGTACTGAAGAAAATTCCAAAAGAGGAATTCCAAAAGTACTTTGAGCAATGGCAGCACCCTTGGAATAAGGGTGTAGCTCCCAAGGTGACTGACTGGAAGGAGGCAGCAATCAGTTGGATGTATAAATGCTGGTATGTTTTTGTGTTTTAATCAGTCCCATTAACTCAGTCATACGGTTTTTACCCTCAGGATGACCCATGGAAAAAGAGCAGCTAATTTAGAAGATCAGATGTCGTGAATGTCTTTTGTATTTGATTCTGTAAAGGCTGTTATGTTAGTCATTATACCTTCTCAGTTATATTTTCTTTAGGCCAGTATTAATATTATTTGAGATCTCGTTGGACAGCATGAAGATGTAGCCGTGACACATCCATCACTGTTGGTCAGAATCAACTTGGGAATAAAAGTTGCCAAAACACAAACAAACAAAAAAACTACACATAAACGATCAAAATTTGTCATTATAATAAAATTTCCATTAGTATTGTTTGATTTATCTCAAGTAGTCATTGGGTTCCCATAATACCTGAGTTTGATTGTGTTTATGATTACTATTCAAATACTCTGTTTACATCCATGTTTGTTACTTGAAACCCTACCACATTGAGCACACCAAAAAAAGTTTTGTTAAACCAAAGTAATTGTCTTGAAATTTTGTTTTTCTTAATCCTTTTGCCCTGGAAACCCTACTGGGTAAATAATTATGGACATAGTCACTAATTATGTAGTACTTCCAATAAATGATTAGGGAACTTTGACAATTAATTAAAGTGAGTTCGGGGAATTTATTTTTGTGTAATTTGATTTGTGTACTTTGATTATTTTTGTATAATTCAAACTATGTTACAGCTCGTGTCTATTACTAGTAGTTTTTGAGACTGAATGCTATTGTTACCTTTCATTAAAGACTGTAATTACTCAAATGTTTTTTTAAAAGCCACAGAATTACATAAATATTTCACTTATGTTTTTCTCATATCTTAGTCCACCAATCGATGACTTTGATGTATTTAGAGAATCAAAAGAACAAAACTTCTTTGAGTCACAGGAATCTGTCATTGCCTTATGTACTCACCTGCAAGAGTTGATGAAAACTATTGAAGATCTAGATGAAAATCGGCTAAAAAATGAGTTTTTTAAACTTCTTCAGGTAAATGTGATAATCTCCTGAGTGTATTTATTTATTTTAAACAGTTGAAAAATAAACTGGTACACGTTCAACAACAAAGCACGTATATACAGTGTTATTTTAGTTATAATTGATCATTTTCTAAATCATTTTAGTAATAGCGTTATTCAAAAGATAAAAATCCATTAAATCCATTTAATCTCCGAAAATGGGTTTTGAAATCTCTTCTGCTCTACCTGGAGGTGATTGTAGAGGCACAGGATATTAGTAGCTTCATAGCTTCTGTTGTTCTTGAGAGAATACTTGACAGTCGTGGCCTGACTTGGGCATGAATGCCGGCTTTGTCACTTATTTGTGGTTGGGTCTGAGGCAAATTGCTTAATTTCTCTGAGCTTCATTTTTGTCATCTGTTAAATAAGGATGATATTGTGCACTTCATAATTTGATGTAAGGATTCAATTGGACTCATTCCTGTGAGTGTTGAGCATGGAGCCTGGAACACAGACGCTGCTGTCATCATCAGGTAGAAACACTCGGGTGATCAGTGACCTGTTTAATATGGTTTTATGACATGTTTTCATCTATATTAAGTTTAGTTTTCAACTCTCATTCAAAACGTTCTTAGATTTATAGTACTAGATTTGGAACTATTTGAAAATGTGTAGTTTTACACAGAAGTATCCCCAGCCCTCACTTCCAGAAAGAGTTGTTAGAAAGTGTTATGAAGAGAATTTAAGCAGGGAAGGGGACCGGGAACGGCTGCAGTGTTAAGTGGGGCTGCCAGGGAAGGGTGGGAGACTTGCGGAAAGACCAGCAGCAGGAGGAGGAGTGGGTCACTGCAGATCTGCGGTGGAACATCCCTGCTGAGGCCCTAGGGTGTTGGAGAAATGGGGAGGAGGGGGAAGGATTCTGTAGGAAATGAGAGGGGCAAGAGGGTCTGGAAGGGCCACAGAAGGCCTCGTAAGAAAGGTAAGGATTTGGGTTTGATTCCCAATGTGAAATGGGAAGCTATTAGAGAGTTTGGATCAAAGGAGTGATTATATGATTTATTTCAAGGATTACTTCTGAAAATAGACTGAAGGAGCTCAAAGGTAGAAACCAGAGATCTGTTATTAAAATGACTCAGATGAAGGATGACTGGACCACGCTGGTAGGGGTTAGGTGTCATCAGATTCTGGATATACTGTGAAAGTAGGGGCTCCAGAATGTGCGGTCAGGTTGTGGGACGTGACAAAATCCTGGTGAAACTTTTAGGGCAAGCAGAGTAAGCTGTGTGATGAAAAGGGACAGGCCTATTTTGAGTTTGGAAGAAAAGTTGTCAGGGTATTGTTAATAAATAAACCTAGTTATCTTTTCCCTCTCTGAACTTCCTTTCTGCTTAGCTTAGAATTAAGGAAAGAAAGAGGTCAGCAGGTTACTCTTTACCCCCAGTTAGCCCATTCTTTCCTGGAATAGTCGTTTAAATATGTTCTTTGTCCTATAAGTATAATGTGAAGGAGAACTACTGACCTAGTTTCTGCCGTCTAATTTGGCCAGCTACCCCAAACTGCCGCGCTGCTCCCCAATAAGTCGGCCAAGGTTGTGCTCCTGATGACCAGCAGGTTCACTTCCTACGAGGAGCCTGAAGCTGCTGCTTTAGTTTGCAGAGAATACTGATCTGTTTTTAAAAGCCTTAGAACTCTGCCACTGTCCGCACGACTGTTTCAGAGTCTACTCTGTCAGACACTGTTCTCGATGCTGGGCGTGCGATGGTGAGAAAAACAGACCAATGCCTTGTTGTCATAGACCTTGTAATCTCGAGGGAATATAGACAATCAAATAGGGCACAACTCAGTATAGAATTAATAACAGGCTGGGAGATGGTGTGAAGGAAAAGTACAGGAAACCAGCAGAGACCCTGACCTCAGTTGGCGAGGGCCATCATCTGCGCCACTGTGTGTTTCTGCATCAGAGTTGGACTGATTCTTTTTTAAAAATCTCACTTATCTTTCTTTTTAAAATAATTTTCTTGGTTAAAATATGCATTTTCTTCTTATTTTGAAACACGAGTAGAATTTGTTTTGGCTAATATTTATAGAGTATAGAGTATGCCAGTTATTGGGCACATTACTTACACCTATTATGTCAATTCTCACAATAACTCTGAGGTAAGTACTATTATTATCTCATTTTTCAGTTGTGTAACCTGAGCCTTAGAGATCACATGCAATTTACCAATGGTCATTAACTGGAAATGCTGGGATTTGAACCCAGGTCTGTTTGATTCCAGAGCTGGCACTTCTAAATACGTAATTTTAGTTATAGCTAAAACAAACAAACAAAAAAACTAGGGCTGTATACCATGTCATGCAAACTAACCTTGTGTATTATTTCAATTTAAAGTAGAATAATAGATTATTAGAATTGGAAGAGTGTTTAGATGTCACCTTGTCCAATTTCTTCATTTTTACAATTGAGAGAACTAAATCCCAGAGAGGTTGGATATAGTAAAAGAAATAGAGCAGTTAAGGAGGACAGGGGGTGCTAGGAGGAAAAAAGGAACTTTAATTTTTCTCTTGACTCTGGATTATAAAGTAAACATTGTAGCTTCTGTTTACAGCATCAAGTCATGTTCTCATATCTGCAAGATGCAAAAACTTATTCTGATTAGATATGTCATTAAAATCATTCAGACCAGTTTAAAGTTCATTACATACTGACCAATTAAAAGTTTTATTGTTTTACCTTTTTATACAGCATCATGTAAACAGTCTTTGCATTATTAGACAAAGTATCAAAATTTGATGAACATTTTAAGAGTTTTGTAGAAATAATTATGAATACTTTTAGCAACCCCTCCCCCCACATCCTACATTATAGTTTTTGTTGGTTATTCAAAACATGGGTAAACATTTCGTACTTTTTCTTTTTCAGATTTCACTGTGGGGAAATAAGTGTGATCTGTCTCTATCAGGTGGGGAAAGCAGTTCTCAGAAGACCGATATAATAGATTCTTTGGAAGACCTAAAACCTTTCATTTTAGTGAATGATATGGAACATCTTTGGTCGTTGCTTAGCAATTGCAAGAAAACAAAAGAAAAAGCATCTACTATTAGGGTGGATATTGTTCTAGATAATTCTGGGTTTGAACTTGTTACCGATTTAACACTAGCTGACTTCCTATTGTCTTCTAAACTGGCTACTGAGATCCATTTTTATGGAAAAACGATTCCATGGTTTGTTTCTGATACTACTATACATGATTTCAACTGGTTAATTAAACAAGTGAAGCATTCTAATCACAAATGGGTGTCCAAGTGTGGGGCTGACTGGGAAAACTATATTAAAATGGGCAGATGGGTTTACCATGATCATATATTTTGGACGCTTCCTCATGAATTCTGTGCCATGTCTCAGGTTGCCCCTGACTTATATGCTGAACTACAAAAGGCACATTTAATTCTATTCAAGGGCGATTTGAATTACAGGAAGTTGACAGGTGACAGAAAATGGGAGTTTACTGTTCCTTTTCATCAGGCTTTGACTGGTTTCCATCCTGCCCCTCTCTGCAGTATCCGAACACTAAAAGCTGAGGTTCAGGTTGGTCTGCAGCCCGGGCAAGCTGAACAGCTCGCAGCTTCTGAGCCCAACTGGCTGACCGCTGGGAAATACGGAATATTTCAGTTTGACGGTCCGCTTTGACTTGCTTTAGGAACTCTAATTTGTGTAGAAAGATCAGGCAAGCAATTTTTAGCCGCAGAAAAGCGGTGTGCGAATTTAGTCACTTCACTGATCTGTGTCAGCTCTGGGAAGCTTGGCTTCTCAGTGCCCAGTGACATGCGCTCTGGGTGCCTTTTCCTTTGAACATTTTGCCCCACTACTTTGTTTGGGGGTGAATGGATTCGGCTAGTTTACAGATCTTTACATTTATGTTGGAATCAATCTTAGTAACTTATTTCAAGTTAAATGCATAATTTCAAGTGGTTTTCATGAGCTTATTTTTAATAGGGCAGAAAAGCAAAATATAAGTGAATTCTGCTTTTAAAGTTCACATTTTAAAATCCTGTGCTGCATGGTATTTCGTATTCTAGGAAGCATGGAATTTTATTTAACTTGATTTTGGGCTCTAGAAATAAAGGCTCTGTGAAAGTATACATCTTAAATATGCTTTGTAAAGAGAGGCATTCTTACAGCTGTGGTAGTTGAACACATGAAAGTAAAACTTACCTCATAAGTTAATTCCAAATTTCGTTCTTAAATTTTATTTCATTTCAATAGCCTGTTTTGTTTGCATGCATTTGTATTTTGATTGACTTGTGGAATGGATGGTAGGAAACACAAAACTGAACAGAATGAAAGAAATGCTATTTGAAGAAAAATATAATATCTTTTACATCCTATTTATGATATCTATGATTTTAACACAAGTGTTTTAAATGAACGTATTTTTAGATTGTCCTTCAGTTTAAAAAGTACTTTAGAATAGGTTCTTATGCATTGAATTTGGAGTACTACCAATGAGTTGATTCATTTTTTTTTATATTCTTACTCATTTATTGGTGATCAATAAATAGTAAAAACAGTAAGTTACTGGTCAATTTGTTTTGAAACTAAAATTGGAAATAAACCTGGAAATGTTTTCTTGCACTAAAATAATAAAGTGAATTGTACTGAAAGTCACATTGGTTTTATTTTCCAATGGGAGAAAGTCAAGAAGGGAAGATTTAAAATGAGGTGTATATAATGAAAAACCCCATAATGCATATTATAGATGTTGCTAAAGCAGTTCTTAAATTAGGTCACTTATATGAAGTTATGGCGTATATCCTCGTTAACTGTTTAAAAATTTGTTTTGTAAAATGTTTATATAAAACCACACATTTTGAATTTACTCTTTCCTTCTTTACATGTGTTCCTATTTTAAACATTAAGTTACTTAAATACTGAGCATATTCGAATTACTTGTAGACGCTTGACCTAAGTTAGAACATATATTTGTATGTTTGTATTGACTTCATAGCCACAGTGTCAGCTATAGGGTAATATATTCCATTTCCCAAAGCACTGCAATTTTCTCTCTTTTTACCATGTTCTAGTAAGAATATGAAAGGAGGATGTATGAGGAAGTAGTTCACCCCTCCTACGAGAAAGAGAGCAACAAGAAAGGTGGCACTGTGGAAGAGGAAGTCAAAGAGGCATTTTAAAAAATGCTTAGCTGGAGGGAGGGCCCGCCTGTTGTTTTACCAGCTGATTTTTTTAAAACCAACTTTTTGGAACTAGGACTCACATGCAATTCATCCATTTAACGAGTACACTATTTTAGTACACTCACGGGGTATGCAGCCGTTACCCAAATCCAGTTTCAGAGCATTTACATCCCTGTACGCATTACGTCATCTCCCTTTCCCCTCGCAGGACTTGGCAGCTGGTAATCTACATTTTGTTTCTGGATTTGCCTATTTGGACATTTCATATGTAAATAGAAGCATAATATTTGATCTTTTGTGACTGGCTTCTTTTTAAGGTTCATCAGAGGAAGTGTGTGTCAGTACTCTGTTTCTTTTTATTTATCCATTTTATCAATATACTACATAGGGATGTACCATATTTATCCATTCTCAGTGGGTGGACATTTGGATTGTTTCCGCTTTTTGACTGTTAAGAACAATGCTGCTTTGAACGTTCATGTCCAAGTTTTTTTGTGTGTGTATGGTTTTAGTTCTCTTGGGTATATACCTAGGAGTGAAAGTGCTAGATGGCAGTATATGGCAGCTGTGTTTAATGTTTTGAGGAACTGCCAAACGTTTCCAAAGTGTTTGCAACGTTTTGCATTCCCACCAGCAATGTATGGAGCCTCTGATTTCTCCACACCCTTGTCAGCCTTTGTTACTGTCCGTGTTTTTGATTCTAGCCATGCTACTGGGTGTGAAATGGTAGCTCGTGGTTTTGATTTACATTTCCCTAATGAGTAATGTGGAGCATATTTTCATGTGCTTATCGGCCATTTGCATATCTTTTGGAGAAATGCCTTTAATTCCTTTGCCCATTTAAAATTAGGTTATCTTTTTATTGAGCTGTAAGAGTTTTTAGATTCTCTGCATGCAAGTCGCATCAGAAGTAATTTGCAAATGTTTTCTTCCATTCTGTAGGTTATCTTTTCACTTTCTTGATGGTATCATTTGCAGCACAAAGTTTTAGATTTTGATGAAGTCCTCTTTATCTGTTTCTTTTGTTGCAAAACATTGGTTTTTGAACTGCTGTTTAACACCCCTTAAGAGCCACTGAAGAGAGGAATCTTATCCGATGGACAGGGCTCTGCCTACAGCCCTGCCCTGCCGACCCACTTGTTTCTACCCTAGCAAATTTGTCCTATGTATGTTGGGCATAGGTACAGAGGAGCATGATAGGGAAAGCTGAGGCTCTGGCGTTAGCTGGGGGCAGGTTTTCCACCAAAGAGCTCACTGATCTCAGGAACTTTCCCAAATGAGACATCTGCAATTGTTTGAACTGCTGATACCATACTTGTTAAGTATGAAGTAACTCCTGAATAAAGCAGCTCATAAATTTCATGTAATACATTTTTATCAAGACATAGATTCAATAGCTTAGTTATATTATGGTGGAAATGTAGATGAAGGGCAGGTAAATAATCAGATGGAGGATGGTTTATAGTCTGGGTTTATGCTACTTTTTTATTGAATGGCAGATGGGCGATCTTTTGGGATTTAGCTTTTTTTTTGTTTTAATAATTTGAGGTGGTATTTTGTGTTTGATAAAATGCAGTATTGCTTTTGAACCTTTTAAAAGCCAGAACCTGTGCTGTTCAACCTCAACGTCATGTTTCTATAAAAACTACCCACCACAAAAGGCAATATCAACATAGTTCAAACCCTTTACTTACATTTTATGAAAACTCCAGAGTGGATTGAAAACACAATTCAGAGTTAGACTTATTAAATTCCCTTTCTCACCCATTTTCTTAACAGCTCTCTCTTTCCCCAACGCCCCTGAGCCTTGTTCTGGTGCCTCTCCTTCCACCAAGTTTTTCTTCTCCTTTTTGGCTGGACTGGGGTGACTGAATACTTCTACCCATTCATCTCTCATTGTCTAGATAAAGTGTTAACGTCCTGTCTGACATGGTAAGCGATAAGTGACATCTGGAAATTACAGAAAATGAATGAAGCAGAGGTAAAAATGAAAACAACATAATTCTATCACCTCCAAATACTCCTGTTAAGATTTTTTTTAAAAAAGATTTTATTGGGGAAGGGGAACAGGACTTTATTGGAGAACAGTGTGTACTTCCAGGCCTTTTTTCCAAGTCAAGTTGTTGTCCTTTCAATCTTAGTTGTGGAGGGCGCAGCTCAGCTCCAGGTCCAGTTGCAGTTTTCTAGTTGCAGGGGGCACAGCCCACCATCCCTTGCGGGACTCCAGGAGTTGAACCAGCAACCTTGTGGTTGAGAGCCCACTGGCCCATGTGGGAATCGAACCGGCAGCCTTCGAGTTAGGAGCATGGAGCTCTAACGGCCTGAACCATCGGGCCGGCCCATTCCTGTTAAGATTTTTCATATGTGTATTTCTATAAGTTTTTCTCCATGTGTAGAGTTTTTATTTTATTTTAACATTTCTAAGATAAAAAAAGCACACTGCTTAAAAATGTTTTAAAATTCTGAAGTATGTTTCCAACTTCCAATTTTTTTTTGTCTGGTTGGTTTTGTTGTTATTGTTGTTATTTTACTTTTGCATTTTTTCTAGTTTACTAATTAGTTCCTGCTGGAGGAATAGCAGGAACTAGCTTTTTCTTGGATAGCAGTATGACCTGGGACTCAGTAATGGTCAGGGACTCATAAATCCCTGGTCTCTTGTTAATCGTGTGACCTAAGTCATCTTCTCACAATTTTACTGGAAAAGGAGAAGTTATTTCTGGTCAACTTGAACTACATTCAATCTCAAACCCAGATTTCCCTAGGGAAAGTGGAGTCATGCTGAAAGATATCAGCATTCTGACATCCCCTAGTGGCCACCTGAGTATTCCATAAGCCCCCGTCTTTTTTCTTCCTTTTAAACTACAGGCAGGGAGATACTGTTGGTTATGGAGCGTCAGTTAGTATACTCTGAGCCCTCCCATTAGAGACCGCCACTCACATGGTTCTCCAGCCTCCCTGCTATTCTTTAGTGGGTCACATTTCCCCCTTGCCGTTTGTTGAATATTCATTATTCAGACCTTTTATAAAATAGAAGGGAAAATCAGTTCTTACTGAAGACACTTCTAAAGTGTTGATTCACATTAATCCTACATTTCATGGGGCAGCCGCCGACTGTCTTCCTGTATTTGCACCACATACCATATTGAGCACAGAGTAGGAGCTCAATGAATGAGTGGTTGATAGGTGATGAATTCCAGCATTTGAAATAAGTTTTAAACCTTTGAGGTGATGCTATTTAAATTGAATTCTGAAGGATGACATGAGTCTGCTAGAAAGCCTAATCAATTAAATCAATTAGTATTTTTGTTGAATGAATTAAACATAATTGGGAGTTTTCCATTAATGTATGCATCTTTGAATACTGTTTTATTCCTTCAGTATTTTATGGTGATCAATTTCCCATTTGTCAAAAATTCTTCAAAAATGTGATTTTTAATGGCTACAAACATTTCATCATATAGCTAGATCATGTTTCCTTTTGCTATGTAGAGTGTTCAAAATTTTTGCTATTATAAAAGAAGCTGAAATACAGGCAACTTCATACCCATAATTATTTGAAGCTACCCAACTATTCTAGTTCTTGTAGAATAGTGTTTGTATTAGACTTATAGCCCCAAACTCTCAATATTGAGTACTTGCTTTATATGAGAAGGGAAGTTGCCTTTCTCCTTACTGAAAAAAAAAATTATACTATGTTGATGACTTTCAATCCCGCTTGAGTTCAATACAAAGTTTAGGCACAAGGGGGAGATCCTTTAACGTAATAAAGTGGCTGGATTTCTCTTCTGTACTATTTAGTACAGAGATTTCAGTAAGAAAAACTGGCCGAGTATAATTTTCATTGTTGACTGCACACATTTCTGTGGTTTCAACTTTAAAATCATTACACTGGAGCTAGGATTCTGGTGTCTACCATGGTAAAACACAGGTCAAAGACAATAAAATTGTGTCCTCATTCCTTTCTTGGCTGAAATTTTCTGTATACATACAATGCAACAGAATATTACAGTGGTTTCTCGTAGAAGTATATCAAAATGTGAATTTGAAAATAAAATTCAGGAACAGTGGAAAAAAGGAATAGAATTTTGTTAACAATGTAGAAAAGTCACATTAGAAAAAACTTTGTTAAGAAAATACAAGTTATTACTTTCCAATTCAGTTAACCTTTGCTTGAAAGAAAGAAGCCATACTATATTTGTTTCCTTATTTTGTAAATTTTAATACAGCAAATTGATTTTTACCATGATTGAAAAAAATGTAAAGGAACTAATATTCCAGTTCTGTCTTACATTTAAGATACAAATTGGGCTTGGTATGTCTCCTGCACAGAAATTCTCCTGGTGTCTGAAGCATTCAGTGGATAGAATCCAGGTGGTCTGTAGACTGGGTGGGAAACACATTTTTAAATTTTCATTAATATCTAATTGAAATTCAGTATTTCCTTCAATTTTGAATATGGGCCGTAAACCTCAGCAAGATTAGCAGTGCCTGTGCCTTTGTCCCCTGTAGAAATCACAGATCTTTTCATATTACATTACAGTTATGTTAGATATCTTGAAATACTGTTTCATCACTGGCTCAAATTTAGGCACTTTTTTTGGAGAAGTTCATGGCACCAAGGCAGGTTAAGAACACCTGCTCTTATGTTTCTCCCTTTCCTTCAATGTTCCTTCTTTTCATATCTAAAAGTTGGTGAACGTCATGCTGGGTTTATTTTTATTTATTTTTTTGTGGCCAAGCAGAGACACATTATACTGTATTTTCTCTTCTCATCTCAAACGTCACTTAATACTAATCATTCTCCAGCTTGGTGTCTTCCAGGGGTCCTTAAAAGAAATAAAGGATTTCACACATGGACATGGGTTGAATCATCTTTAGCCTTATCAATTTATCATTAGGAGGTTTTTTTTAAATAAAGAGATGAAAAGGTGTTTAGAATGTTTTTCCTATTTAGAACACTTATCTTAAACTATTTTAAAGATCCTAAAAGTCAGAAATCAGAAAGTTGTTTAAAATACAAAGCAAGAAGTAAAATTCAACAAAAATTTTTTTCAGGTACGTTCTCAATTTTTATAATTGACAATCATAGATACACTATAATCAGAACAGGTACTATTTATGGAGCACTATATTCCAGGCACAGAATCAATGTGCTGTGATATCCTCATAAAAATTCTGGAAACAAATTTTTTTATTCCATTCAGCATATGAGAGCACCGAGTTTCAGTGATTTCAGGTAACCCAAGGCCACTCAACTAGTCAATGACAGAGCCAAAATTTAAACTTCTATCTGCTGGACTCCAAAACTCAACTTACAGCTTTTATTTGAAGTTACTATGTCATTGGCATAATTTGTAAGCATGTAATTAAATTCTTTTAAAAAAGTAAATATACTATCAATGGAAATTTCAGCCATCACGTTATGTGGATGATAACTTACTCATATTATGAGTTAATAATATGTTGAAGTCTCTGTAGAAGAGAAACAAAACCCAGCGAAATATCAATTTTATGTTTTAAAATAAGGATTTAGAATGGGGTTGCGTGGGAATAGATTGTTTTTCTGTATTGTTACATTTTGTATCATTAGGCATGTATGAATTCATGGAATTGTACAATAGTCTGAACACTACACTGAGAAAAGAAGTCTTCTCTAAAAACTTTGGTATAGATGGGGATGTAAAGTACAGCATAGAGAATATAGGCAATAATGTTGCAACAACTATGAATAGTGCCAGGTGGGTACTAGACTAATAATCGGAGGGGATCATGGCATAAATTTTATAAATTTCTAACCACTATGCTGTACACCTGAAATTAATATAAAAAATGATAACAAATTAAAAAATAAAAACTTTAGTGTACAGGGCCGAATATCAGTATGTCCCGTAATGAAAAGGATGCCTCTCATGTTTCAGGCCACCAACCAACTGAAAACCAGTGGGTAGTTATTTTGAAGGGAAATTGTTCTTGAGAACAGATGGAAGTGATTTGATGAGAAGAACTGGCTCATTCTTCGAACCAAAGGGATGATATAAAAATTGTTTTGCAATCTTGGTGAAATCCAAAATCTGTTCATACAAATTATTCCAGTTCTTGCCTGGTCTTTGATAACATTACTGATAAATTATTTAAGATTAAGTGAGGCACAATTGTATATTAATTGGTAAAAATGTGACTTAATCCTATATTTCTATTTCCTTTCTCATCAATTCTTGAATGGAATGTGGTTTGAACTGCTGAAACCCTAATAATTGTGATCGTAGAGAAGACCCATCAGCTACCGACCATTATTGAAGAGGGTTCTTGTTCAAAGAGTTAGTAACTTGAGCAAGGAATCTAAATTCCAGTCCCAGCTCTGTTACTAACTAATATTGTGATTTTTTTTAAGCTATGTGTTCAATTATTCTACTTAATGTCCTTATGTATAAACAGTAAACTTGTTTTTAGCTCTATGATCTTATGATCTAATTGTCTGTGTTTTTTGCCATGTGCCAAGACAGAGCAATCCTTTCTTGCACAAAAGTGGGCATTTTACCTTTGTGGAACATTCTACTTCCTTTTTTCTATTTTGTTTATGTCATTTTTTCTCCATGGAAAACTCAACTTTTTTCTTTCCACTAAACTCTCTTTAAGCCATTGAAAGATTGGCTAACTTCCTTCCTGATTCCTATGTCTACACAACGATTATTCCCACCTTCACACTGGGTAGGCCAATAGTACCTTTTAAACGTGATGAAGTACTTTTGCAAACTCAACTATTGTGGAAATTCTAAATGGTTTCTGTAAGACACATCGTGAGGATATAATTCAATATGTTGGTAAGTAAGCACCAAAGCGATACAGTTTATTGTCAGTTAAAAGAATGGATTGAAAATATTCCAATTATAGACTACAGATACTTAAGACAAAAATTCTTTTTTGTGATCATATTTTTTTTTAGGTTTTTTTTTTAAAATTAGTTTCAGGTGTACGAAGCAACCTAGTAGACAGTTCCACCCCTCACAAAGTGATAAACCCCCCTCCCCAAGCTACTAACCCTCTGACATCTTACGTAACTGTTACAATACCATTGACTAGCTTCCTTATGCTATACTCCACCTCCCTTGACAGAATATACACACACACACACACACACACATATATATATATGTGTATATATTCTCATAGTTGACATTCAGTATTATTCTACTTCAGCTTCAGGTGTACAGCGCAGTGGTCAGGCGTCTACACAGTCTATGACGTGATCCCCCTGATAAGTCCAGTGCCCATCTTGCAGCCTACGTGATCTTTACAACACTGTTGAATATATTCCCCATTCTGTATTTCATATCCCCATGACTATATTAGACAAAAATTCTTCATGGGATGCAGGACTATTTTGTTATATTGAGGCGCCTAGCTTAGCAACAGGGCTCCAAGGGTAGAAACAGAAGCCGACACTGTTGAAGGACAACACGGAAGTCGTTTGTCCTTTTTCTTCCTGGCGCAACCACCATCCTTCCCCATGTTGATACCACTCCCTTTTCCAATGATTGCACTTAAAAAGAGGCTTATGGAAGGAAATATCCCTCTTCCTCTGGAGGTTTTAATGTCTGGATGTGATGCTATATTTGCTCCATTTTACACACACGAGATGACACTCTTAGAGAATAAGAAACTTGCCAATGGTAGCAAGTAACGGAACATATATTTGTATAAAATCAAAAGGGCCAAATCCATAGTTTTTGCCACCACCCACATTGCCTCCCATAATGATGATACTCTATCATACATTTTGCAAAGCACTTTATACTTTACAAAAGAATTGATCTACTATGTCATGTCATAAGAGCACTGTGAGATAGGTTATTATTACCTTAACTTGATCTATGGGGCAACAGAGGTTCAACAGTTCCACTCAGCTAGTAAGTGACAGGATTAGGGCTTGAACCCCAAAGCTTCCAAATCCTCTGCCTTTCTATGGTCCCATAAATTCCTTAGGAGAAACCATAAGATCTCTCAGAAATCAGAACTATCACTCTGAAAAGTTAGACTTTGCCCTATTGGCAACTGGTTCTCAACCTGTGCTTATCTGAGCTCTGGGTGGGCGAGGGGGTTCTGTGAAGGAACTTTGGGGGTTTGGGATGGTGTGTAAGATGGGGGCCATTGGGAAGCACTTTAGTGGGACTCTAGCACCCAATTCCTTTTCAACTCTGAACCAGGGCAATCTCCAAAATGGTCTGTTCTGCACACTGGGCTCCTGAAAAAGACTCCAACTGAACAAAAATTCATTAGTTTTGAAAGGAGAAAAGCTTGGAAACCACTGCTATCGGCGATAGGTAGCTACTGAAAAGTTTCTGAGGGGGGAAGTGGTAAAAGTCATGTTTTAGAAAGATCAATCTGGAAGTTTTGCTGGAAAAGACTTTTGATGTGGAGAGTCTGGAGGAGAGAGACTTTTTGAAAGGAGGGAATAAAACAGGAGAGGTCACAAGAGAGGTTACTGGAGAAGGATGGGGAAGGGCAGGAATGTCAGCAAGGTGTGGGGAACAGCAAAAACAATTTTTTGGATTTCAGGGTCCATAAGACTTAAATTTTTAAAACATATTTATTTAAATCATAGTAAACGAGTTTTATTTTACCTTGGGATATGACTCTATGAATTTCAACACATGTATAGATTTGTGTAATTACCACCGTAATTATTATAGAACAGTCCAACCCCCCCCTCCAAAAACTCCTTTGCGCTTTTCCTTTGTGGTCACCCCTACCCCCATCCATGACTCCTGGCACTGAAGATCTGTTCTTTATCCTTATAGTTTTGCCCTTTCAAGAGTGTCATAGAAATGGAATCACACAGTATGAACTTTTGAGACTGGCATAATTTTCACTCCACATAATGCCTTCGAGAGTCATCCATGTTGCTTTGTGTATCAATGTTTCAAGAAACTCTGAGATGGGAAATAAGGCTGTAAAAAGGAACCATGGCTTGATAATGTTGGGGCCTGCATGTTTTTGAGTTGGAAAGAGATAATCAGGTTCTGCAAATTCTCTGGGGAATTCATTAACTTACTCATTTATGCAATTATTTACTGAGCAACAAATGTATGTTAGGTACTGTTTTCCACATTGGGATGTAATAATGAACAAAATGGGAATCCTCTCTTCCAGGAGCTTACAGTCCAATGAGGGGAAATGAACAAGTCTATGAATGATGTCCTGTCAGGAAGTAATGTGTTCTGGGTAGGGGGGTAGAGGGAGAAAAAGCTATTTTATTTTAGACAGAATGGCCAGGGAAAGCCACTTTAGCAGGTCAGATTTTATTGCAGACCTGACCTGAATGAAATATATGAGGGAATCACATACTCATCCAGGAAGTGAGAGGTCCAGGCACCTTTAAAGGGCACTGAGGTGGATGTGTGTTTGCCATGTTTGAGGAAAGATAAGGAGGAATAGACAGCAGTGGAGAGAGTGGAGATGAGACCAAGTCATGTAGGGTCTTGGGAGCCATTGAAAGGACTTTGAGTTTTTATTCAAAGTGTGATGGGCAGCCATTGGAAAGTTTTGAGCAAGAGTGACCTGCTCAGATTTATATTCTGTGAAGGTCACTTGTGGTGCTGGATAGAGAATAGACTCTTAAGATAATGTATACAGAATGAATTGGGAGAGTGGGGAGAAACTGAGGCAAAGCAGTCATGTAATATGGGTCTGAACTGATGGTAGAGAAAAATGGAAGAAAGATAAATGTAAAAAATACATTTTAAAGGAAAATGAAGTTTGTTGCCTAAGGTTACATAGGTTGAAGATTTAAGTAAGGGAAACTAAGGATGTTTGATGTGACCATACCTACGTGATTGAATTAATATAAATTGTGGCTTTCAAACTGTGCTCCTAAGAGCCCCTGGGATTTTGTTAAGGGGTTTCCTAGGGTGCCAGGAACAGTTTGGGGCAGGAGCCACATTTTCAACCCCTGCTTCAACCAGAGCAGGGCCAAGATGATCTGTTTTATGTATTTGCTTCTCTGTAAAATTTTAATGGAGTGAAGTGTTACATGGGGCGGGGGAAGAGAGGGGGAACAGGGGGTTTATTCTGTGGAAAACCATGTACTCAAAAAAACTTATTCTTCAATGAGTCAAGTCTTAGCCTTCCCCACGGACAGAAGCTATTCTTGCCCCCACCGCATGGAGGCGCCAGGAGCACAGTTCTGACTCAGTAAGAAAAAATATTACCCTCAAATATTTTTTTACTTTTAAAAATGAAAATGAATTTATAATACATCTCCTTTTATAAATTTCTAACATTCTACAACAAAATTCAGCAGGATCACATCTTTTTGCTGTATTTGTTTTCAAAATGATACATGGTATACTTAAGGTTATGCTGTTGAAACACATAAGCCCCCGATGCTCAGTGGCTTAACGTAATAGAATGCACTCTTCTGAAGTCCGATGGGCCGGAGTTTGTGTGGGGGAAGTTATGGGGTTATCAGCTCCAGGCAGACATTCAGGGACCCACGCTGATGGAGGCTCTCCCATCTTCAGTATGTGGCTTCAGAGGTCATTCTGGAATCAGGATCTAGCCAGAAGATAGGGAAAGAGATAGCACACAGAATCACACAGGAAGTTTGTATGAGCCAAGCATGGAAGTCACTTATTTCACTTCCACTCACATTCCAAAGGCTGGAATTTGAGGCCACACCTAACCAGTTTCAGTGAACAGCTAGCTAACCAGTTTCTGTTGCCTATAAAATTTCAGTACAAAAACTGGAAAACATAAACCTGGGCCCTGGATTTATGTTTTGGCTTTGGGGCAAGTCAAGCTACATTTATGTCTGAGTTTTTGTGACTACGTATGAACACTGCAATGTGTAAGATGTGATTCAGAGAGTTTTGTTTACATATATGTTGCAAATTGGCTACGCCCAAAATATGATGTTCTAGGAGTTCATAAAATTTTTACTTTTCTCATTTTATCATTAGGAGTTCTGGTAAGATTCACCTCACCTTCCAATCTATCATCAGGTACTTTCATATTTCCCTCTATGACTTACCATGTTGGCAGTATAGCTCTAATTTTTACGTGGTTGCCTTTTATGGTTTTTCTCTATTCCATACCTCTTCATTCCTCATTCATCTGAAAGTCCTTGAGCTTAGACTTAAATACCTTTTATTTGCTCTTTAACTCATTGTACATTCTGATTGTTGCGCTATATTGAGCAGGTATTAAGTACTGTGGCTGATTTATCAAATGAAATAAAGGCAGTGTATACTCATAAATCAGTGTTTCGTATCAAAACCTAGATACCTCTACGGCATCTGTCCCTGGAAGGGCTGAGGCATTCATTTGTTTCAAAAACGATTAGCTGAATGCTTGGCGTCCTGTGTCTTGCTTCCTTCTCTTTCTCTTTTATTAGAGGCAGTTCTATAGACCAAGGAAATTTATGACTAGTAATGCAAGTTTCTAAGAGGGTGTGTTAATTGAGGTCAAATCACTGAATCAGCAGAAGATAAAATCTCTTTCCAAAAATGAGACTATTTTTGTGAGTAGATGAGGATCACTTTATAGGTATGTATTGGTTTGGCTACACCTCAGCTGGTAATAAAATCTAGCCTGGTCTCAATCCAGAAAATAATTGAAATGTTTTTGAATACTTTTGCAAAAACCTCAGCAGGAAGTTGGACTCGATATTGAGAAGCCAAAGCAGTGCATGTGAGGAACAGTCTTCGCTCTCAACTTCACAGACTTTTTATTAACAAGGATCATTTGTTGCTTTTGAAAGGAAGTTGGCATGATTTTAAAAGGACCCCAAAGCCTGTCTAAAATGGGGTCAGGAGAATCCCACACTCTCCCACCCAAAGCCATAAGATTTTCCAAAATAAAGACATTTTAAAGATCCAGAAGAAGCTGGGGTGTTGCTTAATTTAGTAACCACATTTGCTTTTGAAAGTTGATTTTAGTGGAATGTTTGGCAAATTATCATATTTTTTGGTGGAATTTTAAACATTGGTCCTTCAAGAACTCCAACTTGTGGGAGCAAAAAGGACCTGAAAAATTGCATTTCTTCCTCTCTGTCTTAGAGGAAGCCTAACTGGACATAGCTGTGACACCAGTGTCCTGGGGTCCTGTTCTCTTGAGCACTACCAGGCGCGTTCTGTGAATGGATGAGGATTCTGAGGAAAGATGAGCTCCCAGGGGAGGACTTCGTGGCCACAGGCTTGCAGGCTTTGAGGGCAGAATCTTGATCTTTAAAAATCAGAAAGCCTATTTTTTAATTTAGATGAGAAATAAAGTTATCCGATGGACAAGACATTAACCTTTGAAGTCTACTACTTTTCCCCTGAGCATTCATTGTGCAATACTGTCGCTTGTGATTCCCATATTCTTTCTTTACATGTGCTAATATATTCAATTACATACAGTACTGTCTTGGCAGGGGAAATAGTGTCTTTATAAGGTGTTTTGCATATCTCTGCTTTGGTTTAATCAAAGAAGGCCAGTTGATTTCTACGTTCTTGGAGACGAGGCATCTCTGTTATGCCCAATAACTACCAACAACAACCCCTTTCTAAAATTCTTATTTTCCAAAAGTAAGGGAAATGCTTTAAGAATTTGTTCTCATAGATTGAGTCGTCAAAAAAGGATTTTGTTAGGCCTCTGATCTTCCAAAGTTCTGATGAATTTATAATAAGAGTAAACACTTTGTTTTTCTAATTCTCTTTTGTAGTGTCTTGTGGGAGATTTTTCTACTCTGTATTTTAAAATAATAAGGCTAATAGCCATCACTTACTTAGTACTTTGTTCCATGTTCTGTAATAGGCACTTTATGCATTAACTCATATAATCCTTGTAACAACCCCATGGGTTAAGTACTGTTATCACCTCTGTAGTACAAATGAGGAAATAAGCGCAAGGAGGTGGAGAAATTTGCCCAAGGTCACAAGCCTAGGAAATGGCAAAGCCAGGATTTCATTCCAGGCAGCTGGCTCCAGGGTCTGGCCACTTAACCACTGTTTGAGGGACTCCAAATACAAGGATAAATTCAAGGACTTTTAGTATTTTTTTTAAAACGCACAAGATCTCTTACACAAGTTTATACTTTACTGGTGTTTTTAAATTTTTTCCCATCTCTATATAAAGAATCTTATTTATAGTCTGATTTCAATTAAGGGTACATCTACTGATTGCCAGCTTTGTTAAAGCAGGCGAAATGCTTGACCTACAACATTTTCACTGGGTAGTCTATTATTTTTTGCTACTGAGCAAGAGGGCTGGCTTTTGTCTGGGGAAAAATCTGGTAAGTACATCGATCAGTTCTATTAATAATTTTTCAGTAACACATCTACTGATGTGATACAGCAGTGATGTTCTTTCAATATTACAAATCTCTCTTTTAGAGATTATATTGCTTTACAAAAACAAAACAATATTTTTGTAAGCATCGTTGCTTCATTTTTCTTCAAGGAATTTCATAATCTCTTTGATGCTTTCAAGGGTATTATGCATCGTGGATTTTTGATCTACTGCATCTTTTTGCTAATACCATTAAATTTATTTTAAAAATCATACCAAATTAGTACAGAGCAAATACATTGAAAAGTTATTATTCTCTGGAGTAACATTTGGCCTGCTCTTTAGAATGCATGATAAATGCTACAAATCTTTGAACTCATTTTTATTCTTCACTTTATTTTTTTTATTCCCAGAGAGTTTAAAATATAGACAGAATAAAAAATACTATGAGGCAGAAAAAAATAACAAGATTCACAGACTTTTATTTTTTTCATCATTTGTCATATGTGACAAATTTCCAACATTTTGTAGAGGGTTTTGGAAAATCTATTTTTACTTCAGATAGATAGATTTGAACAAGAACATATAATTTAAAAAATTTGTATTATATGATTATATATATATTGGCTGGAAATACATTTGGTTTGTCCCATTTAATTATTGCACTATTAAATAATAGCTATTCAGTGGCAATTGTTGTCATAAGGTAAATACTTGTAGATTTAAATTGAGAACTCAAAGATGCCATTCTAGACAATATTCAAACAGCAGATCATACAAACTGCAATGCGAATGTCAAATTTAATCCGTGACCGATTCCAGGGGAATATAGTAGATTGTTGTTATTCACAGTAATGTCCTTTCAAGTTGCTTCAGACACTGAATTAGCAAACACTGAACCATTAACTAGGGAAAATACAATGCTACTCTTTGGTCACAGCATTTTCATTAACCAATCAATACATAACCTTGTTTGACGTGTGTTTCTGTTAAAAGACACATTATATAATAACATATATTGTTGATTCATTAACATTGAACTGACAGCCAACAACACTGTAACTCAGGCCTCAGGGAGGCTTATCTACCATGGTTTTCTCTGTGAGGCACATCTCAGCCTTGTTTTGTTTAGGAACACTAGACAGCACTGCAGCATTATGCCTGCGGGCCATACAGCAAAAATCACACAAAAATGCAACAACAAAAGAAGTGGCACTAAATAGACCGGAGCAGGACCCTTGTTTCCAGCAGGAGAGCTGAAACCGGAGGGAAGTGTGATGCCTCGTTTGACCTCAGCTGGGAACGTGACTCAGAGTTTTCATCACTCTGCATGTCTGCAAATGTCCGAGAAAGTGGCATGAGTGTCGATTTGGGGGCTGTAAGTACATTTCAGTGAGTGGATGAATTCACAAACATGGAATCCACAAATAATGAGGATTGACTGTTATTTATTTTACTTTTTATTGTTTTATTTTTCAATTACAGTTGACATACAATATTATATTAGTGTCAGGTGTACGACATAGTGGTTGGACATTTTTTGTAATTTACGAAGTGATAACTCTGATAAATCTAGTACCCATTTGACACCATACATAGTTATTACCATATTATTGACTATATTCCCTATGCTTTTACATCCCTGTGACTATTTTATAACTTCCAATTTGTACTTCTTAATTCTTTCACTTTTTTCACCCAGCCTTCCAAGCCCCCTCCCATTTGGCAACCATCAGTTTGTTCTCTTTATCTATGAAGAACTGACTATATTTTTAAAACTTAAAGATATGCACTGATCAGTATGTCAGAAAACTGATATCTTATTTAGAAACCCAAGTTGTTCTAGATATTATTCAATTAGCAAACTTATTCCTCCCTCATAGATTAAAGCAGCTGGTATGTATCTAACCTTTCAGAGAAGACACTTTACTTCTATCCGTTGAAAACAATGTCATAATAAATGTACAAATCATCCATTTTCAAAATCAACAAAAGTATACTAAATATACAAAGAAATTTCAAAACAACAAGAATGTCTCTACTGTGGATGGTGTTCCTTAAAACATGCAGCTCTTGTGCAGTGCACAACCTGACCAATCATATGGCAGCCTGGACTATAGCTTTGGTTGCATAGCGGAAACATAGGAGGCAGAGTGAATGGGTTCAACTTTTGAGGAATACTGACTGTTCCATAACATTGACAACAAAGGGTAGAAAACTTCAAGGGTAAGAGACCTCACTTGAAATACCTGAATTTATGCGGTGTGAATGTGAGCAAGCTCCTCTCTGAACTTTAGTCTTCACGTCTGTAATAGCAGGATAATGATACTCACTTCAGAAGAGTTGATTGGAGGAGGAAAAATAACCTATGAAAATTAGGAAAAAAGAAGCATATGATGTTAAGACACTCCCTCTTTTCTAGTAAACAGGGGTTTCCTTGAAAGTTTTAGAACAGGGGAATAGTTTGGTCAGATTTTGTGTTGGTTTGAAAACGGATTAGAAACAGAGTAGTATAAAAGTCCAGATTTAAAAGAAAATCTCCTTAAAACCTATCCTAAGGCAGTGACAGCAAGAATAGAGACCAGAGAAACAGACTTAAGTGTTATTAGGTCTAGGTGCAAAAGTAATTGCGGTTTAAAAGGTTAAACCTAATCGCAAAAACCGCAATTACTTTTGCACCGACCTAATATTTCTGAGATTGAATTGTGTAGTTGAAGGTGCTATTCCTTCTGGAATCCTTTTGCTTAGTTGGGACACCCCCTCCCTCATCAGCAGCTGTGACTGCTGGCTGTTTAACAGGCTGCCCCTCTGGCTGGAAAGTCTCCAGCCCTCCTGCCAATGTCTAACTGACATGGGGCTGCGGGTGGGAATGGAGCAGGGCTAGGGGAGCAGGTACAAAATGCCTGGCTCCTGGCCTCAGAGTAGGAAGTTAATTTCGAGGCTTGGCCACTTGCTTGAGTAGCTTGTTCTCCTGCCCTACCCTCTTTCCCTTATCTCCTCCTCGTCCTAGGAACACTCCTCCGTGAACCACTTCCTTAAGAATCCTGACTCTCAGCTCTTCCAGGGGAACCCCAAAGAGAAAAGACTTTAGGAAAAGACTTTTAGCTGCAAGTAGGTAAGGAGGACAGAGGAATCTAAGAAGGCCCTTACAGGTACTTCAAGAACTCAGCCTTGAGAGAGGAATATGTTTTTGAGACCATCTGGATGGTATACATGTCTGAACCCTGCTAAGACCTCTATAGAGACTCTTAAGATTCTGGCAGGTGGGTACAGAGATTCACAATTACGTGCTGGTTTTCCGACTACATAATGATGTCTGTGTGATGCCAGATTAATTCATATAATTTCACTGAAACTGTATATCACAACAAATAGAATGCAGAAGCAGATATGAGAATCCAAGTGTTTATTTTTAAGCCAGAGATGAAAAAGATTGGCAAAAAAAAAGAAGGCCCTTATAAGGAGCACTTACTTCACCCCAACTTTCTCTCATCCTCCTGATTGGTTGACATTTTTCTTTTAATAAATGAAGAGACAGTTAGAGAGGTGGTTTTTCTGACAAGTCTGCTGCTGGAAAGTGCTCTCTCTCCTTGGAATAGAAAAAATATTAACATTGATAGTTCAGTTAATCCCTCCAAATTTTTCCTAAAATATTAAACTATTTTAAACTGGCCATTTTCCAACTGAAAGATCACTTCAGTAAAGCCATGAAGGATAGTATTATGTACAACAAATCTTTTTGACCAGTTGAGGAAATATAGATTAAAACTTGTTGAATTTAAAGTCAAATAAACATGCTATAAGTCCAGAAAATACAGAATGCCAAAAAAATGTATACAAGTGGACACTTTGGTCAACGTAGCTCAAGCAGTAGTTCGCCATAATCAGAAGTGTCTGGACACTGATGGTAACCACTTTGAGCACCTCTTATAATTGCAGAAGTCAAACATGACTTGTATTTATCTTTTGTTATTGGTATATATTGAGTATTACAATTTTAATACAGTTTTCCTTTCTTAAAATGTGTGTACACATTTTTTTGGTACCCTCTGTATATATTGTGATGAATGTGTTTCAGTAACTTATATTTACTCAGCTAAACTATTTTTAAAGTACTCTCAATTTTTGATAAGAATTTTGCTCTTGAAAAGAACAATCTGTTATTTACTTTAACAATGAAACTGATGGTCCTTGAGTTGGTTATTTTCCATAAAGCGAGGTCTCAGTGGTTCTCTAAGCTTAATCTATAGTAAAGTTATAAGATGGATCACATTTAGTTTAGGTGCAAAATATATTGGAAACGTGGATGGGGAAACAAAAGAAAATGGACTTTAAAAATAATTGATATGAAAATTTATGAAGAGCTTTGGCAATGACTGATAAATTGTTTTACAGCTGGGTGTGTCATCGTATTAGAACAAAAAAGAGACAGGGGATTTGTGTTAGGGTGAATTGGTAAAACTAAAATCATTGCTAAAGAACTCATTTCTTAAAGAGATCAAATAGAGATTATCAGCAAAACAACTGAACCAAGTCTGAGAAAGGGTAGAGAGTGGCTTTCAAGACCCTTAAATGCTCTGTCAGTTACCATAGCAGATTTCTGTGGTCTATATTTTACCAATGCATCTTCCACTAGGTGACTAAAGTAGTTGTTTGCCGTCTTTGGCAACATTTCATTCAGTTGCTTAGGAAAATATTTAAATCAAACATAGTACTCTCTTAAAACAATGTTTAAACAAATAAATTGCTCTATGAGTGGTTTCATTGACAGGTTTCTAAATATAAGTCAAAGCCCCAAAAATTGTTATCAGATTACAAACTTTCTTATGAGAAACATGTATATTTGCAAGACAGACAAGAAACAAGAAAGCCCCAAAATGAAAGCCCAAGGGCCAGAGGAATATAGTTCTTCACTGACTCTCACAGCTACTTGGGAGGTATTTTTATCTTGTCTCAGAGATGATGTTTATTTAACATGTTTCTCCACATGCCAGCTTTATAAATATATTTCAGGATAAAATTTAACATGATAGCAGAATGAGCTGGAAATTCTGGTTTAAGTTGGATGTGCCCAGGACTTCCTGTTTCCAAACTGCCAAATATGTTTGCCTTCCCCTATTGGCACCTCAGACTAAATTTGTCCCAAAGTGAACTCTCTTCTGCCTCCTCTGCTTTATGTCCTTGTTGCCTTTCAGGCCTCACCATGCTTCCTGGAGTCCACTAAGACTCCAGTTGCTCCCACCTGACAATCTTCCCCCTCCACACCATCACCACTCCCAATTCCCACCAGTCCCAGCTCTCACCTGGCCTGTGACAGCCCCTTCCTGTGAACCTCCTCGCTTCCCCCCTGTCTCAGCCAATGTATCCTATAAACTGTTGCCCTGTTATCTTCCTTTGGGTGCAGCACTCGTAATGTTGCTTTTCAAAAATCTGGCCAGAGGAAGAGTTCCTGTACACCATGTTCCAAACTCAGCCTGGTATCTAATTAGGAACATCTCTCCTCTATAAAGAAGTAGTTATATGAGGTGTGCTAGGTCACACAGCTGGTAGCTTCTTGTCTTTGTTGTCATTATAAAGAAAAATAGAAGTCTGTACCGAGGTATTACGGATCATAATGTATTGCCCACACGTGCAGTTCTATGAGAAATCTGGGCTGGGACATGCTTTGTGCACTTTTACTTTCCTTCCTTGCTTAAACTGTCATCATACCCAGAGTTCCCCCGACTGCCAGCCTGTACGTTCTACCATCACAGTAGGCTAGTCCCAAGGTGAAGCTCACACCTACAACCAGACTCCGTCCTCTTTCTCAACTCTCAAAGGACACATCACCAGATGCTGTCGTGAAGAGTCAGTTGGCTCTTGTCTTGACATTCCAGAAAGTTCGGAGTCATCTGGGCAGAGGTCAGCCGAAGCACTTTTTCTGCTCCCATCTACCACAGAAATACTGCTTTCACACAGAGAAAAATCTTCTTAACACTGATTAAAACATTTTTAAAAATTCTGTGTTCGTTTTTTTCAGTGATATTGACATAAAACTGACAAAACTGTAAGATATTTAAAATGTGCAGTGATGATTTGATACACATTGTGAAAAGATTCTTCCCATCTAGTTAATTAACGTATCCATCATCAACACTGATTTTTCAAGACTGCAAATTCATATTTTCTGTTGCCATGAAGAAGAGTTATAAGGTTGATCAGAATGACTAGAATTAGACTTTATAAAATTGAATTCTGAAACAATTGGATGTAGAATTAATGGACAAGGGTACTTTCTCAGGGTGGTTCTCTTCCAGGTGCCGAATTTTCATCAATTTATGTGTTTCATCTGGTAGTGTCATTTCATTGATTTCATCAAGTGTGCATTGATTTCTACTGCAAGGAAAACGTGTACTGTGAACTGTACTATTAATAACAAATTTCTGAAAGTCTTAGTTTCCACTAAGGACTTCTCCCTCCCTCCCTCCCTCCATCCCTCCCTCCATTTTTAAAAGTTGTTTCAGGTGAAAGCATTGAGGTGATTCTGGATTGAATATGTGGCAATGTTGCTGTAAAATCAAAAGCCATTGTCGAGGCCAAGAAATCCTTAGACACAATAGTGGAAACATGCAGGATGATTGGGTGGAATCCAAGAAAAGCTGCCATCTCTTTGATTTTTTTTAAATTTTAGAACAGTACACCGGTCTGCTAATGGCCTTGAGGGTTCCATTTTTGGGTGCTGCTACAAATTGTAGGGCCTGAGGCAGGTTACTTACCTTTTCTGTCCCTTCGTCTTAATGGTCTGGGGTCTGATCTCACGCTGCCACTGACCAACTGTATATACCCTTGGACAATTTATTTCATTTCACTGTGATCGGTTCCTCATCTTAAAAATGGATAATCCTAATATCCACTTCATAACTTTGTTTCATTTAGTAGGTAATTACATGGAAAACACTGAGACCAGCTTTTATAAGAACACATGTGAGCCTTTCATAATTAGAAACTATGGCTGTAAATTAACACCAGTATTACCTACTATCTATATTTCCCTGCAAAGTTGTTGAGAAGTTACATGCAAGAACGCTAAGCACAGGCCACACAACTTGTGGAGCCCGTATAAGACGAAAATGTATGGCTCATTGTTCAAAAATCATTAAGACTTTCCAGACCGGGGCAGCAGGGCATTACACCAGCGAGGGCCCCTTCTGAGCGCAGGGCTTGTAGCACACCCCCGGAGCTGGCCCCGGCCCTCGAAGCCGCAGAAGGGTTTGCACACAGTAAGTGCCAAATAAAAGCGCGTCCACCTCTGTGTCAGCAGCTCCTGCACCTCGCGCGCCAGCACTGTCATCACTGACCACCGGCCTGTCCGGATGTAAGGACAGGACCTGGAGTTGCGCTCGCGCGGGAGTCCTTGGTGGAGACCAACCTCCAAACCTTGCTGCCCCCCCCGCCCCCCCGCGCCCCCCCCCCCGTCGCTTTGGCAGGTGCCCGCCGCTCAGCCAAGCCTCGGCCGGGCGAGGGGGCGCCGCCGAAGCCGGGAGGACCCCCTCGGGAGGACCCCCTCGGGAGGACCCCCTCGGGAGGACCCCCTCGGGAGGACCGCGGGCGGCCCCGCACCCCAGGACCCGTTCCCGCGGCCCAAGGCGGCCGGGCCACCGGCTGGTGCGCAGCTCGCGGGGCCCCGGGGCCACGCAGGCCCGCGGGCGCCCGGACTTCGCCCCCTCCCGCCGCGTTCGCTGGTCGCCGAGGAGACGCGCCGCGTTCGGGCGCACAGCCCGGCCCTCCGCGTCTGCGTCCCCGCGCCCGCGGGCCTGCGCCGTCATGAGCCGCGGCGGCGCCTCCGGACCCGGGCGTCTGGGTCCCGCCCGCGACGCCGCCCTGGGCGCCTCTTCGCCCGCGCTCCAGGTACGGTGGCAGCCGGGGAGAGCGCCCGGCGTGGAGGCTCCGGGGCGCGAACTTTGCGTCCGGAGTGCGTGGGGAGGTCGGAGTGCGTGGGGAGGTCGGAGTGCGTGGGGAGGTCGGAGTGTGTGGGGAGGTCGGAGTGCGTGGGGGAGTGCGTGGGTAAGTCGGAGTGCGTGGGTAGGTCGGAGTGCGTGGGGGAGTGCGTGGGGAGGTCGGAGTGCGTGGGGGAGTGCGTGGGGAGGTCGGAGTGCGTGGGGAGGTCGGAGTGCGTGGGGGAGTGCGTGGGTAAGTCGGAGTGCGTGGGTAGGTCTGAGTGCGTGGGTAGGTCGGAGTGCGCGTGTCCCCGCCTGGGAAGTGCGCTGGGATGGCCCGCGGCCGCTTGGTTTTAGGAAGTGATGGGCAGGTCGTGAGTGTATGAAGTGCGTCAGAACGTGCGGTTTGCTTCTCTGACCATTGAAACGGGTTAAAGTCTACAAACAGTGTGTCCGGCTCCCGTAGACCCTCCCCCAGCCCCCGCCTCCCCGAGGCACACAGTCTTTCGTTTAGTTGACACGACTTAACTACTAAGACGTAATTGGGAGCAATTTCTTTAAAATCCGATGAGAAGGATTAATGCCAGTCCTGAGCAAAGTCGCTCGTCTTTTCGTTGCAAATCACTCCAGACACGTTAATTCAGTTGGCATTGCATCCATTGACTCATTTACGCTCAGGAGGTACTCGGGCATTGGGGACTTTCCGGGCATTGGGGACACACACACACACACACACACACACACAGAGGCTTCGGGCTGGCTCAGCCTAGATTAATTGTCCCCTTCTGGACCTGACATTATGGTCCCACAAGGCGTAGTGTGTGTCAGGGATGGTTGCTAGAGAACCGGGAATTGCGTTCAGCTGAACTTCCAGCCTACGCGGTAGCCTAGCCACACGGACCGTAAAAGACCCAGAGGACACTCGGAGATTCAAAACCTGGGTGGATGCTCTAACATACTCCAGGAATTCTAATATTCAGCAGCTGTGATTGTTGCCATATTTACATCTGATCCCATAGTGACTTATTTCTGACCTATATTTAGATTTCTCTGATTCTTGGCATGTTTGTGGAAAATTAATACCATATTGTACAAATAAAACAAGTTTTTCTTCCATTTGATATTTGCATATTTTATCCCAGTATGGTGATCTCTGTGAGTTAAGAATGTTAGTCCATGCATATGTGTATAGTATTTTTATATTATTTATACTTGTTTGGAGAACTGATTGTAAGTAAGTTACAGACATCATGGCCCTTTATCCCTAAATACTCTAGTGTGCATCTGTCTTAAAAACAAGGGCATTCTCTCACCAAAGTTTAACATTGTTGCAATAATATTATCTAATGTACACTACTAAAATTTTGCCAGTTGTCCCAATAATGCCATTTACTGCAAACATTTTTGCATTTCAGGATCACACATTGTATTTAGTTGTTACGTGTCTTTAGTCTCTGTAAAACCTGGAATAGTCCCTCAGCTTTTCTTTGTCTTCAATGATATGTTTTAAAGTGTAGGTCATTTCTTTTAGAAGAAACGAACAAATAACTTTTAGAACTTATTTGTTTTGTAGAATAGGTTTATCTGATTTTTTTCATGGTTAGATTTTTGGTAGGAATAGTATATAAGTGATGTGTCTCAACGCATCACAGCAGGAAGTACATGTCAGTTTGTCCCACTGTTGGTGTTGTTCCTAATTGGTGGTATCGGCCAGAGTTTTGCACTGTAAAGGAGAAAAAAATAAATTTTAGCAATAAAAAAGTGATCATATTGAGTAATCTTGCTGATTCATGTTGAGATTTTTTAGGATAAATTTTACTACTTACATAAAGGAAAATATTCATCAAGCTCAAGATTTTAATTGACCTGAAAGACCTAAATTTTATTGAGAATAAAAGTAGAAGCAGAACAGCCAGTATTTATTACAGTTAATTTTTTAGTTTACAAGATACTTGAAACCACCTTAAAAGTCAGATAGGGAAGGCAGGAATTTCCCATTATATAGATGATGAAATGGCTTGCTCAATTAGCAAATGATGGAGCAGGAAACTTACATATCTTTCTTTTGAAAGTTTACTATTTTTCCTACCACAAGATGATGCACTGAAAAACATTAAAATACAAAACAGGAATAGCATGTAACTGTATGAAGAAAAATAGTGCAGAGACTTAAGGTATAAGTTTAGGGTCAAGAAACCCTGATTATACTACTTATTATCTGTGATACTTTGGGCAAAAAAAAAAAAAAAAAAATTACGTAATGTCTCCGAACTTTATCTTCTTCATCTGAAACATGGGATCATAATACTTATCACATAGTAGAGTTTTGGGATTTCACAGTTAATATATGTAAAGCACTCAACAGAGTGACAGAATAAGTGCTCATTTAGCTATTACTATTCTTTATAACGTTTGGAATTTGCCTTGGCAACAACACGACTATCACCCACTACTGTCTCCATCACTGACACTTCCATTGGTACCTCAGCCACCACCTCAACAGTCAGTTATTGGGGGTCTGAGCGAGGCACTGAGGATACAAAAATGAATCTGACACAATCCCTGCTCTCAGTGGAGAATCAAGACCATACAATCAAGAGAAACAGACACATCAACAGATTACTGTCTCATGGTATCACCCATGAACCAAATTTAATGTTGCATGTTTCTCAAGCTGTGTTTACCTCTAATTAAATCATCAGCAGAGTTTTTCTAGGCTAGAGAATGTGATGTGTACTAAGAGTAACATTGTCTGAATCGAAGTGTAACAGCTCAAGCAGGGAGGACAGAAACATGCTTTGTGGAAATTTACAAATGCAGCTTTGAGCTGAACAGTGTAACTTTGCCTTGCCATGCGGTTGAAATAAGGTACTGGAGCTGAAGAATGTTACCAATTATATAAAGTAATACAATACGTTGGCAAAAAGCTGGAGCAGTCATTTGGTGAAAAGTGCTTGGATTTGGATTCAGAGGCTACAAACATATGGTGGCTTGCCAGCTACCTTGCTGTGGCAGTGTTTTCACATACCTAGAAGACCTGAACCAAAGTTATGGCTCCACTCTAACTTTGGGAATTGGAGCAAGTTTCTTTCCTCTGTAAAACAAGGGTTAGAATAACTATCTGCTGGGGTTCTTATGAGAAGCAAATGGAAGTAGCAATAAAATCTGTCAACAACTATAGCTCCTCAAAGCAAAGGACTTATGAAGGAAGTAAAGTCAGTTTTCCCTTTATTTCTCCACCATTTCAACTTCTTAAGAAATTGTGATAAAATACACATATCATAAAATTCACCATCTTAACCATATTTAAATGTACAGTTCAGTGGCATTAAGTATATTCACATTATTGTTCAACCATCAATCACTACCATCCATCTCTGGAACGCTTTTCATCTTGCAAAACTGACACTCTGTACCCACTAAACGGTAACTCTATATTACCACATCTCCCTAACCGCTGGCAATCACCTTTCTATTTTCTGTCTCTGAATTTGCCTACGCTAGGTACCTCATGTAATGGAATCATACAGTATTTACAATATTTATTTTTGTGACTGGCTGGTTTCACTTAGCATAATATCCTCAAGGTTCATCCATGTTGTAGCATATGTCAGAATTTCCTACCTTTTTAAGATTGAATAATATTCTATTGTATGTGTATATCATGTTTCGTTTATCCATTCCTCTGTCCATGGGCACTTGGGTTTTTTTTTTTAAATAAAAGTTTATTGGGGTGACAGTTGTTAGTAAAGTTAGACGTTTGGGTTTTTCCACCTTTTGGCTATTGTGAATAATGCTGCTGTGATCATGGGTGTACACATACCTCTTCAAGACCTTTCTTTCAATTCTTTTGGGTATTTGCCCAGAATTGGAATTGCTGGATCATATGGTAATTCTACTTGTAATTTTTTGAGGAATTGCCGTACTCTTATCCATAGTGGCTACACCATTTTACGTTCATATCAGCAATGCACAAAGGTTCCAATTTCTCCATATCCTTGTCCACACTTGTAATTTTTTTCTTTCTTTTCTTTCTTTCTTTCTTTCTTTCTTTCTTTCTTTCTTTCTTTCTTTCTTTCTTTCTTTCTTTCTTTCTCTCTCTCTCTCTCTCTCTCTCTCTCTCTCTCTCTTTCTCTCTCTCTCTCTCTCTCTCTCTCTCTCTCTCTTCCCTCCCTCCCTCCCTCCCTCCCTCCCTTCTTTCGTTCTTGCTTTCTTTCTTCCATTTTTCTTTCTTTCTCTTTTTTTTTTTTTGATAGTAGCCATTCTGATGGTTGTGAGGTCGTATTCATTTCCACTTTTTAAAGAACCATTTCCTCCTTCTTCTAGTTTGTTCCTTTTTTTCTCTTCCTTTTAATCCAACTCAAATTTAAGAAATAATCTGACTTTAATCACATATTTTCATATGGATTTAAGTCGGAAAGCTCTCTATTCTAGTATAAAGGAAAAATTCCAGATCTCAAAATGGCAAGAAAGGAGAGAAAAAGAAACAGAACAGCAGGGGAAAGGAAAAAAACAAGATGATGATGAAAAGAAATACAAATATATCAGTAATTACAATAAATATAAATGGACTAAATGCTCATTTAACTGACAGAAGTCAGATTGAATGTTTTAAAATCCAGATAGATGCTATTTATGAAAGACTCATATAAACAAAAGGATGTGGAAGTTTAAAGCAAAAGTGTATAAAAAGTTTTACCTGGCAAATAATAAGCAAAAAGAAAGCTGATTAGCTACAGTAATATTATATAAAACAGTTTTAAAGCATGAAAGCATAATTAGAGGTAAAGAGAGTCACTATAATGACACAAATTATATCTCTATCACATAATTAAAATTTTAATTTTCCAGGAAGTTGTAACAATTCTAAATGTGTATGCATATAAAAAATAGCCTCCAAATATATAAAATAAAAATTGACAGAAGCAAAAACCTATAAGGAGAGATAGATAAATCCACAACTAGAGTAGAACATTTTTAACATACTTCTGGTTGGTATATGATAACCAGAAAAGAATTTGGAATAAAGGCCATATATGACAAACCCACAGCTAACATCATATTCAATGGGGAAAAGCTAAAACCATTCCCCTTAAGATCAGGAAAAAGGCAAGGTTGCCCACTTTCTCCACTTCTATTCAACATAGTGCTGGAAGTTCTAGCCACAGCAATCAGACAAGAAAGGGAAATAAAAGCCATCCAAATTGGTAAGGAGGAAGTAAAATTGTCATTATATGCAGATGACATGATACTATATATAGAGAACCCTAAAGACTCCACGAAGAAACTATTACAGCTGATAAATGAATTTAGTAAAGTAGCAGGATACAAAATTAATATTCAGAAATCAGTTTCATTTGTATATACCAATAATAAAATATCAGAAGGAGAAATTAAGAAAACAATCCCATTTACAATTGCTTCAAAGGCTATAAAATACCAGGGAATAAATTTAACCAAAGAAGTAAAAGAACTGTACTCAGAAAATTATAAGACACTGAAGAGAGAAAGTAAAGAAGACACAAATAGATGGAAACACATACCATGCTTATGGATAGGAAGAATTAATATAGTTAAAATGTCCATACTGCCTAAGGCAATATACAGATTCAACACAATTCCTGTCAAACTATCAAGGACATTTTTCACAGAAATAGAACATATAATCCTAAAATTTATATGGAACCACAGAAGACCCTGGATAGCCTCGGCAATCTTGAGAAATAAGAACAAAGTGGGAGGTATCACGATACCTGACATCAAATTATACTACAAGTAATCAAAACAGCATGGTATTAGCAAAAAAACAGACACATAGATCAATGGAGCAGAATAGAGAGCCCAGAAATAAATCCATGCCTATATGGTCATTTAATCCACGACAATGGAAGCAAGAATTTACAGTGGGGTAAAGACAGTCTATTCAATAAATGGTGCTGGGAAACCTGGACAAACACATGCAAAAAAATGAAGCTGGACCACCTCCTTATACCATATACAAGAATAAATTCAAAATGGATTAAAGATTTAAATGTAAGATCTGAAACCATAAAAGTCTTAGAAGAAAATATAGGAAGAAACTTCATAGACATTACCTGGAGTAAGATTTTTACTGATATATCCCCTCAGGCAAGAAAATTAAGAGAAAAAATGAACATGTGGGATTACATCAAACTAAAAAGTGTTTTCACAGCAAAGGAAACCATCAGTAAAACAAAAAGGGATCCTACTGAATGGGAGAAGATATTTGCCAATGATATATCTGATAACGGGTTAATATCCCAAATTTATAAAAAACTCAACTCAACTCCAAAAAAACAACCCAATTAAAAAATGGGCAGAGGACATGAAGAGACATTTTTCTAAAAACGACATACAGATGGCAAAAAGACATGAAAAAATGCTCAACCTCACTAACCATCAGAGAAATGCAAATAAAAACCACAAGGAGATACCACCTCACCCCAGTCAAAATGGCTATCATCAATAAATCAACAAACAATGAGTGCTGGCGAGGATGTGGAGAAAAGGGAACCCTTGTGCACTGTTGGTGGGATTGCAGATTGGTGTAGCCACTATGGAAAACAGTATGGAGTTATCTTAAAAATCTGAAAATGGAACGACCCTATGACCCAGCAATTCCACTCCTAGGTATCTATCCAGAGAAATCCAAAACTCTAATTCGAAAAAATTTATGCACCCCTATGTTTATTGCAGCACTATACACAATAGCCAAGATATGGAAACAACCGAAATGCCCATCCGTAGATGACTGGATTAAGAAACTGTGGTACATTTATACAATGGAGTATTATGCAGCCATAAAGAAGAGTGAAATCTTACCATTTGCAACAATATGGATGGACCTAGAGAACATTACACTAAGTGAAATAAGTCAGATAGAGAAAGACAAATATCACATGATCTCACTTATATGTGGAATTGAAAGAAAAGAATAAATGAATGAACTAATCAGAAACAGTCTCAGAGACATAGAGGAAAAACGGAGGGTTGCTAGATGGGAGGAGGGGTGGGGATAAGGGGGAAGGTGAGGGGATTAGAAAGCACAATCGGTAACCACAAGATTGCCATGGGATCCGAAAGTCAATTTGGGGAATGTAATCAATAATGTAAAGATTTTGTGGGGTATCCAATGGACACTTGTCTCCTTAGGGAGACCACCTCAGGGATGATGTAGATGCCTGATCACTGCACTGTACACCTGAAGCTGAAGCTGAACAATAATGAATGTCAACTACAATTTTATACACATATATGTGTGTATATATGTATATATATATACATATATACACATATATATGTACATATATACATATATACACATATATATGGTTACAAGAAGTGGAGTACAGCATTACTCCACGTTACATATTAAAAATAGAGACAATGGAAATGTAATGGCTGTATACAATGTCAGACGGGTGTAGAGGGGGCAGGGGGGTTATCATGGTGTGAGGGATATAAATGATAAATGTTTAACTATTACATTGTTTTGTACACCCGAAAGTAATACAAAAAAAAATATTGACCTCTAAAAATAAAAAATAATTTGGAAAGGGAGCTATTATAATAAAAGTGCTAAAAATACAAACTTTGTTAAGTTATTGTGAAGAAGAAGAAAAGTACATGAACTATTTGGGATATGGCTGTAAAAGTTAACTGGATGACTTTTTTCCTTTGCCCAAAGGAATAAATACCTTTGTACTATGAACTAATTAATCAATTGGACAAAATCCTAGAAACTGTACTGTGTTGATAGGGATTGAACTAGAAAAGTAATTAGATATTTTTCCCTTGTTTTACATAAAAAGGGGATTCATACTATCCCAAATAAATGACGACCATCTCATCAGGAGAAAACATTAGACAAATCCACCACGAAGGATTTTCTGCAAGATAACTGAGCAGTACTCTGTGTCAAGGTTGTGATTGGGGGAGCCCAAAGACAAATGACAACCAAATGCAATGTGGGGGTCTGGATTGACTCCTGGACCAGAAAAAGGACAGTAGGGGGAAAACTGGTGAAATTTGAATAAGGACTGTGGTTTACTTAATAGTATTGCACCGATGTTAATTTCCTGGTGTTAAAAGTACCTCACTTATTCAAGTTCTTAATATTAGGGAAGCTGGGTTAAGAGTATACAGAAACTCTCTGTTCTAATTTTGCAACTTTTTTCTAAGTCTAAAATTATTTTGAATAAAAAGTTTAAAAAATAAGTGATAAACAGCTAATTTATGTGCACATCTAATCGTGTATAACTACAACTGCTAGTTTCTGTTGGTATCTCATTTTCTTGGACCACTTGGCTTTAGAAAGCAGCATTAGAGAAAGCAGTCAAAGAACAGATAGGAGAAAAGAACTTTTTGAACACCAAACAGAGAGCAAGTTTTTCTTTGCATGTTTACAAAAGATTGTGTGTGTATTTGCTCAGTGTTACCAAATACAATGTGTAGTCTGTTTGAAACAATCGTGAGTGCTCCTTGGTTTGTACTTGAATTAAGTTCACTGCTTTAAAGACTTGCATTTTCTGGGTTCAAGGACAACTTAAAAAAATTTAATGGAAAAAGGGAGTAACGTTTGCTGCACGAGGAATTATTTATGCTATGTTCTTTACCCAAGGTTTCTTTTTCTTTGTTTCACTTCCAGTTTTTTCCCTTTGAAATTGTCGCTTTGATCTAATGTAGAGAAGTTCAAAGGCATTGCTGAGGTTGAGCAGTAGCGCCACATTTTTTCTCTTTTTGATACCAGCACAACCATTGATTGGGGTTTTCTATATTTACATGTTTAGTGTTGAATAAAATATTTTAAATATTGTTTATAAAAATAAATATTTGGATTTCATTTCTGGGTAACTGAAATAACTTCCTTTTCATGGACTGACGTTACCCTCTGATTTCCCTCTTGAATCTTCTCCGTCAGCTTTGTGTAGAATTGGTTTTTTCAACATATTCAGGTCATCACAGTCTAATCTCAAAGTCTGTACAAAGGGGAACAATTTAAGACCTGGCTATAATTATCTCATTTCCCTAAGTCTCTTCTATTTCAGAGTAAATGAAGTGTATAGTAGTGGAGACTACCGAAAGGAAGTCTTATTAATTAATTTCTCAATTACAGTTGACATACAGTATTATATTAGCTTCAGGTGTACAACATAGTGATTAGACATTTATATTATCTATGATATAACCATCCCAATAAGTCCAATACCCATCCGACACCATACATAGTTATTACAGTATTATTGACGATATTCCTTTTGCTGTACTTTGTATCCCCATGACTGTTTTTATAAATGGCAATTTGTATATTTTAACAAAAGGAAGTCTTGATGTTGAAATCTTGTGAATGTTTAGACTCAGCAAAAATGAGAGCTTGGGAGGAAATCTGAAGCAGAAATATTCTACTTAGTGAATCATTGTATTAGTCACCCACTTGGCAAATATTCATTGAGTCTTAGGAACTCTGTTAGGCACCAAAGATACAGAAATTCTTTTCTTCAGCAACTATAAATTGAGCACCTATTCTAAAGCAGGCGCTGTTTTAGATAAGGTCCACTTATCATAAAACTTATATTCTTGAGGGGGAAATAGATAACCAAAAAGTAAAGAAATAGCTAAACAAGATAACTTTATGGTAAATAAAATAGTGGTAAATGCTTTGAAAAGAAAATAAAGCAGGACAACCAGATCAGGATTGACTGGGGTGAAAGGTGGGGTCTACTTCAGATCGGGTGGGTAGGGAAGCCTCTCCAAGGGGATTACGTCTGTACTGAGTTGTGAGTGATGATGATGGGAGGAAGTGTCCTTAAAGATAACAAGGGCCAACATAGGCCATTAGGCAGGAATGAGGGTGATGGGATTAAGAAGAGTACATTTTGTAGAATGTCCCTCAATTTCAGTATGTCTAATGTTTCCTCATCATGAGATTCAAGTTAATCATTTTTGGCATTCATGGTAATTCTATATGAGAGATTTATGCTTTTCTCAATGTATCACGTCAGGAGCCTTAAGTCAGCTTATCTCATTGTTCATGTTACGAAAGACAAAGCAAGGCTGAGAACCAAATTAAACAGACTAAAGACACCTGACAACTATATTCATGCATTCACAGTTGCTCTAAGGAACATTCTTGAGATAATTGGTGAATAATATGTCGTTGTTAAAATTCTCAAATTTGACAGTTGTGTGCAAAGGAATGTCCTTGTTGTTCTTAGGGGTACATGCTGAAGTATTTAGGGGTTAAGGGCCACAGTGTCTGTAGATTACTCACGAATGATTCAGCACTCATCATTGTAACATGCCTATGGAGAAAAGAATAAATCCAATTGAGGCAAAATGTGCTCACAGTTGGAGAATCTAAATGAAGCCTATTCTTGGGTTTATTAGATTATCCTTGTAACTTTTCTGTGCGATTGAAATAACTCTTCAAAAAACTATGTGCCTGTAACAAATGGGGTTACAAAATAGAAGAGCTGGTTTCTAACTATTGAGCTTAACGTTAGGTCATTTCAAAATGGTAATAAATACAAGTTTCAAAAAGAGAAGATGAGCATGGCTGGAGTAAAGATACGGTCTCAGATAAGCATCTAGAGGAAGAGACACACAAGCAAACACAATCACGGGATGCTCTAGTAGGCCAGGGGGAGGGGTGGGGGAGGGGAAGTTTCGCTGAGGTCACTGGACGGAGCTGGTGTTCACTTTGCGGTGCCAGTAGGGCATGCCAGTGATGTTTAGTGACCATTGGCGCTGGGAGTGTGATTCTCTAGCTAGCAATGCAGATTTGCAAGCCATCAGACATTGGAAGCAGTTGAAATCTCAGGAGGGCATGAAGTAGGCCAGGTGGGGTGTCTCGAGGGTCGAGGGCAGAACCCCCCAAAATACCAAGTTAAGGAGTGGGTGAAGGAGGATGACTGAGAAGAGAAGGTCAGACATTTAAGAGAAAAGAGATGCTTCGATTCGTGGTGGTATGGGAGACGTGTCAGGAGAGTTCAAGGAGATTATGCTTCACGTGTTAAATGCCAAAGGGAGGTCAAGTCAGGGAAGGAGTAAAACATGTTGCTTGTACTTGGTGGTCCGGGCAATCTTCTCCCGGAAAGGGAAATTTCAGCTGAGCTTTGGAAGGTGCGTAGGAGTTACTAGGCAAAGGATTGGAGTTGGCCATGTTGGTGTGGTTTCCCTTCCTTGCCTGAGGAGTGGGTGCTGGGCTGGAAATCCCCTCAGGCCGAATGAACACTCCCAGGAGCTGTGCCTTAGCACTGCTCTAAGAGCCTTCCTGGGAAGCAAGGAAATTCGCTTTCATAATATTATCCCCCACCTCCCCCCACTCATCTCAGGCGTTAGGTCCCAAAAGGACTGGCACCATCTAAGCACTGGTGGTGTCTCCCCTTCAGTTCTCCTTTTCCCATATATTGGAGCCACACTTCCCCTGGATTTATTTAGAACTGAGAATTAGAACATTCGGGAACAGCTACCCAAACCAACGATTATAATTTTGGATGTATTGGTTGTTACATGTTTCTTTTGGATAGTAATTAACTAAGTATTTTAAGGCCTTTTCTGGTCCATGATTTAAAAATCATGCCATTTGGGTAAGAATGCTTACACTCCTGTTCACAAAGGCAAACGGACAGCCTGGCATTTACTTAAAAGCAAAATTAAAATATTTAGATATATTCAGGTTTACAAAGTTAGATTTTTTTTCAAGACACAGGTGATACAGTTTTGTCTCACATCATTTTGACCTTGAGATAAATTATTTTTTCCCTAATCTGGCAGCAATATTCGCATGAAAACTGTCGTAACCTTGTGTACAGTGTGGTATCAACCTCAAGGTCATATTCTTGTGCAAATACTGTGTAGGATGGTGAATTTTATGTGTCAACTTTGTTAAGCTTAAATATTTTGCCAAATACGAATCTAGATGTCACGGTGGAGGCATTTTTCAGGTGAGATTAAAATTTAGGTGGGTAGATTTGAGTAAAGCAGACTGCTCTCCATCATGTAGGTGGGCCTCATCCAGTCAGTTGAAGGCCTTACAAGGAAAGACTGGGGTCCACGAGGAAGAGGGAATTCTGCCTCTGGACTGCCTGTGGACTTCAGCTGCAACATCCGCTCTTCCCTGGGTCTCTAGCCTGCCTGCTTACCCTGCAGATTTCGGACTTCCCAGCCCCCACAATCACATGAGCCAGTTCCTTAAAATAATTCTCGCGCTCTATGTACACGTTTTATTGGTTCTGTTTCTCTGGAGAACCCTAACTAATACACAGGGTAACTCCATTTGGAGTCCATCCATGCTTGAGGAGTCTGTTAGAACAAATGGGTTTGTAATTCACCCCAAAGACCAGTGCCAGCGAGGCCCACACATACTTCACACCTAAACACAAAGGCTGGTAATCAACAGAAGCAAACTGGGAAGTGTTTCTCATGGTCCCTGCCTGATTTCCTAGACAGGACTGATGTATCCATCAGTGCCCACTGGGGCCCAGCATACTTTAACGGACCTGTGAGAATGTTTTCTTATCTTCTAAAATCAGAAGAGAAAAAAAGAAATTTTAAGTTGAAGAAAATATTTTATACATAATATTTTCTTACATTCATCTTTTTACCAATGCAGTCATAAAATATAATTTTAATATCTTTATGGAGGAAATGGCACATGAAGGCAAAAGTACATAGGGCCCTCTAGGGCATCCAGTTAGAGAGCAATGCTTGTGACACCAGGGTTGCCGGCTTGATCCCCACATGGGCCACTGTGAGCTGCACCCTCCACAACTAGATTGAAACAACTGCTTGACTTGGAGCTGATGGGTCCTGGAAAAACACACTTACAATAAATAAAAGTTAAAAAACAAACAAACAAACAATACAAACATACATAGAGTCCTCAAAAGTTATAATGTGGCCCTGTAGGGGGATGAAACTGTGTATGAAAACATTGTATAGAAAGCATTGATAAGTAATAGAGGAGTTAATAGTAAGAGATAGGTAATAGAAACACTTTCAGTTTTATTGAGATATAATTGACATACAGCACTGATAAGATTAAGGTGAACAGCATAATGACTCATCTTACATATATTGTGATCACCACAGTAAGTTTAGTCAAGATCCTTCATTTCATAGAGATACACACACAAAAATGTTCTTTTCCGTGGGATGAGAACTTTTAGGACTTTCAAATATACCACATAGCCATGTTAACTATAGTCATGATGTTGTACGTTACATCCCCACTTATTTATCTTATAACTGGAAGTTTGTACCTTTTGACCATCTTCATCCAGTTCTCCCCGCCTCCTCCCCACCCCACTCTGGTAACCACAAATCTGATCTCTTTTTCTGAGGTTTTTTTTTTTTTTTTTTAAGAGTCCACATGTAAGTGACATCACGTACTATTTGTCTTTCTTTGTCTGATGTATTTCACTTAGCATAATGCCCTCAAGGTCCATCCATGTTGTTGCAAATGGCAGGATTTCCTTCCTTTTTATGGCTAAATAGTATTCCATTATATATATGCATTATATATATATAATATATATATATAATTTATATATATATGCATAATATATAATGTATAAATTATATATATATATAACATATAAAGAAGTTGTGAGATAGATACAAGGGAAAGTTTATATATACAAGTCATATATATATACAAGTTTATATATACAAGTCATATACATATACAAGTTTTTCTTTCCCTTGTATCTATCAATCTCACAATTTACAAGTTTTTCTTTGCATTGTATCTATCTATCTCACAAGTTCTTCATTTATTCATCCTTTGATGGACCCTTAGGTTGCTTCTGTTTCTTGGCTTTTGTAAGTAATGCTGCAGAAAAATTTATCTTAAATTGCTCGCTCCTGAAACTGGAGGCATATTGTTTACATGAAACTGAAGAGCATCGAAATGAAGTCCAACAAGACTTAAGTCTCCCTGTGACAATTTCATGGCACTAGAGAATTGACCTTTTGGAAGATGGATTAAACTATATTTCAAGGGCATTCTAAGGGAAATATTCCCGAGGAGCCAATGTGAATAAACAGCTTACTAAAGTATAAAGCACACCACTCAGCCTAGGCACTAAAATATTGCACGTTGGAAAAAATTTCAATTTAAAATAATTTATTAAGTGTTTTATAATAGATGGAGTGGAAAACTCCCACTTGGGAAGAGTTCTAGAATCCTTTACACATGAGGAGATATATCTCTATAGGATATTAATGAAGAAAATGTTGCATCTGGTTGTCAACAGAGATTTTTGTTTCCACCATTCCTCTCACAGAAGCCATTCTATATGTGGCAATGTTCCCACCTTTGCATTCATTATTAGCCTCATCAGTCCAACACCCAACACCTCCCATGGAGATATAGCCAATATGATGCTAAAGTCTGCTAATCACTTAAAATAGGACCTGAAGTTAATTAATTTGCCTGTACTTTTCTTTGCATCCAGCTAAGAAGGTATCTTGCTAATGTGAATAGATTTAAAAAAGGAAAAAAAATTCAAACAACTTTATATTAAATTAAAATATAAGCTTCTAAATTGACTAGACCCACACTGTATAACAGTTATGAATTTCTAGAAAGCAGAAGGAATCTTCCAGAAGTGCTTGCAAAGAGATTCATGAATTTTATCATTAGTTAAGGAAATGCAACTCATTACAACAGCCAGACTTACAGCAACATTGAAGGTTATAAAATAAATCAATTTAAGGAGAAGAGACTGTTTCAACATTTAACCAGCTATATATAGAGTGTGCCAAAAAATGCATACACATTTTGAGAAAGGAAAAAACTGTATTAAAGTTACGCTGATGGTTAACCACTTTAAATACCTCTTATAATTGCAGAAGTCACACGTGACTTTTATTCATCTTTTGTCATCGGTATATATTGATTATTACAATTTTAATACAGTTTTTTCCTTTCTTAATATATGTATACATTTTTGTGGGCACATCTTGTATATGGGACAATAACATAGTGAATAGAAAACATGGGCTTTGGAGTCAGGCTTTGGTTTAAATTCTGGCAGTGCCATTTCATTCATTCCTTCATTCATTCATTCTATAGGTATTTACTGATATCCAGTCACTGGGGACTCAGTAGTGAGCAAAACAGGCATTTTCCTGCCTCTAGGGACATCATAGCCTAGTGGAGGAAGTTGATATTAAGTATATAATCATACCATTAAAAAAGTTAAGTTGGTGATTATATGAAAGAAAAGTGTTGGGTGACATGACAGCAAATAACAAAAGAACCCAATTTAGACTGAGGGTTTGAGAAGGCTGATTTAAGGAATGAAAGCAGGCCACAAGGTGGCTGGGTAGAGTGAGCCTTGAGTTAAGAGAGGTTAGAGTTGAGGTAAGAGAGGGGAGGAGGAGGAGGGGCGAGGAGGAGAGCCAGAAAAGCACCCCCGCCCCTTGAAACTTGATCGAATTCCTTATCCTCTTTGAAACTACATTTCCTTTTTGTACAATGAGGATAGTAATAACAGCTTCACGAGTTTGCTCTCAGGATTAAATGACATTGTATTGAATCATACTTAACGCAGACCTAGCATAATAAGTATTTACTAGCTGGTGGCTATAAATAATAATAATAATAATAATAATAATAATGATAATAATAATAATAATGCTTTCATGAAGTTTACATTCTGGTGAGGTGATAATATCCACCTCAAGAATGGAAAGAAGCAGAGAGGCTGGTAGTCGTTCAAAGAGTTTCAGAGAAAATTCCATATTTATGCTAGTTTTGGAAACAAATTATTTATTGTAGTCACAGCTGAAGGAAACGGCAAGACAAAACATCATAATATTTTCTGATTAGCAAGTGATTTAAGTGATATATCAGCGAGGTTACAGAATAAAGATACTGAAATTATACTGTGAATTAATATAATTTTCTGTAATGTACGTACATCTAGCATGTAAAACCTTGAGATCAAGATTAGCTATTACACAAGGGGTGACAAAGATAGGGTGAGTTAAAGAAACAATGGCAAACTTATTAGTCAAGATATTTTCATAACAACGTACAGGAAAATTACAAACTATATGGGAAGGGACCTTCACTCTAACAAGGTTTAAGATTTATAATTTTAGTTCCTTCAAGGTAAATATTTGATAGATGCTTTAAACTTTTATTCTTATCTGACAAGATATGGATTAATAATTCATGGCCTTGCCTCCCCAGTGGTCAACTATCTCCTATCCTCTCCACCTTCTCCTAAAGCTCATCTCTCTGTTCTAGGTTGATTTCTAGACAGGGCTAATTTTAAAAATATGAGGCTTATTATTTTTAATTTTTACAAGAGGTGAGCGAAATTCCACCTATCCTTGTTCCAACAGGCCTTTTTTAGCAATAGTAAGGTGTTATTAAATATAATAAAGTAAATAAATTCAGCCAGGTAGTTTATCTTTAATATCCTAATCCTAGAGATTTAATTAGAAGAGAAGAAGCCTTTCCATTTTTTGCATCCATTTACTCATCTGTCTGTCCATCCATCCATCCATCATCTATTCACTCATCATCCATTTATTTATTCAACTCCATTGGATGGATATCTATTCAACAGACATTGATGGGGGTTCATCATATGATAGGAAATATGCTTGGTGCTAGGGTACAGATATAATTGATTTCTCGGTTCGGTCCTTAAACCCACAACTTGTAGTTGATCATTCATTCATTTATAATATTCATCATTTATTTCATGAGCTCCTACTCTGTGCCAGGCAGTGTTGTAGGCACTGGGGACACAGTGCTGAAGAACATACAAGGGCCTGTCTTCAGGGAGTTTATGGTCGAGTGGGAGACATAATAAGTAGTGTAGAAGGTTAAGGGCTGTGCTTTCCAAAGTGGGCTTGTGGTCACACGGGGCATGCAAAAGCATTAATGAGAGGTTTAGGAAGAAAATATTTGAACTTTTATTTATCTCATTTTACTTAATTTATATTCTTGTGTATATTTGGTAATGTGCCTAATATGTACAGTGGAGCACGTATACCATTTATACATAAATAAACATTTAACTTTATTCCATGAATACAGTTGCATGAACTAAACATTTGCAGACCCCAGGGTAAAAGCTCGGACTTAGGATCAGATAGATTTGTTGTATGCGAGTCACTTTCTGTCACTCACTACCCGTGAGTCCTTGCCCAATCCTGAGCTCTCATTCTTTCTAAGATTGTTCCAAGGATTGAGTGCAATAACGATAGTAAAGAGCTTATGTTGTGTCTATTTATATCAAGTCCTCAAAGAAAAATGACGAGTAATGTTATTATTGTTATTTCTCATGTGATAAATATTACAATTCAGGCATCTTCAAAGTTATATAGAAAATATTGAGAAGGGACTGATTAAGCAATATCATAAACCTTACAATAAAAATTATTGGTGGGAATGTAAATTCATGGTACTTTATGTGTACCAAAATCCTAAGGAAACAATCAGAAATTCCAACAGATTTTATAACAGTGACAAATTGGAAAAAAGAACTCAATGTACAAAGCTAGGAGAACACTCAGATTAAATTATAGCTTTATAATGGAATATTGTACCTCTCAACATTTTTAAAGAATATTGGGTGCATATTGATGGTTAGTGAAGAGGATGGGATCCAAAGTCATAGTGTGACCCCAACTGTGTTTTTCAAAAAAAGCACACTATTGCATCATTCTCCATTTATTTTTGGATGACGTTTTGGCAGAGCCACTTTCAATCCTGATGTTGAAATGCTTTAGAATGATCACATCAGCTTAGAATATACGACATTTGAGAGTTTGGTAAGCCAGTCAGTGTTCAGTGTATGAAGTCTCTACACTCACCTAACAGGACATATTTCACTGGTCTCGGCAGGAAGCTGGATCCAGATGATGACCAATTCAGGCTTTGTACCTGGATGAGAGGCCTCCGAAATGTGTTTCTGATGGTAACTTAGCTTATGTTCTCCAGTGATATTCAGAGGATTGACCAAAGCATATGCGTTTGTCCAGTCTATGCTCGCCTTCAAAAGTATCCTTGAAAAGCCAGAACCCAGGAGAGATGTCTACTTGGACGCCATTGTTTTGACCCTGCTATCGACGGGTTTTGACTGAACAAGGGCTTGGCATCGATTAGATTGTTTCACGGGTTTTGAAATTTGTCGTGGTTTCTTGTAGGGAAGAGGTATGCTGTTACTGAGCGACCGGTGTGCTTTACCTTGCAGTCCTAGTGGGTGGTGTGACTGCCTCTGACCTTGTTGGAGGAGCCACGTCAAACTGTGGTGTGTCCTTCAAAAGTGCACAGCACCAAAGTGTGTCCATGACACTCACTTCTTCTCGTTAGCTTTCTTCACTTTTTCTTAATTGCTGATTGATCGCTTCCTTTTTGTTTTTCTTGGTTTGACATTGGATAAGAAATAAACCTGAAACTTTGGATGGAAGTTAGTCATTCTCTGAAATCCAAACCTTTGATAAACTGTGAAGATAACGGGAAACACTGGCAGGGTGAGGAGTCGCTTTTAGTCTGCTGCCACGGTAAAGGAGAAGCTCTTCAGTTACTGGGAAGTATGTTCCAGAACACCCACAGAGTCGAAAGGAAGGCAGCTTTTCTCCTGCCTTCTGGTCATGTGATACATCCACGGGTTCTAATTTGTCAGTGCCACTGGAAAGGGACAGGCTGAGATGGGGGCTACCTCAACCAACGCGTCACCAGGGCTGGGGGCCCAGTAGAAGTCAGCCAGCTCCAGGGGCCTGATGGTACCTGACATAGCAGATGAGAATGGGATGAGACTGTGAAGTCGATCAGATGGGAGGGCTAAGATATTAGTAAAAAGAGCATCCATCCGTCCATCCATCCATTCATTCGCTTACTCTACAAGTGATTACCGAGCATTTACGTTGTATGGTCCGAGTGGAGGCTAAGTATGGTGTGGTGAACATCACAATCTTTTCAAGAAGAGAAACATTAAATACTTAATCACACATATAATTTATTCCTTACCATTGTGCTAATGGTGGAGGAGAAGCATAGATCGCTGTGAAAGCAGAAAAATAGCAGTATGGTTAGTGAGAATTTTGGTTGACCAGGTTCTAAAGGAAAAATGGATTGGGAAGACTTCTAAAGTGTAATTAGGAGAAGAGTGGGAGGTTACTATTCAGGTGTGTACACTGTCCTTGGCTGATTTTTTGTTGGCCTCTGATCCCTTCTCTGAGCTTCCCAGCTGCCTCCTGCTGCGTTCTTTACAAGAGCCTCCAAGGAAAGTGTGATGGGGCAATGGGAGCAGAAGGGCTGAGCTCTGGTTACAGTGGAGATTATGAGTTCTGTCTTCCACAAGGAAGCGGTTCTTAAATAGGAGTCTGCCCACTTCAATCTGTTTTATGGGTGTGCTGAGGACATTCTTACAGTTTGAAATCTGCCTTTAATCCTTCTCATTCTGGACACAAGAGAAAATCAATTCTAAAAATTGTGGATCTTGCTTTGTCTCCTGGCAAGGATGCTTTTTTAAATTTTTATTTATTTATTTATTTATTTATTTATTTATTTATTCATTTATTTATTTATTTATTTATTTATTTTTAAGGATGGCACAGCTCACAGCGACCTATGCCAGGATCGAACAGGCAACCTTGGTGTTATTAGCACCATACTCTAACCAACTGAGCTAACTGGCCACCCCTAAGGATTCTTATAGGAAGGTTAAAAATTATTTGAATTCTTTGTAAAGTGAGAGCGCCAGATTACATATTGGTCACATTTCCCACCGTCTTCTCAGTTTTTACAAAACAGGCATCCGTGGAGTCTTTGTAGCTGTCAGGAGTCACTGGACGTCATGCATGACTTCTAACAGAATGATGACGCAGTATCATTTTTATTGAGTTTTCTTTTGACAGAATTAAGGGCCACTTTGGAAGAGAAAGCAAGGACTTGTGCAACACAGAAGTTACTTAGATCATTTTTTTCTCTCTGGCTTGTCCTTTGTTAATTGGAGATCTTTTTTACAGTTAATAAAAACATTAAAAAAATCATTGAATTCTTGTTTTAATTTTTGAAGACATTTAGTATTTTGGCTATAATGTTATTTATATTCCATTTATTTTAATGGTGAACTTCCTGTCCCAAACATAGTCAAAACATTGTAGTTGCACAACAGACACATTCCAAGTATTGCTGGAAACCCAGCGATTCTACTTCTTCCTTCCTGTGACGCTGAGATTCAAGTTCAGGGGTTCCTGTTGCCTCTACAGCCAGGAAGAGAGAGAGAAAGAAAGAGAGAGGAAGAGAGAGAGAGAGAGAATGAGAGAGAGAGAGAGAGAGAGAGAGAGAGAGAGAGAGAGAGACTAAAGGAAGCATTCCACAATGGAAGAGCCTTGCTCATACAATTGTGCACTGCAGATGGACAAATGCTGGAACAAAGGGAGACTGGTTATAAGATAGAAAGATAAAAATGGACTTAGGAGGTTTTGTATGTCAGGGGTAGGCAGTGATTTTCTCCTCATTTTTTGATCCAGGGGATAATAGACAACTAAATACCATAGTTGCAAGACTGGCCCCGAGACATTGTCCTTAGGTCAGATAATTGGGCACATTGTGTACTAAATTATGAATACGTTTATCTCTTCTTTATGCCATTGAGCTTTGAAACCATCCTTTATTCTGAAAAGACTATAAGCCACCCTGTGAGGCAATTTCAATCATTATCATAATATCAGTAGCAGAATCAAATCATGTGCAGCTGGCTTTCTAAAATTAATATAAAATTGCTTCGTGGGTTAGCTGAGTGATAACTTAGATTATCCTCAGGTGAGGACAAATGGATACATCTTTAATCTTGTCATTTTGAATAGGGTAAAATTATTATTTTTTTTCAAGTGAAGATTGTTTAAAACTTACAGAAAAAGTTGAAGAATTTTCAAAATTTTTTACAAACTTGAGGGCTTCATTAAGAGAGCAAAACCCCTGAGATGTCTGCTCTCACATGTGTTCAAATCTTCTCTGCTATCTAGGGTTGTTTAGTTGTCCTCATGTTCTTCAGACAGCCTGCAGAGCAGGGATTGTGATTTTTCCTGTCCTGTACTTGCTACTCCTTTTAATTTAAGGGGAGGATGTTTATTCTGTATATGAAAGAAATACATGGTCATTGTAAAGGATTTGGAAAATATAGAAACATATAATAAAGAAGAAAGTAAAACCTAGTATGATTACTTAAAGATAACTGCAGTTAACACTTTCCAGTATTTTCATTATCTTCAAATTATATTTAATTACACAAATAATGCATAAATATAGACTTTTTGAAAAAACTTAAACTGTCTCGCCCCCCGACCCCCCAGATCCAATTTAGTGTCAGTCCCAGAGATAAGTTTCGTTATTAAAGTGATGTGTTTTCTTTCAGACCTTTTAATCTTTTTTTCCCTTTAAATATACCATGCTTCTCCAAAAATAAGACGTAGCTGGACCATCAGTTCTAATGTGTCTTTTGGAGTAATTTATGTTAAAAATTAACATAAGACCCGGTCTTATTTTAATATAAGACCCGGTATAATATGATATGATATGGTATGATATGATATCAGACCGTGTCTTATGTTAATTTTTGCTCCAAAAGACGCATTAGAGTTGATGGTCTAGCTACGTTTTATTTTTGGGGAAACGTGGTATTTGTACAAAGGACATAGTAATTCCCCCATGTGTGTTTTTTGAAAAAGGGTATCAAACTATAAATCTATACTTCTTATTTTTGTTCAGTGATATATTGGATACAGTATTATGTCCAAGCATACAGATCTACCTTATACTACCTGTTGCACAGTATTTTATAATATGGGAATGCCTTTATGTATTTGCCTGTGTAAATGCCTAATATGTAATTGCCCTATTGATGGGAATTTATATTGTTTCAATCCCTCCTTCCCCATTTTGCCATTAGAAATAATGAATACTCTTAGACATATCTTTATGTTCATGTGTGAGTATTTTTTGAAGGGAGATAATTGGGGAGTACAACTGCTGTACAGTCAGACAGTATTTACATTAAAATTTTTAACAGAGACAGCCATATTGGCAGAGCATCCAAAGGGTTTAACCATTGTATATTCCTGACAACTACATGTGAAAATAACTTTCTTCATACTTTGCTAACACCTGATATTATCGAACCTTTTAATTTTTCCAAACCGATGAATCAAAAATGGTGTATCTTTGTTTTAATTCTTATCTCCTTGATTAGTAGGGAGATTGAACATCTTTTCAAGAGTTTTTTGGCCATTTGTATTTCTTTTCATGAGAATTCCCTATTTGTATTCATTTTTATTGGGTTGTTTGTGATTTTTTTTTTTTAATTTGTAGGTGTTTAAAAATATTCTATGTTCTAATCTTTTCATATATAAAAAAATTTCAGTCTCTCATTCAGTTATCTATATAAATTGTTTTTTTACAGGGTTGGGACAAAACTGTAGGTACAATTTTGTATTTTGTCTTTTGTTCACTAAAAATTATACTGTATTTTCTCAGTATCATTAAAGGTTCTAAAAAAACATGATTTTAAATGACTAAATATAATTTGTATGAATGTATCATTTTCTTTTTTTTTTCTCTCCATGTTAACACGCTTTGCTGTTGAGCTCTAATTGTTTCTAAGTTTTTGCTGTTGTAGATTTTTGGAAAAATTTGCTAAAGACTGCCTTTCTGAATATCTTTGTATTCAATCCTGAGGTATATTTCCATTTCTTCAGATAATATTATAAGAAGGAAACTCATTGAGACAAATAGTATTAATTTTTAAAGTCCATTGGTACATACTGCCAAATTCCTTTCTGAAAATTTTGTACCATTTTTTCTTTCTATGACCAGTGTGTTAGCATGTTTTTCTCATAGAACTATCTCTGAATATACTTGACTATTAAGCATATTTAAAATGTTGCTAGTTTTTATGATCAGAAATAATATCTCACTGATATTATAATTTATGTTTAATTGATGATCAGTGAGGTGGGATACTTCTCATTTTGTTAACCATTTATAGTACTTCTGATAATTGTTAGTTCTTCATATAATTTTTCTCTTAGGGCATTGGTTTTCTTAATTGGTTGAGTAGGTTCTCTGCATTTTAAGGTTTCAACTCTTTTTAATATTTGCAAATATTTTTCTTTCATTTTAGATTTTATTTATACATATTTAATTTATAGAGTTTCAAAAATTTGTTGTCATTTGTGATTTTTTCCTTTGATGTTCTTCCATTGCTTCTATACTTAGAAAATCTTTTCAAAATATACTTTTCAAGATAAGATAAATATAAATTTATAGTACTTTTTATTTTTTTTATAATTGCATTTTTTATACTCAGTGCTTTAAGTCTATATTTATTTTGGCTTATAATGTATAATACAGCTCTAATCTCTCTGCCTTTGCTTTAGTAATTTGCTTCACTATTTATTGACCAATATTTTCTTTCCCCACTCTTCATGATGCTTCTTTTTTCATACACTAAACTCTTCTGAGAACTGGAGACTAAGGAGTGTTCCTGGGTTTCTATTGATATTTCTGTTGATTTCCTGCTGAATATCCCATTGTTTTAATTAGATATTTTTCAAAATGAGAATTTTTAAAAAGGGCATATGTAAAAATGCCTCTAAGCCACCCAAGGGCAGTTTAGTTTAAGAATATTCTATCCAGCCACTTCTAGTTTAAAAATGGTTAACACACAGCATTTCTCTCTTGTTTTCCTGGAAATTAGCCACAAGCAACAAAAGAAGATGAGAAACAAACTCCAATTTTTGATGCAACCAAGAGATGGCTGAAATCCTAAAACACAAGATAAGTGGAAGGCCTTCCCAAGGCAGTGGAGGAGATTGAGCGGAGGTGCACGTGGGAGGCACCGCAGCTGCAGACTAGAAAGAGCTAGGCAAGCTCATTTTCCAAGGGCGAGTGGCAGACTCAGAGAAGTCAGGCCAAACCCCTTGTTTGTAAAAAGATAGAAGTGTGTGGACTGGCAGTGGGAGCTTCTCTTCACCTTCTCCGGTTCCAAAAAGCAGAAGAGGGAGGTCTAAATAAAAAGCACACTGCAAGCCAGATGTGTGGGCGACTCTGGAGCAGTGCTCTCAGGGAGAGCCTGCATTGTACTAAGTAAGCCCTCCAGTTGCTTCTCTCCATGGGCTGGAAGGATACATAGGTCAGATAAAGTTATCCACAAAATCCTGTGTCTTAGGGAAACTGATGCTTGGCTAGAACATGAATGCCCCTACTTTCCCACCTCTGTGTGTACAGAAAACTCTTCCACAGCTGGTCTAGCAAACACTCACCTCCTATTGAGCAATCTAAAAGGAAACAGCACAGGATTATTTAAGGCTGCCATGAACAACAACTAAAGGTAAGGGGCGGGGGAAGGGAGGAATAGGAAAAAGATGACAAATGAAGAGGGTCTACCAGAAACTGTTGCTATGATGCAAAGAGGAATTGTGACCAAACCTTTCATCCTGAATAAAACAACTGGATGGAACCACTACTTACCTGAAGTATGTTCGGAAAGCAGAGACCTAGGACCTCAAGAAAAATGTGGTAAGGCCAAAAGATGAAACGTGATCTGGCAGAGTTTAGAAAAGAAAGACTCAAAAGGAGGTGAAACTGTTACAGAAATAAGAACAAGATTGGAAGGTACACAGGGAGACAGGCAGGCATAGAGAAGAAATGAGAAGAACAAAAAGAAACGGAGATAAAGAATTAAAAAGCCATAGGCGGAAAATGAATGAAATGAAATACATGGAAAAGAATTAAGCATATGTATAGAGTCCCCTGAAAAGAATACTACTTGTATCAGAAAGGAAGGTGAGAAGTAGTGTAAGCATTTTGAGTTCTCTCATCTAATAACTTGCTGTTACAGTTGAAAGAGAAGTACTTAGAATGATAATACAAAGATCAAAGATTAGAAGTTGGAAGAGAGGGAGGAAAGGGGTAAGGAAGAGGAGATAGCTATTGTAGTGAGTCAGTAGATATTATCTAAATCAGTAAAGGGATGAAGGGTATTATTTAAAGTTATGAACTTAGAACAAAAATACCTTCCTAATTATCAGATGAAAAACACACAAAGCAAACTGATACTGTAATGAAATATTTTGAAAGAGCAATAAAAATAAGAAGCGTAACATAAAACGATGCAGCAGAACTAAGGCCAAACTTATCTTTCAGATTAACCGATGTAATTGTAGTAAAGCCATCGAATAAGGAAAAAAGAATTTTAGAATTGATCACAAAGCCAAAACCAACTTTATTTACATCTGAGACATCTAAAACAAAGTGATACACAAAGGTTGAAAATGAAGAGATGGATTAAGGTATATGTAGTCAGATGGAAACAAAAAGAAATCAGGAATCATGATCTCAATATCAGAAAAAGTTGAATTCTGAGCAGACAGGATTAAGTGAGATAAATAATGGCACATTCTGATGATATGTGATACAGTTCACAGTGAAGATATGAAAGTTTTGAATCTCTGTACCAAGTGGAACAGCACCAGCATTCATAAAGCAAGAATACAAGTGTACAAGGTGATAGAGAATTACAGTCGTAATAGGAGGCTTTAACTCACCTCTCTGAATTCATGATAGAATAAAAGGATAGAAATTTGGCGAGGCTAGAAGTGCCTAATTAAAAAAATGAATAAGGTAGAACTACTTGATACTTATTGAAGTCCAAGTTCTGAGGACAGAGAATACACCTTCTGTTCAAGTGCCCCTGGGACATTCATAAAATTGGGCACTCACAAAAACCTCAATACATTCCCTGAAGTAGAAATAATATAGCAAGGGTGATGGCGAAAATACGTAATGGCTGGTATAGCAAGGGCACCTTCCAGTTGGAATGGACCCAATTCTGCATAGACACCGGTCAACCGACTGGCATATGCCAGTGAATGTCAGCCCTAACGCAGACTGTATTCTCTGAGCACAGTGCAATGAAGGAGAAATCCTTAACAAATCCAGAAAACAAAGAGCCACCACCACAACAAAGTCTCAAACAACTCAGGTCAAAGAAGACATTCCAACCAATTGAAGAATCTCTAGAAGATAGCCATGAAGAATGCTCCACAAGACTCTATGGGATCGAAAAGAAGGGTTAAGAGGAAAAGCTTGGCCATAAATAAGTACATTCGTGTATTCTTTCAGCATTCAGATTGCCTTTCCTCGTCCCTGTAGTCCTCTCACGCTATTGCCATACATTTCTTCTCAGTCCAGCTACCTCAGAGTGTCTTGAAGGAATGGATTTCTGTAGAATTTTCCAGAGCCGCATTCAACACAGATTTGTCTCTGGGGCTCAGTCTGTGTTCTTCAGGGAAACAGAACCAGTAGGATCTATCTGCCTGCCTGCCTGCCTGCCTATCTATCTATCTATCTATCTATCTATCTATCTATCTATCTATCTATCTATGTATGTATCATCTGTCTGTCTGTCTGTCTGTCTGTCTATCTATCTACCAATCTACCTATCTATCTACCTATCTATCTATCTGTCAAGAGATTTAGATACGAATTGGCCTTTATGATAAGGAATGTGCAATAATGGAGGCTGAGAAGTACCGAGATCTGTAGTTGGTAAGCTGGAGACTTAGGGAGAGTGATGTTGCAAGTTCCAGTCTGTGGGTGAGTCCAAAGCAGAGGAAGACTGATGGCCCAGCTCCAAGACAGACGAAGAGCAAATTCTCCCTTACTCAGCCTTTTCGTTCCATCCAGGCCTTCCGTGGGCTGAGTGAGGCCCACCCAGCTGGGGAGAGCCATCTGCTTTACTCAGTCTACTGATTCAAAAGTTAATCTTATCCAGAAACACCCTCACAGACACACCCAGAGTAATGGCTAATCAAATACCTGGACACCATGTGGCCTAGTCAAGTTGATACATAAAATTAACAATCACAGCTACTAAGAGACATATAATCACTGAACAAATGGAAAAAAAATGATTTTTTTTAGTTGGAAGACTCAGCATTTTTTTTTTTTATTAGTTTCAGGTGTACAAGACAAGGTAATACTTAGACGTTTATAATTTATATCCCTCACACTGTGAACCCCCCTCCCAAGACTCAGCATTTAAAAGATGTCAATTCTCCCTAAGTTTATTTATAAAATTAACTGAGCTCAATAAAAATACCAACAGGATTTTTTGGAATTTCATAAACTCACTCTAAATTTCATATGGTAAAAGTAAGAATAGCCAGGAATTTTCTGCAAAAGAAGCCCTACCAAGTACTAACATATGAATGAGCTCAGAGCCCCCTTTCCAGCCCTGCCCCTACTGTTCTTCACTTGCTCTTGTTCCTTAGCCTCACCACCTTCTCTCAGATCCTTGATCGTACAGGACATACTCCTGCCACAGGACCCTTGCTTGGACATTTTGCTGTTTGAATGATGTGTTTTGCTCCTGCTTCAAAACCTCTTGCCTTTTCAGTTCCTATCTAATCATCACTCTTTTAGGGAAATCTTTCCTTCCCACATCTGCAATCTTAAGTCACTTTACTCTGTTGTCTGCTTCTTTCTTTCCTTCCTTGCATTGATTTCAGTTTGTAATTATGAAATGATCAGTGTGGTTGTTTGATAAATGATGGTTTTCTTATCAGACTGTAAGCTCAGTGCCTGACCCAGAGAAGGCTTTCAGTAAATATTTGTTGACAAATAATCACCAGTCTGCTGGACTGTGAACAGTGATTCAGACCTAGCAACAGTGTTCTAATCTCTATAATCAATAGTCTTCCTGGGGGTGGCTGGGTAGCTCAGTTGGTTAGAATGCGGTGCTCTTAACAACAAGGTTGCTGGTTTAATCCCCTCAGGGACCCCTGTGAGCTGCACCCTCCACAACTAGATTGAAACAACTACTTCACTTGGAGCTGATGGGTCCTGGAAAAATACACTTAAGTAAATAAAAGTTAAAAAAAAACAAAAGTCTCCCTCATGGAGGCCCTACTCCCTTGTCAAAGGTAATGATACCTTAATGGGTAGCTTGTTTCATCCGTGAACATTTGAAGGTATTGATGCTTTTGGTGGTGGTCTGCATTCGATTGTAAGCTCCTAAAATGAAGGGCCGCATCTCAACTGTCTTGTGTGGCTCTTAATATTACGTCCAATGGACACAATATATTTTCACAAGGGGATATTTTCACAAAATTTTGGTGTGACTACATCATTGCCTGAAAAATGATGTTATTCATTGGAAGAAATAATCGTAGCTCTTGAAGAACTTATTTTCCTAAGGAATTGTATAAAACGGTGTGCCAAACACATGATAGCTCCAGCCTCTCCTGAGTGACAGAGGTCTTCACCATGGCAGATTTTAGAAAATATTGCTGTGGTGGTTAGGGTGGAGAATTTCCTTTTGAATACTGATGAGGCTGAACAGGATGTGGTTCTCTTATTAGATGCAATGAAACATTTTATGTTTTCTCCCCAGGAGTACATACCTACCATCTTCTTGGATATGTTGTGATTGGCAAACACTGGCTGTTACTAAGTGCACTTGAAGGTTTTGTTTGGCATTTTGTGGATTGAAACACACTAGTCATGACAACGATTGTTGTAAAGTTAAGAGCTTTAGAATTACTTTTGCATTCATGAGTATTTCCAAACAGTAGTCTTTGGCAGTTGAATAACTGAGCAATCAGGAACAGGTTTTCCTGGTGTTTCCCCTGAGACCACTTAGATAATTCCAGGAAACCCTCCTTTATGTGACCTCTTTCATATTCCTTCAAAAATGAGTGGCTTTCTTGTATGTCTTTCAGAAAGACCACAGGCCCTGGAAATGCCATAGAGGTTGGGGATAGGTATCTGTTCAAGCTCAGGAATAATTCTTGAAAGAAGGAGAAGTTATGGCATGAGTAGGACACAAACAGAACCAGAGGTGGCAGACAGACACACAGGCCAAACCCATCAAATCTGCTCTGCAGATGTGTTTATTTGGGTCATTATGGTGTGTCTTTTTTTTCAAACATAGAAATAAGTTGCCAAACTGCAAACACTGGTAATTTTTTTCTTCAAAAAGTCTGGATATATGACTTGTCTTGACAAACTGGAATAGTTTGGCCATGTTGGGATCCGTATTTCTGCATTGACAGCCATTTGTGGAGCTGAGGGCTGTTCCGTTCCAGATGGGATGGGGCAAGGACTCCTCACATTACCACCACCCTATCTCCGGTCTCAGGCATGCATTTGAGTCACCTTCATGACCCCGAGATAGGCTATGAGATAGAGGCTAAATGGCATCTGAATAATTACGAAGGACACAGCCTTTTACATTTAACTCACACAATCTCTTTGATCATCAAACAAAACACTATTCAACAGAGATGAATTGATGATCTTTATAGTCTGGAAAACAGAAGAACGATGAAAACTGCCTCCTAGTTCCATGTGATGTCCCATTGTATCTCTTCTGACTATTCTTTTCAACTGTAGGCTCTGGTCGGAGGTCAAATATCATTTGAGTCAGGTGGAAGGGAAGTCTCTAAACTGACAAAGGCCAATTCTTAGCCACGTTGGGGGAGCACATCCTTCATTCCTGGGCTGCCTCCTGCCTCCCTTAGGATTTTGAGACTGAGAGCGAAATGATGGGAACAAAAACACTTCTCTGGGTAGGATTTTCAACACATTTGGACTCTGAAGAACACGTCTGCATTTAATCTTGCTCTGCACAGCTGCACAGAAAAGATTGTTTTCACTCTTCTTTATATTTTGTCTTTTGGGGAACTCTATCAGGAAATTTACGATCATCTTTTGGAAGCTCCGGTCAGTCGGGAGCAATTAAACCACTATCGGAATGTGGCTGAAAATACCCGAAGTGAACTTGCAGCAACTTTGGTCAAATTTGAATGTGCTCAGTCTGAGGTAAGATTATGTATCTTCATAATTCAGAAATGGGACTTTTTAGCTTCTTGTAGAGTAAAGCAGAGCATAGAGGTAATTACAAAGAGGATAGTAGGACACAGATTTAAACCTTTTGGCAAAGTTTATGCTTTTTCCCTTATTGTATGCTTATCTCCTAGTTATAGAGAATTCCTGAGAATTTTTGCCTTTGCCATACTGTAAGGCAAGGTGACATGGGTTGGATTATAGATCTCAGGAAAGCTCCACAGCCTGAGAGACCTGAGACACCTGAGGACTTTGGGTTGAAGCTGCATGGGCTTCAGAGAACTTTTAGCATTTCTCAGAATATGTTCCCTTCGTGTGGATCGCTTGCAATCTACATCCCTTTCTGGTGGTAGTTCTGATTGGCTCGGGGGAAATTCTAGGAAGATGGTTGGACTCCATCTACCCTCTGGGCTGGGTCAGGTCTATTGTGGAATTTCTGAGAGAGTCTATCTAGACCCATTCTGCTCATAGCCTGGAGGCCCCAGGGAGTCCAGGCTTGTCTGTGAGGTAACTAGTGATCTTACCGGGCCAGCAGGATCCCACTGAAAGATGAGTTAATAACATGTGAGTGAGAGAGTGTGAGTGTGTGTGAGAAGAGAGAACAAATGAATGAAACGCACAGTTTCAAAGAAGAACATGCATCCATAAAGTTTTCTTATATGTGCTCAACTTAATAGAGCACATACATTGTTCAGCATTTTGATGCCATGGAATTAATAAAAGTTAAAATATTTCTTTTGTGTAAATCCTATAATGATTTTCCTTTTCTCCCATATTTTCCCAGAAATCTGAATATTATTTTTCTTTATCATTCACAGTGAAGGTCTAGAAGGCAAGTGGGAGAAATGTAGCAGTACATCGAATAATCTGACTTTACTTGGGAATCAGTTGTAGCCATGAAATTACAAATAGCACAGCTTGTAGGTTCCTTGTTTCACTTTAGCAGCAATAGCAACAATACAGATTTGGAAAATGGGTTTCCATTGCAAAATATTTTATTGCCTTTTGCAAAATACACCACAAATGTCTCTTGAGTGGCACTAAATTACCACAAGACATTGCTCAATTGGTTTCGAAAAAAAACAAACACAAAACAACAGAACATGAAGTCCATTATTTAGGCATAATTTCCCATCTGGTAATAAAGATACAGATATGGAAAAAAGAAAGAAAGAAAGAAAGGTGGATTAAGTCACAAATAAATGAATGAAATTTTAAAGTATAGTTTTGGGTTTCTTAAAAGTACTTCAAACTAATGCCATGGAAATCCCTTTTGACTTTATTTCTTTTCCATGTTAGCTTCGAGACCTCCAATCCAAAATGCTTTCTAAAGAAGTTTTCTGTCAAGAATTGAAAGCTGAGATGGAGAACTACAAAGAGAACAATGCCAGAAAATCATCTCTCCTCACCTCTTTGAGAGACAGAGTTCAGGAGCTGGAAGAAGAATCAGCAACGCTTTCCTCTTCTAAAATTAGAGCAGAAATCACAGCTCACACTGCAATCAAGGAGAACCAGGAGTTAAAGAAGAAAGTTGTAGCACTCAACGAGAAATTACAGTAAGGGTATTTCAATATATTTCTTTAGTTAGTGTTAAAATACTAGCTTCTGAGAGCAGGGTACACCTTTGAATGTTCTCGCATTTTGCATTGTTTGGCCTTGAAACTCAATTTGGAAAAAAGTTGACTGCGAATCTTTGGAACCTTGAACATTTTTCCCAAGTTCATTTCTAAATGTCACCACGAGTCCTAATGCAGCATGGTCCGAAGCATGTTTATGTCCTATTGAATAGGGCTACACATGATTAAATATACAATGTGGAAGATTTCCTCTAAGTAGAAGTTTAACCAGGGGTAGAGGTGGTGGAGCAGTCCACAGGGGGAGGCATTAATTCAGAAGCTAGTTATAAAAATACCCTGGAAGCCCAGAGCACCCCAGGCCACCCCAAACACGTCTCACAGGTGTCATTGCCAGTTTATGCAGACAACTCATGAAACTTAGGTTTTCTATGCTTGGCTCTGGCAAAAGGTGATTACTGAGACAAAATTGAGAACTAGTTGTTCCGAAAATATACTTTTAAAATTCGACATGTCATACCTTAAATAAGTTTATTAATAAAATGAGTGGAATTTATTTTACTTATTGCATCTTGGAAAAAAATCCAACACTTTTAGCTCCTGTCCTCTTTCTCTCTTTCCACTTAGAGCAAAGCTCTTTAAAATGTTTGTACGTACTGACTGTTCCAATTTCTCTCCTCTCTCCTTCTCTCTGGATCTACTCCACTGAAACCCTTCACTGAGGTGACTAAAGACCACGCATGGCAAATTAAATGATTAAGTCTTTCTCTTCCTTGACCTACCAGTCTGTTAATCACAGTGGGTTTGTCCCTGAAACACTTTCTTCTTTTGGCTTTCGGGATGCTACACATGCCTACTCTCTACAGTATTTGTCTAGCTGTGATGTCATGATCTCTTTTGCTTTTTCGTCCTCATCTCCTTGACTTCCAAATATTAGAGTGCCCCCAGGCTCAGTCCTGGAATCTCTTTTTTGGTTCCATCTACATTCCCTTTCTCGCTAACCTCATCCAACCTCGTGACTTTCAGAATGATCTAAATTCTAGTGACTCCCACGTTTCTCTGTGTAGCCTGGATCTCTTCCCAGAGCACCAGACCCACATATCTTAGTACCTACTGCGCATCTCCATGTGGTGGTCCAACAGACACCTCAAACTTCACATGTCCAAAACTGAGCTGCTGTTGTTGCCACAGAATCCTGTTGCATGTTTCCTCATCTCATTTAATGGTAACTCCATTCTTGTAGTTGATCAGGTCAAAAATCTTGGGTCATCCTTGGTTTTCTTTCTTTTTCACATGTCTGATCCTTCAATAAATCCCATCATTAATCTCTATCTTCAAAATAAATTTACTAACCTGGTCCATGCAACTGTCATCTCTCACCTGGATCGCTCCAGTAGCCTCCTCAGTAGTTTTCCCGCCTCTGCCTATGTCCCTGGCAGCCAGTGATCTTGCTAAAACACGAATTAGATCCTATCAGTCCTCTTCTCACAGCCTTCCAGTGACTCCTTTTCTCACTCAGGGGAAAGACAGTGTTTTCTAGGACCTAAGAGGCTCTTCCTGACCCAGTTTTGCTTCCATTCTCTCCCTTATTCCGAAGCTCTCTGGCTTCTTTGCTACCCCTCAAACATACCGGGTATGATCCTACCTCAGGACTTTTGCACTTGCTCAGCCCTTTTCCTGGAAAGCTCCCTCCTGCAGATACTGCACGACTGCCTCTTTGCTCCCTTTAGGTCTTCACTCAAAAGTCACCTTCCCAGGGAGGCCTTCCTTGAGTGACTACATCTAAAATGTTACCCTGCTCCCCCCAAATATTTCTTACTATCTTTCCTGCTTATTTTTATCTCCAGCTCTTTTATAATATACTATACTTCCTACGCACATTAATATTTGATTATTATTTGTCTTCCCAACTATAACCTCCACGAGAGCAAAGACCTTTATCTGTTTGTTTACTTCTTTATCTTTAGCACCTTTAAATAGATCATGATGCACAGTAAGTGACCAATAAATATTTATTAAGTAAATGTGTAATAAAAGTGATAAATACTCACTGTAAAAGAGTTTTTTAAAGTATAGAAAAGTGACAAAAAGAAATTAAAATTACTCAAAACATTGTGATTTCAGAACAACTATAGTTAATATTTTGTTGAACAGATTTTCAGAGAGTGGTACATAAAAGACATGTAATGAACAATTTTTACTGAATAATATGTTGTAGATGTTTTAGAAAGTCATTCATTATATCAGTTTTAATGACCCATGATATTCCATTTCCTGAAATGTCATAATTTACTTAACCATTTTTCCTTGCTATTTACTGTAGGTATTTAGGTTATTTCCACCCCCCAAAATTATTATAAACCAAGATGCAATGAATATCCATGTGCATTTATATTTTCACATTTATGTGATTATGTCATTAGGATAGATTCCTGGAACTTTGTTGGGTCAAAGTGAAATGCAATAGAAAGGGAAACAGTTTAGAAACCCTTGGTACGGAGAAGTAAGATCAAAATCTTGGGGTTAATGTATGGAATCTTACACATAAATCAATCAGAACCATAGCATCAGCTGTGCGTTTCGTGAGTCAGAGAGACTGAATAAATATTACCTTGCATAGACCGATGATAAGAACTTAGCAATATATTGATGTTGGTCTTTTATTGTTACACATTTTTCTAAATATAAATATGATATGCTTTGAGCATATACAATTACATGCTTTGTTAATCTCAGAATAGAGTGCAAGGATATGCAGTAAACACTCAACATGGTAAAAAGGGAAAGTAATAATCGTGTTTATTATCTAGCGTACTGAAAAAATGCTACCAAATTACTGACGTGATTCTAATTTGCCTTTAAAATATGTCCATTTTTTGATGCTGTCTTAGTCAACAGTTAAAGCATTAGAAATAGACTGTGCTATTTCAGCAAACGTATCTGAGATTTGAAATCAAGTATAAATCGATTGATTTTCCTTGATTGGCCCATTCCAATGCTCTTTAAATGTATGTGAGAACTAATAATGATCTTTGCTAGTGATAAAGCACCTCTCTTTCCCAGAGGTGGGAACATCCCCTGCTTCTGATGTATTTTTTATTGTAGTTATTCTTGGCCATGAACCGGGGAATGCCCTAACTAACCCTTATAGAACATTGTATGATGTGTGAAAATAAACTAAGCGTGGTTCCCTAGAATCAATGAAGCAGTAGTCTCCTTATTCCCCATGAAGCCCCAACAGAGACCCATGGCAGCATGAATCCACGTGTGACCAGAAGTCTACCTGCCACTTTGGCAGATGGCAGAAGGTTGGGGACAGGGAGACTCTGTCTCCCTTGCTGTTACTAGATCTAAGATGCCATGAATATTTCCCTACATTTTTGCAAAGTGTAGATGCTCCAGAATTGCTTCCACTTCTCTGCTTCCTTTACAGGGCTTGTGTGACAGTAATGTATCCTGTGTCAGGGAAACTGTGTTGTGTTGAAAGTGATGATGGGCTGTTTCCCACAGAGAGTTTATGTTCTGAACTTTGATGAATGTTATCTTCTATGGTGTTAAACTTGACTTTTTTTGTTATTTGCCTGATAGAAAGTGTTTAAAGGAAAACGAGGAGACTAAGAATCAAGTCTCAAAGAATTGCAGGGAACATGAGGAATTTCTAGCTCAACTTCATGACTGCTTAGATCCAGACAAGAAGAATGAAAAGGCATCAGATGAAGATTTAATTCTAAAGGTGTTTGTATGCAGATTAATAAGACTATAAATGTAGGGGTCATTTTGAAATATGTCATGAAAGAAAGAGCTGTGGCTGAGTCTGGGAGTGGCAAGGGAACGGGACATGGCCCAAATGTAGCATTAATTGTGTGTGTGAACTGGGACAAACCATGTCACCTTTCTGAGCCTCAATTCCAAGATGCTTTTTAGCATTATTTGAGGATTAATTATTCTCCAGAAAGGATGAATTGTTTTGTCTGAAATATATTTAGCTTGTCAAATACAGTTAATTATTCATTTTAATGATGTGTTTTAGGAAGTTGCTTTTTTTTTTTTTTAGTTACAGAGACCCCCCCCCCTCAACCAAAACCAAAAACAGCTGTGTGTCATTGTTGGGTTATTTATTGAATATAAGGTTAAGATTCCTTCTAAAGTGCTTTTTAATTTTACATAAAGCTAAACAATAAAAATCCTGCTTTAATGGTTGGTTGCCATAAGATGGAAATGAATTATATCACCTGAATAATTAACTTGGCCTGGAGTGATTCATTAGGGCGCCTGGAGGGATGAGTGCTCAGCACGTCTTAGCTCATTTATAAACCTTTCATATATTTGCTTCCTGACAGATTCCCATGCACTGTTGTGCCTTAACGGCCAACTCTCAGTGGTTTTATTAGTAAGCTTCCCACAGGTACTCCCTGAAAGCTGTAAAATGATCCCATTTTACCTCAGGAGCGTCCCACTTCACGAATGGGTTTTGGCCGCTCAGGCCTAGAGTCTGCCTGGTACCCTCAAAGTGCCGGCTGCATCTTTTCCCTTTTCCTCGTTGCTGCCCTGTGCTGGGGAGCCTGACGCCAGAAGTCCACCTCGAGGTACAGTTGCGGGATGAGCTTTAAAGACAAGTGGTGAGAGAAAGAAAAGGGAATTCAGAAATTCCTTCTTTCACCCTTCCCTACCTCAGAGACAATGTCCCAGTGCTAATCTGGGTGTTGATACCGTATTAATCAGTGCTTTGACATCTGGGGCCTGGCTGACCCAGGAGACTGCCACTCCCAGGGTTAGCCAACTCCTAGTGAATGACTCACCTGGGAGCAAAGCTTTCATGTGCCAACCATCAAATCCAGAGCCCACACCACAACCACTTCTTCCGTAGGCGCTCATACTCTGGGCCACTGTCCCCTTGGCTTGATCACCCCAGGCCCAGGTCCCAGACAACTAGAGACTGCCCTACGCTCCAGAGCCCATGGAAATTACTCAACCTAGTCCATCCTAAGCCTGCTTCTACTGCCTCGCCCTGTGGAAAACGTGTTTCCCCCTCGCTCCCTCTGTCTCCTGACCAGCCCTGCTGCTTCCCTGCGTGGCCCCTGCACGGCATGGCCCGTCCCTCCACTTGGCAACTGTGAATAGCAAACTGTCTTTTCAATGGAAACCTGATCTGTTGGCCTCACCATACCTGAATAATAACATAACAGATTTACAAACAGGTACTAAGACCCTAGAGCTTTAGCATCCTAATCACCTGAGCAGGTGCCTGTCTTAAAACACAACCACAATCCAAGAGCAGAAAGGCTGCTGTCTTGCTCACATGACTAGGTATTCCCCTGAGAAGTGGAGCAAAACCACTCCTTTAATTTCAAAGCCGTTCCCTCACTTTTATCGCCTTCCTAACCACACATGCACACACAGTCCCAGGAACCATGGTGGAAAAGGAGGTATTCCTAAGAACTTACTTGACAGTCATCCCTTTGCCAAATATTTCGTGAGTGACTACTATATGCTAGATTCCCATTCTGGGTGCTGGGGATACAGCAGTGAACGAGATAAGACTCAGTGTGGACCCTTCTACAGCTATCATTACTGTGGGGTAAAGATGGCGAGGAAATAAGTATCCAGTATCATCTCACGTAGTAAAACGTGCAATGAAGAACAACAGATGAGAACGCGGTGACAGTGAAGCAGGTTAGAGGCGTGGGATGCAAATTTAGGGAGACTGGCCGAGGAGCACCCTTTGGAGGTGAGGGCTTTTGAAGGATGTTGGGGAGTGAGCATGCAAATCTGAGGAAAAGTGTGCAAGAAACAGGGAACAGTCAGGAGCCAGGAGCAGGGTACCATTTCGGCAAATTGCCGAGGCAAAAACGTATGTCCCTTGCCCAGAGTCTTAACACCACTACTGACCTTGTCATGTGGAGTTTCAGGTCTTCCTACAGGCGTCCTTGTGGCCTTATAGAGTGAGCTATCTGCACGGTTGGCTAGTTCTCTGCAGCCAAGGAGCTTTACTGGTTTTATTTTCCCTCTTTGTAAATCTCACAAATCTCATTAATGCACAACATATGCACAACACAGAGAACAAAATGCCCCGCTAATCCCAACGATAACCACAGTTTGAGCGTGTTATTAAGGCTTTTTCTATGCGTGTATCAATTAGAAGGCTTTTCTTTTTAAAAAAGAAACTCCTGCTTTCTTTTCTGTGTTTCCTGCATGTGCCAGGTAGTGCCTGGCATGCAGGTGGTGCCCGAGGACTTGGGCTGAGCAGAATTTCCTTGCTTCCTCACCTGCTGTAACCTCTGGAGAACATTCCCTCCCTTGATTATTTAGCGGCCAGGACGCCTGTTCTGTGGGGAAGCTTTTGGCTGAACTGTCATCATTGTTACCTGTGTACCTCTTGATTAATTTTAATTTGACCACCAGGTCTACACATAAGCACAGGGTTTAGAGGCAGCCTTTGAAAGCTGTGATCTTTTGAGTGGATAGTGCTTTCAGTTGTTTTCATATGGATAATGCAGTCATGGGGGGGGGGGTATAGATCAGAGTTGCTTAGAGAAAGTGGTGTGAAGTTGTTAATTTTTATAAGACAGCTGTCATTGCTTTCTCTTCAGCTTAGAGAGCTGTGCAAGGAAAATGCCTTTGTGAAAGGACAAATTGTTACTTTGGAAGAGACTATAAATGTCCATGAGATGGAGGCAAAAGCTAGCAGAGAAACAATCATGAGGCTGGTTTCAGAAGTAAACAAAGAACAGAAAAGAGCTGCCTCGTGCACTGAAGAGAGAGACAAGCTGAACCAGGTACAGTATGTGAAGTGTGTGTGTGCATCTGTGATCATGTTTAGGAAGCAGAAATTGAAAATGAGATGCAGGTGAGCACACTGGCTTACTGACCACAATCTCAAAAGGCTGCTCTCAGCAGGAGCGCTGGGGCCACCTGGGAGTCAGTGACCTCAACAGGCCATTTGGTATGTAGTTAGAAAATTGGAAAAAAAAGAAATACGAAACACTTACAAGTAAAGAGTTTGTGGAGAATATGACTTACTTTAGTTACGCTATAAGGATTTTTAAAATTAAAATTGAACTAAAGGGTAATGTATCCACAAGATGCAAAATTTTAAATGGACACAGGGAATATGGTGAAAAGTCTTCCCCTTATCCACTTCCAGAAGCCATCCAGTTTTTCTCCTCAGAGGCAATCTCTGTTAACAATTATATACCTTTCTAGAACTATTCCATATATATACATGTATACTTATTCTTTTTATTTATTTTCAACACAAATGGAAACATACTCTGCACACTATGTTTTTCTCTTTTTATGTATTTTTAAAATGTTAATATACTACACACTATTCTATCAAGGAGGCTATTGATCATCTTATATCGCATGTGTGAGAATATATCAGTAAGACAAAATCTTAGAAGTAGATTTGTGGGGTCAAAGGATATGGATATTGTAATTTAAGAGATATTGCCAAAGGAAAGTGACTCTTAATTCTAAATTTTTGTTTACACAGTGAGTTCATTGATCTTTCAAGTTAGTGAGAACTTGTTTGAGCATGAGAATTAATACTGTATGTTTCTTAGCACTATATAATCCGTTAATTATATTAAAAAAAATTTTGTGACAAAGAAACTAATTCTGGGATTGGTAATAATGATCAGTTTCCAAAAACAGAAGTGAGCTTGTGCACTCAGTTACTAAAACACAGAGGAGACAATTAAATGGTAAAGGAGATGGCATTTTATATTAGGTAATGACTAATGCTGAAAAGGACAGGCTCCGTGGGGGGTGAAGGTCCGGTAATGTCCCACAGGCTGAAGGCGGTTCTGGGCTTGGTGGGATGCAGTAAAAGGAACCATCTTTGTGGGAACTCCTTTTGGGCCGTCCATGTCTACAGTGACATCACTGCCAAGCTGAGGTGCGATGGGGAGTTGGAGCGTGAAAGTGATCCACAGTAATGATAATCTCCATTTCCCTCCCAATTCCCTGCATCAAAAACAAAACAAAAAAAAACCCAAAATGAAACAAACTCCCAAACCCCTTCTTACCATTGGATTTCTTCTCCTGACACATTAGCTTTGTAAAAAGAGTAAAGGTTTTATCAGTGTTATCAAGTAACTTCAATCATTTCAACACCCTTGTCTTAGTTTGGGCTGCTCTAACATAATTCCGTAGACTGGGTGGCTTAAACAGTGAACATTTACTTCTCAAAAGTTCTGGAGGCTGGAAGTGCAAGATCCAAGTTCCTGGTGAGAGCTGCCTCCTTGGCTTGCAGATGACGGCCTTCTTGCTGTGTTGTCACATGGCAGAGAGAGTGAGAAAACTCTCTGGGACACCAATCCCAACATGAAGACACCACCTTCATGATCTCATCTAATCCTAATCACCTCTTGAAGGGTGCATTTCCAAACACCATTGCACTAGACATGAGGGCTTCAACATGAATTTCAAGGGGATGCAATCCCCTTGAAGCAATCCTCAATTACTTTTTTCCAACATTTTTATGAAAAAAAATTCAAATATATAGAAAGAGTAAAGGAATATTACAATGAATACCCATCTACCAAGATGTAACAGTTGTTAGCATTTTGATATGTTTGTTTTATTACTTTACACACATACACACAAACACATACACGTGTATTTGGAGAACCACTTGAGAATACGTTGCAGACATTATTTGTATCGTGTCTGGCTATGTCAGCACTTGTATCCTAAGAGTAAGGATATTAGCTTACATAACCACGATACCATTATTACATCTCAAAGATAACAGTAATGCCACGATATCATCTGTGGTGGTTTTCAAGCCCATAAGTGTTTTGTATCTCACCCCTTCAGAGGTGATGTTTAATTCTCCTCCCCTTGTGTGTGGGCTGGACTAAGTGATTTACTTCCGGTGAATAGACTATGTCAGAAGTGATGGGATGTCACTTTTGAGATTGGGTTATAAAAAGACTGCGGCTTCTGTCTACATGCACTCTTTTAATCTCCTTGAGTCATTGCTCTTGACAACTTCCATGTGGTGACACCACTCAGGCAGCCTGTTATAAGGCCCATGTGGCCAGGAACTGAGGCCTCAGTAGCCACATGAGTGAGCTTGGAGGTGAATCATCCATCAGTTGGGTCTTGAGATGATTGTAGCACTGGTCAACAGCTTGACTGTAACCTTGTGAGAAACCTTGAGTCAGAAACACCCAGCTAAGTCATGGCCAGATTCCTGACCCACAGGAACCATGAGATGATAGACATTTGTTGTGTGAAGCCACTAAGTTCGGGGCAATTTGTTACACGCAATAAATAACCAAAAATAATCTAATATTATTCCACATTCAAATTTCACCACTTGCTACAAGAATGTCTTTTATAGCTGTTTTCTTCCCCAAATTGGGATCCAATCTAGGTACATTCATTGCATTTATTGATTATTTTTAGCCTTTTTTAGTTTAGTTTTTTTTTTTTTTTTTTCAAATAGCTTTGACTTTTTAGAGAGTCCAGAGCAGTGGTCTGATTGTTTCTTCATGACATTGTTTAACTTGTTTCTCTGTACTGGATACACTTAAAGTTGTATCTAGAGGCTGGATTAGATTCAGATTAAACTTCTTGGGCAATAGTATTTCAAAAATAAAGTTGTATACTTCATATTGCATCACATTAGAGGCAAATACTGTTAGATTGTTCCATTGTTGCTGACACTAAGTTTGATTGTCTATCTCTTTAATGTAAAGGTACATTTTTTTCTTCTGCAGTTACATAGTTACTGTGTTTCCTTGAAAATAAGACCAGGTCTTATATTAATTTTTGCTCCAAAAGACGCATTAGGGCATATTTTCAGGGGATGTCTTATTTTTTCATGTACAACAATCTACGTTTATTCAAATACAGTCATATCATCTTCTTCTGGAACATCGTCATAACATACTAAATGCGTGCATCTGGCTGACGATCTTAACTGGGGCTTATTTTCGGGGTAGGTCTTATTTTCGGGGAAACAGTATCTGTGGGGTGATAACTGGCAGATTATTTATGTTTCCCATCGACTTTACCTTGTGATGTTAGCATTCATTGATTCACGCCTTGATTAACTTACATCAAGTTTGGCAAAGTGGTGATATTTGAATTTTACATTCCTCCTACTTACTAACTGGCATTCTTCTATAAAGAATAGTTAAAAAAATTTTTTTTCTTTCCTTTTCAATTCTATGGACACATAGATTTTTATTTATTTACTGTGTTACAATCAATTATTCTTTTTTTGGTGCTCCAAATCCATCAAATTTGGTCACAGGGAGCCCCACCAAGATGGTCTCTGTGACCTTGTAACCTGATTCCTTCAGTCTTTGAATGCTTCCTTCATTTCTGTAAGAAGATGCTATCTTAGGGTCACTTACAATTTTCAGACCACAGAACTAAAAATCAACCTATTAGCTAAGGAGCTTTGGTTCCTTTTGCTGGTAAATGGTATTAGAAACCAAAATTTAGGCTTAGGTGTGTTCGTTGCTATTAGGGTGTCATTGCTTTCAGTGGATGGAGCTGCAAATATAGTTTTAGTAATAAATTTATAGTGGTACTTTTAATTAAATGTGTTATCCTAGAATTTTCTTAATATCTTTTTATTTTGTATCATTTGGATCCTAACAATATTTACTCATTTGCTTTGTCTTACAGTATATGTAAAATTATTTCAAAATTACACTTTGGTATTTTACCTAATAGTAAACCTTCTGAGTGAAGTTTAAGGCTGCTCTCAGACTTTTTATATTAATACTATCAGCAATCATTAATATGATCACCATTTATCAGGCACTTACCATTAGCACAGTCATTGCACTCAGTGCTCAAAGAGGTTATGTGTTTTGCTCAAGTTCCCATAGCCATTAAGTAGCAAAGCTGAGATTTGAACTCTAGTCATTAAATTATTATGCTTTCATCAATAATCCCCTTTACTTGTATATTCACAGCTACATCCTACATACAAGTCTAGTGCGAAAAAGGATTTGTCAGTGACACAGTAATAATTCATAGCTATACAAATTTCCTCAGTGACTGAATAGCTTTAATTATAAATTATAAGTAGTAATTACTGAATTATCAAGGCTTGGAAATTAGGAAGAATCTAATCTTTATAAAAATGCATTTCTGGGGATTAGCAGTAGGAAATGAAAATGTGTTGTAAGAGCACATTAAAAAAAACAGCACTTACTCCTTTTCTTACATAAGTGTCTTTACTTGTAAATGACTGATGCAGTGTTGTTCAGATTTTGGAAACACATTCACTTTGGGATGGAGTTCCTGCCAAAATAATAAAAATTGTTAAAAAAATAGGGGCAATAAAAAATTTGTGGTCTTTAATAAAGTGCTTATTCATACGATTATGACTCCAAAGATTTATTACTGAAAAATACTGTCAAGTGGTTTTCCCAACACGTTAATGGTCTCAGGAAGAGTCTTTATAATACTTTGTACAGCTCTGATTTTGAGGTAGTAAACTTAACTAGTGAAATCCACAAGGACTGTTGACAGTATGTAGAAGTACCTGTAGTTCTGGGTACTGTTTCTGCCAAACTCAACTTTTCTGACTTTCTTAATGACTCTCTTCAAGTTACTTTATGAAAATTTCCCAAATGAAAATCCAGGTGACTTATTATACATATAGAAATGTATACGATTTAAAAATCTTTAGTAATTAATATTGCAGTATGTTTTTAAAAGTATCAAAGATTGGCACCTTTTCTCTTGGTTATCTTAAAATCTGAGAAAAATCTGACTTCTGAGAAAAGTTGTCACTGTACCGACACAAGCTACCCATACATTTTCTATAGACTTCAGAAGTTCACATCAGTGGATCAGAAATTAAACTTACGTATTAGATTTCAAACAGCTTCACACTTTCTGCAATTCTCATCGGTAGAATGGAAGTTAGGAAAAAATACTGGTTTTGGAGTCAAACAGGCTCCCAGAGGATGTCTCTTCCGCTTTCTTGCTTTGTTATCTGGCAATAGCTTTCTGTAAGAGATAAGACCCTAAGAGTCACAAAAGGTGGGTTAATAGGCAGGGCTCTTGGGTTTTTATCCAGGCTCCAGAATCTTTGGGCCCTGTGATCTCAGGCGTATCACTACCTTTTTGAACCTCAGTTTCTTGTCTGTAAAATAGGAAAATAATTTAAGGACCTATCTCTTACAGTTTTAGTTTTAGGATGGAATGATATCAGACATAAAATACTCAAGAAATGCCCAGTACATAATTGATGTTCATTTTTGATGTATGTTTTTTATTTTCCTTCCCTAGTTATTTACTTTTATCCAGGCATTAAGAGTACAGGCATATGGAAACAGTTCCTGGAAGTGAGAAATTATTAGACATGGTCAATGACAAAAGAAACTCAAGATCTCTTTACAATTCTAGAATTACAAATCTAGAATTCTAGAATATTGGAAGGGATTTGGAATCTTTCAGAATCTAGGCCATTTAACTCTATGTGAAATAAGAATCATCTTTTAAATGTCCCAGTCTAGCAAGTGTCCTGCCTCCTTTCATTGAACTGTACAAGGAAACCCACTTCCTCTGTGCAGTTCTAATTGTTTGACAGCTTTTCATTGTAGCAAGTCAGGAGCAGGGTCCCTATAATTTATGTCCTCATCCTGTTTTTTTCTTAATGAAATGTCACAGGATCAACTGAAGTTCCTTTCCTTATGGCCACCGTTCAAGTATTTGAAGACGTTTATCGTGGATTTCTAAGTTTCTTCTTCTGGCTAAACAGCCCAAATCTTTCAAACTTTCTTTAGTTGAACTTCTTTCTTATCATCTGTGAGGTTGGGAGTTCAAGCCTCTGGGAGAGGAATTACCATATTTTGCTGTGTATATGCACACTTTTTGGGGCCCAAATTTGTGAGGGAAAAATAAGGGTGCACATTATATATGGGTAGTACTAGTTCTGTATCTATATAAATGTTGTTAATTCTTTTATTTATGCTTATGAGTTAAAAGTGTAACTCTAGAAATCAATAACAACATTCACATGCAAAATAATACCCTGGAATACGATAATCAGTTTTGTTGAACTTACGGCAAACTTGCAAGGACGAAGAGTTCTTGGCCTTCTATGATGTGTAAATATTGTAAATTTGTTACAAGTACATAAAATTTCTGGTACCTTGTATCTGTTATTGTGTTTTGTAGTTATTTGTTATGTAAAATTTTTTGTACTGCAATATGTTAAAAAATAAGTGCTAAAATTTCTTTATAATACAAAAACCAAGTACTAAATGTAAACAAATAAAAATTTGAATTAAATAATTAAAAAGAAAGATTTTTTTCCCCTGACAGTATGGGCCAAAAATGTGGGTGCACATTATACACTGCAAAATACGGTAAAGTGAAAGTAAACTCTAAAATAATGTCTGCTCATATTATGAAAAACTAAAACTGTTTATAAGATTCCAAAGTAAAATTTAAAATCCTCTCTCCTTCCATTCTAGCCTCACACTTATACTCTTGTTCTAACTTCCGATAATTACCATTAAGACTTCAAAGTAATGCATTTCTATTACTGACGCATCCATCTGAGATAGTATCTTTAGACTTTCTGCTATGAAATATGAGGAATTTCATGCCTCCTATTTTTTACTCCCCTTGTTCTATGTCCCATGTTTTATGTTATTGTATTTATATTGTCAAGGTTCGTAAAATTTACGTTCTGTTCTGTTACTATAATTAAGTTTTTAATGCTTCCCATTGAGGTTCCATCTACACATTTAAAATAAATTAAAACAGCATTTCAAATAAACATGAGTGCATAAATATTTTTATTATGGGTGTAATCTTAACGTGTGATGCGGATCCGGTTCCATTTTGATGATGTTCCTCTTAAAATGGCCAGCTGGGAACTGTCCGTGGTCCTTCAGGCACAGCCTGACCAGCTCAGGGCAGAACGTTGACTGTAGTGAAGCCTGGAAACACTGGTCTTGTTGGCAGCTAAATTCATTGTCAGCTTGTATTGAGTTTGTCAGTAATGAGAATTTCAGACTTAAGCTGAAATTTTATTATTTTCCAAGTTTGAGCATGCTCAGGTTTGGGAAAGGTCTTTCTCATTTTGAAGTAAAATGTTACTGTGCAGCTTCTACTCCATTCGATCATGAGAACAATCCTAATTCTCCTATGCCCTTGTCTTTCAATTATTTAAAGACATCTACAGGATAAATGTTCCAGTTCTTTTGACGTTTCCTTTTAGAACATGGTTTCAAGACTTGTGTTGTTCTCCTTCCCAGACTCTGAATGTACAGCCTTTCTCCAATGATCTGTGGGAAGGATCAGTGGTTTTCTTCATTTCCAGCCCATTGCTAACCAATACTTTTGTAAAATTTATATGATAAATTAATAGAAAAAGTTGTTTAAAAAGACACAAAAAGCATACGTCTATGTTTTAAGCATTAGAAGCCACAGACATAAAATGACGTTTCAATAAATGTGATGGGAATGAAAATGGGGAAAAGAAAAGAATTACATAAACTGCACACTTTTCTTTGAAGGTATGTGTGTAGGGTTCATATACAGAGAATACTGTTAGACTGATAGCTTTTTATCATTCTGCAGTTGTATCTGAACAGAAAAGTTAGGACTAAAATTCCCTGTATTTCAGCCCTGTTGATCAATTTGAGTGACAGCTTTATTGTCATAATGAGGTAGCTTCTTGTTAACATGTGGATTTTGATTGCATAGATGACAATGCTACTCACAGGGGCTAACGTCTATTAAACTGTTTCTATGTCTTGCTTTTAAAGCACTTACAGTAGAAAACCAGTCTCACGGAGGTTTGTTGACATTAGAAGAGGTTTTAAAGCAATTTCAGCAAGCTCAAGATTTTTATTTATGACATATATCCAAAATAAACCAAGTGTTTTCAAAATCCATCTTCAATTCTCCATCTGTAGACAGTTTCATCAGTTGATTGTGTAAAGGGATAAATTTAAATTGCCTTTTGATGGAAATTTAAATTCTTTTGATGAAAGAAATGGGCTGGATTTTGTATACTTTTCACTTTTGGATTATAGTTGGCAAAACAACCTTAAAATATTACAGGTAACCTGTTCCTATTTGCATGACTGATATGTAGCTCATGCATATGCCATTTATACGTCAGTTCTGTGAAACGCTAAGGATCCATCAATATCTTGATAAAAAATTGCTGTCAGGCTGGCCCGGTGGCTCGGGTGGTTAAAGCTCCGCTCTCCTAACTCCGAAGCCTGCTGGTTCTATTCCCACATGGGCCAGTAGGCTCTCAACCACAAGGTTGCCAGTTCGATTTCTCGAGTCCCGCAAGGGATGGTGGGCTCTGTCCCCTTCAACTAAGATTGAAAACGGCACCTTGTGCTGAGCCGCCGCTGAGCTGCCGCTGAGCTCCTGGATGGCTCAGTTGGTTGGAGCGCATCTTCTCAAGCACAAGGTTGCCAGTTCGACTCCCGCAAGGAATACTGGGCTGCGCCCCCTGCAACTAGAAACAGCAATTGGACCTGGAGCTGAGCTGCGCCCTCCACAACTAAGACTGAAAGGACAACAACTTGACTTGAAAAAAAGGCCTGGAGGTGCACACTGTTCCCCAACAAAGTCCTATTCCCCTTCCCCAATAAAATCTTTAAAAAAATTGATGTCAAAAAAAAAATGTGATGTCAGTGCTCTCACCTTCACAAAGTTTCATGATAGTACCTGTGAGCAGATGCTAAGCGGCTTCCATTTCACCTAAGAAATGAATAAGCATCACACTGTTATATGAGGTTATTAAATAAGTTGTTCTAGTAAACAACAACAACAAAAATTGATGTCACATTGCTATAGAAATGACTAAACACCCTTAATTTCTGAATTATCTAGTTGGCACTGGGAACTAACAGTTGTAGGAGGTACACTAGTGTGCAATTCATATTTTGGGTAGCACTGTTCTAGGAAGGTTTTATCTCTATTAAAATTTGAATCCCAGAACCAAATGCAAAACTTTAGGTTCAGTTTACTTCAAGGGAAATAGAAACGTGGGCAGCGTGGGTGGGGGGTGGGGAATAGAAACAGTAGGGCATCACCTCCCTTCTTCTAGATACTTTGCTCCTACTAATGCAGCCTAAATTGTGTGTGTGTGTGTATGTGTGTGTTCACGTCACTGTTGACTCAGAACTTTAAATGACCGAAATTCCCTGGGTGTTTTCAGAAGTGCCGCTGTTCCGTCACATCTTCCTTCCACTTCTGCCCACCAGTTACAGCCCTCTTCTGCAGATGTGGTCAGAATTGGTAGTTGCCTGTGCATATTTCTAGAGAGATTCTTTTTATGTGGATACAAATGGTACTAGACACATGGTTACACACCTTACTTTTTTTTTTACTCCCTATGCGTATGTCTTGGAGAACCTTTCATATCAGTATATGAAAAGCTTCTTCAGTTCTTTTTAAGACTTCATAATGTTCTATGGTATGAATGTCTCCTATTGGTCTAACCAGTCACATATCAACGAATATTCACATAGTACCTAATCTTTTGCTATACTATCAATGAATAACTTTGCACATTCCTCATTTTCCATATTTAGTAATCTATCCTACAGTTATATTCTTTTTTTTAAATTAAAGTTTATTGGGGTGACAATTGTTAGTAAAGTTACGTAGATTTCAGGTGTACAATTCTGTATTACATCATCTATAAATCCCATTGTGTGTTCCCCACCCAGAGACAGTTCTCCTTCCATCACCATATATTTGATGTGATATTCTTAAGACTGGAACTGCAGGGCCACTGGATATGTGGATATGAAATTTCTTTACATATTTTGGTATAAATATGTTCCTATTATACCTATTCACACTTCCACCAGCAATGTATGAGAGTGCCTGTTCATCTTAACTGCAGTAGGTAGAAGTAAACAACTGGTTTTTAATTTCACAAAATTTGTGTAGGGTTGGATGAATTAAGCTCAAGCCAGAGGTTCTCCACCCTGACGATAATTAGTCATTGTATTTTTGAGAGGCAATTTGATCTCATACATATCTAAATCCATATAATAGTTAGATCATTAAAATAGGAATCAACCGTGTTTTAAAAACATAAATCTTCGGTTTCATTGCTTAATGCATTTAATTGGGAATTAATGCAGACATGTTTTTAAATGGGAAGCTAAACCGAATACCTCAATCATATTATTTACAATTGTTTTTGTTAAAAGTAATTGTGAAGTGGTCATTATTCATTTGTTGTGTTAGTGGGATAGAATCTAAAGATTCGTTAATTGAAAAAATATATAGTAACATGAGCCGCGTCTCTGACTCCATAGGGCCTGACCTCATTTACAAATGTGATTTCCTCCGTGGAGGTCAGCCTTGATTCTGCTCAGAGAGAGCTACTTGTCTTTTGTTTCTTGTTCTGTGTGTCCGTGTGGTCTGACAGCAGGCCCCAGGTCCTGGCCAGTGACACCAATGTCACATTACTTCGGTGTATCCTTGAGGTAGCCACGCAACCAGCCTCCACTCTAGCTGCTTCCTCCTGATAGCTTGCAGGTAATTGCATTTGCAGTCTGAGGACATCTGTTTCCCGCAGAGCAGCCCAGCGGCCCTGAATTCTGAAGCGCTTCATGAGAGCACGGGGGTGGGGAGGGGGCAGCCTTCCCCAAGGCCTTGTCACTGGCTCCCCTGGCCTGCATTTCATAAGAGAAACAGCATATAGTTCACTGGGCTGAAATGTGTCCAGAAAAGAAATCTGACCTGCCGCCATGTGCCAGAGTATTCTGTGATCACAAATGAATGTTCTGATTTTCACTAGACATGCGTCGGTGCTTTGAATTTCTTAGAGGAATGTTTTGGCCCTTGTCTCTGAGGCTGTGAAACAATAGTCTGATACAAAGTTCCTCCTGACTGAAATATTTTAACTATGTTTATTGGTCTCCCAGTGTAAGCTGCCAGGTGGTAGTTTACTCCAAACTGATAATAAGTCTATAGTACTCAAGCGTCTGGTATATTTTTTGGTATTTTGAGGATTTTTGGGAAATACTTGGTTAAAAATATCACTCTATTGGCCATGGAAACTCTCCTATTTTATAGTAGTGGGTTTTCTTTCAATATAAAAGTTAATAGGTAATATTCTAAAGAGTTTTAGAACTCTGAAGGGATTAGAATTAATTTTCATCCTTGCACCATCCAATTTAGGCCCTCAGTTTTCTAACCACACGTTAGGATTGTAGTTGTTAAGTACAATATGGGCCCAATTGATTATCACCAACGCTGATACTGGTTACTGTAATTGAGCAGCCATTGTATTACTATCTGAAAAGAAATCTGTAAAGTGATAAAACACTGTATTTGTGATAAAGGGTCCTTGACTCTTTAAGGGCCGTAATTTAATCAGCAGCATGGGCTTTCTCTGTAAAGAGGACTAGTTTGGAAAGGGAATGGGGAAATGAAGCTGTTGCCAGGATCTTGAAAAGCAAAGCATTTTACAAAATAGGTTCCATAATTAGTTGAGTTATTACATCTCTGAAAAGGGCAGCCTTCTCTAACTACCAATCCACTCGATGACTTTTATTGCAAATTGATGCCTGAGGCTTTTTTGATTTTAAAAAAATCACCAGAAGAAAGAAAAAGTAAGACTTTTTTTTAAATATAAAAATGTAGGAAGTAGCATTTCAAGTAACATTTTTTCCTGTCTCCAAGCTGTTGGTGGAGATTAATTTATTTTAAGGTCTAGTTCTAATGCAAAAAGGATGTTTGCATTTTGACTAGCAGCCTGAAATGTTACTGGCCAGTGTGGATGTAGAGTCTGTTATTCAAAGATATTGTTTCTTTTTAGTTGTTTTTGACCCTAACGTACTATTTTTTATAAAAAACAAAATATTTTTGTCAGTTAACTAGGCTACAATTCTATAGCAGTGCTGATCAACCAACTGCTCAATCTTATTTAATGTGAACGCATGTATTTTGGAACTTGATGTCAACAAGTGTCTTCTTTTTTTTTTTATAATGAATTTTAAAGATGCCCCTTTTATGTCTCTTCGGACCGTTCTAGATTATGGTAAATAGAAGCAGGTGCACGTGGAAACTTCCCTATGCCCTTCAGTATTTTTATGAACCTAATGATACATATTATATTCTTTAAAATTATTATTCTCAGTATGGTACATTATCTCCTTCTACTTTTACTCCTCCCACCCACCAAACGGCCAGTTATCTCTGTTCCTTTCTTCAGGCTCTGTCAGCTTTAATTTGTCTTTATGAGAAAAGGGGATACATAGTCAATAAATACTGAAAGAAAGATCTTTCTCTCCTTTATGCAATGATGTTTCTATGAGAATGCTAGTTTATTATTTAGAATATTATTAAAGAGACATCATTAGTCAATTTCTAGTGTCTGCTTAGGACTCCGAGGGTTTACTGTTTATTCAACATCAATTTCCCGGTATACCAAGCTTGAGAACACATAGTTCTGTAAACGTACAGTACTACATATGGATCGAGTCTACGAGTCTCTTAACCAACAATTTGTTTTTTTCATTAATTCTTTCCAGAGGCCCACATATGAAAGGCTTATGTGTCAATTTTCTTTTTTTCCTGACCCTGATTTTATATCCCTTCTATTTTTTTAGACACCTGAATTTACCTGACATAGCCTTTACAATTTAATAACTTGATGAAGAGAGATGACAGGGAACTTAGATTTAAAAATGGAATGAGCTGAACTTCCTATCTTCTGTAGGATCAACAAGGTTGCAAAGATAATGAATCAGTTTAAAATGCTGGGAAAAAAATGAAAATGGAAAGAGCATTTCACCCTAACTCCTTGACAAGCAAATGTCGGTGCCCCTCGCTGGCTGCTAATGTTTTTGTCTTCACTTTCTATAATGATTTTAGGACTTGCTCAGTGCCGTAGAGGTGAGAGGAGCTCTTGAAAGGGAAGTGAAGATCTTCCGAGAAAGGCTGTTGGCTGGCCAGCGGGTCTGGGATGCCTCCACGCAGGAACTGAGCCTCTTGAAGAAAAGCTCTTGCGAGTTAGAGAAGAGTTTGAAGGCCAGTCTGGATGCAGCTGCAGCCTCGCAGAGCCAGTTCTCCTCATTTAGGGAGAAAATCGCAGCCCTCCTTAGAGGCAGCTTGGGCATGATTGGGTCCTTGGAGGACGCCATTTTGGAGAAGATTCAAGAAATGGTCAGTCAGGAAGAAAGCCAGAAACGGGTGAGTGGCTGATGGCTGTTTAGAAGCTTCTTAAGGACAGCAACCTCATTCATTTAGCATACTCAGTAAATGAGTTATCTGGGCTAGGTACAAGTATCATTTAAATGTGGTTTTGCTACTTTCAATTGTTTAGTGTACTTACAAAGCCTGGAGAGTCACTCAAATGACAGCTAGCTACATTGTGGGTTCTAGAGTGAGACCTCCAGGGCTGACGCTGTCTCCATTGCACACTCACTTGAGCATGTCCCTGAGAGGATAGCCTCTGAGATTTCATTGACTCTTCTGCCGTACAGGAACAGCCCAGGCTCCACACCCCTTGTCTGAAATCCCTGGGGCCCAGTGTGTTTTTGAGTTCAGGATTTTTCAGGCTTTAGAAAGGTACAGCAGTGCACAGAAAGGTAATAGAGAAAGCAGTCTTACACAGTCCACCTCTGTGGCGTCAGGGGCAGCAGCCTGTAATCAACCACATTCATTGTTCAGGAGCAAAACCTGTGAGCATGCCCACCAGGTGTGATGGATGCACTGAGGCTCTGAAAAGCCTCATGTCACTTCAGGTCAGTGTTTGCTGCTAAATCCAATCAGGTCAAGCTTCATCAGCAAATTAGGTACAAAAAAACCCTGTGAGTTTTCAGATCCTTTTGGATTTTGGGATTACAGATAAAAGTTCGTAGACCTGTAATAGTGTCTTTTCATTTAATGCTCATAGCAAGTAGTAACCTGATAGCTCTTATCAGATTATTATTGCTGTAAGCATTAAATGAAAAAAAAAATGTTATCAAGTCCTTCACACACTGTCTGACAAGCAGCAACAATAAATATTAACTCTTGCTTCCCTTGCTTCTCCTCTCTTCCTCCCTTCTTCTTTCCTCCTTTTTATAATGTGTTGGTGCCTAGAACAGTCTTTCAGGAGACCTGTTCGACAAGTGGAGTAAAATGGTTTAATTCACACATATGATTGAAGCTTGTTTAATTTGGTTATCTTGTTTATATTATTAATTATTTTCATGTTCTATAAAGCTTTGCTTAGCCACGTCAACTTCAGCCCAACTCAGTTTATCATCAAATCCAATTTATTGAAGTCCTAATTAATGAGGTTTTAAAGTAAATAATATCCACATTCTGTATTTCTTCTACCGAGTTCATGCTTGTTCAAAAGGGGAAAATACATGTTTCCATCTTTTAAAATGTTCCTAAAAATACCAGCGTGATCACTAACTTAAAATTCAGGGTTGCACTTGTAAAGTTCCTTTAGTGATAAAACATTTTAAATTTGCTTTTAAAATTCTCCAAAATTCACAGGTGCTCTAGGAGCAAACCTAGTGACTCCCTTTTCCAGTGTAGGATTCTCTTCGTGGATAAAACATGTTCGTCCTTGTAAAATGTTACTCTCAGGTTTCTGAGAGTAACAGTTTTTCTTGTGATTCAATGCACGTATAGGTACGGGATTGGGCAAGGAAATTGTAGAACTGAGAAAAACTTCATGCAGTTACTTACCTTGACTAGTAATAGATGTACTTCAACAGCTAATGGTTCTTTGCCCTTTCATTTTATTGGCTTCTCTCTTTGATTTTTCCAAATGTTTTCCAGAAACGATTTTAATTCCAGCATGTGAAACGTGGCATAAAATTGTCCCCCTGATGTATATGTTTATTTTCTAAAGCAAAATGATGTAAATTGGTTAAGCTGGACGGCCTTCCCCCACTTCCAATACAAATGAGAATGATTCAGTCTTTTTAGTGCCTTTGTCTACCTTTCCCACCCTGTAATTTTTTTCAATAGCCGCTCTCACTATTTAAAAGCCTGAAATCAAGCATATAGCTGGCATCTTCTGGGACTCATCTTCAAGTAAAATCAGGAGAAAATGGATTTCACATATTGTCTTAGAGATTTTTCTGAAGAATAGGAGCTTTACAAATTGATGAATGTGTTTGTTGAAGAGGCTACGTACCCCTGCCAGCTGCCATGGCTAAGTACACAGTGAACAGTTGAGTAATCCCCATGTGGAGGCCCAGTGGTGGGTTCAGGCTGGGCCTGGCACATTCTCCGCTTTGTGTCAGCTTCTACTTACTGATCATTGCTTTTCTTGTTTACCTCCTTCCTATTCATTTTTACTCTCCTGTGTTTGCAGTTCTCAGTAGGATTCAGGATACCACCCACACTTTTTCACCACGTCATTTCTACTTGTTCCTGGCTTTTCTGCTTATAGCAAAAAGTCTAACATACCTTTGGAAAAGCTTTACTATATCTTAGAGCAAGGGTTCCCAGCCTTGGAACGGTTGACATCTTGGGCTGGATAATTCTTTGTTTCGGGGGCCATTCTGCGCCTTCTAGGATGTTTAGCAGAATCTCTGTACTTCTACCCACTAGACACCAGTAGCGTTCTTCTTCCCTTCGACTCATGACAACCAAAGATACATCGCCAAATGTCTCCAAATGTCTGTGGGAGGTAGAATCAGCCCCAGCTGAAAACCACTCTTTTAAAGAAATGTTCTACTGTCGGGTTTCCAGGAATTCTAAATGAGTATTTAGATGTTATTTAGCCTTGAAATTTCTGGATGTTTGTAATTTCAGGACAGGTGTTTTTGAAATAATGATTTCTTGCACAATGACAGAAAGTTGTGACATTTTCAGGTTTTAGTTTAGAATTTTGAGGCAAAATTTTTTGTCCTGCTTTTAGATGTTTTCTAATTGGCTAGTCATCTGGATGAAAATTGATTATGTACAGGGAGGATATGACCACAATTAATTTCTATGTCATTTCCTAAATTAAGGACAAATTAATACAAGTTCACAAACATTTAGCTAGACCTAAATTCTCTTGTTCTTCTTTAGGTACACATAAGCCTTTATTTCTTCCATGGGAGTGTTTCTTAGTCTGGTGGCTGTGTCGGAGCTGTGGGGACCCAGCCTGAGGTGTGCCCCACAACTCCCCCACTCCCCTTTCTGATCTTATCAGTCTGCTCTGTTCTTAAGCCTTCAGTCTACTAAGCCAAATACTTACCAAGAAGCTTCAGCACACTTCCACTGACATTCCATTGTCCAAAATTCTGGTACATGGCTACCCTTGGGTATAAGGGCATTTGGAATAGTGAACAGACAGAGATTTTAGGTCTTCCAGGCTTTCTAGTGCATTCAATTCTTAGGATGGCCATACCAAGTACCACTAACTGGGGGCTTAAACAACAGCTATTGATTATCTCACAGTTCTGGAGGCTAGAAGTCCAAAATCAAGATGTCAATTGGATTGGTTTCTTCTGAGGGCTGTGAGGGAGAGTCTGTCCTAGGCGTCTGGCCTAGCTTCTGGTGGCCTCAGGCTACCGCATGGCTTATGGATGGCATTCTCTCTGTGTCCTCAACATCGTTTTCCTTCTATTTGTGTCTGTCTCTGTGTCCCTTTCTATAAGGATACCAGTCATATTGGGTTAGGGCCCACTCTAATAACTGTACTTTAACTTGATTACCTTTGTAAAGACTGTATTTCCAAATAAGATCATATTCTGAGGTACTGGGGGGCTTCAATATATCTTTTTTTGAGGGACCTGATTCACCCCCTAACGAAAGTTGACATGCACAGAGGTGGAGAGGGTGGGGTTAGCAGGTCAATAGTGTTGTCTGCACATACTAGCAAGAAGGAAGGAGAGAGGCCGCCGGCCCAGTGGCTCAGGCGGTTAGAGTTCCATGCTCCTAACTCCGAAGGGTGCCGGTTCGATTCCCACATGGGCCAGTGGGCTCTCAACCACAAGGTTTCCAGTTCAATTCCTCAAGTCCCGCAAGGGATGGTGGGCTCCGCCCCCTGCAACTAAGATTGAACATGGCACCTTGAGCTGAGCTGCCTCCTGGATGGCTCAGTTGGTTGGAGCGCATCCTCTCTACCACAAGGTTGCCAGTTCGATTCCTTCACTCCCGCAAGGGATGGTGGGCTGTGCCCCCTGCAACTAGAAACGGCAACTGGACCTGGAAGAGCTGCGCCCTCCACAACTAAGACTGAAAGGACAACTTGAGGCTGAACGGCACCCTCCACAACTAAGATTGAAAGGACAAAAACTTGACTTGGAAAAAAGGCCTGGAAGTACACAATGTTCCCCAATAAAGTTCTGTTCCCCTTCCCCAATAAAAATCTTTAAAAAAAGAAAAAAGAAGGAAAGAGAATATGATTTCTGTTAGACCCGCTTTCTGGTAACTCATTTTATATGCCTCCTAAGTGAAAGTTATAACTTGAATAATCAGAAAAGAGTTGTTTATGTCCAAAAGGCACTGGTCCTTAAGTGACCCAAGTGGCTCTTTCTTCAGTTTAGAGCTCTTGTGTTTCCATTTGGTTTAATCTTAGTGCGAAAGTACCTCTCTGGTGAAATCAACAACTACTTGTCCTTGGGAAGTGAATTGATTCTTTTAGGGCATTATGACTTTACTTCCCCAAATCATGCTGCTTGTGTTTGAAGTGTAGTTGACTTCAGTGCCTTTTTTGTTTTAAAAAATTGAGGTATGTATTCTTTATTGTAATCCCCTTTTCCTTCCCCCCATTCCCTACCTTTCTAGTATTGAAATACCTGGCACATCATTTTGTCCCACAGACTATCAGGGATATGTGAACAGATGATACAAAGAAAAAGGAAAAAAAAAAAAAAGAAATGCTTATTGACTTTTTAGACTTCTTCGTGTGAAAAACACACTACAACTTTTTTTGGTGGGACACGTATGAGGTCTGACAATTAAGTTCGTGAACTTGTTGCAATGATGTTGCTGACCTTTTTTGATATCAGAGGGATTATTTATTGTGAATTTTTACCAGCTGGACAAGCAGTTAACCAAGAGAAAAGTGCTGAAAGGGCTGTGTGAAAAAGTTAGACACCTGAAAAGTTGCCAACAATTCATGGCTCTTGTATCACAATAATGCACCGCAGGGCACTGTATCACTTGCCGCAGCGCATTGTCTGTGAAAGAGTTTTTAGCCAGTAAACGAATGTCTATGTTAGAACACCTTCCCTACTCACCTGATCTGGCCCCCAGTGACTTCTTTCTTTACCTGAAGTTAAGGGAAATATTGAAAGGAAGACATTTTGATGACATTCTGGGACATGATAGCTCTGATGGCCATTCCAGAAAAAGAGTTCCAAAATTACTTTGAAGGGTGGACTAGGTGCTGGTTTCAGTGCATAGCTTCCCAAGGGGAGTACTTCGAAGGTGACCATAGTGATATTCAGCAATGAGGTTTGTAGTACTTTTTCTAGGATGAGTTTGCAAACTTAATTGTCAGACCTTTATATGTTCATTCAGGCACTGGCATTTGATGTTCCCAAGAACTGAGTCTGATTGGAACATTATTTGAATTCATTATGTAAATTTAGCTTGGAAAAAACTTGGTGGTATCACGTGCACGGAGACCTAAATAAGCGTGGTGAGGCACAGCCCATGAGCAGGTTCTCCGCTGTCTGACCCTCTCTGGACACCGGAATCTTGGGAGGGCATTTGGTAGAGGCTGCACAGTTCAGCCATCTACATATGGCTGGTTTTAAAAGGCATGCTCTGCTGAGTCTTGAAATTTCATGAAACACTCTTGGGTCCACACAGGGTGAGGGTGCAGGAGGAACCCTGCCATCTGTGATTCAGTACACCTGTCCCTTACTTGTCCTTCTCAGAAAGTCTTCTAGTTGAAAAACAGGCTGTGGGGGTTGGAAATAGTGAGAAACATGACATAGGACAAGTCTCCAAGGGCTCCTTTAACTCTGAAACCAAAGCATAGGATTGGCTGACCCAGCGTGTGGAGTATTAATACTGATGATAAAAATGAATCCAGTGTGTTGCACTTCAGTTGGGTGTGAAATACTGTGGTGCTCAGCTTATGTAAATTAGCTCACCAAATCATCATCGCGAAGTCTGTGTTTCAGGGACATTAATTACTTGCTTCAGGTAACAGGCTGGTAAGTAGTCGGGTGGGCATTTGAAATCAGGCCTGTTTGACACCAAAGTCCCTGTCCACAGTGGGATCTGTATCAGGATCTCTGCTTCTTCCTTCAGGGTCATTGTCCCTCCCGTAGTCTAGCTTCCTGCATTTGCTTGAGGTGTCATCTTCAAAATGGAGTCTTTACTGATTGATTTCTATGGAAGACTTTGCTTTCCGCTGGTAAGGGCTGCATGCAGCATGCTGACTGGGGCTAAGTGATCACACAGCTCTCCATCTCTCCAGTTGAGGTTTTCTGTGTCTCTTTTCTGAGTTCATCCTCTTTGCTTGGTCAACTGTGGGATAGAAATATTGAAGGATCTTCAGGTAGAAAGACTCACTTCCTACCACATTTCTTCCTGCACAGAAACGTGCCATATCTTGTATAATATCATTAAACAGTCCCCCAGGAGGCAGTGTCCCCTTGGGGACATTGTTTGGTGGCCACTGTTTTGTAGGTTACTTTCTATGTTTTGCCAAGACGTGCACACCTTATGTTGCATTAAGATCAGATTTCTTATTAGCTAAGGCTAGGACATGAAAAATGAGGGTTCTCATATTCTGTAATGAAATTCCAATGTTTTTTTGGGAAATGGAATTCCTTGGATGTGGCACTAAGCAGCATGCCGTCAAGTATCTGTTTTCAAGCACCCACAGAAGTATAAAATTAATTGAAATACAGGTTTGGGACCTAGAGAGCCCCAGAAGCGTAGGATTAGAGAGTTTAAGATCAAGTAGCCTAACATTCCTGATTGTAGGAATGTGCACTCCATAACTTTCTTAACAAATGGTTGGCCAACTTCCAGCCATCTCCAGCAACTAGGAATCTACTACCTGACATGGAAAGATGCTTAACATATGAAGTAAAAACAAAAGCATAAAATGGCAAATATAATCTATATCTCAACTATATTTGAATGGTACATAAAAATAAATGTTTGAAAATATTAATAGTTGTTACCTCTTGGTGGTGGGATCATGGGGATTATTATTACTTTTTTTTTGCTGGTTTATACTTTTTTTTTTTTTGTCCTTAATGAGTCTTTTCAATGGGCATGTATTACTTTGTAATTATGGGGACCAGGGAAAGTATCTTCCTTATATGGAAATGGAATTCTTTCTCTGATTTACACCTGTTGGTCCTCAACTTAAGCTCTTAGGACAACTCAGAGCAAATCCCATTACCCTTTCAAAATATTTGAAGACAGCTTGAATATCTTTTTGCCCTGAAGCATGATTGTTTGTGGATAGGTGAGCAGAAATTGTTTTTTAAAACTGAGATCACAAATCTGAAATTGTCAAGATATTTCAGTTTCTGTGAGAATGGTACTGAGTATTATGTAATTATCTACTACTTTTTTCCTTTTCTCTTCCAAAACAAACCACCTCTGATTGGTGATGAAACAAAATTTATCACCTCAAACTTGGTGTTTTTATTGAATTTAACATTTTCTGAAAACTGGATTTGCTAGAATCCATTTGAGTATTCTCAAAGTGTACCTGAGGTCTTCGGTAAACTTCTGTTCTCCATTTAAGGGCTGATCAGGACAAAGAGCAATTTCAGGGAAGGTGGAAGCATTGGGCAAATTAGGGGGTTGTGAGAGTGCTGGGGCCATTAATGGAGGAGCAGATCTTGTGTTACAGTAGAAGAGGTAGTCATCAGATTCTCCTGCTCGCTTGTGTGTTGCCACGGACCCTATTTAAAGTCACCATATTAAAGGAATTTGGACCTTTCAATACTTAAACGATAGCATTACTACTACATAACTATGCAGCCCAGAGGCAACACCCCTGAAGTTTAGTGAAGGAATAACCAATACTCGATAGAAAATTGAACAAAAGCTTGTAGAAATATCTTTATGCATTTGAATGTACTGACAACTTCTCAAGGTTACTTACCATGATTAAGTCACTGTATGTATAGTCTTTAATCCTCTATATGTGGTGGAAGAGTTTCTCTGGAGAATGACACTTTTATAGGTTTTAAAAGTACTTTTTGTCTGAACTCTTTTTCCAACTAAGCTTTGAAAATCCTAAGTTAATGGCAGTGGTAGTGGTAAGTAAATATGATCCATAAATACGTATCGAGTAACTTCTTTGAGGAATTATATAAACATTAAAAACACCAGTCAAAAATATTTTATTAGATAATGAATGCAGATTTATTTCAACCAGAGGCAAATATATCCATCAATTACCTGTTTTTAATTCAATTTTTACAAAGAATCTGGAAATTGGAGTTATAAATAATATGTTGCTTGTGCTAAGCACTTGGATTTTAACACTTTGTTGCATCTACAACAGGGCTTATTCCTGTTGTTTCTTTGTTTCCAGATGGTCTCTCAGCTTGAAGCCCAAATATCTGAGCTTGTTGAAAGGTTGGAAAATGAGTCTGGGTTTCACCAGAAAGCTCTACAGAGAGCCCAGAAAGCAGAGGACAAGATGGAGACTCTTCAGGGTCAGCTGACACACCTGGAGGGAGAGCTGGTTTCGGGAGATGTTTTGCGAGACAACTTGAATTTTGAGAAACAAAAAGTAATAACCTGAGGGCATGTCCATGGATGGAAACATCTGTTGCACTATAAAATGTTACCCTAAAATATTCTGAATTTTGCCATACTTTGATAGATTGGTTAAGTTCCTGAGTCATGAGTCAATTTCAAGGAACAATGGATATTGTTTTGGGGTCTCTTCCTATTGTTTAGAGCTTCCTTGATTTAAATTAAATCTAATAATTCAACTGAATCTAATTAAACGCAACAGGTATTTGTTGAACACCTGTTATGTATGAGGCCCTGAAGGTTTGAAAGGTAAGATATGAAGGACACAGTTCTTGACCTTAAATGGCTCATAATTCAATGGAGGAGACAGGCATTCCAATAATTTGCTGTCCTATGAGCGTTATAATAAATGTATTGATTTATGAAGCACTGTAGGAGCTCAGTGAAAGGAGTGATAACTTCTGTACAGGAGGATTTTACAGGGAGAAGATAATTAAGTTTGTCTTTGAAGTATAAGTCGGATTTTAGTGGAGAGAAGGGCCACATACTGCAAGGGAAACAGTTTGAAAGCTTGTACGTGCATTGTATCATCAGAGAACGCAGTGTAGTTATTTCCGTATGGCTGGAACACGGTGTTCTTGGTGGGGCTATGGCAGGAGAGAAGATAGGAAGGGCTTGGATTACAGAGACTGAATATTCTTATGTAGAATATGAAGTATCATAAGTGACTTTGAACATCCCAATATATTAGAAAGCAATATGATGTCACTGTGGAGCTGAGATTGCAGTGGTGATAACCCAGTGGGAGAGAAGGGCCGTAGACTGAGAATAGACAGGGTCCACGCTTAGGATATGACTATGGGACAATCATCTGTGGCCTCCGAGAGGCAATTTTAGTGGCATGGTGGGGAACAGAAGCCAGTTTGCGTTGGGCTCAGGGGCGACGCTGAAGGGAAGGGATTGAGACTTTGACCAAAGAGAAAGGAGGTGGGGAGCAGAGGCTGTGAAAGACGGGATCAAAGAGGATCAGTTTTACTGGACGTAACGGGCAGGTCTGTGTTTGTGGGTCACAGGAGTCCCTCGGGGGAAAGGAACGAGAGGCGTGTGGTATGAAGAGCATAGGTACAGAGTTTGGCATGGAAAATACTCTTAGGTTGAAAAATCTGTTCTCTGGAAACTCATTTATTTTCATTCTCCTGTACTTAAAAAGAATGGAGGAAGCATCATGCCTATGTGGAGGGTTGGTGTGCAAAGGTGCATAAAAGGCGTCTGTGGGAAATCTAGTGTAGAGGATGAGGCAGGCAAATCAGGACCAATTGGAGCTCTAGTGAAAGGCTGTATACAGTTTGACAGGAGCTCAGATGAAGGAGCAACTACTTCTTTCCTATCTCTGTGTGTGAGGAAATAAGCTGTTTTCACACAAGAGGTGGCATCTGTGAGCGGCTTTAAAGAAGGAGTAGGAATTTGTCAGGCAGGAGAGGTGGGAAAGGGATTTGAGGCAGGGAGAAACGCAGGAGGGAGGAAAGAATGAAAGTGTGAAAGGACTGCTTAAGAGGCAAGACACAGCAGCACTTGGTGAGGCCAGAGGCAGGAGGTGCTTCTGCAGGCAGGCAGACTCACTGAAATAGGTCAGGCTAATGGCTCGAGGCTTTGTCCTTCAGGTAAGCAGCAGCCATAGAAGGTTTCTGAGGACAAGAAAGGTTTCTCTGAAGGCAGAATGGCTCTGAGGGTCTAGAGACTAAAGGTAGGGAGCCCAGTTGGGGATTCTGAGTAGTCCAGATCAGAAGAGAATATGGGTCCGGACCAAGTAGTGGTTTTATGAATGAAGGGATGGATTTGAGAACTTTGGGAGAGTGAAGGGAATTTTTCTATCAGATATCTGAAAAAGGTGTGTTGGTTGAAATTCTGAGTTTGAAAGGAAATATTGCACCTGGGTGTAATATATCAGATTGGAAGAAATGTGACTGCTGGACATCTCTACCTAGATGTTCCACGAACACCTTGCCCTACACATCTTCAAAATAGAAATGATTATGTCTCCTTAAATTTGCCCTTCTCCTGCCTCACTGATGACAAGGTAACCTGCCTCCAGTTACCAAAAGCTGGAGAGTCATGCTCAATGCTTTCCTCCTGTTAGTCAGTTCCTAAGTACTGTAAATTCCTTCTCCTTAATTCCCTACTACTCTCCTCTCCATCCCTATATTTAGTAGCAGTGCTTTGATTCAGAGCATTATTATGTTCTCCATGGCCTATTGCAAACAACCTTCTAAGCGACCTTTTCACTGCTGCAGCGGATGTCTTCCTAATCTGCTTTGTAATTTTAGCTTTCCCCGTCTTAGCCCTGGCCAGGGCTCTCTGTGGCCTTCAGCATCAGCAGTAGATTCCTTCTTCCCAGGAAGATCTGTGACCTGGCCAGTTTCCCTCTTCGGGCTCCCCCTTACCTGCAATATGTCTAGCCAGTGGTGACAAAGTCAGAGGCGTCCCATGACTAGCAGGGCTCAGGTAGAGTGTGTGGTGAGTGGTTGCCACGTCCAGAGACATCCACATTCATATCTGTAAGAAGAGTTGCTTGGCCAAAGAAAAATGCCCCCTTGTATTCCATATTGTACATTGCCATTTTCTCTGAGAAAATGTTCTCCTTACCTTCTTCACCTGGTGATAACTGTCCCTTCAAGACTCAGCTCCACTGTCACTTCTCTGGAAATCTTCCCTAGAAACTCCCTTCTCCTTCATGCAACACATGCCTGCATCTGTCACAACACATATCACCTTCAGTGCATTTATTTTCTAATTCATCTTCTGCAATAGACATCAGTTTCTTGAGGCCAGGGGAAATTTTTTTTCTGAGTTTCTCCAGGGGCTGAGGAAGAGCCAATAAATGTTATTTACATTATAGAAGAAACATATCAAAGGCAAGAAATTTAGGTAGATTGGTATCTCTTCTTTCATTATAATGACTCATTAATTTTAGTTGCGATTGTGCCAAAATAATGCTCAGTTATGAAAGCAAATTATGTAACCTGATTCTGTGCCGGGTGAATTTTCCATAGACAACTGCTTGTGAAATGCGTGTTCTAGTAAGGATAGCCAACACGTAAAATTGAAAAGCAAAGTTTAAGTTTAAATACAGGTAATTGAGATTTACACAAATAGAATAGGATATAGTCATGCTTAATTGTGATTCAAATGAACAAAATATATAGTAATCCTTTCAGCAATCCTAACTTTCTGAGATGTCGCCAAGATTCTTGAAATGAGCATGTCCTCTGTGGGGTCTTGGCGTGGGGCTATCTTAAATTAATCCCTTTTTGCTTGCTGGGGATTCTTGCATGCTGAGTGGATGAGTCACACGTGAAATACCGTGTTTCCCCCAAAATAAGACCTACTTGGACAGTAAGCCCTAGCATGAGTTTTAGGGAGGACATCCCCTGAGCACAAGCCCTAATGTGTCTTTTGGAGCAAAAATTAATGTAACACTTGGTCTTATTTTCGGGGAAACACGGTAGTAAAAGAGGCTTTTGTATCTTCACATGAAAGGTACCGACTCCATTTGATTTAAAATACAAAGAATAGCAGTTATTTCACTTACATTCACACAGGCTAGCAATGAAAAATTCCCAGGGGAGAGCTAATAAGCATTAAGAAGTGACAAACTAATGATGCAGAAACAACAGCAATCTGTGGCCTTACAGCACCATAAGCGACATTTGTAATCACTGTGACATATAAAGGAGAGATCAAATTTTATATATGCTTTGTAGCAAAACTGCAAAATATACACTTATAAATAATTTCATCCCGATGATTAGAATAGAGCTAGTTCTGGGCTTTCAAATGGCATGTGTCAGTCATCGGGGAATTATACTTCTGTAAACATGTAAGTGCCTGAAAACCCCAGATGTGTTCTTGTAATGAGAAGAAAATCTCAACGATAGAACCCAAATCATGAAATGATGACAGCTCATTGATCGATGTACTGAACAAGCAAGCACTTAGCAAGCATCGCTCCATGTCTGTCGTAGCCAAAACAGCCACAGAAATCAAGTGCAGGAAGATCCCGGAACAGTTTTGTAACTTCAACCTGTTAAAATATGAACCTGGACTTCTCTGATACTGCTCTATTTTAGAATGTTGTTCCCTTTACCTGTGACACTCTTAAAGACATTTTCTAAAGCGTAATAATAATAATACATCGTCCAAGTTAATTTGTATGGAGAGCTTTGCTTTTGCAGTGATCTGTAGAACCCCAGAAGAGTAATGTGGCAACTGGTTAAGTCCTATTTTCCTCCCTTGAGGCCGGGGCCCAGTTGGGGGTGGGCGGAAGTTGCCATGGAAGGTGTGGACCAGTGGATCCAGGGGCGAGGTTAGCCTGTAGCGAAGCAGAGAGACGGAGACATAGTCAGGAACATGCCAAATTCGTCATATGGCAGGGTTAATGAAGAGTGTAAAATATTAGATTGAACATCAGGGATACCGACCAGGAGAGTCAAGAGAAATTGGACAGGGAGCAGGACTTGGAACTGGCAGGGTGGTTCAGGAATCCATTACCACCAGACTTTAGAGTCGGGAAGGGCTCATGCTGGGTTTATGTGAACTATCAGTAAACTTAGGAGAAAGAGAAGGATTCTGTGAGATCACCTGTTAACTTTATTTTTGTGTCCCCTTTTCACTTGTGTTCTTGAGTTTAGTATCTTAAATTTCTGGATCAGCTCTCAGAGAAAATGAAATTGGACCAGATGGCTGCTGAACTTGGCTTCGACATGCGTCTGGATGTAGTTTTAGCTCGCACGGAACAGCTGGTCCGCCTCGAGAGCAGTGCAGTCATTGAAAACAAGACTATTGCCCACAATTTACAGAGAAAGGTAGGGGAGATGGAAACTTGCTTGTGTTGAGGGAAGGAGTTTCTGAGAAACTTCAATATTGAAATGTAATTTATCCCCACCATATTTACCAATGTGGCTAGGAAACACATTATAAAAATATGTATTTAGAATCCCTATTTCAAGTCCGAAGGGATGGTAAGTGCACCGAAGATTATGCTTAACTGAGTAATAATGACCCAAAGTAACAGCTTAAACAAGTAGAAGTGTTTTGTTTTTTCTTTTCTCACATGAATTCTTGGAGCTAGACAGCTTAGGGTTAATGTGGCAGCTCTAAGTTTTCAAGGAACCAGACTCATTCCAGCTCATTAATCTCCCATTCCTAGGGTGGTCCATATCCTTGGTTCAAAGTGCTGCCTACAATCAGTATATCTGAGTTGTAGAAGGTTGTAGAAGAAAAAGGGATGAAGAAGAAGAATGCAAAAGAGCAGGTGTGAGCTGTCTTTTAAAGGAGGGTTCCCAGAATTTGCTATGTGAACTTGTGTTTATATCCCATGGTCGGAATATGTTCTGATGGTTAAATCTAGCTGCAAGGGAGGCTTGAAACTGTAGTCTGAACCCTGCTCGCCATTTGCTTCGCTAGAAAAATGTGCTGTTTCTGTTACTATAGGAGAAGAGGAAAACTGGGGAGCATCTGGCAGTCTCTGCCTTTACAAGCTCTGTTGTACTAGAAAGTAGAGAAAGGAGAATAGCTGACTCTTCACTCACTCAAAGGAAGCATTAGAAACTGTTTAGACTAAAAGAATGAATGGGCAAAAAGCATAAAAATATAATTATTAGTTATGTAATTATTGGTATTGGGGAAAGGAAAAGGAAAACACATATGTGTCTTAATAATAGTTCTTAGGAGAAAATTCTATGGTAGAATTATAGTGTGCAGGCTATGTACCTTTGGGTCACATTTGGGTTCTTAATTTGGCTCCACCAGGCATTGTGACCTTGGGCAAATTGCATACCTCTCTGTCTCTATCTCCTTATATTTAAGAGGGGGATGATACCTCCTTCACGAGGTTGTAAATTTTTAAATAGTATTTTGAACTCTTGGCTCATAGAAGATGCTCTATTCACATTTGACCTCCTCTCCATTTCTCATATATTTGGGAGTATTTTATTAAAGAAAGCAGACAAATCCTGTTACCATCAGAGACATTAAATTGAGCTACAATTCTTTGTGACGTTCTCCTCAAATAATTGACTTTTGCTCAATATCTAACACCATTTCTTCTTAAGTATTGTGTAATTATTAAGATTACTGGTGTACAGACTTACCAGTGTACATTTGCAGAAGAGTGGAGTTTGACGTGATGAAACTCAAGGAAGGGAGTTTAGGTAGAGAAATATTAAAAGGGCCTTGTTAAAATACGTCTGCTCATTGCTGTCACCGTTAGGCAAGAAACTCACCCCGGCCCCCCGTTTCAGTAAGTCCTTCACTCCTCCGAAAACTTTACAAATGCAGAGTCTGTAATTAGGGAAAATGTGATAGTCTTCAGCTCTAATATTCTATAATTCCACATGATTCTGATACCTAACGTTTGCAACAGATGAAATAGGTTTCGATACTTAATATTTCTCTCACTAATGATGACACGTGAAGCCCAGAAGGATTTTCCCCTTCTCTTAGAGTCCATAGTCTTTTTCTAAAATTCACTATAATTTCCTTCATTAAGTTTAATTGTCAGTGATAAATGCTGTTTGAAGACCTTGTTCTCTGCTTGGTTTGTGAATGATAGAGGCCAGGCATATAATAAAGACATCAATGAATGAAAACTTTCTTCAGGTCTCTTCTAGTTGTAAGATTTTAGCTATATAAATAAAGCGTTCTTTAAAATCTCCTTGGTATAGCTTACTTTAAAAAAATATATCAACTCTCATGTTTGGTGTCACTCAGTCTGGTTCTAAGGGATTGAATATAGTTAGTCTAGGTTTTTGGTACTAATTTAAACCCTAGCTTCTTTCAGAAAAGAGCAGGGCAATTATAGTTACCATAGGGGTGTTGGAGAGGATTTTTTCTCTTCGTCTTATTATTTTCTGCTCTTGATAATTCCATTTTAGTCATTTAAAAGGCTGTCTTACATTTGTGTTATAATAATAATGAAATTTATATTTTATTACTCTTCTTATTACATAGTGTTGGAGGGAATCATATGTTGAAAGCCTACTTCTCAGTGCATTTTCTGTGGCTCTTTTGTCTCAGACTTTGCAGCTCAAAATTAATTCTTGGAAAAAATAGGACTAAAACATATAATCACGAAAAGGAACCCAATAACCTTTTTTTGGATGGTTTAGACATTAGTCTTACTGAAGTGTAAATAAAGATCAATATGATCTGAGTAATTTATTTATATTTACTGACTGTTCAATTAGTATTTAAAAAAACACAACCATTTATGTCAAACCAGCTAAAGACTCAGAAAGAAAGACTGGAGAGCAAGGAACTGCACATGAACCTCCTGAGGAGGAAGATAGCCCAGCTGGAGGAGGAGAAGCAGGTGCGGACAGCCTTGGCTGTGGAGAGGGACGAGGCCAATCTCACCGTCCGGAAGTTACAGAAGAAGGTAGAGCGGCTGCAGAAGGAGCTGAGTGTGTGTCGAGAATCGAACACTGAGCTCAAAGCCAAACTGGCTGACACCAGTGAGCTTAAGGCAAGTGCTCAGCTTCCTTCCGTTGTTGCTTTTTGCTAGTTGATGTAAACGTTTATGGAAAAGAGTGACAGCCTTATCACGGAGACACCAGGAAAAAAACCCAAAAAAGGATGAATAACTTCCTCTGATTTTCTAGAGTTGTGGGAAAAGTGCAAAAAGTACACACACCAGCATATGAGGTCCACTTAGTGTCTCTTCAGTGTTTGAAATGCAGCTGTATTTGAAATTTGTTTCAGTGTTTGAAATTTGGCTGCGTGAAACATCAGTCAAAAAGGGGGATGTTCAGTAATGAAAAGAAAAACACTTGTTGAAAGTGTGGGTGACCGTGATATTAGGGATCATGTTGGGATTTATCATGTGGGAATTTGCTTTGGAAGAAATGAGACCTGAACCCGCTGTTCACTGGGGAGAGTCAGGCAGACCCCGGGGTTGAGTGTCATGCTCTGCGAGTTGCATTGTCCCTGGTGAGGTGGGCAGACAGATCGGGGAGATGTGCTTCCGGGGTCGGAGGTGTTCGACTGCCAGTGAATACAGGGAAGAAAGGAATTAAAACTTAAAGTTTAGTCAGAGTATTCAAATGCCATGTATGTGTGCCACTGGCAATAATATGTAACTTCCCATGCCCGCATCCTCCCTGGCACCTTGGCATGTCATGAATACACATGACAATAACGTCCTGGTTCTTTGTACACAAGTACTCTGAAATGGACTTCCAGAATGTTTCCAGGACTGGAAATAAACCAGTAGGGAAAAGGAATCTGGGATTAAGCCAGCCCATGAATATGTGTAGTGGGGACAATATTTTAGAAGATATTTTCCACTGTAATTTCCCTCCTAAGTAATTAGTTCTTTTGCTCTGAAGCCCTTCTCAGTTGAGGCTTATTTCCTTAGAGAAGAGGAGGGCAGACATGACCCAGGGGAGGGGACTTATTAGAACACAAGGGAAAGCATCTGAAGGGATATCATGCGTGGGGAGGGGATATCAAGGCAAGTATCCTCAATGGGCCCCCACCTCACACCTGACTTTTGGGAAGTGTGTGTACTGAGGTAAAATTTCTGGTTAGCATGCAGCTGCTGCCACCCTGGCTGGAGGGGCCCGCAGGAGGTGCTGAGGCAGGGGCCTACGTTGCACCCTGATTCCGTTTGCACTTGAGGGGGATATGGAAGGTAGCAAAAGTTGCATGCTGGAGAGCTCATGGCAGCAAGTTGGCTGACTGCATCAGAGGCTTTGGGGCAGGTCACCTAAGCTATAATCCAGTGGCAGTTACAGCCAAGCCTTGGATTAGTAAAGGCCAGTGGCCAGGCCTTGACCTTGATCAGTGAACCCTCACAGATTTCACCAGTTAGATATCAGATATAGGGAAGATTCAGGGTCAGCTTGAGGACAAGAGTCACCTCTCCTAACACCACAAGGATTTTCCTTCATCCAGACACCATCTTAGGAAGAAGAGAGGGAGAGAAGAATCCTTGAAAGATTGAGAAATACATGAATGACAACAAATTTTAAACCAGAGGAAATGTAGTTAGTTACAAACTACCATCTGTTCTCACAGCTTGGGATGATGGTGATGGCAAGATGGTTTTGGAGGCTGGCAAGTTCAAAATTTGCAGGGTGGGCCAGCAGGCTGGAAACCCATATTGCAGTTCAAGTCCAAAGGCTGTCTATTGGCTGAATTCCCCCTTATTCAGGAGGAGTCAGTCTTTGGTTCTTTTCAGGCCTTCAACTGATAGGATGAAGCCCACACACATTATGAAAGAGCAATCTGCTTTACTCAAAATCCACTAATTTAAATGTTAATCTCATTTTAAAACACCCTCACGGAAATATCCATAATAATGTTTGACCAAATATCTAACCACTGTGGCTGACACATAAAGTTAACCGTCACAGTTCCCTTTTTATGGTTGAATAATATTTCATTGTATGGATATATCCCATTTTGTTTATGCATTTAGTGTCCGATGGACATCTGGATTATTTACATGTTTTTGGCTATTATGAATACGGCTATTTTGAGCATTTATATGTCTGTTGCAAAACCATGTTGATGACCTTGACTCCCAGGCTATCCAAATCTCCCTCTTTAAGACCCATGCAGTGTATTTTCCCTGAATTCTAGACCAGGAAAAAGTAGACCTTTCCTGATGAACTTAAAATTAAATCTTAGGTTGGCAAGCAGAAAAACGTATTGTAGAAATCCCCTTTTGAAAGAAAAGTGTTCTTTCACAGATTTCTCCTCCCTGTGTTGAGTCAAAATAATTTTATTATAATATTACCTACATATGTACAAATGTAACCCTACATAGACATTTCTTAATCTTATTACATTTTTACTTATAAAATCCAAAGCAATTTAGAAACCAAAATGAAGTATAAAAATAGAATTAAAAAAATTAACAATATTAATTCAATCAGCTAGATTATGTTAGTTTACTAAATCACCGTTAATAAGAATGTGTGTGGTGCCAACTGCTTATGGACCAGGTTCTTTCGATCTCGGCATGCCTATAGTTTATGTAGCCTAAGGGCAGAGGCACTTATTCTGCTTTGTGCTTTATTTTATCACTGCAGAAACTTGGTGCGTACACCATGAACATAGTTTCGCCTTCACTTGGCATCATTTATGCATTAATGCTACCTTTGTTCTTTTCTCATTTACCTAGGGAATTAAAGTAGAACTCTTAATTGGCATAGATGTCATATGCATAAGTGCCAATGCAGGCTGTGCAGTCATCAGGCAGAATTCCAGAGGGCCTGAAAAATACTTTGTGTAGCTCACATAATGCCAGTTGCTTCGTAGCCTGCACTGGTCATGATTCGTCTCAGCTGAATATATTGAAACACTGCCATCATAGCAGTGGTGCAGATAGGACAGATGTTTCTTCTTTCTCACTGGAAAGCAGTGTGGAAGTAGACATTCCATACTTAGTAGGATGGCTCCTTGGCCACCAGCAACCCTGGCGTGTTCCGTGTTTCTGCTTCACCATCCCAGCACTAGCTTCCATCCTCAACACCCGCTCTTGTGCAAGCTGGCTGCTGGGACTCGAGCCACATTCCAGTCACCAGGAGGAGTGAAAGTGGAAGGACACCTTGGATGCCACTTTCCAGGAGCAATAAAACACTTTGTATCTCTCCATTGGCCAACACTAAGTCCCTGGACCTCACTTAGATAAGGTCCGCCTGAGAAATGGGGTTTTACTCTGTGCAGTATGAAAGAAAGGAAGATATTGGGTGGAAAGCTATCAGCTTTCAGCCTGTACCGTGTGGCCTGATCTTAGTAGGGATTGGTGGCCAAAAAAATCAGAAGTCAGACAATCCAAAACTAGTGGAAAGCCACTATTATCTTCATTGTAGTCCCACGAGGAGACACTGGAAGGGAACAGCATTCTTCAGCTATCAGCAGAGATCTCTCCTACTTGCTAACTCTCTCGATAATCTCCACAAAAGATTGCTTCTCCCCAGGCTCCTTCTCCACTCTAGGACTTTCTCCAACCCAGCCAGTGCAGCCTTTCTTTATATTTTCCCCTCAACCTACCATCTTGGACTCAGCGGTGGTTGTGTAACTCCCTTGACCTTGAATTGCTCTGGGATGTCGTTACTTTGTACGTGTGTGCCAAGTAGAATCTGTAAGGCGGAACCTTCTGAGGTGTGGGGTGGTCAGGGAGTAGAGGCGTGCTCAGACTGCAGAGCTGAACATCTTCCTTTCATTTCTGCCACGGTTTCCTCCTGGTTAAATCTGTGTGGTTCTCTTTAGGAGGAATGGAGCATCTGTGTGGCCCATGGGGAGACCCTTACACTTGGCTTCCCACCCCTTTCCGAGGGTCTGCGTGTGGCGCTCCTGCAGGGTTGCATTTTCAGTGCAGCCTCTTGAAAACCCTCCAGCTGGAGAACTCAGATCCTCTGGGAGATTCAACACATCAGGTTTTAAATGTAATCACATTCTCTTTCAGGGCCTTTGACCCCTGTAACATGAGGGAATTCTTTCCCTCAGGAGGCAGAGAGGGTGTTCGTGAGAAGGGAAGCCCACTGAGAACCTTCTCCATCCTCTCAGGGGTCTGAGAGGCACATCAGTGTTTTTGATGACCCGTTCTGTCCCACTGGAAGAAAATTAGGGGCATAGTCTCTCACTGATCTCTGGGCCGGATGTGAGAAGCTCCCTTAGGAGGATAAGAAACCAGTTTCACCCCGCCCCACTCCCAGGAATCTTGTTTTTTGGGTATGATTTAGGAGGCTGAGGCCAGCCATCATCACCAGTCACCACCACGGCTCCCAGTTCTGTCCTGCTAGCTTGGCTCACAGCTTCATTACTTACTCTTGCTCCTTGACAACAAGAATTCAAGCAGCCTTCAGGATTGTGATAAAGTCTCCTGTTTTTTCAGAAATTCTTGGCTATACATTCTTCTCATTAAGACTTGATTTGTGTGCTTCTGGCTCTCCAAGCTGTGTTCTGCCTCCTGTGGTGGAGAGCCCACTGTAAATGTTTTTCGATTCTTAGCAGAAGAGCTGAATGTGCCTCCTCTTAAGTTAATCACAGGCTCGAATTCAATGCACCAATCCCAGCAACTTCCCTGTTTGCCACATACTTTCTCTGCATGCAAAGAAAATCTCTTTGTTTTAAAGGGACAAAACTTTGTTTTGAAATTGATGTTTATTTCATCCATGTAATATCCCCAATATGCAAAATGTTTGATAATCTAAAGAATACATTACTTAGAGCAATTTATGTAATGTATAAATAAATATACATAAATGCATATGTTCAGAAATTTTTACTGATAGGATGCGTGATCAGTACATCATGTGTGTATTGATCATGCATGAGAAAGTTCCCTTTCCCAACTTTTTGTTTTGAAACATTTCAAATCTGTGGAACAGTTGCAAAAATAGTATAATGGACAGTCTTTTACTCTTTACATAATGATTCGTGTAATAATCGTTAACATTTTACTGATTGCTCTGTTTTGCCTAATGGGTGGGGGGGTCTGTTTATTTTTGCCGAATCATTTGAGAGTAAGTTGCAGACATAATGATACTTCACGCCTAAATATGTACCAAGCATTTCTGAAGAACAGGAGCGTTCTTGTCTGTGACGACTGTGCAATTGTCACGTGAAGGAATCAACGCTGATACAATACTGTAACATATCGGTGTCTAATACACAGTCAACATTCAAGTATGGGTTTTGGTAACTTGGAATCCATGAATGATCACCAAGGTCAGTCCCTGTGGACCTGCACTTAGTGGGTGGCGTTTCCTTGTCTCAAGTGCTTGCTCTACTGGTGACATTTCATTGGCTAAAAAGCAACTGACTCAGGGTCCCTTCCCCCGCTGGCATTTTATTTCCTGCCTATTTCCCAAGCTGCTGCGGTTATTCGTTCACTTTTTTGATAGCGAGTCCCATAGCAGCTGTCCGTTTCCTAAGGGACTGCCTCTCTCCTGAATGGAACCAGTTCAAAAGTTTTGAACTTGTCTAAGCATGTCTACCATCAGCTCCTCTCTGCCTGGAAGGAAATTTAATTTCTTAAGAAGTTCTGTCTGTTATAGTAGATAAAAACGAATTTCCAGTTCAGGTATTTGATTCAGGCAGTGACTCAGACTTCCTCATTTAGTAAAGTCACACAAGACGTTATAAATCTGATTTTCCTCCATGTCATATAATTCCACTCTTAGAATAGTTTCTACCATTCCTCTGACTTTCTAGAGGTATTGGAGGAAACGTCAGAGTTTAGATCTGGTCAACTTGTGCTTCTTGCACCATAATTCTTATACAGTCACAGTGAAGACACACTCTAAATCCAAGACTAGATAAGGATTTAAATCTCTGACTGTAGCTTCTAAATAGAGTCCATGTAAGTCACAACCATCCCAAATCCTTCATCAATAAATAAGCAGCAGTCCAGCAACTAAATGATAAGAGAGAGATATATACAAAGAGGGGTTTCATTCATCAGGAACAGCAATAATTTTAAGCATTGACTCATTTCTCTTTGTCTCTTATTTCCTGGCTACATGACACCTATACCTCCCCACAATTCCCTCATCCGCCAAGTTTCTTCAGCAAGCGGTTCCTGCAGTCTAGTTAATATATACTCTGTCACCTTTGTCCCCACTTGTCTCTCAGCTCTTTATCATGTAGCTCAGTTTTGTCTTTCCGGTTTTCTTCTTCCCTGACACTCCCAGTTGCCCAGATTCTGTTGTAGGAACAATAGGGTTGGAGTAGATGCAGCAGGAAAACATTCTTCCTTCTTAGGAAGAAGGGATGGGATGGACGGGAGAATGCAGCAAACACTTATTAGATGGTTTCTTTTCTTTTATTACTTTCATGCAGAATTTAAAAATTATTTTCAACAAAATTGAAACAGAAAATTATAGTTTGCTTTTGTGAGACTATGCCTGTAGGCTTTTCTGAATTGTTAGGAAGCTCGGAACTAAATTCAAAGCTCTACTGGTTTTCACTTGCTCTTTGTCCATTCCATATCCACTTGTTTATTTGTTTCAAAGTAAATTATTTTGAGCTTTTAAAAAGCTTTTTTGTGAGTATACTTTCTACTGATAGCTTTATAAAGATATAATTCACATACCATAAAACTCAGCCTTTAAAAATGCATATCAGTGTCTTTTTTTAGTATCTTTGCAGAATTGTATAAACATCACTGCTATCTAATTTCAGAACATTTTCATCACCCCAAAAAGAAACCCTGTACCTGTTAGCAGTTACTACCCATTCTCCCTGCCCACCAGCCCCTAGCCTTTTCCGATGTTTCACATAAATGGAATCATACAGTAAGTGGTCTTTCATGACTAACTTCTTTCCCTTAGCATAATGCTTTCAAGGTTCCCTTATGCTGTAACATGAATCAGTGCTTCATTCCTTCTTATTGTGAAAATATATTCCATTGTATTTATCTACTCATCAGTTGATGGATATTTGGTTGTTTTCATTTTTCGGTGATTATGAATGAATATGCTATGAACCTTTGTACACAGGTTTTGTGTGGACATGTTTCCATTCTCTAGAATAAGAGTGGAATTGCTGGGTCATAGGTTAACTTGGTGTTTAACATTCTCAAAACTGGCAAACTGTTTTTCACAGCAGCTGCACCATTTTCCATTCTCACCAGCAGTACATGAGGGTTCCTGTTTCTCCACATCCTCACCAACACTTGCTGTTGTCTTTCTTCTTGATTATAGCTATCCTAGTGGATGTTAAGTGGTAGTTCCATTCATATTTATTTTTAATGGTCAGCTGAAAAAATTTTGTGTCTGATTATGCAAACTACCTCAAATTCTTTTTTATTGTGGTAAAATATACATAATATAAAATTTACCATTTTAACCATTTCTGAAGTGTACAATTCAGTGGCATTAAGAACATTCACAGCGTTGCAACCATGACCACTGTCCATTTCTAGAACTTTTTCATCATCCTATGCTGAAACTGTGTCATTAAACAATAACTCCCCATTCCCCCTGCTTTTGGTCTAAATGTAACTTCTAGTCTACATTTTATCTCGATGAATTAGCCTATTCTAGTTACCTTCTATAAGTGAAATTATACAATATTTGTCCTTCTGTGTCTGGCTCACTTCCCTTAGTGTGATATCTTCAAGGTTCTTCCGTGCTATAGTGTGTATCAGAATTTCATCCCTTTTTACTCAAATTCTTTTTGTAAGCAGATCTGGTATAATTTTAAACACGAAGCTAATAAAGACAACATGCCTCACACGCTAGGATGCTCTGTGCTTTGGCTTTAAGATTCTGGGGCAGCTTCTTGTCTTAGAGAGAGACACCCCTCCTGCCCCCTAGCTTGCTGTGGAGTGGTCTGGCCATCTTTTGCCTCCCATCCTCATTGGTGAAGTCAGAAGACATTTCTTCTGAAACGTTGCTGATGTGGATTTTCCTGACAGCAGTGATGAAGATTTGCTGAGGGGATTTTAGGCGGGGCTTCCTTGTGGTGAAACACTAGAAGAAGAGAGACATTTTGCTCTTCCTAATATTTGTAAACCAGGAATAATCCTTTGGTAGGGGCAAAAAGTACAAGTTGCTTTTGCCCAGGGAGCTTGTAGAACCTGTGTGTAAGTACCAGCAGGCTTGATGTGAGGATTTAACTTCCGGAATCATTCTCGCTACCATTTTATTTCATTGATTTTCCAAATAATGGTATTCCAATAGGTTGTTTATAAACTCTAACTGTTGTATGACATGTTTGTCCAGAACATATGCTTGGCGAAGTCTATATAACTGGGATACATTCCATTCTTCATTCATAAAGAAGTTATTAAGTGAATTCCATTGACTTCTGATGAGTCTTGTTTATACTGTTTTCCTAAATAAATATCAGAGGCATTATCAGCATTCTCTTGACTTCTTAGATTAAAACTTTGGAACAGACCAAAGCCATTGAAGACCTAAGTAAATCCAGAGACAAACTGGAGAAGATGAAAGAGAAAGCTGAACAAAAGCTAATATCTGTCAAGTCAGAGCTGGACACGACAGAGCATGAGGCTAAGGAAGATAAAGAGAGGGCCAGGAATGTGATAGAAGCGGTAACCAGAGAAGTGAAGACACTGGAGAAATCTCTGGAAGAAGCAGAAAAGAGAGAAAAGCAGGTGGGTAGAAATCTGGTGACGAAACCCTCTTATTTAGAAAAAAATAGGACCATTCAAAAGTTTGATCATTATTCATACGTGTCTTCATAAACAATTTACAAAGCTTTCAGTATCATTTCAACATCTCTGCCTGCTGTCTAGCATCTCTTTGTCATTAAAAGATCCATTATGATTTACTTTGCTAAGAAAAGCAATTCACATTTTCATGGCACGAAGTGTAGGAAAGAAAAAGACTTTCTTATCAAGGCAATGGAAAGCCTGTGAGAAGCCAGGTTCTGGTCGCGGAGAGGTTTTTTATTATGTTTGCCAACTACCTCTGAAGTCTGCATTATCCCACATCTAAGGAGGGCTTCAGCCTCAGGAGGTCAGGATAAACCTTATCTCCAGCAGAGATCGGTTGCAGAAAAAACGGTCCCAAATCTCAGACAGTGGCACCCAGATTTGATGGCCGACCGAACCCAGATGTAAACCATAAAATAGTACTTATTCGCTCACTGGTTGCAAGGAGGAGAGTTTTATCTGGTGAGCACATCAGGAGGTCAGGCATAAAGAAGCATGTACCGGGCAGCCTGACCCCTACTGCTTTTGGCTCTCATCACTTTCCGAAGCGCAAAAGGGCGTAGAGTGGACTCTGATCCTGGGATATTTTTTCTCTTCGGCTGCCTCTGCTCTGGCTCATGTGTCAGGCAGAGTTGAGGAAGGCCAAACCATGAGTGAGTGTTCTCAGAGAGAAACTGCCCTGCAGTTAAGAGTTCTGGTCATATTCGAAAGAATGGGAAAGTCTGAGGACAGGAGACAAGGCTGGAGAGGGTGTCACGTTTCCCAAATTGGATTCAGCATAGGAAGAAGGTTGGGAAGCAAGTGACCACATGGTGGGACTGTTTGGAAAGCAATTCTGGATGCAACATTTGCCTTCAGGTGGATCACACCTTTTCCAAAACGGAAGGAACCTCTAGCGAGGTGTTGCCCAGGTATCTCTGATTATTCTGCTTCTGCTTTAGCCTAAAATCACCAACCAGTCTATGAGAATTCAAAGGGGTGTAGGCTCATTTCAACCATTGTATCCAGTCTTCACCTCTTACTTCCTTTCCCCCATTTTTCCTTTTGTGATAGACTAATAATAGTCCTGGAGAGTCCAACATTATGGATTGTGAGGTAGCGCCATCTGTATGCTGTGATTTGAGAGAAAGCCCTCCCATTTTCATCAACTCTACTTTCTTGCTGTTTGTTTTTCCTTTAGTTTAAGAACTGCATTGCCCAGTTAACATTCCGGTGCTAAAGTTCTTATAACCCATGGGCACAACCATACCAACATTTCTAAAGCACTTCCTAGCATGCAAAGCATATTCATGGCCATATTTCATTTGATCTGAATTTCAGGGCAGCCCTGGGAGGTAGGGAGATGGTTATACCCACCCTGGAAGTGAGAAAATGAACTCTTAGTGAGGTCAGAGTCTCTTTCATGGTTGCTTTACTGGGATTCTTGACTTTGGTGGCCAATACCACGTTGATTGGCTCATCGGAAAAGTGGCTATGGAATCACTGAGGGTTGGTGCCTGAAAGGACTTGAGAGGTAGTTTAGTAGGCTAGCCTTCTTATTTTATAAACTAGAGAACTAAAAGGCTACAGAGAGTAAGCAACTTACCTACCTCATGCACACCTGCATTTTCCATATTTTGTTGTTGTTGTTGCATTTGGCCTAATAGCAGTTGATACATTTGCTGTCTCAGCTAATGTGTTTTTGTTTGATATTCCAGCTGGTGGACTTCAGGGAGGTGGTTTCCAAGATGTTGGGCTTAAACATGAGTAGCCTTGCTCTTCCTGACTATGAAATCATCAAATGTCTTGAAAGACTGATTCATTCACATCAGCATCATTTTGTCACCTGTGCCTGCCTCAAAGATGTGACTACCAGGCAAGACAGGCACCCACAAGGCCACCTAAGAGTTCTTCATTGAACACCATATCTCTTGAGGGATATGGAGCTAAGAGATGGGACACATGCTCAATTTCACAAATTCCCTAAACCTTTGATATTTGATCAGTGTGTGAATATTATATACTTTGGTGATAGGGTGAGAATCCATTATAGGGAACAAAGAATCTGTAAGGTGCCCACCGTAGATACATGGTCGGCACTAAAAACACCTATTATTTCATTTGCTAGCACTTTGGGACCCAGAAGAATTTCACTAGGTTGCATATCTAGAATGGGAAATGTTGGTAGGAAATTAACATTTATGGGGTGTCTGTTATGAGCTGGGGGCTTTACTACCCAATTAATTCTCATAATAACCACATGGAGAAGCTCTAATGTTTTAATTTTACAACCTGTGTGGGGCACAGTGAGGGTGTTACCTACCCAAGGGTGCAATTGGTTGGTTACAGAACCAGGATTCATCACAGGCCGTCTCTTATCGGTCTGCTGTTCCGTACTCCTTCAGTTTCTCCAAATCCTCATGATTCTGGTGAAAATTGTCTGCACAAAGGAAGGAAAACATCCATGCTATCAAGAATTGAAGTCCAGAAGTAACTGAGGTTACTTTACGCTGTCTTCCAAAAGCAATACACCCAATTATTTGGCCAAAACATGAATGGTCTGAGGCCCTGTAAGAAACTTACCTGTTTTAAATATTGCTCCCAGATTGTGTTTGGCTGTAGTTTTTAATGTCTGCACAGGGCTGATCTCAGTACTTTAAAAATGATACCTTTAACATGAAACCTGTAAGACGAAGAAATCCTACAAAGTTTTACTCAGCAATATATCAAGTACATTCACAGCAAGGGTACTTTTTCAGGATCAGGATTTTCTTATGAATTTCTCTCACTTTCTGCATTCATTTTAAATTTCTATTTCACAAATATTTTTTTTCAGGAAATTATGTTCTTCACTGAGAAAAACGTGTTACTCTTTTGGGCGATTATCTGATTTCTGCCATATGAAATTATTTTTTATAGTCCCTGACAAAAGCATTGGTGTCTAATTAAAGGAGAGGGAAAAAAAACAGGTTACAACCAAGCATGAAAACTCTAGAAGAAAGGAAATGAGGTTGGCACCTATAGGTTGGATAACAGACCCCACAGGGACCCCCGTCAGGGCTGGGTCATCTCTGCCTGGCTTTCTCCTTCCTGCGAAGGGACAGTATGGAGTTGTGTTTTACAACTGAGTAAACACAGCTGTCCAGCCCTGACTAAGCTAGGTCTGCAACGAGCAAAGAGGCAGCCTCGGATTTTCCCAGGGGAAAGGCCTGCAGTCTCTGGAGGTCCCCTCACTGCTCCAAATGCAGTGGCTGCTGCTCCGGACCCACCCTCCGCCACAGTGGAGGAGGTGATGTCACCTTTGGGTCTCTGGAGGATGGAGTGGCCCAGAAGCTGTGCTTCACTCAGGCCACAGAAAGCTTTCACGGTGAGGGGCCTGCAGGGTGGGAAGACTGTTTTTCATACATTCTCTCTGCGTTCATTTTTCAAATACAATGTTTAATAAATTTGATTTATTTTCTCTGTAAATTTATTTTCTACATTATTCAAAGATACATTTAATAAGTCATTTAAAAACATTATTTTTGCATTTTTGACTTATCATTAATTATATTTCTAGATCCATATAAGAGACTAAAAGTGGTCCATAGTGATTAGTACTGTACTTTCTCTTTATTATACAAAATTACAGTCCACACATCCGACTATATGTTTCTATATTATTCCCAATGTATGATTCCAGCATATATACAATGATTTTTAACACGTAGAAATATTAAAAATGTTTGAATATAATCTTTAGAGATTTCTGGTGGAAAGGGTATATGGGATAAGAAAAAGAAATTCTGGCAATGTATATAATCCATATGCACATTAACTGTTTGTCATTTGGACAAATTGAAAATCCCTTTAGTACAGCCATTTCCTTTCTTGTTAAAATGCCAGTTGCTTGTTGACTTTTCCTCTGTGGCATTCATTCCAGATTTGGCAGGTCAGCTTCATATTTTTGTTAGATTTTATTCTTCCATACTATCCACGTATATTTTATGTTGTCCAATAAAATGCGATTTTTCTAGAGTTTTAAAATATTTAGCACTAACCCTTCTACCAAATATACTTGAGTGATAATTGCTATTGAGGTTATTATTCTGGTCATTTTCTGAGACATTTATATATGTGCATAAAGTATCTCAGGGAAAAAACTGAAACCTGATTTGTCTAAATTTCCGATTTTACCTTACAGTCTATCTTCCAGATGAATAGCAAGTCATTCAAGGTCAAGGGGTGGTGGGCTGAAAAGCTGGTAAAGAATGTCTATATTGTTGCTATTGCAATTATACTTAGGACTTGGAAATGGAGTCTAATTTTCACTGGGGAAAATTTCGTGGTTACATAACCTTTGAGCAGAAAGGTTCTGTCCATTTTATGTAGTAGTGATCTTATCCACATTATTGCACATCCCACTTATCTTTTTACCCGCAAGAGGAGTCTGTATGCTTCTCTTTCCCCTATGCAGCCACCATAATGTTATTCCTTCACCTTTGTGTAAAAACCATCACTTTTTTGAGGCTCCTGCTAACTGATATGTAACTTTTTTCTGGTCCTCATTGAGATTACCTACGACTAATATCCTGTCTATTCTTCCTACTTAAGACTGCTGCAAATGGTTCATAGGTGTTTTCACCCCCACTGAGTATTGCCTTCATGTTGTGTGACTTCAATGCCCTAAACCAAACCCATGTAACACCATATCTTTAATTTCTTGGCCTTCTCAGCTCTCAGACTTTTTACCTCCTGTTGCTTCACCCACTCACACCCTAGACTGCAGTTTCTAGAAATCCAATTTACACTACCTGAAGCCAAAGAGAGAATTTGGGGGCTCAATTGAAAGACCCAGGGGTAGCCTAGCTTCAGCATGGCTAGATCCAGGGATTCAAAATTGTTATCTGGATTCTTTTGCTTCTTTCCGTCTTTTACCTCTGCTTGATTTTCTTGTCTTTGCATGTTGGTCTCATTTTCTTTTTCTGCACAGGGGTTCCTCCACGGTGCCAGGAAAGAGGGTGACAAGCAACTAATCAGTCTTTTCCAACTCATGAGCTGAGAGGAAGCGGGGCTCTCTGTCTTTACCACCATGGAAGAAATCTCAAAGGAGAGTCTGATCTCTTCCTGTCATATTGCCATCCCTGAACTCACCGGTCTGTATGCCATGCCCACCCTTGCAGTGAGGGTGGGGTGGGTGAGGCTCCAGAATCACATGGAATGACAGAGGGCAAGTTCCCTAAAGGAAGAGATGCTGGACACAGAGCACATTTGTGACGCATGGTCAAATGCAGGGTCTTCTAATCACCTAGACCGTCTCCACATCTGAAATCTTAACATTTCCATACACTCTTATCACCCCACACCTCTATTTCTTACTCCCAAATAGCTATTCTTTGAGATTTTATGGTCCTCAGATTTTGTCTCCACTACTAGCCTTGCCAGTTCTCACTCCATCTGGAGCCCGTGTAGATATTACTGTTCATTTCTTCAATCATTCTCTTCCTAGCACCTTGAACTCTTTGTTGCCTTGCCATTGTGCCCTCAAATTTGAATTAATCTCAACTACAAGTGTTTCTGCTGCTTTTCCTGCTCCACTGAATAAGACTGGAGGAAATCATATTAAAATCAAAGCTAAGTTGCATGCCAAATTCATGGTCTCTGATCTCATTTGAGCTCTCTGTATGAACTGGTAATCCTTCACTGTTTTTCTGGTTAGGTCTCACCGTCATTTTCCAAAATGACCATTCAAATATTCTTCTCTGCCTCGAGGCCCTTCCTCTGTCTCTTTCCTTTTCACTGTTAGCAGATTATCTCATCTCCTATTTCACCCAGAAAATAGAAGCCATTACAGGAAATGCTCTCAATATCAGAGCCTAATATAGACTGATATGTGTCCACACCCAACCTTGCCTTTTTCCCCTCTTCCTGTCTCAGATCCTTTTCCTCTATTTGGCCGCTTTCATCCTCAGCAACTTATTTCCACCAGTTGTTTTCTGCTCTCTAAATTGTTTTCAATCCCACCTTCATTAGTGGCTTATTTCCATCAGCATTTAAATATGTTTAAATCTTTCTCATTTTAAAAAAATCACTCACACAACTTCTACTTGGAATCTTATTTCTCTCCTTCTTCACAGCTGAACCATTTAAAATTGTGGTTTATGAAGCTGTCTTTCTGGTCTTACCTTCCATTTATTTTCTCCTTCATTGCAACCTGGCTTCTGTCTCCACTCAACCAGCTCTCACATTTTTGTTAGCAAAACCCTGTTAATTTTCAAGTAGTTATGTTACTTGATCTTTCCGAACATTTGAAACAATTGACCATTTCCTTTCTGAAACATTCTCTTCCATTAACTTTAATGATGTGATATTCAACTTGCTTTTTTCCCTACCTCTCTGGGTGCTTGAGTTAGATTATTTTAAGGTTGTAGGAAACAAAAATAAAATGAGAGATTAATGTAAGGATAAGCATGGATGGGAATCTTGACCTGACTGAACTCAGGGAAGAATGGTCCTACATCCTGAGAAGGGGAAGGTAGTTGAATATAAGAACTGGAGTACCCTGTGTGGCTCTCACAGCTGGTACAGCTGGGTTCGCTTACACATTCCACCAATGCAGGTTTTCTATGATGCCAGGTGACTCAGATTCTCTCTGCCTCTGCTTCTAGTGCCTCAGCCGATGCCCTTATCACCTCTTCACTCTGTTTTCTACCTTTAGCTTCTACTTCTGCTTATGCTGGGCTGCCCCTTGTCTATGTTTTCTAATACATCCTGGCTTTTTTATATGTCTTTCCATTTCTGCTCCCACCATTAACTGCTCTTATTGTTTCTCCTCCAGAGGGAGGACCTGATAAGTTGAATCTGTCACTCTTCAGTGTGTGGTACCCCTGTTGAGCAGCATTTTTGCACCATGTCACCTTGTAGGCCAGTGACAAGCCTGTAGATTGGTTGCCTTTAGATCAGGCCCCCATTTCTGGTCCAGTCTATTGGGGTCACAGGAGTGGGATCTCATGTCTGTCTCTTGGATGTAAGTGTTCCATGGGAGTCTGTCCTAGGTCTCCTTTTCTCACACTTCTCACACTCTCCAGTGCATTAGCCTTGTGACCTCAGACAAGATACTTTTCTCTCTGTGCCTCCGTTTCCTCGTCTGTGAAATAGAGGTAATAATACCTGTTACAGATTGAATTGTGTCCCCCCAAAAGATGTGGAAGTCCTATGAATGTGACCACAGTTGGGCATATGGTTTTTGCTGATGATCAAATTAAAATGAGGTCATCAGGGTGGGCCCTATCTAATAGGTCTGGTGTCCTTATAAAAAAGAGGACATTTGGACACAGAGATAGACACACACTAGGGACAGTGCCACGTGAAGAGGAAGGCGGAGATGGGGCAATGCGGTGATGAGCCAAGGAATGCCGAAGACTGACAGTAAAACTCCAGAAGATGGGAGAGAGAGAGCTGTCCTCACAACCCCCAGAAGGAATCAGCCTCCTGAATGAATGCTTGACCTCAGACTTCTGGCCTTTGGAACTGTGAGAAAATGAATTTCTGTTGTTCAAGCCACTCGACAGAACTTTGTTAGCGCAGCCTTAGGAAACTATCCACTGTCTTACGAGATTGCTGTGAGGATTAAATAACTTCAAGAATTTAGAAAATATCTGTGGCAACACCATCACGTGCGACTTCCCCAGTTCCGCTTTCTTACTTTCTTACAGATTTTGTTCTAAGTGTGCAATGCACCGGACCCTTGGCATCTAACTTCCCATTTCAGGGTCTTTCCAGGAAACCTGACCTAAAACAGATTCATTCATTCTCTTTGCAACTAGTTATGAAGGTACCAACCCGTTTTGGTATTTTCCATCGTGTGGCTTTATCAATCAATCAGTCAATAAGTATTAGTGATCACTTGGCAGTAAAGGACCCAGAGGAAACAAAAACAATAACATGAAACCTGAACTGTGTATGACTTACAAGTTAGTTTTCTGCTTCTTTTCAGAATGCTCTAGAGATTCATAACTAGGTTCTAGTATAATGTTGAGTACCAAAAAAATATTTATTTTTCCATTTCCTGTCAGTTTCAACAAGGTAGAGTACAGAATAGATGCTATTCCAAGTAAGCAAGAAGGGATTTATTATACGGTATTAAGTGGCTGATAGAATCATGTGAGGGCTGAAGAAATAGACTTGAGGTTGAACTTTTCATAGCAACTACCAAAGGCGCACCACAGAACTAAACCACCAAGGCAGCTGCTGCTACTTCTACAATCAGAAAGCCAGTGGATCCAGAATCCCATCAACACTCCCAAGGTCTAGGCGCCACCACCTTCTGGATGCCTCCCCCCCACTGCTAATCCAGTCCTCACCATATGGGCCGGGAAATGGAACCCTTGAGCCTGCCGTGGATCTTGTGACCATATGCTGGGTCCTCTGCTAGTGATACCAAAAAGACCAAAAGTGTCTACCACATGCTTGCCAACAGAAATAGAGGTGGCAATAGAGATGCCACCACTGCCATCTTCCTGGTCTCATACTTGGTCACCTGACTGTTTAAACCCAAGTTACACTGGAATCTTTTCTCAAGAGATCCTGGGAAACATAGTATTTACTTTCCAAATGTCGAAGGCACAGAAAGGCATCCCAGAACAATGGTTTTCACACTTTTGGACATACTTGACTGTAAAATTTGTTTGACTCACACAAATGTACAGTCACATTCGTGTCTACCTGGAATAAAAGATTCACAAGGCAATGAGATGGTCCCTGATGGCTTCTACTCTAGTGTCTGCTGTGGATTCTGCTACTCTAGGCTCTTCTACTCCATTAAGAAATGCTGGTCTTGACCCACTCAGTTCATTCTATGACTGACTAATGGATGGCAATTGGCAGTTTGAAAAAAATACGGCACTACCAGAAGGCAGAAATGGATGTTGAGTGCCAATCCACAATATCCACCCTACTGCACTGTTTCCTCCCCTGTCCCCGAATTAACAAAAAGAATTTAAGGCTGCTCACAGAAGGGCCTTAATAATATGATATCGTGTGCAGTGGACTGAAGGTCAAGAGAGTGGGTTTCTAGCGGCAGTTTCTCCTTTTGTATAGGAGAGCAGGCTAATGAACCAATTGACAGTTCCCTGGGAAAAATGAGAAAAAGCGTGATTGGTACCTTGTGATCTTTATAGAGGATGGATTAAGCTCACATGCAGTCCTGATGGCAAATGCACTTGTGAATCAACTGTGGTACTCCTGAAAAATATTAGTTGGCTTTAATTCAGTTCCTGGTTATGCACGTAGGTGTGCAATCCAATGATTCATTCTAAGAACATGACTATGCATTGAGTGTGAAGCATATGATTAGTTCACCTGCCCCATGTCTGGAAGGCAATTGTTAATGTCACCCTTAAGGTTTGTAAAGAATTTAATCCCTTCATGTAGAGCTTTTAGTAAAAGCTTATATTTGCCAATGGTTGAGGCTTTTAGTAAGGACTTTTTCCCTAATGTGGTGTAGATTGGAAGGTAATTGGTTTTAAAAAAGAAAAGCCTATCGACAAGGCAGAACAAATAAACATTTAACAGATGCCTAATCTATGCCAAATGGTGTCCCAAGCATTTTCACCTACAATAACTCACATAATCCTCACAACAGTTCTTAAAGGAGGATTTAGGAGTCTCATTTTTATGGATGAGGGGCAAAAAATGTTAAGTGATTAAAAGGGTCTCAGCAAGGTCTTTAACCGGTGGAAGAATGTGGAGTTTGCACTCAGTTCTGGCAGACTCATCACAGCTCTTGCTTTTCCTACTGTACCAGAATGTACTGCTTGCATTATTTGTTCAGGGTAAGTGAAAAAAGTGAAAAAAGACTCAAAACAGACTTTCTTAGGAAGACGGAAATTCTTATGTTTCAAAAAAAGAGACATTCTAATGGGTACTCAAGCTGCCCCTTTTGTTGAAAAGGTTCCTAAGCCACATCTTGCTCTGCATAGGACCTTGTTATCTACAAGCAACAGGGAATTGTGAAGATTTTGTGGTGTGTGGGTGTGAGCATCATTCTAATTGCATTCTATCTTTTGTGATTTCCTTTTGCTAGTGTTAGTGTTTAAATGAACTGGAAGGATTTTTAAGTAACAGAAATGACTCCTCTGGGCACCTCCACTTTGTAAACTGAACATAGCCTGTCGTGTATGTGGGACTTGAGTCATGTATATGGCCGCCGCCGTGTGAGGACTGCTAAGCTTCTAAAACACACGCCCAAAATCTACAGAGTGTTTATGCCTCTTTAAACTTTTGATTCTTAACTCAGTATTTGGTTTTGAATTTTTCCTCTTTTAGCAAAAATACATAAAATTAAGTCAAATATTAGTGTTAAAAAAAAGCACACTTCAATGTGATTCTTCACCCAGGCAATTTGATTTTATTACCCTCAGTACAGAAGTTGAGGTGACATATAAGGTGACAGGATATGTAATATATGACTTTTGGGGACATGGTTCACCTACTTTTGAGATTCATATAGCCTTTTTTTCTTCCTGGCCATGTCACATAGCTGATTTAAAACTTTCCTTTGATTATTTCTTTCACGAGGTATGATCAAAAGATACAGTGAATGTTTAAATAAAAAAAATTGTTACAGTAAAAGACACATGGCTATTAATTTCCCCCCAAACACTCCCCCTCGCTTCGAACACACTCATTTCATCATTCTTGCCACTTTCTGAAACAGTTTTGATGTCCTCTTTCGTGAGTGTCTTTAGTTGCACTGTCGTGGCTGCCTTGATGTCCTGAATTGATTTGAAATGTTTACCTTTCATGATCATTTTGACTTTGGGAAAGAGCCAGAAGTCACACAGTGCCAGATCCGGTGAACAACGTGGATGAGGACACACTGTAATATTTTTATTTGACAGAAATTGACCTTCCAGTAGCGATGTGTGACATGGTGCCTTTCCATTGTGATCATAAAATATGGTGAATGCTGCTGCCAAGTGCCATGCAATGGAAAGACAAGGGTCTTCAATATGGGAAGCGGTGCCTTGAACCTTAGTAACAGTGTGTGACAAGTTTCAACTTGTTTGGTGCAGTCAGTTTGATGTGAACTGTAGATGTGAGAAGGTGTGTTTTAAAGTGTGCTGTAAATTATCCTCCATTGTGACAGTGCTCCGTGTCACACATCACTGCTGGTATGGCAATGTCTGTCAAATAAAAACATTATGGTGTGTCCTCACCCACCTAATTCATGAGATCTGGCTCCCATGAATAAGCCAGGCACTGTGTGACTTCTGGCTCTTCCCTAAAGTCAAAATGATTCAGGACATCGAGGCAGCCACGACAGCACAACTAAAGACACTCATGAAAGGGACTTCCAGAACTGCTTCAGAAAGTGGCAAGAACGATGTGTGTGTTCGAAGTGAGGGGGAGTATTTTGAGGAGGATTGATGACAATGTGTCTTTTACTGTAATAAATTATTTAAATACTGTATTTATTTATCATACCTTATAAGTTAGCTAATGGATAGTCGATGTGTAGTCCTTAGAAAGTCCTTCACAAAGGTGATGGACTACCAAAGATGTTTCTCTCAGAGAACATGCTCAGTAGCAAGGGAAGGGCAGTTTCCAAAGTTCTGAAAAGCACTTAATCTTCATAACACTAGTTACCATTTATTTATGCATCTGAGCTCTTTGTAAGTTTTATCTAATCTTTCCCTGAACTCTCTGAGGCAGACACTGTTATTAGTCTCATTTTAAAGCTGAAGAAACAGTCTAAGAGAGGTTAGGTGACTGGGGTCAGATCACACTGCTGGCTGCTTTACCCAATGCCTTTCCTCCTGTGCTTTTCCACCTCGTCCCTGGAGGAACTCATTGTCAGGCCTGGAGGAGGTGGGTGCCTGGCAGCTTGTGCCGTGTCTCAGTGAGAGTGGGAACTGCATCTGCACATGTGTATTAGCCAGTGACTTGGAAATTTAGAGGAATTGGACATGGAGGAAAGCCATCTGCTCAGCAGAGATCTGTCTCTGTGTTGACAGGGGCCCACTCTGACTCACTGGTTTGGGAATTAGAATGACCTACTTCAACTTAATGTTAAAGGTTGACTTTTAAAGACATACCACTGTCACTGCAATAGGGATCTCTATACCATTTGTTTACAAGTCTGAAAACATGGTGATTAAGAATATAAACTTTGGAAGTGGGCAGTTGGCTTAGTGGTTAGGGCGCAGTGCTCAGAACCCAGGGTCACTGGTTCGATTCCCACATGGGCCAGTCAGTTGTGCCCTCCACAACTGGATTGAAGACAACGACTTTACATGGAACTGATGGGTCCTGGAAAAACACACTGTTCCCCAATATTCCCCAATTAAAAAAATAATATAAATTTTGGAGATATACTCACTGGACTGTCATCTGAACCCTACCTCTTACTGTTTGCTTCCAACTCTGGGCATCAGTTCTCTCGTCTATGAGCTCTGACAATTAAGTTAGTGAACTTGTTGCAGCGATGTTGCTAACCTTTTTTTGATATCAGAGGGATTAGTCATTATGAATTTGTACCAACTAGACAAACAGTTAACCAATTTTACTATTTGGAAGTGCTGAAAAGGCTGCGTGAAAAAGTTAGATGAAAACGATCTGAACTTTTCTCCAACGATTCATGGCTCTTGCATCTCGACAATGCACCAGCTCCCACGGCACTGTCTGTGAGGGGGTTTTTTGCCAGTAAACAAATAACTATATTGGAACACCCTCCCTACTCACCTGATCTGGCCCCCAATGCCTTCTTTCTTTATACAAAGGTAAAGAAAATATTGAAAGGAAGTCATTTTGATGCCATTCAGGACATCAAAGGTAATACGATGACAGCTCTGATGGCCATTCCAGAAAGAGTTCCAAAATTGCTTTGAAGGGTGGACTAGGCACTGGCATCGGTGCATAGCTTCCCAAGGGGAGTACTTCAAAGGTGACCATAGTGATATTCAGTAATGAGGTAGGTAGCACTTTTTCTAAGATGAGTTCGTGAACTTAATTGTCCGGCCTCCTATAACACAAGTATTTGTAATGGTACCTTTTAGAATGGTAATCTTTTAGAATTGGTATGAGGGTTAAATGAAGTAGTAAATATGACATGCTTAGTCTAATGGTACATCATAATTGTCTATATATATATATATATATATATATATATATATATATATATATATATATATATATTGACACTTGTGCTTTGGGGCTTGCCCTCTTGGAACCCAGATGCCATGCAAGAAAGGCTAGACCTAGCTAGCTTTCTTGGAGAGAGATCCTAAGACCACACGGAGAGAGAGGCCTTGTCATCCTAGGGTTCCAGATGAGCCCACCCTGAGCCAATTTTCCAGCTGAATGTAACCACTTGGGGGAATCCAGTAATGAACAGAAGGACTGCCCAGAGAACCCACAGAATCATGAGAAATAATAAGTTAGTGTTGTTTTAAGCCGCTGATTTTTTGGGGGTGGTTTGCTATGCAGCAATAGGTGATTGAAACACCTTCTGCAAAGTCTGCATAATATTGTGAAACATAGCCTTTTACCAAAATGGTATCATAAAAACACAGCACTATTATAATCCCAGCGGCAAATGGCTGGCGCTGAGGAACGAGAAGGGTTTTCAGAGTTCAAAGTAGCACGTGTGCATCATGGGCCCTCGTCCTGTTGCCAAGAAGTCCATCAGAAGGCACCTAGGGAGTTGCCAGGATTCCTGCCTGATGGGAAAGCCATCACCGTGGCCTTTGGCCTGTGGAAGTACAAAAAAACCCACAGGCACTCTGACCGCCTTGCCACAATAATTGCAATTCACATTCCCATTTGCCAACAAAACCAGTGTTTACAACAGAAAAAATAAGACAATTTATATTTTCAGAAACAAATGTTTTATTTGGAAAATGTCAGTTCCAGTTGCACCCTAATGGTGTTTTTCCAAAACATGTGGTTAGTAAGAAGGGTAGAATAAGGACTTGGGTTATTTTAAGAGACCTTTAGAAGTTGACTAATGGTATTTCAAGGGATATGAGCCTGTTTGCACTGGGCTGCTGAATAGATGTAACTTCTCTTACTACCTGGGCTGATTGAAGTACTGCACCAAACTCTACTGCGTCTTAATAACACTGCTTCCCCTTGCTGAACTGCTTTTTATTCAATGTATTAGATGAAATGAATTGAGTAGTTCGGACATTGAAGAGATTTCCAAATTCTCAGGGAAAAAATACATTTAATCCATGACCAGGATAGCATAAGTAAAACAAAAATCAATTTTGAATGAATGTTTTAAAAGAAAAAAAGTCAGACTTTATTTTTCAGAGCAGTTTTAGGTTCACACAGCAAAACTGAGTGAAATGTGCGGAAATTTCCCACATTCCCTCCCCCAAACACGCACAGCCTTCCCCACTATCAAAATCCTGCACTAGATGGTACATTTGTTAAAATCAATGAACCCGTGTCCATACACTAGAATGACTCAAAGTCCATAGTTTACGTTATGGGTCACTCTTGGTGGTGGACATTCTATGGGTTTTGCCAAATGTACATATAATGACATGTATCCGTCATTATAGTGACATGCAGAGTAGTTTCACTGCCCTAAAAAGTCCCTGTGATTTCCTGTACATCCCTCCTCTCAAACCCTGAAAAGCACTGATCTTTTTTTACTGTCTTTATAGTTTTGCTTTTTCCAGAATGTCCTATTGTTGGAATCATACAGTATGTAGTTTTTCCAGATAATCTTCTTTCACTTAGGAATATCCATGGAAGATTCCTCCGTGTCTTTTGATGACGCGATAGCTCCTTTCTGTTTAGCTCTGAGTAACATTCCAGTGTCTGATTACCATAGGTTATTTAACCATTCACTTACTTGTAGGACATCTCAGTGGTTTCCGAGTGTTGACAGTTTTGAATGATGGTGAAATAAACATCCACATGCAGGTTTTCATTTGGACATGTTTTCAACTCCTTTGAGTAAATACCAGGGAACAGGGTAAGAGTATGTTTAGTTTTGGAAGAAACTGCCAAACTGTCTTCCAAAGGGGCTGTCCCATTTTATACTCTTACTAGTAATGTGCAAGAGTTCCTGTTGCTCTAAATCCGTGTCAGCATTTAATGTTGGCAGTGTCCCAGATTTTGAGCATTCTAATAGGAGTGTAGTGGCATCTCATTGTTTTAATTTACAATTCCCTAATGACATACGGTGTGGAGAATTTTTTCATATGCTTATTTGACATCTGTGTATTTTCTCTGGTGAGGTTTCTGTTCAGATCTTTTGCCCATTTTTTAATTGAATTGTTTGTTTTCTTACTGTTGACTTATGAGTTCTTTGTATTTTGGATGACAATCCTTAGTCAGGTATGTCAAAGGATTTTTGCAAATATTTCCTTCCAGAGCAGTTTTTTTTTTTAATGGTGAGACTCTTTGTAATATTTAAATTAATTTCAGAATTGTGTAAACTACAATAAAAATTAACAAATAGAAATATATTAGCTATCGTGATAAAATTTTGGGCAAAGCATTGGTAAATTGTTGGTTCTATAACAAATCTGAATTTTATGTGAAGGACAGAATATAAGAAAAATTTTTTCTGAGCTGCAAAAATGTACTCACAAAAATTATCACACACAGTAATGTAATAAAGGCTGAGAAAGAGGGAAACTCTGAAAAGAAGAGGGGAACTTGTCGGTGTATTTCTACTGTTTTGCTTGTATCTCACAGTAGTATGGTTAATTGTTTGCCTGTCTTTTCTATCAGACTGTGAGTTCCTGACACATAACATCTTCCTGATATTTGAAGCTTTGTTGCATCTGAGATGAGACATAGCAGACCTTCAGTAAATATTTAAATGTTTCTTGAATGGATAAATGTATGAATGAATATATCCTAACTGAAACATTTCTAAAGTTTCTATGAAATTGAATTTGTCAGAAACAATCTTAAATGTTATTTGGTGACTAGCTTGGGGCACTAACACATTTGGTTAAAGTCTAGGGCTTTGAAATCAGAGATCCAGCTCTGAATCCTGATTCTGACCTTCAGGCTGTGTGAGCTTGGGCAACGTTTCTTTCTTATCCTTAGCAGTAAAATGGGACCAAAGTAATGCCTGTCTCATAGGGGTGGTTGTGAGAATTAAACAAGAATACAGGTGGAAAGTGCCTGGCATATGGTAGGGACTCAACAGATGTTAGTCATTATTGTGTTAAGTAAACTAACATGAAGCACAAACAATAATAAAATTGAGTTTGCGCAAGCCAAGGGAGGAATGCCAAACCTCACTGGAGGAGACAGCAAAGCCCTGGACTCCTGAGGCGCAGTTGGAATAAGACTATGGTGCTAGCAGGCAGGAATGAGTGAGCCTCGGTACAGGCTCACTGGGCTACTGTATCTTTTTGCTGATACTTGTCCTCTGTATTGTGGTTGGCCTTAGGCCACATGCACTCAAGGAGCCCTGTGGCACAGGCGTCTTCTGACCGTATGCAGGGCAGGAGTGGGTAAAGGGACAAGACTGGGGCCCAGTTCACCCCCGGATGGCCAGCCTGTAATGACTCCTTAGTCTTTATAACCCTACACAAGGCCCCTGCAGAACTCTGAGACCCCAACTGCCGGGACTCAGACTGATTACCAACAGCCAGTGATCTCTTAGCTTGCTATCAACAGGCATCGAACCCCAAAGAAAATATTGTTACTGACATGATGACTAAATCCCACTCCACATCCAGTTTACTGCATGGTCTAATATGGAAGAGAGAGTGCTAAGGGTGACAAGAAGTTAACTGTTAGAATTATTGATGTTTTTGCAGAGGAAACCAAAACATGTGCTTTTGGTGCTATTAAGAATTGATGTGCAGCTCGGGTAGTATCCAAAGGCTTCAGGGGAGAGCTATTAGGAGCAGATGAATAACTATGGGCAGATAAATAAATTATCTCATCTTCAGTAAATGAGTCCCATGAAAGTGAGGCTGCTTAAGTGGAAAATGAATCGGCACATGACCTGGGTAGGGATCTTTGGTTCCTGGCTTGGTCTTTACAAAATGCATTATCTAGTTATGCGTCTCAAGGACAGAAGTCTTTACCACATTCAAAGCTTGGTTCTTACAGCGTTTCATGAACTGTCAGCCCTCTTTGTAAAACCTGCTCTGAAAACACAACAGCTTTCCCTGTCTGATACTTAGTCTGGGTCACACGGACTGCAAATTACAAACACTAGTATAATGTATATTTTACTACGTCTAGATAATTGACTATATGCATGTATTTCTTCTTGTTTGTCTACATAGCTATCTTTCTATTTATCTATCTATCTATCTATCTATCTATCTATCTATCTATCTATGTCTATCATCTGTCCCGAATCAGTCTTCTTTTACTTATTAAAAGTTTACTGGAAGTAGGTGTTCTATGTATTCTTCTCTGATAACCATGCAGTGTTTTTCTGTTGAATTAGGGGAAACAGAACCCCAGATAATGTGATTTCTTTGCAACCTTGATCTTTGAAAGGAGTTTCTAGATCCTACATATGTATACATGCCATTATGTGCAGTGTTTATGGAGCCTCTGATATTGCCCAGCAGCCCCCAGGGAGAAAGAAGAGAAGAATTGCTGTATTTTGAATTAAAAAATATATATATACATACATATTTTTTCTATGAAGATAATATGTGAATAGATTTTCCTTGTGAATATTAACAAAAGTGTAAAGTTGAAATTTTCTTTACTACCCCTAATTCCATTCCTCTACCCAAATACAATCACTGATAACTGATATCAGTTCACAAATATATGGAAGTGTGTGTGTGTGTGTGTGTCTGTATATGTGTGTGGAGGGAGGAAGAGAGAGAGATGTATAGATTTTGGGGTGTATTTTAAACATAAATGGTATTACATAGTATGCATTACTCTACATCTGCTTTTATCACCTAATAGGATCTCTTGGAGATCTTTCAATACATATCGATCTATCTTCCCTCCCATAGTATTCTGCATGGTATTTCTTAACATAGATATATCATAACTTCTTTAATCATACTGTTGGAAAGATAATTTTTCACAATTGCAAACAGTGTTGCAATGAAATACCTTATATATGCTTCATTATACACATTTCAAGTATTTCTCTAGGGCAGTTGTGGAAATGCACAATTGCAGGGTTAAAGAGTGCACTCACGTCTCAGGTTACTTTCTTACATGGCTGAACCAATTTTCTCTCAGAAGAGTATGAGGAAATCCATTTGTCCACCATCACCAACAATTGATACGATCAAATTTAGACATTTTGCTCATCTGATTGAGTGAAAAATGGGTGTATGGCTGTATTATTTTGCACTTCCCTCATGCAAGAACAGTCAGGGCTAGCAATTTTTACATGTTACATTAGTTCAGGTCCTCTGAGAAGCAGAAACCAAAACTAGACTAGATGTGCAAGAGGTTTATTAGGAGAAAGACGTGTGAGGAGAAAAGGGGAGAGCGTGAACGTTGTGGTGGGAGCTCTGGTTAGAAAGCCGTGCTGGTCAAGCCCAGTGAAAGAGGGCAGGGGAGGCAGACCCTCAGACCACAGTGAGGACCTAAAAACACTTCACCCAGGCCAGTTGGAGCCTTTGAGCCAAAGTTCCCTGTCAGAGAAGTCCTGTGCTGTCATAGCAGCCCTACCTTTCTTAGTCACTGGCTTAAAGCAGCCCACACGAATCATGGCCTCAGTGTGAACACAACAGTGGATTCAACCACAGCATCCAGGACGACTGTCAGTTATGCTCTGATAGCAGATCTGAGTGGTGCATTTTCATGGCCACCACCAATGTTTATTGACCATATGGATTTCCTTTCTCTAGGAAAAGTTTTTCAGTAAAGGGTCACATAGGAAGTATTTTAGGCCTCACAACTACTTGGCTCTGCCTTTGTAGCAGTAAAGCAGCCATAGCCTCTATACAAACGACTGGTGTAGTTGTGTTCCAATAAAACTTTATTTATAAAAGCAGGTGACAGGCCAGTGTATGCTGTAGTTTCCTGACCCCTGGTCTAGAAGATGCCTGTTTGTATTTGTAGTACTTGTTACTTCAGAGTTTTGTAAAACTGGCTTATAAAACTTTAGACACAGTGCTTTTCATAGCAGATAGACTTTGACTAACTTTCTAATTTATTCTGTGGTTACTGGTGTATTTATTTATTCTTGTACCAATATTGCTAATTCATATTTTTTTTGAAATTCAATTATATTATGTAAATTTCACTTTTCTTGCTACCAATTTTTACCTAGTCGGCCCTTACTTTTCAAAGTCTCTATATTTATTAACTTTTATTCCACCTTTTAAAAATTGATGTTTTATTTTGGATGACCTGCATTACATTTTTTAAAATCCTCTATTACAAATAAATATAAATCAAAAAATATATATAGAATTCAAGGTGATAGCCATTCATTTGTCTAAATCTTGATACTTTGTGGATGAGGAAAAGCAATAGCCAGTTATGAGGACATTCTACTAACCTGAAGTAGTGAGCCAAATGTGATAATATTTTTCTTTTTAAAAACTATCCATAAATAAAATAATTTATGAGTCAAGGCATCCTACCATCTGGATTTATGTTTGTTGTTGATTTTTTAATTATTGGGGTAATTGATAGTGGCTAAGAGCATAGATTATGGAGCTAAACGGCTTGTATACAAATTCTAGCTCTACCACTTACTAGCATTGTGAACTAGGGCAAATCAATTAATTGGTCTGCCCCAGGTTCTTCTTTGTGAAATGGAGTTAATGATAAGTTACCTTGCAATACTGTGACGCGTAAATGAGTCATTGCATGTAAGGAACTTAGAATTGTGCCTGGGAGCAGGTAAATCCTACCTATTGTCCAGCGTTAGTCTTATCAGTCCTAAGTGTGTATGTCCTTGCTGTGTTCAATACTTATGCTTGTAAAAGTGTTATTCTGTATGGTTGCATTTCCTTGAGTCTCTCTTTGATTAATTTTATGTAGTCATTGATGTGCTTGTTGTAAGAGTCTTTTGTGAAGTTCAGCAAATGATGGATCGTGACTATGTCGTCCCCAGAGATCACTGTGGGGGATCTGTCATGTCTTCACCCTCAGAACTTCAGCAGAGGTGCCCCAACAATGAGTGGCTCATTAGTGGCTCCCACTATCTTACTGACCATTTTTGCCTCCACCCCTGGGTACTGTATTTGACAGCCTTCAAGATACTGTGATGTAGGAGAACTTTCACCCTGGCTGGGGAAGTTGCCACTGAGCATCAGAGGTGGTGGTGAAAGCAGATGGAAGGGGCCATTCTGGTGTTAATGTTGTGGGAGGGGCACTTTGCCTGAACATGGTGCTTTGGGGAGAGTGTTGCACTGAGAGGATAGGAAATAAAACAAGTCATATAGAAGCACCTCCTAGTATTATTACACCTATTTTACTGTTCATTTAAAAGAAAATCTTTAAGTATTATTGGTCAACAATTTTAAAATTAACCATTTGATTTTCAAATTTATTGATTTTTTCATTCCTTTTTCTACTTTTTCCCCAGGGGGGTCTATTGTGTTCTTTAATTTTTTGAGCTGAAAACTTATGGCATTTATGTTTAGTCTTTTTGGTTTTCTAATGAATAGATGTAAGGCTCTGAATTTTCCTCTGAATACTGCTTTAGCAGTATCCCATTGGGTCTCCCCCACCTTGACAGTTTCAACATTTTTCAATGTTCATAACACTATCTAAATGTCTACTATTATAAAAAACAGCTTTGAGATATAATTCATATAATATACAATTCATCCATATAAAGTATATAATTAAACGTTTTTAGTATAGTTACAATATGTATAACAATTACCACACTCTAATTTTAGAATGTTTTTGTCTTTCCTAAAAGATATCCCCTCCCTCCTTCCCACGTCACCCACTACTAAGCCACCATGAATATACTTTTGGTCTTTATAGATTTACCTATTCTGGCATTTGATATAAACGGAATCATACAATCTGTGGCCTTTTGTAACTGGTTTCTTTCACTTAGCATAACGTTTTTAAGATCATCCATGTTATTGCATGTATCAGTACTTCATTCCTTTTCATGGTCAAATAACATTCCATTGTATAGATATAACACATTTTTAATCCATTTATCAGTTTGTGAACATCTGGATTATTTTAACTTTTGGTTATTATAAGTAATGCCTCTAGTTCATTTCTCTTGTTCATATACCTAGGAGTGAAATTACTGGATCACAGGGTAACTAACTTCTTGAGAAACTGCCAAATTGTTTTCCAAAGCAGCTGGACTGTTATACTTTTGCATCAACAATACATGAGGGTTCCAATTTAGCCACATTCTCTCCAACACCTGCTGTTGTCTTAAGAAAAAAATTTTTTTTATTGGGGAATATTGGGGGACAGAGTATTTCTCCGGGGACCATCAGGTCCAAGTTGTTGTCCTTCAATCTAGTATGGAGGGCACAGCTCCCTGGCCCATGTTGGGAATCGAACCGGCAACCCTGTTGTTCACAGCTCGCGCTCTAATGAACTGAACCATCCGACTGCTACTGCTGTTGTCTTTTTGATTAGTATAGTCATATTAGTGGGTGTGAAGTAACATCTCATTATTGGTTTTGATTTTCATGTCTCTAATGACTTATAACATTGCGCATATTTTCAGGTGCTGATTGGCCATTTGTTATCTTTTTTGGATATATATCTCTTCAGATATTTTGGTCATTTAAAAAATTGGGTTGCCTTTTTATTAATTGAGTTGTAAGAACTCTTTATATACTTAGCTACAAGTCTCTTATCAGATATATGGTTTATAAATATTTTCTATAATTCTTTGTGCTGTCTTTCACTTTCTTGATAGTATCCTTTGAAACCAAAAGTTTTAATTTTGGTGAAGTCCAAATTATCATTATTTTTTATTTTGTTGTTTGCTTTTGATGTCTTATGTAAGAAACCATTGCCTCATCCAAGGTCATGAAGATTTACATCTGTTTTCTTCTAGAGTTTTTCATTTAGGTATTTGGTCTGTTTAGAGTTATTATTATTATTATTATTATTATTGTAAATAGTATGAGGTAGGTGTCCAACGTCATTCTTTTGCGTGTCACTATCTAATTGTTCCCCGGTGAAAAACTCTTCTTTCCCCGATTGTTGCAAGATTCTTGTTTCCCCCATTAAACTGTTTTGGTACCCTTGTCAAAATCCTTGACCATAAATGCATTGTGTTTATTTCTGGGCTTCCAGTTGTATTCCATTGGTCTGTGTCTATTCTATAGTAGTTGTCATTGCTTTTTGATCTCACTTATATGTCTTAGGTCAATTTTTTCTGCAAAACATCTTCAGTAATGCTTTAAATGATAGTTCGTGGCTAATGAATTTTCTATGACCTTGCATGATATGATGATGTGTTTATTTGCTGTCACACTTTGGTTGGGTTTAGAAATATTTGTACTCTGACCTCTGAAATGTCTGTTTCATTGCTTTCTTGCACTCAGAGTTACTGATGAAAAGTCTGATGTCAGTATCATTCTATCTTGTTAGTTGATGATCTGTGTTAATTTTTTTTCTCCCTCTCTGCAATTTGGTGTATTGGAATTTTGACAGTAATTCATGGTGCGATTCATTTTTTTTATCCACTTTTGTCTTTCAATCTGAGGTTTTTGTTTGTTTGTTCTGGAATATTTCTCTGTTATATTGCATTGACTGTTTCCTCTCTTCCATGTTCTTTAATCTCTCCTTCAGGCACTCCTATTTTTAAATATTTGAATTGAAGGAAATAACTTAAAAAGGACATAAAAACATTAGTCAATTACCATGCTAGATATAGAAGGGGTTCCCTTGATAGGTCAGGAGCTACGAGAAAGCCACAACATACCAAACAGTGGTCTCAAGAAAAATTTCTAGGAGGAAAGAACTGCCAAAACATGCAGAGGGGAGGAGTGCTAGCAAGCTACTAGAGGTTTCTCTAGCCAGGGGTGGGACTGGGAGCATAAAGGAGACCCAGGTTGAGGGACAGCTCCAGGAAGAGACAGACAGCAAACAAGTAACAAACTGTCATCCTCCAGTAGAAACTGTGCGTGTAGGGGCTAGACTTGGACAGGCATGAAGTTCCTGGCTGGCGGGCATTAGCTAAGAGTAATGGGGAGCATCAAATCCCAAAACTGCTAATTAATTCATCCTGTGGCAACACATTCCACTCTCTTCACATCTCCAGGGAAAGGTTTTGATAAAAAGATACAGCGTTCACAGACAAGCTAATGACAAAGTTCAAATTGAAAGATAAGACTAAACATCTGGGGGAAAATCACCAACAAAGAAAAAGGCTTAAAACTCAACAGAGAAAACAGAGTTAATAGAACCTGACTTTAGAATAGGTACTATTAGATACCTATAAATACCTTAGAGAGATGTGAGTGATACTGTATCCAAAAGAGAAAAACAAATAAAGACCTTAGAAAATACAAATGTGACGGGAAACAAAAGACTTAAATAAATGAAATGAAGAATAGAATCCCAGATCAGGTGAGGAGTAAGTTAGTGAGCTAGAAGATCTGGTCAAATTTTTTTCTCAGATTGCAGCCCAAAAGAAATTAAAAAAAAAAAAAGAAAGAAAGTAGGAGCTGGATCTTACCATGTTCTTTCTTCTTGTTTTTAGGGATGTGGAGTTGAGAAGAGGTGGTTAAGTCCACCATCTTGTTTGCCTCCTACCTAATTTAAGTACTAGTGGACATACAGAATTTCCTTGAGATCAAAAGAAAAATCATCAGAGAATTATACATTAATGTGAATGATGGGAGCAAGATTTCTTCTATTTCATTCTGACTACGTAATTTCCAAAAATAACGTGTCAGTTTAACAAGCATTTGTTGACTGCCTTTTATGTACCAGGCACTGTGATAGGTTTTGAGGATACAATGATGAATAAGACAGTCTTGGTCTTTTAGGAACTCTTAGTGGAATCCAACAGTTTGAGAACACAGTAAGAAATTTCTATCATTTTATGTCCTATTGCTAATAACCAATATTTCCGTGGACATTTAGAGTTTAAAAAGTGCTTTTTAATACAAAAGGCATTTTGGTTAATTCTCATTATAGTCTCAGATATCGGTATTATTTTTGTTATTTTTAAAATCATTATACCATTTTACTGTGAGAAAACAGTTGGACTATTTTTCACCAAAATGCCAAGTTGTCATTTATTATGGCTTATGTATAAATTATTAAATAACACAAGAAAGGTGACAGAAGTGGCATGATGTAGAAACACAACTCAAACTCCAGATTCCAAATCTTGAAGTCTTCCCACCATTTTACTATTTTTTTGTCTATGTTAGCTTGGAAAGTTACTTAATCTCTCTGATCTTTGTATCTAAAAATAGAGGTGGGAAGTGGTAAATAAAGTAATAATTTCTAATGTTTCTTCATATCTAATAATTTCTGAGCCTACCTTGAATTGCACCTCCATTTATAGATTCAACATTTTGATAAATTCACTCCAGGTACTTAATTGTATTATTGAAATTGTGATGAGGCCCAGCTATTATTCTATTATTCTATGATAGAATGTATGTGTCTCATTGCTATACTTTATAGCAATGATATAGTTGCTAGAGTTATTTGCTCCTCCTACCCCAAATGGGATAGTATTGAAATCATGAAATACAAAATACAGAGAGAAAATTTCTTATGAGGCCATCTTTTCTCTAACAGGAATGATAAGAAGCCAGATTTCATCCTGGCCTGATACTGCCACACAATCCAATGCCCATGTTGATTTGATAACTGACGCCGCTCAGAATGACGTGTCATATAATAGACAGTTCTGCTTGAGTAACATTGCACCTTAAGTCTATTAGGAACCACAATCTGAAATATTTTGCATATAACTATCCTAATATTATGACTCGACTAGGGGACAATTTTAGTATCCATTACTTTTATGCCCATATAAAACTTTATTTTTTGCACATATAGCCAAAGAGATCGTTCAAGGAATAATACCAGTGATAGTCATATCCTAACTTTTGGCATGGGAGGGAGACATTTCTGAACTAGACAGTTGTAGGAGTCATTAATAAATGTTCTAAAAAATGTGGACCAGGCACCCGAGATCATAGAGGCTGGGTCAGAACTCTGGTTCTGGGCCTGGCTCTGCCCCTCAGTCAGCGCGATGCCTCAGGTTCTCCTTATTACAACAGGAAAAAGAATACTTGCTTTATCTATTTCATGTGTCTGTAGTGAGGACATAATCAGTTAATGTATATAAAGTAATGTGAAAAGAAAACATTCTCAGTTCTTCTGTCTTTATGGAGAGGAAGGAGCACGTTTCCTTCCTTCTCATTTTATGTTTTCCTGTTCTTCTCTTCCTTCCTCTTTTTCGTCTTGAATTGCCTGATGCATGGCCAAAGGTTTGATGAATATCTACTTTGTTCCGGACACAGTTTCGGGAGCATTAGAGAAACTTTTATTTAATACTCCAGATAATTCACAGATAATGGTATTACCTTTGGTTTTTGAAGGAGGAAACAGAAACTGGAAGAAGTCAGGTAAGTTACACAAACTCTGCATACCAGCAGTAAAAACCAGTCTCCAACTGGGTTGATCTGATTCCAAAATCTGTATCTTACCTGCGATCAATTTATTGATTTTCTTTGCTTAAATGAAGTACCAGAGAATTGTAAGCAGAAGTTTTGATAGAGAATTTTCCTGAGGTGAAACCAATGATTTTCAAGATTGTGTGACCAAAAAATTGATCTGGTAAACAAAACTACGTGGTAAAAGTATCAGTCTGGAGGGGATCCAAGAGACACAAATGATAAGAATCTTCTATTAAATTTTGGCAGAGTTGGGAAAACTTTTAATTTGCACTATCTTTCAAGGATATGGAATCTGTGACCAGTTGTCCCTAATTTGAAGGGAGTTCACAGGAGAACAAGTTGACTTAACTCTTTATTTTACACGGGCATATATAAGACAACATTTATTCAGCTGTAGTCCTTAGTTTACTGGCTTTAGCTAACTCTAACAAAAAGAGACTATATTGGATGGCTGCTCAGTAGATCACAGAGTAAGAAGCCATGGGCAGACAAGGGTAGCAAGACTTGTTTGGGCACTTGGGAAGGAATAGCCTGTGACCCTCTTTCCTTCACTGCATTGCTCTGATCAGGAGGAAAAGTCCCTGGAGAGAGAGTCTGACTAGACCAGTTTGGCCCACGTCCCTAGGCCTTGGCTCTGAAGGGAATTTTCTTGCTGAAGACATCTGTGACAGACCCTGTGGATGCATTTGGCTTGGAAATATGAAAGCCCCTTGATTTAGAATTCCATCAAGTCTGTCTGTGCACAGTGGGCATATTCATTCTTTTGTTCTCCAAAAGGAAAGCAAGTGATCTAAGAAAGGAGGAATGTTGCAAGCAGGTCTCTCCTCTCCCCTACAGAAAGGTCTGTTCCAATGTGTACTTTGAAAAACTGTTTATATAGACTCACAAGAAGTTTAAAAACAAAAAAATCAACCATACAGAGAGTTCCCATGTAATCTTTACCTGGCTTCCTCCAATGATAACATCTCATATAACCATAGAACATTAGTAAGATAAGGAAATTGACATTGGTAAACACTATTAATGGAACTACAGACCTTCTTTTGGCTTGCCAGTATTTACATGCTTTCTACAATATCTATTTGTATGTTCACGTGTGTGTGTGTGTGTGTGTGTGTGTATGTGTGTGTGTGTGCACGCGCGCGCGCCATGGGTGGTGGCTGCAGCCAGGTGTGGCTGGGAGGTGAGAAAATAGACATGAGTTTTTGGGACACTCAGTCCCTAAGCTGTGTCTCGGACGTCTGGGGCAGGGATCCTCAGAAGTAAAGTCCAGGCAGCCGGGAAGCTCTCTGGTAGAATAGGCTGTCGCGGAAATGGGGAGGAGGTGGGTAGTAACCTAACGACTGCTGCTTCCTAACGCTGCCTGTCTGTAGTGGGCTTAGGATGAAGCACTGATGGCGGGGCAGGAAGCGATGAACTGCGGCGTTCTGGTACCCAAAACTCTTCACCACACACACACACACACACACACACACACTGTGTGAAATACAGACAATCAAATACCTTGGTAAAGGAACTATAACAAATACCAAAGAATACAAAACGGGACACTTAATTCATAATTATCCATGCTTAAAATTCTCTATCATACCAACATTAAGGGAGTGGATGAAGATGTGGGAGCAGGCCGAGGAATGTGAGGTTACGCTCCATTGTTGACTTCCAGGGGGAAGATGTATACATAACACTTTTAGAAAAGAAAGAATTAAAGAAAAATGGAAAAGCAGAATCAGAAGAGTAAAATAAGAAAATAGAAAGATGTACAAATATATTACTACTTACAGTAACTACGAATGGATTAAATTTGCCAGTTCAAAGGAACTATCAAATGAGAGTATAAAAATCCAAATATATGCTTTTCAGGTGACCATACCTAAAGCATAAAGATACACAAAAACAGAAAATACAAGGATGGAGTAAATTAACAAATATTAAGCAAAGGAAAGCTGATGTAGCTATATATCAATGTCAGGCAAAACTTATTTTTAGACAAAAAATTATTAGCAATGAAGTCAACACATAAAATTAACATTTCAACTCACCAAGACAATATGGCAAATTCTTAACATGTATGTATCTAATTAACTTGTCTCAAAATACATGAAGCAAAAATTGAGAGAATTATAGAGTCAGGTATAAGGATCAGAAAGGAAGAAATCAATCCATCATTTTCAAATGATGTGCTTATTTAAATAGAAATCCTAAGCAAGCTTTAGAAAAATTAGTAAAAATAAGAGGGGAGTTCAACAATCTGGCTTTAAGTTATAAGGGAATAAACAAAAGTCAATGTCATTTTGGTGTACTAGAAAAACAAATGGGAAAAAAAGACTATGATAACACTAGAGAATATTAAGAATCTGGGAAGAACATAAAATGTGGAAAGACTTCTTAGAGGAAAAATCATGAAATTTTATAAGAGATATTAAAGAAGATAAACGGTTATAGCACATTCATCAATGAGAAGATAATATTTTGAAGATGTCAGTTCTCCTCAAATTGCTCTATAGTTACAATGAAAGTGCAATCAAAATCCCAACACTTTTCATGACACTTGATAAATTGATTATTAAATTTTTTGGAAAAGTAAAAGAGTGAAGAGTAGTTAGAACATTCCTAAAAAAGGAAAGTATAGAGAGTGCCGTGTCCTGTCAGATATTAGGACTCATTCTGAATCTGTCATAATTCAGGCAGTGTGCTCTTGACATATAAATTAACAAATTTCCCAATAGAATAGATTTGAGAGTCTATGTGTTGAAGTTTGTTATATAACAGAGGGGACATGCTAAATCACTGGGCAAGGAGGGATTATTCTACAAATGGAACTGGATAAAAATGGATATCTACGTGGAAAAAGATAGAATTGAAATTCGCCTTCCTATCTCATACCACATATAAAATTCAACTCCAGATGTCTTAAGGACTTGAATATCAAAAACCAAACTTTAAAACTGTTTGCTGAACATTTAGTGAATATGTTTTTGGACTTTGGGTAGGGAGCAAGCAATATCTTTTTGAAAAAGTGCTAACTATAGAAGATTCTCATTTTTTAAATAAGTCTTAGCTAGTTTGATGAATTTTGAATTTTATGATTTTGATGAATATGAATTACATGTCATCAGTTAATTTACATTTCTGTTATTGTGAAGTTGAATATTTTCTCATGCCCTTCCGCTATTTAAATTTCTTTCATTGATGGCTAATTTTCTACTGTGATATTTGTTTCTTATTTATTAGTGAACGCTTTATATTTAAAACTCTCCGTCTACCATATATGTAGTAAATATTTTCCTTCATTGGTGGCTTTACATTTACTTTTGCTTACGGTATTTTTTTTTTTGCTATATCGAATTTAATAGGTTGAGAACTCATAAACAGACCTATACAGGAGTTGAAATTTGCTTTATGAGAGAGGTGGCATGATATCAAATTTTCCTATGTGGATTCTGCTTAGGAAAGCTCTCCCATTTCTCAAGCTTTTACTTATTTTTCTTCTATTACTATAATTGTTTTTTCGTTAAAAATTAAGACCAACATACCTGGGTTTTGTTTTGTTTATGCTTTATAGTATAGATACAAATTATTATCTTAAAATAATTCATTGTTTCCAAATATATTATTTCAAAATAATTTGTGGAATTTTTTCACCACTGAGTTGAAATGGCATCTTTATCATACACTAAATTATTAAATGTACTTTGTCCTTGTATTAGTTTGCTAGGGCTGCTGTAACGAATACCACAGACTGGGTGGCTTAAACAACAGAAATTTATTTTTTCATAATTCTGGAGGCCGGACGTCCAAGATGAAGGTGTCATCAGGGTTAGTTACTATTGACTCTCTCTCCTTGGCTTGTACATGGCCTCCTTCTCCCTGTGTCTTTAGAGGTCTATTAGCGCTACACATCGGTGTCCAAATTTCTTCTTATAAAGATACTAGTCATACTGGATTAGGGCCTGCCCGAATGACCTCAGTTAACTTAATTTCCTATTTAAAGAGTTTATCTGCAAATGCAATCATAGATACATAGGAATTTTGGGGGGACACAATTCAGTCTGTAACAGTTCTGTTTTAAACTTCTAATTCAGTTGCATTAATTAACTGTTTTTTACTGCATCAATCTTAGTTTTATAATATTGCTTAACAATAACTTGTAGAGTTATTCTCTTCTTTTCAAATATGTCTAGGTTATTCTCATGTGTTTACTCTTCCACAAGGCCTCAGTTTAGAGACTGCTTTTGGAAATATAATTACATTTATAATATTATGTTTCTGAGTCTCTATAACATTTTATATTTTTAAGATCCTATATACATTATGTATATGATTTCCTCCCCCACCCCCCCACCACTTTCATGAGTGGGATATTTTACCATTTATATTATTCTGAACTGTAGATGAGACAATAGGAAAGCTTTTTTCCTCTTGAATGTTTGAGATTTTGAACAGATGTTAAGTGGCTCTCTAGGAAAGTTGTAACAATTTATATTTCCACAAGCAGTGTTTCAGAGTGCCTGTTTCCCTACATTATCAGCACCATAGATATTATTTTAAAACTAGTAGCATACGGTTTTAAAAATTTGTAGTGCTTTAATTACCAGTGGGATTGAATTTTAAAAAATTATGTTTATTGGTCTTTAGCAGTTTGTCTTTTATAAATCTTTTGCTAGTTTTCTATTTATGTGTTCCATGATGAAACAAGATTTTTTAAAGAGTTCTTCATGTATTAAGAATATTAACCTGCTGTCCATTATAATTAATATTTTGCAGGCTCTCTTCTCTAAATATAGGTTTGTTTTTTTTTTGTTGTTTGTTTGTTTTTTAGCTCTAAGGCTCAGAATGTAAGGTTGTTACTTGCCATAACACTTTTTCATGATATATGTATGTATTTTTCACGATGTGATGTATCTACCATGAACATCGGTCACAGTCAGCATTTCCCTTTACCATGAATATCATACTTGCCATCTTTTGGAAAAATTACTGGTAGTTTTAGTGACAGTGCTTACTTTCAGTAAACAAAATTTACCTAAAGCAGAAATGACTCTTCCAGAGATGCTATCAATGCCTACTCAAATTGCGTAAGCTTTGTCCAAAAAAATATTTGGTTAATAGATTTTATTTTAGTAGATTTTAAGGTTTCGATCAGTTAGATAAATGAATGTACAGCTTTAATTCTTCAGAATCTGACACCAATCCATTTGACTAGAAATTATATTCTCTACTTCTCAAAGAAGGAAAGTTTTATTTTTTTCTACTAGATCAAATTTACCTCAGATAATCTAATATTGTAATTGCTAGGAAAAGATATAATCAGTCCAAGGCCTCACATAATGGGTTAAACTCTTACAAGGCAGAAAGCACATTTTTTTCTTTTTTTGTTATTTTCATTTTGTGCGTTTGTTTCTTATAAGCTGATGCCAAGACATGGATGTGGGATATGTGTAGGCACAATGGTTGATATGTTAAAGGACTTGATACATGGTTCCAAGATTTTCAGAGCTCTTAAATTATGATGACAATCTTTCACATTAGGAGAATTGTTAGATTATCAAGGAATTATAGCCAAACAAATATTCCAAATGCATTAAAGTAGTGTGTATCTTATCTACATGGAACACATTTTATTTGTTTTAATTTTTCTCTTTCTATTCAGGTAAGATTATCACTGTCCTCTTAAAAATTCAGATTTTAGATTTATGGTTATAAATAACTTTAATGTTGTATGGGAATTTAAAATTGTTTTGAAAATACATATATAAATGTATATATATATATATATAGATAGATAGATAGATAGATAGATAGATAGATATAGAAAATACAAAATATAGATGAATTTCAAAATTTAAGATCAACTGCACCATGGAAAAAAGGTACATTACTCAAACTGGACAACTTCTCAAGATACCAATCTTTAAAACTAAAACTTTATCCATTATATTACATTGAAACCATTTACAATCTGTTGAGAAGTTAAATATTTTGGGTGGCAATTGTATTCCATACATGTTCATGATCGGCATAATCTTCTAAGCAAAACTAGTCCTTTTTTTGGAAAAATTATTCTTAAATTTGATTGTTAGATGATATTACTATGTTAACAGTTTACTAGAGTGGATCTACCATGCACATTTAAGTTTTTGTTCTTTACGAAATGTGTTGGATGAAATTTTCTGCATCACTGACCAACTTTTTGTGCTAGTTTTTCAATCCCTGGATTTAAACATGTATTTTTTCTCCCCAAGTTTACCTCAGATCTGAAAAGGCCCTAGAAGAAATAAGCAGGAATTTAGAGTAGATAGAATATGTGTTTATTCTTTCCCCTCATCTTAAACTTTGTATTTTAAAATATATATATTTTAGAATAATATAGGCACATTCCAAAAAAAATTGGAAGATTTTGTAGGCCAGTATTTTTTTCATGAATTTTTTTTTTAAATCACAGATTTATTTTTACACTATGTTGTCTCCCCAATTAGATTTTAATCATCCAAGGTACCTTATTGTATACGTCTTAGTACTTCTCCATGTCACTTAACCATAAATGCAACCCACACTGCATTGTGTTCTGAGTGCAGGAGACACAGTACATATTTGTTGATGGTCCTGATTAAACTGATTATGGTGTGTTGAAATTTGCTAAAGGTAACTTAAACTTTTGCCAATAAAATTGGGTTTTAGGTTAGTTTGACCTTTTTAGTTCTCTAGATATTTTGTTTCATATAGATGAAATTATCCACAAAAGTACTTTCTGACTCTGAAGTCCTTTTTCCCTTCTGCAGTTCTGAACTCTGAATCTAAGAAGTATTGTATACTCCTCACACACAATCAGTTCTGTTGTTGGCTGCTTTTATTAAAATTTCACCTATTAATACTCCTTATTTAATAAAAATGGTTGCTTCCCAGTATGCACAAAGCACTGTTCTGAGGATAGTGGTTCATTGCAATGAGTCAATAATATTCATTGCTTTATTTCCCCTCTATGAAAAAGTCAGATGCCAATATTAAATCTATATTTATAAATATGTGTTTTTAACAATTACTTAAAAACAATAGTACATATACTTAGCATCTACTATGTGGTGGGCACTGTTCTAAGTGCATTAAAGTTATTATCTGATGTAATCCTCACCCAATCCTGAGGGAAAAGATTATTCTTGCTTTACAGATAAGGAGCTCCAGGTTTAGAGAATTAATTTGTCTGACTAAGACCACAGAGCTAGTAAAGCAGCCAAGCCAGGATCTAAATCCAGATTTTAAATACTATATAGTATATATGTTTCATAGATAAGCTAGCTTTTCATGAAGAGAGCCTGGGGTTTTCTAAAGGGAAGCCCAAGGAGCCTGAATGGAGAAATGTTAAGCAAGCAGCAGAGAGAGGGGGACAAGAACCCCAGACTCCTCCAGTCCCAGTGGCAAGTCTTATATATACTCAGCCAGCAACTCCGTCCTTTTCCGGTTCCATTGTTTATCCTGCAAACTTCCATTCATAAAATGGTTTCCCGTTTGGTTTGCCCAGTGATGCAAATGTCCAGCCTTTCTTTCCCATTGAGTTTCTCGTGGCTGAGCAATAAGTTGGTGTTTGGGTTTATCTGTAAGATGCTACGAACCCTCCTGTGAAAGAAGGCTTCACTCTCAGGGCAAGGTCTGGGAATTAGCCCTTGAGAGGACTAATTCATCAAATCCAGTGTCTCTTGCTAACACATGAAATTTACCAACAGCTTTCTGTTCAAAACAACAGTCTAAAGCTTTATAGGGTGAATCTCAACGAAGTTAAAAAAAAAGAATCAAAAATGAATATATGTGATGTACATATCAACTCATAATGTTTACCCCTAAAATTCATAGCAGATTATGGTTGATCATTAAAGCCAAATTAAGGAAGCAATAGGTGTAGAAACAAAGGAATTATTAGGTGTAATTTGTCTTTAAAATAACACATTACTACTCACAGTTGGTTGTGGGAAAGAGTTTTCTTAATATGCTAAAAAGAATAACCATTGCTAGCACTTTCTATCTGCAATAGGTCCATCTTACAATAGATATGTCTATATAACCATCAGTTTAGCATTTTAGAGTTCAATAGTTTCAAAGAAGTCTAAACACTCACGTGTAGGTGAAATGAACAGTGTACTCATTCTATGGTAACATATAAAATTTCCAATAAACACTGCCCAGAACTTTACGACATGATCCGGCAACTTTAGTGAACATAGCATAGCTAAGGCATGGTGAAATAGCATAATTTGTGTTCTTAAACTCTCAGCTTTGTTATCCAGTGACTTTAGTTCTCATATTCTTTATGATTTCATGTCAAGTTCAGTCTTAGTACAGTTCAGTGGCCAAGCTTTGAGGTGGACAGATCTATGTTCTGACTCCATTTCTGCCACTCTTAGCAAGTAGCTTTTGTCAAACTGTTTGCCTTTTCAAGCCTCAGTTTCCCCATCTTCCAAACCTCATTGATGCCATTGTTGTGAGAATTAAAGGAAAAATATGTAAAATTCATCCAAACGTAATTTTGAGCAAAAAGTAGAATACATCCAGTCAGAATCCAGTTATAAAAATTTGAAAACTGGAAGAAGGAAACGATACTTTGTTTAGAAGTACATACATCTATGAAAAACTCATAAAGAAAAAGAGGGGAAGGATAGAAGCAAAATTCTGGGTAGTGGTTACCTGACCAGGGAGAAGAAAGGGCACTAAGATGGGGAACCAAAAAAAAAAAAAAAAAAAGGCATTGTATATTTTGGAAAAAATTCCAATTTTTTAATTGAGTAGACTGTGTTTTGTGTGTCCCTTTTCCTATTGTAATTAAAAGAAAAGATATATGGTATGTAGATCCTTTTCACTCACAATAAATACTTATTAGTATAACTGAGAGGGATATAACACACACATACACACGAACATTGGTAAGTCCCAATACTCTGCTTCATTTCTGAATGATAATTCTAGCAGTTTCTAGGACAGTGGTTTTAACTCTTGGCTGTTTGTTAGACAAGCCTGAGGAGCTTTAAAATATATACCAACGCCCAGGCTCCACTTCTAGACGTTCTGGTTTAATTGATTTGGGTTTGGGCCCAGGCATTTGTATTTTTGTATGAAAGCTGCCCTGTGGACGCTAGTGTGAAATTAAAAGTGACCAGTACTGAGATTTCTTTCTAAAAGCGAGTGCAATGGGCACTAAGCAAAATGGGGTGGGAGGGAGGATAATAATAAAATTATTAAAATGGTTCAATATTTGATTTTTTTTTTTTAAAAAGCACTCATATGTAGACACCATGGGGAGAACCACAACTTTGTTAGACTGCCTTACAAAGATTTTGCAGCTTCGTGTTGTTTCTATTTTGAAGTATGTATTTGGGGGACTAGGGTGGGAAGCGGAGAGCTGCTGTGTAAGGATTGCGCCTCCCAACAGGGGGTCCCCATGATTGGTAAGTGGAGGCTGAAGTCCAGCTGGATTCTGCCCCTCCTGGTGTGTCTGCTGCTGAAGGGTTGCTTCCAATGGGAGGAAGAGGTATTTTTTGTCCTAATCAACACACAGGTTCCCAAACCCCTTACCTTCGTCCCATAGGCATGGCTTTCATTTTCGTGCTTAAGACTGCTGACTGTCACAAAATATTTTTTCACACACAAATGTTCAAAATAGTTATGGGCACAGCCTGTATGTATGGGCACTAACCAATTAGAAGTGATGGGACCAGTGGCACCTGAGCAAGGTCCTGGGTGTGTCACTCCCCTAAGACTCACCTACCACCCTGCCAGGTGCTGACCCTTTGTAATAGTTGGGTGGTGTGAGAGGCGAGGGGCAGTCCTGGGGGAGGGGCCAAAGCAGCTGCCCAGGCACAAAACAGCACTCCAGAGACTCAGCTTAAAGGCTATTTAACGGCGGGTGGGGAGTCGGTTCCATATCTTAACAATCCATATGGCCTGACTAGGGTGTACAGGGTGATTATTAGTCGTGCCTGGACATATCAAAGAACTCAGAGTTTCACTCTTTCTTTCTCCCTCTCTTTAGCTGTCAGCGTACAGTTTATGGGCAACAACACAGCTTGACTTCCAGTTCTGTGAAATAATAATCATGGTTAATACTTGTTGAGAACTGATTATTTCATTTCAACCTCACACCACCCTTTGGGACGAGCACTATTTCAAAGGGGGAGGAAACAGAGGTTAAATAACTTGCCCTCAATCGACAGTTGAGAAGTGAAAGAACAGGCTTTAAACCCAGGTCTGCCTGGGTTTTGAGCCGAGCTCGAAGTCTGTGCCATGTTGCCCAGTACTGCTGATGCCAATTTCCCTACCTGCTCGTCCCTTACGTCCTCATCAGCAAATCCACGAGTCATGACATGAGAAGCAGAGAAGACCACAGATGAGTGGCAGCAGCCAGAGGACCATGAGAAAGTGCTCGGAGATTCTGCTCCCTCTTCCAGGATTGGAGCCTTCAGCCCCAGGGTACAGGAAGTAGAGAGAAATGAGTAACAACTACATCACTTTTCAGTTTCTGTTCAAAATTAGTTGCAAAGAAATAGTTTTTAAAGTCTTTAGCATGTATTTGGGAAATGTAGTTTTTTGTTTATAAGAAAAAAATGTGGAGCCTTCCCATGTTTCTATGAAAGATTCTTGTTAAACTTTCCTGCAGCTTGTAAATTAAGTCATTGTTTATTCCATGTAATGGAAATCATGCCTACAGTGTGACTCAGGAGACCTGGTTCTAGGAATGCTTCGGCCCCAGACCCACTGCCACGTTGGCTCAAGTCTCTAAAACTACCCAAGTGTCAGGATTCTCAGCTATTAGACAGAGGGTTTGCGCTAGTCCTAAGGGGGGAATTGCACATGCTTTTCTATACGTTTTCTCACTTATGTGAGCCTCAGTTTTCTTTTGGTGATTATTTAATTGTAACAAAAGAAGAGTGTCTTATACGGTGCCTGGGATCCATGGTGTTGAAATTGTGTCTCCACTATGGTAAGGAGTTGGTTTAGAAATTAATTAGTGAAGGGCCTGTAGATCTTCATGTGGGTTGGTACTTCAAAATCCCATTCATATTTATCTACTCATCATTTTTATTCCAAGATCTGTTTTTCTGCTGTGACAGAACTTTGCTCAATACATTTAGTAAGAATTTGATTAGTATAGACTCAGACTTAGTTCCCTCCAAAGGGTTGATGCCTTTCGTTTTTTTCTTTCACACGAATTGCTCATAATAACTGAAACAACAGTTTCTTTGGATTATTATTTACTGACATGAGAATTAGCTATGTTCTCCTTCTTTGTTCAATTGCATTCATTTCCTGTTAGAACTTTCACCATGTCCCCAGAACTGTGTGAGGTGTTAACAGCGGTCCAAAAATGTATTGGACCTTATATTCAAGGAGATGATAATCTCATTGGAGCAAAATGCCTGACACTTGGGACAATTAGGGCATGACACAAGAACAATACATAACAGCAGTTTTGATTGTATGTGTTTTATGCCTATGATCTAAAACAAAGCACCCATTCTTCCAAATAGTGAAGAAATAACTATGAAAGAATAGACAACCTAAAAGCGAAATGAATGAACTCCAAGGAGAACTTAGTGCATGTAGGTTTGCATCGAAGCTTTATTGTTTGGTGTAGGCTTCTCCAAGTAGTGGGTGTTTTGGCTTTTTCTGCCTCGGACCCTGTTCTTTAAGGATGTCCTTTCTATGAAGGATCCTGGATACATTTTAGCAGCTTCCCCACTGCCCTTTGGTTTCCTCTGATGCCACCAGTCACATTACACTCTTGCTAAGTGAGGTAAAGGCGACTATACTTTGAAGTAAAAAGAATAAAAAGATTGAAATGGTGACTTAGAAGTGAGGAAACACAGATCCCATGGAGAAAATCCTATTTACATTATAAGACATGCTGAAAACTCGTATTACCACCAGATGGAATTGAACTCTGCTTTTATGGATTACTGGGGGAAGGTCAACCTTCTGTAAGAGCAAATAAACAAGGACACCATTACCATATTTTCAAGTAATTTAGACAACTTAAGCAACATTGATATTGACATAGTTTCTAAATCTATTAGATTCAGTAGCGTGTTGAAAAACTATTACTAAAGAAATAACTATTAAAAATGTATTAGGGTATGACAGGGATAAAACTTTCGATAACATTAGATAATTTTTCTTTAGGCAGAAAATACCAGGCACAGATTTATCTTTGACAGCATGACCTGCCAACATCCCTGCTCTCTATCCCATCTGATAAAGGTCAATGATTGAATAACCAAACAAGTTCATACTCACAGCACCTGCCTGACAAAAACAGGAAAATTGTTTTTCTTGACCCAAACTACACCATTTTCTTAACATTTGAAAAACAATAAGTGAAATTTTCCTATCCTGCACTAAAGTTCTTTTTTCTCTTTTTCACACTGGAGGCCAATCTGTGTTGTTATGTAAATGTGATGTGTCTAATTTTTTTCTGCCTTAAACCCTTTCTTTTAAACACCTGTAACAAAACTCTCCCACTTCTGAACTGAGAAAGAAGTAGGAAAGGAAGACTGTGGATTGTCTATAAAATGGTCGTAGAAAAAAAGGAGAGAATACTCATAATCATTTTGTTATGATGATGAGTTTGCATTTAAAAAGTAATAAGTACTTTCCAAATGACTGCCTTTAAATGTCAAACAGGTAGAAAAGATGCCACATCTAAATGCCCCAAACTTGTAGTCCTGAAAATATTTTTTGGTCGCATTACTATTATTATTATGGACAGAAATAGCAGTGATAAAGATCAAATCAAGTTTTGTGAACACTCAAAATTCCATTTGTGGAGGGAGGTAGTTTAGATTTAGCAGAATTAATGTTCTTCCTTGCTTGCAGCTGTGTCCAGGGCTGTCGTTTTCATGCTCTCATTTTCCTGGCTGGGAGCCCCCACCATTAAACAAGAAAATGAGGTGGAGTGGGTCAGAGAAATAGCAGGGTAACAGGGAGTTGGATTTGAACCCAAACATCATCCAGTCCACTGAATGTTTTAAGTGGTTTGGTTTTTAAAAGTGTCTGTCGTGACATATAAATCATTGTTAATTTCATCATTAAACTGGCTTTACAGAGATTTTGTTTTAAAGAGACAATGCAGTTAGAGAATCGTGAGCTCTGAACTTGGAAGCACAGGACTTCTGGAGCTGGGTGAATGGACCTGAGCAAGCAAAGGTCTTAGACTCAGGTTTGGAGCGGCAGGTTTTGACGCTGTTGGTGTGGCCTGCTTGCTCTCAGGCCCAGCAGTTTGCTTGTGGCTGCTGTCTCCTCTTCCTACTTCTCTCTCAGGCCACCTTTGGCTTAGTGGGAATAAATGTTGCCAGTTTATTTTATATTTGGGCTGAACTTTGACTTTGGCAAATATTGAACCAGTGCTCCCCTCATTTTAGTGCCATCCTAATTGAAGGTGAGAGGGCTGGGAAGGGGCGATAGCCAGTTGGTTATAGTGAGAAAGGTGACTCGCCCCACTGCCATCCCATTAGATCAGCACTGTTCTTCCCACCATTGCATGCAACCTTCTTCTTCTTCTTTTTAAAATAGATGTCTTCCCTCCCTCTTCCCATGCCAAGACTTCAAAGATTTCAAATACTTCAAAAATAAATGACTTCTAAATCACCTCAGACTACGAACATAAAATGTTTTATCACATTTTCCAAAAGCGGACTGGCATATTAAGAAATGATTTCTTTCTTATCCATATTCTTTTAGGGACGTGGAAACATTATCTCAAATTATTACTGCAAGGAGACAGAGACAAGGATTTTGCACCTTTCTAGTTCTCAAATCATTTTAGTTATTTCATTTCAATTCCCCCAAATCTCTTGGACAGTTATTTCCTTCTATATTTTCTTGTATCACTTAAAAATTACACTTTACGTTGTCAGGGTCTGAAGAATTGCATTGAAAAACTAAGAAATCATTGAAAAAAAATTCCATTAGCACAGCTATAGTGATCAGAAGAAATTGGCTAATTTCAGTGTCTTTCTTTGGGCTCTTTATAGAAAATTGTTGAAATGTGTCGGCCATAAGTAACTGGCATTCTGAAATTGATTTAAAGCTGTAGTGGGGAAGAAAAACTACATTGAAAAAAATTAAATCTTAGATTTGGAGATACTAAAAAAAAAAAAGTTCGATGCCCAAAGAATCCCAAATACTGGCCCTCTTGTTCAGCTGTTAGAAGTGAGGAAAAGAAGTTGCGTAACTGGTGTGGAGGGAGAGACACATGCTTCTTTTAGCCACAGTCATACTTTAAAGAACAGTTTTTTGGTTAATAATCTCAACCGTTTCTATGGGGAAAGCTGCAGTAATCAGGATCCCAGTGGGTGCAACTGACAAAAATACCCATAGCTCCTGGGTAGCTTCTTGCCTCCCTCCGACCTCCCCTGACTTTGCCAGGCCTACTGCAGTCTTCTCCATCAGTTAACGTTATGATCGCTCAGTTCTTTGAAAGTGTTGGAGTTCCTGGCCTTCACACAACTATTTCTGTGGCAGGAAGCACATCCACTGTGAAGCAGGCCTTCTTTCACTTGGCTGATTTCTTCCCTCCCTATTGAGGTCTCCACCTCTCTCAGGAAACACGTGGCTGGGAGTGAGTGTTGTGGAATGACTGAACGCACAGACTGGAGGAAAAAAGGCTCTAGTATTCCTCTCAATGTACCTCAACTCAGGAAAGTTTCTTTAACTGTTTGTGGAAGGATTGTGAAGTGCTCATGAGAATAGATGGAGGCCGTAGGTGAGCAAAGTGGGAGGGACTAGAAGGAGAGACAAGAAAGGACAAAGGGAGGAGGGAAGTGAAGAGATGTGGAAAACATGGAAGACTAGTTGGAACATCTGAGGAATGTAGAACCGGAGAATTAGAGAGTTAAAAAACAGATTCTGAGTCAAAAACAGTGAGAAAGTAGAAATTTATAGAATTGCTATCTGGCTGAGATCTCACTAGCCAGCTAGAACTTTCCGCCTTTCTTATTACTGACTCATTTCACCTTACAACCTCTTCTACTTCAGCAGGGAGACTATGTGTTCCCACAGACTTGCTGACATTTTATTAAAATTACTTTTTGATAACTTCCTTTCCTACTAGACAGTCAACTTCATGAAGGGTCTATGTTTTTTTTTATCATGGTGGCTCCCATACCTAGCACAGTGATGGCTGCCCATCATACATAATTAAATATTTGTGGAAAACCACAATTAAACCACAATTAAAATATTAGTGCTTTGAGCAAGTCACTTCGGGTTTCTGAACTGCAGGGCCCTCATCTGTGCTGTGAGGGAGTTGGTCAAGTTGGTCCTTAAGGCCCCCAGCCTAGCACTGGTCTGTGACAGATGGCTTCCTGCCTGATGCCAGAAACAATTTAACCCAAGAAGACAGGGATGTCCATAAGGGGCCTGATGATTTTGTAATGCAAGCTGTCACTGCCTAGTAACTTGGACTCAGCCTCATAGGCAATGGTAGGGCAGGGTGGTAGAAGACAGCAACAAGCCATTTCTATGGAAAGATGGAACGGTCCATATATCTGTCATGGAAGTGAAAATATGGGAAACTGATGAGCTATGGCAAGTTCACTACAAGGGTGTTTCAGAGACAAGCCTGAACCTTCAGAGTGATAAGGAAGAATGATTCAGAAAGGAGAGAGCAATGAATTATGTCTTTATGTATCTATTGCTGTATGTATATATTCATTTGGTCAGCAAATATTATTGAATGTGTTCTTGGGAAAAATGCTAAGGTATAAAAAGATAAATCAGATCTCAAGGATCAGGAAGTCTGGTTGGGGACGAAAGGCGTACACCTATGAATCACTAGAGATGTGGTAATTTGAGCTTGGTCTTTAAGCATGGCAGGATTGGGGCATTTGGAGATGGGAGGTGGCATCTCAGGTGGAGAGTGGAAGAGTACCTGGCATTCATGGGAATAATGAGAGCTCCATTCAACTATAGCAGGTTACATGAAGCTGACTTGTGGGAAATTCACTTAAAAAGGCAGGTTATGGCCATGGTAAAGGCATTTAGACTTCGTTCTATAGGAAATGTGGAATCATAGCAGTTATCTGAGCAGGGTATCACTGGTTACAGTTGGGCTTCAGAGAGCTTCACAGGAGCGATGGGGAAACTGGGAGTTGGGAAGCCTGGAACATGTGGGTCCGGTGAGGAAGCTATTAACTGAGGTCTAGGTGGGGGTGAAATAGGGGCATGTCGCGCGGGGGGGGGGGGGGGCACGAGAAGGGTTAAATGTGAACGGCAGAGGAACAACAGGAGTGAGTCAAACCAAGGAGAAGGTGTTCAACAAAATCGACTCTGCAGAGAAGCTGAGGAAGAACGGACAATGACATCCTTGAGAAAACTGCTTGAGGAGCCTGCGGGGACAAACCTCTGATCCCAAAGAGAGAAGAAGCACTTGGCATCTAGTCCAGATGAAGAGTGAAGCCTGTGGCACTAGAATGTTTCCCTGGGAACCTTGGGGTTGCCACTTCCTAGCTGGGTAAACTTGGGCAACTTATTCACTGCTTTTGCCTTAGTTTCTTCATCTGTAAAGTGGAGATAACGATACTAACCACTTGAAAGGGTCATTGTGAGGATTAGATGAGTTAATAAACAAAGTTCTCAAAACAGAGCCTGGCACGTAATAAGCAGTATATATGTTTACTGTCATTAGGATGCTTTTTAAGTGTAGTGAAGACGAGTGTAAATGGGACTGGTTAGAGTGAGTAGGAGAATCCGCGGAACTTTACTTTTTAATTAATGGAAAATCTTTAAGCGTGTTTTCAAGTTGAGCGGAAGGACACATGGGAGAGAGAAAGAATGAAAGATATAGAAGAGGATTTGTTGGAGGTAAATTTAGACCCAGGCCAGAGGGTATGGGAATAAATGCATGGGGGGAAACGGAATCTTGGAGGGGGAATAATGAAATCACTTTGCAATTGGAATAAAATCCAGGCTCCAAACCTGGGCCTCCAAAGCCCCCGGAAAACTGGGTCCTATCTGCCTCTCTAGCTGTAACTCCTCCCATTCTTTACTGCCGTTTCCTACTTCTTACATTTTTCTCCCCCCTGCCAAGATTGCTCTCACCTGGGCCTTGCTCCAATTATTCCATCTTCCCACAGTTCCCTCTGCTCAGATCCTTACTGGATGGCTCTTTTGTATCACCCAGCCCTCACATTAAATTCGTGAAGGCCTTCCCCAACCAGCCAATCCAAAGCAGCCATCCAGTGTCTGTCCCATTACCTGCTTTCCCATCTCTACATTGCATTTATCGCCGCTTGATGTTTTCTTGTTTCTTTATTTATCAGCTCATTGCCCGCCTTTCTTCACTAGCATGCAAGCTTCACTGGGGCAGAGACTTCTTCTGTTTAGTCATCAGTTTCCTGTACTCCGGACACACGGTAGGAGCTTGTCGTGCAGGGTCTCAGCTCCCACTCCCCGCCCAAGAACGCAGGACACGGTAAGGCCAAAAAGGAACACCCATGGAGCCATAAGTAGGGGAGTCAAACCAATATATTCTCGCTGGCGGCTGGGCTGGAGACACAGGAAGCAGGATCTACATAATCTGCCTAACAGCAGTCCGCGCTTGCCAGCCACCATCTTCTTGCTAGCCCCCATTCCCCTTTCTGCTAGCGTAGCCACAGCAGTTATATTAGTGGCCAATAGCCTACGGGTTACAGCTGACGGCCAACTAGCCACAGCTGCTGGCATCTGATCACAGTTGATGGCCATTTACTACCCGAGCCAGCACCTTTCTATGTGAGGCCGAGAGCCTGGAAACTGTTTTTTTGGGGTTTTGTCCCCACACTCCACCCCTACAGGGTCTCGCCTCACAATCTACGCGACAAGCGTCTTCTGCGAGGGGCCCTGTGCAAGGAGCCTGGAGGTGAATGCACTATCCTGAACACAGCCAGGCTCTCTGGGCACAGCCAGGGTTTCTCAGGGCACCACCAGTACTTCTGGGCACAGCCAGACATCCTGGGCTTCTTAGGGTACCACCTGTTTCCCTGGGCACAGCCAGCTTTTCTCAGGGCACCACCACAGTACTTCTGGTCACAGCCAGACTTCCTGGGCTTCTTAGGGTACCACCTGTCTCCCCGGGCACAGCCAGAGTTTCTCAGGGGACCACCACAGTACTTCTGGTCACAGCCAGACTTCCTGGGCTTCTTAGGGTACCACCTGTCTCCCCGGGCACAGCCAGAGTTTCTCAGGGGACCACCACAGTACTTCTGGTCACAGCCAGACTTCCTGGGATTCTTAGGGTACCACCTGTCTCCCCGGGCACAGCCAGAGTTTCTCAGGGCACTGCCACTCTCTCTGGGCACAGCCAGACTTCCTGGACACAGCCAGGGCCTCAGGGCACTGCCACTCTCTCTGGGCACAGCCAGACTTCCTGGACACAGCCAGGGCCTCTCAGGGCACTGCCACTCTCTCTGGACACAGCCAGACTTCCTGGACACAGCCAGGGCTCTCAGGGCACTGCCACTCTCTCTGGACACAGCCAGACTTCCTGGACTCAGCCAGGGCTCCCAGGGCACTGCCAATCTCTCTCTGGGCCTCTCGGGGTACTGTGCTGGAACAACAGTGGCTCACATCAAGGTGCTTACATATAATCAATGGCGGCCAGTCAAGACACAAAAGCAAACATTCTCGCCAGTCCCACTACATGGTGGTATGTTCCCAAACAGTCAAGCGTCCATTAAATCAGGGATAGAAGGCAATTCCCCATGGTCCATAGTCATTCGCCAGGGCTGTCCTGGGGGTGAGGGATGACCTTGACCTCACCCTCATCTCCCACGGAGGACTCAGCATGCATTTCCTCCTGGGACAAGTCCCGCATCCAAGTTGCCTCAGCAAGCAGTTCCCAGCCCACAGGGCAACAACAACCTTCGCTTTCTCCGCTTTCTCCGGCCTCTGCTGGTTGGGGAACCATCCACATCTTTCCACCCCTCCACGGGGATCGAGCTCTCCGGCAGCTGCTCCTCCTGGTCTTCCTCAGACTGAGCTTTCATACGCACAAACTGCTCCACTGCCCTTCGGAAAGCTTTGGCCAGCACCGTATCCTGCCAACTACGCCATGTGTCGCGCAGGGGACCCTGCTCGCTGCGCCATTTGTCGTGCAGGGTCTCAGCTCCCACTCCCCGCCCAAGAACGCAGGACACGGTAAGGCCAAAAAGGAACACCCATGGAGCCATAAGTAGGGGAGTCAAACCAATATATTCTCGCTGGCGGCTGGGCTGGAGACACAGGAAGCAGGATCTACATAATCTGCCTAACAGCAGTCCGCGCTTGCCAGCCACCATCTTCTTGCTAGCCCCCATTCCCCTTTCTGCTAGCGTAGCCACAGCAGTTATATTAGTGGCCAATAGCCTACGGGTTACAGCTGACGGCCAACTAGCCACAGCTGCTGGCATCTGATCACAGTTGATGGCCATTTACTACCCGAGCCAGCACCTTTCTATGTGAGGCCGAGAGCCTGGAAACTGTTTTTTTGGGGTTTTGTCCCCACAGAGCTCAATGCAATGTTTGTTGAATGAATGAATGAATGAATGAATAGATCTTTCTCTAATATGTGAGAAAAATGGGAGGCAAGCCTAGATAAGAAGATATGTTTTGAAATGGAGAGGAAGGAGTCATGGAACTTGAGACATATTACTTTTCTTTTTTCTGTAAACATGAAGTAAAATATGTAGAAGGTGATGGGGGTGGGATGGGGGCTCTGGGCTCAGAATAGAGCTCAGAGAAATGTCTTAAGGAATAAAGAGGAAGTGGAGTAGTGAACGGAGAGGAAGCTGTGAGGCGGCTGTGCCCCAGAGAATGGAGAAGAAAGTTCTTGGAGAGGAGGCCTGAGAATTCCAGTACAAGGTGGTAACAGGAGCTAGAAACTCTTGCTTTTGGTGGTAGCTGTTCTCCTTTTTGCTTTTTGTTTTCTTTAATCTCTTTTGTAGTTTTCTTGGCTTACTAGAAATAACAATGGCTAACACTTTTGAGCATCTACCATGTGTTTGGCACAGTGGTCAATCTTTGTGTGTATTTATTGCTCATTTTATCAGCACGGTAACCCCTGAAGTCCCATTTAATAGCTGAGAAAATGGAGGCTTGGAGTGGTGAAATAACTAGTCAGTGGGAGTGCCAGGAACCAAACCCAGGCCTGACTCCAGCATCTACTGTTTTAACCACTCTGCTACACCAACTCTCTGTACTTTTCCAAAACCGGTCAGGACAGGTTTTCCAGGCTGTTTTTTACATGGGCCTGGCTTCAAGCCTCACTGTAGCTTTGGACCCACAAAATAAAGATACAAATGAAGATGGGGTGTTTGCTGGCTTTGGTCCCTCCAGATCCCAACTCAACGCCTCTGGCCTGGGAGGAAGGGAATTGACAAGGGCGTTTAAGGAATGAAGGTTTTTCCTATAATTAGTGTTTATGTGTTAGATAGGACCTGGCTGTGATTCCGTTAGCTCACCAGATGGTTCTCTGAAACCCTTTCTGCTGCTTTCTATGATAGCTGATCTACTCAACTTTCCCACAATTTCTTATTTTTCTAAAAAGATGTGCCAGTAGGTTTTTTTATATTGTCTGCATGTGTAATTCTCTTAAATACTACTGTTTCTTCATAGTTTTGCATATTTTCATTCTTTCTCCCTCTTTTTCTACACAGTTTAGAAGAAGTTTATTTTATTAGTCTTTTCAAAGAAACAGCCTTCAGATTTACTTATTCTTTCTGTTTTGTTGTTGTCTTTCTTTAGCTTCAGGTTCTAATTTCTCATAATTTTTTTGAATTTATTTTGCTAATTTCTGATTTCTTAAAATGAATATTAAATCTATATGTAATATATATGTACATATAATGAATTATATTGATATAATTATAACATACATAATTATATGTATATATACATTATATATAATAACATATATAATTATATATGTATATTGATATAATTTTTATATAATATATGATATAATTGTAATTACACTGATAAAATTATATCATATATTACTATATAATTACATACATATAATTATATAGCTATGATTATATAGATATAATTATACAGTTAATATCCATACAACATAGATATAGATATAATTATATAAATATATAGATATCATTATAATTATACAATGTATGTAATTATATGTGACATATATATATATATAAAAACTTCATTTAAGTCAGTTTCTTTCATGACCCATAGGTTTTGGTCTGAAGCATCTTTTTGATTGCCTTCAAGACAGTTTGAACATTACCTTTGATTTCTTCAGTGTTAAAGGTTAGCTAATTTTCAAGTAAAGATTTTTATCTCTTTTTAATTTGGATTTTATTGGATTATTATCAGGTTATTTGTCCTGTAAACATGTACTTTTTGGGGGGGAAATTTTAGACATATTCTTTGTGCCCAAGTTCATAATCAAATTTTATAAATGGTTGGTGGGTAAATGAAAAAAAAAAACAACAACTCTCGCTGAAAGGTGTCAGGACCCCTGTATCACTATCAAATGTATATCATTGAATGTGGTTTTGATTCACTTCTAAAAGAAGCATTGACGTCTCCCACTATAACTGCCTTCGAATCAAGTTCTTGCACTTCTAAATGGTTTTTGCTTTATGTATTTAGCTGCCATATGTTTAGGACCTCTGGTTTATTGACTGTTATACCTCTTTTATAAAAGTATACCTTTTATGATATAGGAACATTTGTGACAACATGGATGGATCTTGAGAGTATAATGCTAAGCGAAATAAGTCAGACAGAAAAAGCAGAGAACCCTATGATTTCACTGATATGTGGTATATAAACCAAAAACAAGACAAACAAATGAGAAACAAAAACTCATAGACACAGACAATAGTTTAGTGGTTACCAGAGGGTAAGGAGGGTGGGGGGAGGGAGATGAGGGTAAGGGGGATCAAATATATGGTGATGGAAGGAGAACTGACTCTGGGTGGTGAACACACAATGGGATTTATAGATGATGTAATACAGAATTGTACACCTGAAATTATGTAATTTCATTAACAATTGTCACCCCAATAAATAAATTTAAAAAAGAAAAAAAATGTATTGGGAAAAAAAGACAGATTACATGGTTGAGGTCATATGTAGCATGTTCTCAATCACATGGGAAAGTGTACCTGGAAGAAAGACTGGAAGGAAATAAACAAAATCGTTCATAGAAATTGAAAAAAAAAAGTATACCTTTTATATTATGTAATGTCTCTGTCTTGTTGGGTCAGTTTCCATAACTAATGAAAATGCCATATTATTAAAAGTTATTGTTCTCCTAAGTAAGTTAGGCAACTCTGTTCCCATCATATAGTACTAGGCGTTTGGATTTATCTTTCTAAGACTGTATATATCAGTCCTGAGTCTATCAAGACAATCTATAAAATACTCCACATCACTTTTTGCCATTTAAAAAAACCCTATCTATCCCCAAAGTGTTTAATTTGGATGTTAATTATAACCAACTTATTTTCTCCATTATAAAAGGTAATGCATAATTTTCTATTGGGCCTAAGTTACAATCATTCTACCCAAGACCATCAGACTCACCAGTCCTACTATGTACCTTCCAGACGTTGGTGCAAGTCATGAACAAGAGAATATCAGTAAGACTGCATTAGTTTTCCATTGAGAAATACTATGCTTTCTAAAGAAGGGAAGATGTAGAGAAGTATTTTTAGATTACTATCTTCTGAGCTAGGCATTGAAGTGCTTTGGTGATTTATAAAAACAAACATTTTTTTCCCAATCCTAGACCCATTTTTTGACTACTTATATGGAGTGTGAAGGTCAGAATAAGGCCATGAGAGGAGGGAAGATGGTGCATGCGTTATTGAGTAGCTGTGCGTATGACAAACAAGTGCTGCAATTTTCAGGATGTATAAAATAACAAATATGTATAGTGCGTTAAATGAATGTATACAAAATTCATTTACAAAATGCTGTCAATTACATGTGCATTCATTGATTTATTCAACAAATACTTGTTGATGATCTACTGTGTGGAATCTACCTGATTCCAATCAGCTGCTGGTGATACGGAGGAGGAGAATGTCACGCACCTATTTATGTTCCTGCTATTTCTTTGGGTCCAAAAGGCTGTATAGTTAACTCAATGGCTTCAGATGTTGGAATTGATTCTAACAAGTTTTTGAGCTGCTTCAAAAACCAAAAGTTTTTCTCCTCCTCCTTCTTCCATCCCCTTTATTACTGTTTTTGGAAATTTGAAATAGAAGGAATGAAAAATAATCACTGTTACATAAATGCTCACTTTTTGGGATAACTCTACATCTGTATAGTGTGTCCTAGTGATTAAAACAACAACAATAACGACATCATTTTAGGCTTGACTTTTTAGAATGCTTACCATGCTGTGACCGTTGTGCAGTTACCTTAAAAAATAAAATGCTTCTCCTAATGTAGCTCATTTACTTACTAGCATAACTTGGCCATTCAAGATTCAGAATTGTTTGGAACCCATACATTAAGTCAAGCTATGCAGAAAAAAGTGAGTAAAATTCGAGTTGTTGGCAGGACATCCGTGAAACTGTGTTGGGTTTTAAGGGCTAGTTTGTCAGGTTACCATTGGCAGCTGCTGCTATGGATGAGGTGAGGGCAGCAGAGAGCCCACTGAAGTCCAGGGAAGGCAAGGTCTCCTCATCTTCAAGGATCGCAGTGCATGGTTGGAGGTGGAAGTGAGTTCGGAAGTAGAGTCAAGGTTTTGATTCTGTACCTAAGAGGAAGGGAGGAAAGCAAGAGAGAAATATGACAAAGATCAGAATGTAGAGGAAGCAAGAATTGAAGTAGGACTGATGTAAGTCAAGAGCTGGGTGGCGAAAGCAAAGGGAGCAGGAGAAAGAGGAAGACAAGCTTGGGTGGATAGAGAGGAGGTGCCAGAGGGAAGCCAGTCAACTTCACCACCATTCCCAACACAGTGGCCAGGTCCCTGCTCGGTCCTGCATGGTCTTCTAAGGTCAGTGGCTCTTAATGCACTGAGATACGGAAGGCGCCGGACATGTAGCTCTCTTGAGCTGAGTTTGTAATCTAAGTTCTTTTTTTATTAACAAATATTGAAAATGAGTTGAGAAAACTTGGGATGATTTGGTAGTGGTCAGAGTGTGGTGGTGCAGTTTTGCTAGGGTTCACCCTTCTGGTAACTCCAAAGAACTGAAGCCCTCAGCATCATTCTATCCAACTTCGGGACGATTTTTCACAACCATCCATGAAAAACAGTTCAATACTCCTGTTTACTTAACTGATCTACTCCACTTGAAACATCATGCTCTCCCTGTGTGGTCTTGCCATAATTATCTTCAGATGGTGCTAATTAAACAGAGCCAACACTGGGCACCATTCCCACCCCAGAGTTGGCCACCTGACATACTACATTTAGCACCCTTGTGGGAAGGCATTCTGGAGATTCCTTATCCGTAGCAGCTCTCCATCTTTCTTTACTACTCCTGTGAGCTGCTCACCAGACACACTGCTGTCCAATAAAGAATCGTTACCATGCCTTAGTGGATGGCTGCTTATCTCAAGACATATATATTCACCAAAATCCTAGCAGAAGCAAAGCCTTTTGGGTAGTCTCTTAGAGCTAACTATAAAAGAGTTTGAACCACGAAAGGCAATTTGGAAGTGGAGACAGAGTATGGAGAAAGAAAGGCAAAGGGAGAATACATGAAAGAGTTCTTGGAAAAGAAGGAGAATTTGAGTTGGGCTGGGGAACATTAGACTACAGCCATTGAGTTCCTTGAGAAAATGGATGGAAATTGGTTAGTGATGATACCAACAGCTGCATGCAGCTTAACTGCCACTTTGTTGATCAGAGTAATTAACCTCTTTCTATCTTTATCTCCCATTCTGTAAAATGGGAATTAAAGTGCTTGCTGATGATGTTTCCAAACGTGTTTTTTTTAAAGGTAAGCACAGAGAATATTACTGACAGTCCAAAGGTTCTCTGAGCGAGAGGGTGACAATGAATGAGTGCAAACACACAGAGCATTTTATCAATGAAGATCAGTGTGTCCAGTTTTTCTCTCTAGAGTAAACATACAGCCAGTAGTCCTGACTCAGTTTGCATTGTTCTGTCGCATTGTTTGTAAACCTTTTGAGTGATTACCCAATATCTGTGTTCCATTGTTTGAAATACTCTCAAAAGCTGAATGTAGAACTTCAGTCCCTGCTGGTTTTGTTCTTTTCCACTTGGCAAAGGTTGATTGATTTTATTTTTCTTTGGCCTGTGTTTCTTAGAGGCTTGAAATGAGCATGGCTTTTTTTGTTTACTTCTTTACCCACATTGTCAATAATACAATTTCTCTGGGAATGGGATGCGCAGTGTAATTTTTGCAGCAGAGTTTGCAGAGGGAGGAAGGCTTGATATGATTTTGGAGTACTGTATTGTTTTAGCTTTATTTTCTCAGATGATGGAACTGTTTCTTGGGAGTTCTTCTTTTTCACTAATGAAAATTCACACTTTCTCTTCAGTGGTGTGGTTAGACATGGCAAACCTGTAAAAAAAATAATGAAAAAAGATGAAAGGAAATATAATGAAAAACACAGGAAATGTGGAAATGGTAATATAAGGAGCTGGCTATGTCATGATCTGGTTTGATTATATGTGTACGTGACATACATGATTGGAGTTGAATGGAATAGATTTATACAAATGATGCAGAAAAATTAATCCAACCCAGGGGTTCTCAACTCTCATTGCACATTAGGATAGCCTGAAGATTAAAAAAAACAAAATGATGTTTGGGTCTCTCTCCACAAATCAGAACATGTGAAGGTGTGTTTTAGGCAGAGACATTTGTAAAGACTCCTCAGTTGATAGCCAGGATAGAGAACAACTGATAACCAATAGAAAAATGCTTCTTAGAACTGTCTCCAGGCAAAGAATCTTTGCCTAGAACCAGACTCTGGTCTGGGCCCAACACACATTTGTGGATATTTTCTAGCTTTCAATAGGCCTCCTCTTTTTGGCACTGCTCTCATGCTATCTGGCTCTTCCAGACTTTCAAAAGCAAACAAACTTTTCTTCAGTCAAGCTGGAGCATTTAAGATACTATGAAAATGCTGAATGAAATGGCATGCCTTTAAATTGTAGTCAAAATATATATTTTTTTCCCAAAGGTTCTGATTCAGATGTGGAAAGATTGTTGTTTGAGTGTGGATGACATGTCTGTTTTGTATCTCAAAGGCAATGCCTTCAGCCTTGGAGCCAGCTGTCTTTCCCCATGCAATTCAAAGGATGCCCCATCTCCCAAATGTGACCTGCTTCCTTCCTTTGACAAGGTCTAAAAGTCCCCTCTGAAAAAGAATTCACATTATCTTGCAAAGGTAATTTACAGACATACACATATAGACCTGATAATTTAGTTTATATCTGTTAGACTGTTGCATCTAAAGAAGAGAGAATGGGACTCAGAAAAAGTAAATGTATTCAGAATAGAGAGGGAGGTAATAGCCAGGAGCACAGAAAGAAAACCCAGGCAAAGCCAGATAATAGGGAGATTAGAGGCAGCCTGAGAAGACGGAGGGAAGGGACCCTGGGCGGCTGAATGGAAGTGATGCCAGCATCCAGTGGCACTAATCTGGAGTCAGTCTTCAAAGTTTTAAATACTCTCTATATACCAAAGACCCCCACATTTATATTTCCATCCAAGACCTGTCTATTGACCTTCAATTGCCAACTTGCCATATCCATTTGGCTGTCTAAATTCACATCTCACATTTAACATATCTAAAACTATACTCTGGAACCCTCTCTTCCCCCAAACCTGTACCTGCTGGGGTCTTGTCTTTGTAAGTGACAGCTCCATTCTAGGGTTCTGGAGGCCATCAGCCATGGAATCGTTCTGGCCCCCTCTCTTTCTCTCACTCCTTGGACAGCTAACTTGTTGGCTCTGCCTTTCAGATGCACTCAGAACATAACTGCTCGGCTCCACCTGCCACCACCACCTGGTGTCAGCACCATCGTTGCTTAGCCGGGTTGTTGCAGTGGCCTGCTATCTGGTCCCTGCATCTCCCATCTCCCCACCCGCACTCCAGTCTATACTAACCAGTTATAGTGAGCCTTTAGAAACATGTCACATCATGTCACTCCCAATCAAGAGCCACTGATGGTTTTTCATCGTACTCAGAGTAAAAGTCAATCCCCTTTGGATGGCCTGCAAAACCCTAAATAACTTGCAGCGCCTGTCATCTCTTGTCTCTCTTCTTCTACCCCTGTGGGCACCAATTCAGTCACTCTAGCTTCTTCCTGTTGCCTAGAAATGCTTGGGACAGTCCTGTCTTTGCACTTGGTACTATTCTGGGTTGCCATATGCCCAGAATGTTCTTTCCTCAGATAGCTACTTATCTCCTCACCATCTTCAGGTATTTGCTCAATGTCATCTTTTCAGGTTACTTGGCTGATTATTCTACTTAGAAGTTCAACCCTTGCCTTTAAACTCCTCGTACCCATTCCCCGCTTCATCTTTACCTTAGCACTTGTCACCATTTCACCTTCTCTCTGTATTTTATTTATTGGTTAGTACTTGCTTCCTCCCCTCACACTACTAGAATATAAGCTCCACGAGGTCAGGGATTTTTGTCTATTTCGTTTACTAGTATGTGCCCAACACCTAGAATTATACCTGGCACAATGTAGGTACTCAATAAATCATTGTTGGGTGAAAACAATGACCTGGTGTCTTAGATAATCTCTAAAATCCTGTCCAAGCCACTGGGTTTGCCTTGCTCCTTTGTGACCAAGTCTTGGCCTTCTGCCCTAATGGCCCAGAGGTGGAACTTTCCACATCAGGGAGAACTGAAGGTTCCATGGTCTATTGTGCAATCTTCTCACCTGGTCTGCCCACCCAGAGCTCTGCCAATTCTCTGGGACAGTGGCTTGTCACTTCCTTGTCCCTGCGCAGTCAGCCAGTTGGGGTCTTTGTTTGAACCCTTCCCTCACAGCACTCATGATCCATCTGCCCCTTCCTCTCTGGACTCATCTCTGGGCTGAGACCTCATGTGGGCTCACATGCTTTCTTTTCCCTTCCCTCCCTGGCCAGCTGCTCATCTCCTGGAATTTTGATACATTGGTTAACCCAGTCGTGCTTGAGCTTCCCTTTGAACAATTCGTATTTATACTTCAGGCTGGCTCTGCACAGAAGACCATATAAATAATGATTCTTTCTAAGGTTGCACTGGAGTGTAGTGTGGAGGTGAGGAAAATGCTTCAGGATGACTGGAACTGTTGTTCTGAAATGACTGATGAGGCCATGTGGCCTGATGGGCTCTAATCGGGCAGGGAGCAGCCGGAGACAGGGGAAGGTCCCATGCCCACCATTTCTCCTCTGGCTTCTCCTAACCTAACCCAACCCTCACCTCAGAGTCCTCAGACTTACACTGTTGATCTTGTGATATAGAAGCTTCTGGAAGCAGGACTGAGCGTGGAAACTGGAGGTTGTCCCTGGACTATTTCACAACACTTTTCTCCAGGAAAAGAAAAAAAAGCCTCATTCTCTTCATCCCCAATGTTATGTAACCTAACATTTTCCTTGCTGGTTGAAATAAATACCCTTTCTTTGCCTAAATAAATAGGGCACACACTCTCTGGGACAGGCTGCCTCCCCTGCTTGAACGCTTCCAAGGGACCCGGCTGCTTTTGTGGGTTTCGCGGTGGCCCACAGCTCACCTCTGGCCCTTCTGGGTGTGTGGATTCTGCCAAAACACCTTTTAAACGTCCCAACATGTCGCTAGCAAAGACCCACGTGTGGCAGTGGGGGTGACTCTGGGAGACGGAAAGGTCCTGGGGACCTCGCAGCCAGAAATCTGTTGCTCCTCCCACACGTCTCCGAAGTGCAGAAACACCGTGAAAGATGCTGACAAATGGAAAGGTTAAAAAAATCCCGAGTGAAAAACACTCACAGGCATATCAGCTGTCTGCTTCGTCTTTGGGGGCAAACCATTTACCTGATAACAGTGTTTGACCCTTCATCTCCTAGTATAGTTTTTTGATTTTCACATGGAGCATTTGATAATTTGTTCCATACCCAGGTAATTCTTTGCATAGCCTGTCGTTTGATTTGTTCACCCTTTTGTCTTCACTCTCCTTTGTTTTCCTATCTGAGAAAAATAAACAGCGCCCTTGAGTTGTCTAGCAGAGGCTGACCCCATTCCCTGCTCACAGGCTGACTTTCCCATCTTTTATTTCCCCGAAGAGGAAGCTCGAGTGGTGTGGAGGGAAGGACAGAATTGGCTGTCCTTGAGGCCAGGTCCATGTGCTACTTATTCTGAACTGCTTCCCATCCAACATGGTAATGGCTACAATTTTGAAAATCAGGATCTTTCTGGAGCTTTACAAGCGAAATGTTCAAAACCCAGAAATGACTATCCCAATTGATTTTCGAAGAAAGGTGCAAATTGAAAAAGTTTACTAATTTGCTAAAAGGTGCTCCTTTTGAAAAAGGCAAGTAAGCATATAGGCAATGTTAAAAATTGCTAAAAATGCTAAAAATAAAAAAAGGGGACTATAATGGCATATTGAACATTACATTTACAATGATAATCCAATTCCTTTAGTATTCTGATCTTGGTTAAGCTTCTTAAAGGTTCAGCTGAAATTTCTAGAGACTGGTCTCAGAAAAAAGCACTTGTCTACGTACCCAACAGGTTAGATATGATTTCAGGGGATTCTAAATCTGCCAGAACCAGTCATGTGAAAGTTTGTTTTGCAGGGTGGAGTAAACAAGCCAGTGAAGCCTAGAAAGATTTTATGAAACAGAAATATAGATATATAGTATCAACCAAAATTTAGTTGTGAGAAAAATGATGGTAAACACATTCACTGACCAAGCAATGGCACAAAATTATACTCATATTACTATCCATGCTAAGCACATTTTACACTTCTGGTAACTTAGTGACGCAAATGCTTGCTTTTTACTGGCTATTATCCTTTTATTTTACTTCATGCCAACACTGTGCCCTTTAAATATGCTGTGTCTTGTCTGTGAAGTAATCATCTAGTTTTGTTCCTTGTTTCCTATGTTCTAGTTTTTGCTTCTTGTCCCTATTTCAAGGACCTTGGAGGTGTTGGAGCTTGGGGAAAACTAGTTTCCAGTACAGATTTTGACAATGTAGAAGAAGCTTTCCAAACCCAGACAGGGATGTATTTGAAGACTGAGGCTACTCAGTGCCCCTGTAGACGGACAAGCTGTACTATCTCTGTTGCTTGGAGAGCAAGGTGAATGAACAGCAAGATGAATGTAGGTCTCCTTGGCCACTGGGGATGACAGAAGGGTGCGGATTAGAGATGGACACGACTTTCTGTCCCTTCTGTTCAAACTGAGATTCATTTGAATGAAAACTATGTCTGTGTCCAGGCATTGTGTGAATACTGCCATAGATCGAGATGGAGGAAAACACAATCCCAGGTAACCTGCAATCAACTGGTGGTAGGAGGTGTGGGCGATGCCCGAGTGACTCAGCACCAGGCTGGATTTGCCATTTGCCTAAGAGTGTCATCAAGTGTTCCGTAAAAGTGTGTTTCAGTTCCCATGCCTCACTTATCAGATTGTCGTACAGTGCATCTGTTGAAGTGTCTGTCTCAGGATCCTAGACACAATATCCTCAAGGTCATATCTAGTCATCCTTGCCTGGCACAGAAGAAACACTTCATGAGTATTTGTTGCTGGAGGGGAGAGGTGCAAGCAGTGTGCTGTGGGGATTGCAAGGTGGATGAGAACAGGTCAATGATGAGCCATCAGGAAGGGCTCCACGGAGAACACGTTCTTTGCGATGAGCCTTGAAGAAGTGGCAGGATCATCACTGACTGAGATGAGGAAGGGGCTGAGATCTAAGCCTAGGGTATTGGAAGAGGGAAAGAGGCGGCTTGATCAGAGCTCGAGGCTGGAGAAGTGGGCTGGGATCAGGTTATGTGGGAGATGGAGTGGTTTGTAATTAATTTGCCCTTTTAGCTACATGACAGTTATTAGTCAGGAAAGTAATCTGGTGAAGATGTGTTTGATGGATTGGAAATAGAGGCTAGAGGCAGTCAGTCCGGTCAGGTCATTATTGCAACAGCCTAGCTGAGAGCTGAGGAAGGCTCGAGAAGTGATACGGAGAAGGAAATAGAAGGGATGGAGGCTGGTGATATTTTGGGGGCAGAGTCTGAAGTTCCTCTGATCCATAGTTCCCTAGAACATACCAGCCCAGGAAAAAAATAGGATAAAAATAGCAATAACAAGGGAGGGGGGTGGTAGATGAGGGTAAAAGGGAACAAATATATGATGATGGAAGGAGAACTGACTCTGGGTGGTGAACACACAATGTGATATGTAGATGACGTATTACAGAATTGTACATCTGAAATCTATGTAACTTTGCTAACAATGATCATCCCAATAAACTTTAGTTAAAAAAAAGCAATAACAAAATAATATTTGTCTCACCCTGCTCTCCGTCAACTGTTTTACAATCTGCAGTTCTTTCAATTTTTCCTTCCGGTGGTGCCAGGTGAATAAGCAGACGCTGCAGAAATTGTCACAGGTGATGAGCATCACTGCAGGGCCTGCTGAAGCCACCAATGTCATCCAAGGCTGTTGCTACTGGTGTCAATCAGAGGCGCCAACACAGGCAGGCTAAGGTGGCCATATCATCAAGTGGGGAGTACGCTTCACTCCTACTTATTATCTGGTTTAGGAGTCAAAGCTTCCCTTTGTTTTTTTTTTTTTTTTTTTTTTTTATTAATTAATTTATTTATTAGTTTCAGGTGTTCCCTTTGTTTTTAGTGTCTTACAGAGATTTTTTTTCTTCTCTGCCTTTTATAACAACTTCTCCTTTAATTATGATTCAAGTGTTTGTGCAAGGTGGGCAGTTGAAGGACTCAGGATAAATTCCGTGGTGTATTTAAAAATCATTTTTCTCTGCCACTGGCTCCTTGGCCTTGGATGAGATTTGTAAAGTTTTCCCCTTAGAAGTACACCTTAGTCATCCATGAAAATAAACTACTGGAAGGGCCACCCCTCTTTGAATTCTAGTTGAGACCCTGCTTCCCACCGAGAAGTATGTGCATTTGGGTATCTGCAGAGCAAGACTGATGGGGTAGGAGTGGTGGGGAGCGACAGGGATTTGGGGGGGACAGAGGGGCAGGGTCTCAGGGGAGTAGAAAGGGACAGAGAGCTATGTTCTTTGCTCAGCAGAGTAAATAGCTTTTTCATTTTAGATCATTGTGCTCTTCACATGTTATTTCCTTTGTCACCTCTATAAATATGAAAGCCCATTTATTTTCCTAACAATTTTTTCAATAACTGTATCCTCACATGGATGTTCATGACTTGATAGATATCTTTTTCTATACACAGAAGAGGGATACAATTTATGAAGGCAGATTTTAAAGGCCTTTCTGTAAATGAAGTGTAAGGTTTAACTGAATTTATTGATCTTTTTGCAAAAGAATTTTCTGCCTGACCTTGTTATATCAAAGGAGATAGTCCTTTTTCTTTTTTCTTTCTCTCTTTCTTTCTTTCTTTCTTTCTTTCTTTCTTTCTTTCTTTCTTTCTTTCTTTCTTTCTTTCTTTCTTTCTTTCTTTCTTTCTTTCCTTCTTTCTCTCTCTCTCTCTCTCTCTCTCTCTCTCTCTCTGTCAGAAAGACTACTTTTATCCCTATAAGCTTCAACCAGACAGCTTCAACATTACGTAAATGACAGTCCAGTCATCAGGTATTGGTCATATTAAGGCTATTTTCAAATACCTTGGTCTTGTACACTTAAAACAGAACTGCTGGATTTTGTGCTTTTTGCTACAAAAACTAACACCTGCGATCTGGGATGAGTGTTTTATTTATACTCTTTTGATGGCAAGGACCAGAGACTCCCTTAAATACCTAGTAATAAAGGTTCTGGAAGAATCTGTGTGACGTCCACAACCCTGCCAGTGACCAGTGCAGCTGTATCCAGACCATGCCACGTGCTCATGGACCCAGGGCCCCATATTTGTTCATCTTGGCTCGTTGGGTTTCTCTGCCCCTGCGTAACTTCAGTTGCTAAGGGCATTTGCTTACTATGGCCTGCACTCTACCCCAAGACTTCCTTCCTCCCTGTGTGTTTCACTAGCTCAGTCTAGGTTTCCAAAATTCATACTCCTGTGAATCTGAATGTGATTGGTCAAATTCATCTTTTCCCATTAGGTTATGTCCTTGGTCCCTGGCCTATCTTGGTCAGATGTTTGTCTCTGGCCCAATTAGCTGTTATCTGAGGGGGGCTGAGGGGCACATGGATGTGACTTGGTTGTCTAGGCAACAGGAGCCTAGGGCAGGGCAATTCCTCTTAGAAAGATGAGTGAGTGTGTGCTTAGGTACTGACTGATACCTCAAGGCAAGCAGAGTTTCAGTTTTGATTGCTCATCATGAGAAAAACTAGAAGCCAGAGCTGCTTTTATAATGTGATGGAATCTGGATAGTGTTTAGCGCAGTTCTCAGTTTCCATTTCCAATGTTCCACATCTCTGCTAATAAGGACAAATGAAGAATTTGTGCCATTAACTATGTAATTGAGTCCCAAACCCTTCTATTATCTGGGTGTCAGACAAAAACACACACTCTAAATCAAAAACCTGATTTTTATTTTAACCCGAATCACCCAGATCACAGCAAGATTTTGCCTGAGTGACAGAGAGAGAGATTGCACCGATTTTCTGCTTTACTTTGTTTGTGGAGACCAGGCTTTTATTTTATTTATTTATTTATTTTTTAATTAAATTTATTGGGGTGACAATTGTTAGTAAATTTACATAGATTTCAGCTGTACAATTCTGTATTACATCATCTATAAATCCCATTGTGTGTTCACAACCCAGAGTCAGTTCTCCTTCCATCACCATATATTTGATCCCCTTCCCCTCATCACCCACCCCCCACCCCCTTACCCTCTGGTAACCACTAAATTATTGTCTGTGTCTATGAGTTTTTGTTTCTCATTTGTTTGTCTTGTTCTTTTTGGTTTATATACCACATATCAGTGAAATCATAGGGTTCTCTGCTTTTTCTGTCTGACTTATTTTGCTTAGCATTATACTCTCAAGATCCATCCATGTTGTCACAAATGCTCCTATATCATCTTTCCTTAACGCCGAATAGTATTCCATTGTGTATATGTACCACAACTTCTTTATCCATTCATCTATCGAAGGACATTTTGGTTGTTTCCATGTCTTGGCCACCGTAAACAAAGCTGCAATGAACATTGGAGTACACATGTCTCTATAGAGAAATGCTTTCAGATTTTTTGGGTAGATACCCAGGAGAGCGATTGCTGGGTCATATGGTAATTCTATTCGTAATTTCTTGAGGAACCTCCACACTGCCTTCCATAGCGGCTGCACCAGTCTGCATTTCCACCAACAGTGGATGAGGGTTCCTTTTTCTCCACAGCCTCTCCAACACTTGTTACTATTTGTCTTGTTGATGATAGCCATTCTGACTGGGGTGAGGTGATATCTCATTGTGGTTTTCATTTGCATTTCTCTGATGATTAGTGATGTTGAGCATTTTTTCATATGTCTATTTGCCATTTGTATATCCTCTTTGGAGAAATGTCTCTTCAGGTCCTCTGTCCATTTTTCAATTGGGTTGTTTGTTTTTTTGTTGTTGAGTTTCATGAGTTCCTTGTATATTTTGGATATTAGCCCCTTATCAGAGGCACTGTTTGCAAAAATCTTCTCCCATTCAGTTGGTTGCCTCATTATTTTGTCAATAGTTTCTTTTGCTGTGCAGAAGCTTTTCAGTTTCATATAATCCCATTCATTTATTTTAGTTTTTACTTCCATTGCCTTTGGAGTCAAATTCATAAAATGCTTTTTGAACCCAAGGTCCATAAGTTTAGTACCTATGTTTTCTTCAATGCAGTTTATTGTGTCAGGTCTTATGCTTAAGTCTTTGATCCATTTTGAATTAATTTTGGAGACCAGGCTTTTATTAGTTACTTCTGGAATGAGAGGACATATTAAAAAAGGTTGGAACCTGGAAATATTTCTAGCATAGTATTGCATTGCTTTACTTAAATTGGTCTTTTCTTATTTGTTTTCCATTATTCAGTTTATTTATAATGATGAATGCAATGTAATTAGAAGCTTTACCTCAGAGGAGATTTTGTTTTCTATAAGAATGCACAGAATATTTTAAAACAATGTTAGCCCAAGGAGACACTTTAATTTTTAATGATTTCATTAGAATGATAAGATGATTCATAAACACTTTTTGGTATCAATCTGTAGGAACGGTTATTACCCATTCACTGATAACCTTTCCAGTTTTTCTTCCCAGGAAGACATATAAAACATGTGTGTCCTCATAGTATGTTCTCATTTAGTGGTTCTGATTCTGCAGTACAATGTTAAAATATTGAGTGCTTGAGTTGACCACCTGAGTCCAGTTCAATTCAGCTGTGAAATGTAGGTACAGGTACTTAATCTTGGTATCCCATGGTTTCCTCATTTGTAAAATGGATTTACAATAGTACTTACTTCATTGGGTTAGAATAATATCTGACTTCTAGTGTGTGCCCAGAAGACATTTGCTATTATTTCTTTTCTCTCCCACTTCGGAAAGCACATGTTGGAATGCAAATGAATGTCACTAATAGTCTTTTAAGGATAATTAATTCAATTTATACTTTATATAAATTTTATATTATACAGTTATATTTCTAGTGAAAAAAAAATCTATAACCTTCAGTCCAGAATCTACCGGATGTCCTATTTTGAGAACTGTTGCTCTAAGTAATTTTCTCCTCTGTATCGATGTGTACAACTGATTTTAACAGGTAGCTAAGTGCTGTTTGAAAAGTGCAGTTCATCCATTCTGGCAAAAAAAAAAAAAAAATTGAAGGATTTAATTAATTTAGAAAAAAATATTTTGCTTTCAAAATATTTAAACTGTTCAAAACATTTTATTGAAGAATTTACCTTTTGTCAGAAATCATAATAAAAATAATATGTAATAAGACCACCATAAGATATTAGTATACGTGATTGTTTTTTTTTAATTAAAGTTTATTGGGGTGACAATTGTTAGTAAAGTTACATAGATTTCAGGTGTACAAGTCTGTATTACATCCTCTATAAATCCCATTGTGTGTTCACCACCCAGAGAGTGATTGTTCTTTTAGTAAGTGAATCTTGTTGTAAGTTCATGTTTCTTAATTTAAAATTAAATACTTTATCTATTAGCTAAAATGTGTCCTGCTCTACGTATCCTGTGGAAATTAATCTCAGACAAATTCATATATTCAACTTATTTTAGGGGTAAACTCACTAATACAGAGAAGACTGAAGACAGTTAAGATATTTTTATTTCAAAATGTTTAAAGCGTTGATTCTGAGATTTTTGATTTTTTTTTTCTAAGCCGATTTTGAGATTCACCTCTTGCCCTACACATATAAACCTGAGCTTGGAGATTCTAGGACCCAGCAGCCGGAGAAACGTCCCCCTTTACCTTCTCCTCTACCATTCTCACCTCCAGAAAACTAGCCTTTCCTATGATTTGTAGAGTAGAAAAAATCTAATATATTAAAAAAAAATCCTTTTCAACACATACTATATAAACCACTGCAGACTTTATAAGGTATTAACATTTCAATATTATTTTAAGAAATTTCAATTTTACTTTTTAGCCCATTTTCTACTTCTGAATGTTTATCTCAGGGTAAACAAAACAAAACAAAACACCCACAAAGTCTTAAATGGCTGCAGGAAATGCCAGACAGTTTATGGAAATACCGTCTGATAGAAGGAATGGCTTAAGCGTCAGAGAGAAGCTAAGCCTCTGCAGGTTACTGAAGTCAAGAACCTAATTAATCAGTGACGAGAAATACAGGTTGAGTCAATGGCTGAACGAGAATGTTACGAAAATGCTCACAGAAGACACGTCCTCCCTCCTGCTCTTAGCTGTGACTAATTTTGGATTAACAAAATTTATGTGCTGAGTGAGTGCTTTATTTATTTTTTCCTACTTGACATGCCCGTCTAGACTTCAAGCTTTATTAGTAGTAAAGAGAAAATCAGATGGATTACGGAAAAATAGTTCAGGCAGATTAAATAGACTCCTTACCCCTTGTTAAACATCTGCCTTGATCGAAGTGCTCAGAAAGTTAGAATCGGGCCTGGTGTGGAGAAAGGAAGGCCACCCCCTCCTCTACTTTGTACAGGAGATTTTCCACTCCTAGTCAAATGGTGGTGCTAGTTCTTTAGTTTTGAGTTACTGCATTTCCTAATTTCATGGTCATAACAGCCTCCTGTCTCCTGCCTCAGAGCCGATTGCACCAAAACTGAAAATGCAGGCTCCATGCTCAGAAGCTTCTTAATGGGCTCGAAAGGTTACTGTCCTTTCTCTTGCTCATTCTATAGCATAAGAAGACAGTCTTTGAGTGACATTCTTCTCTTCAAGTAGGTACTCCTGTTTCTTCTCTTTCAATTTATTTATTTTTCCTTTTTGCTATCTGTGCTACTATTTACAAGCATGAGGTAACTTTAGAGTTTCCCTCTCATGTGAAAGGATGTTCCTTTTTCTCTTAATGCTCCAGGGATATTTTGCAAAGTTGCTGACAAGTATGGCTACGACATTAAAATGTTAAGTCTAAACTTGGTACAGTGGAAATTCACTTTTAGAATAACAGTCAGCTGATTCAGAGGGCAACATGACTATCCTTAGCATAGCACTGACAGGCTGTCTGCCCGCCCCAGATAATGTGTATTTATTGGATCCAGCTCTAGCTGTGAGAAACGGCATTGTTGAAATGTGTCGGAATTTGAAAGTTATTAATTGGACTGATGGCGGGCTAGCCTGAACACACTACCTGTTTTCTTAATCTTTGGTGCCATAATTTATGTGAGTTGGAACTAAGCCATATGAATAAGCTCTTATTTGTTTCCTGAAAGCAGTCAAGTTTTCTGAAAAGCTACGCAATCTAGCAATACAAAAGTGAGACACCCTGTTTTTCAATTGCCCTGTGATTTTAGGCAAGTTCTTTGCAGTCCTGCTGCCTCCGTGTGCCCCTCTGTGAAAAAACGATTGGTCGCTTTTTGCAGCAGGATCATATAGAGCAGTGTGATCCTTGAGAATGATGTGGCAGTCACAAAAGGCAGGGCAGGATACTTTCATTTTGGTTAGAGGGATGCCACATGCTTCAGGAAATGTGTGTTAAGTTGTTAAGTTTCATGCTTTGTCAAGAGGGTAACCATTTTTTGTTCTCTCAGACATGCCCATAAAGCCAACGGGTTGGGCTTCATCAAGATGTTGGGGTCATGGCGCTGATTCCTGTTTAAAGGTCCCAGGTTTCTATTGGATTTATAGACCAGATCTAATAAGCTTGCATATCAACTCCCAGCATGAGGTTGCTGGGAAAATCATCGCGTTTTGAATGTGTGTATATCTATATCCATATAGATATACGTATACATACATATGTGTATATCTATATTATATTAGCATATAATATATGTTGTTGAGAGTGAACTTATGCATATGAAGTAGAAATATTTGAATTTTATCTTAAAACCCAGAGAGCCGAAAAAAAGAAAAGAAAAGAAATTGGATGGGAACTTCTGAGACCTAGGGTTCAGAGCCAATTTCTACTCTATAAAATTCTTTCCTATTTCTTAAATGCAAATGTTTGTTGCGATTTTGTTAATGTCCTCTGAAGACTGCCCACCAGGCAGTGGGAATAATATTCCAGAGGTTAGACACAATACTATAGTGGTTGTTAAATTGTCGAAGAAATTATGAACAAAAGCAATGTAAATATCAGAGATGTGATATGTAGAAAAGAAAAGCAAAATGTTAGATATGAATGTAAAGGTCGTATTTACTAGCAGGATATTTTTCTAGCCCCTTGGAGATATTTGTTTTGTTTCATTGCTTGTGACAGTCAAGGAAAGGGATAAACTCATGTGTCTTAAACTTGCAGCAAGAACAAAGCTAAACAGTTAATTGAAACAGTCTTTCAATTAACTCTGTATCTTTCATTCAGTTTGGGATTTAGAGCTAGGAACCCTCTACCTTCCTCCCAATACTCACTCTAAACCTCTATTAAATAGAAATGTTCACACTGGGTGCTTGCTGAACACGTTTATATTATTATCTGTGGATTCTCTGAGTATTTGTCCATATTCATTTAGCCCCATCGGTCAAAGCAACTTCTGAGTCTCAGGGCCCAGGGGTTGGAATTCAGTTTGCTTTGAACAGAGAACAGTTCTGCTTCACAGTTACAGACTGGCTACAAAGAAAACTGACAAGAATGACAGTGACCCAGCTTTGAGTACAATACTCATGGCACAAATTTCATCTGTGTTGGTAGAGATGTGGTCCTGCTCCTTCACCTCTATCAGGGCTTGCGCTATCTTCTCACTCCTACACATATTTTGCTAGAAAGCTTACACTTCTGTTCAACTTTTCCATAGCAGTCATTCTTTGGTGAGGACTCAGACATTAAGTAGCTTAATTCAAATCCCCAGAAGACGGCTAGGTAAAAGCTCCCACCACCTTCTAACTGTGCAGTTTCAACTCTGGCTTCAAATGCTTCATCTGCAAAGCAGGCAATTATGAATAGCTGCCGGTTATAATTGTGTGGAATAAATAAGATTAAACCATTCATTAAACTACTTGCAGTCTTCAAGTGTTAGGAACTCAATATGACAAAGTCATTTTTCGTCCAATTACAGCACCGTGCCTGGTAATAGATGATGGCTGAATAAATGACCAGAACTATGGCCAGCACAATAGCTGCTAGGAGTTTATGTGTATCTGACCATAACTGGGAACTTGACCTGAATTAGAAAAGGCAATAAATCCATCCAGCTGAGCATGCTGACACATTGCTGCTTATGTAAATGAGCAAAAAAGTGTTGCAAGTGAAGTGTTGGAAAAGAAAGTGCCGAAATCTCCAACATCCTTCCCTCCATGATTCATCTCCTCTGTGACTATAAGGGTAGTGATAGTCCTTTGTGATAAGAACAGTAGCAAAGAAAATGGCAGATTCTTGCTGTGACCAGTATGTCAAAAACTTGTTACAAATGCTTCACGTTTGTTTGTTTGCTTGTTTTACATCAAAAGAAGCGTTTTGTTTGGTTGTTGGGCGAGGTGTGAATTTATGCACGTCCAAGTATAGGGTTGTATGCTGACTTATAATTCAACATGAAGCTAAAGACCTCTCTCCCTCACCCACTCTGTAATGAATATTTAGTGCTCATGAGGTGGTAGTAATAAAATTATATTAGCACCTAACATTCAGGGAGCTCTGACTTAGTGCAACAGACATTTTTTATAGACATTATCACATTAAATCCTTACAGTAATCTCAAGTGGTAAACAATATAATCATTCTAGTTTTACAAGTGAGGAAACTAAGACTTTGAAACATTAGACCACTTGGTTCAATGTTAGACCACTTTCTAAGTGGCAGTCCTAAGACTTGAGAATAAGCTTAGCAATTTCCAAAGCTCGTGCCTTCAGCTGTTGATACAATACTAACTTCTAAAGTTTTTGATCAAAAAGATCTTTGCTTTAGAGAAGCAAGCTGAGCACATAGGGCCAATAAGAGATAATATTATAACCTCTCTAAACCTCAGTATCTTCATTTGTAAAAGGGGAATAATGATATCTGACTTACAGAAGGTTAATGGCTACTGATGAAGACGAAATTAAGTAATGTATGTAAGAGAGCTTTGTAAAAAGTTCAGTTTTAGAAAATACAAATTTTAATATGGAAGGTATAAATTATTACTTAGTTACATGTAAAATCTTGTCACAGTAAATGAGAGTAGCCCTGGTGTGGTGCTATGAAATGGCTATGAGAGGTGGGTTGTTTTATGTTTTAGAGGACTGAGAGTACGTGCAGTGGTGGAAGTATGGATGGAAGTTGAGGCCTGTCAGGCGTGTGGCTGAGCTGGAATGTGAGTGTGGCAGACCGGATGGGCTGGGTTTTCCTGGATGACGGGAGATGGAGAGTTGCCCTGTCACCACTCTGAGTAATCCTCTCCCTGGGTCTCCCTGCCATCTTCAGGAGGCTCTTTGACTTCTTTGAGAAGACAAGTGGCTAGGAGCTGCCCTAGCCTTTCGGTTATAAAAAGAAACCCACCACAGGATTCATTCTGGCTGCCCACCTGGAACTTCATTTTCCTAATCCCAGCCTTCAGGAGCTTAATCCGCCTTCACTCTCCTGTTTGAATCGCCAACTCTGGAGTCTTTGTGATTTCCTTCTAAGAATGGCTACAAATGGGACACAGTCTTCCAGTAGCTCACTGATAGCTCCCCTTTTTTGCAACCTTGAAGACAACACGCAGGCATTGGGTTGGTGGGCACTGCCAGTCACAAAGGGAAAGAGACAGGCCACAACAAAAGAACAATCCTGAGGAAGTTGAAAAAGTGTTAAGATTTGCTTAGCCTGTGTAACCATGCTTCCTGTTCTAGGTTCCTGCCTTTTGGTGGAGTAGTCGGTTGCCACTGGGTTTTTGGTAGTTTTTCCCCTTCTGTTCCCATCTAACTGTTCTCTTATGAAACGGCCAGCTGAGCTCTCCAAACATAGGTCTCTTCCCCTAGGTTGGTTCTGAAGACATTCTCAAAGCCCTTTTGCATAAGGATACTATGCAAGTCTGTGGCCCTTCCTCCCTCTGCTATTCATAGAAATGGTCTCATTGAGGTACTGCCTTTCTGAAGTTCCATACACTAAGAAACCCACAAGAAATTTTGAGTTCATCTCATAGAAAACATTTATCCTTTGTACTCTCATTTTTATTTACTATGGCCAATCATTTGTCAGGGTTAATTTTCTTAAAACCAACTTCAGAAAGGTATTTAATAAAGACCATCACACCATAGATAATAATCCATTTTAGTATAGTTCACTTTAAAACTATGTGACAAAGAAATGAATTTATTTTTTACATGGAATTTTGAAAATCTTACTTGCATTGGGTTTTACTAAAGGATGTTTAGAGATTAGGGTTACTCAGAATCCAGTATAGTTCAACTTGACACACACTGTTCAGTTCTTTTCCTGATTTTATTTAAGGAATGAGTAATATTACAAGGGCCCTGCTGTGGTTTATTAAGGTCTGTCCCAGAGTCTCTGCTGCCTGCCGGACTGAAAGGGCCTTAAGCGCAGAGATGGGGTTTGTTCAGGCCTGTACTCCAGTAACTTGGGAGGTGGTGGAATGGTACACTGGGTATTTGGGACGTAATTGTGATGGTTGATAGAGCCTGACTTGTTCCTTGATCCCAAGATGTTCACTATCAGTTATGGTCAGTAAGGCACATAATATGACCTATGATTATTACATGGTGACGATAATATGTGCTATAGACCCTAATATCACATAATGTGAAGTGATGATAGAGCAGGATGTGATGAGTCCTGTGAGAGTGATAAGTATCATGGTGTCAAAGCATAAAGAGGGGAAATTGGTTCTGATTAAGGGGGAATGTTGGAGGGGTTGGGGTAGAGAGGGGTTGACAGAGATGATGGAGATGGTTAGGGATGGTTTCACATAGGAAGTGATATTTGCCCATGACCTTAATGATGGGTAATGTTTACACAGGAAGATATAAGGAAAGGGAAGAGCATAAGCAAAGGCATGGGGAGAAGGTTTTGGGGAATCATTAGCCAGACTGACAGGAGCATAGGTAAGAAGAGGAGGTATAAGGTGGTATGAGATAATTCAAGAACGGAGACTTAAATGTTATATTTTTCGACTTGCTAGTGTAAGCATTAAAGATTTTGGAGAAGGGTTGGAATAAAATAAAAACTTAACCTTAGGAAAATGCTGTTCAGATGAAGAGTGAGTACATCAATTTGGAGGTGGTTGGAATAGTTCAAGTGAGTTGTAATACAATTTAATAAATCATTTAGGACTTGCTTTTCTTAATCATGATTATTTAGGGTTGTAAAGAAAATTTTGTTTAAAAATAATTAGTGGAGAAAGAAGTAGGTTGGGAGTCAACATGATATTACTTTGCCACTGATGTGCTGAGTAAACTTAATAAACAACTTATATGCTCAGTACGCTGTTTTCCCATCTGTAAAGTGGGCATTATAACTACCAAAACTCCCATCAAAGATTCTGCTAGTGGTACAATGAAGACTAACTGATATGAGAAGTAACACGCTTCATCTACATGTAAAATGCTATTTACTTGGAAATTTTTGTAGTAAAATTATTTTATTTGGACAAGACATAGATTCAGAAGAAAATAGTACATATTGCTATTAGACTAAAATAATTCATTTATATTTATTAAATAGATACTTTATTTGGATACTGAACAAGTTTTTTTTTAAAAAAATTATAGTGGTAAGAACACTTAACATGAGATCTATCCTCTTAACAAGTTTTAAGTGTATAATACATTGTCGTTGACTATATGTACAATGTTCTACAGTAGACCTCTAGATAAGAAGAACTTATTCATCTTACTTAGTTGAAACTTTTTCTCTATTGATTGATAACTCCCATTTTTTTCACCTTCCCAGACTCTGGTAACCACCAGGCCAGTCTTTGGTTTGATTAATTTGATTATTTTTGATACCTCGTTTAAGTGGAATCATGCAGCACTTGTGTTTCTGTGACTGGCTTATTTCATTTAGCATAATGTCCTCCATGGTCCATCCATGTTGTACATATTGCAGAATTGGCTTCTTTTTAAGGCTCAAGACTATTCCACTGTATGTATAGGCCACATTTTCTTTATCGGTTCATCTCTTGATGAACACAGGTTGTTTTCACATAAAACAAACTATTTTGAATAGTGCTGCAATAAACATGGGAGTGCTAATATCTCTTCCAGATCTTGATTTCAATTCTTTTGGATGTATGCCCAGAAGTGAGATAGCTGCATCATCTGGTAGTTCTCTTTTTAATTTTCTGAAGAACCTTGATACTCTTTTCCATATCAGCTGCACCATTTCGCATTCCCGTGAAGAATGTGCAAGGGTTCCAGTTTCTCCACACCCTCACTGACACTTGTCTTTTGTGTTTTTGATAATAGCCATCCAGACGAGTGTGGGTGATAGCTCATTGTAGTCTTATTTTGCATTTCTCTGATGATTAGTTATGATGAGAATTTTTTCATATACCCGTTGGTTCTTTGTACGTCTTCTTTGAAGAAATGTCTATTCAAGTCCTTAGAGCATGTTTAAATTGCATTGTCAGTCTTTCTGTTATTGAGTTCTGTGAATTTCTTATGTATTTTGGAGATAAACCCCTTATCAGATATAGGCTTTACAAGTATTTTCTGCTATTCTGTAGGTTGTCTTTTCACTCTGCTAATTATTTCCTTTGCTGTGCAGACTGTTTTTAGTTCCATGTAGTCCCACTTGCTTATTTTGTTTTAGTTGCCTGTGCTTTTGCTGTCGTATCCTTGAAATTATTGCCAAGCCCAAAGTCATGAAGCTTTTCCTCTAGGAGTTTTACAGTTTCAGGCCTTACACTTAAGTCTTTCATCCATTTAGCACTTATTTTTGTGTATTGTGTAAGATAGATTATGTCTAACACCATTCTTTTATATGTGGCTATCCAGGTTTTCCAACATTATTGGTGGAAAAGACCATACGTTACACATTATGTTTTCTTGGGACGTTTGTTGAAGATCAAATGACTATATATGTGTGGATTTATTTAGGACTCTATGTTCTATTGCCGCCCTGCATATCAGTACTATACTGTTTTGATTACTGTAGCTTCATGATATATTTGGAAATCAGGAAGTGTTACGCCTGTGGCTTTGCTCAAACAAATCTGAAGCCCCATTTCCTTCACCAACTGAATGAAGGCTTTGGACTCAGGGGCTCTATGGTCCCTTTGGCCATACCATTATATGATTCTATAGGTCTTGCTTTTAGCAATCTCCAGTGAGAAGAAGAGTGAGTTGAGATACTGATAAAAGCACAATCAAACCCATAGGTATCTATGCTGGGAATAAAAGACAGACATGGCATCATTCTATTGATTTATGACGCTAGTTGGCAAAAGAAGACACTGATATCTCTTGCAGCTGCCTAAAGTGCTTTATGCTTATGGGAATGGGGGCATTGAATCCAGTGACTTGAAGATAGAGGGAAGAAGTCAAATTGTGCTTTCTCTTTTCCTAATTTTTTCCTTCTCTTCTAAGGAGAAATAAAAGGTTGCCAATTTCAAAAACAAAAGAAAGAAAAGAATAAGCAAAGACTTATTGGGGGTGGGGTTTGGGGGAAAGGCCAAGCACACTAAGAAATTTAATTTCAGTTACAATAAATCTCAAATTATGATGCTATACTCCTGAGAATGTTTCATGGTGGACAATGCCTGGACTCTGTATTTTAAACACAGAAGTACACAGAGAGGGTGACATCATAGTAGTCAGCATGAGGAACATTGCACAAGTTGGTTTGCTGGTCTATTCCTCTAGGTCGTCTAGGCTTCACAAATCAAGGTACTTCAAATCTATTTTGTGAAGGAAAAGTTTCATAGAAGAGTGTTTTCTAGGAAAGGAAAAAGTAGAAAGCAAATGTCTCCTGCTTACTATGGCATTCGCGTTGCATAAGCAATATTAATGTAGCTGAGTAACAATCATTCAGAGCAGTTCACAGATTATACATATTTAGACGATGCATGGCCCTTGCTTTACTTCCTTCTCACCATCTGGATTCTATCCATTTTATTCCTCCCTCTGCACTTGGAATACAAGCAAAATTTACATGTGCCAATTTTCTACTTGTTAGCAGCCACGGTAATATGTTCAGTAGGGAAAGGGATTTATACTGTTAAACAGAAAGAGGTTTTGGATTGTTTGAGGCTTTAATTTGTTGATGCAATTCCTAGAATCCACTACCACCGATATTTGAGAATTGAGTACATTAGACAAGTTTGTAGATTTACAAAAGTGTAGCTAACAGAGGCGGCACTTGATTTTCTTATCCAGCTCTTTAGTTCTAAATTTATTGCCAATTTTATTTATCAGACTTATTCTTAGAGGAGTAGTGTTTGCTGTGGCCACAAGGAAACATCTGTGAGCTTAAACCTTAGAGGCAGTTAGCCAGTTAGAACATTTGGCATGTGAAGCCTAGATTGCAGAAGAAAAAAAATCAATCAAGGCAACCCTTAAAAATATCAAGAAGGCAACTGCAAAAAAAAGTCTTATCACAGACAAACTGAAGTATTGAGTTCATGTTAATGAAGAAATGTCAGAATCCACAATGAATCACCCAGGAGTTTCATAGTATGGCAAATTTGGAAGGTGATGTCAATCTCTACTGCTAGGATTTATGGTAGATTATATAATGGAATTCTGAGTTCCAAGAGATCAAAGGAAAATGTTGGAAAATGTTCATCCATTTTCTTAGGTCAAGCCTATCCAGCAAGAAGCCAAGTGGAGAGTTGAGAAATTATCTGAAGTGAGTAGTAGAGACAGCCAAAACCAGATAATACATAACCAGAAAGTCACCATGGAGGGAAAATGTGGACTGAAAATAGAAGGGATGAGGGTAAGATGTCAAACAATTTGGTCAGTGTCCACAGTCTAAATTGACTGGATAACAGCCAATTCCTTGCTTCACATAATTATTCAGAATGAGCCTAAAAGACTGAGTTTAAAAAAAAAAAAAGATGAGTTCATTACCAAGGTTGTTGCATGTTTGTGCAAAATTTCTCCGTATCTGTATTACTATCTGTGACATGTCTAGTTCTAAGTATTTGCAGGGGTTGGATTTCACTGTTTTAGATCAGTGATTGAAGAAGCGCATATAATCTGTAGACTCACACAAAGAAAAAGATTTTCTTTCATAGATTAATTGAATGTTTTATTTTATCAGCCTTGTTATCCTCCACAGCATATGCTTATGAATTTTCCATTGAAAGCTCTGATTCTTTCTTCCCTTTATCATTTCCTCATTGGGCAATTTCCGTACTACCTTGATTTTAGTAAAATATGATCCGTGAAGTATACAAGCTCACTAGAATAGGATTTGTATTATATTTTGATTAAAAAAACCTACCAAAGTCGTAATTAATGTGGTAGTTTTTCTTTTTCTGTTTGATATGGAAACCATAAACTACTTTCTCTGAGCAGATGTTTCCTAGACCTAAAATACAAGTTTCAGACCATTGGCCCCTCTAAATCTGTTATTCTGTACCTGCTAATTCTGAAGACTCTTAAATTCAATGTTAAACTTTCCATTTGTTGTTTTTATTTAATTGAGAAAAAGTTCCTAAGTTAGGTTCACTGCTGCTTGGTATTAAGAAAAAACAGTCATAATAATATTTCAGATGGAAAAGCAAAGTTAATAAGTTCAACAAGTATTTTTTCATTCTATAATTATATCATCTTGTATATTTGAAGCCGTTAGGTAGCATTTTACAAACAAAAGAAAATAAACCGGGATCTTTTTCAATATTTCAGGCTGATGTTTAAAAACCACAGTGAAAATTGCCCATGGAGTATTTTTGAAACACTCCAAGGGAGTCTACTGGAATCTCTTATGGTGAACTGAAAAATTAAGAAGAATTATACATGCAAGTAAGGATTTAGAAAGTTGTCTCAAAAGTAATAGGGTAAAGTCGTGTATTAAGTGGCATTGCCAAATTCCTCAGCTGCTCGATGAACTGACTGCTTTTCCCATCATATAGCAATGTCTGAAGCTTCATAGTAGGCCTCTACTGCACAGCTTAGCTGGTGCACCTCTGCTGTTGAGCACGTGTTTGAAGACATGGTGGGCCAGGACTTCTTGCTCTAATGGCAAAACTGATCTACAGGAATGGAAGTCATCCTGTGGACCTGAATTGATATAGTGGATGGTGGCCTATGCATTCTGCAGAAATGCTTGCTAATGGTGTCAATGAATGGTAAATAGCTTATGCCCTACTTAGCTTTGTAAAATAATATCATCGAGGCATTTGAGCTGAACAGACAAGTGAAATGGATTCTTCAGTGCCGATTGCTAAGGGAGACCACTTTGATCTTTAACTATCTTGTTTTATTTAAGTGAGGAATCAAATCAGCTTTAATTAAGGAAATCTTAGAAACTGCTCCGAACATCAGTTTGCTCCCTCCTAAAAACAAAATGAAGATGAAAACTAGAAAGACTTAAGCACAAAATCTTCTGCATGTCGTGCAGTGTTGTCGTATCCAATCTTAGCACTGCTCTTTTTGAGAAAGGATGTAGATAGTAATCTGAACTTTGAATCACCATTGACGTATGTATGAACATATTAGTTTCCTCTTTCTCTCTCCCGAATGCTTCTATGAATACATAAGACCTAATTTGGCCATTTGGCGTGGAGGATAATTTTTCATTTAATTTCTGTGATTGGCAAGCCTGTATTGCCAGGGGCTTAGCAGTACACCTAGTAGTACCTGATGAACACACTATGTGTGCTTCTTGAGTGGAAGTGAAGGATACAGTCTATAAGCTACCACCAATCTCATAGTCCCCTCCATTTGTTGTGTGGTCGAAGTCGTCTTACATGTTATCAGGGAGGTTAATGAATTTATCTACAATACTTAACAGAACACTCTACATACAAAACAACCCAAACTTTTTTTTTCCTTTGAAAAGCTCTTTTATGTCATTCATTCCCTCCTGACAGTTATACTGTAGCTGCTAGCAAGTGAAAATATTTCCTGATTTGAATTTCAAACACCTCCTTCTTTTCTTGCCAGTTGTATGGTGCTAATAAGAAACCAATGTGAGTGTGTGTTTAGTTGCACCCCAAAATTGAACCTTCAGAATATAGACATTGTATATTTAGTTACCTACCTAGCAATAGAGATGCGATTCTTAACATTCACAATCTTTGAGGAACATTTCTATTGAATTCAATTATGCAAAGTGACCAGTGGAAGTTTCATAAGAAAAAAAACAGCCTATTAGGTGGGCAGGTAGCCATTTCACTTGTATTTGTGATCACCAAGTAATCCATCATTTTTTATTTAAAATTTAAAAGAGAAAATAACTTACTGACCTTCAAGTCCGTTTCTCATTTCCTCCATAGAAGATTTCTAAACTAGTTAGCAAACCTCTTAAGAAGCCATGCATGTAGTACAAGGAAAGTATAAGTTGTCACCATCACCTAGAAGCCACCTTGAGAGGCTATGCATTTATTTAGCAGTTTGCAAATCCAGTAGCAACATGTGATATAAAAGATTAAAAGCACCTCTGACTTTTAAATACCAAGCTACCCGTCAAAATGTTCAAAAGCACAGTAAATCTGAGTAAATTGAGTAACACCGTAACGTTTATTTTTATGGAACCCGCCCAAATTGCAAGGGAAAGCTGGTGTGTGGGACACAGCTCTGTCTGCCCACCAGCTAGAGATGCCAGTGGACTAAGCCTGATTTCACTAAGGACAAAACTGGCATACGATGTCTGACAATTAAGTTCATGAACTCATCCTAGAAAAAGTACTACACACCTCATTGCTGAACATCACTTTGGTCACCTTTGAAGTCCTCCCCTTGGGAAGCCATGCACTGACACCAGCGCCTAGTCCACGCTTCAAAGCAATATTGGAACTCTTTTTCTGGAATGGCCATCAGAGCTGTCGTCTTATTACTCTTGATGTCCTGAATGCCATCAAAATCTTTCCTTTCAATATTTCCTTTATCTTCAGGTAAAGAAAGAAGTCTATGGGGACAAGAACAGGTGAGTAGGGAGGATGTTCCAATACAGTTATTTGTTTCCTGGCTAAAACCTCCCTCACAGACAGTGCCGTGTGAGCTTATGCATTGTTGTGACGCAAGAACCATGAATTGTTGGCAAAAAGTTCAGGTCATTTTTTCCTCAAACTTTTTTATGTAGTCTTTTCAGCACTTCCAAATAGTAAACTTGGTTTACTGCTTGTCTAGTTGGTACAAATTCATAATGAATAATCCCTCTGATATCAAAAAATTTCAGCAATATCGTTGTAACAAGTTCGCGAATCTTGTTGTCAGACCTCATGTACTATTCAGTGTGGTAGCTTCCTCAGGGGTAGAGCTGGCCTGTTTCAGTGAAATATTTCAGGACAATTTTAGTTGGGCCTTGTCTACCCCGCTGTATAGAAAATGAAGGTTTCTAGGCAAAGACCTTACTTAGTGACTACCGAAATGTTAAATAACGTCACCAGGTCCAGACTCTGTCACTATCCTCAAAAGTGCAGTGGGACTGGTCGGGCCGGTCTTCTGGAGGTAGAGGTCCACAGCTGTTTTTGGGGATTTGGACCCTTGGACCACAGAGCCCCTTCTGCAAGGACACGGCTGACTGTATGCTGTTTAGAAACACCTGCAAAAGCTCTGGCGCTGGAATCTTAAACAGCTATCGTTCTAATCCTTGTATTAAGAGTCTGAGCAGCTAAGAATGAATGAACTCTCGTGGGAATCACAGAACTGTGAATGGGATGAACTGATGTAGCCCCTTCACTTCCAAGGAGACAGATAGTGCCCATGGCTATTTGCCAGCTCAATGCAGACAGTTAGTTTGCAGAGCAAGGAGAAAGACGATGAAGAAAGAGGAAGGAAGGAAAAGGTATTTAACAAATAAATGAGTCTTCTACCCAACGGGGACCGAAGAAAGTAAAATTAATGCAAATCACTTGGAGTTTTTCCATATGTTACTCCCTTTCTTACTTTTTGTGTTTCTATGTACTTGTCAGTCCCGAAGTGGTCTTATACCTGAAGTTGATTATTTCAGAAAATTGATTATTTCAGAAAGTTGATTATTTCAGGATGCGCTGTTGCTGGGACTTTGAAGGAAGTCTAAAACAAAACCTTTGGGATTTTAGATCCCATGGAACTCGTTGTGCACCTGTGGCAGTAACTGTGTCACTTAGGTTATAACACCATCACCCTGTTCCTCCATTTTTATTGCCTTTCCATTTATTAACAGCACGTAATATCAGTGTTTGTCCACTCCCAAAGATGTTTGGCTCTATTAATATTAAATGTTGGTCTTATGTAAAAAGAACCTAAGGGCTAAAGAACAAAAATACATAACATACATGTTAGTAGGTTAGTATAGTATCCACGTGTTGGGTTGTTCCCTAACCATTCTTTCTTTCTTTTTTTTTTTTTTTAAGATCCAACTCTCAAGGTACAAAAGTCAATTCTTTAAAGCCCCGTTTCTTTTATGATCTACTTTGCTAGTCCCTGGAGTCAATTCAGTCAAGTAATTAACGTAATGGCAGTAATATGACTTCTACATTTATCGATTGCATTTTCTGCTGGCGCTGGTGCTTTGAGCCATGCGGAGAATAGCTTATTTAGTCATTACAGCCTCTGTAGGAGTGGGTATCATTATACCCACTTTCTAGGGAAGCAAACCAAGGCTTAGAGAAATCAAGTCATTTGCTGAAGACCATCCAATTCATAAACGAGATAACAAGCTTTGAACTTAGAACAGTGTCCTAAGATCTTAGCTACTGTATATATGGGTTTGCATGTTACGTTCGCAGGCAATGGGCTTAGATGCTGAAGGAAATGCAGAAGCAATATAAAGAGAAAAAGTCTCTTCCCTTGAGAAGCTTATAAGCCACTGAAACGAGGAACTCAGTAGCCACTGTAAAATATTTCTATCCACATTTCATTTCCTTTTTATTGGTTAGAACTCATCCTTTTAGAACTGATTTCCTATTTACTGTTTAGAACTCATCCATTCAAGACAAGAACTCTGAGGCTAAGTAAGAATTTACAACATGTGGACAGTGCCTTTTCTATTTTTCATCATCATATGAGTACATTTTTTTGATTGTAAATGACCCTTAATAGAGTAGACTGATTACATTTAGATCAGTTTTGCTTAGCAAAAAGACCACAGGCCAAGGTTAACTGACCAGTATCTTCATTTATCAAGTTCAATTCCCATTCTGACTTCTCTCCCACTAGTGAAACTATGTCACCAGATTTGATCCCAAGCTAGAGAGGTGAAGGGGTAATAATTCTGGTGCGATGACCAGTAAACCGTAGCTATACCTTCAGGTTTGTTTTGCTAATTACGTTTGACATAGATTAATGGTAAGCATTATTTTGGTGTCCCTGGACACATGTGAACTAAAAGTGGCAAGAGATGACTCAGATGCATAAAGATTTCCAGAGGGAGGGATAATCCACAAAATTGGTAAATCACACATGAAAAACCAAGAACTGAATACAATATAACAATATGTGTTCATTTCCATGAACAAATAAGCTCCCATTATGTTCTCTTTACTCTCCATTTGGGTCAAATTATTCTCTGCTGTATTTCTATTCTTACTGGTACCTATTTGCTGTGATTTCTCCCAGTTTTGACTCTATCTTGTGGCTTTAATCTTGTCAGTAAGTAAATTGCAACCCAGTAAATATATTCCAGGATTGTTTATTATAATTTCTGCCTTTATGCCAGGAGGGAACTTCTTCTATACCAAGAGAAGGGACTTCTTTTATTAATTTATCTCTCTGGATATGTGCTAACAGCAGCCCTAATACACACTTTGTTTAGAGTTGGTTGAGTCTAAAAGATTCAGTTTGGTTCATTCTATTTATTTTGGCCTTTCTACATGACAATACCACACTGCTGATTATAGTAGTTTTCTACTCATATTGTTGACCTGACGCAAATAAGGTGGACTAGAATTTTCTATCCAGTCTGAAGGTATATGTATACAACAACAATATATTCTCATAAGAAGTGAAAATCTTAGTCATTTGGAAGTTTGGGTTCCATGATGTCAAAGGGAGCCAGACACCAGAAGCTAGAACCAGCTGAGGACATGTATGCACACATCCCTGTCTACATTGTCTTCCTGTTACAACATTCAGCCATTGTTTTGGCACCTATATAAGTACTAATATGTTATTACCCATGAGACTGTAACTAATATCTTGTTACTAGTTGAGTATTGAAAAAATTTTCAAAATAGTTCTGTGATTTTTACTCAGCTCAAGCACTCAGAGCACATTTCTTCTAATTACTTTGGCAAAGGGAAATTGGCCAGTGTGTTAAAAAAAAAAATCCACCCATGTTTCTGTTGATCTTTCTTCAGTTCCACTGGGCCATGGGAATAAGATGTAATGGGAATCCTGGTTGGGTCAACTAGTAAGCAAGAGTCCTTCCCAGGTATGGGTGGAAGGGGACAAACAGGCCTCAGAGGGTTGATGTTTATCTTGCTGGACTGTTGACTCCTCTCAGGGAAGATTTTCTGGGACAAGTACAAAGCTTATGCGTTTTGCTGTGGCATGAGACTTCACCAGCTCCCTTCACTGCAGGCTTGTTTGTCTTCTACACCAGTGCCCTTGCCTTGTGCTTCAGCAGAAACCCTTTCTACCCACGAGGAGAACCTAAAGGGAAAATGGAGGAAGTGTTTCCAATGTTGAGACCTCAGACCAAACTATTGAAGTCTCTGACTGGAGATCTGAAGAAATAAATTATGAATGTTGTTCAGTAGAGGTAATATATGTATATATGTATATATATATATATATATATATATATATATATATGCACACATACATATATATATACATTATATATATACACATATATATGTATGTGTGTGTATGTATATGTATATATACTTTTAAAAAGCTTGGCTGATTTGCATAGGAAGGCTTTCTGACTAGCCTCTCTGAGAGTTGCCTACCTGAGGGATTCATCCTTAAAACTTGAGGATTTGTCAGTGTTTAGGGTTTATATGATACTAGGGGTGGGGTGGAGCAGTTTGTTAATCAAGGGGGCTCTGTGCTTCAACTTTTATCCAGATGAGGTAGACACGGGTTGATGTTGGTGAGAACCTTGGCACTATTTTCTAATGCTGAAAGAGCATTGAGGGAAGATTATGCTTTGGAACGCTACATGGTCTAGAAGTGCCATTTTTCATTTTTAAATCAATTCATTACCTTCCTTATGCTTCCATTTAGAAATGGTTCTTGTGTTTGCATATTGTAGAATGCATCTCAATTTTAACAAGATTTGAAAAGGAAAAAGAATAAGAATGTAAATAGAAATCACCTACATGCTCACCAGCCATAGATAATCACTAATAGTATTTTAGTGTATTTTTGTTTAGTCTTTTGCTATATATATATATATATATACATATATATATATATATATATTTATAAATATTTTGCTATATACATATAAATATATATATTTAACATATATATATGTTAAAATGAAAAATTCCCACGATATTTTGGTTAACAAAAAGCCAAGAAACAACACAATTTCCATTTGTGTTGTATCTTGGGTTTTCATTAACATTATACTGTAGTATATATATATGTGGTATAATGTATATGTACAACATATATACATAATATACACACATGCATATATGTACACACACATACACACAGGTATGTATTTTGTAAATTGAAATTATGTTGTATCTTATAGAATTTATTTAATATTAGAATTTATTTAATTGCTTAGGTATTTTTTTTTTAACAAGACTTGTTGTCCACATTTCTGTTTATTTCCCTATAAATAATTCCTAAAAGTGGAAAGACAGTATCAAAGAGCAAAGCTACTTTTAAGGTTCTTGAGAGGGGGTATTGCCAGATCTCCCTTATTTTCTTTTAAAACATTATTATTTTGCAGAAACTCTCTTTAAAGATCCAAGCAAAAATTGTCCAAAATCCTACCTGGGAATCAAATAATTATTTCATTTGGCCATGTCACCTCTGGTCCTTGTCCATGAATTTATTCTAGTATTGATGATTTCCTTACTATAATGGATAGAATTTTATTTTCTATATTCTCTTTTGTTATTGTGCCATGCATATTTTCTATTATGCTTCAGTCTTTCTTTTATCCTACTTTCTTTCTTTTTGCTTTGTCTGTACCCCTCTAGAGAGACCAATGAAATAGGGTTGTTCCTGTACGTGTTCCAGTGAATCATGTTCCTTTACTTCTGTCTTCATGTGTACATACCCCTATACAAGCACATCACTGATATACAGGAGAATGGACCTTGGTTATCTTAAAATGTGGGATTAGGCTATCTGTGAAGTGTGTGTGTGTGTGTGTGTGTGTGTGTGTGATTCTATATCTTGGTTTTCTCACTTTGAAATGTGTGTTGGACATGCTGAGCAAGATAGGTCTTATTTTTTCCAATACTTGTCCGAGGTATAAATTTGCGAAGATTTATTCAAGTATTCTGCTATCAAGAGGCATTCTGTCATGAAGTTTTCAACATATAAAAAAGGGCTGTCACTACAAATATTCATAGGCACATATTCTACCCATTGGTGGCTTTATTTTTATGGTCTAATTTTCAGAATCACTGGTTCAAAGGGTGTCTGTATTTTTAAATTTTAATGGGTTTTCCCATATTATTTCCTAAAAATATTATGTAAATCACATTCCCAACTAGTGATATTTGAGAATATTATTTTTCTCTACATCTCCACTGCTCTTCTAATTTTCCACAGTGTAATTTTTGCTAGTCTAATGGGTAAGCATTGATTAATTTTCTTGACTTCTAATGAGGTTGAGTCTCTGTCCATATTATTATTGTTCTTTTTTTAGGTTTCCTTATCTGTCAATTACCTATATGTTTCCTTGGCCCATTTCCCCCCATGTAGTTGCTTTCTTCTTATTAATTTGTAAAAGCTCTTTGAAAAATATAAATTTTTCATCATATTAGTTGTTTTATTTTTTCCCATCAATAGTTTATTCTTTGATTTTATTTTTCTAATTTTCTGCCCCAAAATTTAAAAAATAATCTTATGGTATCACATCTATCTCTCTTTTCCTTTATAAATTCTGGATTTCTTGTCTTACTTTAAAAGGTCTTACCATCTATTTTCTTCTAAATTAAATTCTAATTTCTGTTTTTTTTATTTGTAATATTTTAGTATATTTTTTCCATCGGGAATTTATTTTTATATAAAGGTAGATGGTCTAACTGTATTTTCTTTCAGATGGATAGCCAATTGTTTAAGCATCACATGTTCAATGAACTGTCTCGTCTCTAGTAAATTGAATTTCCACATACGAGTATACTAGTATCTGTTTTTCAATTATTTTCTCTAGGCCATTGATCTATTTATCTATTGCCAGGGACATGTTTCTTTGAGTATAATGGCTGTGTAACATATCTTAATGTCTGGCAAGTTGATGCTCTCCACTAATTATTATTATTCATTAATTTTGGCCTAGTCTTCAGCAGTTAGACTTCCATGTAAGTTTTAAAAGAATTTTATTTAAAAATAAACAAATAAGAGCAAAACGTATTGGATTTATGGTTGTAATGAACTCAAATGTATATTCTAATCTTTGGTGGTTTGACAGTTTTGTGGTCTTTACATTTGTTTAGACCTTGTGTGAGGTTCTCCTGTAGCATTAATCTTCTTTGTATTAGTCTCATATCTTTCTTCTTATGTTTTCTTTTAGAGTAAAAGTAATCCAGTGAGATGAATAAAACTAGAAAAAAAATCTGAAACCATTAACATAGCTGACCGTGGTGATAGGATTATGAATTATTTTTGCTGCTTTCACTTTTTTGTATTTTCCAACTTTTGCATATTGATCATGCATTATTTTTATAACGGTGAAAAAAGTTAGTGCAATTTAGTTTTAAAATAGAGTGGGAATACGTACATGCAAAAGAATGAAACTGGACTGCTATCTGTCACCATGTACCAAAATTAATTCAAAATGGATCAAAGACTTAAGCATAAGACCTGACACAATAAACTGCATAGAAGAAAACATAGGTACTAAACTTATGGACCTTGGGTTCAAAGAGCATTTTATGAATTTGACTCCAAAGGCCAGGGAAGTAGAAGCTAAAATAAATGAATGGGACTATATTAAACTTAAAAGCTTCTGCACAGTAAAAGAAACCATTGACAAAATAAAGAGGCATCCGACTGAATGGGAGAAGATTTTTGCAAACAGTGCCTCCAATAAGGGGCTAATATCCAAAATATACAAGGAACTCATGAAACTCAACAACAACAAAACAAACAACCCAATTGAAAAATGGGCAGAGGCTGTGGATGCCTGGTCATGGCACTGTACACCAGAGGCTGGACATTAATGAATGCCAACTATAATTTTATGTGTATAATGTGATGGCTCGGTGTGAGGTCGGGGTGGTGGTGGATGGGGGGAGGGGGATTCACGGTGTGAGGGATGTAAAAATAAAATAAAATAAAATAAAACTATTAAAAAAATAAATAAATCAATAAAAAAAAAGAAAGAAAAATGGGCAGAGGACCTGAAGAGACATTTCTCCAAAGAGGACATACAAATGGCAAATAGACATATGAAAAAATGCTCAACATCACTAATCATCAGAGAAATGCAAATAAAAACCACAATGAGATATCGCCTCACCCCAGTCAGAATGGTTATCATCAACAAGACAATTAGTAACAAGTGTTCGAGAGGCTGTGGTGAAAAAGGAACCCTCATACACTGTTGGGAATGCAGACTGGTGCAGCCGTTATGGAAGGCTGTGTGGAGATTCCTCAAAAAATTAAGAATAGAATTACCATATGACCCAGCAATCCCTCTCTTGGGTATCTACCGCAAAAATCTGAAAACATTTATACATAAAGACACGTGTGCTCCAATGTTCACTGTAGCTTTGTTTACAGTGGCCAAGACATGGAAACACCCAAAATGTCCTTCGATAGATGAATGGATAAAGAAGTTGTGGTATATATACACAATGGAATACTATTCAGTGGTAAGAAAAGATGATATAGGAACATTTGTGACAACATGAATGGATCTTGAGAGTATAATGCTAAGTGAAATAAGTCAAACAGAAAAAGCAGAGAACCCTATGATTTCACTGATATGTGGTATATAAACCAAAAACAATAAAAGAACAAGACAAACAAATGAGCAACAAAAACTCATAGACACAGACAATAGTTCAGTGGTTACCAGAGGGAAAGGGGTGGGGGATGGGTGATGAGGGTAAGGGGGATCAAATATATGGTGATGGAAGGAGAACTGACTGTGGGTGGTGAACGCAGAATGGGATTTATAGATGATATAATACAGAATTGTACACCTGAAATCTATGTAATTTCACTAACAATTGTTACCCCAATAAATTAAAAAAATAAATAAAAAAATAGAGTGGGAATAATAGTGTCTTTGGAAATTATATATACAATAGTTTCACATGGAATTCTACTGTTATCTCTGTAGATCAGTGATTCTCAAGGAGGAAAGGTGGTGTGGCATGGGCAGAGGCTCTTTGTTAGAGTTTTATATGCAATTTAAGAAAGCCATTTTCTTCATTAATCACCCTTTTAACCATAGGCCCTAGCTAGCTAGTATTTAGAAGCACTCTGAATATTTGATGAATGAATGAATGTCATAAGACATTATAACTAAGCGTAACATTTTTAATTTGGAAAACAAACTAAAAAGCTGTTGTTTTCAAAATATTAAATGAGAAAATGAAATGTAATAAAAATATCTTACGGGGTCGTGAGAGTGTGCAAAAGATACATCTTCTCTTCTATTAATTAGTAATAAGAAGTTGTGCTAATGAAGCCAGTTCTCTTCAGAGGGTTCTATCTAGAGAGGAGCATGAGATTCATCTATTTATAGAAAAGATGAGGAACACTGTATTGAATTACCGTTGAGTCACATCTTATCTCTGTGCTTCCTCACCTAGCACAGAGACTAGCACTCAATGAGTAAGGAGTATTGGTAAAATAGCTAAAAAATATTGGATTATTTATGGTGACTGAAGAATTGAGTATTCTTAGGTTTCTCATTTTAAAAACATGATAACAATTCTGCATTTTTACCAATTCTGCATTTTTACCAAAATTCTGCATTTTCTGCAATTATTTATTGCTAACATATTATACTAGTGAGGAAAATTATACAAGGACTGGGAGAAAAAATTCCCACCTGTCTTTGTCAGTGGGCTAAACGCGGAGGTGATGGAGTGGTTTTACTATCCAAAGGACTGAAAGACAGGTTATGGTGCCCCCAAAGCAGCCCTGGTTATTTGCTAACAATTACTGTATCTGTTGAAATCAAGCATCTTTATTGGAACTTAAAAATATCTTTTAGTTACTTTCAATTTCAGTAGGAGAAAAGAAGAGCTAAGGAGAGGAAAATTGGTTCACTATTTTGTTTGAAGGTTTAAACTTCCTTTCTTTTCCAATGAATGCCCTTTGCAGTCCTGCTTCTTCTCTTTCTTATCTTACCATTTCACCCCTCTCTTCTTTCTTATCTTAGTCTGCTTTCCTTCCTCCCCATCTTTGGGGGATGGACAAGCAGCCTGAAGCAGGAAGAGGATGGGAAGGAAATAAAGAACCCTTTCATCAAGCCCGGCCTTTATCTTCAATCCTAGATACAATCCAATTTATAGTATTCCTTCCTCCCTTCATTCAAAAAATATTGACCTCCTACTATGTGAAGGTAGCGTTCTGGATGCTCAGCACCAGCAGTGAGCATCATAGACAAAAGTCTTGCTTTTAGGGAGCTTATGTCTTGTGATGGAGGGCGACAGATGATGAATAAGCTTAACAAGTATGCGTAGATGTCAGAAGGTGGTAAGCGGTCTGGTAAAGACAAGGGGATGGCTGTGTCGGTGTGGAGGGTGGATAAAACAGGACAGTCAGGGTAAGCTTCTCTAGAAGGGAGCATTTGAGCAGAGACATGAATGAAGTGAGGAAGTGGGACAGTGGATATGCAGGAGAGAGCTTTCCAGGCAGAGGGAAGAGCCAGTGCTCAGCATTGAGGCAGAAAGCTTTCCTCACAGGAGGCCAGTGTGCTTGGAGCCCAGTGAGGGAGAGAAGATCAGAGGGGTCAAGGGGGGCTGGGGGCAGGCAACTGCTTTTCAGCTCACAGGGTAATGCTTTGGATACATTTAAATGGAAACTTTCTCAAATTTGTTTCCACACAATTTATAAAACTCACCTTCATGTGAAAACTTGACTGGCAAGCAGACTTCTAGATGGTTACCCTTTGCCCAGAGCTTTAGGTAAAAAAATTTTTTTTAACGTCTCTTCCTTTTTTTATTCAGCAATAGAGAAAAACAATTATAAGGGAGCCACAGAAAATTAAAGCAGGATTCTCCCAGAGCAAATGAGATAGAAATACGTACAAGTTACCAGTGAGTATATTTATGTATTTCTCTTTTATGTTGGAAGGGCAGAGGTATTGGCCTTAGGATTTGTGATCGCTTAGAAATGTGACTCTACTAGTTACATGACTCAATTGGTAGCTTTCAAAGACAATGTAAGGTCCAAAACATAGCGGTTGGTAACAGCAAAGAAGAGGGCGTAGGTACTTATCAGGAGGACTAGGGTATCAGACTGAATGTGAGTGTTCAGGAAAGAGGCAACAAGAAACATGTTTGGGTAACAAGCGAGGGCTTGGCACAACTGGGGAGTTGCAAGTGGTTCATCGTGGCTGGAGTGCAGGCTTCTGTGGAGAGACGGGGAGTAAGCCGATCACTCAGGGGCTTCCGATATCCTACCGAAACCAACGTACCAAAAATCAGATATGAGTCTAGAAAGAGCACTCTGGCTGGAATACGAAGCGTGATGGAGTGGATAATGGATGGAGGCAGATTCCTGGGGAGAGGCAGGAGGGGATGGGCCCATTTAAGTAGCTAAGCATATCTGCTGACATGTTTTAAAGTATGAAAGTTTGGGTAGCAAAATCAGGACAGACCCAGCAGCTCCTTGGGAAGGACGGGACTGGAAGGTTTGGAAAGGACGATGCTAAAGGCTTTTTCATTCATTCATTAGTTTAACATCTATGCATTGAGTGTCTGCTCAGCCCTAGACATCATGCCCAGTGCTGGGAGAGCAAGTCACTTGCGAGCTGCTGGGAACATGAGGACCTGGCCTCTTCTTCATAGAGCCTCATTTAGCAGACTCATTTGTTTAGAGGTACAAGTATAGGCTTTTGGCATATCTATGTGAACTGGAATTCACTCACGTTCAAAGGCAATTTATCCATCCAACCAATATTTGTCAAATAAATGTACATGGCATAGTAGTAGGTTCTCAGGGAGCTAGCTGTATGGGCAAAGGATGTTTCATTTTATTTGAAATAATCGCAGACATGGAAACCAGTTGAGTAATACCAGGCAAAGCATGATTTGCTTTGCAAAATGCAGTGATACATTCATTTCCTAAGAGATTCACCCGCCCTGGAGACAGTGGGAGAGTCTTTTTAGGGAGACAGATTATAACCAAGACCTTGGGGAATAAGTGGGAATAATTGAGGCAGAGAGAGATATATCTGAGTGGATGATAACAGCCCCTGAGCAACGGATGGGTAGCTTTGGGGTGAGTACCATGTGTTCAGGGGACAGGGAGGGGCAGGAGGGGAGAAGGCTTGAAAGGGATTAGGTACGTGTTCTCTGATGTGGAGACAAAGACAGACCTGCCTGCTAAGATAGGTTGGCTTCTCTGTGTAGGTGACAGATGGGCATTAGAGCTCCTCTAGCAGACAAGTGACCGGATTCTCATTGACAACACCTCATGTATAAGGAGGGTTACATGGTGAAGAGCCTGGCATAGGGTGGAGGCAGGGACAAGACAGACAGGAATGAAGATAGAAGAAGGAGACAGAAAAGCCACCCGAAGCTCTGTCTGTGGTAGGAAAGCCGGTGCCTTTGGTAGAAAAGAGAAAGTGAGAAAATGGAAACCAACACAGTGGAGAATGAAGAGCTTTCAAAGGAAGCGATCCTTTGGGCTCAAGTGAACCCCAGTGTAGGTGCCCTGCCAATAGTACTTCTGGCACTGAATGTACCTAAGGGTTTATAAATCCTCATGTTTCTGGACTTGAACAACTTCGTAGTCTTCTCATACTGAAATGAAAATCTAGACTTCCCTAAATTAGTGTCTTTGGATAAAACCGTCGTGATCAATCCTAAATATTAATAGCATTCGTCATTGTATAAAGCCACTGAGCCAAAATCTTGTTTAAAACTCATTCATTGTCTGAGCAAGTTGTCACTTCATCGTGTGGTGTACAGAAGGTTTGGGAAGTAAAACATGAGCACTTTTTAGTTAACTATATTTTATAACATTTATTATAACCGTTTACCCCTGGAAAGTTCATAAAAATGTGGCTGTGGGTCGTACTTATGTGGAAACAACATATACAAACTGTTAAAGGTTAGATAGTTTCAGGCTCTCCGCGATGAAGAACTGTGTAGTTCTTTCAAAAGCTAATCTCTCCAGTGTCATATATTTTTGATCTACGGATTAGGAAGGAGCTGGTGGCTGGGCCTGTGGAACTGATTAGAAAGAAGCCCTTTAGATTGCATAAATAATCAAGTGCTTGTGGGTAAACTTAGAAAAGGCCTTTGTTTGAAAACACTACTAAAATGACAATAAAGGAATGAGAAAAATGACATAAAATCCTTAAGAAGGAAGAGGATGAGAGAGGCGACAACAGCATTTTATATGGAGTGACATATGAAATGTTAGAATGTGGAAAGCTGATGGGTGACTGGTAACCAGCTTAGCAGATCAGTTCAGGTGAAACTGAAGCCTGAGGGGTAGGGGCAACCACTGAAAAGCAAGTCCACCAAATTATGGGACTCCAGAAAGACTTGGGGTTTGGAAGCAACTGGTGCTTCCCAAGGCTAGGGTGGAGATGAGGCTGAACACAGGAGAACAGGTTGAGAGGAGACATCAGAGCCACAAATACTCTCTGGATTCCAAATTCTCTACCGTTTAGTAAAGAGAGATAATGTCTTCCTGAAAATGGAGAGATGAAATGAAGGCTGTCGTGCTGCATGGGAGACCCCCAGCTCCTCCCACGTCAATACTGACAGCAAGGCTTGTACCATCCAGACAGGAGTTTGGAGGCGTTGTCTCTGACGAAACTAACCAGTCCAAGAGAAAGGACACTCAGATTGACATTTAATGGTCCCGCAATGAAATAACTTAGTTCCCATGTGATTATTCCAGAGATGCATACACAGAAATATGACTGCACAATCAAGTATCACCAGGTGACATTGGTGACAAGTATCACCAGGTGACATTGGTGACATTGGTGACACAACAAGCACCCAAACTCTTTCTCTCTCTCTCTCTCTCTCTCTCTCTCTCTCTCTCGTTCTATTGGGAGAACAATATAGGATGAAGAACGTCTTCTATCTTTCTTGCTCTGGGTCCATCCTTATTTCTGTCCCTGCTCTTTTGCATTTTCAGATTTAAATGCAGCGTTATTACAAGTGGTAACACCTGGAACAAATTTATAGATGTTTTCATAATTCATCTTCTAGGAATCTCTGGCAACCTAGGAAATATGCATTGTTTGGTCGTTTGAAGAGCTAAGTTTTGGATTTAAGTATTTTATCCTGTAGTGTCAGCAAATGAAATTAGGGAACACTTTTGCTGTCATTCTATGAATTTTGATTCATAGTTCATATTCAGAGTGAAGGATTTAGAAGGGTAAGATCTTTGATTTTGTGTGTGAACCCATGGAGGGCCTTCTGTCATAGATTTATTACAATTCTCCTACCTCTGGCCTCCGATTAAGGAATCGCAGACTCTTCTCCATGACAACTCATTTATTCCATGTATATGTGTGTGTGTGTATTCACACTCACACACACACATATTTCAGGGTAATTGGTCTACTCTTAGGTAGTGTTTGTTGATTGGAGCTTTAGCTTTTGTGTTTGCTGAACCACTAATCATGTGTTTTGAGGTCATGTGGGGGTGGTATATTTAATTGTGTCCCTCTGGCATTGTAAAACACCAAGAACACAGAATTTATTTAAAAGAGTCTTAAGTTTTTTTGTTTGCTTTTCCAGGAAACCTTACGGCTATGTTCTTTGATTTGGGACTCTAGTTTGTGGGTAAAGTCTCTAAATCTTAGATTTCTGGGTAAATTCTTGGGAATGGGTAAGGCTCCCAAGATTATTGTTTGTCATATTTTTCTAATTAGTAGCGAAAAGCCATATAAATCTTAGATTTCTAAGATCTTGGGCTATTGCCTCTACTTGTGTTGGAACCAATGTGTTGTCTAATTCTTATTTAGTAATTGTGGCAACATATTGCATATAAATCAAATCACATTTGTACACATGTATCAAGCATTTACTATGTGGAAGGCATTATGCAACGGTGAAGCAAAGAAACATAAGATCTGTCCTCTTGGTAGGGGAGATGAGTTATGAAACTTTAAATAACAAATATCTACATAACAGATGATATAAGAATTTTCAAACATTATTAAGACTAATTATATGTAAAATTATTACAGAATTCAAGGTAAGAGAAATGAACTTAAATTGAGTTGTATAGGAAAGAACTTATAAAAAGATAGGTTTGTGTTGAAGGAGTTAATTTAGGCAGGGGGAGAAGAGAAGAGTAAAAATAAATAGGTGGAAAACCACAGGGCATATTTGATAGACAGAGAGCAAGGAAATCATGTATATGGTGGGGAGGGCCATGTTTAATCCAAAAACGCTGGCCCAGTCAGGGTACTTGGATTGTAAGGAGCTGAAACCATCTCTGGCTCACTTAGGCAGAAAAATAATTTATAATATTGGGTCTTTGAGTTCATAGACATGACATATCGCTCTGTTTATTTAAGCCTTACAGAAGTTTCTCTTTAATTTTTTATAGTTCGAATAGTTTTCTATGAGGAAGAGTTGCACATCTTTTCTTACATTTGTTTGTAGATAGTTGATACTTTTGTGTTATTGTAAAAGATATTTTTTTAAATATCTTTTTTAAAAAGTTAATTTCTAACTGTTGATGCTGCAGAGAAATACAATAAATTTTTGTGTGTTGTCCTTGTATCCAGCCAACTTGCTAACTTAACTTATTAATTATAATAATTTTGTCTACAGATTCTTTAAAAATTTCCAAATGTACAATCATGCAATGCATGAATAATGTCATTTTGATTTCTTCTTCCTGGCTTTATAATTTTATTCTTTTTTTCCTTGCCTTATTGCACTGACTTGGATCCCCTAACACAATGTGAATGGAAGGTGACGGTGGGCATTCGTTTCTCATTTCTGATCTCAAGAGAACAGCTTTTAACATTTCACCATAAGGAATGATGTTTGCTGTACATTTTTCTTGTAGATACTTTTTGAATAATCAGTTTAAAGTAGTTAATCCTAACTAGCTGGCTAACAGCTATTTTTAAATTATAAATTAATATAAAATTTAATCAATTGACTTACTCTTGTAATACATTATTATTATTTTTTTTGTCTTTTCTTTTTTTATCTTAGTCTAGCCAAGGATTTGTCAATTTTATTAATCTTTTCAAAGAACCAGCTCTTTGTCACATTAATTTTTTCTATTGTCTTTTTGTTCTCTATTTCATTTAGTTCTGCTCTGAATTTTATTATTTCCTTCCTTCTGATGACTTTGGATTTCATTTGTTCTTCTTTTTCTAGTCCTTTAAGGTGTAATGTGAGGTTATTTATCTGGGATTTTTCTTGTTTCTTGAGATAGGCCTGTAAAGATATCAATTTCCCTCTTAAAACTGCTTTCGTTGCATCCCAAAAATTTTGGTAGGATGTATTTTCATTGTCATTTTTTTCTATGTATCTTTTGATCTCTCCTCTTATTTCTTCTTTGATTCGGTCATTCTTTAAACGTATGTTGTTTACTCTCCATGTATTTGTGTTTTTTCCTGCTTTCTTTTTGCAGTTGATATCCAAATTCAAAGCCTTGTGATCAGAGAATATGCTTGGTATGATTTCGATCTTCTTAAATTTGCTGAGGCTGATTTTATGCCCCAATATATGGTCTATCCTTGAGAATGTTCCATGTACACTAGAAAAGAATGTATAGTCTGATGTTTTAGGATGAAGTGCTCTATATATGTCAATTATGTCCATTTCATCTAATGTGTCGTTTAGGGCTGCTATTTTGTTATTTATTTTCTGTTTGGATGATCTAGCCATAGCTGTCAATGATGTATTTAAGTCCCCTAGTATAATTGTGTTTTGGTCAATTTCTCCCTTTAGTTCTGTTAATAGTTTCTTGGTACATTTTGGTGCTCCCTGATTGGGGGCATAAATATTGATGACTGTTATGTCTTCTTGTTGTATAATCCCCTTTACCATTATGAAATGTCCACCTTTGTCTCTTGTTATCTTTTTCACCCTGAAGTCTGTTTCATCTGATATCGTTATGGCTACACCTGATTTTCTCTGGATACCATTTGCTTGGTGTGTCAGTTTCCATCCTTTCACTTTGAGTCTATATTTGTCCTTGTAGCTGAGATGTGTCTCTTGGAGACAGCATATGGTTGGGTTTAGTTTTTTGAACCAATCTGCTACTCTGTGTCTTTTTTTTTAGTGAGTTCAGTCCATTCAATTTATGGTGATTATCGATATATGAGTTTTATGGTAGGGTGGTGTCTCCATTGTTTCTTTGCCTTTATGTTACTGTCTATTATTTCAGTGTAGTGGTATTCTATGATTTTTCCCTCTATTCTTTTTTTATGTTATACATTTCAGTTCTGGATTTTTTTCTTTTAGTGGTTACCATTAGGTTTATGTAAAAGAAGGTTTCATATTTAGAGTATTCCATTTTCTTCAGCCTGCTTACTTCTCCATTCCCTTGTGCTGGTTCAGACTTTTACTCTCTCCCTTTTATGTTTTTGTTGTCACAAATTATCCTTATTTAAGCTGTGAGTTGATTTCTGCACTGCAGTAGCAAATTGTCTTTTTCCTATTTTATAAAGTGTTTTTTTTCTTCCTTTTTACCCTGTATGTTATGTTTAAGTGAATAGTATCCTATTCAAGTGAATAGTATCCCCTATTTGATGTAGGGGTTGCCATTTCCTGCTTCTGTCTGTTCGTAATATTACTCATGGTTTTGTATTCTTTTGCTTTTTTGTTTCAAGTCAAATAGCCTCCATCAGTATTTCTTGTAGTGCAGGTCATGTGTTAGAAAATTCCATTAGCTTCTGTGTGTCTGGGAAGGTCTTTATTCCTCCTTCATATCTATGCATATCTTTGCTGGATATGTTATTCTTGGCTCATCATTTCTCTTTCAATAGTTTGAATATTTGATTCTACTCCCTCCTGGCTTGTAGAGTTTCTTCTGAAAAATCTGATGATAATCTAATGGGCTTTCCTTTGTAGGTTACTGTTTTCTTTTCCCTGGCTGCTTTGAGGATTCTTTCTTTATCGTTAATTTTTGACAGCTTCAGTACAATGTGCCATGGGGAAGGCCTGTTGGGATCGAGGTAATTAGGTGTTCTATTTGCTTCTTGGATTTGAGGATTCAGTTCTTTCCACAAGTTTGGAAAGTTCTTGTTGACTATTTGTTTGAATATACTCTCTGTTCCCTCCTCCATTTCTTCTTTTGGTATGCCCATGATTCTTATATTGCTCTTTCTGATGGAGTCAGAAAGTTCTTGTAGAGTACTTTCATTTCTTCTAACTCTCAGGTCTCTCTCTTCTTCCATCTGTGTCATTTCCAGATTTCTATCTCCATCTGGTCAATCTATTACCTAAGATGGCTATTTCATTCTTCATTTCTTTTATTGAATTTTTAATCTCTAAAAATTCTTTTTGGTTCTTTTTTAAAATTTCAATCTCTTTGGTAGAGTGTTCATTTTGTTCTTTGATTGTTTCTGAGTTCATTAAACTTGCTGTCTGTGTTTTCTTGTATCTTGTTGAGATTTTTAAAATCTGCAAAATTGAATTCTCTGTCATTTAAGTCACCTATTTCCATGTCTTTAAGTTCATTTTCTGGAGACTTTTCATTTTCTTTCTGAGCTACCTTGTTACCTTGGTTATTCATGGCAATTAATGAATTATTATTTTTCTTTCTATGCATCTACAGGAGTGGGTTCTGCAACAGGTTGATAAGAAGAGGTCTTTCTTTTGCTTTCCAGTAGGTGTTGGTAGAATGTTTTATTTTCTCTCCAACTGTAGCCTTTTATTCTCTCTCATGCTGTAGTGTTCTATTATTATTAATATATTATTAATCAATGTGTTTTATCAAAATTTTTTTCTTTGTCTACTGAGATGATCATATAAATATTAATGCCTTATTATTAATATGGGGAATTATATTAGCTGACTTTGAAAGGAACTTTTCATATCTGAACCACATCCAACTTGAATTGTGATGCATTGTCTTCTGTCAAAGGACAAGTTGATGAATCAGACTTAGAAAAAAAGGACCTAGGATGGAAGACAGAGCCTCTTGACTGACAGTCTCCAATAGGACAGGAAGATTTTCCCCAAAGCCAAATCAGGGGACAATAGAGCTCTGTGACTAAGAGCATGAACTCTGGACTTTGATGCCTGGTTTGAAATGCCAGTTCTGCTCTTACTTGGTGACCTTCTATCTTAGTGGCTTTTCTGTAAATGAGGATAATGGTCTATCTACCTCATAGATTTATATTGAGGATTAAATCATACAACACATTCAAGGGCACAGATCACTTTAGACTGTAGTAAGTGATTTAAATTCAGCTATTATTATTGTTATTAAAAAAAAAATTCACTCTGACGTCCTATAGAAGGGAAGTTCAACTGAACATTGATAGATCTTTTAATTTATTTATCAGAAAGATTTTCATCAACTGAAGACACTGAGTTGGTTGTTTGAGATTTTGGCCTGATCCAAAACCTTGAATAATTTTTGAAACTCATCTATGATATCTGAACTCTTTGATGACCTCTAACCTCTAAATTTCTTGATATCTTTATTGAAGTATAATTGACACACACCTTTACATTTTTTTGACATCTTTATTGAGGTATAATTGACACACAGTAAGCTGTGTATATTTAAGGTATACAATTTGATAAGTTTGGACATATTTATATACCCATGAAATCATGACCATAATTGAGATAAGGGACATATCCACCCTCTATCTCTAAAGTTTTGCTCTGCCTCCTTTTTAAACCCTTTGTCCCCATTCCTTTCCTCACCCCACTGGCCACTAAGAAATGACTGCTTGTGCTCTGGGACAATCTGAGCCTGTCTCTGAAACCTCATAGGAAAATAACAAACATGCTTTCTCACTCTGGAGTTCTACTATATTTGAACGAACATAGACGTAGTTTGTGCCACAATAACTCAGAACTAAAATACAGGGTTTGTTCCAGAAAAAACAATGCTAAAACGGCATGTAGATGAAAGCATTCATTTGTTCAATTTCCCCCAACCAACATGAGATTTTACTAGGTCTGCCACAACAGACGGACACTTTTATATTCTACAACCACTGTACCATCCTTTCACTTTTCATTCATTGTCAATCAATTTACCATGGACATTATGGCAGGACCTACAGGCAAGATACACAGGGGAATTAGTAAGGTTTAGACTTATCTTTAAAAAACTTAGAGTTTAGTATAGGAATAAAGTGAAAGCATCAAGGAAAGTAAATAGTATTTGTTGAGCCCCGTCATGTGCTAGACATCATATTAAAATGATTTGCACTCATTATCTTATTTAAACCTCTCAGCAAACTTATGAAATAGGTCCTATTAGCTTATTTACAGATGGGAAAACTGAGGCTCAGAGAGGTTAAGTAACTTTCCCAAGGTTCCAGAGTTATCAGTGGAAAATGGTAAAGGGAGGCTTAAGAGAGTTGGGGATCATTCCTCCTGTGACTCAGTATCCTTTTTGCTGCCGCTGCTGTAACTGTACCATAGGTCTAGTAACTACTTCCTTCTTGGATTCTGCTATGAGGCTCCGCTTCTCCCCCTGGTCCAGTTCCTGGGTTTCTCTTCCTGTTATGCACACCAATCCATGAATTTCTGAGGCCCCATACACTGGGCTCCTGTCTTGTCCCTGTTCTTTTTCTGAGGGTCAGGGCCAGACGTCCTGGTCCTCAACCCTGTCGCTCCAGCTTCTCTTCCTGCTGCCTTAAACCCCTGGAGCTGTCCCTCTGCTGGATCTTCCCTGCATCCTGACTGCTTGCCCATCCCCCAGCTCAGACTCTGCTTGCCCATCACTCTTGATGGGAACTCCCTACCTCACCCTGTTGGCTTGGTCTGGCTTATTCCTAGGTCCTACCCTCTGACCATCTTCTTCCTGTCTGGTCCAGCCTTCCATTTCCCACAGCCGATCTGCCCTCAAGGTCTCCTCAGAGGGCTCCAGTTCCAGCTTTTTCAGGTCCCACGGCCAACACCTGTCTCATCTGTCTCATTTAACTTCATCACTACCTCCTTTTGAGAATTTCTTTCCTTTCGTGATCTAGCGTTGGCCTTGCTGCACGAATCATTAACAAACAAATATGAGTCTGCACAATTAATCACTTCCAATTTGGAGCTTACTCTTGTCCAGTAGATTATGAGGAAGCAATCTCTCAAATTGAATAACTTGACCTCAGCCAGAGGAACTAGACGCCCTGTGTTTCATGGGCAAGTGACGACATGATGGTTACAAACATAACGTGTAGCACGGAAGACATTCCCAGTACTTCTCTGGTGAAATGTCCAGCCTAATTTTTCCTTTTATCGCTCAGACCACTTTCACACAATTTTTAATAAGTCATTAAATTAAAGAGATTCAATTTTCTCTGTCTAGCCAAAATGCAGTTAGGAGGCTCTTTATAGAAAAGTAATCATACAAAGAAAGTTTGCTCATCTTTTTTCTCTCGAAAGGTGCCTGTGTGTTGTGCCAGGGTGAGGGGCACACTGGTTCTTTGTACCCTCTTCCTCTGCTCCAGGGAAATTGATTAGCACACAGAAATGTGGGTGTAGATACATTTTAAAAATTATTTTTAAATTTAAATCCTTGGAAGGATTGGGCTGGGCTGGCTCCTAGAGCCATGTGGAAAGGGGACGCTGCCTGCAGTGTCCATGGAGGCCCAGCACAGCGTCACACACATGAGGTCTCTGCTGTTTCGTGTCAGTGCTGCCCCCCGCTCCCCATAAATCTTTGTAAAAAACATCTATAAAGTCTCTGAGAGTTTACACCGGCTCCGTGCCTCAGCCATGGCTTCTGATAGTAGGACACTGATTAAATTTTATCCCAACCCCATAGAATAATGGCCATGTGATCAAAGGAAGACTGAGTTGCAAGGCCTTTGGTGTCTAATAATCTTCATAACCTCCTTCCTTCTGTCATCAGGGAGACAACAAGAGGTCTGCTTCACCACTTCCATTATACAGTTGCAAGAATATGCTAGAGGTTAAATCTACGGTTATGTCTTGATGCACTGTACCAGGCATTGACATCCGTGGAGAAGGCTGTTTTCAAAATAATCAGAGAAAGACATTGCTAGTCATGATGAAATGGGCCCACTGTGAAATAGAAGACAAGAAACAGACCGGGAATGTGGAATTATGAGCAATGATAGATGGGCCCAGAATTGCCCTCTCTACCCCGTACATTAGATCACTCTTATTAACTGTCTGCTGTTTACTCTGAAGTCTTCTCATAATTCTTCTTTTTTTTGGAAAGATAAAATCTGAAAATGCAAGTTTCTTCAAGTTATAATTGGTAACGAGTCATAATAGAGTTTTAGAAATCTATGCCTCTTTTCCTCTTCTGGATAACATTTTTATTTCAGTTATAAAATTGCCACTATTAATAGCCAGCTCAAGTTCATAAGGCGTTCGTCTCATCAGGCCGTTAATTTACATTGTAAAAAAAAGTATGAGTCATTAAACTAAAATAAAAAGGTAACTGATATCTTGTTGTCACATACTGTATGTGATCCCTTTTGTCAGAAAGGTAAAAAGTGAGTTCATAACCTTGCCAATATAATTCCAAAGAACTAAGAACTTCTTCGTGTTTGCTAGTTGAAGTTGTTCGGATTATGAGCAGGAAATCATGGCTAGTTTTCTTATAAAAATAAAAGCACTTTTTATTTTCAGGATTTGTATATGGGTAAATATAGTTCCATGGATTTGTGTGTGTGTGTGTAATTCCATGGGATGTATATAACTGATGCTTCTAAGCTAGTGGGTGTTAATTCACTTTGGTTATCTTTTCAGTTGACCTATTGAATTTTAAGGTTTTTTTCTATATAATACCTTACCCTAGAAAATTAACCTCAGTGACGAAAACAGACTTTTGGGTTCTCATAAAAGTTAGTAGGGGACATATTTGGGGGCAGAAGGCCTTTTTTACTGGACATCAGATACAATTTTGCAGACTGTGGCTACTCTAACCATGACCCATGATGGATAGTATGAGCCATGACACTGAGATTGAAAGGGATGGTGACCTTTTGAAGAAGAGAAGAACTAACAGTTTTTGACCTTGTGAGTCTAACCTCTCCAGCTGCTTCTCCCAGGGCTACCCAGCCACAAAGCCTGTGCTCCGGTCTCTCTCCTCCCTCCCAGGATCACTGCCCTTTGTTTCTCTTGTTCCTTCATGCTGGAGTTCTCATCTCCTTGGAACTGTAAAAATCCCAGATAAAAATAACAGGTGCCAATCACTTACAGAGCACTTACTATGGAGTGTGCACTCTTCTAGGTATTGTATACATACTGATTCTTTTAGTCTTTACAACAACCCAATGAGATAGGTCCTCTGCATACCCCTGTTTTATAGTTGTGGAAACTGAGGCATGAAGGGGTAGACAACTTGTCCAAGACCACATGGTTAGCAAATAGTAGAGCCAGGATTTGGATCCAGGCAGTCTAACTCAAGACCCCATGTTATTGGCCACTTCACTATCCTGCACCCTGAACCCAGATCAAATCATGGCCCCATCATGTAGGATAATTAGTCAGCGGCATAGCTATCTCTTCTTAATTGTGTGCTATTTGTAATGAGGAGTATGAGCCATTTCTAGCACCTGGGGCACACATAGCAGGTACCCTACAACTAATTGTTAATTATTGTTGTCATTGTCATCATCTATCATCTACCATGTTGGGGACACTTCACATAAATTACATTGAATTCTCACAATGATCTCATGAGTTTCATATTATCCCCATTTTATATTTGAAAAGAACTTGCATTTATGAAGTAGTAGAATGGGAATTCTAGGTTCCAGAATCCTTTCCCTTATCCATTGTACACTACGTGCTCCATTAATTAAGAAAAAAGGAACTGAGTAGGTGAGGAAAAAGCAATGACATGACAAGTTGTGCTTCCCCAGGTGTTAGGATTTCTTCCTTTCTTGTGCTAGATTCTAGAATGCCCAGACCACGTGCAGCTGTCTCCCAGAAGGGATGGGCCAGGTTGTTCATCCTGGTTTCCTTGGAGTCACAATGGTACTTCTGTCCTCCACTGGATGCCTCCACTCTACACAATTATTTTCTTCCACACATTCTGTTGATTACCGTGTTTCCCTGAAAATAAGACCTAGCCGGACCATCAGTTCTAATGCGTCTTTTGGAACAAAAATTAATATAAGACCTGGTATTAGTTTACTATAATATAAGACCGAGTCTAATATATCATATTGTATCGTATCGTATCGTATTGTATTATATAATATAATATCAGGTCTTATATTAATTTTTGCTTCAAAAGACGCATTAGAGCTGATGGTCTGGCTAGGTCTTTTTCTGGGGGAAACAGGGTACATATTAGTTAGAATCATTGAGTTATCCCTCCCGTTTTAAGAACAGTAAAATGGTTCACTTAGTTTCCAACTTAATATGAAGATCTTGAATCAGGTTGTTTTGTTTGTAATACCTCAGTTCGTACCTGTGCAGAAAGGGGAATTTGAATTGTTTGTAGGCTTTGAGAAGTTACTTTGGATAATAGGGGTACTTTAAAAAAGGCAAATTGGTATTTAAACAACAAAGCATTTCTCTGGGCTGCCTTGGACAGCCTGCTGGCCCTGAAAGAGGCCTGGGAGTGGATGAGAGGGGTTATCATGTACAAGGGTGATACAGAAAAAGAAGTAGGCATAATCCAAAGTCAAGTTCCATCTTCTTTGATTTGCCAAGACCAAAGTGGCAGCTATGACTCTAAGGGTCACTTAAGGGCATTTCCCCCTGAGCTGTCTTTGGAGACGATGTATTGCAATGGCCTCAAATGCCAAGTTGTGACAAGCTCAGCTGCTATAACAAGGTTAATTTATGAGAACTTCAAAAGAATTGCCCAGCTTCTAGCTGACACAATCCCACCTGATCCCCTGGCATCTGACCCAGTCCATCACTCCTGCCCTGCCTGGGGAGGGGGCTACACAACCTGGGGGAGATAATTAAGGGCTTCTTGCTGAATTTTTTGGCAGCCTTCTTTTTTTCTATATAGGGACAAATCCAAATTCTAAAAGACAAAAGAAAGTATAAACTGAAATGAGGTCTAGGTCCTAAGGGGCCACTGGACGACTTAACAAAAATTGACTAAAATAAAATGTTTATAAAGCAGACTCTGAGCAGACCAATGATATCCTTTGGCCATTCAGTAGACAAGAATTCTATCTTTCACGATTGTGTTATTTTGGAGATAAGTCGTAGCTCATAGAACCGACCTAACAGGTTTTTTTCCATAGTTCTGGACTAGATTTCTTAGCACAATATGTTGTTCTGATCCTCGTGTTCTGTAATTCTTTTTGCCAAGCCTACTTCATCAGTCTCCTGTTGTCCTGTAGATTTTTGAGGCTTTGGAAACCTAGCAACAGATTTCTCGTTTAGGTAGGATCATCCTTGATCACCAGTCTCCCACAAGTTAATAAAAGTTTTGTGCTGCTTTTTGTCATTCCCGGAATATCTCTAGAACATTTTTTTGTTAAGGCTGTTCGTCTACTAATTTAATACAAAATATACCTTGCTTGTGAATCTATGATCCAGTGTCCAAATATAATGGCCCTCTCCGAGGAGATAACATTCAGATACCTCTTCTCAATGGGGAGGTGGTTTTTTTTTAATCAGTTTTCTTGTTTATTGTTTGTTTGTTTGATTTTGCATAAGGGTATGAATAACAGAAGGACTCTTTAACCTTTTTAATGTGGACGGACAAATTAATAGTAGTCCATTCCATTATAAGAATTTTCTGCTTAATTATTTTTTTCATTGTTCCCCAAATCTCATGCATTTGCTTTTTTATTCTTTGCAACATGTCATAAAGTAAAAGTTGAAAGTATAATAAATCATGAACTTGAGGTTTCGCAAGATTTCCCTCCTACATAATTCTAAAGGTAACAACAACAATATTAAATACTTATGTTCCAGGTACTGTTCTAAGCAGTGTGCTTCTATTAACCCATTGAACTCGCTAGGAGCTATTAACCCATTTTGCGCTAGGAAGTATTATTATCCCCACTTTATAGATAGGAAAGTAAAGCACAGCCACTGAGGCACAGAGAGGTTATATAACTCACACAGTCTCGGGATAGCAAGTAGTAGTGTAGCATTGGAATCCCAGAGTCAGGCTTCTGAAACCGTTCTCCTAACAACCGGACTGCATTTAATGCAGAGAACTTCAAACACATGGGGGGAAAAGTAAGAGAAAAAACTGCCCATTTCTCCACCATTCAGAGATATCTGCTCAAAGGAAACAAAACTTACGGTAGCTAGACATATGTGTATGAAACCATCATTTGGTATCCATTCAACTTATACTATGTTATATGTCAATTATGTCTCAATAAAGTTTAGGGGGAAAAACTTAGCTACATGTCTTTCTGACCTTTTATGTGCATATAAACTTAAAAAAAAACACAAAAATGGTAGTTTTTTTGCACATACTGTTTTGTAGCCCTCTCTAGCCCTTTCCCATGTCAAAATTCATTCTTCTTCACCATAATTTTTTGGCTCCATAATGCTCCATTGTATATGGAAGTACATAATTAAATTTCTTATTAAAAGATATCTATGTTATTTCCAAATCTGCTAAAAATGTCATTGCACATTATTTTTAGACACATGTTTGGTTACTTCCTTAAGATAAATTCCTAGAATCACTTGTAAGTGATTTTGGCTGAGGCAAAGAATATGCCGTTTTAAGTCCCTTTATTCTTCTTGCCAGTTGTCCTCCAGAAAGATTGTCTCAGGTGAACTAACTGCGAGCGGTGAACCAGTGTCTATTTGTCTGGATGCTGGGTGCCTCTGGGTTGTTATTCTTCCTATTCTTGTCATTAAAGAAAGAAGCAAAGAAACAGATTCTCATTTCAATGTGCATTGTTTGATTTGTAAGAAGTACAAAAATAAGTTCCTTGAATACGTGTTCATGGTTCAAAATGTTAAAGAAACAAAATATTATACAATGAAAAGTTTAGTACCTCCAACACCTGCTTCCCAGTAACTCTCTCAAGGAGGCAACTACTGTTACCATTTTCTTGAGTAGCGTTCCTAAAATAATCATGCAAATAAAAGCAAAAGTGTATGTGAGTGTGTGCTTATTTTTCCCCCCACAAACAGAAGCATGCTATACATACTGTTTTGCCCCTTACTTTTTTCACTTAACAAAATATCTTGGAGATTATTCAATATCAGTAAACAAAGAACTATTTTACTATTTTTAATGTCTCTATAATATTCATTGCATTATAAGGAAATGGTTGCAAATATTAATATTTGTTTATTGGCTATGGGCATTTCTTCTTTTGTAACTGCTGTCAATGTTTTCTGAGCCTTTTAAATTGTGGTTTTAAAATTTTTTATTGTTGGTGATTTGTAAAATTTTATTTTGTAATAAGATTACCAGGCCATTTGAATTAAATGATGTAAATTTTATTTCACATTTCATTGTTGGCCTTTTAATTTTATTTTGTGATGGTGGGTTTTTGTTTTTGTTTTGGCGTGGATACAGAGAAGTGTTTTTATGTAATCAAATCTGTCAGTCATTTTGGTTTGGTTTGTGAATGATTTTTCTGGATGATCAAATGCTACCATTGTCTCTGTTATTATTATTATTATTTTTTTTATTGGGGAATATTGGGGAACAGTGTATTTTTCCAGGACCCATCAGCTCCATGTCAAGTCATTATTTTCAATCTAGTTGTGGAGGGTGCAGCTCACTGGCCTATGTGGGAATCCAACTGGTGACCTTGGTGTTATGAGCACTGCAGTCTAACCGCTGAGCAAACTGGCCGCCCTATTGTCCCTTTGTTTACTTGTATTCTTTTGACGTAGAATCATAGAGTTTGTACTAGAAAAACCTTAGAGTTAATGTAGGGATAATTTCCAGAGCTCCTATAGCAACCCTGTTAGATATAGGTCTTCCTTTGTTTGAATGAATCAGTGACCAGGAGCTTACTACCTAACAAACCCATTCCATTGGCCAGCTCCGATTTTTGTAAAGCCCTTTACTGAATAAAGCTTTAGCATGAATCCTTGTATCTTCTGTCTAGTTTGGGCTTCTTAATAAACACAAAAGAGATCCTTTTCTATATGCAGTCATTAAAGTGTTTTTTAAATAATTTATTCTTTTTAGGTTCTCCTTAAGCAATCCATATTTTAGATGTATTATTTAAAATCTGTAAAATAATGTTGCATAGAAGAAAAACCCCAAATAGTATGCAAGAACTACCTTATGGTAACACTTGTGTGTTTGCCATCTTAACTATTTTTAAAGGTATAGTTCACTAGTTTTAAATTCACATTGTTCACAACGTCCACATTACAACACCTCTCCAGAACTTTTTTATCTCACAAAACTGACACTCAGTAGCCATTGAACAGCAACTCACCGTTCCCACCGCCCCCCTCCCCTGCCCCCCAGCCCCTGGCAACCATGATTCTACTTTCTGTTTACGTGACTTTACTACTTTGGATACTTTATATAAGTGGAATCATACAGCATTTGTCCTTTTGTGACTGGCTTGTTTCACTTAGCATAATGCCTTCAAGGTTCATCCATGTTGTAACATGTGACAGGATTTTCTTCCTTTTTAAGGCTGCATAATATTCCATTGTGTATTTACCACATTGTGTTTATCCATTTCCGTGTTGAAGGATATTTGGGTTGCTTCCATCTTTGGCTATTGTGAATAGTGCTGCTACAAACACAGATGTGCTAGCATCTCTTTGAGAACCTGTTTTCAGTTCTTTCGGATGTATACCCAAAGTGGGGTTACTAGATCATAAAAGTAATTCTATTTTTAATTTTTGGAGGAAATGTTTTCTATAGCAGTTGCACTATTTCACAATCCCCCCCAAGGGTAATTAAAGGTTCTAAATTCTCTACAACCTCGCCAACAATTGGTATTTTGGGATTTTTTTTTTTTTTTGGATAGTATCCATCATAACGCATATGAGAGGCAATTGTTTTGAACATAAAATTTTTGTCAGAATTTGTTTTTTTAAAAATACTTCCCAAGTGATAATTGTCCAATTTCATAAATTCCATGAAAGCAGCATCATAAATTAGAACGAGTCCATGAAAACTTATAGTTGGAAGACTTTTGTCTTTTATGGGTTAGTTCCATTTTATAAATGCCTCACTTATAAAATAATTTCTAATGGGCAGAAGCGGAAATTCATTGTCTGTAGTCAAAGTGGGCTTAATTTTGCATTGGAGTTGATCCAGATGAAATAGCTGATTAACTTTATATTGACTTGGAAGTTGTTGATGGCTAAATGTCCATTAAAAAGTGTATTGGGACAATGTTGAAACCTTATTTACCTCCATTCCTACCTCTGTTAGCTTGGAATATTAATACTGCTTCTGCACTCAGCAGATATTTCCTAGTGTCTGAAGGTAGCAGGCCACTTGCCGCCATTTTCAGATCATGGAAAATGGGCTATTGGTAGAGATTTCTCTATCCTGAGTTCCTTCTAATATTTCTTGCTTTATCTTATTCCTAAGATGAGGCTTCACTAAGTAGGACTGTCTTGGCTTGACTATTAAGTGATCAAGTCATTCAGGGTCAAATTTCTTAAGCTTGGTAATTGTTAGATTTAACCTTTAAAATAACCTATCTCATAGAGATGTTGTGAGGGCTAAATGTACTAAGGCATGAAAAGCATGTAGCAAATTCGCTGGCATATAATTGTAGTGGCTGTTGATATTATTCTATCTTGCAGTCATATTGTTGAGGCCAATCAAATTTTATTATTCCAGATACTCAAGATAATGGTATGAAACCACGGTGGGGCTTTCTTTCTAGAGGAATTTTACTAGCACCAGACATGCTCTGTTTATCTTCGGTGTAGATGGTTTTTCTTTCTTCTCATGAACATGAAAGGATTCCAAGTCCACTTTGATTGCATATTGTCAAAGAATGTGAAAAACAGCTGTTGTCATCAGAGTTGAGATTATCAAAGTCTTCACAGTGCCGTGTGTAACACCCCTCCACGACATGTTTTTCTCTAAGCCACTCGTCTTTACTCTCAAATGACAAGATATCCTATAGGCTATAACTCCAAACCCTCTGATCCCATTTCCAAAGTATGGCGATGCTATAGACTGAATTATTTTATGTCACCATGTTTTTCATGTTCTGAGTTGATTTTGAACTTCTGTCTACATTTATAGGTATCATACTTCAATTTCTTTCAGGCAGAAGTCCTTTCCTTATTACATTTCCGTTTCATCCCTTAGCAGTTTACCCACAATCATCTGCTATGTAGTCCTCATTTGTTGTCTCTTCCATTCCTTTCTCCTTTCCCTTCATCCTTCACTCCATCCTTTTTGGTCCATTAGCCATCCACAAATATTTATTGAGAATTTATAGTGTGAAAAGTGCTGCACTCCTGAAAATGTGGACCTGGACAGTGTTTTTGCTTGTTCTGTTGAAGATTTAACAGGTCAGATGAGATTTGTCGCTATAATACCACTTGTATTTCCCTATATGTGTTGAAACAACTGTTCTCTAATATCTTTCCATTTTCTGCCACTTATGAATACTTGTGTATTCGATTTGGATCTCAGGTCCTTAATCCATGGTCCTATCCCATAGGTGACAAAATGGGCTCTCACCTCTAAAAGCTGTCACCTTGGACTTCACTTCTGTCTTGAACTTCTCCCTGATTCTTCAGGAACATTCTTCACATTTTCTTGGAGTTTTCTTCGCTATTTTTTGATCGGTATTTTTTTTTTATCTCTCTATGTTTTTAAACTAAGCAAACATATTTACCAGAACTTGTTTCTGACATGTGCATATCTATGTCTGTATTACTAGTTCTTTTCATCTGACGCCCAACCATGCAGAATTTGGTTCGCTCTGAAAATTTCTTTTTAGTCATTTGTTTAGCATTTCTATCTCTTCTCCTTAAAGACGAGGCTTTTCTTTTAAAATGACTGGGGCTTGAATGTTGTTGCACTTGGTGTTGTCCCTTGGTGTTTTTTTTTGCTAAAAAAAAAAAAAATGACTGGGGCTGATGTTCTGTTCTTCAGGTGGGTGGGTGAGTGTGTCTGGAAGACCACGGATACTTAAACAGCAACCTCTCTTCCTCTCTACTTGTGATGACCGCCTGTGACTTCCCTGGCTGTCAGCAGAGATGGGGCTCCTGGCTAGCCTGCCTACTTCACAGGCAGGAAATGGCTCCATTTCTGATGGGGGCACGAGAGGTGTGTCTGGCACTCACTGCTGTTCCCTAGCAATCCATGACAATGTCAATTTTCTATCCTCTGTGCCCGGTGGTAATCTCTCCAGTATCGTAATCATCTCCTTCCTTTCTTCCTTTTCTCTTCCTGCTTCTTTTCCTCTTCTTCTTCCTTCTCTTCCTGGCTCCTTTATCACGGCTTACCTGAAATGTTTCCACTATAAAACCTTCATTTTTAAAAAATAAAATTAATTGAATCATCCTCTGTGCTCCTATGCTCATCTCTCTGTTAGAGCACTTATCATTTCATATGATAGCTCCGTCTCTGCTCTGCTAACCTGTGAACTCACACAGAAGTGGAGAGTATTATTACTATCATTTCCCTTAAGCTTAGTAGAGTATTCGTGCTGAGCAAATACAACAGGTGGTTATGAGCACTGTTTCTGGAAGGAGCTTTCTGTTGTTCAAATTTTGTCCCTGCTAGTTCTTGACTGTGCAGTCTAGGGCAAGTTGCTTAACTTCTCTGTGCCTCCGTTTTCTCATTTGCGACTTGGAGATGATAATAATGATGCTTAGAACAGTTCATGATAAGTGCTAGTAAAATGTTTGTTATTATGCGTTAAATTAAGTTTAGTGGAATCATTATAATCAAATTCACCAGTCATTTATTTAGTAAAAGTGTATATTTTGTACGTTGATGTTCATTACACCTAGAATAGGGCCGAAGTAGATATTCAATTAATATTTTTGAGTGAATGAATAAATAAATGAATGTGCGAGGTGTTATAGATACAACAAAATATATGGTCTTTCCTTCAGCTCTCACAGACTGTTAGGAATACAAAAAAGGAGATAAGATAATAATTGAATGGTGCATTCAAGTGAATGCACCATTCATCTGTCTGTGGACATTTGGATTGGTTCTACCTCTTGCTTATTGTGAATAGTGACGCTATGAACTGGGTGTGTGAATATCTCTGTGAGACCCTGCTTTTGATTCTTTTGGATATGTGTTTATATGCAGAAGTGGTATTGCTAGATCGTATGATAGTTCTATTTTAATTTAGTTCTATTTAAATTTAAAAAAAAACGTTTTTGAAGAACTGTCATATGGTTTTCTGTAGCATTTGCACCATTTTAGAATCTCTCCAACCAACAATGCTTAAGGAGAGTCATTAATTTTTGAGTTGATTTTCCTTAATGAGAACATAAACTAGGTTTTTGTCTCTAGTATTATCTGTGTACTTCCAGTATCTTTATCCCTTTGAAAGACATGTTCCAAATAGGAAAGTATTAAACCACACTTCTCATCTTTGTACATTTGTAAGAACTGCATACACCAAGATGAGTATCACAGAAAATGGCTTTCTATTTCTTTGGTGGAACTTTGTAACAAGCTGTATTTATTTCCCTCTGCATCCTCTGGGCTCACTTTTAACATCTTCTTAAATTCACTGAATAATCAAGTGATTCTTAGCCAATGGCCCCTATGTAATGATTTAGGCTTTTCGTTGTTTTCTGAACATTTCTATCTGTATATTTTGCTTCTTTTTAGACATATCCCATTAGGATAGCCATGAACAAATTACTACGTGAATTCTACGTGCCTATGCTTTCTTTTTCACACAGTGAAAGTGCTAAAGTTAATCAAACTCGAGGATCTTAAAATGTAAGTGGATCAATTACTGTTGTCATTGCTAGGCTATTGGCTTGTTCTATATTACCCCAGGAAAACGTTATTTAATTTAGGGAAAAAAATATGTCCGCTCAATAAAAAAGGAACAGTAGGTCCCTTTCCCCTCATTTTTTTTGAGAAGTATATAGACTCAACAGTTGATTGATTTAAGTGGTTTTTAAATCTTTTTAAATTTGTGATTATATCATTTATATAGACATAGGCCATGAAGAGGACACTTGCTTTAAATTATTCTTGTAGCAACTATAATAGATTTCTCTTATTTTCTTAAAAGGTTCATGGTTTTCTTTGTGTTTTATAACAAGCCCTATGTATTTTGACACAAAAGCTAAACCTTTAATACTTCAATTTTTTTTCCATCAAAATACAGAGAAGAGCTATTTCCCAAAGCCCTCTAGCTAACAGATAGCATGACTGTGATTACTTTGATATGGTCATTGAGACTGAAGTGCTATACGTAAAATAAATGAATCTGATTGAGGAAGACTACGGTGATGAAAGGTACACATTACGATGACTGTATGAATTTGATTTTAAGTTTTACTTTAGTCAAACTATTATTGGAGAAAACATAATATGTTGCAGCTCTTTTACATATCAAACTGAGATTTAAATAAGGAGTGGGTAGAATAGGTCAAGAGCGGGGATTCTGGAGTCAGAGTGTTTGGTGCCAGTCCAATCTCTGCCACTTCCTCACTGTGTGACACTGGGCAAGCTACTTAGGGCCTCTGCTCCTTGTCTGTAAACTACAGTTAATAAGCAGTTGTTGTGGCATTTAAATGAATTCGTATCTATAACTTGCTAGCACAATGCCTCGTATGGAAGAAGTGCTATATAACATTGTGTTATATATATTAGCATAAGCCATGAATTCTTAGGTTGTTCTACATTCCTTGTATTATTTCAAGGCATCAGTGTTGTCATTTGCAAAACATAGATTTTTTTTTTTTTTTTTTACTAAATGATTTTAAAATGTAGACTAACCAAAGATCTAAAATCCCCTTTCCTTTCAGTCAATTAGTAGAACATAAATTGAAAGAATAATGGATGGAACATTTTGTACCCCAAAAGCTCTTAGATTGTGAATGCACAGGGAACACCAATGATTCAGGGAGTGATTCACAAACATATTCTGGATGACTATAAGAGTCTTTAATGAATGAGTCATTGAATAGGCAGATGGGTCGTGGGAGGCAAATCCCTAGTAAAATTTTCCTTTTACTACAGAAATAGTTCTGAGAGGTAAATACCTAGATGTATTCATGATTATAGACTTTCTTTAATGTTAAACTAATCACTGTTTTTCTGTTCTGTGTTTTGTCACATGCATTATCTCATTTGTTCTTCACAGCCATCATTTCTCAGGTGGGTATAAAGACCGAATGAAATAATGTATGCAATAGTAACTTTTTTTAAAAAAATTGTTTTGGGGAATATTGGGGGACAGTGTGTTTCTCCAGGTAGTTGTCCTTCAACCTAGTTGTGGAGGGCACAGCTCAGCTCCAAGTCCAATTATTGTCTTCAGTCTTTAGTTGCGGAGTCACAGCCCACCATCCCATGGTGGGAATTGAACTGGCAACCTTGTTGTTGAGAGCTGACTCTAACCAACTGAGCCATCCGGCTGCCTCTCTGGGATCTCAGCAGCAGCTCGTTATCTTCAATCTAGTTGTGGAGGGCGCAGCTCGCTGGCCCATGTGGGAATCGAATCGGCAACCCTGTTGTTCAAAGCTCATGCTCCAACCAACTGAGCCATCCAGCCTCCCCTATATAATAGTACTTTTGAAACTATTTTCTTACAGCTTTATTGAGATATATTTCACATAACATAAAATTCACCCACTTAAAGTGTACAGTTCAGAGGTTTTTTGGTATATTCACATAGTTATGCAACCATTACTGCAATCTACTTCTAGAACAGTCTCAACTCTTTTGTGTCTCTATAGAGTCCTATTCTGGATATTTTTAATAAGTGGAACAATACAGTACCTAGTCTTTTGTGTTTGGCTTATTTCACTCAGCATAATGCTTTAACGGGTCATAAAAGTCACAGCATATATCAGTACTTCATTCTTTTTATTCCCAAATAACATTTCATTGTATGGATGTATGACGCTTTGTTTTTCTATTCATCAGTTGATGGACATTTGGGTTTCCATTTTTTGGCTATGAATGTTTGTGTTCAAGTTTTTGTGTGGACATATGTTTTTGGTATATACCTTCGGTATGTACCTAGGGATGGAATCGGCGAGTCATATGGTAAATCTATGGTTAACATTTTGAGGAACTTCCAAATGGTTGAACAATTTTATATTCCCACCAGCAGTGTATGAAGCTTTCAATTTCTCCATGTCCTTGCCAACACTTGCTGTTTTTTTCTTAATTTTAGCCATCACAATAGGTATGAAGTGACAAAACTACATTTTTAATTGAAAACTGTAGTATATAGAATAAAACTAGAATTTGAACGGCATAGCAAGCACTGCCCAGGCCCAGACTGTCTCACAGAACTATAATTTTTGTGTAGTCCTCCAAAATTATCCATGCACATACTGCATATCCTTAGATACAACATTAAAAATACTTCTAGAAGTATACTCTTTTGTATTATTCTTTCTCACTTAATGATATGTCTTAGAGCAATTTCTATTGAAGGACATGTTTATCTGTTGTCTTCTTCTTATTCGCAGCAGTTTTCCTTTGTGAGGACAGACCATAATTCATATCAACAGTGATATGAAGGGTTTTTGGTTGTTTCCAGGATTGTTGGATTACAAGTAGTGTTCCCATGAACAACCGTGGGCACTGGTCTTTGAGTACATTTGTGAAGGCAGTCAGGAGAAAAGGAAAATAAATCCTGCTGCTTTATGCCCCCAGCAATAGGGAATGAAAGTGCCTGTTAGCCCACTGTCTCTCTGACATAACATTGTGTGTTACCAGACTTCCTCATCTGAGCCGATGTGATAGGTGAAACATATGTCAGTGAAAGTGAATTTGACCTATAACGAAGGAATCAAATCTATGTTATTATAAAGGTTGAGGTTCAATTTTCCAAATGCACTAGGAACTCCAGATAATAGAGTTGAAGCTTTCCAATTTCTGAAATAGATTCAGGCATGGAGATTGTCTCTCAAATTTGCTTTAATAATTAGTATAACCAACCATATGCTAAATGAAAAAGTTTATGGCTCCATTTATTTGTTTACCTAACATTTATTTAGTAGTTACTACATGCCAGGCAGACTTTAAGTGCCAGAGAAAGGAAGGGTAAATAAGAAACTATTTCTCACAAGTTGTATATAGTTAGTAAGGGAGACACACATATAAACTGATAAGCACAATGGACATGAAATAGAGGCATGTACTGCTATCTGTGTGTGTTTTGAGGCCACAGGCTAAGCTACTAAAAACAATAAAGACCTCCAAATGTTTGGGAGATTGCTTTTGGGAAGAGACAAAAAAGGCTTGTGGAAAAGGGGAAAGAGTGGACATGAGAGTAAGCCATTTTTTTTTAAAGGAAGAAATGTGGAAGTTGTACACGTTCCTTCTCAAAATCCACTGGCAAGCCACTTCTAGTTATAAGGCAAAATAAAATAAAGCTGGAAAAAGAAACTCGGGTGGTGACCACGCACATCCATATTACTCTGGAGGAAGGGGAGCAAGTTACAAGGGCAGCTGTCTGTGCCAAGGGGATGTTGTTAACACTACGTGGGAAAAGCAACTGCTAAACAGATCCCTGTCAACACAGAACTAACAGTCTCATCGAGAAACAAGTCACAGAGACCCTAAGCGACTAATGAACAAGATTACTCTGTATAAAATCTTAAAAAAAATTTTTTTATTGGGGAATATTGGGGAACAGTGTGCTTTTCCAGGACCCATCAGTTCCATGTCAAGTCATTGTTTTCACTCTAGTTGTGGAGGGCGCAGCTCACTGGCCCATGTGGGAATCGAACCGGCGACCTTGGTGTTATGAGCACTGAGCTCCAATCTCTGAGCCAACTGGCCACCCTGTATAAAATCTTAAGGTGAGGTAATAGATAGGAGTCACATGACCATCTAATAACTGCTATGGAATATAACTTATGTAAAATAGTGATTGTCTGGCATGGATGCTTAAACATAAAAGGAACGAGAATATAAAAGAAATGAGAGAGGGAGAGATGAGTACGAAGTGGTGTCCTCAGGGGAAGACCCATAAGATACATGTGATATTTTGTTATATAAACTAAGACCTACTTTTGGAGTAGTTGTGCATGCCTTAATTTTTTTTTAATGTAGAGTCATGGGTTGTATACAGTTGAAACTCTCCAAGGAAAACACAGCTGTGGTTCTTTGTATCTACATTTATTAGGAATTATAATTTTCTTTATGAGCACATTTTTTTCCTATAGCAAAAGTTTTCCAGAAAGCAAAAGTTGCCCATGTAACTGTTTCTGATAATCATGGCTGTTTAATAGTTCTAAGCAGTGGCAGTTTGGACTTTGATGGAGAGTTGGTGGCTAATAGTTCATAGAGTATATTCAGTGGTACACTAAGCGAGGAGCCGACATGCTCTTTGGTTTCTACCCCTCCCCCCCTACTTCCTAGATTTGGGTAAATGTTCTCTAATAACACTGATGAGCAAGGAGCCATCAGTCTTCCAGGTGGGACTGCCCTACTTATAGGTGTTGTGAAAGGGATATTTTGTAGCCTTCTTTTAGAACCAGCAGAAGAAAGTCTCTGATGAAGGCCATTTTCCAGGTTTCCAATGAAAAAACTTGAAGTAACCAGGTCCAATTTTACCAAGCATTCCGAAGTGGTTTTCCTTTAGAGTGAAAAAGAGTCCTCTAATTTCCTTGAAGTAGAAGTCTCTTCTTTTGGAATACAAATCCTAAAACAAGACTCAGGCAGGTTTTTTATTTTGGCATCAAATATGTAATTTCTAAAGATACGGGATTTGCGAAGGCATTGCCACGCAGGTCAGCTTTGTTCTGGAAATCAGTTCTAACTTTATGATTAAAACACACACACACACACACACACCTTCTGTCAACTAGAAAGCAAAGGCCAGAGTTCAGACTGTTCATCCTTCCTCTATAAACTTTGTTCCAAGAGCCCAAGATTTATTTAAGGAGAAGCCTGGAAAACTACTTCAAGTAGAGAAAATAAAATTGCTTTTATATGAAATGCAGTAAAAACAGACAGTCTCGAGGAACTACAGTCTAAATAGTGTACATGGTCTCAGCACCAGTCTTCAACCACTTAAAACAGTGTTTGATAGACAATTTAGATCTTTACAGAAGTGTGATAATCTGCTCGGTGTCAGCCTCAGTGGGCTCAATCTTTGGTTGACCCTGACTTTGCCACATGACCCTGGACGAGTTTGCTGGGTGGGTAATATTAATTTCTTTAGGGAAAGGTTCTCCATTGGGATTTCCTGTGGGTCATGAGTGATCTACACAGTCCCAGCTATGAAGCAGGAGGAGCTCCTGCTGATTTGTGTAATATTTAAATATATTTAAATATTTAAATATACTTGGTTCATAATCGTTCAGCCAGGACATTCATTCCTTGAGAGTTAAAATTTGATTATTTTAAAGTCAGTACTTCTGGATTTCCTTTTCTTCACTTGTTCTCAATCATTCCTTTCCAATCACCCAACTTACCCCCATAGACTATGTCTGATGGCAGACAATACGACACAAAGCCTTGAACTATGAATGGCAACAGGAATGCACAGAGAACTTTTTTTTTGTCAGATCTTGAATATTTTGTGAAATTACTGGTGGCGAGTATTGGTAAAATGTACTGAAGCTGTAAATTTAGAGAGAAAAAAATGGAAAGAGTTACTATTCAAACCAGGAAACTTACCTGGTAGGTTTTACTTAAGTGGTAAAATGTGATCCAATTTAAACAAAGTAGTTTTAGTTTTCTCAGGGCAAACACCCTACATAAACACAAATGATGATATGCGACACAGATATAACTTGGTTCACAATCTTTTTCAACACTATAGTGCAGCAGCCAGTTGGTATGGCACAGTGGAGAGAAGATAAGTAAAAGTGTGCTAATAGCAATTCATTTTGTAGCCCACTCTACATGGTATGGGGCTTGAAACAATATATTATAATAGGAAGACACTGAACTAATATTTGAACAAGAATATATACAGGGATTTTTATTAAAAATATGGTTAACATACATTTTATCAGTTTCAGGTGTACACCGTAGTTAATCAACATTTATATACCTAAAGAGGTGATCACCATGATAGGTCCAGCAACCATCTGATACTGTACCACACTATCACAATATTATTGACTATATTCCCCATGCTGTACCTTACATCCACATGACTTATTTGTTTTATACCCGGACGTTTGGACTACTCATTCCCCTCCATCTCCCCCTCCCTTTTAAGTTTTCAATTACAGTTGACATTCAGCATTACTTTATATTAATTTCATGTGTACAGCATGGTGGTTAGACATTTATATAATTTAAGAAGTGACCTCCCTGACTAGTCTATTACTCACCAGGCACTCTACATATGAAGTCTGGCAATTAAGTTCTCGAACTTGTTTCAGCACTGTTTCTAACCTTTCTTGATATCACAGGGATTATTCATTATGAATTTGTGCCAGCTGGACAAACAGTTAACCAAGTTTACTATTTGGAAGTGCTGAAAAGGCTGCATGAAAAGGACGACCTGAACTTTTCGCCAACAATTCACGGCTCTTTCTTCACAACAATGCACCAGCTCACAGGGCACTGTCTGGGAGCGAGTTTTGAGCCAGTAAACAAATAACTGTATTGGAACACCCTCCTCACCGGATCTGGCCCCCAATAACTTCTTTTTACCTGAAGATAAAGGAAATTTTGAAAGGAACACGTTTTGATGACATTTAGGACATCAAGGGTAATACGATGACAGCTCTGATGGCCATTCCAGAAAAAGGGTTCCAAAATTGCTTTGAAGGGTGGACGAGGCACTGGCATTGGTACATAGCTTCCCAAGGGGAGGACTTTGAAGGTGACCATAATGCTATTCAGCAATGAGGTGTGTAGCACTTTGTCTAGGATGAGTTTGCGAACTTAATTGTCAAACCTTGTAGCTATTACACTATTATATGGTTTATTTATTATACACCCCCATGACTATTTTGTACTTACCTATTTGTACTTCTTAACCCCTTCACCTTTTTCACCCTGCTCCCCAACACCACTCCCATCTATCATCCCAATGAATCTAGTACCCATCTGACATCATACATAGTTATTAAAATATTATGACTATATTCCTTAAGCTAAACCTTACATTCCCATGACTACTTTGTAACAACCAATTTGTACTTCTTAATCCCTTCCCCTTTTTTGAACCACCTCAGATCCCCTCCCATCGGGCAACCATCAAATGTTCTCTGTATCTGTGGGTCTGTTTCGGTTTTGTTTGTTCATTCATTTAATGAGAATATTTAATACGCATTAGGAGGTCTGTCTTTTCTTACAGTGACCTTGTAGGAGGCTCTTTAAGACATCTGTCTTTATGCACTTAAGAGGAGAAGTTGGCATTGCACTTTGGTAGGCACATTTCGCAGATGTGTGCTTTGGTAGAGGAGAGGTGTACGGTTATGTGTGCCCTGTGTGTTGGCGAGACAGTCCTACAGCAACGGTAGCTTTTAGCAGCTACCAGATTTGCTAAAGCAGCTATGTCCAATTAGCAGTAAGTACCATGCATCTCAAGGTACTAGGAAGTCAGCCTCTTTTGGCTGACTTCCTAGTACCTTAATAACAAAATCTTAAAAATATTTTCTGGTAGAGTAAAATAACAAAAATCTTAAAAATATTTTCTGGTAGAGTAAAGAAAAATCAGCAATGACCAATGGAAGTACTTTGAAATGTATTAATATTGATTTAGATATAGAGGGAAATGTGCAGTCAGTGATATTTAAAAAATTGTATTATTTTCAAATACTGTTTTCTCACAGTATATTTCCAAATTTTGAATTTCATATTAATACTGCAGTTATTTAGTTAGAAATTTATAATATTGCCACAGGTTCCCCATGTATGTTTCCATGATTTTCTGCAAAACTTTTTTCATGGGGATAAAAAAATAGCTGTTCCAAATTGCAAAGACAGAAGAAAAAAGTTCAATTTCTTTTTAAGCTGCCAAATTCTCTGTAATGGGAAGGACTATAGTATGCTATTAAAATGTTATTTTCAACACCTAGTACTTATTTTAAAGTGTTTTCAGCATTTTTTTCCCTTTTGAACATTTGATACCCTTTTCCTGAAAATGTTTGTTTACATTCAGAACTTATGTCAGAGCGTTCTGGGCAGTATAATGTTTCTTCCTTGCGCTTTACTGTTTTTCTTTTTTCTTTTAATGGATATTGTAGGATAAAGACATCTATTGAGTTAAGCAATTTCTGGAACTAGTAGTTTTTAGTAAGACTAATAGACTAATAAAATAATTAATTCATTGCAACTGGAGGGTGTGCCTTTCCTTTATTCTTAGTCATAATTCTTTTCAAAGTGCGAAGAACACCAAAATAATCAAATCTAATGGAGAACATGTGGGAAGTTTGATTTCCTTATCATACTCTGAGATTCATAGCAATTAATAAGAAAAATGTTAAAAGTGCAGCTTTTCACATACTCATTAATTATTTGATACCTTCACCTATTCATGTGCTTTACAGTTAGGATTGTGATATCATGGTAAGAAGATTCCACAAACTGTCATTATTTTGGTTTATACTGCCAACTGTTGAGAATTAGGCAATTTCTACACACACAAACGAGTTTGGAAAAATCATGCATATAGGAAGTTATTTGTAAAACTGGTTATTTGACTGAATTTTAATGGATTGGTCCCCAGCCAATATCATCCTTTAAGGTGCATAGATATTGTCATAGTGTTTATTTATTAAACATCTGCAATTATTTAGGTAAAAGTTTGGCTGTATTTTATCAACAGGGAATTTCTAAATCCTGTCGTTTATGGTTTAACTTGTTTTTGTGGAAAATAACGGAAGCACGTGGTCAGTGTAGCCCTCTCCTCCAGCTTCTTTTCCTTGTCCCCGTCTCGGCCCTTGCCTGCCTTTCTTCTTGCTGGCTTGTGCTTAGAAACTATCATGTTCTGTCAGTGACATTAAGTATGCTGCTATGGGAGTAAGTAGAATTTTATGAGGTTCAAGATCAAACTGATTGTGATAGTGCAGAGTGAGGAACTGGAGAGTAGTCAGATTACAAGGAGCGGGGAAAGGGAGAGATTTGAGCCACTCACACAAACACAGAAAGCCTTCAGAATTAGCAGCAAGGAGAAAAAAATGGAAAACAAAACCTCAAATCAAGATAGTCAATGGAAATATACATTTTTTTGTATTCCAGGTATGATTTGGAAAAGGAACGAAAGTTTATTTTTAAGAAAGAGTATCATTGGGGCAGCTGGTTAGCTCAGTTGGTTAGAGCATGGTGCTCTTAACAACAAGGTTGCTGGTTCGATCCCCACATGGGCCACTGTGAGCTGCGCCCTCTACAACTAGATTGAAACAACTGCTTGACTTGGAGCTGATGGGTCCTGGAAAAACACACTTAAAATAAATAAAAGTTTTAAAAAAGAGAATGATAAAAATAAAGAAAGAAAGAAAAAGAAAGAATATCATCTGTAATTTCCTAAGTTTCGAAAGCAAAAATTATCCGTACCTCACATGCAATTAAACCTTCCTAAGAAGTGCTACCATTAAATTTAACTGTCATTGGAAAGAAAATAAAACTCTCTCGCTTTCTAAAGTAATATTTATAAAACAAAGGGTAACTGAAGATGATAAGGTTTTTCTCCCTTGAGATTTAATTATTTAGCCAAAAACTTGATTGATTTCTTTTGCTCAGGCTAGTAGCCATATTGCAGCAGCAGACAATCCTCATTGACCTTACTTGGGATAATTGCTAAACACAATGTTAGTTGTCAGTCCTTATTTTATTTGACCTGTCAGCCACATTTGACCCAATTGATCACTCCTTTCATCTTGAGACCTCCCTTTACCTCCAACATACTTCACTCTCCTGGTTTTCCTCATTCTTTATTGGCCCCTCATTCTCAGTCTTTTTTGATCCTGGATGGAAGTTTCCAGGTTCCCATCCGTGGACTTCTCTTTTTCTCAATCACATCTGGTGTCCTTGCTATAGATACCATCTACCACTCTTACTCCCCTTGTCCATCCAACTTGCTGCTTGACATCTCCATTTGGATGTCTAAGAGGTTTCTCAACCTTACCTGTCTGAATACAAATTCTCAATCTCCCCCCTTAGCGTACTCATCTTACAACATGTCCCATCTTCATTCATGGCAAATCCTTTCTTCCAACTCTCATGCTAAATACCGTGGAGTAATTCTTAACTCCTTTCATCCAGACTACCTTCCTAAATGCTAGAGTATCCTCTTGGCTTTAGGGCAAAAATATATCTGGAATGTAACCACTTTCTACCTCTGCCATCCCCATTACCCTGGGCCCAGCTACCACTTTCTTCCTGGGGTGTTGTGTCAGTCTTCTAACTGATTTTCCTGTTTCTGCCTTTCCCGCTCATAAGCAGTCAGCTCTAGCCTTTAAAATGGAAGTCATGTAATGTCACGACTGTCTAAAGCCTCCCCAAAACCTCCCCTTTTACTTAGTAAAAGCCACATTTGTTTCCCATCTATTCTTACCTCTTTACTTATTGCTGAGTTTTACTCATTCTGCTTCAAGCACACTGGTATCCTTACTGTCCCTTGAATGTGTTGGACATGCCTCTGATCCAGAACTTTTACATTTGCTGTTTTTTCAAATATGGGGCTTGTCCCTTCACTTTCTTGAAGTCTATATTCAAATTTCACCTGGGATGAGGGCTTCCCTGAGCATTTTATTTAAAATTGCAACCCCTCCTCTTCCCCCTCCTCCCTGCATATACTGCACTCGTTTCCTTGCTTTGTTTTCTCTCTTTATTACATTCTAACCTACTGTGTACTTTACTTATCTTCCTGTCCCCATACACTAGAATATAAGTTATGCGAGGGCAGGGTTCTTTGTTTTGTCCATTGTTGCATTGCAGTACTCAGAATAGTGTCTGGCACATAGTAGGCATTCAATTAATGTTTTTTTAAAATGAATTGAGAATAATAAGTTTTGATTGGTCAAAATAAATTATATGATCTCCAGTATATCATTTCTTGATTGGATGAGGAGCAACATGTGTGTGGTGGCAGAGGAGTTGCAGATAGCCATACTTGGCAGCATGGTGGGAGTTTAAACCAAAATGATCTAACCTCCCTGCTTTGTGGGTCCCATTATCCCCTCCTGAGTCAAATCAAAACTCTTCTTGAGCGCACCTTTTACTAGTAGTGAGGCTATTTTAGCATTCCATTAAAAACCATTTAAAATACGAAAACAAGGCTGTATTACTTTAACTCTGACCTTAGAAGACTCTCAGTTTTATAACTGTTTAGAGAAAATGTGGAAAGGCTGAATATGTTTGCTGGCCTCAATCTTTTTATTACTCATCTCTATAAAGAGGCTTTTAGGGGCATATTAAAAGTTTCCATCTCTCTTGTCTCTTGCCTTCCTTCTCATCTTCCTTCATTGCACCCCAAATGGTTGAAAGTAAGACCCTGAGAGTCTGGAGGAAACGTGTTACTGTCAGAGCAGTTGGGGATGGAGCTGGACTAGAACCTAGGATCCTGCCCCCAGAATGGCTACTCAAATTACTGCTCTCTAACAGAGTAAGCTCATGTGGATTCACTCTGACTAAGAACTCATTAAGCTGTTGTTTCCCCTCAAGGAGAAGTTCTCACTTGGCTGCTTTATTTGTTTGTACTTCTCCCATGTGTTTCTTTCTGTCCATCTACAACTAAGATAAAAACATTGCTTTGAGAACAGGTGTCACAACCAAGGAGCCCCCCCAAAAAGAGAGAGAGAGAGAGAGAGAGAGAGAGAGAGAGAGAGAGAGAGAGAGAGAGATTGGGATAGTGGAGTGTGGTGTGTTAAACTGAGAAAGCAGGGAGTTTTTTCTAGACAAATGGAAAGCCAGTAATGACTTCATCCATTTCCTGTAATAAGGCAATGAATGGTCTGACCTTGAGGAACCTATTAAAGCATGCTTCCAAACACAGAGGCCATTTCTAGGGCTAGATGTAGAGTGGTATTTACCTTGATTTGTATTCCAAAACAAGGTAGTTTATAAACTATAAAATAGCTAATAAAACCTTCGGAATATAAAGCTTTGCACAATCTCCAAAATTGCTGGGAATTTTGAAGTTCAATGTTCATGCCATATGAATTTTTTGTGGGTTCATGTTTAGCTGTTTAGCATTCTTTGGAGACACCTGCACGATAGGAATTTAGCAGAAATTTTTGTGCAATTTTGTTAGTTACAGATTTTTTTAAAAAGTAGAGGTAACAAAATAGATGTTAAGAAGCAAACTACTGATATTTTTATAGATGCCACAGGGGGACTCCTTTCATCAGCAGAGCTTAAAATATACTTATCTCATCAGTTCTTTTCTACGCATTAATTTAGTGATTTTCAACTGATTTGTTCTTCATAAATTGTTCCATAAGACTTCAACAGAAACAATAATAATGATACATTTAGAATCATAAAATGACGGCATGTTTCAGCTCCAGGGAACTTTAGAGAACACCTAGACCAACCTTTATTTTATAGATGAGAAAAAGTGAAGATGGGCAGTGACTCACCCAAGGTCTTACACTGATTTGCTGGTAGAGTTGGGTATCAAAAGCTGCCTCACCTAATCTCTTAGCTATTGTCATCGTTAAATCACAAAGAGGTAATTTTTCGAAATGAGGAGATAACATCAAGTTATTTCTCAGAGTAGCCTTTCTGTATCTTTTTGATCATGTAGAAAAATAGAAATTATTATAAACTTTGGAGTAACTCCAAAAAGCAAACCAAAAAACCCAAACTCATCAAGACCTATATGGTCTATAGAACTCAAAATCAAACCAGAATTTTTCTGTGATTTCCATTGCATAAGACAACAAAGTTTTGCTTATACTTACAGAAAAACCATGTTTATACACTAGATTCCTTTTAACTATCTTTAAATGCCCAAAGAATTTAAGCTATATTTCCTTGGCATGCCCAACCCTACCATGCCATGGAGCTTTGCACTCCAGAACACCACCCGGTGGCTGATATCTAGACAATGGAAATCTTGGGACACATTTTCATTTTCGATAAACATGGCACAATGTTGTGATTCCACTTAGCAAATGTTTGTGCTGATGTAAATCGGGTGACATGCCCAAGTAGGAACAGCCCTTGCTTAGGGGTCATTCACAGTGAAGGGCAGCTTCACTCCTCTGATCCTCAGAATATTGGGTCCTTCTGGGAACTTTATCAGAACCGGAAAAGGTTGGTGGAAATCAGAAAGCTATAAAGTCAGTAAAAGCTGAATCAAATGTGTCTGAATCTATGCTGTCTATTAAGCTATGTACAGTTTACTAAATGCTTTAAATGAAGTGTACATACATATGTGTGAAGAAACTGTTAGCAGGGATCACCAACCATGTAAAATTTAGGTAAGATTGGCACAACCCTTCATTCGTGATGACCAATTTTCCTATCCCAGGAGACTTGTTTCTTTCAGGCTATCTTTGGCTCTCAGCCCTTCCTTCCTGAATTAATTCCATGTGGGTTGTTTTACCCTCATGCAGATCACGTCCATGTTTCATCAGAGATGGAATTTCTTCCCTTTCTTTGATTTCAGTGAAAGGCCACCCACACAAGACCTTGTAGTTACTGGCAGATTCTACTGAAGACGAAAGACACAACAAACAAAAACCTGGAAATAGAATATTGAATATCTGTTTTCTTAAAAATCCATCATCCAACTCAGCCTCAACATTCCGGGTATTCTCAACTCTTCTCCTTATTTCCATCTTGAGAACAATCCCGATCTTTATAGTACCTTTTTTGTCATTGTTGTCTTATGCAGAATCCTTTTTTTTACTCTCTACTTCCTTGTCTTGCTTGAGTTTGAAACAAAAACCAAAACCAATAAAAACTCCAAACAACCCAATGTGTCATTGAGTTATTTTTCTAAGAAAAGAAAATGTCCTTCCTGCAAGGTGCCACTTGTTAAGATTTTATAAATAAATACATAAGTAGATGGTTACACATACCACACACACACACCACGCACACTTAACTACAATTAATATACAGGTCAGATAACGTCATGGTCCTTGTGTTAATTCTAGTTCCTCATTAAGGGGTGGTGAATGTTTTAGCCCCAGGTGGCTGTGGGAAAATTGCCTGCTATATTTTAAATTTGGGTCCTCTTCTTTTAATTGCCCAGCTTCTACATCTTCAATCAATCTCCTTTTGGATTTCATTTACCTCCGATAAGTTTTTCCTTTTGTATGGGCTACTCTACTAATCACAGGCAGAATTCAATTTGTTGGCAATTGCTGAAGATCTGACTTTAGTGTATAGTCTTTGGTGTATAGTCCTAGCTATTTATTTTTACAACTCCTGTTCAGTTCCTTGCAAATGATGGGGGTGCAACTCTTTCAAGCACTTTCTGTCTACCCAGCAATCTCTGCCCCTGAACCCACCTGTGGCAATGGGAAATTTAGCTTCTCTGGCTTTGGACTGAAAGAACTAAATTCCAGGTGGAGTGTTCCTTCATAAAGACTTCAGCTATTACTAAACTATTATGTCTGGTTACATTCTGTTTTGTCCTAATCAATGTGGTCACTGTTTTCAACAACTGGATTCTGCTATTTAATTTAATTTAATTTTCCCCCCCACTGTGTGGTAGGTATACCAGTAGGATGGATCACTACTAAAATGAGTGGGTAGCTAGAAATACACCCAAACAATTATGATTACCTGAATATCAAAGCAGATCACCAACAAAAAGGTACCTGTTCTATGCTCTTACAGCATTTAATCAGAAATGTTTGGGCATATTTTTATTGTTTTTACAAAATATTCCAGCTTTGAGGAGAGGGGGATCTATTTATGGCAGGAAAACAATGGAATAATTTCTTTGTTTTTGAGAAAGCAGCTGGAATATCAAGATTGGTTTAACTAGAGGGGCAACAACTGAAGTGCTATGCAGTTTGTATTTTATTGATGATATTTCTCCAGAAATCAAAGTAAGTCTTTTATGCCATCTGTAGAATTGAGATATTAGTAAGGGTGGTGAATTAAAGTACATCTTTTTTCCTTGCTTTAGAAACAGGTTCATAATCCCAAGGTGTTATAAGTCACATGCTTTCCATGAAGAAATATGGGTTGTGAAGAAATATGGGTTGTATGAACCCATAATAATGAAGATTATGTGGGTCTCTCTTCAGAGAAAAATCTTAGAGCAGCAATGTTGACATGCCAGTAGACATATGGATATATTAAGGGATCTATTAATATCATGGTAAATGTGGAATTCTCGGATAGGTTTCTTACTATTTCTCTAACTTGATCTCCCAATATTGTCTTGCAAGGAGCTCTCTTGGAGTCCTTCTAGGCTAGAATCTTTTTCCTGTCTTTGCACACCCCCCATGACAGTAAACTGTCTGTACATACCTATCCCCTAGACTGTGTGAGAACTAAATGAAAGCTCTTTGTGGAACTGTCAGCTCTTTGAAAAGTGCTAGACAAATTTGTAGACATGGTTATTATGATAAGATGTTAAAAATATATCACTAGATCCAGTCAACTTCAATTTATAATCTCTTCAAAGATACAGCATCTTTTTTTATGATTGAGTTTCTGTTAGTATATTCCATTGGAAAATGTTTATGTATAAATTTATTTTGTATATTATTATGTTTCATTATATATCTCATAGATTTACGGTTAACGGTGTTACTTTGTAGAAGATACGTACACATCCTGCTCCACTCACATGCTGTTCTATTCTGAGGAACAGTGGCTGGGCCAGTGGTATTCAAACATTTCTTAATATCTGGCCTTATACCATTTCCCCACAGCTAATTATTTAACACAGAGATGGTAAAAAATATATATAAAGAATTAATCAGCAATATCTGGGTAGTTGGTTACTCAGGTATTCATTTTAATTTTCTTTTTTTATCCTCATATATACTTTATATATTTTTGGTACGTATTAAATAATTAAAAAAAGAAAATAATAATTCTTAAGTACTAAAAGCTATCATAAATGGAAATGAAAACTTAGACATACACTTTAGACTGTCTTTTGTCTGAGCTTCAGCTCTGTGATATGGAGCAATTTCTTAGTCCAAATTTCCTCATCTGTAAAATAGGATAATAATCAAACATATCCTTTTAGGTTTGTTGCAGTGATTACACGAATTAGTCAATGCAAAATAGTACACCTACAACTGTGGTTTAATATATATATGTTCACAGGAGTGCAGTGCAGGGAATGGGGTCAGTGGAACTGTGGAAGCTACGTGCGATGTGGGAGGGATGGTAGATTGAGGGAGGGGGGTTGTCACTTTGTGAGGGGTGTAAATGTCTAACTATTATTGTTTTGTACAGCTGAAGCTAATAATAAAAAAGTACACCTAGAGCAATAAGTCCTCAATAAATGTTAGCTATTATTATTAGTATTTTATTTCCAGCTCTCCCACTGATGAGTCATATGACCTTGAACAAATTATTTAAATATGGATTTCAGTTACCTCTAAATAAAAGAATTGAACTAGATCAGTGGTTCTCAAACTTAAATGTGTATCAGAATCATCTGCATGGCACAAAGACTGATGTCTGGGTCCCACCTTAGGGTTTCTGAGTTAGTAGATCTAAGATGGGGTCCAATAATATGTATTTCTAATAATTCCCAGGTGAAGCTGAGCCTGCTGATCTGGAGACCACACTTCGAGAATCTTTAGTTTAAACAAAATGGTTGTTATTTCAATTAGCATATAGAAGACATTTGTCTAACTTAAATGAAGAAGAAAATCTACTCTTTTATCATGGGTTTATTCCCTGAGAAATCAGTATTTATTTACTAAGGTGTGTACTTATTTTGGGGGCATCTTTTGGGGCACATGTTGTGTAGCTTGTGGCGAAATAGCATAGTGCACGCTGAAATATTACCTTGGACTTTGCAGACTGTTTTAGTTTTGCCGATTTATTTGATTTTTGGAGGGTAGTGTGGACATCTTTCTTTGCTTCCAGGGTGTTGCTATGACCTTTAAGGGGTGATAAATCTCCTTAAATCCCAGCTCAGCCATTTACGAATTCTATGACGCTGGACAAGCTTCCTCACTTCTCTGTGCCCCAAGTTTCTCTGTAACATAGGGATAATTGTAGAATCTAATTCATAGGGTTTTGAGAATTTATACAGGTAAAGTTATTTTACATAATTAGCACTCAAACAGGGCCTTTAATAATCTAGTGTTTTAAAATATTTGTAAACACTTTGAACATATTTCACTGTAATTTATGTATAAAGATATGTAAATTTTACTTTAAATAAAATAGATAAATTAAAATATATAACATAAATATATAAACCTTAATGTTAAAATGTTTAATGTACGTTTAAGTTTTTCTCTGTATTTCTGAAGACAATTTATTTCCTTATGTGTTATTTGATACTTATAAAATACATTTATGTAATTACCTTGGTAGCTTTTGGAACAGAAGGACAGTGTCTGTTATTCTTTTGCATAGTACCCACCATTTGTCTCTGTTCCATATGTAGAAACTTCTAGGTACACTTCTTCCATTATTTCTAAACTTTCTCTCCACCTACTGCATTCTTAGCAGCATGGACAGGCTCCTTTTCCTCCCAAAATGGAAAGAAATAAGTATATTGAGCCATTTCAAACCCAAAAGCAAAATTTACTAGCCAGTGTAGAAAATAAAAGTGAGGGTTTTTGTTGTTGCTTCTTTGGTGTTTGTATGTGTTTTTGTTTTTGCCTGTATTCTCTCCCCACCTTCCCACCCCCCACACCACCCCCGCCTCCCCCCATTCCTGCAATGGGTGGGGGTGGGCCTGATGTCAGTTAGCGGTTAGTGACAGGATGGTGTTATCCTCTGTGTTGGACGGGCTAAGAACAGGAAAAGATTTTCCAAGGCTGAAAAATGCAGAAACATCCAGGTTTGAAAATGGTTTGTTGTTGGTTGTTATGGCAGAATTGGGTGTATGAGCTGGAAAAAGGCCAGTGAAATTTTCCAGAGTTCAGGTGCCTTTCTAAGACACATCAACCTTCATTCATTCACAAAGTCAACTAACCTGTGATGAGAATACAAAAATGAATGACACAGGAGCTCACAGCTGATGGGAGGCTGGGGAACAGATAGAGAATTAAAACACAATATTAAATATGACTTAGTCTGGAGGAGAGAGTGTAAAGGAAAGGAGTCTAGTAGTTTTCAAGCAGACACCAGCAGTGGAGTGTTGCTGGAGCACAAATTGTGACGTTTGCCTCTCATAGTTTGTTCTCAACAGGTCAGACTGGCAAGTAGGGTGACCAACTGTCCTGGTTTCCTGGGAGGTGGGATTTTCAATGCTAAATTAGGAACAGTCCCAGGTGAACCAGGACTGTTGAGCACCCTGTTTTTGTGTGGGTATCTGCCAGCTGAATTGTGGGCCTGTTTTTTGGTTTTTGTTTTTTGAGTAGCAGGAGCATATGTTAAAGTTGGGATATGGAAAAGAAGGAAAGGTAGGTCTGATTTTTGTGTCTGGGAATAAGACATCTGCGATGAAGTATGTGTTCATCCTATGGAGGATGCTTTTCCAGTTAAAGACAAAGGGAGGGGTCACACAGAGCAGTCTGTGCACTGCGCTTGTGAGAATGAAGGACAGTGGGAGATGTCTGGAGGGTGAGTCCTTGAAATACATAGTCTGGAGATATAATGGTGAAAATTGGTGGAAGACATGGAACCAGAGACAAACTCACTGGAATTTCTTTAAAAATGGGTGGTTCCTGTCACCAGCTCATTAACCACAATAGGGATGACATATAGTTACATTCATCAAGATTAAAATTTTCACCATTTTTAGATATTTGTCAGTAACAACAATGCTCATTGAAGATGGTGTTAGATCATTTCCTCTAAAAGTTGTGTTAAATTAATTCATACAAGTATCAGTTTCTGTATTACATGCTTTCTACTAATTTTGGCATCAGATAGGACCTAAAAACATTTATAAATACAGCACTTCATATAATTCCGTAGACAGTGAATGCATTTACTTCTCTCTATCTCTCTCTTTTGGCCTTTAAATCAATTAGAACAGCACTGTGTAATGGAAATATAGTGTGAGTCACATGAATCATTTAAAATTCTCTAGTAACCACATTAAAAAGTAAAAGGAAGCCAATGAAATTAATTTTAATACATTTTATTTAACACACTATATCCAAAATATGACAATTTCAAAACATCAATATAAAAATTATTAACGTGATATATTGCATTCTTTTTGATTTGTACTAAGTTGTGGAAATTCTGTGTGTTTTTCACTCACAGCACCTATCAATTCAGATTCTAAATTTTCATCAGAAATATTTGCTCTCTATGTAGATACCTTAAAATTTACAGTTGATAGAGTAGATTCATATACCTGAGTTTTCCAATTACTGAATCAAGTGTCAGTTTTAAAATTTAAATCAATTAAATTAATTAAAATTAAATGAAAAACAACATTCCTCAGTCACACTAGCTACATTTCAAGTGCTTAATAGCCACATATGGTTAGTGGGTGACTTATTGGACGGCAAAGAAATAGAATATATTTAGTATAAGAATTTAAAAGCAGGCACTTTTTATTACTGTCCTTTGTCATTTGATTACTTTTTTTTTTTTTTTAGCTAACTATGACTTTAAACCTCAATACTCTCCATCTTTTTTGTAGGCATTAGTTCCATATGCTCCCTGTAGATGGCAGCACTTTCTTCTTGAAACTGGAAGGGGGAGGAGTTGCTAGGACTTGTTTCTCAGATTCTGGCATTTTTCATAGAAAGAATCAATTCTTTGGTAGCATAGGTTAGAACCTTTTCAGCTCTATCGTAATTCTGTGTAGACAGCTATTGATTATGTATGAAAACAATCTCTTAGCTTCTTATCTAGAAAATTGCACATTCCTCCATCTGGGGTAAGAAAAACACTGAGAGAAGAAAGAGATGCAGTTAAAGGAGTTTTATCAAAATGCTTTCATTTGCTCGGATCCACACTTTGGAAATGGTAATTTCAAGTATCACTTAATAAAACTTTTCAAATTAGATGAGAGGTGGTTTTTGTTTTACATACTATGGCAATGTTATTTCATTTTTCACTCAACTTTGTAGCTGAATTTTTTTATAATGCATACAGGGTTTCACAGTACATTTATATACAAGACATCCACATCCAGTATTGAAAGAAATTAACAATGAAATGTAGCTAAAGTTATATATACTACTATACTTATAGAAAATTCATGCTTTTACATTTTGAAACACCCCCTCTCTTCCCCTCCACATTGCATTTGAGATAAGGATGTACAACCAAAAAGAGAAGTTGGAGAGATTCAAATGGGGTTTCCTAAGAATCAAGGCAACCTTTGTAGAGCTCACGAGAACCCTTTGATACGAAACCCCAGCAAACTGGTGTGTTTTCTTGATTCTCTCTGCTTGACATTTTAAAATCACAGTCTCTCTTTTTTGTAATTATAATTCATTCTATTTCCAAAATAGAATATCAAGGCTCTGTTTAAACTCTAATCATGATCTTGCTCATTTTCAGTTTTATCGCCAGAATATTTAAACTAACTAGTGTAATAAGCCTAATACCTATGATTTTGGCTCAAAAATTTATAGTTTTCTTAATGTACTTTTTATTTTTTATCTTAATCTCTAACATATTCTGTGAAATGGTGGAGTAGAGGGGAAAGTGTGGGGAGAAGAAGAGTTAACTACGTCTAGTGACAGGTACACATCAGAAGTTGTCCTAGGTTCTTTTGCATGTGTTTGCTTACATTTCCTACTTTAATTTGAGAATGTTTTTACAAATAAGAAAACTTAGACATAAAGAAGGGCCATGTACCATACCTGTCAATGAAACCTACTGAAATAGTTTTGTTTATTAACATTTGTAGCAGATAATTCATATAGGGGTTTATTCTATCTGATGACATCTGAGAAGTTAAAATATGGCGTCAATTATTAAACCTCTTGCACCATATATTTTTGGTTCTCTTTCTGCCATTCAAATGATTCTTCCCTATGCTTCTTCAACTGTTTTTCATCTTCTTCTAAAAAGTTACAATTACCCAAAGTTTAGTACTTGGCTTCTATGTTTTTCTCCGTCTTCAGTTATTACATCCAACCCCATGGCTTCAACTATCTTCTCATACATATTAACTTCCAAATTTGTGACTTCATTCTCTTTATTAATTAGAATAGGTTAATTGTTGAACAAATAGCATCACAAATCTCAGTGACTTATTTATCTCTCTCACACAAATTCTAATGCAAACGTTCCCTACCTTCTTTTCCAGCTGGCTTCCCACCAAGTGGTGACTCTGGGATAAGCTTCCTTCGTCTTAACCCATTTTATGTCTTGGAGGATCCCTTTAGCAGTCTGCGGACATCTATGGACCTCCTCTAGAATAATATTTGTTTGTTTTGTTTATTTATTTGTTGCTTTTTGTTTTATATCATACATATGAGTGAAGTCTGTTCTTTTCCATCTGACTTATTTCACTTAGTGTGGTAATCTCCAGATTCATCCATGATGTCGTACATGGCAATATTTCATCATTTTTTTATGTCTGAGAAGTATTTCATTTTACAGATGTACTACATCTTCTTTATCCAATCATCTGTTGAAGGACACTTCGGTTGTTTCCATATCTTGACTATTGTGAATAATGCTGCAGTGATCATAGGGGTACATATATCTTTATGAATAAGTGTTTTTAATTGAAAAATTGCATAATGTTTCTAACCATGAAAAAGAAAAGAAAAAGATGTAGTGACAGACCTAATAACTAAAATTCAAAGTTAATGTCCAGTTAGTGATGGGTAAATATATTTCAAGATATCTGCATCAGGTATAAATGTGATATGAAATATCTGTGATTTCTATTGGTGACAAAGCCACACTTTGCTAACACTATTGTAATCCATGCACACATTCATAAACGAAGGAAATGCTAAGTCTGCGATAAAAGTTTATGAAAATAAAGATAGCTTTTCTTCTTCCAAATTCATAGAACTCTGAACAGTGTAGACCTAAGGTCCCAATGACTCCACAATTACCAAAACCTTCTTGGAGTTCTTTACTAGATCTTACACGTGCAATTGATTCACAAACATAATCCTGGTGGGATACTAGGCATCATTTGGGGGAGTGGATGGAAAAAAATGGATTCTATGGAAAGTAATCTCACAGGGTGATCTGATCATACATTCCTAAATGGACAGGTCATGGTGGGTAGTCACACCCCAAGCATACAACATTTTAGAGAAAGGTTTATCTTTGCCTTAAGCAAGTCCTGTCCATTGTTTCTGTGCATTTTGGTTAACATGCCTTTGAAATACGTAACCACTCTTAAGAAGAGCACAAAATCTTGTTAACCGTCCTATAATCCAATCCGCCTTGCTTTTTTCCATCTCCATGTTATCTTCCTTACTTCCCTCCTTAATTTCAATTGCATAAAAGAAGCTGCAGAACTATTATTCTCTGGAAATTTTGAGATCTTATTCTCTGGTATATGTCATCCGTTTGGCTCAAATAAACTTATGAAAATTATCTTCAGGTTTGGATGTTTCTTATGTTGACAGGGGCCAAACCAGAAAGGAGCATATATCATTTACAATCATAGTTTATGGGCTAGAACTAGTTATATGGTTCCTCCAAGAAAGAAGGCTAGGAACTGTATTCCAGCTCTGTGTCCAGGAAGAAGGTAAGATGTAGACAGCATGGAGCAATAATTGTTTTAGGCAAGGATCATTATGGATGCTGAAATTAGTAAAGGAAAATATGATGAGAAACAGGATATTTTTACAGTCTCAAAGTACCTTCATATAAGATATTTATTAATTGCAAAGAGAAAATAGGAACTTTATGCAGAGGAAGAATTCTAGCAAACATACCTTATCCAAGTGATCAAAGGTGATATCACCAGTAGTGGGATAAATTTACATTGTGCTTCTTGCACAGAGGTGCACAAAGAAGGAACAGCATTTCTGTGGTGTTCATGCCAGAAAGTCATAACCTGAATTTAGTCAAAAGAAAACATCAGAAAAATACAAATTGAGGGACATGCTACAAAAAATAGCTGACTAAATAACTCTTCAAAATTGTCAAGATCATGAACTGTTCCAGATTAAAAGAGGTCAAAGAGACTTGACAACTCAATGCAAGTGTGATCATGAGTGTTGGTAAGACAATTGGCAAAATCTGAGTAAAGTATAGGTTAGAAAACAGTATTGTATCTGTGTGAATGTACTGATTTTGATAAGAGTACTGTGGTTAGGGAAAGCAAATAAATTAAAAAAATACATACTCATGTTGGCAATTTACGCTTGAACGTCTCAGAAAAAAAGAAAATAGATGATAGATAGATAGATACAGATAGATGATAGAATGAAAGTAGATAGGTGGCAGAATGATAAAATGTGATAAATGTTAACATTAGGGAATCTAGGTAAAACATATATGGGAATATTTTGTACAAGTTTTGCAACTTTTAAGTCTGAAATTATTTTAAAATAGAAAAATTGTTAAGCCTGACTCTTATAAAACCAAAAAGGATGGTTCAAACTTTCGTATGCCTTGTGCTTTCCTTTTTATCAATGAACCTTCTCTAGTGACACACTGGGTCAATCACTGATAGTCTAGTTAACAGCAGAGTGTAAGTCCAGGAGGTACTGGGCTATGTGAAAAGTACACAGTTCTCCATATTTTGATCCATTTCCTGATGAGAGTAATTGGGTGTGCTTTGATATATAGATACTGCCTAGTACTTTGCATACCAATCCTGCAGATACTAGAACATTTTATTATCTCGATATCATCTTACATATTTAGGTAAATTTGAGTGTCAAATTGTCAGTGGTTTTGCCAAAACTTCACTGGGAAATCTCAACTTGGAAGTCTTCTACAAGACGCCTCCCTAAGCATGACTTCTTGAACCACAGAAGAAAAGATCTGATCCAACTTATTTTAACAGAAGCTTATAACATTGAATGGCAGCCTGTGGGAATCTAAGGAAATATCCTTTTCATCTCTTACGAAGGAGAAACAATAATAGTCTTCTTATACCCTTTGGAAGTGATGAATTACTATTAAACTTATTCTGATTCTCACTGTCCCTGGCATTGACTTTGACTGCATGTGTGTGCATGTACACACACACACAGACACATATACACACACATACACACACACACCCCAGTTAGATCATGGCAAAGAAGAAGTTAATGGGGAGTAAAGATTTCTATAATTTTTAATTATCATTTGGTCATATTTAAGTAACCTACTGATAGCATATTTTGGGAGACAATCCACTTTTAATTGACATCCTCAGATGTTAGATTTGTTGGAACCTTTCTAACTATCATTTGCCTTAGACATCAGGTACTGTACACTTGTAGAAAAAAAATATATACCCAAATCAAAGAACCCTGATGTATTTGTCAGGGCCCCATAGCATGTAAAATTCATTTGAAGCCTCCTGACATTTTTAAGGTTAGATCTTTATATGTTCAAAACATATTAAAATAAATATCAGTGAAAGATTTTGGGCTCATCTTTCAGGTGTAAATGCTAAAGGCGGTGTTTTAGTATGCCTGCTATTTCTACAGGAATTATAAAGGTGTACATTTCTACTGATGACAAATTACTAAACTATCTATCCTTACAGGGCTCCCTTTGCTGAGATCCAATAAGGTTTCCAAGCTAAAATATGGTCAACTAGTTACTAGCAACATTAAAAAAGTTCCAGAAAATTATTTGACTCTCGAATTGTTTAAAATCCATTTGGAATAGTAGACCTCAGATGAATAAAAGAAGTTTAACCATAAATAGCACTAAAGAAAAACATTTTAAACACACACAGAATTTCACCATCTTAATCATTATCTATTTATTTCCATGTCTATTTTGGTGTGCATTCCACTCCGGTCCTCCAGTCTGCTCATGTGGATTTATGTTTTATAGTTTTAAATAGAAAACATCTGATTTGCATTTTGCTTTTTTGACTTATAATTGTATTATAAATCCTTTTCAATATTTCTACATAGTGTTAATAATTACAGGCAATATATACATAATAGTCTACTCCTTATTACAATAAATTTTGTGCCAGAATTTATTCAACTAGCTTATTATCATTAGACTTTGAAAAATTTTCCTCCAATTTGAAAGATGATAATCGTCCCCCTGTAAAAAAACAAAAGCATCTACATACTTAGTCCTGATATTGAACTATTTTCCAAGGACAAATTTCCAGGGGTAGGAGTGGTAAGATTGGTATATCTAAGAATATGCACAGATAAATAGATTAGACAGATTAATAAATAGAGATGTGGTGTGTGTGTGTGTTTGTATTTGTGTGTGTGTGTATTTATCTTGTATTATTTCTAAATGTCTTTACCAGTTTACAGTGATGTACACATACCATTTATGTCATTTTTATCATCAGCTTACCAGATTTGGGGACTAGACACAATTTTTGCTGAATATAATTATGGAAGCCAATAGAGGGTTGCGGGGCGTTGTTGGGTTTTGAAGTAGAGAGTTCCAAGGTCTGGTCCTGATTCTTAGAGATTCATGATCTTAGTCATATTGTTTAACTTTGTTTGTGAGTTCAGTTCCTTTTCTAAAATCGGATTAATGGCACACAACTGATCTAAGTTAATTTATCTGGTTGCTTGTGTTTTTATCCCCTGGCTTTGTTCTTTCTATGAAGAAACTGTAAAATGGTCATCTTCCAGTGTGTGGGCACGACAGTCACATATGGCCACTTGAGTGATATCTGTGGAAATGTCCTTGAGTAGCTGGCAGCAGAGGAGCGCATTAGGGGAAAGCTGCACATGCTGAGTAGAGGTTAGTTAGCCGTTTTCTCCCCTGATACATTTTTACCCTTTGGCAGAAACCTGTATCACACTTCACCCTTTTTTGGTTTCCTGATGGTAACCACACTGGAGTCATTCCCCTCTTAGTGTCTCTAGTCTCTAGACTGAGCAGAATGTCTTATGTCACAGAGAGATGCTTAAATTTATTTTTCAGGTTGATCTTAAGAATAATATTGAAAAGTTTTCAATACCGTACTATGTGAACTAATTTAAAACTTTAAAAAATGTGACTAATAGTATCCACCTCATGGAGTTTTTCTGGGTATCAAATGAAAGAGTTTATAAAACACCTAAACAGGAACTGGTTGAGTAAATATTTGTTGAATAAGAAAAAATGAATAAATGTTCCTTCTTTCCATATCTACCTTCTCTACTACTCATGCAAGGATAGTCTTCTCCGGATAAATGAACAGTAAGAGCAAAATTATTTTTAAATGAGAAATCCTTCCCTCAGGAACATTAGAGACTGGGTAGTATTTTGGACATTCCTCCCAAAGTCTGTATCAGCCCTTTTCTCAACAAACTATCTTTTACAAGGGTCTATCAGTTAGGATGCATGTTAGTAGCAAATTCAAACTGGTTCAGATAATTTGAAAATTTATCTCATATAACAAGAGATTCTAGATACGGGGTGGAATCCACAGTTGGTTGGTTCACTAGTTTAATAATAATGTCATTGAACTCTTGGGTTCTTTCCAACTTCCTGCTTTGTCATTTTCTATGTATCTTCTTTACCCTAAGGCTAGGTCACCACATGGTGAAAAAGTTGCTGCTACCAGTCTCTGGAATGTTTTCTTGTTTATATCAGTAAGGGGACAGAGAAAAACTGTTCCTAAAAGCATGGAATGTTAGTTGTTCCTTTCAATTTAAGTGATGTCCTCATTTCTGGATCAATGGATTGGGTTAGATTAATCAGGATCTCCTTCTGAAGCTGGGGATGGTGGTGGTGGTGGTGGATTACATGATTTCAATTAGGATTCCATTAAATTGAAGGAAATGAAATTTGGGTTGGCACCAGCAGTGTCCACAGCAAAGAAAACAAAGGTTTTGGACATAGTGGTCACTACTTGCCATGTTACATGGAGTTCATCAATTTGAAAAAAACTTATACAGAAAACTTAAAGCTGTTTTCAATGCCCATTGTCTTGTAATGGCCTTTAATTTTATAGCTAGAAATAATTTGTGGTTCGAACTATTACCTTGATTTAGAACTATTACTAATCCTTTGGATTTTACATCACAACATGACTACTATAAAGTCAAGAGACAATGAGCAGTGTATACATTCAGCAAATATTTATTGAGCTGTTATTACATGCTATGCGTGGTGTTAACTGCTAGTCATGCAAAGGGCCACAAGTCAGGGTCCTGGATATTGCAAAGCCTATAATCTGATAGACAAATAAATCCCTGTTTTCAATGGTATCAGATAGGGTTTTTTGACTTCTTAAATTTACACCTGGGCACCTTGGTAAAACTGCCATACAAATAGCACATTCCATCTTGTTATAGGAAATGGAAAACAAGCTTATTTCTTTGGTGCTGATGTCATAATTTATTTTTTCTTGAGTACAATTTTTTCTAAGAGGCGGTTGAAATTTGGCTCAGTGCTATCAGAAGAGACAAATCAGGATATATTACTTAGACTTAAACTCTTGGTTTGGAGTGGACTTTCCCCATCATTTAAGTGGACAATTCTAAACAGCCTGAGCCAACAAGTTAATTCATTTAGCAGCACTTATACAAATCAGAGCCCTATCAGTACACAGTTCTTAACACACACTGTTAAGATACCATCTTTATTTTGCCAGTGGGTTGTCATAATGGCAGGTGAAATTGAGTAATGAAATGATGGAGCATTTAGAATCTATAATTAATAGGCTTGATAATTGATTGAATGGACAGTGAATTTCTAGTTTGAAAGTAATTGAATGTGGGGGCATAAAGTGATATAGAGAACAGTGAAGACAAAAGGTTGGGATAGGCAGAGGGTAGACTATGTGTTCAGTCTGAGACATACCAGGTTTGAGGTGTGTCTTGGTCAGTGCAGGCTGCTCTAACAAAGTAACATAGACTGGGTGGCTTAAACAACACACATTTATTTCTCACAGTTCTGGAGGCTGGGAAGTCTAAGATCAAGGTTCCTGCAGATTTGGTTCTTGATTAAGTTCTCTTCCTGGCTTGCAGATACCATCTCTCTTTGTCTTCACATGACCTTTTCTTTGTGTGCTTCCTCTTCTTATAAGGGCCCTGATCCCTTCATGAGGTCATCATCCTTATGACCTCGCCCTAATTATCTAATCCTAATGATCTCCCAAAAGCCCTCACCTCCAAATGCCATTGAATTGGGGAGTAGGACTTCAACACATAATTTTTCAGGGAACACAACACTCAGTCCATAATAATTTCTTGTAAAATGTCCATGTGAAGATATCAGATGGGAATTAGGTATTTATGTCAACATTCTCATCAATCCAGTAGGCTTCAGAGAAAAGGAGATTTTTAAGACTTCTTTGAGCAACAGAAAAGAAAGATTTTTTTTTTACATATAACACTGAGTCATTTAATGAATCAAGTTTAGGGAAATCATATGGATTATATATTTACGTAATAGGTAATTGTATGTAAGATACATAGTACAATTAATACATGAACAAAACATATGGGTCTGAATTCTGTTAACTGTTGGTGATGCTTGCAGGTAGTCTGAAGCAAGCCCTAGTTTTAGACATTTTAGACTTCTTTTTTGTTAAAGATTTTTATTAAAATACAGCTAACATACAATATTATATCAGTTTCAGGCATACACCATAGTTATTCAACATTTATGTACCTAAATAAGTGATCACCATGATAAGTCCAGCAACCAACCACCTGACACCATACCATTCTATCAAATATTATTAACTATATTCCCTGTGCTGTACATTACATCCCCATGACTTATTGATTTTATACCTGAAAATTTGAATTTCTTATTTCCCTTCACCTACTTTCCTACCTTTAAAATGTTTTTCAATTACAGTTGACATTCAATATGATTTTATATCAATTTCAGGTGTATAGCATAGTGGTTAGACATTTATATAATTTATGAAGTGATCTCTCTGACTAGTCTAGTACCCACCTGGCACTATGCGTATTTGTGCTACCAAATTGTGCTACCAATTTGTACTTCTTCATAGAAAGTACATAGAAAATGTACTTCCTTCATAGAAAAGGAAGATCTTAATAAGATCTTAATAATATATGCTGGCATGATGGCCTATGAAAATGTTTTAACGAAAAGCACTGAAGATGGATGGGAGAACTCCGGTTATATTAGCCAGGCTGCTATAACAAAGTAACATAGACTGGGTGGCTTAAACAACAGACATTTATTTCTCACAGTTGTAAAATAAAAGGGTGTGGGGACGGACAGAATAGGTGAGTTAAGAAGGAAATTCTTTGCTTCAACAACCAACTCAGATGGTTAATGTAAATTATATGGTGACATTCTAGTAGATCCAGGACAAGTCACTTCAGCAGTATGTGCTCTTAATTTTTTATTTATAAATAAGAAACTGTTATACAGTACTTGCTGCATGTTTCTCAGAGCTGAACCGAGAATGTTAATGCAATTAAAATTGAAAAACTTTATTTTGCTCAGAATAGATTGCATTATCAGTATATATTAAATTAGGGTAAAACACTCTAGAAATATTTATTATGTAGCAGTAAAGATATAATCATCACTAAAAAGCCAGGCATAATTTTGACCGTTTTATAACAACATTCCAGTTATTAAATATTATTGATAATAAACATAAGAAAAATATAGTTTTACTGTAATATGTAATTTAGTATAACTATAAATAAATAACCCCCAATATAACTAAAAAAGGTTAAAATTAAACTCAGAAGAAGAATCCTAACACTGACCATTCTTTCCATGAGATGATGGTAATATGGGATTAGGTGTATATGTAGAAGAATTAATATAAAGAATCTTATACTAAGTGTTTTGGGTATAATTGATTAGTTATGTAATTTTGCTATTATAAATCTAATGGAATCTTTTTTTTTAACAAAGATTCTGTCACAATGGGAAGCCAAAGAAAGTTGGAGAGATGAAGAGTCTAGAAATCACTGTACCTCAAATTAGTTCTGGATATGATTAGTTTGACTATTTCAGTTGTATCTGAGCAAAAAAGGAAGAAAGTAAAAGTGTTCAGATAGAGGGGGGAAAAGTTTGAAAGGCAACACGGGGAAAAAAAAAAAAAACCCACAGTAGGAATACAAAGGAAACACCTAAGGCAGTAAGATACCCCCAATACACCAGCAGCATGGGTTAGACCGGAGTTTTCTATGGAAGTATTGTAAATCGCTGAGAAATAGTGTATAACTTATTTGCTTAAAATGTTCAGTTAATGTGCTTCTGCAGCATTTTGCAGATAATGATTCTCACTTTCCACCTTATTCCGGAGGCAGAGCTGTTTCTCTTTGTCCTGTTCTCCATCTGTGATATACTTTTTATTGCTCAAGAGCTATAGAATCGTGTCCATGCCTATTGTTGTCTGCTTGATGGGAATTCACGTAATTGAAAGCGTTTATCCTCTCTTAGTAGAAAAATTGGGCACTTGGAAGAAATGAAATCCCCCACCTTTGTCCACGGCACAGGAAATACTGTTCGCTCAGCTTTGTTCTAAAGTTTCCACTTTTCCCCATATAACCTGTTGAAAATTCAGTCCTGCCCAAGAAAGAAAGCTGGAATTTCCTGTGGCTGTCTAGGTGTTCGTATTAATGTAGTTACACCTTTGGTGGCTATTTTACGGCCGATCAAAAAATAAAATTGTATTGTTTCAAAAGAAACATAAAATAATGACATGAGGAGTCCATAATATATTGTAAAGCAAAAAAAGCAAGTTATAGTGCAAATATCAAATAAACTCTACTTTTTGCATAAACAATGGTATAAGTAGCATTTAAGTGTGTATGTGTAGATATTTGCTTATTTGTGAACACTGATTACCTCTGGGAAGTGAGATCAGGAAAAGTGAGGAGAAACTTTTACTTTTTACCTTATACTTTTTACGTTATACACTTTTGCAGTGTTCAAATTTTTAAAAAATTAAGCAAGTGTTATTTTTCAGCTAAAACAAAAACAACTGACAAAGAAAACTACAGGGAATAAGAAATTACTTGGAATGAAATATGTTTAAGTAATTAATTTGTCGATACACTGCTTGACTATTATTTCCTCTTGCTAAATCAAAACACTCCTGCTTTTCTCAGAAGGCTGCTTTGAAAAAGAAGGGTAAATTTTTTTAATGAAACAAACACCTCAACCTTCCCACCTCCAGCCTAAATTCATTTTGGTTTTGTTAATAACAAATGCTACATGCATATTTCTAAGGTAAATCAAGGAATGTGGTTGTTCAGCAGGGCCTAGTCAATGGGAAACCATGCTTTTGTGACAGTCGATTTATCAACTTGGAGCAGGAAGGGAGATTTGGAACAACAGGACGTGAAGTGCCAGAGTGGGTCCTACCTGGGCTGGGCACTGTGACATGCACCTAAATATCATGGAAGAGTGGCCCATGGAATTATGCACTGATCTAAATCTTTCTGAGCTTTCTTGATTCTACCACAAAATTATGGAGAAAAAATAGTTGTTATTAAGTTTTGTACTATCTTTTGCATCATATTCCAAAGGGTGGGTTGTATTTTGTGTGCCCATAGGTATGCAAAAAAAAAAAAAAAAAAAAAAACAACAACAACAAAAAAACCAGCTAGACTTGCATCCGTTTTTGGTTTTAATTTTTAAGGCAGGGTTTAACAAATTCCATGGCAAATTCTCCAACCAAGTAACATTATCTAGTTGTCAGGGGGATTTATGTTAGTTGCCCTCTTTGGAGGGGCTTTGAGAGCAAGGAAGCCAGAGAGACAAAGGGGCTAAGAGAGATGATTACTACATGCTAACCTCCTTGGTAGTAAGCAATTCATAATTGAGTTCTGTCAACTAAAACACCCTGATCTGCAAATCAACGATTATAAACATTATATTCTTATCAGATGGACAGTCTCAATAACATATTCGTAAATGCTAAAGGACGGCTTGACAGGGAGGTTACAAAGATAAAAGCTCTGAGTGGTTTAAAGTAGACAAATTGTAAAGCATTAGTGGTGCTCTTCCTTTCATCAGCTCACCTAAAATATCCTCATTTTCATTTGCCTGTACCTCAAAGCTACTGCTTCTTGAATTATTAAATATCCTTTTCCTTCAGGTTCTTAAAATCTCTCTGTTACAGGTTGAATTCCCTGCCCCTCCTCCCCCAAAAAAGATATGTTGAAACGCTAACCCTCAGTCTCTAAAGATAAGGTCTTTATAGAGGTAATGAAGTTAAAATTAGGTCGTTAAGATGGGCCCTAAGCCAGTATGACTCATGTCCCTATAAAAAGGGGAAATTTGGATACAGACAAACCCATAGGGAGGCTGCCATGTGAAGATGAAGGCAGAGATCGAGGCAATGCTTCTACAAGCCTAGGACACCAAAGATGGCCAGAAAACCACCAGAAAGTTAAGGAGAGGGGCATGGAGTGATTCCTTCTGACACCCCTCAAAAGGTGTCAACTCTGCTGATACCTTAACCTTGGACTTCTAGCCCCCAGAAATGTAGGACAATAAACTTCTTATGTTTAAGCCACCCAGTTTGTGGTACTTTGTTATGGCAGCCTGAGCAAAGGAATCTGTGACAACACTGATCTCATCTGTGATAACACTACTGCTCTGGAACAATCCTGACCCATTCCTCTATGGAAGCGAAAAGCCTACCGTTGGTGATTAATTTCATTTGCTCAAGTGCACGATGTGTGACAGTCAAGTTTGTGAATTTGAGGCAACGACGTTGCTCACCTTTTTTTGTTATCAGAGGGATTATTAGTTATGAAATTGTACCAACTGGACAAACAGTTAACCAAGTTTACTATTTGGAAGTGCTGAAAGGGCTGCGTGAAAAAGTTAGACGACCTGAACTTTTCACCAATAATTCATGACTCTTGCATCACGACAATGCACCAGCTCACGGCACTGTCTGTGAGGGAGTTTTTAGCCAGTAAACAAATAACTGTGTTGGAACACCCTCCCTACTCACCTGATCTGGCCCCCAATGACTTCTTTTTTTACCTGAAGTTAAAGGAAATATTGAAAGAAGACATTTTGATGACATTCAAGACATCAAGGGTAATACGATGACAGCTCTGATGGTCATTCCAGAAAAAGAGTTCCAAAATTGCTTTGAAGGGTGGACTAGACACTGGTGTCAGTGCTTAGCTTCCTAAGGGGAGTACTTCGAAGGTGACCCTGGTGATATTCAGCAATGAGGCATGTAGTACTTTTTCTAGGATGAATTTGCGAATTTAATTGTCAGATCTCAGTATGTTTAAAGGCAGCTGCTGGGAGGCAACTGGGGGCCTTACCTTTGTCCTAGTTGAAAAGAAGTCTGTAGGTGGAGTCAGGTAGCCTCCTTGGCAGGCAGCCCAGTGACTCGGCAAAGCTAGCATTGTTGCCTTGCTTTATGAGTCTTTACACAAGTAAAAACGTTGGTGTCTCTCTTTTTCACTGATTTATGGGGTGGATCCTGCTTGTTGTAGAGTTAAGAGCAGAATTATCTTTAAAAAAATTCTCATTTTCTCTGTTGGCGAATGATTGGGCTGTGGAGGTTCTAGTTGGAAAATTGATCCCTGGGTCAAGTTCAAAGGTTGAGTTGCTTTCTTTGGAGTTTTATCAGTAATGTTATGGTGTCAGATGGCGTTCAACTACATAAACATACCTAACATCTTTGGTAAAGAGAACGCTTTCTAAAATGAGACGGAGAAACAGATTAGTACACAATGCTTCACATAAAGCAGGTGTCCAATAGGTACTTGTAGAGTTGGAATAAGTTAGATTAAGTAGGGCTATTATAAGGAATATTGCCGTTAGGGAACTGAAATGGCTCCTGGAAGGATTTGGACTTTTGGTTTACATTGCAGTGATGTTGGATTGAAACCATTTCACTAGCTGGTAAAATTTATTAGCAATCAAACATAGAAAGAATACCACTCACTTGCTTTTGTTGTTCTACTTTCATAAGCTTCCTTTGGTCACACTGAATGGTGCCATTTGGCGAAGTATACCATCTCACAGAAAACAATGAAATGGGGCTGTGGGGGGGACAAATGGTGTTCTGAGATAATGAATAACTTTGACATTTTGTTTGAAGTTAAGTGGTGTTGTTTGAACTTTTCTGACCCTAGTAAGGAATCCTATGCCAAGAATGGATAACAATTTCTGGATCACTGGGCACCGATTAGTCATTGATGGGTAGTGGGCACTGCATGGCAGTCTTCCTTCCATATCTAAAACCGTACGCTCCTTGTGATGGACTCCCAGCCTGGTTTCGTGCAGTGTTAGGAGGGCAGGGCTGCTATGCTTTTCACCACTACTATCCACTTGCAGAAGTCTGTAACGGTTACAGTGATTAAAGATGACCAGTTTAGACAGTCTGTATTTAGGAAAAGTGTCTTCCATTCATGGTAAACACTTGCAGGTGGAACTGAAAGATGCCAAAACCTTTCTAGACCTTTATTGGTACTTGAACCGAATTAGCTGATTAGATGGGTAGAAAAAAACACACACAAAAACCCTGGGGCTAAATGAAGTTACTGTTAACCATTAAATTACATTTACTCAAATTTCCTTTCCCTTGGTTTGTCACTGATTTCATTGTAATGCCATTTAAATGGACTTATCCCTCATTATACTTTAAGGGAAATAATGGAATAATAGGGTTGGGGTGGACCTTGAGCCAATGTCTAGTCTAATGTATCCCTCTGATTTCACAAAAGGTCTAACTTCAAAACGTTACCTGCATGACTACTCTCTAGGCAGCCAATTCTGTCATCAGGCAAGGACTGAAGTGCCAGAAGAGGTGAAAGGACGAATCAGGACAAGAAATAGATGTTCAAAGGAAAACGGTCCGTTCCATGGAACAGACCTACCCAAAACAACAGAGCTGCTCATTGACGGAGATAGACACTAGCAAGTTTGTGTGGTCCTGGAGGTTACAGCTTACAGCTGAGGGTAAAGGGAAACAAAACCTCCTGCAGGAGATGGATGTTCAAGGTTTGCTCATGCTTGGTCTCAGATCGCACCAGGACTGAGCAGGCCAAGAGTAGTAAGGCCCAGGATTCGGTCTAACCAGAGGATGTGCCGAATTTTTATCATTTGGACAGCAAGAGTTGTGGTCCGGAAGTCAGTAACTATAAGAATAGATGTGTAAGTTCTTTAAATCCCAGAAGAAAGGCTGAGGAAAGAGGATAAGGGATGGGGATGGGCAATTTTAGTTGCAAATAGAAAGGTTCAGGACTTTGGAGGCAGGAAGGAACAGGGAATCCAAGTTCAAGGAAAGAAACTGGAACAGAGTGGATCTGGCAGTAGGAATTGGAATCATTAGTTGGATGCCTGGAGCACCTTGGGGAGGAGTGGAGAATACTTTGGGGAAATAGGTGCCCTGGCTGAAAGAGGCTGGCACAAGCAGTCAGAAACCACAATACTGAAATATTAGGAAAAGGAGGCCCGGGAATTCAGTTCAGGGTGGAAGAGATTTGTCGGGAGCAACACCAATGGTTCTTGCAGCAATTTTATGAGGGATACAAAGCAGAGGCTGTCTGTTCTCTGTCCTGTGAACAGACTGAAAGGATGGTTTGGCAGCAAAAGCAAACCATAGAGCTGTGAGTGCTGGTGGCTATTAACTGCAGCGAGTTTTCAGTTACGCAGATGCAGGGGAAAATGTTTGTTCCGAAGATTGGCCACAGACTGGCTTGGTTGCAAAAGGAATTTTGTAGAAGTAAGAATTTGGTGGATGGGATGGGCTAGCAGGTAGGTATTCAGCTTTTATGCGAGAGGCAAAAAGGTCCAAAATGCTTTTTTGGAAGCTGAGAATGGCATCTGAGAAAGGTTAATCCAGGCTTGTGTGGAAGCTAGCTTTGAGTAGAAGAAACCAGAGGACGGCATATCCCATTCTGAGGTTGGGGTTTCTTTTTCCTTTTACCAGTCTCAAATAAGGGCCTTGGTTAGGATGGCGGCTGTGGAAATTGGGAAAAAGCGGTGAAACTAGCAATTAAGGATTTCACTAGACACACATGCTGCATGTTGATGGTGTCAAGAGCGAGGATTGCGGTTAGAAAGGTGTTAAATAAGAACGGGCATGGGAGGATGAAGAATCACAGGAGGTAACCAGAGGCTGGAATGATTAACTCAGAGGAAATGGGCGGTGTGTGCTTAAAACGCACCATCAATTGTGCAGAGCCAGGAAATTCACATCTTTACATGCAACTCCCCGAGACAGAATTTGTTCATGGCCTAATTTTAAAAAGAAGCTTCCACTTTCCTCAGAAAATCACCAACAGCAGTCGTTCTTGAATTCTTCCTTTTTTGTCAAGCAAGTTCTCGTGGTTAAGTCCATCTCTTCGCGTTTTGTGTGCAGTGTGGTGTGTGGAAAAGTGAGCAGAACCTCGTGTACCTGTGTGTTGCTAAGAGAAGCCTCTCTTCCGTTTCTTTTCTTTTTCTTTTTGTTTTGTTTTTGCTTTGTCAGTTCTCATACCTTCATTTTTCTCATATATTTCATTATTTAACCCAGCACATTGGACTCGTTCAAGGGAGTTAGTCTGAAAAAATGCTTATGGCCAGCTCCCCCAAAGAGTCTGATTTCATGGTACAGAGTGGTGTCTGGGCAGGAATATGATTTAAAAGCTCCTTCTTTGATTCTAAGGTATAGCCGGGGTTAAAAGCCACTGGACTTTCACGTTTTTCCTTGTGTTTCCGAAAAGGTGAAGCCCAGACTTGGGCAGAATTCAGACAAAGGTTAGGCTTATGTTTGATGTTCCTGGTTGTTAATGGTTGGTCCACTCATCCTGTTCCAGCTGAGCTTTGGTATCAAAACCATGGGATGAAACTACTGACCCTTGGTCAGCCTCCAACCCTTTGTAGTCCTGAAAGTATTTTTACTACTTTGTCCAGATAATCAGTGTAGTAGAAATTTCCAGCTAGACAGTGTCTCACTTTTTAACATGATTTTTAATCAAAATGTAATAGTTATTAAATATAAGTGATTCCTAAATATTCAGATTTTGGTCATTGTTGTAGGATACAAATACTAATGACACAACTTTTTTTTTTCTTGGTCTTTGAAACTATGCATGTTTTTCAAACATCTTAGGAAGTAGAATTTTTTTTTAAATATTTTATTGAGGAAGTGGAACAGGACTTTATTGGGGAACAGTGTGTACTTCCAGGCCTTTTTTTCCAAGTCAAGTTGTTGTCCTTTCAATCTTAGTTGTGGAGGGTGCCGTTCATCTTCAAGTTGTTGTCCTTTCAGTCTTAGTTGTGGAGGGCGCAGCTCAGCTCCAGGTCCAGTTGCTGTTTTCTAGTTGCAGGAGGAGCAGCCCACCATCCCTTGCAGGAGTCGAACCGGCAACCTTGTGGTTCAAAGGACGCATTCCAACCAACTGAGCCATCCGGGAGCTCAGCGGCAGCTCAGCTCAAGGTGCTGTGTTCAATCTTAGTTTCAGGGGGCGCTGCCAACCATCCCTTGCTGGACTCGAGGAGTGGAACCGGCAACCTTGTGGTTGAGAGCCCACTGGCCCATGTGGGAATCGAACTGGCAGCCTTCAGAGTTAGGAGCATGGAGCTCTAACCACCTGAGCCACCGAGCCGGCCCTAGGAAGTAGAATTTTATGTGTGGAAGAATTCCTAAAGATTATTTTAATATAATCCCTTAATTTTATAGATGAGGAAACTGAGACTCTGAGAGACGAAGTGCTTTTTCTAAGGGCACACAGCTAGTTAAGAACAGAGACCAGGACCCTGGTGTACCGAGTCCCACTCCAGAATGGTCTTTCTCCTACATCCCTTCTCTCCCCTATTCTCATTCTTTCTTTATGTTTTTATCCATTATTAACACATTTGCTAACTACTACACACCCAAATTATATACTAGACAGGTCAGAATGACTTTAACTTTTTATGTCATGGAGCAGAATAAATTATTTTTCTAATAAACAGAGAAAATATTCATAAAAAATGTACTTTATCCTAGGATATATTTTCCAAGTTAGATTTTTAGTGGAAATAGGATAGCTCTGAAGAGTAGCTGGTATAACTGATTTTATTGTTTACTCTTATTTCTTTTGTCAAAGAAGAGGATGAAGTAGAGGTAGTAGTACTGAAGAAATAACTAAAATTCTAAAAGATGAAATACATATGGGCAAAGTTCTTTGTTAACTGTAATATGTCATATGTTAACTGTGATTTTTTTATTTGTAAAAAATCAGGCAAATCATGGAATTATGAAAACTCGAGGACTTGGATTATTGGGTTCAAACCCTTTATTTTAAAAATGAGGACTTCAAAGTTTACTTGACAAGGGGTCAACCAATAACCTGTTGGAATTGGAACTCGAACCTTCATCTTCATTCTTTATGTTTGGAGCATTAAAACAATAAAAGAAAGAAATATATTGGTTGTTTTCTTTTTATATATGAACATAGTTTATGTTCATTTAGGAATATGAATATAGAAAACATTAAATATTATAAAGAGGCATGCGTGTCTATATGCGTGTACAAAACAATGTAATAGTTAGATATTTAACCCCTCACTAAGTGATAGGCGCCCCCCCCCACTTTTCTACCCCTGACATCATATACAGCTGTTACAATTCAATTCATTATATTCCCTATGTTGTACTCCACATCCTGTGACCATGTATATATATATATGTACATATAATTATAGTTGAAAAATAATTTGTTCAAAAATAGACTTTATATAAAGTGAAGAAAACAGATTATAAAAATACACAAAGCATGTATATTTTTATAATCTGTTTTCTTTATATAAGATAGTGAGTCTGTTTTTGAACAAATTTTTCAGAATAATATTATAATTCAATGTTATAATTGAATTTATTTATGGATAATGGGTTATTTAGCCATTTCCCCATTAACCAATATTTGTCTTTTTTTTTTTTTACTTCCAAGATATTTGTGATACGTCAATAAAAATCTTTTTGTTGTCTTAGTGTGTATCTTACCGTGTTTCCCTGAAAATAAGACTGGGTCTTATATTTAGTTTTGCTCCAAAAGACGCAGTAGGGCTTATGTTCAGGGGATGTCATCCTGAAAAATCATGCTAGGGCTTATTTTCCGGGTAGGTCTTATTTTCGGGGAAACATGGTAGATTAGTTCCTTAAGATAAATAATTTAAAAGTATAAATATGTCTAAGACTCATGATAAACACTTCCATAATTCCTTCCAGCAATGCGTACACTGACTTGAAAGTATGCGGAGCCACCCACTTCACCCCTCTCTTATTCTAGAAATCCCCCTACCTTGCTGTTATGGTGCTCCTCAGAAACCTAATCATTTAAACAGGAATGTTTGTGTAGATGGACAATTAAGTCCTGACCCAATGTGGAAAAACATTAAGAATAAATCAAAATCAACTGAAATATTAATTGCACCTGAATCCCCCCCTTGTCTATGCTTCTCCCAATACCCTACATCCATTCCCTGAAACTTGAAATACAACTTAGCCTTATTTTCCATGACACTTGAGCTTTCTGAGCTAGTGGTTTAAGTTCGTGAGTTTTATTGTAGCACAGACTGACCTCACTCCTCCAGCACCGCCTTCATAAGTCACCTGGCAGCAGCCTGCATGACATACTGCGTCCCTGAAGGCCACTGCAATGACTGGGGCAGCAACTTATACTGGGTGGAGGGGGCAAATGGTGGCTGATATCCAGCCCTAATCTGCTGCCCAAATTAGACACTTTTGCATGGGGCTGCATGTGCCTGGAAAAAGGACACTTCTGCAGATTCCCACAAAGCAGTGGCTGCCTCTTGTTGATCTCTCCCTTTCCTGGGGAGATGCTGGTTATTTTGCTGGCTGGAGAAGGATGGGCAATTTGTTTCCAGGAACTAGGTTCATAAGTGCCAGTGGTCTATGCAGGGAAGATGGGCAGAGGAAACCCTCTTGGGACTGCAGGAGCCTCAAAAGTCCCGAGTGTAGACAATAACCGAAATGTGTCCATTCCAGAATAGTCTAACAGGAAGTGCAGTTAACAATTTTATTATTATTATTATTAGTTTCAGCTATACAAGACAACATGATGATTAGACATTTACACCCCTCACAAAGTGAAAACCCCAAGTCTACTACCCACTGACACCATACATAGCTATTACAATACCATTGACTATATTCCCTATACATTCCATGACTATATATACTTTTAAATTATAGTTGACATTCAATATTATTTTATATTAGTTTCACGTGTACAGCATAGTGGTTAGGCATTTATATAATTTATGAACCGATCCCCCTGTTAAGTCTACTACCCCTCTGACACTCTACATAGCTTTTACAATATTACTGACTACATTTCCCATACTGTATTTTACATCCACACGATTATTTTATAACTACAAATTTGTACTTTCTAATCCCTTCACCTTTCTCACCCATCTCCTGGACCCCCCTCCCTTCTAGCAACAATCAGTTTGTTCTCTGTATCTCCCGGTATGAGTCTATTTCTGTTTTGTCTGTTCATTTATTCTATTCTTTAGATTCCACATGTAAGTGAGGTAATATGGTATTTGTTTTTCTCAGTCTGACTTATTTCACTTAGCATAATAAGCAATTCTTTATGTTTCTATTTAGAAAATAGTTTTTATGCCATTTTTCATACAAGATAGATGTTTTTATGTGTGTTTAAATAAGTATTTTGTTTTAGAATAGTTTTAGATTTGCCAAAAAATTGTGAAGATAGTAGAGCTTTCCTATACATCTCACAACCAGTTTCCCCTGTTAGTAAGATCTTACATGAGTATGGTCTATTTATTACAAGTAAGGAACCAATCCTGATACATTATTATTAACTAAAGTCCATACTTTGTAACAATTTTAGTTTTTACCTAATGTATTCTTTGTCTTCCAGTGTCCAGAATGCCATATTACAGTTTGTTCTTATGTCTTGGCCATGACAGTTTCTCAGATTTGTTTTGTTTTTGATGACTTTGACAGTTTTGAGGATACTGGTCAGGTATTTTGTAGAATGTACCTCAATTGGGACTTGTGTGATGTTTTTCTAATGCTTAGAATGGGATGATGGGTTTTTTTGGGAGGAAGATGACAGAGATGAGATGCCATTCTCATTACATCACCTCAAAGCTATACACTATAACGTGATTTATGACTATGTATCTTGACCTTGATCACATGGCTGCGGTAGTGTTGGTCAGGTTTCTTCACTGAAAAGTTACTCCTTCACCTTTTTTCCGTACTGCACCCTTTGGAAGGAAATCTCTATATACATCCCACTCTTAAGGGGTGGGGAGTTAAGCTCCCTTTTCTTGAGGGTGGAATATGCACATAAATTATTTAGAATTCTGCCTGGGAGATTTGTTTATTCTCCCCCGTTTGTTGATTTATTCAATCATTTATTTATATTAATGTAGATTCAGAGATATTTATTTTTTACTTTGGGTAAATATACAATACTACTTCATTTTGTTGCTCAATTTGTTCCTGCTTTGGGAGAGGATATATTTTTACATATAAAACCACTCTAACAAAGAACTAAATCAACTTCAGTAACAGGAGAAAATGCTTTCTAAATTTTTCTTAGTGGGTCTTATTTATGCCATCTTCCATCAAATAAAATTCTGAATACTTGTAATCTAAAATTTAGTGTTTATCTTCTAATGTGCTAAGATCAGAGAAAAAGTGACAAGTGTTTGCAACTGACTTAGGCAATGTGTGACTGATTCAGTAATACAAGAAATACTTTTCCCATTCCCCTTCTCCCGATCTCCAGAGATAAAGATAAAACCCTCAACGTGGCTACTCTTACCACGTGGTACAATCACTGGGTTCCAGGTGCTAGGAATTTTTTTAGTTCCCTTAACATATTATCTTTCTCACTGTAAAGCTTTTGCATGTACAGTTGACCCTTGAACAACACAAGTTCGAACTCTGTAGGTCCACTGATACACAGATATTTTTCAACTGACAACTGGAAAAAAATTTGCAGACGAACCACATAGTCTAAAACAGACAACATAAACTCATGGTATCAATAAATACAGTACAGCACTGTATTTTCTCTTCCTTATGATTTTCTTAATAACAGTTTCTTTTCTCTTACTTTATTGTAATAAAGCTTACTTTATTGTAAGAATAAAGTATATAACACATATATCATATGAAATATGTATTAATCAACTGTTTGTTATTGGTAAGGCTTCCAGTCATCAATAGGTTATTAATAGTTAAGTTCTCAGGGAGTCAAAAATTATACGCAGATTTTCTACTGTGATTGTGGAGTCAATGTCCCAACCCCTGTGTTGTTCAAGGGTCAACTGTATTAGTCTCTCATTTTAGAAAGTTTCTTCATCCAAAATCCATGCCTTTCATTCATATCTTCTGGTGTGGTAGGTGGCATATGTGAAATTTGTAGGGCAGGCTGGCAGGCCGGAGGCTCAGGTAAGAAATAATGGTGTTTTCTCCAGGCAGATTTTGTTCTTTTCTGGAAAACTTCAGTTTTTGACCTTAAGGCCTTCAGCTGATTTGATGAAGCCCACCTGCATTAGGGAGAATAACTTAGTCAACTGATGGTAGATGTTAACTGTACCTACAGCATACCTTCACAGCAATACCTAGATTGGTATTTGATTAAATAGCTGGGTACCACAGCTTAACCAAGTTGACATGTAAAACTAATTATTATGGTGACAATGACAGAACAGTTCTACACGTAGGAAAGCACCCAGTGGCAGTTCATGAGAGACTAGAATGGAGAAGAGTTTTGGGATGCAGTTGAGTCAGCGTGGTCAGGGAGAGAAGACATTTGAGCTGAGGTATGGAAAGAAAAGAAAGAAGGGAAAGAGCCAGTCATACCTCGAATTTGCAGTTCTACAACTTTCCAGATGATATTTGTGCAGTTTCCGTGGGGACCATACTTTGCGAACCACAGTTTAAGAGTACACTCTTTTATTATGCAGTTAATCCTGCGAAGGCACCTAACATCTCACTGTGACGATTTTCCTTAGAATGTGCTGAGAGGCGGAGAATTTTGTTGAGGAGGTAAAAATCTCAAAAGGAAAGCTTTGAGAGATCCTAGGACAAAGTAAAGGGCTGCTGCAGGAAAGGGCTAACCTTTCTTGGAAGTGACACTAAACACAAATTCCACCCACTTGTAATGAGCTAATGAGACCAAGATTCTAGGTTTGCACTCTCGGTTTGCAAACCTCTTAACCCCTTAGGGCCTCAAGTTCCAATCTATGCAAAGAAGAGACTATAACGGACAAGCATTCTGAAATGTACTATGGCAACACACTGCTGTAATGAGATTTCTTGGGGGCTATGATTCAACCACTTTGCTACCAAATGGTGTAGGTGTGCTTTGTGAAGAGACATGGTTATTCTTATATTAATCTCCTTTTCACTCTCAAGTTTTCTTACCTGGGAGGACAATCTTGGTGCAGTAGGGACTGCAGAGAACCTGGGTCAGACCGAGGAATGTTCAAGCTTCTCTGAGCCTCACCCTTCAGGGAGTGGGTGGTGGGGAAAAGACTGTGGCCTTCCCAACTAGGTGATCTTCAAGATCTCTCCAGCCCTCACATCCCATGGCTACCTGGCTTGTCCTCATAGCCTATTCACAGCACTCTTGGCATTGACACGAATTTAAAATTAAAGTCAGAATAAAGCTGCTCCAGATCACAGCCGCTAGAAGAGTGACTGGTAGTGCTCTGCTTCCCCGGAGAATTTTCCTGTCTTTAGTGGGGCCAGGACCAACTTCCACAGTCAGATGTTCTTTGCAAACCTGGTGTGCCTAACGCTCTTGTCTGCCCTGCAGACAGAGACTGACTGCCTTTCTTGCCCTTGACCCAGTTCCAGGTGAGCTGCAGGTCAGGGAGCTGTGCGTAGAGAGCGGTGCTCTTGTAACTGAATATACCCTTTCTTCATTTTGTCCTCTCTGGACTTGATTTAGAGAGTAGTCATGAAAGAACAGGCCCATTTTCTCCCAATTTTGTGTTTTTAAACACCACCAACAAACAACCATTTTGTATACTCAAATATTGCCAAAGGAGACTGTGGGGACAGAGTCCCAGAGAGCAGTTTCCAGCTCTCGGCTTCACGTGGAAAGATGCTGGCTCGGTTATTAGATGGCCATCGGCTGTGACTGGTTGGCCATCGGCTGTGACTGGTTGTCCATCAGCTGTTACCGGATAGCCATTAGTCACTAACATAACTGCTGTGACTATGCTAGGTGGTTGGTTATTGGTTGGTTGGCAGAGAAGCAGAGGGCGTATTGTAGATCATATGGCTCCTGCTTCTTGTGTCTCCAACCCAGCCGCCAGCGATACTATAGTGGTGTGACTCCCCTATCTATGGCTCTGTTGGTATTCCTTTTCGGCCTCACCATGTCCTGCGTTCTTGTGTGGGGAGTGGGATCAGAGTCCCTGCATGACACATGGTGCAACGAGCAGGGTACTGTGCCAGACAAAATCCCCGAACGGGTAATGGAGCAGTTTATATGTGTGAAAGCTCAGCTTCAGGAGGTCTGTGAGGAGCAGCACCGGGAACCGCAGGCGCGGTCTGCCTGGGAGACTTAAGCCCCCGGATGGCATACCACCCTGTTGGCCATAGAAGGCGTCGCCTTCTTTTTGGTCATCTGATGCTACTGTAGGCTCCAAAGGTTGTGGACATCTTGTACCGAGGCCACCACCCACTCAGACACCTGTCACGATGAGCAGGATTCTGGCCAGGTAGGAATGGTGTCTGACTCTGGGCAGGAGGACAGGTGGCCCACACAGTGGGTGGTGCCCAGTGGCCACTGTTCTTAGGAGTTGGATCCCTGAGGAGAGGTGGGAAGACATGGATGGCTCTCCGGCCAGCGTGGAGAGGGCCCTGCAGGTTCTAGCTGAGTGGTTGCCGGAGGAGGCGAAGGATACAGCCAGCCGCATGGGCTGGGTATTCCTCACTGCCTTGCCTCGTAACACGGAAGACACGATTATTGAAATAGCCCAGGAGTGGGACCAGAGACCCCGCATGACACACGGTGCAGTGAGCAGGTTATGGTGCTGGACAAAGCTTTCCAAGGGGTCATGGAGCAGTTTGTGTGTATGGACACTCAGTGTCAGGAAGACCAGGAAGAGCGGCTCCTGGAGCAGGAGAAGACGAGGACAGCTCTCCGACCAGCATAGCAAAAGCTGTGCAGCTGCCGGAGGGCTGGATGCCCGTGGAGAGGTGGGAAGACATGGACGGTTCTCCAACTGGCATAGGCCGGAGAAAGCGAAGGTCGTGGTGGCCCTCTGGGCTGGGAAGTGCTTGCTGAGGCAGCCCAGGTGCGGGACTTGTAGTCCCAGGAGGAAATGCTTGCTGAGTCCTCACTGGAAGATGCGGGTGAGGTCAAGGTCGTCCTCACCCTTGGGTTGGGGAGGACTTGGAGCCCTCACCCTGCAGAGAATGCACACATTGTGAGGCCAACGCACAGCCCTGGCAAATGATTGTGCCCTATGGGGAATTGCCTTCCATTCCTGATTTGATGGACAGCTTGACTGTTTGCTTGGGAACACACGGCCATGTAGTGCAACTGGCAGATGTTTGCTTCCTGTGTCTCGCCCGACTGCCAGTGAGACTGTGGTGCAGGAGGACCCCTTGTTGGGGTACAGGAAGATGTTTACTTCTTCTGTCTCGACCTGCCACTGTGGAAAATATGTAAGCACCTTGGCTGTGAGCCACGATTGTTCCTGCACGATATCCTGTGAACCCTGGCTGTGCCCAGGAAGTCTGGCTGTGCCCAGAAAGACTGGTGGTACCCTGAGAAACCTGGCTGTGCCCAGGAAGTCTGGCTGTGCCCAGAAAGACTGGTGGTACCCTGAGAAACCCTGGCCGTGTCCAGGAAGTAGGTGGACATCGAGGGACAACCCCTGGGACATTGCTTGGACTGAAACTTTTTCTCATGAGCTGGGTTCCTGACACAGGGCCCCTCACGGAAGACGCTTGTCATGTAGTTTGTGAGGCGAGACCCTGGAGAGGTGGAGTGTGGGGACAATCCCAGAGAGCAATTTCCAGGCTCTCGACCTTGCGTGAAAGGTGCTGACTCGGGTAGTAGATGGCCATCAGCTGTGACTAGTTAGCCATTAGCCAATAATATAACTATGGTGGCTACGCTAGCGGGTTGGTTGTTGGTTGGTTGGCAGAGAAGCAGACAGCAGATTGCTCATTGTGTGGAGCCTGCTTCCTGTATCTTCAGCCCAGTTTCTAGCAAGCCCCTATCTATGGCTCCATTGGTGTTCCTTTTCAGCCTCATCATATCCTGTTCTTGTGCGGGGAGTGGGAGCTGAGACCCTGCATGACAAGCATTTACTGGGCCTTTAAATTTGTCCTATGGGGCTAGTTGTTTCCCCGGATGAAATACAAAGCAGATCTCAAGACTTTCTGGTAACTTCCAAGTGATAAAGGACTAGCCACTAGTTGATATAACCAGTCCAATGTAAATATCGAGTCATATGAATTTCATGTAATGTCACATCTTCATCTCTTTCCCAAGTCAGGCCTCAAAGAAGTTTGCTGCCTGAAGTGGGAGAGGGGGCAGCTGGCCTCTTTTTCTTTCAATCAAATGTATTCCTCTTTGTACATCTTACCAGCTGTATTGATCCCTACAGGGTTGAAATGGATGGGTCAGGAGGAGAGCAAAGGGGCAGGAAACAGTGTGGTGAGCCAGTGTTATACTTCCTGGGTCTGACAGGTGCTTCCCTCTTTCTGAAGTTTATTTTTGGGCTCTTTAGATACACTCTCTGTATCCAGCTCAGGGGATCTTTAACGTGGGAATCCTTCCAGATAGGTAAGATCACATCCACTTGCTGGTTATGGATGGTCCCTCATCAGCCTCAGGAATCAGCAATGTCTTGCTGTTGAGGTCACCTGTCTCCCACACCCGCTCCATCGTTTGCTTCCACAAGCCCAATCCCAACACAGCCATCTTTTCTTGCTTGCCATCATAGGAGTGAGCTAGGTTCTCTTATCCTTAAGATTTCCAGGTTGATTCGACCCAGGAGGACACGGTATCTGTCAGTTCTCAGCAGACATTTACCAAGTCTTCTGGCAGTTGTGTTGAGGCGTCTTTCCTTGGGCTTGGGATGGGTGTGGGCATGTCCTCGCTCTTCCACCTGAGGTAGAGGGGAATGCACAGCAAATGATTCTCCCAGGATCCTCTCATATCTCAACTTCTGATCCTGTTATACCTTTGATTTCTGATCCTGTTATACCTTTGATTTGTGAGAGGGAAGAGTGAAATCCCCCTTGCTACTTTGCCATCTTCTTCCCCCCACCCCCAAATCCTGCATGATGGCCTTGGACTTCCTTTGGATTGTGATCAAATCTAGTATTTAGGGGTCTCAACCCAACACTGGGATTAATGGCTTTATTTTAACATTCTCTTTACACACACACACACTTGCCTAGATAACCATGGCTCAGCTTTTTTAACCTAGTGACCATCAAATCACTTAATTCGGTTAATAAAATGAATGAAATGACAAGGCCAATCTTTCTACCCTCAGGAATCTCCATGGAGTCATCCTAAATTGATTCCTGAACTTAGTCTCTACCTTCAAGGAGTTTGTAACATTATTTGGCAAATTTGTTTTATGATGGAAATTTCTGGACATGAATAAAAGACTGTATAAAGTTGGATATCAAGAGATTTCCCAAAAGTAACAATATAAGCAGGAAATGCTATTAAATAATGACAAGAGGGTTATGGTGATTGAGTAGATCTGGTCATGAATGGAGAGAGCACCTCCAAGTCAGGTGGCCTGTGCAGGGTGTGTGGTATTGGGAGCGGGGTGGTCTTGAATGTGCTCTGTTCCTACCTCTTTACTATGGATCTGTGGTCACTGGACACATGTTACAGAATTCCTGGGGGTCATGAAGAAGAGACATCCATGCTGTGGATGGAACTGGGACTCAGGACCTCAGAGGAGACTCAGTGTAATTAGCACAAAGAGTATCTTGAATTGTTAGAGCAGGGCTAGGACACTGGACACATGTGGATTTCAGGGCATCTGCTGATCAGAGCATGTCCTTTTGCTCTGTACTTCTTGAGGAATGAATATTGTTCTGTATTTTTGATAGTAGTGAATACCTAGTAACTTCTGTATGCCTCAAAATAATAGTAACCTGTTGAAAAAACTATTTCTCTACTAGACAAGTTGGAGTAATTTCATTCATTCATTCATTCATGCATTCATTTATTCATTCTCTTCCAGTATACTTACTGAACACCAAATACGTGCCAGGCCGTGTGCTAGGGACCTTCAAGGATCTCAAAGGCTAGTAAGAAACACAACACTAAAACAATGTGTGTAATTTCAAAGTGATAATGCCCGTAATAGCAGATTGCCTAACCACTGTCCATGGAGAATTAAATCTACTTGATTAAGTGGTTAATTTTAGAATCACGTGCTTGTAATATAAAAACACATTAAAAAATATTAGGGGAATAAGCTGTTACCCTTAATGACAGGCTATTTAATTGTCTCTTAATTGATTTCTAAAAATTCGGAATAGAGTGTATTTAACTGTGGAAAGAACTCTTAGTATAAAACCTCCTTTGATGTCTATGCTTTGAATCACAAAACTTACAACTATATAACAATAGGGTTTTCTTCTAATATAAAAACACCTATTTGGCTTCTTTTGTACAAATGAAAAATTAGAAATAAATATAAAACCTCTTCCAGAGGGTAAGGGGGGAGGAGGGTAGTAGACGAGGGTAAGGGGGATCAAATATATGGTGATGGAAGGAGAACTGACTCTGGGTGGTGAACACACAATGGGATTTATAGATGATGTAATACAGAATTGTACACCTGAAATCTATGTAATTTTACTAACAATTGTCACCCCAATAAACTTTAATTAAAAAAAAATAAAACCTCCTCTTTCCATTAAAAATGTGTTTGAAGGTCACAATCATTGTTTGTTTTCCTGTCTTTTATTGAAACCCACAATTTCTAAATCCTGTGGTTATTTATATCTACTGATATGGCATAAACAGAAAGACTAAAAGAGGTGGTTAAGGAAAATTGGCTAATCTGTAGTTTCAACTTTATTGATAATTTTGTACAGAAAGGGATTTCAAATTACACTGTAGGCACATTTGCCGTTGGAGTCCCAAATATTTCAATTGTATATCAAAGCATCTTAATAACTGACATTTGACAGTCTGGTACAAAATATATATTTATTTATTTTTATGAAAGTTGCAGTCCTTTTCCTGACACGACAGCCACAATTTTGCCAATAATCTACCACTTATTTACAGAGGTTTACCTGATGATATTTACTTGTGCTGTACAATGCCTCAGTGGGAGCAATGAAGGTTGGTTTGCAATGGATCTGAAAACATTGTAAAATAATAAAAACTGGCATTTCAACAATTCATTCCAAAACACACTGGAGTTATAAGTGAGTTTCTGTTTTTCAAGTTTACATAGCTTGCTTCTGGTGTTCATGTTCTACTCCACACCTAACGAGCCACTATACATGGTTATTTTGTATTCCCAGGGAAACAGTCCCGATTTGTACCGAATTTCAATGATGTTGTGTTAAGCGAACTGTTATTTTGGAATGGACGTAAGCAAGCCTTCAACAGCAGCTCTTTATTTCATCTGAAACCTCCGGGTCCCAGAACTCTGCCCTTTATCACACTTTCTGTTACTTTTAATGTATTATTAGCTTGTGCTTCTGGAAAAATCATGGTGGAAACTGGCAAGAGGAATGCACATTTCTTACATCATTGCCTTTAATTTTTCCAACAACTCTTTGAGGTAGGAATTGTCCCAACTTCATAGATCTCAAAGACTTTAACTTGTCCAATCCAGCCTCCAGCTGGTAGAGCTGGTATTCAAACTAAAACTTGAAAACTGAAAACGTTCTCAGTCTTGATCACAGTAAGAAAGTTTGAATTTAAAGTGCATGGAGATACTATTTTGAGAAACATCAACAAGCTTAAAGCCCTACCATATTTGTGAGGGTGTGGGAATTCAAACTGTACAGCTACTGTAGAGGGCATTTTGGCAACATCTGCTATAATCTTGCAGGTATTTACTCCTATTAGAATTGACTTACGTACAAGGTTGCTAATTGTAGCGTTCTTGATAAATGCAAAAGATTGGCAGAAACTTAATTGCTGTTAATGGGGGAACTGGTAAAATAAATTATGTTTCTTCCACACAATGGACTACTATGCAGTCATAAAAAGTGAGGAAGATATTTATGTAGCAAAATAGAAAGATATCCAAGATAGATTCTTAATGAAAACAAAAAACATGGCAAAAAAACAGGGTGCATGTTGCTATTTTTTTAAAAAAAAAAGAAAAGAGAGAGAGAGAGAGAGAGAGAGAGAGAGAGAGAGAGAGAGAGAGAGAGAATGAGAGAGAGAGAGAGAGAAAGGGAAGGGAAAGGAAGGGAAGAAAGTGAGTCCTATATGCATGGAATATCTTTGGAAGAAAACTTAAAAACTGGTAACATCTGTTGCCTCGAGAGAGAAGAAATTGGTGGGTGGCAGGGAGAGGTGGGAGATGATTTACTCAGTATGGCTTTGGAAACATCTTTTTTATTCCCCTTAACTTTTTTTTTAAATTACTTTCAGATGCACAAAACAAAATAATGTCAGACGTTTATCATTTATATCCCTCACACTGGGTCAACCCCTCTCCCTCATCCACTATCCCTCTGACATCGCACACAGCCATTACATTTCCAGGAAATATCTTTTGAAGTTTAAAATACAAACTGTATTATATACTTAAAAATAAATGACACCAAATTTTTAAATGAAATAGAATCTGTAAAGCATATGGAAATGCTCAATTAGCAGCCAACGGGATTCACCTTAGGCCTCAGGTGAGGTTTAGAGACATTAATAGAAAAGTAACTCCAGAAAAAGGATGTTTTTGGGTGATTTGGTTGTTGTCAAACCAATCTAAAAGAAAAGTCTCCAGAATTGATCCAGGATCATACTGCACTACCTGGAAGGGAGCAGAAATAACCCTCCCCACCAACCGAACTTGAACCCTAGTTACCCCACTGAAATTGAGGCCCGAGGAGGTTGTGGTGAAGAAGTGTCAGTAACTGGGGCTATTGAAAACAGAGCCTGAGGGAGTTGTAAGAAAGAACAAATTGCCTGCCTTGGCATTTTTTTTCCCCCTGCTGTGAGTTTTGATCAGAGTTCTGGGTCTCATTGTGTGTTCACCACCCAGAGTCAGTTCGCCTTCCATCACCACATGTTTGATACCCTTTACCCTTTTCTACCACAATGTGATATATAGATGATGTATTATAGAATTGTACATTTGAAACCTATGTAATTTTACTAACCATTGTCACTCCAATAAATTTAATTTAAAAAAAAAGGGAATTCTAGGTGTCAATGGGGTGACCCATGTTGATTGGGGCTGACCTGCAAAGACCTCAGAGAAGAGACAGTTTTGACAGCAGATAAGAAAGTGGTAAGAGTATTAAGAACAAGGAACTGAGAAGGACAGGGTGGAGAAAAGGGGAAAAAGTTACAATGTGTACAATTTAGCCATTTATTAGCATTTGGCTTAAAAGTTTGCATAATAATTTTTTTCTTTGTATTCATGGTACAAAAAGCTGCTGGCAAATGTCACTAAACATAATGTCTTTATTTGAAAATCAACCAGGTTTGTCACTAAATTCCTCTGAGTCTTTGAGTGTTTATTATGTTATTCTAATAATTTTTCCAGTTCTCTTAAAAGGCTATGGTTTTTCGGAAGGCTAGAACTTTTTGATCATAAAGTAGTTTCCTTGATGGGTATGATAGCAAAATGGAAATGTGCTTTAATGTCTTTCGGATTAGAGTCTCTTAGAAATAGAAATGTATCAAATAAAATAATGATTTGAGAATGTGGAAATGTCCTGTGTTTTTCAAAGATTTGAGGATTTTTAAGACTCTAAGAATAGCTCACTGAGCCACCAAGATTATATCTTAATTTGATTATGCTGATCATGGTTCGCACTAAAAGAAGGAAGAATGCAGTGTTCACATGGAAAGACTAGGGGTGGGGTAGAAAGAACGATACACCTATTCTTGGAGACCCAGGTTCTAGTCCAGTTCCACTGGACTAGACCTTTAGCAAGTATGATGTTTGGCAAGTCTATGCCTTTCTGGACCTCAATTTCTTTATAAATACAATGAAAAGATTTGACTCGGGAACCCATAACGGGGCCATCAATTCTAATAGCTCATTATGAGATAAGAAATCTGAGTTGTTCTAGAAAATATGAATCTGCTTCCAATTTTTCCTCTAAGTCTGGTTCTGAATTCTAGCCATTACATTCACTCTTGTTGTGTGAAGTTACTGAGGAAGTCAGTTTAACAATGCAAATATGGTATCTGATAGGGGCTTAAACATTCACTCTGCAAATTGTATGTAATAGAGGCTAAGCATGCATCACGTGTTGTGCTAAGCAATGAACTTGTGACTTGGAAAAACACAGTCACTGTGTGCCTCTTTTCAATTTATAGGTCAGTGAGAGATTACAGAGAAATACACAGGGAATTCCAACAGCATGATGAGAGCTATAACTGAGGATGTTTAGGAAGGTATAGGCATTCATAGGTGAGGCACCCAAGAGGAAATCAAGGAAGCCTTCCTGCTGGCTGTGATGTCTCAAGGGAGATTGAAAGGATGGGTAGGAGGAAGTCAGATTAAAAGGTATGAGTGAATCAGGTAGAGTGGATCATACATGTAAACATTTGGACTCAGAGTCCAGAGGGTTTGAGGAACTTGAAAGTAATTCAATATGTTAGGTGTACAGTACCTGTGGGAGAGTGGGTGGGAACTGTGGGAGAATGAGAATAATAATTTAAGTTCCTTGATCTTGAGATAGATTATTCTTCCTACAGTATGGAGGAATACATAGGGGGAGAAAAAGGCTGGAAGCACATCTTGGGAGAGAAGATAGTGGCCTAAAAATAATAATGATGATGAGAAAAGGAAGTAGACTCAAATGAGATCAAGGAAACAGAAAGAATAGAAAGATTTGTGATACATCAAATATAGGGAATGAGAAAGAGGGCCAAGGCTGAAGGCTGTATATATATTTTTTTTAATTTAAATTTATTTATTGGGGTGACTATTGTTAATGAAATTACATAATTTCAGGTGTACAATTCTGTCTTACATCAACTATAAATCCCATTGTGTGTTCACCACCCAGAGTCAGTTCTCCTTCCGTCACCATATATTTGATCCCCCTTACCCTCATCTCCCTCCCCCCACCCCCCTTACCCTCTGGTAACCACTAAACTATTGTCTGTGTCTATGAGTTTTTGTTTCTCATTTGTTTGTCTTGTTTTTGGTTTATATACCACATATCAGTGAAATCATAGGGTTCTCTGCTTTTTCTGTCTGACTTATTTCGCTTAGCATTATACTCTCAAGATCCATCCATGTTGTCACAAATGTTCCTATATCATCTTTCCTTAACGCCGAATAGTATTCCATTGTGTATATATACCACAACTTCTTTATCCATTCGTCTATCGAAGGACATTTTGGTTGTTTCCATGTCTTGGCTACCGTAAACAAAGCTGCAATGAACATTGGAGTACACGTGTCTCTATAGAGAAATGCTTTCAAATTTTTTGGGTAGATACCCAGGAGAGCGATTGCTGGGTCATATGGTAATTCTATTCGTAATTTCTTGAGGAACCTCCACACTGCCTTCCATAGCGGCTGCACCAGTCTGCATTCCCACCAACAGTGTATGAGGGTTCCTTTTTCTCCACAGCCTCTCCAACGCTTGTTGCTATTTGTCTTGTTGATGATAGCCATTCTGACTGGGGTGAGGTGATATCTCATTGTGGTTTTATTTGCATTTCTCTGATGATTAGTGGTGTTGAGCATTTTTTCATATGTCTATTTGCCATTTGTATATCCTCTTTGGAGAAATGTCTCTTCAGGTCCTCTGCCCATTTTTCAATTAGGTTGTTTGTTTTTTTGTTGTTGAGTTTCATGAGTTCCTTGTATATTTTGGATATTAGACCCTTATTAGAGGCACTGTTTGCAAAAATCTTCTCCCATTCAGTCGGTTGAAAGGCTGTATATTTTTAGCTTGCGCAATTCCATGAATGGCAATGCCACCTGCTGAGATAGGAAACAGAGGGAAGAGTAGGTCTGGGGAAATAATAACTTAATTTTGGACAAGTTGAACTTCAAATGGCTAATGCATAGTAGGTGCTCGATAAATATTTACTGAATGAATGACCATGCAAGTAAAAATGTCTAATGGGTCCTGGAAATGTGGATCTCCTGATCAGCAAAAAGATTTTGGTTGCATACTTCTATTTTTAAGTCTTCAGTTTACAGATGAAACTTAGAACCGTGGGAGTGGTTGAGATCATTCAGAGGAAGAAGCATAGAGGAGACAAGCAGGGTTTGGGGCTGAATGAGAGGAATGCTGACACCTGAGGGCACACAGAGGCAGAGTTTCTGTCAGAAGAGGCTGAGTAAGAGGGGCTATTAACATAGGACTAAACACTAAACCCTTAGAGGTAAGCTCTTTGAGGGCAGAGGTATTTGGTTTGTTTATTTTGGGGTACCTGCTATAGACTTGTGTCTCTTCAAAATTCTTCCGTTGAAGCCCTAACCCCCGATGTGACTATATGTGGAGATTGGGCCTTTAGGAGGTAATTAAGGGTAAGTGAGTTCATAGGGTACAGCCCTGCGCCAATACAATAGACCTTGTAAGAAGAGAGAGCATTCTCTACCATGTGAGGACACAGGAAGACGGCAGCCGTCTGAAAGCCAGGAAGTGACTCCTCAGTAGAACTTGACCCTGCTGGCACTCTGGTCTTGGACTTCCAGCCTCCAAGTCTGTGAGATCAGCTTCTGTTGTTGAAGGCACCCAGTCCACAGTATTTTGTTATGGCAGCCTGAGCTAACTAAGATCGTCCAAACAGTTGGAAATAGTCCTGGTAAATAGTAGGTAATCAATATTTCTTTGAATGACTTGAATAAATGAGTCACTACTTGGCATGCTTATCAATATATCACTATCTTGAGACAGCGTGATTGTAATTGAGGGGGTTAGGGGAAGGGAGGAGCTCTGGCTAGCATGAGGCCCCGGGTGGGTAGGGAGAGTCGGAGGAAGCTGGTTATCCAGATGAGTGTGGTAACAAAATAGGAAGAAAGGCCGTGAGAAACTCAAAATGTACAAATCTCTTCTTTTTCTTTTTTCTTTACCATTTGACTAGGGTTGATTCTGAAGTTGGGCAAGGTTCTTGGTTAATTACTAGGGGTGTGTGTGTGTGTGTGTGTTTGTGTGTGTGTGTGTAAACGCCCTCCTTAACATTAGATAGGACTATTGGAATCAATGAATTTAGACACAATCTGGATATGGCTTTTCACAGAGAAATAATACCCGAAGCCGGCAATGAGATTCCTCAAGTAAACAACAGATAAAAGGAGGAAGAGGGACACGGTGTAATAATAATTGGAATAATTGGAATTCTTTTATTACTCATGGCACTTGTAGCGAAAGTACTTTCTGAATTGTCTTCTGCTGCTTGCAGTATAGTTCTGACATATTTTAAAAAACGTTTTCCAAGAAAATGTTAAGATGAAATTTACTCAATTCTAAATTAAATCTGAATCACTCATTGTTTCATAACAAAGAGTAGCCATCTTGCTTGACATCCAAAAATTCAAACTATCTCTATCAAGTTCTGGGTAGGAACCCAGGAAATGGCAGGTCCCAGGTTTTGTGAAAGTAAGGTTCTTGGGTTTGATTCTTGGCTTATATATCATTAAAAAACCATTTTTTGTTTGTTTGTTTGTTTGTTTTTGTTTTTGGAGTAAAGGTGGGAAGAAAAGGCTGTTAAAGAATCTGATTCCACTTAGCTTCTCATTAACTTATATCTTTGCAAGTTGATTGTGTAAAGCCTCTTCTAATTATAAAGGTACAATTCTGTGGTTAAAGGAACCTACTCCAGGGCGAGGGGTCTGCCTGAGAGAAGGATGGCTCTGTACTTTGATGTCCTGGTAAAACCAGAAGCCCAACACCTGGCTGATGGTGCCATTGGTTGGACATAGGGTCTGTGTGCTCCAGTTTGTAATAAGTCATGGTCCACATTCTTAGCCAGGAGACAGCGTCCATCCATCATGACAGAAATCTCAGAACAGTGGTTGCCTATACAGGTTAGGGGTCAACGAGAATGGGCATGAGGGGAACTTTTTTGAAGTGATGGAAATACTCTATGATTTCACTGAGCTGATTGTTACATGGGCATATCTATCTAGCCAAACTCGTCAAACTGTGCCTGGAAGATATGCGCACTTCACCCCATATAAATTTTGCCTCATAAAACAAAAATCAAACGTCAGTTGAAAAAAGTCTACGAGCTAATCAAAAGCCCTTAAAACAAATGGGCTGACTATTTTTAAAATGAGCAGCAACTTAAAAGTCTTCGTTTTTCTTCCACTTTAGAGGAAAATGGATGGTGTCAAATAAATGTGCAAAGGCAAGCTCCCAAACAGTGCATTCATAATAAAAATAATGACCAGTTTGAACATAGCTAGACTTTCATGTCTCAGAGTGAAAGAACCATTTCTAGTAGTATAAGCTATTTTGGAAACAGTTCCACATTTATTTTCTTTCGTGTTTCTGTTGGAGGAATAATGTTTTTGTAAATGTGAAAAGCTTTTAATGGAGCTACAGAAGAAACTATGTTTGGTCATAGTATTATCTGGTTATGAACTAAAGATTCAGAGCTTTTTTGTGAATCATGCTGCCAAAAATTGTGGGCTTAATCCTCGAGATTGCATGAATTTGAATTGTGACTTTATGGTCTCAGTCAGTATGAGGATACTAAGATAATCTTTTAGCAAAAAAAACTTTTGAAAATGGTAGAATATTACGTACAAAGTTAGCTTTTGGAGATGGTTATCCAGATGGATGTAATATTATTTTATCCTTTTAAGTAGCTGGATTAATGAATTACCCAATCATCCATGACCTAATATGAAAAGGCCCAGTGCTAAGTACTCAAAGAATCCTCAAATAACGGTATGCACACCCTGTCCTTCAGGAACTACTGAGCAGGATGAGGGGATGACAAATATAATAATAACTCAAATTCAAAGAAGAATGTAATAAATGCATGAGAAATTCCATTGGAGTTCAGAACAGAGGAAATGCCTTTGGAATAAGGAAGCGTTGTAGATGTGGTGGTGTTTGGGCTGGGCCTTAAAACACGACACGCTTTCCCTTGACAAGTCAGCAAAGTGGTGGTTGTAGGCAAAGAGAACATAATCAGGAAACTTTTGAGGGCTTGGAGTCTCACATTTGTGTTTGGTTGAAGCATAAGCTACACGTGGAGCAGATACACTAGACAGGATGTAGTTATGGGAAAAGAGGAGGCCTGGAACTCCTGGGGAAGTACAATCTGGATGAAGGGTGGAGTTGTTGATGAGAAGAGGGATCCTGAAGGAGTGAAAACTGAGGAAGTCAAAGGCAGCAGGATCGAGAAAGAAGTAGAGGGAGGGAAGAGGCAGAGGTTACAAGGAGGTTCCTACAACAGGGAAGGTGATGAGGGGCTGATAGAGGGTGATAGAGGAGGAAGGGAAAGCGAAAGAGGGCAAAGCTAGAATGCTCAGGAATAAGGAAGGCAATAGAAAGACAACCCTCAAAGAAGATTCCCAGACTGTAATCTGGGCAACTGGAGGGACAGAGCTGCTGTTCATAGGCCGGATGTGTTGAGAGCGACACCATGTTTGGTGGGGAGAGAATGAGAATCACTGTGAACAAGCTAGCATCGCCCAGGAGACTGCTAGAAAAGTGAGTCTGGAGATACACTCAGCAGTGGAATTAGAGAAGTAGACTTGACCTTTCTTCACCTGTGAGTACCCTCGCGTCACAGTAAGGGGTAACCATGTGCAGCCTGACAGTGTAGAGAGGGGGGAGGAGAGAGTGGGGAGCCAGACTGTGAGGTACTAGACGTACTAGAAGAAAATTGGCAAGGTGCAGTATCCTTTCCCAGCCAGTGTCACCAAGCCTGGAGGACGAATCTTACCAAGAAGAGGAAAGAGGCTGATGGAGAGAAAGTGTGCAAGAAAACTGCCTTTACTGGATTAACTTTGATTATTAGTCTCAAAATACTCAAAGGTCTATAAAGAAATAGCTAGGCTTCTTATTCTTCCTATGTTCCAGGAGAATATATGGTGATACTCCTCTTTCTTCCTTCTTTTTTTTCTCTCTTTTCTTCCCTTTTGTTCCCTTCCCTTCCCTGTTCTCCCATCCTTGCACATTCTTGTTTATTTTGGACTGGCCTAGACATGGGTGGCCACTGTTGACTGAAAAGAGGAGTCAGATTCCCACTGTCACCTATAAGAGAACTGTCTTTCTTTTTCATTATTTGACTTATTGCTGATTGTGGATGGAGATCTGTGCTCCAGTATTGCACAGATATTGGGTCTTTCATGGCACAAAATATATATTTGCAATATGACATCATTAACATTTTTGAAACTTTTTAAATATAACTTTTTACTTCTTTCTTTGTACTGGTCTCAAGAGCCACTCATAAATCACTTGGTAACTGCATAGGGTCCCGGGGCCAGGGACCGGCCACTCCTGGCATTGTGATTAGTCATTTAATACCCAAGGCAATGACTAATGTCTGGCAACGAAGCCTCCGCTAGGAGTCATGTGTCCTGGGACCCTGGGCGAGGGCACACTGGGGACACCTTATTGCTGGGTGTTAGTACCATAGTCAAGACAAAAGTTGAGGTAGATCCATGTGGGCACCACCAGGACACAAGAGACCCCTCCCCATGATCAATGCTGCTCCAATCAGAAAGACTGAAATGAGTTTAAAATAAAGATATCCACCTTTGTCTTATCTTCATACCTCAGCTTTTAATAATATATATTTTTTCATGTGTTTACAGAAAGCAGTCAACTAAGCTATTCGTGGAAAGATTTGTGGGTTTGGTTAACGATGTGGAGGAGTATTGCATTTCAGCTGGAAACACATCCCTAGAATGCCAAAACATTTATTCCAAAGTTTGGTTTCCTGGTGCAATTGGAGGCACGGCAATAGTGTGTCTAGTATGTCCGTTCAGAGACTGGAGGCTGGGGCCAGCAAAGCATCTGATCCAAGTGTATCCCAGAAGGCTTTTATTGTTAAATTATATTCTTCAGGAAAAACCGCCCATGTCACATTTTTAAAACTTGATATCCACACACTTTTGACTGGCATTCTCTTTTAGCCATAAGCCTATGATTTACAGCAAGCCTGTTTTCTCTCTTCTTCAGATGGCAGTGGAAAGCATGGGTCACTTTCTGGGCTCCATGGATAAGGAGCAAAGGGGACTGGAGTTTTGCTTCTCCCCAAGAACGCTGACTCTGACTGTGGCACCCTGCTCTCCACGGGGAGACACAAGCTTCTCACTCCCCACTGCCATTCATCCAGCTCTGTGTAGCAGCCCAGCTGCTGTGTCTGCCGGGAGGGGCTGCCAAGTGCCCTGCCTACTGGCTGCTTCCCGAATCCCTGCCATTCCACACACAAACACATCCACACACGCTCAGCTTTGCTCACACACGGAGCCACACGCACATGCGAGCACATTCTTCCTTTCATTCTCACTGTCTCAGCTCTTGATTTCTACGAGCCTATGGAACCTTTCTGGAAAGACGTTCTTGATCCAACAGGGTAGGATTGTTTTGATTTTTCTATCTGTAGCTTTAGCATTTTGAGAAAGCAACTTACCTTTCTGGCCAGTGTCTGTATCCTAGCAGGGAGATGAAGATTTGCTGTTTTCCATGTTTTTTTTCCCTTTCTTTCTTTTTTATTTGTGTGTGTGTGTGTGTGTGTGTGTGTGTGTGTGGGTATTTGTGTGTGTGTGCAGCTCCTTTTGCTTTCAGACTTATAGCATACTTGGTGTAATTTATATATAATTTGGCAGGTTCAGATTTTTAAGAGTCCTATGAAGTGCTTTTGCATGTGTTTAAAAAAAGACATTTGAAAATTGGAAGTGTGATTTATGGAAACGAAATCATCTGCAAAAAAAATTGCTTTGGAAAGTAATGGTTGCTGGCCATAAAGAGAAATATCTGTGATTCACCTAATGTGGTTTTAACCCTTTCTTTGCTTACAAATCTATAGTTATTCACGCTAAGTTCAGTTTTGGCTTCATATAAAATCAGTTACATCTGCATATGTTCCTCAAATGGTCTGTCTGTCTTATAAGAATTAGGTAAAACGTGCATTTATTAGTATAAAAATATCCAAAATATTACTATAAGTAACAGTAATCTTGGCATTTATATATGCCACAAATATTTTTCCAGGTACTCGTTGGGTGTTTGGGGTAGCAGGTAAAGTAAAGTATTAATGGTTGCATCAGTTGGTCATTTCAGAATCTATCAGGCAAAGGAAGTTTACTAAAAAGTCTAAACTATTCAAGATTATGGGTGCATAATATATTCCCCGTGTCTTTGGTGTCTCTGTGTGTGTGTGTCCATCATTTAATTCAATTCAAAACTTTTTCAATTTCTTTTTTATCTGGCTTTTGATTCTGCATATCCTAGCCCACTGTGAACTGAGAAGGTGCAATTGTAGGATTAAAGAACAGAAATGTATCATTGCAGTTTAAAATTTGTTGGTTAGACCAACAGTGTAACATAATTGCCAAAGATGTGGTTAATGACCAGAAGTTACATTTTGTATGAAAAGGTCACATTTCATATTCAGTTTTCTGAAGTCTTAGTTGCATAACTGGTGGAAGGCATGGACACCCGTGTGTCCCTACCCAGAGGTTTTTGTGAATCATCATTCACATCAGAATTCCTAATGGGAGCAAATACTGTGGTCCAACCCAAACATACAAGTCGGGCTGGGAGAATCGCACCAGGTCATGGCTGAAAGGGACCACTTTGGGAGAATCTGCAACAGGGAACTGAGGTCCAGCAGCATTCTCCTGATTGCAAACACAGCTCTTCCTATATGAACTTCTTGAATCTCAGCCCCCCCTTTCCGCCCCCCAGATGCCTCCTACCTATTGCGTCCCTGCAGCTGCTAAACATAGCTAGCTGTCTGTAGCTGGCTGCACATGCAACCGCACACCCCACTCTATCTCCATATCTCAGAGTGGTCCTCGCCAGGGTCATTCTCTGTACACACTACATATTTCCAGCCAACAAGAAGAGTGAATCAAACAGTTAGAGAGACAAACAGAGATAGATTGGAGCCTGGCACCGGGTGCATAAGGCAGCACGTTAGAGAAAGCTCGTCCCTAGCAGAGTCTTCCCAGTTCATTTTAAACCCGGTCTTCCCTGGGCCACCTTTAGAAGTTCCCTCTGAGCCCCCGCCCTCCTGCTGTGAAATTCAGCCTCCATCTAGCAGCGGCAAGGAAAGTTCAGGGGAGCTGCTCTTTGGGATCGCTCCAAGATGAGTTGCGCCTGGAGTGATGTTTAAGCCAATGTCAGCACAAGGTAACAGCCCTTGGCCGGCTTCCAGCACCTTTGTGATGCATATGAGTCCGGGAGACCCGTACTTAAAGTTGGAGACCGGGAGCCTGGGAAGTTGGCAGAGCGCGCTCGCGCCAGGCTGCACTTGCTCGGAGGAGTCTGGCCGCCCGGCTCCGGCTCCGGGAACGAGCTGTCTCTCAGGACAGGCCCAGAGCTCGCATCCCGGCAGGGCGAGCGCCGGGCCGCCTCTAACCACCGGTTGTGCTCTTCTTTCAGGTGGCCGGTTGGCTGCTGAGCTGCCTGCCGTGTAGGGAGACAGTTTGCACCTTGCCCGCGGCCACTGACCATGACCATGACCCTTCACACCAAGGCGTCCGGAATGGCTCTGCTGCACCAGATCCAAGGGAACGAACTGGAGCCCCTGACCCGCCAGCAGCTCAAGCTGCCCCTGGAGCGACCCCTGGGCGAGGTGTACATGGACAGCAGCAAGCCTGCCGTCTACACCTACCCCGAGGGCGCCGCGTACGACTTCAACGCTGCGGCCGCTGCCTCGGCGCCGGTCTACGGCCAGTCTGGCCTCGCCTACGGCCCCGGGTCCGAGGCGGCGGCATACGGCGCCCACAGCCTGGGGGGCTTCCCGCCGCTCAACAGCGTGTCGCCGAACCCGCTGGTGCTCCTGCACCAGCCGCCACCGGAGCTCTCGTCCTTCCTGCACCCCCACGGTCAGCAGGTGCCCTATTACCTGGAGAACGAGCCGAACGGCTATGCAGTGCACGAGGCCGGCCCTCCCACCTTCTACAGGTACCGGCGCTGTCCGCGGAGCCGCGTCGGGGTGGCGGCCGCGCAGCTGGGGGGCGGGAGCGAGCGGGAGCCTGGCCACGCTGAGCCCGCGGAGCCGCGCAGCCCGGCCCGGGGTGTTTGTGGATGTGGCGCTTGACGGTAGAGTCAAGTTCCCTAGCTTGGCAGCTTAAGAAAAAAATCTATTCCCCCCCCCCCCCCCGCTTGAGAGGCAGATATGACACCCCGTGTGCTTCCTAACTAAACAAATGTTGGAAAACCTTACAAAGCAGCAGTTATTTGTGGGGGGAACACCCCAAAGCAAATAAACACAAGGCGCTTTGAGTCCCTCCTAGTAAATGTCCTGCTTTGGGATTTAAGGCTGGAGGTTTTGGGGGTTAGGGGAACTCTGTTTTATTTATCATTATTTAAAAATTTGTGTTTTAATGGGCTTGCAAAATTTCCTTTCATCAAGAATTTCAAATTGGAAATATGCATGTAGTGATGATGATGATGATGATGATGATGATGAATTCTTTGGGAAGCGATTCCCAGCACCCACTGTCCTCCTCCTCCCCAGCCCAGATGCAGGGCTTTATTGAACTGCACTCCTCCGGGAGCAGCAGAGCAGTTGAATGGGTCTTACGTTTCTCATTTCTAAGTTATCTGGCTGGGTCCCTGTTGAAACAGGTTGCTGGCAAGTGATTTATGACAGCCAGAAATTTACTGGGGTCCTGTGAGTTTAACACATGTCATATGGAGGCACGAGTGTTTTGGAATACCCTCCTGTCAGTTAAATCACATTTCTGTCCCACCAGGCAGAAAATGCCCGTGGAGTCACGTGTGTGTGTGTGTGTGGGGGGGAGGTGGGGTTGGGGGGTGACGGTGAGCTCCTTCTGCACCTTTCAGTCACTGTGGAAGAAATACTAGCAGTTCAGGACACACGGGAACACTTTTGTGACTTAATTGGCAAATGTTTTATATCCTTATTTTTTTTTCTCTAGTAGAGATTATACTTTCCTTCCCCCCCCCTCCCATTTTCCCTTTAATAATTACTCCTTTTACTCCCGATGGACTCGGGGAGAGCTTACGTGGGTGTTTATGGTGAATATCTGTGCCCTAAGAGTCCCCTGGACACGGATGCCCCTGAGTGGGTTTGGAAGGCCTCTGGGCGCCCACGTGGCTGGGTGCTGAGTTAGACACTACTTGACTGCTCACCGCTATCAGACCAGCCTCCACCCTCACCCAGACCCTTTATTGCAAGCTATAGACCAATTTTTCCTTTTCAGTGTTCTATTTCCAGAGATATTTATAGCAGAATAAACAGGAGGAAGGTGCAGGTTGGCCCCAGAGGATACTGACGGGCAGTCTCAGGGCAGCTGAACTTACCCGGTATCCTCAGCCCCCTCGAAGGACATTAGAGCATCCCACAGCCAAACAGGTCCAGCGTGAGTTATTACTTAAAAGACAATGAACAAAATAATAAAAACTTTAAAAAGAACAAAACTTTAGAAAACATATTTCAAATTCACTTCACTTGTTTCAGTTCGGGGTTAAAATGAAAAGAGAAGAATTTATTCTGCCCACTTTAAAAAAGTGTTAGAACAAAACATAATGATTGTATCTAATTCACACACATTTGAAACCCCTTGATGTGAGGGAAAGCAGTGGTACGATGTGAATTCCGTAACCTTATGATGGACTCCAGAAACTATTTTTTTTTCATTAATTTTCAATTCTTTTATTGCAAATTAATGCCGTTGAATTTCAATGGGCACTAATGAGACTGCTCCTTGGTGGATTATCTACTGCCTTGCTACTAATTACAAAGTGATCATGGTCAAATAAAAAGGGAATCACATTTTATTTAAAATTGTTCATTATCCCAGTGGCAAATAATATTGCCCTAATATGCCCTATCTTAAACTTTTTGCATCAGATGATATTCAAACACTTTTAGAATAATACAAAAAAAAAATGACAAGGGACTTTAAAAAAGTAAAACAAAACAAAACAGAACAAAAAGCAAAAAAAAACAAAAACAAAACCACCCTCACACAAGTGGGATTCTTTGTGCAAATTCAGTTTTAGAATGATTTTTCCTTTATAGTTTATTTCCCATAACGTCCTTCCTCTTTTGTTTGAATTCTGCCTCTTACTACCCAGAGAGGAGGTGAAGGCTCTATCCAAGTGTTTATTTAATTTTTATGAAAAGTTATTTAATATTCCCCTTCCAGTTTCCCTGTTTGAATCACTTGGGGTAAAAAGTAAAGAACTCATTAGATTTTTTTAGGAAACTTTAATTTTCTGTAGTAGTTATCAAAAGTTTGGAGGCTGAAAGCAGTATTTTCAAACTGCTTCTTATGACCCAGAGGATGGTGAAATCAGTTTAGTGAGTCTAGAACATTTTTTTAAAAGGAATAAAATAGAGAGGAATGTAATAGAAAACATCAGAGTGCATAACATTTAATAGGGTGGGTTTTGTTTCCTGAAATATTATTTTAATTATACGTGCTTGTGCATGCAGGTTGTGATGTAAAATGTATTTCTTACTGTGGGTTGAGATCAAAAAGGTTTGAAAGCAATCGACCTAAAATATTATGTTTAGTAGAAAACAAACAAACAAAAAAATCAGGTAAGTGCTTGGTTGTTTTATCTGCACAAACCAAGAAGCTATTTTGATTGTCTTAATTTTATTTTACCCCTCTAAATTAGTTGGTGTCTTTAGGTCAGTTAGATTAAGCTCTACTATTTCTGAATCTTAACTTTTATGTTTGTAGAATGGTGCTATCATGTGGATTGTCCACCTGAATGTCTCACTGGGATGTTCAGAAAATGTATGTGAAGTTCACATCATTTAGCATTAAGATGCTATGGATGCTTTCTTCTACCGTATTTCCCTGAAAATAAGACAAAGCCGGACCATCAACTCTAATGCGTCTTTTGAAGCAAAAATTAATATAAGACCAGATATAATATAACATAATATGATATGATATGATATAATGTAATGTAATATAATACTAGGTCTTATATTAATTTTTGCTCCAACAGACGCATTAGAGCTGACAGTCCGGCTAAGTCTTATTTTTGGGGAAACACGGTATGCATGAAGAAATGTAACAGGTAAAACTACCCTGGGCATATAATAATGTGAGAAAGATTATCATATGGCTCAACTAATTGTTAGTAAGAGGGAATAAATTCATAAATAGGCAAGCTGTGACTTTGCAAGATATGTCTGACCTAAAATTTCTGGAGTAAGGCAATTGGGAGTCACCTTATCTTGGGTTCCTTTTTAGAGTTCAAACAACTTAGGAAGTTTGAATAAACTGAAGATGAAACTTAATTATGTCCACCATGATTTTTAAAATATAAATGAGGTATTTAATGCTCTGTGTTTATTTCAGTTTTATTACTCAATAATCTTTAAGGCTAAATATTGCTCATTTCTCCAAATTACCTGACAAACATATTATTTTGCATCAAAGTCAGTGCCCTCGTAATTTGTATACTGTTATACTGGCTGTATGCATATTTTGAATACTAGTTTGTCCATTGGTGATCATTTAAAATGATTTCTTTGAACAAGGCTCATCTCTAGGGAGATATTTCAATGGCTAATTTTCAAGTTTCCAATATTTCCTTCCTTGTATTTTGGTGATATTTTAGCACCCTTTCTTTCTGTTCTTACTTTTTTCATTCATTTAAATTATTACTGTTTACCTGACACTTTGTATTGGTCTAAAAATAGTTCAAGGAGCTACATCTTGCCTTGAGAATGAGTGTATTTTAGGTTGAAAACAGAATCACATCTTCAATCTCCATTTCATTTTCACCTACTCCATATAAATATATGAAGTATAGCTTGTACCTGTTTGTTAGAAAGCCTTTGAAGGATAATTGGTACTTATTCTAATCTTCTTTCTCATAGTCAGTTAATTTGGGCCCCTGGATTATTTTTGTGAATATATTTAGAATATGACGTTCATAATTTGGGAATATTCAGTTTCAGCATTTTGGTTTATGATTGTTTTGAGGGTATAAAAGACGCGCAGGAAACTGAAAAAGGCAAGGACAATAGATATCAGGAAAATAATCAAACTTTCTGTTAATGATAAGACATTAGTAATTTTGTCAAATGGGATAGTATACGTGAAAGTGGTGCATAAGCTATGCATGCATTCAATATTTTATCATTATTTCACACATTAATATTTGTCCTGGTGCTTTTGTAAGCTAAAGAAAACTAGGGAAGAACAGATTTAAGTAGTCAGGAGTTTCACTACAAATATAGATTGATGATAATATGAAATCATTTTCTTGGAAGCCAAATTTAAATAAAATTTTTATTACCATCTGCAACATTTGTTTGCAGCATGGGTTATCATAAAGAATATTTATCTTATAGATATATTTTTAAAAAGTCAAAACCCTGATTATGTGAAAATATTTTTACACAAGGAACTATATGAATTTTAGTTTTCTAAAATGAATATTCAGCACAAAGATAATACATCTAAAACCACCCTGTGACTTCAGTATTCTTTTTAATGTAACTTTAGAAGAACACAGTAGAGAGAGCAGCATGCTAAGTGTTTTCCCTTTTTTTTCCATGGTACACTGAATGGATAGAGGCAAATAAAGTCATTTAGTTGAATTCCAAGTCTCAGTTTGCTTATTGAAGAAAGAAAAACATAGAATGGCCACAACTCTTTAGAACCAAAATGCCTACTCCAGAGAAAGATGCTATATAAATCCCCAAAATACTTGAACACAAACCAACCAAAGTGAAAGTGTAAGGGATTTCATAGAAAGGAGACATCCCATCAGTCATTGAGTAGTTTTATATTTTAAACTCTGCTAGCGAATTGATGGACAATGTCGTTTTAAAAACCAGTGAGTCTGAGCTGTCCCTTACTCCATCCCTAAAACATACCCTCACTCTGTCCTCTGAAATCTGAGGACTTAAGCCTGCGGAGGTAAAGGAAAGAACCTTTATGATATTCTCGATCTCATGAGGGAAGAAACCATAATTGCGGAATTCTGTACTGTGGAGAATATTAGTAAGAATTAGGGGGAAGTTTTGCATTAATCAACAATACTTTCAAGTATGTGTATATGTATAGACCCTATTTAAAATATGAAGGATGGAAAGACATTCCTTTTGGTCCCCAGTGACAAAATTTTATGTAGTTTAATAAAGTAATAACTTCAAGAAGCTAGGTCAAATAAGAAAGTGTGTGACTGACATTTATGGTGTGATGGTGGAATCCATGATGGTGGTGGTGGCAGTGGTGAGAATGGTGATGATGACAATGATGGGGATCATGATTATTGGTGTCTGTTTGGGTAGGTACTAATTCTGGATGCCTACTACATAGCTGGAGAAGTTTATCCTATACAGAAATCAAATCCTTTTAATGTACTTGGCTCATGTTTGTGAAGCTATAATTTATGAATAGTCAAACATTTTAATGACATTATTAATAATTTAATACCATACATCTAGTAAGTAACTATAATTGCTACAAATAAAATTAAAACAGAAGAATCCAAACAGCCTGGATTTTCTGTTTTCGTTTTTCCTCTGAACTTTTTAGAGGGATAAGTGTTGTCCTTAGTTTGCTTCTGTAATGTCTTCTACTTGAATCCAATGTGTCGTCTTTAGTGAGATAGTAGGCTACTTTGTCGTGTAATTTTCTACTTTCTGGGGCCCCGAGGAATTATGCTTGGGGAAATTACAGTTCACTTAAAGTTAATTAAGAAATGTTCAGGACTAGACATGTACAAACGAGCCCTTGACAAACTCATATGTGGTTCTTTTTGAAAGTTCCCCAAACGTTGTCAAGCTCAAGAGGAATAAACGGCCTCTGCCATTTAATGTCCCAATGCTCACCTTTAGCTCAGAAACTGCAGACTGTCTGGTCCCAAAGCCTCCTGCACCCTTCCTTGGTTGACTCCCGGCCTGCATCCTCCAGTGGTCGATTTGGGCCCCGGCAGCCAACGTGTGTGCATGCCAGGTACTACTGCCTGGGCAGTTTTCTTGGCAACTGGACTCGCTTTTCTGACCTAGAGGCTCAGGATTTCTTCTAAGACCCTGAAAGTAAAAGACAATTCTCTTTTAGTTTCCTGCAACTAAATGATGTTAGAAATAGTATTTTTTTTTTTTGCATCGGCGTAATTCCTCTGCTGATTTTTTTTTTTAAACAGTCCATTCTCATATTTTCTTGTTTCTTTGCTTTATTTTCAATGTTCTTCCCTTTAAACACTTTTTGGCTTCTTTCCTTTTTTCAAGCTTTCTTTCTTCTTTTCTGTTTTAGTCACTTCATCCGTGTCTTCCCAGATTTTTCTTTCCATCTTTTCTGGTTTATTTCTTTATTGACCGTTTCATCTGTTTTTATTTTTTAAATGAAATTTGGAACAGGGCTCAACAGAGTTCCTGCCTGGCAATGGGGAAGCGAGCGGTGTAAGAATAGGTCTTACTATTCCAGAGAGGCATTAACTACAATAAAAGTTTCAAAAATGATATTTTTTTTCTTGTCACCAAGGAAAGAAGCTTAAAACAAACAAAATCAGGAAGACATTTTCATTTAGTGGAATTGTTTTGACAGCTCATTCATTCATTCATTTGGCAACCTCCTTCCAAATTGTGTAGCTCATCAGTGGCATAGATGAAATAAAATGCATTTTTGTATTCCAAGCAGTTCATATATCAGTGCTAGCATACAGCAGCCAGGAAATATTATTACATGAATGGGTGAACTCTTAGGGCCTCATCCTTCTGCACGTACATTTGGTATGGAGATAACAACTACAAATGCCATCTTGGTTGTTATCTCCTGGTGGACCAGGTTTCAGGGGTTCTAGATGCATCTGAACTTGGACAAGGTGCTTAAAGCTGACTGTAATTTCCCAGCTGGTGACAAAACACTCATTTTTGAAATGTTATAGGTATGTCCATGATTTATTTTACTTGTTTCACGAAGGTATTTAAAATTTTTTTTTTTTTAAATAACAATACAGGATTGTCAGATCCATACTGATTTTAAGGGTCCTTACGGGTCCTGGATGTTACCTTTGACTTCTGCTTTTGTATTTTTGAAGAGCTTACAAATGGTTGTATTTATTTCTGCTGGGCTAATTCAAGGAATTCAGAGAGAAAGCATGGAATTTCAATTTGAGTGCAAGAGGCAATTTAGTTACATTGAGAAGTTATTTTATTTAGTTACCTGAAAAGCTTTGTGGGGTGCTCAGAGGTCTTTTTGATTTCTAAGAGGAGGCAGCCTGAGCACTGGCCCAAACAGAGACATAACTGTCAAGACTGGAAGCCTGTCAGCCTTCGGCGACATGCCTAGCTCACAAAGTCCTGAGAAGCTGTTCATGGTATGAATGGCTGCTGGTGGTGGGCAGGCAGCACTGACCTGCTCAGGTCTGTTGTCTGCAAGAAAGGTTGTTCAGGAAGGATCTGACAGGAGGAATGTAAGGAGTGTGTGAATCCCCCCATCCCTAAGGAGTAAAGGAGAAAGAAGGACTCCACAGGGCATCACAAGTGCAGTCCATCCCCATTATTTCTGGATTCTGTATTTACAAATTCGCCTACTTTCTAAAATGTCTCTGTAACCCCCAAATCGATACTCATGCCACTTTCTCGGTCATTCGCAGACATGCAGAGTGGTGAAAAATCTGAGTCACCGACGTGCATGTTCCCAGCTGAGGTAAAATGAGGCGGCACACTGCCTTCTGGTTTCAGCTCTCCTGCTGGAAGCAAGTGTCCTGCTCCAGGTCTATTTAGCGCCACTTCTTTTTTTCGTATCTTACCCTTTTTGTCGGTGATTTTTCTGTTTAAAAATGACCCCCAAGTGTAGTGCTGAAGTGCTGTCTAGTGTTTCTGAGCACAGGGCTGTGATGATTCTCACTGAGATAATGGTATTAGATAAACTTGGTTCACGCGTGAGTTATAGTGCTGTTGGGTGTGAATTCAATGTCGATGAATCACGAGTATATGTTAAATGTTGAATAAGATGTCTTTAAACAGAAACACACACACACAACAAGGCTCTATATTGATTGGTTGATGAAAATACAATTGATCAGAGAGGCTCACAAAACCCAACCCTGTATTTCCCCTTGGGGGCGTGGTTCAGTATTCACTGATTCAGTATGGGTGGCTACTTTATCAGACGTAATTACTGCCAATATCGACAGTCGATTTATGTAACAGAGTGATTAAAGCACAGGTTTGGAAGGCAGTCAGTGAATGTTTCTGGTTGACTCCTGCCTAATTGTGATCTCTGGTTCAATGTGGGATGGCATTTACTCATCAGTAAAATGCCGGTCAAAACAGGACCTACATCTTTCACTTGTGAAAATTAAAAAATTTCATAGATGTCAAGGGCTTAAAATGTGTATGGCACTTAGCAAGCCATTATTTTTTTAAATTACTTCTTCAGACAGGAATTGGCAGCTACACACCAAAGAAGGTGACTATGAGAGCTTTTTAAAACTCATAGACACAGACAATAGTTTAGGGGTTACCAGAGGGTAAGGGGGGAGAGGGACTCTAGAAGAGGGTAAACGGGGTCTAATATATGGTGATGGAAAGAGAACTGATTCTAGGTGGTGAACACACAATGTGTGATATAGATGATGTATTACAGAATTGTACATCTGAAATCTATGTAACTTTACTAACAATTGTCACCTCAATAAACTTTAATTTGAAAAAAAAAAGAATCTGGAATGTTTGTAACTTCCCCATATTTGCTTGTTTTGCCTTCAAGGGACTAACTTTAATATTCTACTGTGATTAGAAGTTAAACTTCCTAAAGAAAGCAGGAAGCTAGTATTTCTTGAAGTGCTTAATATATCCTAAATTCTGTGCTAGAAAAACAAAAAAGAGCAACTGTAGTCAACTCCAAATAAGGAAAAATCAATCAATTAACCAATAAAAGGAGTGAAGGGCATTACGTACTGTGCACTGAGGCAATCCCAGAGAGAGAAGTAGTTGAAACTGAGGTAAGCAGTTTATACAAAAGCTGTGACCTACAGAGGGCAAGCAGGAGATTTGTGTGTGGCTTAGGACAACGGAACTGGGATTAGAAGAGGGATGGAAGGTAACACTTCTAGGGCCTCCAGAAAAGTGATTTTCAACCTTGTCCGCACATTGGAATCAAGGACGATTTCAGAATCATCCAGATGATTAAAAAACTACGGAGACCTGGGCCACACCTCAGTGATTCTGGTAATTGCTTTGGCTTGAAGCGGGAATAAGCAATTTAGAAAAACAAAACAAGACAAAAACACCATAGGCTTTTCTCCTGTGTAGTCTACTGATTAGCAGCCGGACTTGCCTGAATGTGATCACAGTTACTCTCCCTACAACTATGTATCTCACTTTTAAAGACGGGGTTATGCAGGTAGGAGACCTCCGAGGGGATGTTTGGGTTTTGCTGTACTCTAACCCCAAGGAGGAATGTTCAAACCCAGATCTGCCTGATTTCCAAGTCCTCATTTCATTGAACCATCTGGGTACCAGAGGCAGAGGGTAAAAGGCTTGCGGAGGAGAAAGAGGACAGTAGCATTAATATCTATTCCGTATCATTCCCAAATGAGATTTGAGGTAGGCAGTTATATAGGATATGGACTAGATGCCAGGAGGGCCAACTGCCATAGGGTATGAAGAGGAAATTAGGAAACGGCCTACAATATGGATGCAAATACAACATCTATGGACGGACACGACTGAGGTTTTTATTCTGTGTTTAGATAATTGAAGGTAATTGAAACCCTTCAACCTTCCCCCCAATACGGTTCTCTTTCTTTCACTTTTTCAGGTAGTTGCCACGCACCAGACTCTAGTATTGTTTATACAACTTTAAAATTTTAACTATCAGTACAATGGGTTGATTGCACAGAATTTCCAGTTGCGTGTTTGGAAAAGCTCCTTGAAGGCTTTAAACGACTTAATTGAAGCTCTCCTCGTGTGTTCCTTTCCATCATGAAATATTGGGTTGGGACAAAAGTAATTGCAGGTTTTGCAAATTTTAAATTTTTTTTTTTGTAACCTGTTCAACTGCAATTACTTTTGTATCAACCTAATATTTGCAGAATTCTTTCCACAAATGCAATACTTGCTATTTTTAACGTCTATCCCTGTGTTTACATTTTAGAAGACTCATTTATTGCTAAGGGAGATGGGTATCCAGGCCCTCCACATTGGCATATAAGCCCAGGGCATGGTTTCGTGAGGCTTTTCCGCATTGCTTAGTTCTCAAGGCTGCTGTTTTTCTCACATGACTGCCCAGAATCATCAGCCAAAAGCAAATCTTTGAAGTCTCAGAAACATGTATAAATGCAACTCCTCCGGTAGGGCTCTCCGGTCCTTTTTTTTCTTTTTCTTTTTTTTCAAATTAAAGTTTATTGAGGTGACGATTGTTAGTCATGTTACATAGATTTCAGGTGTACAATTCTGTAATACATCATCTATATATCACATTGTGTGTTCACCACCCCGGTTCTTTGTTTTTGAGGCTCAGCAATTGTGATCGATGGAACCAAAATTGCTTCTCTATAATGAGTCCACCCCCCTTGTAAGAAGTCTGTGTTTGACACTAGGGAATGGCTAGCGAAATGATCAGGTAATGTGTGGAAGCATTCATAGGTCCTAGCGTTTTAATGCTGAATAAGCGTAGTTCAGCCGGTCAGCTTTCAAGACATCTTAAAAACACAGACAAGACGTTTTTTCTCAATATCTCACATGTCATTGTCTCTTTTTTCTACACATAGCCAGCTTTCTGTTATTACTGTAAAAGGTTCCTTACTGGTTTTTCAGCTTTTGAGCTTTCAAACACTGATTTTTCAGTTTGTTCTTAGAGCATACCTGAGAACTGACTCTGGATGGTGAACACACAATGCAATATAGAGATGATACATTATAGAAATGTACACTTGATACCTATATAATTTTACGAACCAATGTCACCCCAATAAATTTAATAAAAATTAAAAGTCCAAACCAAACCAAACAACAAAAAAAACCCTTGATCTGATCCTTCCTCTGCTTTTTAAAGAAACCTTCAGTGGCTTCTCACTAGTCACAGGACACATGCGTGTTCCCTTGTCTGACATTCAAAACCCTTGTAATTTGATTCCAGCTAATCTACTTCATGAAGGTCTTGTTCAAAACCAGATTTAAGTGGCAATGTCCCACTTGTAGTTCTCATAGTCACCTCCATGTCTACCATTTCTTCCTGCTTGTCCCATCTCTGTTAGGCTGATTCTACTCAGAAGTCAGAGTTCAGCTCAAATGCCACCTCTACCAGATGGGTTTTCTCCTGGGCATTCTTTCAGTGTTCATTGTATTAATACATATGCAGCACCTCTTTTGGTACCTCTGTTATGGAAATCACTGTATCATGCCTTTCATTATGGTTGTAGGTAGATTTGTGTCCCCCATCTCTTTAATAGATTTTTTTAAATTTTATAGATTAGATTAGACTAATTTAGTAAATTTTGTTAATTCATGTATATATTCACTCAGTCAACACACTCTGTTGAGTCATATACCAACATCTGTGGTAGGTACAGACATTGGACACTTCATTTATGATGAAGTCACTCATAGTCTAGTGAGGGAGATGACAAGTGTATAGACAATTGAAAAACAGTAGAATAAGAATTGTGATAGAGAAGGGACCACCAGGGCCATAGAGGAGGGACACTTAACTAGATTGAGCGCCTCCATCTCTTGATGCTGAAGTCCAAAAAATCTTCATGGAAGGAGGAGTTGGCCAGGCAAAGAAAGGCAGGCAAGGCTGTGAAGAGATGCTGAGTCTTGTTCCCTGGTACTCTCTACAGTTCCAGCCCAATTCCTTGGGTAGAATAACTTAGTAATTTACCTAGCCAAAATATTGAATTAACAAAATAAGGGTAAATTGTGAGGAATCAGAGAACTAATGTTAATAATACCTACTGCTAGTATTTTTGAACTTAGAGCACCAGGCACCATGCTGAAAGCCTTAAATGATGATCTTATTGAATCCTTACGTCAACCGTAGTTGGTGTAGTACTGTTAGTATTCTCATTTCATGGATGAGGAAACTAAGAGTGACAGAGGGGAAGTGACTCACTCAAGATCACACAGCCAAGAATGGAGGACTGGAGACTCTAAATCTAGAAAGTGGATTCTGAAGTCAAGTTTTAACCCACTACATTATGCAGAAAAATTGACAGGACGTCTTCTGTCACTGATAGATTTACTCAGCAATTGGGGTGTTAACTTTTTGTTAATTTTTTATATTTAGTTGTGACAATGGTTTAATCTTAGACTGTGTCCTGAGGTTACTTCTATTAGTTTTATGGGAAATCGCTATTTTTATGCTTGCTAAAAGCACGTTTAAACAATTTTCCATTAAGTAAGGAGATATTTTCCCTTCTGATATCAGAAGGAACCATTAAATAAAATCCTATAAAGACTTCCTGATAGCAACCTTATGCATTCCTCTGCATATAACATCCACCCAAGAATTTTAAATCTGTACAGAATTATATAGTGCTCCTTTGGTCCAGTCCTCTCATTATGCAGATAAAACCATAAAATCACAGTATTTTTAATCTAGGAGAGATCTTAGGCATCATGTGTTCCTACTTCTGTATTTTCCGAGTGAAGCAATTGCAGTGTAAAGAGGTGAAGTGCTCTTCTCAGGGTTTCCCAGCTCGTGCAGGCAGAGTCAGGACTAGAACCTATGTCCGCCTCCAGCCCACTACTTTATATTTCACAGATGGAGGCATGAGCAGCCTCTGTTCACTGAGGACATAGAGGCCATGCCATACTTATTGTTGTAGTTTTAGCAAAGCTCAAGCAAAGTAGAATGAAGGACTCACTGACTGGTGCTGATCACTACAAAATTAGAATGATAGCTAAAGTGAATGTACCAGCCTTGCACGCCTATCCAGACAGCGCATCTGCTTAATTGGCATATGGTCCATGTGAGAATTTGTTTTTACCTTGGTTTGTCACTTCAGTTTTAAGGATCTAGTGGAAATGTATTTCCCATACTACTTACGTTTAGATTATTTCTTCTCAGTTCTAATAATTATATCTTGTTTACTTTGTGATTAAAGATTTCCTTTCTTGTTTTCCTGTTTTCTGTTTCCAGGTCTTAATAGTAAGGAATTACTTTACCATATTTCTCTGGAGACTTATATCAACTCCTTTCAGATTTCTGAAGCAGTTGGGTGCTATTTTTATTCCACAATTACCAATGTGAAAATGGAACTTGCATTATTTCCTAATCGATATTTCACTTTAGTGTTGGCAAAATTGAAAAAAAGAAAAAAAGAAAAAAAGAATTCAATCTGTACTTGATTCAGCAGCCAGGTTCCAACAGGAATTCTTTGTAATATGGTCCCTATGTTGAAAAACGTGTCTTCTTTGAGGCTAGTTGCTAACCCCAGTGTTAGTTATATACTGTTTACTATTAAACTTTTCCCCTTGTAATTTAATATTGTTCTAGGAAATGAAATGTAAGTTTAATAAGAATGGCAACTGATGGAACCATATGTCATACATATAATTAATGTTCCTGATAAATGTGTTAAAGAAGGACATAGTTGATGGGTTATAACTGTACTAAACCAAGATGATTTGACACCATTTACTGTGTAGAAATGAACATTTATCAGGATAGGGTTTATAGTTAAACAAAACTATAATTTTCTTTTTTACTTTCAATTTTTTTTAATGAGTCAAAGAACTGTTAGAATTGTGAAGTAAAATATATGTAAAGGAGATGTTAATAATCTTACAATTCACAACACTGTGAAGAGAGCATGTAGGCATTAAAAATGCTTCTTATTAACATTCTATGACTTTTATATGTGTGAAAGAAAAACAATATGAGGTGGTAGACATTAATATAGACTTTTCGAGGTTCTCCTTCCCACTTTTCTCTTTTGTGAAAAATTGTAGACCAAAATGTTTTTTCTTCTGGTTGTAAAAATGATTTATGCATCCTCTCAGCAAAATGACTTTCACTAAGAAATTGGGAACAGAACTACCACAGTGACATTTTGAGGGGTGTTTGTGCTGCATTCTTTATTCTGGTGGCTCTTTGCAGACAGATGGCGCTAAGCACGGAGAGTACAATTAGGTAGGTGGACGGCAACTTTTTCTAAGTCAATGTTTCTCCTTGGAAGATGATCATTTTAATCCTCTCAAAGTTTAGGTTAAAACTTTGTAACTGCATCTACATGAAAGAGAGCCTCAGCAGGCAGACAGAAAATGAGGAAGATCAGTTACAGCCACATGCCTCCTGGTCGTTCCTGTGCTAGAAAGTACTTACCTGTGAGCCAGCTTCTCTGTGGAGACCTAAACTCTGTGAATCAGAAGGTACATTAGTCTCTTACACTCCTATGTAATTTTAGTAAATGGGTGAGCATTAATTTAATGAGATATCTCCTTGGCCCAAGAGTTAATGCACCTTCAAAATTGCCTAATTTTGTCCAAAACAGACTTTTGTCTCTTGACAAGAATAACATGGCTAGGCCTGTGATGATTAACCTTTCCCACTGTCCTGAACTCACCTCGAATTCCTGCTGGACTCATGTGCCCCTGTGGCTTTCTTTAAAAAAGTATCATATATTAGATTGCCAAATAAAATGTAGGATACCCAGGTAAATTCAAATTTCAGAAAAATAGCCAGGAATTTTTCAGTATAATCATATCCCATGAGATATTATATTAAAACATTCTTTGTTGTTTATCTGAAATTCAGTTTAGCTGGGCATCTTGCCGTTTTATTGGCAAGCCCTAGCCAATAAACAGTTTACTGTGTTTCTTCCTTCTCTTTCTTTCTTTGTTTCTTTGTTTCTTTGTTTCTTTGTTTCTTTGTTTCTTTGTTTGTTTGTTTCTTTCTTTCTTTCTTTCTTTCTTTCTTTCTTTCTTTCTTTCTTTCTTTCTTTCTTTCTTTCTTTCTTTCTTTCTTTCTTTGTTTCTTTGTTTCTTTTCTTTCTTTCTTTCTTTCTTTCTTTCTTTCTTTCTTTCTTTCTTTCTTTCTTTCTTTCTTTCTTTCTTTCTTTCTTTCTTTCTTTCTTTCTTTCTTTCTTTCTTTCTTTCTTTCTTTCTTTCTTTCTTTCTTTCTTTCTTTCTTTCTTTCTTTTCTTTTCTTTCTTTCTTTCTTTCTCCCTCCTTCCCCCCGCTCCCTCCCTCTCTCCCTCCCTCCCTCCCTCCTCTCCCTTCCTCCCCTCCCTCCCTCTCTCCTTCCTTTTTCTCTCTCTCTTACTATGTTTCATTTTTGAAGCTTGAAGGTTATCTTTTATGGCTTCCCCTTATAGCTAGTACACAGATACGTCCCTGTCTTTCCTTAGTAGGATTGCACACTTATTTTTGTCATAATTATTGATTACAATTAAGGATCTAGGTTTAAACACAGAATGACCTAGCTGTTCATTCTATTACCTGAAAAGATAGATAATTGAAATGCAAGGGAAAATATTGCAATGTAATATTACAATATTATACTGCATGAGGAGAAAAATCAAAGAGTAGGATCTAGTAAAAAGAGATCTTGTCCTCAGAATTAATAATTAGGTAACTTTTGTGAGAGATTAATATAGTAAGTGCTATAGAATTAACACTTGTTTTGGGGGAATTTTTTTAGTTTTGCAGCATTATTGGATTTCAGAAAATAGTGCTTTAGAAAAACAATTCTCTTAACCTCTCACTAAAGTGTGAAAGATCTAGAAGATAAAGTACAACGCTTACCTAGATGAAGCATTAAACAGATGTCCATTTCCCCCTCCTCCACCTCTTCAGTTTGCAGACTTTGGGTTGGCTGAACTGATAGCAGGAGAACTTGAACTTGACCTTGGTGACTTGGGAGACAGTGCTGCATAAGAGGCCTCTGATGCATGACTACAAATGGTCTTATAGGGATAAGGTGTGTCACGGGGCATCTCCATTGCATGGATACAAAGGAAGTTGTAAACATATCAAAATGTGAAAAAGGGGATGCCTGGGAGTTAGTGAGATAAGGAAATGCTCTTCTGAGTGTAGGCCAGATAACTGCTATGCTTCCCCGAAAATTAGACCTACCTGGAAAATAAATCCTAGCATGATTTTTCAGGATGACATCCCCTAATGTGTCTTTTGGAGCAAAAATTCATATAAGACCCGGTTTTATTTTGGGGGAAACACGATATATATATATATATATATGTAATTTCTGGGGGCGATTTTCTGACGTCTTTGGTGAGACCATGGCGAATGGAGTATAAGTGAGAACTCCCAAAGTCCTCAGACATATTTCCTTTTAGCCAGTGTTAAGCCAAGGACACTGAAGAGCTACTAGAGTATGACTAGCAGAGTATAGTATGACACTGGAGTATGACTAGAGTCATACTCCAAGGCAAAGTCAGGAAGAAGAGTTGGAGCAAGGCTAGAAGTATGTTCTCCAGAGTTTTCAGCTGCTTGGGAAACTTGTTGCTTTAGTGGGTGACAGCTGAGGTCACTGGCTGACAGCTGAGTGATTTTGCCCCATTTGGAGGTGTTCCAGGTTTGAGCAGAGCCCTGGGGATAGGAAGGTAGTAAATCGAAGACTGGTTTGGTTGTTTGTTTTTGGCTTCCTAGCATGCTTAGAACTTGCAGAATTATAGCAGAAGAATCAGGAAGGGCATTTCAGAGCTAAATATAAAAAGTTATAAATACCACTTATAAGCGTAATAAAGGTATCTAATGTTGATTTGTCTCTGACCAAGGCCAAGTCTTATAGGAAGATAGAGTAAGTGGAGACTGGGAATCTGAGCCCTTATCCCCAGAGATTTCAGGTTGCTTTTGACTCCACTGTCTAGACAAAACCATCAGATGATACAGTCTAGCAAGTGGAGGACTTTCTAGAGGCTTCTGTCCAGAAATGAGGAGAAGCTTGCAAATGCAGAGGCTAGAACTCTCCGGCTTGTGCCAGGAGGCCTGAGTCACTAATGTTTACAAAGAGTAACAGAGCAGCTGTTTTTGTTTGTTTTCATTTCACAGTATTTATTGATTTTATTTTCAATAGCATATAATTTAAAAAATCATCTGAAAATTTCTCTCAAAGTATATGCCTCTAATTTACAACCTTCTTTTGACTATGCAAATGAACCCAGTCTTTTCCAAAACAAAATCTGCCCAATGCCGGGCAGATTTTTAGAGCACATTCATTCTGGAGAGTTGCTGTGACTCTGGAACCCCAGCTCTGACTCTCTTCTTAGTTGGATGTGTAGGGGAGTCAGTAATTCGAACTGTGGTGGCCACTGCAGTGATGAGGCAACCGGGAAGGCCTTTGCTGATCTGCATATATTCCTGGGGTTTGGTCTTCCGAGTGTCACAGTGTTTTAGAGGGTGTGGATGCTGCAGGCTCAGGTGTGCGTCACGCTGGTCAGGTAGTTGATGACGGTGACCAGCCGCTTGGTTGGGTTCAGGGTCCTGCTTCGGATCTGGAGGGTATCCTAGCTACTTGAGACTTAGGCTTCAGAAACCTTTGCCGATTTTCTGGGCACCACGTGGGACCCCTGGTCTGAGAAGTAATTGAAATCACTGTTTGGCAGTCTGGTTTTGAGTGACCAATGCAGCCTGTTGACATGCTTTTACCTCACTCTACTGATGTTGTAAAACCGCCACCAGTTTCACTGGATGGCTGACCCAATTTGCCTATTCATTCATTCATTCATGCATTCATTCATTCATTCAACAAATATTTATTGACCAGCTACTCTACGCTAGACACTCTTCTAGGTACTGGGAACAGACCTAGGAACAAAGAAGACAAATTGGTAAAGGATTCATTGCAAAGGTGACATTTAAGCAAAGATTTGAAATAGGGAAGGGAATGGTACCATGAGGATAGCCCAGTGAGAACTATTTCCAGTGGATGTCACAGCGGTAAAAAGGCTCCGAGGCAGGAGCATGCCTGCAGTGTGTAAGACAGAGAGGCCAGAATGACGGGAGTGGAGGAAGAAGGTGGGAGTAGGGAGAGCAGTGTTGGGGTCAGAGTGAGTAGGGCCTTTGCAGGTCATTGTCAGGATCCTGGCTTCTACTCTGAATGAGTTGGAGATCCAGTAGAGTTTTGAACAGATGAATGACCTAATTTGACTTTTTATTGTGAATAAATACTTAAATTTTTTTAAATTTCAAATCTTTACAGAAATGAAATAATATTATGAACCTTCATGTACTCATCCCCCAGCTTCCACAATGATTATTTTATTTGTAAATATTTCCATATGCATTTCTAAAGGAGGAAGATTGTGTTTAAAACCACAGCTCTCATATTATCGTATTTTAAAAGTTAACATTATGTCTTTAAATATCAAGAATTTGAATTGATAGGTACTTTGGAGGTGGAGCTGATGGGGTTTCCTGATACAGCATGTGAGAGGGGAGAGTTAAGGATTGGGCAGTAGTTAGAATCCTTTTCAGCATCGTACGGTTATTAGAAGACTACTATATACGTACTTCAAAGTAAGTTTTAAAGATTAACACCATCATCTGTCTTCAGAATTTTTAAAAATTTATTGGGGTGACATTTGTTAGTAAAATTACATAGATTTCAAGTGTACAATTCTGTATTACATCATCTATAAATCCCATTGTGTTTTCACCACCCAGAATCAGTTCTCCTTCCATCACCATATATTTGATCCCCCTTACCCTCATCTTCCACCCCCCGCCCCCCCCGCCCTCTGTCTTCGGAATTTTTAGTTTCTTTCCATAAACATTATTCAATGGCACCAATTCTCCAGTTAGAGAAAATACTGTGATGTCTGTTTTCAAATGAGGAAAAGTGACATAGAGTTACTTATATGTTAAGTAACTTATTCTAAAGTCCTTTAGATAGTGGTTTAGAAAATTCTGGCAAACTGTGAGTGACTTATCCAAACTTAAAATTTCTTTTGCTTGATTATTCTTGTCCATGGGAAATTTGGGCAGGCAATTTAGCACATATCAAGACTGACTAAACTCTCAAGATATTTTTAATTATTTAAAGGGCTCTAGTTGCATATAATCCAATTGATTTATTAAATTGAATTCAATTTAAATAAATTCAAAAGATTTATTGGCTGCCTCCTCTATATTTGATATTGTTCAAAAGGATTCCACAGTCTCACAGGCATGAAACCTGTCTAACCACTCATTTCAATATAGTGAGAAAATGTGGGTACAAGGTAGAGAGACAGCAGAGTGGAGCAGCTGAGTCTGAACGCCAAAACCTCTTGCCATGAGCTCCATATAGTGTGCAGCTCTGTACATATCCCACGTGTTCCTCATGTCTACAGATGACACGATCTGTAAATGTTGTTATTGCGACACCACAGAGTAATCTACTGTGTCTTCTTAGAGGGAAGCAAGGCTTTCTTTCTTTGTTGCACCACTAGCAAAAGAATAGGGGGCTTGTAGAGCTTGTTTTCTGTAGGGTGAATGGGAATATCAAAGAAGATAACACTGAAGATTTAGTTTTTAGCTTTCACATCTAACGGAGCCTTTTGTATTTGTCCAGAGGTGTTAACATTTCTGGTCACTGATTATGTTTAGAAATGTGGCCTTACCATGGATGAAGTTGCTCTGTGCAAAAGAAATATTTTAAACCATGTCCAGATTGTCTCCTCTTCCAGAATCACTCGTTTGCGTTGGAACTCTTTCCAGCCATGTGTGTTACCTGGGCTGTACCACAGTAGATGAATTATGTGTACTTTGCCTTTGATTTCTCAGCTGTATTTTCTTCTGTTCAGGTTCCCACCTCAGTCATTGTTGACAGAGCTCACTGAACTAAGGAAATGTCAAATATACAGAAGTACTTTCCCCCTTTTGTCTTTGTCTTTTCATTTCTTGTCTTTCTTCCCTCTAGTTTTTTTTTTTTCCCTCAGGGTTTTTCATGCCTCATATTAGAGAAGTGATGTTTTTGTGGGAGAGTCATGTTAGCAGTTAGAAACAATAGCCATCACCAAAAGCTCCCTCTGATGAAATGGGTGTTTGCCATCTTTAATTGGTCATGGAAAGGAGTGCTGAGCAAACTTACATGCTGGGCTACTACCTCTTCCCAACTTATCTTTCATGCATTTTATTATTCTTGGGAAAGAGTTTTGAAAAATGGTCTGTGCATTCATGAGACCCAGTGGAGAAATTCTAACTGGCTATAGATGTTATTTTTGGTTGGAGGCATGGGGCAGAGTTATGGTCACACATTTGTAGAGTTGGAAAGGAATTTAGAAAATGTGGTTGAGACTTCTCATTTTACAAGGAAGAAACTGAGACCAAGAGAGTTTTGGTGACTTACTTAAGCCATGCAGCTGTTATTGGCAGCTTTGTGTCTAGAACCTAGGAGTTCTGACTCAGTCTAGAACTTTCCCACCACAATACCCTGCCTGTCTTATTTTATCATGAAACATTATGATCCTTGATGACATACAGGTTCCCAAATAATTTTTGTAAGTAAAAATTTCTATTTGCAAATCTGGATATGTTTGTGTGGAGGTTTCGTGTGATGACATGTTGTTCTTATCTCTTGGATGGGATCATAAATTGAATGATTTATGGTCTCATGCAAAAGCAGACCAGAGGCCAGTGTTGGAGCAGGATTGTTTTTGAGATTTAAGTTCAGCCTATAGTGCTTTTTCCCAAAGGCTCAAGTCTTCCTCCTTAAGTTGTCGTCTTCCTAGGGCAGAGGCTATCATTCTTCTCTTATTCTGTCACCCTCTCTCCTTACTCCTCATCCTCTATTGCTTCTCTGTTTGTATCTGTCCTTTGTCCTAGGATGCTCACTCCTTGGTCGACGTAAGTAGGTGCTTATGCAATGCTGTTGATTCAATGAATACATTTCTTAAGGTTTCTGCATATGAGTAAATTATTATTCTCTGACTACAGTGTCATATTTTCTGTGAAAACTAGGCAAGAAATCAGACTTGTTTTATGAAGGTGTGGTGTCAAACCACAGCTCTCTCTTGACGTATGTCTTTTGTGTCATCCACATGCCTTGTTTCTTGCTTCTCGCTTTGGACTTCTTGTCCTCACTGTTCATTAGCACTTGCAACAGATTGGTGCGAGTTGAGAATGGAGAGGTGATGAAACTCAATACAGGTCATTTGGTTACATCTTAGTAACTGATAAAAGATAAAAAGATCTTGACTACATGGGGATTTTAGGGAACTGTATGCTAGGCTACTCTTGTTTCCCATTAGTGTGGAAAATCAACACTTGCTTGTATTTTGGGGTGAAGATAGTTTTCTTAAGTGAGTGGGAAAACCTCTTGACATTTTACAGAGAGCCTTAAGTTTTGAATGTCGAATGCTAATGTTCTTTGTGCATAAAGAATTTTAGAACTCTTGTATATGAACATTAATGACACATCATTTTCTACTTGTGAGTTAAAATAGATGTTTTCTGTAATAGTATTTTTAGGAAATATTTAAACTTTCATCAAGCCATTCTACTGTCAGCTCCATTAACTCTGTTTTCTTGGAGCTCAACAGAGTTCTCAACCTTTGCATTAGAAATTGAATTAGCATTTCCCCTCAAAAAAATATTATTGGTCTTGTAATCAATAATTGTAGGCAATTTCTCATGGGATACTATTTATGAGTTTAGGAATGAAATCCATGTAATGGTTTTGCCCCCAGATGTGGTGTACTCTTCCCTTGGCTTGTGATGCTTTTGGGTGGAGCTCCCAAGGACACCCTTCTCTGTGGAGAGCCTGGGCTCTGGGCCCACACTGCCTGAGTCCTTGGCTCCACAATTTCCTGGTGGTGTGACTTCCGTGACTTACCTAATCTTTCTGTACCTTGGTTACCTCATTTCTAAACCAAGTGCAGTCATAATAATATTGCTAGAGTCATTTTGAGGTGTAAATGAGTTAATTACATATAAAACTCTTAAAATAGTGCCTGCCACAACTATCAATTTAGTGTGAAAATTTGCTGGCTGCCTCCCCCAACTCCTTTTATCTCCATGGACCAAGGGTCATGCTGGTTTTTTGAGAAGTCCATGGTTGTGGTTCTGAACTTTGGCAGAAGCTGAAATAACAGCTATAACTCTCTCTCTAGATAATTTCACGGTGCTGCATGTATCACCGGTCACTTTTTGGAAGAAGTTTTCTTTTCTGCCTCTTAGGGAAGAACATTGTTTGTCTGTGTTTATTAAAGAGAAGATACAATAAACACAAATAAAAATTATACCCACTGAATGGATAGTATGAAACGAGATAAATAGATTAAGTTTTCAGCGAAGCAGCATAAAGGAGAGTCTTTAATCTCCAAAAGAGTTGAAAGGACCCATTTTTGTCATCCAGAAAATAATTTTGAACTTGCCAACCCCAGAATTTAACTACCACATGGTTTAGGGGGTTGAGTCATACTGGCGCAGGAATCATGTAACTTGAGCTATTCTAAAAATGAGATTCAGGATTTTTTTCCTCTAGACTCTACCATTTTAGGTCAACTTGTCCATTCTTTTTAAGAACGTCTGCTATGGAAAATATTTATTTACTGCTATGGGAAATAAATAGAGATTATATTAAAATCCAAGTACAAAATTGCATAGACAGTAGCAATACCCACAGGTAAGTTTGGGTCATAGGCACAAACCACCACTAGCTTTATGCCCATTTAAATGCGATATTTAAAGTAGAGAGAGGTACACAAGAAAATATATTCAGATTTGTGTGTTAATACATATGGACATCAGGTGACTTCTTATCATCTTAATACCACATTCTGTTATTGGTTAGCTGTGCCTCTTGCAAAGTTATTCTTAATTCTTTATTGATTAATGTATCTAATAAGTATTTATTGGATATTTTTGTGTGCAAAGCACCATACCAGGTGCTTTGGGGGTGATGAAAAATACTTAGAATATAGTTCCTATACTCTTGAAAAGCTTATATCCCAGTTATGAAAGCAAGACATACAACAGGGAACATGTAATTTTACTCATTCTACAATTGACTATCGAATACTTAATTATTTGTCACTACGGTGCTGGGAACTGGGAAGCAAAGTGACTATAATAAGATCTCTTTCCTGGAGACTCACAGTGAACACCTATGATGAGGAGGAGGATTCCAGAATAGTCTATATAAGATGTTCTAGGATGACATGTTGATTCTGTTGAGAACGTCAGTGGCTGCTACCTGGGAGGACGCATTTGTCACTCAGGAGATTTTTGCCTTTTGGCTGAGATAGGAAACGGTGTGGGTGAAGGACCTGGGATGGACTAGTTTGATCAGGGAAGTGTGATACATAAAATTAACCATCACAGGGAGGGATAGGGCTGGAGACAGGACAGCAGCCAGGTCACAGTTGTTATGCAAAGGAATCTGAATTTCTCCTATAGGCCGGGGGAGGGGTCCTACTCTGAAGTCTTTTGGGGAGCCCATTCACGGGCTTTAGGAGGCCCATGAATACCCTATGATTTTAAGCAAAATCTGCATATCTGTAAATAAGGTGTTTTCCTGGGGCCTATCATCCAAAGAAGATGAAGAAGCCTTATCCTAGGTGTTGAGGAGACACGAGAGATTGCAAACAAGGGTCCATTTTGCATGGTGGAAGCTTGCTGTTGCTGTTGTGTGGAGAGCAGATTTACGATGTGGAATGTGCAGGCATGGAATTGGGAAGGCTGTAGAAGACTCTCCACATCTGGATAGTCATTCAGATGGCAAATATTCACTACTCACTTAACTGTGTGTTGTGCTGTGCTGAGCATGGTAAGTACGTAAGGCAGCCATAGTCCCTGCCACGGTGGAGGTTATGGTGTAGGGGGTCAGACAGATAATTAAACAGAACACAACCACATGTTGGTCCACTGCACACATCATTTACTTACGCACTTGTTTATTCCACCTTTATTTCTATGCTAGGCTCTCTGCAGAGTGCTGGAGGAATGAAGCTGCCATTTCAATGGGGAAGACATGCAATCAAATAAACAAATTAAAATGTGGTTTGATTTCGGGTAGCTGTAAGCAGTATAAAGAAAAAACAAAAAACAAATTAATATCAGGGAGTGGGAAGTGATAGGGAGACTACTTTAGAAACATCAGGAAAGGCTCTCGAGAAGGTGAGAAACCCTGCGTGGAGTGGAGCAGCAAGTCGGAGACAAAGTTGCTGCGATATGGCAGTACCTGGTGTTTGTTGAGAGGCAGCGGACAGCACTTGGAACTTGGGCAGCAAGCGGGGAAGGAGGGCGGGCTGTTCAGGTTGAGTGACAGGCAGGGCACTCATCAGGCTGGTCCTTTGAATTTTATTCTTGACGTGGTGGAAGGCTGCTGAGGGATTTGAACGGGGAGTATAATTCTAACTGTAGTGTGTGTGTGTGTGTGTGTGTGTGTGTGTGTGTGTGTATGTGTGTGTGTAACACACCACCAAGCGATTCACTCAATTCTGACACTATCTTCCTGGAGGTAACATCAGACCCCACAGATTAAGGGCTCAGTCCTGCAAGACTGTCCTCTACTTCAGATGCCAATCACAAGCCCCGTGCTTCTGACTGACTGGCTGTAAATCAGAGGTTCTCACAAGCCCCACTTTGGGTTCGAATAATTTGCTAGAGTGACTCACAGAACTCAGAGAACCATTTACTTACCAGATCAACGTTTTATTATACAAGGGTATAACTCAGGAACAGCCAGATTGAAGAGATGCAGAGGGAAAGTATGGGGTAGAGGTACAGAGTTTCCATGCCCTCTCCAGAGGTGACACTGTCCCCAAATCTCCATGTGTTTATTCACCCGGAAACTCTCTGCACTCCCTCCTTTTTTTTTTTTTTATGGAGGCTTCGCTACATAGACATGATTGATTAAAACATTGGCCACTGGTGATTGATTCAATCTCCAGCCCCTCTCCCCTCCCTGGAAATCAGGGGTTGGGACTGAAAGTTGCAATCTTCTATTCCTGGTTGGTTCCCCTGGTAACTAACCCCAGCCCCCATCTGCACTCTTGGTTCAAAAGTCACCTTATTAACATAACAAGAGACATCTTTGTCTCTCTTACTGAGTAGAAGATTCCAAGGGTCTTAGGAGCTTCCTGCAAGAAGCAGGGATAAAGACCAAATATATAGTTCTTAGTATAAATCAAGATATCACAGGGAGTGAAAAAACCTCTACTACAATAGGAAGAGGTCAGGGTTCATCTAACCAGGTCATGAAGGTCAGCAAAGTCCCCTGAAGGAAATCAAGTTTAAGCTAGGAACTGGAGGATAAGTAGGACTTATTCAGGGGCAGGGAAGTGTGTTCCAGGAAGAGGGAACAGCATGCTTGAATGCATCCAGTATATAACAGAACCATAGGACCAAAATGGGAAGGCAGGAGAAGAAGAAGCAGGCTCTTTGGGAAAGATACTAAGTTCAGTTTTGCGCACACTGATTTTGAGGTTTCTTTGGGTCATCCTAGAGGAACTACAGAATGGGCACTTAGCATCTAGGGCTGAGGTCCAGGAGAGGGGTGTGGGATGGCATTGGGTGTGGCCACATGGAGGGCAGGGATTCCAACAAAGACAAAATGTCAGCCCAGGTTGGCAGAGGACTGAGGGTCCAGGGAACATTGCTATTTAGGAGCCTGCTGGAGGAATCAAAGGCAGTAGTGGTGAGTAGTTGCCAGAGAAATATAAGCCAGTGTCTAACTAGTGCTGTAAGAATTCAAAGTTGAACCAGTGTGAGTGCCTTATGGATGATGGGGAACTAAAGTTTGGTTTATATGATAGATGAGATGTGTATAGCTGATGGGAGGCAGTGACTGTGTGAGGAGCATATTGTGAGCAGTTTCTCAAAGATAGATTTGATAAAATTTGCTTCGAGAGCTACAAAGAGACCAATATTAGTTGGAGCAGAGAATTCAAGAATTTGGGATTAATATATATATGTATGTATACATACATACATATATATATATGTATACATATATATATATATATATGTGTATATATATATATATATATATATATATATATATATATATATATGTGTATATATATAGCTTGTCTCCTAACTCCAAATCTATTAAAGTCTTAGCATTGCAGACAACGCAGACAGGCATATTTTCCACCTTGCAGTGTTTATTCAGAAAGCAAACAGACTTAATATCATTGTATAATATACAGACAGGTATATTTGCAAAAGCCATCCTTATGAGCGACACTGCCCAAATTCAGATTTTCCTGTTAGACTGTTATAGTAGTTTATCAATAAATCTATCCCCTCCAGTCTTCCCCCCACCCCCAAATCCTTCCTTTAGGCTGCTGCTAAGGGTAATCTAACCCCAGCTGGATGCCTTATGGCCATCAATGTTGATTTTTTTTTTTAAACTTGACATCCTTTGGTTTGTAACTCCCCTAAAAGTGTAGGCAGACGTTTGAGAACTTTGAGTGTACATAACTTTGGATTTGGTGAGGGAGCCTCATGAACTCGTCCCACTGGCTGTTAATTACACCACATTTCTCCGGAGTGGACATCTCTTGGTTCTTTTAATTTGGCTATACAAAAAAAAAATTTCCTCTTGAGACCATTTTTTTTTAAATAAAAAAAATGCTTGGTTAATCAAGGGAATATGCTTTTGGATGACTGGTATCATGATTTATGTTTAGAAAAACAAATGTATTCGATTATGCTGAGCTTGAAACTTTTCCTTTGATTAATGAAGATCTTCCTGGCAAATACAGTTTTATTGTGTGCTCTTTTTACTTGGTCCAAGAGAGCTCACCGTCTGGACCCAATATGAATGCCTTCAGACATCTCTGTTAGTTGTACTGAAAATGTGATATCAGTGGGGCATCCATTTGGAAATACTTAGTCATCAATTGATGTAATGAAAATGGAACTTAATCTAGTCAATTGCATTTCCAGTTTCCATAGGTGCAGTGGTGTTGTATTTTGTTTTCTGATTTCTCAAGCTCTGTCATCATTTTCCCTGACATTACCCCGTTCCTTAGCCACTTGTGTGCTTAAAATTTGCAAATTTGGTCCTATAAAGCAAGGTGTGTGTGTGTAAGGTGGGGAGGGGACGGGGTGGTGGTGGCCAGTTAGCTCAGTTGGTTAGTGGTGCTAATAACACCAAGGTTGCTGGTTCGATCCCCACATGGGGCCACTGTGAGCTGCGCCCTCCTTAAAAAAATAAAAGTAACATAAAGTTGTGCCAACCAAAACATCTGTGTAAAACAAAAAAAAAGTTTTTTAAAAAAGGAGAAACCAAAGGGCTTTTGAGGCTGGGTGATAGAAAGAAAAGATTACCCTAAATATGACATAAGTACTTTCTACCAAAGGAATGTGAAGCGAAAAGTGCCAGGTCTATGACAGGTGCAGTTGGGTAAGGCCCGGATGAGGAAGAGATGAGTCTGAGATCCCCAAAAGATTATCCCCGGAGTCTGAGGTACCCACAGATTGGTGCCTGACCCACCCTTGTGGCTTGGTCTGAGTCCAGACATGGATACCGCCCACTCTGTTCCTTTCCACTGCAGATTAGGAGGCCAAGTTAGTCTGTATTCTGAGGACACAGTTCTCTGTCTGGAGGCAGTTGTACCAAATTAGCTTGGCCTAAGAGTTACTTAAGACAACATGAGCACATCTCAAAGTGTCCCAGGGCTTGGCAGCCCGTGAGAAGATCTCACCTGCCTTTTAACTTGATCTGGATGATGTTTTTCATGATATCCCACTTCAGGAATCTTCACAAGGCAGGGCTGGGCCACAGTGATAACTGACAATGTCACATATATGAATTTCCAAGTTGGGTAAAAAAGTTGCTTTATGAGAGGAAATATGGCCTGTGTAATTTCTCCCTCTTTATTTTTTGATACCTTCTGGTTTTATGCCCTATGTCTACAATGCAATTTTAGTATTCTAGGGCCATTTCAAAGATAAAATGAATATGAAAGGCATTTTGCTGACAGCACACATCTCTGTTAGATCTGGGGGAAAAGGGCTCTTCTATTACCTCTTTTACCAATACTTAAAAAAAAATTCCCGTATTCCATTTGGTTTAGTCACTGATTAATTAATTTGATATCAGTATTTATTGAGACCCTATTCTAAAAAAACAAACAAACAAAAAAAACCAGACCCTATTCTGGATGAGGCACAATGCTGTAAACATTTGGGGTTCCGAAGAAGAATAAGGTACAAGGAACTTAGCAGACAGCAACCAAGACAGGAATGTACAATTGAAGGTGTAGCATAGTAAGTTGCAGGAGAGAAGTAAAGAAGAACCTGCTGTTCACTTCAAAATTGGGATGAATTATTTCGAGTGTGTGGGGAATAGGAGTGGTTGGTAAGAGAGGAATTCAAAAGGAGACCTCAAATTTCAGTAATCACATTACAAATCCATTTGGATGGCTACTATTAAAATAAAAGAAATAAAAAACCACAGGTAATAAGTGTTGGGAAGGATACAGAGATATCAGAACCCTTGGGAATGGGGAAGTAAGATAGCGCAGCTGCTATGGGAAACAATGTGGCAGTTCCTCCAAAAATTAAAACTATAAATTACCTTATCGTCCAGCAATGTTACTTCTGAGTATATATCCAAAAGAATGCAAAGCTAGGTCTCGCAGAGATATTTGAACATCTATGTTCATAGTAGTATTATTCATAATAGCCAAAGACAAAAGCAACCTAAGTCCATTGATGGATATATGAATAAACAAAACGTGGTCTATACACATAATGGAGACTTAAAATGAAATGGAATTCGGACACATACTACAACATGGATGAACTCTGAAGACATTGTGCTAAGTGAAGTAGGTCAGTCACACGAAGACAAATACTATATATTCCACTTACATGAGGTACCTCGAGTAGTCAAATGCATAAAGATAGAAAGTACAGTGGTGGTTGCTAGGTGCTTTGGGGAGGAGGAAATGAGGAAAAGGAGGAGTTGTTTTTTAATGAGTATAGCGACTCAGTTTTGTGAGATGGAAACATTCTGGAGATTGGTTGCACACCAATGAGAATATACTTAACGTTACTGAACTGTGTACACACACTTAAAAATAGTTAAGATGTAAGTTTTGTTATATTTATCTTAACCACAATTTTAAAAAAATGTAGTGTTTTATCGTGTAGGCATGAGTGGAGGACATGTGATACCTTGGAACTTTAGCCAATGCATATACATTCATTCATTCATTCATTCATTCATTCATTCATTCAACACCATGTATTGAATACCTGCTATGTGCTGGGTACTGAGCTGGATACATGCTTGCTAATCATCCCCACCCCTACCCCCACCCCCAAAGGCTCTGTACTTCTATAGTTAAATATTCACAGCTGCTTCCTACTGACTTGAATCATGCATAAGATATTAGTAAACAAACGGTAAAAAGATATGAGGTGGATTGGGATGGGAGACTCATCACAGCATGGTGATGAAATGGAAAGGCATGGGAAACAGAATGTGAAATAGACATGGAAAAGGCGAGCCAGTGCTCTCTAAGGATATTAAAAAATAAAGAATTCCTATCTGAGGCTGCCAACCAAAGAGCTAAGTAATTTAGAGTGGAAGAAAATGGCAAAGTCAGATGCACTCACCCCAAAGGAGCCAGTATTTTGTGACTATCAGGGCCTGTGTAGTTTGAGAACCACTGCTACAAAATTGTGGACAATATTAGTGAGTGAGAAGGGCAGAGAAGGGTTGTAAAATGTGAGCTATAAAGAAAGGCAAGGCTTATGAGGCGAAAGTCAGTGTGGTCTGGTTACTTGGGTGGGGACTGGAAGCAGGAAGCATGAGAATTCCTTAACCCTGGAATTCACCTTATTTCATCTTAGGTTTCTTTTTTTAATCTCATAGGAAGCTTCACGTCATCTATCCTTCCAACATCCTTTTACTTCTCTTGCTCTCTGTCTCTCCTTTTTTTTCCTTCTTATACACCCTGGACCACTCCATTTATTTAAATATATGGTGAGTGCCAACTACATACCAGGCACTGAGCTGGGCTCTGGTCGTGTACACCCCAATCCTCTGATAACATCTTTAGTTGTGCATTGCAAATCCTGGATTGATATAATTTCTGCTCTTGTACCTTGTTAGATGAGAGACGCAAAATTAGTTTCATCTACTACTTTCCTTACCTGTTTCTCCTCTGTCCTTCTACCTCTGTTTTTTTTTTTTTTTAATCTCACCTGCTCTATATTCCCCTCTGTGTACTCACAACCATTCCCTCTCTACTGGCCCATTCCCTACCTCCTTAACTCTCTCCAGTTCTAAAAATCCTCATTTGTGTATATTCTTTAGCAGCCACTTTATCCCTTTCTTTTCCCATTCTCACCCAAGTTTTCAAAGGAATGGCCGCTCATTTTCATTTTCTTACATTCCACGCACTTTCCCACCCGCTGGATTTTTGGCGTGTGCCCACACCTTACTGAAACTCCTTGCTAACTGTCCTCTTGGCCAAAACCAACTCCCTTCTCTTGCTTTATTGGGCTTTTCTGCCCAGTTTCGCACTATTGATCACACTTTCCATCTTATGTTTTCTACGTCCTTAAGACTTTTTAGTTCCTTATTTCCTTGCTTCTCTCAGAACTTTCTGACTATTAAGTCTCAATTTTCTTTCTGGGATGTGCTTCCTACATGAAATCTTTAAAGATTGATGTAATCATCTGTGTTCTGCTCTTTTCATTCTACCTATTCTTAAAGAGGGGTATTGAATATTGAATAGTATCCTCAATTGTAGTCAAGTTATAAACACTCATATCCAGGGTAAAATCTGAAGTATCTTTCTACACATGTTCTATGTTCTTTAGTTCATCTGAGTTTCAAATGCCCCAGCTGTTTTGTGCTTTGTCTCTATTTTCTGAAGACTCTCAGTGTGGTCTAGAATTGGAGTGAGCATTGGTCTCTAATGGTCCTGAGTTAATATAATTGGGAATTCCTGAAAGAAATGAATACGTCTGTCAGAAACCAGCTAATTTCATTTTGTCATTGTCTGGATAATACATTCTGGTGTAGCCAGTCCGTTTTCTGAGCAAGTTTGCAATAAACAATTTCCTTTCAAGGTTAATATAACAGGCAAACACCTTTTGCTGCGACAGAAGGTAAGAGGTAATGAAAGATTAGCTTACATTATGATTCATTATTTCAAAATGTCAGAATAAAGTGGATCTGCTGCATCTCCCAAGCCTCTTGTTCTTTAGAGGAGAGTGTGTGTTTTGCTTTTCTAATGTTAATGGATTCACTTTTTTTTTTTTTTCCATCTCCCTCTCTCTTTCTCTGTCTCTCTTTCTGTCTTTCCAGGCCAAATGCAGATAATCGGCGTCAGGGTGGCAGAGAGAGACTGTCTAGCTCCGGTGACAAGGGAGGCATGGCCGTGGACTCTGCCAAGGAGACTCGCTACTGTGCAGTGTGCAATGACTATGCCTCAGGCTACCATTATGGAGTCTGGTCCTGTGAGGGCTGTAAGGCCTTCTTCAAGAGAAGTATTCAAGGTAATAGAGTGTTGAAAATGACAGATCCCATTTTTGATCCTGAGAAGGGAAGTGACTGAGGAAGGAAGGCATTTGATCCATTCACTTGTACAAAACACTAAAACCCAGTAGGTCCATTAGTATCTTTGATAGAAACACGGAGAAGAGGCAGGGGCTCAGGAGAAGGAGTTGGCAGGTGCTAGGGCAGTTGTGACTGAATAATTACACTTCCTCCGTTTGGCAAGATCCAAACAGTCTTGAGCACCTCTACAGGAAGAGTATATTAACAGCTGGGTCTCAGAGATGTTGTCTGTGCCCCGACTGAGAGATGGCAAGTGGATATTTATGTGTTGCTGGCAACGAGGCTTACATGATACAGTGTGATAACAATCATCTATACATAATTGCCTCTTCACCTTAGCTTTATCCAGATGAGTATTCTGTTCTGATCTTGCCTCCAAACCAATTCTAATTGAAATTGTTCTTCTTTGCATCATGTTGTCTCAATGGATGACATGACCTTTTTACTAAAATGAGAAGACCCAGTAAGTGGCGACTTGTCCTAGGGTCAAGTACCTATTTGTACTGTACCAAACAGTTATTAAGTATCCACCTTAACATTTCATCTGCCTGTTTGCCTTGATCCTTTCCTTGTGTACAGTTTTCCAAGTATAGCTTCTCTGATACATTGCCAGCTACATTTTATTTCTATTCCACGAATGTTTATATTGTTGCATTATAGAAGATACCTTGGGGGAAACATCAATCACTTTTACCACCTAAAATATCTTGGCTAAGGATCCTTTGTTTGACAGGAACAGAGGCAGGTCTGAGCAGTTTAGGCTAATTGAATTGCTTTTTGTCTTAATAGTAGAGCGTTTCTCACTGTTCCTCTTTATCTTTTTGGCTTAAGCAAAGCTTAGTACATAAATACTACAAATATTTCTGATGGAGTTTTTGTGGAAATACAGACTTAAGTAGCTTGTAACTGGAGTCTACTAAATTAATAGATACTGATTGGAGAAGTGATTCTCATGGACTTTCTGCTGCCCTGATATGGGGTGAAAGTTGGGGGATGACACACACTATTTATTTTTCCTTCCATTGCCAGTGAGATGGATTTTTTAAAAAAGCTGTTCTTATCTAATAGAGTAATATGTGAGGTCAACTTGGTCCATTTTAAAAGCATTTATGTATTTATTTTTGACAATGATTACTTTCAACATCTTTGAGAAATCTGTTGTAAGACTCGGGCGTTTTTGTTGGATTTTAATAAATTAATGATATTCTCTGACAGTAAATTTTTGTTTATATATATAAACAAATATATGTAAATATACATATATTTAGTTATATTTATATATACACAAATGCACATATGTATGTAAAACACACGTATGTGTATAGCAACATACATTCTTTAATTGTACCAGCTGATATTAATTCAGAAAAATGATGTTTATATTAATATTTTGCTTTAGATTAGTATAAGCTCTTAATGGTCTTTTGATGGTCATGTTTATTAATAGTTTAACTGCTTATTTGATTTTATACACTCTAAAATACCATTATTGTCTCTAAGTGTTTAATCTGGTAGTGAGAAATCATTTGACATAGGTAGAGTTAGTGGGTAGGTTCACCTGAAAACTTGGACACATCATTTATGTGAGACTGAGTGCCTACTTCAGGATAAATGGTACAGTGCAGCAGTCAGCCAAGTTTTTCTGTCAAGGACGAGATAGTAAGTGTTTTGGTCTTTGCAAGTCTTTGTTGTAGCTACTCAACTCTAGCATTGTGGTCTGCAAAACGTCATAGGCAATATAAATAAATGGTGCATGACAATAGAACTTTACATACAAAAACAGGCAATTGACCAGGACTGGCCAGTGGGCCACAACTTGCTCACCCTTGATTTAATGTATGGTAAAGGAATAGATGTTTTCTAAATTTAATGTTTTGATTATTCATGTTTATTGAGAACTTACTCTGTATCTGTGCTAGATGTTCTAAGTGAAGTCAAAATATGTATAAGACACACAATCTATAACCCCATGAAATGTAGAATTTATTCTGGAAATGTACTGGGGGAGGCAAAGATACTTGTTCTCAAGATATGCTCAGAGAGTAACTCAGTATAAAGTGCTATCGTATCATAAAGATAGGGAAGAGAATTGATGAATATAAGAAAAGAAAATATTATCAGTTACATACGTAAAATTACTGAGATTAAAGGTAGAAATGACCCTCCTCCAACTAATTATAGCAGTATTCTCACAAATTATTTTCGTATTTATTCAGCATTTAGGAGTGTACTACATAACTTCACATCCCGCTTAGTATTGTATTTAAGAATTAAGGCATCAGAACAGAAAACACAGAAAAAAAAAACCTGTGTTTATAAAAAGATCAGTGAAGGAAATGTGAGTTTGTAAAAATAGATATCTTATTGGCATGACATTAACTCAAGTTCAAATATTTAAAAAAAATTTCTGCTTACTGTTTGCTAGGTAAAATATATATCTTATCTCCATCTTCGTATACAGACCAAATAGTAGGATTTCATTGTACTATACATTGTACTATATAAAATTGCAGTATATAAATTGGATAGAAATGGAATTTGTACCTGGATTCGGAAGCTTCTTATTTTTCATGGTATGAAGTCACTTAAACGAGAGCACTATTAAGTCCAAAGTTCTAGAAGAAGTCTAGAAATAAAGCGAAGTTATTAATTTTTAGAGATAAGGAGGGACCATAGAATGATTACATTCACTAATCCATTTATTTGTTCATTGATTGCCTGTATGAGGCAAAGCACTATGCAAGTCCTCAGAGATACAGTTATAGGAAAGGAGTGGTCCTTACCCTCATAGAGCTTATACAGTAGTGAGAAGGATGGACAAAAACACTGGGAATTAAATTACAGTGCGACAGGTGCCAAGATGAGGGTGAGCGCAGGGTCTTATAGGAGCCCCAACTTTCCTCAGTCCTGGTGGGGGTGGAGTCAGGCTCTGAGAAGGTTTCTTGATTTAAAATTAGGTTGAGAGGGCAAGCCAAGTGAGAAAAATGAAGGTGGAGGGAATGTGTATTCTGACATGGGAATGAGCAGAAAAGCAAAGTTCAGGAGGTAAGATAGTTTGGGGAGTCCTGAGAATAAAAATTAACAAAAAGTAATTTATCACTAGATTAAAAATAAAAGATATTCCTGGGCCAGGTTTATTCTTAAACTATATAAAAAAGCCAGAGTAATTTATTTCCTTTTTACTTTAAGGGTGTTTCCATGTATCTGATGTATTTGTTCATATAAAAGGGAAATAAATACCAGAGCAAGTTTAATGGTTTCTAGTCCCATTTTCTCATCATAGCCTTGATAACTTGCAACTAAAAAGTTTTACTGAACTTCTTTGGCTCTTTATAAATCACACTGCCCTTCAAGTCTATTTAAGGACAGTGAAGGGTCTGACATGCAGGTAGAAAGATCTGAAGATGCTGTAGCTCTCCCTGTTTTTCTTGTTACTTAAGAAAAGAGCTAGAAATGAGTATCCATCAGATTACTCTAGTGCTCTAAGTGGTTTAGTTGAAGAGGTAAAGTGTTTGACTTGAAAGCATACAAATTTTCATCCACTACTTGGTATACAAACTTGATTACTCAAGAAATTGAGTAATGGCCTCCAGTCGAACACACTTTTTTTCTTTTAGAGCAATGTCGAGGATGCTACTTAAGGCAGAAGGGTGAAATGGGATATTCTATGAATTTATTAATCATTGCAGTTGAGGAAGCAGTGTTTCTTAAGATGTGCTGTGGGCAGAGACTCTTGGATGAGTTATATAAGCAGATTTGGTTATAGGTTCAGCAGCCAGGTACTACCTTTGAGTATTATTCCAAGCAAAAAGGATTCCATTGAGCTCTTTTCTTCTCATATATTATTTCAAATGGTCATGAGGCACAGCGGAGGCTCAAACCTATCTATAAACCCCTAGCTATGCTGCCACTTCATATTCTCTCTCTAAGGCATATGTAGAAGACATGTTTCAGAGTAGGGTCTGGTTATGGTTTAATGTAGTGGGGACTGCAAGTCCAACAAGGATCACTGACAGCCTGATCTGCCAGCCCTTAGAAAGCGTCAGGGTGAGGCAATCCAGCACCCTGGATAGCTCCTTCAACAGGTGCCGAGGGTATGCAGAGACTTATTTTCTGAAGAACGTTAGGCTCATTTCGCTGGCTCCATCCGCTTTATAGAGCTCTATTAACAGAGAATTTAGCTTTTTTGTGCTTAGGGACTCACCCTTGATCACCTCAAAAGAATTAGTTTTTATGTTTACTTTCCCCTTTTCAGTTACCTCTGGCTTGATAGATGTACCCATGATTGGAAAAGGCCAGAGGATGGGGAGGAATGGAGGTGGCACTCTCGTTGTGTATGTATTTTATCTCTGGAGTCCTCTCAGAAATATGGCTCCAAGTTGAGATCCTGGCAATGTATACACACAAAAATACTAAGTATTTGGTCTCCATGTTCCACACCTGCCCCTTTACAGTCTGGTCTGCACACGGTGGCAGGAGAGATCTTTGGCTGTATTGACCAGGTCAGATGGTCTTGCACTTAAAGCTCTCATGGCACTGAGAGTCCAGGTTCCTTCCTATGGCTTAATATACTCCCCATGTTCTTTGTCTACTTACTTCTTCCACCGGTCACTAACCCAGCAGCACCTGCCTTCTTTCTCTTCCTCCAACATCCCAACACTGTTTCTTCCTCGGGACCTTAGCACATGTAGTTTCCCCTTTCCCTTTGCTTGCAACACCCAGATCTTTACTTGGCTGGCTTCTTGTCATTCAGATCTTTGCCCAAGATCACTTCTTCAGAGAAGTCTTCCCTAATTACTCTACCAAAAGAAACCCTATAAACCTTTGTCCCTAAGTTCTTTATATTGTATTACCCTGGTGCTGCCTCTTCGTATTTCTGCCCAACCTTGGATGTAAGCTGAGTGAGAGCTGACTTCAGGTCTGATCTGCTTTGTTTTGTTGCAATAGCTCCAGTGCTCCTAGGCTTTGTGAGGCACAACCTGTCTGTTAAATAGTAGACTATGGCAAGAGATCCAAAGGATGGAAAACCTGCTAGAGGAACTCAGAGAAAGGTGAAATTTCACTGGGCAAGGCTAGCAGGAGAAGTGTTAATGCAAGTAGTATCCTTGATATAGGCCTGGAAAGAAATGGAGGATTTTCAGAGGCAATAAGTTTGGAAAAGATTTCTAGAAATGTGAGATAGCATAAACCACGATATGCTCCGTAGAAATTGAGTAAATCAGTGATGAGAGAACAGAGAGCTTCTTTTCCTGTCTGCTTCTTTATTTTCCCTCTTCAGCTCTCTAAAAGTAGGCATTCCCTAGCGTCTGCAATCTCTGATCCTTTCACTTTTTTATTTTTTCCTCTGCCCAGTTTTCTAGGCAATCTCATACATATCTGTTTATGGGTTCAATTGTGTCCTCTCCCCAAACATGTTGAAGTTCTAACCCCTAGTACTTATTCGGAAATAGGGTCATTACAGATGTAATTAGTTAAGACACAGTCATGCTGGAGTAGGGTGGGCTTTAATCCAATATGAATGGTGTCCTTATAAGAAAAAGGAACTTTGGACAGAGACAGGGAGGAGAATGCCATGCGGTGATGGAGAGAGAGACTGGAGTGATACAACTATAAGCCAAAGATCACCAAGATTACTGGCAAATGCCAGAAGCTAGAAAGAGGCCAGGAAGAGTCTACAGATGTTAGAGGGAGCACAGCCCCACTGACACCTTGATTTCAGACTGTGAGCCTCCCAAACTGTGAGACAATACTTTATGTTTTTCTTAAGTTACTCATTGCGGTACTTTGTTATGGCAGCCCTAGGGAACAATATTTAAGACCTAAAGTATTATAGCTGTGCAAATATCTCCCAGATGTAGCTCCTGCCCCAATGTTTTTCGTAGTGACTCCTGTGTGTCTCCATCTAACATGAGTTACTTCTCCTCCTGACTGCTGTTTATACCAGTGCCCTAAAGGCATCCACACTAAACACCATGGAGTTAGTTACCTTCATCTTTTCACTTTGCATCTCTGCTGTTTCCCATTAGAACTATTGTGTAGTTCTATGGAATCTATCTCTTTAATGTGTATCCATCCCATTACTTAGAATTAGCCCCTTTAACTTTCACCAGATTCATTCAATAATTTAATTTTTCCTTTTGTCTTCTCTTGCATTTAAGCCACTGGCTTCATTTGTTTTTCCATTTTCCAAGCCATTCTGCACACTATCGGCCTATTAACATTCTTAAAGCAAATCACTAATCATGTCAATACTTTTTGCAGAATCCTTTAATGATTTCCATGGCCCAGGGAATTATCCTTAGGCAACTCTTGCTCTAGCCTGTCTTTCCGGTTGTTTTAGTCACTGTTTCTACTTCTGTAGTAGATTCTCTAGTCTGCACTACTTGCTGTTACTCAAATGGGACCATTCCATTTATTTGCTGGGAATTCCTTTCCAGATTTACCTGTAACACTTCTTTTTCCTATCCTAGTCAGAAGTAACTGTCATCAAAACTTCTCTGGTGTTAATGCAGAAGTTCTCTCTCTTCTATTATCCTCTGTACTACTTTGTTCCCACTGCCTAGCATTGCAGGTATTTGTATATACCTGTGGCTTTCCTTTACTGACTCAAAGGTAAGACCAAAATCAAGGCTTCATGTTATAGGAGTCACTCAATGAGTAAATAAATGGATGAAAGGAAGATTAGGATCAGTTTGCTTTAGGCAGCATATTTTTCAATCATGGGAGAGAGAGGCCAAAACAGTCTTTAAGCCTACACTGCCAGAGGCATACGGGAGAGATCAGAGAAGGGAGAGAATAGAGGCTTGGAGACTAATTTGGCTGATATTCAAATACCTGAGACATACTAAATATCTGGGCATTTCGGTATTTGTGAAACGGGAAAAAGGGAATAGGATGAAGGATATTATGATGAAAGAATCTACATTGTATTAAGATGATTCAGTATAGGATGTTTAGAAAAGAAAGGAGTTAAAGAAGTTCAAAAACTGGGAAACTAATGGTATCATCACCTAAACTGGAAAAATCAAGAGGAAGGACAATTAGACAGGCCATTGAGTAAGTTCAATTCCAGATGTGCTGAGTTTGACATGACAGTTGGATATCAAAGTAGAATTATCCAGCAAATTATCCGGCAGCTACAGAACCAGAATCAATACTCTGCAGACAGCTGGAGGAGGGGAGTGTTGAATCAATTTCCTCAATTAATTTTAAAGAAACTGGTGAAAAGAATGGTTTAAATACTTCCTGGAGGTTTTCCATTATTTATTTATTTATTTATTTATTTATTTATTTATTTATTTATTTATTTCATTGGGGGAATATTGGGGGACAGTGTGTTCCTCCAGGACCCATCAGCTCCAAGTAGTAGTCCTTCAATCTAGTTGTGGAGGGCGCAGCTCTGCTCCAAGTCCAGTCACTGTTTTCAATCTTTAGTTACAGGGGATGCAGCCCAACATCCCATGGTGGGAATTGAACTGGCAACCTTGTTGTTGAGAGCTCAGGCTCTAACCAACTGAACCATCTGGCCGCCCCTCTGGAAGCTCAGCGGCAGCTCGTTGCCTTCAGTCTAGTTGTGGAGGGTGCAGCTCACTGGCCCATGTGGGAATTGAACTGGCAACCCTGTTGTTCAGAGCTCACGCTCTAACCAACTGAGCCATCCGGCCGCCCAGGTTGTCCATTATTAATAATGGAGAAGTAGCTCCAAAATCATCCCCTTGACTCTTGTAATAATACATTATAAGAGTTCCCTGGATCTTACCAAAACCTTAGTAGAAACACTCTTATTACTCAAAGTGTACATTTAAGGTCCTTCTACACAGGGCAATCACAAATTAGCCCAACAGAGCCAAACGCTAGTCTCTAGGAACTTACAATTTAAAAGAGAACATGCTGGCACGAACACATTAAGCTGCACAAATAGTAAACTGCAAGAGCAAATATAACCATTTTTATGCTTTTCAGAAAAAAGCAAGCTTTTTTTTTTTCCAAATTATTCATACTGTGGAAGTCCACAGACATCTTCTCTGACTGAGAACTTGCCTAATCCTTCCATTATTCTATTAGGTTGGAGCAAAAGTAATTGCCGTTTTTGCAATTATTTTTCAACTTTTAAACTGCAATTACTTTTACACCAACCAAACATTTCTATTTTTACTCTCCATTTTGTTTTCTCATCATTTTGTTTTCTCTGATGTTTTCTCATCAGAGAAAACAAAATGTACCACCCTAAAATTCAAGACCTGAAAATCTCCTTCTGTGTAAGAATGCCATCCCCAGTACCAATTTGAAGTGCTTATTACTTTTTGTATTATTGTTTAAGCCTTTTATTATTGAGATAGTTTTTATGTAAACTAAAATTTATTGGTTTATTTATTTATTTTAATTAAAGTTTATTGGGGTGACAATTTGTTAGTAAAGTTACATAGGTTTCAAGTGTACAATTCTGTAATACATCATCTATATATCACATTGTGTGTTCACTACCCAGAGTCAGTTTTCCTTCCATCACCATATATTTGTTCTCTTTTACCCTCCCTCATCTACCACCCCTATTCCCCCTTACCCTTTGGTAACCACTAAACTATTGTCTGTGTCTATGAGTTTTTGTTTCTTCATTTGTTTGTCTTGTTCTTTTGTTGTTTTCAGTTTTATATGCCACATGTCAGTGAAATCATATGGTTCTCGACTTTTTCTCTTGACTTATTTCGCTCAACATAATAATCTCAAGATCCATCCATGTTGCTGCAAATGGTACTATTTCATCTTTTCTTATGAGTGCTTATTACTCTTTAATGCTACGGTACTAAACTTAGATGTTTGTGCATACATGCCTGCTTACATTTGAAGAAGGGCTCAGAAAAACAAAATCGGTCTTTCCACCTGTGAAATGACAAAGGGTTTTTTTTTTTTTTTTTGCCTTTAGCCAAATAATCTGTATCTTGGAGATAATTAAGACAAAATACATCTAACAAATAAAATCAGTATAGAACCCCTAATTCTTGGCAGCTCTTATGGACACAGCTGAAGCTTTCAGAGGTCTTTAAAAACCATGGCAACAAATGCCTTTGAAGGGTAAGCAAAGGTTCCAAATGTTTTTAATCGCTGGTGATTTTTATGCTACCACTTCAAGCATTCTTCTTCATTTTTTGTTCATCTGATTGAAATTAAATTTTCAATTTCCCTACAAAGTGCTGCTGTCCCTGTCATGTCATTGACTATTTCCATTAAAGTGGCAGATTTGAGCCCATATATAGAGTTTAAGCTTATTAACAACTCCATTAGAAAGCTCCATTTATGAATGACAATAATTTTGTACAAAAATTATAGATAGCCTTTAATGCACATTTTCAAAGGGCACCATGTAGCCCTCAAAATTATGTGGTGACTCTGTTTTTACGAAACCTGCCAATGGTGGCCCATGGCCTAATCCTGCTGAAATGTGTCTCTCCTTCCTAGAAAGATGCTGTTGATACCTTTAAAATGCTACATCTCTTTTAAGAGAATGGCCTGTTTCTCTGATATTCATTCAGAGAAAAGTGTACTTTGAGATGTAGGCTGCTTATTTCTGAACTATATATTACACTTTACTATTTCAGAACTAAGTATACAGGCAACACTGTAGCCTGCTTGCCTAGCTTTTTGACTGAAAAATAACTTACAAGAAAATGTATTTCATAAATCTACGGTCCACTTTGTAAAACTTCTTTTTTTTTTGCTATTATGTTAATTGTTAATTCTCTGCTCATGTGTGAGCTATAGGGTGGATTTGATATTTTTAAAGGGAAGAAATGCTTTGAGAGAGAATATAGTGGAGAAAGTATTTCTGTTATTTCCTCCTCATTTTCATATTCCTTTAGCTGAAATAAAAAGAAATTTTATCTTTTCAGTTGCTAAGAACTAAAGAAACAACAGAGAAATCAACCTAATTATTAAATGAGCAGTAAATGGTACACAGGCCCTTAACAGTATTTGTATATCAGGAAAAATGGATCCCAAATCAGGGATTTCTCTCTACAATAGGTACCGTTCTCTATTTTTTTTTGAGAAAGAGTATATGGGTTTTAAATTTTATTCAAATGATTATCATCTTTATTTGGTTTATTTGGCAGTTTCAGAATCATGGATTAGGAAGTAAGGAGTGAATGAGTTGGAAGAACTTTTAAATCATCACCCAGGGCTGGGTGGCTAGATTACATTTATAATTAGGAATTTTTCTTTTTCTTTTTTTTTTTTTTTTTTTTTCGGTGATTGAAATCTAAGCACAATGATTTAAAAGACTGGCTGCACCACTTTAGTCGTAACTCATTAAGTGATGTGCTTAATATTTTCCTTATACACCAGAGAAGGTAAATTACAGTCCTTAAGATAATCAAATTTCATGATTATTTTGCTCCTTTGACACTTCAGAGTGATTAATAAGGGAATTCATTTAAAAGATATAAAAGTGCCTTTGCCACTACTATTAACCAGTACCATGGTGGTATATTGTGGTCACCGTGGAGATGGTTTTCCTCTTTATTCTTTCTGATTGCTAGCACGCTCATCCCCGTGAGTACACCCTCCTGTTGCCCACTTCCTGTTCCTGCAGACCACCCTAGCTGGTCCTCTCTACCGCATCACGCCTGGTCCCTTGTCCTGATCTCCCTTGTACTCAAGCGAATTTGCTGCACGTCCTCATCAACCCCGCATGGATTTGTTTGTTCTTGTGCCAGTCTCTCCCCATCTTACCATCCAATGTGATTTCTAAGGGGTGTTGCCTCTCTGTTACCAGACTCAGTTCTTGTTTTCCTTATTGCACCATCCTTAGCGCACGCATACACCCTTACAGACCTCCCTGTCCAAGTCCCTCAAAGCCTCTCTCCCAAAGAGGACGAACCCTTTGAGCTCAGCAACTTAAAACAGGGCTTTTTTTCATGCACCAGATACCGATTGAATGGCCATTGTAGTGTAGCACTGGTAGAAATGCAAATCTCGAAATCCAATGAAAGGTTCCAGCTTATACACAAATGGAAAGGTTGTGATAATGCCCATTAGAACCCTAGAAGCGTTCAACTCAGCATTACAAGAGATGCCTCAAAGCAGTCTAATGGGACAAAGGGCTATTGCAGAAGATGATGTATGAGTTGAGAAGAGGGAGCAGGTACAGTGCTCAGGAGTAAACGTGAAGATGTTATGGAGGTGATGGTGTTTAAATTGATCTCTGTCCAGAGCACCAAGCAGAGAGTTGTAACTATCCCGTGATTTGTTAGTGGTCGCTACTCACTTCTGTATGCTCAGTATTGTGGAGCATTATCTAGTATCTTAGAAGAGAGTGGTTTTCTTTATTATTCACGACATTTTAAAAACATATTCCATGTGTATATCTGTGACGCCATCAGTAGCAATAAGTCTGTTATTTATCCAGAGGTTAATACTCTGTGTCCAGGATGTGAGTGATACGCTATCTGAATTCATTTGTGAAGTTTAGAATTGATGTTAAAAAAAAAATCTAAAAATGTTTCTATGTAGTAATATATAATGTAGCTATTATGAAGGTAAATGTATTTGATGTTTTACGTGGAAGACACTAGTTGGTCCCGAGCTAAGATATATTTAGGTAAGCTCAGCTCAGACTCCATAATTTTTATGTTTGCAATTTTCTTGATTTTTTTGTTCCTGGTTTTAATTTTATGAGACTTTTATGAAAGTGTGTTTTAAAACATGGCTAGAGACTTATGCTTCCAAGAGTTGACATAAACGTTCCCATAACATGGTCCATTAGTAGAAGATAAACTTAGATACATCCTTTAATTTTTAAAATGTGGCTGTAAACCTAATCTCAGAGAAAAAAGAAAATGGTTTGTGCAGCTTTTATCAATTATATACAGAGTGTTTGAAAGATTTCAATCCCCCTCCCCTGAATTCTCTCTGTATAACCTTTATCTTAATGTTGGTACTACCGATGCAATTGGTGTAAATGTGTGAGATAATAGTGATATGTGATTTTAGATCACAGAAATGGACTTCTTTCACACTGCCACCTCCTCTGGCTGTCTTCCTTGTTGACTTACTGTAAATCCAACGTAGGGGCAGAAGGAACAAGTTGAGTGCTAGTTCACCTTTGGGGCTGAGGTGCCCTGTTCCCTTTTCCTGCTTTTATTCTCATGTTGCCTACTAAACCAAGTAAGGATAGCAGAGTCGCAATCCCTGATTTGGGATCCATTTTTTTTCTAAATATACAAATACTGTTAAGGGCACTGTGTACCATTTACTGCTTATAAAGTGCTTCTTAAGTGGCCACTTTTTCTGAATACAAGACAGGAGAAAGTTTAAGTTTGACTCAGAGGTTTCTTGTAAACATTTCCTTGTGTGTGTGTGTGTGTGTGTGTGTGTGTGTGTATTCACGTATACATGCACACATAGGTACATATATAAATACACATATTTACTCACACGTATATATACAGAGAAAGAAGTATGTACAAACTTTGGAAATATGTACTACAAAATATTAATAGCGACTATCTCTGAGTGATACAGTTATGGCTAAAGTCTATATTTTTGCCTAGGTACATTTTTAATTTTTCCACAATAAGCATCTTTTACTTGTGTAATAAAAACATTATTTTTTTCTGAAAATGTTTTTTTATTTTAATTTATTTTTATCTCATGTACTTTTATAGGATGACGCCTGTATTCCATAACAGAAAAAATATAAATCAATATACCAATGATATATTATTATGAGCAGGAATATTTGTAAAAGCACAAATACAGTAATCGCAAATGCTGTTTCAAATGGTTCATTGAGGCAGTTTTTTTTTAAACATTATTTGAAAATCCGTGTTGTAATGAACTAATTTCCCACTAGTATTTTCTTTACTCTTTGCTCAGCAGAGAAAGACTGTTGTGTCTAGCAAGTCTTCATGGTTTATTTTCAAATCGTCTTTATTCTGTGTTTGCAAGAAGACACATTTGCACTCAGATGCAGTTTTTATTTTTTTATTCATGAGCCCAGGTGAAATTGCATCAGGTGGACAATATGTAGATGAGGCCAGTAAAGTGTTATTCCTTCTGAGTGGCTGAGAAAATATAGCAGAGGAGGGGAAAGGCTGTGTGTTAGTGACATCAGCAGACGTCGAGGTCTTTAGGACAGGTGGCCTGACCAGCAAGGATGGAATGTTTCAGTCAGGCAGCCCAACAGTGATGATTTACCCTAACCGCATCCCAGCAAGGACGAGCAGCCTCGTGGGAGGGGTTTGGGTGTTATCAGTTGTTGACTGCAGTTGCACAGTAATGGACCTGAAACCCTGTTGAAATGAGGAATTGCAATCCCGATGTCAGTAGGTAGCAGCTCCTGACCTCCTTTTCCTATTTCTCAAGTCCCCGCAACATAAAAGTCTCCCTTCTATTCTCAAAGGATGTCCTCTGTCAATCAAAGTCTTAACATTTAGTCTTTCAACGGGACTATTATTAGTAAGAATTTTCTGGCTTTGACTTCAATATGGCTGGATAGCCACTGAAATTCCTAAAGCTTTGAGTTGGAATGTGGTTTTTTTTCCTTTGGTGTCTTAGCCTTTTGGCTAACGCACTGGACTATGCATTAGACCAGCATTTCCCAGGCCTTTCAAGAATAAGGGTCACTTGAAAGGAGATACAATTGGAAGACAGGACAATGGTTGTAGTGGTCTTCCCAGTGCCCTGGTTGAAAAATCCATCCTGACAACAAGCTTTCATGGAGGAGTGGTGCTTCTAGATGGATTGCATCTTCTGTCTGTGTAAAGGCTGCACATTGGAAGAGCGTGCTGCATGCATGGACTGCATTCGTTGGTTGATTAGTTTGGCACAGTACTCAATCCCCACCTTGATTGTCTGCCCTTCACCATAACTGCCTGTGCCAGGGGCACTAAAGGCGATGGGTGACATGAATTCTAGCCATTCATTCTGTCGCTGCTTCTTCATATAGACATTTCACAGTTTGTAAATTCTGGAAATAGTTGGATGATAAGGGTAGGAACGTCATCCTGAAGTAACTGGAAACATTGAAAGCACAGGGTTATCTTTTACTGGAAAGCACTAGTCACTGTCATGGTTCTTTTCGTTTATTTGTTTGTTTTTATAAAAAGTAAATGTATACCTTTAAGAAGACCTTGGGATAGAAAACTTCCCAGAGATGAGAAACTCATGCTTTGCTCATCTGGGGTAAATTGTCTGAAGTCCCAGGGAGTTCTGAGCTCTGCACTGGTGGCTCCTGGCTGCCCCAGGTCGGGGCCAGTGGTGCAGGGCATGTTTTTAGCGCTCTCGTGCCCCTAGAAGAGCTGTTTCTTCCTGCCTGGGAGCAGAAACAAAGTATTTTGTTGCATTTACTCTTAGAAATATCAAAAGGGTGTCTTAGTGATTTCCTTGTCAGAGATATTGAATTTTCTCACTTGACGTAATGGTGGAGCTCCTTTATCTAAATTAATTTTAGTTTGTGCGGCCATTCAGTTTTCTTTTTTTTTTTCTTCTTAATTTATTTTTTTTTGAATTGGGGAGTATTGGGGAATAGTGTGTTTTTCCAGGATGCTTCAGGTCCGGGTCATGTCGTTGTTTCCAGTCTAGTTGTGGAGGGTGCAGCTCACTGGCCCGTGTGGAAATTAAACCGGTGACGTTGGTGCTATGAGCACTAGTGCTCTAACCAAATGAGCCTACTGGCTGCCTGCCCCCCCTTGTAGTTTCCTTTTAAAAAGCCCTTTATTTCACCTCTTTGAGAGGGGAGCTCTTTTAAAATGCTACTATTGCTGCTACTACCATTGGGCTAGTCCCTTTGCTCTTGTGTAGTTTCATGCATGTAATGAAATATGTTGGAGTCAAGAAACTGTTGAAGTAGACAAGGTGAGAGGTAAAGAAAGTTGGCTGGAACTGGGGACCAGTAAAGGGTCACAGATGTGCAGCTGATGTGGGGCCTGCCCTCACCACGTGGAAAGACTGCTTTGCTGAAGGAGAAGCAACAGCAGCTGATTCGGAAATCAAACTGGCAGCGATTCACAACAAATTGGATTTTGAGGGAGAAAAAGGGGATGTTTCCGAGATCCTCAGTCAGGATGACTGAAAAAACAGCGAGGCTGATGCTTGAAAAATTGTTTTTATATGATGTGTTTGGTCCTCTGAGCAATAGGACTGGGGATTGAATTTGAGATGTGTTCTGGCCACCTTGCCTCTGATTCCATTCCTGTCTGTTTTCACTACTTTATCTGTGAATTAATATATTCCTTTCGGTTGCCTCATATTTTTTCCCTGAGGAGTTTGGCTTTGAATTTTAAATAGAAACAAGACCACAGTCACACTTCATCTGGTGCTGTCCTATTTAGGACTATTTTGCTTAAAACTATAATTGGATTAGAGATTGCTGCGACTTATAGTTCATGGTACGAAGTCATTTAAATACTTAATAGTATATTTGGAATGAAAGGACTGGAAATTAAAGACGGAATCATTTACCAAGAAATGACAGGTCAGATTGATTGATTCACAAGTCTTGGTGGAGCTTTGTTCCTTTTTTCAAAATTGTTTCAGTTATCAATTAAGTGGGGTGAACGATTATAAAAAGGTATATGAGCCAGGTTATAGTAGCATTCATCTAAGAAAATCTTTACAGGAGTAGGCATGATGGGACTGTCTGCTTTGTATCTGCCAATATGGCAGTAGATGCAGAAGTCAGAAAAAACAGCGTACATGTTCATTAACATTTCCTTTTTCCTTTCTTTCACCTATGTTTTTCAACTTTCGTGACTTATGATATAGACAATAGAACAACTATCCTTTATCCGCAGTGTATTTTTGCATCTTTAATCTGGATTGTATTTTGTCACAATTTATAAAATGTAGCTACCGTGTTTCCCCCAAAATAAGACCTAGCTGGGCAATCAGTTCTAATGAGTCTTTTGAAGGAAAAATTAATATAAGACCTGGTCTTCTATTACTATTTTATTATGTAAGATCCGGTCTTATAGTAAAATATGACCGGGTCTTATGTTAATTTTTGCTCCAAAAAACACATTAGAGCTGATTGTCCAGCTACATCTTATTTTCAGGGAAGCATGGTAATAAAAATGATTATTACGTGAGAACTTGCTTTACAAATTACGAATTGCTACAGAAATATTATTTATCATGATTATACTTATCAACTGTGCAGCCTTACAAAAATCAGTTCATGTATTAGTTAGGAATTCTCATTTTGAGTGACTAAAATCAATTCAAACTAATTTTGGGGTGGGGGAGGGGAACGAATTTTGGTGGAAGGACTCTTGAATGTCTTGGCTAACTACTAGCATGGCAGGGCTGCAACCAGACCTCAGTGATGACGGGCCCAGTGACTCAGAGCCTGTCAGGACCCTCGCCTTTCCTCTATTCCTCTCTGTGTGCCAGCTTCATACTTTCTGTAAACCTGCATTTTCCCTAAGGTGGGAAGAATGGCTGGCAATAGTTGCCAAGCCTCATATCCTGTACACTTCCAGTTAGCAAATATTAAGGAAGGACTCTGATTGGCTCATCTTTGGTCAAAGACATGCCCCTGAACCACATTGCAAAGGTGTCCACTTTGCAAATGTGACCTTGTGTAGGGGGCTATTCCAGAGAAGAAAAAGTATTGTGAGCCAAACACCCCTTTGCTGTTTACTGTACCTGATTTCTGCAATCTTCCATTTCCCCCATTATAAATGGCACAGTGATTCTTACCTTGCTAGAGGAATGTTGTGATTAGAGATCATGCTTAACCTACCGTGGGTGCTCTGTAAAGAGTCATTCGCAGAATTACCACCAATTGGCTCTATCAAGTTTCCTCTAGGATAGCTTTCTGCTCTGAAGCTAAGTAGAGCAAATACCTTAACATTTCATCATTTTGCTTTTAAATCGATCTTTACCCCATACTTCTTAAATGTAGATTTATCTTTTTTTCATAACCAACCCCTGAAATTAGTTAACATTCCTGCTACAAAACCAAAAGAAGAGGGTCAGAGTTTTGTACACTTCTCTGTGGATGTCCACTGCTTACGTATGCTTCTTCACCTTAAGAATGTCCAGCTTTGAAAGCAGAGACAGTATATTCTTGGGTGTCTTAAAATGTCAAGTATAGAGCTTCTTACATATAGCAGAGACTCAAAATTCCTTGAGAATGAATTTTCTTCATTTTCTTTTTATTGCTACATCTCTTCTTTCTGTAAAAATTTTAACTAGTCTTTCCTTAAAATACAGTTGAAAAAAAACACACCAAATGTAGTATTTTACTTGCATAGTTTAGAATTAGAGGCAAACATTTTTAAATTAAAACTTGGATGTATAAATTATTGGAGTAGACTTTATTTTAGGGTTGGGTGAGTCTGAATAGTTCATTTTTAATCCTGCTGTGTCTTTGACAGTGACACCAAAGAATATAATCTCTTTCTTTGCGAGGATTCCCAACGAGTGGACTCTGCTTCCACACTCGCCTAGCATTCTGTAGTAAATTAGAAAAACAAAATCAAAACAAACAACTTTATAATAGCCTTTATAATTGCCACTTCAAAATGGGAATTTGGAATGGCACAAAATTATTAATCAGTCGAAGGAGAGTAGATTTCTCTTTTTTTTTTTGAGAGTAGATTTCAAAAAGGTAATTACATCAAATGTAACACTTGAAATTTATTCTGTGAAATAAAATATAGTCCCTTTTTCCTGTTCTCATTTGCAAGCACTTAGGATAAATCAGGTCGCTTGAATCAGGAATCAGGGACAGATTGGCGTAATAGCTTTGGGCTTGCTTCTGACTGTAGATGACATTTGTCTTTTATCTTGGGTAGGACAGGCAGCCACATTCACGGTAAGGCCCAGAAGTGAATTATTAGTCTAGTTTAGCTCTTGTCGTAAAGGCATGTTATGACTTTCCCACATTCCTGGACAGTTAGGCTGTAATTCTTGGTTGTTTAAAAAGGTGTTTGAATGTATTTTGTTAAGAGGCTCGAATAAATGGCTATTTTTCTTATAATTTTGCTTGCTTTTTCAACCATTCAAATAGTTTCCAGGTCTGACAGTTAGTCTTATGCTGACTAGAGTGAATTTTTTGGATAGGGTGAAATGTTTTGGATGATTTACAGTTGACTGCATAAATACAGCCTAGCAAGTTACATGAATTGAAAAGAATTACTTACGGGTGAAAAAGGATTGCTTAATTACTAAGAAAATGATAGATTATCATAGGTTGGTTTGCGAGTATTGTCGTTTAGGTGCTGCCCCTGCATATTTGAGCTCTGTCGGCCTCAGATTTAGTATCTGATAATAGTGATGGTTAACATTTCATGAATCCTTGCCCTGTACCAGGCTCTGGGTTACAGGTTTTATATGCATCTTCTCATTTAATCTTCCCCCAAATGCTAGGAAGTCAGTACTACAATTACTGTTGTACAGATGAGGAAACTGAGATGTATGAGAAACAAAACCAGTATGGAACCCAGCTAGTTGGACTATGGAACCCATTGCATTCTATTGCCCTCCCCAAGGGGAGGGATGCTTCTAAAAGGGGCACTTGAAGTGAGGACTGCCACCTGATGATAGCTGGCTTCTTGCCCCACTAGGCAAAGAAAGAGGGACACAGAGTTGGCTGGAGTTCGTCCTGCTCGCCAAGGGGAAATGGGGCTGTTCCCATGCATTGGACAGAACCTGGACACCCCGTGTGCCTCCTTATATCCTACCAGGCTTAGGATAAAGGGTAATGATGAGCCCTCAAGTATGAAGTATTGAGTTAATGGAAAGTAAGCGGTGCCCGGCCGTCTGGCCAGGAGGAGAGTCACAGATACACAGGATGGTTGTGCGACAGGAGCAGAAACTGACTGGAGCCTTTGCCTATCGTATGGGGTTCTGCTGCTTGTTCTTTGCTATAGTAGCTGAAGATTGAAAAGCATAGCTTGCATGTAGCCTTTTCCTGTTCTTTATTTTAAAAATATGGTAGTTTTCTCTTGTTTAACAAGGTCCTTGTGGTTAAGTTTATTGCCTAGTCTGTGGATTGCGGAGTAGAGAGAAACATCCACTGGATGGGCTGGTAGCAGAACCAGAAAAGACATAAAGATCATTGGTTAGAGATTTTGAAAATGTATTATTTAAAAAAAAAAGTGAATACACATGGTTAAATGTTAAACAGTACAAGATGGTACATGATGAAAAGAGTTAAGGACTTTTCATCCCATGCCAAAACTCATACTTCTTTCAAGAGATAAATATTAACAATTTCTTCCAAAAAGTACACACCCGTATAATATATTCTCATATACTTGCCCTTACCTATGTATGTATATTTTGGTAACATAAGTGGTATTATACTCTACTCATTATTCTGTGCCTAGTTTTTCTTACTGAATAATGTATACTAGAGATTTTTCCATATCAGTGCCTATAGGTCCCTTTTTTCAATGGCTCTATATTAGTTCATAGTAATACCTTCTATTGGCACAAAGTTTTATAGTTGGCCAAGCATTTATGTATATTGTCTCTCTGGGGCCTCGTAGTAGCCACTAGGGAGGTATCAGAAGACCCAGAGCGGTTGCCTTGTTCACCCAGGATCGCATGGAGCCTGGGACTCCAACATGAGTCCAGTATACCTAGCACTGTGACATTCCCTGGATATGCCTGTATTCCTTCCACTTAGTGCAGTGACCACAGATGGAGGTAACTGCTCTGGAAGCAGTAAAAAAAAATGCCAATCAGGCACCCCAAGAAGCCAGACAAAGGAAATGTGGACCTTAGAAAAGTGAGAAAAGAGATTAATCAAATTTAGAACTAGAATGGATCAGCAGGTTCTTCCATTTCTTTCTACAGATAAGGACCTGGGGCCAAGACATCAAGCATGTTCAGGGTACTCAGTTAGGTCATTTTCCTTCCTAAGGCTAGTTCTGGAAAGGGGAAGAAAAGGAGGCTCTAGATTTTTCCAGACTCTCTTGTTCTCATCAGCTAGAATGGGGTGTGGACAAGCACATAGACCGAGAAGCCCAAACACCCTTGAGAAATGAGCGGATTCCTTCCCAGCACTGTGAGGTGGTCGGTCTGAGACAATGTCCCCGAGGGCAGTCTGACCACATAGACTTGCGCTGTCTGGAAGCCCAGGCCGTGTGGATTTTAATGCCACTTCTGCCTTCCATGACTTCATTTCCTGAGGACTAATATTCACACAGCTTTCCTCCAGGCTGCGGGATACTGCAGCCCGTGTCGAAGAAACTGTCCCCAATCATGAGGACTATAGAACACAGGAGACTATCTATGCTACTTTGGGTTAAATTTGCTGTGCAAATAAGTACACATAAATACAAAACAATTCTCCTCAGGCATAGGTTTTATTTTGTTTTATCCAACAACCATCCTGTAAAGGTTCACTGGCAATACGGTGAATGAAACCCAGCATCCATTTATTTTGACTTGTTATTCAAGCAGAAAAAGTAGACTGGTAGTTATTTTTCAGTCTGAGAGACTATCTATTGGTTTATTCCCTCATTTTTGAAGTGCACTTAAAATAAAATAAAAAACTGACTGAAAACTCGTGTATTAAAATGTGCTAGAGGAGGCCTCTGAATCAGAAGTGCCCGCTTCTTCTTTTCTGACTTTTATCAGGATGATTGGGAGGAATTCACCTAGGGTGTTACTACAGAGGGCTCTGGGTGATGGGTGAAACCCCTTACTCAGTGGTTAGATGGTCAGAAGTGTACAGGGGAACATTCAGGTGTGGCAGCTTGAGGGAAATTCGTATTCCACATGACAGATCTTAGTAAACACGATCTTTCCCCCTCTCTCCTAAAGCACCACTACGACCCAATATGCGGGAGAGGGGCACAGTGTACTTAGTAGCAGTTGTAGGAATCTAAGCCGAGAAGCACAGCTCTGCTTGGGGGGGGTCTCTGAGTTTTACCCTCTTGCTCTGATCGTCAGACCATTTCCCTCTTACTTGTTTCTTAAACTTTGGACAAGGACACTATGAATCTGTTTCTACTGCTTTTGGACACCAGTGTTTGGACTTTAAAATCAGTCCAAGCAGGAAGAAGGTTTGGAGAACTCTCTGGAAACAATTAAATGGAGCAGAGGAGAAGGGTCTAGAGGTGAACTGAATGCTGCCTGGCATTGAACTAAACACATCAGTTGTCACACTGCTCTCCTTTGTTTGATGCTTACCACTGTTGTTCCAGAAGGAGCAATTTCAGAAAGTCCTTCTCTGGGCTGTGGAATAGCACTTGCTTACTTGTTGAGCCCTAAGAGGCATTCTTGAAAGCAGTTTATTGTTTCCTGTATTACGAGATGGTGGTCACTGATTGCATTATGTTTTCCTTTATTGCAGCTGTTGGTTTGATCCTGTGCCAGGTGCTTAAAACAAGTGTGGTTTTGCAGCTGATAAGCGAGGCTGGACAAGGAAAGGGATCATGTCCTTACCCTGGCCAAGCCTTTTAGCAGACTGGGGTCTGATGGGGGCAAATGGATAGAGGATTTCCTCTTTACTTCATTTTTATTTAGAAAAAGAAACTTTCCAGGCCAGTGATCCTTCCTAGAATTCCTTTCTTATTATTTTTCCTTTAAAAATATACTTCGATGCAAATAATAGTTTTGTTTCACTTAAAAATAAAGGTCAAATGCCATGTGAAGGTGGTTGTCATCACTGATAAGATATACTAGAATTGACTAGCTGTGAAAATATAATTTGGGATGCATTATTAAGTCATGTTGTTTTTATTTGTACGCTGTTATATACAGATGTGATTGTGAAATAGTTGAAGCCATGGCACACTGGACGTCCTCACTAGATTTTCAGGAATGTCCTCACTGAGACAGCCAAATTCTGTTTCATTTTGTTTGGCTCATTGTGTTGGCTGAGAGTCAGAGAATCTTCACTTTCATATCTGAGTCAAAATTTATTTCCAAACATAATACTACAGTTGTTCTTTCACAGAATGCAAATTTCTTTCTTTCTTCAATACCTTGCTTTCTACTTTCTCTTTCTCTGTTTTATGCTAGAATGTGCTGAAAGGTTTTGATGAGGTTAGGTCATGATCTACTGATGAGTATATTTGAGGTGGTTCATCTCTCAAATCTTTATGGGAGTGTGGATTCTGGAAATAATTTTATTGCTGCTTCTGAAATGCCATCCCAGTGATAAGATATAGTAATTCCATTAAGGAATTATATTTTTATTATCATATAACAATATTTGGGCATTCTGGTTCAGTGGTTATGGAGTTCTTTCCATTTCACCAAGCCTACTGTGGTGTTCCTGGAGGGACAAGGACTGCAGAATGAGAGAGACGTGGATTTTCATCATGGCTCTGCCATCTACTAGCCAACGAGCATTGAGCAAGTTAATTAATCTCTTGGCGTTTCAGTGTCTCCTTCTACAACCTGGGAATTACAAGTAACCTAACTCGTTAATTATGATGCTTAGATGAGATAAAGGGCTAATGTCACCTAGCCTGGTCCTGGTCCCTGGGAAACACCTGGCCAATACTGCTAGCCAGCCCTGGAGCCCAGTCACACAGAAGGAAATCTGCACAAGCCAACTGAAGACGAACAACTTTGATTCCTTCTCCTGCCCGGCTTCGTGTAGGTGCTTCCTATACTACTCACTTTATTTTTTAAAAATTGTGGTAAAATAAACATAGCATAAATTTGTCATTTTTAGGCATTTTAAGTTCAATGACATTAAGTACATTCACATGGTTGTGCAACCATCACCATCATCCATCTCCAGAACTTTTTTTTTTATCATCCCAAATGGAAACTGTACTCATTGAACAACAGCTCCCCATTTCCCCTTCCCTGTAATTCCTGGTAACTCCTATTGTGCTTCCTGTCTCTATGAATTTGACTACTCTTTCATGTAATCAGACCATATTTGACCTTTTGTGACTGGCTTATTTCACTTAGGATAATGTCTTCAAAGTTCATTCATGTTTTAGTATGTGTCAGAATTTTATTCCTTTTTAAGGCGAAATAAAATTCCATTCTATACATGTACCACATTTTATCATTTACCTGTCAATGGACATTTGGGTTGTTGCCCCTTGTTGATTATTGTGAATAATGCTGCTGTGAACATGAGTGTACAAATATCGTTTGAGTCTCTGCTTTTAATTCTTTTGGGCATATACCCAGAAGTGGAATTTCTGCATCTATGACCTCCAACTTGAAGCTTCAGAATAGCCTGTTGGGTACTTGCTTGTTGCTGTGCTACTGAAATCCCAAATACAATCTGTTTAAAATTGTTCCACACTTCTTCTTGTCACCTCCTTCCCAAATCATCCTTTTTCTGGTTAATAATAACGATTTTAAGACACCCTGACACAAAACCACCAGAATCTTTGACTTCCTCCTTCTCTTCCTTCTCTAGCCTTAAGAATTTGGCAAAGGTTTTTCAAGCGTCTTCACATCTTTTCTCTGCCTCACCGATTTTACCACTCACAGTGCATGTTTTGGTATGATTTTTTTCCCTTAACTTAACTTTGAATATTTTTAATCCTTCATTTTTTAAAATGAAAATCATACACTCCCATTTTCATTAAAAAATCTTTTGAATTCTCATTTCGACAACAATTTCCCTACCAGTCTTCCTTTTCTTTTTGCTAGTTGTGCCCCAGCAACATTCTTGTTTGGACCAGATCTTAGTCTTATCCCGCAACTCCCACTCTTGGATCATGGTAAATGGCTGTGTGTGGCGTGACCGAGATAGAGCACCACCAATAAGCCACAGGTTGGAGTAGATGGAGATAATGCAGGAAGCCAATAGTTTTCTCAGTGTGCAAGAGAGAACAAGGCTTTTGTTTTTCTGTATAGTCATGTCCAAGAGAATTGGACTGTTTATTTCCTCCCTGTGATCAAAGTCAAAATTTATTGCCCCAAATATTTAATATTGCTGTGGCCTTGCAGATATGTTAAATAGAGGACAATAATGTTGACTCTATTAATTCCTTACTTTTTATTTTCTTCTTTTTAAATTTATTAGATGTATTGGGGTGACATTGGTTAGTAAAATTGTATAGGTTTCAAGTGTACATTTCTATAATACATCATCTGTAAATTGCATTGTGTGTTCACCACCCAGTCAGTTCTCCTTCCATCACCAAAGATGTGATCTCCTTTTTTCTCTTCTACCACGCTCCTCTCCCTTTACCCTTTGGTAACCACTAAACTGTTGTCTGTGTCTATGAGTTTTTGTTTGTTTGTCTTGTTCCTTTGTTGCTTTCAGTTTTATATCCCACGTGTGAGTGAAGTCATACGGGTCTCGACTTTTTCTGTCTGACTTATTTCGCTTATCGTGATAATCTCACAATCCAACCCTGCTGTCGCAAATGGCACTATTTCATCTTTTCTTATGGCCGAGTAGTATTCCCTTGTATGTATGTACACATCTTCTTTATCCAATCACCTATTGAAGGACACTTTGGTTGTTTCCATGTCTTGGCCACCGTGAATAATTCCTCACTTTTTTATTTTTTGTGCATGAGCTTCTTATAGTAGAACACTCAGTGGTCAACCAGTTGCAGACAATACTACCATTCCAGTCCTTGAGTGAAGATCTTGCCCTGTGGGCAAATTGGGCATTCCATGTATAAAGGTTGTTAGAATGGATAAGCGTTCGGCCTCTGGAATGAGGGAGACCTTACTTCAAAACCCATCTCTGCTACTTGCTTGCTGTGTGGCTGTAAGCATGCTTTATAACTTATATCATAGTCTTGCATTTGTAAAGCAGAGATTAATATAATTTATTCCTCATAAAGTTGCTGGGGGATTAAGTGAAATAATCCATAAATAACACAGTGCCTGGCACATCATGTTCAGTACCCAAAGCGTCAGTTTTCTTAGTAAAGAGAACATTGGTCAGACACTCTCATGCAGTTGCCACCCAGACAGGAACTGAACGTACGTGTGAAATGAGGAAGCTGAGGAGAAATGTCCACTGGTTTTCCCACAGGAGTCGGGGTTGTTACTAATTTAGAGAACAGTGCTTTGAAAATTCACAAGCAGATTCTTATTATATTCCCAATGCTTAGGCTCAAAACTATTTTTGACATGTTTTCTGCACTTTAACACCTAATGAAAAATACCAGCATTTGCTGATAGAACTAAAAAAGTCATAGGTTTCCTTTTTGCCAAATACGCATGTGTAGGGTCCTGTAATTTTATATCAAATTCAAAGCTATATTTCATACTATATATATACATGTTGATACTTAGAAGTAGAAAGAAATAGTGACGTCTTATTGGGTACCTTAAACTATTTGTGTACAGCTCCTGGATACTTCACGTTCTAATAAATGCTGGTTAATTTTATGCAAATATCCGATGAGAGCCTTTAATAAAGAGACTGTAAAGGTAGCCAAGCTTTATAAATGTTAGCAAAATTTATGGATAAATCAGGCATAAAAGAATGGAACTTTGAAAGTAAAATATTTTGTTGGAACTCTTGAACGAAGCTTTTAGATGCGATTAACTAAAATTGGCTTTTATTTGATTTGTGGGTGCTTAAACTTCGGAGAGTTAATTTATATTTAATTTGAGAATTCATTTTCATTTCCATGCCTTAAAAATATGAACAGTTAGCTAAATGCTTATATGTGTTTATAAGAAATGTTAAGTGTTTATTTCTTAATGGTGCAAAACCTTTTACTACTTTTCATACTTGGCTTTTTGCCTAACCTCATGAAAGTCTCCTTGATTTTAATGCATAATTTCCCTCAGAGTACTGTGTCTCTATTGATTTCATTTATAAAAAGAAATCACAGAATAAGAGTTGATGTCACATATATTGAAATTGTTTTGCCCATGGAGTAAATCTGTATGTGCTTCCGTGTGTTGCAAGCTCATGGAGCACTTTAAAACCTGTCAATTAGAAATAGAAATAGTTGGAAAGCACAGTTCAAGTACAACTTCTGATTTTATAAACTTAGAAAGTAGTTAAAAAAAAGAAAAAAGAAAAAATATAACACTACATACCTATATCATAGAACTGCATTACTGAGGCAAATTAGTAATTTGATGTTCAGTTTTGATTTTTGATGTTCAGTTTTATGTAATATGAATGCAGCAAATATTTTTATCTTCAACTATATAAGCCACAGGTAGCACACTTTGTACTTTAGCTTCAGTTACTGAACAGTCCATATAGTCTCTGTGTAGGAAATTCATTTATAAGAAATGTAATTGTCTATGGGAAATAATAAAATAGACCCATTATATTCTCAGCAAAACCTCTGTTTTGCAGAAAGTGGTGAACAGGGAGTTGAATCAAGGAAGTTATTAATCACCTTATAGGGTTGAACTACAGAAAAGTTAAAGTTCAAAAAAGTTAAAATATGGTGAAAATAAATCATTATTAGTGAAATGAGCCATATTAAAATGCACACGTAACCACAATGTTAGAGGGGGAAAAAAGCACATTTTAATTCAGGTAAGCATCTCTATAAAGAACAAACTTTGGAATAATTAGAATAAGTAGAATATGTGGATTTTTGTCTGGGGACAATCTTAAAATATATTCATATAAGAAACTAGCAAGGCATCAAAATAGACATAGTAATGGAGATAATTCACTGGTAATACCAGACTGTGTTTCTTACTTGTTGCCTCCTTGTATCTGGGAAGAGCTGCTCCTTTTTTTGTGGTCATGTCTGACTCCACCCAGTGCTGAAGAGATGACCCATCTCTCTCTTGGCTGGTTTCCTGCTCCTCTCTCCTCCCTTAGGACCAAGTCTTGCTCTTGTGAACTTGAGTTTTGGGGTCCTGGGGTGTAGCAACCATTGCTTTGTTCAGGGTCATCATCTTCTTAATGAATACTCCCACTGTGGAATTTCAGTCTCCCCCCTCAGACGAGATTGTGGGTGGTGAGGGGCCACACAGAGCTTTAGAGGCTCTGCTTTGTTCAGATAACAAGTACTGTTGAGCTCCGCTGTGTGTCTGAGAATGTTCTGGGCACAGGATACATGGTGATAAATGAGACATCCCTTGTCAAGACTAAAGTAACCTGGGGATTGAGACAAGCTCTTAAAGTCCATCATAGTAAGCACTATGACTGGACAAAAGCTAGGCGTTGTTGGAGGGGCAGAAAGGATTTCCCAGAGGAACTGGTATCTTGACAGACACACCTAAAAGATGAATAGGAGCCAGTTGGGCCAAGAGTTGGCAAAGTGTGTTCCCACAAGAAAGAACGACATGTGCAAAGTCCCAGAGGTGAGAAGGAGCATGGCATGTTTGAACAGGAGGACATGGCTAGAATTGGCATCGGACTAGAGAATGGTCTAGAGAGATGAGGCTAGGAAAAGAGGTAAGGGCTGATCAGGAAAAGCTTGGTAAAATGTCTTAAGGCATTTAGATATTATCCTTAGAGCTTTGAGGACCATCAGAATATTAAAGGAAGATTGTGGCATGATGGTGTATGATTTTAGAAAACTCACTCTGTCAAAATGGTGGGGAATGATTGGCAGGAGAAGGGTGGAGGCAGGGGTTGTCTTAGTGGACGATCGTAATAGTCTGGGAGGGAGACGGTATGGGCTATGGTAGTGACAGTGGACTCAGGGCAAAATTGATTTTGCTTTGAAAAAGAATTTTAAAATAATTGATTTGATCAGTGTATGTATGTGTGTGTGAGGTTCGAATGAGGAAAAGTGTAGAGTAAAATCACACCCCTGTCTTGGGCTTCATGGTGTGGTAGTGAATAGAAACAGGTTGGTGAGGAAAGAAGATGGACAGTTACATTTGGGACACATCCATCTTGAAGAGTCGGTGAGATAATCAAGTCTAGATGGACCGTGGCCAAGTGGGTATACAGGTCTGAAGCTCAATAAAGAGATGAGATTTGGTCTGAGGTGGCTGCCAGAATGTACTGAGGGAAAAGTGTGACAAAAGGAAGGGTAAACAATATTAAATTCCTTTCAGCTCCTGCTTGTGTTGCTATATTTTTCAGCTTGATTGAGGTGTAATTGACGAATAAATTGTAAGATACTTAAAGTGTATGTGATGATTTAATATGTGTATATATTGTGAAAGGATCCCCCATTGAGTTAGTTAACACATCTGTCACCTCAGATATTTCCCCCTTTTTTGTGCATGTGAGAACATTTAAGTTCTCTCTTAGCAAATTTCAGTTATACAATTATAGTTACCATTATATACATTAGATCCTCAGACCTTATTCATCTTATAATTCAAAGTTTGTATCTTTTTACCAACCTTTCCCCATTTCCCCCAACCTCCCCCCACCTCCAGTCCCTGGTAATCACTTTTCTATTCTGTTTGTATGAGGTCCACTTTTTAAAATCTTTGTTTATATTCTACATATAAGTGACACATGCAGTATTTACCTTTCTCTGTATGGATTATTTTACTTGTAATAAATAACAGGATATCTTTCTCTTTTTAAGGCGGAATAATACTCCATTTTCTTTATCTATTTATCCATTGACAGACACTTAAGTTGTTTCCATATCTTGGCTATTGTGAATAATGTTGCAGTGGACATGGGGTGCAGATATTTCTTTGATATCCTGATTTCATTTCCTTCGGACATATACCCAGCAGTGGGATGGCTGGATCTTATGTAGTTCTAATTTTAATTTCCTGAGGAATCTCCATACTGTTTTCCACAGAGGCTTGCATCAGTGTGCATTCCCACCAGCCATGCACAAGCCTTCCCTTTTCTCCACATCTTTACCTGCTTGTTTTAATTTGCTGTTTTCATATTTCTTTTGAATCTCTGAATGTGAGTCACTGCTTATTTTTGTAACTAATAAATACAGACTTTCTCTGATGATAATAATGCAAAACCAGCTGCTAATGAAAGGGGAGAAATAAACAGAAAAGGAAGAACTGTAAGTCAAGAGAAAGAGTCCCAGTGAAGCTTGGGGAAAAGCTGTGCATGAACCCTTTTGTTGCCCCAGCAGGTGTGGATATTAGCCTGCCCATTCCTGCTGACAGACAGAGGTCTTCTCTCCTCACTCTTCACGTTTCCTGCATGTTTCACTCACCTTCTCTCCTCTCCATTCCTATTGGCCTAAAAGCTTTTTATTTTTATTTTTTGGTGCATAAGGAAATAGTGATTATTTCTCCAAAACTTCACCTGAACCTCACATGTAGTCTTCTTCCTTTTCTGCTTCATCCCGGCTTGTGTAAAGGAACTTGGAGCCAATCTGATCACAGGTACACAGAATTCTCCAGTCTCTTCATTAAAAACACTGTGTGGTTCATTAACAGTTGGTGTGAGTTGTCTTTTAAAAAATTAACTCCACTTCAGTACGATTTTCTCATGCATTGTTTTCACAAGACCAAATAATCAAATGTAAAAAGAAGTTTCTTCTTGAAGAAATGTCAACCAATTGTTTTAATCACACACCTTTACCAAATTTCACATAGAAAAAAGAAGTCCGTTGTTTTCCTTCTTGTAATGTAAGTTGAAGACTTACAGATCGTACAAATTGTTATTAATGGTGTTTGGTGAATTTGTTTTAATTTTATATATCAAATATGTACCTATTATGTTTTTCTTGTTTGTTGCCAGTTTATCAGTTTTCAATTTCAGTGTGGTTTAGGCAGGAGAAAACCCAGCTTTGTCACAAAAGTTTTGCATTATAAACATGATTCTGCTGTGAAACCATTTTCATTCTTGTTAAAGGATGAATTCCTCACACAGATACCGAGTCTTTTATGTGTTGAACATGTTAATCCAGGAATTTCACATGGTTCTATAAAGATATGTATCCACAAAGGGATGGTCAATCCAAACAATGCTTAACCAGTTGGCCTCTGACCCAATTAGGTTCTTCCATCTGGTGGCTTGTAAAACAATTAGCTTTTGGGAAAGCAAGTGACTTTGGGTTTGACTGATTATTGAGTATTTTCTTCGGAAGCTTAATATAAGCTCATTTTTTAAGAGTTAAAATAAATCAGAATGTGCTGCAGAAAAACATAGGCAACCAAACTAGAAGCTTCTTTGAGGTATTAGAAGAATACACCTTCTACTTAGAGTTTACAACTGCCCTGGTAAATTTTGTTGCTGGTTCTATAATTTCTTCAATTTGTCCCTATTGATAAGGACAATTCTAAAAATAATAGCAATGACTGGATATTTGAGACAATATGTGGTCTCTTACTAAAGTAACAGGTTTGTGAGTCTGCTGACTAGTTGGCTTGTTCCTGTTTTGCAGTAGAAGAAGGCAGATGTTAATTCATTCTGAAGCCAGTTTACACAGCGGATTTTATAATGTATATCTAAAGATGGAGAACCACCTTTTACGAGACCAGCACTTCTTGTCAAGTCCCCACTCTACCCTGTTCTAATTGGGAATGACCTTTAAGTTGAATAAAGAACTAATAGTTCTGTAGTTGAAACATTTCACTACATGTTGCATCTTGCCCTCAGTAAATGGAGAAACAGACTTAAAGAGAGAATCTGAATTAGAGGGTGGAATATAGGTGTACTCACTTTTTTTTTTTTTTTGAGAATGGGAAACACATTTTAAAATACTACATATTATCTCCTTAATCTAAATTCAGGACATTTTGCTAAGGTGCAAATTTAGACTTATATAAATTGACTTCGTTATTTTAAAAAAATGCCAGCATTTATTAATTTATAAAATTTAATATTCTGCACATTGTAAACCAGAGCTGCATTTGTATTAGAGCTGCATTTGTAAACCAGACTTCTTTTGATGGCTAAAGAAATAGAGGTGATTTCTAAATCTTAGAGCAGAAACTTCATATGTCCCCAGAGCTCAGAGAAGAGGGTTGGGCTGGGAGCTTACATCTGTGAGTCATCTGCATTTCATAACAATAGAAACTATAGGTGTGGAAAAGATTCTCTTGTGGGAGATATGGAGTAGTAAGAAGAGGAGAGGGTCTGACATGGAGCCCTGTGCAGTTCTGGCTTAATGTTGGGTGGAGTGAATCTGCAAATAACATGGGGAGGCCACAGCCTGAGAGGTAGAAGGAACTTAGGGAGACTTTTGTGTTATGGAAGCCAAGGGAAATGAGAGAACCATAGCTCAAGAGGATGGGAGGGATTGTCAGGTGCTTCTGATAGATTCAGTATGATGTGGACTGAAAAGATCTGTTGAATTCAGCAGTAGGAGTCATGGGTGATATCAGGGAAGCTGCTTTTATGGGGCAACTAAGGTGGAAAACAGATTGGGGAGCGTTGAGCTGTGCAGGAGAGTTGCCTAGGAAACAGGAGACCTTGAGTGTAGACATCTATGAGGAGTTGAGCTGAGCAGGAGAGCTTGAGAATGATGTGAGGTTGAGGGAGACCTCTTTTGGGGGACAGATTTCTAAGAGCCAATGAGAAAGAATCATTTGAGCAAGAGAGATTCAATAAACAAGACAGAAAAGAAAGAAAATTCATCACAAAATAACAGTAACAACAACAATAATATTAATATTTACTGAGTGCACACCACATCCAGGTACTGTGTAAGACCTTGACATGCATTTTCCCATTAATTCTTAGAATAATGTTATGTAGTGGATGCCGTTATTTTCTCCAGGTTAAACACAGGGAAAGTGAGACTTGGAGATGTTGACTCTCTTGCTCAGTGTCCTCCTGCTAGTAAGTGATAGACTAACTTACTAACTTTAGGACTGAACTTCGCCTGAGCCCCAGCTCACCACCCCACAACTTGAATTTAGGTATTAGAGCTGCATTTGAATACCTACTTAAAGATTCTTTCAATTGTATTTAAGAAGGCCACTTTGAAACTTCTGGAAGGTCTAACAGTTTTATTCTAACAATAATTTAGCTAGTGGCCTGGGTCAAAAAAAAAATAAAAAGAATTAAAATAAAAGGCTTTATCTAACAGTGTGTGTGTATATAAAACATGCCCTCAAGTGTAAGTTGTATGAACTGAATGTGAGTTGCCCGAAGAACTCCCTCCCAAAGCCATTGGCTGAGGCAGAAATTAAGACTAGAGGCGTTTTTTTTTTTTTTTTTTTTTTTACACTTAGAGAAGGACAGAAAAAAGGATGGCAGGCTGAGCTAACGACATAGTAAGGCCACGTAAGTGATATGAAAACATACTCCAGACAGCTTCCCTGTAGATTCTGACTGGCTATGCTTCCTGAAATAATATTAATTCTGTCCTCCTGCTTTTCATAGGACATAATGACTACATGTGTCCGGCCACCAACCAGTGCACCATTGATAAAAACAGGCGGAAGAGCTGTCAGGCCTGCCGGCTCCGCAAATGCTATGAAGTGGGCATGATGAAAGGTGGTAGGTACCTTCCACACAGGACACCTACAAACAATGGATTTTCATGTCTACCGCCCAGTGCTGGCTATTTCTAGTCCAATAACCATGGGAGTTTTGTGTTTTTCTCTTCTAATTAGTTTTTCTTCTTACTTTTCTTTGCAACAAAAGTGTCTGTAGAATACATTTTATTAACAAAAATAGAAAGTGACTGGAACTAGAAATTCTAACACACCATTTTGCATTTTATGTTTTCAATGTAAATAATTATATTTTAAATCAAAGGTGTGTGGGAGGTGGTGGTGCAAGGAAAGGAAGATTGCTCAGTGAATTACTCTAGAAATATTTTTCAGTTACTGTTTATATTGCTAGAAAAATGGTATCTGAGAATAAACTTTCCCTAAACTGAGATTTGTAAATGTGAAAGCTAAATAGCTAATTTATAATCTTTCAATCATGTAACCTCTCTTAGGGAATTTGAATTTTTGTCAAAAGGCAGCTTTTGCCTTTAGAAGTTGAGTCAACCAGCAACTCCCATAATCTTAGCATATAGCCTGGTGCTGGGAGCCATGAAATGAGTACTGAGTGCTAACACATCACAAAGCACTCAGGACCTGTGCCCCAGTGCTTGGGTCTTTGGCTGTGGGTGTGTGTATGTATGGTTTTCTGTCCCCTCATTTATCTGGTCTTCCAGCATCCTATACGGAAATCCAGTGTCTGGTTCTGGGGGTAGGCCCGTAAATGTGGTTGCCTGATTGATCTCCTGGCATTCTTGGGGGTCTAGTTTTGAAGAACAATGCTTCTAGTCTCAGACAGCCTTAAAAATATGGGGAAAGAACAAATAGGAAATGTGCAATTAGAATAAAGTCATGGGTGCATTTAGTGTTTCAAGATGATACCGAGGGGAGGTATGGATGGATGATGGTGCTGCCTGCTGGTCATAGTGGGGAAAAGCTTTTTGAAGGAGTCAAGGATTGGGGTGAGGTAAGAAAAACAAAATTGCAATGAAAAAGAATAGTGATTGTGCAAGTACAGGGCAGCTAACCTTTAACTCATTAGTACTCATCAGACAGAGTGGGGAGCAGAGGAAAAACCAAGAATTGAGATAGGATGAAGACATCCCTGATTGCTGCAAAGCTCACAAAGATTCTTAGATTCCGTGGTCATACCTAAGCATGCCAAGTTGAGCTTTTTGAATACAGTATTTGGAATAAATTCTCTTGATGAACAGATGAAATATTGAATTTACTATGCTTTGTGTGAACTGTGACTATATGTCTTGAATGTCTGAAAAAGCAGCTTTAATTCAAAGGGTAATTAATTCCAAGAATTTAACAGCCACATTCAGGAAATGACATTTTGAGTCATAAATAGATTAAATATTTAAGGAATTCATCTTTCTTTGTGCTGTTGGAGAATCCGTCAGGCTTAATGATGCTCACAAAAAGCTTCTTAAGGTAACTTGCTAAGAGACAGGAATATAACAGCTATACGTAAAAAGTTTAATTTGAAACACTGGAGTCCAAGTTTAATATTCTTCTTCAGTTATTGAAGGTAGATTAAACCCATCTCTTACCTTCTCTCTGAAAGCTGAAATAATTTGTGAATATGTTCAAAGCATCTTTTTCTTTTAGGATACCCATAAATTGGCCCCACTTCATAAAAACAATCCTTTTTTTCCTAATTAATATCCAGATACAGTCTGGCTGCCTATATATAAATTATACATAAATATTTTTAACCTAACATTCATTTTTAATATGCAAAGACATAATACAAGTCTTCTCACGGTTTTCAAATAGGATCTAGATAACTAAACTACATTTAGCCAGTCTGTGTGTCGACACATATAATTGAACATGTGTATTTATAACTGTAAAATATACATCTGTATTAGTTTGCTGCTGTTTTAGTCTGCTTGGTCTGTCGTAACAAAGTCTGTAGTCCAGGAGGCTTAAAAAAAAAATTAATTTTCTCACAGTTTTGGAGGCTAAAGTCCAAAATCAAGGCGCCAGAAAATTCAGTTTTTGGTGAGACCTCTTTTCCAGGCTTTTAGATAGCTGCCTGCCTACTCTCTGTGTCCTTACATAACCTTTTCTCTGTGTGTGCCCATATCTGGTGCTTTTGCCTCTTCTTATAAAGGCACCTGTCATATTGGATTAGGGCCCCACCCTTAGGACCTCTTTTAATCTTTATTACCTCTTTAAAGACCCTACTTCCAAATATAGTCACATTCTAAAGTAGTGGGGTTAGGGCTTCAGCATGAATTTTGGGGGCAGGGGACACAATTCAGCACATACCAAGATCCTATAAAGATTCCTCAATGGTTGTTGAGTATCTGTCTACTTTTAATGAAAACATGTGTCTTTCTGGTAGTTTATATATGTGTACAAGTTTTATGCCAAGCTTTAAAGTTGTAAAACTATAAGCTGTGAGAACATCTCAGAAGTAGTTGCCATAAAGCAATAATAATTAATTGTATATTCTATAACATTGGATACCACACATTACCTCATGAGACCTTGTATAATAATTCCTGGAATCCCACTGAATAAAGCCTTAATTTACAACTGGAAGTATAATTATAACTAACTATAAAATTTGAAGTTACTCGTAAAGGAAAGCTGTAATTGAATAAATCTTTTTCCTCCTGGTTTGACAAGAATGCAGTTTCTTACTCAGGGTAGACACTCGTTAATCTCCACACATGACATAAAGTGTTTAGTTTCAGGTAAAAGAAAGAGAGCCACACACCTACCTCCTCCTTTAATACAAGGTTGCCTAACTTTATTGAAGTGTTCTGAAATCTCAAAAAATACAGGATTTATCTACACAGTCATTATTTTAATCTGTTATGATGCCTGCTGTACCTTGATTGTTCCAACGTCATTATTAGATTTGGTTCTGAGACAAGGGGATTCAGTAATCCTGCAGGATTTAAGATGTGCTTTAGGGATACGTTTTCCCATCTTAGTGCCTGTGCTGGTCTCTCTGCCCAGGTTGCTCTTTCCTCTTCCTGTTTCCCTCCCCTTTAGCCTCAGATGGTAGATTAAATGTCTCTTCTTCTGGGAGGCCTTCCTCGTTACCTCACACTGGATTCGTTCCCTGCGTTATACCTTTTGTACCATGTTTCCCCGAAAATAAGACTGGGTCTTATATTAAGTTTTGCTCCAAAAGATGCATTAGGGCTTATGTTCGGGGGATGTCATCCTGAAAAATCATGCTAGGGCTTATTTTCCAGTTCGGTCTTATTTTCGGGGAAACATGGTAACAAGCAACTCTTCTCTGAGCTCTTGTCACTATTATGATGAGTTGTTCAGCATCTGTCCATAAACTCCATGAAACAAACTCTCGGTCTTGTTTACTGATCTAATACAAAGCAAGACAAAAAGTAAGTGTTCAAGATATTTTTTTGCATGAATTAATGAATGAACTCAATTTATTTCAATAGTTATTTCTTAGGGTTTCTTATGTGTAAGCTATTATGGAGAGAGCAAGCATGACTAAGTCCCTAGTCCCTTCCACCCATGTCCTCACAGTACTAAGAGGACATTTGCATGTGAAATGGCAGATAGAAATCCAGAAGCCAAGTTGAGACTGCGTTGGAAGTTGGGAATGGAAGACCAGTGGCCTGGTTGGAAGTTCAGAGTGTTAGTCAACCACTCTTGGGTCTAGTCCAACCCAGAATATTACTCAGGCCATCTGACTTCCAATGTGCATATTGTTATCCAGGAATTTGGCATTCCAGATTGTTTTGGTGGAAAGAGGAAGACTTTCACAGGTGGAATATTTGGTCCAAATACTGGCTCCTCCTCAGACTTGCTCAGCAATCCTGTTACAATCACTTTTATGAGCTTCGCTATCCTGAGATGTAAAATAAAAATAATTTCTATTTAATAAGTTTGTTGTGAAGATCACAGTTCATAAGTTGGAAAAGTACTTTACATACTTAGAGAACCCCCACAAGTGTTAGCTATTACCGTGTTTCCCCGAAAATGAGAACCTAGCCAGACCATCAGCTCTAATGCATCTTTTGGAGCAAAAATTAATATAAGACCCAGTTTTATTTTACTACAATATAAGACTCGGTAATATAATATAATATAATATAATATAATATAATATAATATAATATAATATAATATAATATAATATATAATATCAGGTATGATATAATACTGGGTCTTATATTAATTTTTTGCTCCAAAAGACACATTAGAGCTGATGGTCCAACTAGGACTTATTTTGAGGGAACACGGTATATCTCTTCTATCTTAAAAATAATTCCTATCTTAAATACTCAGCACACTTATAATAGGTATAAATATCTGATTTCTTTGTAGGAAAAAAATACCTGACTCAGACACACCTGCTTTTTAATTTTATTTTTTATTTTTGGTGTCGTATACTGGATATAGCTTCATGATGAGTGAGATTTATTGTTTATCATCATTATAATGCTAGAGATTTACACAAACTTGTGAAAATTCTCTCCTCATAGTAGACTCATAAGTGTGTTGGTGGCAAGGTTTTCATTTTTCAAATGAGGAAATTGGCACACAGAAATTAAATTTAATGTGCAGGACTCATGTGCTGCCCATTCTGGCTTCCTTGTAACACATTAAGAGGAATTTTGAGATAAATTAATAATAATTGACTAGTCTTTATTTTGATGACAATACTACAGTTTAATTTTGAGAAATAGCATAAAACAATAAATTTAAAAAATAAATGTTACAGTTTTAAAGTGAGAAAATAAGACACTGATAATAATGATGGGGAAATGTATGTCGTGAGTCCAGAATAACACAGAATTCCAATGAAGACTTTGAAAATAAAATGTTTCTTTGTTGCCTAAGTTTAATATTTATCATCATGAGTTGCTATAATTTGTTTTATTGATGGGATGCGCTCCCAATCTAGAAAATTAGGTTTCCTTTAATCCTTCATTGGCTATCTTTTACCAAAAGTTATCAACCTATTACTATTAATGATGGTAGAACCAAATCAGTGAATTAAAAAATGAATTGAAAAATGCAACTTTGTTGGGATTGTTCAGTAATTCTTGGGAGAATTACAGTTGCATATAGATCCAAGCTTTTTCAGAGGTAGGGTTGGGAGTTCATGTTTATGATTTGACTTAAGAAAAATATTAAAGAAAAGCTAGTTGCTCTTGACCAAAGACATTCAGGTTGTTTTAAGCAGCAACCTATATATTTATATTAAAAATATTATTTTACTAATTCAGATTATAGATATTTATTTTATACAAAATTTCCCCATATTGTCATTTTTCATTTGTAAATAAATATACTAAATCAAGTTCTTGAATCATAAATAGATGCTTAAAGATTAAAAATTCCAGTGTTTTGCAATGTTTAAAGCAATCAAACTCTTCTTCCACAAGCAGTAGCAAATTCTCCATCTATGAAACAGAGAAAAGCTGATTTAGCATAACCTCTCTTCACTCACTAAGGTATTTTTCAGAAACCTTCTGGGAACCCTAGGTCTCCAAGGAACAGTTTGTAAACCACTGATCTAATCTAAACCCTTCATCTTTTAGATAAGAAAACTGAGGCTAGAGAGATTAAATGCCTTGATCAGTCTCAGGACTATCTAGCAGAAGAATTGAGCCTAGAATCCTAGATTCTAGTTTCAGAGCTCATTCTCTTTCCAGTACACTTCTTTATACCATCACTGACTTTTACCATGAAAAATAATTTATTAAAAATATGGGTGGCATATAACATATAAGTTAATGCACACAAACACATACATGTACTCCACGGAGAAGAAATCCAGAGTAAAAGAAATCATCTTATTCTATTCTTCCAGATGACATGATGATACCAAGACTTCATTCAGTGATCTGTTGATCTCGGGAGCTAAGGGAGTTCAGGCTAACCGGTTCATAGCTAACCTATGAATAGCTTTCTATTTCTGCTTAGAAGTGGTGGCAGCTGTGGTAGTAGGAGGGGATGTAGAACATGTCAGGACTAACTCAACATTGTAGAATTTAAAGCAAAGAGGAGCTAGGTAATGACATCAGGGTCAGAAAAGATGAGTGGTGAGAAACCATGACAGGAAAGATATAGCAATCATAGTGATGAAATTCCAAGGAGAAAAGAAATTTGTTTATTAACTTAGCATGAGTGAAAAAATGAGACGACTAATTAGTTATTTTCTTCAAAATTTGGTAAAAATGAAATTGATGTCCTGATGCCCAATGCCTACAGCTGTCTCAGAGGGATGGAGGCAGGTCAGTACTGTGTCTGTTAGTTTAGTTGGGTGAAACATGATGGCAGGCAACCCAATGCTTTGATCCTTGCAAGAACCATGCTACCTTCAGATGTCTTAACATAGACTAAGCAACTTTCTTACAAATTTGGCAGAGTATGATGGTATCAGCTGAATTTAAAGACTGAAGCCCTACTGACCACTCCATCAAAACTGCCTTTGTTTGTGTTACTGATCACCTCCCTGTTGCTAAATTCAATAGTCAATTCTCAGTCGTCATCCTGACCAATTAGCAACATTTGACACATTAGATAATTCTCTCCTCCTTAATGTGCTTTCTTTACGTGGCTTCTAGGACACTGTGCTCTTTCAGTTTTCCTCCTATTCCATAGATCACTCTTTCTAGGTCTTTGTGTGTTTCTCATCTTCTTTTCTGATCTCTTAATGTTGGAGTGGCCCAGACTCTGGTCCAAGGACCTTTTCTCTGTACTCACTTCTTGGTGATATCTTCTAGTCCCATAGCTTTAAATATCGTTTATATGCTGACGACTCTCTCAATTTTATACCTCTCGCTCAAAACCACCATCAGCTCCCTGACACCTCTATGTGACTGCTCATGTGTCTTCTTCACTTGAATGTCTAAAAACATCAAACTCAATTTGTTCAAACCCAAATCCTTTATCTTTCCCTCAAATGTGCTTTATCTGCAATCTTTCCCATTTTAGCTAATAACGCCATCTTTTGAATTGCTTGGGCCCCAAAAATTGAGTTATCCTTTACTCCTCTCTTTCCCTGACATCTCCCATTGAGGAAATTATGATGGCTCTGCCCTCAAATATTTTCAGAATCTGACCTCTTCACTTTTACTGTTGCTACTCTGGTCTGAACCACCATCATTTTTCTGCAAGTTTATTGCTTTCCCCTTGTTTCCCTATAGTCTATTCTCCCTACAGACACATTAAAAATGGAAACCAAATCACATCACGACTCTTCTCAAAGCCTTGCATGGCTTCCCATTTCACTCAGCCAGTGTCATTACAGGAGCCATAAGACCCTAGATCATCTGCCTTTTCCCCACTTGTACTTTTCACCTCCTGTCCTATTACCTTGTCTCTTGCTCACTTCACTCTAGCCTTGTGGGCGTTCTTGCAGGTCATGCACACTTCTGTCTTGGAGCATCTACTCTAGCTCTTTTGTCTTCCTGGAATGTTATCCCCCAGATATCTCTGTGCTTAACTCCTTCAGTTCCCTTACATTATTTGATCTAATATCAATTTCTCTATGAGGTTTACCCTGACAATTCCTTTTAATAGTGCAATTTGCATCATTCACACATCCTGCAGTATTCTCAGTCTCTTTACGCCCCCATTCTACTCAACTTCTTTAGTTTTCTATTGCAGTTAATTTTTAGATTATGTTTATAGTTTGATGTCTGTCTCCTTTACTAGAATGTAAGCTACAGATGGGAGTTTACAAACAAATAAAACATGTTTATATATTTTATCCACGGATGTATTGCAAGCACTTAGATCAATGCCTGCATATGTTAGGCAGTTAATAAATAGTCGTGGCATGCATGAATTCATAGAATGATTGAGTAAAACTGAAAATACATAAGTGTAGAGCTATGAATAGATTGAGAATCAAGAGTCCTGTGTTTCTACTTAAGGGAAAATATCCACTTGGGAGTTAAGACCTGTATAGTAGTTAGCTCTCATCACATAACAGAACCTCACCTCAAAATATCAATAGCCTACAACAATAAGGAAGTATTACATCCTGGGGAGATCGGTTAGGAGGCTACTGAGATTGGCTGGGCTCACTCATCTATCTGGCTGTTTTGCCTAGAGCAACAGGGATAATTTGGTTTTGCTTCACATGTGTCTCATCCTCCTGTAGGCTCGTCCATGCATGTTTCCATGGTAATGGCAGAGGCACCAAAAAGAGTAAGACCCAAATCACTAGCCCATTTCAAGCCTTTGCTTGCATTATCTGATGCTATCCAGTGGGCCAAAACAAGTCAAATGGCTGACTCCTTAGTCTGCGCGAGAGGGGCTTTCAGAGATGTATGGCAAAGTGGGGCCATTTCTGTAATCTATCGCAACCAGAAATATTAGCTTTTAAGATTTTGGACTAAAAAATAATAACAGAGTGTCATAGAATCTTAGACTTGAGAGGGACCTATGGGGTCATTTACTCTTTTCCCCCATCAGTGTAGGAATCCTCTGTGTTTCTGGCAGCTTGTGTTGGAGTGCTGAATACAGACCTGCATTTTATTTTTATGCCTCTCTTATATACATGATGAATAGATACAATAAGGCAGAAAAACCTAGGAGGAGATGTGAGCCCGTACTGCTGGGAATAATATATGAGCTAGTTTCAGATACGCTAGATTTCACTAAGTTATTCAGATGTACATTTAGTGTGTATGTTTATGAATGTTTAATCTGCTTATGAGTGCAGATTAAAACACAATTAAATGTAAGGCTGCTTTAATATTTTAGTAGAAGTTCGCTGCATATATAAAATTAACCAAAGAATATTGATAATCATATTGTTATTTTTATTTAATTATTTTTATACTTAAGTAATTTGATTGCTTATTTAGAGGTCACTTTGGTTCTTAAAGGATTAAAAGAGGGATCTTCATTTACCTTTTCAAGAAGGACCATGTCTCACCTTGAATGTTAGAAGAAATGCTGACAGTTTTTTAAGGATAGGCAAAAATTTTAGAGAGGGTCCCTCTTGTTTCCATAATTAGCTTTTGCAAAAATAAATGGTTCTGGAAATGATGTAAGGACCCTTTCTGTGGATAGAGCTTTAAACAAATGCAGAACTCTGGGGGCAGTAATTGTATGAATGAATTGCTGCTTTTAAATTCTGTAAGCCTCAGGCCTCATAAAATTTCATGTATTTGCCTTTTGTTTCCAATTATTTTGATTAGGATAATGAATGGTGTTGAGAGCAGAAAAGAACCTGAAGGTTACCTGGTTCACCTCCTTGTGTTCAGCTCATTGTATCGTGTTTCCCCCAAAATAAGACAGAGCCGGACCATCAGCTCTAATGCGTCTTTTGGAGCAAAAATTAATATAAGACCCAGTATTATTTTAATATAATATTTTACTATAAGACCGGGTATAATATAATATAATATAATATTGGGTATAATATAATATAATACCTGGTCCTACATTAATTTTTGCTCCAAAAGACCTATTAGAGCTGATGGTCTGGCTAGGTCTTAATTTCGGGGAAACACGGTACTTATCCAAGTCACACAGCTGGTGACTTATCCAAGTCACACAGGAAGCCAAGATCCTGAGTCGTGGTTCAGTGCTCTTTTCATTGTTCTGCACAGCCTTGCCGACCTAAGTGATTTAGATCATCATGAAAGATAGAAACATGCACAGATAGGATATTAATATCACATAGACCAAAATTATGACTTAGGAACAATTACTATGGACACAAAACACTACTCTTCAACAATAACATTAATCAACACATTTGGCTTAGTCGCACAGCTGACGTACCAAAATACATTTATATGGAGAGCGTGATGGATATTTTTCAGAAGAATTACTTAATATTTAATTGCTTCATATTGCTTAATATTTAATATAATTTGAAAAGAACATTTTCTCTTTCAGGCCAAATGTTTTCACTATTTTTAGGTAACAATTTCAGTATTTGTTGTGAAGCCTGTCAGTTTTCTTTTTTAAATGTCTAGATTATTCTGGTATTAAAATGGTGACTTTGTCAAGTAGAAGGAAGCCTGGTCAAGTGTTAAGAGTCTGACTCTTCCAAGGACCCTTGAGCAGGTCACTTAATTTTTCTGAACTCAGTTTTCACTTCTGGAAAACATGGGCTTAAGATTCAGTGCTCTCTAAAGCATCTTTCAAATCTTAAATTTCATGTTTTATGATTAATAAAGTTTAGATTAATAACGGAAAGGTCAGATTCTAAAGTTAGAAGTTGTGTATACAAGTTTCCGGATATGAGGAACAACCTCAGCAGCTGTCATAGTTATATTTCAAACTAAATTTGTAGAGCAACTAGCAACTACAAATACCTATTAGAATGGACAAAACTATAAATCTGTCCTCTTCACTAATTAGCCTGGGAAGTGAATCTCTTCTGAGTGGGGAGTATCTCAAAAATGAGTTTGATGTTAATAATGATACAAGCAGATAGCTATAACGTCGTTACAAATTATTTAGCCACATGAAAGAAAGAATTTAAGAACAAAGTTTGTTGAGATAGGAGTCTGAGAAGATAACTAAGATAAGCTCTTTTCTGTTACTAGAGATATCATAGTGATGCCTAACACTTGAGTTCCAAGAGCTGGTGAAAATTTTTAGTTTCTGCCTGGTGGAAGAGACAAAAGAAGAGGCGAAAAAGGCAGTGAATTTTGAGAAGTTCCTGATTAAATATCACACAAGCCAGTCTGATGATGTTTACTTGAAAACTTATCCAGGATGTGTAAATCAACAGACTTGAGATTGGACTTTTTGGAAATCAGAAATATATGCCAGCCCTAAAAGGGATCCTAAGGTAAAATATGGAACAATGTGTAAAAAAAATTTCTGGTTATACCTGGAGGCAACATACAGTTTAGGTTAAGCTTGACTAAGCAAATAAAAATTAGTGAGAAACATGTAAAATTATACTTAGGTGTTTATATCTTTAAAAGCTTGCTTTGAAAGACTCATTATTACATGTATTTTGTATTAAATATTTGGCAGTTTTATTTAGAAAATTTTACATAACAAATGCCAGGCCAAGTGCAAACTTCTTAGCCTAAATCATTTACAGATAACCTTTATTGAGCATTTACTCTGTGAAGGTGTTGGAGACACCATGGTAAAACGTGGTCACTGATTGACCACAAAGTCTAGGTAACCTAGGGGTGAAAAAGAGGTCACTCATAAAATGATGACCAAATCCCTTTATTTCCTTAAGAGACCAAGGATTGGAGTGGGCCTACTATATCCTGCTGTCTCAGCTCACCCACCAGTTCTGACCCTACTGATATCAGTGCTTCCAGGAATCAAGCAAGGTCAAGTTTGCTGGCTGGCCCTTGTATTTCATGGTTTCAACTTCTGGTTAATGTTCTTAAGAATGTGTCTTATTGCCAAGTTAAGTCCTGCCCATCCTAGATTTATTTCCCTCTCTTTATGGGTCTCCATCTCATAGAAAACATACTTGTGTGGAAACACCAATTCCTCATCAGGCTATTCTGAGAATCAAAGGCATGAGTTACATTTCAATAATTATAAATTGGCACACAGATGTTAGGTATTATTATTCATATATTGTGTAGCATTGTGGTTAAGTCTTTAGCTTTTGGAATCGGACCACCTGGATTCAAATTTTAACTCTATTTAGAGATGTGTGACCTTGCACAGGATAATTAACCTTTTCAGACCCCCTGTTTCTTTATTATCAAATCAGGATAATAATAATCCCTTCCTAATAATGTTGGGCAAGAATTAATGTATAGCTTTGAGTGTTATATTTGGCTTGTAGTGAGCCCTCCATAAAAGTTGGTTACAATGGGTAATAAAGAGTCACTCAATTTTTGCCTTCTGCACTTAATCTAATCTCCAAAGAAAGTGTGATTCAACTATATTATTAATATCACAATTAATAAAGAATTATTAGGTAACTAGTTATTATGTATTTAGTTCAATTTAGATAATCAGTGATATATAAAATGTGGTAACTAGCCCCAAGGAACCTATGATTTAGCGTTTGCTAACCCTGGCATTCAAACTTCTTCACCTTCTGAGTCACACCAAATTTTTTGGCTCTCTTTCCAACTTTCCTAAGAAACCTTTGGCTGCAGCAAACAGGTCTGCTAACTGACCACAGAACAAACCTTGTCCCTTTAAGCCTCCCTTCAACCCAAAGTTTCTTATTCATACTTTATTAGTAATACATTTTCTTGTTTACTAAAAGCCCTCTCTTTAATTCAGTTAAGACGCCCTGGAAATCATTTTTTTCCTCCTCTGAGTACTATGATATTCTTTCCCCATGTTAATTAGAAGGTCAGGTAAGCTGTTATCAGAGCCTCTGTGTTAATCCAGACACTAAGCTTTTTGAACCCTGGCAGCTCCAGGACAAGTTGGATGCATTGGTGTGCAGTGAATTCCAACCACGAGAGCAGTTTCTGCCTTCCTGGCTCTTGATTCCTGATTGGTCTCAGCTCCCTTGATTTTAACATATCCTTCAAGGTCTAACATATCCTTCAAGGCACATCCTCTGCCTCACCTCCATTTCTAGTCTTTTGTATGACCCCATCCACACAAAACTTTGATTTTTGACTCCTAGGTCACTTATCTAACTGTTCATTTTCTCTTATTGCTCGAATTAATTGTGTAGACTTTGCTGTCGCTTACTAACCATAGATATGTCAACCACTCAGCTCTGGATTCAGCACTGTCACCAAGTCCCACTCCAGCCTGGTCTCTTGAGTGGCCAAATGTCCATGCAGGTTAATTTCTGGACCTTTGGTTGTGCTGTTCCACCAGCACCCAGCCAACACCTTGGTACTGCATTTAATGTATCTTTGTTTATTGAAAACTTAATTAAAATATTTGTTATTGATAATGATTTTAATGATAACAGAAAAAGGAGAAGACCTGGTTTATCTTGGTGTTTAGCTAAATCATTTCCTTGGTGTAGTCTACTAATCAGGTCACATGATTAAGCATGACTCAGGTAATACCATTACCATAATGACATCTCTCTTTCTCTCTCTCTGTCTCTCTGTTTGTCTGTCTCTCTTTGCATAGTACTGTGGAACATTTATTATGTAATTTTAAACACAAAAAGTGATGACACCAAGGACTTCAATTATCGTAACAAATAAATAAAACTCTACATTAAGTCAAAGAAAATCACATTTTAAGGGAATGAAAAAGCCACTTCCAAAATTAAGTTAAAATAAGATTTCCTTAGTGTTGAATTATTTTAATAATATTTACTATCACAGACAAGATGAACTATTTTGTTGGGGGCTAAAACTTTTCATGGATATTTGTCTTGAGAAGTTCTAGCTATAGCATCTTTACTGTTGAATGATAATTGCTATTTTTTTAGCCTATACTTTTGTTTATTGTTTCATGGAAGATTCAGAAACATTCCTTTCATCATGAATTTTCCAGGTATTTTTTCTTGTAGGCAGAGATGAGCTCTATTTTTTCAAAAATAAAACATATTTACACACATTTCATTCTCTCTCTCTCTCTCAATATGGTTTTAATTCATTAAATGGAAGGTTTTCTTTTAAAAAATAAGTTTTAAGCATTGTCTTTAACAATAATTGATTTTGGAATAACGTACTACATTTGCTCCAGGGCTGCAGTCCACCATTTATTTAGTTGAGTCCTTCCCAAAATTAAATGTTGTACACGTGGAATTGATTCACTTCACAGGGATGCATTGTTTACTCTCAAAGAGATGTCAGTTTCTGGCTTTCTGTAATAGTAATGGATCTGAAAAGTGCCTATCCTTACCTGCACTTTTCATTTTAACTCACTGGGAAGGTAGGGGAGTGAGGACTAGGTGACTTCTTTGACTTAAATCCAATTAAAAAAATAGAGATTCCTCTGATACAGGAACAAATATCAAGATAAAAAAATAATAAATGGCAGTACAAACCCTAGCAAGATAAATTTCAAAAATACTGAGAATATTTTAAAAAACAAAATACTCTAACAAAGCCCTCAGGTCCAGTTTAGAGTGCTGAAATTCAAATAGGCAGAGCTGACTGGAGGAAAGCCAGCAGGGGCACAGCAGTGAAATGGCACGGGGGAGGGGGGGAGGGGAGGCTGGACGGGGGGGGGGGGGGGGGGGGGGGGGGGGTTAGGGGAGCAGTGGGATGGATAAACTGATGGTACTTGAAAAGGCAGAAAGGAAAAAGAGAGGGCAGGACTGATGAAAGAGAAGTGTAGAATGCTGAGGTATTGTGCTTGCAATCTGCTTAGAATACCAGAAGCACTGAGAACACCAGTGGAGGGTATGAAATGAAAACTAGATGCGATAGCACATAAATGTTTGGCATAAAACTTAGTTGGTCCAAAATTGCACATAGAGCTGACCAAGCAGAACTAGTGACCTAACAGTAGAAAAAAAATAGGTTTGAACTTCAAATAATAGGGTGATATAATAATAGGGTGAGTAGGAAAATAGAAATAAAGGAAATAGTTTCATAACTAAAGACTTAGATTTGGGGCATAATCCTCAAAGACAGACTAGTCTAGTGGAATCTACTCCATTACAAAAAAGAGAGAGAAACCTCTGTGATAAAAATCAGAGGGTTAAACTGTTGTAAGAGTTTACTTCTTCATATTTGGGGCATATCAGGGTTTAAGGAAAAAATATAGAAATTTAAGAGAGATTCCATAAGCACCATAAACATAGCTTATAGACAAACTAAGTTTTCTATTGGAAAGCAGGAAGATACTGGCTCAAGATTTAGTTGTCACTGTGAAATTTAATCAGTTTTAAACTTTCAGTAAACGTCTACATCAGTTCCACTGCAAGGTTCCACACCCACATCTGAAAAGATGATTGAAGACAGATGTAAGACATTAAAGGGTGATAGATAAACACATTAACAAAAAGTTGATATTAAAAAGTAAAATAAATGATTAAATTAGACACCATATTTTTAAAAAATTATGAGAAATTTAAAACTATGAGATATTTCAAAAGCTTTCTAAATAGCTGGTAAAATAGATGGAGAAGGATTAACTCAATCAACTCTACATCCCACCCAAGCATGACAATTGGGAGTTTACTTAGTCAATTGAGGAAATTAAAGCATACTTTTCTTTTGATAAACAGATGACTGTTTTTTAAAAAGGGCATTAGTTAATTTTGACTTAGGAAATAAATAGTTTAAAATCTTGAAATGGAAATGAAAAATACAGAACTACCATTAAAAATAAATTGATAGTGATTTTTATCTAGGAATCATGAAACACTTTTAATATTTATGAAAATGGACTAGACAAATGTTAGAAATTATGAACTGGATTAAAACAAAAGATCCTTTAAGGAGACACTTAGAACGGCCGTGAATTTTAATGTCCAAACAGAGCAACAAAATGCCAGCAAAAGCAATGTACAGAAACATAGGGTTTTCTTATTGAGTTATGTATATATTCTGAATTCTAATTTTAACTTACTTTATGTATTGTAAATGGATTAATCTAGCGAGTAGCTTCTCTTTGCTTTTTTATGGTATTTCATAAATATTTCTGTTTCATAGAAATATTTAATTTTTAAGTTGTGGAATTTATCATACTTTATCAGAGCTCATTTGGGCTTTGAGTTCTATGTAGTAAGGCCTTCCCTGCTTGGACACCATAAAGTTACTTACCTATATTCTGTTTTAAAAGTAGTAAAGCTTTCCTTTGTCTCATTTTATTACTGATTCCACCTGAAAAAGAATTTTGTGTATGACATGAGGTATGAATATAATTTTATTTTTTTACATCTGGATTAAAATTGTCCCAGAGCTATTAATTAAATAATATATTATTTCCCACTGATCTATAAAGTTACCTCTATTTTGCACGAAATTCCCCTATATGAGACATTTGATTCTGAGCTCTCTGCTATTTCTTTCCTCTGTTGGTCCATGCCTTCACTAAAACCGTGGTTTTAATTTTCGTAACTTTGTAATTACTTTGACTTTATAATCCTTCTTGAAAAGGAATTTATTCTTCTTCAAAATTGTTTTGGCTATTTATGGCTATTTTTGCTTCTAAAGGAATTTTTAAATCAACTTTTAATGAAATTGCATTGAATTTACAAATTAATTTAGGGAGAACTGACATTGTTATGATAGTCTTCACATCTGTTGACATTACAGAGCTCTTCATTTATTTTAGGTATTTTTAAATGACTTTCACTAATATTTTTAATTTTCTCCAAAAGATCTTGTATATTTAAAAAGCAATTATTCATAGCTATCTCATTTTGCTGGTATCTTAAAGATGCATCTTTAAAAAAGTGATATGATCTTATTGTTCCAGATATGTCGTATGTTTTGAACACATTTACAGATTTGAGATTACGTTGCCTATTTACTTCAATTTTCCCATGCTATTAAGAATCCTTCAAAACATGTTTAGGGTGATTACATTAATATTGCAGTATGGACAAACCATCATTTATTTATTTGTTGGTATTTACATTGTTTCTAACATTCACAGTTTTAAACAAGACTGTGAATGAATGGCTTTCTTGCTAAATCTTTGCACACGATAATTATTTATTTAGGATTCACTCTTCGAACTTGAATTATTGAGTCAAAAGGTACATACCTTTTCCATGGCTTTTGATATGTATTGTCAAAATCAATCCAGTGGGGGTTGGTTCAGAAACCACAATTTACAAAAGAACACACTGCAAACATTACAAATTATGACATATAGAAATATATATTATATGGATTACAACTGGTATTTAAGCATTGTAATTTATATAGGCTTATATTGAACCCTAAAGAGGAGAGTGAATACATGAATGAATAAACGATTCTGGCAGGATAGGCAACAAAAAGGTTAACAGCAGTTAGTCTTGGGTAAGGAAATTATGGATGACTTTTATTTTCTACTTTTTTTCCTTCTCTGTATTTTCTGTTTTCAACCACGTACACAAATTATTTGTGAATAAAATGAAAAGAAACCCAACTTTGATATTCTTGTATAGGTTTAGTGGGATAACATTTCTCCTTCATTTCTTTCATTTTTAGGAAACTGTCTTTGTGGCAATTCTTTTTCTTTTTACTTGTTTCTTTCTCTCTTTTAAAAGTGAGATTGACCAGCAATTTTACCAGGGATCTGTGCACATTGTTATTTTTGCAATTAGTAGCAGAAGAATTTCACAACTGCAATTATTTTATCCCCGATTTGGTATTTAACTATATTTCAGGTGAGCTCAGAAATGTCATTGGATGAGCTTACTCCATGTCATCAGCATGATAGTGCAATATCAATATCAAATGACAAGTTTCTTGCAGATTAATAGTTTCTTGGTTGTATTTGTGGTTTTTGATTTTGGAAGGCAGCCACTCTTGCAAATGGCAAGAATACACGAAAGCCACTAACTGCTCGCATACTGTTCACACTCCTAGCTTAAAACTGAAGCACAAATGTTTAGTGTGATTCCCTCAGTAGGTACTTCATGAAGCTGAAGACAAACAAGGTAGCTTTTCCATCCCTTATTAGAATATTTTTAAATCCCTCTTGAAGGTAAGTGGGGATAAATTAGGAACAAAGAGATTTCACAAACAATGAAAGCTTTCCAAACAATTGAGGGAAAAAAATTGTTCTCAAGCTATAACTTATGTCCCCTTCTTTTATTTGAATGTGTTTTCGTAAGGTAATGACTGGCAAACAGATTGACGATTTTGTGTTTAAAGTCACTTTTTTCTCAGCGAGTCATCTCTGCTCTCAGGTTTCTTTTCAGAAGGATTTTGTAGGTGACACCTGGTAGCTCATCCTGCTTGCTTGTTCCACATCCACTAGAAGTACACACTGTTCCAAAAAATTGTGAAGTTGAAATATTTTTATTTGGGCAACCTCTGCAATCAAGATAATTCACTCTTTCATCAGAGGATAAAATGGAAAAAGGCAGCTTAATCTCTGTGACCTTAAACTTCCACTGAAACTTAGAAACAGGTGAGCTCAGCTGATGAGAGCTTGGTGCGAATGACACCAAGGTCGCAGGTTCTATCCCATTACAGGGAATTGAAACTCAAAGGAAAAACTCCATTGCACTGGCAAAGACTCCCTGCGACATCTGCTAGCCATTCGCAGTGAGGCAAGGAGTGTAGATTTTTGGTGAATCATACCATAACTTAGGGAGTCTCCAATTTGAAGCTGGTTGTGAGACCAAGGAAGAGGCCAACTAAAGCTGGGAGAGGGGCCCTAGAGAACCCTAGGCCAGAGCACTTTGGAGGACGAGAAAATTTAATTGGGTTCAGGAAGTTGGTGTCGGTTCAGGCATTGTATTCAATGGGTGTAGCACAGAAGACTGGGTTCAGCCACCAGGATGGTTTTCAGATGGAGTCACTACATAAACCAGTATCAGGATATCTGCCTCTAAGGGACAGGACTCCCACGAGCAGTCAAGGGCTCTGGGGAGGGGCCATTTCTGAAGGCATGTGGGTAAGGGCCATAAATGCTTTCTCATCTATCACTGGGTTCAAGGCTGGGACTTGCTTCTGAAAAGCTTGGGCAGAAGCTTGACCTCTGGAACTTGGCCAATTGAGCCATCAGGGGGAGGTGTAGGTGAAGAATGGGGGACACATGGTAAACTACACGGCTATCAGCCCAGGCCGTGAATGTGGATATGGAATATATACTGCACTGATCTGAGAGCATGATTTTATTATAAGCTGCACCCATGGTCAAGTTGGAATGCTGACACACTATCTGTCTCCGCATTGGCTGGATTGGGACCAGGGAAGGACTGTTCTGTAGGTAGAAGCCACAGAAATCCAGGTATAAGATGCTATGAACATGAAAATAGAGGACAAAAGAGGGGGTATTGTGACCAATTTTAATTATAGTAAGAACTAGGTGGAAAAGATACCGTGTTTCCCCGAAAATCAGACCTAACAAGACAATCAGCTCTAATGCATCTTTTGGAGCAAAAATTAATACAAGACCTGGTCTTATTTTACTATAATATAAGACTAGGTCTTCTATCATATCATATATCATATCATGTCATGTCATGTCATGTCATATCATACCAAATATAATATAATATAATATAATATAATATAATATAATATAATATAATATGATATAAAATATAATATAAGACCCGGTCTTATATTAATATTTGCTGCAAAAGACCCATTAGAGCTGATTGTCCGGCTAGGTCTTATTTTCGGGGAAACACGGTATTCTATTGGCAGTAACGTTTTTCAGCTCTGACATAGTTCCGGATGGATATATGACATCTCTAGCACAGCACCGTTTAATGGAATTTCTGCAAAGAGGGAAATGTGGTCAGTCCGTTTTGGTAGCCACTGGCCACATGTGGCTATTGAGCACTTGAAATGTTGCCAGTGGGACTGAGGAAGTCTTACATTCAACTTAAATTACATTAGATTTAAATAGCAATGTGTGGCTAGTGGCTTAAAAGGACCTAGTAGAACTAGATGCTAGAGGAAGTGGTGGCAGCAAATCATATATTAAGAATAACAAATAAATGATTTTAAGAAATGATCAGGGCAAAGCCCTTATGGGTCTTTCCTCTTGGTCTTGGTTGTATTCTCAACCTCAAATAAGTAGCATTCATTTTTTAATTTATAAAACACAAGCTGCTTTGCCTGTAGTGATGAAAGTTCATCTCGTTATTGAGACTCAGCATAGATGGAACATTGCATTCATTTTCTAGACCTGTACTGTGCTGCAGTTTGTCCATCTGTAAAATGTCGATTAAAATCTTATTGGTATTTGTCACAAGCAGTAGATAGCTAATGGGTCAATTTGTCAATATTCCTGTCAAATTGTATACTAGTTGCTTTCCAAGTAGTGTCTGAAGCAGGCCTCACAATCTAGTCACGTGCAGGAAGAAAATTATGTAATGTCTTCTTCTTTTTTAAGTCTTGTTAAGAAAGTTGTATTTCAGGTTGTATGTGTTATATTCACAGACTGTGTTGGTGTACTAGTACATTAGTAATGTAATTCAAATATGTACATCTATTGGGGGTGCTTACTTAAATATTTTTTCCTAGTGGAGATGCACAATAAAAACACATAGAGCTCTCTTGTCTGTGGTATATTCTATAGAAAAGGCTATCCCTGGGGCTAGCCAATGTGATTAAATGGTCATCCCAATCTCAGATATTTTGATAATATAGTAACAGGGAAATTATAGTTATTGAGGACTTCTTTATGGCATTTTCAAAGACTATGTCAGCCGGTTCATTTATGTTTTGTAATTGTGTCTTATGCTCAGTACATTTTCATGTTTCTTTCCATGTCTGTACCTTTCCTATGTTTCATTTTCCCATGTCTTCATAGCTCCCTCTAATAATCTCTGAAAATCAATCCGAGGCTTCAGATCTGTGCAATCTCCCTTTGTAACCTGCTCCGACTCTGGGGGGGCCTTCTTCCCTGCTCACAGCTGCCTCCACAAGTGAGGTAAAATGAACACAATACTGGGAACTCTATTCCTGGGAGATTCTTCCTCCAGAGCCAAGCCCCACTGAGCTGGCTGCTGTCTGTCCTGAGCATTGTTACGTATCATCAGATATTACTTCGTTCTTACACATTAGACTGTGGCATGGCCCAGTAGGTAACCATTAGCCACTGGTTGCCATTTACACATAAATGAATTAAAATTATATAATATTATAAATACAACTCCTCAGTTACACTAGCCACAATCAAGTGTTCAGTGGCCATAGTGGCTGGTAGACATCATAGTGCCCAGCTAGAGACCATTTCCATCACCAGAGAATTCCACTGAGCTGTGCTCACAATTAGGAAACATCAATTTAGAGAAGGAAAGGAGAGGGGGTAGAATACAACAGCAAACCGAAAGCATTCTGTGTGGTTGGTATTTCATATTACATTTGGAAGTGAGTTTATGAATCCCTTAATTTTTAAATTCAGTTGAAATGAATTTTGGTTAATGTAAGTGAAGGACTGATTTAATTTTATAGTATAGCAGGGATAAGGGCAGAGACATTGGGACTAGCAGTTAATTTTGCATAACTTGCTTAGCCTAACTTTGTTTAATAAATCCTCCTTGTTAGAGCGTTTATAACAGCATCTTACTCATCCTTAACTGATTTTTTTTGTTGTTGTTGTGTGTGCCATTTAAAAACAATTTAGTCATGGAAGTTATCCCTTCTGATCTGTATTGTTTTATGGAAGAGGTGAACAGCTGGTGGAAATAGTCCCAAGATTTCTAATCCCACCAAAGGAAAATATGGTGTCAGTCTTTGCCTTGCACCATGACATTTGTGAAATCCAGGTTGGGACAGATCTCATGGTCTAATAATACAATATAAACATCCTAATAGGCCACTGCTGCAGAGTCTTATGATAACAGGAGCATTAGGAGTGGGAGAATATTGACCTTGATATCATTTTCACTTATTAAAGCTAAAAGCAGCCATTTTCCTAGCTGAGTGTTCATCGACTTTTGGTGAAAATAACTTTCTCAAATAACTTGAAATCTCATTCATTACATGAAGCTTCTACACACAGCAAGGTGTGGATTTTCACCTGTACCTAGTATTTCACTTCATATGCTCTCCTGCTATTTTGGACACTTTTATTAAGTCCCACCCCCACATGTAAACAGAATACATCAGTCCATTAATGGAACTCGTTATGCTCATTTGTCTTTGCCAAGAACTATCGAAAATGATCACAAATGACTATGTAATTATAATTACGATTTCATAGATGCATACACTTTATTTTTAACAAGTTCATTCGGTGAAGTTTCACCCTATTTCGAATAATGTCATCTGCAATTACAAAGAAGAATTATTAAATCGACAGTTTAGCTAACGTCTTTGGCAGATAAGCTAGTTATTGTATTTAATAATTGTAATTATTAATTCATTAGATACAGATAGTAACTCTAGGAAATTTATTCTATTAGAATACTTAAGAAGATTAAGCAGAACCACTTATTCTGATAGGACCTATTATCCAAAGTGATCTTTTTTCCAATTTTAATCCATATATTTTCAGTTTTAATTTTGTTTTCCCAAAGAAAGCTGAGTCTTTCCCAGTGTGACATTTCAGTTTTTGTAAAATTATAGTATGAAGAAGAGTAATGTATAGTCATTATTCTTTTCACTTACTAAGCTAAAAATTATACACATTATCGAATTACCAAAAAATTCTTGTAATAATCGGATCCTTAGTTCAAAAACGATTCCTTTTAAAAAGCTGTGACCATCTTATAATGTTCAAAGTAGCATCTTTAGAACCCCTCCTCCCAACCACCACCATTATTTTTCTTGTTTCCATTTAGGATATTTCATCAAACTTAAATTTTTCTTTCCTCTACTGCATGTGGTCTTTATGTGCTTTCTCCCTGAAAAATAAAACCTTCAATATCATGAGCTCTGTGTTCTATTCCTTCACTTTAAAATCATGGGAAAAATAACTGTCATTTCCTTATCCCTGTCTCCAATTCTCTCATCATTTTCAGTGTGCCAATTTTCTTCTTTTTCTTCTGTCTACTGTAAGGAACTTTTTACTCTGCTCAATTCCCTGCAATTTAGGGTTTACAGTTTTTCTGAGCTTCTCAGATTATCCTTTGTACCTGTGTCTACTTTTTCATTAAAAGAAGACTTCAGTCTTCTTTCCCCTTCATCATCTGTATATTGCCATATTTAAAAATCCATCTGCTTATTGACTGAAACTCACTGTCATCCTGCTTAAGCATACCGAATTTGTAACTTCTGAATGAGTTAAAAATCATCAGGTACTGTGAAAGAATTTTTTACCACGTTCGTGTTACTGCATTATGTGCAATAAAGCAGAAGTGAAATAGCTTATAATGAACATAATAACAAGAAATAATAATGAGAGGCTACATATCCTGTGCCCTGTGTCAGTAAGCCCATAAGGTAAATCGTCATTTTGTTAGAAAGTTGACAAATCATACTAGTATTGGGGACGGTATAGCAGGGAGAAGGGCAGAGACGTCGGGACTAGCAGTCTTCAGCTCTAATTTTGGTCAGTCCCTAATTGTAGGCCTTGGGCTAAGCCATTGTGACCTCTCTGAACCTTTCATTTATAAAATGGGGGTTAATATCTCAGATGTTTCAATGAAATAAGATGCAAATTACCCTCCACAGAATATAGCACAGTAGGTCTCTGAATTATAATTCTCTTCCTTCCAAAAAATGGACACTTCTGGTTTGGATTCAGAATAGGTGGGCTTCAACCTAGATAGAACCATTTCAATAGAGAACACTTTTCTTTTTATCATAATTGCAAAATGTACTTCCTGGGTTCCTAAACTTGCCTTCACTTCATCTACTAACTAAAATATAGGTATCATCTCTAATGAACATATTTGATTAAATATCGCATCTGATCAAATCTCAACTGAATATTCTTCCTAGCTTTTAAAATATTTCTAATTCAGTTACAAAGTAAGCCCATCACCTCATTTGAAATGATTTCTTCTACCTTTTCCCCAGTCAGATCATTCAGGCAGTTTTCATTAGTAATGATTATACAAGCCTTTTCCTTAGACATTGAGGTATCCCTATGGATAAACCTAAAAATCCGTGTGTTCAACTTTAATAGCTACTTTCTAAATTGAATCCTGCCAATTTAAAAAGGATATCTTCAGATTGTTTGTTGGAGATCTATAATGACAACAAAATACACTTTGTATACCATAACCATTTCCAAAAATATAGTATGCTTGAAAGTGATATCCACTTGCCAATTGTCAAGAATTTAAAAATTTGATGAAACGGATTATGCATGTGGCACTAGCCATCATGAAAAAGAGCAAAAGTTCTCCTGTGTCCTCTCCAGCATAGGAAGTATGCTTCTGGGGAAGCCCTTTTGTTACCAACAAAGCTTGGAACCTGCCTATTCATTTTCCATCTCTGGCTCCCTTTGGAACATAAACTAATTATCTATAATTTCATGAGCTATGAATAAAGTCTAAGATATTTTCTCTGAAATTATAGCAATAGGAGCTTTTTTCTTTCTTTTCTTTTTTTTTTTTTTTTTGGTCTGGGCTGTAATCTTCATTCTGATCCTCAATCCTTTATCACAACTTCTGACTTTGACTAAACATGGGCAGAATGCATGGCTTTTAAAAATGGATACAGGCACAAGAAGTACAAGGCCAGGAAGCCACTTAATTATCTTTCCAAAGTATTAAGACATCAAAGATTCAAATGATGAAATGAACCTCAGCTTATAACTGGTAACTCATGCCTGATGAGTTACCTAAGACTTGAACTGTTTTTACTGATTTATTTTTAAGGTTACGTATGTGTCTTATCTGGGTTTAAGAGTATTCTGGCCAGCTTACTTTGGATTTTCTGCCCTAACTATTTTAGACATCACTGACACTAGCTTTTGTATTTCGACCAAAGGCTTTTTTCTCTCTCATTCTCTCTCTTGCCCTCTCTCCAGCAGTAATATCTATGTTTTTGTAGGAAACCAGTAGTTATGTCAGGTTGCTAAGTATCTCCCCACTGAAGGACACACATTCTGGAATGGCATATATTTAGTATTTGACATCTGATAAACCTGCTTGCTTAAGATATTTGCAATACTCATCTCTGGCAATTGTAAGCAAAGCATCCATTTGGTATTTGGTGAAGTAAATAGTAAATGCGGACATGCTGGCTGCATCGAGATGCATTAATTTTTTCTGAAGAGTGGATAGGAACTTGTGAGAGTGAATAATGGAATTCAAATCAGATGGGGCGAGATATTTGATATTCAGGAATAAATCGTAGTATAATAAATCTGCTACTTTGTTTGGATCAAATGAGGAGTTGCTAATACTGAAATACAGTCAGAGGAAAGGCAAATGGAGATTCTATAGAGGAGGCTGGCCCTGGGAAAAGGCTACTGCCCTCAGTGGAATGTTTCTCCTTTGAAAGGCACTGGTTAGTTCAGTACATAAAACATTCATTGATCATTCGTTAGGAAAGCTAATTAATTTACAAGGCACAGAGTTAACTCTAGTGGGAAATACAAAGAACTAGTACAGCCCTGATCGTTAAGAAACTTTTAAATCTAGGCATGTTTCAGAGAGAGGAATTTCCTGGGTTATGGAAACAGGGAACTCCTTTAGCTAAGTACGGTGAGATGGAATTGCTCCTGACATATCAGTGATAAGAGTGAGCCATCTTTTTTTTGCTGAGCTGTCTAGTAGAAAAAGGGTGGTAGAACTTTGTGATCATTTAAGGCTTTTGAGTAATTTTCAATTTCATCATTCTCTGTTATTAGTACTTGTTCAGATCAGTGTTTTAAGCAAGGAGCCCCAGTGATTTGTGTTAATGACCAGGATAAGACATTAATTTGTTGTGTATCATGTATTTATTGAGCCCCCCCACCCCAGCACTGAGCTTCAGGATTATAGAGCATATCAGAGATCTCTAATATATTTAAGGTGGCAGAGTTCACGAATGAGAGTTTATAAAAAGAAATAACCCCTTTTAAGTCTCAAGAAATAGGACATGCACCCACTTGAGCATTGGTTAAAGCGCCTGCCGGGGTGAACTCGTTTGTGATCCAATTGTAGGATTGTTGTATGATGACTGTCCCACTGGCAGGCACTTCTTGTCCAAGAGAATGTAATTGCATGTTGGTGACTTAAGCGAGGCTGGGAGGATTCATCCATGTCCACATTAAGCAGGGACTTTATTTGTATCCAACTCTGCACCGATCAGCATGAGGCAAAGAAGAGACCCATGGGGAGGTGAGGAGACAAACTGTTTCTTTCACAAATCACAGAAGGAAAACTGTGGATCGGAGTTGCAGAACTGTTAAGGAATGGGAGAAAAGAGAGAATCTTCACAGGCTGAACCTTGGTATCTTATTTATTCTCTTGGCTACAGAGTGACTGCCAGCAGGAGACTCATCAGTGAGATATTACAGGGAAATGTGGCCAGGCAAGAAAAATAAGTCTTGCTTTTCTCCTCACCCCATAAATTTTGTTATTAATAAATCAGATTCTTAAAGAACAGCCTGCCACAGCTGTCTCTAGAAGCAAGATTTTCTTAGCAGAATTTTTATTAAAAAGCACAGGAGTTTTAAGAGTGAACATTATACTTTTAAGCCAAAATGTACGTTGTTGAGGACACATGTGGTTGTGACTTACCCCTTACTTGATTTGGACCTTGACTCGTGGTTGTGTCACTGGGAGAAGGCAGCATGATTTGACATGCAATTAAAGGTGTGGTAATCTGTGATCAAGTTCCCACTCCTGGCATCCTCTGCCCAGACTTTGGGGGAAATTCCAGAACAATGCATTCTTATTCGAGGGCTACCTCTTTGGTCCCTTCAGCTTCCGTAAGGGACATGGTTCAAACAGTACCAGCAACAAGTCAGACCAGGAACAAAGCAATCCCTTTGAAAATTAACTTTGAGACAAGTAGCATCAGAGTAAATTGTGATTTTCCAATATGATGTGGAGAAGAGGGAGATCGATACTCTCTATGCACTTGCTTTGAAGAAGAATTAACTCTAAAAACAGTAACAAATTTGGGCCTCGTTTTCCTGATTATAAATATAAATACATGCTGATTGTAGAGAAGAATAATTGTGTTCTTGTGCAATTTGTGTTTTTCAAGTGCTGTTTTGGTCAGACAACTCCAGCTCAATGGGACAGATAGAGACTTGGGTTGGTATCAACTTGTGGGCATGTGCTCTGTGATGGAACAGGCATGACCAGGCAGGGCTGACAGCATATCAAGAGAGTTTGCTTCAGTTGTAGTACAGCAGATGATCCCTTCCGTCACTGCTGAGCTCCTGTTGTCACAGAAAATGAGAACCTAGCTCTGGGGCCTGAGACGAAGAAGAGATCAGACAGGGCTTGGATAATGTGATTGGTGAGCCTTGGTTACCCCTCTCGCAAGTAGAATAATTCAAGCAGGTATGACTGCAGTGGTAGTTTCAGAGGAAAAAGGGAAGAAGTTCCTTTGCACTCCCAGGAGGAATCAAGCTTATCTGTATCCAAGTAGACTTATTAAGGACAACTAATACACAATGGTTAGTCACCTCAAAGGACCCTAGTGTTTTTTCACCCTGTAAAATATCCTGTAATTCCCCTATTCAACCTCTCCCTCCTGCCTTGAGCCCTGGCGACCTCTGATTTATTTAGCATCTCTACAGTTTTATCTTTGCTAGAATGTCATATACGTGGAATCAAATGGTACGGAACATTTTCAGACTGGCTACTTTCACTTAGCAACATGCATGTGAGTTTCATCCATATTTTTTTTTCGTAGTTTGATAGCTTATTTCTTTTTATTGCTGAATAGTATTCAGGTGTATGGATGTACCACTGTTTTGTTTATCTGCTTACCTGTGAAGGACATTTTGATTGTTTCCCGGTTATGGAAATTATGAATAAAACTGCTATAAACATTTGCATGCAGGTTTTTGTGTGCATATAAGTTTTGAAACTAGTTGGGGAAATATCTAGGAGATCATTGCTGGATCATGTGGTAAGACTGTATTTAGCTTCATAAGAAACTAATACACCTATCTTCCAAAATAGCTGTATTATTGTGCATTCCTACCAACAATGAACGAGAGTTCCTGCGGGTCCACATTCTTGTTAGCACTTGCTGTTGTCAGTGTAGCACTTGCTGTTGTAGTGATATACTTGATTTTGCTTTAATTAGCAATCCCCTAATGACAAGTGACATTGAACGTCCTTTCACATATATATGTGTGTGTGTGTTATTTTTTTAACCGACTATATATATTTTTCTGGTGAGGCGTCTATTCACATCTTTGCCCATTTTGAAATTAGGTTTTTGTTTTCTTTTTGTTGAGCTTTAAGAGTTCTTAGTATATTTTGATTACAAATCTTTAACTAATATGTGCTTTGCAAATATTTTCTCCCTGTCTGTAGCTTATCTTTTCATTCTTTTAACAGTGGCTATTTTTTTTTTTACAGTAAACGTTTTTAATTTAAAAAAGTCCAAGTTATTGATCTTTTTTTTTTTTTTCCATGGGTTGTTCTGTTGGTGTGGTGATTAAAAACTTATCGCCAAACTAAGGTCATGTAGAATTTTTCCTATGCTTTCTTCAATAAGTTTTATAGTAGTCTCTCACCATCATTTAGGTCAACGATCCACTTCGAATTAATATTTGTGTTGGGTGTAAGGTTTGTATATAGATTCTTCTTGCATGTGGATGTCCAATTGTTGCAGCAAAATTTGTTGAAAAGACTATCTGTTCTCCATGTAATTATTTTATCTCCTTTGTAAAGGTCCGTCATAAGTGTGGTCCTATTTCTGGACTCATTATTCTGGTCCACTGGTCTTCCTTTCTATGCGTTCACCATTACCACACTGTCTTTATTACTGTAGCCTTTATAGTAGGTTTTGAAATCAGGTAGTGTGAGTCCTCCAATTTATTTAGTATATCAGTTCTTTTTCAGTATTAAAGGCTATGCTAGGTCTTTTGCCTTTCCATTTAAAGTTTAGAATCAGTTTGTTGATAACTGCAAAATAGGTTGCTGGGATATTGATTGGGATTGCACTGAATCATAGATCAAGTTGGAAAGAATTGACATCTGATAATATTGAACAAAATGAACGTTAACAACATTGAACTTCCAATACATGAACATGGAATATCTCTTCATTTTAAATGATCTTTTTTGATTTTTTTCATCAGTGCTTTATCGTTTTCTATATATAGATCTTATACATATTTTGTTAATTTATCCTTTAGTATTTTGTTTCAAATGTTATTATAAGTGATATTGTTTTCTAAAATTTCAAATTCCAATTGTTCATTGTTTATATAAAGGAAAAAATTTACTTCTGTGTAGTTGACCTTGTATCCTTTAACCTTAGTGGAATCACTCATTAATTTCAGGAGAGATCTTGTTTTTGGTAATTCATTGGGATTTTCTGCAAAGACAATTATGTCATCTGTGAATAAAGACTTTTATTTCTTCCTTTACAATATGTATGCCTTTCATTTTCTTTTCTTGTCTTATTACACTTGCTATAATTTCTAGTACATTGTTGAATAGGAGGTATTAGAGAGGACCTCCTTGCCTGTTCTTCATTTTAGGGGGAAAGCATCCAGTTTTTCATTTTTAAGGATGATAGCTTTTCATGTAGATGTCTTAATGAAACTGAGAAAGTTATTACCTATTCGTACCATACTGAGAGGTTTTGTGTGTTTTTTATTTTTTTTATTTTATTTTTACATCCCTCACACCGTGAACCCCCCTCCCCCCATCCACCACCACCCCGACCTCACACCGAGCCATCACATTATACACATAAAATTATAGTTGGCATTCATTAATGTCCAGCCTCTGGTGTACAATGCCATGACCAGGCATCCACAGCATCCCTGAGGTGGTCTCCCAAACAGGACACATGTCCATCGGACACCCAACAAAATCCCCAAACACTATTGAATAAGTTCCCCAAAGTAATTCTCAAAAAACCCTGAGGCCATCCTGTGGTCACCAGCCGCCCCCAATCCCTTCACCCTTCCCCCCATCCCCAATCCCCTCCCCCCCGCCCATCTAACAACTCTCGGTTTTTTGTGTCCCCAAAACTGTTTCTGATTAGTTCATACACATATTCTTTTCTTTAGATTCCGCATATAAGTGAGATCATATGGTGGTTTTGTGTTTTTTTTTAACTCCTGAATGGATATTGAATTTTATCAAATGCGTATGTATCAATTGATATAATCATATGACTTTTTTCTGTTTTCTATATTGATGTAGTGGCTTACATGTATTTATTTTCAAATTTTGAACTTGCCTTACATACCTGGAATAACTTCCACTTGTTCACAGTGCATAATGACTTGCTGACATTTTGTTGATAATTTTTGTGCCAATGCTCAGGAGAAGTAAAAGTGTAGTTTCTTTTCTTGTAATGTCTTTATTTGATTTGGGTATTAGGGTAGTGCTGGACTCATAGAATGAGTGAGGAGGTATTTCCTCTGCTTTTGTTTTTTGTTTTTTTTTGAAAGAAACCATAGAAAATTGGCATGGTTTCTTTCTTAAATATTTTTTAGAAATAACTTGTGAAACCGCCTGAGCTGAGTGATTTCTTTTTTGGAAGGTCATTAATTATTGATTCAATTTATTTTATAGATATTAGGGATATTCAGATTAGTTGTTTCTCCCTATATAAGTTTTGGTAATTTTTGTCTTTTAACTAATTGGTCCATTTCATCTAAATTATCAGATTTGTGGATGTAGAGTTGTTCATGATATTCCTTTATTATCTGTTTAATATCCATGAAACCAGGGATAGTGACTCCTCTTTCACTTATGATTTTGGTAATTTATGTCTTCTCTCTTTTTTTCTTAATTATCTTAGCTAGTTTATCAATTTTATTGACCTTTTCAAAGAACCAGTTTTAGTTTCGTTGATTTTCTTTATTGTGCTTCGGTTTTCAATTTATTAATTTTATCTGTAATTTTTATTTTTTCTCTTCTGCTTGCTTTAGGCTTAATTTGATCTTTTTTCTCTAGTTTTCTAAGGTGGTAGCTCAGGTTATTGACGTATTTTTCTTATCTAATATATTTATTTAACGTTAAACATTTTCCTCTAAGCACTACTTTCCCTACATCCCACAAATTTTAACTTTTAATTTTATTTTCATTTAGTTCAAATATTTTAACATTTCTATTGAGAAGTCTTCTTTGACCCATACATTCTTTAAAATTCTTTATCTCCAAATATTTGCAAAATTTTCAGGTGTCTTTCTGTTACTGATTTCTAGTTTATTTTTATTCTGATCTAAGAGCCAATTTTATATTATTTCTGCATTTAAAATTTATTGAGGATGTTTTTATGGTCCATAATATGGTCTAACTTTGTGAATGTTTCATTGGAGCTTAAGAATAATGTGTATTCATCTGTTGTTTCCTATTCTATGAATATCAATTATATTAAGTTGATTGATAGTGTTGTTGAGGTCAACTCTCTTCATATTGATTTTTTGCCTACTTGAACTATCGATTATTGACAAGGAGATAAAAGAAATTTCCAACTAAGAGTAGATTTGTCTATTTCACCTTTCAGTTCTAACCATGTTGTCACTCACCAGAAACATTTTTTAAAAACTGGATGAAAATATATGAAACCTTGGCTATCAGGCAATGTGGGGCAGTGTTTCTTGAGAAAGGGAAAATAAGTGAGGTGAGCCCCACAATCTCTCTAATTTTCTGCCTAGAAGGACGTTCCATGCCATAGCTCAGGGAGGGGGAACTCAGGTATAATTAAATGTAGAAGGTAGCACATGATGGTGTTCAATGAATGACACAGGAAAGAAAAGCTATAAGAATGGAGGAGGTAGAGCCACTAGACTGGGGTGGGGGCCGAAACTGACTATGGATAAAATGAGATTTTACTTGGGCTTTGGAGGTTGACATAAGAGAGGTAGAAAGGGTACAATGTGGGGATCTTGGAAAGTATTACACAAAGTGGCACATGTCCAATCCTATTTCATGAAAAATAAAGGTTTTTGGAGGAGATTTGTAAAGATACGTTTGAAAAATACTTTGGGATTATTTGTAGAAATTTATGAGTCTTAATGAAGTGTTTGATTTTATTTAGTAGGTCAATGGCTTTTTAAATTTAGAATAAAACCAATAAACCCTTTTAGAAAGAAGTGATTTTCCTAATCCCAATACAAAACACGTATATGAAAACATGGCTTTAGACAAATGGGGGGAATAGGGTGGCCAAAAGCCCCAACCACACTACCTCTGACAACCCCTTAGGACTGACAAGCATCTTTACAACATAAACAACTTCTGTGCTGTAGGCTAAAAAAGTCTTTGAGGGATTTAGACAGACAATAACAGGATGAATTGGGTGTATAATGGGAATTAATCAATCTGCAGTTAATTGGGTTGGAAGGGAGATTGAAAGTAGGCACGGAGACACATTAGGAGCTGCTGCATTGATCTAGGTAAGAAGGGATAGGAAATATGAACTACAATGGCAGCACTGAGAAAAGAGGGGACTAAAAAAAGATATATGTGCAGAAATCCTAGTTTGTGGTGATTTGTTGGATGTGGAAGGACAGACGGAAAGAACATTAAGAAAAATGAAATGGGTAATTCATAGTCTTCTGACCTGCTACACTTAGCATCTGTGATAATAATAATAATCTATAATGACATAATTCAACTAGGTTCAAATTTCTGTGCTTTCCTTGGTGTGACCTTGGGCTTGATATTTATTCTAAATTCTAAACTTCTTTTCTGTTAACTGGGGGACTATGATAGTTCCCACCTTATAGGATTCATTGCTAGTATTTGAAGGGAAAACATTAGAATTGATACAGGGGGATTTCCTGCAGCAAGTTTTATTAGTTCTTATCTTTATTTAATTGTTAACTAATTAGCACTTCTGTTTTCTTCAACATGTTGAGTTAAATAGCTTTTAGTGTATTTATTTGCCTGTTTTTTTTAAATATCTCATGAATAATGTGACATTACTGAGAAACAAAAGAAAGGTGATTATGCAAGTGTTGAAATATTTAGCAATACATTAAAATAGTCTTAGGGAACTGGAAAAATTACGGAAGTTATACTAAGTTTTTGTAGAGGCGTAGAGTGTTAAGAAGAAAACAGGTCATTTCAGAAAAAGAAAATTTAAAAAGTAGAATGCACTAGGAATGCACAAATAATCCAATGAAATCTAATTAATGAATATTCAGATAGTATATTAATTTTTCCTGAGCCAAAGAATTTAAAGGATGAAAAAATGTGATCAAATAAACTGTAGAGTAATTAGAAGTTGTTTTTCAAAATGCCTAGTTTGACACATTAAGACAGATCTTTTATTTTAGAGTCAGGACATAAGTGTTTAAGCAGCTGATATGTCTCCAGCCTCTTTCTCCTTGCCAGGACTCACTCAGCCGCCCCTTAATGTTTTTAGCTTACCTCCCGAGTCCCAGGTAGCCTGGGAGGAGATTCCTTAGGGCCTGCCTTACAGAGAGAGCACCCTGTGTACCACCTCTCTCCCTTTCATTCTTATCCCAATTGCCTGTGTTTATTAATGTAATAAATTCCCTTAAGTTAACACTTCCCAGTGGATTAGAATCACTCAAACTCACACTGAGTGCCACTAAGCGGAGTTTCTATAGTCAGTCTTTCTAAATCCTTGCAACAGTGTGACAACGGTATAGAGAAGGCTTAATCCAAGGGAATAAAATGAAAAAGGGTGGCATTTCACACTTATGTTAGGCTTGCTGGATGAGAGATAATTTGTTTTCTCAGTCTCTCATATGAAACCAACAGTTAATACTTAAATTATTGTAAACTTAAAATTTTACAAAGGGGTGTGAAGGGTGTAAAGAAAAATTTTACAAAGGGGTGTGAAAAAATTTGCTTTGACGCAGATGTAGTCCAGTCAGTGACATGATTTGAGAGCTAATAATGTACGTATCCCAGCATATCCACTGCATGACATCTGAATGGTGCTGCTGAATATTTTGCCTACCTGTTCTAGAAAATGACATTTTTGTATGCTGAGTGACAGTATGTCTTGTTTATGTGGCATTACAACCCAAAATGTTATTTGCTACAAATAAACATCTCAACTATCAAGAGGCTGCCTTTTAAATACTTGCATGATCTAAGTTAATTGTTTTTGTTTTACCCCCTCTGCTTTGTGAACTGGTAGTTTGGTCATTTCTTTTTTATTTCACTGATAGTTAAAATAAATTAGACAAAGGGAAATGAGCTTAAGTAAAATACGTATCAATCTATGTTGCTGCTCTACAAATAATTCTGGAAAATATCTTTGTAGGGAGCAGAGAATGCATTTTTAATTGTATCTTTGGATTTTAATTATGTATGCCACTCCTATGCCCCATCCTTCCATATAATTAAAACTGGCTGTATATGCTATAGCGACACAGCTTGCAGTCATTGGTTCTGATCGGCAACTCTCATTTAACGTAGGTTAAAATAGAATTAGAAGTTGGGTTATTTTTCACCTACTCAATTCCAGTTTGATTTTTTTAAATTACTATAAAATATTTATGCAATATTATTACTGGTAATGACACTGGTATGTCACTGGCAATGTGACAGTTACTACTTACAAGTAGAAAATGATGCTTTCCTCATTGAGCTGTGCCCTGGGATTCTATCACTTGCAGTTGACCATGTAATATGTACAATTTTCTGTTTCTGTTGTTTGCACATTTTGTAGGGACTTTGGCATTTGAAAAATACAGAACTTTGGGTGTAAATTATAGAACATATTTGCTAATGTTAATTGAATCTACCTTTCCTTATTTGACTATTTGATGATTTTATAAATATTCAACTCTTTCTTTGATCTTTCCAGTTGTATTTTATTGCTCTACATTCCAAACCTGTAGCTACTTTTCTGTCTTATGTTTAACAACCTGAATCATATATTTTTGGCACTCAAAGAGATGTGGTGGGTAAACTTACTGCTTTAAGTAGGACTACATCTAAACCATCTGAGTAGTCTATCTCTAAATTTCTCCAAGAAAGGACATTTCATGATTTGGCTCAAATGTAACTTCATCTCCTAGAGAAGATTTCTTTGTCTCCTCCTTCTCCTTGCATCATCCCTTCCCTTTCATTGTGTTTTGGGCAGTTCATTAATTAATTAATTAATTAGCTCAACAAATGCTGAAAAACTTTTTAATTATTTTTATTAAATTTATTGGGGTGACATTGGTTAGTAAAATTATATAGGTTTCAAATGTACAATTACATAATACATCATCTCTACATTGTATTGTGTGTTCACCACCCAGAGTCAGTTCTCCTTCCATCACCATTTATTTGACCCCCTTTAACTTCCACCACTCTCCCTCCCTCTTTACCCTCTGGTAACCACTAAACTGTGAAATATGATTCTCAACTTTTTTTGTCTGACTTATTTTGCTTAGCATAATAATCTCAAGATCTATTCACGTTGTCACAAATGGCAGTATTTCATCTTTTCTTATGGCTGAGTAGTATTCTATTGTATACTGTACATCTTCTTTATCCAATCATCTATTGAAGGACACCTTGGTTGTTTCCATGTCTTGGGCACCATGAATAATGCTGCAATGAACATAGGGGTACATGTATCTTTACAGATAAATGTTTTCAGATTGTGGGGACAGAGTCCTAGAGAGCAGTTTCCAGGCTCTTGACCTCACGTGGAAAGGTGTTGGCTCAGGTAGTAGATGGCTGTCAGCTGTGGCTAGTTGGCTGATAGCTGTAACCAGTTAGCCAATTAGCCACTGATATAACTGCCATGGCTGTGTTGGTTGGTCAGTCGGTTGGTTGGCAGGCAGAGAAGCTGACAGCAGGTTGCAGGTCATGTGGATCCAGCCTCCAGTGAGACTATAGTGGTATGATTCCCCTACCTATGGCTCCATGGGTGTTCCTTTTTGGCCTAGCCATATCCTGTGTTCTTATGTGGGGAGCGGGACTAGAGGCCCCGCAGGCCACCCCACATGACAGATACCTAGAAGGGAGATTGCTGGATCATATGGTAATTCTATTCTTAATTTTTTGAGGAACCTCCATACTGTTTTCCATAGTGGCTACACCAATTTACATTCCACCAGCAATGTATGAGGGTTCCCTTTTCTCCACAACTTTTCTAATACTTTTTATTACTTGTCTTATTGATAATAGCCATTCTAATAGGTGTGAGGTGGTATCTAATTGTGGCTTTGATTTACATTTCCCTAATATCTAGTGAAGTTGAGCATTTTTCATATATCTTTTGTCCACTTGTGTCTTTGGGAGAAGTGTCTATTCAGAACCTCTGCCCATTTTTTAATTGGATTTTTTTTGTTGTTATTGAATTGTACAAGTTCTTTATATATTTTGGATATTAGCCCCTTATTGGAGGTGTTCTTTACCAATATCTTCTCCCATTAAATGGTTGCCTCTTTGTTTTGTTGACAGTCTTTTCTCCCTCCAATCTGAAAACTTGATGGAGGGTAACATGATCTGTCCTTGTTTACTGCTGTGTCATCTGTACATTGTAAATATTGAACAAAGTTTACCAAATGAACAAATACTTTGATAAACAATTTTTGATAACTCTCACTACTACTGCCTAAATTGAGTTTAAAACTAATTTTTCTGGAAGTCAGATTGTCTGCAGTATGACTGCTGGGACATTTTAAATTGGCTGGTAATACTATGTTTTGTTTCGTTACCTTTCTATCTATTTGTCTTTATCTTTGAAATCTTTTAAAATTTAGATAAATTACATTTATAATAGAAAGCATAAACTTTATTTTTATTTTATGTGAAGTTGTAATCAGGTATCTTCTGATTTTATCTTAGGGAAAACAATATCACCTTTAACTATTTCTTTTTTAGTCAAATCACTTGCTTTTATCTTTCCATGTACATCTGATATTAAAAGACTTTATTTGCTGCTCCAGCTGCCCTGTAAAATCTGTTCAAATTCTCAGTCTCTATGTAAAGTGGTAGAGTAGGGGGATAAATAGTATTTGAATAACACACTGACTACTACTGAAGAACAATCCATATTTTTATTCCAATCCCTACACAAAATAGGTAAATATTAGTCAGAATTTATCCTGTCAAAATTCTGATCTCAGATTTCCTATGAAACTTCCTATGAAATATGAACCTAAATAAATTATTTGCTTTTTATCTTCTTTTCCTGTTTTTTTCTTCCAAGGCTACTGGTCTTACATTCCAAATGAAAGACCATAGGGTCATACAATCTGAGGATGAAAGGTATATTGAAGGTTATCTACGTAGTGCAAATGCTTACTGGATAATTGAATAATTTCAGTAACATCCCCTTAAAGTCTTCATCTAGCCTCCAGTGATCCAACACATCATTTCCTATGGATTTTATCTTTTTTGTCAGCTTTGACATTACAGATTGCTTATACTGAATTCTAATTACTCATAGTTTCCATATAGTTCTTATATTTTACCTTTGCTCATAAAGAGCAAGATGAACCCATCTGCCTTAGTCAGTTTGGGCTGCTATAACAGAAATACCATAGACTGGGTGGCTTAAACAACAAACATTTATTTCTCACATTCTGGAGGTTGGGAAGTCCAAGATCAAGTAGCTGATCTGGTGTCTGGTGAGGGTCTGCTTTCTGGCTTGCTGACATCTGTCTTCTCGTATCCTCCACACGTGGTAGAAAGAGCAAGCTAGCTGTCTGGCCTCTATCTTACAAGGACACTAATTCCACTCTGGAGGCTCTACCCACATGTCTTAATCACCTCCCCAAGGCACTCTCTCCAAATACCATCATATGGGGGATTAGATTTTAACATACAAATTTTTGGGGGAATAAAAACCATTCCGATTATAATAGCATTTTACATAGGACAGGCCATTTGAAGATGACACTCATGCTTCTTAGAAGTCATCTTTTCTCTGGGCTAACGCTCTTAGTTCCTTAGTCATTCTCCATGTGACCTGATTTCACATCTCCTCACCACCATAGTTACTCTATCCTGAATAAACTTATTTTGCTTATATATGCAGCATCCAGCAATGAGTGTGATACTCCAAGTATGCTCTGATAAGCTGAATTTAGACTGTGAATATCATTTCCCTTAATTCAGATATTATAATCTCAGTACATTTGGCAGTTAAATATTTGAAATGCCTGACTAAGGACATAATTGGTCAGATCCAACTGTTCTCATCTGATCTATTTTACTTCTAGGTTCCTTTAAATCCATCAACTTTGTTGATAATGGATAAAATTTTAAAACTCTGTTAACTGAAAAAAAGTCTTGATTTCAGAACTAGAATCTCGATACTTAATAGAGAATGGTCTCAATCAAGTTCATCAACTTCTTTAAGTAGCAGTTTTCCAATATTTACCTTACAAGATTATTGTGAGGACTAATTTAGTTGTCAAGTGCTTACATGTAAAGTATATATAAAGTGCTTAACACAAATGGTGAGTACTCAGTGAATACTAGTGATAATAATCTTTACTATTATTACTTATTCCAAGAGTTCTGAGAAATGCTTTTTTTTTAATTAAATTTATTGGGGTGACAATTGTTAGTAAATTTACATAGATTTCAGGTGTACAATTCTGTATTACATCGTCTATAAATCCCGTTGTGTGTTCACCACCCAGAGTCAGTTCTCCTTCCATCACCATATATTTGATCCCCTTTACCCTCATCACCCACCCCCCACCCCCTTACCCTCTGGTAACCACTAAATTATTGTCTGTGTCTATGAGTTTTTCTTTCTCATTTGTTTGTCTTGTTCTTTTTGGTTTATATACCACATATCAGTGAGAAATGCTTGTTTTAATACTGAACAAATAGGAAGAGTCTGTAGATTCATAATATTTTCCAAGTGTCATCTAATATGTCTAATATAGACCTACAAAAACAAAAGTTATGCATAAAAATTTACAACCACATGCTTGTCCGAATTCCTTGACAGGTTAGGGTAACATAGAACAAAATTCTGACATTAGTTATTCATTTGTTATGGAATGAGGAAAAAGGTGATATATTACAGTGTTTACTTCTCATGTCTTTACTTTGAAAAATAATTGTATTAACTTTACCAAAATGATTACTTCTTTCATATAAATTCAAGAACTGTTGCTTTCTAACATATTTTGGAGAGATTAACATTTTTGACAATATGGAAGCTTGTGTTAACTTTTGTCTTTTTTTTTTTTTAAAGATTTTATTGGGGGAGGGGAACAGGACTTTATTGGGGAACAGTGTGTACTTCCAGGCCTTTTTTCCAAGTCAAGTTGTTGTCCTTTCAGTCTTAGTTTTGGAGGGTGCAACTCAGCTCCAGGTCCAGTTACCGTTTTCTAGTTGCAGGGGGCACAGCCCATCATCCCTCGCCGGAGTCGAGGAATTGAACTGGCAACCTTGTGGTTGAGAGGATGTGCTCCAACTAACTGAGCCATTCGGGAACTCAGCTGCAGCTCAGCTCAAGGTGCCGTGTTCAATCTTAGTTGCAGGGGGCGCTGCCCACCATCCCTTGCGGGACTTGAGGAGTTGAATCGGCAACCTTGTGGTTGAGATTCCCATGTGGGAATCAAACCGGAGTTACGAGCATGGAGCTCTAACCGCCTGAACCACTGGGCGGGCCCCAACTTTTGTCTTTTTTTTACATTAAAGGTTATTGGGGTGACAATGGTTAGTAAAGTTACATAGGTTTCAAGTGTACAATTCTGTAATACATCATCTATATATCACATTGTGTCTTCACCACCCAGAGTCAGTTCTCCTTCCATCACCATATATTTGATCCCCTTTACCCCCATCTACCACCCTCCTCCCCCCTTGCTCTCTGGTAACCACTAAACTATTGTCCATATCTATGAGTTTTTGTTTCTTTGTTTGTCTTGTTCCTTTGTTGCTTTCAGTTTTATATCTCACATATCAGTGAAATCATATGGTTCTTGACTTTTTTTGACTTATTTTGCTTAGCATAATAATCTCAAGATCCATCTATGTTGTTGCAAGTGGCACTATTTCATCTTTTATTATGACAGAATAGTACTCCATTGTGTATATAAACCACATCATGGGACTAACCAAAGTGTCCTTCTATAGATGATTGGATAAATTTTTGTCTTTTTAAAGTATTTGTTTCTGTTGATACATTTCAGCACCACAGCGTGATCTTTTCCAGGTTAATATACTGAGTTGAAACTTCAAAAAATCATTGCAAAAAAGATTGGATTCTCCCTCCCCCATAAGTTAGTTAATGAGAACCAGAGCTGGGTAAACATTATGGGGGAAGTTATTTTCAGCTGTTTCAAAACTTTTGTATTAGGAAAAGCGAAATACATTTTTGAAACTCTTAAAACCAAGTAAACTACTTGAGGGTTTTGGGTCTCAATTCCTAAGGTGATGAAGTGTAGCTTAGTAGCAATGGAAGACCTACTGAGTGCCTCTGGGGTCCAGACGCTGTCAGAAACACTTGGATAAGTCTTTCCTCTTCAGTGTTTTCCATTAAGAGATCTACTTGAATGAGAAGGATATTTACTAAATGATTTTTTAAAATGCCTTTTACAATTATTTTAAGAATATTCATAGCAGAAGCAGTGTTCTGATATAGCTAAGCTATATTTCAAGAATAACTAATTGTTATAATTCTGTTCTTTTTGTAACATTTCTTACACACACACACACACACACACACACACACACACGGCCTATCAGACAAAAGCCCATGTTCAGTTTTCAGGAGTTTTGTAAGCTGCTCGATGTCAGACGAGCAGCTTAAAATGTGCTGCTGTAGGAATATTTACACCATTGAAATTGGTGAATGCTACAAATCAAAGCCTTTTAAAAACAAAAATCTCTTGGAGAAATGATTGTCAAACACTTTCCAACACACCTGTGCCCCGAAGTATTTCTTTAAATGGAATAAAGGACTATTAGCATTGAAGACAATTTTAGTGTGAAAGTTTGCATAAGGAAAATAATAAACTTTTCTTTCTGTGTTCTCAGGAATACGGAAAGACCGAAGAGGAGGGAGAATGTTGAAACACAGGCGCCAAAGAGATGATGGGGACGGCAGGAATGAAGCAGCGTCCTCTGGAGACATGAGAGCTTCCAGTCTTTGGCCAAGCCCCGTCTTGATTAAGCACACTAAGAAGAACAGCCCTGCCTTATCCTTGACTGCCGACCAGATGGTCAGTGCCTTGTTGGAGGCTGAGCCCCCCATTATCTATTCAGAGTACGATCCTACCAGACCGTTTAGTGAGGCTTCAATGATGGGCTTGCTGACAAACCTTGCAGACAGGGAGCTGGTTCACATGATCAACTGGGCAAAGAGGGTGCCAGGTAAGGATGCTAAGTTAACTTTTATTGTTAAGAGTTAACAACTACTCATGAACTGGTTGTAAAGTCATAGAAACAGTGGGAAACAATAGCTATTATGGCATCGGTTTCAAGGCTATATCGGAATTTGTTAATTTTTAGTATCAGTACACTGTAGTTCTCCTGGAAATTAGGAAATAATGTTTTAAAATCAAAATCTAGAAGGTTAGTCTTTAACCTGACATTATTTCTTTTTAACCCATCTTATTCACCAAAAAACCTGGGGTGGACACCACATAATAAATGCAGTTAGTATTATATGTTCACAGCATCAGAAATTTTTAACATGAAATGATCTACGATATGCACATTTTTAATATTGAGGACTTTTGTTTGAAGTACCTCAATTATTAATACAAATGTTTACCTTAAAAATCTTTTATTTTAAGATCTTTGTGGACTAAAGAAATAATAATAAGTTTCTTTACTGAATGCCAATTATTTACTCAGCTGTCTATTCTTAATATTTTAGGAGAAAGGTAACATATTAGAAAAATAAGTTAGGTTCTCATCCTAATCCCGAGAGGAATTTGTAGAAAGACACAGTGGCTGACGTGATACTTGGTCCTTGGGTTGACTCGCTCAGAATTGATGTTCTTATAAAACTTGACTGTTGCTCTTATAGTTCAGGGAGAACTCTAGTTATTATGGAAATAAGATTAGAACTTGACCTTCCTCCATGCCCCAGCGTATCCATTCAAGAGCTAACGTAGATGAATCAAGGCAAGAGGAAGTTAAATCTTATTCTTGGGTTTAGAGAGGAAATGAGTAATGGACTTAGATAGATTGTCTCATTTGGTTTCTTTTAATAGATGAAATCAAATTATACCTATGAAGGATGAGATGCTTTTTATTACACTAAATGAATATGGAGTATTGTACTTGCATTTCAAAGTTCACCAATTTGTTATAGACCAAGTGAACATATAACTGGCCTTACAGAATATTTTATGTGTTTTATGTGTTTGCATATATTAACATGTAAATGTGGTCTTTTGAATAAGGAGCCAGCAGTGTTGTGATCCAAGCTTCATAGGGAGCCATCCATGTAAGTGGTTGAGACTAGGTTATATGGAGGCATGGGGATTAACAGGCATATTTAGATTTACAGAATCAGTTCAAATGGCACATAAAAACTCCCAGCCATCTTTGAAATTAAGAGTTTTATTGAGCACCTACCTACCTTAGCATTCTCATGGGAAAGAGATCTGATAAGCAAATATTGGAATCTAAATGTAATGGGGTTATAGATTTTATCTTTATATTTGTTATTGACTTTTTTTAATACTTTGGGAGAAGAGAAAAATAGAAAATAATAATAGTAGCCATACTCCTGAGAGTGAACTTTTGATTGCTGTTATGTTTTATTGTACTATAAGCATATACAGAGGGTGCCGAAAAATGTATACACATTTTAAGAATGGAAAACTGTATTAAAATGCTAATACTCAATATATACCAATAACAAAAGATGAATACAAGTCATGTTTGACTTCTGCAATTACAAGAGGTGCTCAGAGTGGTTACCATCAGTGTCCAGATACTTCTGATTATGTTGCTTGAGCAACGTTGACCAAAGTGTTCACTTGTATACGTGTTTTTGGCACCCTTGGTATTTTCCCTTATAAAGTCTTAGCAATATTAGTTTCATAGCACTGTTGAACTCGAATATATATATTTTCATACTTACCAGTTAATTCCCATCATGACATTTTTATAATTATAAAAATTTGATGGCCATTTGGAACAATTGGAATTAAATTAAAATATTAATACATTGTCAATGGATGAAGAATTCATGGCAATAATATGAATTTAAGAATAAAACAGAGGCAGAAATAAAGGGAAGGGAAATATTATGTCCATACTTAGCCATCCCATTGTTAAACCTTGGACTAAACACATTTATAGTAATGAGATATATAGCAAAACCACTTTATAACTTGATTATGTTAATTTAAAAGACCTGAATGATTTCAAAATCCTTTGGACAATCTATGTCTTGTTTCTTGATTTTTTTTTTAAAGACTTATAAAGGCAAAAGAGAGGCTGTGTGCGTGTGTGTGTGTGTGTGTGTGTGTGTGTGTACTATTAGAATACAGCTATTGTAAATCAAAAGCCTATTTGTCTGACCAAGCCGAATAAAAATAGTCATTGATCTAAAAAAGATGTAAAATAAGGGCAGAAAACAGTCTTCTGGAAAAACTTTGTAGATGATTGTCAAGCGTTTTGGAAAAACTGACTAAGTCACATTTTGAAAAGCTTTTATATATCTAGATACACCTGTCATTTAAAAAATAGCCTGCATTGAAAATCTAATGGAGACATTTATGTGATAATAGTTTGAGAATAATAAGAGTAATTTTTAAAAGAGGGAATAGAAAGCACCCTTAGTAAAACGAGTAGCAAATTGTCAATTCTAGAAGAACCTGGAATTAGCTGAATGATACAAAAACCTGCATGGGACACTTGTATAATCCTCATAATTGCTATAAATATAACAGAAATTTGTGAGATCAGTTAAGTTCTACTTTCTCAGCAAATTTCAGTTATGCAATGCAGTATTATCAACTGTAGTCACCATGTTACACATTAGATCCTATTAGATTCATCTTATAGTTTGAATTATTTAACCTACTTCTCCCAATTTGCCCCATGCCTGAATCCCTGGCAACCCCTTTTCTACTCTCTGTTTCTATGAGTTGGATTTTTTTTTTTTTTGATTTCACATATAAGTGATACCATATAGTATTTATCTTTCTCTGTCTGGCTTACTACACTTTGTATAATGCAAAGGTCCCATCCATGTTGTCACAAAGGGCAGGGTTTCCTTCTTCCTCATGCCTGAATAATATTCCATTGTATGTATATATACATATTTTTTATTCACTCATTCGTTGATGGACACTAAGTTTGTTGGAATATTTTGGATACTGTGAATAATGCTGCAATGAACATGGTGGTGCAGATATCTCTTTGATATCCTGTTTTCATCTCTTTTGGATATATACCCAGAAGTGGCATTTCTGGATCATATGGTAGTTCTAGTTTTAATTTTTGAGGAGCCTCTATGCTGTTTTCCCTAGTTTCTGCATCAGTTTACATTCCTACAGTGTACAAGGATTCCCTTTTCTCCCCATCCTCACCAACACTATTTCTTATCTTTTTGATAACCATTCTAACAGGTGTCAGGTGATGTCTTGCTGTGGTTTTGTTTTGTATTTCCCTGACGATTAGTGATTTTGAGCACCTTTTCATGTATCTGTTGGCCATTTCTATATCTTCTTGGGGAAAATGTCTATTCAGTTTCTTTGCCAAGGGTTTTTAAAAAATTATTATTATGAGTTTCAGGTGTACAAAGCAACATAATAGTTAGACATTTAAACCCCTCATAAAGTGATAACGCACCCCCCAAGCTACTACCCCTCTGATATCTTATATAGTAGCTGTTACTATACCATAGACTATCTTCACTATGTTGTATCCCACATTAGGTGACTATATATACCTATATATTTAGTTATAGTTGACATTCAGTATTATTCTCCTTCAGCTCTTCAGGTGTATAGCGCATTGGTCAGGCATCTACACAGTCTATGAAGTGATCCCCCTGATAAGTCCAGTGCCCATCTGGCAGCCTACATAATCTTTACAACACTGTTGATTATATTCTCCATACTGTATTAACTATTAATTTATATTTCTTTTATTTTTTAAGTTTTATTGATTTAAGTGTGTTTTTCCAGAACCCATCAGCTCCAAGTCAAGTAGTTGTCTCAGTCTAGTTGTGGAGGGCGCAGCCCACAGTGACTCATGTAGGGCTTGAACCGGTGACCCTGTTGTTAAGAGCACTGCACTCCAACCAACTGAGCCAACTGGCTGCTCCAGTTTATATTTCTTAACACCTTCACCTTTTTACCCTTAACTGAACCCTATTCCCATCTATCACCCTGATAAATCTAGTATCCTATCTCTTTGCTAACTTTTTGATCAGAGGTCTTTATACATTTTGGATATGAATTTCTTATCAAATACATGATTTGAAAATATTTTCTCCATTCTGTAGATTATCTTTTCATTGTGTTTATAGTTTCCTTTCCTGTGCAGAAGCTTTTTAGTTTGGTGTGGTCCCACTTGTTTATTTTTGCTTTTGTTTCCTTTGCTTTTGGTGTCAAATCCAAATAATTACCTCCAAGACCAATGTCAAGGAGTTTACCTGCTATGTTTTCTTTTAGGAGTTTTCATATGCAAGCCGTAAATCCATTTTGAGTTGATTTTAGTGTACAGTGCAGATAGGGGGTCCAGTTTTATTCTTTGGCTTGTGGTTGTCCATTTTTCTCAACACCATTTATTGAAGAGACTACCCATTCCCCTTCATATATTCTGGCTCCTTTGTCATAAATTATTTGACATATACACATGGATTTATTTCTGGGCTTCCCTTATTCTGTTTCATGTTCATTTATATGCCAATACCATATTGTTTTATTTACTATAACTTTGTAATACAGTGTGAAATCAGGAAGTGTGATGCATCCAGCTTTATTCTTTTTAAGATTGCTTTGGCTATCTGGTGTCTTTTTGTGGTTCCATACAAATTTTTGATATCATGGTAATGCTGACCTCATAAAATGAGTTTGGGAGTGTTTCCTCCTCTTCTATGTTAGGGAAAATTTGAAAATTGGTATTAATTCTTCTGTGAGTGTTCAGTAGAATTCACCAGTGAAGCTATCTGATCCAAGACTTTTCTGGGTTTTTAAAAAATTACTGATTTAATCTCTTTACTAGTTAATTTGTTCAGATTTTTAATTTTTTCGGATTCAATCTTAGTAGATTGTATGTTTCTAGGAATTTTTCCATATCTTCTAGGTTGTATAGTTCTTTGACTTATAATTGTTCATAACTGTTTCTTATGATCCTTTGTATTCGTGTGATATTAGCAGAATGCCTACTGATAAATAAAAATAAATTTATAATTTTATTTGTGTCCTCTCTCCTTTTCATTTATTTTCATGCTGTTCTTTGTTATTTTCTTCCTTCTACTAACTTTGGCTTCATTTTATTTCCTTTCCCTAGTTCTTTAGGGTATAAAGTTAGGCTGTTTATTTGAGTTCTTTTCTTTTTTATTGATGTAGGTGTTTATATCACTATAAACTTTCCTCTTGTAACTGCTTTTGCTACACCTCATAAATTTTAGTATGATGTGTTTCCATTTTCACTTGTCTCAAGGTATTTTTTGATTTCTCTTTTGAATCCCTTTATGACCCATTTGTTGTTCAGGAACATGTTCGGTCTCCACATTTTTGTAAAATTTTGAGTTCTTGCAATTGATTTCTAGTTTCATGCCATTATGGTAGGAAAAAGATGCTTCATATGATTTCAATATTCCTAAAATTTTAAAACTTATTTTGTGGCCCAACATATGATCTATAATGGAGAATATGCCCTGTGTGCTTCAGAAGAGTCCATATTCTGTTGCTGTTTGATAGAATGTCCTGTATATGTCTGTTAGTTCATCTACTGTAATGTGTAATTTAACTCCAACTCCAATGTTTCCTCATTGATTTCTGTTTGGATGATCTACCCATTGTTGAAAGTGAGGTACTGAAGTCCCTGACATTATTGTATTGCTCTCTATTTCTCCTTTCCTATTTGTTAATATTTTTAGGTGCTCTCATGATGAGTGTATAAATACTTACACTTGTTATAGTCACTGATGAATTGACCTCTTTAACATTATATAATGACTTTCTTTGTCTCTTATACTCTTTGGCTTAAAGTCTATTTTGTCTGATATAAGTATGGATACCCCACTTTTTTGGGGGGTGTTTTCTTTCCCTTTAGTTTCTTTTGAAACTAAAGAATGAAATATCTTTTACTACCCGTTAGTTTTAGTCTACATCTGTTCTTAAAGCTGAGGTTAATCTATCGTAACCTCAACTCTATAGTTGAGTTTTCATTTATTTATTTATTTATTTATTTATGTATTTATTTATTTACTTATTTATTTACTTATTTGAATTTATTGGAGTGACATTTGTTAGTAAAATTACATAGATTTCAGGTGTACAATTCTGTATTACAGCATCTAAAAATCCCATTGTGTGTTCTCTCCCAGAGTCAGTTCTCCTTCCATCACCATATATTTGATCCCCCTTACCCTCATCTCCCTCCCCCACCACTCTTACCCTCTGGTAACCACTAAACTATTGTCTGTGTCTATGAGTTCTTGTTTCTCATTTCCTTGTCTTGTTCTCTTGTTTTTGGTTTATATACCACATATCAGTGAAATCATATGGTTTTCTGCTTTTTCTGTCTGACTTATTTTGTTTAGCATCATACTCCCAAATTCCATCCATGTTGTCACAAATGTTCCTATATCATCTTTTCTTACCGCCGAATAGTATTGTATTGTGTATATATACCACAACTTCTTTATCCATTCATCTACTGAAGGACATTTTGGTTGTTTCGATGTCTTGGCCACCGTAAACAAAGCTGCAATGAACATTGGAGCACACGTGTCTTTATGGATCAATGTTTTCAGATTTTTGGGGTAGATACTCAAGAGAGATATTGCTGGGTTATATGGTAATTCTATTCGTAATTTTTTGAGGAACCTCCACACTGCCTTCCATAATGGCTGCACCAGTCTGCATTCCCACCAACAGTGTATGAGGGTTCCTTTTTCTCCACAGCCTCTCCAACACTTGTTACTATTTGTCTTGTTGATGATAGCCATTCTGACTGGGGTGAGGTGATATCTCATTGTGGTTTTCATTTGCATTTCTCTGATGATTAGCGATGTTGAGCATTTTTTCATATGTCTAATTGCCATTTGTATGTCCTCTTTGGAGAAATGTCTCTTCAGGTCCTCTGCCCATTTTTTAATTGGGTTGTTTGTATTTTTGTTGTTGAGTTTCATGAGTTCCTTGTATATTTGGGATATTAACCCCTTATCAGAGGCACTGTTTGCAAAAATCTTCTCCCATTCAGTTGGTTGCCTCTTTATTTTGTCAATGGTTTCTTTTGCTGTGCAGAAGCTTTTAAGTTTCCTATAGTCCCATTCGTTTATTTTAGCTTTTACTTCCATTGCCTTTGCTGTCAAATTCATAAAATGCTCTTTGAACCCAAGGTCCATAAATTTAGTACCTATGTTTTCCTCTATGCAGTTTATTGTGTCAGGTCTTATGCTTAAGTCTTTGATCCATTTTGAATTAATTTTGGTACATGGTGACAGATAGCAGTCCAGTTTCATTCTTTTGCACGTGGCTATCCAATTCTCCCGGCACCATTTATTGAAGAGGCTGTCTTTCCTCCATTGTATGTTTTTAGCTTCTTTGTCAAAAATTATCTGTCCATATTTATGTGGTTTTATTTCTGGGTTCTCAATTCTATTCCATTGGTCTATGTGTCTGTTTTTCTGCCAATACCATGCTGTTTTGATTATTGTAACCCTGTAGTACCAGCTACAGTCAGGGAGTGTGATACCTCCAGTATTGTTTTTTTTCTTAAGATTGCTTTGGCTATTCGGGGTCTTTTGTGGTTCCAAACAAATCTGATGATATTTTGTTCTATTTCTTTAAAAAATGCCATTGGGATTTTGATGGGGATTGCGTTAAATCTGTATATTGCTTTAGGTAATATGGCCATTTTAACTATGTTGATTCTTTCAATCCATGAGCACGGAATGTCTTTCCATTTCTTTGTGTCTTCTTCAATTTCTTTCAAAAATGTCTTATGGTTTTCAGCATATAGGTCCTTCACATCCTTGGTTAAGTTTAGTCCTAGGTATTTTATTCTTTTTGCTGCAATTGCAAAAGGAATTGTTTTTTCTATCTCTTTTTCTGAGATTTCATTGTTAGTATATAGGAATGCAATGGAATTTTGTACTTTGATTTTGTAGCCAGCAAATTTACTATATTCGTTGATTGTTTCTAATAGCTTTTTGGTGGAATCTTTAGAGTTTTCTATATATAGCATCATGTCATCTGCAAAGAGTGATAATTTAACTTCTTCATTCCCAATTTGGATGTCTTTTATTTCTTTCTCTTGCCTGATTGCTCTGGCAAGGACTTCCAACACTATGTTGAAAAGCAGAGGTGATAGGGGACAGCCCTGTCGTGTTCCTGAACATAGAGCAAAGGGCTTCAGCTTTTCACCATTAATTATGAGATTAGCTGATGGCTTGTCACAGATGGCCTTTATTATGTTGAGGTATTTTCCTTCTACACCTATTTTATTAAGTGTTTTAATTATAAATGGATGTTGTATCTTGTCAAATGCTTTTTCTGCATCAATTGATATAATCATATGATTTTTGTCCTTTATTTTGTTTATGTGATGTATCACATTAATGGATTTGCGGATGTTGAACCATCCTTGTGCCCCAGTGATTAACCCCACTTGTTCGTGATGAATAATCCTTTTAATGCATTGTTGTATTCGATTTGCTAGAATTTTGTTTAGGATTTTTGCATCTGTATTCATCAGAGATATTGGTCTGTAGTTTTCTTTTTTTGTGTTGTCCTTACCAGGTTTTGGAATCAGGGTAATGTTGGCCTCATAAAAGGAGTTAGGGAGTACTGTCTCTTCTTCAGTTTTTTGGAAGAGTTTGAGCAGGATTGTTAGATCCTCTTTGAAGGTTTGGTAGAATTCACTAGTGAAGCCATCTGGTCCCGGACTTTTGCTTTCGGGAAGGTTTTGGATGACTGATTCAATTTCGTTACTGGTGATGGGTCTGTTTAGATTTTCCAGTTCTTCCTGGTTTAGCCTTGGAAGGCTATATGTTTCTAAGAACTTGTCCGTTTCTTCTAGGTTATTGAATTTGGTGGCATATAGTCCTTCGTAGTATTCTTGGATGATCCTGTGTATTTCTGTAGTGTCCGTGATAACTTCCCTTTTCTCATTTCTGATTTTGTTAGTGTCTTCTCTCTTTTTATCTTAGTGAGTCTAGCCAAGGGTTTGTGGATTTTGTTAATCTTTTCAAAGAACCAGCTCTTTGTCACATTAATTTTTTCTGTTGTTTTTTTGATCTCTATTTCATTTAGTTCTGCTCTGATTTTTGTTATTTCCTTTCTTCTGCTGACCTTGGGTTTCACTTGTTCTTCTTTTTCTAGTTCTTTATGGTGTAACATGAGGTTATTTATTTGAGATTTTTCTTGTTTCTTGAGATAGGCCTGTAATGATACAAATTTCCCTCTTTAAACTGCTTTCGCTGCATCCCAAAAATTTTGGTAGGATGTATTTTCATTGTCATTTGTTTCTATGTATCTTTTGATCTCTCCTCTAATTTCTTCTTTGACCCAGTCATTCTTTGAAAGTATGTTGTTGAATGAGAAACAAAACTCATAGACACAGACAGTAATTTAGTGGTTACCAGAGGGTAAGGGGGTGGGTGGTGGGTGATGAGGGTAAGGGGGATCAAATATATGGTGATGGAAGGAGAACTGACTCTGGGTGGTGAACACACAATGGGATTTATAGATGATATAATACAGAATTGTACACCTGAAATCTATGTAAATTTACTAACAATTGTCACCCCAATAAATTTAATTAATTAAAAAAAAAGTATGTTGCTTAATCTCCATGTATTTGTGTTTTTTCCTGCTTTCTTTTTGCAGCTGATATCCAATTTCAAACCCTTGTGATCAGAGAATATGCTCGGTATGATTTCAGTCTTCATAAATTTGCGGAGGCTGATTTTATGTCCCAATATATGATCTATCCTTGAGAATGTTCCAGAATGTTTTAGGATGAAGTGCTCTATATATGTCAATTATGTCCATTTCATCTAATGTGTCATTTAGGGCTGCTATTTTGTTATTTATTTTCTGTTTGGATGATCTAGCCATAGCTGTCAATGATGTATTTAAGTCCCCTAGTATAATTGTGTTTTGGTCAATTTCTCCCTTTAGTTCTGTTAGTAGTTTCTTGGTACATTTTGGTGCTCCCTGATTGGGGGCATAAATATTGATGACTGTTATGTCTTCTTGTTGTATAAGCCCCTTTACCATTATGAAATGTCCATCTTTGTCTCTTGTTATCTTTTTCACCCTGAAGTCTGTTTCATCTGATATCATTATGGCTACACCTGATTTTCTCTGGGTACCGTTTGCTTGGAGTGTCAATTTCCACCCTTTCACTTTGAATCTATGCTTGTCCTTATAGCTGAGATGTGTCTCTTGGAGACAGCATATGGTTGGGTGTAGTTTTTTGATCCAATCTGCTACCCTGTGCCTTTTTATTGGGGAGTTCAGTACATTTACATTTAGGTTGATTATTGATATGTGAGGATTTCCTGTCATTCTTTCTTTAGTTTTTCTGGTAAGGCTGTGTCTCCATTGTGTCTTTGCCTTTTTGTTGTTGTCTGTTATTTTTGTGTGGTGGTATTCTATGATGGTTCCCTCTGTTTCTTCTTTTATTACAGTATATATTTCAGTTCTGGATTTTTTTTGAGTGGTTACCCTTAAGTATATATAAAACAAAGTTTGCTATTTAGAGTATTCATTTTCTTCAGCATGCATACTTTCTCCATTCCCATATTCCGGTTCAAGCCTTACTTTCTCCCTTTTTATGTTTTGGTTGCCGCAAATTGTCCCTGTTGATGGTGGTCGAATAGCCTCCTTCAGTATTTCTTGTAGTGCAGGTCATGTATTAGAAAATTCCCTCAGCTTCTGTATGCCTGGAAAAGTCTTTATTCCTCCTTCATATCTAAAGGATATCTTTACTGGATATATTATTCTTGGCTCATACTTTCTCTCTTTCAGTAGTTTGAATATTTGGTTCCACTCCCTCCTGGCTTGTAGAGTTTCTGCTGAAAAATCTGATGATAATCTAATGGGCTTTCCTTTGTAGCTTACCGTCTTCTTTTCCCTGTCTGCCTTGAGGATTCTTTCTTTGTCGTTGATTTTAGACAGCTTCAATACAATGTGCCTTGGAGAAGGCCTGTTGGGATTGAGGTAATTAGGTGTTCTATTTGCTTCTTGGATTCAAGGATCCAGTTCTATCCACAAGTTTGGGAAGTTCTCATCAACAATTTATTTGAATATATTCTCTGTTCCCTTCTCTCTTTCTTGTCCTTCTGGTATGCCCATTATTCTTATATTGCTCTTTCTGATGGAGTCAGAAAGTTCTTGTAGAGTTCTTTCATTTCTTTTAAGTCTCAAGTCTCTTTCTTCTTCCATCTGTGTAATTTCCAGGTTTCTATCTTCGATGTCACTGATTCTTTTCTCCATCTGGTCAACTCTACTATCTAAGCTGGTTATTTCATTCTTAATTTCTTCTATTGAGTTCTTAATCTCCAGAAATTCCATTTGGTTCTTTTTTAAAATTTCAATCTCTTTTGTAAAATGCTCATGTTGTTCTTTGATTGTGTTTCTGAGTTCATTAAACTGCCTTTCTGTGTTTTCTTGTATCTCGTTGAGTTTTTTCAGAACTGCAATCTTGAATTCTCTGTCATTTAAGTCACATATTTCCATATCTTTAAATTCCTTTTCTGGAGACTTTTCACTTTCTTTCTGAGCTGTCTGGTTGCCTTGGTTATTCATGGCAATTACTGATTTATTATTTCTCTTCCTAGATATCTACAGGAGTGGCTTCTGCAACAGGTTAATAGGAAGAGGTCTTTCTTTTGTTTTACAATACTTGTTAGTAGAATGTTTTATTTTCTCTCCAACTGCAGCCTTTTTTTTCTCTTTCACACGGTAGTGCTATGTTTTCTCCCCACTATTCCAGCTTCTCAAACAATGGGGGGATTCCCTGGGAGACGGACTTCTCCTCTGTTAATAGTTTGCCTGGGTCACAGGGCATAGTGTTTGTGTGGGTATGCGGAGAGCTTTTGAAGTTCCAAAGCTCTTCCTGCACCAGATTCAGAGCCCGTATGTTTCAGCAGTTCTGTTTACTCCTGCAGGGATCCACCCAGATAGATGGGTCCAAGGGCGGGGTGAGTTGTGAGAGGTGGCCCAGAGCAATGGCGGCGACCACCACCACAGCCGGTCCTGCTTCCACAGCTCCCTCCCCTTTGCGGGAACTAGTTGGGCTGTGAATCTGTGTCTGCGGTCCACAGTTCTCAGAACAGCAAATATCCTGTCCTTTTGATCTGACATTGCTACTTTATCGCTTCTAGCACTGGGCAGTTGGGGGCTGGGCGAGCTCTGGGAGGGTAGGGAGGGGGCGGCTAGTCTCATGCCTAAGGCTTCCGTTCTCCGCTCGGCAGTGAGGGCTTAAACCACCGTTTTCAGTTTTTTTCCCTCAGTCTTTTCTCCAAGGTCTCTGCCGTGAGCGTTGGGGTCAGCCGTGTTATATGCTGTCCCCTCAGCCTTGTGGGCCATAAGCAGAGCCCTAGCAGTCCGAGTTCTTCCCTCTCTTGCAGCTGCGGTAGTGCCGGGATGCAGCGAGCTCAGAGCACTGAGCTAGGTCTGCGTCCTGCGCCCGCACGGCTCCATCTCCGCACTTCTCCCTTCCCTCCTCCTCCGCTCCCGCGATTCTCCCACCTTTAGGTGAATTTAGTAGTGGGCCTGTTTGTCTTGCCTGTCTGCTGTGCAGCGAGTTGTTTGTGGAGTTGTTGTTCCATTAGTTGTAAATTCCAGGGGAGATTTACAGAGGCTCGCCTCACGCCACCATTTTGATGACACAATGCTCAGTCCATTTTCATTTAAAGTAATTGTTGATAGGTCTAGACTTAGTATTGCCATTTTTATTAACTGTTTTCTGATTGTTTTGTAATTCCTTTGATCTTTTTCTTCATTTCTTGCTCTCTTTATGATTTGATAATTTTTCTGTATTGGTATGCTTTGATTCCTTTCTCTTTATCTTCATGTATTAACCGTAGGCTTTTGCTTTGTGATTACCATGAGGCTCACATAAAACATATTTAAAACAGTTTCTTTTAAGCTAATAATAACTTAACTTTGAACACATACCAATCTCTCCCACCCCCACATTTTGTGTTTTTGATGTCACAATTTGCATCTTTTTACATTCAATATTAATTAAGAAGCTATTATATAGTTATTTTTAATATTTTTGTCTTTTAATTTTTATAAGCGATTTCCCCACCACCATAGAGTATTCTGAATTTAACTACATATTTACCTTTACCAGTGAATTTTATACTTTTATCAGTTTATATTTGTTATCAATTAGCATCCTCTATTTCAGCTTAAAGAACTTTCTTTAACATTTCTTGTAAGGCTCGTCTAGTGGTGATAAATTCCTTCAGCTTTTGTTTGTCTGGAAAATTCTTTATGTCTCCTTCTATTCTGAAGGACATCTTTTCCAGATAGAGTATTCTTGGTTGGCAGATTGTTTCTTTCAGTGCTTTGACCATATTATTCCACTCGTCTGGCTTACAGTTTCTATTGAAAAAACTTCTGGAAATCTTCTGGGGGTTTCTTTTCTCTTGATGCTTTTAAGATACTCTCCTTGTCTTTAACTTTTGACAATTTAGTATAATGGGTATCAATGTGGGTCTCTTTTGATTCATCTTATTTGGAACTCTTTGAGCCCCCTCGATCTGGATATCTGTTTCTTTCTCTAGGTGAAGGAAGTTTTACCCATTTTTCTTTGAATAACCTTTCTGCCCCTTTCCCCCTCTCTTCCTCGGGGACCATATAATACAAATATTTGTCTGTTTGATGGTGTCCAACAAGTTTCTTAAGCTGTCTTTACTCTTTATCTTTTTTTTTTTCTTTTTGATCCTCTGATTGGATGAATTCTATTATACTGTCTTTGAGTTCACTGATCCTTTTGTCTACTTGATCTAATTTGATATTGAGCCCCTCTGTTGAATTTTTCAGTTTAATTACTGTAAACTTCAGCTCTGTGACTTCTGTTTGATATGTTCTTCATAGCTCTTTGTTGAAATTCTCACTTTGTTCATGCATTGTTCTCATGACATCAATGAGTATAGTTATGAACATTATTTTGAACTCTTTTTCATATAAATCACTTGTCTCTATTTTATTAAGGTCTGTTTTTGGAGTTTTGTCTTATTCTTTTGTTTGGAATATATTCCTTTGTTTCTTAATTTTTCTCGGCTCTCTGTGTTGGTTTCTGCACATTAAAAAATAGCCATCTCTTCTAGTGTTGACAAAGTGATAAGAAAATAAACCTAAACTTTTAGCCCATGATGAGCTCTTTGTTGTCTCTCAATGCTTTGTGATTGTTCAAGTTGCCTTCCTTGTTTTTTAGTGGCTCCCAGTAATTGATAGTGTGCAAAGATCTATCAGTGTCCCAGAGGGGAGGATCTCATTCAGTTTCTTTGTTTGCTATAGCCTTGTGGGTCATGGGGTGCAAGCCCCATTGGCTTTTGGAGCTAGGTGTTTTAGGGGCCTGTCCTTCAGGAAGTCTTAAAAGTTGGGGTGCTAGATGTTGGGTCCAAAACCTTCACTCTTTAAGGAGAAGCTGGGAGTTGTGTGTTCTTGCCTGATTGTATATCACTGTGCCAGGAGTGGAATTTATGGCAAGAGTGTGTCTCAGTCTTTCCTACACATTTCAACATGGCTATTTTCTCATTTACCTAATGTGTAGGAATTGCTGGGCTAGTTTAATAAAAAAAAAAAATACTTCCAAAGGGGGAATTTCTCTGTAACTGTGTATGGGAGGATTGTGAATTCAGGAGTCTCCTATGTCTCCATCTTGAACTGGAATCCCCAGTTGGCTTCATTTTGCATGAAGAATGGCAATAAAAATAATCAACACATTGGGTTATTTTAGTAGTTCTAAAAGAAGATTTTTTTAATTAATAGAAAATTGTCCGAATTGTCAGAAATGTTGGTGATTATCAGCTGAATTTTCCTTTCGCTTAGCACCATGGGCATATTTTTTTGACTTGATGTATCTCTTTACTGAGAATCAAGATGTGGTGAGTACTATAATAAAATATATCATGCAAGTGTGATGGTCAAGTTCCAATTGTAAAGTACTTGTATTTGACCTGGCTAAAGATCACATCAAGGCAGTCATTTTTTTTTTCAATTGAAAAACAACAGCAGCAACAAGAATGATAAAACTTATCTACGCATTTCTGATAAGGGATTTTTTTATAACATGTTTTACATACCTGTTTTTTGATATCTAGCGATAGAGAAGGCTTTTCTCTTTAATGTTTGCCCTGAAATTTGTTAATATTTAAGAAGCAACTTACATAATCTATCCATGAATGGAGATTTAGTTTTAAAAGAGCTAAAATATTAAACCTTAATTTACTATTAAATTATACATGGTGAAACTCATCAATAAATGTAACATCCTTTAACTGAAGGTCAAACAAGGAGGAATATATGACTGTTAAAGTTGTATTTTAAATTTCTACATCACACTCAATTGCATCATTGACTGGCTGATTCCTAGTTTCTGTGTTAGTGAATTACATTTGATTTTTTCCCTCAGAAGTTTGAATTATGTCACAAAACGGTTACTTTGAATTTACTAAAAATTATGCCTTTTCCAAAATTCACTATAATTTTAACACACCTCAAAGTCAATTTCATACTTCAAGTTTATTTTCTAGTTCTATGCATTTCAATGAATATTTGGATCAGTATTTTAGCCCTTGGTTCTTTATTGCCTTTTAAACACTGATCATTAAAAATCTGATAGCCTCATTGACCACTGGGCACAGAAGGTGTACTGAAGCTGCTGTCCCAGAAGAAGAATAAAGGGAATATGACAGCTGAGCACAGTGTCTTGGAAAGCATGCTTCTTTAACCACTTCCGTATTTTTTTTAGTGGCAAATTAGATGTTCTTCCTTCCCCTTTCCTGCTAAATCCCTCTGTACTCAACACTAGAAAAGTATCCTTCCTTCTCAGCCCTGCCTCCCCACGATTTCACTTGGGGTTTCTTCCTTGTTCAGTTTTGGTTCCGGAAGGAGAGAATCCTCTTTTTCTGGACATGCCTTCTCCCAGGCCCAACCTCAGGTTCCTCAGAAGCTTCTCGTGTTATCTTTGAGGATGAAGGTTATTTTAGCCATTCCAGAGCTCAAGGCTTCTAGCTCAGTGTTCCCCAGGAATCCAGTAATCCATTTCCTAACTCTAATACTCATCCTTATCATTCAAATTAACAATGAACTGAGCTAGGAAATGCTTGTTGAATGAATGAATAAATGAATGAGTGAAAGGTGCCTTTGAAATGCCTGATTTTAAAAAATCTCTGAGCCATTAGAACTCAGTTTTTCCATAAAGAAGAAGTGATCTTCATGGCTGTTGTATTACTCTCTTTTTTTTAACCTCTCTTTAGAATCTGGTGCTGTTCTGATATCTCTTTAGCTGTTGCCTCAGTGAGGTTCATTTCCAACCTTTCTTATGTAAGGAGGGCAGAGCAATATCTAGAGGCATGTACAGAGCTTGAGCTCTGAGGACTTTAAAAGGCTTCAGCTGGCTTGTAACAAGCTCATTTCACTTAAGGAGTATAATTTAAAACTTAAAATGGGTAGGGACAAGGGGGCAGGGAGAGGGCAGAATACCTCAATCTGGGAATTGGGTATCTTCAAAAAAGACATTCTATTCTGGGAGGTGCCTGCAGTTTCAGGGGCTTGGCAAACCTACCCAGTAGTCTGATTCCCAACCTATAATCAGACAAGTGAACCCTGCTCTCAGGCTGTTGTGGTTTTCCAGCCTGTTTCAGCATGGCATGGCGATGAAAGAGAATGTGACATGGCAGTATGGGTGGCATTCTGGAGAGATGACAGATGCATATGTTTAAGGGTAAGATTTGCAGTTTAGATTTTGCAACCATTCTATAATAAGAACCTTGGGACGGGTTTGAATTACCCTAGCGTCCGTGGTGGTGGCCTCTCTGGGCTGGCAATGCAGAACTTTCTTTGGAGTGCTGCATTTCCAAGCCAGCGCTGCCTAGCATTTCCCTGCTCCCGTGGAAGCTCTGGTTGAAACCCAAGGAAAGCTGCTACTTACTTGAATTTTTTTTCCACATGAAACTTTGAATCCCCATCAGTGCTTATTGGCCTGGATGCTATTAAAACTTTAAGACCCTTTTCTCAACTTGAGAGTTTTCAAGAACAATGTTCCATGCAGGTTCTTTGTGCTGCCCCCCTCAGAGCTCTGTTTCAGTGAGTCTGGGTTGAGACCCAAGAATCTACATGTTTATCTTGAGTGCAGTGGACAACGTGTGGTGGTGGGTGTCCCCAGACCACCTTGGGGGTGGGGTGTCTGCTGGCCTGTGGCTCTGCTGCTTTCAGGAGGAATTTGATATGGAGAATGTCAGGTTTTTGTAACTATTTATGTGCTAAACAGATATATTAGTATTGAACTGTGTCAAAGTGGGTTGAATTGTGTCCCCCCAAAAAAAGATATGTTGAAATCCTAACCCCTAGTACCTCAGAATGTGATCTTATTTGGACATAAGGTCTTACAGAGGTAATCAAGTTCACACGAGGTAATTAGAGTGGGCCCAAATCCTTATAAAAAGGGGAAATGTAGACACAAAGATGGACACACACAAAGGGATGATGATGGGAAGACACCTGGGGAGAAGATAGCCATGGAATTGAAGTGATGCGTCTCTAAGCCGAGGAACACCTAGAAGAGGCAAGAAAGGATCCTCTCCTAGAGCCTTGAGAGAGAGCGTGGCCCTGCTGACTCCTTGATTTCAGACTTTCAGCCTCTTGAACCGGGAGAGAATACGTTTCTGTTCTTTTAAGGCACCCAGTTTTTGTATTTTGTGTGACAGCTCTAGAGAACTAATACAAATTGTATGTAAAATAAAAAGTACTTGTATTTTGGAGGCAAAAGAAATAAGGAGCTTTTGCTTTAAAAAGGAATGTTTGGCTCACCTAGTGTCAACTTGGCTAATCATTTACTCCTGTGTATTCTCTCCTTTGCCCGCCCAAGTGGTTCACTGGACTTCTGGCTTTGAAGTTGATTTAGAACTTCAATAATTCCACATGTCTACCTGGCAAATACCTTGTTAAAAAAAAAAATTAACCCACAGAAAAATGTTTTCACCTGGTGCTTTAATAGTTTCCATTTTTACATTTATATCTTTGATCCACTTGCATTCATCCTGGTGTACAGTATGAGGTGTGGTTCCACTTGTTTTTATACAGATGACTGCACTGGTGTTTCAGTTCCTGTGGAACAGCAGCCTACAGTTCAGAAGTATTTTTAAGATTTCTTTTATAGTTGACCTTCCAAGTGTACTACTTACTAAGAGCTTTTAAAGTAGAGTGATAGATATGACCTAGTGATTTGCATGTGTGGTTATTTTTCCCAACTGTGAAATCAAAAATATAAAGAGAAAATTAGTGATTTATTCACAAATTATACATTTTGCCTAATCTACATTAATGAATATATGATGTGATTAGTCTGCCCCATGTATACATATTTTGACATTTTATTAATCTTAGAAATAAAAAGCAAAAGTTCACGAGACTTGTTACATTTAGAAAACACTAGTGTTGTTAAGAGGTAATCAGGTAAACTATCATTCAATATTAACAGGGCAGAAAAATTCTTCCCAGGCGAGAAAAAGGATATATTAGGCTTCCCTTCTCTCATATCCTATCTGTTGTAGGTGTCCACCAAATACTCCAATACTCGGCCCTGAGCACTCTTTCTGCTTTTACCCAACTTGAAAAGCTGGTTCACTTGGAGCTTCAGCTGTTAATGTTCCATGTTAACTTTTAGGCTCATGATTTCCAGATCTCTTTCTGTAGGTCCCAACACCTAAATATTCAGTTCCTGCAGGACTCCAGTTAAATGCCATACTTCCAGCAATATATCTGAAACCAGCCATTTTCTCTTTCTCCCCTTCATGGCAAACTTGCCTGCTTCTCCTTATCCCCTCGACCCCCATTTCTGCCAGCGGCTCCACCCTTCTTCTTAACTGCTTTGGAATCATCTTTGTGTCTGGCTCTTTCTCTCTGTGTATCATCAGTTCTTGTCTTCAACATCTCTAGACTTTGTTTCTGTTCCACTGTTACCAGCCTGGTCCACGTCCTCATCTTTTTCAAGAAGGAATTCCCATAATATCCTCTTAACTGGTCTTTTTAGTTCCAGGGTCTTCTTCCTACAATTCATCCTAGGTATCCCTGCCAGAATAGTTTCCATAAATCATCTTTCAGAATGCTCTCTTCCCTGTATGAATTTCCTATGGATGCTATACCAACCTTTCACAAGCTGGATGCCTTAAAAAATAGAAATTTATTCTCTCACAGTTATGGAGGCTGGGTGTCTGAAATCAGGGTGTCTGTAGGGCCGTGCTCGCTCTGAAGGCTCCATGAAAGGATGTTGCCTTGCCTCTTCTGGCTTCCGCAGGCTGCTGGCAATCTTTGGCTTTCCCTGGCTTGTAGATGCATTTCTCCAATCTCTGCCTCTGTCATCACGTGATAGTCTCCTTGTGTGTCTGTGTTCAAATTTCCCTTTTCTGAGAAGAACACCAATCGTATCAGATTTAGGGTGAGCTCTAGTCCAGTATGACCTAATTTTACTTGATTATATCTGTAAAGACCCTATTTTCAAATAATACCACATTCACGGGTTCTGGGTATATATGAATTGTAGGGGAGACACTATTCAATTAAAAATTTGGCAGTGAACTTTATCATCTAACTTAGTAATGACTTTAACAGATGAATGATAGTGTCTTTTGAGGCCTAAAATGCAGAATGAGACTGTGCCTCAGGGCACCTTACCATAAATTAACCTTTTCTAGACAATCTTTGGGAAGAACATTTGTAAGAAAGCTGTTCACCAACTTGGTCTCTCCCATCTTATTTGATTTCTGCTTTCCAACGTGATCTCCTTGTCTCACCCCTTCACACAATGTGTTTATTTTTTCTTTTGCTTGAATCCTTGCATCTTTCTTTCTCTGTTTCAAGTCTATGCTCATTTTCTTCCCCTGAAGGGACAGCCTAACTTCTAATTCCTTTCTGAAATTTCAAACTGCTTTAACCAATCTAATCTTGGGTTGAGTTTGCCATCGCAGGATAACTAGTCCTTGCTCCAGAGATTCTTGTCAGAGGTATACGGCTGAACTAAGTCACCTAGGGTCTGAAACACAGTAACAGCTCTTAAACTATATTCTTATTACACTAGTGGTAGAATTGTTGTTGGATGATTCATTTCTAGTATGGTTTCTTTTAAATGGAAAGATGAAATTTTTTGTTGTCTGGGGGAACTTTGTCAAAGGCAAAGTATTTCTACAATCTGAATTTGACTTAATCCACGAACTTATTCTTTAAGAGTTGCATATGTACGAAATAAATTTACATTAAATCATATTTTAATTATAGTGAAGGTATCTTTCATTTAAATAAAACCTAATACAGATATTCATGGGCAGTGAGTATTTCTTTGACAAAACAAATGTTCTCCTTTTTATTGAAACAGGATGCTTTACAAATTGAGATTTCCTAACGTGATGACTGTTTGAGCTGGCCATAGTACAGCTGCATTCTCAGAGTGACCCTGAAACTGCATGGCTTTTCCAAGATCCATGTGGCTCACTTTCTGGGGTGACTGCACTTGATCTTTTGGTTTAATCAATTCTGTATCTAGAGCTCTAGAATTCATTTGCCCCTAATGGTGGCATATTTAGACCCACTGTGGGCTTATGCTCTGTGTGTCCTAAGTGTCAACATAGCCAGGCTGAAGTTTCAACATCCTGCTATCCAACAGAGGCTGTGCCTCAGTGATGTACGATGTTAGTTTTCTTTAGGGTGTTGAAGACTGGAGGGAAAGAGAAATCAGTATCAGCCTTAATGAGGTCTAAGTAAGTAGAGCCCTGAAAAACAATGAGAACATTGGATACGTTCTCAGTTGTAAGTAGAATGAAAAGAATTCACCTATTTCCTATGCAACTCACTACATAACCAATAATTTCTAAGTAAAGCTCAATAATAGACTTGAAATTTGTTTCATACCCCCACTATGTTATTGCTTTCTTTCACAGGAACCAGAGAGCTCTAATCAATAGGTCTACACTGTAGTCTTTATATTAGACTCTAGTCTAAGTTCTTTATTTATGGCACGATTATTATTTTTCTCCCCTCACTCCATCCCTCCTAGCTCTCAAAGACTCAGGTTAATCATTTTTCTTCCTAGGGTGAAAATAAATCCATTGCCTCTAGGAAGTGGTTGAAGCAGATGGAACAGTATTAATATTAGACTACATATAACACAGATAAGATTTCCTGTTCTCTAACTCAAATGCTTTATTTCCTAGGGAAGGCAGTGTCACTGTTCTCTTAAGGTCATTCATAGCTGAAAAGGTAATAGTCATTAGATAAATAGATGCCCATTCTACACCCCTGCAGTTGCACAGAGAGGATGGAAAATTAGAAAGTCAGTGGTAAAGTCCTTGCATGTGTTAATATTAGGAGTAAGGCATACACAACCTTGGGGTTGTTTGTGTTTCTTTTTTTTTTTTTTAGTGATTCTTTTTTTATTAGTTTCAGGTGCACAAGACAAAGTAATACTTAGACACTTATCATTTATATCCCTCACACTGTGTGAACCCTCCTCCCCCCATCCACTTTATATATATATATATAAAGTTGTAGTTGACATTCATTACTGTTCAGTTTCAGCTCAGGTGTACAATGCAGTGATCAGGCATCTACATCATCCCTGAGGTGGTCTCCCTAAGGAGACAAGTGTCCATCAGATACCCTACAACATCTTTACAACATTATTGATTACATTCCCCAAATCAATTTTCAAAACTCCGTGGCCATCTTGTAAAGAAGAAAGAAATCTTACCATTTGCAACAACATGGATGGACCTAGAGAACATTATGTTAAGTGAAATAAGTCAGACAGAGAAAGACAAATACCATATGATTTCACTTACATGTGGAATCTAAAGAAAAGAATAAGTGAATGTGTTTCATTTTTAAACTCACCTGAGTCTCTGCAAGCTGCTGGTACTTAGTTCATCTTCTTCCAAAGGGTGAGGGACAGAATTAACTGTTCCTGGTTGGGAACCTCTAATTGCAGGGAATCTTAGGGTTTTAATTCTGTTGCCTTGGTTACCACACTGTTCCACAGTTTGCTCAACTTTAAGTGGGTACTTCCCTTAGGAATGTTCTCCCTTATAAGTACATTGCTCCATGTGTCAAAATCTATGTTCTGTTTAAAAATTCTTGAGTCAAATTTACCATGAGTTTGTTTAAAAAACAAATGGCCTTGTCCTTTTGGTCTAGGATTTATCACTTGGTTGCACCTAGCAGAGCCCCTAACACGATAACATAAAAACATAGAAGTGTGATTGATAAATAAAGATTAAATTTAATAAAATGGTGGCAGTACCCATCTCTAGAAGGAATTAAGGTTTCTTTGTGGTATAGCATGTGTTTATTATGTGACCGATTCACAAGCCTGAAATCTAACAAAATGGTGGGCAGTTCCATTATCTGGAGGGTATTAAAAGTGTCTCTTCATGTCAGATAATAACACTTGGTCCTTTCTACCTGGTCAAGATGTTTGCCTACATTTTCTTAGGGCATTTGAAATGCGTAATTGAAAACTACCAGATAAACGCTATGAATTTAAAAACTCATTCAAGGTCTTGAGCTGTGGAAGGATACTTTTCAAGCGTCCATTCAACTTGTATCTGGCTATGTTTTTCTTCTTGTGTTCACAAGGCAGAAATGGGTTATAATCGAATTTGCTGCATGCTGCACACAATTCAGAGGTATAGCCTGAATTGCTGCTGAATTGCTGCACACAATTCAGAGGTATAGACTGAAAAATACATTGCCTCTTTTTGAGGAGATCTTGAAATTCCCCAAACTATCATCTGGAACAATGCTGCCTTTATGTTGGGTCTGTGGGTGGAAGACTGCATTGAGACTGGTTATGAGAGGTTTTGAATTTAAAAGGTTTACAGAGATATAGATGTATAATCAAATAGTCCATTAGTATCTACTAAATGTATATCAAAACATGTGACTCCCAATCTCGTAAAATCAGAGAGTTCTACTTACATATCTTTAATTTTCTTGTCTAATAAAATAGGAGACCACTTTGACAGAATCTTTACTGAAAAGTGATTGTCAGAACTGGAAAATGGTTGGTTGTTATTAGCCTAGTTAACCAATTTCTCACTTGTCTTGACTATTTTTAATAAATGGAATTTAAGAATCTATCCTACATTTGTAAAAAAGGAGGTGTATTCTGAAGATGGATGGTGGTGATGGTTACATAACAATGTGAATGTATTTAATGCTACTTAAAGTGTACATTTCAGCATGGTTAAAATGGTAATTTTATGTTATATATATTTTATCACAATAGAAAAGGAAATATAATACTTTATAAAAGATCTATGAAAAGGAAACAGACATTGTGTGGCAAAAAAGCAACACTGAATTCAGAGGTCATTTTTTTAATCCAAAACTTTAAACTTGATTTTTATATAAGTATAAACATATTGCAAAAAGATAAATTAATATATCAATGAAGTGGTTTGGAATAATAAAACAGAAATAAGTTATACTTTAGGCTCCTATAGTATTTTATAAGAGTACAAACAGTTTCATTCATTGAACAGTTATTTAATGAGTTCCTCCAATATGCTAGGCAGTTCTACGTGTGGGAATATATTAGAGAAAAAAAGCTGACAAAATTCTGCCTTCCAGGAACTTCTATTCTACCATGCTAGTTATCACATAGGAAAGTAAGTGCAATTATTATGGTCTGCCCATTTTACACATGAAAAAGTAGTTGTAGGGCTGAGCTTAGTAATTTATCTGTTACAAATAGTAGCTAACTATATGTCAGACACTGTTGTCAACATTTTACCTGTATCAGCTCAGCTAAATGCTTTCATTGTCTCCATTTGGGAGATGAGGAAACTGAGACACAGAGAAGTTAATAATAGTTTATTGTGCTAAGTGAAATAAGTCAGACTGAGAAAGACAAATACCATATAATCTCACTTATATGTGGAATCTAAAGAACAGAATAAATGAGCAAAGAAAACAGAAATAGACTCATAGATACAAAGAAAAAAACTAATGGTTGCTAGAAGGGAGGGGGATTGGGGAATAAAGGAAGGTGAAGAGATTAGAAAATACAAATTGATAGTCACAAAAGAGTCATGAGGATGTAAAATACAGTATGGGGAATATATCAATAATGTTGTAAACATTATGTAGGGTGTCAGATGGGTACTGGACCTTTCAGGAGGATCACTTCATTGTTATATAAATGCCTAACCACTGTGCTGTACCCCTGAGACTAATATAAAATCATATTGAATGTCAACTATAATTAAATATATATAATTAAATGTATATATTATATACATATATACGTATATATGTTCATATATGTATATTCACGGGATGTAAAGGACAGCATAGGGAATATAGTTAATGGTATTATAATCACTATGTACGATGGTAGATTGGTAGTAGACTTGTTGGGGCTATCACTTTGTGAGGGGTGTAAATGTCTATTATGTTGTTTTGTATACCGGAAACTAAAAAAAAAAAAAAAAAAATAGAATAATTTGGTATTGAGGAAACATTTCAGTTTTAGAGCACTTTCCTGTGTGAAACTCTTAAAATAGGCTAAAAAAGTGATTGCACATTTTTAAAGACTTGTGCTATTTTATCATTATTTGATTTATTTTTAAAACTTCTCCTCCCCCTGTCCTGCCCTGCGACATAGACATCATCAAAGAGGGTCTGTATATTACAGTGATTTAAGAACATGACCTCTGTCTTTGGGCGACCTTGACCCATAGTAAGCCTAAGTAAATATTAGTTACTTATATGTGGTTTATATTTTCATTTACACATTGTTTTATACATTGTTGGTTTAAAGGTGTTGATGTAATTAATTTTGAGTCTAACTTTAAGACCATTATATAACTATACAATAAAATTATGAGATAACGTGATATTTTGCAAAACTAGGCCAAAAACTCGTTTTTTAAATGCATTTTAAAAATTCAGCACATGTATTTATTTTTACTGTTATGTGATCTGTTATTCTTTCATGCCGCTTTTTCCCAAATAATCTTATTGCCACTACCCAAAACGAATTGAGATTTGATTGTGGCTTTGCTTTCATTTTTTCTTTACATGTTGTTATAATTAAGAAAACAACAAACAAAACCAAACATTTCTCAGTTATATCAGCTTCTGCTGAATTTTCTGAGTTAATAGCAACTAGAAATTTTGGCTACATTTAAATGCTTTAAAGCTATCCTACAAGCATAAAGTATTTATATATACAAGTATTTTAATGAAATAGGAGGGAATGTAGGGGTAAAAAAATATAGTATCTATTGTAGAAGAAATCCTATTTCAAATATAACTATTTTAGGATTAGAATGAACCATATAAATCAGCAAACCCCAAAATAGTAGTGGCTTAAACAAGACAAGCTTATTATTCTCTCACATAAAATAAATTGGGACTTCTCTTCCAGAAGTACAGCAGCTCTACAGGCAAAACGACCCCAGCTCCTTCTGACTTTCTGTTCCCTATCCTAGCCCAAGGTTACTACTCTCAAAGTCAACTCCTGGTCCAGTTAGGCTACTGGACCATCAGCAGTCACAGCTGCGTTACAGGCAACCGGAAAGCGGAAGAGGGGAAAGTCAATGGGGACACACTTTGCTGAAGCAGCTCCCTTTAAGGAGCCTTCCTAAGTCTTACTCAGCAATTCCTCTTATATTTCCTTGGTCAGAACTTAGGCTCCATCTGGCTGCAAGGGACACTGGAAATACAGTTTATAATCTATGCACATCATACCTAGAATAAAATCTAAGTTCTATTAATAATAATAAGAATTGAATAGATATTTGGTAAGCAAATAACAGCCTCTGCTACAATAGTAAGCTTCAAATAATAATTTGAGAATTGGATATCCTCTTCAATGAATATTCTGACTTACTGAATGTCAACCTATATCATCGATAGACCATCATCTTAAAAAAAATCAGAATGCCTGCCCAAACAAAATTCATAGGAAAGCCATACTAAAAAATAAATCTACCATTGATTGTTTATTATCAGGCATTGTGTGAATATCTTCACTACACCTCTATGAGTTAGATTCTCTCATCAGGGCCATTTTACAGGTTAAGAAACAGGATCATCAAAATGATAAATAGTTTTCCCAAACATGGCATGAGCTGGGAAGTGACTGAGCCCTGGACAGTCTGGTTCCTAACCATGGGCCCACAGACCATTGCATGAAGCTGCTTCATTTTGTAATTCAGAAAGTATTTCAGGATGTTCATAAGCATCAATGATCATTCTCTAGTCTGTGAAAACTTCTGGCCATTCAAACTATTTCACTGTTCGGATTGGGTACATGTATGATTGTACTGTGTGCATACCTTAAAAAATGTGTGCTATAGATCAGATTACACCTACACTTACCTCTGAGAACAGTCCTTCTATTGAAGGAGAATTTTCTCTATGTGAGAGAACATGTTCCAAGCACAAGTGGTGAAAATTGTTACATACTTGTCTTCAGAAAGCACCGTTATCCTGAGTCCCAAAACCCAGCATCCATGCCAAATGAGAGCCAACAGCTTCAGTGACCTGAAATTTGTATATCGCTTCTGCTTTTACCCCTATTTGGGACTCAGAGATAATGAATTTGGAGTTCTACTTACACTGGAAGAGACAAAGTTTCTGTGTGTGTGTGTGGGGGGGGGGATAGCAGGGGCTTAGAGAAGTTTCATGTACCCGCAGGGGTTGTTCCATTAGCAAGAAGAGTGGAGGAGGGTGGAGAGGAGAATGTGTAGGGCTTGTGGGGCCAGAACTGGCCTCTCGCAGGGGTTCTGGAATCACTCCCCTAAGTATGTAAATGTAAACACCCCTCAATGTATGAACTAGTCATCTTAGCACTGAAATGTGCAGGAGGAAATGCCCGCTCTTCAACCCTCACCTTCTTGAATATAGAGCTTGGCTTGTTTCTTCCATCTTTGTTTGAATCATTCCATTAATCAATGTTAGTGAAAGACCACTTAATCATCTGTGAAAGCATAAACTCTTAATTGTTAGGAATCACTGGTGCGGCACACACCTTTTCCTACCCATGAAAAAAACTCAAATGCTGAATTTCTCATGCGTTTTCCTTTTTTGTAAAAATGAAAAAATGTTTCTTAAGCTAAATAATCACAGCTTCTTTTCTTGTCTCTTTCATCCCTCCCGATCTTACTTTTCTGAGTAGTTTTAACCATGGCGGTGCTATGCTGTGGGTGGCTCTTATCTAGTCACCAGCTTTTGAGAGACCTGCAACCCTCATAAGTTGCAAAGTTGGGCTGGGGGAATTCCTGAAATATGGGTATTGAATCTGAGATCCGTGAACCCAAGAGGACACATTATCACCACGTGTCTCAACCTTCTTTTCATTATGTCCTCCCCAGTAGAAAACTTTAATTTAATTTAGTGAGAACAATTAAATACTAAGGAGTAAGATTTCATTAGGTAGCTTGAGCTTTGGAAGACCACAAACCATTTTAATATATAAGATTTTTTTGATCCTTTAGAACTGTGATTGGCCCCTAAGAGATGATAATTGCCCCTGATTAAAATACGTGAATTAATATAATCAGTCCACTACTACATCTGAGCATAAAACATTGAATAATATGTCTTGCACATGTATAAACTATGTTTTCAAATGTTTATAAACCCATAGAGCCGGTAGATTGTAAGTTCTATAAGGACAGACATTTTTATCTATTTTGTTTACTATTATATCTCCTGTGTCTAGAGTAGTACCTGGAACATAGTAGGTGCTTACTAAATAGTTGTTGAATGTTGCATGATTAATGAAATGCAAATTAAGTCTATGCATTACTGACCCCAGTATTTTTTGGTTATGTATTTTCTCAATCAACACTCACTAAAAGGACATTAACTTATGTGCATGTTTAGGGGAGGGAGTAGAGGTAGGTGCTTAGATTTTACTGATGTTCAAATGGAGTCTCTGCACTTAAAAACGTGTGGAGAAACACTGCGGTAATGAGCCCATAGTATGGATGGTAATGGCAGCTACCTATTCATTGATTGCTTCACTCAGCAATTTTCATTGAGTGTGCTATGTGCCCGGCACTGTTTGGGGTGCTTGGGATACAGACAGCCCTGCCTCCCTGGTGCTTACATTCTGGTTGAGGAGACAGAAAAAAACAAACATGATGAACAATATAGTGTTCTATATTTGGAAGATGTGGACAAAGGAAAACAAGAGCTGAAGAGAGGGGAGCAGGAGTGCTTGTGTGGGGGTTGGGATCAGGTTAGAGTAAGTCTCATGGAGAGAGCATTTGAGCAACAATTAAAGGAAGAGGTGAGATAGTTAGCCGTGCAGAAGGACTAGCTTTCCAGGCAGAGGGCCCAGGAAGTGCAGTCCTGCCTGAAGCCAGAGCAATTCTGGAATATTCTAGGAGGCCAGTGTGACTGAAGCAGAAGGAGGCAGAAATGAGTCAGGAGTGGGAGATGGTCAGAAAGGTGAGAGGAGGTGAGATCATGTGAATCCCTGTGGCAATTAAGATTTTGGCTTTCACAATTAGTTACCTACAAGGGAACACTCATAAAACTGTCAGCTGATTTCTCAACAGAAACTTTGCAGGCCAGAAGGGATTGACATGACATACTCAGAGTGATGAAAAGCAAGGACCTACAACCAAGACTATTCTACCCAGCAATGCCATCATTTAGAATTGAAGGACAGATAAAGAGCATCCCAGACAAGAAAAAGTCAAAGGAGTTCTTTACCATCAAACCAGTATTACAGAAATGTTACAAGGACTTCCTTAAGAAGAAGACGATGAAAAAAGATAAAAAATATGAATAATAAAATGGCAATAACTACATATCAATCAACAATTACTTTAAATGTAAATAGATTAAATACTCTAATCAAAAGACATAGGGTGGCTGAATGGATAAGAAAACAAGACCCTTACAGATGCTGCCTACAAGAGACTCACTTCAGATTGAAAGACACACACAGATTGAAAGAAAAGGGATGGAAAATGGTATTTCATAAAGATGAAAATGAGAAAAAAAAAAGCTGGGGTAGCAATACTTAGACAAAATAGACTAAAACAAAGACTATAACAAGAGGCAAAGAAAGACCCAGTAATCCCACTTCTGGGTATTAAGAAACCCAAAATACTATCTGGAAGGGACATGTAGATCCATATGGTCACTGCAGCATTATTTACAATAGCCAAGATGTGGAGGCAGCCTGGGTGTCTGTCAGTGGATGAATGAATAAAGATGAGGTGGTACATATATACAATGGAATATTACTTAGCATAAAAAACAATGAAATCTTGCCATCTCCATCAACGTGGTTTGACCTAGAGGGTATTGTACTGTGTGGAGTATGTCAGACAGAGAAAGACAAATGCCATATGATCTCACTTATATGTGGAATTTAAAGAACAAAATAAATGAACAAACAAAACAGAAACAGACTCATAAATACAGAGAATATTTTGATGGTTTCCTGATGGGAGGGAGGTTGCTCGATGGGTCAAAGAAGGGGAAGGGATTAAAAAGTACAAATTGGAAGTTACAAAATAGTCATGGGAATGTAAACTACAACATAAGGAGTATAATCAATAATATTTAAATAACTATGTATAGTGTCAAAGGGGTACTAGATTCATTGGGTTAATTACTTCATAAGTTATATAAATGTCTAATAACTATGTTGTACACCTGAAACTAATATAATGTTGTATGTCAAGTGTAATTGAAAAATGAAAAAAAATATTTAAAGAAGATTTGGCTTCTATTCGGAGGGAAATGGGGACTCATGCAGGACTTTGAGAAACATGATATGACTTACGTTACAAGTCTCTTTTTGACTTGGTTTGAGGACAAGGAGAGCAGTTAGGAGACTATAGTAATGTAGGTGAGAAATGGGGAATTATGGCAGCTCTGACAAGGGTGGAATAGAGTGGCAGTGAGGAGTGCTCACATCTTGAATATATCTTATGATAGAGCTGGCAGGATTTTCCTGATGGGTTAGTTAGAGTGTGAGAGAAAGAATGGCATCAAGGATGAATGCAATTTTTTGGCCTAAACAATTAGAAGGTGACGCTGTCAACAATCGATACAGGAAATTTCGGAGGTAGAATTTTTGGGAGGAATATCAGTTCAGTTTGGCTATCTTGAGTTTGGGATGTTTACAGACAATCCAAGTGGAGATGTCTTGATTTGAGAATGGGTCTGGACTTGATATAATGTTATGCGTGCTCAGCGTGGAGATGATGAAGGAAATCACCACGGGAGTGAGTATGCAGAGGAAAAACAAGGAAACCAGTGTTTTCATAAGCCTTTTCTCCATCTTATGTATTTCCTCCATTGTCAGAATTCTGTTACTTTTTCTTCACATCTAGAAATTTTCAAACATCTGTAAAAAATGCAGAGAATGGCATAAGTCCCTCCAACACACTTGTGTCTATATGGGAAAGTATTTTAAAGAAAACCTTAGACATTATATTTTACTCCCATAAATAGCAATTCCTCAGAATATATCCCTACCACAGAAGGATTTTAAAAATATAGCCACAGAACATAACTATATTTACCAATAATATAAATAACACAGTCTTAATATTAAGTTCCTAGTTTCTCCCAGTCGTCTCAAAAATATCTGTTGGCAGTTGGTTTGTTCCAGTTAGGATCCAAACAAAGCCCAAACAGTGCATTTGGTTGATATGACCCTGACTTGTTTTTTCCTTGCCATTTATTTGTTGAAGAAACAAAACATGTGTCCTATAAATTATTCTACAATTTGGAGTTGGCCAATTGAATCTTTACAATGACATTTTGCATAATCTCCTACAATCCTCTCCTTCATTTCCAGTTAACTGTTAATTAGATCTTAAGTCTTGATTAAATTTCTGTTTAATATTATCGGTAAGAAAGCTATTGAATTGAATCATGAAGCAATAAGACCTGGAAATAATCATTTTTAGTGATGCTAAGACTAATCAATGATTTCAGTGTTAACAGCTTGTCCATTATTAAGTTTCCTGTCACCCTTTTATCCTCATAGTTTTAGTCACCACTGCTTGCCTAGATTCATAATTTCATCAAGATTTTTTAAAAAAAAGGACCAAAGATTGACCTTTGGGACACTCAGATATTAAGTCAGAGAGAAGAGGCGGAACTGACAAAGGAGATTGAATGGCCTTCGTTGAACTGTGGCATCTTGAAAGACAAATGAAGAAAATAAAGGTAGAAAAGGGATCAGTTGTATCAAATATTGTTCTTCAGTCAAGTACACTGAGAGTTGATAACCGGCCATTGGATATAGCAACTTGGAATTCACTGGTGATCTTGTCAAGAACAGTTATGATAGAGTGGTCGGGGTGAAGGTCTAACTGGAGTGAGTTCATGAGAGAATGGGAGTAAGGAAAGGAAGAATCATGGAGAAGGAAAGTAGAACCTAGTGCACTGGTTGTGTAGGATAGGCAGGATGGTGGAGTGTGGGTGCCGTGCCCACAGGTGGGCGAATGCGCAACGTGTTAATTCTATACATTTATGGATTGTAATATGATTGCCATTGTAGTGATAATTAGCACCTCTATCATGCTACATAATTATAGTATAGGTATTTAAAAATACTTTTCTTCTGCTTCCTGAATTATCTTTTCCCTTCTTCCCTTCCTTCTTCCCTTTTCTCTTCTTTTCCTCCCTTTCCCCTTCCTCCCTCCCTTCCTCCCTTCCTTTGTTCCTTTCTTTTTTTTTCTCTTACTCTTGATTTTGGAGGCTTATCATAAATATTTGACCATCCATTCATTTTTATCAATGAGAAACTAAAAATGTTGATCAGAAGCTGTGAGTACAGCTTGAGCAGGGCTTTGGAACAGTGGGCTTCAATACAAGGCTTTCTCTGGGACTGATTAATTTCTACAGTCCTATAAATTTCCAGTCTCCTTTCCAGGGAGTGACCGCCTAGGTGCCTGTTTTATGGAAGTGAAAGTGAGGGTAGAGTGATCCCCTATTCAGAATGCAGACACATTCATTTGCTTTTTTACAGTCTTTAGTCCTCCCCAACACCCACTGAACTCAGAATCCCAAAGTATGAAACTCCTTAATCATCCCTCACCAGAAAAATGGAACTCCAGTGTCTTGACAGGAATTTGGGGGATGAAGAGTACAGATTAAAAATGTGAAGCCTGACATTGATGGGTCAGATGAGGGCCTGTTAAATTAACCTATTATACAGATTTCCCACCAATTCCTTTGACATCATAGCCAATGCCTGTATGGTACTTCATCCCTCTGAGTCGATCTGGGGATTCTGAGGGCAAATTGCCTTGATTCTCACTGATATTCTTTTCTGCCCTCTACCCCTATGTTATTCTTAAAAAGATGAAACTATTTTAGAAGCTGAATTTTTGACTCTTCTCGAAGACATAAGAGCAACATACTTTTCCCTTCTGATTAAAGCTCTCTCCACCTTTCCACGGAAATGCTTCTCTCTGGGGGAAGCTGCTGAAAGAGTTCCCCTTTCTGCTGAAAGGATTCTCTTAGGTCTGGACCCACAGCAGATGCACTGGCCATAGGGTTTCTAAATCCTTTTGGTCTCTGTTTTCAAGTTTAAAAAGTGCTACAAGTTCAAAGTATAGCATTATGTGCCCAAAGTACCTCTACCAGATAATGGTTTTCATTGGCAGAGTAAATTTTTAAGTTTTAAATGCTTGCTTTCCGATGTGAATCTTCACAATTAAGTGCAGAAACTTCGTTGTTGTTTTTTTAAACCATGTCAAAACTATGCTTCCAAATGAAAGTTGCCCTTCATCTCTACTTGAGTGGCTCTACACCTGAGTCCATAATGCTGCATTTCTCAAAATACTGTGGGATATAGTCTAAACTTTCTCTTAGACCCAACTTGTAAACCTCACCATTGTTATGTTGCTGTTTTTATGATCTTCAAAATGGTATAAGGGACTAACCAGATTTCCTCTATATAACAATTGACTGTGCTAAAATATTTCTTTCAGTTTTAGCACTACTGTGTATATAAAAACATGATTTTTATAATCACTTCAAGTTTAAGCTCTAATTTTTACCAGGTGACTTAGTAGCCAATAATCTGAGTTGAAGCAAATAGAATCTGTGGAGAATTCTGATATTCATCAGAGTCAGTGCAGAGAATCCTTTTGTCTTGAGCATTTTTTACGATAAGTCATTATACTTGAGGGCTATTTAGCATAACTCACTGTGGTTATTTGGTCAAGGTTTCTTTGAGGCTAGTTTAGCGGATTCATCATTAGTTCCATTTCTGCTACCTGTCTCCCCCGCTCCCCAGCCAATTTGTATAATACTGAACATAAAGTCTTATGATAATTTTGTTTAAGATGAATTTTGAAATCAGCATATTGCCCTTTTCTTGTCAGGCAAGCCCCTGAGTTTTGATGTTCAGAAATCAAAGTTGTGGCACTTGATAGTCCCTCTGTGGGGCCCTTGATAGTCAGTTTATTGTAATCGATAGTAGAAGGGAGATGGATTGCTTACCTTGACACAGATGGCATCTGCGAATCGTTCATGGCTTTGGTGGTAAGCGCCATGAAAGGAACTAGGCAAATTCTCTTTCAGCCCCTAACACTGTGAACCACTGGTTGTCCATTCAGGCTAAAAATTTGAGATGGTAGGGCAAGCAAGAAGTGTGTAAATAATCTGCAAAGAAGATAACTACTTTACAGATACAGTTTATTTTTCCCCATAATAAACAGAATAGCTCATGAATTATGAAATTAGTAAGACTCTTGATACATGGCAATTAATATTTTTCACTTAGAGATAAATGTTGCTTGGCAAGCACTATATTAAAGTTAACCTGACAATTAAACCATACACTGTTGTAGGGCTTTTCATACTGATGTGGAGAACTTTTCTTTGTTTAGGAGTAATAGATCATATTCTCTATCTTCTTAATTATGTGCTAAATACAGGCTTGTTGAAAAAAATCTTAATGATAAAGTTTATAAATTCAGAAACAAAAACTATGTTGTTTTCCTTCTCTAAGCCTACTCCCCAGTAGATACACGTTGTTGAACAGTTTTATGAATCTCTCTAGATATTTTCTAGGCGTGTTCACATACAAACATAATTTATTTTTATACAGTCAAGATCATATATCATCTGATTTGCAATGTGATGTTTTTCACATCATATACTGTGACTGGCTTTCCAACCTGTGATATGTATCTCTAAGAATTTTTCAAAACTGCTAAAGTTTTAAACATTTGTATTCCTTTATATACGCTTTGTTTAAATTAATTACATATTTATTTCTTTCGCCTTCTATTTTTTGCTATAATCTTGCTTTACAATTGTTAAGATTTATAATTACTACTCTATAGTTATAAAAGGTATTTGCGTTTTATGTAAAAGTTGATTATACAACTAGCTTTCACAACAATATTGTGTAAAATATTATTTACTATAACTACGCAATGAAGCCCAAGGAAGAATTTACTAAGCATAGAAGTCTTTTATTTTGAGTCAATCTTTCTTGGATTCCTTTTCTTTTGATTGGAATATATCCTTGGGTAATTTTTCAGAATGGGTATGAGTGTTATAAACTTTCTGACCTCTCAGATGTCCAAATAGTTTGCCATTATATTTGCTAGTAGTTTGACTAAGTATTAAATTCTAGGTTTGAATTCTTTTTCCCTCAGAATTTTGAAGATAATGCTCCACTATGTTTTAGCATTAGTTGCTGCTAATTGGAAATCCTGATGTTAGTCTGCGTCTTAATTCTTTGAGGTCACCTGGCTTTTTCTTCTAGGAAACTATTATTTATCCTCTGAATGATGAAACTTCTCTTCATGTCTCTTGGTGTAAATGTTTCTTTCGTTTAATCCTGTATGTCTTCAGTAGGCTTTCAATTAAAGTCTAACCTTTTTTCATCTTGGTAAAATTTTCTTCTGTTATTAGTTTTGTTTTCTTCTTCTCCTTTATTGTCTCTATTCTCTCCTTGAAAAGTTTTTGACAGATATTTGGTCCCTTATTTCTGTCTTTCATGTCTTTGAGATTATTTCATATTCTATATATTGATTTTCTTTTTACACTACATTTAGAATATTCTTTCACATTAGACACCACCTACCTGATCTTCAGTCATGTCAACTTTAGTATTATATCTATTTCATCTTTAATTTTCAATTTGGGTAACCATATTTGAAATTTCTAATAGTTTATTGTTTGTACTCTACATTTTCCGGAAATCCTATTTTCATATTCCACAGTACCTAGAAAGAACTCACTCTTTTCCACAGCTGATTATGAATTCACTCTGAGTGTAGAATGTGTTGGGGGCAAGCATTTCGTTACCATCCTCCTCAAGTGTCTTTGTTGCCCAGAATCATCACTTCCCTCAGCATGCACTACTCTTTCCACTCTTACCCTCACTACCAGCCCTAAGTTCCAACTACATTTTGCTGTCACTTCTGCAGTGAGACCAGCAAAACGTTTTTTCATATTGTCATCACTCAAATCTGCATTGTCAGTCTTACTTTGTATTCCTTTATTTAGAGTGTGATGAGAAAAATAAACTGTGAAGGGGGAAGAATCCAATCCCACTATACTCCTTTTGTCATTGTAATCCTCTGTTTTATGGACATAGATATCTTCAAAGATGAAAAAGAGAAGTTTTAAAGCCCTCTTTTATTCCCAACATGATTTTTTTTTTCATGGCTCATTAATTTCCTTTGGACATCTTTTGTCCTCTCTTTCTTGCTCTTGGTTTTTCTTAAATATCTGGTGGTCCATGGTGGTTTGTTTGTAGTGTGCACATTTATTAGAGTCAAGGTTGGAATAGGCAGCTGGTCAGTGATTTCACTGTGGTTGTGGGAATCTGTTTCCTTGCCATGCCTCTCTCCATACTGGGCAACCTGATCTGGTTCTGGGTCAGTAGATAGAGCATTTCCTCCTCAGGCGTACTTCCAGATGGGTGGGTGGGAGCAAGTAGGGAGACAGGCTGCTACTACATCATGTTAGAGAAGACTTCTCTGTGCACGGTCCTGGTCAGAGCTGCCTTCTTGATTTATTTATTTTTTTCTTCTTTCTATCTACAGTTGAGATCTAGAGTTTCTTAGTCTCTTTCTGGCATCAGAACTCCTGGCAGGAACCTCCTTCATTCCTATCACCCACATTTTTAACCAGCAGAGCTTAGGCTTTGGGTGGAGGCTTACAAGCCCAGGTTTGTTAGGTGAAAGGGGAAAGGACATGGGTGCCCAAGCTGTTCTGAATGCAGTTCTTTAATGAACGACCCTGACATTCACTCCAGGATGCTTTGTATTTGTGAATTTCTAGCTTCTAGGAAGAACCCCATTTCCTATGATGGGCTGGGTTGTGTTTCCTCTGATCTAATTTGTGTGCCAGTCCATCACCTCTGCCTCCTACTTTGGGAGGGGAGGGAGCATGTGCGTATGCTCTGTTCCTTTTTCTTAACTAGAGCCCTTCTGATTTATGTTAAATAAGATTTTATATTTATACAGACTCATGAACATTATTATTCTAGATAATTAGTGTCTGGGTCCAGAGTCAAGCCTTTACAAACTTGTAATAAAAAATCAGCCTTCATTTTCATGTGGAAGGGAACAGAGTAAAATGAAGTTCTATTTTCCAAGGTGCATTGAAATATTTTTGTAAATGAGACGTTCAGATACACAGCAGACATGAGCCACTGTAAGGGAATGTGCACAATCACACACACAACACACACACACACACACACACAGAGCATTCCTCCATGTCTCTCCTCATCTAACTATTCCAGAAGATGCAGGCAGCCAAGTGGTAGGTGGTGGCAGTAATTTCACCATTTGCAGTGCCAGTGGCCGTGGTAGGAATCTGTGCAGGAGCCAGCCATGTCAACAATAGGACTAAAATGTCGAGTCAGCAGGAAGTGACTTTTCCTCCCACTTACTTCTTCTCTTGCAGCAGACAGCTCCCCCAAACAGCAGTGGGGCAGCTCTGCCTGACTTGCTTAGCCTGTTTCCACTGTGAGCACAAGCACCTTAGACATTTTGTCACTTCAGGATGCTGGAACTCAATGGAATTAGACTAAACTCGTTGTCTCACTCCCCTAATCTTCTTCTGTGCTTCTTTGTTAGTGGCACTTTCCCTGCTCACTTGGCTTCTCTTTTAAAACATACCTAATTGTTTTCTGTAATTTTAAATTAATTTATTCATTGTCTCCCCTAGGGGTCCCCTTCTTTTTAACGACATTGCTGTTCAGTCCCCATAGTCCTGGAATTCTGTGCTAATCTCTTTGCTGGTCTTTTGCCTTCTCTTGCTCCTCCGTCCCATTATTTCTACCCGTGCCTCCAGAGAAGCCCTTCCAATACATGGCTCTGATTATGACAAGATTAGACACTTGTCAAAGGTTAAATGCACCTTTGATTCCTTCTCTGTCCTCTACATACTCACCACAACTTGGCCCGGCATTCAGTACGTAAGGTTAGTGAAGACCTGTGATAGATAGCTAGTAGGAAATGGAAATTAAAGAAGGCTTGCTTTCTTTGGTCACTACACTTTCTCTGGACCTTGTCCATCATCATACAGCATCTCTGTCTTCCTTAATGGCATGCATGGCCAAGGACTCATGCATGCAAGAAGCTTCTAATATGCATACCTAAATTTTATGAAAACAGGCAAAAATTTGTAAGAAAGCAAATCCCTTCAGGGCTTCTTCTTTTTAATAAGCCTGGTAACGGAGCAGTTACAACCCTGGTGCTTACTGGATGCTGGCATCTTTGTCTCTCACTTTTGAAAGCGATCTGAGATAACGAAAGAAATATTACAACAATTGACTCTCCTTTAATTTATATGTTAAAGGGATTTATTCGTAGTTTCTCATTAGTAACAGATTGCACGGGGAAACATTGGATATCTGGCCAGGAAACCCTGCCCTTGAAGAAAAGAAGCTTCTACACTAAGCATGGCAGCCAAGCTCTTGTGTTGGTTTAGTGATGGTCTTTTGTGCTCGCGCTCTAGGTCCCTCCCACCAGTACAACTTCCTGTTCCGTTGAACTCACTCTGTTTTCCTTTTTCTGTCTTTTCCCACACCATTCTCTACCCCTAGAGTGTCCATCTCTGCTTTTCAGATCCCAAAGCAAACTTAAACGCGACTTTTTTCTATGACATTCCTCATCCTCATCCTAATAAAAATCTTTGGTTCCATCTAGCTATGTTTTTACATTTTTATTATAGTATAGTTCACTTATACCAGAGTTTTTGTGGATATGCCTTATTTCCTCCTGACTCAGCATATTTCCTTCATTTTTGTTCTCCATGTAGACTTAGCATAGTACTTTGTACACTGTAGGTAATTAATAGATGCTTGTTGACTAGGTTTATGTTAAACTGGCACCATTTATTTGTCCTGGCTCTTAGAGGTTCTAATCTGAGGCAGAATACTGATAGTTAATTTTTACATGTGGTTAATAGTCTTCATAGAAAAACAGATGGTAATAATGACCATAAGATTATCTCATTTAATCCTTACAACAACTCTGTGAAGTAAGTATTTATTTTCATTTTACTGAGAAGGAAACAGGCTTAGAGAAATTGAATAATTTGCCAAGAACTCACAGCTGGTAGAACATAGTAGAGCCACTGTATTCTGTCTGTGTTTGAGAAAAAGCTGGCTTATTATTTCCTGGATTGTAAATAAATTAAAGAATACAACTGGATTTTCAGACTACTCCCATTTTGATAACTTGGATTACCATACTGCAGGGTCAATAAGGGTGAATGATCTTTCTCTGGGGGTTACCTGGGACTTCCCCTGAGTGATTCCCTATACTGAGTAACACAAAGCTATTACTATGCCTTTAAAGTTGTAATTTCCCTAGAATCTACTACGCTCCCAACACCAGCCTCTGAGGCCCCCTCTTCTCCTTCCCTTCTCCACTGTGTTAGAAGCAGGTGCTGTAAAGTCATTGTGTAACTTACCATAACTTTCCACACGCTTTGGGAAACAAAGCACAATTTTATAGGAGGGCCAATGAGTGCATCTTGTTGGTAGAAAGTAAAGCTTTGCACACAGTAAACGCTCAGTGAATGTTTCCTCAATAGGTAACTGAACTGGAAAAACAGCTCCTGGTTTTCTTGAATTCACAGATGGCTCATAGACTCTTCTTGTATCTCCAATTCTTTTTACCTCCTGTGAGATACCTAGCAGGGTTGTTTTGTTTTGTTTCAGTTTTCATCATTGATTTAAAGTAGAGGTTGGCAAACTTTTTCTGTAAGGGCCAGATAATAAATATTTTACGCTCTGTGGGCCATTCAGTCTGTCATATCTACTCAACTCTGCCATAGACATGAAAGCAGCCTTAGATAATATGTAAATGAATGGACATGGCTGTGTTCAAATAAACTTTTATTGAAAAAAATGAAGGGCTGGCCTGAGCTGTAGTTTTGAAGCAAAGACAAAATGTGCCATGCCTAATAGATGCTACCAAGTTTGATTCTGTGTTTTCCATATTTTTCTAAAACTTCGTGGGCAGGAAATGACTAAATTAATGACACAACTATCTAATTTAATCATTGAGATAATAATGGCTACCACTTATTGAGTGTTTGCTCTGTATGTCAGGAGCTTTGCTAAGCACTTTCCATGCTTTATATTATTTATAAAGCAAATACTGTTATTATCTTCATTGAAGCTGAGGGAACTGAATCACAGAGAGCTCAAATAGGCTACCAGGGTTCACATTTCACTGGTATATTGACACAAGTGGTCTGGTTACAGGATCCATTACACCAATATTGCTAATTAATGACTCTGAACTGAGCAGGAAAAGCATGGGACTTACAATCAGAAATCTGGATTCACATTCCAATTTCATTGTCTGGCAAATTAAATTAACACCAAGCCTCAGTTGTTCCACCAATAAAAGGGGAATATAATAGAACTTGACCTACGAACCTTAGAGATTGCTGTGTAGATAAAAGGTTGTATGAAGGTGCTTTGCAAACTGTAAACATGATACAGTTGTTAGTTATTAGTCTGTCATTTGGATATATCTTAGTCTTTTTTTTTTTTCCACGTGAAATAAAAGAAATTAAGAGAAGCAGTGAAATTCTTGAAACTGTAAAGAGATTTGTAACTGTGTTGACACCTAAAGCCATCTTTGCTCTTTTTTCCCTTGATCTTTCTCTGCCCTAGAGCTCTCACCTTTTCTGGGTGTGTGTTGTTATTGCATCTAGGCCCATCTTTGCTATAAAGGAAAGGTGTGCCAGTCATTCTTTTTCTGCTTTGTGCTGCTGATAAAGATTTTTTTAAATGGCTTTTCCTATCACTCAGGCTGTATGGACATGGGATGGATAAACATGAGGCCAAACATAGTTAGATTTTTACAGAGTTCAAATGTGTGATCCTAACTTCACCAAGTCTTGTTAAAGATTGACTTGGCGGGCACAGTTTTGAGGCACCCTTCCAGAAATCACTTCCATTCCCTCAGCATAGCCTCTGACCAAATGTTAGCAGTTTACTCACAGGGACGGAATAGCACACATCTCCCCATCTGGAAGGAGACACAATCAAAGAATGGAGACATCTTTGAATACTGATCCTTTTTCCACCTAGGAAATTCCTTTGCATTATTGTGTTTAGTAAATCCCCCCTTTGTTTTTTCCTCAGCTCTCTTTTATTATCTCCTTAGATAATAAAAGCTTTTATCTAAAAAGATAATCAAAGTCTATATCAATTTGGTGTATTAGGAATCTCCAGAGAAATGAACCAGTAGGATCCATCTATCCATCCATCCATCCATCCATCCATCCATCCATCCATCCATCCATCCATCTATCATCATCTATCATCATTTACCTGCTTATCTATCCAGGAGTACTTATTTTTAAGGAATTGGCTCCTGGGATTGTGGGTGCTAGCAACTCTGAAATCCATAGGGCAGGCCAGCAGACTGGAAGCTCAGGGAGGGTTTCTATGTTTTGATCTTCAGGCAGAATTCCTTCTTAGAGAAACCTCCGTCTGCTTCTAAGGCCTTCAAGTGATTGGACCAGGTTACGGTCCACATTATTGGACCAGGTTATTAGCCACATTATGGAGAGTGATCTGCTTCACCCAAAGCCTACGGATTGTAAATCTTAACCACATCTAAGTTACTTTCACAGCCACGTCTACATTAGTGTTTGACCAAACACCTGGGCACTATAGTCCAACCAAGTTGATACATAAAATTAGCCATCATGCTTGCCATTGATAACCTGTCATTTATTATATCCTATCTGTAAACCTGGCATAGAGAGAAATGCTGGTCTTTCTGAGCAAGGCAGAGATCAAGGAATCTCTCCTCAATTCAGAAGGCAACGTGAAAAGGAGCAGTGTGCTTGCTCTACAGTTCACCCACTGGCAGCTTCTCCCACAGTTTGGCCTCAGGCAGATACACTGTTTCCCCGAAAATAAGACCTAGCCCGACAATCAGCTCTAATGCACCTTTTAGAGCAAAAATTAATATAAGACCCAGTATTATATTGTACTGTATTATATTATATTATATTATATTATATTATATTATATTATACCCGGTCTTATAGTAAAATAAGACCGGGTCTTATATTCGTTTTTGTTCCAAAGATACAGTAGAGCTGATTGTCTGGTTAGGCTTTATTTTCAGGGAAACACAGTAATACAGCACTGATAAACTTCAAAAATATTGTTTGTCAAGGACTGAGATGATGATGTGTATGTTATTTTTACCAGCTTAAGAATTATCAAGGGTTCTTCCCTTCTTGTAAGATTTTTATTTTTTGATACTCAATAAAATGTTTCATTCTTTGATTTAAAAAAAAAATGGGAAAAATAGGGTAGCCTACAGAAGTGTGATTGCCTGTTATTTGATAGCATCAGAACTTTATTTTCACCGAAGTCTGAGATTCTGTTCTGTTTCTGAGATTTTGGCCGAGTTAAATTTCTATCTGTATTAGTTGAAAAATAAAACAGAAAGTCCCCCGATCAGTTTTATTTTAGAAGCAGAGGGGATTTTAACACACCAAGCCAGCTATTTAACTTAAAACTTTCACAGTGACTATATTTACCAACTGCTGATTTTTTCCCCACTATGCCCATAGAACCATTTTGTTGTTGTTGTTGGGATGTTGTTTTTTCTTATCTGAATCCTTACTGTTAATAACTGGGGAATCATGCTCTTATTGAAAAGTGTGCTTGAAAAATAAGAGAAGACAATGCTAACAAATGCTTTTATGATGATCCCAGATAATAAACTGGTAATAGTACATCCAATAGGAACTTACCTATTCTTAGATTGTTTTATTTCTCTTTTTGTTCCTGTAGCATTTATAGTATGGACATTTCTGCCACAATATAATGTTTAGGAATTCTGATAAAGCTGGTCTTAAGTGAAAATGTATTTCTTGAAATATTCTAACGCTACATTGATTTGAAAAGTTATTCAGATTTTATAAGGCATTAAATTTATTCAAATAGATTTACATGAATATTTTAATGTATGTTTAGTAATGGTTGCAGTGAAGCTGTTCGTGGTTGTGTCAGGTACCAAAAATAATTTTTACATTAAATATCAACATTTTAGAGCTGTTGAAAATTTCAATCAAGTCTGTTTCTAAGAGGTATGGTGGAGGCAATTCCTCTTAGAAAAGTAACACAATATGCCATACTATTTTGTACACAATTCAAGCTTTAGGTAAGCATTTAAAATCTGTGTTCTTTTTGGGGTAAAGAAAAAATTTAGATACATTGTGACTAACTACCAGAGCTAAAAAGAGACATGATTAAATATATCTCTGAGGAATAAGACTAGTAAATAATTAACTTAATTTATACCTTCTACACTGTTTGAATGTATGCTTCTATATGCATAATAACGCTAACAATAATAGCTAAAGGTTTGTCTTTTCAAATATACAGTTGAGCAGAAAATAAAAGGCTGTAATTTGAGATATAAAATGATTAAACTATTCTAAATTATTATTATTTTTTAATTAAAGTTTATTGGGGTGACAATTGTTAGTAAAGTTACACAGATTTCAGGTGTACAATTCTGTATTACATCATCTATAAATCCCATTGTGTGTTCACCACCCAGAGTCAGTTCTCCTTCCATCACTACATATTTACCCTTTACCCTCATCTACCACAAAATTTTTTTATGTAAATGAAAATTTCTCCCTTTTATATGACTTCAGAAAATTATGAAACCTACCCATCTTTTAGAAATTGGGTTATTTATTATTTTTCCCCAGTTTTATGGAGATATAATTGACATTTAACATTGTATACATTTAAAGTGTACAATTTGATGATTCTGAAATGTTGTGAAATGATTACCATAACAAATTAGTTAACACCTCCATCACTTTACATAATTACTTTGTGTGTGTGTGTGTGTGTGTGTGTGTGTGTGTGTGTGTGTGTGGTAAGTACATTTAAGCTCTGTCTTAGCAACTTACAAGTATACAATTCAGTATTGTTCACTATAGTCTGCATACTGTACATTAGATCCCCAGAAGTTGTTCAGCTTTTAACTGGAAGGTTGTACCTTTGGACTAAATTTCCTCATTTTCCCCACTCCTCAGACCCTGGTAACCACCATTGTATTCTCTGTTTCTATGAGCTCAGCTTTTTTAGATTCCACATATCAGTGAGATTATACAGTATTTGTCTTTCTCTGTCTCACTTATTTCACTCAACATAATAGTAATGCTTTTAAAATTTGTCCATGTTGTTCAAATGTTCAAATGCTGGATAATATTCCACTATATATGTATATTCATACACACACACACACACACACACACATTGACTTTTATCCATTTGACTTAACTTTTTTAGTGAATGGTGTAAAATAGAACTTCAGTTTTATTCTTGTGCATATTGGTATCCGGTTTTCCCCGAATCATTAATTGAAGAGACTGTCCTTTCTCTGGAGTATTCTTGGTTCCCCTGTCAAATATGTGTTGACCAGATAAGCATGGGTTTATTTCTGGGATCTCAATTCTGTTCCATTGGTCTATGTGTCTATTTTTATGTAAGTACCATAGTCTTTCGATTTGTAATGTAGTTTGAAATCAAGAAATGTGATACCTCTAGCTTTGTTCTTCTTTCTCAAGATTGTTTTGGCTATGCAGGGCATTTTGTGGTTCTATGTGAATTTTAGAATGTTTTTTTATATATCTTTTAAAAATGCCATTGGAATCTTGATAGGAATTGCATTGAATCTCTAGATGGTGGTAGATAGTATGGACATTTTAACAATATTCATTTTTCTAATCTATGAACATGGGATGTCTTTCCATTTATTTGTATCTTCTTAAATTTCTTTCATCAGCGTCTTATAATTTTCAGTGTAGAAATTTTTCACCTTGGCTAAATTTATTTCTAAGTATTTTACATTTTCAATGCTATTGTAAATAGGGTTGTTTTCTTATTTCTTTTTCACATAGTTTGTTGTTTTTATATAAAAATGCAACCAATATTTATATGCTGAATTTATGTCCTACAAACTAGCTGAATTCATTTATTAGTTCTAACAGTTTTTTTGGTAAAGCTTTTAGGATTTTCTATATATAAAATCATGCCATCTGCAAATAGGAACAAATTTACTTCTTCCTTTCTGGTTTGGATGCTTTTATTTATTTTTCTTGCCTGCTTGCTCTGGTTAGAACTTCCACTACAATGTTGAATTGTTGAATAAGAGTGGTGAGAATAAGCACCCTTGTCTTGTTTCTGGTGTTAGAGGAAAAGCTTTCGCTATTTCACTGTTGAGTATGATATTAGCTATAGGCTTGTCATATGTGTCTTTATTATGCTGAGGTATATTCCTTTTATACCCAATTTGTTGAGAGTTTTTATCATGAAAGTTTGTTGAATTGTATCAATTTTTTTCTGCATGTATTGAGATGATCATATGATTTTTACCTTTCACCTTGTTAATGTGGTATGTCACGCTTATTGATTTGTGTATAATGAACCATCCCTGCATCTCAGGAATAAATACCCCTTAGCTATAGTGTATGATCCTTTTAATGTGTTGTTGAATTTAGTTTGCGAGTATTTTTTTTTTAATTTTTGTGGCTATATTCATTAGGAATATTGGGCTATAGTTTTCGTGCAGTGTCTTTATTTAGCTTTGGTAACAGGGAAATGCTGGCCTTGTAAAATGAGTTTGGGATTGTTTCCTCATCTTCAATTTTTTGAGTTTAAGAAGGATTGTTGTTAATTCATCTTTAAATGCCTGGTAGAATTCACCAGTGGATCCATCTGTTTTTTTGGGAGGTGTTTGATTACTGATTCAATCCTTTTACTTGTTATTGGAACCTACAGAGCCTTTTTGGTTTTACAGGTCCTGCTTATCTGGAACGTACAGAAAAGTATCTCATGTGGATAGCATTTTCTTGTGATGTTTCATTATATCCTGATTTGGTTAATGGAGAAATACTATAAGAATAATAACACGCTTGCATTTGGTTTTTATTTTCTATTCAGACAAACACAATGTAGAGTTAGTAACATTTAAAAAATAAAATTTTAGCCATTGATAGAAATTAAATCATCTTTATTTTAGCCATCTTCACCTAACATATTAAATATTTACCATTTATGCAGTACTTTCCTGTTTTCCTGGGTACTTCTTTAACAGCATAAAGTTTTGATAATTCTTTCTCTTTTAGCATTCATAGAAACTCTAAAATTTTTATACTTATCAATGTATAAAATATGTGTAACTATATAAATATATAGTTGAAAGTTAAATTTACCATGAAAATAATAAGAATTTTCAATTGAGGCTTTTTAAAGTCTTCAGGACTTTATTTAGAGAGTCTTTTTTGCTGGTAGTATAGTAACTAGGTATCTTGGAAAATCCATTGAAGACAACTATAAATGCTGGATTACATGTTTAAAAATATCTTTCAAAATGTATCACTGAGCTGGCTAGAAAGGATGACAGAAAAAAGTGAAAGCAGGAATCCTGGAAAGTAAGAGAGCCTGAAGGTATTTATGAAACTCAAAGGCTTCACATTTCTATTTTGACCTGCACACAGTCCAGTAGAAGATTACCACATAAATCTGGGGCTTTAAAAACTACACCCTCGGTGTTAGGATGCATGACAAATCAGCACTCTGAGTAGAAAAGAAGAGTAACAAAACACTTCTGATATAATTTTGTCTCTGCAGAGAGGGAAGGAAAATATCTAGAAATGATAACTGCAGGCTGGCCCTCGTGAGCTTGCAGCTAGGATTGAGGTTATTGTATGGACCAAAAAAGTACCACAGCCGGATTTTGTGCTTTATTGTGGACCCAGACTGATAGTGACAGGACACTGGGAAAAGGAGACAAATCTTCACTGGAAAATGGAAGTTCAAGTTGGGTCTCAAAGATTTCCCACTAAAATGTTTCAAAGAATATGCAACCACAGCCAGAAATCACCAAACACCCACCACTTTCAAAAACAAACCACCATAAACAAGCCAGCAGGAAAAAAAAAAAAAAAAAAAGAGAGACAATAGAACAAGACTCAGAGACTTCAGACATTGCAATTTAGAGAAATAATACAAAAGATGTTTGTTAAATATATGTGAGAAGTAACAAGAGGATTGAAAATATCAGCAAATCATAAGAAGCTATAAAGAATGACCAAGGAGATTTGAAAGCAGGACCATGTGAGCATCTGGAAATAAAAAGTATAATAATTATAGTGAAAAAAAATCAGTGGTTGGATTAAACAGAATAATGGATATAGCAGAAGAGAGTTATGTCCAGAAGAAAGATATATCCAGTTGATCAGGAATGAATTTAGGGAGAAAAACAGGTGGCAAAAATAAACTTCAGTTTAAGACATATGAAGAACAGAGTATGAAGGTGTGATAAAGTCTAACCAGAGTTAAAGAGGAGGCAGTAAAGAGAATGAAAAAACACAACATCCAAAAATATAATGGCTGAGAATTGTCCTGAAATGTTGAAAGACACTAATCCTCAGATTCAGAAGCCTATAATTTTCAAGCAGAAAAACTAAGAAATCCACACCATCTTAGCGCTTGGCAGAATATCGAAGAAGAGCTTATCTTAAATGTCGCCAGAGAGAAAAGAAAGATCACTCTCATAGGAAGAGGCAATGAGATGATGGATTTCTCGATCTCAATGAAAATGAGAAGCTGGTGGAATGCTATCTTAAATGTCTTCAGAGAATATCATTTTCAACTTAGAATTGTGTAGTAAAATCATCTTTCAAGGATGAAAGTGAGGTAATGACATGATCAGACAAAAACAGTTTTCTACAAAAACAACCACCAAAGGAAATTTTGGGCAATGTATTTTAGGCCTAAGAAATTAGCTTCTAGAAAGAATGTTTGATAATGCAAGAAGGAATGGTCAGTAGAATATTGAGAAATATGTGAGTAAATAAAAATAAGCATTGACAAATGAAATGATGTCTAATTTGAAGGTTACATAATTAAGTAGATTATTGCATAATAATTAACTAAAATATGGGACAATAATAGTATGAAAGTTGGGAGGGGGTTGATGAGACGGGATGGTTTCTATGAACCTTGCTTCTCTGGTGTCTCTTTTCTCTGGTGTCGAAATTTCCTCTTATAAAGACACCAGTTGGGTTTAATTAAGGCCCACCATAATGGCCTTATTTTAATTTAATCACCACTTGAAAGACTTTGTCTCCAAATGTGGTTGTATTCTGAGATACTGCGGGTCAGGACTTCAACATATGAGTTTTGGGAGATACAATTCAGCTCATGACCATTATGTACATGCAACTTTAGCAATAAAATTCTGTCTTCTGGAACAGGTAGAGACCAAAGTTATTTTGGAGGATTGAACTTAGCTATTTTACCTAAGATGATTTTAGGAGAAAATGGATATTAAACATACCAGTTTTTTTCCTGTATAATTTTATTAATGACTTGTCATATTTTTAAAAAACTCAACAATAGGCTTATAATCATAACTCAGTTTCCTGCTCCTTTATAAAACTATCACTTCTGTAGAAATAGAATCATAAAAAAATCATATTTTAATTTACTTTAAAAATGTATGGCAACTCAAATTAGGAAAGCAGGGTGTGGAACTTGTTCTAATGAATAAATAAGAATGATTGGCAATAAAAAAAATTAATGACATGTAGTTCTTCTAAAATTCTTGAAAATAATCTGTTTTAACCAGGGTAAATATTCCTCCACTTCAGTATTGTTTGCAATATTGCTTTTCTTGATTAATCTTTCTTTTCTAGATAATGGAACATAAATCTTAGACACATTTGCTTTCTAAATACCAAATTGTATGTGTAATTAAAATTCAGTGAACTTTTAGGGCTGTAATTGTAACAGTCATAGTCTTTGTTTGTTGTTGGTTTTTCAGTAAGAAATATTTTTTTGTGTTAATAGACTGGATCATTTAAGGACTTTAAAAATGATCGGAAGGACATATTTCCCAAATTGCATAATGCTATTGCCTAGTTAATTGCACATAATTCTTTTTGTGACAGCTGTTTTATTCAATATTTGCTTGTCTTAACTTGGAGGATTCAAACAGTGCACTTTTAGTTTTCACATTTTGGAAAGGGCTCTTAGGAAATAAATAGCGCTTTAGTTGGTAAGTGATGGGTTTTCCTGAAACACATTGCTTGCTAATTTTACCAGACAAGAAAATAAATTTAAATAGTGAACTACATTCCAATTTGTATTCTTCCTCTAAAGTCCTCCCCTTTTGCATTCTTGGATTTTGACACTCCTACACACCAGTTAAAGCACTTGTTAGAGTGTTCAAAAGAAATTGTTGCAATTAATTTCCTGGTCTCTTCTCTCTTTGATGTGTCACTAAATGCTTTGAATAATTTTCAGAGTCTGGCATCTGTTCAAGGACAATTTCTTGACTTTGAGGAGGGGGAGAAGCAATGAGGGAAAGAATATATATATGTATATATGTATATATATATATATATATATTCTTATATATATACTTACGTACTCTTATATACTCATATATATGTATTTTAATTTTTTGTTAATTTTTTCCTTAAATAGACAAAAAATTTTTGTCTAAATAGTCTAAAATATTTTTCTAGATAGGTGACAAAAAAATGGACGACTAATTGGCACAGTTAACTACTGTTGAGATCTTTTCTTTTTGGGATAGCCATTAAGGACAGAATTAGACCAGCAGTCTGTACATCTAACATGTCTATGTTATCTTGCCCCAAAGAAATTCAGATAGATGAGCTTTGCAAACTGGAACCATCTGAAGTTTTAAAATGGCTGCAGGTGTCTTAGTAGGAGACTAATTTTATTTTTTAATGATTAGAAAGTATGAACAAATTATGAACTCTAAGGTTATGCTTTATTTCTCCTGTCCTGCACAGAATGTTCTGTGCAGTTTCTATTTGTAGTTGTACGGTGATTCTAGTCTTCCTATCCACTCTATCCTTGCATTTTAAGGTTTATTCTTTACATGCGTATTTTATTTTTCCCATATTGCAATTCCTAAAGAAATGACTTATTTCAGGAGTGGGTAAGAAGGGAAAGAAATGATAAAACACTAATCCTGGGGAGTTTTTTATTCACTTTTTAGTAACTCGCACCTAGCAAAGTAAGTGGCCCCTAGTAGGCATTTGGCCAGTTTTGGTGAGTTGAATTGGATTTATTCTTAAGTAATTGACAATAAAGAAAGTAGTATTTCAGAAACTTCAATCTAAGGGAAATATTAAGACTAAGGTTTTTATATTTGCCTTCTTCTATAGATCCTGAGTTTTTTCCTTGTAAAATAATCCACATTTAAACATAAGACATTCCTTAGTGACAGATCAAGGCCAATAGGATGGACATGAGAAATCTGGGTCTGTTATGTCTATTAAAAAGTCTGTTGTGAAATATAAACCTAAGAATATGAGATTGTTTGAACGTTCACACAAAATTATTGCTGCTCTAATTTGAGCAATTTCGACAATATTGAACTTTAAAAATTCAGATGTGTGCAAACCCGTACTCCCTTGGCAGATACTGTTCTTTGCCCCACCTGGTTTCTCAGAAGCCTGACGGCCTGTCATTAGGTTAAACTCTGTATGTTCATAATGAATATGTTTTCCTTAAAAGAGATCATATGTCTTTGGTCAAATGTAAACACCACAACTAAGGAATTCTGCAGTGTTTCCAGACAAATCAGATGCATTTCCATCTTCTATATATTGTTAAACTTGAGTTTAACATTATATAGATTTTTTTCTGTGTTACAAATAGGTTTACATTGATAATCCCATTTCATTCATTCACTTGGTGTTTAATTCGTTCAATAAACATTCACTGGCTGCTTATGGTATCCAAATTGGTGAAGACATAGGACAGCGTCTGCTCTGGAGGACCTCACAGTCTAATGGGCAGGCTGACGCTAGACGTTAGGGAAAAAAGGAGGTGAGAGCTGGGAAAAGGAAGCTCTGGAGACTTGGTTCAAATCCCACTTTACCTGTGCTTGTCACGTGACTTTTTTTTAGACGTGTCTATTTCCATACTGGTAAAACAGATTTACCATATATACCAGAGGTGCCAAAAAATGTATACACATGACTTGTATTCATCTTTTGTTATTGGTATATACTGAGTATTACAATTTTAATTCCAATTTTTCCTTTCTTAAAATGTGTATACTTTTTTTTTTGGTACTTTCTATATAATGCTTGTCTCAGTAAGTAGCATTTAGAAAGTGGAGCACATTCTAGAACAGTGCTTGCCTATTAGAAATATAGTTTAGGCCACACACGTAACTTAAACTTTTTTAGTAGCCACACTTAAAAAAGTAAAAAGAAACAAGTGGAATTAATTTAATGATCTATTTTATTTAATTTGTTATAGCCAAACTATCAGCGTGTCAACATGTAAGCAATATAAAATATTATTAATCAGCTATTCTTGCATTCTTTGTTTTGTACTAAGTTGTTGAAATGTGGTTGCTATTTTATACTTTACAGCATCTCACTTTGGATGTCAAATTTTCATTGAGGATATTTGATTTTTATGTAGATTTCATACATTTTAGGGATGGAAAAGTCAATTCACATTCTGAAGTTGTTCCAAATATTCTTAAAAGTATTTTGATAACTGAACTGAGTGTCAATTTTTTAACTTAAGCTAATTAAATTAAACAAAATTAAAAATTCTGTTGCTTAGTCACACTAACCACATTTTTTTTTTAATTTTTTTATTTATTAGTTTCAGGTGTACAAGACAAGGTAATACTTAGACGTTCATCATTTATATCCCTCACACTGTGAACCCCCCTCCCCCCATCCACTATCCCTCCGACCTCACACTGAACCATCCACATTTTAAGTGCGCAATAGCCATAGATGTCTGGTGACTACCATATTGAATAGTACAGCTCTAGAGTGACAGCTCAGTACGATAAATGCTACCATCGAGGCAGGAGCAGATTGCTCTGGGGAGTTAGGAAAGGAATCATTGAAATGGATCTTGATAAACCAGTAGACGTTTACCAAGTAGAGAAGAGGAGGGAGGATACTCCAATTTGATCTCTTGAAAGCATGTGAAATAACAAAAGTAGACTCATCTCATAATTGAACAGTAACTTACTGAACTCACATTTTTTGAGGGTGTTGCGGCTTCTGTTAGATAGACATGGTCCCTGAGCTCAAGTAGCTTAGAGTCTAAATATCATTCATGGGCCCATTTTTCAGAGAGTTGGGTCTGAGTATGCTCCTGGGTGTGCCAAAATGCTGTTGCTTTTGCAGCTTGTCACCTTCCGGCTTTCCTTGTGAATAAGGCTTTTGTGAGCTGTAAGCAAATTTGCTTTGTTATTCATTTTCAGTCAAAAAAGCTGTTTGTTGTTGTTTTATTTATTATTGCCTGTGATTGGCAAAGATGACATGGCCCCTAGTGACTGAGGGGTCCCTATGGCATCTGGGGTCTACTAGTCATTTGCTTGTCAGCATTTCAACTGTCAGCCAGGATAGAGCCAAATTCTATTCCTGCCTTTGGCCCTTTTCCTCATGTACCTGAGGCAATGTCAGGAGTGGTTGCTATTCTGTCACCTGTCTGGGATATTAGACCTGTCCCTGATATCAGTAGAAGGTGATTTACATTCAGATGACTCAATTCAGCTGCTGGCTGAGTCCTTAGCAAGTTGCTTATCTTGCAATTCTGAGTCCTTGTAAGGGTCAAGTAAATTTCCATTTTTGCAGATTTCTGTTCAGTTGACTGTAGATTTTCCTATTGCTTTTTTGTTGTTGTTGTTGTTGTTTGTTTGTTTTTTCACCAGCTCTCCCTGAAGCTCGGGAAAGAAAAATATATTAAAGAAACCAAGAAACTAAACAAAAACACAGACAAGAACAGCTTGGTGTATCTAGAAAGATTCTCAGGACTATTCTGTGCAAGATAATTGTGTGCTCTTTAAAATACTCAGGGAGATTTTTTTGCTGCCATCCTTGATGTTGCTTTTAGTATTTTATCTTATCATCCTTTTAGTTAAAGTGACCATTTTATAAATCGAATATGTAGGTCTGTTTTCTCATTGGATGTCTCTAAAAAAGCTACTTCTCCTCAGTCATAAAATTCTCTTTTGAGAACTATGGGTTAAGGTCCAATCACTTTTCATGGAAAGCTAGCAAGGTCTTCAAACTCAACTATGAGAAATAATGTATCTAAGCAGGATTCAATTTTAGAACCAAAACATTAGAAATAATTTGATAATCAATGTTGGCACTTGAAGCTAGGCTAAAACCTCTGTGTACAAATGCAGAATGTTTTATACAAAATGATTGTTATTTGGTTATTATACTCCAGCTGTGCTTGAGTAGACAGTCTGACTCCATATCTGCAGTCCAGCCTTGGTTGTACAATCTGAACACTGATGGGCTACTACTTGCGAGCGTTAGTTCTATGATTCTGCTTCTTTATCTCAGAGCTGGAGATGCCTCTCTTTATTATAGACATACGTTGTGTTTTATTCACCCTTGTTACTACAAAGTCATCTATACTCACGCTGAAATCTCAGACAATTTTAACAAATATTTAGAACACTTACATTTATTTTCTCCCTAAATGCTGTCCTACGTGTATTAGCTTATCATACCTGAATATTTTGAAATAGCTGTAGAGGAAACAACATTGACCCTGAAACCTGAATTCAAGGCCAGGTCCCTTGTGTAATTTTGCACAGGTAATTTAATCTTGCTCATCTTCAGCGTCTTCATCATTAAGATGGGGGATAATAATTCCTACCTCATGAAGTTGATATGATATGAAACAGTGTATTATTGTGTCTATAAACATCATCCCATAAAGTCCTAAACAAATGGGACCTGTTACTCGACATAAGCATACGTGTTGTGGCTGGGTTTCACTCTCATGGTTCTCTTTGCTGGTGGGAGGATTGTGCTGTCGGATTTGTCACTAGGGGATCTGTCTTTGAAAATGGGCCTGATCTATATTATGTTAGTGCATCTTCTGAAGGCATTGTCAGGTCCCGGTATCAGTCTTATACTACGCTGAGCAAGGCAACCATGATAAGCTTTTAGTTGGAACATCTACCAGCCTTTAGGCATGAGATATAATCATAATAAATTAATTCTCTTGGTCAAGTTTTCCTTTTCTTAATTTTCAAGGGTGTTCCTTATATGAGCGGGATGGAAGGATGAGCATGGTGAGCATTACAGTCATATTGTTGATGAGAATATACATAGCACGAAAGTGTGCCCTTACTTCATAGCAGGGCAGGCCGGGGGGAGATGTGAGGCACTTGTCTTAGGCACAAAATTGAAGAAGTCAAAACATTCAATATTCAAGACAAATAATATTTTAATGCAATATTTAAAAACATCAAAAATAATGCAAAAATCCATGATGAACAAAATGTCAATTTTTAAAAAAAAATTTATTGGGGTGGCAATGGTTAGTAAAATTACATGGGTTTCAAGTGTACAATTCTGTAATACATCATTTATATATCACATTGTATGTTTGCAAAATTTTAAGTAAAGACATTTTTTTTCTTCCTCTGTATTGGAACATACAACTGCTCGGAGGAGAAACAAGCTCTCACTTTTCCCCTCTCCCACATAACCATTTATATTTCTTTAAATCTCTAGGTCTTCTGTGTCCGTGGGTGTGCCATAGGCACATAGGTATGGAGAAGTGTTTGTATCAATAAGATTCTGGAAGTGGATTTAAATAGGTATGAAGCACATTTTGTGAACAAACTGCATTTTTTAGAATATCTATTTTTTAAACTGATTTTTATTTTTCAATTATAGTTGACATTCAATATTATATTAGTTTCAAGTGTACAGCATAGTGGTTAGACATTAATGTAAATACAAAGCGATCCCCCCAACAAATCTGGTACCATCTCACAGCATACATAGTTATTACAATGTTGTTGATTATGTTATTCCCTATGCTATATATTACATCCCCATGACAATTTTGTAGCTGCCAATTTGTATTCTTAATCCAATCACCTTTTTCACCCATACCCCCTCTCATCTGGCAATGATCAGTTTGCTCCATTTCTATTTTGCTTGTTTGTTTATTTTGTTTTTTTAGATTCCACGTAAAAGAGAGATGATATGGTATTTGTCTTTCCCTGTTTGACTTATTTCACTTAGCATAATAGCCTCTAGGTCCATCCATGTTGTTGAAATGGTAAGTTCATTGTTTTTTATGGCTGAGCTATATTTCATTGTATATATGTATCACTTATTTGTTCAATCGTCTATTGGTGGGCACTTAGGTTGCTTTCATGTCTTGGCTAAAGTAATAAATGTAGCAATGAACATAGGGATGCATATACTTTTTTAAATTAGTGTTTTAGGTTTTAGATTAAAACCCAAAAGTGAAATGGCTAGGTCATAAGGTAGTTCGATTTTTAACTTTCTGAGGAACCTCCATACTGTTTTCCATAGTAGCGGCACCAATTTGCAAGCCCACCAACAGGTTTGAATTTGCATTTCTCTGATGATTAGTGACTTTGAGCACCTTTTCATATGTTTATTGGCCATCTGTATGTCCTCTTTGGAGAAATGTCTATTCAGGGCCTCTGGATTGTTTGTTTTTCTCGGTGTTAAGGTGTATGAGTTTTTAAAATAAATTTTGGATATTAACCCCTTATTGGATATATCATTGGTGAATATCTTCTCCCATTTTGTAGGTTGTCTTTTCATTTTGTTGATGGTTTCCTTTGCTGCACAAAAACTTTTTGGTTTGCTGTAATTCCATTTGTTTGTTTTCTTTCCTTTGTTTCTCTTGCCTGAGGAGATACATACAAAAAAATGCTACTACAAGCAATGTCAGAGACTTTACTGCCTATGTTTCCTTCTAGGACTTTTATGGTTTTGAAACTTATATTTAAATATTTAATCCACTTTGACTTTATTCTTGTACATGGCATAAGAAAATGGTCTAGTTTCAATTGTTTTTGTATGTATCTGTCCAGTTTTCACCACACCATTTATTGAATAGACTGTTTTTACCTCACTGCACATTCTTGCCTCCTTTGTCATAGATTAACTGACCATATAGGCATGGGTTTATTTCTAGGTGCTCTGTTCTGTTGCATTGATCTATGAGTCTGTTTTTATTACAGTACCATGCTGTTTTGATTACTATTGCTTGGTAGTATAATTTGATATTAGATAGCATGATACATTTAACTTTGCTCTTCTTCTTAAGATTGCTGTCTATTCAGGGTTTTTTGTGGTTCCATATAAATTTTAAGTTTATCTGTTCTGGTTTTGTGAAAAATGACATTGGTATTTTGACAGGGATTGCACTGAATCTATAGGTTGCTTTGGGTAGTATGGACAATTGCGATGATGTTAATTCTTCCAATCCATGAGCATAGTATGTGCTTCCATTTATTTGTATCTTCTTCAATCTCTTTCCTTAGTTTCTTATAATTTCCAAGTACAAGTCTCTTACCTCCATGGTTAAATTTATAACTAGGTATTTTTTTTTGATGCAATTGTAAATGTGATTGTTTTCTTAATTTTTTTTCTGATAATTTGTTATTGGTGTATAAAAATGCAACTGATTTCTGAGTAATAATTTTGTATCCTGCTACTTTACTGAATTCATTTATCAGCTCTAAAAGTTTTTTAATGGAATCTTTAGGGTTCTCTCTATATAGTATCATGTCATCTGCAAATAATGACAGTTTTACTACTTCCTTTCCAATTTGGATGCCTTTTATTTATTTTTCTTGTCTGATTGCTGTGGCTAGAACTTCTATGCTATGTTGAATAAAAGTGGTGAAAGTGGACATCTTTGTCTTGTTCCTGACCTTAAGGAAAATGCTTTTAGTGTTTGAGTATGATGTTAGCTGCGGGTTTGTCCTATATGGCCTTTATTATGTTGAGGTATGTTTCCTCTACTCTCACTTTGCTGAGAGTTTTATAAATGGATGTTAGATTTTGTCCAATGCTTTTTCTGTATCTGTTGATGTGATCATATGATCTTTATCCTTCATTTTATGTGGTATATCATGTTAATTGATTTGAGGATATTGAACCAAACTTGCATCCCAGGAATAAATCCTACTTGATCATGGTGTATATAATCTTTTTAAGGTATTGCTAAATTTGGCTAATGTTTTGTTGAGCATTTTTGCATGTATGTTCATCAGGGATATCAGCCTATAATTTTCTTTTTGGTAATATATTTTTCTAGTTTTGGAATCAGACTAATACTGGCCTCATAAAATGAGCTTGGAAGCCTTCCCTCCTCTTGAATTTTTTAAATGGTTTGAGAAGGATAGGCATTAATTCTTCTTTGAATGTTTGGTAAAAATCACCTGTGAAGCCATCTGGTCCAGGACTTATTTTTATTGGGAACTTTTTGATTACTGATTTGACTTTGTTAATAGTTGTCGGTCTGTTCAGATTTTCTGTTTTTTTCTTGACTCAGGCATGGAAGATTGTATGTTTCTGGGAATTTGTACATTTCTTCGAGATTGTCCAATTTGTTGGCGTGTAATTGTTTATAGTATTTTCTTATAATTCTTTGTATTTCTGTGGTGTCAGTTGTTACTTGTCTTCTTTCATTTCTGATTTCATTTATTTAGGTCCTCTCTCTTTTATTCTTGATGAGTCTGGTTAAAGGATTATCATTTTTGTTTATCTTTTCAAAGAACCAGCTCTTGGTTTCATTAATTTTTTAAAACTCTATTTTATTTATTTCCGTTATGATTTTGTTATTTCCTTCCTTCTACTCACTTTGGGCTTTGTTTATTCTTCTTTTTTTAGTTCCTTTAGGGTAAGGTTAGATTGTTTATTTGAGATTTTTCTTATTTCTTGAGGTAGGCCTGTATTGCTATGAACTTTGCTCTGAGAACTGCATTCTCTGTATCTCATAGATTTTGAATTGTTTTGTTTTCATTTGTGTTTGGCTAAAGATATCTTTTGATTTCATCCTTGATTTCACTGTTAATTTATTCATTGAATAGCAACATGTTATTTAGCATCCATTTGTTTGTGGGTGTTTCAGTTTTCTTCTTGTAATTGATTTCTAGTTTCATATCATTGTGGTTGGAGAAGATGCTTGATATAATGTCAATCTTCTTAAATTTATTGACACTTGTTTTATGGTCTAACATGTGGTCTATCTTGGAAAATATTCCATGTGTGCTTTAAAAGAATGATATTCTGTTAATTTGGGGTAAAATACTCTAAAAGTATCAATTAAATCCATCTGGTCTAATATGTCATTTGAGGTCCCTGTTTCTTTGTTGATTTTCTGTCTGGAAGATCTATCCATTGATGTCAATGAGGTGTTAAATTCCCCTACTATGACTGTATTACTGTCGATCTTTCCATTTAAGTCTGTTAACATTTGCTTTATATATTTAAGTGTTCTTACATTGGGTGCTTAAATGTTTACAAGGGTTATATTCTCTTGTTGGGTTGATCCCTTTATTATTATGAAATGTCCTTTGCCTCTTGTTATAGCCTTTGTTTTAAAGTCTATTATGTCTGATAAAAATATTGATACCCCTGCTTTCTTTTCTTTTCCTTTTTTTGTTTTGCATTTCCATTTGTATGAAATATCTTTTTCCATCCCTTTATTTCAGTCTGTGTGTGTGTCTTTCAATCTGAAGTAGGTCTCTTGTAGACAGCATATACGAGGTCAGACAATTAAGTTTGCAAACTTGTTGTAAAGATGTTGCAAACCTTTTTTGATATCAAAGGGATTATGCATTATGAATTTGTACCAACTAGACAAATAGTTAACCAAGTTCACTATTTGGCAGTGCTGAAAAGGCTGAGTGAAAAAGTTAGACGACCTGAACTTTTTGCCAACAATTCATGGCTCTTGCATCACAACAATGCACCAGCTCACATGGTACTGTCTGTGAGGGAGTTTTTAACCAGTAAACAAATAACTGTATTGGAACACCCTCCCTACTCAACTGATCTGACCCCCAGTGACTTCTTTCTTTACCTGAAGTTAAAGGAAATATTAAAAGGAAGACATATTGATGACATTCAAGACATCAAGGGCAATAAGATGACAGCTCTGATGGCCATTCTAGAAAAAGAGTTCCAAAATTGCTTTGAAGGGAGGACTAGGTTCTGGCATTGATGCATAGCTTCCCAAGGAGAGCACTTTGAAAGTGACCATAGTGATATTCAGCAATGAGGTATGTAGCACTTTTTCTAGAATGAGTTTGTGAACTTAATTGCCAGAACTTGTATATGGGTCTTGTTTTCTTATCTATTCAGCCACCCTCTGTCTTTTTATTGGGGCATTTATTCCATTTGCTTTTAAAGTGATTATTGATAGGTAAGTAGTTATTGCCATTTTATTATTCACATTATGAAGCTTTACCCTTCTTTTTAAAGAAGTCCCTTTAATATTTCTTGTAATACTGGTTTGCTGGTGATGAACTCCTTTAGCTTTTTCTTGTCTGGGAAGCTCTTTATCTGTCCTTTGATCCTAAATGATAGCCTTGCTGGGTAGAATAGTCTTGGTTGTAGGTCTTGCTTCTCATCACTTTGAATGTTTTGTGCCAATTCCTTCTGGCCTGCAAAGTTTCTGTTAATAAATCATCTGACAGTCTTATAGGAACTCCCTTGTAGGTAACTAACTGCTTTTCTCTTGCTGCTTTTAAGATTTCCTCTTTGTCTTTAACCTTTGGCATTTTAATTATGATGTGTCTTGGCATGGTCCTCTTTGGATTCATTTTATTTGGGACTCTCTGTACTTCCTGGACTTGTATTTCTATTCCCTTCACCAGGGAAGTTTTCAGTCATTACTTCTTCAAATAGGTTTTCAATCCCTTGTTCCTTGTCTTCTCCTTCTTGTACCCCGATGATGTGAATGTTGGCACATTTGATGTTGTACCAGAGATCATGTAAATTAGCCTCATTAATAAAAATTCTTTCTCCATTTTACTCTTTTGATTGGGTGTTTTTCATTACCTTCAGAAGACCTATTTTTGAACAGATCATTAGGTAAATGTACACACACATACAAAGAATTAAAGTACAGATGGATATTAAATGAAAAATATGAGTCCCTTCCTGTCACTTACCCTTTAATCTCTTCATTAATGGAAACTACTTTTTTTTTTTTTTATTAATTAATTTATTTATTAGTTTCAGGTGTACAAAACAAGGTAATACTTAGACGTTCATCATTTATATCCCTCATACTGTGAACCCCCCTCCCCCCATCCACTATCCCTCCGACCTCACACTGAACCATCACATTATATATATAAAATTATAGTTGGCATTCATTAATGTTTAGCTTCTGATGTACAATGCCATGATCAGGTATCCACAGTATCCCTGAGGTGGTCTCCCAAATAGGACGCATGTCCATCGGATACCCAACAAAATCTTTACAACATTATAGAATACCTTCCCCAAATTAATTTTCAAAAGAAAAACCCTGAGGCCATCTTGTGGTTACCAGCTGCTTCCAAATCCCTTCACCTTTCCCCTTATCCCCAACCCCCTCCCACACACCCATCTAACCACTCTCGGTTTTTTCTCTGCGTCCCCAAAACTGACTCTGATTAGTTCATTCACATAGTCTTTTCTTTAGATTCCATATATAAGTGAGATCATATGGTACTTGTCTTTCTCTTTCTGACTTATTTCACTTAACATAATGTTCTCTAGATCCATCCATGTTGCTGCAAATGATAAGATTTCTTTCTTCTTTATGGCTGCGTAATACTCCATTGTATAAATGTACCACAGCTTCTTAATCCAGTCATCTACCGATGGGCATTTTGGTTGTTTCCATATCTTGGCTATTGTGTAAAGTGCTGCAATAAACATAGGAGTGCATACAGATTTTTGAATTGGAGTTTTGGATTTCTCCGGGTAGATGCCTAGGAGTGGAATTACTGGATCATAGGGTAGTTCCATTTTCAGATTCCTGAGATACCTCCATACTGTTTTCCATAGTGGCTGCACTAATCTGCAGTCCCACCAACAGTGCACTAGCGTTCCCTTTTCTCCACATCCGCGCCAGCATTTGTTGTTTGTTGATTTATTGATAATAGCCATTTTGACTGGAGTGAGGTGGTATCTCATTGTGGTTTTTATTTGCATTTCTCTGATGGTTAGTGAGGTTGAGCATTTCTTCATATGTCTTCTTGCCTTCTGTATGTCCTTCTTAGAGAAATGTCTCCCCAAGTCCTCTGCCCATTTTTTAATTGGGTTGTTTGTTTTTTTGGAGTTGAGTTGAGTAAGTTTTTTATAGATTTGTGATATTAATCCCTTATCAAATATATCATTGGCAAATATCTTTTCCCATACAGTAGGATCCCTTTTTGTTTTATTGATGGTTTCCTTTGCTGTGAAAAAACTTTTTAGTTTGATGTAATCCCACATGTTTATTTTTTCTCTTACTTCGCTCGCGCGAGGGGATATATCAGTGAAAATCTTACTCCGGGTAATGTCCATGAAGTTTCTTCCTATATTTTCTTCTAGATATTTTATGGTTTCAGATCTTACATTTAAGTCTTTAAGCCATTTTGAATTTGTTTTTGTATATGGTGTAAGGAGGTGGTCCAGCTTCATTTTCTTGCATGTGTCCGTCCAGGTTTCCCAACACCACTTATTGAACAGACTATCTTTACCCCATCGTACATTCTTGCTTCCATTGTCGTAGATTAGATGGGCATATAGGCATGGATTTATGTCTGGACTCTCTATTCTGTTCCATTGATCTATGTATCTATTTTTATGCCAGTACCATGTTGTTTTGATTACTGTAGCCTTGTAGTATAGTTTGAAATCAGGTATCGTTATACCTCCCACTTTGTTCTTATTTCTCAAGATTGCTGAGGCTATCCGGGGTCTTTTATGGTCCCATATAAATTTTAGGATTATATGTTCTATTTCTGTGAAAAACGTCGTTGGTAGTTTGATAGGAATTGCGTTGAATATGTATATTGCCTTAGGCAGTATGGACATTTTAATTATATTAATTCTTCCTATCCATGAACATGGAATGTTGGAAACTACTTTTGACCAGTTCTCTTGGTGGCTATAGCCATATTTTAAATGATTTGCCTGTGTCTCTTGTTCCTGGTTTATCAACTCCAAGCAGAATATCTTGATTTCCTGCCGTGAAAAATAAAGAATAGAGATTATTTGCTCTACCACTTCTCCTGTCCTCTTTCTCCACCTTTAAATTTTTGTTTCATATGCAGGTATCTGTGCATGTGTTTGTGTGTGAGTGTGCATGTGTGTGTGTAAGTGTGTGCTCTTGGGTCCATTTTGTCAGACAGGCTTTACTTCAGGAAGGAGTTAGGTCAGGGTTGCTGCCTTGTACATCTCTCCTGCAGGGAAATATTCACACACTGGGAGCCTTGGCCTTTTCTAGGTAGATCACTTACATTTCCTCAGAGATTGTTTCTCATCCTTCAGCCTGGGTGAGAATAGACTTTGTTGTGAGCAATGGCTCTAGCATTTCAGACCTCTGGTGTGCTTCAGTTACACATGCTCCATTTCATCCCACTCATCAGTCATCTCTCTTGCAGGAATTTGCCAGTTTTTGGTTGGTTGATGTTATACACCTCTAGTTGATAGCGCTTTTTAGAATTTATCCCTTTTGTATATTGTTATGATTTTTAATAAGCTTTTGGATTATTAGTATTAATTACAAAAAGTAGATCATGTCTATCTTTTAGGCATCTATTGCCTTGTTACTTGGGTGTCTCATAAGTATGTATAATTCCTTCCTCAAATATGACACTGTGTGCAAATAAATAATTATCTCTTTTGCCTGTTGTTTGGATTTAATTTTGGGGTCAATGAATTAAAAGCTTAAATTTAAGATAGTTTAAAAGACTATGTTTATATTTATGTATGAATTTCCAAGAAGTCCTTCCTTTCTTCTTTCCTGCCTTCCTTCCTTTCTTTTTTCATTTTATCTTTAGAACAACCAAATCAGGAGCATTAGTCAAGAATTTTTTCAACACTTTTTACAAAACTGAGGCATTGGATGATAAAGGCACTTTTAAAAAGATTGTATAATGGCGTAGTAAATGCTTCCTCTATAAAAATAATATCATATTTCTTCCTGAGTATCCTGATGGATCTCCTAGCTGAATCTTCAGCTCCAGAAAAATTTATAAGATGAGATTCTTGAATGAGAAAATCCATTCCTTAAGTAATTAGGTCAATGCAGAGAGAGTTATTTAGCCAATGTGAATTAAGTAGGAATATTTTACTTGATTACTATTTTATCTGGATCTTGCCCTCCTAAAGCCCTTAAAAATAAAGCTTAAGGCCTATCAGTAGACCTAGTAGCATCAACTACATATTATCTTCCTCAGTTATAAATATTGTCCTGTTGATAAAAATATTTAAAGGATATCTTAAAAACAAAATTACCTAGTTCAAGTTTAATAAATCCTTTTATTAATATAATGTATTCAATAATCATTACTATTGTTCTATGATGTTTTTTCTCAGAATTAATTCAAAAAACATAATATTAGTGCTCATTTTACGGCATTTATAGTTTCCTCTACACCTAAAAAATAATTAACTTATAAAGCATTATAAAATTATTATATTTAAAACGATTACAGGTTTATATAGTTTGCACAGGACAGAGAACATAATCTAGTGATAAACACAGAATTAGACTTAGTCACTAATGTTTTTCTGAGGTTGCAGCAGTCTCTAAAATACATGTAGACCAGCTAAGGGTCTAAATTACTAAAATTGTTGAATCCTATTAATTTCTAGATTTTATTCTGGATTTTATTAATATATTATGACTTTTGCCTGTTGACTTTGTTGTTCTCAGATCATTGGGATCACATGGAAATTAAGTAAAAGAATTATTTTATGCATACTCCTAAAATCTATATTAGTTTCAATATACTTTGATAATAATGTATGACATTAATACTGAGAAACTGTATTAAGTTTTTATTGGAATTTAATTGTTTTCCACTCTTGCTTTGTCTAACTGTAAAGGATGAGGGTGGACGCACATCTCTTGTGTTAGTGTATTTGTATGTGTGACATTGCACCTTTTCTGTCCTCAAATTTGTTTTTTTCCATGTACAGAGATATATCATCTACCATGTAGGTGTCCAGCATTTTGACATGTCTATATTTTATGACTCCAATTACTACTGCATCTACCATTTTGTTGTATGGTTGTCTGGTCATCCCTACTACACAGTGAGCTCTGTGAAGGCAGAGATTGTCTTATTTATTTTTTTTTCATAATTTTTTATTGTGATAAAATATACATAACATAAAATTTACCATTTCAACCATTGTAAGTGTGCAATTCAATAGTGGTAAATATGTTCACATTGTTTGGCAAATACTATCCATTTGCAGAACTTTTTCATCATCCCAAACAAACTCTGTGCCCATAAACAATAATGCCCCACTCTTCCCTCATGCCCCGTACGGTCCCTGGTAACCTCTAATTTACTTTCTATTTCTATGAATTTGACTATTCTAGGTACTTCATGTAAATGGAATCATACGATATTTATCCTTTTGTGCCTGGCTCATTTCACCTGGCATAATGTTTTCAAGGTTCATCCATGTTGTCTTATTTATATTTATATCCCTGTATTTTTCATAGTGCTCAATATGTGGCAGGTAAAAAAAAAATGTTTTTTTTGAATGAAAGCATAAGAGCAGCAAAAAATAGTATGTCATATTCTACGGGTACTCAAGAGGCTTTCTTGGTGAAAGAGACACTGTAGTTCAGAGGTTGGAAGAAGATTGGGGGAGATGAAGTTGACGACAGGTGTTGAATTCCTGGAAATGTTTGGATTTGATTGTGTAAGCAGTGGTGGGCCCCTGAATATTTTCGTGGAGGTAAATATTGTAAATTGTCTTGGATACGCGAATCCCTATTTTAAGAATGATTGTTCTTGTGGTTTGTGTGAGGGCACTGTCTTATGTAGTTATTTACTCCAGGGGTGGAGAAGAGAAGCAGATTGAAAAGGGATTATAGCCTAAGAAAATAGGAGGTACCTCATTTTTGTAAACATCTAATGTACTATATATTTTTTAGTATTTATAATGCCCACGAGAGCACACTGTATTGTGAAGTTAAGCATCTCTAGCTTGCTAATTTAAATGATTTTTGCTTGACTTCCAAAATGCTGGTGACTTTTTAAAAGTGAAATTATGAAGAAGAAAGGAACTTTTTGTGAGGTAAACCATACTCCATGAAATGAATGAGTTAATATGTTTTTAGGTAATTTATATATTAGATAATCTGGCTCTTCTACAATCTACTGTTTTAGATACAATTGTCCTCGATAACTACCTGTCTATAAATGAGAGAACAGTTTTGAACTCCATGAAGATAATAAAACCACACTCAGTTGCCAAAGTGCTGCTGGCATATTATCCGATGGGACACCCAATACCTTTATGTTATAGACAGAAAAGTGTGGAACAAGATGTGTTAACCTAGTATTCTCTCTGGGTCAGACCTCACTCAGAGAGAGTGAACAGGACCTACTTCTTCTGACAACTCCCATCTTCCTAAGTTATAAAATTCAAGCCACAAATGCAATACACCAAGGAAAAGACCAGAGAAGAGTAAGAACATGTGACTTGTTCCTGAGTTCCTGGGACCAGCACCTTGTTGAGAGCGCTCTTCTTTAGTTCCCTGCCTTTGACTCCAATTTCCTGCCCTATGATTCCTGATATGCAGAACACTTAGAAATTTACGACTTGCATTATTATTTAACATCCCAACTAAATCTTGTCCCAACAATCTGGAGAGAAGTAGAGTTGCAAAGTCCAGGAAATGGAGGTTTAGAAAGGTTGAGCGGCTTACCCAAGGCCACACAGCCTCTTAATGCAGAAGGTAGACTGTGTATCCATGTCTTCCATTAGACTACACTGTCATTTATTTGGTGCTTAGCTTTTATTTCTATATGAAGTAGCACTAGAAATTCTGTACTAGAGCTCCCTGCATTTTTTTTTAAAGATTTTATTGGGGAAGGGGAATAGGACTTTATTGGGGAACAGTGTGTACTTCCAGGCCTTTTTTACAAGTCAAGTTGCTGTCCTTTCAGTCTTAGTTGTGGAGGGCGCAGCTCAACTCCACATCCAGTTGCCGTTTTCTAGTTGCAGGGGGCACAGCCCACCATCCCTTGCGGGTCTCGAGCAGTTGAACTAGCAACCTTGTGAGAGCCCACTAGCCCATGTGGGAATCGAACCGGCAGCCTTTGGAGTTAGGAGCACGGAGCTCTAACCGCCTGAGCCACCAGGCCGGCCCCTCCCTGTATTTTTAATACTGCAAAATAATGATAATAGGTAATAGTGAATACCTTCTAGAGTGCTATGACAAGTATTCTTTTAAATGCTTTATGTGTAGTGACTTATTTAATCCTTCCAACAACCATATGAGGTAGTTACTATTATTATCACTGTTTTCTCAGATGAAGAAACTGAGACACAGAGATATTGAATTAATTGTCGAAGTCACAGTGGCAGCTTGAATTAGGGGCAAAAGTCTGAGAGTGTTCAGTTTGAATACAAACGTTTTATGTGACATGGTTCATGCCAAAGACCTGCCTCCCTTTAGGCCTCAGTTTCTTCATCTGTAAGACAAGTGGACTGCACTATATACCTTGGAGATTCCTTCCAACCTGAAGATTAGATTCTCTTCTTCTCATATATTATGGAAGATTTTAATGCTGGCTTTTGTGACTAGACTATGGCATTTAAAAAAGTATCTTCTACTAAATTTGCTATAAACCTTCCAAATATAATCTCTGTCTCTGTATTTCCAGAGGAACATAAGCAACCCTAGGCAAATATATACTGAATAAAAACTTGTTGAATTAAGTTGCACGATAGTCCTCCAAATAAAACCAAAACCAAGGCATAGGGACCCACTGATATCCTAACATGCCCCTCATGTTGCTGACTTAGCACTGGTGGATGACCAACCCTTTCCCACTTGTAACTCTGTGACAGGAGGCAGTAATCAACGACCCTTCATCACAAGTGAGTCTAGGAAACTATGTCCAAGTAAGGAAAGAGGTTTTTTGTTTTTTGGTTCTTTCTCTATGACATTCAGTTCCTTCTTACAGGTTATCAGAAAGCCTACTAAATCACATTTAAAAAAACCTTCACAATCAGGAGAGAGATTCTCATTGAGAGAGAGAATGTGAGAATGAGTGAGAAAGACTAAGTAAGCCTTCCTATGTTGGTTTAGGGTATTGCCATTTAAGAAATTATCATGGGAAGGACCAGTTTCCCCAGTTTCCAAGGTAGGTTTCTTATCTTGATTTCATAATCAATCTTTATAAATAATGTCATTTTCCCAGATGCAAAGAGGAAAACTTGATGCCTTTCAGATGCCCTTACATACCTTCAGTGTTTCACAAACCCCAGTGTGGGGTCTTGTTTAGCGAAAACTCAAGTAGAGAAAGAACTGGGTGGAACACACACCCCACAGCTACAGTGAACTCATGGATCACCTTTCTATATTCTGAAGCTGACCATGCATGTGGAAATCAGCTCTCTATTTCACTACAGGGGTGGTAGCCCTAGAACCAAACCCCTGAATCCATAAAGGGTCTGACTTCCCATTCTGGGAGAACAAGTGGCTCTCTCTGGCTTACTGGTCTGCCTAGCTACTTACCTTTGTCCCTTCTTCCTTTCATCCATCCATCCATCCATCCATCCATCCATCCATCCATCCATCCGTCCATCTGTCCATCCATCCAACCATCCATCCAAAATTTATTGAGTGCTTATGTGCCAGAATGTATGCTGGAGATACAAAAGAGAATTATACATAATTCTTCTAGGGACATGAACTCATGGTTAAGACAAATTTTGCATGAGAAGTGATGCTTCAAATAAGATTATGACTTAAAAATGTATGTCTAATACTTGATGAGGGTATTTTAAAGTTCAACGTTGAAATTGTAATTACATGATATTCTTTATTTCTGTTTTCCATTTATACTTTTTTGGGGTCAAATCTCCAAAAATTGAATTACCATGATTATTGTTATTTATTTCATTTATTTCACATAAATGGCAAGAGTTTTAGAGGAAATTGAGTACCCTAGAGGTAAAAATACCTTTATACCAGACTGATTCCATCACCTTGAAACATAATGAGTTTAAGCCAGCACTTGACCCGTGATTACCAGGTACAGGGAACTGCTCTAAAAGCTTCATATTTATTGGTTTATTTATTCATCATGGTAACCCTATGGGGCAGGTGCTTTTTAGAACTCCTTTTCAGATGAAGATACTGAGGCATGACGTTAAGTAGCTTCTTCAAAGTTTCCCCATTATGAAGGGCTGGGCTGGGCTTCATCCAAGGCCATCTGTCCCAGGGATCACACTCTGAAGTAGTCACAGCTGTGTCACCCTGCACGTTATCTACCACCACTGCAGTTTCTTTTGAGAAAAAACCTTGCCTATCGAGAACATTTGTATCTTTTCATACAGCAGCTTGTTTTCTTAGTCCTTATACTATATAGGGAACAATATCCTGATTTGCCTGTAAAGGACAAGGACTTCCTGACGGTCTGCTGTGGTTACCACAGTGCTTACAACAGAGTCACATTCAAATTTCCTACCAAGGCATTAAAACTCTCCTCGACTTGACTCCACTCCACCTAGACAAATATTTCCTTTTGTTCCACACAAGAAGGTGTTCCACACACCTTCTGTTCTCCCAGTGTATCTACCCCTTCCCCACCATCCCCTGTCATGTAGATGTGTTATGCTTGTGCCCAAATTCACGTCTTTGAGTGTGTGGTTTCTGTGTGGCTTCCTCTGCAGAAAATACACCTCCCCTCAGCCCTGCTGTCTTGATTCATGTCATTGTGTTTTCATTTCTGTCTCCACCACATCTGATAAGCTGCACCAAAACCCTCTGCTTTATACATCTGTCCCCTACCAATTTTCATGTTCTCAAAAACTCTTTAAATTTGTAGGTTGTACCTCTGGATGGTATACCAAGTCTTATGGTGCTTTATTTTGATACTTATAATATGTGATCTTATTTTCTAGCTCTTTGTATATCATTTACTTTCTAGCAATAGAGTAATAAGCATATACAAAGAAGGCAAAGTTAGAACTTTGAGGTTCATCTCAATATACAAAATAAATTAAAGTGCACTGACTTCATTCCCTAACATGCTGCCTTGAATGCAAAAACCCTTCAATAAATATATTTGAGGGATGACATTTTTTGTTACATTGGTTTGCCTGAGCAAATCCCTAAGTGTTACACTCACAGTAAAGTGCAGAGAAGCTGGTTTTTTTTAGGTCATTTCAAGCAAGTAGTAAGCCATCCACTACCTATTAAGAGCAAAGGAGATTCAAGTGACAAGGTTTCCAGCCCATCCAAAGGTGTTATTGTATAAATTCTATATAAATGTCCTTCCTAGTCCCAACCAAAAGAAAAACAAAATGGCAGAATAAAACAAATATGCCATGTGAAGAGCATCTTACTGTTTATTGTTTTGCCCAAACCTAGTAGATAAGATTAGAGTTGATCAGTCTTTGGGGGAAATCAGTATTCACATACAGTAATCCCCTTTATCTGTATTTTGCTTTCTACAGTTTCAGTTACTCATGGTCAACTACAGTTTGAAAATATTAAATGGAACACTCCAGAAATAAACAATTCATTTGTTTTAAATTCTGTGTCGTTCTGAGTAATGTGATGAAATCCTGCGTCATCCTTCTCTGTCCCACCCAGGACGTGAATCATTCCTTTGTCCCGCATCTCCATACCTGTTAGTCACTTGGTAGCCATCTCGTTTATCAGATCCACTGTTGAAGTATCACATTGCTTGTGTTCAAGACACCCTTATTTTATTTAATAATGACCCCAAAACAAAAGTTTGTGATGCCAGCAATTTGGATATACCAAAGAGAAGCCGTAAAGCATTTCCTTTAAGTTAAAAGGTTCTTGACTTCATAAGGAAAGAAAGAAAAAAGTATGTTGAGGTTGCTAAAATCTACAATAAAAATTCTTCTATTCGTGAAACCATGAAGCAGGAAAAAGAAATTCATGCTAGTTTTTCTGTTGCACCTGAAATTGCAAAAGTAATGGCCCCAGTGCATGGTAAGTGCTTAGTGAAAATAGGAAAGGCATTAAATTTGTGGGTAGGAAACATAAAGAGAAAAGGTGTTCTGATTACGACAGTGTGTTGCGCCAGAAAGCATTGAGCTTGAAGAAGGGATTCCCTGCATGTGACTACATTCACATAACTTATATTACAGTTTATTGTTATAATTGTTCCATTTTATTGTTTGCTATTTTTAATGTCTTAGTGTGCCTAATTTATAAATTAAACTTTCTCATAGTATATACAGAGATACAGGGTTCAGTACTTTCCTTGGTTTCAGGCATCCACAGGGGGTCTTGGAGTCTATCTCCCACAGATAAGGGGGCACTACTATACATTTGGCTTCTGAGTTTTCTCATAATCTACTTATTTATTTTTCCATCCATTCAGTTAACATTAATCAAGTACCAAATGAAAGAATCTGTGATAAATCATTCAAGAATGAGAAATTGAAACATTAGGTAACTGCAAACCTGAATTTCTTTGCTCAAGTTACATGATCTGTGTCTGTGTGTGTGTGTGTGTGTGTGAAACTGAGGAAATTTCAAATGCTTTTTACACTCTGATAAAAAAAAATTTTTTTCAATATCAGTGCCAGTGTTGCAAAATGGGATGGGAGACCAAGAGGGTTAACATGATAGCTGTAGGAACTTCAAATGGACAAGTATAATCCATTATGACTGCTAATGCTAATGCATCAGGAGAAAAATACTCCCTGAGAAGTAATGTACGGAACAGCTATGATTGCTGGAAGCTGGTAGATCTAAGAACCTAAGTTATTTTTCAACAGACCATCATTCCACTTTCTGCCTCTTTTTTGACATTGACTGTGCTTTTGGTAGGGCAAAAGTGACTTGAAATTTTTGTTAGAGTTTAACGTTCAAATCCTGTTCACTTTAGATAGAGTAGCGGAAGAGAAAAACAGAAATAAAAGAATGGAAGTAAAAGGGAATGGAAACGCTTTCGAGATGCCACCATCCTGAAAAGATAGGAAACAAGCCACTGAAAGCTAAAGGGAGGGAAAGGACAATTGAAGGTGTGCCTGAAGCCTTCCAGAAGTGATGAGAGAATTCCCAGCTTTTCTTGTTACTTGGTGGTATTATTTTTTTTAGGAAAATCACTTGCTTTTGATGTATTTCTTTTAGATTTTCTGTGTAATGAGGACTATTCTTTATCTCTTACCTTTATCTTTGGTATTTCTCTGAAGGATCCCAATTTGGGGGATATTATTAAATGGTTAGGTAAAATTCATGTGTAAATATACCATTTACACATAGCCACAAAGATAAGGAGGCGTAGCCTAGCAAATCTACGTTAGGATGTTATAGTTGCCAACGTAATCAGCATTAATTTGTTTCATTTTTTTCTATTCATTCTTAGCTCTTTGCAAACTTTCGCTCAGAAACTTTTTGAATGTCAGGTTTGTGAAAGCACAGTTTGGGTTCTTTGGTGGAAAGCAAAGATAAGTGAGCCTGCACCCTCCTCTCTAGTAGGTCTAGAATTAGAGATGGTCCATGCATCGATGGTAGTAATGATCCATGCATTGGATGGTAGTATCTTCTAGAACTGGGGAAAGGGTGAGAAAAAGGATCAGAAACTTTGTTCAGTCAACCAATTCCATTTTTCTGAATGCATGTCATCCATCATGCACAGTCGTGCAGATTCCAAATAGAGACTACATCATTGGTCTACATAACCAAGTATAATTGATTCTCCTAAGATCAAAGAGTCTTCATTTATGACTAAGATCTGTTTTCTCCCTATCAGTGTACATTCTGGAGTTTAGGTATTCTTCACATTCTTTATCCAAAACAGAATCCTTTCACACAGCTGGTGCCTTCCACATGATTTGATGTTGTTATCAGTTTCTAGCCTTAAAATTGGACTTTTATTGGTGTCTAAGATATCTTGATTAGAATCCATAGAAGTTCTTAGAAGTAGGCTGGATGGACAATATTTACCTCATTCATTCTGACCATCCCTTATAATGGTCATGTCATAGTTAGTGCCTGACTAGGTATTCTGGCCCTCCTGCCCAGGTCTTAACTGGCCATTTCTGTTCAGGTAGCAGAGGAAAACCTCACACATCAGACATCTTTATGAGAGATTTGAAAGACGAGAAGCGTGTATTTTTTTAAGTTTTCCCTACCTATTTTATGCATAACTTTTTATTAACAGATGTTTCAATCTCTTAAAGGCAAAGAAAATGGTTTTTTTTTTTAATATCTCAAAGTCATTTTAGAATTTATTCCATTAATAATCTCTTTATTTTAAGACTTCCATTTACCTTTAGTCTTCAAATCCTGATGAATTTTCACAGCCATTCTTTAGTTAAGTCAGGATATTAACAATTTCCCTTAATAGCTTATGAAATGAATCACTGAAAATGAGTCATGAAGGCCAACTCCTGTACATGCTGTTAAATAGCGATTTTACGAGATCTGTGTTACACACTTTTTTTCATATCTCTTTGTCGCCCATGTACAAAGCGTTCCCAATAGTTAATAATATTCTCTTTGTTCTTCAATAATTTTATGAGAGCATGCCAAGGAAAGTGGGGGAAGGGGAGAGGACTTCCCTCTTGTAATATGGTGAGCATGAAATGACCAGCAGCTTTTGATCATCTGGGAAGTCTGAGCGTTCTACCCTTCCTCTATCATGGGTGCTTCACCTGGGGTTTGTGGACACACAGAGTTCTTAAAAAGAACTGGATTTCAGTATAATTGGTTTTATTTTGTGATTTTTAATGTTTTATTTTATGCATTCAGAAATCCCTTATTCTAAAAAGTGGTCCATAGGTTTCACCACACTTTCAAATGGAACAAAAATGTTTAAGAACCCTGTCATAAATGTATTTCAACCTATACATTTTAGGTGGTGAAACTCATGATCGGAGTGTGAGAAGAACATTTGTGATCTGCATACTATTTGGCACTTTTATCATTAAAAAGGAACTAAAGCGATGATAGCTACCATTTATCCGTTGACCTCCCATATTTTCAAGGCAATGTGATAGGTTCTTTACATACTTTTTAGTTTTATGTACTTTTTAGTTTTTACCATACATACTACAGGGATATTATTGTCATTCCCATTTTGCAAATGAAATAACTGAAGCCAGAGCAATGCATTCATTCATTCAAACATATTCATAGAGCATACATTAAGGGCACATACTGTACTGGGCACCAGAGATGAAATAATTCACCCAATGTCACCAGCACCACTAAGTGGCAAAGCTGGCCTCAACAAAGCCCATTGCCCCTTCACCACATACTGCATCTTCGTCATATCTCATTCTACATTAGAAAAGTTAAAAATCCGATTGAGACATATGGAACTCTAAGAAGGTAGCCAATACACATTTTTCTCTTTATATAAATAGGAAACATGATTAGGTCTTCCTCAAAAGTAATAATTCTGCTCATGCCTTTCTTCATTCTAGCATTGTCTGAGCAAAACAGAGCCCAAATCAGTGATTTTCTAGAATCAGCCCATTTTCTTTCAAGATCCTCACTAGTCTTGTCATCATGAGACAGAATAAAAATACATGTCATTTCAATGATTGCGTAGGTATGTCCTTGTATCCAAGAAAAGATACCTACTAAATATAATATTCATAAACTTTGCTTCTAATTTGGCATATGTGCCATTGTTTTTTGTGGAGGGTAGGGGTGGTGAGAGGATTCTTTTTGTTTTTTTTCCCCAGTGACCCCAAGATTTCCACATTTGTGATCTGAAATAGTTAGAACAAGAGACTTTACAATCTTGAAGATAGATTATATTTTACTACTAAATGTAAGCCAGATTTGTGCTAATAAGCACAAAATTTCTTGGAATCGAAAGAGCCAATTTCATGTCTATCTCCAGTTCTGGCTTAACTCCTCCTTCTGAATTGGAAGCTGATTTAAGAAGCTGACCATGGACACTAAGAGATTTTGAAAGAGGGATAAGGAATTTTGGCCCATCGTTCCCTGGAGAATTCCCTAACTGCTTCATAGCGGGTAGGAAGAGAAAGACAAAACAATAACAACCACCTCTCCCTTTGGGTTTATCACAGTGGTAGGAAATCAAACTAAGTCAAAATTAGTGGGCATGGATATTTTTTTAAATTTTAATTTATAAAAATAGAGAAGAAAAATATAAGTATGTCCAAAATTCTTGTAGTTCCACAAACTCACAATGGACAAATTTGAGTTTCATTTTCCTCAAATTTTATTCCAGGCTGCCACCTTACTTGCTAGTCTTGTGAGGAAAAACTGTCCCATTGGCTCTGCTTGCTTCCCTCCAGGGAGAGCAGTGGACAGCTCTAAGCTGGTACCCTCAGGGCAACTCAATGCCACTCAGCTTCTCGTCAAAGAGGAAGGTACTGCAAGGTGTGCTGGGAGGCTCCAGGTGACATCACTGCTAAGGCAGGGGCTGCCCTTAGGGGACCATCAGGAGGTGAGTGGGGAGGGAGAACACAAACTCAGGCCTGAGGCTACAAGAGACACCTGGGGGCTGGGGCGCCTTCTCCCCTCAGCAGCCCCTTGGCTTAAAGAGGAAGAACACAAGTGATCTTTTCATGCTAATCTCTGAATGTGAGAAAGTAGAAGGTTGCATTACCCCAGCCAGGAATGATCAGGAATGAAACAGTGCATTTTATGCTGCTTAGGAATTCTTGTTGAAAGTGTTTTTTTTTTTTTTTTAAAGAGTCATACACGTCGTCAGAATTTATCTTTTTCAGAATAGTAAATAACAGATGTTTATTCTTCCCTTTCTGGACATCTGTTTAACAACTTTGGACATGATAAGTACAAAGAAAGAAAAGCATATGCCAGCCCCATGCTGTTCTTTTTTGTGTTTTTTTTTTTTTTTTAACATTAGATAGAAATAGTGGTTGGTTTATTATAATTTTTTTTTTTGGAAACGTTTTTTTTGTTTTTAAACTGTCAAGTCATTGTTTTAAGTATGGAAAAAAATGGTTATTGTTTTCATGCATTGGCATTTTTTCATGATATTTTTGTGTCTTTTCTCTCTGTGTACCCCTTCTAATGGATACCACCCATCCCATAATGTCAATTCTTATCTATTTCCTGACAATACTCAAATCTTTGACTTCAGGCTACACCATGTCTCTCAGCGTCATGCACTTATGTCAGCAATCTACTAGACTTTTCTATATGGTTATGCCATAGGAAACTGAGATTGAACACGTCCAGCCCAGTGCTCACAGCCTTCCACTATGGACCTTCTCTTCCTACATATGTCCAGCACAGTGGCCATCCCACCATCCAGACACTGTATAAGATTGTTGACTCCTTCTGCCCCTCCTTTCATCTCACCAGTTGCTAAATTCGATGAACTCGTCTTCCTTCAGACCTCACCCAGGGGTCTCTTCACTCTCCTGGCCTTCATTCTAGTGAAGACTTATAGCTTTAAAATCCTTCATTGGCTTCTCTTTGCCGCCAGGGTGAAGTCCAAGCTCCTTGGCACCACCTGGCCCCTGCTTCATTCTCCTGCTGCACCTCTGACCACTCCTCTCTCCAGGTTCTGTGCCCCTGCATGTCTGGTCCAGAGACAGTGTCAGGGATATGCCATACTCTCTCGTCCCTCACTAGCTTTGTCTCTCCCTCAAGAATGCCATCCACGCTTGGATTAGAAATTTGAGGAAGTCTTGCCACTCTGGATTAGGTGCCCATCCTTCGTGTCTCCACTGAGCCCTGTATAGTCCTCCAGCGTGGTTTTGGATACTATTTTCCAATCCTCTCTTAATTGGACTGGTTTCTCTCTTAGCTTTGATGTCAGAGACCAAAACATAGTAAGTTCTTTGTCCATAACATCAATATAGTGCCTAGCACATAGTAGGTATTCAAAAACAGTGAAGCAATTGATTTTTCTTTAATTAATTCAGGCTTGTAAGCACTCCTAAGAGTACCGTATTTATGCATGTTGTTAAATATTTTTTCTTTCTAAGAAAAAAAAAGATACTGAGTATTTAATTTTACTTCTTATACTGAATTTTTAAGACAAGTGACAATATACTTAAAAGGACAATTTTGTAGTTAAAGAGAAAGATACTAGTTTCATCTGTGACCATATTTAGACTTATTTTTAGATTGGAGGGTCTAACAGCTAAGTTTCCCAATTTTCTACTTGCCTCTCTAGCTCATTCACTCTTTCAGTCTCTCTTGCTTTCTTTTCATTCCCACAGCTGCTGTTCAAATCCTGCACGATTTTACTCTAGCACCCTTCATTATTACCTCCTTATCCTTCTCAGTAGAGGACCTCAGCTCCTTTTTCACTGAGAAATTAGAGACCTTCGTACAGGAGGTTCTTCAAATTGGTGTCCCTACCATTAGAGGATAATTCATTTACACCATTTCATTTTATTCTTTTTTTTTTTTAACTCCCCCCCCCCCATAGACAAATATTTATGAATGGGCTTTTCTCAGCCAGGCACTGCATTAAATAGTGCAGGTCTAATATCATCAAGACATAGTCCCTCTGCTCAATTTGTTTCCAGTCTGGTGAGAGATACTAACAAGTGAAAAGGCACTTTCAGATAAGAGCTACCGTGGGAATAAGAACTTGATCTTGATGCTTGTGAGAGATGAAATCATTGGAAGGATGTACTGGGAAAAGCAAGAAGCATATGTAGTGGCCCAAGGAGTAATCTTTCCTCCAGCCTCTCCGATTAATTGTCCACTCCTTAGATATTTCCCTGTATGTTGGCACTCAGCACATGTTATTATTATCATATGTTCATTTTTTTTTCTTCCCTTATGGACTAGGAGCTTTTTGAGAATGAGAATGTTGTCTCATCTCTGTACCCACCATACCCGGCCTCATGCCTGGGAGATGTAATCTCCCTTGGAGATGCTCAATAAATATTTGGTGGATATTGAACATGACCACGTAAGAGGTAAAATGTTCGTTACTGTTGTGGGGAGAGTTGCATACCCCCAAAAGATATGTTGAAATCCTAACTCAGACTTAACCTAGTACCTGAGAATGTGACCATCTTTGGGAGTAGAGTCTTTGCAGATGTAATCAAGTTAAGATGAGGTCATACTTGGTTAGTGTGGGCCCTAACGTGCTATGACTGGTATCCTTATAAAAAGAGAAGAGACACAGAGGCATATACAGAACATCATGTTACCATGGAGGCAGAGGTTGGAATGACACATCTGTAAGCCAAAAAGTGCCAAGGATTATCAGCAGCACCAGAAGCTAAGAGAAAGGTATGGAATAAATTCTCCCCTAGTGTCTTCAGAGAGAGCATAGCTTTACCAACACTGTGATTTTAGGCTTCTAGCTTTTAAAACTCTGTTTTCTGTTTCTGTAAGCCACCCAGGTTGTGGTACTTTGTTACAGCAGCCCTAGGAAACTAATATAGTTACTTTTTATTTTTATTAAGAAACGTTGTTGTCGAACTGTAATTTAGAAATTAAAAAAGAGAGGGAAGGTGGAGGAGAATAAAAGTTTCAAATTTCCAGGTATAAAACGAATAAGTCATGGGGATATAATGTGCAGCGTGGGGAATATAGTCAATAATATTGTGATAGTCAGATGTTGCTGGATTTATCATGGTGATAACTTCTTTAGGTAGATAAATGTTGGATAACTAACTATGATGTATACCTGAAACTGATACAATATTATATGTTAGCTATATTTAAAAAACAACAACATTGAAAAACATCATTGTAGTTTCTGTTGTAATCTTTAGGAAGTCAAAATTATTGATGGGACCCCAAGCCAGGGGCCCAGTTGAGCTAGCAAGAAATGGAATGGTTCTTGCTTTGAAGGTAATTAGCATTTGGAGAATTTTTCTTTAGGCTCGTCTAGCTACCCACTGTATTTTTAGAGTTGTTATTTAATGGCTTGGCAGGATCTGCTGTGCTTATGAAAGCATCTACCACAGGTTAAAGGAGAATAGTCTCTGACATTCGAATCTCATGGCCTCTTTGCAATAGTGTATATATAAGGTCAGTGTTCACTGACTTGAGATCTGGGATAGAAGAGGAAAGCATGTGGGAAGTGGTCAGCTGTGGGAAGACTGGAAGAGGGGCTGCAGACTTTTCTAAATAAATCTCCCTGTGTTTGTGAGAACCTCAGGCTCCCACCAGCCCCAGACTTGTCGCTCTACCCCTTGGAGGTATGGGGTCCTGTACCTTGTCTTCTGGTTTCTCAGCGGATGTGTTATCTGATCGGATACTCAGCATTTCTATTACTGGTTGGGGATTTTGCCTTGTAAAACTCACATTTTAATGTTCTGAATTTAAATAAAACAATGGGAGAATAAACCTCTTTTTAAAAAGCTCCTAATTTATTCCAGAACGAGATGTCCCTGGGTCTTTGACAAGGACAGGTGTTCCTGTAGCGTTTGAGTCAAATTTGTGTGTGTGTGTGTGTGTGTGTGTGTGTGTGTGTGTGAAAGAGAGAGAGAGAGAGAGAGAGAGAGGAAAGTCTCTGTAAAACTAAAGATGCTCATCAATTTTGCTTTCACTGAGGGACCTGAGCTGGGTGGAGGTAAGAGGAAAGCAGCATTGTCCATTTGTTTGGAGAACTTGCTCTAAAAAGGAGATTGTCTGCTTCTCTCTCAGTTTTTGTATTGATGACATTTGTAGTGTTTACTGGGAGCATACAGTTATCTGGAAAACTCGGGCTGATGACAATAGTATTTGAAATGTTTCTGTAGGTCTGCTTCTAGGTAGACAGGAAAAAAAAATGTATGTTCCAAGGTACAAGTGCTTGTTGACTTTTCAAACTCAGCCAGCCCATGCTCTTTATCAGGGGACTCAGATTCGTTCCGCAGAAATGCCCTTCCTATCCATTTGACAAGCACATCAAAGGACAACCTTAAGTACTTTATAGTTGAATAATTTTCTCCCCCTTCTTTAGTTTGCTCTCTACTCTCAGAAAGTAGAAAATAATTTCTTTTAGTTTGTTTCTCTTTCTCATTTTAGCTGAAGTTGATTTCTTTCTGAGCTTGTAAGAAAAACAAAATTAAGCTGTAGTTAATACAATTGCCTTTGCTGAGTAAAAATAAAAGACTAGTTTACCTTCAAGCTTGCTGTGTCAGAGTAAAGGAGGATTATGACCTGAGTGAATGCAAAATATTATAATATCAGTATAGAATAATTGTAAGCAATACAACAAGTAATAGAATCGTTTATTTAGTGGCTGGGGGGTGTGGGCTTTCTGTGTGTTTGGAAAATTGGGAAGCTAAGAGACATTCTCAAATTCATCAGCTTCTCCAGAACTCTTCTCAAATGCTTATTGTCATGACAACCATGTCTTCATACACCAAGGCTCTGAGTGTAATACAGACGGGGTTGGTAACAAGGTAGAGCTGCCATCTGCTTTGTTTTCTCTAAGGGACTTTTTTTTTTTTAATCCACAAATCTAATCCTCATATCTAAAAGTCTTGACTTATTTTTCTTTGTGGAGTCAGGTATTGTTGTGAGATTAATTCTTTTTCCTGATAAACTACTTCCTTATCTGTCGTTGCGTAACTTACTTATTGTTTAATGGAGGAAAAAAGGGATAATTATGCATGTGTGAAAAGAGGTATACATATTTTAATGATTTATTCCCCTGTCCGATTTGTAAGTCTGATATGAGGTGCCTTGTCATTCGTGAGTACTGTCCAAAGTGAGGTCAAAAAAAGTAGGAGTAAGGCAATAATTTTCCCAGTAAACAGGTAAAATTGTTACTGCTTTTGAACATTGTATTAATATCTGTGCTTCCTGATGGTAGTGCTTCATACAGTCTGTCATAAACTCTTGTTTTTACTTTGAAACAAAAAGCAGCACATCAGTTCTTTAGGAGAAGAAACCCTTTTCCTGATACTAAATTTGGAGAGAAACTTGTCCCATAAATGGTTGCTTACATGAGGGGAGCAGCCCAGTGCCTTCCCTGCCCCTTTACTAAAGATGCAATGATGTATTCTCAGATTAATTTACTACAAAAACTGAGAATCTCTTTTTCAAAGGAAGTTATTCGGCATTTCACAAGTTCACGCAGAATTAAGATCTATCCAGCCTTTGAAAACTAAGAAGGTACAGATCTAACCATTTAAAGGTGTGTGGTTAACTGAATCGCTGAATAAAGTTAAGGAAAATATTTCATGAAGTTCATACTTAAAGTTAAGAGTAATTTCCTTCTTTGTATTATAATTATCTTACGTATGCTACCGTCTGTAATTCTAAACCTTAAAATCTTGAGGTGCTTCTGTCATGTAGCTCCGTTTTTGTTTCTAATTAGAGAAATTGTTTAATTATCTCAGTAAATCAGAGGGAATTTATTGCCATTCACTCTTTTTATGCCCTATATGTTGATGTGTAAACAAAATTAAATGCTGATGGGTGAGTTAAAATGTAACTGCAATATATCACACACACCAATACAGACCCAGAAGCACAGATGATGTCTAAACAATAAATTGGACTGATGTCCAGAGCAAAGAAAAACTGCTGGGAAATTGTGGAAGTGAAGTCTGGATACGCTTCTGTTTTTCATAGGAACATTATAAGGAATGTGATTCCTTGAATGTAGTTCTGGTCTGGGGGTTAAAAACAAGAAATGGCTGAGCATACTTGAAACCCGTTTTATCTTTGGATTTCTTTCCACAGTGAGTGGTGTGCAACGAGTAGGCCACTCATTGTACCAAAGACTTGTCTTTCCTGAAGAAAGGCAATCTTCTGTATTTAGTTTATACCTTATGTATACATTATAAAAGACATTCAGGAAATACCTCAGGTCTTTCCAAGAAGCTCTGTTGGTTTTTCTCTTTCATTTATACAAATGAATTGGGGGAGAAAGGCAATTGCTGTTAACAATACTGTTAGTTTTTATTTTGGATGTGCTGTAGAAACACCACCTTTGAATCTATGTAGGTGAGAACAATAATAAGAGTGATATGTGTTAAGCTTTGCTGCATTTCTGTGAAGGAATTGGTAATGATGCCATAAACGTCTTCATAATATTATGTCCAACAAAACATGGTACGCTGGTCAGGCTGCATAGTCATGATTACAAAGTTTGAGGATTTGTATAGCTATCATGACTTTCATCATCTGTAATTGTTTCAATATATGGTCATCTTACTAACGGGTATTTGCAGTATGCACCATTAATTTCAAAAGGTAGGACCTTTGTTTATTTAAAAAAAACTTTAGACTGAATTCTTCAATCTTCATTCAAATTAATTGGCTGTCCCCTAGGCTAAATGTGACATATTTTTAAAATAGTAAATTTGTCACATTCAGCGCTTCCCTTCCCCCACGTTTTTATTGTTTAGCATTTGTCTTGACAACACGGCTTTATTTCCCAAGGCAGGTAGTCACCACTGGGCAAGTTTTGTTCTCTCTCTCCCAAGGCAAATAAGGAGCAACGAACATAGTGTGGAAATCTGCTGAGTTCCTTAGAAAACCATTGACCATTTATCCTGTGGGTGTACGAATACAGCTGCCTTCTGGATTTGCTAAACATCTTGAAGTGCTTTGAGTGTAATAAAACCCCAAGCATGCTTTTCTTTCTCATTTTTTCACGTATGTATTTTAGGAGAAATACAATCCACATGCTCTGTCCCCTCCACTTTTAAATCATGAAAATGTTGTTTTGTAAGAGCTGTTTGATGTCCAGGAAGTCTTTTATCTTTTTATTAAGTTCTTTTTATGTAAATAAAAAAGAAAACAGTAAACAGAAAACACAACATCACATCATGACTTAGGGCAAACACAAAGTGAGCGACTAAGTGTGAAGTTCTAAATCGAAAATATTTTAAAACCCCACATTTCTCGTGGTGCTGTGCAAAAGTAGTGCACCCTTCTATTGGGCAGAAGCTACAGGCCTGTTGGGATGAATTAGGGACGAGAACTAATATTCATTGAGTAGTGACTGGCACTCTGGGACATCTGCTAACTGCTTAATTTTACAATGACTCTAAGTGGTAAGTCAGTTCATCTGCATTTTATAGATGGGAAGGGCTTTCAGATATCTTATGTAACTGGCCATCAACTATTTGACTTTTTGGTTCATCCTCTTTTTATTACTTCCATCCTCCTTAGTCTATCGGTGGGGGTGTGGATGGTGTACCCTCCAGATCAGAAAGTTCCACGTTGGGAAGTAACTTGGGAATACCTAGTAACCAGGCCTGAGGATGAGGGCTATTGGAGCCTCAAGAAAGCATCAGCTTGGTAGGTAGGGCAAGGCGGATATATAGTATGGTGGTTGCTGAAGAGCTTTGCTTAGATGGTATTGTGCCAGAAGAGAGCCTGTACACGCTGCCCTTTATTACAGTAGAGGAAAGCCGAATGCACAGAGGGATGGGGATTCAGGCCAGGCTGGGGAGGACGCCCGTGCTCTTGCATTGTAACTCACAATACTTCTAAGCAAGTGATACTCTAGTACCATTGATTTTCTTTTGTAACAGTGGTACATATTTGGTAAGAGTAGTATATGATATTATTTATTTAAATAGATTAAGCTCAAAGAATATTCCAATGGTTGTATGGTATAAGAGACATCTTAAAGTATTATAGAATGGGAATCACAGATTTAATGGGTCTTTCTATAATGGGACTGCATGCATATAAGAGAATCCAAGATTTTATTTGGAGTGGGTAAGGTCATGTTCAACTATACCAGGGTACATGGTCCTATGTATTAAGTTCCTATTTTCTGGAGAAAAAGAAAAAATGACAAAATAGGGGACAAGAAGACTGCTTGGCATTTGAACTGGGTTCTAGGTTCTTCTGACATTATCTGTTCTATAGGCTTCCTCCCAGAAATCCCAAGTTTGATTCAGCTTGTAGCTGACACTATGCTATAATCTCATCCCCTTCCCTCCCTCCTTCCCTCTCTCCCTCCATCCCTCCTTACCTTTCTCCCTCCTTCTCTTCCTCCACCTTTCTTTCTTCCTTTATTTCTTTCTACCTTTCCTTCCTTCCTTCCTTCCTTCCTTCCTTCCTTCCTTCCTTCCTTCCTTCCTTCCTTCCTTCCTTCCTTCCTTTCCCATCAAGGGGAAAAGAGCTGAATTATTTAAATCTTCCTCCATCGAGTTAAGGCAATACAGAATAAATGTAATGGGCTATTTCATAACTGACATTTTGGAGAACACTGGGGTCATCCTATGACAGATGATGATTAATTTTTTGAAGGCCAGGAAACTAATATTTTTTCCAGGGGATTTACTGAGGGAACCAACCACCTGGCTTCTATCTTTGTAGATACTGCTCCCTGGAAAAGTTGCTTTTTTGTTTTACAGGATTTCTACTTTGCTTTGCATCTCTAGAGATTGTTTCCCATGCAACTAAGAAATATTACTGCAGTGCTTATTTTTTCTTATGCTTTTATTGAAGAATCACTCTGATTTATCTTTTACTCCACAGCAGTGCAGAACTTTACATGCACGATATTATAGTAGTCACTTTGCCTGAGGATCTCTGCACACTTTATAACATGGTTTCCAAGAGCCTTGCCAAACACAGGAAGAGAGAGTGAAGCTTTAAGGTTCTCCTCGGTGCCAAAGCAAATTGAGCAATTTGTATGTCAGTCTCTAGCAGAGTGGGAAAGAAGGTTTAGGGTCTCCTGGGGCCCAAGGGAGGAGGGAAGACATGCCATGAGCTTCTTTCATAGTCAAAACTTAGGTAAAAATCTTGGAGGAAAAACGGTTACTATGTAATGGAGGAAAGAAGCAGAAATGCCTTTCCTTGGTGATGAATCTGAAAACAATGAGTGGTTGAATTTAAAGGGAAGGTAGTTTTCCATGAAAAATGTCCCCCTCAACTTCATTAGATCCCTGCTCATGCAAGGGTAGGAGTTGGAGTACTTCTGTCTGCTTCCAGTATATTCTATCTCTAGATATTCTATTATTAGTCCTGTGAATGTAGTCTAGAGAAAAAGACCCGTGTTCACTTTTGTTTAAAATTTTATTTTATAAAATAACATTTCCTTGCATCTGATTTTATTTATTACAATCAATTATTGCTAAAACTTTTTAGGTATGTGTTCTATCCCACTGGTGTGGATTCCACAGGCCCACTCATCACTGTCACTAAGATGGGAGCCCCCAGTTGATGGGGAGCTGAGTTATCACTCACTGTGTCACCTGTCACTGATGCTTCTATTCATGCCCCGTACATGCGCTTAGCTCCCATTGTCATATTGGCAACACTTTCAAGTATTCAAGAAAGGCATTGTTGAATGTTTCTAAGTTATAGCAGATCCAGTTGAAATTGCATCTAAGATCATTCTTCCTGTTTATGAAGAAAATAAGTCAGGAGATTGAAACTTGATGTCGACAGCACACTATAGCTTTGTTTGGGATTTCGTGCATTATTTTCCTCCAGTTAGTTATGAATTGAGATTATTAATGGACATTTATTCCTCACCAAAAGGGCATTTAGCTCCTATGTGGTCAAAATCAGCATATTGGAAGAAAGGAGACACTCCATCTAATAACTGACTTCAGTAACCCTCACCTTCATTGAGGCGGTTAATTGACAGTCTTCTTTGCACACTCCCTGTGATCCTGCCCCAGGAATTTGCAGAGGACACTGTGCAAGCGACACAATAACGCTTGTCTGCAAGCAATATGCACAGATGGGAGACATAATTAGACTCTTTCTTTTTGAGAGATCTACATTACTTCAACAGAAGGACCCAACAATTCTGCTGGACTCAGACTGAAAGCTATTACTAATAGACATACTTCAGACAGATTTCATGATTACTAGACTTGTATGGTACAAATGGTTATGGTGAGCTTCTCAGGCTCCCAAAAGACCGCTAAAACTGTCAGACTTAAATAGCACTCAAGTTTTGAAGTGAGAATTAAAAAGTATGATTCAGTTTAATATTTACGATTGCCACCAGAAAGTGCTTCTTTGGTTTTCCAAAATCAATTGGTCAAATGGCCAGCTGCCGTTCTCTCGACAGACACCTCCAATCTCATCCTGTATGATTATTCAAGGTTTACAAAGGGTAGGTTTCACCATGGTGACATTATCACATGATTACATTTTTTCCCTACATAAAACAGTGAATTTCGTAAAAGAAAAGACCTCATTTCTGAATGTTAACCTTTCTGAAAGTGAGTTTAATTTACAGGGTAAATTTACATTGCTATTATGAGACTTCACTCAAAAGATTGGGTGAAAGCTTAGAGAATTCAAACTTCCCTGAGAGCTTTCCTTATAAGTACTGTGCACTGGAGTGGTTTATCCCATTAGGAACTGGGTACTGAGCAAGAGGAGCTCCTGCTACCTGGCAGTATTTTTTCCAGAGCAAGGCCAGTCCATCTTGACCGAATGCGCTCAAGAGGCAAATCACAGCAGGTTGTAGAGATACATGCTCCTTTTGTTCCCCAGAGGGCCTAAAACCCTATCACTGATTTTTTTATTGTTATAATTGTTCTGCTTTATTATTAGTTGTTGTTAATCTCTTCCTATGCCTAATTTATAAACTTTATTGTAGGTATGTACAGGAAAAAAACCTGGTATATATAGGGTTTAGTAGCCTATATAAGGCTATATAAGGGAAGACTACTGTAGTCGTCTTTATATTCATCATGAGTAGATATTTGACAAACTACTAAATGAAACTATGCCCCCCATTCCTCCCCAAGTCTATAGGTATTAGTGAGCAATGGGATTGCAAATGGAGAGTTACAAGTTATAACAGGAGATAAGGGAAACCAATCGGAAGACATGGGTTTGAAATGACAAATCATTTGGCCCAAAGGGGACTTTGTATATTGACCTATCGCTGGTATTAACAAGCAGTGCACAACCTAGTCTTAGAAGCTGTTGTGTTAGTAGTTGGAAATTCTTTTCTGCTCCGGAAAAGAACTGTTTTGTAATCCTTTAGTTTTTCTTGTGAACAAAGCTGCCCGCTTTATGTGAGCAAAACCCACTCTTTTCAATGGGAAGACACTTGCTCTGTTTTGGGCCTTGGGATGGCTAAGTAATGGAGCAGAAAGTGCAATAAATTTTGACTTTAAAAAAACAGAATTTGATAGAACTGTGATTGTGCTTCTAAGGAGTACACAGTGTAGCAGGATTTACAGGTACATGCATAATTAATGAGAATGTAAGAGAACGATCTATTTGAAGCACATGGAATGATATTCAACATGACTCATTAGGGAAATGCAAATTAGAACCACAATGTCAGTGTGATACTTCTGTACACGTACCAGAATGTCTAAAATTGAAAAAAAAAATGACTATACCAAGTATTGGTGAAGATGTAGAGCAACCAGTGTTCTCATCTATTGCTGGTGGGAATGTAAACTGAACACTTTTGTAAACAGTTTGGCAGTTCCTTAAAATGTTAAACATATACCTACCATATGATGTAGCCATCTTACTCTTAAATATTTACCCCAGAGACGTGAAAGCGTTATCCATACAAAAAGTTATACATAGATTGCTCATACCAGCTTTATTTGTAATTGCCCGAAACTGGAAACAACCCAGATGTCCAATGAAATGGTAGGCAAGGTGTATTTATTTATGTATCTATCCATACAATGGAATATCACTCAGCAATTACAAGAATTAGCTATTCATACATGCTACAAAATAGATACGTCTCAAAATAATTATGCTGAGTTAAAGAAGTCGGATAAAAAGTTGAGAAACTTTGGGGAATTGAATTAATATGGTACCAGCAGGAATATAGGAAGGAGAGGAAGAATTTCACTGTTCTTCAAAATTAGAATTGATGAGGCTTGGTTATGGATGATGGCTAGATGGGGCATGTACTCTTTGACTTACACTCATGTTATATATGTTTCTCCATGTGAATTATCCACTCTTTGGTGGTAAGCGTAACGTGAAAGCTGGCACTTAAGTATATAAGAAACAATGAGCTAATTGTTTAATGTTGATCCTGTGATAACTTCAAGACTGCCCCCAACCCACCAAAGAAACATCCAGTAGGCAAGCTATCAAATCTTGACTGTGTAAGGAAAATAAATTTGTTTTGTCTTTTTAATAAAAACAAGTATAGATAGCTAACAAAAGTATAGTATTAGTGAAAGAAAATGAAGAAGAAGACAAAGAAAAATGGGATTCCTAGAGTGAGTCTTATTGAGAAGAGAGAACTAAGGGTTGAAGGCAGAGAGAGGGCAAGGAAAGAAATAGACTCTGCTCAGATACCTCAGGGAGAAAGAACAGGGAACCGGTTTGGAAAGCAGCAAACTTTATGGACACCATGTTAATTTAATTTGTCTGTCATTCTGGCATATGTTAATTTGTGTGGTTGGATGTATTTGGTCAGTTGATCCGAAGTCTGTAATTAAGTGCAGCTCGTAAGAGGCGGTGGTCAAGGACACAGCTTTCAGTGATTGTATTCCCATCTCTGACCTTAACAACCATATAAGCTCTCTGAACATCTGTTTTCTAATGTGTAAATGATATCCCTCTCAGTTCCTATGTCTTAGAAATATTGTATTAATAAAACAATTAAAATAAATGGTATATAGGGAGCCCTTTGCATTGCTTCTAACCCATACTAAGGGCTCGGTAAATTGCTCTTCTTTTTCTCCTCCTTCTCCTCATTATTATTGTCATTATTATTATAGCTATAATTATTAGGCACCACCATATTGTCAGTGACAATTGGAAAAGACTTTAGTCTCCCAATAAGCCATTAAAAACAAGGGTACATTTTAGTGTTTATTACCAGAAGTTATCATAATGTTAGGGGAGCCTAAGTGATTTATTTACATTTACGATTTCATTAGTATTTTTTTATACAGTGTGAACAAAGGAGCATGGTTTAGTGAGGAAGCAAAGAAACAGAAATTTAGTGACTTTGGTCCTGCTTGTGGGCTAATTCCTATTTGGTTTAAGGCAAGTAATTTAAAGTTCTTGCCCTTTAATATTCTCAGTTGAAACAGAAGTGAATATTAATAGTCACATAGGGCTATTAGAAATGCCTAAGTAAAAAACAAACAAGCAAACAAACAAAAAACATACAAGTTTTAACACTATCAAAGCACAGAACTTTCTAGAAAGATAAATGGGGTGCATAAGTTAGTAGAGCTCTGTAGATGAGACATGAAGCTACCAAGAACTTCATGCCACATTGAAGTTCATTGATACAGCTAAGTTTAAAAATAGTTACTATCAATGGCTTCTATTACACGTTATTTCATCTAATAAAAAATAGACCCTACCAGTTCCAATCCATGGTTGCATGCCTTTCACTAGTAATGATTACTTTTTATTTTAAGTCAGCAGCGTTCTTCTTGTCTTATTTCAGGCTTTGTGGATTTGACCCTCCACGATCAGGTCCACCTTTTGGAGTGTGCCTGGCTGGAGATCCTCATGATTGGGCTTGTCTGGCGCTCCATGGAACATCCCGGGAAGCTCCTGTTTGCTCCGAACTTGCTCCTGGACAGGTGAGTGGGCTGGCTGCAGCTTAGAGGAACCACACCCTTTATAATCCCCAGTTTATTCCCAAAGCTCTTTTATTCAGTACTCCATGAAGCTTCCAAGAACTTTATCAGGTATGTTTACTCTACAAATGGGTGAATTCCAGCAATGGAGGCCAGTTGAGTTCACAGAAATCTACGAATAACTTTCTGCTAGACATCTCCCCAGGTCAGCTCTATTATTTCTGAGATATGTCTGTATCTGCATGTGTGTACTTATACCATGTCTGGTATTTTCATGGTAAAAATACTTAGAACCTGTTCAGATGGATATATGTATGTATATATACACATATGTATATATGTGAATATTTATAAAACTATGAACTGTAATTGTCTTTGTGTTGCAGAAAAGAAATGATGAATTAACCTCCCTTTAATTAAAAAAAAAATTTTTTTGGCTTATATACCAGCAAACCACAATAGCCTTGGCATTTCCTTCTCCCATTTTCCCATCAGTAAATGAGGAAATTTGATCAGGGTTCTGAAGGTCACTTCCAGTTCTATGAATGCATAAAAGTTACTTGTTTATTTTAGAAAATGAAGATTTCGCTTTTCCAATGTGCCAACTTATTTAACATCTTCTATTTGTATTGACTGGGAATGTGAGTCCCATTGTTCTTTCTTTTTCAGTCATTTCTTAGAGTAATAGAATTAGACATTATTCAACAGCAGCTACCACGGAAGGCATCCCCACCCCCCATCTGCTGTGCTAAATGCTTCAGCTGTATGATTTCATTTAATTATCACAGCACTCCTAGGAAGCTTACCATTTACATTTTACCAGAAAAGGAGCAAGTTTCAGAGACATTCTACTACTTGCAAAAAGCATCAAGCTAGCTAATATTGGAACCAGGATTGGAATTCAAGATATTTGGCTCTGGCACACTCCTCTTGCCTCCTGTCCTGTGCACAGGTTCTTTACACTCTTTCCTTCAACGATGTCTCCTTTGGTTTGCTGCTGCAGCCTTTTGTTTCCAGGTATACCATGTCTTTGTGGGCCACAGTACAATAGGAATGGGAAGGGACCATCTTCTGTTTCTTGCTGACCCGTTTTGCATCTGCTCAGCAGTCCTTGGCTTCCTGGTTGGCCATTGGTGAATCATGGCACGTGTCTTTGTATCCATCAGAGCCACGTGACCTTCCCATCGCCTGGCCAGCCCCGGGTTTCCGTACACCTGCCAAGGCCCCTGGAGCAGAGTAACAGCAAAATTTATTTAAGCACTGGGGAATTGTACAAGTGTCTGCTCCTGTTTTGTCATTGTTTGTTTACTATAGCTTTTGAAAAACAGTGATGATGTCCAAGAGGCAGATTTTGCAGTCCATGGAATATACTCCCACATCATAGTTTCAGAAAATCATTGAGGATGGCCACTAGTCTTGCTCCTGAGCACTGCCCTCATATCATATCCTGTCGGCCTTTTAGAGGATGTCTGTGCAGTGCCGCTCCTTTCCCCTCCCCTCCTCTCTCTTCCCTTCCTTTCCCCTTTCCTTCCTTTCTCTCATCTTGTCATTTTTTCCCCTTCTGTATCTTTTCTGTTTTCCTTTGCTTTTTTCTTTTATTCTTCTCTTTTCATCTGTCTCTTCCTCCTCTCTTTTTCTTCTTCTTCTTTTAAAAAATACCTCCTGTGTACAGTAGTGTGGTTCTGTGACCAAGTTATAACAAATTTGCAGATGTAAATCTTAGACCACATACGTGTTTGCCTGCTTCACATTAGAATGTGTCTTTAATGCTTAGGGGTTTTGGACGTTCATCACTGAACCGATCTGCTTCATGATTTACCATTTCATCCATAGCTATTTTCCAGGGTACACACTCTCTGAGAACAGTCATCGAGTCATTGCATTTTAAATATGACTGGGTTTGTGACATTACCTCATCCCAATGAACTCATTTTGCCAGTGAGGTGATATTGCCTAGGATTTCATCAGCCACCTGTTTTTCTTTCGTTTCCATAAAATCTCACTGTGGTTAATTTTCTCCCGTATCTCTCACTGCAGTATGAGTGAGTAAAAGTCCTCATCTTGCTCCATCCCTACTTTCTAAAACTCCAGATTTAAAGTTCCTACTTCCTCTAGACTGGGTTCTCTCAACTTCTGCACTATTGACGTGTTTGGTTGGCTCATACTTTCTTGTGAGGGACTGTCCTGTACATTTTCGTTTGGCAGCATCCCTGAACCCTACCGGCTCGATGCTCAGAGCACCCTTCCTCCCCAGTGGTGACAGCCTGAAATGTCTCCAGACATTTCTAAATGTCCCCTGTGTGAGGTGGGAGGGAAGGTGCTAAACTGTCTGTGGTTGAGAACAACTTCTTTAAGACTCCAAATTCCTCACTGAATACATCACCTCCTGTATCAAGTTGTCCCTTTTCCTTCTTCTCTATATTAGTGACATGGACATTCACCGAGACACTGAAGCTGTAAAGTTTAAATTAACCAGATTGTCCAGTTGACTATCAAGTCATTTCCGAACTGTTTCTGAAATCTATACCTCCCCTTTCTCCATTCCTCTGCCCTGGCACAGGTTTCTGTTGTTCCTTCCCTCAGATTACTGTCTCTCCACTACTGTCTCTCTTCCCCAGCCATCACCCTTCTTTCCTTCCGTCAGTTCCCCACCGTTTGTAAGCTGTGTTTGTGATACTTCCTGATTTAGCTTTCATTGTCTCTCTCCATTCTTTAGAAGGTCCTATCTAAACTTCTTATCTTGATAATTGTGAATCCTTATTTAGGCAAGTGTCACAAGGACAAATATCAGCAGAGCTGATCAAAGGATGTAAATGAGGAAACCAGTGGGTCCAAAAGGGAGTTCTGGGATTAGGTGAACCTGGGGAGCTCTTTCTTGATCCAGGCTCAAAACACCTGGGTGCTGAATTCAGCATGACTGTCCTGAATGGAACTTTACATGGCAAGTTTTCCTCCCACTGCTACTGAAAGACTTCTACGTTTAGGATTCCCTGTCTAAATTTTATCCATTCTTTTAAGGCTCATTTTAGATGTCACTCTTCCCTGAAACCTTCCTTCAGACTCTCTCCTCTTCAGGCGGAAAGGAACCTTTCCTTTGTCTAAGTTCTCATTGTGTTGGGTTTGTACTTCTCTTAGTCTCATTTTGCCATAAGTATGTGTCACACGGGGCGGCCTGCTGGGTCTCTAGTCCTGCTCCCCATACAAGAACACAGGATATGGTGAACCCAAAAAGGAACACCCACGGAGCCATAGGTAGGGGAGTCATACCACTATAGTCTCGCTGGAGGCTGGATTCACATGACGTGCGACCTGCTGTCCGCTTTTCTGCCAACTGACCAACTCCCATCTCCAGCGCAGCCGCGGCAGTTATATCAGTGGCCAATTGGCTAACCGGCTATAGCTGACGGCCAACTAGCCACAGCCGACGGCCATCTACTACCCGAGCCAGCACCTTTCCATGTGAGGCCGAGAGCCTGGAAACTGCTCTCTGGGGCTCTGTCCCCACAGTAAGTTATAATTGTATGTCTTATCTTCCTTACCAGCTCATAACCTTCTTGTGGGCAGAAGCCAGACCTTGTTCGTCTTTTTGTCACTGCCAATCTTCAACGATTCCCAATAAATGTTTGTTGATTGCACTAGCCAAGGTCACCTGGGTGGTTTGTGACAATCACGAAAATCCACACCTTCTGATAGTCATCTCAGCTGTCCTTGTGATCCAACTCACTCACTTCTCGTTTATTGTTGCTCATAATTCCTGGTGTGTCTCTTACAGAATTTGCAGAAGGTAATATCCATCTGTTTTGGAAGGATTTTTTTTCAGTTACTAAATGCATTTAGCTTATGCTTATACTTCTGCAAACCTGTTATGCAACTTTTAAGTTCCAAACAGGGATAAGCATGAAATCGTATTTTTTTCCCTAACTAGGCCCCCACAACGGAGTAAAATCCTTGATATCTTAATACATTTAAGTACACTTAGGTACATGTTAATGATTAGAAAAGTTTATAAACAAATGTAAATTATGTAAATAGTAAAAAATATAAAAAAATATGATTGATAATGTAAAATTTTCTACACTTTTCTAATTATTAACATGCACCTAAATATTATGAAATTTCAGATTATTAAATTATCATCTTAGTGTTAGAGGATAACTGCTTTCGATGACATTGACATATACTCATCAGTAAAAAGTATTGTGATCAGCAGCCCTTTTGATATTTTATACGTCTGGAAGATGGCTTTTGAGCGATAACTGAGAGCGTTGTTTATGTTTTTGCCTCACAGGCTGGCAACTCCTTTGATAATATTCAGCTCTCTGATTAGCCTAATATGTTGCATTTTCCCATCATATTATACACAGGAAACACTTTTTTTTTGTAATAAAATGTAGAAATCCATTAAGTTTCAAAGCTAAATGTTTGAGAGCTGGTAAGCAGAAGATGAGTATTAGCCTTATCATTTTAATGTTCGCTCAGGCTTAGTGACACTACCTTTGAAAAGTCAGCCACCTCCATAGGCTGCTTGCATCTGCATAGAAATAGGGAAAAGAGAAAGCCAGAAGTCAAGTAGTCCTGTCATCCATGGATTACCAGTGTTGCTACCTGGAGACGGGGGTTTGTCTCTGCTTAATTATAATGATGTCCTGGTCTCACAAACCTTTGCAAATCCAGGCATTGGTGCTTTCCAAGGCCATCAGGAAGATAGTATTTACCCCAGTCTTTCCTTGTAATTACTCAAATGTTAGTACTGGCAGGTGGGGTTTAGCGATCATAGGAACATTAAAAACCTACTGGGTTGCCATCCTGCCTTTGTGAGCACAGGACATATTTTCCGTCTTGCGTCCATTTAAGAAGAGTTATTGCCTGATTTAATCCCTGATGACAACCCCTGATATCTTGATTCTATTAGTGTATAACTTTTCTGGTAGTCATATACTTGAAAGCTAATTTTATCCTTGCTGTGCTTAGCTTACCCACAATGTCCAGTTCTTTCCTGTGTCCTGCAGCGCTGAGTTCCAAGCACTTAATGCATTCCTATCTTCCCGTGGAAACCAGGAAATAAAGGATATTGTACTCGTAAGGTATAGATAAAGAACACAGTAATTTCTTTCAGTGTGTATGCGTGTGTGTGTGTATGTGTGTATTTTATAAGAGGAAAGTTAAAGATAATAAGAAGGCCTGTGAAAGTAATCAGGAAGTGGAGAAAACTTATTTCCATTCTAGCACCTAATCCTTTGGTGTGTTTTGGCACCAGAAAACACAAAATATGTCCTCTGGGTCAACTCCGAATGCACCTCTTCGTTTAGTCCTGCTTGAGTGCTCACCCTGGAAAAATATAGACACAAAACAGAGGCAGAAGTATTCAACTTAGATCGTTCGTCATGGGGTCTCTGTTTTTGCAGGAGTAAAGTTTGCTATTGCTGAAAGGCACATGTGATATTAGAGGAAACTGTAAATTGCCTGTTCAGTAACACTATCCAGTTTCCAAGAGATTGTCTCATTCTGTTTTGCAGGCGCCATCCATGCTAACAAATTCTGAAAAATATTTGTGGATTTCTCAGTAAAGCCAAAGCACTCCCTTTTGACTTCGATTCACTCTCAGAGGACAACAAAACAAAACAAAAAACAAAAAACACACAAACAAGAAAAAACAGAAACAAAACCTATTCATCCATTTGAAAAGCAAGGCTTAATTCAAGCAGAATATTCCCTCTACCTAGCAACTGGCCAGAGGGTTGTTGATCTAACTTTCCATCGCTCCTGCATCAGGATGCTCTGCCTGTAGGAAGAGCGACAGAAAGTTCTTTTACTTGCAGGCATGGAAGAGGAGTAAGTTATCTCCCTTAAGAGAGAAACACCTAAAGAACATTTTGCCGCTTCTATTAAATAGTAAATGATAAATTCATTTGAAATTGAACACAAAGTCATATTCTGGAGGAAAGAATTCTTATTTTAGGTTACTTATTGTAAATATTTCAGAAAAAACAAACAAATAAACATGAGAATAAAGCAATGTTTCCAGGACACTTTTATTGGCTTTTTTTATTGACATTTTTTTCCCTGTATACATTGATTTTTTTCTGTGTAAAACTTGATGTAAATTCTTTGCAGATTGTTTTTTTACTTGGAAGAGTAAAAAAATAGAGTTCTGAAGTAAGTTGACAAATTCAGAATGTAATCCATCCAAAGTTATCTCAGGCATGAAGAGGAAGACTTTCCCGTTCTGATTTCTCCCCTTTGAAAAATGTGTGCTACACTGAAGGGGAGAATTTCAATAGTTGGGGGAGAAAGTGGTGAGGGGGAGTGAGTGATCTTTCTATTGGCAAAGTCAGTCCTGGGCAGGAGACAGTTTAGTTATTCCAATAGCTCTGCTGGATTCTGTTCATAACTTTCCAGCAGTGCTTTGGTTTGCCCCATGTATATCTCAAGAACTTGATTCATAACCTTTTTTCACTCTACCTTATAGAATTGGATGAAAAAAGAAAGGAAAGGAAGCAAACATTTGTTTAACTTCTTTAATGTGTACAGTCATGTGCTTAGTTATTTTCTATACTTTGTATATTTCATCCATTGTAGGAGAACACAGGTAGCAAAGTTCCAGCAGTTTGTAGTCTGACTCCGAATCCATTGATTTTTTTTCCAATTCTGAACCCTTAATTACTCAACAGCAGATGCCAATCGATTGATTCTTAAAAGCCTTTGGTTTAGTGTTCTGACACATCTTGGAAATATGAAACTATAAACCATAGAGGAGAAAAACTGAGACCAAAAGAAGGGAAAAGTTAGCCAAACTCTCATTATTACTGCTACCAGTAATTGAAAATGAATCAAAGTATCTATTAGACTAAAAACCAGTTGCATTTTATATACTTTAAATGAGTCAGTTATGTGATGTGTGAATTGCATCTCAATAAAGATATTAAGTACACACACACACACACACACACACACACACACACACACACATTAGAATTTCAGGAAAAGTCAATTTGACCAACAAGACTATCAATCTTGAAAGTGCTCGTAGGGGTTCTATCGAAAAAGGTGGAAAACAAAACATTCAAACCAAAATTTCTCCTTAGAAACAAAAGCAATTAGGTAGCATTATATTATACAGCTTGCTAAGCCACAAGTCTTTAACTCCTTAAGAGGAATAAGCCTGTAAATAGTAAGGATCTGCTCAATATGAAATCGCTCCAGAGGAAAAGGCATAATTCCAACCAAAGACTTAATCCTGTGTAGGAGGTTAATTTGACTTTTCTTGCATTTTTATATACCTCATTATTTTTGTGTTTGCCATATATTATTAACAATGAACCATCAGCTTAATTGATTTCAAACATAATCAAAGTAATATTTTTGACAGTTTAATTCTAAAGTATCTTAATTTCATTTACGTCATACATGCTACACAGGGAAAATCAAGTAATCCACCTCCTTATCTGCTTTAATCATAACTACCTGTCCACAGTTGGCACTGGGAAGATCCTCGTTTGCTTTAGTGAGTGCCGTGAAGTCCAACGATAAAGGGAGATGGCCAATTTCAAGTCTGTGCTAGTTAGGATTCAGTTTAAGTCAACTCAGCAGTTATTTATTGAGTACCTCCATATCTCTAGAGTTCTGCATGATAATGGAGATATGAAAGAAGAGATGTGTAAGAGGCAGACCTGTCCTCAGGGAATTAACTGTCTAGTGGTAAAGTCATATTAGTATACAAATGAATTCAAGAAAAAGGAAGCCATTATAAGCAGGCCTGCATGGCACCCTACATCATTCATGTCTAGTTTATCTTTCTCTATCACTTTCTTTTGTAAATTGAAATTTAATTGACATATAACATTATATTAGTTTCAGGTGTGCAACATAATGATTTAATATATGTATATACTGTAAAATGATCTCCACAATCAGTCTAGTTAACATTCATCACCAAGATAGTTACAATTTTTTTTTCTTGTGATAAGAATTTTTAAGGTCTACTCTCTTAGCAACTTTCAAATAAACAATGAAGTATTATTAACTATGGGCACCATACTGTACATTACATCCTCAGGACATATTTATTTTATAATTAAAAGTTTGTATCTTTTGATCACCTTCAGCCATTTAGCCCCACTCCCACCCCACCCCCAACTCCCACCTCTGGCAATTACCAATTTGTTCTCTGTATTTATGAGTTCATTTTGTTTAGTTTTCAGATTCCACATATAAGTAAGATCATCTGGTACTTGTTTTTCTCTGTCTGACTTATTTCACTTAGCATAATGCTCTCAAGGTCGACTCATGTTGTCGTAAATGGCAGGATTTCCTTATTTGTGGATGAATAATATTCCACTGCATATAGTATATACCATAATTTCTTTATTCATTCATTCCTTAATGGACACTTATGTTGTTTTCATGTCTTGGCTAATGCAAATAATGTTGCAATGAACAGGGGGATGCATGTGTTTTTGAATTAGTGTTTTTTGTTTTCTTTTGGGTAAATACCCAAAAGTGTAGTTGATGGATCATATGGCATTTTTAATTTTTGGAGGAACCTCCATACTATTTTCCATATTGGCTGCACCAATTGACAGTCCCACTAAGTGTGCACAAGGTTCCTCTTTCTCCAGATCTTCAACAAAATATCTTATCTTTTTGATAATAGCCATTCTAACAGGTGTGAGGTGATATCTCATGGTTTTGATTTGCATTTCTCTGTTGATTACTGATATTGAGCACCTTTACATGCACCAACTGGCCATCTGTATGTCTTCTTTGGAAAAATGTCTATTCAGGTCCTCTGCCCAATTTTTTTTACCAGAATGCCTTTTTTTTTTTTGCTATTGAGTTGTATGTATGTGTCTTTATACATTTTGAATATTAACCCCTTATCGGGTATATAATTTGTGGCTGTCCAGTTTTCCCAACACCATTTATTAAAGAGACTGTCCTTTCCCTATTATATATATCCTTGGCTCATACATTAATTGAATATATATGTTTCTTTCTGGGCTCTCTATTCTGTTCCATTGATCTGTATGTCTGTTTTTATGCCAATACTACAGGGTTTTTGATTACTATAGCTTTGTAACACAGTTTGAACTTGGGGAGCATGATGCTTCCAGCTTTGCTCTTCTTTCTCAAGATTGCTGTGGCTGTTTAGGGTATTTTGTGGTTCCATACAAATTTTAGCATTGTTTGTTCTATTTCTGTGAAAAATGCCATTGGAATTTTGGTAAGGATTGCATTGAACCTGTAGACTGCTTTGGGTAATATAGAAATGTTAATAATATTAATGTTTCTAATCCATAAGCATGAATTACATTTCCATTTATTTGTGTCTTTTTTAATTTCTTTCATTGATATTGTACAGTTTTCAGTGTACAGGTCTTTCACCTCCTTGGTTAAATTTATCCCTAAGTATTTTATTCTTTTTGATGCAATTGTAAATGGGATTGTTTCCTTAATTTCTCTTTCTGGTAGTTCTTTATCAGTGTATGAAAACTCAACTGCTTTTTGTATATTGACATTTTATCCTGCAATTTTATAGAATTTGTTTACTAGCTCTAACAGTTTTTTGGTGGAGTCTTTAGAGCTCTCTGTATATAATATGTTCTCAGCAAATAGTGACAGTACTTCTTCCTTTCCAATTTGTATACTTTTTATTTCTTTTTCTTGCCTAGTTGCTCTGGCTAGGACTTCCAGTAATGCTCAGTAAAAGTGGTGAGAGTGGGTATCCTTGTTTTGTTCCTGATCTTAGAGGGAAAGCTTTCAGCTTTTCACTATTGAATATGAAGTTAGCTGTGTGCTTTTCATATGTGGCCTTTATTATGTTGAGTTATGTTTTCTCTGTACCACTCTGTTGAGAGTTTTATCATAAATGGATGTTGAATCTTGTCAAATGCTTTTCTCCATTTATTAAGATAATCATACGATTTTTATCCTTTATTTTGTTAATGTGGTTTATCATATTGATTATTTGTGAATCATCTTTGCATCCCTGTAATAAATCCCACTTAATCATGGTGTGTGATCCATTTAATGTATTGTTGAATTCCATTTGCTAATATTTTTGTTGAGTACTTTTGCATCTATGTTCATCAGGAATATTGGCCTGTAATTTTCTTTCTTTCTTTCTTCCTTTCTTTCTTCCTTCCTTCCTTCCTTCCTTCCTTCCTTCCTTCCTTCCTTCCTTCCTTCCTTCCTTCCTTCCTTCCTTCCTTCCTTCCTTCCTTCCTTCCTTCCTTCCTTCCTTCCTTCCTTCCTTCCTTCCTTCCTTCCTTTCTTTCTTTTCAGTATCTTTGTCTGGTTTTAATATTAGGCTAAATCTGATCTTATAAAATGACTTTTGAAGAGTTCATTCCTCTTCCATTTTTTATAAGAGTTTGTAGAGGATTGACATTAATTTTTCTTTAAACATTTGCTAGAATTCACCAGTGAAATTGTCTGATCCTGGGTTTTTCTTTGTTGGAATAATTTTTATTACTATTGCAATCTCCTTACTAGTAATTGGTTTGCTTAGATTTTCTTTTCTTCATAATTCAGCCTTGGTAGGTTTTGTGTTTCTTGGAATCTATCCATTTCTTCTAGGCTGTCCAATTTGTTAACTTATAATTATTCATATTAGTCTCTTATGATCCTTTGTATTTCTGTGGTATTCATTATACTGGATTCTAAGTGAAAATCAATTCCTTGTTTACACTTGCATTTATAAACTCATTCACTCTTGACATTTTCATGCTAGCATAAATATACTCATTATACATTTATTCGGCCTCAAATTGCACTCTGTTATAGATAATTATAAAAGTGAGAGTATTCCATACACTGTATTAGAGATCAGAGACCAAATATAGTCAAATGCTTCTGAAGACTGAAATTGAGATACAGAGACTGGGTAAAGAACTATAATAATTAAGTTATAAGGTAATAAAGCTGTTATAAATAAGACAATGTGGTATTGGCATAGAAATAAGCACATAGGCTAATGAAATAGAAAAGAGATTTCAGAAACTGACATTTGTGAACCACTGGCCTATGGTAGAGAGAGCATTGAGACTGTGAGGAAAAGAAAGAACCATTACATTAATGGCCCTGAAACAACTGGTTATCTACATAGAAAAAAAAGAAGAAATCTGATCTTATTTCATAGCATGTGAACAAAATGAATTCCAAGTGAATGAAGAAATTAATTGAGAGACAAAACTAAAACTTTTATAAGAATATATAGGAAAATGTATATTTCAGTGTCAGGAATTATGTCTTGAGGCACAAAAAAAAAACTTGATAAAGTTGATCTCCCTAAAATTAAAAACTTTCATAAAGAAAATAAAAAGAAATAGGTTGCTAGAAAAGTGGACATTTTAAAATTATGCCTTATAGAGAACATATATGTTATCAAAATTCTTTTGTATGAGCCAAATATTACACCGCAAATATAGTAAGGAAAGAGAATAACTTAAACAGCTCACAATGGAATTCCTTGTACATCCATCGTCAGCTAAGTCAGGAACCTGCATCACTTTAAGTTTTCTGAAATGTGAAATGGAAATACTTTTGGAGGGCCCTCACAGATGCATTTAGAGATGGTATGTTGAGGAAAATGGAATTGAAATGTTTTAGTAAGAGCTATGGGCCCAATCCTTGAAATAGATGTTGGTTGAGTTTTCTATACTACGTAATTGCAACACAATAAGACTCAAAAGCATTTCAATAAAATGTGGGTGGAAGAGGAGCTTGCTGCTTCAAGAGCTTCATTAGCTTTCTACATACTGGAGCACTCCAGGCAGTTGGGAGGAACCCTACTTATGTGGTTCAGAATCAATTTTAACCATCATTGAGGCCTGGGGATGGGGGTCCAAGAATGGCATGAAGTCCTTGGGAATACAGTGGGTGGGGTAAAAAGGGATAAAAATGTTTTTCTAAAAGGCCAGAAATGGGTTCAACTTTTGTTTATCAGTTGTTTCCAGAAGACTACGTTATAGTGCCAATCACTGATGACATGGTAGGATTATATTTTGATTCCTACTTTAGTTTCCTAGGGAAGTTTCTGGTACATTAGAGCAATGGCATTGACTCAGTTTAGTGTTATGTTGTTAGACTAAAGATATAAATTCTACATGTACAGTGGCCTGGAAATATTGCCTTGGAAATATTTAGGGGAGAGAAGGAGCAAAAGAGAGAAGAGAGAGCTCATAAAAACAAATGAACAACAAGCAAAAATCAAAACATTGCCCTTATGGTAAGGGGTGATGAGAACGACACATTTATTCATAAAGAACACATAGATAATCTCTTAATTTTTTTCTGAAAATGACAGTACACCTGATTCTTATTGTAGTGTAACAAGGTCACATGGATGATGTTGACCCTTGCTGTTAATGAAACTCAGGGAACTTTCCTTAATTTTTATTTTAATTTCTAATAGGCATTTGTGAGCTATTACCTTTCCCTTTCCTAGATTGCATTTCTTTAAAAAGGCCTGAGTCAATACTTCTAGAAAATAAGGGCAAGTTTTAAGTCATGTTGATAATTCTGTAATATGTGTCAGCCTTGTGGTTTATAATGGGCTACCCCACACATTCTCTCATTAGTCTTTGGAACAGCTCTTTGAGGCTATTAAGATAGACACTATAATAATGCTCATATTTCCTCTGAGAAAGTGAGGTTTATAGCTGTCAAACCTTAAAAGCCTTGCTTACGATCACAAGACTAGTTAGTGTCAGGATCAAGACTCCTTATTCCAATTTCAATGCTTTCTCACTCCTCCTTTAATAGGAGATGCTGCTTATGAAAATCAACATTTTCCTAGGCATTAAGGATATAGGGAAAAATAAGAAACCATCCTGTCCTCTGAGAGTGTATAGTCCATTGATGGCGGGATGACAGTGACATGAATATATAAGGCTTACTATGTCAATAAAAGTAGGGCAGTGACAAATGAGGGATAGGGGCGGTAAGTGCTGTCTATGGGGACATCATTAGTCCAGGTCTAATCTTGGGAGAAGTGGCAGTGGGGGAGTGATGGATGGAGAAGCATGAGGGATAATTACTGTGACAGATAAATGGTTCACTCCCGGAGCACGGGAAGTGCAATGGAATCTTCAATCCATGAAACTGGTACCAAGCTTCCAAGGCTTAGTCCCAGGGCTGACACCATGCACTTAGCCATTGGACAAATTTTGGAACCCGTTGAAAAAAGAGTTGTAGGAATTTTTAAAGTCACAGGGCGGTAGCAGCTTGGAAGTCAACCAGAGCATAATTCTCCACACTCGTGTGCTGGTAATTTGGTGTGAGGGGACTCTCAGAGAGGTCTCTTAAGAAGGCTGAATGTGGGTTGGGTCACAGCAGAGACTAAAGGCACATGGAAGTGAGCCTAACCAGAGAAAAGATGGTTGTGGAGGGGCTACTCAGTGTGATGTCTGAGAGCCCAGGCTCTGGAGCCGGACTGCAGGCTGGCCACCAACTAACTATGACTTTGGGCAGTCACTTACCTTCTCTGTGCCTCAATTTCTTTTTCTGTAACAATAGTCTCTTTCTCATGGAGTTTTATAAGGATTTAATGAGTAGAGATCAGATGCTTGGAGCATGTTTAGAGTCACACCATGAGAACTGAACAAATGTTAGTTTTCATTGTTATTATTTGGGTTGGTGTTAGAGCGAAGTTGAATCATAGCCTAACCTATTTGATTTTGTTGGTGCTAAGAAAAGAATAATAATATTTTAAGAAGTTTGTTTACAAAAAGTAGAGCTTGATAATTAAAGAAAGTGAATGAACACTTTTACCTTCTTACAGATGTTAGTAAGTCTACAAAATGTTGATTCTATGAAGTTTGTTATTTTGGAGACACAGCCTATTTGCACTTCTAAAGTCACTGGATCATTATTTTGGAGCTGAAATCGCATTTGAAACCTTGGGCCGTGCTTTTCAAATTGTCTTCTGTGGATCTTTCCAACAAGGTGACTAAGGGGTTGCCATGAAGGTAGGAAGAAGGTGTGGGTGTCTGGGACCCCTCAGAACAAAGCAGATGCAGTTCTTTCTGTCTTACAACTGGAGTGTCTCATATTTTATTTCATAGGACTATCTTTGCTAAAAATACCATTGATTTGGTTCAGCCTCCTTGTATACAGATGAGAACATGGAATTCCAGAAAGGTTAAGTGATTTGCCCAAGGTTGCACAGCTGTTTGCTGACAGAGTGGGGCCAAGAACACAAGTCTGCTCCTTCTGGCACAGTGCCCTTTACTATAACATAATGCTACCTATGGCTGCACAATGCAAGATGACTGCACTTTTCAGATTTTAGCATCATCAAAAGAAACCTTTAAAAATACACTTCTCTGTCAGCACCTAAACGCAAGAGCTGCAATAACAACTGCCAGTAACTCAGCAGATATATATCCACTCCCCCCACCACTTGGAAACAGCTCTCAGTATCACTTGCCCATCTTCAAATAAATGTTTCTTTTATACCCATGTTTTTATTGGACTACAACTTAGGTTAAGAAGCATAAAATGAAGTTAGAAAGTAGAAATTATATGGTGAACTCAAGGCAAAGGTTGTCCACAATAAAAGAAAAGACAAAAAGAAGGAAGGAAATCAAAGAACTCCAGAAGAGTTGTAAACATTAAAGAAACCTGTATTCAATAAAACAGGATTGTTTCAAACGTGAGATAAGATGTCCTGCCATCTTCTGTTGACTGTTCTCAGGCCTAGTTTGTGAACTGACTTCCAAGGAAAGCCATCATTCTCCTAATGGTTGTAGTTCCCACTTCAGCATGAAAAGCCTGGAGACACTAAGAGGAAGGCAGTGTTTAGATCATTTCTAATTTTTAACTCAAGTCTCTTGAATGGTTTGGAGCAACGCTTTGCATTTGTTGGTCTTCCTTATTGGATTTCAAAACCAGAACCCTTTTTTCCTAGCCTTAAAACCAACCATTAAAATAGCTACTTCATTCTCTTTCTTATCCTAATGAAAAATACTTAGAAATGTCTCTTCTAAAAATGGAGTCTGGATAATCTCAACACTTCTTGTCACTCAGACCTCAGTTCAAATGTCACCTCCTCAGGGCTAAGCTAGCTAACGCTGGTCTTCTATCAATTTGCCTGCTACTCCCTGTTTTATTTCCTAAAAGCCCTTATCACAAGTGGAGATCATCTTGTTTATTATGTATTACTTGGCTGTTATTTGCCTCTATCACTTAAATGGAAGTTCCAGGAAAGTAAGGACCATGACTAACTTGCAAAGTGCTTGGGATCTAATAAGAGCTTGATAAATCCCAATTGAACGAGTGACTCTAGAATCCCTGAGAATTCCTAGGTCATTTGTTTAGTTATTAGAATTCCAACACTCTATATTGGATATGTGTCACTTACTTTCAGGGATAGTGAATGGATTAAGGTTTTATGTAAAAGGAAGAGGGAAAGAAAGGCATTGTTTTTTCTTCAGGTACTTCAATGCCATGATTGATTATGGTACATTTTGGGTTTGTACCATAAAACCAAATTTTGTGGTGCATTTTGTTGTTCTGGTTTTGTGTGTAAAAGAACTTTTGCAGTTGAAATGGCCAGATTAAGAAATATGAATTTTATTTTCTTCTTGCTATAGAGACTTGAAATATTCCTCTTTGAGTCTGACCTTTGAAAATCACAAATCTTGGTCCCTCTTTCCTTAATTTTTCCTAGGAATTCTCTTAAAACTGCAGCGAATGGCCTTTCTTGTTTTGGGATGAAGTCCAAAGCCTGAAGACCCTGTTTCTGCTGTTGCCTCTTCAGTCTCATCCAGGACCACTTGTGCATGGGGTCACTGATTTCCAGAGATCCAGGATGTTGACCTACTTTTAATTTCTCAAACTCATCAAACATTTCTTTTTCCGAAACCTACACATATCTCTCTCCTTGGTTCACTCTTGCCAATTCTTTTCCTGGTGAATTCCTAGTTCTTTAGGTTTCAGATTAAATGTTACCTCCTCAAAGAAGCCTTATCTGACACTCACCTTCTTCGTGTCCAAAATAGCACCTATTTTGTTGTAGTCTCGTACAAGACCCTGCACTCTTCCCTCTTGGCATTTATCACAACTACTAGTTTCATTTTATTTTATTGGTGTGCGTGCACATGTACACATGTATGTATGTGTTTTTAATGTCTATTTACCTTACTAAACTGTATACTGCAAGAGGGCAGTGTTTTGCTTATTGTTATGCCTTTAACACTTAACTTAATGCCTAGAATACAGTAGATTCTGACTCAATAAATATTTACTGAATGAATCATGGAATGAATGAATACAGTTGATCTTTGAGTTCTTTGTGTTTAGCACAGAGTCTGGCATGTATAATGGACTAAAGATTAGTGCACAACTAAAATTGAGTTAATGAGGAAACGAAATGTTGATCAGATTCTTTATAGGTAAACCATATTGGTTTATCAAAAGTAGAAACCCTGCTGTCCCGTACAAATACAGCACTCTCTTTGTTCATTCATTTACCTTCATCCCAGTTAACGGAATCTTTTCATCTAACTAGAGTGGAGAAAAACCAAATTCCTTTGTCTGTATAATTCCAATATATCCAAATGAAAAGTGAATAACTGAGGCATTCTTCCTTACATCTTACACACTTGATGTGAGTATCTTAAAAGACAAATTGAATCTCTTTTCAGCTAGATATTTGAGTAGACACAACCATTAGAAAATTTTCTTCTAGGGACTTACTTTACCTCTTAAGCTACCTACACAGTACAAGCAACCTCAAGTGGATCATTTTCTGTAGAAGTGCAGAATTCCATTTCCCTTTGGCAAACCATTCAAATCCAGAAGTGTGTTTTACACATTCTGACAGAAGTGTCTGTAATAACCAACTCTAACCTCCTTTTTTGCTACTTTAGCACCCAAAAGTATAGGCAAAGAGTGCATGTGGAGGCTTGTTCTATTTATTATAAAATATCTGTTGGCTTAAAAACTCTTTTGACTCTCAGCCACCTGATGTGAGAAAAGTAAATAGCAGAGTTCCCTAGAGTCTTACTCCTGTATGACAAACAGCTTAATAAAGATAATTGAACGTGAGATGACTAAGTGTTTGGTGAGAATATCCAGACACATTTTTCATGTCGGTCAATCTAACATTTCCATGTAATTTTTATGACAATCACTTGTACTGGAATGAACAAAGAGGTTCTGACTCCTTCTGGGTGAGTAATAGGTGTATTAATTGTCCATACTCTGTGACTAGGATTAGAGGTAGGCTTACAACAACTCTTGCAAAGCTGAAGTCCACCCTGGGAGACTGCATTAAAGAGAGAGAAGGAGGAAATGAGAGTTCTCGTGGCTCTGTGTTGGGGCATGATTGGGGGGCATGGGTAGGGCCTTCATTCTGGAGGGGGTTGGGTATGGAGTTAGATATGTTTGGATGGCTAGTAACCTATGGCAGCCACTTCCACACTTTAATAATCAGTTAGTTAGTACTTTAGCAAGGCAAGTCTCTGAAGAAGAATGCCTTTTTCCTTGAGCTGAAAATATCCCAAGAACACTGTCTGAGGGAAATGTTCACTCCTTTCTTTGATTTTAATGAGCATGGACTTTCTGTATGAAAAAATCTTTTTAGCTTTTTTCTCCTTTGTTGAAAGTCAATTTACTGGCTGCTGATGTTGATTGGATTCTCTTGGTAGAGTCTCTCATGTTGCAAATGACAAACAACAACAAAAATAAATATGGATTTAAGCTTCAAAATGCAGAGAGCTGTAATCTTTCTTCCTACAGTCACACTTCCCAACTTTGTAAGCAAGGTCTGCTTGACTTGGAATGTGCCTTCTGAGAATTTTACATTTCTAAAATGCTGCTAAATTGCTCCATGCATTTATTCCTTCCTCAGACTCTCAGTGAAGATAGCCCTGGCTTTCAGTCTCATAGCAACTCTTCTCAAGGTAATGGACCAAAAGTCATTTCCACTTGAAGTCCAATCCTTCTAAATGAATCATACAGCATGGTTTTTACCTCCCTTTTGTCATATTAACTCTAAGAAGGTGATCTTCTGATCATGTTCTTAAAATTTCTCCTATTGGTTTTTATTTTATTCCATTTTCCCTGGAATTCTTTACCTAAATACGACCTTTTCTAAGAGGAATGACATTTTGCTAGTTATTTTCATATATTTTTATCTTGTTTACCTTGACATATAGCCTGTGATAGTTAAAACACAGTAACATATAAAGCACTAATTTAACCCAATACCATGAGGTTTACATGTGACAGGTATGCCGAAAAAAGATTGGGCATGAGAGAGACATGCTTTCCTTCTAAGGAGTTTGTTGAGCCCATTCTTGTAGCCAGATCATGGCATTTGTTTAGAATAGTCTTCAGAGGAAAAGACCTGAAACTTGGGAGGTCGTTAAAGAATCAAAAACAATGAGCCCTGCATAATTTTTCAAAACAGCCAGACCTATTGTCAATTCTTAATCCGCCATTTTAGTATTGTGCTTTGTTATAATATAGGAACCTTGGTCTCAATGTTCTTAAGGTTCTACATGTCATTTATTTGGTGTCTTTTCTAGTGGACACCACCCCCTGGGAACTCTTCCACTAGCAGTATGTTAAATTGGAAGCTCCCTTTCCAGGATATATTCTCTGTAGCTTCCACTTCCCCTACCCCTTATTCCTACATGATCTGTTCTTTAATCTTTGATACTTAATGCCTCCAATTCTGTAATCTGACAGATTACAGTATTCTGATTTCATTTTCCTCCTGGTCCATCCTAAACCCCATAAGCAGTCACTGCAAAAATTCCTTCTAGAATCTCTCTTCCTTCAACTGTTTTCCAGGTATAAAGAGTCAGTCTTCTACCTTGGGCCACATCTGCTGTCTACTTTCTTTCCTTCAATCCTCAGGCTGCTCAACACTGCTAGGAAAAGTTAGGATAGCAATTTGATGTGGCCCACAAATTCATGCTTATTTTCCTTGATTTCTTTCTTTCTTTGTCCACGACCCTGTGTCACTCACCAAAATTGATTCTTTTGTCACAAAGAATTTCCAAAATATCCCTTATTTATTTTTATAACCTTGGTCACTGTTTTGTGCCTTTTCTTTCTTCCTCATGCCTGCAGTCTCTTCCCAGACGCTTTTCCTCTCTCCCTCACTCTCTTCTGTACACTGATGCTAAATTAATCATACCAGAGCATTTCTGTGATCATGTCACCCACTGATGAGCCTTTAATGGTCTTTCCTTATATATTATCTCCTGTGTCATCTCTTAAGCCTTTTACTAACTATTCCGCACACTGTCTGCCCCCTCTTTCCAAGTTTCTCTCCTTACAAATACCAAACTACCAGATGGATTATTTACCACTTCCTGATTATGCCTTATCTTCTCTTACCTCTTGACTTTTACTGATGCCATTTAATCTGCTTGGAATTTTGTCTTCCTACTACTCAATCTACCCTATGGCAAATGCTACATACACGTTGACATCTTTCCTAACCATGCCAGATAGAGATGATGTGAATCTATAAAGCAAGGTATCATAGAATACATTCCTTATATCCCTTTGATCAGCCAGCAGCCATGATAAGAATATCTTTGCATCCTAAGTGTATTTATGTGTCAGTGTGTTGAGAGTGAGTTGGGGCAGGGAGGAATCAGACCCATTCATGTATTCTGCGTCGTGAAGTACAAGCTAATGGTTGTTACAGATATCCTTAAAATTTCAGCTGCTCAGCACAAGGACAGTTTATGTTTTACTCAGGTCATTGCCCAATATAAGCACTTTTCTTGGTAGGTGACCCTCCCCTTCAGAGATCTAGGATCCTTCTAACCTATGGCTCTGCCCTTTACTAGATCCTGAAAGTGCTCCTAATTCAGGCAGGAGATGGGGAAAAGGCATATCTGTTTCTTAACTATTTCATCAAAGGAGTGATGTAAATCTCTTCCATTCACTTTCTATTTGGCAGAATCCAAACACATGTTCACTTTAAAATGCAAGGAAGTCTGGGAAACATTGTTGGAAACTGTAGGTGGAAACTCAGGAGGAAAAGGAAATGTGATTTGGTGAATACAGCAGTCTTTGTCACAGCCTTCACTTCTGGGTATCAAATATCCATCCCTCTACTACATAGAACACAACTGTTGCCCCCACAACAGAATCAATCCAAACTTGTGTCCATTTGCTGCACCCAAGTCGCAGTCTATCGGCTCAGAGATTTCTCAGGGACGTGCAGTCCACTCCATCAAGCATGGGTGGTTTGGCAGCCTCCACTCACAAACACACTTAATATCCACTGTTAGATTGAGGGCAGATAACTGCAAGAAAAAGGAAGAGGGAATAGTTGCTTCACTTCTTCATAGCACTTATGAAATCCTACTGCACAGAATGAGGATGGTTCTACTGTGAGGGGCCGAACTTCAGTTAGTCCCTAAATCTGCCCTCTGGGAAATAAAGAAACTTGCTGCTTTTCTCCACGAAACTTGGCCACATCTGAAGTCAGTAGTGAGACACTTGTTCTTTTGGCGAGCTATGCAGTGCTCATAGCCCTTCCTTCAGGGCACATCTGGGCCTGCCCCAGCCCTCTTCCCACCTACTGTCTGCGTGAAGAGTGCTTCACGGACACAGCAGGTCCAGAACTCAGAAGGATTCTGGGTCTCTGAAGGGGAAAATCAGTTATCGAGGAAGAAGCCTACATTGGATGTTGACCTGAGTAAGAAATGAAGTTTCATTGGGCTAAGCAGCTAAAATTTTAGGATTGGAGGCTTGAACACTCATTGGCTTTTGTGTTTTAGTTCAGGCTTGTGATTTCTTTGGCAGTACAGTTATCTCAACAAAAAAAAATAGCATGCTTCTGTCCTATTTGCTCTTGTCAGTTCCATCTGTTTGTAACCACACCCAAAGTCCTTTTCTAGACACGATCCTCAAGTCTGATGTTATTTGCTTCTTTGTTCTGTGGCCTCTCCCTTACGATTTATTGGTGACTGTCTTGAGGCTCTTTGAAACTAAAAGCTTAGATGGGGATGTAATATCCTATTGGTGTCACCCTTTGCCACCTGAGTTGCTCTGAACACTGAGTTACTTTGTAAATGGAGAAGTCTTACTGAACTTTTCATACTCAGAACCCTTTTTGATTTCATCTCAATATTTCATGGCTAGAAGCAGCTGGCTTTTCTAAACTTGTAAAACTGTTTATCTTTGGGATTTCTCATTCCTTTCAGTTTCTGCTTGAGAACCATTCAGTTCTTGCCCAAGCTCACCTCTTTCTTGTATTACCTAACTAACGGCAGCCATAGCGGGTGCTGGACCATATCTCTCTCTTTCTGTCCATTTTCCTATGTACGTGGTCTGCCTTCCAAGTTAATTCAGACCACAGTTTTACCAGATACTTTGCAATGTTGTAACAGGGCGCTCTAGCATGCTATGTTTGTTTCTTACTATTTGGCATTATGGGAGTAAACTTTTTTTGTGGTAGTACCCCACTTCTAGTACCAATTTCTTTACTGATCCATATAGGCTAACTGCTGAATCAAACAACCACCATATCCTAATGGCTTAATTATTTCTTATTCAACTTACAATCCAACGTGGGTGATTCTGTCTATATGCTCATTCAGGCACACAGAGTTAAGTCATTGGTTCAAGGTCATATAACTGATAAATAGAGGCATCGAGATTTGAACCCAGGCAGATGGGTGCCAGAGTCTAAACCGCTTTCATCTCAAGTAATCAGCTTTGAGATACAGCCATTCTGATTTTGCATCTTTCAAGATATATTGCTTATAATTTGCCATCGTCAGACTTTTGTTCCACGCGTCAGAGTGTTATCTGTCATCCTCTTGATCACATCAAATAGTTATGGACTCACAGTATTTCAGAGCATATGCTGAGAGAGATTTTGCAGCATCAAAGATACAGAAGCTCTTTCTTTTTAATTAAAGTTTATTGGGGTGACAATTGTTAGTAAAGTTACATAGATTTCAGGTATACAATCCTATAATACATTATCAATATCTTACATTGTGTGTTCACCACCATATAACAGACCCCATTTACCCTCTTCTAGAGCACCTCTCCCTACTTACTCTCTGGTAACCCCTAAACTATTGTCTGTGTCTATGAGTTTTTGTTCCTTCATTTGTTTGTCTTGTTTTTTTTGCTGTTTCAGTTTTATATAACACATATCAGTGAAATCATATGTTCTCTACTTTTTCTGTCTGACTTGTTTTGCTTAGCATTATAATCTCAAGATCCATCCATGTTGTCACAGATGGTACTGTTGTTTCATCTTTTCTTACCGCTGAATAGTATTCCATTGTGTATATATACCACAACTTCTTTATCCATTCATCTATCGAAGGACATTTTGGTTGTTTCCATGTCTTGGCCATCGTAAACAAAGCTGCAATGAACATTGGAGCACACGTGTCTTTATGGATAAATGATTTCAAATTCTTTGGGTAGATACCCAGGAGAGGGATTGCTGGGTCATATGGTAATTCTATTCTTAATTTTCTGAGGAACCTCCACACTGCCTTCCATAATGGCTGCACCAGTCTGCGTTCCCACCAACAGTGTATGAGGGTTCCTTTTTCTCCACAGCCTCTCTAACACTTGTTACTATTTGTCTTGTTGATGATAGCCATTCTAACTGGGGTGAGGTGATATCTCATTGTGGTTTTTGTTTGCATTTCTCCGATGATTAGTGATGTTGAGCATTTTTTCATATGTCTATTTGCCATTTGTATGTCCTCTTTGGAGAAATATTTTTTCAGGTCGTCTGCCCATTTTTCAATTGGGTTGTTTGTTTTTTTGTTGTGGAGTTGTACGAGTTTCTTGTATATTTTGGATATTAGCCCCTTATTGGAGATGCTGTCTGCAAAAATCTTCTCCCATTCAGTTGGTTGCCTCTTTATTTTGTGAACGGTTTCTTTTGCTGTACAGAAGCTTTTAAGTTTGATATAGTCCCATTCAGTTATTTTAGCTTTTACTTCCCTTGCCTTTGGATTCAAATTCATAAAATTCTCTTTGAACCCAAGGTCCATAAGTTTAGTACCTGTGTTTTCTTCTATGCACTTTGTTGTTTCAGGTCTTAGATCCATTTTTAATTAATTTTAGTACGTGGTGACAGATAGTGGTCCAGTCTCATTTTTTTGCACGTAGCTTTGCAATTCTCCCAGCACCTTTTATTGAAGAGGCTGTCTTTTCTCCATTGTATGTTTTTTGCTTCTTTGTGGTGTCCAGCACAACACAGGCCGTGAGCGAACAAGAAAGGGTGGCGAAGGGTTAAGAAAGTAAGAAATAGAAATCAAGAAGTTTATGAAACAGGGGCCAAGGGTCTTCCAGCCTCAAAGGACTGAGAGCCCCAATCAGGCCGGGCTGCCTTGTGGCTTTTATTGATGCACACACAAGAAAGCAACATTGTTTTCTCCAAGGTCTGTGAATTTCAAAAATTATACTAAGAAACTGATTTGAACTAATTACCCTTGCCTGCAAACAGCTGGACCATCAATTTCAGGATGTACCTCCCCAAGAGACAAAACCTTTATGTTGAAACTTACTGAATTGGATAGATGGAGAACTGATGTTATTGGGAATCTCTTCCCAAGCAGGTTGTGGGAAGGAATGCAGCCACAAAGGCAGAAGCTCTCCTTAACGGAGGGAAAGTGGGGATCTACGCCCATCTCTATCAACCCATGGATTCTCCTGTTGGTCCCCACTCGACTGTGTCTGGCTTGAGTTGTCCCCCCCCATGGGGAATCTTACTCGTCATTGGCTAACTGGCCATCCACTGAGGCCAAACAGGCAGACATAAAGTGTAAGCACAAAGGAGAAGCAAAGTCCCTGAAAGGATTAGTCTCACAGACTCTCCTTTCTTTAGGGGTAGGTACGAGGGGATAGACAGGTAGGCTGCTGCATGACAACACTGCTTTGTCAAAAATTATCTGTCCATATTTATGTGAGTTTATTTCTGGGTTCTCAATTCTATTCCATTGGTCTGTGTGTCTGGTTTTCTGCCAATACATTGTTGTTTTGATTATTGTTGCCCTTTAGTACAAGCTAAAGTCAGGGAGTGTGATACCTCCAGTATTGTTCTTTTTTCTTAAGATTGCTTTGGCTATTCGGGGTCTTTTGTGGTTCCATACAAATCTGATGATTTTTTGTTCTATTTCTTTAAAAAATGCCATTGGGATTTTGATAGGGATTGCATTAAATCTGTATATTGCTTTGGGTAATATGGGCATTTTAACTATGTTGATTCTTCCAATCCATGAGCACGGAATGTCTTTCCATTTCTTTGTGTCTTCTTCAATTTCTTTCAAAAATGTCTTATAGTTTTCAGCGTATAGGTCCTTCACATCCTTGGTTAAGTTTATTCCTAGGTATTATATTCTTTTTGCTGCAATTGCAAAGGGAATTGTTTTTTTTTTTATTTCTTTTCCTGAGATTTTATTGTTAGTATATAGGAATACAATGGACTTTTGTACGTTGATTTTGTAGCCGGCAACTTTACTGTATTCGTTGATTGTTTCTAATAGTTTTTTGGTGGAGTCTTTAGGGTTTTCTATATATAGCATCATGTCATCTGCAAAGAGTGATAATTTAATGTCTTCATTCCCATTTTGGATGCCTTTTATTTCTTTCTCTTGCCTGTCTGGCAAGGACTTCCAACACTATGTTTCTTGAGATACGCCTGTAATGATATAAATTTCCCTCTTAAAACTGCTTTCATTGCATTCCAAAAATTTTGGTAGGATGTATTTTTCATTCTCATTTGTTTTTATGTATCTTTTGATCTGTCCCCTTATTTCTTCTTAGACCCAGTGGTTCTTTAAAAGTATATTGTTTAATCTCCACATATTTGTGATTTTTCCTGCTTTCTTTTTGCACTTGATATCCAGTTTCAAAGCCTTGTGATCAGAGAATATACTTGGTATGATTTTGATCTTCTTAAATTTGCTGAGGCTAGTTTTATGTCCTAATATATTGTATATCCTTGAGAATGTTCTATGTACACTAGAAAAAAATGTATAGTCTGATGTTCTAGGATGAAGTGCTCTATATATGTCAATTATGTCTATTTCATCTAATGTGTCATTTAGGGCTGCTATTTCGTTATTTATTTTCTGTTGGGATGATCTATCCATAGCTGTTAATGATGTATTTAGGTTCCCTACTATAATTGTATTTTGGTCAACTTCTCCCTTTACTTCTGTTAGTAGTTGCTTGGTATATTTCGGTGCTCCTGATTGGGGGCATAAATATTGATGACTGTTGTGTCTTCTTGTTGTACAGTCCCCTTTATCATTATGAAATGTCCATCTTTGTCTCTTGTTATCTTTTTCATCCTGAAGTCTGTTTCATCTGATATCAATATTGCTACACCTGATTTTCTCTGGGTACCATTTGCTTGGAGTGTCAATTTCCACCCTTTCACTTTGAGTCTATACTTGTCCTTGTAGCTGAGATGTGTCTCTTGGAGATAGCATATGGTTGGGTTTAGTTTTTTGATCCACACTGCTACTCTGTGCCTTTTATTGGTCAGTTCAGCCCATTTACATTTAGGCTGATTATTGATATGTGAGGATTTCCTGTCATTCTTTCTTTAGTTTTTCTGGTAAGGCTGTGTCTCCATTGTTTCTTTGCCTTTTTGTTGTTGTCTATTATTTCTGTGTGGTGGTATTCTATGATGTTTCCCTCTGTTTATTCTTTTACTGTGTTTTATATTTTAGTTCTGGATTTATTTTGTTTTTTGACTGTTTACCATTAAGTTTATGTAAAAGAAGTTTCATAGTTAGAGTATTCCATTTTTTTCAGCATGCTTACTTTCTCCATTCCCATATTCTGGTTCAGGCCTTACTCTCCTCCCTTTTATGTTTTGGTTGCCACAAATTATCCCTGCTTATGTTGGTCGAATCGCCTCCTTCAGTATTTCTTGTAGTGCAGGTCATGTGTTAGAAAATTCCCTCAGCTTCTGTATGTCTAAAAAGGCCTTTATTCCTCCTTCATAGCTAAAGGATATCTTTGTTGGATATATTATTCTTGGCTCACAATTTCTCTCTTTCAATATTTTGAATATGTGATTCCATTCCCTCCTGGCTTGTAGAGTTTCTGCTGAAAAAATCTGATGATAATCTAATAGGCTTTCCTTTGTAGGTTACCATCTTCTTTTCCCTGGATGCCTTGAGGATTCTTTTTTGTCACTAATTTTTGATGCGTTGTGGTTGAGGTAAGTAGGTATTCTATTTGCTTCTTGGATTTGAGAATCCAGTTCTTTCCACAAGTTTGGGAAGTTCTCATCGACTATTTGTTTGAATATACTCTCTGTCTCCCCTTCTCCCTTTCTTCTCCTTCTGGTATGCCTGTTATTCTTATATTGCTTTCTGATGGAGTCAGAAAGTTCTTGTAAAGTTCTTTCATTTCCTTAAGTCTCAAGTCCCTTTCTTTTTCCATTCGTGTCATTTCTAGGTTTCCATCTTCGATGTCACTGATTCTTTCCTCCATCTGGTCAACTCTACTACCTAAGCCGGCTATTTTATTCTTCATTTCTTTTATTGAGTTCTTAATCTCCAGAAATTCTATTTGGTTCATTTTTTTAAATTTCAAGCTCTTTGGTAAAATGTTCATTTTGTTCTTTGATTGTGTTTCTGAGTTCATTAAACTGCCAGTCTGTGTTTTTTTGCATCTCATTGAGTTTTTTAAGAACTGCGGTTTTTAATTCTCTGTGATTTAAGTCACCTAGTTCCATGTCTTTAAGTTCATTTTCTGGAATCGTTTCATTTTCTTCCTGAGCTGTCTTATTACCCAGGTTATTCATGGCAATTAATGATTTATTGTTTTTCTTCCTAGACATCTATAGCAGTGGATTCTGCAACAGCTTGATAGAAAGAGGTCTTTCTTTTGTTTTCAAGTAGGTGCTGGTAGAATGTTTTATTTTCTCTCCGACTACAGCCCTTTTTTTCTGTCACACTGTAGTGTTATGTTTCCTCTGCACTATTCCAGCTTCTCACACAATGGGGGGGATTCCCTGGGAGACGGGCTTCTCCTCTGTGAACAGTTCACCTGGATCATAGGGCGCTGCTTCTGAGGGGGGATGTGGAGAGCTTCTGAAGTTCCAAAGCTCTTCCTGCAGCACATTCAGAGCCCATGTGTTTCAGCAGCTCTGTTTACTCCTGCAGGGATCCACCCAGAGAGGTGGGGACAGGGACAGGGTGGGTTGTGACAGATGGCCCAGAGCGGTGGCCCACCACAGCCATTCTTGCTTCCACGGCTCCCTCCCCTTTGCCGGAACTTGGTGGGCTGCGAGTCCATGTCTGTGGACCACAGTTCTCAGAATTGCAAATATTCTGTTTTTTTTTTTTTTATATGACACTGCTCTGTTCCGCTTCTAACACAGGGCATATGGGGATGGGGCAAACTCTGGGAGGGTAGGGAGCGGGTGGCTCATCTCAGTGCTTAAAGCTTCCGCTCTCTGCAGCAGTGAGGGCTTAAACTGCCATTTTCAGCCTTCTTCCCTCAGGGTTTGCTCCGAGGTCTCTGCCATGAGTGTTGGGTTCACCCATGTTATATGCTACCCTCTCAGCCCTGTGGGCCATAAGCGGAGCCCTAGCAGTTCGAGTTCTTTCCTCTCCCGCAGTTGCGGTAGTTCCGGGATGCAGCGAGCTCAGAGCACTGAGCTAGGTCTGCGTCCTGCGCCTGCGCAGCTCTGTCTCCGCACTTCACCCTTCCCTCCTCCCCTGTTCGTGCAATTTGCACACCTTTCGATGATTTCATAAGTGCACTAAGAGGTCTTAGTCTTTCCTGTCTGCTGCACAGGGAGTCCTTTGTGGAGTTATAGTTGTTCAATTTGTTGTAAATTTCAGGGGAGATTTCAAGAGGCTCACCTCATGCCACCGTTTTTATGAGGTCCCCAAAAACTGTTTAGATACAAAACCTGCCACATTGATTTTAAACAGCATCTTAATGTGTAATCTTTTTTTTTTTTTTAAACCATATTGTACTTTTTTTTTCAGAACAGCTAAATTAAATGTGTTATGTTGATCTCCTGGGTTTTTTGTTTCCACATATGAATGTCCTTTTTTACAAAGAGAGACAATGGAGTAACTTTATATTTGGTAAGGTTATTTTTGAAGATATGCAAAGGCAGCTTTGATATGTGCACCCTTATTAGAGCTCTATTTCCCATGTGGAGGAATTGGTACCTAGGGGCTTCTGAAACACAGGCTTTCATTTCTGTAGAAGAGAAACTTCTAGGATATGCCATGGATAAGTGCTCTTTCAAATTTTGTTTTTTCCCTTATTACTTAAGTACAAATGGACTGTATTTGAAGAGGGTAAGGAAGAGCAAGGTTTCCCCACAAGGGGATTGTGAGGCACTCTGCACACCAGATATAATCAGCAGAGGAGCTCATCACTGCAGGCTGTCACGTCTCACAGTGGGAGTCATGGACTGGTCTGCTTGCTAAACTACCCCTGATCTATGAGTGAAGCTGTTCTTCCGTTAAAAATAAATTTTGTCCTTCCACATCCCATGTGTTTCTCAGCCTCAGGAACATCTCAGGGATTTAGGCTCATTTTGTCTTATTGTAGTAATGTCATCACCGGGTTCTTAGTAATCAGCCCACTTCTGCTGCTATTGATTCACCTGTTCCCTCTGAAATTGAGTGAAATGCTCTAGTCTGATTGGCTCCTCGAAGTTAGTATAGAATATTTCATGAGGACTTTGAAAATGAATCCCTGCCCCCAAGGTGTAAGGACCCCAGTGGGCAATAAAGGGTTCCTTTGTGTTGGGGTGGTGACAAGTGTCAGTCCAAACTTCAAAGTCCACATAGATCTGTATCTGATCTTAGAGTGACAAATCATCTGCTCAATTGCTCACACAGCAAGCCTTTTCACCTGTGACAGTGCTAGTAAGAGTCCCACAGGTACCATGTAATCAGTAACTCATTTCCACGCAGGCAACCTTCTAGTGGTGTACCGAGAATATCATGAGGGACATCAAAGTACCTAGTTTTTATTTATTACACCAATGATGGGTGGACTGAAGTGTTTAGATCAAGTGAGATTTTCCCATTGAAAGGACGGAATTCATTCTTATGGAGACATCTGCATAAAGTTCTTCTAGACTTTTACAGCACTACTTAGAAAAGTGTAGCTTCAGTGGAGTAAATATTCCCCAGGAACCCTCAAAGTTGAGACTCACAGTGGTAAACAGGAAGCACTTTTGTTTGTGCGGAAGTAAGCCCCAGGGTCTTCTTATAATGTCTCAAAGATTTATACTTAATGTATGCTCCCTCCACCTCCTCACACACAGACACACATACACACAGTGAGAACTGAATTGAGACTTGTTGGGATGCAATCAGACGCCATCTATGGCTCCTGGTATGCAGTGAAGAGCAAGCACTGTACTGTTGACAGGTAATGATTGCTGGCGAGAAATAACAAGATATCCAGGGAGAAGAGGCTGAGAAGAATACACTCTTGCTGGAAGAGTTAAGAACAAGCTTCTCATGAGAAAATGTGGGAGACTGTTGAAAAGGGACCAGAAGAACGGAGAACTGTTAAGACTCCACTTTCACAGTTTCTGAACTGAACTTTTGCTCACAGCAGGTGAACGCAGGCTCCCTCCCACAATGAGATTTCCTCCCCTGCTGGTGTGCAGTCTGTTAAGTAAACAGAGACTTTATACTGAGAAAGGAACATTTCTCTATTTTGGCTATGAGTTGTTATTTTTAAAGCTTTATTCTCCAAACATTTCCCCCTATCTTTGTTTGTTTTTTTTCACGAGAAAGAAAATGTGCTACTTAAAAAAAAAAAATTCAACCACGGGACAAGAAAAATTCAATTCTAGTATGCACTTCCTCGTTAAGGTCAACTCACGCTTTGGTGATATTACCCCTTTTGGGTAATATAGTTTTTAAAGTTTCTCTTCTGCCTATGTAGAGCTTTCATGCACCCAGATTTCCATGTCAAAGCAAAATATATTGTGGCAGTTGTTTCCTGGATATTTCAGATAAAAGGCTGATCTCTCCCATGACATCTATGGATCTATCTGTTTATCAATATAGCTATAGCTAACAGTTAAATATAGCGTTACTGTGCGCCATACAGCATTCTAAGCACTTTGTATAAAAACTTACTTACCTTTCTCTGAGAATACTAAGACAATTGCTTCAATACTGATGTGGGTTAAATCTGGGGAGACTGACATTATCTGTAAGAGACTTTCTATGCTTTTTCTGGGGAATGTATCTCCTTGTATTGCACCTGTCTTTCTCCATATCTGCCTCTGTTCTGAATCTTTTTAGAACAAGGACCATGGCCTTCTCTTTACCCTAATGTCTAGCACAATACATAATGTCGTGTGACATTTCTGGTACATAATGGGCTCTCCATAAATTTTGTGTGTGTGTGTGTGTGTGTGTGTGTGATTTTGTCGTTGGTCTTAAGCCTTATGATCAAATAATTTACAATTTTGTGCTGATGGTCTCGTCTCTACTTTAAATCCTTCTAGTGAGTTGGCCAAAGCAACATTACCAATTATATGTATACAGTTCTACAGTTGTGTTTTTTGAATCGCTGTTTGAAAGATAATCCTAACTTACAAGTTAGTCTGACTTAGTAAAGAATTCACAAGCAAAGTTTGCTACTGTCTTTCATGCTGAATTTGAAAAGCATCTGACCTTATAGATGACCTATAAAATGGGAAAAGTATAATACAAATATTTTGTATTTGTGTTATACATAAACCAAACTAAAATACCTTCATTGAGCACAAGGCATCAGTTTAGATACAGGGAATTTTAATTAAATTGGCATAATAGAACCAAAAAGATCAAGTGGACACTGTCACCTGACCTTCAGCCTTTGCCTTGTAACAGGCTAATGAACACACCTTGAAACACAATTGAGTCTGGCTGTTTTATAACACCCTCAAGGGATTTCCTCAGTATTGAACATATTAATATAACCAGTTATGTAAATCTAAATATAAAAATAATCTCCTACAGGTTTTGAGATGACACTTACCATCTCTGTGAAAAGTTGTTGAACGTGACTAATCACATCCAACCATACCTTTGGGAGGGGGAAAACAGTGATAACATTTGCTGAACCAAAATCACCATCAAAGTTCAAAAAGCTGATCACATTCATTTAACCACAAGCCAATCTTATTTAAATCAGGACTGCCCAAAAGAAATGTAAAAGCAGCCATTCATGACCTGAGTTCTGGGTTATGGGATCAATTTAAATATGGTACACATAAAAAAAATGTCGTGTGACATTTCTGTTTTGTAATAAATAAGGCAGTGGCCAATTATTACTCCTTAGTAGCCTTTTTGGAATATGCTGCCAAGTCTGCCCTTTCTGGTCTTCTTAATGCCAGCGAAGATCATTTTTGTTCCAGGGAGATACTTCTTGGGAGTCTCCAAATACTTCATCAGTGTCTCCTCTCTCCAGGTGATGCTTTTGTTCTTGTTGGCACTTATGTAAGAAAATCCAGGGTACTGATTTGTCTTTCACCCAAACAGACCATGGAGAATTGGCTCAGTTTTGTGCTTGTCTCCCTTTGCCATAGTATGGCACTGGGCACACTTCTACACAAAATCTTCTTGCCTTTCTCAATGTCATCCATTTTTAAATTGCTGTTGTATCTGGCTGGTTACAGAGTCTCATGCTCACCAGCCAGACGTCCCGCACTCCTCAATAAATCTTTTTGAATAAATTAAAGTGAAGCAAGAAAGGAAGACAAAGAAAATCTTATTGTTGGAATGCTTTCTTTTGGTGTAGGTTGATGTAGCAGTTTTGAGTCCTAATTCTCTCATTTGGAAAATGGGCAAATACTACTTAGAAGGCAGTTCTAAGAAGTAAAGGAACTTACCAAAAGTACCTAGCATATTTCAAGTCAGTGTGTAAAAGTTGGTTTATCCCATAAAGGTGTTAGGAAAACTGACTAGCTGCCTGGGAAAAATATTAAGCTAAATCCCTGTTCACATCTTACAACAAAGTAAATCCCAAATGATGGTTATACAACTCTGTGAATATACTATAACCCATTGAATTGTATACTTTAAATGGGTAAATTATGTGATGTGTAATTACATCTCAATAAAGGTATAAAAATAAATTCCAGAAGAACAAAGATTTAAACATAAAGGCATGAAAGTATAGTAGAAGGAAACAAGATAATTTTTGTATGTTATTAGACGGAGAATGACTTTTTCAAGAAAGATATAATATTCTAAAGCCATAAATGAAAAGTTTGATAAATTTGGTTATGTAATAATGAACTGTTTTGCAGAAAAAAATACCAGAAACAAAACCAAAAGAAAAACATAATGCCCGTCATAAAAAACATTGAAAGCATATAGGGAGAAAGGCTAATTACTATAATATATAAAGAGCTCTTAAGAATCAATGTGGACTAATACCCAACAGAAAAATATGGCCAATGGTCAGGAGTAGACCTCTCAATGAAGGAGCTTATACCAACATATTCTCCTGTGAACAGATTATTGGTACAAGCTCTTTGGAAACAATAGTTGAACTATTTATCATAATTAACAATATGTAAATCATCTGCCATAGTGATTCTACTTCTAGGAATCTATTCTATAGCTATCCATACATGTGTCCAAGGACATAAACATAAGGATAGTAATTGCATGAGCTGTTTGTAACAACAGCAAAATACTTGAAATCAAACTAAATGTCAATCACCAAAAAAGTGGTTAAAGAAATCACAGCATTTTGTTTGGAGAAAAACTATGCAGTTGTTAAAAATGGCTTATAAATAACTCTAAGGGATATTAATTAAAGACAAAACAAGGATAATATGTTTAGTGTTCACATTTTAAATTTGTATTTATTTCACAAATAGATGTTTGCATATGCCTACAATATTCTAATGTCTTCCTGTCCACCTCAAACACACCATGCCCCAAATTCAGCTTGTGAACAAAAATGTGAATGAGTTCCTTTCACATGTATCATCTCATTTAATTTCTGCAACAACTCCATGCAAAAGATGCTAACACAGTTCTTTCTTTTAAAAATATTACATGTTATGAATTATGTGTCATGTTGTGAATGTTAAATCCTTGATGCCAAGGTTTTGTTGTACAGGGGAGAAGCCTATACTTCTTATAATGATGGAGGACCTTCATCACCTGACCTTTTCCTTCTTTCCCAGATTAATCTGTCTTCTTCTAGCACACTGTCCATAGTCTTTCACATTGCTCTTTCTTTCCACATTTAGGACACTCTTCCAATGACACTTTCACATCTCTGCTCAATGAAATCCTACATTTTTTAAAAAAAAGTGTCAGCTCAAATGCCACCTGGTATGCATATCCTTACCTGTCATCCTCGGCAACATCAATGTTTCCACCCAGCTAGAGCCCAAAGTTTTCAGTTTCTCCTCTACTTCAAAAGCATTTTAAACAAGTCTATCAGACTTGATTGTATTATTTCAAGACCATGAGTGTATTGAGAGAAGCGGCTCTGTTCTTAGTTCCATAACTACCACAATGTCTAGAATATAGTAGCAGATCAATAAATATTCATTGGAAAAAAGTCATTTACCTGAATCTTTATCATTCTTGATTACTCTTAGGTTGAAGAACTCTGACATGGCAGATTTTGGGATTAAACAATACATCTCGCCTAAGAATTTGAAGTGAAATGTTTTATTAATGGAAAATCTGTTTTTGCCTTGCTTTTTAGCATTCAAACAAATGTTCATGCTCTATAAACAGAATGGGATACAATTTGTTTTGTTATAGATTTGGATCCAGTTTTTATGTATGTAAACCTTATCATGTCTTCTGGAAGCTTCTCTGTCCTTTAATACTTTTTCTTTGTATCTTCACAGGAACCAGGGGAAATGTGTAGAGGGCATGGTGGAGATCTTTGACATGTTGCTGGCTACGTCATCTCGGTTCCGTATGATGAATCTCCAGGGAGAAGAGTTTGTGTGCCTCAAATCCATCATTTTGCTTAATTCTGGTGGGTTCATAACATGGGAGAATTTAATGCTGGGTTACTGGAAGAAATACTCGTTTCTATTTTCAACCAGATACAAGATACCTACTACAAACACATAATCATAAATTGAAAGAAACAACCGGCAGACACTTAAAATAAACTATCTTCCTTGTAGATGACTTATGGAGGTGGAACAGCACTAGTCAAGTATGAGGAATGGAAAACAAAAATTAGACATTGAATCAAATGTTCTTTTTGTCAAAATATTTGCATCCTTTCAGATACTGGGGATGTTTTTATTAAGGTAGTACATGTATCTAGGTGTATGTCTGTTGATAGTTAACAAGTAGACCAAGTGATCTTGTTAAGAAATTGTAACCAATTCCAAGCTCCAGATCATAAACGAAGAGGTTTTTTTGGGACAGACTATGTTTCTGATCAAAACTGATTAGCTGAAAAATATAATTGGCTCAGAGATAGAAACACCTGGTCCCAAACCTAAGGAAAATGGTCCAGCTGAAAGAGCCATTTCCATTTGGTTGATGGAGTCTAATTCAACTGTCCATTTTTATTTATTCATTTGAGAGAGCTTAGCTGAGAGCAGCATCTGTTTTTGTTTTTTGGGTTTGTTTGTTTGTTTGTTTTTTGAGTGAGTGAGGTTGGCTGTTGTATGAAGAGTTACTCCAGCTCACCCAGATGGAAACTATGGCTCAGCCTGAATTAGCACCCTGCTTCCTCTCAACCCCCTCCATGTTTGGATGTAAGGACTAGAACTCCAGTCTGTGGGACCTGAAGCTTAACAGTTGGGTCAGCAGCACCATAGACACCCCATAGCCTGGACATTTACCCCCATCTCCAGCCCCACTTTGTTCCTCAGACCTCATTCTCACATAGAAATCAGAATTATTTTGAAGCTCTAGGCCTGATTTAGATTTCGTTTCTTATACGATTACGTACAGTCTCAAACTCCCAATAGTTGAACAAATATTTGTGTTGATCACGTGTGTAGAGAATTGGCACTTCTCTCTCTTTTCAGATGTTTTGTCTTCCTGATGAATGCCAGTCCCTTCCCACCGTCCCTGACATTTTTCTGCTTCTCTTTCCCACTAGTGCTAGTAACCTATATCACTTGATGGTCATCATAGTAATCATTCTCACTTATCAACAGATAAATGGAAATCTGTGCTATTATACTAGACAAGGGCTGAAGTATGGAATGAAGTTACATGAAAAATAATGTGATCTGCACTGAGGAAGTGATTACCACTCCATTCAAGTTTCTGGTTCTACTCACATGCATTGTGCTTTTCATTTTAGTCATGTGTCCTAAAAGGGTCCAGACCCCTTAATGGCTCTTCATGGGATGAGAGTTCTGGGAGCAGTGTCACTCGACTACACAGTGCCACGTCCTGAACCTGCTCCTTCTTTGGTAGAAGGCTGGTACATGTTGACAGTTTTCATGTGAGCAATCTGTTAACTTCAGGGAAAGCAGGCCTATCAACTGTTGGGACTTTCCCCCAACATTTATCAGGAAATAATACCCCAGACAGGAAATGAAATTAGCCGGGAGGTGCATAATCAACAGAAGTAGATGCTTTCATCTTAGTAACCAACAATATTTCCTTCTGATCCATACAGCCTTTTCTTGCATTATGTTCCTATGACTGGGTGTTTTTGTTTTTAATATTATGTAAAAAAAAAAAAAAAAAAAGCCAGACTTTCACCATCAAAATATTGGATTCAGAGACCCAGGTTTTTAAAATCCCAAAGGAAAAAAACAACAACAAAAAACAACTTTCAGCTCTCACAAAAAAGTCTTTTATTAAAGACTGGCACCAGAATCTGAAAACAGTATTTCCCACTGCAGGATTTGGACCTCCAGTTGACTCCTCCTCGCACTAGCTAAACTTTCCTACTCTGTCCTTGTCCTTTCTCCTCATTCTCAGGACCTGCTGTGAGCTTCCTTGTACTTGAAGGGTTGGAACCCTGTTTTTGAAATACAAGGCGCTGTATACCGATGGAGTTTCCAGTTGTCTTTTTCATGAGATGTCAGGGTGGCAGCTTGTCTTTTCTATCAAGAACGGTGCTGCTGACTCAAGAGCAATCCCAAGAGAGAAGCTGTCTCCCAACCTGTAAAAACTGAAATCACTTTTCTCCCAAAGTGAGCTGCGTTTTGGAAAAGCAGATCTGCTGCTGAGCACAGCCCTTAGTGTCTCATATTGTTCCTGCAAAACAGAATCCAAGAGGATGGGACTCTGAAACAGAATGGTATGGGACAAGAGCCTTTTCCAGAGTGAAAAAAAAAAAAGGCAGTCATATGAGGGTTACCATCATCACCTCTCATGAGACACATTACAAAGTGACTCTAATTCCTGGATCTCTGACAGAAGCCAAGCTGTAAATAATCCAGGAAACCTGAGCTAGGAGATGCATTTTTGATCCCCAGGAAACAAGACCTCAGTGAATGAAAGAACCTTGGGTTGTTGTGTTGAGACTCCTCACCAAAGTCTGAGAAGGATGTGTTTGCATTGGCCTTAACTTTGGAGCAGAGGAACAACGGGGACTGAAAGTTTGTTGTGAGGATCTGCTCGGAATGTCTTTCTGGAAGTCTTGAGAGGGTCTCCCAATTGCCAAAATTTCCATGGGAAGCCTTCTTCACAGCTGTTTGAGAGTGGGAGATATTCGACATGATTTCTGCCTCATGTAGAATAGTTTGTTACTTTGCTTGCAAAAGCCTGGAATCATCCATAGGACAAACGCTGTTTGTTTTTCCACTCCCCACCAAAGGACAGAGGCGTTCCTGGTTAATCCAAAAATGCCTTGGCAAAATCAATGCCAGCTTCAAGGCATTCTGAGAACTAGCTGGACAGAACTCAAGAGCAGGGCAAATGAGAACAGAGCAGATGAGCTCAAAGCCAAAGGCTGTGAGGGAGCAGCAGTGGGAGAGGAAGCTGGGGAGGGAGCTGGAGCTGAAAGGGGACCCGGAAGGGGGCTCTGCGCCTGTGTACACTATTCCTTCTGCCCAACGTGACTTCCGTTCTTCTTTATAATTCCGATACATCTAATTCTTCCAGCTTCATCTCAAATCTCTTCTCATTCAGGAAATCTTGCTACTTACTGCCCAAGGCCATAATGAGCTTCCCGTCTCTAGACTATTTTAGTTCCTAGAGTCAATACCATACTATCTAGCATTTGATCAGTTAGTTGCCTGATTTCATTCATGCATTCAATAATTTCATTCACTTATCCAATAATTCATCATGTATTGAATTCCCACTATGCACCTTATAATACCAAATTCACAAAAATGAATGACATGGTTTTCTTTTTTGGTTTCGTTTTCTTCAGTTTTTTACTTTAACTAGGTTGTTTCTTTATGCATGCATGTCCTAATTTCCCTATAAATCATTAATGTGTGTTTTTTTTGTATTCTTCACAGCTTTTGGCCTGTGAACTCTCAACAAATCTTATACCATTCAGTCATTTAATAGAAGCTTATTTGCAGGATATTACCAGGAGGACCTGGAAAATCCTCATTTTCTCCACACGGTTCCTACTGTTATAAAATATCATCCTTTTCAGTATACTCTAGATCTAGATAATATCAAACTATTAAATGGGGAAAAAATAATGCCCATTTCCTTGGGTTATTGTGAGCTAAAGGGGAAATTGTATATAAAATGCCTAATGCAGTTCATGGAACATACTTCTCATCGTCATTCATGAGACTCTCTGGCTTAAATGGAGTTAGTTCATACCTTTTTTCAATATAATTAAGTGCTTTTAGTTTAAAGGCCTCCTGCTAGGCTTAAAAAAGATGGGGGACTGCAGTGTCATAATAGCAATAGAGAGCTGTTCCCCTGAGACTTTGTTCTTGTGCATTTATACTCAGAGAAATTTTAGAGCAAGATTTGTCTCATGGATAATAATTGATGGTTATTTGAACCTTGATATTCATTGACCTCAATGAAAACTGAGCCTTTGCCAATCACTGGTTGTTCCTCCATCACTGCACTGCTTCTCATTACCCCGTTGCCCCCACCCCATATGTGATCCTCATAAACCTCTGAGAATCCACTTCCATCCAGAAGAACAGTACCCCTTTTGTGAATGTTTTTCAAGACTCAGAAAAATTCGCAAGTCAAAGCTTAATACGTAGAAATCTACAATCTCTAGAAAAATGTGTGGTTTGGCCTTCAAATTCCATTTAATACTTATTTCTACTCCTTCTCTGGACTCCTTTCTGACCACAATTCTTTCTATTCCCCAGTAATTCCGAGGAGCGTTACACACTTCACTCCCTGGCACCTTTATCCAGCTGGTTCTCTGGAGAGCCTGCAGACCCCTGACTCAGCATCTCTGTTCTCTGCTAATAATACATCCTCTTTCCTCTCCTGACTCACAAGCAACTCCACTCACCTGAAGTCTTCTCTGTGCCCTCTGGACCCCTGCATTTCCTTCAGCAGACCCTTTTGTTGCTCCTGAAATATCTTATTCTCTAGAAATGTTGTAGCCTTGATTACATGTTCATCCCAAACTGACCTTCAGACAACATTTCTCTGTCAATTGATGGAATCATAAAGAGGAGTTAAAGAGCCCCAAATCATAGGGGGCTCTTTAACTCCTAAAGTAAAGGAAAACTAAGGTAAAGTTAAAGGAAAACAGGATTCAGAGAGAATCATGGCAACATCTCTAAAGTGTGTACCCTGGTGTTCATGTACAGGAATGGGGGTACGGAATGGTGAACAGGAGCATATACAATGAACATAAACATAAACACAGTGTCAACTGTTGTCTGTCATCTAGTTCTGCTATGTTTATGTAGTGTGTCTTGTCGTATTGGTGCCTTAACGGAAATATGCAGTGCTGAAGCTGATGACATCCGTTTGTTTTATATGTGTTCAGCAGAGGCCACACTCTGGCCAGGCAAGCATTAATTTCATGATGAATTATGACAAGCTCTCATCACAAAGAATATTTCCTCTGTCCAGAGCTGAGTTCCTGGTACTCTCTCCATTAATTAGTAGACAATTATTTACAGCATTTACATTTTTAAGTTTAGAAATAAGACAATGATTCAGAGTTCCCATATTTAGATGAAAGGACATTATAAAAACATATTGACTATAATCATGGAAGATTATTAAACCTCAACAGTTGAAGGTTTCTGACAGGAATAGGTCTTAGAAATTGCAAATAGGTACATTGTCAACTATGCCTGTCTTTGTCACAGTGGAGAAGATTTAATTATATTATCTCTTGAGCTGTTTGTGATGCCAAGCTTCCTCTCCAGGGAGCCTGCTTATTGTCATTATTTTGAGATAAATGGCACTTCATGGTTATTAAGTGGTTCATCGTCTCCTTCTCTTTGGCTGACTGGATTCTGTAGGCAGTCACTCAACTCTAGCTTTTCCCTGCTACCAACTTCTGGTGTGACCTAAGATAAGCCTCCTGGGATCTGTTCATTTCCTAAAAACTTGGTGTGGCATGGGCTTTGTCATCAGAGAGGCCTGGCATTCAAGAGAGGCAACTCTGCCACTTACTTGGGGTGCAGATGGGGTGGGGATGCCCTTTTACATGAGACTCCTGTAAAACAGAAATACAATACCTAACTCACAGAATTTTTGTGAATGACCACATAGTTCCTGTCACGTAATAGATGCACATAACTGTTATTTTGCTTTATCTATGCTCTTGGAATACAAAAACCCTGGTTTTTATCTCTGTGAAAGAAATTCCTATGATCTTCTTAGCAGGTGATAAATTTCTTCTGGCAATTCTGAGGTGAGATTTCACTCTTCCCATTTGGGTTTAAAAGATTGCATTTTCAGAACAAAGATGTCCTGCTGGTAAATGGAATAGTCTCAGGCCCCAGACTGGGGCATGGGATCCTGCATTGCACAGACCTCTTGCAGTTTCCAAGGAACTAGGGGAATCAACCAAGTACCAATAGCCTAGGGAAGATGGGAAGTCATGTGAATTCCTGGGAGGTGCAAAGGCAGCTGCAGTTGGGGAAGTAGGAATTCTTGCAACATTCTGGATATTAGGAGCAGTTTTCCATTCTTGTTGAGAAACTCAGGGTCAAGAGCAGCTGCTTATCATTTTGTGTTCTCAAGAGCATGGACAAAGAGGGAAGCACTCCTAGGTCCTCGGGTCAATGACCATGTTGACCTGCTTTCTCTGAGGCCTAGAAAGTATGCAAATAGGTATTCTTAAATTTGAATAATATATGGACCCATTTTTTAAAAAAACAAATGCCACAGACTCCCCCAGTGCTGACTTACAATGTTCTTTGTATTATAATTTTACTTAAATATTAATAACCATGTTTATTACTTAAAGGGACAATGGAGTATAAACTCCATGTTTGTAGCTCTATAGAAATAAAAATACAAAACCAAAACAAATTCACCAAATACAAACCAAAAGGCAAACTGATAATCATATTTTGGCAGAAATTGAGTTGCTCTCAGCACCATGCCTGGGGCTCACATCTGGTCTGCTGGTCTACCAGGCTCAGGTTTCCTACCACTTGCCTGCATTCAGAACAACCCTCAAACCTTTGTTTGCATATAGAGTGCTGTAGCATTATCTGGTTTTGGCAAAAGCACGTCATTTATGTATTTCATTTGCTTCTGTGCTGTATTTACTTATCTGAGATACTTAAACTGTAACTGTTAGATTTGAAAGCAATCATAAGTATGGGTGAGACATAAGTTACTTAGAAAAGGTGATATGGATTATCTAGACGAGTGTGTCTCAGTATTCCACACATTTCATTCATCGGGGGGGGGGGGGGCTTTGAAAAAACTCCTCTAGAGCTTCTGATGTCATTGGTTCAGAGCAGGGCCTGAATGTCAGTATTTGTTTAAAGCTCCCATAAAGATTCAAATCTCACCAGGGTTGAGAACCATTGATTTAACCGATGCAGGACATTCTGATATTAATATCATATTGATATTTTTAGAATATCATTGAGATAAAAGCACAAAAAATTAAAATTCTAAGAGGCAACTATAGGACCTTTAAGAATCCTTCTTTAAATCTCCGGAGCATGGGAAATCTAGTTTGAAAACTACTAGTGTAGATGATGAAAGTTCAGCTAAGTTAAATAGTTCCTTAGTATATTATAAAACAAAGCATTTGACAGACTCTGCTCATGCTCAGAGCTGTGCCCAGCACTGGAGGACACACACGTGCAAGATCTTTTTCTGTCACACACTGGGTTGGGCAGGGGGCACAGATAATGAACTAGTTGCTTCAATACCATGAGATAAGGGCTGTGATAAAGGTAAGCACTGAGTATCTCAGAGACACCACATTAGGGTCTTTATATGAGGACTGCTTTAGCTGAGTCTTCAGAATGGGTAGGACTTAGCTAGAGTCAGAAGGAAGGCAAGGGGGAATGTTCTGACTTCACCGTCAAACTAACAGTGAGTCTCATCCAGCCACTAGACCTCTCTTCACTAGCTTTCTCAAATGGAAATAATAATTCTAAATAGTCCTATTAACTGAATAGGTTTGTCATGGCATATCAAGATAGTTTAAAATATAAGCTAACTTCACCATTACTGTTACAGTCTGGTTTTTTCTTTTCTTTTTTTTTTTTTTTTTATAAGGGAAAATATTTAGCAATCTAATAGCCTACCAAGATTTTGGTATCAAGATTTCCCTGTTCTAATTAAAAGACTAGAACTACACTCAGGCCCTATATTTGGATAGGCCTTGGACGCCCTTCCTCTGCCCTTATGCCTGGCATACTGAACTATAATCTAAAAGTGTGTTGACACTTGAACCAACAAAAACCATGGGAAAACAACAAAATCTCACCATTTTTTTTAGCTCAGAAGTGAAATAAAATATCTTTTTTTGATGGGTTTTTCTTTCTCCACAAGATACTCATTGAAACAGTAAAAGCCATAATAGAATGTGTATGGTTTCCTGCAACATTTAAGGGGAACATCATCAAGTTTTGAGTTCAAGCCAAACCTTCCTGCACGTAGCTCGAAGACCATCCTCTGGGCCTAACCTTTCAAGCGCAGCCCCATGGCTCTGTCCAACTACTTTTGTTGGGTTGAAAGAAAGATAGAGAAACAAACTCCCTGCTCCAACGTCCATCTTCCCCTGGACCTCCCATGGTGTCCTTGAGTGCTGCTTCTGCTTCAGTTTCCTTCAACTTTCCCCCGGAGGGCATATGGTGACTTTTGTACATTGAGGTCCCTTGAGCTCCATTTTCTGAGTTTTCATTTTATATCTACTTTTTAGGTTTTCTTTATTTTCTGGCATATAAAAAAAGACAGCAATACCCCACTGAACTGAGGGATACCCATGGCTTTAAAAGCTACTATTAGCTTAAGTCCCATGTGTTGAGGATTTACTACTTTCCAGGCATTGTGTTAAGTGCTGGAAATGCAAAGTTGCCTTACGTGGCCTTATCTATGGAATGGAGAGAGTAGTAGGTCCTGCGTGCGGTCCACATGAGGTGGGGCATCTGGCCTGCTCCCTGGAGCCTAGGGGCTGCTCCATCCAGGGGACTCAGTAGTCATCACAATAGTGATAATAGTAGGAGTCCTTGGGAAGGCAGTGCCTATGTCCAGGACTTCATGGTCTGAAGATAAAGACAGATATAAAAAGAGAGCTATTCTCTTTAAAAATAAAGTTGTGATTACAAAATATAAGATGTTTAATTTTCATCACTTAAGGGTAAATATATATATTATAAAGGAAATAAAGAAAAACCTGAAGTTAACCAGCTATGTGGACGTTTTGACGTATCTTACTGCAATACGGAATAGGGGTTAAGAGCCAGAGACTCTAGTTCCCAGTTCAAATCCCCTTTCTGTTACTTCTCTGAATTGTATGACTTTGGACATGTTGCTTAAACCTTTTGTGCTCTGTTTCCTGGTCTGTGAACCAGAGAATATAATAGTGCCTACCTGTTAATACAAATAAGCTCTCGGAACAATGCCTACTTAGACTGATACTCAATTTGTGCTAGGTACTATTATTTTTCTTTTCGTAGTGTGTGTGTATATATTCATACGTGTATTTTTGAATTTTAGTTAAGAGTATGCACATCCACTTTCTTTAAAAACAAGATTTTAAATTGCTACAAAATCATTCGTGAAGATACAACATCATGTATATATCTTTTGCCCATTTTTGATTATTACTTTGGATATATTTCTACAAGTGGATTTGCTGGATGAAAGAGTATACATATCTTTAAGGCTATTTGGAGCATATTGCCTATTGCTCCAAAAAGCTTTACCAAATTACATTCACATAAACGTAACCTTACCATGCAAAGTGGTAGATAGAGGTGGGAGCAAAGTGCTGGTGAGTCAGAGCAAGCTGACAGCTCCCTCCCACCCAGATACTGCCTTCAGCTGTGAAAGGCCCAGAGTCAGGAATTTCTATCACATTACTTCTATAATGTGATAAACATCACATTATAAACACCCCAAGCTCACCTCTTTTGGAGCAAATTATCATCTGAGAATTTTGTCTGATTATTTGTAGAGGGGCTTGTTATATTAATTTTAAATTTTATAACTTGTACAGACGTTGTGCTGGCGAACTGCTCTTTTTCCAAGCAGTCAGGGTGCACAAAGTGTTGGCATTTTATGTCTTACCTTCTGCCTTTGGTCTCTTACCCACTGATTTTTTTTAAAAAGGTGATATTTACAAAGAGACAAGATGTTGAATGGCAGGAAATGCACCTCCCTTTCAAAACTCTTCTAGGGAAGGACAACCTGGCTCCTCCAATGATTTCCTTTGCTCTGGGTTCTGGAGCTTTGTATCATTGACATGACCTTTCCTAGTCAATAGTGAGCTAGTAGGAAGCAACTTACCATGTGACTCCATTACCCCTACAGCCCATGCCTTCCCTAGTGATCAAGGAGCTGCTGGTTCAAAGAGCACTCTGTTTAATCCGTCTGAGACCCCCAGGATCACATGCTGTCTCCTCTCCAAATTCTTGCAACTGGGCTTCACAGTATGGCTGAGCAGGAACCCCAGGAGGGGACTGGCAGGAACACTTTGTTTCTCTTTTAAAATTGGCATCAACAAGAGTAATGAATTAAACCCAGAATGCAAACCCATTTTCACCTTGACAGGCGAAGCATCTGCCCTTTCTCTTCATATAGCAATGGTACCTTTTGAATGAGATAACATGAACTTCACATTTAGTGAAAGCCAAACACTTAGCACCTTCTAGTAAAACCAAATGTTGTGGTTTCTTTGCTTTTAAACTTGCAAGTCCTTTGGGGACAATGTGTTATCAGTCTTTGAGACTGATTTTCTTTGGTGCTTAGATGTGTAGCTCAGGTTGTGGATGACCTATCAGAGGTATTTCCAGCTCAGAAAATTGTTCTCAGAAGGTTTAGTAACAAATTTGTGAGCTCCACTTCCTGCCAAAATGGCAAGCCTTGAAAAGTTTCAGAAATGTAAACAGCCTTCAGGATGATAGAAGTATTAGGAAAACAGTAATAATGAGTATTCCCACAGCAAGCTCCTTATTCCTTGGAATATCCATTTATCAAGCTACCTTTGTCTCATCAGTCCAGGCACTGACAAAGCTTGTGAAATAAAAGGAATGAGAGGGACTTTGATTTTGTATTTTTAATAGCATTTTCTTCCACCAGATTATGAAAGTCATATATGCCCAAGGCAGAGAACTTGGAAAATACAGAAAACCACCAAGAAAAATAATGTCCCATGAAATCATCAACTTCACGACACGGAAGTAATCATTGTTAACATTTTGGTGAAAGTTCTTAATTAAAGAGGCATTTAGACGATAGTTGTATACACCAGCACTCCCTTTCTCCATCTTGCACTCTGTTTGGAAAAGCTGGCTGGCTGCTAACTCATTCCAGGAAAATTATTAGTTTTCTCAAATATAACAGGTGGCGAGTCCATTGGCAGTCATTTCTAGCTCCTCACAAACCTTGAAGTTAGGAAATTCTTTGTGTAGCTTCTGAGCACTGGGGCCGGGACTGGGGTATATTTGGGTTCTAGTTCTAGCTCTGCCGCATATTTACTGATGACGAGGTGACCTTGGCCAAGTCCAGCCTAGCTGCCCTGCCTGAAATCCCTTCCAGCTCGAGCATCAACTAGCCCCAGTTCCTTAACCTCTCTTAGCCTGTTTACCAATGATTCAGATACTTGGAGTGTTTTAGCAGGGATGTTGTTTATACATTAAAAATTTTAAATTTTATTTATCAATAATCTATTTTTGTAGAGCAGTTTTAGGTTCACAGCAAAACTGAGTGAAAGGCACAGAGGTTCTCATGTATCTTCTCCTCCCCGCCCCACACACAGAGCCTCCCACACTATCAAAATCCTGTACCAGAGTGGGACGTTTGTTACAACTGATGAACACACGTTTACAAACTATTATCATTCAAAGTCCATAGTTTACATTATGGGTCACTCTTGGTGTTGGACATTCTATGGGTGTTGCCAAATATATAATGACATGTATCTGTATTTATAGTGTCTTACAGAGTAGTTTTACTGCCATGGAAAACCTCTGTGCTCTGCCCATGTATCCCTCCTTCTTCCTAACCCCTGAAAACCACTGAGCTTTTTAATGTCTTCGTAGTTTTGCCTTTTCTGGAATGTTATGTAGATGGAGTCTTACAGTATAAAGTTTTTCAGATTGGCTTCTTCCACTTAGTAATGTGCATTTAAGATTTTTCCATGTCTTTTGATGGTTTGATAGCTTATTTCTTTTTAGCATTGAACAATATTCCATTATCTGGATGTACCAGTTTATTTATCCATCACCTGCTTTAGGACATCTTGGTTGCTTCCAGGTTTTTGCAGTTATGAATAATGGTGCTATAAACATTGGTGTGCAGGTTTTTGTGTGGACATAAAATTTTCAGCTCCTTTGGGTAACTACCAATGAGCATAATTGTTGGATTGTATAGTAAAAGTATGGTTAGTTTTGTAAGAATCTGCCAAATTGTCTCCCAAAAAGGCCATAACATTTTTCATCTCTGCAAGCAATAATTGAGAATTCCTGTTTCTCTATATCCTTACCAGCATTTGGTGTTGTCAGTGTTCCAGATTTTTCTGTTCTAATAGGTGTGTAGTGCCTTTTAATTTGCAATTCCTTAATGACATGATGTGCAGCATCTTTTTATGTGCTTATTTGCCATCTGTGTATTTCTTCTTCAGTGAGGTGTGTATGCAGGTATGCCCATTTTTAAATTAGGTTGTTTGTTTTCTGATTGTTGACTTTTAAAAGTTCTTTGTATATTTTACATAACAGTTCTTTATCAAATATGTCTTTATGCAAATATGTTCTCCCAGTCTATGGTTTATCTTCTTATTCTCTTCATATCATTAGTTTTTAAACCTTTTTCTGCTGAAGGCTTGTGTTCTAGAAGGACTCTCCGGGTCACCAGAAGATGGGGAACATGGTCAGAGGGAAAAGGCTGAGTGAGCCGGGTCCAGCCCCCACCCCACCATTTCTCCTTGTTTAATCAGAAAAGTATGATGTCACACAGTTTATATATGAGGGTTTCACATGAGTCACTTCTTTTGTTTTAAAGGGTTTGGGTGCTCAAAATGGTTTGGAAATCACCAAATTAGATGAACTTAAGATCCCTTCTAAAGCCGTAATTCTGGAATTCTGTACCTCCTTTTTGCAATATAATAAAACCTATTTCCTTTTCAGGAAGAATGAGATCAACCTGTCACAGACATGTGACACTTTTTCAAAACAACTTTCTTTCACTGTAGCATTCATTTGAAATGATGGAACTGACACACCTAAACATGATATGTGCATTATACATGCCCACCTATCTCTCTGAAATAGTGATTTTTGCCACTAATTTTTGTTTTTTCAAAATAATCAGAGGTAACAATCAGCCATTTCAATTCTGTATCTAGGAAAATGGGGGGAACAGATCTGAATCATTGTGGTTCTGGAGGTAAACATGCAAATCAGAATCAAGAAGGTGTGAGCTTCACCATTACTGATCAGTGCTGGGCATCACAGGGAATTTAAACAGTGCTGTTCAATTCAGGATGATATGGACATGTGCATTTAGACGATAAGATATCCTTAGATAGTATATCATCTCCTCTGGATTTGGGGTTAAATCAGATGAATGTTTAATGATTGTGCGTAAACATTTATATTCACACTAACACTGTTCATTGATTTGGCAGAGGACGGAGAGGTGTCTTTCTCATTTTTAAATTCATATATTGCCTATTCCACAGAGGATTTGAAATGGTTTACTAAATTGTATCTGATGCAAAATGAGTAAAACAATATTTGACAAAATCTGTAAAAAGAGGGAAATAATGTGAATCAAATAAAAAAAAATAATCCAAGAGTCAAACCAGCACACAGAAATACATCTGTGCAGTTTCTAGGAGTGGGCCACAGATTTGGCTCTAAATGTCCTTTGCTTGGCCAAAGTAAAGAGAAAAACACATTCCATTATAAGGTTCACAGGCTTTTAATAAAAATAAAATAAAATACACCAGTTGCTCAACATAAAAACTTTTCTTTAGGGAAATCTTCACAAAGTCTATTTCTCAAAACCAGGACTTGATAAGGATTGTGCAACTGAACATTCACAGTGTTTTATCGTCTGGTGAGAAACCTGAGTGCAGATATTTTGGGTGGCCGGTCCAGGGGAGATCCACGTGTTTTGATGATCAGCTGGGCAGTGGTTAGGGCTAAAATCTCTTTGAAAATTGTCAACTACATGTGGTATCTGATAGGATAAGCTCAAGCCCTTACCATTACATCAACAAGGGTGAAGGTCAAGGGCTGGGCTAAGGCATTGTAGGCAGGAAGGCACATAATATGGAACAGGGAGCATTTAAATGCTACTTCATTTCATGGGATACCAGATCAGGAGTCTAATCTCCAATCTGCCTGTTCTGGATCATTTCTCTTCATAAGTGTCTGGAGCAGATGTCCAGGTGTATTCTGCCCACTGCTGTTGTGTAATAAATTACCCCCAAAATTAATAGCTGAAACAAACAAACAAACAACAACAAAGGTTTGGATTCTGTTGGTCATGAAATGGGAGAGGGCACAGAGGTAATGGCTTATTTCTTCTCCACAGTGTCTGAGACCGCAGATGGGGAGATTCATCAATTAGGGGTAATTGGATAGTCGTGGGGTAGTCATCTTGAGTTGTTTTTACGCGCGTGATGGCAATTGAGGCTAGCTGTTGGCTGGTACATGGGCTGGCGCTGTGAACTGGAATGCTTATGTGTGGTTTCCCCGTGGAACCTGGGCTTCCACACAGCCTGGTGCACTCTACTCGTACCTCTCAGAAGGTGGCGGGGGCTCCAGAAGCAAGTGCCCCACCTGACAAGGCAGCCACTTGTCCTTTGAGCTGTGTGGCCTTGTATGACAGTCCCTTAGAAGCTGTGCAGCACCACTTCCAGCCTATTATTTTTATTTTTTATTCAAGCAAGCCATGGGTCCACCCAGACTCAAGGGAGGGGCATGGATTGCACAGTCCATGGCAGGAATGCCAAGATCTCGTTGTAGAGAAGCATGTCAGAGGGGAGGTCTTGCTGTGGTCATCTCAGAAAAATAAGGTCTGCCCCAACGTGGAAGAGCTGCTTCCTACTCTGTTGTCCTTAAAATGACGGGTAAGAAAAGGTGAGGTCCAGGGAAAGGAATTCATCCAGGGTGTTTTGGCCGGCCTTTTCTGGGAAAGCAATGCAACCACCAAGACCTCCCAAGAACAGGCCAGCTCAATAGGACTAGGAGCTCTGCATGCAACCTTGTGAACAAACTCCTCTGTAATAGATAGGCGGCACACTTTCCATTAAAATGTCTTCTTCTTGACCTCAGAACCCTACTAATCGACTGTTTAAGGAATAGGAAAATGAAAACCTTTGCTATTTCTTAATATGTTACAGATATAACTAACAAAACTATGTCTCCTAAGCAAAATGTGGATTCATAATGGCTATATCCTAAAAGATAGAATAAGGCTAGGATACTATTTATTACAAAAATTAAAAAATGAAATTTCTCAGCTTTTTCTGTCTGACTTATTTGACTTAGCATAATAATCTCAAGATCCATCCATGTTGTAGTAAATGGCACTATTTCATCTTTTCTTATGGCAGAATAGTATCCCAATAAACTTAAAAAAAAGCAATTTCACAAGTAAATGTGAGACACATGGCTGCCACTTAATTTTTTTTTAAGTACACATTTAAGGTTTCTTCTCAAGTTAGTTGAATCAGTACATCAGTCTCACGATCTGAAATCGTTTTTAAGAGATTTGTCCTTTGAGTCAGTTCGAATGTATTGACATACCGAATATTTATATTCTAGAATATTTAGTAGATTTCACTAAAAGTTACACTAAATTGATAAATGTCACTGAATCATTAGCATATGATTTCATACACATCTGTGTCAAGATGGCACTTGTGGGTATATAATAATGCCACATGAACAGGACCACCGTGTACCCATGTTGGCTTCTGGCAAGAACACTTTATTGTGATTCGTCTCACTTTGAGACCACTTAGAAGATGACTTGGATGCGTTTGTGATCTTAGAAATACTAGTGAATAGTAAACATTGTTCAAGGATTGGGTTACGGGCAAGTTCTTCACCTTTCAGGTGAAATATCATGCATCAGTAGGAAAATGGACGTTTCCTATCTGTGGACAAATACTGCTACAAGCAATACTCTTTTTGTTCAGTTCATGACATGAGAAGTCAGTTCCTGCATGGCACAAAGCAATCTCTTTGAAATCCTCAGTAATGTTGGGAGCTGCATCTCTGAATCATGACTAACTGAACATTCTGAATTCTGTGGCTTGCCCCTTGGTTGCTATGGAGTGTGTCAGTATTTAGAATGAACCGTTAGCAAGATAGGGATGGTGAGGTGGTTCCAGAATCTAGGTCATGGTTTCTGTAATAAAATGTGAAATATTGGCATCTGGGGAGGGAGATAACTTCTAAATAAACTGTGCAGCGTAAGACCTGAGTAATGTGGAAAATGGCAACGAAAGGAGGCATGGAAACCTCCCTGTGACTTTATCTCTTCTTATACCAATGTATTCATTTATTCAATCATTTATTCTTATACAAATGTATTCATTTATCTAACCAAAATACTTGTCACTTTCATTCAAGGGAGACAACTTCAATAACAAATAAGTTGCAAAATGTGTAATGGCTCAAACACCTGGAGGTTTATTTCCTGTTTACTCAACAATGTCATTGCCTCTTCCATGGGGCTCACGCAGGGACTCAGGAGGCTGAGGGCTCTGCAATCTTAACTGTGTGGCCTCCAAGGTCTTATTAAGAGTTCTTGCCGTTCTAACCAGCCAGCCAGAAAGAGGAAAAAAGCAGGGAGGACCACACGGACATGCATGCAGAAGACATCCTCAAAGTTGTTTTGCTTCATGATAAGGCACTTTGCGCAGAAAGAGGATACAATTCATGTTTTCAAGATTTTACATTGTAGTGGCCACAATATAAAGAAACCATGGTAATCCTGTAATTCTTAATCCTAGCTGACCATAAGATTCATCAATGGGGAGATTTTTGAAAACACAGGTATCAGAGCTCCACCCCTAGCTGCTGGCCAAACAGGTTTGGGAGGAACTCCATGTGAGATTCTGAGAGACAACCACATTTGAAATTCACAAATCTTGGAGTATCTTAGAATTGCCAGTAAATAAAACCAGTCGAATAGAACATGCAAATCCCTTTGAATATCCTGAAATGAAATAAATATATTAGGTTGGTGCAAAGTAATTGTGGTTTTTGCAATTACTTTTTTTTTTTTAATATTTTATCAAGTTTATTTTTTTGTCAGTCAAATACAGAGAGCCCCACATGCTCATTGCTCATAGTGACTAATTTACAGTTCCCATATTTTTCATAAAACTACAATTCTTTGAAATATTGTGTGCTCTTTTCTTACACACCATTTTACCGCAATTACTTTTGCACCAACCTAATATAATAGTTTATACATGTAGTTTTTTGAAATCAATATAATTTCATAACTTCATACAAAGGAGAAATGATATTAAACTGATTTAAAACAAAGTGATATGTATTTCAATGCAGATGCCCAGAGCTTGACTAAGGTAGAAAACATAATAAAGTAGTAAAATGCTTACATGTATTTATAATGAATGTTTGAATATAAGATCATCAGGAGCTTTACTGTACAGTAAGTACAGGCACATGAGAAAGCAGAGGTAGAGATGGATTACTTGAATAAGAAAACTGAAAACTAACCCAAAGCTATTTATATATAAGAAGAGAGAAATAAATTAGACTGATTTAGTAATGACCTGTCAAGAAAACCCAGCCTGTCAAAGAAAAATATAAATAAATAAATCAGATGATTTTGTAAATGAGCTGGGCTTTATTATGTGTATTTTAAAAGTAATTCCCTTTGTTGTGATATAGAATAAGGAAGTGCCAACGTGTATAGAGACATATATCTTATCTTAATAGCCTATGACAGTCAAGGCAAATATTCATTCTCTGGAACTTATAAAGGTCATATCTTTTGGGTAAGAATTGGAGAAGAGATGATGGATTGGCAAAAAAAAACAGTAATACCTGTAAGCGGTGATCAAGAAGTGTGGGGGAAACCTCTGGAAACAATGTCAGAGTTAAGACAGAAAGACAAGAAAGAACCCCCAAATAATTTTAATATGTACTTTTCACAAAATGCATTTCTTATCCTGCTGCAAAATTATTTTAAAACATGTTGGAGACAATAACACAATATTTCATTGACGTCTACTACTTTATAATAGTTGATTCTAATTTTGTTTAGAAGAGTGTTACATCTCTTGAATATATTTGCAACCAACTGTGTTGCCTTTCTAAGACGTGTACAACTACACTGAAATAATTTCAGCTAAGCATCTAGTGGGAAAGCTTATGTAATACATTCAATTGCCAGGCTGCATAAAGTCAAAAAGTTTTAATCATTTTGAGAAAATGTATTCCATTTCAGTTTCCCTCTCTATAACCAACTTGTGTGCTGGACCTTTTGTGTACGGCCTTGTAAAAGCTTGTCAGAAAGTTTCACTATGAATTTTTATTTGTAGTACAAATTAGTTCAGTAGGACATTCAAGAAAAAAAAAACACTCCTTCATTGTTTTGGACTGTCCTGCACATTGTAGGATATCCAGCACAGCCACTCCCACTAACTGGCTGTAGAAGCCACAGGGTGTTCAAACAGCCCAGAAGGGACAGTACCATCCTGAAAAGAACAGCAGTCAGGGAAAAGACAAAACAAACATGGTGCTCATCAAACTGTCAATCTTGAAGTTCCTTCTGAGCAAATGTGCTATTTGTTTGTGGAAGCAATTCTCAACAGAAAACCTGAAAGGCGGATTGGCCAACTAATCACTGGGTGAACAGGATAAAAAGATAAGTTCCTTTTATCCCAGTTTTCTGGCCTAGACCACTTATAACTGTGCACTTGAGTTTTCTTCACTATCTTTTTCCTTTGAGTCATTCCCTTTTTTGTTGTCAAGCTGCCATAGATTGAAGGACTCTCCCGGGGTCCTTTTGGAAAAGAAACAATGTGGCCTTGCTGAAGAATTTGTCCTCAAGCCACCGGCCTCGGCCATCCTCACTTTTCTAGGAGCAATTAGCTGTGGCCCCCAGCAGAGGTCAATGCCAGGCGATGCCAAGCACTCTGGTTGTGCTAGTGCTTCCGCCTGGGCATGGCCAGGTGTATATGTGCACTGCAGTGTTCATTCCTGCATTCCTCCAACTTCTGGAAAACTCCTTTCTTTGGAAAAGTGATGGGGGTGGAGAGGGATTCCTGTAGAGTGGAGAGCAAAACGGAAGAAGAAAGAGTGTTCAAGCAGAATGAGAGAAAGAGAGAGAGAGAGAGAGTCAATGAAAGCAAAAGAGTGAGAAAGATTGAATTGAGATCTCTTATACATGGGGGTGTCCCTACGGTCTTGCTCCCCATTCTTTTCTACCACCAGATTTCTCCACAGACTCTTGCTACAACTCCCAATGTTGGCTGTAAGAAATCAGAATATGTAGAAGCTCAGATCTGCCAACAACACTTCAAGACTGGATAATGACATACAGATTGGTTTTTTTTTTTTTTCCATCTTTGGGATTTGGAGCAGCCTTGAGAGTTGCAAAAGCCTGCCTTGTGGCAAGAATGTTTCTGAAGGCCCTCAGTGTCTGATCACGGGCTCTGTGCTGCTGAGACCAGTGGTGCAGCCGTCAGGGGTGGCAGAGACAACCTGGGATATGGAAATTACCAGCAGCCCTGTTTTGCTCTTCCCAGAGCACCTGAAGCATTCCGGGAATTTGGATTTCTGTTATTTCTCTCCAGCGGTCCCTTAGGGGCAATAGGCAGCAAACATGGACCCCATTTTGCCAGAAAAGCCTAAAGGGATGATGGCTGTTGTTGTCAGTTATTGGCATTTCAATTAGACTGTATTTTTACTTCTAAATATATTTGCACAGCTAGGAAGCATCTTCTGATGAGGATGAGATGATACACTGTATTGACGCCAAGACAGGACTAGAAAAACAGGCTTGTTCTGAAAATGGCCTGCCTCCTGAGAGTCAGTGTTAAGAAAATTCTTTCTCCACAGGCAATATCTGCTCTTTAAACATTAACGCTTAGAAGGAAATAAGGCTTGAAACTTTTATCACATAATATAGTGCACGCACACTGTAAGTTCTCCTTGAAAGCATGCTGAAGAAAGGAATCCATACATGCATGCCAGGGAAGATGGGGGCATCAGCAACCCACAAGGAAACTCCACACATGGGATCTGAGTGCCAAGGCTCTAACAACCTCTGTTGCAAAGGGCAGAGTGAAGCATTGGCCCTCAGGATGGCTGAGATTCTAGCACATTCTGTTCTAACCCTATGCGCGTGAGTAGGAAGGCCAACTGCTGCACGAGTGTCATCTTCCCAAGGGTGGCCATCCACGTTGTTTGCTCCTCGAACAAGAATGGGCTTATTGGTGAATGAAGCCAGCATCCCGGGTGGTAACAAAAAAAGAAAACTGGTAGAAAACGCATCATCCAAGTTGGATGAATTCAGCTTTCTAGCCTGGGCAGGTTCCCAGTATCTCCAGCCAGATGCAGGGCCTCTGGGAGATGTGAGGCTAGATAGACTGTGTGTGGGGAGAGGCAGAGCCATGGAGACTCTGCAGGAGCCACCCTACCCCCAACCCATGCCTTCCCGGCCATCCTTTATCTCCTGGCCAACCCCAAGGCCACTGGACATTTGCCCATTTTTCTAATTGGATACATTCTTTCTCTATCAACAGCCCACATGGAACATAAGTGAAGTAATCTAGCAATTTCTTTCTTATCCCACTGCCTGTCTGCTGCTTACTTGTTCTGTGCTCTATTTGCTTTGGATCAAAGTGCCCCTGGGTACCAAAAGCTAAATTATTCTATTCAGCTGCATATTGATCCTGATTGTTCTAGTTTTGTTGTTGTTATGCGTGTTTTAAATCTTAGCCATTTTCCATTCTGGGCAATTACAACGTTTACTATGTGTTCCTCTGTGTAAATGTTTTCCCCATTCCCAACATACAGGCTGCTGTGTGAGCCTTAACTGGTCACAACATTACTGCAAAGTCAGGGAGTGATAAACTTGAGAGTCTTTTTTTTTTTTTTTAAATCAATTATTTACTGAGAAAACTATTTTTTTTTTAAATTGGGGAATATTGGGGAACAGTGTGCTTTTCCAGGACCCATCAGTTCCAAGTCGAGTCATTGTTTTCAATCTAGTTGTGGAGGGTGCAGCTCACTGGCCCATGTGGGAATCGAACCGGCGACCTTAGTGTATGAGCACTGAGCTCTAACTACCTGAGCCATCCAGCCGCCCCAAACTTGGGAGTCTTAACTTGGAGGTACCAGTGAGGACAGAGGGGAGAAGAGGAGAAGAAATAAATAAATATATATATATGAAATATATTTATGAAATATAAATTATATTTACATATTTATAAATATCTTATACACATTTACACATACTTATAAAAAATATATTTATTTCTATCCACTCTTATTTTGAAATAAGACCGAAAAAATATTGCTAAATATATATCATCATGGAGAAAATATCACATCACGTACTCCCTGCGAGATGGTATGATTCGGCAGAATGGAGTTTATTTCTGGAGTATTTACTTGAGAGCAAATCCATCCTCGTGGTCCCAAGACAAGACTGGTCGGTCCATCCTGCCCTCCTCCTGCTCTCAACACTTCCTATTTTATCAGTCTCCTTCTTCTGGTCCTTGGGCTGAGCTTACAAGTTAGTCGAATAGTCAGGATTCTTTCACCTGCAAGTGACAGAAACCCAACTCACACTGTCCTAAGCATGATGAATTTATGGATTCATGTGTTAAAAAGGACACTATAGAAGCTCCAAGGTCAAATGAAAAAACATAAGAAGCAGAACCATGGGACTGGAACCAGAATTTCTCCCCCTAACTCCCCACCCCACAATAACTATCATCTTTGCTTATTGTTACTCTGGTCCATTCTACAGACGGAAACTCCATATGCTGAGAAGATGCTACTTAATAGTCCCATATTCTTATCCTCCTAATTTGGCAACCCTAGAGGAAAGAATTTCTGTCTCACAACTTCCATATACAATTCCAGAAAAGGCTCAAATTGTCCAGTGCAGGGCTGATACTATCCAAAACAATGGAGTGCCCTGATTGTCTAGTTTTGATCCTGAATCTACCTGTGGGCCAGTGAGTAGGAACCATTGCCAGAAGAAAGGCAACAGGGGAAGAAAAAAACAAAACAAAAAGAAAAACATGCCTGCCAGTGAAAAACAGCACTTTCCATGGTCCTCTACACCCATCATAAACCTTTCCGCTGAGGATGAAAAGTACTAAGGCCCTATATCTGGCCTGAAATGTAACAGCAAGTTAAATTTTACCTGGAAAAATTACCTGTCAATCACAGCAAATCACTTTCACTTCCTCTGTGCATCTCACCAGGAGGCCATGTGTCTCCTGAGCGTCTCCATGATGACCAGAGGTAGAACCAGCTTGTTGGGCGTCATTCTCAGCTTTGCTCCATCCTATTGAATGATCTTGGTTACCACCTCTCTCTGCCTTTCGGTCTCTTCGTGTGAAAAGGAACATGAATGTCCTGCTCACAGGGTTGTCCTCAGCATTAATGGGATAGTTTGTGTTGGTGTGTGATCTGTCAGAGAAGGGGTGGCTAGTGGAACCATGCAGTCCCAAGGTTAATAGTGCCTTTCCTGGGAGTCTTGATGACAAACCCTGGAAAGTGGCTGACACACAGGAATTGTGCAGAGTTGCTTGGACCAATTGGGTCCCACACTTGCCCCTTGCTGTGCATGGGTGGGTAAGGCACTGGCTCAGTATGTGTCCCACGTACACCCCCATCTCCTAGACCTCATCCTCTGTGAGTTTCTCCCTCTCACTGTCTCTTTGCACACTCAGGAGTGTACACCTTTCTGTCCAGTACTCTGAAGTCTCTGGAAGAGAAGGACCACATCCACCGAGTCCTGGACAAGATCACAGACACCTTGATCCATCTGATGGCCAAGGCGGGTCTGACTCTGCAGCAGCAGCAGCGGCGCCTGGCCCAGCTGCTCCTCATCCTCTCCCACTTCAGGCACATGAGGTGAGGCTCCTGGGGTTCCCCAGAGGACAGGCATGAAGACACAGGCCCCGAGCACATGTTACCGCTAGCCCACAAAGGGCTGATGACTGGATGCAGATAGCACACTTGGAACAGTTTCTGGTACACAATAAGCGTGAATGCTTTGGGAGGACGGAGAAGTCCAGGATATAGGGAAAGCTTCAGAGAGGAAGTGATAGTTACGCTCAGTTTCAAGCATGTGCCAGGTTTTATGGGGAAGAAGGAGGGGCATGTGCGGTCACTCACTTTGTCCTACTCAATCAAGTTAGGTCTGTGAGTACACCCATCCTCTGAAGGCATAGGATACGTCCATTATGGTTCCTGTGTCATACTCTACTTACTTACTTACACTTAGAAATCCTAAACGAGAGACTCTCAGTCCAGATGCCTCATAGAGGGTCACCATTCACACTTCCATCCCTCTGAAATCCCATCTTGTCACCACCAATGCTGTTACTCTAATCCATGCCACCATCGCTTCCTTCTGGGTTTCTGCACCAGCCGCCTAACACTCTTCCTTGCCTCCAGTCTTGAACCTTTATAATCCATTCTCCACGATGAAGCCAAAGTGACCATTCTAATTGCAAATCTGATCATGTTTCCTTACTCAAAACTTTGAAATGGCTTCGCACTGCTGTGAGATAAAAGTAGAAATCCTTTTATTTTGCTGATACTGCTCCTATGCTTTAGCTCCTACTGAACTTTCTAGGACTTCCTCACTGTCTCATCTCTAGCCATTAACAACTGCTCTGTGAGTCATGCAGAAGTCTACTTCAGGCTGCACATTGGCTGGACAGCTCTGTTGATCTCCACTAGACTCCCTCACACATCTGTGAGTCAACTGATTGGGGCCAGACATAGCTGGGAGACTCTGCTTTAAGCTGTCAGCCAGCAGGTTGGCCAGGTGACTGTCTCACGTGTCTCTTATCCTCCTGTACCCACTGGTTAGCTGGGACATATTCTTCTCACAGTGATGGCAGAGGAACAAGAAAGCAAGCCAGGTTGGGCAAGTGCATTTTAATCTTTTAGTTAAGTCACACCTACTGACATTCTGTTTGGCCAGCAAGTTACATGATGAAACCCTAAGTCAAGATTACGGACACAGCACAGGGAGTGAATATTTCTGAACAGTATTCCAATCTCTCGTAGCTTAGCTATCACTCCTGCAGGAAGCATCTCCTGACCCTTAACACCTAGTTGGGACTTACGCCCTGTTCTTCCTGATTGTTATTGCCCATTGTATTACTTTTCTGCCCCATTAGACTGTAAGCAATATGAGGCAGCCATCACAACCCATCTTGCATACTCTGAGTAACCCCATACCACCTATCATAGGCCTTGGCACATAGTAACTACTCAATAAATATTTTCTATAAGAGCTAAGGAAGGACATTAGCAGAGGAAATAGAACCTTTCTGTGCCAAAGGTGAAAGTGGCCTTGTTTCCATTCCCAATAGACATGTAAGGTATCTGTCCGGAAGTGTTTGTGGATACTATTTCCATGAAAAGAACTCAGTCTGTAGGGAAGAGATGAAGAAAGTGGTGGACTTTTTACTCCATGAGGGCCACAAAAATGAGGTGAAATGATGGCACTAGGGGGACAGGTGTAACCTTGGGCTTACACTAGGACCCTAGAATGAAAAATACATTCCTTTTCTTAGTGGCTATGAGGGAAGGGCCGAGTGGCTGAAAAGGGCTGGATTAATTTTTAAGGGGCTTTTGAATCTTGAGACTATGAGTCAAATGGCAAGAAGATTGTCTCAGGTGGTCCCCTTTCTGGAGACAACCTTGCTTGAGAAAATAAATACATCTTTCTTTGTATCCCCTACAGTGCCCCATATGAAGTCATATGTGTCACATATGCTGAAAGAATGAACACATTATTTGAGTGTTTCCCCTACCCTATGAATTTGAAATTCCCAAATGATGGCTTCCACTTGGTGAAGTCTGGGAGAAAGTGAGTAGTCTCTGTTCTCAGGGATTCTCCAAGAATCCCCAAGTCACAGATGAAGGACTCACCTTGGCCAGGTAGAATAGATGATTGCATTCGGAAGACACACTTCCAACCCTCTGTTTCTTTTGAAGAATATTACAAAGAGGGCAGTGAGGAGAGAATCAGAATAACATAATCCTTTACCAAATTTCCTGGCTGAGAATTTTCAAGGAGAGTAAACTTCTCTTTGAAAAAATGTATTAGCTTTTACTCTGAGATAGGAATTTCAAAGATGTAGAAACAAAGAGGTATTGCCGATGAAGATTTTTATTTGTTTTTTAGGAACTGCAGAATTTTCAAATCTATTAACTGCTTTTTAGCATCAGCAAACCTAATTAGTTAGTACCAGATATATTTGCACTAAATTTACAGACCTTACTAGTTTTACTGGCTGAGGGCAGCAACAGTGAGAGGGCTCTCTAGCATTTCTGTTTGAATTATTTGAAAAGTTGGAGAGAAGTTGCTATTTTGTTGAAAGCTTTAAACGTTCTCTCTCTCTCTCTCTCTCTCTCTCTCTCACACACACACACACACACACACACACACACACACACACATTTTGATGCCTCATTGCAGCCCATCTAAGTCACAGAACTCTGTCTTATTAAGCGTGGCCCCAGCCATGCACTGTTACTCAGAGAATTTCACACCAGATTTCAATGGACTGTAAATGTGATTCATTAGGTTGCACGAGTAAGATGGTGTCAGAGCCAGGGGGCATTTCACTTTAATAGCATTTTAAATTAAAACAAACAAACAAACAATAAAGCCCCCAAACAAAATACCACTTAAATGCCTCATTTAGATTGTTGTGTGGTAAGGACTGAATAGCTTTGATGCTGTGTTTTCATGGCAGGTCTCCAACTTGTGCTGACTTTTCCCCTACTACAAATGCAAGTATATTCTAGGATATTTTCTTGGTCCTGCCTACTCATTATACTTGTTTTTTTTTGTTTTGTTTTGTTTTGTTTTAATTTCAAGCTAGATCATAGTTGTTCTATTTTTTTCCTGGTTGTGTGGTGGGGACAGAGCAGAGTGGCGCTGGGGGAGGAGGACAGAGGAGGAGAGTGGTAAAAGAAATGCCATTTGCCTGCAATTCCCTAGGCCCATATAGTCCCTATTTTCTGGATATTTATCACACTTTCAGCACTGTTCTAGGCCTGCAGGATGGGCAAATCGGTGCCCTCCCAGAACTTGCACTGTGTGTGTGTGTGTGTGTGTGTGTGTGTGTGTGTGTGTACATACATGCACGCACGCACTTGGGGGGGTCAAGAATAAACATAAATGCACAACAGAAGAATTTCAGGTTGTCATAAATGCTGGTAGGAAAATAGAGTAATGTGAAAGGGGAAGGCTGAAGCGGCAGAAGCATGAGACCACCACCACTGGTGGCACAATGCCTTTCAGGGGAGGTGGCATTAGAATATCTCAGCGAAGTGCCCTCCAAGCAGAGGGAATGGCAAGTGCAGACACCCTGAGTCTGGCAGTACAGAGAGCTTAATTTCTTCAAGGGGCAACACGAACCCAGTGTGGCTTAGAGAGAGTGTGTTTGGGGGCAGGCAGGAGGAGGTGGGAGCCATATCTGTTAGGCTTTGTAGAGCCCAGAAAGAAATTTAGATTTTATTCGGAGTTAAATGGAAAGGCACTTGAAAATTTTAAGCAAGGGGACTTCTTAAACTATTTGCCACATTGAAAAACAAACAAACAAACAAAAATTCCGTCCTATCTGGCTGTATATCTCATCTGTTCTCTTTGGAGATATAATGGGGATAGAAAGGGACAGGATCTGATTCTGTCAGAGGAATCATTGGGAGAAAGTAACCTGCATAGAGGATCCTAAAATGGCTCTTTAACCAGGAAGAAAGATAGGCATGCCAGTGTCTTTGGAGTTTTTACTTCTGCTGCCTAGGAGTTTCAGCAGCTCTGAGTGAGCGATGGTCTAACACGGTCCTGCCTGTATCTTCCTGCCCACAGTAACAAAGGCATGGAGCATCTGTACAACATGAAGTGTAAGAACGTGGTGCCCCTCTACGACCTGCTGCTGGAGATGCTGGATGCCCACCGCCTGCATGCCCCAACCAACCGCGGGGGCGCCCCCATGGAGCAGACGCACCAGAGCCAGATGGCCACCACTGGCCCCACTTCATCACATTCCTTACCAGCGTATTACATCAATGGGGAGGCAGAGGGTTTCCCGACCACCATCTGAGAGCTCTCCGGCTCCCCCACGACTCTGACAATCCCTGGCAGCATTTTACCCACATCATACATCACTATAGCAACATTCTGCTCCTACACACACCCCGGCATGCATGCACCACCATGGCTTTCTAATATGAGTGGCCATTCATTTGCTTGCTCAGTTCTTAGTGGCACATCTTCTTTTGGGAACAGCCAAAGGGATTCCAGGGCTAAATTCTTTGTAACAGCTCTCCCTTTGCTACATTACTAAGCAGGAGGATTCCTGTAGCTTTTCGTGACTGAATCCAGTCTATGAGCTAGCTGGGGCTCAAATGACTGCATTTAAACTACTTGTTGAGAGCCAGGCCTGGAGAGTGGACATTTCACCTCTGTGAAGCACTTTTTAATGAATCTAAGAATAAGCCACAGGAAAAAAATTGAAAGTGGCTCCTTTAACTGCTGACTTGGAGAAAGCTAGATCAAGGCTTTATTATAGCATCCTCTTGTATTCCTATAGTAATATATTATTTTATTAAAGTAATACATTACAGCTTTTGCTGCATTGCTTGGCTGTAGCAGAATATTCGGTGATTGTCTATTCATTTCCCCTATAGGAATACAAGTTGCACACACGGATGGAAAATCCTCTAGTTGTCAAGACTTTGTCAACTTAATACACTGAGACTTCAGATTTGCTGACTGTTCTTCTGTTGGCTTATGAGAGCACTGTGTACAGGTCATGGGGTTCCGGTTAATTCTGGCTTCCCATGGACCTATGGAGAATAGCAAGTTGATCCCAGTTAGGTCACCTCCACATATACCAGTGTCCCTGTGAGGGATAAATTCTTGTTTTTTTGTTTTTGTTTTCGTTTTATATAAGAAAGCCCTCTGCCTCCCAGGACTTGCGGTAAATCTGCTTCAGGACCTGTTCTGTTGTGGTCTCACACTCACCAGCAGAGGGCGAGCTACTTGGATTTTCCGGGTATGTAACTTACACAGATCAATTAATCGTGTGTAGGGCCCAGCCTATGACCAAAAACCCTTTAAATGAGTGAGCGCCCTGGCAACTCTTTAAGCCCTGGGGCACTGGGCTAAATAGTAAATGTGCATGATTATTGTAGGTACTAGAGAACAAGGAGGAAAGCAGGGTAGGCACTGGATGAAACTGTGAGGCTCAGGGTGGCCCTACGACAGGCTTCGGCTCCCCAGGAGTGCGGTACTGCACAGTGGGGCTGCTCTGGGATCCATGGGGCCAGCTCTTTGCCTTCATTTCTTCACACAGCCCTATTTGGAAGCACGGCAGTGGAGCTGTGTTCCTACAGTTGGTGGAGCACTCTCTGGAGCCAGGGAGGAAGGGCGAGGAGAGGAGCATTCCCTACTCAGGTGCCTGGGGCCTGGTCAGACTACACATGCCTTTGGCTGTTTAGAGCTCATCCAAAAATAAAGGTTTGGCCTTCCGGAGGGAGAAAAATAAAAGAGCTTCGCTCAGAACTCATTCAATTAAACTTCATAAACCAGGAGAGCGAGACTAGAATTGGGACCCAGGAATCTGTTGACTTATAGGCTAAAAAAAGGAAGTCTCACTCCAGACACAGGGCAGCTTTCTCTAGGGCCTTTGCTTCTCTAGAGCAATTACGGCTTTCCTCTTCTCAGCCAAAAAGAAAGTTTGGATTCCTCCGCTGACCTCATTGTCAATAATTTGAATCCCATTGAGAAGTGACACGTCAGCCAACGACTCAGCCAAGCTTCTAGGGCTTCTCTTGGGATGCCTATTGAGAAAAGTGGATTTCAGTCATTTCTAATTGCCTAGTAAATGATTGCCAAAGGACTGGGAAACAGGGAGGGCCAAAAAAAAAAAATGTTTTTCATATATGTGCATCTAAAATCTAAATTTGGGGGCAATTTTATGTATTTTCATTAAGCATATGTTTAGAATAAGCATTCTTTTGTTGTTGTTTTTGTTTAAGAAGCACCTTATATAGTATAATATATATATATATTTTTGAAATTGCAATGCTTATCAGACAATTGAATGTACTAATTCTGTTCTGGATTTGATTTGACTGGGTAAACCTGCAAAACCAACAAAACATATTCATTTTTTTTTTTTTTTGTATGCAGTCATTAATGCCTAAGGCCTGGTGATTATTCATTTAAATGAAGATCACATTTCATATCAACTTTTATATCCACAGTAGACAAAATAGCACTAATCTAGATGCCTATTGTTGGATATTGAATGATAGACAATCTTATGTAGCAGAGATTATGCCTGAAAAGGAAATTTTATTCAGGGCAGCTAATTTTGCTTTACCAAAATATTAGTAATATTTTTGGACAGTAGCTAATGGGTCAGTGGGTTCTTTTTAATGTTTATACTTAGATTTTCTTTTAAAAAAATAAAAACAAACAAAAAAAAGTTAGGACTATAGATGTTGTAATACCAGCTAAATCCAAACAATAATACAGTGGAGGGTTTTACATTATTCATCTAATGTGTTTGTATTCTAAGACACTACTATATTTGAAATGGGCAGAGAACACCAGATGGCTGGAATGTTAGCCCAGGAGTCTCAAATAATTTTAGAAATCTCTTTTTATTCTTATTTGAAGTGCCACTAATGGACAGCTGATATTGTACAGCTGATGTTACCATTGGATGTAGGGAACATGCTGTGTTTTTCCCCCACTCTGAGGCAATTTGGAGTTTGAAAAACACAGATGACCTGGGGGTTTGGGGTAGTGTGGGGAAGTGGGTTCAGAAATTTGGAGAATGTGAAATGTAATATTAAGAATCTGGAAAGCATTGTGAGGCAGATCAATACTGGTGGGGTCTGGATTAGGCACCAGGGTTCAGACTTCTGCCTTGTAAGCCACAAATAACTTGCTCTCTGACAGCCATTTCTAAAATGGCAGCTTGCGTTTCCAGAAAGAACAAGTGACATCCACAGTACAATCCAAGGAATAGCCAGCCAGTGGTCCGTGTTTCTTTTAGCGATTGCCGAGTCCTAGGCTTGCTGCAATGATTCTGTATGCTGCCATGCAATGATCAGAGAGGCTGCTTCATACAAAGAGAAGATCCTATGTAGGTTGTGAAATCCCTAAGGAAGTGCAGTCTGTGATTAGATTTCCCTACTAACCTTGCAAGTAGGTTTAACCATGCCATATCCTATGCCTTTCAGGGGTTGAACAAATAAGGGACTTATTGCTAATTTACTTTTGGTCACATTAAGGTGTTCTCACTTTACAGTCTTATACACTGAAATGGCCATTGATGTAGGCCATTGGTTGAGAGTGCCCCTATGTGGAACCACTTCCAAATGCCTTCCTATTCATTCTTTCCAACTCTGAGAGGGACTATGGATACTGACTAGTACTAGGGCCGTTGTCATGTCTAACATTCACAGGCTTCGGATCCGCTTTGGGAAACTAGTTTTTTAAAGGCAAATTGAGTCATACAATACTTATGAGGCAACCATGGTTCTCTTTGGAGTAAGTCTTGGGAAGATGACCTGGATTACATTGCACACTTCCTTAGGTGAACCTTCTGAAAACTTACTCACTTTCAGCTGGAGCAAAGGAATTTAACTGTGGTCCCAAACACCCATCTTTTTCTTAGTGTGACTACGTTGTTTCTAACTGCATTTCCTTTCCATTTGGATTCAAGTGAGTGTGGCCTCTAAGTCCTTTTCAATTATTTCCTAAGTAACTGCTGCCTTTATTATGGCACTTCAATTTTGCACTGTCTTTTAGATATTCAAGAAAAGTTTCTATTCCTTTTTTTTTTGCATCCAAATGTGCCTGAACTTTTAAAATATGTAAATGCTGCCATGTTCTGAACCCATCTTGAGTGTGTTTGCACAGAGCTGTGTACCCTGGAGACAACATAGAGCCTCATGAGCAGGTGCCTGAGACACAGACCCCTTTGTATTCACAGAGAGGTCATTGGTTATAGAGACTTGAATTAATAAGTGACATTATGCCAGTTTATGTTCTCTCACAACTTATAAACAATGCTTTTAGTGCACTACATATTCCTCAGTGTAGAGCTCTTGTTTTATGGGGAAAGGCTCAAATGTCAAATTGTGTTTGATGGATTAATATACCCTCTCGCTGAAGCATACTATTATTGATGTGATTCTGTTTCGTTGCAGCTTTGCTTTGTTCAATGAAACACACTTGTAAACCTCTTTTGCACTTTTAAAAAGAATCCAGTGGGATGCTCAAGCACTTGTAAACAATTTTCTCAACCTAGTTGATGTTCAAATAAAGAATTAGAAGAAAGACAACAGGCTCTGTGTTTTTTTCGTAAGCTCTGTCTCTTGCTAATGCTTCAGCACCGCCTGCCTGAGATCAAGGTGATGAAATGCATCTATAGAGCACAGTGAACACTGATGACCAGTCTGAAGCCAGACTCCCTGCTCACATCCACGCCCCAGGCACAGGAGGAAGTGTGTGAACACGGGAGTCAGGCAAATGTGGCCTCACTTCTTACCTCCTCCACATACAAGTTTTATGATAGACTTTCCACTTCCTCATCAACAAAACAGTGATAGTAACACCTAATTCATAGGGTGGATGTGAGGATTATATGAGGTGCTCATTACAATTGTGGTTGTTTTCTAATGCCTAACCCCAACCCATTCTCTGTGAGGGAGAAGAAGGAAGCTTGAGAGCAATTACTTATAAATGAATGAATGGGTGAATTTACGTAATTCCTTAAAAAACCTCTCCCCCATCACAAAAGTAAAGCAGGAAAGACTGGTACATCCCCACCCCACCCGGCCCCAGGTTTCCATTTCAGGACTCCCCTCCCTTTTCAGAGCTAGCTGCACATTCCCTTTCACCCATTTTCTCTGTGATTTGATGAATGGAGGGCAAAAATACTGTGATTTATTGAGCAGCAACATAAGATACACGCAGGCTCTGCAGCTAGATGACTCAGTTTGAATCCTCATTCTGCCATTTACTATGTCACCTTCGGCAAGGAATTTTCCCTGTGCCTCACTTTCTTTGCCTGTAAAGAGAGATAATAGAGCCACCTACCTCGAAGGGCTACTGGAAGACGACATGGGTTAATTCACGGACAGCATTTCAGGACAGTGGCTGGCACTGTTCTCCCTTTCCAAGTCCTCTTAAACTGCATATCTGCACTCACGTCTTTGTTAGGGTGAATTCAGGCTTTTCACGTTTGAGTGATCTTGATTCCAGGAAACTCTTTTCTTGTATCATCCTTGGGCAAGTTCTTCAATCCCCATTTTCCTTGGTTTCCTCATGTCTGAAATGGAAATAAGAACAACACCCATCCTATAGGGCTAGTATGAGGATTAAAAAGGATAAATATCGGGGGTGGCCCGGTGGCTCAAGTGGTTGGAGCGTCGTGCTCCTAACACTGAAGACCGCAGGTTTGATTCCCACATGGGCAGCAATGAGCTGCGCCCTCTACAGCTAAGATTGTGAATAACAGCTCTCCCTGGAGCCCTGAACAGCTGGAGCCCCACGTGGGCTGTTGTGTGCTGACCTGTGCTACGGTGAGCAGCCAGGCAGGGCTGCAGCTGGCGTGAGTGGCTGGCAGCCAGCGAGAGCTGCCAAGAGCGACAACTGGTGACCAACTGTCTCTGCCGAGTGGAACGCAAGGCTCATAATGCCATCATGGCCCAGGGAGCTTCGCCCTATGGCTAGGCTGAGAAACAATGGTTTAAAAACTGGGGGGGTCGGAGGGGGGGGGTGGCGGCTGGGGGGGGCAGAGAGGCCAAAAACAAACAAACCGTAATTATCTAAAGTGCCTAGTATAGGACCACACATAGTAGGCTCTCAAAACTATTGTAATTGTTATTAAATACAATTGTAATTATTATTACAAATGTAAATGTGAGCATTTACATTTAATGGAACCATTGATAGGTCTGGACATCCATCTTTCATTTTGTTACTGTTTTTTACATCTCCTGTCTTTTTCGTTCCTTACTGGCCCTTTTTCTTTTTTTGGTTGAATATTTTTAGGGTACCATTTTCATTTTTCTGTTGATATTTTTTCCATTTCAAAATTATTTTCTTAGTGGTTGATTTTACACGATGCACCTTAACCTATCAGTCTATTTCAGACTAATAGTAACTTTTTATTTCAGTTATTAGAATTTCAGCTCCAACAGAAAACAATTAGTTTTTTTTCTTTTCCCTATAATTTCTATCTCTTATTGAGAATCCCTATTTGCTGATTCATTGTTGTCATACTTTAATCAATTTTTTTTTTCTTTCATTCTAGTTGTGGAGGGCGCAGCTCACTGGCCAATGTGGGACTCGAACCAGCTACCTTGGTGTTATGAGCACCTCGCTCAAACCACTGAGCGAACCAGCTTCCCCCTGGTGGCTGAGCTCCAAGCTCAAGTTGTTGCTTCTCACTGGTCCAGGTGGGAATCAAACCAGTGACCTTGATGTTATGAGCACAGTGCTCTAACCACTGAACAAACCTGCCCCCCCACCAGCAGCTCAGCTCCGAGTCAAGCCATTGTCTTCAATCTAGTTGTGGGGGCACAGCTCACTGGCCCATGTGGGAATTGAACTGGCAACCTTGTTATTAAGAGCTTGCGCTCTAACTGAGCGCTTGAAGTCTTTGCTGGCTCAAACCAATGTCTGGCAAATCACATAAGCAGTTTCTTTTGACCTCCTTTATTCTTAAGTATAAGTCACATGTTCCTGTTTCTTCACATATCTTATAATTTTTTATTGAAAACTGAACGTTTTAGACACAAAACTGTAGCACCTATGGATTCTAACTCCCCCACTCCCACCCCGGTGGTTGCTATTCATGCTGTTGTTCTGTTGTTGCTTGTTTCTTTGTTTAGTAACTCACCTGGGTTAAATATGTGAATTTTGCCTCTCCTACAGAGTTTGACCTCTGATGTTTCTGATAGGTTCTTAAATTATTTTCTTGTTTTGATTTTTAAGCTTGACTTCCTAGGACCTGCCCCTGTGTCTGCATAGCTTTGTGGTATCCAATGACCGGACAGAGATTGCTCAACACCTGGAGCCAGGAAGGCTTCTAACCTCAGCTGATGGATGTGTGTAGTTAGGAGAGCACATTCGATTATCAGGCTGTTTTCAAGTCTGAGCCAGCTTTCTGCCTGAACACTTTTTGGTCTCCACTACACAGGTTTGCAGCCTCAGCCAGGTAGGCACTTGTGACAACCACAGTCACACCCTCAGGGTGGTGGAGCCTGGGCCTTCCCTGCTCATCCACCAAATCAAGAGAGCTGTCTGAGACCATGGCCACAGCAACAGAGCTGTGAGTGCTCATGACGTTCCCTGCTCTGGTGCTTACCAAACTGTGGAGGTTGGGGAAGGGGAACATTCCGAGGAAGAATGCCACAGATTTGCACTATACTTACCCCAAATTCAACCATTTTGCAAGCCTAAATATCTCTCATACTATTGTATGCTTTTGGTCATTTTGCACAGTGCTGAAATGGTTGTTTTTGTCAATTTCATTCAGCTTTATAGTTGCTTTTTGGAGCGAAGATTTACCAATCTCCTTACCTGGCCACAGCTGGAAGTCACCCTCTCCACATACCCTGTCCCTCCCTTATTATTCTTCTCGCGATACCAAGGAACAGAGTTGTCTGCATGTGTCAAGTGTCATTTCCAGTGTTCAACAAGCTTTTGGGAGAATGTTTAGCCATCTGTGGAACTTTAAAATCTGTCCATTAAGGTGTGTCAAAGTTGGAATGCCTGGCCAGGGGCAGATTCGACACACACCGGCTCCACATCACATTCTCCAATGTGACATATTCTTACGCCTTTGGGGACATTTAAATTCAGAATTGCTATGTTTAGATTTGCTTCTCCATGAATACAGGAAATATTAGGGCAGCAAATTTTCATGAATTTTATTGTTTGGACTATGTTCATTGAAAAGCTAGTTTTAAGTTCACAATCCAATCATGGTTGCTTAAAATTGCAATATTTGTAACTACTGCCAAAATAGCAGAGCTAAGTTAAGGTGAGAGGTGTTCATTCAAAACGAGAACACATTTTCTAATGGAATTACCTACAGATAATCTGGAACACCAGGTTGAAGTTATGGGAGGAGGGGGAGCTGAATGCTTTCCAACAGGAGACACCTCTGCGTGGACTGGATAACCTCTCAGCCAAAATGTTGACGCGTTTCTCTGAGCAGATGGGATGACCTTTGATTTTCCTTTCAACCCTAAGTCACAACACTTGCACACACATACACACAAGAGTACCATTTATTGCTGCTTCACCATGCCAGGTACTAGCTGTATACACATTTTTCCAGGTAATCCTTACAGCTATGATATGAGGGTACGTCTACTATTATCCTTATTTTACAAACAAGGACTGAGGATTAACACAGTTAAATCAGGTTCCCAGAATCAGAAATCTTGTGAGTGGCAGACATCGGGTTATTCCTAATTCTGAATATGATGGGCACTTCTTAAACTGGGGTTTGAGTTTCCTGGGGGTTACTTAAAGTCACAGAGTACAGATGAAATTTTACTCCAGACCAGAGAAAGTGTATGTAAACAAGATTTCACATTTTATGAGAAGAAAGAAAAAGTTATATGACCTTTTAAGGCAAAAGATGACTCTACAAAGAAATAATGGCACTGTGGGTAGGGCGCTTAATGCTGTGGCCTTCAGGTTCTGGAGAAAAGTGTTTCTCTCTTCCTAGTGGGTGTCCCTTGGGAAGGAAAGCTTGAGAAGCACTTCTTCTGCTATCATCCCTGGCACTTGGTGCCAGTGCTTTTGGTTTTTTGGTTTCTGAGGCCATACCAGGCACCTTTCTTGACCCTGATTACTGCCAGGAGTGGTGGGTGAACTGAGGGGTGATTCTCCTCTGTACCTTGGCATCAGCAGGAGCTCTGTTTTTAGATGATGACATGGGACCTTGAAGTCTCGGGTAATGGCCCCCTCACTAGCGGCAGGGCCTGTTTCAGAGGTGACAGCACCTGGGCCAGCTTCACTTCCTCCATCGACCACGAATCCAACTCCTACCTCATGGTCCAGGAACAGGACCAGGGCCCAAAGCCAACACACTTGATATCTGTGTAGACATGACAAAATAGCAGCTTTCATTCTAACCAGATGAATGTGTGTGTGTATGTGTGTGGGGAGAACTGGAACAAGGAAGCATTCGGGCAAACATTTTCAGAAGAGATTTCAAAACTGGGTGGTAAAACCTCAGTGGCCAGGCCGGCTAAGAGCAGAGGAAGGCACTCCAAAGTGGCCAATTCTGGGCCCTTTGCCGAAGGCCAGTGACCCAGAGGCCACAGGACAGACAGTTATCTGGGGAAATTTCCAGATCCAGTGCACTCCTAGATCTTTCTTCAGCACTGTAACTGTCATCAGATTCCTTTTTATTGAAAAATCAATAATTGTGGGAAAGGCCAATGAAAGGTTTGTGAGCTGGCAAACATTTTTATGGGCTGATTGAATTATTGAGTTCACCTCAGGCCCAGTGAAGTTTAAGTTGTAAATACCCCTGAAAGAGCGTGTGTCAATACCCAGGGCCCCAGACCCCAGGCTGGAGAGGAGCAGGGAAAGTAAAGGGAGGGAGAGCAGGAGGGATCCTGTCACTGTGTCTGGGGCTTCTTTGCGTGCCATCCCAGGCCCTCAAGCACACCAGGTACAGAAGGGTTTCTGGGTTTCAACTACAGCCAGGGAAGTACCTCTTTCAAAATGAAGGGAAGGCTGACGCTGTCAAACTGAGGTGGCTAGATGCTTCGCGCCCAGGAGCATGAGAAACCTGGTCCAGGAAGTAGACAGACCTGGATCTCAAAAGGACAAAACCCAAGGGGGTTCCAGACTTCCTCCTATGGAAAAAGCTAAGCTTTGGCCTAAGGTTCAAGAAAACAATGCAAAGGCTATGTCAGAGAACTTAAAACAATGGGAGATTTTTCATTTACTTTCTATCATTGCATAGAGGCAGAAAGAAAAACATAGATGCCCTTTTCTATCTTATGAATAGTATTCTTTCATTAGTAAAACAAGAAACTAGTCTTGTGGCAAGGAGAGGGAATGAGCCTGACCCTTTCAAATTTCTCGTGTCCCATTTCCAGGAGAGTAAGCATACTCTGACAGGTGAGTTCTCCTAGTCCCCAGGCCCCCATCCCCTGTGATACTGGAGACACAAGTTCTCCGCAGCTGCCACAGGTGTGTAGGTCCCTGACACCCGTGGGGTGTACCACAAAAGCCACCAAAGAGAAGAGATTGCTGGATGAAGCCCCCGGGGGAAAGGGTGCCACATCCTCATCAAGCTAATAAAAAAGATTCAAAACCCTGAACAAACAAGGTTTTATCACCTGCCAAACGATGTCACCATCCTGGCCCTATACTTCCCATTCCTGCTGAGCTCTGGAAAGCCTTGTGTGTGCTCTCTTTGCCAAGGGAGGTACCGAGCCCTGAGAAAGGAGCTCTGCAGAGGGGTCAGAACCCTTGCCTTCCTGATGTCAGCACCTGAAGCTGAAGGAACAGCAAGGACTGACCCGGCAGGTGACTCCAATAGGAAATAACGCGATCTCTGAGAGGCCAAAGGATTTGCAGAACCCTCAATGCCTATGACTTATGAGGGGAGACACCATTTCCATTCCAAAGACAAATATTAAAGTCCTGGCTCCTTCCTGCCCCCAACAAAATCCAACAAAAAATCTTGAGGGGGTAAAAAGAAAGACTTCTTCACGGAAGGTACAGCAGTGTTTTCAGGGAGAAGAACCACAAATGGCAGCCAGATTGAAGTATGGGGGACTTGATCAAGTGCTGAGCTGACCCAGTGGGGTTGCCATTCTGAGGAGTCTTGTCAGGAGAAGGGAATCCGAAAGGCCCCAAAGTCAGACCTGGTGCGGCTCTGCCACTGGTGGTGTTTGTCTTGGGCAGCTCGATCTCGCTCTATCTTTTTCTGTAAAGGGCCACAGAGCAAGTATCGTACTGAAAGTAGCCTGCAAACATTTTTCATTTGTCTGTTTTTGTTTTACAACCCTTTAAAAGTATAAAATCCCCTCTTAGGTCAAGGGCCTACAGAAACAAGCCATAGGCGGTAGTTTGTGACCTTTGCCAAGCGTCATCAGGCCACAAGTCCAGCCCCACCCCCACCCCACCCCCACCCCACCCCAGCCCACCCCCACCTCCACCCCATCCCCACCCCACCCCCACCCCACCCCCCAGCTAAGAAGAGAGCGAGTGAGGCTTTGAGGGGATCCCAACTGGAAAGGGCAGTGGGGGGCGCCTGGACATGCTCACACGTGGGAGACACACCTCCATTCTTGCTGGCTGATTCCAGAGCTACCAGTACGGCTTTCAAGATCATAAGAGCCTTTCTCCTTCCAGAAAAGTTCCCCAGCTTTTGAGTGTGGGAAGAAGGTCTGGAAAGCTCTTCCCAGCAGCCACTTCTGAAATCCATCTGAAACTCGAGGGAACAACAATACAATGGTTAGCGTAGTTGTCCCCTAGTACTTGTCTTGCATCTACAGCACATGCATTGATGTATTTAAGTTTCATAACAACCCCTGGCAGCAGGTCCCAATGGTCCATTTTACAGAGGAGGAAACTGAGGAACAGAAAGGTTAAGTAACTTGCTCAGGTTATACATTCAGGAAGTGGCTGAGCTGCCGGGTTGAGCCCGGACGTTTTGGCTCAGGAGTGTCTGCTATAGGCAATGCATCTCTAATAAGATGTGAACAACAGGAGTCTATATAAATGTCTAGAGACCCCTTTTCCCTATCAGTTTCCCATTCAGATCAGCAGACTCTGTGGGGAGTGGGGGAGGGAAGGGACTGAGCCCCACGCAAAGCCCAAGGGCAGAGTCTGGAGGGAGATTGTTGAGTAGGAGCAGATATCAAGGAAAAAGCAGAACAGGGTAAATCTGTGGTGCCTGCACCTGAGAGGAAAGGCACGCGCAGAAGCCGTCAGTGACTTCTGAGTGCCTTTGGCGTCCCTGCCAATCCCGTCAGTGTCCGGCCTATGCACTTTTGGAGGACGGTGGTAGTTTAGGAAGTTCAAGTTTCCCTTGAACAAATGAATCTCACTTGGCGATGTCTTTCCAGGACAGTTCTTCTCCCAGGATTCAGCAAGTACCCCAGTCAGGGAGCCTCCTGACCAGAAACAGGGACTCTGCCCCACCTTTGCTCGTATGACCTGGAACCAACAATTAATTCAGGATGGCCACCTACAGTCGGCTATTAGGATTCCTTTCTTTCGTAAAAGACCCATCACCATTTATTTTGGGCATACCAAATTTTTTTTTAACTAAAAAGCAAATCAAATACCTCTTTATGCAAGAAGTACCCTTTTCTTTGTCTTTTAAAATTATCATTATTAGGACAGCAATATGGATCTTCAAAAAAAAAAATCATGTGCCTTGTCACAATTGAAGTGTATTTAAAATTGTTTCTCTCTCCCTCCTCATTACTCTATTTATAATGTTTAAGCCTTAAGTGTTATCTCTCTCTCTCTCTCAACTTTTTCCTTGCCTTATGCAATTAATATGGGATTTTTTTCCCTACAAAAATGGGAGCGTGTTATAGAAACTATTCTCTATTTTTTTAAATTTAAGAATATGTGATAGATGTCTCCCCAATAAATATAGATTGATTTCATTTTTAAAAAATGTTGTATTGTAGTACATGCTGTGTATGTACTATACTTTATTCAGCCACGACCCTGCTGACTGACATGAACATTGCTAAGAACTACTAGTAATGAAAGGGGGAGCCCTGTCTTGTTCCTTAACTGGCATGGGCACAGTTGTCTATTTATTTGGAAAATGTCAAAGTAGTTCCTTCCTTTACATCAACGACGAAAGTGATTCCAGATTAATTATAGATCTAGTAGAAGAAAATACAACCATTTGCATAATCATGGGGTAAAAAAGGTTTTCTTAATAGAGACTGGCTAGGATCTATAAAGGAAAGAGAACCTATCAGATTTGATGACACAGAAATTTCTGTGTCACTAAAGGAACTATATAAAGTGATGACAAATGATAAACAGCATTAATTTTTCTTATATGCCAAGAGTTCCTTAGACATAGTATAAAAAAGTGAAAAAAACAAAACAAAGCAAAAAAAACAGTAAAAAAGAGGATAAAACAGACTTCATACAGAGGTAGTACAAATGGAACAATATAAATGTAAACTGGTCATGGAAATGCAAATTTAAAAGACAAAGAGCCACTGTTGCCCTCAGTTGAGCCATATTTTAGAAACTGATAACATCTAGTCCAGCCTTCCCGAATTTGTCTGAACACAGGGGTCACTTAGAGAACTTCAAAAAAATGCTGATCTCTAGAGACCATAATTTACCTGGTTTGGGGTGAGGTCTGGGCTTCTACCTACCTTTTAAAAAGTTCCCTGAGAGAGTCTAATGTACAGAATTTGCACATTAATGGTTTGGGAATAATTCCCTTAATTTGGAAACAAACTCTAGATTGAGGGAAGGTCTGAGGAAAAGGGTTATGTCCTCCACTGGGGGGTGGGGTGGGGAGGTTGTAAATTACTACAACTTTTCAGAAAATAGTCTGGTAGAATTTATTGCAATTAGGAATATACATACCTTTTTGATTCAGTAATCCCACCCTGAACGACGCATTTGAGGGAAATAAATGCAGTACTATACAAAGATAAGCACACATATCCATGCCAATGTTTTGCAACATTGTTTAATAGCGAAAACCTGGAAGAAAACAACTGTTGAAAAAAAGATATTGAGCTTTGCAATGCAGTAAAAATGTGAACATATGTATTATGTCTGTGGAATATTGTTAAGTAAAAAATGCCAGTCACAGAATGATAAAAATAGATCTAAATTTTTAAAAAAATATATGTGTATGCTGTTTGAATAAGAAAATCAAAAGGCACAGAAAAGAAACATCAAATTGGGAGGCTAATGAGTAGGAGGTAGGAAACTGCTAATTTTTCTTTAGAACACAAGAGAATCTTTTGTAAGTCAAATGGTTGATTTTTTTAAAACAATATGCCTTTAAAATTGACACATATAAAAAGAGAAAGAAATGGGGTTTGTCTTAGATGTATTAAAACTTATAACAAAGTAATTAGTATATCATACTAGTACATTAATAGTAGTTATAATACATATCCATATTTATATTATTTTTTGTCTTATTATAGTTATATATAATAATGTACATATACACATTATTATAATCAGTTATACTATATACTGTTCTGAATGGACAGCAGTGGGAAAAGAGATCAACAGCACAGGACAAAGTCCAGAATAAAAATCCAAATTTATATGGAAACTTAGTATTTGATGAAGCTGACATTACAAGTCGGTGGGGGAGTTTGGGCAAATCGCTCAGATGGCTCACCGTTATCTGCTGGGGAGAGTTCAAGTGTCCCAAGATGCAGAAATCCGGAGCAAGTGGTAGCCCGGAAGCCCAGCCCTAGAGCCCAGAGTGGTATGGTCCTGTCAGGTTTTCCAGGGGACACCGATGCTGTTGATCCGACTGCACCGGGAACACCACTGGCCTGGAGACTGCCTCGGAGCAGGACGCATCTCTTGCTTTCCAGTTAACCTGTACATCCCACAGGAAGGTGCAGTGTGGGGGAGGGAGGTGAGCTATACTGGGTGGTTTGGGGCTGGGGGTAACGGCCTGGAACTGTCCTCGGTGTTGGCAGCTGGGTGGCAGCTTCACTCTCTAAGCCCAGCAACTTCCTCATGAATATATGGCAGGATTTAGGCTGGGCCTGAAATGCACAGCTACGAGGCCATGATACTACTATTCAACCTGGAGATTGGGATTGCTTCTCCACCACCTACGGCATCAAAGGCAGTCATCTGTGGCATAGCTTACAAAGGAATTCCTTCTGCTGTAATAGGGATTTTTCTTTTCTTCTCCCCCTCCCCCTTTTTTTTTTGCTGGATCATATGGTAATTTTATTTTTATTTTTTTTTAAAGATTTCCATTAAAATATAGCTAACACATTAGGTTGGTGCAGAAGTAATTGCAGTTTAAAAGGTTACAATTGCAAAAACCAAAGCTAATATAATATTATATTATTTTCAGGTATGTACCATAGTTATTCAACATTTAGACCTAAAGAAGTGATCATCATGGTAAGTCCAGTAGCCATCTGACACTGTACCATGCTATCACAATATTATTGACTATATTCCCTATACTGTACATTACATCCCCTTGACTTATTTGTTTTATACCCAGAAAACTGAACCTCTTATTCTTTCACCTTCCCCCGCCCTTAAAATCTTTCAATTATAGTTGACATTCAAATATTATATTAACTTTAGGTGTACAGCATAGTGGTTAGACATTTCTGTAATTTATGAAGTGATTCTCCTGACTAGTCTATTACCCTTCTGACACCATACATAGTTATTACAATATTATTAACTATATTCCTTATGCTATTATTTACATCCCCATGATTATTGTGTACCTAACAATTTATACTTCTTAATCCCTTCATCTTTTTCACCCCACTCCTCAACCCCCCTTCCTTCTGGCAACCATCAGCTTGTTCCCTGCATCTACCAGTCTATTTCTGATTTGTTTGTTAATTTATTTTGATTTTTAGATTCCACGTATAAGATCATATGGTATTTTTCTCTCTCTGTGTGTCACATTTCACTTAGCATAATACCCTCTATGTCCATCCATGTTGTTGAAAATGCTAAGAGTTCATTTTTTTATGGCCTAGTAATATTCCACTATATATATATGTACCACTCTTCGTTATTCCATTGTCTATCGATGGTCACCTTGGTTGCTTCCATATCTTGGGTATTGTACGAGTATAACTGGGGTTTTCAAATTCAGTTATGCTCCTGTATTAGGTAACAGGTTAAAAAAATTGCAAGGCTGATTCATTTTACTGTGACCTTTATATTTTACAAAGATTTATGTCCAAGTCCCAACTGGCTTCCTTGGCTTTCCAGATAAAATGCTCCTCATCGTTCAGCATGTGCTACAGCATGTGTTACAACTTTCCAACTTCCTTAGCCTTCCAACCTGCTCCTTCCTCACCACAGAGTTCAAATGCATACATCCGGTTCCCGCCATCTTCCCTACAAACTGGAACAGGATTCACCTTTCGTTTAAGCCCTCGGCTGCCCTGCAGGGAAGGCTGCTTAGCAGAAGCTGTAGGAAATAGCCCCAATTCACCCAATTCTTTCATTTCCTCATCTGAATGAGGGGTCTCCCCTAAATTGAGACCCCTCTGTGGTATTCCCAAATGGATTCCTGGTGGATATTTTAAAATCCTGAGGGAGAAGTTAGTGAGTGAGAAGCCAGGAACTGATGAATAAAAGTCATTCCTTTTGTTTCACTGTTTCTGGGTTACTTCAGGTATGACAATAAGCCACAATTACCACAATATGTTATTAAATCTAAAATTGAAATGACCACTCTTGGTAAAACACCTCCTCTCATCACCCAAATTAACGTGTTGGTGCTGCATATGACTAAGCTGAAAATTGCCTCTATGCTTGTAAACCATTCCACCGGCCTCCATTTCCACAGACTAACATCAATGCTCTTCAAAAATGCATCCCACTATAATATAAACCAGGTGACAAAGAAGAAAGAAAGGAAATTTGCTGACAGAAAATTATGACAGAACTAATAGACTTAATCTCCCTTTTCTCGCCTAAATTAGAAATTATTTCTATTTGGTTCTGCTCTAGTCTCATTTGCCTTTATCCCAAGTTTGGTGGAGGAAACTACGGATTTTTCAGTCTGTCAAAGACCCAGGGAGGAATGTTTTTAACAGGTAATTCAACAAGGAGTGATGAGGTCTTCGCTGAGACTTGACTCCCGAGCAGTTTGGAGCAGTTTCTGCCCTGTAGTGGGCATTCAGTAAATACTTTTCGTGTGAACAGATGCCGCTCTGCCCCAGTGTTTCTGGACCTATTCAGCACACATGCTTACTCAGAATGTTTCATTTCTGCACAACTCCCCATGACTATGTTTGGTGATGGTGCTGGGGATTGGTGGGCAGGGGGCAGAGGACCCACTGTTGGGGTTGCTCTCAGGCCCATCCAGACCAGCTCCTTGAGACCCTGCTGTCCTGGCCATGATCAGCTTTCATAAATCAGCTCGCTACCTCTTTCTTTGCTTTATGAGCTCTTATGTGGCTTGCGAATAAAACATTGTAGATTCAATTTCTTAATAATTGGCCCCGGGCATAGGTTGCAAATCAATTCTCCCCCAGCCTGCCTTTTACAGTAAATCTCAGTCCTCAGCTCACTGAGTTTCCCATCCAAGCCTTTTGAAGGTGTCTCTTCTCACTTCTGACACAAATCAGGGAAGTTGCTGCCACCCTATTTTCTAGGAGGCAACATTCCTGCTCCCTTCCCAGGCAGAGTTTTCCTCAAATCTTCCACTCCTTGTAAGATTTCTTCTTAAGTCACTAATTTTGGTATCTCATCATTTATTTCTCATTCTTAGCTGTATGGATTCTTTTCTTTCCTCACCTTTGCTAACATTTCTTGTTTGCTTGTGAAGTCTCATTACACAAATGTTATTAATCCTACCATTTCTGGTCAGTTGATCATCTTTTTGCCCTCCCCATCCCCTAATCTCTTGGGACATCAATCTCTACGTGCAGATGGCAGCAGGGCTCCGGACAGTACTACTCCAGAAACGAGAGCCTCTTTAACAGCCATCAGCGTCCATTTATCCCCTTAATGTTCTTTCAAAGCCCCACTTTGTCCACGAAGCCTTTGTTGAACATAATCTCTCTCTCTCTCTCTCTCTCTCTCTCTCTCCCCCCCACCCCCCCGTTGCCAGGGTTGCTGCTGGCACAGATGAGAATTCTCCCATTATGACCCTGTCTTTCCCTCAGTGGGCATATAGGGTTGTGAGGGCTCTGGGCAGAAATCCTAGTTTCATCTGTGGCTGCCTTGGTCTTTGGTAGACTGGTCACATTATCATCTGGGGAAAGACATCATCTCATGGCTTCAATGCTGACACTCACTGGGGCCTCCTACTTCTGTTGTCTTCCAATGTTCTCTTTTTCTAAGTCTTCGAAAAATTTAATAGAAATGCATGTCATACATCTCAATGGGTGTTCAGGGGGGATTTTTAGAAAGGCACAAATGGGACTCAATGTTAAGATTTTTCTTACTCAAAACTAATTTTTTTTTCTTAGTCGCACTTAACATTTGATTCCTCAGGGAGGGGAGGTGCCAGCTGATTGCAATGTGGAGAAGAAATGGATCTGAAGTCTCTAGCATTTCACGTGACTAAAGTCTCATTGCGTGAGTTCCCTAACAGTAGCAACACAAGTCTCTTGAAGGGCCTGACTGCTCTCAAAGCAAGATCATGATTTCCAGGTATGTGGAGGGAAGCGAGGGAAGAGCGAGGCCTGAAGAGTTACCCATTTCAGATAAGGGCGCAGGGAACCCTGCAACTCCAATCTCCACCCCTGCTCACAGTCTTCCAGAAGCTTGATAGGGTGGTAGTAAGAAGGTTTGCACAGGTTTGTGTTCTTTAGAAAAGAACAAAACTCGAATCTGTCTCTTGTGTGGGATTCCAGGGGAAATAAGAGAGGAATAACCTGACAAGTATAAAGCTGAATAAGTATGATAGAAATACCACCTGAGGAAAATTCAGAAGAAGGAAGTCTTAAATACAGTTCTACAGGGACCAGGAAAGTCTTCTAGGAGGAGGTGGCTTGTGAGCCAAGTCTTGTGAGGGAGGAAAGGAATAGTGAGAACAAAAAGACGGAGCTAAGAAGGTACAGAGTGGTGCTTTTCAACAGTGAGTAGGACTAAAACCACCTCAGGCATCTGTGGAAGATGCAAGTGCCCAGGCCGTACCCCCAGAGACTGAATTAGAATGTCCACAGTGAGTCCAGGAATCGGAAAACCTCAGGACTCAAGAGAAGGTGCTAAGACTACGAGCATCACGGAAACTAAAGAATGCAGTTTCAGTTAGTTGTGAGTACCTCAGTGTGCTTTAAATTCTAATTTACAGCAGGACTTGTCAATTAAATACCTACAGCAATCAGGCTAGTACAGGCAATAAGAGAGGTTGATAGGATATAAAGGCAGATGTGAAAACTGTCTCTGCCTACAGTTCAGGAAACAGCAGCTACATCGTTCCAGCAATTACTGTCAGTCAGAAATATGTGCCCCAGCCACCAAAACTTTCTATTTTCAAGAGAAGCCTGAAACCTGGGTTTTATATAAATCCTCCCCCTCTAATGATTAAATAACGGATTAGATTGCCATGAGCACCAAACAGTTTCATAAGTTGGCAAGATCGGAGAGGCAGAATCACATCTTACAGTAAGTGGACTTGAATGCTAGATTCAAATTGTGTTTCTTCTGGTAGACAATGAAAAACAATAGACAGTTTTGGAACAAAGGAGGGAGCTGAACAAAAGAGTGTTTTAAGAAAATTCATATGGCTGCTGTGTACCTTTGGGAGGGGCCTCAGTCGGGAGATCAGAGGAGGTGCTTCCAATTGTGTAAAGGGAATAGAAAGAAAAGGAGAGTATGCAAGATGGTGGGAAACAAGAGTTGAGGAGATAGACTGGCTGTGGAAGGAGGAGAGAGAGAGGAATCGTCTAGAGTTCTCTGGGTCTAACTAGGCACTAACTCTAATCACCCTTTTTCTTTCAAATGTACTTACGTTTCAGTTTCATTCATTCTGCAGAAAAGATAATTTAGGTTACATTCTGATAAGTGCCTGCTTAATAGGGAAATTTAGAGTAATTTCTTTAGGGGAGGAAAAGAAAAGCACAGACAAAATATTTTATAGTATCTCTAATAAATGCAAAGAAATCAATACAAACAAAAGTTGGCTTTAGCAAACTGTACATACATAAATATCTTCTTTTTACTATAACATTCAACTTTTTTTTTGTCACATAAAGCCTTTTATGATCTTATTACATCCAGGCATCCAGTTTTTCTTTATACTTTAAAAAAAAAAGTGCCTTTCAAATTTACAGCTTGTGCTTCTAAAGCAAAGATTAGACTATCATGCCCCAAAGGAAAACAAGGTAAAAAGGAAGCTGCCAATAAGCTCTTAAAAATTGTATGTTACAAGGTTCTAAAATCTCTTGAGTACTGGTTGATTGGTACATTGCTTGATACTAACATGGCGCTCAGGTAGCGTCATTTATTGAATGGATGGAGCAGCACCATGGGCAAGCTGCCCAGATGTGCATAGAATGGACCAAAGGCCCAGGCTTCGCGTGTCCAGGAAACTTTGCAGCTCCTTAGTCTCTTTTGTACTGAGGCTCAGAGTTTCAAGCAATATTTCCTCCAAACCTTCTGTCTTCTATTTGCTCTCTTCCTGGCATTATTTATCATCTGCTTCTGAAGCCATATTTGCATACATGGGACGTGGAGGACAGCTAAAGCTGCCACACTGAGGGCATTTGCCAAGATTCGAGTCCTCTTTTTGCTAGTTTGGGATTGCTTTTGGCCAAATCCTTAGGCTTCCAGTGCTGCTGCAGATAACATCTGCTTCGCTCAGAGGGGAGGAGGGCCATTTGTGTATCTGAGCATGGGGTGGAATGACCGGGCAAAATTGTTGGAGAGGGCACAGCTGTAGTCTTCCTCTGACATGGGTACAAGGCAGGCGAGCCCGATGAGGAGCAGCAGGAGAAGCTGAAGTGGAAGAGCCGCTCGGAGCACTCGGAAGAGGAAAGCCCGGCCGGACCGAGCTGGCCGAGCCTCAGAAAGGGAGGAATCGGAGCCACCTTTTATGGACCTGAGAGAAGAATTGACAGAACTCAAATATCTCAAATGTTAGACGGGTGCTGCTTTTAGCTCTCTCACCTTCCTGGAAGCTAAAGGACCATGCCAAACACAACCCAACCTGGACTTTAGCTGCCAGACTTCCACAGCTTGCCCAGGTCATCTCCCCACCACCCAGTGAAGAGTTGTTTGGAGACCGTATGGATGAAAAATTAACATTCAGCCAGTCAATTAAAGGTAACTAATTGGGTTCAAATTCTACCCCTTAATTTGGTAAAATATTTTCCATCAAAAAAGATAACTGCTCTATACCTTTTTTACCACATAAATTAAATAGATCCGGGATAATTAAGATGTGGATGTTTGATACAGTTCATCTTTGGCTTAAGACTAGCAGGAGCATGGTTAGGCAAAGTTAGCTGCTGTCAGAATCATATGAAGTATCCCATCTAGTCATCCCAGATGTGCCAAAATCCATGCAGCAAGGATAAGACAGCCGCAGTTCTTTTGCACAGACACATTAAGCTTAACCTTCGAGTATACCCTGGTTTCATCTTGCACTGCGTCAGCATGTGGCCCTGACATTAGTGGGTTTCAAGGCTGTATGAACAAGAAAGGCAGTGGGGTCAGTGTACAGAACACTGGTGTTGAATGACACAGATTCTGGGCTGATCCTGTCTTTCATTAGCTCTGTGACATTGGGAAACAGATACTCCTTTTATGGGGAGGACATATTGTCACCTTGTAGGCTCCTTCTACTCAGAGTTTCAAGTGTTCCCATCTATGTTTATCTTCCTATCTACTAAACTGTGCATAAGAGATTAAGCATGGATTTCAGGTTTCATAAGAAAGGCTGCCTATGAAATATTGAATATGAAAGTAGGTTCTGGGTGGGGTGTCATGGTTTTCTCTTTGTGAGCATCCTTTAATGTTTTGTTTGGTTACCAGGGGAAAAGATGAAGAAAGATATGTTATTTACAAGAGGCATTTTGTGCACACACACACACACACACACACACAAAATATTGCAGTAGTGAAAAGAATAGTTGTACCAATGAGACACATTCCCCCACCATAGTACAAATTCCCTGAAGGTAGTAATATCACTAGGGTTAAGGGCATTGGAGAAACAGGAAGGTATGAAAACCGTATTGGTCACTCTGTACGTTTTTTTCATAAGAAAACATTAAGTTTCCAGCTGGACCACTCAAACTCTTTTATTAACACCATAAAAGAAATATGGAAGATAAACAGACTGGTCCTCTGGAAGCCCCAAGCATCCATGTATCACACTGTGTTTCTAGTACAGTTCTTACAGTGTAATGAAAAAAACAAAACAAATCACTGGCCGAAGTTGGGACTGTTTCTTTTCTGAAGCCACAACTACCATGATTCCCCGAAAATAAGACCTACTCTGACCATCAGCTCTAATGTGACTTTCGGAGCAAAAATTAATATAAGACCTGGTCTTTTTTACTGCAGTATATTATAGTAAAATAAGACCGGGTCTTTAATATAGTATAATATAATGTAATATAATATAGTATAGTATAGTATAGTATAGTATAATATAATATATACTGGGTCTTATATTAATTTTTGCTCCAATAGATGCATTAGAGCTGACAGTCTGGCTAGATCTTATTTTCGGGGAAATACGGTAATGACTGTATAACATTAAAAAAGTCACTTCAACTATAAGTGCCAATCTTTTCTTCAACCCTTTAAAGTTAGATGGTCTTCCAATTTGGAAATTCCATGTTTTATACATTTTACATCTAGTAATTAGTCTGTGTAAATAGTCTACCAATTGAGAGGCCACAGGACTTCAATCACCATCTAGTGGTGAAAGCGATTAACTGCCCTCATGCTAAGACCCAGGAGTTACTCTGTAATGAGCTGACCAGGAAGAGTTGTCTATTTCGTAACATAGAGTAGAGCATAAGAGAGTACATCACATACTTATTAGTGGAAGGGTAAAATGGGAACTTCTTGAGATACCTAATTATAAAATATTCGTGTTGAGAGGAGGCCTTAGAGAGTATATAAGCCATCTCCTAGATGAATCGCTTAGTTAACATTTGTTCTTCTAATTACTAGGCAACACACTTTGCATTTATCTTGGGTTCTCGCATGTAATCCCCACAATAGTCCCCAGTGTGCTTATGACCTTCATTCTGTAGAAGATGCAAAAGAGACTGAGGGGTGAAGTAACCAGTCCACATTATACATAAGCTTGCAAGTGGCAACATTAAGATTTAACCCTGGGATTTTAACTTTCAGAACAGAGACTCTATAGAGAAGGTAAATGACTCGCCCCAAATCCCACAATTAAAGGAAGAGATCTAGTGGACAGTCAGGGTTCCAAAGTGCCTGCCTACCATACACTCCAGAACATTTTTTGTTTGGTGACATGAATGAAGGTCACCCAGGGCATATTATATCACAGATATCTCACATGTAGAAGCAAAGAAGATAATACTTGTATCCTAAAATATTTGGAAGTGAGTGGTTTCCTCATGTGGAAAAGAAATGTCTTTAATCAGAAGGCTTCACAGTGTTGCACAGATCCTCAGTGCAGGCCATGGACAAGTGGGCATTTTGTTTTGAGACAGCTGCACAGTCTCGGGCAAGTAATTTAGTGTCTCTGGTCTGGCCTCCAGTTTCTCATTTGCAAAGAGGAGGGGGGCATTGATATCCTAAAATCGTTGGGGTCCTGATGGGTTATGAACTCAACGGTTTGCCTTAAAGTGACTTAAAAATGATGGGCTAGTTGCCCATGAACTCCGGGTTGAATTTCCTTCACAGTATCTTTCTCTTTCCTTTACCCTATTCCCTGGCAAACAACACTCACCACCTGTCACTGGATGAGTTATAACAGGCGCACGAAAGGGAGCTCCAGGTTTCTTCACTGTTTGATATTTAAATAAAATGAGAGAGATTTCTGACTTCTCTTTAGGAAACATTTAAGGACGTTAGTGTTGGGTAGATTTATGCATAAAATTGATAACACAATCTGACTGACAGTGCTGAATAGCCCTTGTTTGTCAATGATTAGCTTCTTTGAACAATTAAGCCAAAGATCAAGATCAAAACACAGGGTGCCCTTTGACTTCTGAGAACAAGTAGAAATGTCATCATCATGGGAATATGGGTTCCTATGTTATAAGAGAGTCTGTTGAAGGACATGGCACATTTAACAGCATCAGAGCATTCCTTATTAAAAGTTAATTAGCACGTGCCTTCTCATGTTGAAGAATGCCTACCCAAGGAGAAGTAATGGGCTGGGATAGGGACGAAGAGAACACAGAGTGCTTAGTGAGCTGCCATGCAGTTGACTGCTCTTGGAAATGACCAATTTGTCTACTGGGAAAAATGCGACCCCCTTGGTGCAATAACCAGGGTTTCAACATGCCCCAAGTTTTCTAGTATCAACAGGTTAATGTTGATTAACCTGTTCTAGTATCAACAGGTTAATGATACCAGGGTAAAAAAGGTACTTTTAATGTGTGTCTATTGACCTAAAATCACCTCAGTTTCAAGAGTCCTGGGAAATTTGACAAGGGAACGGTCAAAGACAATGTACTGACTAGTCACTCATCACACTCCAATGGACTTATTACATAAAGAGATGCCATGGAAATTGTTTTTATAAAGAAAAAATTAAATGTGTAACCTTATTCAAAGAATTTAATCAATTGAGATATTTCAGATAATTCTGCCCAGCAAAAATGTGCTTATTCTCATAAGCAAACATTTTTTATTATCTTTCTCACTTCCCTCACTCATTCAAATTTCTGGGTAAATAATTGCCCAGGAGTTGTTTCACCTCTTTCCTAAAATACATACAGTTGTGGGAGAAGGAAGACGGTAGGGAGAGAGCAGTATAACCACACACCACACAAAAAGCCTGACCAAAAAAGTATGACCAAGAGATGTGAGAAGCCGAGTTGCGTGCATAGAGTGCGACTTATCTGAAAAATTTAACACAATGAAGGACAATAAAATGTGTTAATTCTGTGCATACATCATTGAGGCACAAGTGAAAAGAAACTTGAAATTCATTTTGTTACTTGTTAGCTAACACTTGTCAGTATAGAAACAGGGATTTATTGTGCGCGAATATCTAGGTTGTCTGTGATCTTGTTGCCTGATCTTGTGTGAACAGTTTTTGTTCCCTGGATATGTGGTTCTGAAGACAAATTTCCAGAATCCGTTTGGGTTTCAGTCTTCTCTTATTCCAAAATGAACATTCTGGCTGGTCCTCAGCTATCTCAGGCAGCCTGTGGTAGCCTAAGCCCTGGAATTGTTGTTTAAAGTATTCCACCCACTAACAGCCTTCGCTAGAGTAGGGTGGTTAAAAAGCTGGGACCCACCCACAGTCAGGTAGACCTGGGTTCAAATCTTAAATCTTCATGCCTCAAATGCTTTAGGTCCTTGTCTGTAAGACTGGGGACTTAGCCATGTTATGGGGATGTTGTGAGGGTGAAATGAGGTGACAGATATACAATGCTTGGCATGGTGATTAGAACACATGAAGTGCTGAATAAATGTCAGCAACTTATTATTATCTGTATTATTAAAGCAAGGGTGTGCTTACTCCTACTTTTCAGAGTTGGCTAGATTTAGTCTTTTCTTCCAGGGAACCATTCCTGATTTACTAGCAGTGCTTCAGAGATGTGATACATTTCCCAAAGTGCCTGACTTGTTCTTGGGAAACACTGGGAATGCGTACTTCAAATATTATAAAAGCAACAAATTGGGGCCTTACCCTATAGCTGTCCTCAGCCCTATATGACTGGCCTAACGTAGAAGCAAGATTGCTTTAGGCTGATGCTCTTTGAATGCTTTCAATAAATCGATCCTCAGAGTGGAGTCTGGAAGCAAAAAAAATTTGAAAAAAAATTTTTCACAAGAAACTGACTAGTGTTTACAGTGAAGCCTGCTGTACATGCAATAAAACCTACTGCACTTCCTTTTAAAGAGTCACTGGAGATCAGGCCAGAAAATTTTAAGTCGAAAGCAGAAGTACCAGGTGGACCTGATAAACATTGCTTCAAAAAGCGTGTTTCTTAAATATACCTAATCTAAAAAATTATGAATAGTTATTGTGAGTGGTTGCACAGACTCTTTTCAAATGTTTATAATTTTAAGGAGTCTTGGGGAGCTTCTTGTAATTGATGTAGGGCAAGTCTAGATTCTAACACATTCGAGTCTTTGAATGGCAAGAACCATATTGTATTAATTGTGCAGGGCCAGGGCCTATCCATATGTAGACTTAGAATCTTAAGTAAGAAGACAGAACAGTGACCATAATATCAACCTGAAATATATAGCAAGCAAGCAACTGATATTATTAATATCTGATTTTAAACAACAAAAAGAATCCCTCCCTCCAGATTAATACCCAGTTTCTCCCAACTCAGCTTCTTTCCTCTCTCAGGAAGAATGTGTGTCTAATATTTTCCTATTGCAGATTGCCGGGGTCAACATTTGAAACCGTTTATGCTTCTGCAATAACCTTTCAAATTTGCTGGACCAGTGCAAGATCAAACACAAGGTAGTCTCAAGTCTCAGTATGAGGGAACACCGTGACAGCCTGGATTGTGAGTGAAGTGAATTCTTTCCCAGCACGCTGCATTTCATTGTCAGGGTTGGGTGCACCCCAAACAGAGGTGCCAAGGAGTTAAGGAGTCCAGGAATGTTCAACCACAACCTGTCTGCCAAGGTGTTTGATGAAGTTTGCCATTCAGGCAAAGATCGTTTGTATCCAAGCCCTCTAAGTAGCAGAGTAAACATTGTGCTGTGTGCTCAGAAAGATGTTAACAGACAGCGCTGGACAGAGCAGAGCTGAAAGGCGCCTGGGGACATCACAGTGAGAATGCAGCTGTCGCAGCTGCAAAGCCCTAGGAGGACACATGTTGAAATGCTCACTGCCTTAAAAAACAATATCTTTGACATTTTCAGAAAACCCGTGCGGCTGCTGGAAGAATTGGGTAACAGACCAGTGCAATATTTGGAAACCCAAAAAGTGGTTGCGATTGGTGGTGCATAACAGCATGAGACCTTTCCCTCTTCTTATTACCATCATTTATGTTAACCAAAGAATTGATCTCTGGTATCTGAAAAGGAATGCTATGGGAATATTCCTCATGTCTGCTCGTGGTACATCGACAATTTATGGGGAGAAGGCAGACCATATAAAACAATGATCTGTCTATAGTACGATTGCTTATTTTGTTTTCTTGTAGGGGCTGAAAAAACATCAGAGCACCTGTAGATGTCCATCGTTATCTTCAAAAATCCCTATGAGTTTTTCTCCACTCGTATTTCATTATTGATATTTTGTCATGGAACAACCCTCCCCACCCCCCAAAAAATTGTCTTCAAACCAAACCAAAGGGAAAGAAAAAAATCAAACAAAACAAAACATAGTAAAGGGAAGCTTAAAACCAGAAAGCACATCAAACTATGTTCTGCGTTACTTCAGCTGAGTGGGAATGACCAAAGGAAATAGGCAGTGCTTTCAGCACACAGCTGGAAAACTACACCTATTACTCAGGGGTTGTTTACGGTGGCTCCTACACTCCCTTACCCCACTCCCCTCCTTCCAGGAATAGGATTCCAGCTCAGTGGTGATAAATTTCCAGCAGGGCAAACTACTTTTAACAGTGAACTGCTTGGGACTGGAATGAAAAATCAGCTCTGAGGGCAGTGTTTTCATTTTTAGACAGTTGTCTGGGGAAACAGGAACTGATTAGTGAAGGGGCAGGGTTGCACAGACATCACACCAACAACAAAGAAGGCAAAACACCGCTAACTGCAGAAACGAGGGGCTGCTGGAAGCCAGGCGTGAAGCACAGCATGGCAGTGGTGAGTGGGCCCCCGGAGGTGGCCGGGCAGGAGCACAGGCTGCTCTTGCTTCTAGAGTGAAAGAGCTTGCCAAGTGTCAGGAAGGTAAGTGACTGAGTGTGCTGCCTGAAGAGAAATGGTGGGGGAAGCAGAAGAGAGAAGGTGCTGAGAAATTTTAAATAATACCAAATTAGGACTTGCCATTTTGAGAATCCCAAACCCACAATCTGGATAAAACATGAAAATAAAATAAAAAGCTGGGATGTTAGTATATTTTATTCAGATTTGTGGGATCTGGGAATGGTAAAATCACTCACTGATTACCTGCCTTATTGTAAAATCTAGAAGGAAAGAGGATGATAAAAGTCTGCCATGACCCAAATAGCGGCTGTGCCCTCAGTTGTATAGAATCCTATGGGCACACAAAGTCCATGTGATCAAAAGTACCAGATGGCCGATGTACTGTTAAACAAAAGTTTGGTGGGATCCAAATATTTTACGCTCTGAGATTTACTTGTGCTTTCCACTTAGGAAAGTCTCTTCCAATTTATTAGGAAAGGGTGCATACTGAAATGAGTAACTTCTCAACTACCCTGAGGCAGACCCGAGATGGGCCTACCAAAATCATGGACAATTTTCATCATCCTCTTGGAGTTCTAGAACAGTGTGGAAACCAGGAGAATAAGGTACCTGCTGTGTGGACTGTTGACAGAGGGTCCAGGCTGTGAGACACTACGTTTGCCTCGTGGCTGTTTGCAATGAACAGGGGTAAAGAAAGAAGGATGTTCAGTCCAGGCAAATAAGGACAAGCTACTGATGAAAATTAAACTACAAGTGCGGCAAAGGAAAAATAAATCAAACGAAAGGATCAGTACCCATAAATTAAGGAAACTGGCTTTTCTTTCGCGGGATAAATGAAATAAATTTGTATCTATGTTATTAGTCACTGAGGAAACATAAATTATGGTTCAGAGTCCACACGCCAGTGGGCATATTTCCCCCCACTTTTCATGGTAGAAACACAAGGGACTCTACGGTAGCCAAGAATCTCTCATTTACTCACAATAAAAATAAAGCTCAATATACCATGCCACACCATATCTTTTTTCCATTTTCTGGAGCACTGAAACAGTATTATAATTCTTAATAGATATAAAATAACAATGGTTATATGAAATTATTCATTGTAGGGTGATGAAGACCCAACCAGTTAAATACTCAAGTTAAATAAAGGCTAAAATTTGAATCGAAAAGCCAGTATTCCTTCACATTCTTAAACTAGGATCTATAGGAAACTAGTGAATGCAGTAAAAAACAATCCTAAAAAAGGTATCATAACATTTATCAGCATAGAACTTAAGTGTTTATCACAAAAAAAATACAAATAAAATCAATACTTCTAAAAACTAAGGAAAACAGAACGATAATAAAAATGAATATAATCATAAAGCTGGACAAAAAAAATAACAAAACAAAAAAAAACAAGCTTCTAATTACACAGAGAAATCAAGGTATAGAGGGTAGCAGGGGCCAAATTTGTTTTCTGTGTGCCGGTGAGGCAGCCCCCACAGGCCCGTGGATGAGTCGCCTTACGTTGTTGCCATTTTGCGGGTAGCGCAGTCACTGAAAACCTTCAGGACCACTCAGGAGATTCTTTGCTTGAGAACTTCCACTTATCAATTCAATGGCCTCATGAGACACTCACAGTTTTGTCTACCTTTGACTGAGGCACCCTTTTAAATGGAGCCTATTTTTTCAGGTGGACGATGGCAGTGGTGGTTTGAAGAGAGGAGCCACCAAAGGGACAAGGGAACACCACTCTAGAGATGGCCCTTGGAGCAAGAAAAATAATGTGTCTCCCTGAATACCAACCACATACATGTTGATTCTTTCAAAAAACAGAACTGCTGTTTTCTGTTCCTGAGTGCAATGGGAAAGGCACGTGGCAGGGCTTAGGTAACAGCGCTTGACTGACCCTGTGTGACCACCTCTTCTGTTTGGGGACTCCTGCTTTGTCAGGGTGTGGGGGAAGAGCCTGTGGATGCTAGTAGGTACAAACACTGTCACTCCTCAGTGTTCCCGCCCATGGGCCAATTGAAAATGACCAGTGGAAAGTTACCGTTCTCTGTCTGTTTGGGGTGCTTCTTCCTGACGTAGGACTCACAGATTCTGAGGTGTCCAGTTCATCAGCAGAAGACCAGGAAGACAAATCCTACATGGGGAACAGATTCTTTTGACAACTCCATGCCCAAAGCCATGAGGCCCTGTAACACACATCTCATCTCCATCTACTCCCCAGAAAAATCAAACCCTTCCTTGGGAAAAATTGAATCAGACAACTAGAAGAAAAATGGAACCTAATTCTTCTAGTGTATTGAGCTTTCCTGGATATAAGTTTGTCCCTTTTGGAAAATACAACTCTAGGTTTGTTATTGCTGTGTCACTTGTAGTTTTATTATTTTTAGGGACACGGATGTGGTTGAGTTGAAGTGGAGGAAGTAAAGAAATTTACCTGAGGGAGGCAGGTTGCTCAAGCCAGAGAGAAATCAAATCATTTAAGTTAAAAACAAAAGACAGTAGTCACTCAGGAGCCTGCATTTTAGCACCAGAGAAACTATACTGTTTCTGGCACCGCTATTACTTGGAGTAGGTTGTTCTTTTGCATTCTTATAGGAGGACAATGTGTTTGTGTGTTCATAACAGGACTTCACAATTGAATGAAGTTTGACCAATCATCTCGGTACTTGCAAATGCATTTCTCAAAAGCAACACTACTACCATGATGCAGTAGATTTTAGAAAAAAAAAATTAAAAAACGAGCAGAAAACATTTTCTATGAATTAATTGCTGTTTATGTCAGGAGAATTCAACCTCCTACGATTTGAATACAAAACTCATATGCAATGATTGGTTGTGATGTCAGCTATGTTACTGAAAATATGTAAATTCTTAAATAAACAGGGTAAAATCAAATGCCACAACAGTGGTAGTAATAAAAGGAGCAGTACAAATGATAGGAGGTCTTTGGGTGTAAAAGGATCAAAAACAGTGTGCTATTATAAAAGTTTATGAGTCGCTTTGTTATTTTGAGACAGGACTTGTAAGAGCAGTGACTGAGAGTGGACATTCTACTCTGACAAGAACTATATTCAAAGACGTTCTAAAACAGGTCCAGATGACACCTCTCTGAGATCCTGTAAGAAATGCTACACAATGATGTCTGTGTAGAGCTTACCTGCTGACTGCTTGACATGTCTAATAACCTTTCGAGCTCCTTGATGTGACGACTGACCTCCTTCAGGAGAAGTTTGAGCCGATTTCCAATCACATGGACTTTTTCTTTGGCTTCTAAACAGTCTGTGCCTTCAGCATTCACCAACAGTTGGCAAGACATGTCTTGCAGTGAAGCCACTTTGAGTTGGGATTCCAGTAGCTCATGCCTTATTTGCTGTGTACATAACAAGAAATATTTTTCTAAGAACTTTTGGTAATTGGAGAGAGTTCCACAATGCAGAATGACGTACCTTTAACTTAGTGGGCAATTATACCTGAGCAGAATACTGTGCTCACACAAGGAAGGAAGCAGCAGTCCATGGCATTCGGGAATCAGGGATCTGTGTTCTAATCCTGCCTCTACCAAAAAAACATTCTAGAAGACCCAGGAAACTTTCTGGTCTCAGTTTTCTCATTTGGTAAAATGATGATACTACTTCCTACCTGGTCCACAGTATTACTGAAAGGTTCAAAATAGTGGCTATATGTGAATGTACTTAAAATATAAAGTATTATGTAAACGAGACATAAGATATTCTTTTAAACAGAAAAGTAAAACATTATCATAAATACAGCAAACCTCAAGTATGTCCAGGTATATTCTGATATCTCTTCAAAATTTTTAAAAAGATACATGGGTGATTTGTCATGAGCAACTTAAAGTCTCAGGTCAAAAGTTTAGTGAAAATGCAGTAGCATAGCTATTTCCTGTCAGTTTCTAAGATCTTTATGGTACTGAATTAAAAGCTTCCAATTCTGTTGGTTAGGTTAGTGAGTGTTAAATGTTAAGAAATAACATTTTAAAAATATGGAAAGCTACAAAATGCAAGTCATTTTCTACTAATGGAACTCAAATATGCTTCTTTACCCTCTATAAAATCACTTAAGTACACTGTATGTTATGTTGTCCAAAGTTCCTTGTATAAGAATTCATACAGAAATGCTGCAAGTTTCCTTTTGAATTTAGTGCTAGGAAAAGTCTCTTGTGCCTTGAGAATGGGTTGTCTTTTCGCAGATAAAAATGATTTAACTCTCATCACATTTACCTTTTTGTCTTCACTTTCAGAAAACTTGGTGCTAAGGTTACTGTTGAACTTGGTACACTTAATTCCTCTTAAGAAACCTTAGAGCTCTCTTTCTTTTTTAATATCCTCTTATTATAAACCACCCGATATACTTTTGGGACATACATGTAACAAATGTAGTTTAAATGAAAGATAAGTATAATTCACCAAAGACCTGTTTTAATAACACAAGCTAATTAAGATAAAGAACACCTACGATTTCTACTTTTCATTTGAGCAATGACTTTAGAACCATATGCTAAAGCTAGTAGATGTCATCTTCTACTCATAAGTTAGCTTCACAAAACATTGGAAATGATAAGGAGCAAAGAAAGAGCAAGTTAGAGACTATCAGTCAAAAGGTAAGAAAAACTATTACCACCTCCATTCATTTTCTGTAAATGAAACGGATCACTGCCAAAAATAACCAGAGGCTGCCAGAGTTCACACATCTTACCATAAGCTGTTTGTGATGGTCCTGGAGTATCTCTGCATCGAGGGTAGAATCAATAGGAACAATTTCATTTTTCCTTCTGTCAATGTTCTCTAGCATGAGAAGCAAACCATGACTCATTTCATGAAAATCCTAGGCCAAAAAAAAAATAGAGCATGAAATCATCTTGAATAATATACCTTTCTTCCCCTCACAGCGTAAATTCCCATTCTTTACAACTGCCACCATTGGAAAAGATATGTTGTTTTTAAGATTATATATACAACTCCTTTCTGAGGAAGGCACGAGCACTGCTGTTATTTATCACATTCTTACCAAAAGCATCGAGTTTATATTACTTGAGGGAAAATTTAGACACAAGGAAAGTTGATTCAAAATACTTAATTTTAGGGCTATTATATAGTTTGGAAGGAAGAAACTCTGCTCCCCACTTCACCTTGTCCTCAAATCTTCCCATCTTTTAAGGCCTAAATCCAATTGCCTGTCTCCTTCACTCATATATTTGTTTATTCACTTATTCCACGTATAGTTCCTAAAGATCTCCTGTGTGGAAGGCACTGTACCAGGAGTGGAGGTGGGGGTGAAACAACAGCTTGGGTACCTGATTTCAATGAGCTATTACTCTTGGGCACATACAAACCTGGAATGCAGGCTTCACATCCTGCAGGGCTTCCCTTCATCCTTAGAATACAATCCAAACACTTGGCCAGGACTTACAAGCCCTGCACGATCTGGTTCCTGACCACCTTCCCACACTTTTTTATCACTCCCTGCCTCTGTCACTATGTTCTGATCACACTGGCCTCTTTTTTTGCACTTAAAGACACTAACTCCTTTCCAGCAGCTGGGACTTTCCATTTGCTCTCTCTCCTTCATGGAAACAGCCTTCTAGTGCCAGCTCAAAGACCTCTAGAAGCTCCCTGACCAGCCTCCCAAAGTGACTTTTCTCAGTTCCTTTCCTCATCCTTTGCAAGGACCTTGGCTGACCATTGAATTGCATTCATATTGTCTGTCTTCTCCAAGAGTAGAGGCTGCGCTGTGTCCTGACTGCTTAGTGCAGTGTCCGCCACACAGTGCACGCTTGGCAAATGTGCTGTGAATGAATGAGTAAATATTTGTGACGCTCACTTTCAGGTTCAAGAAGTGTCTTCTGTGCTCAGTAAATGTCTGTTGAACAAATGAGTGACATAAATGAATGAGTCAAGGAAGGAATGGGAGGACTGAGATAAATTTGTGGGAATAGTCTCTTGGTAGGTACGTAGATGGGGTCTAGCTGATTCAAGCTATTGTTCACATGTACAAGTTCTCCAGTGAAATGAAAACTTTGGGCACAAACATATCTCACTCTTTGACTTTGGGGAGTAACCGCATTTATCTAGTGACCTTGATAGATCAAGTCACAGACCCAGCTACCCTGGAAATGCTTGACTCTGGAGCACGGCCTGCCCAAAGCCCACAGACCTGACACTGCATCAAGGCATCCTGGAGCTGGCCCCGCCAGTCCTCCAGCAGTGAGCACACCCGGTCCCAGCGCGCGTTCATCTGGGACAAGCGGTCCTGCAGGTGCTGGCTCTCCTCACTGCCAGCCTGGGTGAACTCAGAGCTGCACAGATTGATGGAGAGGATGATGGCTTTGCGATGGTCCACAGCTTTCTGGAGGTCCTGAAAAGAGAAAGGAGAACAACCACACAAGGAAAATAACAATGAAAACATTAAAAAAAAATTGTGTAAGACATCTGGAAATGCTTCACCCAAATAAAAAGATCCATTAACTAAAACTGGCCTTAACAGGATAGTTCGATAAGATACAGTGGTTCACTTCACTGAGAACCACACTGGAGTCAAATGAAATGGATGAGATATACCCTTGACAACATGAATAGGTCTTAACAAAATATGGCATAGAGCCAAAGAGTCAGCCACAGAATGACATGTGCAACATAATAGCATTTACAAAATTTAAAATACATGTGCACACACACAAATCTACCTTTTTTCGTGAATACATATGAATAAAAAATACTCATTACACATTTCAGATGGTTGCCATGGGTTTGAGGAATAAGGATTAAAAACCAGTGTGTGTGTAGGGGGGTAAATAATAAATAAATGAAATTAAGAGGAATTTTTCAGGAAGTAACCATAACCCTATGCAACAAACTAAGGAGTATGATCAACTCAACCCAGAGCATTGGGAGTTTAACCAAACAAAACAAAACCTGGCTCCAGTAATTCTGAGTAGCTGGAAGTGTGCTATTTGTTCTAGTGTAAGAATTCCGCTTCACTAGACCAATGATACCTGAAGTTTTCTGCAGAAGAATGAAATGAGAAGCTTGATAAGAAAGCAGATCCTGGGCGCTGCCTCCCACTGTTCTGACTCCATAGGTGCAGGTAGTGGCCGCAGGGTGAGAACACTACCTGCGTCCCAGGCCACCTTCTTGTGATGGTAAAGTGTATGGATTGGGGGTTTTATCAGCTAACCAATTCAGTTTGACTACACACACACACCAAACAACAACAACAAAAAGAAAAAAGAACACACAAAAAAACAAACAACAACAACAAATAAACGAAAACAGGCAACTGATTTTTTACTTTGTACATTTCCCCCAAATCTAAAACTGAATTCTAAGAACTCGAGCACATGATTCCGTATCAATAACTGAATAGCTGGGTACTGTCTAAACATCCCCAAATTAAGTTAGGGTGAGTGATCCTGCCAATCACAGCTACCCAGGCTACATATTTCCTTATAATTTCTCACTATTTCTGTGAGGTTTCCAACTTGTCTTAATTTTTCACTTTTCAGTAGATTCTTAACATGCTGTAATGTAGATCCAACCACAGAGACAGAATAAGATCAAAAGATATTATGGAAGGATACTAGGTTATTCCACTGATTTATCCTCAAAAAACAGACAGGGTTATCAGGAAGGGGGGCAGAGGATGGTGGCTTTTTCTCATTACACAGCCTGAGTGTCAAGGTCTTACTTCTCCACCCTAACCACTTGCTTAGGTCTCAGGCTCTGGCCAGCATCTGCTTCATGCTGTTCCCCTTCCTCCAAAAAAAAAGGAAGGAAGGAAGGAAGGAAGGAAGGAAGGAAGGAAGGAAGGAAGGAAAAAAGGAAGGAAGGAAGGAAGGAAGGAAGGAAGGAAGGAAGGAAGGAAGGAAGGAAAAAAGGAAGGAAGGAAGGAAGGAAGGAAGGAAGGAAGGAAGGAAGGAAGGAAGGAAAGAAAGAAAGAAAGAAAGAAAGAAAGAAAGAAAGAAAGAAAGAAAGAAAGAAAGAAAGAAAGAAAGAAAGAAAGAAAGAAAGAAAGAAAGAAAGAAAGAAAGAAAGAAAGGTGGTTTTAATGCAACACTGCCTTACACTTTCCCAGAGAGGAACTAAAGTAATTTAAGTACTCTAGAGAAAAATGCATTTTATAATCCAGATTATGTGAATTGCCTCTCCCATCTGATGCTTCATGCTGAAACTGATGGGGCTGGTGCAAAGGCTCCTCTAAAGAAGACGTTTGAGTGTCTGTGGAGAAAGCTTATTTCTCTATTTGAAAATTTAAAGCACAACCACCACCAAACCAAGCTGCAGAAACATTACCCCCACATAAATAGCATACGCTGAAACCAGAGAAACACAGAAACAATGTGCTTAATCCTTGAACCTGGAGAGCCTGGGGAGCTCCGTTCTGAGGAAGAGTACATCTTGATGTTCCCCACACAAAAAGACAGAACCAGAGGAGCGAATAAAACAACATGGAGCTCTCAATCCATAGCAGGCTCACAAAAGTCTCGGCATAGTAATGCATTTCAATAGCTGGGCTAAGGAGGATTTCTAAGATACCGAGAGAGAGCGTTCAAGGAAGTTATCTTGTGTACTAACGCCGTACAGGTAAACGTCAGGTGTTTTAGCACAATTCTTCCACAGTTTTGTTTTGTGTTATTCACTACACTGAACATTGCTTCTGCCATTACTACAGACTATCTCAGAAGTTCTGCTGAGTCTACAATGTCAAAGCATTTCAATTAGGTCTGCACAAACTCGCACAGATTGTCCTGGAGAGGATTCCTCTCCAGCTCGGGATACAGACTTGTAGGAACCTGGTAATATCTCCATTTCCCGGAAAAGAGGTCCCAGGGGTACCTGGATGGTTCATGAAATTTTAATTGGTCACTTCTGAAGTCCCAGTTCATTAAATCACACGATTATTTACATGGGGGCTAGTTCTCCAACGTGGTCCATCTTTCTGCCCTTCTAAACCTTCTCTATAAACACTCTGATTGGGGATGGCTGAGGGAAAGGAGAGCACTCGTGTCCCATTCTGTTGCAAAGTTCTCCGCTGATGTGTCACAGCAGAACTGCCAGAGCTGGTGGCCTTATCAGACCAGGCCTTCCTCGTGGCAGCTTTCTGTCGGGCTGCTTTGGGAAAGGGCGAGGACAGCTACCTTGAGCTTTTTTATTTGGAGCTCGATGGGCTGGATATCGGTGCTGAGCTCCAGGCGCTGGAGCTGCTCCAGCTCCTCCTCCATCTCCCCCAGCCAGGTACAGATGTTGTTCAGGTCGGAGTTGAACTGCTGCCACTTCTGGAGGTTCTGTTTCATTCTCAGCTCCTTGCTCAGGGCCTGAGCCTGTATGAGCTCCCATCGGTCAATCACACCTGGCAAGACATGGCAGATACAGCATAGCAACACATTTTCTCTCCACACGCTGTTTAGGAAATGCTTGAAACATGCATCAGTGGTTAAATAGCAACGGAGAGAAAAGTAATTTCACTGGGCATTTATATTGTTGTCAGCTGTAAATAACGTCATGGCTGTGTTTTTCCTATCTGCGTTCTGAAGGATAAAGAGAATGAAAAAAAAAAAGCCACATAGGGTTTACCACTATAAAGAGCTTTATGAAGACGAGGCAGCAGTGTACATGAAGAAAACACTCAACTCTTGGTTTCTTCTAGAACTCCGAGAGCATACATATAGTGTATGCTGGAGACAGTGCATTAAAATACATGCTACATGGGGAAAAAAACACGTGATGCTTTTCACTTCTCTCTTCTGTCACAGGACGTCATAGAGAGAAGTTTTCAGGACACTACAGTGTACAATGAGGGAAGCGACACAAGTGAAACTTGGGGGCAACGACATATTTCAGAATCTTCCCTTTTACTGTGTCTCAAATTGAGCAGCACTCACTTACCAGCTGTCTGGGTTTCAGTGCTATTCAGGTTAACAAAGCCAGGAAAATTCTCTTCTTCCTCCCTCAGCTTGTGTTCCAGCCTCTTCACGGAATCTATACTGCCACTGCATTCAGCCAGCAGTTTCATCTGTTTAGACACAGAAAACAAAATTCTCATATTCTCACGCATGCAAGTGCTTCTGGAGAAAATGTCTTTGTGGTTCCTCAAAAAGGACAGTGGCTGTGTTTTACTTCTTTGTGCTACTCTGCCAAAACAAGGTCAAGTTTTTTATATAAATTTCTAACCACTAGGCTGGACATCTGAAATTAATATAAAATAATACTGAATGCCAATAAAATAAAATAAAATGTGAAAAATAAACATAATACATTTAGCATTATACAAAATTTTAAAAAAATAAAAGAGAGAAAAAAGGTCAAGTTCAAAAACATGCTTCTCAAATACTGTGTGACACCTTCAAGTATACATAAAGCAATGCCTTGAGGATATACTTTGTGTATGTGGTTTTGCATGAGAAGTCCTCAAAATTTCTTTTACATTTACGAGTCAAGACAGACTAAACCCATCTTGGATTTAAAACTCAGAGCCCTCAGCTGGCATTACCACATACAATTTTTTGGCAAGTTGCTCCCTCTTTCTTAAACTGAAATGTGGGAACAACCATAAACCACAAATCTCAATGGAACATTTTTTTGCATTAAATAATTAAAGTACTTAAAAGCATAAAGGAATAAATAGTAAAGCCAGCTGTTTCATGAGAAAACTTAAGTGTTGTTGAATAGGCATTAAGGGAATACATTCTCACATCGAAAGAAAAGCTTCCAACTCCATGTTTTATATCACACACACTATTAAAAGAACAAATCATGTCAGCACCCCTGCTATACTGACCATAAAGTTATCTGGCAAAGCTTTGAACAAATCACAATGCTATTAAGTGACTGATTACTTTTTATTGAGGTTGAGTATAATCTCAGTGATGTCAGCATGATCATCAGGAAACGCTACAATATTTTGAGAAAAAGACGTTTTGCTATAATAGAAGTCAGTAGAATAGGACAAGTTGGACAGGAAATAAACTCACACTTGATCTCGCTTCTAGAATCATGGGGTTATGGACATTGGCATATGTAACCAGTACGTTTCTCTTCTCTGGTTTCAGAAAACAGTAGGTGTGAGTTGTCATTAGACGTAAGGTAACTAATTGTTCTTTCCTTTTACTAGGCAGTCTTTTGTATGTGAAAAGAAGATACAAGGCATGGAAGAGATTTATTTTCAAATTCTCTTGCTTAAATATGTGTAGGAAAATAGGTAGTTCTCTGGGGAAAATTATGTGGTCGGTAACTTGAGTAGAGTAACTAAAGTCATTACATACTTCATGAAGAGCTTTAAAAAAAGAAGTGGTAATATACACAATCTCTCGCCATCTTTTCCATACATCCCTCTTGCTGGAATTATTTTTTCCAGAAGAAGCATGATAAAAATATTCCCAAGGCCATTCAGTGAATCAATAAACCCCAGGAAAAGAACGAAAAAGATTCCATGTTAGTAATCTAGTAGCTAAAATCTGCTGCCCCGAGGACAACTGTGGTCTCAAAATTCTTAGCTGAATTTGGGGAAAATGACTAATCATTTGCAGGAGCTAAAGCATTTTGTTGCTTTCAATTAAGCTGATCTCACTAAGTTCTCTCTTTAAAGGAACAGGCTGGTTATTACAGTAGGTTACTGGGCCCGAGCACAGTGCACTTTGACTCAAAAGGTAACGTGCTGACGGAACTTTGTTTTGCACATTCATGCTCTTGAGCTCAAGCATGGTGTTTGGAGAGCCCCAGACACGCTGTTCCTGGTCACACACTGATTTCCAGGTACTTGCCCGGATTCTGGAGGTCAGCATACTCACGTAGCCTCTGTAGCTGGAGTCTAGCTCCGGCCCTGTGGGAGTTTTGCTGCGAATGATATTTTCAGTTTGCTGCATCTGAAAGCGGCTGTCATCTAGGGCTTTGTCCAGTTGTCGGATCTGTGACTCTAAGGCGCTGGGGTCCCCTGCATTGTCAACCATAAGAATTTTTACAAGTTTTGCAAGTTTGACATGCATGGAAGTTTAAGAAATTATGCCAGTAAAGCTGTATAGAAATGGCATGTGCGTGAGTAATTATAAAGCAAGTTTAGTATTAACATGCCTGTAGGTTAGAAGTTTAAACGACCAGACCAATGAAGGTATTTGCCTAAGAGTCCTAGCTGACTGGATATTGCAGTAGGTACCAACAGCCTGTACGTCGGCTCCCTCTTGCAGCTGATCCCCTGAAAATCTGTGTGTTGTAAACTGTGGAAGGCCTTCCTAAAAACCCAAGGTGCTGCCTTCTGCTCCCCAACAACTGGGAGGCAGTTAGGTCTCAGGCTTTCTCCGCAGTCACTTATGAAGTAGACAAAGACATGCCCTCTGATGTTTTCTTTTTGCATCTTAGAAGATAGTGCCACTGAGGTGCCAGGTGGCTGCGGCTTTCACATAAGGCATGACTTCAAGTTAAACAAGAAAAGACTAGTTCAGGATACATATGTATGGAAACACCAAATTAACAATGACTCACTTTTGTTTTAAATCTGAAACGCAATCAGGAGAAAGCTAAGATGTTAGCATTTACGTCTGTGCACGCTGTTACTTATAGCTTACAACTGCGGGCTCATTCTTCTTTCAGAGATGTAACAACGTTTAGCAAAATGTGTGTGTGTGTGTGTGTGTGTGTGTGTGTGTGTGTTGTAGTCTTTGAACTGCTAAGTACATTTATCATCAGAATGAAGCTAGCACAGGGTGAAAGCAGAACAAATATTAGTAAGCTTTATGAATTTTATTTTTTTTTTGAAGACAGGTCTTCTAAATTCACCTGGAAGAGTTCTCTCACTGGGATTTACTCAGGCAGTCATTATTTCACTGATGCTACATTGCTTCCTGTTCGTTTGTTTTCCTTCAAAACTTAAGTGTTAACTAATAATCCTGCAATTCAATATCATTCCACTGTGTTCAAACCCTGATCTCTCCACCCATGTCTAAGTTACTGGCACTGAACTACATACAATTTGTCTAGTGCAACATTAAGCAAAACGGTTTTCATTTTTCTTTCTTCAATGCTTGTTTTAGGAATTGTTCTGTGTCTAAAGGAAAATCTAAGTCTTAAGATACAGTGGAATACATTTTTCATTTTAAATTATTTTATAGCGTAAGACTTATCAAATAAATGTGTAAGTATTTTTAGAGCTGAACATCTGGTCTCATTCCTTGTCTAACACGTGACCCCTGAGATCAGGAGGGTGAGTGGCAGGCCCTAGGTCATACATGCAGGCTCGTGGATTTGAACAAGACTTGACTCCGAGACCTGACTCTCCAGCCAGGGAGCCGTCAGTGACCCATCAAAGTCATGACGTCAGAGCTGCCACAGTCAAGTAGGGCGCTAGGGCACCAACACTGATTACCAGGGTTTCCAGCTCCTATTTTCTGCTGTTGATGGGCATGATAAGTCTATTTCTTAGTGAGATGATTACCATTTAACACACTGAGAAGTTATTCCATGGCACGTGATCATTGAAATCTTATTCTTGGTGTTGATCAACCAAACGTGGTTTTTGTTTGTTTATGTTTTCCCCCTAGTACAGCAGTGAGAGGAAGGTTCTGCCTTAACATGCTTGTGCCACAGAGCTGTGAGAGGCACAGGAGATGTGCTAAGAGAAGAGCTTGTTACAGGTGAGGAGAGAGGTTCGCTCCGGCTTTTGGTGCCTACCAGAGGTATTTCTGATGGCACTTTCTGTGAGTTTTACATAGGCCTCAGGACTTTCAGGGATCATTACATCTGCAAAAAGAGCACAGTCTAAGTTGACGGATAAGTTGACATTGATTCCCTTGTGGCAGGAAAACAACTTTCCTAGGTAAAAAAAAGGAAGTTAGTCATTATAGACAGATGGCTCAGAGCACACAGAGCACGTGCTCACCACAGCTTTCCTCAAGTGGATCCTAATAAGGGCTCACACTGGCTGAAAGGGTTTTATGAGCCAAGAACTGTTTTAAATGCTCATTTACCCTCAGAGCAACCCTACAGGGAGCAGGGTGGTATTATTCCCATTTCATTGACAAAAAAGCTGAGGTCCAGAGGAATTAAGTTACTTATCGAAGTTTCAACAGCTAGCAAGTGACAAAGTGGGGAGCTAGACAGTCAGACTCTAGAGCAGCACTGGAGCAGGCCGACAGAAGTAATGGGAGCCACATACGTAATTTTAAAGGTTCTGAGAGCCACATTGAAAAATAACAAACAAATGAAAATAATTTTCATACTTTATTTTACCAAACGAATATATCCAAATTATAACATGTAATCCACTTAAATATTATTGATATTTTACATTCTTTCTTGTGTAACTCTTTGAAATTCATGTATGATCATGTAAGTAAGTCTGACACAGCAAATCTCATTTCGCAGTCACATATCACTGCTCAACAGTGCTGCTTTGGGTGCCAACTGCCTGACTGTTAGATTGCACTGTAAAGACAAAATAGTAATGAGTCACATCTGTCCCCAAGAGGCCCAAGCCAGAAAACTGCCTCAATCCCAGGTCCATCAATCATCACTTACGGAGGACACTGAAGATTTCTCACATCGCTTCTATTCTCTGTGTTTCCTATGCTGCTTCTTTAGTTCGGGCCACCATCCTTCCTCTATCCTGGATCATGAATGTTTCCATCTAGACTCTTTTCCTCCCAGCGTGCTCCCCTCTACATTGTATCCAGACAGGTCCTTTGATAATATCCCTCTGATCACATCACCTCCCTTCTTAGAGCCCTGCTGTGGTTCCCCATTACCTTCAGGAAAAGAGCCAAACTCTTTTCTATGTAAACAGGCTGCTTTAAGACCAGGTCCTGATTTGCCTTTCTCCAGTCTCTTCCCAACCCATTCCATGTTTCCCAATCTATAGCCTTGTCATTCTGGACAAACGTCAGGTGACCAAAGCACTGTGGCTAATCATAAAGCTGGGATGGGAGCTCTCTCCTTTCCTCCTCTGAATGTGATTGACTCTTACTCATTCTTCCAGTCTTGACTCAAGGGTCCCTGCCCCAAAGCCTTTCCTCAAAGGTCCGGGTCAGTCGTCCCTCGGTGGTGCTTTTGGATCACCATGTGCCCAATATAGTGCCAAACATTTCTTACTCACTGTCGGTGTTCCACACTAGAGTGTAGGCTCTTTGAGAAGAAAAGGAACTGTGAGTCCCCAGTACTTAGCCAAGCCTTTATCACATAGTGAGAACTTAAGTATATAAGGGATAAATCAGTGGCCATGCCAAATTTGGTATTTGATAATGACATGAATATCCAATTCGTCCCTTCTGTACAATTTCCCCTAATGGAAGAAGAAAGAAAAAATATTCTGCTGAGCTTACTTGTTTCTAGCACAATATCCATTCCCTTTTATTTTCTTTCAAGCTGGCATATAGGAAGAACTCTTTCCTACCTGATAAGCCAACAGCTCCCCTGAGGTAGAAATCTTTGTCTTCCTGACCTTCTTCATCCTCAGAGGGCAGAGTTCTGGACACAGCAGACTCCAGGTCACGGCTGAGGTCATAGTCATGGTCCCACTCCAGCGGGATGGAATCCACACTGGCAGGAGTATCTCGTCCTGACCGCTCGCTCCGGAGGGGCTGGGCGAGTGAAAGGGAGGGGTTGGAGGAAGGCTGAGGGGAGAGCACACTGTCCGCAGAGGTGTCATGCCAGTGGAGGTCCGAGAGAGGTGCACAGTCCTCCAGCTCCAGCTCCCGGTCAGAGAGGTCATGCTCATCATCTGGGAGCTAGAAATGCGGTCAAGGCAATTGTTACTGCAGCAAGCAGACCATCGCATTACCACTTCTGGTTCTGCCTCTCACCAAATTTTGGCATTGAACCTTATCTGTCTCACATTCCTACCTCAGTGGGGATAGTTTTCAACTTCCTATCATCAAATGAATAAAAATTTTCTGATCACTTTTAAAAATGTCTCATAAGTAAACCTACAAAAGCCTCAGTTTTATCATTGGTAAAATGGAAATAATATTAAAACCTACTTCAAAGAACTGGTATAAGATTGGATAAGATAATATAAGGCAACTTCGTCCCACGCCTACAACACAACAGGTACACAATGGCATGTATCGGAAACATATGGAAATCACTAATAAAACCTTACTTAGCTGAACTTTTAAAACTTATAACCCAGAAACAAAATATGTTTTATCACAGAAGATTCCAAATATTTTAATAGTAATATCCCCACAATGAGATGTGATTATGGTAGCAACTAGGGAAATGGAAGAGAAAAAAAAGTTCAACTAAACAACCTCATCAATGGAGCAACTATTTTTAATTGCTCACTTTCATCTCCTTGTTTCTTCTAGAAGCTTCTTTACTCCTATAATGTGCCAAGTACTCTTCTGATTTCTCTCTCTCTCCATATATCTCTATCTATCTATCTATCTATCTATCTATCTATCTATCTATCTATCTATCTATCTATCTATCTATCTATCTAATCTATCTATCTATATCTCCAAATTGTCCAGATACTTAATAAGATACCTATTAAACTCCAAATGAGCTCGTTTCATGCCCCAAGCAATTGTTTCTACAATAGTTTCTGCTATCAAATCAGCTTTACAGTTGAGGAAACCAAAGCAAGAGATGTGAAGTAACTTGCCCGAAGTTACGTAGCCAACACGTTTCAGAGCTGGGACTGGAACCCAGGCATTCTGGCGCCAGAGTCTGGGCTCTTATCCACCATACAAGGCTAACTAACCCCACATGATTAATCCTCTTTAGATTCAATGGCAAGGAAGACTGAAGGTCACATACTGGCAGGCGGATCAGTTTCTTGTGGTATCGTTCCACACGCCCGAAGACCTCCTGGCAGTAGCGCCGGAGCTCATCCAGCTCTTCCTCAATGATGGCTGCATCCAAAGGCTCACTCTTTTCTATGAGCTGCTCTCCTTGGGCGATTATCTGCTCGATCTTATTGTGGTTCAAGGAAATTTCCTGCTGGAAGGCCTAGGGAAGCACAAGTCTCGTCTTTTTAGTGCTCACATTGACATGGAATAATTATAAGATACCTATTTAGGAAAATGACACCGGGGATATTGAATTTACCGTTTACAATAACAGGCCAAGAGTTTATTGCTTTATAAAATAAAACACGAAAATTTTCAATCAGGAGTCGGAAATGGAAGTGTTAGAATTCCATGACCAGAAAGGAGACTTTGGCTAATAAAATTTACTACCATGGACATTGTGAGTAGAAAAATCACAGGAAAAGACATTCAAATCCTCATAAAGTTGATTGTACTAGTTACTCCTGATGAAACTGTAATCATTACAGTGCTGCTGAAATAAATTTAACACTTTAAAGAATATGTTGAATATTTTTAGATTTCTTGATCATACCAAGCAAATGATAAGGACATAAATTCTTCTTAGATAATTATTTTATTGTTTTGGAACATAAGCAGGAAAGTTGAATATAATTTGAAAAATAAGGAATTCTGGAGGAATTAGTTTTATATAGTTTAAAAGAGTTAAGCTATTGGAGACAAGTCTCAGGGGATAAATTTTAATTCAGTACAAGAAGAAACTCTGGAATAATTGAAATTGTCCAATAATGAAAAGACTGCAAGGGGAGAAGAGAGGGAGGTAATAAGTTTATAACCCTGCCAGAGTCTAAAAGGAAAAGATTCAACTACCACTTAGTAGAAATTTCCTGCCGAAGCTTTTAAATATTGCTCGGCCTATGAAATGTCTTGGGAAAGTCAGAGTTCAGGGGATGGTATGGAGAGAGGGCTTGGGCAGAATATCAGTTTAAGTATATTATGATTTTTTCATCCTGAAAACCTAAGGTTGAGGGTAATTTTCTTGTTTGATAATAAATACCTAAGGTTTTTTTAAGTCATGGTTTTTCTTTTTAAGGCAATCTACCCATCTTGAGAAGAAAATTTCATAAGCTGCCTTGCAAATTATTCAAGTTGTTAAACATGCTTCTATTTCGAGAATCCTTCTATCTAATGTACTTTATCTCCCTCCTGTTTAAATGACCACCACTGTGGTTGCATTGTATATTGAAACATACAAAATAAATGTAATCAATTTTAGGCATCTAAGAATATAGAATGAAATCCCAATATGAGAAAGTCATATTTCTCTGGAACATGGAGGTCAAAGAAACTATTCGAAGGAGCTAGAAAAAAATCAGAAAAAAACAAACAAAACAACAACCAAAAACAACAACCCAAAAGGAAGACCCCTAAAACCCCGGCTATCAATTTAATAATTAAAAATATATATGTTAATGGTAGTTATCTATGGGTAGTGCTCTTTATTTCATTTTTAATATTTTTTGAAATTTTTTTCAATCAAGAACTAATGTTTTTTAAAAAAGAGGAGTTCTTTTACTATGTTCTTGACAAAAAGACCTACAAATCCCTTCGTTTTCAGGCTTTCTTCACACTGATAATGTGAAGCATCACTAATTTATTACCTTGAGTTGCTTTATTTTAGCTTGAACATCACACTCGGAAAAATGCTCGATGTTAGTAAGCTGCAAATCCATCTCTGTCAGCCACACCAGAATGCTGTCCCGTGCTGTCTCAAACTCCTCACGCTGGCCAATGAAATGCTAGACATGAAAAGAAAATAACAAAAATGAAAAAAAAAAAAAAAAAAACAATCCCACAAACACCTACTGAGGTGGCCCCGCCCATCCCTACATTCTTCTGGAAAGTCATTTTCTCAATGAGCAATGACAACCCTGTGACCCGTTACCACATAAATTAACCCTGGATACCCCTCTTGCCATCCCAATCTTAGAAAATCACTGAGATTAGTTCTTAACATTGTGTTCAAATAGCCCCATCCTGTCCCCTAGGCCTTTAAGCATTGGAGGAGGCATCAGAAAGACCTTGAGCCTGCGCAAGATGGAAGTGACGCGCTTTTGCAGGTTGTCCCATCTCTGGTTGCCTTCGTGCACCATCTGCTTTAGGCTACAGGCAGAGTCGGTGCGGTTCTCTCTGGCCAGGCGGCGGTACTGCTTGTTGATCAATTCCAGCTGGGTCAGGCTTTCGTGCACCTGTCGCTGGAAAGCCTAGGACCACAGAGAAGCATATAGATGAGGGGGCGACGGGCTCTCCACAGGGGGCCTGGGCTTCACACTGGAGTGTCAGGGAGAATGCGAACCACACTTTCACAGACAGGGAAGGGACAACTTCTAATGAGTCCTGACTTCCCCTTGTTAAAACAAAACAAAGTGATCAGTGCAGTTTAAGGAAAGGGAGCGGATCAAACCAAAATGTAGAAGAAGATGGTAAATACTAATAAATATATGTGTACATACAAATACATATATATAACACATACATATATTAATAAAATATATATTTATACACATAGAATTTACACACATATATATTTAAAATAACTTTTAAGATACTAACAGCCAGAAAAATATTTTTTCACATAAGACAAACTGATTACAAAAATATTTACATGTGCTGAAATGTGAGTTTGAAATGTTCAAAATTTCTGGTGTCAATACTGAGAAAAGATATCTATAATAGAACTGTCTCTTTATTTGTAAAATATGTAATGTTCTAAAGTATCCAAAAACTGCTTCAATTCTGGTATCCATTAAAAAAATTAAAAGTATCTTTTGCAGAAAGTCCTTTACATGTAAGCTATTAGGAACTTCCAAGAAAAGCCATTTAGTAAAATACAAGTAAGCTAACTGAAAAAAAAGTTTGGAATGTGCTACTTTTTTTTTTTTTTTTTTGTGGTGCTCCTATGAGTTACTCAGTTTTTATAAAACATGTTAGAATTGATAGAGGACCTTACATGGCGGTGTCTATTTACTTTTGAGGTTACCCAATGAGGTTACCCAATACTTTCCTCTTCCTCTCTGCAATGTCGGATAGACCTAGTACAAGAATCGTTTGGCCAAAATAAAATGAAGCACCTTTTTTTCCATAATCGTGTGTCTGACTTATGACTGATTTTCATTTTGTCCTTAGATGGAAAATTGTATCATTAGTTGGACTGTGCTCGTCCAAATCCCAAAGTTCCGCTTCCTTTGGCTGACCACACTGTTCAGATGCTGCCGCAGCTCTGCCGGAAACGTTCTTCCTTCTGAGAGTTGCTTTACGAGCCTCCATCCTAGTAAATTCAATCTTCTGTTCTATAAAACTTTGAATTATTTCCCCCCAAAAGGAAGTGGTAGGGAAAGTTGGGCTTGTGCTGTTACTGGAAGTAACTGACTAAGTTTTCCCACTGAAGTGATGGCAGACACCACAGGTGGTGGCACAATGTTCTGTCCCAATATTCAAGCAGTGGAACAGGCAAGGGCTTCCCTTAAATCAAATTTTGTTTTTGTGATTTATTTCTGTCTTGTAAGAAAATTCACTACAAGACATATGATAAAATCACTCACTATAGGAGCTTAATACAGGGCTAAACTTTGCCATAAAATCTCCATCTAAAATAACATTAAAAAGGATCTTACATCATGCTGTGTAGCATAAGTCCATTATAGAAGGTTTTAACCTTTCAGAAGCTGAGGATACTAAGATACAATGCATGAACATTTCGCTGGCATTGGTTCATACTGGGGTGACCTGCTCTCTGCTGCAGAGTGTATTATGGCTTTAAAACTAGAAGTTTCTTAAGGAAAAGACTTTTAGATAGGAAACATTTCTTTTTTTCCTGGAATTTAGTGGTATAGTTACATATAAATCCGTATTCAGATGTCCTGAATAACTCTTATTTATTTCAGATAGTTTTTAAACATTTTTATAGATTCATATAATGGCCCATTTATGACTCGCAGATTTCAAACCCCACAAGAACAAAAACCAAACTTCATATTTACAGGATTCAATAAGTGTCTGGTTAACTGATGTTGCAAGGTAAAAAATGAATGCAGCTGGATTTGGTTGGATTTTTAGTCTGATCGTTAAACATCTCAGGGAGCTTGGGGCAAAATTAGTAACCAAGAATGATTTTTGTAAGGCACATGCATCAGAATTGTTTGCTGTCAACATGTCTGAGTACACACGTCTGCCTATTAGTGGGAAATGATGGGAAAACTAACTTCAAATTAAAAAATAGGCAACTTTAGGCTATGCCAGGTCCTCTGTGAAAATGAGAGGCAGCTGAGAAGTCGAGTTTTATCCTACCACAGTGATAGGGCAGACTCCAGATGGCATAAACAGGCAAGGAACTGGAATCAGTTATTGATTGATTCCTGTTCTTAGGAGTATGATTATACTGCTGCTATTATTATCTCTATGAAATTGAAAAGACTTCATCACTCAAGAACGGCATGGCTCTTCATTTATAATTAGAAATGGCTTATGATTAAAATGTTTTATTCAATTCTGGAACCAGTTCTGTTTTATCGATGATTTAAAAAATATATCTATCTATGATCCAAGTAGGTAAAAATCAATCAAGAAAATATATTTGGAAGACAGATTTTGATAGTATGGAAAATCATCATATTTTAATCTTAGATGGCTGATGGTGAAGAAATGTGAAATAAAAAGAATGCCAGGATGTTTTCTGGGAAATCATGGGTCTTTTTTTCTAATAGAATTTCTCTTCATCATTTTGTACTGTATCTGTAATTCTTGATAAAAATCTCTCTTCTTTACTTCTTTGCCTACTTATGAGGTAATAATAAAGATGACCACAAAGCCATCACCCAGCTACTTGAACAAAAACACGTGTGGGTGAACAGTTAGTTTATATCTTGGTTCACCAACTGCTAGCTGGCTATTCTCATAGCAAAATAAGGATTAAATATTTGGAATTATAAATCACCTCAAATTTCTTTAGTTCTTCCTTGGCAACTGTATAGAGCACCCCGGAAGAGCTGGGGAAGGCAGCTGTCCTTTCTGAAATCTTGAGCCAATCTTCAAATCGGGAGTAGTCATCCAGAAACTTCTGCCACAATCGCCACGTCTCTTCAATTCTGAGACAGAAAATGAAAGAACAGAATCTGATCGTTTGAGACCTTTTATGCTCCAGAACCCTGTGTGATGCCTGCAACAGGAATACAAGTGCCCAACCAAGCAACTGTTGTGCCAAACAATACTGGTGCCTTGAGCCAAGTTTGGCAAGCGTGAAAAAGAGACAACTGTTTGAGCTAAAATGAAACAGCTGTGTTTTTTTTTTTTTTTTCATATCCTGGAGCTCTGGATTTGGAATTAGTAAAATTGAGCATTATAAGCACTAATGTGAACTGTTCTGCATAGGTGGAAAGCTTAGAAGTGCAACACCATGTTTGCAGTGCACACTCATGTCAAGGTTTTGCTGAAATAAAACAAGGTTTGAAAATCCATTTTATTCCAACGTCAAACTCACCCTCATCAAAATCAACAAATGACAGTGAGACAAATATTAACTTTTCAAGAGCTCCCCGGAGAAGCACAAAGATTACGTGCCTTAAATCATTATGATAATTTTCTAATACATCACTATTTTTGACAGCCTTGAATTTCAAAGGGATTACCGATGAGCCCTTTGATTTAGTATTTCATTTTTAATAGAAGTATATTACTTTTCAACCATCAATTCTATAGCATTACCCTTGTTCAGCAAAGGCATATTTTTCTAAATTATATTGAAACTGTTAGGTCAGGCTTAGCTTGCCTTGTTATATTGATGTATTATCTTTATACCTACTTATTTTCCCAACTAATTGTAGATGACAAGTTTGGGAAACTAAGGCTATTTTTTGACATTGCAAACAAAAGGAAATTGTGAATCATGGATACTTTGGGTATTTTTTTTTTCTTTTTGGTCCTTCTTCTTTCCCAACTGTTTGAACATCCTAGCTTACTTGAGCCTTCTTTCCATGGACATAGCACAGATATTCCTCCATCGCCGGTCTAAGTTTCGTGTAGCCTGCTGGATGGAATCACACTCCGCGTCTGTGGCACATGCGTCACAATCATGCAGTAGGACCTCACACAGGTTGAGAACGGAGGCCACGCCAGTGCTGTGTTTCTCTATGTCTCTCTGAAGCTCCTGCGGGGAATGAGACACGCTTTATTCAAATACTTGTATACAGAAGGGAGAAACTGTACCAGTCTTTGTTGACCGACAAATGATTAGGCAAAACCCTCCACAAATATTTCATTTCCTTCCATGCATGAGGTTCATCAACTTCATTTATGAAATACGGCAAACTTGAAAGCATGAGTAAATGAATCTAGAAATATTTCAGCGATGTCAGCAGTGCCAAAATATAAACTGAACAAGTGAAATAGATGAATTAACTATATTAAGAATAAAATTAGTGATGGGAAAATAAATTTTGCCCCAGACTCTACTTCACAGTGTATCATTTCCATTCCAATCTATCCATCCATCCATCCATCCATCCTTTCATCCATCCATCAATCAATCGATCAGTCAATCAATAAAAGGAAGACACGTGCTCCTCTTGAAAGCTGGCACTGAAGAACTGGGATTTGATCTCCAGAGATCTGAAAACTATTTTAAATAGTCATTCCACCATTGTTAAAAGAGGGTGGTTTAAGGGACTTAGGTTCTCTGTTATGTATGATGGCATAATTGTCAGCAGCTTCCTCAGTGAGCAATTTTAAATGTAGGACAGAAACAGAAAGATGATGATGATAAACAAGGCATTGAATTTCTCCAGAGTTCTATTAACTGCAGAGGATATAAGTGCAAAATGTACATTATTTTTTTCTATTGCATTTTAACTCAACTTACTCCAAGTATCTGATTATTAGAAGTAAAGCCTACCAATATCTTTTTTTTTTTTGCTTTCCCTATTTACCAAGGTCCTTAACATATTTTCCTTTATTTTGATAAACTTCTTCAATTTGCCTAGCTTTCCTCTTGTTCTAATAATTCCTCAACCTAGTCAGAGAGCTGGGATTTATATTCTTGTAAGTACGCATATATTCTTCCTCCTATTTTCCCCCTTCATATTATGTTCCAGTGCCATCTATACAAATGTTAGCTTATTGTTGAGTATAATAACAGTGCTTTTGATTAATTTTTGGAGATTTCATAAACTAGACACAAAAAGATAAATTCTTTCAAAATATTTTTATTTCACGAAACAGTCCTTTTAAATCTCTTGCATAACCTCTTTCAGGTATATGAAAGTTATGAAAATTTCTGGTCTAAAAAAATATAAAATAAAATATTACAGAAACTGAACTCAATATTTGCTAAAAGATAAAGACAAACACTTCTGTGAATGAAATAACCAAGTAAATTTTAAGTCTTAAAGTGAATCTTGTATAAGGATATACGTTTGGAAGAAGTGTTTGGTATATGAACATAATCCATGCATTTAAAAAGGTTATAGTAGGTGGTGAACACACAATGTGAGGTATAAATAATGTATTACAGAATTGTACACCTGAAATCTATGTAACTTTACTAACAATTGTCACCCCAATACACTTTAAAGAAAAAATAAAAAAATTTAAAAAATTTAAAAAATTTTTAAAAAGGTTATAGTATTTTAATTTAATTTTCCCCAAGCACTCAAAAGTTTTTTCCCAGCTTTACTGACATATAATTGACATATAACACTGTTAGTTTAAGGTGTACAATATGATAATTTGATACATGCATATATTGTGAAATGATAACCACAGTTTAGTAAACATGCATCACCTCACAATTACAATTTGTGTGTGTGTGTGTCTGTTGAGAACTTTTAAGATGTACTCCCTTCGCAACTTTCAAATATATGACACAGTATTGTTAACTATAGTCACCATGCTGTATATTACATCTCTAGAACTTATTCATCTTGTAACTGGAAGTTAGTGCCCTTTGAGCACTTTCATCAACCGCCCAGTCTACCCCCACCCCCACCCCCACCTCTGGCAACCTCTAATCTATTCTTTGTTCTATGAGGTTTTTTGTTTTTGTTTTTCATTTTTTAGATTGCACATCTAAGCGAGACCATATAGTATTTCATTTTCTCTGACATTTCTCTTAGCATAATGACCTTAAGGTTTATCCATATTGTCAGAAGTGGCAGTATTTCCTTCTTTTTTATGGCTGAAAAATATTCCATTGTCTGTCTATCTATCATCTATCTATCTATCTATCTATCTATCTATCTATCTATCTATCTATCTATCGCATTTTCTTTCATTTATCCATTAATCGATACTTAGACTGTTTCCTACTGTAAATAAGGCTGAAATAAACATGGGGGTGGAGATACCTCTTGAAGATTGTGATTTCCTTTCCTTAGGATATATACTCAGAAGTGGACTTGCTGGATAATATAATAGTTCTTTGTTTAATATTTTTGAGGAACCTCCAGAATGTCTTCCATAGTGGATGTATCAATCTATATCCCTACCAACAGTGCACAAGGGTTCCCTTTTCTTCACATCCTTGCCAGTACTTATATCTTTTCCTTTTAATAGGAGACATTCTCACAAGTGATATCTCATTGTAGTTTTGATTTGCATTTCCATAATTAGTATTATTGAGTATGTTTTCACATACCTGTTGACAATTTGAATATCTTCTTTGGAAAAATGTCTGTTCAGGTCCTTTGCCCATTTTTAATTGGATGATGATGATTATTATATTATTGAGTTGTATGACTTCCTTATTTATTTTCTATATTAACCTCTATATGTGGTTTGCAAATATTTTCTTCCATGCTCTATGTCGCCTTTTCATTTGGTTGAGCATTATTTTTGTTGTACAGAAGCTTTTAGTACCTTTTTAAAGTTTTAGTCCCACTTTTTAATTTATTTACTTATTTTTGTGGTTGTGCTTTTGGTTTTGTATCTAAAAAAATCATTGATGAGACCAATGTCAAAGAGCTTTTCCCTGTATTTTCTTCTAGGAGTTTTATGGTTTCACGTCTTACATTTAAGTCTTTAATCCATTTCAAGTACATTTTTGTGCGTGGTGTAAAATAGGGGTCCAGTTTCATCCTTTTCCATTTGAATATCCAGTTTTCCTAATATCATTTTTGAAGAAATTCTCCTTTCCCCATTGAGTATTCTTGGCTCCTTTGTCAAATATTAGTTGAATTATATACATGGATTTATTTCTGGGCTTTTGATTCTTTTCCATTGGTGTACTGTCTGGCTTTATGTCAGCATCATAGTGTTTTGATGACTATAGCTTTGCAACATAGTTTAAAATCAGACTTTATTTTGCTTTCTCAGGATTGCTGTGACTATTTGGGGTCTTTTGTGGTTCCTTAACAAATTTTAGTATTATTTGTTCTATTTCTGTAAAAAGTGCTATTGGAATCTTGATAGGGGTTGCACTAAACTTCTGGATGGCTTTGGTTACATGCACGTTTTAACAATATTCATTCTTCCAATCCATGAACATGAGATTTCTTTCCATTTATTTGTGTCTTCTGCAATGTCTTTTCCTCAGCATCTTAAAGTTTTCAGGGTACAGCTGTTTCACTTCCTTGGTTAAATTTATTTCCAAGTATTTTATTGTTTTTGATGCTATTGTAAATGGGATTGTTTTCTTTGTTTCTTTTTGAGATAATTCGTTGTTAGTGTATAGAAATGCAACTGATTTTTGTACAGTGAATTTGTATCTTGCTTTACTGAATTTGTTTATTAGTTTATTGTCCACAGTTTTTTTGGTGGAGACTTTAGGATTTTATACATATAAGCTCATGTCATCTGAAAACAGAGACAATTTTACATCTCTCTCTCTCTCTGATTTATTTCTTTTTCTTACTTGATTGTTCTGGCTAGGACTCCCAGTACCACATTTAGTAGGATTGGTGAGAATGGGTACACTTATCTTGTTTTTAATCTTAGAGAAAAAATTTTCAAACTTTCACCATTGAGTATGATGTTAGCTGTGACTTGTCATATTTGTTCTTTATTATGTTGGGGTATATTCCTTCCATACCTAAGTTGTTGAGAGTTTTTGTCATTTAAATTTTGTCAAATGCTTTTCTGTATCCATTGATATGATCATATGATTTTTATCTTTCATTCTAGTAGTGTGATGTATCACATTTATTGACGTGATATATAGAACCATTCTTGTATCCCAGGGATGAATCTAACTTGACCATGGTGTACGATCCTTTTAATGTGATGTTGAATTTGGTTTGCTAGTACTTTGTTGAGGATTTTTGCATGTATATTCATTTGGGATATTAGCTTATTACCTTGTGTTATCCTTATCTCTCTGTGGTATCAGGGTAATTCTGGTCTGATAAAATGAGTTTGAGAGTGTTTCCTTCTCTTTTATTTATTTATTTATATTTTTTTTAAGAACGTGAAGGATTGGCTTTAACTGTTTGGTAAATTTTACCTGTGAAAACATCTGGTCTTGAATATTTTTGGGGGGGAGTGTGTGGAGGAGTGAGAGGTTTTTGATTACTGACTCAACCTCTTTATTCATTATTGATCTGTTCAGATTTTCTATTTCTTCATAAGCCAGTCTTGGTAGGTTGTATGTTTTTAGAAATTTGTCCATTTCTTTTAGGTTGCCCAATTTGTTGGCATATAATTGTTCACTGTAGTCTCTTATGATCCTTTGTATTTCTTGTAATGTCTCCACTTTCCTTTATAATTTTTATTTATTTGGAACCTATCTCTTTATGTTTATGGTTAGTTTAGCTAAAGGTTTGCCAATTTCGTTTACCATTTCAAAGAACCACTCAGTTTTGTTAATCTTTTCTACTGTTCTCCTATTCTCTATTTCATTTATTTCTGTTCTAATTTTTATTATTTCCTTCCTTCTGCCAACTTTGGGCTTAGTTTTTCCATCTTTTTTTAGTTTCTTAAGGTGTAAAGTTAAGTTGTTTATTTGAGATCTTTCTATTTTCTTAACATAGGCATTTATCGCCATAAACAGCTCTTTTAGAAGTGCTTTTGCTGCATGCTGTAAGTTTTGATGCATTGTAGTTCCTTTTCTGTTTGTCTAAAGATATTTTTTTATTTCCCTTTAGATTCCTTCTTTGACCCATTGGTTGTTCATAAGTGTGTTGTTTAATTTCCAAGTATTTGTAAATTTTCCAGCTTTCTTCCTGTTATTGATTTCTAGATTCATATCATTGTGGTTAGAAAAGATACTTGATGTAATTTCTATTTTCTTGAATTTGTTGAGACTTATTTTGTGGCCTAGCATATAATCTATCCTGGAAAATGTTCCGTGTAGTGAGGTGCGGATGTGGGGTCACTGTTGAGCTCTGCAATCACCTCTGGTTGGGCAAGGTCACAGGCAGTGTTCCTTGGCAGGGCAGTGCCACTGGTTGGACTCTGTGACTGAGCAGGGCTAAGTTACGTGGGGTCTCGGGTTTTGCTCCCAGACCAGATAATACTGCTGGCTCGTCTCTGTTCGGGTGGGCCACAGGCAGGCTTTACAGTTGGACTGGACATTAGGCTGTGCTCTGTGAGCATGCAGGGCTACAGGCTGTGCCCTGGACTTGATGAGACTATAATCTGGGCTTCACCATCAGGTAGGCCACTGGCTGTGTTCCCCTGTTGGGCAAGGTTTCTGGCCAGGCTCTCTGGTCAAGAGGGTCTTCTAGCTGTATCCCATAGTGGGTGGGGCTAGAGATTGTGCTTCATGGTCAAGCTGGGTCACTGTCCAGGTTTTCTCGTCAGGTAGGACTGTAGGCTATGCTCGGTGATTGCGCAGGGTCATTGGCGGGGCTCCATGGCTGGGTGGGCCTGCAGCTTGGGCTCTGAGGCTGTCCAGGGTCTCTGTTCAGGCTCCCTGGTACCAGAGGCTATGCTCAAAAGTCGAGAAGACTGCTGGGTTGGCTACCTGCCCAAGAAGGGCTACTGAATGGACTCCACGGCTGCCCTGGTTCTTGGGCCGGGCTTCCCAGTGGGGCCAGCTAGAAGCTATGCTCAGCTGTTGGGTAGGGCTGGGAATTGATTTCCCTGCCCAAGCAGGGTGGCAGGAAGGACTCCGACGCCAGTATGGCCTGTTGTCTGTTGTTTGCAGACCCAAATCAGGCAGAACTGCCAACTGAGCTCAGAGGCCAACTGGGGCCACTGGCTGGGCTCTGCTGATAGGCAGAGAAGCTGGCTGGGATCTCTGCTTGGGTGCAGCTGCAAGCAGGAATGCAGTCTGCCAAGGTCTGAGTGCTGGTTGCATAAGCCCCACCCCTCATCTCCATTTCTATCTGAGCCCCACAGACTCCCCTAGTGATCCGCATCAGGTGAGACCCAAGGGAGCCTCCTGGGAAATGTCCCACAACGCTGGGGGAGCTGGATGACCACCTTGGCCTCTCTTTTCTCATTGGAGAAAACGTAGGTCCAAGAAGCCCTCTCTGTGCAATGTTGTACCAGCTGGGGGAAGGCAATGTGGTCAGCGTGCAGCCACTCCTCTTACCCCTCTAATTTTACCCTCCTGGTCTCTGTGGTCCAGCGGAATGCTCTAGTTACACTCCCGGATTCTGGGATTTTTACAATGGTGTGTCTTCTTTATGGATAGTTGCTTGTTGGTCTTCTTGTGAGGGGGACTTAAGTTAAAAACAACCTCTGTTGCCATCTTGGTGACATCGCTCCTTCATATACTTTTAATTCTATCTCAGGGCAGAGAGTCATGAGAGGAGCCAGTGTGGGAACCAGTGCTGGGGTATGAGAATCAGAACTGTAATTGATGGTTGGCTGAAGGTGCAGTGTGGACAACTCTGAGAGTTAAAAAATTCCAGGGGACCCAGTCATGGAGGCGAGGGGCACAATTTTGTGAGATTTACCGCTAGAAGCTTGACCAAGTTCTTACAGTAAATATTGGAGAAAAATCCCCTTTTCCTTCTGCTCAAAAGTTTTTGTTAAAATCAATATGTGAAATAAAGCTTGAGGGTTTTGTAATTCTATATAAGTGCCCTGATACGGATAAAGATTTTAGTCTTAGCTTTAACCTCCATTGGTAATTGTCTTGAATTGTCACATAGTGTCTCTGTATTTATTCTTCTTCAGCTATAACAGGAGAAATTTGACAAAATGTTCTCTGAAGCCATGCCAAGTCTATCTATAGTTCTGCCTAATTAAGTCTATAATAATTAAGTACATTGGCAAGAGAAACATTCAGAAATTTCACATAGAGAAATGGAAGAAAATGCATTTCTTTTCAATTTAATCTGTCTGTTTAAATATATTTGTCAGAATTTTTCCCCTTTAGAGACAGATTATTTTTTAGCTGTTTTTTACAACATGGATCCCAAATGCTACAAGTTTTACAGAATCATGGTCAAACATTTTCCACAAAGGAAAATGTAGTAAATATGGTTTGATTAAATTTAAATGTAGCACTTTGTGCTAGGTGCTGTGTTAAGCGTTTTTCTTGTTAATTTTCGCAATAACACTATGAGCCATGAACTCTGATTCTGTATATAAGGGATTCTTATGCATGCTATACATAGGAATTTGAGGATTAAAATAGTTCATTACTTTGCCCTGGGTCATGTAGAAAAATGGCGAAGCCAGGATTAAACCCAAGAAGTTTTACTTTTAACCACTGGTATACGGTTTACTTTTAAACTTTAATTTAAAATGTAATTAAAAGGCAATGTGAACATATATTAATATATTTAAAAGTCAAAACTACTATGAAGCTTTCAACAAGTAGTGTCCTGAAACAACCATTTCCATTTTGTGTAGCTCTGTTCTCTGGTTTTCACTTCTGTACTATTTCTAAGTAACATGTTTCTGTTGCTATCTCTTGATTTCTAAATTTTAGACATTATTTATGTTACTACTTTTATATTACTACTTTGATCATTTCCTCCTCTCCCTTTTCTTTATTCTTTCTGGAGGGACTTCTAAGGAATAACTGAATTGGATTGTGACACTCCTGCATAAATCTTGGCTGCAGCATAAACCTGGCTAGTGACACCATGGGAGCTGGTGCAGGGTTGTGGGAGTCACACCCTTTCGTACAGAGCCTTTCACTTAATCTCTTTATTTTTAATATAATGGCTCCAGCCTCAATGGTGTCCTTTGTTAAACAACCCCCAAGCTCTATTTCATGCACTGGATGGTATTTCTAATTCTGCTAGGACTCCTGGAGAACCAAAAAGCTTTATGTTGCTCTAGGATTTAGTCTTGATCCCTGACCCCAAAATGTTGAAAAAGGAAACTTATTTTGAAAAAAAGGTACAAAGTCCCTCTGGTCTGCTGATCTGCCTGCTCCAGAGACTAATCCTCTGGTCTTCTTCTGGAGAAAACAAAGCAGAGCTGTCTGACTACCTGGGCTTAGAGGGGTGGATCTGCAGTGTAACCACTCCTTATTCAAACTTCCAAGCAATCTTCCATTTTAAAGCCCTACAGACTTGATATCTCTACTTCCTGAGCCTTCTTGGAATGCTGTGGCGTGAGTCAGCTTTCTCCATCCTTCGTCTGCCAACACCATCACTATTCATCTATCCACTTTCTGTCTTCCAAAATTCTGTTGGATGTCTGTCATCACCATCATCTTGTCTCCTGTTCTCTTTGCTCCTATTGTGAATTTTGATCTTTTCTTCCCCTGTGGTATTATTTGTATTGGGCTTTTAGTAGTGGGTGGGGCTACAAATGCAAATGATCAATTTGCCATGTTTAAGTAGACACTGTTTTGATTGTCTTACATTTACTAAATTACAATATGGGCCATTAGATATTACTTCTTCTCAGATGTAGATATCATTACCATGTTCTCCAGGAGAATTTGGGAAACTGGAGGCCAACCAGGACCCCACAATTCAATATCAGAATTCAGATATCAGAGAGTCCATCAGAGTGTTTTAATCTTACAAAAATTAAAAAAATATCCTGCTAACAATTTTTAAAAAAAAAGAAATGCTAATTTAAATATCAAAGTAAATCCAACACCCCAAAAATGTATTTAATACTTATTGTCATTGGTTTAAATGTTTGTTTAAAAAATAAGTATAGGAACTTTTTTCATAGGATTGCAGAAACAGGTCTGTTTATATTTTTTGAAACATTTTTTAAGTAAAGCAACTTGGCTATCATGGCTTAAATATAATGAAAGTCACCAGAGTGTGGAGAGAATTTTCAAGGACAATTGAAAGGCATGGAGCAGCAGTACCTCTTCAGGGGATTTATGGTGTTTAGTACTGACAACTGGAGGCTGCTATGTTTAGTAAAAATGAGCAAGGGGAGTGGGAGGTGAAAATCCCCTCTGTATGCATTTTTGAGGGCCACCCTCTTTTGCTTTGTTCAGTTGTGTATTGTGTGCCAGTGCAATGGGCTGTCTTTGCTACACACACGAAGGTGAAATCACAGTGTGGGGTCTGCAGGGGATGCAAACCTCCTTGCAAAATAAAATTATTTGAGACTCTAAAATCTCTAAGTATGCACTGTAATCTTTCTCCAAGCACCACGAAATGCAGGGGTTGGGGAGGCTCTTTTCTAAGTCTATAGTAGTGGGCTAGTGATCCACAAATAAGTAAACAAAACTGTCAGCCTGTTTTAGATACATCATTGCAGCCCAACCTCGCCTACCAGCTTAAGAAGGTTTCTTGGTGGACCAACAACATTCACTCTAAGATGGCCTGTCTTCTTAAGAGTCAACTCTGTGGTGACCGGGAACCCATTTGCCCAAATCGTCTGGCCCGCCAAGGCCTCCCTTTGCCACGAAACCTGCCTAGCTTCCTCCTGATTTTCCACCGCCACCCACCATCTCACACCCACCCCTCTATCCTGGCCAGCAGGACAGACAGTTAGGAGCCTTCTCTCCTTCCTCAACTGTTCTAAGCGTTACCTGCTGCTCATTTAGCTTTCTCTGTATTTCTTCTGAGTCACAGGAATCATACACTATTGGCTTGGCCAGCTCTGACTCGATGTGAGCCAGCCACGTCCTCAGGCTGTTCATGTTCTTATCCAGCTGCTGTACAGCAACCAGTGTCTCCTTCAGCTTCTTCACCCTGTGGGCAGAGGGGAGACATCAACTTCAATGAGGGGCCCCACTCACATTTCCCTCCTGAGTAGAGGCGAGCGCTGGGTCAAAGTGCTCAACCCAAAGTGCCCAAAGCCAAGACGCATCCTGGCTCAGCCACCTCCTGGCTGGGTGACTTTGGGCAGTGGCACGACCTTCCTGTGTCTCTGTTTCCTCACTATGAAATGGAGATGAAGTAGGTGGATGTGTGAGACTTGAGAGTCAAGTAATGCAGGGTACATGGGAAATATTCAATACATATTAGATCCGGTTATACTCAACACAGCTGTAATCAGATAACTGGGACAGAAATGTCATACTCACTATACTGCCATGAAGAGTACCTGGGAGAAAAATTGAACATTTCCTATGATTTGTCCCCAAACAGATAATGAATCCACAGTTTTGATCATTTCAGCCTCAGTGGGACATATTTCAGCACCCCTGTGGCAGAAACTCAGTCAAAAGGAGAAAGCTCACTTAAGGTAATCTATCAGGGAGTGATCACTGAACGTCACAACCTGAGTTTTCCCAAAGCCAGTTGACAGTAAAGGTAACTGAGGACCTGTTAGAGTGTAAGGCCAAGGGCAGATGTAAGGCAGATCATTACCCACTCCTCTACCTGTTTCAGTCCATTATTTACTATATAGCATACTTAAAAAAATGTTTTCTTATTCTTTCCAGGAAGGAGTACAAACCCATTTGTTTAAGACTGCTTGCTATTTACGTAACAATCATGTGTAATAATCTTATGTGTAAGAACCTTATATGTAAGGTGCTGGGCAGACAAAATAAGCAAGACTTGTCTTCCTAATGAAACATCTAATCTAACTGGAAATCTGGACTTACAAAAAATGAAATGTAACACAGTGTCGTAAGAACTAAACTAAAGAAATGAATCAAATCTCTGACTAATAAATAAGGAGTGGTCAATTCTCTGGCCATCACTCAGGTAATCATTCATTCATCCGTTCACCATTGTTCACGTCTTTATTCCTTCTACAAACATTTATGGTGCTAGGCAGTCATTGTGCTATATGATGGAAATACAGTGACGCCAACAGTTTCACCCTGGACACTGAGGGAGTTTAGGCTCTCATGAAGCAGGGCAAGTGAAGAAATAACATTTGTGCTGCATCTTGAAAGGTGGATAAAAGTCAAGCAGAATATTTCTGGGCTAGCAAACATAAAGAAGAAAAGCAGAGATTCTGAAAGCAGAGTGTTGTAATGCCAAGGAGACTGGGGATGGAGAGGATGGGGAAGAGAAGCAGAAGGGACATGAAGAAGAGGTGACAGATAAGACTGATGGGTAGACTGGAGTAAGATTATAAAGATCCTGTAGGGACACAATAATGGGTTTGGATGCAGTTTTAAAGATAAATAGGAATGTTGCTAAGATTTATTAGCAAAGGAGTAATAAGATCAGTTCTGATTTTGAGTATGTAAGTTTGAAGTAAGGCTGTTGTGAGAGCCCACTAAAGAAGTAAACAGAACAGTCCAAACAGCTTCCATGAAAGCCTACACTTGGGAAACAGTGTGAATAGAGGTGAGGACTGGATTGCTAAATTCACGAATTGGCATGATGTGAGGCAGAGGAGTTAAAAATGATGTTTTCCAGTTGGGTGACGAGTTGGATGCTGTTGCCTCAGAGTATATGAGATGAGGAGTGAGTCCTTGGGATTCATGGTGCATTAAGTTTGGGATACAATGAGTCGGAAGCATCAGGTAGACATGTATGGAAATGTAGTTCTTAGGTTCAGAGGAGAGGACAGAGTTGATTGCATTGGTTTAGGTACTGTTGGCATAGAGTTGAAACCCTGTGAAAGGGTATGGACCAAGAAGAGTGAATTTTAAAAGGCTCGTTAAAAAAGGAGGAATCACAGATGACGAAAAGTTAATCAGAAAGTAAAGAGGTGAACCAGGAAAGTGTAACATGAAACTAAAAGGCAGGAAAAGTTTCAAGAAGGAAACCTGGTGTGGTGATAAGATTGCTGTGGGGACAGAGCCCCAGTGTGCAGTTTCCAGGCTCTCGGCCTCACGTGGAAAGGTGCTGGCTCAGGTAGTAAATGGCCATCAACTGTGATCAGTTGGCCGTCAGCTGTAACCAGTGAGCCATTGGGCACTAATATAACTGCCGTGGCTACGCTAGCAGAAAATGGGGGCTAGCAAGAAGACGGTGGCTGAGCTAGCAAGAGCAGATTGCAGAGAGGCGGAAGCCGCCAGCGAGAATATAGTGGTATGACTCCCCTACTTATGACTCCATGGGTATTGCTTTTTGGCCTCACCATGTCCTGCGTTCTTATGTGGGGAGCGGGACCAGAGACCCCGCAGGAGACTCCGCACAACAATTGTACATTGTTTAAGGGTACAAACTTACAACAAGTATTACATAATCTGTAAAGATCTAATACACAGTATAATGAATATAGCCAACAATATGGTGCCATAATTATGTGACATGATATATATCACTCCGATCATATTACAATCATATTACAAAATACGAATGTATCAAAGTAGCATGTTGTGTACCTTAAATTTGCACAGTGTCATATGTCAAATATATTCAAAGAAAAAACAAGAAGTATTGGTCAACGTGTGAGCCAAATGCCTCCTCTGTCAGGTTCACCTGGCTTGGCGCTTACACATGTAGATTCCTAGATCCCAACCCAGACCTAGTGAATCAGAAACTCTGTGCTTGTGGCCAGGGGGTTTACATTGTTAACAAGTAGCTCATCAAGAGCTGTGAAAACAGAAACTAGATTGCATTTGGGTTAAGGAATATACTTAGGGTAAGGGAGTGCTGTTACTTATTTCAAGAAAGTAGGCAGTAAAGGTTGCGTACACACGGCATGGATCCTGTAGAAGGATCTGGTTACTACAAGACCTTGATTTGTTTTGTTTAATGTGGTTTAATATTTGGAATAGTTTTAGAATGCTTTTAGGCAGAGAATAAGGAATCAGGAAGAAGATGTCAAAGATGGAAGAAAAGGAGGAAATTACAGACGAATATAGATCATGGGAAAAGGATGCGGAGACAGTGACAGGCACAGGGCAGGGACAGATACACAGGTTTGAAAGGTGTTTCTTTCCCAAGTGAGGGCAGGGCGTGAGCAGGAGTTTGGGAGGGTCACACAGTATCTCTCAACTCTATTATTATCAAGACATAGCGGGACAAACCCATTATGGACTCCCGGTGAGGGTCTGTCGTGGCTGAGTTGCACAGATGGCTCCCGAATGAAAGGGGATGGGGATGATGTGCACAGATCAGTGCTTTCCAGTACAGCCCTTATTTAAAATTCAGTTTTGCGTTTAGGCCACACGTCCTGCCTTTTGGCTCAGGACAGGTGGTCACCTTACTGACACTGCTCATAATAGAGATGCATGGCAGGTAAGCGCAATACTCCACTCTCTGCGGAGTTATTTTAGTTCAATTACACAGGTACCTGCTTAAAAAAAAAAAAACTGTCAAGAGTAACATGACTTAAAATTCTAGGGAGGTAATATATTTCAAGGCAGAGATCTGCAATAGAAAGTTCTCGAAGACTGACAACTTGCACGCAGCGTCATCAAGCATTTCTCAACTCTACTACTCTCAAATAGGAAAGAGGTGAGTCTCCAGCCCCATAGTACTGTTACAGGCTCACAGGCCAAGAGCTCACTCTCTTCCCGCCTCCCCCCACCCTCCTCCCCAGCTGACTCTGATGGACTTCTGTGGTCAGCAGCCACTGCTGTGAACAAAATGTCTCATAGCCAAAGCATTTTGAGCATTTTTATTTATGTTTAATTGCAGAAGACTGATATCACCGCTTCTATTGCAGTTTCTATAAATCAATGCTTTTCTCTCTCATTTGAGAGAGAGAAATCTAGTCGGAACACAATCACTTTCCTTCTTTGTCATACAAATGCTTTTAAAAGGATTTCCAGTATGGTCAGTTTTTAATAATGCCTATATTTCATTAATAATAATAACAATAATAGTACCTATATTTAACTAATGTTTCAGTACATAAAGGCATCTGCAGATCCATTACCTTATTGTTTTAAAAAAATGTGTACTTAAAAATTATGTTCATATTCCACAACATAGTCCATTGATTAGGGAATGGAAAGCACGTGCTGCCATATGTTTATCATGAGTCATAATTCCTTTCAAGATAAGACTTCGTTAATCAGTTTCATAAATATAAATGGTACCCTGTCCCCAGGGCATTTCAAGGTATTGGCCTTGAACAATAATGCCAAGAACTTTTCCATACAATCCATTCACCTTTCTCTTGTATATGACAGTACTGACATTTGAGTGTCAGTCAGTGAACGACAGGTTGAGAATGGCTACTGGGTGCAAAACTCAGAGTGCACATCCCACCAATGACCACAGCGTGGGCTCGGCATTTAACATGGCCCTGGCCATCCTGCTTTAGTGGGCCCCAGTCTACACCCTGTAAACCCACTGGACCAGGACTGAAGAATGGCTCATTGTGCTGAGATGTGTGTCCCGGTTCTACCCCAGTAAGAACGTCCTCTAGGGAACCTCTTCCATGTGACCTGCTTCCTGGCTCCAGATTTGGTAAGATCTGAGTGTGTACTACGCTTTGGGATGGGGTTTTATAGCAGCCTCATAATATCATCTGGGTTTTGTTTAAAGCCAGAGGCTGGATGAGTATCTCGGTGCTTGCTTCCTCCTTACCCTTATTTGAACTCCCTTGTATTATTAATGCACAATTTCCTCTCCCCCAGGGCAAGTTCCTTGGAAAGCTGGCACTGTGAATTTCCATTTCTGGGTTTCCTTTTCCCCTGCCATACTAAGCCTTGCACAAAGCTGAGCACTATTGAAATGCCTTTTAAACATTAATAGTTAGTATTCCAAGTAAAGTATTTTTACTCAGCTAACATAGTTTAATTTATTTTAAAATGTATTTGGGATCAATTAGTTGATATTAAAGGTATCCTTACATCTTCTTCTAGGTCCAACATCTGCAAATGGTCTATTTGTCAAGTGCTAAAATTCATTTATTTTTCTTGGTTCAAAATTTACTCACAAAAATCACCAAAGGATCCCAGGCACAAAGGGATGTGAGTAAACACTGTTCCACTGGATACTGTCTCCACTAGCCAAATAATTTGCAGGGTTAGTTATTTGGTGTGATATTGAATGAGTCCCAGTAGTCAGAGCAGTCAGTGTGCAATGTGGCTAGGGCATCCTGACATGGAAATACTTGGTCACATATCCGTCAGCAACAGGTTCCTCTTTCAAATATGTGACTCTTAGTGAAGTCAATGGGGTGAATGTTTCAGTGTTTCTCTTTTCTCAATTTTTAAAAACAGTGTATTTGACTGCAAATACATGTGTGTGTGTTGGGGTGCGGGGAGCAGATGTGAACTGAGGGAAGTGGTTAGGAAAGCCTCCATACATCTCCTCTGAGATTTTTTAACTTAATATTTGCAGGACAAGGAGTATTCTTTTTTTAACAAAAAGGTTCCGTATTTTTCTCCTTACTTCTTTAAAAGAAATCCTTGGATAAAGTGTCACAATATTTTTATTTATCGATTATTAGAAGAACTTTGAGCAACACTCCTTTTGGTAGCATCCAGAATTATAATTCAAAATAGATGTTTACAGGCATCACAAGGCTGGGTAAGTTTAGCAAGCCCGTTAAACCTGTAAGTCTCTGCAGCTGATGGTTCTCCTTACAGCCCAACGTGCGTTATAGGCACTTGACCTGTCTGGAGAAGGATTCTACTACTAAATCCAGTCATCCAGCTTCTTAATTCTTAACATTTATGTCACATGAATATACACATATACACATACATATTATATATAATATATATCATATACACATATATTATCTATCTATTTATCTATCATCTATCTATCACTACTTTCCTTCAAACTAATTTAGTAGGTCCAGAAAACCAAAACAAACAAACAAAAAATACATTCTAAATAAACAGAACCAAAAGTACCATCAGTAAATTTGATTTGTTAGCAGAAATTTATTTGGGGGTGTTATGTCACGAGAAAAATAGTTTAAAAAAAGAAAATTCTTGAAACAATATTATTCTAACTAGAAAAAAAATCATGAAATAAACATTTGCATAATGCACTAAGTTACTACTTTAGACATAAACTTCTATACTTTGGATATATGTTTTAAAATCTTTATACTAGTCAGTGACCAACACTTACTGACAAATCTAAACAGAAACAACTTTCTCTCACACACAAAACCCTCTAGATCCTTCAAACACGAGTAGATTTTTATTTAATAAAAGAAAAGCTTTCAGTCACAAAGCTGTGAACTGGCTAAGGCTGAATTTCAATTTCATCAGGAGCCCATCCTTTAAATAGTAGTGATGGACTCACTGGATCTTTTTATTGGATCTTTTTCTGAATCTCCTTCCTGTGTCTCAGGCTCTCTGCTGTAGCCATACCCCTTGGATGACGCATGCAGTCTAGAGACAACTGGAATACCAAGCCATAACCAAGTCCATTAACTTTTTCATCCAGCTCCACACGCCCAGTAGGGGGACAAGAAAACAAACCAACAAATAACTCTTAGGAGTCTACGGCCAACAATCTCCTAACCCCAGTCACCTCCACTTAACATTGGCAAAAACAATTATGGAGTAAAGCTCCAGCATCCACCCTATAAGCCCCACGTAACATGAAAGCTATGCACAATGGAAGAAACTCAAGGAGATGCCTGCCTTGTGACATCGCAGTTACAATCTGGAAGATCTGCGTCCACACAGCCGTCCTCTGCCATCCTCATAGCACACAGATTTTCCGCCACCACCATGAAGTTTTCCACTTGCAAAAGTTAGGCCTGCAGAGCAAAAGGCTAAATCCTGCGTGGGGATGAAAGTTTCCCCTTGTCTGTATATGGAAGTATGAAAATGCTCACTCTAGACAAATGTTGGTTAGTCTCTGCCTGATAATACGACACTGAGCAGTGACAAGTGGTCATGTTTCTAAATAAAACCTACATTCATTAACATGTGCCAGGCTTGATCTCCTGGAATGCAGGCCGTGCATGTAAGAAGGGGAAGAGGCTCAGGGTAATCTGCAAGGAGGGAGAGGCTCCAGGTCTAAAGAAAGAAGGAAATCAAAAATAAGACGGGCTGCAGACTCTCCGTCGCTCTGGAAGGACAGTCTACTTTTCTTGTGGGCTATTTGTTAACTGGGACAGGATATTTGAAAAAGATAAATCACCCAAATGCAAACAACCAGAACCTTCACAACTACAGCCAACTGCAGTAGCAAAAAGGAGCAACTTGTTTTTTTCTTCAGTTTCATATCCCAGCTAAGTGGTGTAAGTAGGAGTCTTAGGGGTGGTCTGGGAAGGTGGGATGGAAAAGATACTCTGTGGGAAAGTGCTCGGTTTTTATCTTTGAACAGACTATTTGAGCATGAAAAATAATGAAGAAGTTTTATTTTCCTCTTACATGTTCAAAGCCTTTGTCCTTTTAAACATAATCAGGCAAAGTGACAGAAATAACATGCGCGTTTTAAGACGATAAAAAAAGTATCTGTTCATTTGCTTGGTGGAATTTCAGGTAACTTTTTCTTTTGTGAATTTCAAGAGTTCCCAAATTTTCTGCACTGAGTCTATATTAAATTCATAATTTAAGCTTTTAAAGAAAATAAATTCCCAAATTATTAATTACTGATAATTTAATACAACCTGACTAATGCTGGCTGCTTTAAATACTATTTGGAGTAAAGTATACATACACGCAAATAAATTACAAATAAATAAATAATGAGTGTTTGCTAAATTCTTTTTAACAGGCATATATAATGAATTGCAACTAAAAACATTTGGTTCTGGTTGTGTGAGTCGATTGCTTTTAAAAGAGAAACATGTTTTCTTTGTAAAAGCAGCAAATGTATTTTACATAAGACATATACTCCAGAAAGCTTAGTTATAAATAAAATTATTTTTCAAATCTTGCCACTTAAAGATATCCTATTGTGATTTTTTTTCTTTTACATAAAAGCAACCACTTCTCTATTATTTTTATTAATCAGGAATGTAAACATAAGTTTTGGTTAAAGGAATATATTGGTCACGAATCTATAATTGTAGGCAAATTTATTCTTATTTGATTATGACTAACGCTGAAAAAAACTTGAGATCTTTAAAATTTCTACTGCCATTATTTTCTTAGTTTAATTCCTTTATACTTTATTTAGTTTTCCTCATAGGTTAAATTTTTTTCCCATGCTCCTTATCATTAGCATAATATATTTTCCATTAGCATAATATATTTAATCCATTGAACTATAAATATGAGGCAGGGCAAGGCTTTAAAGACACAATTATAGTAATAGCAAAAAATGGCAATAATATTTAAGTCCATTAATATGGAAAATACTGGATAAATCATGGAATATTAAAACTATGACTACTCTGTAGCTATGTAAAGGAACAAGATTGGCATATATAGCATTTTATAGTATACATGGTCCTTTCCCTGTGTTGCCTCTTTGGAGAAATGGCAGTTATCTTAATGAACATTTTGAAAATGAGGAACGTGGAACTCAGAGAGGTTATACAGTAAGCCCTAGGTCACACAGCCGGAACAGGGTGGACTAACCTCAGGACTCATGATTACTTCTGTGCTGTTTCCATGCTTGTTACATTACTGTATTCCTGATTTTGGTCAGACATCTCTGAACTGAGTACCATGAGGCAATACCAGCGATAAATTCCAACAATGAGTCTTTTTCTTCTGGTGCGGGTAGAACTCTGTTAGACTGAAACAGCATCTGAGGGCAGCTGCTACCACTGCACAAAACCTTTCTTGCACTGCACATGCTGTTTACCTACCACAAGAGAAGAGCCTCTAAATTCCCTCTTGGATAGGAGCTGACGTTTATTGAGCATCTCACTATGCTAAGAGGGTTTCAGGTACCATCTTATTTAATCCTAATACCCTTTTACACATGTGGTGACTGAGGTCCTAGGAAGATAAGTAACACGCCTAACACTGCAGTGTAGGTGAAGCGGAAACACATTATAACTCAGGGAGCTGAAGCCCGACACCTGCTTTATTCCTCTCAGCACGTATGACACTTTTCATCTTATGTCATAGATTGGAGATACTCATCAACTACTGGAGTGACCACTACGTGCAAAGCACTGTTCTGGAATTACGCTGGCGCTGCTCAAGTTAGATATACACTTATATTTTCGTAGAGAAAATAAACTTGAATCAACTGATCATGCAAGATATTTATTACAGTCAAGGGATATGCTATGAGGAAGTACAGGAAGCCTAGTGAGCAGGTAAGAAGAATCTGATCTTTTCTGGATAAAACAAAGAACATGGATGGTTAGGAGCTGGCCAGGTTGGGTGGGGGGCAGGGGAGTGAGTGTGAAGATACCACAGGAAGACCCCGGGGTGAGGAGTCACCTGCATACCTGTTTTATCACCCTTACTTGGTTCGGGACCATTTTCTTTTCGTCTTTATATCAGAGAGCCTGCGGCAGCAAATTATGGCTGACCACCTGTTTTGGTAAACGCATGTTACGGGAACGCAGCCTCACTTTGCTGCTTCAGTATTTGCTATGGCTGCTTTTGAGATATAACAGCACTGGGGTTTTGGCAGGGACCACCTGGCCCATGGAGCCGAAAATCTCTACTATCTGGTCCTGTGCAGAGAGTTTGCCAACCTGGGCCCTGTAGCAGCATGCACAGTTCATACACAGGAGGCATTCAATAGTTTTTTAGAAATTACATTTATTTTTACTCCTATACAATGTTTAAGGGAATGATAACAGATAACAGGTTAAAAGCAACCAGTCACAGAACACCACCTATGTATGATTCCACGTATGTGTATATGAACTGTCCAGCATAGGTAAATCTATAGAGACAGAAAGTGGATTAGTGGTTGCTTGGGGCTGGAGGGTGGGGAAGGAGGGAGGATGGAGGGGGAAAAAGTGATTGCTAATGGGGAACGGGGTTTTTACTTGGTGGTGATGAAAAGGTTTTAAAAATGATTGTGGTGATGAATGCAGACCTCTGTAAATATACTAAAAATCACTAAATTGTACACTTTTGACAGATGAGTTGTACGGTATATGAATTATATCTCAATAAAGCTGTTATTGAAAAAAAGAGTCAAATAACTAAAGTGCACTTTTATTTTTTTTATTTTTGTGATGGGGATTTAGGTTTGCTAGATGGTAGAATATGCTTATTTTAGAGAGTCTAGTTAATTTTTTTTTAAGTCATTACATCAGAGCAAACAACTTGAGACTGACTCACCTAGATCCTAAGATGGGAAATGTTCAATAACTCATCATCTATTGTAAGAAGCATTGAAAACTAATGCTAAAAGAAAGATTTTCTATTCCTTGTGAGCTCTAGAAAAGTTGTTATGTGGGTTTTTGCATATGGTTCCCTGAAAAAAATGAAAGCCAGAATCCTTGAAGAGAGTTTTAGAGAAATTACAGTGATGCTTGTTTCTTATGTTGACACTTAATGAAAACCAAGGGCTCAGAAATGCTTTCAATTGTCTAGGCTTATTTTTCTGGGATGATGAAAATATTCTGAATCTGCAGAGTCTAATAAGGTAGCCACCATCTTCATGTGGTTACTGAACACTGGAAATGTGGCCAGTGCAACTGATTATAATTAAAATTAAACGGCAATTTAATTGTATTCCATTTTACTTAATTTAAATAGTCACATGTAGCTAAGTAACTGCTATCCTGGACTGAACAGGTCTAGAAAGCATAGAAAGGATACTAGAACGTTATTCATTGAGCTCTATAAGTAACCGAGCACATTTTGTTGCTCTAAAAAACTGACAGTGCTTGGTGATGGTTTAAAAATTCAATGCAAAACACATTTTGTTGTCAGGATGGTCTAAGTGATAGGAAGCTGACTAGTGATAGGAAGCTGACTCACAACTATGCATTCTATTTGTATGTAGTTATACGGTTATCATCAGCGAATCTCTCTCTCTCTCTCTCTCTCTCTTTCTCTTTCTCTCTCATCATGTTTCTGTTATCTGGCTGGGAAGTTGTTCTCCTGAAAATATGATCATCTTCAAAGATAATGTCTCCATTCCCACCTGAGCACCAAAGCACATAGAAATACCAAAAGGAATAACTTAGTTATATTCTATTTTAATGAATCAGTATGAAAAAAAGTTGCAGGAGGGAAGAGTGGTGAATGAGACTGAATCATTGAAACTGAGTACTGCGGCTGGCAGGTCGTAGTGGAAGAAGGGTGTGGGAGATGGTTATCTAGTGTGTGCACAAGTGAAACTCTGATGAACCAGTAAATGGAAAGCAAATGTGATGGCAGAGGGTCATTTAGAAGAGGCTTCACGGAGACTATGAATACAGTGTGGCACTGAACTCCAAGATAAAGGATTGGTCAGCACATCATCTGGTCGCCTTTGGAAGGAGGCAATTAGAAGTGGACACCACATACATAAAAGCATTCCACGGGAGTTATATCTGTGGGTGGTGAGACTCTACCCAATTAGAAACATATGAGCATTTTCGTGACTCTCGTGTGTGTACGTTATAAATATTGAATTGATTTGAGTTTATTAATGTGTCTTTTGGAAAAAATAAACTAAATAACATCTAGAAAGTCTCACTTGAACAACCAGACAGAAAAGTTATTTCATGTGTCTTAATCTGACCGAAAGAGTCTGATGATGTTTATCCAAGAGGGTGGCTTCCCTAAGAAGGGTATTTTTAGTACAAGAGGCTCTAATTTCTCCTTCCGAAAAAAGATTTTGTTATCAGCAACTGAGAATCCCAAACAGAGCATTGGGATTCTAAAACCTACATATGCCTAAAAACTTAGAGTAGTGGAAATTGAACCATACGTATGCTTCCATCTTTTATCATATCATTGCTAGAGCGTCTAGCTTGTCATTTTACTTGAGTTCTTTGCATGTCTGTATTCACACTATGAATTCCTTGAGGAAATGGGCCTCTGTCTTTGTAACCCCCAAATCTCTCAGTCACTGCCACATTGCCAGTACTCCACACACAAAGGACAGGGAAATCAGATTGTTGAAATAAATAGCAGAACGTGATTTTTTAGTAAATTGCATTCTCTAGGAGACAGACAAGGATGTCATGTGTGGCAGAGAGGAGAGCACAGTGCTACAGAGCATGGGTTGTGGATTCAGCACAGGTGTGACCATGGTCAAACCTAAGCCTCAGCCTCTGCATCAGGAAAATGGGTACAATAATAACGCCCACTTCAAAAGGTGTTGTGAACGACACACAAGAAGGTGCATATGAAGCCTGCAATATCGTGACTGGCACAAACTGAGGGTTCAATGAATGTTAGTTATCACAGTGTCATTGTTAAACACTTTGAAAACAGTAAATATTTATTCCATTTCTGTTTCATTAAAAGAAAATAAATTATAATTTCACCTTCTTCTTAAATTAGATCCTCTTTAATAACACCCTTATACAAAAAAACATATACTAAATGTTTCCAAAATTAACATAGGGAATGGTCATGCCCACATGAGCTTTTTGTAAGCACGTGGTATCCAAAGGCACTATTTCCTATTCACCTTTACGCAGCACGGCTAAGGAAAGGAACCCAGATCAAAAAGCATGTTGGGGGTAGCTCCAAAATGGCTATGGATCAGAAACATTTGTTATATTCCACTCTTATAACTGCCATGAAGAAGAATATTCATTCAAATATTCAAGTCATTCATTCATTCATTCATTCATTGACACCAAATTGCGTCCAGGCACTGTTCTTGGTGTTCGTGCTGTACAGTGAACAAGATGAACAAAGATGCCTGCCCTCATGGAGCCTACATTCCAACATAAAAAATATTCACCTAAAATAAAGCATTTACTTAAGTCTCTCCCTCTTTTTATATCAAATAACATAGTGCCTCATTCAATAACATCAGACTTTTATGTGCTGATAAAGACCCTTCTATATTTTTTTCTGTTTGATTTTATCTTTTACTCACCTTGCCTTTCTGCAATAGAAATTGAATGTAATATTCCTGTCATATATGAGGCAGACAACTTACAGTCATCATTAAAAGCTAAGCACAAAATTACAATTACTATAATGGAGCAGATTATTTTTACAACTAAGCAGAGTGGCAATGATTAGCTTTATTCCTTCTTAACCAGATGTACAGTAGGAATGGGATAACTTTATTTTTTTGGCTACTGCAGACAAAAACACCCTCCATGATAATGGTTGGTAGTTGAACTTCCTTCTTTACAGGGGGTTGAATACTCATAAAGACCCAAAATAAAGAATTTTCTTTCAGAAGTGAATTTTGTTTGGATATGCCTTTCTTTGAGATAAATGCAAACACTAAATGTATGAAATAAGGAGAATCTGAAAGTTAACGAAAGTAACATTTATGAGAAAAACATGAACTGAAATGGTGGGAGAGAGGAGAGAGAGATTTACTGGATTATCTTTAGCTGAAATGAAGGGTGGACTGAATGCTTTAAAAGTCTGCACACACGTATCTATGGACTAGGGCCGTTTTTACCTGGCTGCCATGAGATCCAGCAGATGCTGCCACCGGTCATTGACCTTTCCGAGCTTGTACTCAATCTCAGAGGCTTTGCTTTCATGGCTGGCTCTAGCAAGTCGTTCTCCCATTTGTTGGAGCTGTCTTTTGTTCTCTTGGGCAATAGCAATTTCCTCTTGATAATCCTGCAAGATAAATAGCAATCACAGAGGTCAGAAAGCATATTCTTGATACATTCAGACCGGTTCTACTAACAACATGATAATGACAGTTTTCTATTGCTTGGAAACGTTTGGGCATGAGGAAGACCATGCAAATATCTGTCCGTGTGTCCAAGACTTACTGGAACCTTTTTTTTCACGGACACAAGAGTTCTGATTGAATTTTTATAGAGATGTTCTATAGGGAATGGGGTTGCTTTCTATTTACATAAAGCGGGCATTAAAAAACAATCAAAATATATACATAGATACAAAAGGCACAACTGGAAGGATTTTAATGATGGAAACTTATACCTTATTACTGAAATCACCAACCTGATCTTATATTTAGAATCAATCCTTCTACAAGTAGCTGCCAAGGAACTTAAAGATGTGTTTGTGTGAGTGTGTGTGTGTGTGTGTGTGTGTGTGTGTGTGTGATTGACGTGTGTGTGTGTATATATATATATATACACGCATAAACCGTATATATGTGTGTGTCAATTGTAATTTGTAAAGGATGTTTTAAGAGTACTTTTATTTTAAAGAGATATCCTCTAAGCAATATCAATATTTTACAACACATAAATCAATGGCAAATTAATTATCAAGAATAATGACCATTAATCTTAGAGAATCAATGGGTCTCTAACCTGCTTCATTTACCCCATTTCTGCACTAGCTCTTCTTAAAGATTGTTGTGGATAAGCAGATCAGACTCCTGATGGTGTACTGCAAGAGACAGGCCACTAAATGGTATGATTAAAGTGATGATGACAGGACATATCCCCTCTACCTGTACCCCCAATCAATGGTCCTCTTACTCTCCTGCCATAGTGACAGGACCCAATCTTTCAAATCAACCTTTTCATTTTTTTGGCTCAAGTTATTATCTCAGGAAAATAATATGTGAAGACTAACCTTTTCTTGCTCTAATGTTTGTGGTAACAGGGCTACCTCTCAGGTCAGTTACCAAAAAAAAGGCGCCCAAAGAAAGAGAAGAGCCAGTGAAATTTTATTCTATCCCAGTATTTAGTGTTCTCCTCAGGCCCGGTATCCCCGCCTACCCTCCTCTTTATGTTACTTCAACAAAATGGGATTCAAAGACCAATACATTGGATGTACTTTTTAACAGTTATAATATTTCACCACAAATTTGAGATAATTTTATGGAGAAATGTTTATTGCAAAAGAATTACTCCAAGCCTAAAATAGTAGTTACAGTATAACAGTCCTCTTGCATTGTCTTTTAGATTAAAATGTTTTTAAGTGCTAATGCCAGTAGACATCAATATTTTGGTTACAGTCTGTTTAATAATTGCTCTTTTCCATGTTGTCAAAATTACCACTCCTTGGTGTTATTTTCTTTTTACAAAAGAGGCAGCACAAGAGGCAAGCTCACAGACTTCTTTTTAAATCCCAAAACTTATGTTGAATACAAAATAGTGTAGTTAATATTTTCAAGATAATTCCTAACAGGGTGCCAAATACTGTAACGAAATTATCTGTGACAAACTAAAGATTTTCAAAATTTTCAATTATGACTGTATTTTACTTGAGACAGTTTTATCCATGCCCCTAAACTAGGTACGTTACATTTCATGAAGAAAATCAATGAGACTAAAAAAAAAAAGGAAAAGAAAATCAATGAGACTACAGATACATTTAGCCAAGATGTATTCTATAGCAAATCTCACTATACTATCTACAGTACATTAATCGTGTCTAGTGGAACATTCTCTGAGACCCAGAAACTAGCAAAGTGCAGAGCTCTTAGCAGATGCTAAAATGAAATCTATATCATCACAGCCCACATTTGAAAGTTTTACGATATCAAATATACAAATGCTTATCCTTATAATTCGCAATGTTATGTGGAAACCTATAAAGTAAGTTATTAATATTACATGTTGGCTTTGGAGTGTTTTCTTTTCTCTATGTATTTACATGGATTAATATAATTTTTCCTAATAACTGCTTATATTTCCTTTCAGTGTGACTAGAACTATAACTCATTTATTCAATAAATCTTAACTGAGCACTTATGAGAACTTGGCATTGCTCTGGGTGAAAGAGATACAGCAATAACAAAAGGGACAAAGTTCCTGTCCCCGTGATGCTGGGACTTCCACTATAGACAGATAATGACCAAGAAAATGGGAAAACACATTGTACATCAGACGGTGATATGTGCGAATGAGAAAAATTAAAATAAAATTGAAAAGATTGCTCAAAACAATGTCGAAATACCACTATAATTCAAAAATATTTTTAAATGCTAGTAAATTTGATCAGCTCTATATAGACATAAAAATGATCTGGATCCATAGGAATATATAAAATACTTAAATAATCACACATAACTTGAAAATAACATGAAGCCAAAATTCGCAAGAAGTCCCCAGTCTTGTGACTGTCTGTTAATCATATTTTATAAAGAAAATGTCAGTTTAGTGGACGCTAGGATTTTTTTTTCAGTTCTTCTCTAGTGCTGTTACCTTTCTAAAAACAGAAATAAAAACACACAAAAAACCTAATACATATAAATGATTCCCACTAAACAGGTAACTAAAACCCCCAAATATTGAATATTATCTATGAGCAGAGAATCTATTTCATCACAAATAGAAAATATTATTGGTGTTTTTAAAGTAAAGGAGGCCTTTCCATGCAAGTTTATTTTATATTAAAAAGGGAAAAAAATGTTTATACTAGAGAGCTCCTTTGACAGGAATGTAATTACGAGCAAGGTCATCTCTGTACCTATTACAAGTACACCTAAGCATTAGCAAGAGTAAAAATGTGTAGGCAGGTGTCCCATACCTTCTTGAGCTTCTCTATCATTTCTTCAATGAGAACATCTCCATTTTGGGAAACTTTGCTTTCCATCTGAGTCAGCCATTCGCAGAGCTCCTTGTTCTTTTCACTGAAGACTGCCCATTCATTCAATCTCTCACTTACTTGCTGCCGCCTTAGGGAGAGCTGAAAAGTTTAAAATGAGAGAAAATGCAAGAGGGTCATCGGTGTGGAACTCATACCCTGAGGGAAACAGTCAACAAAGTCTGTGGGGTGGACTACTATGAATAACAGTGCATCCCTTAAGGTATTGTACCCTGGGGTACTGCTGTCAGCACAAAGGTTGCCCAACCAGAAGCTATGGTTGGGAACCATACTGACAGGCAGGAGACCTTGAACCCTGTACTTTCCTCCTGAAGAGCCACAGGTATGTTCACTCATTTCAGGTTCGTTCACTCATTTCACATTCTGAACAACGTAGCTTCACACTACAGTTGGTTCTGTGTAGATATTATAGGATCGTTGCCACTTTCAGCAAATAAAGTAAAAGAACATCCAAAGAGCAGTGAGTTTACCTGGGATGAGTGGATACTGATAGGAATGGAAAAGGCTAAGAACACACAGGTTCAAAAGTTTGGGAGACTAATTTCACCTATGCTACACTACTCCAGGACAGTGCGGATGATACGAGCACATTCCTTCCTTCTCAAACCCCTTTCCTCCAGCACTCTGACAGCATAGTGTACAGCATTTTGATCCGCAGCAACTCTGAGATTTTGAATTTTCTGGTGGATGTGACTTTTCCCTTTTCATTCACAGATCATGAGAGTCAGGAGCGCAGCCAATAGTTTAAGTTCTAGTTCAACGATGTGCAAGCTGAAACTATAGTTTCCTAATTGAGACCTCTCAAAGCAACCATTTTCCAAGAGACTAGAAACTCCTGCCTTTGAGACTTAAGATTAATGGGTCTTGCTATGCATAGCTCTTCCCTCTTCTCCCAAATCTTGGGCATGGACAAGAATGAATTCTAGGGCTGTTCTTATCATCTGCAGGAAAGATGACCACATAATAGAAAAAACAGTATCTATTTCTTTGAGGGGTAGGTATTATTATCCCTATTCCAGAGACAAGGAGAGAGAAGGTTAGGCACGTTCGAGGCATTTGTTTATACTCAGTAGGAGATAGGACCAGCAAAGCTGGAGTCTTTGACAGAGGTTATCATATAACATGATGGTCAAATATCCAGAGGCCCGTGAGATTCAAAAACAGTCTTCATCACTAATGATATCACTGGGGCAAAATTATTCATCTTCTGCAAGCCTTACTTTCTTCATTTGTAAATTAATCTTTCATCAGTTCCAAAACTCATTAAACAAATGTTTATTGTTTGCCTTGTACTATGTACTGGAATACAGTACGCTCACGATACAATACAAACAAGAAAAATAATTTAAGAAACTGACCGGTAAATACTGGGGGTGCCAAAAAAATGCATACACTTTTAAAGAGATGTTATCTATGCTCAAGCAGCAGTTCATGGTAATTAGAAGTGTCTGGATGCTGATGGTAACCACTTTGAGCACCTCTTGTCATTGCAGAAGTCAAATGTGACTTGTATTCATCTTTTGTTATCGGTATATATTGAGTATGACAATTAATAGTTTTTCCCTTTCTTTTTTTTAATTTATTGGGGTGACAGTTGTTAGTAAAATTACATAGATTTCAGGTGTACAATTCTGTATTACATCATCTAAAAATCCCATTGTGTGTTCACCACACAGAGTCAGTTCTCCTTCCATTACCATCTATTTGATCCCCCTTACAGTTTTTCCCTTTCTTAAAATGTGGGTACATGTTTTTGGAATGCTCTGTGCATCTCTCCTGTTTAAACACACGTCACGGAAGTGTTGCTTGCGTTTGCCTGCATAAAGCAAGAGCCGAAAGGGAAACAGGTAGACTACAAGCACTGGTTGTATTCTGACGCCAAAAGCTTTTCAAAAGATTTCAATTCATAATGGGGACAACATTTTCCTTTTGGTGTTTGAAACTAACATGTAGGCTGTACGATAAGGGAACACTACCACCTCTTCCTTTGGATTCAGTTGAAACTCTCGCATTATTTATCAGCTTAGCACATATATACGTTTTCTCAAGGGTCTAAACTCACCGCATTGCCAACAGCTGACTAGTACTGGCTAAAGCCTCCGGAGTGTGAGGCAGCTGAACAGGAAATACATCCTTTCCTAGTTCAAATATTTTTACCGTGACAATTTGAAAACCACTGAGCAATTACAATGATGATATATTTATATCTCAACTAGAATTACACCCAGATCTACAAACCAAAACAGGGATAAAAGCAAACATAAGCTATGGTTTCACACAGGCGCAACAAACCACTGGGTGGGGGGTGGAGTGCACATGTGCAAAGAAGAACTTTGACACATTAACTCTGCTCTGCCAAGTTTACTTACAGCACGTCTTCCTCATTCTCATCTGAGTCCCCGTTACTCCTGCCTTGTCATCAACTACTTCGATGGGAACATGAACAGGCCACTTGCTCTTTAGCAGAGGGAGGGTGCCATGCTTAATTCAAGCTTGAAACTTTTAAAATGAGACATAGGCACAAGCCCATTTCCTTTTGTGGTTTCATACTTGATCGAATTTCTCCGGAAACACTAGCTCAAGAACTAGTAACTAGTCTATGTTCCTCCTTAGAGTTGTATCCTGGCACCTTCAGTGTGACCCAGGACTAAACTCTCCCTGGTGTAAATCATCTTTCTTAGGTTGAAGTAGTGTCAGAGAAGCACGCTTTAGCTTCATGCCTTAAGACACTCAATATAGAAATTTTCTAGGAACATTATATATTGTATATCAATTTGCTTCTTTTTTTACTTTAATCTTAGGCCAGGTGTGAGGGATTAATCTCTTCACAGCATATCATATGATCAACAGCAGCTTTCAAAATGTATTTCCAAACAGACTGTTGCCTCTCTCTCTCTCTCTCTCTCTCTCTCTCTCTCTTTCTATATATATATATATATATATATATATATTTCCTTTTTTCTTTTTCCAGTTTTATTGAGATATAATTGACATATGACATTGTGTAAGTTAGAGGCGTACAATGCGATGATTTGATACAGGCATATATTGAGAAATAATTACCACAAGATTAGTTAACACACCTGTCATCTCTCATAATTACCTTTTTCTTTTGTGGTTAGAACATTTAAGATCTACTCTCTTAGCACCTTTCAAGGATATAACAGTCCTATTAACTGCAATCACCATGCTATACGTTAGATCCCCAGAATTTATTTGTCTTGTAACTGGAAATGTGTACCCTTTGTATCTCATAATATTTTTACACAGTTCCAGTTTCCTACCTCAAAAAGTGTTGCCTAATAATAATCTTCTTAAGTTCCAAAATATTCAGAAAACTTGTCATTATTTTACATTTAGAGGGACATACATCTGAAGACATAAAACACATGTCCCAAAGTATTGTCTAAATTATTAACAGTACACATGAACATTTAGCTGTTCTAGGCACTGGACATAAAAATAAATGATCTTTGTCCTCAAGGACTTCATAGTCGTGAAATCAAGTCACAGCCATTAAAAAAAGAAGAAAGGAGCAATGAACTGACCCATGATGGCACAGACCGAAAGGGAAAAGGAGCTCAAAGGAGCAGAGAAACACTGAGGTCTGAGCATCATGGGGGCTGTGGAATTTGGAAGAGGATGCGTCAGAATCAGACGGGAAGGAATAGTCGGTCTGGGCAGGAAGAATGGCCTGAGCAAGGTCTTGGGGTAGAACAGTTCATGGCAGGTTTGGGAAGGAAATAGGAACCAATAGGAACCAAGAAAGTGCTACCTCTCTGAATGCTTTACAGATATCAGTTAGCCGGAGAAATGGATCTAGTCCAATACATTTCACATAATATGCTGAAAAGTATTGCCAGAAAGTAGTGTTAGACTTTTCTAAATGTTAAGAAACACAAATGAATACAGCTCATAAACGTACCCGAACACTGCTGGGATCGTTTTCAATTACGTGCACCACCAATGTATCTTTTGTGTATATGGAATGCTATGATAACTTTGTTATGTTGAAAAACGTGTATAATTTACTGAGCAGTTATGTATTGGTTTTAGATTGAAGAATTCAGAAAAGGATAACATATTGACATTAACATTATCACGCTCCACGTAAGTTTCTCATTGTCTTCACGGAGATTGTGGAGATCTGTGAAAGGTGACTAACTTTATAGTCTATTCGTCAGTATGTTTAGGAAAATCATCTCTTACATTTCTCCCTTTTAACAGTACAGTATATATTCATAGGAAACTTTTCACACATTTCCCAAGGGCGTGCCAGAGTTCTCCTCTAGCTCATGGCCTGAGAAACACCTGGGTCTTAAGCTAAACACACAGAGAAAAATTTACCTAGCGACAAATTTCTTGCTGATGTCACATGAATCAAGAGGCTATGAGCTTCTTAAACTCTGTTTCATGTTTTCTTAAACATAAAGAGAAGCAACCCTGCCTTGGAGAAAGTGAAGAGGAGGGGAGAGAAGAGATCTCTAGGAAAGCATATTTGTCCTGAAATGGGAGGCACAAAGAGGCCCCCTCCAGAGGGAAGCTCCTTCCTGGTCTTTCCCACACCTGCTTCTCCCAGCCAGGCCCTCTGCCTGCTCCCCTCCTGTGCCTTTACTCCAGGGGCAACCCTGTCCCACCTGCCTGACTCCTTCACACCAATCAGATGTTTCCAAGCCTCATCTCAGCACTCAGTCCCACATTTATCCTCTTCAACAAGCATTTTCTTTCTCCTCTGCAGTCCACACGGCCCTTACTTGGCTTACATCTTTATACAGTGTTCTAACTTGTTTATACCCAGTTTTCTTCTCCACTGTGTAGATTCTTCAGGACCGATTTTCGTCTCAGCTCAACCGTAAACCTGATAATAGCGACCCCTAGTATAGCTTGTGAAAGTCACAATAATTAATGTGAGTGATTCATGTAACAAATATGCATCACAGCCTATTGTGTGCCAGGCAAGGCGACCAGGTACAGGAAGGAACATGACACTCAGGGCCCCTGCTTCCTGGAGGGAATGCTCCAAGGCCACACTCAGAGCCTTCACTTGTGGGCCTTTAATCAATGGGATTCCTTTTGCCTTGGATGCCTTCTCATTACCTTCCCACCAATCTTTTCCTTTCATTTCCATCAAACCCAATCTGCATCTCTTTTAAGGTATTGAGCAGATAGAAGGTACTTAACCAATGAATGAAGCATGACCCAAAATGCTGTGAACCGTGAATTATTAAAAACAACCATGGTAAATCGACAGCAACAATAAATGTGCCATGTACAAAACCAGCTCCGCAGTATTATTCAAAATTGCAAATAAAACGATTGCTTTTCACATGTGTAAAGTAAGAAAGAGACCACCTACCTAGCACTGTATCTACCTAGCAAAACCACATCCGTGAACCACAAAATTATGTTTCCTCTTAAAAGTATTGTGCCAGCCAGTGAAAGAGAAAGCAAAAAAAAAGTCCAGTTTGACTGCATCTCAGCTATAACAGTAAGACATAATTGTATTCTTCTGAAACGTTTTTGTGATAACCACAGAGTTGTCCCTCTGTGCACAGAGATAGGAGACGGGTCCCAATGTGGCTCAAGTCATTTGACCTTCCAAATCATTTCCCAGAGTCCCACCTTTCTGAGCAAATGCTGAGTCCAGCATTGGTCTCACCTGGTGGCATAGTTCTTCCCACTGCCTTTGCAGAAGCTCCACACGCTCATTCAGGATGGAGATGTCATCGGCACTGATGTAGGTACAAAGGCTGTTCTTCAGCAGTGTCAGCTGTGCCAAGTCATCTGTCCAGCTCCCCACGGCATTTTCCAGTTCCTAGATTGAACAAACAAACTAACTTGAATACCCATCAACATTTCTGAAGTGTGTTTGGAATAACCTTCTTGATACAATTACCTTTCTAGCCCACTCTGAACATCTAACTTGGTATCTACTTACTTGCTTCCTCCATAATTTGATAATTTGCCAAGTTCTCCTCATAAAACACCAGGTTGCTTACAGAATCTTCCTACCATCTATTTACCATTTCATTGATCGTCTTTGATGGTCTTTTCTAGGTTGGAGTTTCAAAACTTCACTGAGCTTCTTTACTTTTAAACCAACTTTGTAAACTCTTAACCCATCATTTCTTTTTGTCCCGAGTTACTGATCATATTAATGAAATACTTTTTGAAAACCTCAGACTCCTATATTGAACCTTCATTCAAACACTTTGAATTGCTACATTCTGTGATACAGACTGACAATGTAACAGCTGAAAAGATCTGTTGATGTTATTACTCAATTTAAAATAATGGACTGAATGCATTTTCGGCGGAAGCAGAGATTTCTTTAAGTAACTGTAAAAATATATGTCTTCCAATCTTTATCAAATGATTTAAGAAAAAAATATTCATAAAACAATATTTGAATGAGTTAACATTAGTTTGTTTAATGTTTGAACAGATTTTGCAATTCATGCTTTTTGCCAGTCCTTGAGGTTTTCGGATTTCAGCTAATTTAGTGCATAAATAGAATATTTCATATGGCTTTTCCCCTCTCTTTCTGTCTCTTCACACAGGAGGCAAGTTTCCAAAGGGAAAGGCCATTAAGGGTACAGTCTGAGGCTAACTTCCCAGGCAATTTAGGCAAACAAGGTTTCAGCCTGAATTTTCCAGGTAATTGCTTTGTTTTGCAGCTAAGGGTGGTTTGGGTAAAGAGTAGCAGAGAGCTGAACGAAAATGCACCCTTTTCATCTCCAAACTTAATAGCAGGTCATGCTTGTAACTGTTGTGTATTCTGGGAGATGAGGTCCCATGGTAACAGCTTTTGGCTAAAAGACCAAACCATCCAGGTATATTAAATATGTAGCGTTTATGTGTTTATATGCATAGACATATTAAATTACCATACCAATGTAAAGATTTTCCGCTTTTTATAACAATTTCTAACCCCAACTCAAACATCAGATTTGGTGTATGAATTAAAAAAGTACCTCCACCACCACCGCCAGAAACCGACTCTTTCAGACTTGCAGACTCCATTAGATGAGTCCAGGTGGTAAAAATAAAGCCTTTGGATTGTGGCAACTTTGACATTTACTAACTTTGAAAAGTTATTAAACTTCTAGAAGCTTCGGTTTGCTTAACTGTAAAAGGGAAATAGCAGATTATCCTCATGGGCTTGTGTTCATGCCATCTGAGGTAACACTGATATAGGCATTGGCACACAGGACGGGCCTAATAAATGCCATTCTTGTTTATTGGAAGTTGTCTTGAATCATTAGTTACAAATTTACAGTCACAGGCTTGAAACAAGCTCTTTTTAAATCTCTGCATACTTCTGAATTTATACTTCAATATTTCACTCGCCATCCATGATGTAAACTACAGTACCTTTAATTTTTCCTAAATCTTCCTCTTTCAAGTATCAAAGAATATTCTTAAATTTTAATATCAAAGAAATATGCTGATGTCCACACTTTTGATGATTCCCAGACTTCTCTAAGAATTGATCTTTCTTAAATGCTGACCTTCTTAGCCAGAGTGAGGCAGAGAACTGATTACAATCCAAATCATTTGAGTATGTGGGAAGTTTTAAACAAAATTACTCGAATGCAATAATTTGCAAATGACTGGAAACACAAGGACAAGTGTAATTTAGGGGAAAAGGTTAAAGGTAGTGTTGATTTGATCTGCATATTGCTCCATAAAGAACTGCTGTTCAGCCACCCCACCTGGCCCTACAGGTGTGACTGGACCAAACTCTAAAGCGACTAAGTCATGTTGGTCCCAGCGAGCTCATGATGCAGGGAACGGTCTGCTACTGGTTAGCTACTGGTTTGCTTCCAAGTGCGATGTGAGGTGTTGTGCATAACCTTTAGGTAGTTGGGGTCCTGAGTAACTAAAGGACGGAGGCTCTGTGCAGTAACTGAGATCAGCTATGTACAGTTCCTGTTTTCCTTACAGTAGAGTGTGGAGGGCAGGTGTGTTCCTCCATGGCCACTGTCTGCAGAATTTCCAGGCTGCCCAGCCTCACTCTCCTAGCTGTAAATGAGACTCTTTTGCTAGAACGACTCTCCAGTGAGGATGCTTTGAAAAGATTGCTTTTATTGCAATATACCAGGAACTTGCATGGCCATAGGAGATGGACTAGATTACGCTTTCAAAGGCATAATTACAGCTGAAGCACACGGGTAGGTGACAGTTAAAAGCTCACTCCAGCCGTTTACCTTGCAACGCATTTGCTCTGCATGGAGCTCTTCGTGGTGATCCGGTAGAGGCTGGGAAAGCTTCTTTTTGAAAGTCCGTAGTTTCTCCAGGGATTCAGCTATGCCATTCTCACATTTTTCCCAGTCCTAAAACAGGAGGAGAAAGAAATTTCAATAATTTTTTTTTTGGTAGGAAATTGGAACAAAAGTAAAACAGTCTTCTTAATTCCCAGAGGAAGACTTAAAGTTACATTGAGAATTTAAGTTCACTGATATGAAGTCCTGTCCACATCCATTGTCGTGGTTGGCAGTGACAGAAGAGCTGGTTTCTAAGCTGACTCCTACTTATTACCTATGTGACTTTCAGCAGGTAATGTGCTCTCTTGGATTTTCTGATGGAATAATACAACTTACAGTTGCTGGAGAAAGCTATGGATGTCAAGGCACCAACTGCAATGTCCAGAATATTGCAGGTAATCACAAATGTTATCTGCATCTGAATCAATCTGCAGGAGTGAGAGGTTAATGACTGCACTGTGCATCTTTCCTAATCCCACCCATAATTATTCCAATGTCTACACCAGGGGTGTCCAAACTTTTTTCAATGTTTTTTTACCAAGGGCCATATGCGGTAAAATATACAAACAGCCGGGCCACTCACTCGAGGTGAAGTCCGTATTGCCTCACCTGGTTTATTTAAGTAAACTAAAGATATTTTTGGAATTTGCTGTGGGCCAATTAAAAATTGCGGGCCGCAGTTGGCCCTCCGTCCGCAGTTTGGACACCCCTGGTCTACACCATCTCAAATGCACTATAGGAAATAAGAAAGGGGATATGGATCACATTCAGGATGAAAATATGTGTGAGAGACGTGAGATGAATGTAAAAATAATATAACCCTGACTCTCATTCAATTCAATATGCATATAATATGAGGTACATACATTTGAATTGTTACAGAAGCGGAAACACAACTAGAAAAAGCATGGCATTTGACATGCTTTATCTTGCTAGTGCAGAAACATATGTAATAAAGGGTTAAATATGTAATATATAAAAACCCAAACAAATCAGTAAGTGGAGGAAGACGATAATGTAATTTAAAATATACATCTAGTATTCCAAGTACTGATAAGTACTCTGAAGATGAAGACGGGGAAGTGGTAGAGTGGCATTATGGAATGTGGTCGCTCTCTACGTACTGACAAAAGAAAACATACACCTTATGGTTATATTTTGGAAGGTTACATACCAAACTGACAACAATGGTTACCTCCGAAGAAGTTAACATGGTTTGGGTGGTGGTATAGGAGAAATTTCATTTTTTATTTTACATACTTAAATTATTACCCGGACTTTTTTTTTTTTAAACCAGACAGATGTATTTCTTTTGTAATTTAAAAAAAAAAAAAAGTAAAAGAAAAAAACTAAAGGAACCATAATGGCAGCTTGATTCTTTACAGCACTCTGTCTACAAATTAACTTATATTTGGTGTCTTAGTGCCCATGCAAATTTAAAATGAATCTCCTTAATTTTATTTATTAATCCCCATTTTTGGCCACCTTCTCCACAACAACCATTCCCCAGTGGCCACTTCCCACAACTTAAATTATTAAGCTCCAAAGAAAAACAACTAGAGTTGCTTTTGCATGATGCCACATCATGCTGCATTTTTCTTTACATTATCTCTTCCATCATTACTGGTGTTTTCTTCTCTGGGTTCTCCTGTCTTATCTTCTGGTGCCTTAGTTTTAACACAGCAACTCATAGGTGCTACTTGCTACAACTGTCTTCTTTAAGAAGTGATGACTAAAGTACCTCCCTACTCAAAATGCATTTTGGATGCGAAGTGAACTAAGAATTTGGCTCAAGATTCTAATTTTTCTTTTAAATTCCTTCAGGGAACTTCCTAAAGTGCATAACCACATTCCCTCTTCCCATTCGCCAGAAAATAACATAAAACAAAACCAAAAACACTACAAAAAATTATCTATCTTGGGCAGATTTGTCCGTTCCCTTCATTAAAATATCTCTGTGTTTCCAGGCTACACTTCGTTCATCAATGCTAAGCACAGTGAGAGTAGACAGAAAGGTCCTCTTTCTGTTTAAATTGAACAGCATTCTGAATTAAATCATCACACACTCTAAAATCTATCAACCTACAATAAATGTTCACTGATCTAGAAGAGAAAAGGTCAGCATCTTATTTTTTGTAACAAAATTAAGAAGTGATAGTGAAGCAGGTAAACATGCAGGGCATAGAAGTACAATGACTATTTTTGGCATATTTACTCAGACTATTGAATTAAGAGCTAGTATTGATAGGCATTATATTATAGTTGAGGGGAAATGATACAGTAAAATGAGCCTCTATAAACATTAGAATTTCGCTTCATAAACTCCTTAGGCAAATAGGACCTAGTACATGACTCAAAATAAAATAAACTTTAACAAGAGAAGAGCAATTTCCCTTTCCAAAGATGGCTTACATTTTGAAGCTATAACCAGTCTCACTACATTAATTATAAGAAAATAACTAAATGTCATGGTCTGCAAACACCTATCAAAGTGGATGTTTTACACACCCACAGAATGACAAGAAAAGCAAATGCAGTGACTCAGCCGTCTCGTCTTAGAAGTCTTAGGAATGTGTCCAATAATCACATCACAAATAAAGAAAAAGTGCACGATTAACATGTTCTCATGTCCTCTACAGAATGAGTTACAATGTTTTAATCCTTTCCTGAAAGCAAAAATGAAACGAGTCAGACATATTGTATTACTGATGAATCACGCTGTGGAAATAATAGTTAACAGATATTTAGTGGCATTCTTAGACACAAGGTAATATATTATTAAATAATATTTAATAGAATGATCCCACTGGGTGTGCACACTTTAAACATTTCAAAAGAGCAAAATGTATTCCATTAACTTTAGTTATTACGTTTGATCCAAAAAAGTGACAGGCCAAACTTAATGGATAATCTCATTAAAGTGTTCGTGATTATGGACATATATAAAACTTTAGTATTTAGCTGTGTTTACTTTTCAAAATGAGAATAACATCAACAATGATAATTATTGTGCTACCTGATTCACTGTCATTATTTCATTAAGTCCTCACACTGCTGTGTGAAGGAGATGTAACCATACCCACTCTACAGATCAGGAAACTGACACTTAGGTTGAGTGAACCAAGTTACTTGGTTTATTATGGTGTTAACTTGGGTTTATCTGAGTTTAGAGCCCATGACCTTTTGCAAACTGCTGATTTAATTATGTATTATATATGGATTTGGAAAGTGTGAGAGAAAAGCATATTGTGGGAGGTCTGGATAAATCTACATTTCTCTAAATTTGCTGCGTGATCAGTGTGCTATCAGTATCCAACTACAGGCTTGATACACCTCCCGCAGATAGCAACACGCTTGGATAAGCTCAGACCAAATCAAGAGTACCTTCTTGGATAGCTTTTTCCCTGCTATAAAATGAGAGATATCAATCTTGAAAACCACTTTAGAGTCTGAGGTTCGGGAGTGGAATCTATTCTTTGCATTCCTGTCTAGATTTATACAGTCATCACAGGCCCCTGGCTTAGCACCGGCCATTAATCAGAATTCGTCAGTTCGACAGTCTGATTAGACGTAAAACTACTTTGTTGGGAGATTTTCCTAAATGACAAATGGCAAAATTGGGAAACTTTTTCAGTTTATGTAAGACAATGACAAGATCTTCAGTAAAACACAGGGGATCCAAATACTGCAGGGCATGACTTCTTGACCTTTAGATTATCTGATTCCCAGGATAACAATGGGAGGAAGCAGCACAACAATTAAAGGAGTTTTTCAAGGGCAGTACATCTATAGGAAGAAAGAGCTGGGCTTACTTTCAACAGGAAAGACAGGTTTTTCTTCTGCTCCTCCAGACACACGCTGGCTGTTTTCCATTTCTCTTGGATTTCCGAGAGTTCAGCCTGCAAGGCGGCCTCCGCTCCACTGTCAGCAGAGATCAGGAGCTGCTTGCCCGCCTCCACCGTCAAGATGTAGCTGCCTTGTTGTCGCAGGAACACTTTTTCTTTGAACTAAAAGGAAATGTGGATTTTTACTTTCTCATTCTTCTCTTCCCCGTTTCCCTATTATAAGTATTTTTAAATGACTCTACAGTTTTGCACACATAGCATGCCCTCTTTTATCTAACAAGCATTTCCTGAGCTGGTCATTTGTGCACAAATGCAGCAATGTGTAAATGAATGAGAATTCAACAGGGGGAGGCCTAGTGTCTGTCCCCAGGGTCAATGAAATCATGGTGCAATACGAAAACTCCTCTGTAACACATGGAACATGTTCTTACAGATGGGTGTTTTTGTTTGCTTGTTTTTAAAGTTTTATTATGATCTTTTTATGTCTCTTGCAGAAAACATTTGTGATGCATATTTAATATAAACAACCTAATTCAAAGAAAGACCACGGCTCACGTATCTGACCCATTTGGGGTACACAGAGAGGCTTCCTCAAAGTGGTAAAGGCTTCATGAGTTTTGAAATATATATGAACATGGCCAGATTAAGAGGGACCTGGTGTCATATGAGGGCCGGGAGTCAGGGAGAGGACTTCCTCGCAGAGAAATGAGGATGGGTAAATTCACTGCACAAGATAAAAATAGTGAATTTAGGACATTAGATGTAGTTTTCAGTGGCCGGAAGGAATAGAAGGTACATGCAGGAGAGCAGCAGGAGATGAGGCAAAGCCACATCTTGCACAGGAATTTGATTTTTATAATAAAGTGAATGCGACTCGCAGAAGAATAATAAGCAGGGAAGTGATGTGTTTGCATGGAAGCATTCAGCAGTAGGGTAGAAAATGCAATGGAAGAAGGGTATGTACTAGATACACTAAGATAAGTGAGAAACCCATTGTCTATCTAGGCAAAAGATCATGAGCATCTAACCTAAGGCAGTGGCAGTCGGGATGGAAACTTGAGGAAAGAAAAAGAAGAGGATAGCTATAAAATGATTCTGGGGTTCCTGACTGATAGACCAGATAGCTGGTGATGACATTTCCAGGAACTGGGGACATGGGAAACAGACTGATGGAGAACAGTTGGTCCAGGCTTTGTTGGAACCCACAGAGTATATTATGTCTGTGATGCATGATGGATGTGAATCCAAAAGGCAGTTGAATACTTGAGTCAAACACTCAGGAGATGAATGTGACTGGAAGATACCCATTTGGCCCTTCTGTGCTGGTAGGGGGTAGTTGCAACCATGTGTGTAGGTGAGGTTTCCCAGAGAAGTGAGGAGAGGGGAAAAAAGCAACAATAACGACTTTCAAAGGAAGAGGAATCCATGAAATATACTGCTGAGAATACAAGGAGGTATCCGTCTAAGAGGCTGGAGTCCGAAATTCCCAGGCTGGTGAAAGTAAGAGGCTAGACCAAGAATGGACAAACAGGACTGAGCCGTTTTCCTTCTCTGGAATACTTCAGTGACACGTTTAAATTGTGCACGAGTGAAATATGTATAATCAGTGCGGAGTTTTGCTTCCCTTGTCTTTGCCTTCCCATCCCTGCTGGGATTCAAGGAGCTGCTGGGAGGCCTGGGTCTATGAAGTGGAGGGAGCCTGAGAGGCTGGCACTTACCACACTTTCATCATTAAATATGGGCTTTGGAATGCAAGTATTTTCTCTGTTTCTGTTGACATTTGCGAACAATGTTTGTCCCCGTTCCCATGTCACTCCAGAATCCTTCTGAAGAACTGAGGCTAGGGTGAAGTGTGCAGTGAAAACACAGAAGATGTTTGAAAACAGCGCGTTTGGCACCTCACCTGCACTTCATCGAAGAGGGCCCTTGCTTGTTGCAGTGGTATCGGGACACTTCCGAGACCACTCACGGGTAGATAGGACACTTCAGCCAACCATTTACGCAGCTTTTCTGCCATCTCCCTATAGCGTTGCCACTGGCGGACCTGGCTGTCGATGATACCTCTCCTTTGCTGGGCCCTGCGAATCACTCCCTGCCACTGGTTACTGAGAAGTATCAATTTCGAGCTGAACTCGTCTCTGGTGAAGAAATAATTACACAGGGAAAAATACTGTTATCCTGGATGAGGTCACATGATCGACCAACGCATCCACACCCGATGACTGTAAGCACTGAGACGTAATCTAGGGCAGAGGTTTTCAAAGAGCATGCCATGGTCTGTTATCAGGGCTATTACTGCAGGTCATTTTCAAAATCAGTAATAGTGAAACTATCGGTGTTTGCAAACGGTGAGTGCTCTCATGTGGCAGCACAGGTTGAAGGCACTTCTTTAAGGTCAGGGTCACTTATTCTCTCCCTGAGTGCACGAGGGGAAGGCGCATAGGGCAGTAGTTGCAGTGGGAATGGCCCCAACCCCTGAGCACACACATAGCAACATATGCAGCCTGTGACAGCATCTTGTGAGGGCTACAGCAGGAGAAAATGAGGAGCGAAGCCTACTTATAACCCTGTCTTCAGCTAGAATTATAAGCCACTTTGGATGAATAAAACCGAGTTATTTAGCTATCATCATGAGACACTTCAATAAAATTATGTTATTAAAATAATTTTTTTGAAAACTGTACTCCATAAACTCTCAATATTCCCTCACAATAAATAGCCCTCATCTTTAGCAAATTATTCCACATATTAATCTAAATTTTAAACCAACTTTGCTTTGTTCTTAGAAAAATGAAAACTATCTAGTGATCACTGTCTGTATAAAGGTTATCCATATGCCTGCCTACAGATATGAAATTTTACTTAAGCTTTCTCGATTTCTACCTAAGTAATCTCAGATTTTTTAAATTTGTTTTTCCTACCTCTGTGTTTTCTACCTTTCACAAATGTTGGTAGTTCTTTAGTAAGTTTTCTTTAACATTCAACTTGTGGCGCTAGAACTGATTTGTCCAGTATCAAAGAGAATGAGTTTCTTTATCAATTATACTGTTCCACACATTTCAATACTAATGCTACTTGCTTTTTCTCTTATATTAGTTTTGCTTTTCTTCCTTAGATATGCTATTTTTGCCTCTTGAGGGTCGCTTCAAATCTGAATTGGACATATGGCCCTGGACTCTGACATTCTTGATAGCTGTATCTAGGGCCACTATAAACTTTGATTTTGTAATTAAAAATTATACTTGTTCTTCTGTTTTTGAAAGAAAATTTCTGGTATTTATAATCTAATTACAGTAGAACCAAATGTGATGAATTAGATTTGAGATTTCCCTAAAAGCTATAAGCATCTCTCATCTCTGAAAAAGTAGAACTCCAGGACTTGAGAATGTGACATGAAAAGCACCCTGCAAATTGCTTGCCCTACTAGGTAACTACCCAAGATCTCTTTGGAATCTTCATCCTCAATTTGTAGAACTTTTAAAAGACAATACATTCATAATCTAGGGCCTTCCTACTGTAGACATGCTCTAATCTGAGTGTTTTCTTCACTTGCAACGTTCAAAATTGTCCTCGGGTCCAACCTTCATGTTTTCATTTCTAACTGTTAACATTTAAAATTTAATAGCTGTTGGCTTGTGCGTGAATTTTAAATTTTATTTCACTTAATGACCCAAACTTTTACAATATTGTTATAGAGTTGGCTAAGGGAGGATGAAGCAAAAGATAACTTAATTGCATCTGAATTTGTCTTATTTTGAAGGCCTTAAATTCTCTGTAAAGTTCACATTAAATTTGGCTTACTTAGAATAAAATAAATATGGTATCACATTTTCCTGTTCCAAGCTTAACCATAAAAATCTTTCATGTCTGTCCAAAGAAAATATCCACTTAAAACTGAAATTGCTTCCAAAACATTAAAAAGCCCCTTAATAAAAATAATAATTTATTTTCTATTTAAAAAATAATACTAAGTTAATTATAATCACAACTACTGGTCCTAAATATAGGATATATATATATATATATATATATATATATATATATATATATATATGGAGAGAGAGATATAATATATTTATATTATATGTATGTAATAAAATAAATGAGGTTTATAGTGCAAATATCACCACAGAAAGTAGCTAGGATAGAGTCAATATCGTTCCTATGTAGATATAGTATGGAATCATCAATTCACATACCACAAATCTAAAGAGGAGCTAGGTATTACCTTTGTATTTTTAGTAAAGAGAGAATCTGCTCAGTAAATGAAGAGGAAGCAGGATCTCAGGGTGAATGTAATCTGACTTAGGTAGCACACCATTTTCAAATCTGGTGGAATGGTCTTGGTATGGGAGTGCTGGCCTGTCCTGATTGAAAACCAGATACCCAAGTTCTAGGCTTGATTCTCTGCTATGCAGTTCCGTGACCTTGGTCAAATGAGTTCACATTTCGGGACCTCGAGTTTTCATCTATAAGTAAGGGGGATGGTCTAGTGATCTCTATGTTCCTTTTAGGAATAAAATTTCTGTAATCATATGAGAATATTAGAAACATCTGTTTACAAACCCTGATGCATCATTGATACAATTCATTCTGATCTATTTATTAATTCGAGTCTCCTACAGACTATTAGCAAAGGTTGGCTAGGTGATTTTCAAGTACTCTATGTCCTTCATATAATATAATAGCAGTTCTTTAAAAAAGATTCAATACTCTGTCATTTCGGAGATTCAGATAAGCCTTTCCTCCAATTACTGAGGCTTTATTGCAGCACAATTGCCTTAGGAAGATTGGATATATGCCCTCTAATCTGCTCATTAAAAAGAAAATGACTAATTTACTGGAACCTTTCTTCATAATAGTATATCAAAGATCCTACCTGTCATCAACTTGACCTTGTTCTAGAAGATGCTGCCCATCAGTAATGATCGAGTGCAAAATTTGTTGACGGCTGAACATCTCTGCTTGAAACAACTATTATTTTGTAAAAAAAGAAGAACATGCTTTAGAGTTCCTAATTTTAATGCCCAGTTCTCTAATAAGTTTCCAAAATTTTTGGTTTAAGCCAAGTTAAGAAAAATACCTCCAGCGGAATCAGGATATGTAGCATATCCTGCAGTATAGGAATAAACATATTTTTAAACCAGCATTTAAGATATACTTAAAAGTAAAGTTTAATTTTTGTTTACTAAAAACCGACTAAAAGTGGAATTATATTCCCCTCCTTTCTTTCAAAATCACCTATAAAGTTAGTTAACACATAATTTGTATTCTTGTTTCTTTTGTATGCAGAACTTGGTCCATTTTCAGATAGAGATCAGCTTAAGACCTTTGAAAAAGTTGAAGAATGGGGAAAAAACACATTTTTTTAAACTTAGTATTTTTCAATTTAATTTGATTAATAAAATTATTTGCCATTAAAAAAAATCAAGAAAGAAATTATCACCACAAACCACAAATTATCATTGTTGTTTAAACAGCTTTACTGAAATATAATTCATATACCATACCATTCACCTATTTCAAGTGTATAACTTAATGATATTATATTTCAGAGTTGTGCAACCAATACCACCATCAATTTTAGACCAATTTCATTACCACAGAAAGAATTCCATACTCATTAACAATCACTCCTCATTTCCTCTCAATCCCCAGCCAGCTAATCTATTCTCTTTCTCTATGGATTTGCCTACTCTGGACATTTCATCTAAATGGAATCATGCAATGTATGATCTTTTGTGACTGGCTTCTTTTCATGTAGCATAAGGTTTACAAGGCTGACACGTTACAGTATACATAAGTACTGTATTTCTTTTTATCGCTGAATAGTGTTCCAATGTATGGATATATCGCATTTTATTTATTTATTCATCAGTCGGTGGATATTTGGGTTGCTTCCACTTTTTGGCTATTATGAGTAATGTCACTACAAACAATATTCTGGTACAAGATTTTGTCCACACAGGTATATGTGTGGACATATATTTTCATTTCTCCTGGGTATATACCTAGGAATAGAATTACTGGGTCACATGGTAACTCTACGTTAAAATTTTTGAGAAACTGCCAAACTGTTTTCCAAAAACACTTCACCATTTTACATTCCCGGAAGCAACGTGTGAGGATTCCAATTTCTCTACATCCTCATCAACACTTGTTATCTTTTTCCTTGTAGTCATGCTAGTGGGTGTGAAGTGATATCTCATTGTAGTTTTGATTCGTTGTCTTTTATTTTATCATCAGTCAACTCGATAAAACTGAACCTAAAAATACCTTACACTATTTAAATTCTCTACTTTTAAAATTTAAACAAAGTGCTTTAAAATTAGTTTTATTCTCTTTTAAGTTGTGCATTAAGCTTTTTTCTCTGCTTTTAGGTAAATTCTGTCTCTCCACTTGCATATTTTTCATAAGTACATAGAATACTTTAATTACACCAGTAAAAAGAATATGGAGAGTACCAGCAAATTAATTAATTTGCTTTTTGTATCTAGTTCTCTCTCAATATTTCTTGAGAAATGATTATAATGCAGTTTGACCAAGAGGTACACTTGGAGTTGTCTGGTACTTGATTTCCTAGTATAAAACGCATATATGCTTTTTAAAGAGCACACAATTTTAATTTGTCAAAGACTTTTGATCAAAGCATAATCTTTTTAGCAAGCAGCCCTGACAATATTAAAGTAGTCTGCAACTCAATTTGAAAACTGAGTCACTTTCTACACTCTTTCTGCACTGCCGCTCTTCTTCCCCTCCCCCACCCCATAAGTAGACTATGACCACAGTTTGGCATTATCCACTGCAGGGTGGTAAAGCCTGACACATGCTTATGGAGCAAAGAACTGGACCACATTTTTGTAATTAAGCTATCAAAGTCTCAAGCTTAAAAAAGAAGGCAAAAACAATGCATGCATTTGAGCACATTGGGCACAAGATACAGCACTTTAATTCCTCCACATGGCATTCTGCAGTATCTCCAAAGGCCTCAACTATTTTATTGCCCCAAATCTGCTGACATGACTTACCTCATGTGCTCTCTGCTGTTCCAAAAGATGCTGGTAATTTCCTGAAATCTCTACTGCTAACTTTTGCTCCGTTTGAACCAGAAACTCCATCCATGTTTCACATTTTTCCAAGAAAGTCTGATGTTGTAGCAAAAATGACTGCAACTTACTGACAGAACAAAGAGAAAAGAATAGTGCTTATGTTGTTGCTTATTCTTATATCTTTAGCATATAAAACTAGCTTAAATATTTTCTGCATCCAATTTTTTTTTCTGCCTCCAAGTCAAATTTGACCACCGCAAAACTTTCGTGTTGGGTAGTAAAATTTAAAAAGAGAAAATTGAAGAAAAAAATAAAAGTTTAAAATGGTAATTTAAAAAAATGATCAGATCAAGTTTGTATCTTTAACATAGTCTTATATGAAAGAGTTTATTATTGTTTGAGTAAAACAGTATTGAGTACATTAAACATGGAAAACCACTTCGCAATTTGAGTTTCTTATTCTGAGTTCAAATTTTGTGAGTATCATTGAGAACACCTAGCATTTATAAATGTACACAAATCATGAACTTATTTCTACTGGTATAGCAGAGCGGCCAAAACATCTCTTGGTAACTCTACCTGAATCTCTCTGTAGTCTGAGAGGAGATCAGAGACCAGTGCCGGTTCAGACTCTGCATCCTTTTGATTTCTTTATCATTCAGGGGTAGCCTGTAGCCAAGCTCATTCAGACGGTCTAAATCTGGGGCCATGCTGCTGAATTTTAACATCTGCCCCTGAAAGCAAGATTTAAAAGCAGGTTTAGCACCACAGGTGGAGGGATGGATAAAGAAGATGTGGTACGTACATACAGTAGAATATTACTCGGCCACAGGAAAAGATGAACTAGTGCCATTTGCGACCATAGAGATGGAGCTTGAGATTACCATGCTAAGCAACGTAAGTCAGAAAAAGTCGAGAACCATATGACTTCACTCATATGTGGGATAGAAAACTAAAAGCAACAAACAAACAAGACAAACAGAAACTCATAGACACAGACAACAGTTTAATGGTTACCAGAGAGTAAGCGGGGGTGGGGGATGGTAGATGAGGGTAAAGGGGATCAAATATATGCTGACAGAAGGAGAATTGACTTTGGGTGGTGAACACACAATGCAATATACAGATGATGTATTATAGAATTGTACCCTTGAGACCTGTATCATTTTATTAATCAATGTTATCCAATAAATTTAATTTTTTAAAAAAAAAAAAGACAGAGTGCTTTCAAAGTACATAGTGAACTTTCGATTTCAGTAAGAGTCTGGCTGGTAATCGTTGTGTATTTCTAGGCTACTTGTTTGCCATCACCAGAGCTGTAAAAAAGAAAAGCCACATGTCCTAATCAGCTTCTGCTGCTGCTGCTATTGTGGCGACAGCTACTCAGTATCTTTTATGGCACATTTAGTGGTTTACATGTATTATTTGATTTATTTGCTCCTAAGTCATGCTTGGTAGAACTGACAAAGAATAAAAACATGCCGATGACTGAAGAGGCTTAATTCTTACCCTTCAGACTTCATTTGTCCATGCTAGTCAGTTCCTTTGTTATTTAATAATAATAATAGTTAAAATACTAACAGTTAACATTATTGAACACATTATTATAAGAGCTTTACAGGTAATACAGTAACTCATTTTATCCTCAAAACAAACCCGTAAGGTACTGCACTACTCTCCCCACTTTACAATGAGGAAAGAGAGGCCCAACAACTTTAAGTAAGTCGTGCAGGGTCTCCCAGCTAGTAAGTGATAGAGCTAAGGAAACGACTTGTTGGGTTCTTGCTAGACGGAATACAATCCCACTTGAGTTTTGAATTCAACACACGATGTCTTAAGAGCTTCACCCTAAAGTTCGTAAGACTCAACTGAGAAAGCAGTATATGCTTTCAGATCTCTTCAAACACAGGACAAAGCTGCCTGGTTTGGTTTCCCTGTGGGCATTCGTAACTCCATCTAGGGACCTGGCTACAGGACAAAAAAAATGTGAGGACACCTTCAGCTGCGTGTTTTCTCTTTGCATGTTCTGCAAATAACTCATTACCCTACAGAAAGAATAAACCTTTCCAATTATTAAAGCCAAAAGCATAACTATTAGATGGCAAGATTGCCATGGGTAGACATCAGCAGTGAACAAAACTGACACAACACAGTCCTTCTCATAGTGCTTTCAGAGAGAAAGATACTATTCCAATAACAGAGAGAACAACAGTCATCACCTATCACAAGAACATAATTAAATGATATCTAAAACACTGACGAAAAAGAAGAGTGTGCTCTGAAAGTGTGTCTGTCACTGGAGAGCCTGAATATGGACAGAAGTGGAGGCTTTCCTAAGAGAGTGACATTGAACACAATGACCAGGAGTTTATTCCTTTTGGTCGGAGGGAGGTAGTGGGGACAAGAAAAGAATTCCAGAAAGGGGAAACATCCTGCACACAGACACTAGGAACCGATGTGACCCCTAGTGGCTGGAGGAGGAGATGGACAGTGGTGAAGACGAGACCCTTAGGAAGGTAGAAGCCAGGTTACGCTGGGCCTGATACCCCACACTGAGATTTATCCTGAAAGCAATGGAACCCAAAGGGCTTTTTAGGCAGAGGAGTGATATGATAAAATCTGCATATCTATTGTATTGTGTATTTACTGTACTGAATACTTAAAATATTTCCCAATTACATAATACCATGGTGTGGTGTCAGATGGGTACTAGACTTATTGAGTTGATCACTGCGTAAGTTATATAAATGTCTAATCACTATGTTGTACACCTGAAACTAATATAATACTGTACATCAACTGTAATTGAGAAATAAAAAGAAAAAAAAGATCATTCTGGCAGCTCTGGCTCGGAGGGAGAGGGATGGCTGCAGGGAGCTCCGTGGAGGCTGTTGTGGTGGTCCGAGAGAGAGATAGGTGGCTTGAATTAGGAGTGGATGATGGTAGAGATGGAGATGGGAGGTGTCCAATCACAAGAACTGTGAAGGAGGTGATAGGCTGGGCATGGGGAGGGACTAAGAGTAGGAAGGAGGAGGAGTGAGGTGTTACCCTAGGACTGCACATGGCCACGCTCCCAGCACACAGCTCATTTGTCTCAGGAGAGCAGGAAAGCAGAGCTGGCAGGAATTTCCTTGGGAGCTCAAAATAAAACGTAGGCCTATGTCAGGAGTTTGGAGTTTTCCTTTGAGGATGGAAGATAGAAGATCTGGGACTAGGATTTCAACCCTCTTACCTTAAGTTCTTCCATCCTTTCCTGGATGGTCAAGAGGTCAGAAGAGTGGCTAGGGTCCTGCCCTTGTAGTATTTCTTCAGCTTCTACTATCCAGGCCTCCAAAGCTTCTAAACTCTTGGTGAAGGTTTCATAGTCAAGAACTCCAGCCTATTTTTATTACAAAAGAAAGTTGGTATTTAGAAATCTAATGAAAGGGCAAGTGGATATTGAAATTGTTTTTCGTATTCTTACATCAAACTGCCATTTTCAAGATGTCGTTCCTAAAGAAACAAGACTATGATGACTTAAATTCCTTCTGTTTATTAATATAATTTTTCTAATACTTAGAATTATTTCTATGTACCACTAATTAACCAATTAGAGCCACTTTTAAAATATATTATCAAACAAAAACATATTTTGGTTCTTGCAAAAACTTCTTATATAAGCATGACTGTTAATATTAAACCCACTTAGTGTTCATTAATTGCATATATCTTAGTACCATAGAAGGAGGCATTGGCTTGGGGAAAAATTACACTGTAAAGAACAATGTAAGACTGCCACCTTCCCTTATTCCCCCTGGCACTTCCCAGTGTGTTTAATTTTTAGTTCTTGGGTCTTGAAGGAGGCATTGTCTCAATGATGGAAATTTCTTCTTTTCCTGTGGGTATGCCCAGACGCTATAGAACACCCAATCATAACACACATTGACTGCGAGCTCTGTACCTGTAACACAGTCTGCTGTTTGCAAAGAGCCTGTTCCAGGGCACATAAGTGTTGACTCAAAGAGAGTTGATCTGATTGAATGGCTGACGCTGCTGAAGCATCCACTTGTTGCTTGAGTTGCTCTCCCAGCTCACGGAGAACAAAAAGGGAATCCTTAACTGTCCCCAGTCCTTTGAGGAGGTCCTATAGAAGGTGAAAATATATCCATCGTGAAACAACATGTTAAGTGTACTCCTGATTATAAACAATCCGTAAATGGCCACACATTAGAAACACTCAATTCTTATTTGTCGTGTTACTGCACTAAGTAATCTTGACCGGCTGAAAAAATAATCAAGACTTTATCCAATTTTTAAAAATATGTATGTGTATTAACATTTTAAAGAATATATTTACCATTCTGACAATAAAAGCCCCATAGGACATCGGGGAATGCAGAAAAACATACATAAGCAAGAAAAAACATCTACAAGTAGAGTCAATAACTGGAACGGTGGTGGCAGTTTTTTCCCGCTTCTTCAGAGAATTGGTATCAAATTGAGAACAGTGTGCTACATTTTTCCTTTCTTTCTACTTAATATTATAGATGCAAGGATGAGTTTGTCAACAGTATTGTCTCTATGTGTGGGTAGTAGCATTGTACAGGTTATGATAGATACACCCTCCTATTTCAGTATCGGGGTGTAGAACCCTAGCCATGGTTCTGATGAGCAGGTAGGCTTTACCTCCATTATTTTCCATGGCATCTCTTCCTGCCACTTTTTATGGGACCCTCTTATATACTAAAAATTATAAGCCAATGAAAATTATCTGTTTCTCATGTCCATGTACCGCTAAGAGATACAAATGACTGATTCTTCTATTTGTTGCTGGTGCCCCAATAGACATAGCAGACAGAACAGAGCCTGCTATGCCTTAGCAGGGACGACTGTGAGAGGAAGAAGAGCAAAGGGCTACTTTAACCTTGATACAGACAGCAGACAAATTCACGAAAACAGTTTGGAGCACTACACTCTGAAAGAGGTATATGTCAACACAGGAGAACTGAAAATTGAAAATGAAAAAATCTTGTAAGGATAAACTGTATGGGGAAGGAGAAAAAGCAGTGAATTATCTTCACCATAAATATTAAAGCTTTAAAGTGATTATTATTTATATGACGGTAATGGAATAGCTTAAACTTTTATTTATATGCTTTTTGTAACTTGCCTAATTCTAATAAACTGAATAGGAAAGTTTATAAGAAGCTATTTGAAATATAGTCACTGAAATAAAGACAAATAAGGACAAATGGTAAGAACCACGCAATGGTTGAAACAAGAGAACTGTTCCCGAAAATCTTAAGTAGGTTATTGGCAGATACCGTGAAAAAGAGAAATACTAAAAAGCAATTAAAAAGAAGTATACCCATAAATCAGGAGAGAAAGAGCTCTTTCTACCATTCAATTCACAGAAGAAATTCTGTTAATGCTTACATAAAAGATAATGAACCTAAATGGACGATCCCCTTAACATTGGCTATTTAAAAGATATAACATTATTCTACATATGGTCATTCCTTAGACTGAACGTCTCTGTAAAAAGATAGCCTAAATCACTCACATGGATTTTATTCCATTAGGAAAAACAGGAAAACAACTCATCTTAAAAATGAAACAATGGGTGGGGCCGTTTAACTCTGATAACATGTGTTCTGAAAACCTAGCAGGCTCTTTGCTACTTAGAACAATGACTTTGGGGTAACTTGTTTCACACACTGAGACGTAGCAAAAGCTTACACACATAGCACGAGCCGTCCTAAACGGGGGAAGTCTAAGAAAGGCATGCTGGGAAAACACGTCAGTTCCTGAACATACGTGGCAATCTTGAATCCATGTAGCCACTTCTTCATCAGCGATGTCCTTGTTAGTAGCTGCCTTCAAGAGCTCATCGGCTCGGTCCTCGTGCTGCTGGACTGTAGAAGCACACTGTTTGGAGTAGTCCTTGTACCTCTGCCAAAGCTGCAGCAGGGCTTTGCTGGAGTGCAGCTGCTCAGCGATCTCTTCCAGCAAGTTATTCCATCTGGAGACAACAGCCAACACTCATGGGTAGATGACCACCTCTCACCAAAGGCTGGGAGCTGTTACTTACTATCTTAGTTTTCATGATCCTGATTTATGTGAATTTGGAAATAATGCAAGGATGTCTCATTTCTATTTATCAGTACAAAACATAACATTTCACACTCCTTTCAAGGGTAGATATGAGGAATGAGGTCAATCTTTGGGTATATAGCAGTTCTAATTTTTTTCTAAATATCTTCACTGCATTTACTTGTCATTAAAATCATTTTGTGAAACATTACAACATCAATAGAATAGAACCTCTAAAGGTCAAATTCGAAACATTAGGAAGTTTTTATTGTGTCATTTTTTATAGTATGGATGTGATAGAATTCATAACAGTGTAAAATGAACATGCTTCATACCTCATATTGACTTCCTTTAATGTATTGGTAAGAGTTTCTGTCACAGGTGGGTGACACTCTTTTAATAGTTGGTTGGTGATAGAGCCAAATTTCTGTAAGCTCTTTTCCTGTTTTTCTAGATCATCTTGAAGATTCTGCCCAAAGAAACATGTCACAGATAAAATGACAGGATCTAAATTCTAAGAAACAAGTTTAAAAATAATTTATAGATGTTTTCATAAATATGCACATACGAATACATAAGCCATGACTTTCCTCCAATGTGTTATAAGCTTTCTTTAGATAATCACTTCTTCTTTTTACGATTTTTGTTCTTATGGATGTGAGATGGGATTCTTAACAATTAAGCCTTCTTACAGTGGCATCTGGAAAGCTCACATCGGGTGTCCTTATCCATCATCTAACAGGGTGCTATGGTAGTGGGATGCATTCAACCTCTCACTCTGTGGTTCTCTCTGCTGCTCAAGTCAAAACCCAGGTCTCTGTTTCATTATGTACTGAGTTGTTCTATCAGAAACTCCTGATAGTTAGACTTTAAGAAGTCATGCCTCTTCTGAGTACCATCTCTAAGTTCTATTGGGGGTGTTTTTCCTTGCAAAGAATATTTATTAGATGGGCAGAGTCTTCTACCAAGGACCAGTGAAGGAACTTGAAGAATGATATTTCCCTGGAAATATTGTTGAAGTGATAGACTCAGTTCTTAGTAAAACTCCACAGGTGAAGTAGGCTACAAAAACCCAATGCTATTTAACACCAATATCTGATTGCCTTCAAATCAAAATGTGCAAAGAAAAGGATCTGAATTCTTTCATATCCTTAGACAGTATTTGCAGGTGTTAAACATGGAACAGGCTAAATTAAAACGTGCTTTTCACTCCCTCAAAGTTATAGAGTGTGTCTCCAAACTTACTATTCTAAAAATAAGTTTTAATGATTCTTAGTATCTGCAACACTATTTAAGGTTTAAATAAATAATACACACACACACACACACACACACACATTTTATCCTTCCTCCATCCTGCCCAATACCCTCAGAAAAGGCATTCCCTTCAGAAACTGCGTGTGAGGTCAGCAACATATAAACTTGGATTGCCAAGCCAGGGACCTGGACTGAGGTTAAGGAGGGTACATGCTGGGCTCTTGCTGGCATCCCATCTCTCAAGGGCTTGCCTTGCCCATCCTATAGTCTACATTATTTAGCCAGGGACAAAGAGCAGTGACAGGTGAGAGTACCCAGTGCCCAGGTGTGCGGGGGGTGAGGGCAGCAGCTAATTTGAGGACAGTGACCTGAGATGGAGTGCTGTTTAAGTTAAACAGCAGCGATGTCATTCTGGGTGAATGCAATGATAATGGACACACAGGAAACCAAATAGAAAGTGCTAGAAAAAGAGGATTACGTGTACACATTAGATAGACCATTTATATTAGGCTAAATGAAAACCACTTAATAGTTTAAAAAATGTACCACTTTTGCTATTTTTCTCTTTGTTTTCTTTTTAATCCCTTAGAATATGTTTGGAGAAACAGGAGAAAAAGAGAAAGGAAAGATACAAAAGGCAACAACAGTGGATCAAGGAGGTTGATTGAGGTATAAAATCATTTCATAAAATACATTCACGTGGATATTTACATGATAGAATTTTTTAAATCACTTAATTATATATCAGCTAATCCAGAATTCAGCATCCACAGGCAAGTCTGAATGAGCAACAAATATAGCAGGTAAAATTAACTTTCAATATTTAAAAAATAATTAAGTGAAAACAATATACAGCAGTATTATAGGATGTTAACGTCCACGTTTGCAATTTTGGCTTTTTTTTTCTCCTCATATTAAAAAGCATGCTAAGGGTGGATTCAGTTCATTCCTTACCTGAAGACTGTCTACCTGAACTTGCACAGCTTCTAAAGAGCCGGTCAGCAGACGAAACCGGGAAAGAGAATATCTGGCCTCCATGAGATAACTGTTTATCTCGTCAAAGGCCATTTTGTGATGGCCCCATTGGTCATGCACGGACTTCAACAGTATCTTCAACTGCCCAACCTTTGAAAAGAGACAGACATGTCTTAGAATTACACAGCATTTAAAAGTATGGAATGTATGTTCAATTGATGGGAAAAACATTAACATTTAGGAACTTCATTGGGGTTTCAAGCATTATAAACTAACCGAAACAAACAAACAAAAAAGATTTGACTAGATGTAGCCATGTTGAAATTGATGCCTTTCACACGTTTGAATACTTAGGCTAAATTAAAGTGCTTAAAAATGCTCTCTCTCTCTCTGTCTCTCTCTCTCTCTGTCTCTCTCTCTCTGTCTCTCTCTTTCTATATATATATATATATATATATATATATATATATACACATATATATATACACACACACACACAAAATCTTTATACATAATATTTATTATATATCTATATAATATCTATATAATATAAAAGTTATAAAAGCTCAACATACTTAATACCACAGTTTAGGAAATAAATGAGTGTTTTAGCTAATGCATTAACTCATTTAATCTTCATAACAACCTTAAGAGGTAGGTATAACCATTATCCCCATTTTATAGATGAGAAACCTGAGGTACAAAGATGTTATGAAAATCACCTGGGATAATACTGCTAGAATGTGAGAGATCTAGATTTGAATTTAGGCAAAACTGGTCCTAGGAAATGAGAAACTATCTCTCTCTCTCTTTCTCTCTCTCTCTCTCTCTCTCTCTCTCTCTCTCTCTCTCTCTCTCTCCCACCCACCTACCTACCTATCTATCTCACATGTCTGTGTATGCACACACGCACAAATGATTATCTTATAACCAAACATCTAGGAATACTCTTTCCCTATACTTACCTGAAACAGAAAAGTTAAGTTTTTAGTTTGTATCATTTAGAAAAATATCTGTTTTGGACTTTCTGGACATCACCCCTAATCTTCTAAATGTAATCTTTTGGATATAGAGTAAGTATGGCCAGAATGAAGAAAACAGACCATATAAATTCATTTGCACCTGCATTCTCTGCTTTTCTTCTTCGCATAAATAAAAAACGTTGACACCAATCAGGATACCATCTAATGGGCCACAGGACTAAGAAAGGGCTGCCTCAGAAAGGAGGCAGTGCCCGTAGGTGCAGACAGGTGCCAGGGCCTACCTTATGAAAGTCAGGAAGAGACATGAAAATGAAGCCAAGAAAGCAATGAGAATTTTTGAGCAGCCTATTTCTTCTTTGAATTATTTTGTTTGTTTTTTTCATGAGAAGATGTTTCTGTGAAAGAGCCATTCAGTTGATTCACATGGTAAATTGTTTCCAAAGATTTGTAATTTGTGATGATTTATAAAAATGCATGAAATAAAATAAATTTAAGTCAGACTGAAAATGAGGTTAGGAATAGACCCGAAAGCTGTGATTGGAGAAGAGTACATAGGCTGTGAGAAGCTATTTGCTGTGCGCCGTTGGTCTCAGTCATTTAACCATCTCTGGGAAATGTGAATAATAAGTAATTGTGTGAGTGTGTGCAGAGCAGTGTCTGTTGTTCCATGTATCTTCTTATTGGAGGATTTAAAGCTCCACTCGGCACATATTTATCCAACATTTTCACAGCGCTTACGGTTGAGTGCAGGACAGTTAAATAGACAAGTACACTGTACTGTATGTTAGAAGATGACAAATAATACAGATCAAAGCACAGCAGAGAAGAGCGTCAGGGAGTGAGAGGTGGGGTGAGTATCATTTAACGCAAGGTAGTCAGAAAAACTCTCACTGGGTTGGCAAACCTGAACAAAGACTTTGAGGAGCAGGAGAGGCCCAGGCGGATATTTGCCAGAAGGTGTTCCAGGCAGAGACAGCAGCCTGTGCAATGTTCCTGAGTGTGAAACATGCCCACTGAGTTCAAGAGTAGGGGTGACCAAAACCAAAATGAACCCGTGGGGCAGCTGCAGGAGACGAGGTCAGAGAGGTCGTGGGAGGCCAGGTCATGTGGGACGTCAGGCCCTCAACAGGTTTTGGCTTCATTCTGAATGAGATAAGAAGCTATTTTTTTCCCTTGGCGGTGAGGGGAGGAACGGGTTGAGTAGAGGAGTGGTGTGATATGATTGCCATGTCAACAGGACCGCCCTGGCATGGAGACCATTCAGCAGACCATTGAAATAATCAAGGGGAATGGTGCTGGTGACAGACCTAGGTGCCAGCTGCCAGGATGGGGGGAGAGACTGGATTCTAGAGCTGTTCTGAAAACAGCGCTGACAAGATTGCTGGTGGACTAGATATGGGGTATGAGAGAAAGAGAGGAATGAAGAATGATGCCACGACTTTCTGCCCATTCCATTGGAAGGGTAGAGTGGTCATTAACTGAGATGGTGGAAAGTGTAGGTTTGTGGGGGAAGAACAGAAGGTGGTTTGGGCGAGGAAGTTTGAGACGTCTACTGGTCACACACGAGGGGATGTCTACAAGCTGGATTTCTCTCTCTGCCTTTGTTTCTATCTAGAGTGTAGGAGAGAACTCCAGGCTGCGGATACGCATTTGAGAATTGCCTGTGCCTAGAGGGTATCTAGGGACATGGGAATGGATGAGATGATTAAGAGAGTAATGTTCATAATAATGTTTGTCATAGAAAACACCCAAAGCTAGACTTTCAAAAGAAGGTTAATAAAGTGAAGGTCACAGTAAAAAGAGATGCTGTATAGATGTGCGATGCTTTACTCAGTTACTTTACACCACCAATCCCCACGACATGGTTGGACATGAGATGGCCAACGCAGTCTTGGCACCCGCTCTCTCTCCACAAGCAGCATTACCATGTGGTCTAAGTTTGCCCAGGTTTGGTTGAGCTCCTGCAGCGTGCTCACGACAGCGCCGGAGACGTCTTCCTTGTTCTGAATCAAAGCAAGTCCATTCTGTTCAATTTTCTCTACCTCTTTTTCTTTTGCTTTAATCAACTCTTCTAGATCCTGAAAGATTAAAAAAAAAAAAGTCATTCTAAATTGGATGGAATGCTGGGGGCATGCTGAAATGCAGCCCTTATAGTCTCATATCCTAAAAATCTTTTACTCATCCAAAAAAGTTATCATTCTCGGGAGAGCATTGCCACAGTAAAACTTCTTCCTACATTTAAATCTTTTAAAATAGTCTTTGTATTCCATGAGAAATTAGCATACCTGAAAAAAAGTAAAATTTGATTATCTGATAAAGAAATGGCACTTTTATAGATAGATAAAGAAAAAAATGTAAATTTTTTTCAAGGTGCAACGCAACAAGGAAAGAAATAATGTCAGAAGTGGTAACATGATTATATTCTTAAATTCATGTATCTTGGTGTTGGAAAAGTTACCCAATCCGAGCTTATAGGGTGAAATGCAATAGAATGAATATTCTGGGCCCCCGTGTCTGAGATTTAGTTACATTTCTGCTACAGTTAGAAACTTCCCCTGTGTCTCAGTTTCTCCAGAATGTCTATTAAACCTTATTTCTCCCTACAATACTCTGATTTTATGTGATTCTAAAACATTATAAGCTTTTCCATAAATCAAATCCTCATTTTGGGGGGATGTACATTTATAAATGTCAATATGAAGTGTTCAGAAAATAAAATTAAGTGAGGCAATGGCCTCACTTTAAGCGTACATCATAATCCTAACATATTTTAATGGCATTTGAAAATCTGGAAAGCTCATTGAGGCAGGCTGAGGCTGCTCTCACCTTTTGTGGATGAATAAGTGGGAGATCAAGTCATACAAAGCAGTGTCAGGTCACAGGGCTGGTGAGGGCAGTGGTGGGGTCAGAACCCAACCTTCTAAGCCTACTGACCCTCCGCCCGCCCAGTGCTGGTGGCCAGGAATCAGGCCACGAATATTGGAGAAGATGACAATCCCACACTGGGGTGATGTGAGAAGCTATATATTATGGCATGGTTAGATTCTCATGTTCAGAAGTATGCCGCAAAACTAGATGTCTGGATGTGTAAGCACTGGAGGTTGGAGTGAAGAAAATTCCAAACTATTTTAAGTTTGGATAATGTCTCAATTCTGTAAAAAAGATTGCCATCTTCCTCTTATGATCCACACATGAATAACAAGCTTGGGGGGGATGGGTAATGCTGCTGATAGGGCACAGTGGGGGGCCCATCTCTGATGCATTAGTTATAAATATTGTGCCTCTTTTATTTTTGTTTCTCTCTGGCCCCACCTCTTAATCACTCTCTACTTCATTTATAAAACAGGATTAATAACACATTTGCTTACCTCAAAGGGATAACATTGGATAAATATATAAAATATCCTTTAAGCTGCTAAAAATTAGGCAAGTGTGAGACAGTATCGTCATATTTCATCATTTAGTAATCTACCATGCTTCAGTGCAAATTTATTTATTTTTCTCTCCTTAATTATCATGAAGCTACTTTTGTCTTGACATTTTAATTAGAAATTCATGCATTAGGTAACTGAAGAGCTCATTTGTGCTTTTAATATTGCTCTTTCATTTCCACTTTATAATTTTGTTAATATTTTGACAGCTTTGGTAATTAACCAGAGAATGAAAATAGTGATTTACTAGGGTTACAGGACCTTTATACAGTACAGATAACATAATTAACTTTACTATTTAAGGATATTTCTCTGTACTTCTCTAAAAGATTAAATAAACATCATTAGGGCCAGCCCGGTGGCTCAGGTGGTTGGAGCGCTGTGCTCCTAACGCCGAAGTCGCTGGTTCGATTCCCACATAGGCCACTGAGCTGCTTCCTATGGCTAAGATTGTGAACAACAGCTCTCCTTGGAGCTGGGCTGCTGTGAGCAGCTGGAGGTTGGCATAAGTTGGGCTACCATGTGCTGCCAAGAGCGGCTGGCAGCCAGCGTGAGTTGCTGTGGGCTGCTGTGTGATGCCACAGGTTGCTGTGTGCTGCTGTGGTTGACGTGGGCTACTGTGTGCTGCCATGAGCGGCCGGTGGCCAGCGTGAGTGGCCGGCAGCCGGCGAGAGCTGCCGTGAGCTGCCATGAGCAGCCGATCAATGACCAGCAGACGACTGCCTCAGCGTGCGGAGCACAAGGCACATAATACCAGCATGGGCCAGGGAGCTGTGTCCTACACAATTAGACTGAGAAACAACAGCTTGAAATGGAGCGGGGGTGGGCGAGGAGGCAGAAGAACGGGGGAAAACTAACCATCAATAATCCTTCCAACTTGAATTTAATATGATTCTAAAATTCAACCACTGGAGTTAAATTTATACTCATTTATCCATAGATGTTAACTTTTTTCAGTGAGCAATATTAAATTAATGATCCATTGCTTAGAAACACATCTCTAAAATGCTCTGCACATTTATATTGGCATAAAAGCAACACCCAGAAGCGAACTAGGGCTGAAATATGTAATATTTTGTGCAAAATAAAGGTGTGTTTTCCTTTCCTTTCGATGATAATTAAAAAATGATTCTTTCTGATCAACGAAGGGAAAAGCCAAGCCTAACATTTTTTGCTATAATAAATCATTCTTAACTTGAGTTAATTCACGAACATCAATTTTTGTGTTGGTTTAAATTAATAAATCACCTCTGAAAGAGTGGGAATCTAGTCAAGATTTTTAAAACAAAATAAAGCTTCAATCCAGTCACCAATTTCAGTATGCTGACTTGAATTTCACACTTTCGTCCAAAGGAACAATTTCTCAAAACTGACAATAAATTTTTATCAAGGTTTGTGGTGCTGCCAAACAGAGCCTGCCAGTTAGGCTACTGTGATTTATATGCAATGCCCCAAAATAACTGTGTGGGCTACTTTCATTCTGTTCTTGGCTTCAAAAAAATGACATGTCATTTGAAGTCACAAATTAGTATTAGGGTAAAGTTTTTAAAACTACAGTTCAAGATTTCCTTTCTGATACTGTCTGGTGTGACCCTCTGGGAGACTAAAATTTGGGTCCCCAAAGGAGCTAAACTGGGCCAAGCTTCTGCTACACTGTGTTTGTTTGTAGCAATGTCTCTTTCATTAAATAGAAGACGTGTGCATGAAAAGAAGCAAAATGGAAAATGGCAGGATAAAAGTAATTAAAGAGAAGAGAAAAAGTAAGAAAAAGAAACAAAAGTAGGGGAGGAAGAAAAAAAGGAAATGGAAAGTTATAGTAACATATTATTTCAGTGTTAGAATAGTAAAGTTTATCACAACAAAGTAACAAGGAAGCACTAATCCTGCTAACATTAACACTTAAATTATCTTTTCATTCTAATGGAAACATTTTAATTTAGGAACTCATCAAGAAGCATAACTCATCCTTCAAGTAAAATTTTGAAATCCGGGCTTATTTGTATATTTTAGAATAGATGGCCTAAATTAGAAATGCTATTGGCCCCTGAAAATTGGAAAAGCAATGATGTGTGTTTTTGGTCTTCCATCTTTTACACACCCATCTACTGATGTGAAGCATTTTTATTTATTTTTTTAATTTCCAAGTATTTCTCTGTGTGATAGTATTCTTTGCCATTTTTACGCACCCTCAAGATTGCAACCCATTAGCTTGTCACCCCAGCACAAGAATATCTGGTGTTCTTTTTCTGAACCAAAAAGCTTTGGTTGAGAGTTTAAATATATCCCACTTTACATGTGCCCCACAGGAAAAATGCTGCCTGGAAGGAATTTCATTACTAAAGGCCTTACTTTTCAAAATCTAGAACATAAAAACAAGCTTGGGGATAGGAGCATTTCTGCAGAATGACTTCTTCAGTTGTTCTTAGAAAACACTATAGTGCAGTCACAGCTAATCCCTAACACATTTCAAATTATTGAGTTATTTAAAAAGTATTACAGCATTAACTGTAATAGCTCACGTTTCCTTTGTATAAAGAATACCTGAGGAAATATTAAGTGTTCTGTCACTGGAAAACATTTACAGTATGCCCACTCTACTTGAACCCGTGGTCCTTACTTATTTCTAACAGGAGAACAAGCAGATGCTGCTGAGTGCTCCCCCACAGGACACAATAGGAAGCACTTGCTCAGTAGAGTTGAACCCCAATCTAATAAAGCCTTAAGTGCTAACTCCCATTTATAGGAAATACAGGAGAGGGAAGAGCAAGTTCAATGATATCTGAAGGAAGTACACAGGCTGATCCTGAAACTGGGGCCAGCCTACAGTTTCTATAATAAGTTAATAGTATTAGAAAAATATTAAAGAGGTTTAAGAGCTCTAACAAGCAAATGTAGCAAGTGGACACTGTTGTATCTTTACGTGAATAAATTAAGTGGGGAAAAAAAGGTTTTAAAGATAATTGAGGAAATAGTGCATGGGTTGAGCATTAAACAATATTAAGGGATTCTTGTTAAATTTTTTGTGGTGATAATGATATTATGGTTATATAAGAAAAGTCCATTTCTTAGAGCTGTGTAGTACAGCATGAAGGAATAAAATGACATGATGTCTGGGATTCACTATGACCTCTTTAAGAAGAAAAGAAACAAATCAGACAAATATGTCAACCTCTTGATGATTATTATATCTAGGGATCAACATAGGGGGGTTAGCAGCATTCTTTATTTATAAGTGTGTTTAAAAAGTTTCGTAATTTCGAATTTATAAAAACAGTTTAGAAAAGTTCTATAAACTCACATAATCAGAGAAATGTCTTACCAAATGGAACATTTTTCAAGATTCAACTCTCAGTTCTCAAGAAACGCAACTGCCTTTGGCATACACCATGAGATTGTGAAACACAGTATGTCAGCCACCTGGACCAGTTACCTGACAGTCTTTCATCGCATTCTGAACTGAAGCCTGATCTCCAATTATACGTTGCTGTTTCAGTCTCTTCTCCTGGGTTTCAAACCAAGTTTTCATACATTGTATGTTGTTTTCATATTCTGACCAAGATTCCAATAAGCCTTCCAACAGCTGAATCTGAACAAACATAATGAAATTTGCAATTTTATGTTAAATTTAAATCATTGGCAGGCCACAATTTCCTCCAAATTGAGAATTCTTAAAATACAGCCCATTGTCTATCTGATTCAAAATGAACGTTGTAAAGTGAGAATTAATTGATGAGTTCTGGTAAGCAAGTACAGAACTTGAGTCAACTTGAAGCTAAGGAAAAAGAAATTAAGACGCATCTTTAAAGAACTAAAATAATATGAGATATACAAAGAGTGGCGGGTGCATAAGACAAAGTAATTCCCATGACTAAAGAGCATTTAGAGCAATGTAACCTTCAGTGGCATTCTTTCCCTGTGCCCAGTGTAGCTATACTACTCATGAAATTAATTTTCTTTACAGAGTGTACCTGTCCTTGGAGTTTTCATGAAACATGGACAGCTGAGGCCACTTGGCTTACCTTCTCAGCTACTAGCCCCTGCAGGATTTGCCAACTTTTATTCATTGCCCCAAGTTGCTCAGCAAAATCAGTCTTATGGCTGCGTTTGCTTTCCACATCCTGACTGCTGATTTGTAGCACAGACTGGTTCACGAAATCAACTGTCAACTGTTTACAGTTAATGTCTATCTTAAAACCCTAAAAAAAGAAGGGGGGAATAAAAAAAATAACAATGTCATGTCTTATATTTTATCAGGAATTTGGAAAACTTTAAGTAACCTTAGGATTAATCTCATCACTTCCATGATTTAATCCAAATGACAATCTGTGTGTATTCATACAATCCTTTATTTTCAGAAGCTTAATATATATAAAAATATATGAATGTATTAAATACTAATTACATGTATAAATTTTGAACTTATAAATATATTTGAATTTGAATTTATCAATATCTTGTATGTATTTGGTAGAGGACATAGAATTGGATAAATTGTATAGTTTCACTATGAGAATATTTATAAACTAAGGTATTTTAAAAATTATTTCTTAAAATAACACAAAATCTTATTCAAAATCATTCCTATGGCTGGACAACTTTTCTATGCCTATAACTAGGGAGGCACTTTTCTTACTCTTGGATGTGACATCTACTTGGTGTCACTATGTATGAGACATATACTTCAAGACCTGATTTCCATAATTGAGTTTTTGAGCTCCTTCAAATAAAATAGCCCTAAAATGTGAAAAGTTAAAAATTAAAAATTAAATGTTTAGTAACCTTATATTTCTGAAGGTATTCATGAATTGCCTTGTAACCTATGGAATTTTTTATATCTTCTTCATCTTTTTGAATGACATTTTCCATGAGAGAAATCCAAGTCATGACTTCAGAAATGGCATGGCGAGAAGGTAGCTTATCCATTTGGAGCTGCCCAAGTAAGAGACATAACAAGTTACAAGTATTAAAATTCAAACGCAATTCCTGTTAACCTAAGAACGCTAGCATTAATACTTATTAATGTGCCAACAGAAATAACATTTCTTAATGACATTTTTGGATCCTACTCTTATTAGAGGCTTGGAATTAAACATCAGGCAAATATTGAACAATAATAGTCATCTTATGTTCACTTGACATGCGACACTATAAACATTGAATAAACATTAACTAATTAATCAAAATACCAGCGTGAAGAAAATATTATTGTGATTTTATAGCTAGTTTTATGAGTTTAAAAAAGTTAACTACAAAACATTCAACAGATGTATTTTATTAATTATCTTGTAAAATCTCTGTGTATTATGTCTGAAGAATGTTAAAAGAAGAAAGAAAAATACCACACTATCATTTTCTAGATTTTTGGCACTCTAATATTTATTCCTAAGAGCACACAGCCAATTTCCTCAGTCTTTAGCAAAAATATACTTAGAATTCTGAATCTTACTTAATACATCATACATTTATGCAGATATTTATTATAATGATTTGGAGGAACCAAAGCAATCATTTAAAATACTATGGATTTCTATGTGGTGCAGAATGATACAGAGTTACATGTGAGATATTTCCTCTCCTCTAGAAAAGTAGACTGCTGATTAACAGGGTAAGACATTTACATTAAGTCTACCTATCATACTTTGCACACAGTGATGAGCGCCAAAGAGAGAGAAAGATAGATTATCTGGGAGTTCAGGGGAGAGAAAAGCATATTTCCAGAAAAATGAAGTCCTGACTTCTCTTGCTTCTCTTGCCAGTGCTCTGTTATAGTTAAGATTATGGGTCTTTTACATTTATTGTCATTAAATCTTCACATCTATTCACTTTATGAGGCAGGTGTAGTTATCCACATTGTACTCAACAGAAAACAGAAGTTAAACAAGGCCAGACAAGGATCCTAATACACACACACACACACACACACACACACACACACACACACACGATAAATGGCATTTGTAGATGTGGCATTTGTGGAACGGTTCACTTTTAATATGCAATATAACGCAAGAGAGAAACGACAACATGTCCAAAGCAGAGCTGATTTAAATTTGTGAGCAAAAGCAGATTTTCCATTTCACACAGCTTAAATCGATCACTGCCAATTCAACCAATGATTCTTTGTATACCTGGTGGAGCTTTTCCTGTACAGTTGGAATATTTGTCAGCAGGTCAGTCCACTGGCTGTCAATGTGTGACAGTTCAGAACGCAGGGCAGCTGTGTCCACTTTCTTTAATCGAAGAAGCTGATTTCCGGTGCTCAGAACAGAGGATTTCAGGGACGATTTGGCATCCACTTCTTTGGAAAACTCCTAAGAGAAGCAGCAATGTTCAGATCAGGATTAAACATCCAGACCTCTCATTTAAGGAAAGAGACCAATTTATTGCATAAACAAGTTTTCTTTACATCTCAAAGGAGTGTTGGGTTAAGCATTCTAGAGAAAACAAAAGCCCTGAATGAAAGCCAACAGTGAAGCCATTACTTGAAAACCACCTTAAAAGAGGCAGTGTTGAGCCCTAGTATTCTGCGTAACCCTTCAACACGTACAGTTAACACTCAGATCCTCTAGAGCTTGGTTCACTAAGTCTCTTCATTGACAGCTGGTTTCCTTTTTACTGGTGTAGGTCAGGCCTTACCCATAAGCTCGTAAACAATAAAGGTGAATCAAATGCTTCAGATTCTCAGGCTTACCAGGAACGCATTCAGATGATCACGCACCATTTCCAGTTCTTGTGGGACTGTCACAGATTGCTGAGCCCAAAATTCTAGCCTGTCTTTTGCAGACTGTAACCAGTGAATTAGAGCTGCAGATTCACTTTGATATCTGTAAGTATATTAATTAGCCTATTAAGCAAACATCCAATTCCTACTTCCTGTTAACCCATATTATTCACCAAGGCTAATTTTAAAAGGAGACAGGATAGATTTGGGAGAATAATGTCCTGGGTTGAAACTCTCAAATTCTCTTCTCTTAATATTTATGCCATATTTCAGCTTTCCTACCTCTAAGCTTAAAATAAAATATCTCTTCTCTACTCCATGTTGAGGCTATTCAGATAATATTAGATGATTATTAAAACTTCTTAGGAATAGAGGTGGCACACAAATAGAGTATTTCCTTAAGTAAAAGTAACCCTTCACTTCTCTTGAATATTTCCCACTGTTTTTGAGAAATGTCACCTTTTCAAAAGCACTTCCTATTCCTTCTCTCCTAATGTTTTACTGTGATCACGCATGATCAGTCAATAAGCAAGGGAGAATGACAACTCAAAGGTAAGGTACCTGCCACTCTGCCCATTTTTAATTACATGTTTATACAGTTATACAGGAATCCAGCTGGGGACTTTGTGTTTGCCTTTATTATGCAAACCTTGTGATAAATTCCTAGAGGGACCATATCTTTTTCAAGTTCCGAATACACACTAACCTTATAAATACTCTGTATCACAAATCTAAAAATTTGCAAAACAGTCATCGTATTACCTGGTCCAGTGTTTCAATATTGTTTCCAATCTGTGAAGTTCCTTAGACACTTTGCTGGTATTATTTAACCAGTGTTCTCCAAGTTGATTCAGCTGGCTTTCTAGATCTGAGCAGCTAATGGATAACAGAAGTCGTTTCCCATCATCTAACACCTGATATAACTTGGGCTGGTATTCATTAAGGCTGGATTTCAAATGCTAAAAGGATTGAAAATACTGGGTCAAAATTTGGATAATGCAATTTTTCTGTTTAAGAATGACCATTTCTCTGGTGCCCATCCCCTTAGTCAAACTTCAAATATGTGCACCCAAGTAACACTGGAAACTTTGAGATGCTTTATCTATACCTAAGTACAGATGGCCTTTTTTTTTTTTTTTTGGTAGTAACTTTAGGTGCATTTAAAACTGTCAAATTCCAATTATTTCAAGAATAGTGTGATACTAGCTTAAACTCCAGAACATGGTTGGTGGAGGCAGACTTTTCAAAAAGAGCTCCTTTCTCTCATTAAAACAAACAAAACAAAAACAAAACAAAACACTTTTTAATACCATATTACAAAACAACAAACTATAATTATTTTAAGATAGTGTGACATGAGTATAAACTATAGAAATGCCTGGTGGAGACTGAGTTTTCAAAAAGAGCTCTTATTAAAAAAAAAAAAGAAAAGATACCTTCTTATGTTCTATTATAAAACAAACACTTAGCATTTATCTGCTTTCAACAATGTCAATAGCTTGAAATAAAAGTACTTAATACAATATTTGATTGCAAGTTTGTTTAGATTCAGTTTAAAAGCTTGGGGAAGTTTCCAAAGGACATGTGGCAAATTTTCCCATCGAGACGCCATCTGGACGCTGACCTGGTACAGTGTTATCCGATCGATGAGCCTGTCTTCACTCTCCTCCACCAAACCCACACTGGGGATGTTGGTCTCCACCACCTCCAGATGTCTGCTGAGCTCCTGGTGGCCCTCATCCAGATGCGACCACGTCTGGAAATGCAACACCAATTTGTGAGCTAACCACCCCCAAAAAGGAACAGCATTCCTCATTGTGTGCAAAAATGCACTGGACCAATTCTCTTTAAAGTTATGTCGCAGATGTGTGTGTGTTGGGGATTTGCTTTGGAAAGCAAAAGATGGCTCTGGAGCCAGCCATCAGATGGTGACCCTAAAAAGCATGGTGAACAGGCTGTGGCATTGCCAATTAACTAGCACTGTGAGCAAGTTACGAAATAAGCACGGGTCAGATTTCAAACTTCTCCGAACCTCAATTTCAATATTGAAAAATGGGGATAATGATTGATAGCTATCTTTCCCATTATGAGGATTAAGTGGAATAATGTATACAGTGAATCTGCAGCCCAGTAGTTATGTGATTGCATGGTTTCACTCTGCGCTCCTGCAGAGATGAACGCAGGACTTACATAAAAGGGGGGGGCCTGTTTACCTCAAGTAGTAAGGGAACAAAATACATCACATTTGCAAATTAAAAAACCAAAACAGACATTTAAAAAAATACGAATATATAGCATAAACATCCTACTGAGGCGAACTCTCAAAGGTCCTCAATTCAGATTTTTATGTTCTTTAAAATTGGAAAATCTTGTTTTCAATCATTTGAAGTCTCTGTTAATAGTGTATAGCAAAAAAAGTGGAATTACACTAAAAAAAATAAAAACACATAGAAACTGAAAAAACAATTCATAGCAAAATCAGCAGTGTTTCGGCCCGACTACCCAAAAGACCACAAATCTCATCATGCCCTGTCTGAAGTCAGTATTCATGGAGCTGACTCACCATTTGGCACTGCCCTTGTCGAAATACAAACAGGAAATACAAACGGGACAAGACAACATGGGATGCTGAGCCCCAGAGCGCCCCCAGGTGGTGAGAAGCAAATGGCACAGGTACACGTCTTTCCCCAACAGTCTGTTGCGCTACATGGTGCTACGTCAAGCATCTCACCTCCAGAATGTACTCCAACTCCACACCCCTCTTGTGAGCCCCTTTTAGTACAGCTGAAGCCTGCGCCATCACTTCTGTGTGGAACTGAGTTTCCTGTCCGACCGCGAAGCTGATTATCTTTCGGAAGAGTGTTTCAGTCAAAATCATATGAGATTCCAGGCCTTGGAAGTATTCCTGCAATTTTTTTCAGGTAGAAAGAGGTCAGCAACTCATTCACATGCTACCTTACATTAAAAATTGCTTTAAATGCGGAAGCTGACAGAACTCAGCTGAGACAGGAGGGAAACTGCTCCATCCCTGCCGGCCTCCACCTTACCCAGGCACTCGCCACTTCCTGCAGACACAGGGGCTCCAGTCTTCTCAATGGGGGGCCTTTAGTGTCCCCCCACTCAAGTGCCCCTACACACTTGACAGGTGTTCTGACCCCAAAACAGAGCTCTTCATATGTTACCAGTTGCTGATAAACTCCCCTGTCCTCAAAATCCTTCATCCCTGTGCCATCTGGGCTTCCTCACTCTCCTGACACATCTCTCCCTAATTCCAACACACAAACGGGCCTCCCTCGTCCATCGGACACATTAACCCCCAAGCCTCCATCTTTGGCCTCGGCTTATGCTCTGTACTTCCTGAGGAGACCTCTCTTGGCACATCCACAACTTTCCTTCCTCTGTGGTTGGACTTGAGTTTTGCTTCTCTGGATTCGTAAAGCATTTATTTTGCTTAATACTCACGGCCAACTACTGCCTGACACACACTGATTGCTATTATACATTTTTCAATTTCCCTCGTATTATACCTATACACAACAGAATTCCAGGCCTTGCACAATGCTACAACTGTGTTTTGAAATGTTACTTTTTATGTGTAGAAGAAGTTCCCAGAGAAGGGAGATAGGGCCTCTCCCATTTCCTGTTTCCAACATCATGGGAACTGAAGGACTGAGGATTAATAGTAATATTTAGTGTGTACTAGGTGCCGGCACTCCATCAACACTTTACTGACTAACTCATTTAATCCTTATAGGAGCTTTATGAGGTGGGTAGATTTATTTATCACTGCACAGATGAGGGCACTGAACCACCCAGGCTATGTAACTTGCCTAAGATTCACTGTAAACCTCGTCCTCAGAAAATGGTCTGGCCAGTAGAAGCTAGAATCATTATTTTTAACTGGCAATTATTCTATCATGGAATCTTCAAGTTGGAAGAGAACTTCAAGGTCATTTAGCCCAACATTCACTGAAAGCTAATATTCCTTTTACAACCCCATCTCCCCCTGACAGCCTTTGATGGACTTCTCATGGCCAAGAGAGCTGTCTGTTCAATGGCAGCATACTCCTTTTAGAGTTCTTCATCTATTGAATTTTATTTCTTTGTTATTTATATTCATTGATCTTAGTTTCTCTTCTGGAGTAACTCAGGAGGATATTTTATTACTATGGGCTAACATTTGAGAAAACCCAGCTGTGAACTTTAAAGCAATGTTTTCAAAGCCAAATGATAAGGCGTTAATAAATCACAAAGTTTTGGATAAAAACCTCTGGGAAAAATAGCAAGAAGCATAATTAAAAAAAAAAACAACCACCTTTATAATCACGAGAGAACTACATAATGGTAGAATGTTAAATGTCTATAACCTAATGGGATTTTTAAAAGTTTCTCTGTAGGGAATTCCCATAGTCTGGGAGTTTGGGGTTCCAGAGGGCAAAACTGCTCTTTCTGTAAAGATTGCTCGTAATGCAAGAGTTATCTTGGATGTGCATTTAAGGGGCATTCCTGGACTAAGGAGTAGTGTCTAACTTGAACTTGGTGACGGCACAACTGGTAGAGAAATCCCAGGCCTACCAAGTTTGATTATGTAGTAAAAGGACTCATTGCTCCCCAGAAGGAAACTCTTGAGGCCACAGCAATTAAAGGAGCACATGCTTAAGGACCAAAAGAGCCAAGTGATACGCGTAAGTGACAAAAACCCAATTCTAGAGCAGAGCAAGGGGTCCCTGGCCAGGACAAGGGAAGGCAGAAAACACCGAGGCCCAGGAGAACAAACAGGCACAAGGACATAAAGGAAAACAGCAGAGTTAAGAAAGAAGCTAGACTCCTTGGAAGAGAGTCCCTGTATTTCTCGTTGATTACAGTTTAGGAAGGAGAAAGCCTGGCTAATACTAGAGAGGAACTGATAATTAAAATTCCTAGTAAAGCTGATATTCTTTTTTAACTTACAAAATAATAGAACATATCCTCTATAATTATTAAAAACCAGTGGGTTTGAGTATAATTTTCTGGAGCATTTTAAAGATTAACTTATATAAGTAGGAACTCCTAAAAGATTAATAAAATTAGGTTTTACTAATAAATATATGTCAATAAGTGAGACTATTCTCATGAGTCCATTTTTCTCTCTCTCTCTCTCTTTCTCTCTCTCTCTCTCACCTTATGTTTGTCAAGTAGCTGTTGGATTTCCTCTTTGGAAGACACGATCATCTTCTGGTTGCCTGCCATCTTCTCTCGTCCAGTTTCCAGCAGAACAGCGAGATCTTGCATGGCCCTTTCATACTGACTCTTGAGTGCAAGATTCTGGTTCAGTCCACTTCGCCGAGAGCCAATGGTCATCATTAGTTCATCATACATGTCCTAGTAAACAGAGATAGCCATATTCCCTCTCAATTCATGCTCTGGCTCCTCTCTAAAAAGCATTACCAACCAAACCCGCACGCCAACCATGGACACTCCTTCAGGTGCCTGACTTATGGCGACGCTCTGTATAGGGAGGGCATGGCCTGTCTTTCTTAGGATCCTCACTTCAAAAACTTCTTTCAAAATGACCAGCTAATTTTTTTTTTTAACATTCCAAGGTACATGCAAAAACGCTGCCTAGCCATGACACATGAGGGGGATTTGACAACTATCTCCTCAGGATGTCAATAGTTTGTGGCGAGATGTGGGATTAAAATGTTGAAAAATTGTTCGTGGGGCAGAGGGAAATATCAGAGGAAATGTAATTCTGATTTTTACAATGTTTTCAACACTTGCATAATCTTAGAGGAATTGAATAAAGCATCCTCAACATTTCATCTGCTAAGTAATCAGATTTGGGACTATTTTTCAAATAAAGGGCTAGAGAAACAGAGGAGTTTAGTGTGAGCTGAAAGACTTTAAGACTTGAAAAGGCAATGTTTTTGCCAAATGTGGTGAAGTAAACAAATATTTTAACTGGAAAGACGTTTGGGGGAGATGATGATCCACCAAACACAAAACATTTTTGCACCATATGGACCTGATTAATGTATCACATTATGGGTTAGCAGGACAAAAAGGTTCAATCTGGAAAAGTTCAAGTTTAATGTCTATTTACAGCTATGACGTTTGACTCTTACACCTGACATTTAAGCACTGTTGGAAAACTGTCTAAGAAGGGGAAAGTGAGGGCAGTGGGCTCATGACATTGTTAAACATTAGATAGTGGACTGAGACAGTTAAAATAAAAATATTCTTTTAAAAATAAGAGCTATTTTATTTTCTCAAAAGGAAGAACTTGTGACTCATACTAGTAATTCCTCAATAGTTTGTAATAAGGTGTGCAGAGAAAACGTGTGTGAGTGTGTGTGCGGCACTGAACAAAATTTTTTCTTAAAATAAATTATCTATGTTGCTTATCAAATGCTAAATTTTGCTAGTGTAACATCCCAGGATCTCCCTAACACCCTGATGTCAGATTCTTGCAAGATCTAGGAAAGCAAATTAACCCAAAGTTATTCTCTACTCCAGAAAGATGCCGGGAAGTCTGTTTACATTTCAGCTACCTTCTAGTTTAATTTTTTTGTTGTTGTTTTGGAATTGAAACACTATCTCTCTTTCATTCAAACATGTATGTAAGATAAACTATAGTTTTGAACATATAGAGAAAACATTTTCTAAAAAGTATTAGTTTGAGTATTTTTCTTCACAACAGTTTTTGGGGTACAGTATAATGCAGAGCAGATATTCCTCTTTTAACTTTTCTGGGTTAGATAGATAATTATTATATTTCTAGAGTAGAAAATAATATACCACAATTAAACTATATCACAATGCTTAGCCATCATAATAATAATAAAGTACATGTCAGAAAAATAAAGACTCTAAGAAGCATGAGAATACAATCTATCTTAAGCACTAAATATGGTAAAAGTTTCAGAAAATTTTCTAAGAGTTACTTCGAAGAAAGATTAGCACTTAAACAACATGAATTTTATAGAGGAAAACCAAGAAAATAGAGAAAATATCTTTTTCCTTGATTTCTAGTTGAGATGTATCATTGAAACTGAATACTCTTTGTGGAAAAGTGTACCTGGAGTTTGGAGAGTTCTTGCATGGAAGGCTGCTCAATCTGCAACTTGTCAGCACGCTTTTTTAATTCAATGATTCCTGCATCCAATTCCTTTAGCCCATCTTCAGCCTGCTGTATTGCCTGGGTAAAATTTATGCCAGCCATTAAAACTTTCACAAATAATTTCCCACAAAAAGTGTGACTATCATGTCTCCTCATTTATTCCTCCTCTCTCCATAGAAAACAATGCATACAACAAAACTCATTTCACTATTACCTACAAATCATGGGCACCTGTAATATGGAAAAGAGAAGACCCTTCTTTGCACTACAGACTAACTATCTTAAAGGTAAGGAGATTGGCGGGACTAAGGGTGGAGGGTCGGAGAACAATAACTTCCTTAAACACAAAAGGGAATGCCTGAATAGCAACACCTGAAAAAGAAGCATGAGGTAGGACATAATTAGACAAAGGTATTTGCCTGATTTTTCGAAGGGATCATATTCTGGTTTTTTGAAATGCAGTTTTGAGCATCTTTGGAGAGAGATTTGGTGAAGTAAGAAAAAAACATTACAGCATGGTCAGGGCAAGCTTACTTGTGAAGCAGAAAATCAAGCATCAGTAAGCATTACTTTACTTCCCCATGACTATTTTGTAACTACTAATTTGTACTTCTTCATCCTTTCACCTTTTTCACGTAGCCCCCAACCCCCCTCTCATCTGGCAAACACAGGGAATACAGTCAATAATATTGTATTGTAATAACTGTGTATAGTGCCAGGTGGGTACTAGAGTTAGGGATCACTTTGTAAATTAGGTAAATATCTAAACATTGTACTGTAGACCTGAAACTAATATAAAATAACATTGAATGTCAACCATAATTGAAAAATAAAATAAAACAAATATTACAGTGGCTGCAAGTGCTAAGCCTTGGCTTCCCAGCATGAGGTCTGTAGAAGCAGAACCAGATAGTAAGCCCAGTGTTCAAGAAGCTTACAGTCTGGTTATAGGAAACCAGAGTAAACAGAGGAAAACAAAACAAGGCTGAAATACAATTATGTACCACACTTGGTACACCTCATTCCTATCAGAGCACCTTGGAGAAGGGAGATCCCAGTGAATCGTGGAGCAGTCTCAGTAGGCTTTTGGAAGAAATGCAACCTCGGTTGCCCTTGAAGAATCAAAAGAACATGAACTCCAGATGGCAGATGAAACACATGTGTCTTATTTTCTTTCCTGAATCCTCAGTACAACCACAGCAAATATTTTATTTGCTTGTTTTTTGGTGTGTTTCCTGTATCCCCAACCCCCACCGCCACCCGGCACCATAAATTTACAAAAACAAGGAAAAAGGAAAATTGGAAATCAGAAGGATACATGTTAAGGGACTTAGGAAATCTGAGAAAGCTGAATCCTGAGCTAGCAAGGGATCTTTACCATCAAATTTAGAACAATGGGAATCTCTGGCACCCTGGGTGAAGTGGGAAGGGGTGCTAAATAAGGAGGTCTGCTGAACAGCTGCTTAGGAAGCAGTTACATTCCCACACCCCTTTCCTCATTCCACAGGGCCCCTTCCCTCCCCTGGAGAAAGGTGGCACATTTATTTTCTGGAGAAGGTAAAATAGTCTCTGGACTGAGAGGTTCCAGACAGAGTCGCAGGCCTGAGTACCTGACTGAAAGCAGGGATAAAGTGAATGAATGCCGAATGTGGAGCCTTGCATCTTCTAGAATGCTGCAGCCAGACATTTACTCTCCAGATAGGAAAGGGAAAAAATATGAAGACCAATAGAAAAGACCTAAACATTTAATACAAGGTTTCTCTAACAAATAGCCCACACTAGACCACCCTTCAATAAATCTCAAAATTGTCAATCCATCCATGAAGTTGCCATTTAGCTGTTTAGTCCCCCATCCTAAATGTGAATAGACAGCAAAGGATTTCCTGAGAAAAGCTTACAACATGGAAAAGAGATCAAAATAAGGAAACAAATAAAAGCAATATGGAAGGAAACAGATTATACAGGAAAAATAAAACTTCAACAACAACAAAAACCATTAGCATACCTAGAGAGATTCCAAAAAATAATGCATCTAGTCAAAAAAGAACAGGATACTACAAAAAGGGGTCACTTAGAAAACCTAACTGAGCTCTGGGAAAATTAAATGCACAAGAGTAGAAATGCAAAACTCAGCAGAAAAATTTGGAGTGAGAGTCTTCCAGAAAGCAGAGCAAAAGACAAAGAAAGAAATGTCTCTTGATAAGAAAATTAGAGGACTGGACCAGAATATGCAACATCTGGATTCCACAAAATCAGAGACATAAAATGGAAGAATGAAAAAATTAAGTAAATCATAAGAAAATTTTCCAAAATGGAAAGTGGAGATCAGCCAAATGAAAATGCCCATTGAGCTCCCCGCCCAGTGGATAACACAGACATGTCATTGTGAAATTTCAGAACACTGAAATTTGGAACTTTTGGGAATTAGAACGATTTTAGATTCCTCAAGCCAACACTGAGATCTAGAAAACAATGGAGTGAAGCCTCAAAACTCTATAAGAAACAGATTTCCAACCAATAATTCTAGAAAGAGCCAAGTTATCAATAAAACGTGATCATAGTATAAGAACATTTTCAGACATGCACAATAGTGAGAAATACATCCAGCATACATCCTTTCTTAGTAGGGAGATGCACTAACAAAACAAGGAAGCAATACGATAAAGAGAAACACTTGGGACTCAGAAAAGAGAAGATTCAGCAGAGGGAGAAGTGAAGGAAATTCTCAGCATGGTACGTAGTAAAGGCAGATAAAGGGAGATCTCTAGAAGACAGCTTTGCACCAGGCTTCTGGGGCCACAAGTCTGTTTGAGATCAGCACGACATGACTCAAAAGATGAATTTATTCAGAGGTCTCATCCCCATGCCTTCTGCAACTATTCACTTTTTAAACCAAGGAGGGTAAGGATGGAATCAGCACATTTTTCAGTTGCTTTCCATTTATTTAAAGAAACAATCTAGTTATTTACTTTTATCTGTGCATTTACTGTAGTTATATTGGTCAATAATAAGTAAAACTAAATGTGATCATGCATATCCTATATTTCCCATTAGAAATTCAAGGCAAAGCATCACCATGGCTGCTCAAATCTTTATTGGAATCAGGTACGTTATAAGCTAAAAGAGTAAGATAAAATTAAAAAGTCCTTTCAAGTAGAAAGTATGACACAGAAAAATGATTTTTAATTTGAGGAATTGAGGGAGCTCTTAAAAGCAGATAAAATTATGGTGAAGAGAAATCCACATTCACATATAATTTTGCAAACTATTTTAGGTGATCTCTCTCGGAGAGGTAGGTAGATGGATGGATAGATAGATAGATATAGATAATCTCTTTATATAGAGAAATATTTCAGGTGATTCTCTGTAGTCTACCCACAGAACCCTTAGAAATCTCCTGAAATTAGGTTATGAAGGTTTATTAAAACCCACACTTTTCATAATTACCTAGCTTATGAAATAGGAGATATTCTGTATAGCATCCTTTCCATTTCTTCTCTCCTCCCTGAATTCACTGCCATCACACTAGTTTGAATTCTCATTTCTTCTCATCAGGTCTGCTACGTAAAGCCGCATGATGGATATCTTGCATCGTGACCCTGGCGCTGCCATGCCAACCACTCAGAAGCAGGAGCTGGCACTGAAACTCATTCTCACCCTCAAATATCCCCAGTGACTTTCAACTGCCAGTGATTTCCAACCTGAGTACAAGTGTATAAGATCTATGAGGATGAAACACATCTTTCCTTTACATTCAGCCACATTCATTTTTAATTTTCATTTCTGTTTCTGTGTGTGCTTTACCACATAGTACCTGCTTATAATTAAAAATAAGTCAATAGTCATATATTTGTGGCATGTGCTTATTTTTTTTAACTAATGAGGTGTGCAATCAATAAAGTTTAGAGACCAATGGTTTATACAATAAAATGCAAATTCTCTGACATGCAATAGACCCTACAAGTTGCCTCAAATTTTCTCATCCAACCTTATTTTCTTTCAAACACATTCGTTCGTTGTAAATTCAGCTAAATAGGATTACTTGTTTTTCTCCTGAAGTGCTCGAATTATCTAACATATATGCCTTTGTTCTTGCCGATCTCTTTACGTGGATACCTTTCTTTCTAGTCTCTGTGTGTCAAAGCTTCAAAGTCCAGTTCCAGTTTCCCTTTTCAAAATTCTCCCTGGCCATCATCCTGCTGGAGGCACTCTATTCTTTTTCTTGTGTCCATAGTGACCCATCTGTACTGCCACCAGGACAGTATGACTTCCTGTCATAGGTCACTGACATTCATGTCTAATTTCATCATTGGGGCAAACGTCTTCAGGTCAGCATATGTCACTGACACCTTTTCCTATCTCACGTTGCCTAGTTCCATGCAGAAATAAGTGACCGAGTCATTGTAACCTGGCCAGTTTTTCAAACCTGGCTTTTCAAACCAAAATACATGACAAACAAAAATGCCACAGTAAGCCATTAATCTTTCCTAGAATATTTAATATTTCATAGTAAATCAGATCTACTCTATGCATTTGCTCTTGGGGAAAAAGGCAGCTATAAATACCTCTATTTGCTCTGCCACGGGCTGTTCAAACACATTTGCCAGTTTCTGTAGAACGATGTATTTGCTGTCAGCCAGTGACGTACACAGCACCTTCAGGTCATTCTAGGGAGAAAGGCAACAGGAAGATTTAATATGTGTAACAGGAAATTCAAAATGGTTGTAAACATAACACACATGCTTAGAAATACCAATATAATAATAGCGTGTGGGAATTTAAGTCCAGAAGAAACAGCACTGTCCTATGGGAAGATAAAAGAAACTGGAAACAATTTACCTAAGTGCCAAAATTGACTTTTGAAAAATTCGTTACACAAACCATTTCAGACTCAGTAGGAGAAGAAGTATACAAATAAAGAGCAATACCGGTCACCCTAATCTTGTTATGTCTGAAATGAGTGCACATGTTTAAATACTCCAGCAGAAATATTTCACTGATGATGTCTATCCTAGTAAAACGACCTGTAGATGTTATCATGATTTGGAGAAAAATATGATTCTTAAGAATAACATGATGCTTCTTCCCTTCTCTCCTCTCTTCTTTCTCTCCCTGACTTCCTGTTGTTTCCTACTTTTAAAGAATTTGCACAAGCTTATAAAAAGGCATCCAGAAGTTTAGGAAATCACTATTATCCATGATGACAAAAAACCGTATTAAGAGACAACACAAAAAAGACCTAAGCCAAGCCTTTTGTTCATAAACATTTCTCACTTACAAGTCCCGATATACTTATATTGAGTTAGATCTGTACAAAAAGGAGGTAACTACCAGAATTTTGGTACTCAATTCTAAAGGGAGTAGTAAACTAGAACAAAATTTGAATGATGAAAAATTTAATTTCCCTCCCTAAAATATCAGCAAATAAGCTCTATTTCTTATTGGTCAGCAAACATATATGATGGGCTGATTGTCCAATGCAGGTTGACTCATCACATCCTTTTCACTGGGGGCTGATCAGATACAAGTTTGCGTCACCAAGATGCAAAGATTCTGACTATCTCATGGGGAGAAGGATAATCACACCAAGGAAGAAGAAACATCTTTAAGGTTGTGTAGGAGCATTATTATACAAAATACAAGGCTAAAAAGCTAACCAGTGAGTGGATCAGGCAGTGACATCTTTTTAAAAAAAGAAATAAAATTAGAAAATAAAATTAGACCATAAAATTAGGAAAAAAAAGCATATGATCCTAAGAGGCAATAACTGTCACTAACCAAAACCCAAACTAAGCTGTAAACCTAGTTGCAGACTAAATAGGAAAATGTAATAACAGCTCTGGAAAAATGGTGCCAGAAGCAAGGGTTTTGCTTATGAGTTATGATGTTTGTATTACTCAACTGTTTGCAGGATGAGGCCATGTGGGCCCCTAGAGCTGTGACACATGTATCTGTATGTACAAAAAGATATTTTCCATTCATTTGAACAGATTCATAAGAAATACTTGCATCAACTTATATGTAGAACAACATTTCTTCAGTTAATGTAAATGGGTAGATAACTGTCAATAACATGACATGGGCTAGAAATAGAGTATGTATTTCCTGTACATCATCTTTATATTTTTAATAGCCTGTTTTCTGTCTTAGTTATATTCGAGTCAAGGTAACAGAAAACAGAGTTCCCATTTTTAGAAGCCACAGTAATTACTGGAAGAGACTGACAAGAAGACAGTAAAGCAGAGAACGGGTTTGATTTAAAAATTACTAAATAAAAGACTTTAAGAGGTGCTGATAACCATATGGATGTTGGTAGCTTCTTAGAAATGAAAATCTAAAGGCTTTAAGTATTTCTTATGACTATACTTGTGACACAGCAGGATAATTAGGGTAGCTATATATTATGTACATAACAGACATTACAATTTTTTTTTCTTATAGTCACTGGAATTACTTGTAGAACATTAAAGAGGCAGGATTCTAGCTGTTTGAGAAACAGGTCCACAAAAAGATTCAAGTTTTAAAATCCTTTGTGCTGCTTTTTTCAATAAGGAAGTCTTTCATTTTTCATTTTTAAAATAACTTAAAATGCTCAACTATAGAAATGTCAAGGAAATCTATTTGGGGTTAATTAAGTCTATGCGTGAAAAATTTCTAAAATACAGAATAGTAGATAGTTAATTTTATGATTCCATGTGGATCATATACATCTGTATAACATCTCTGCATTTTTCCAGATCGTCTGCTGGGTATAGGATAATGTTAGCAGTTCGGCAACAGCTAATATTCAAAGGTTCAGTGGAAAATGAAGCCATACCAGTCCAGTCACTATTGAGCACTGATAGCATACCAGGTGTCCGGTGCAAAGTGAATTAAAATGGTTTGGGACGTGACCTTTACTTAATACTGGGATTCTTTCTTTCAATTAAATTGGAGCACAAACATTTTAAAACATCAGTTTTTGTTCAGGAGCTGGCCACCAACACGTAGAAAATGGATGGTAAAAGAAAAATAGAGAACATGATTTAAAGAGAATTTCATGATTGCATGTGTTACACTGCGTCCTCTACACAAAAGGAAGTTCTGGAGTATTCACGCTTAGTTCACATTTTACTCTCCCTGACTCGAATCACCGATAAAAATGTCAATGTACTGAAGACACTAGCATAGTAAAGACAATTTGAAAAAGGGAAATATGCCTCCGAGTGATAAACACATTTGCACTTTTAACCCACCTCATTCATGGCTGATAGATTAGAATGCTGTTAAAACTCAGTGCCTTGTTTCATGCAAGATGGATTTCAGAGTAATGAAACCATTTATGTAAGTTGTACAACAGTTTTGCTGATTTTAGATATCCCATGTACACATGCACATGCCATCAGATTTTGCATCCAAAACAAAATACCCAAGTAATCAGCCCAGCTTTTCTTAACTCCATATGAAATGCTCATTCCTTTCTCTTATGCTACTCAACATAATAGATACAAATGCAAATATCCAGCTATCATCGTTCCTCTAGCCACAGGCTTCCATACCCAAATGTCTACAATGGCTATTTACATGATGTCTTAATTCTACCCCATATCCTTGCCCAGCCATTGGTATTGCCAGCGACCCATCTTGCCCATTGGTCAGTGACACTGCTATCCACCAGCTTCTCTGCCAGCCAACGCCCCTCAGATGCTCAGTCAGAGTTCCTGGAATTCCTCAGCTGTCCCCCTTCTCTCATTCCCGTATCCCAGCCATCAACAAATGCTCTCCTATTGATTCTGCCTTCAGAATACATCTTGACTAGGTCTACTATTCTCCATCTCCCCTTCCATCAGCCTCACAATATAAATTACAAAAATATTCTTTGAATCAAATCTTGGCTTTAGCTCTCAATAGTTCAATAACCTTGGAGAAGTAATTGAACCTTTCCATTGGTTTCAGGTCCTAATTGGTTATAATAAGTACTATTATTAATACCAACAACAATAATATATATATAAAAAGAAAAAAAAAACTTGCTGATCACTTACTATATTTCAGACACTGTTCAAAGTATTTTATACATTTTAACCATTTTATTCTCACAAACCCCTATGAGGCAATTAACGTAAGTGTGGTTTAACAGTTGTGGACTCTAAGGCTCAGGGGAGCAGACACGGTTATACAGCAGTAGGTGACAAAGCCAGACTTTGAACCCAGGGGTGTTGGCTTCGGAGACTCTGTTCTTCATTTTTGTTCTTCTGACTTTGCAAAATGAACATTAGAACAATGCTTAGGGATGTTGCAAAGATTAAAGACAATAGTACAAGTGGACACATTTTGAATAAAAAAATGACACACAAACGTTTGTGATAATTTCACTTTGTAGTTTTCAGAACACAAACTACTGGAAGGCAGTGATAATGTGTCCTTCTAGATAAATATCTAGAAAATTCCATGTTTCTGGGCTAATGCTACATTTATTTAACGTTGATAGTATTTTCTTTTTAGGCACATCAAAATGTTGACATCAAATTCTTGGCCTTAATTATATGTATCTATTTTATAAAACGTCTATGTCTGTGAAAACTAAAATTCAATTAAAACTTAAGTACACCCAAAGGGCACTTTTTATTAAGAATGAAAATCAACACTAAAAGTTTATCAGCAGCTTTTGCATTTGCTGAAACTTACAGTCATAGAAAAAGTTTCATAAGCACACAATGATTCAGTTGGCAACCGAACTGTAGTCTGGGGCTAAAAGGAGTAACTCTGAGGAATTAGGATTGGATAAGTTATACAATATATTTTAACACAGGTGGAACACATTAGTCCACAGTCACTTTCAATGGGCCTGGATACTGGAGTCTAGGGTTCATTCGGTATCAACAGCCCTTCCCACATGGGTCTCTGGTCATATATTTTAAACTCCACTATTATCAACTGGAAGTTGTCATTATACCATAAATATGACTTTTGGTGGTTGAATTTAAAGTTCTATTCAGCCCTTAGTTTCATTGGCTGGTTTTGTCAACCCTCCATCTCTAGGAGCATAAAACTCCTAGTTTTCTAATCTTCAAGTTCAATTGCCTTGTTTTTCTGTAATGTTCTTCCTTTTCATTGTACATTTGAGGAAAAAAAAAAAAGGTCTATAGCATACCTCAATAAGACACCCTGTTTATGACTGAATGTGGTTGAAGAATGGTCAAACATCTCTTGATAACATTTTACCTGGAAATTTAGTATTTGTTGAAGTCTTTCCTTCATTTGATGACAGCGTTGATTTACTACTGAGTCTAGCAAGGATAACCTTCCCAAAAGACTCCCCAAAGTGTCCTCAATAACATCACGATTATCACCATTCTCTGGAAATGCTTGGGAAAACAAGTTCTTGTTCTTATCCATTTCTTCGGACATTTCCTTAATATCTTTGGCAAGAGTCTAGGGTTGATAAAAGAGAAAGACATTTCAATGGTTAGATCCATGACTCTATATACGAATCAAGTCTTTTCCTCATAGAAAGTCAAGCATAATGTCATACACTCACAGACACGAGCTGCCAAACTCACCTCTTGGTTGAAGAGGCAAGTCTCTGTTTCTTCTGGCAAAAGTGCTGTGGCAACAAATATACATTGTTCAACATCATCCAACCAAGTGGAGGTGGCTGAGACCCCATCATATAACTTCTGTTCCAAGTGAGTGTTCTGACTCTTTGTCCCTCCACCCTGGGGGCGGGGGGGGGGGAAGAGAGGGACAGGAAATTCATTACAGTGTTTTGAGAAATCAAAAAAAAATACCAGGACAAGACTCTGGGGTCCAATGACTCTGCCTTTCAGGGCTATTGACTAGGGATGGTCTCAACAGTTCATGCCCAGGGGCGGACGAGTTCATGGAGACCAGGACCCAGGAGCGGACCCAGGAGCAAACCCAGAGCGCAGCCCTACCTGGGATGAAACCTCCTCAAAGACCTGGTTCAATCCATCCAGCAAAGACGTCACTGCAGACTTATCTTGGGCCTGCCCTTCCCCTCTGTATAATGGCATGCCAGACAGGAGCCGGTTTGGCCTGCTGTAGAGCTGCAGGCAAAGAGGGGCAGTTTATTTAAGAGCTCATGTACTATGTTCAGGTTTTCTCATTTAGAATTGCACACATTGAAGCAGATACTGGAACATCTGTCCTGATGAAAACCTCTTCCAGAGAAATATGACCTCTACAACACACTGTGTTCACAAAACATGGTGATCAGATTCAGCAAAGACAAGGTTTCCACTGATGGACCAAAAAAGTGGTGGGGAAACAGCCTGAAATCTCATCATAACCTTCCTCTCAGCTTGTCTTCTTGGTTTCAGCACTTTCTGTAATGAAATAATCCATCCCAAATACCAGACCTTGACTGAGCCTTTTGCTTTCACCATTCACTTTCCTACCCCAAACCCTTGTAGGCACGCACAGGGTCCCCCCAATGAGGATGATGATACAGCCCAGCACTCAAACTTTTTAATCATGGTTCCAGTCAAATTCAGTTTCCTACACTCTTTTTAGAACAGCTCATCGTCACCTGACCTTCCAGCCTGATTACTCATTATCCTCTGACGTGCCAGGCTCATTCCGCCTATAGGTGGAATGCCCACCACCTAGCAGCTCTTCAAAATCCATCATCATAAAATCTACAGTGTACCTACTATAGCGACTTCCCACTTTTTTTCACTTCTGCTTCCTTTTGAACTCGTCTTATGGAGACTACTATGGTTGCTTAACTTTTGAGAAATGTATAAAATATTTCCTTGGTTGGGTTACGGGTTCCTAGGACCATGAGTCATGTAGGGTATTCTGCGTGGGGACACTAAATATATTGGAGGTGCACAAACAAAGCAAAATTGCTCTGAGAGATAGATATCTGCTGACCCAGTGAACTTTAAGCTGAAAAAAAAAAAGTGCCCAGTTTTACACTTGAGGGTAGTAAGTATATCCAGTGCACAAAATTGTCAGTAAGGTGGAATGAAGAAGGAGGGATATGGAGTTGGACAGACCTGCATTCCACTCCCAGCTCTGCTTCTTCTTAGTCATGAGACCCTGGGCAATTATATAATCTCTCCAAGCCTTAGTTTATAAATCTACAAAGTAGAAATAATGTCAACGTCCCCACAGCATTGCTAGAAATGTTAACATTTAGGACACAAAATGTGTTCAATAAATGACCATTCCCTTTCTTCTCAGAGACTGTCACAGCCAAACTGTTTCTTCCTTGCTTTTTTCACCTCTTCACAACAAAGAGAAGAAAACAGCTTAGGAGTCCCTTTGTACAAATGACCAGTGATTCCTGAAAGAAAGCACGCATCTGCCAAAATGTCACAAAATAAAGAACATTCAGTGCTTTCCATTTCTAACTCCACAGGAAAGTGAGATATCAATGTGAACCTAAACTTTTAAACAGTCCTGATACCATGGGGCAATGTCAGTGGTCGTAGGACAAGTTTTTTTGCGCGTAAGCCTACATTGGGGACACCAGGGTGTGGACATGGCACTGACTGGGAGAAAAAGGAGCTCTTCAAGCTAAGGGTGGGTAATAGATGAAACATCCAGGAGGTCTGCAGTGCTGGATGGTTCATACAGGTGTTTTAAGGTGAATGGACTACAGGGGGGAACCCAGGGATTGGGTATTTAATAAACGGCAAATAAGTAAGCATGGAATATCACGAGAAATAGCCCAGATTTATCTTACTTTTGGGACAGTCAGAAAAGCCTGCAGTCCCTGAAGTAGGGCTGCACATATCCCTTACAGTCAAAGGAATGGGGAAACACAATAGCATGAAGGTGAGCTAGCAGGCAAGTCCAGGAGATCTACAGCAGAGATCAAGATTTCAAGCTGAGTCTGAGGAACGTTTGATCAGGGGTGTGAAGAAGGATTCATTCAAACAGGCAGCAGGTCCATGCAAAAGGCTAGAGCACCACTTGTCAGGGTGAGTATGGCTGGGACAACTGCCTTCAGGAGTACAGTGCTTTATATTCCCCAGAGCTGGGAAAATCCTTGGGGACATAGCAAAAGAGGCTCCTGGCCAGAGAAAGGGAGTGAGAAAGTGTGGCATGCCACACGATTTTGTAAAACATGATCAAAATGAATGGCTCTGGAGGGACTTCGGCACAGTTCCCCATAGATGAGCGGACGCATTCCAGCCTTGAGACCACCTCCTTTCAGGCTGTCCTGGCAAGCTGCATCTGCTTTGTCAGCTCCTGCTTTTTCCTCCTCAGGTGCACTGCATGTACTGATGCCCTTCACCTTTGGGTTCAGCCTCTCCCAGCCTCTAAACCAGTCCTGGCCAGAGCAACGAGGACAACGGCCTCCTCAGACCCACCGTAAAATCCTAGAATTGACTGTGTTAATACGACTGTCATGGAGTGGCTCACTGCTGGCCCAGGAGCCAGGGCGAGGTTTCTATCTTCAAAATCCTGCTGGGCCACGGCTGCAATAAGCAGCACAGGCTTGCCTAGGGGCCGGAGTCATTCACTAGCTCTCCAAGCGGTCAATTCCTCTGAGTCGCTGGCTTCTGCTTAGTGAACCAACAGCCATTATCTGCCTGGAACCTTCTGTTGCTATAGTCAATTCCACTGGATTTGGCTTGCCTGATGAATGAGTCCAACATCACACAGTACTTGCCCATCTTGGGAACCAGCCCACAGATGGGTCCTACTAGCTTTCCCTTCCTTTTAGACCCAGTGAGGTCCCAATAGTTTCTCACTAAGATCTTCTGAAACTATGAAATACTGGAAGTAGCAATGGAAAATAAAGATAACTTGACAATTTTGTTTCAAATTTGTGGGATTTCTTTTGTCTTAGATGTGTACTCCTATACCCTTGACTTATGTCCATAATTTTCAAAGTTATGAATAAAGGGGGGACACTTAAAATTGAATGATTCGTGCTAATGAGTACTCAGATATTAATCATCTCTGAGGAAAATCGTTATCTAGGAATCATAAATTTTCACATATAAATTTATAATTATTAGGAGAAACAGCATTGTTAAAAAATGTAGGAAGAATTATTTGTTTCATTTGATAATGAAAATATAGATTATTGCACAGTTATATTCTCAGCAAAGCTGTACATCTTTCACATTAGTTAATATATAAAAGCAAAATGTTTGATACCACTTGCTCTTGTTCCTGTTCCAGAACATCCTGTAGAAGTTTCTGCTTGGTACTAAATTCTTGATGTAGGCTTTCCCACTTCATTCTCATCTGGTCGTCAGCAGGTGATTTCTCCCCTTCCATCCCCAATTCCTGGGATAACACATCAGGTTTTTCGCTATTAGAAGAATAAATAAGTTTACAATGTGTGCAAAAAGGTGGTAAGTTTTAGGTAACTGGCCTCTACAGTTTAGACCTGGCCTCTAAAATTAGAACCAGATTACTTTAATTTTTAGTTTACACTTTAAAACTATAAATTACAGTAGAACATTTGAGCCCAACTATAAAACAAATATATTCTTACTCATAATTAAACCAAGAGCACAAGAATAATTACAATATACATTGACAACAGCTCAGTATTAAAAATATAAATAATCATAACTTTTAGAATCAGAAAGTGTATGGACTAGTAGTACCCTTTGACAAATAGCCCACGACTTAATTCAAAACCAGTAAAAATGCAACTTAGTTTACTGAGAGTTTTTACTCTGAGTTGAAAGAAAATACTAGTGGCCAGGTGGCAGGACATAATGGGAGCCCAGAATATGGAAGCAAGGCATGGCACATAGTCCTTAAAGACAGGCAGCCATGTGGCAGCTGAGAAAGACGATGGCTTTAAGGGTGAGACATATCTGAGTTTGAATCCCTGGATCCAGCACATTAGATCTTTGGATTCTGAATAATTAGCTTCATTTCTCTAAGCCTCCATTTTCTCATCTTTACAATGAAAATAGGAATTATTTTGCGGAATTATGAGAATTAAACTAAGAGAATATATGCATAATGCCCATAGCCCTATCTGGCAAATAGCAGTCACTCAATAAATGGGGCCTAATGATAATGATAAGGGTAATAAAATGAATCTAGGGGACCCAAGTTCCAGTAGATCCTAACTTATGAGGAATTTTGAAGTCCTAACTAGAACCACAACATATGAAACGTATATTAAACAGTAATCATTATTTTGATAGAACTTTTTGCTTGAGTGGGAAAAAAATTAGAAATTCTTTAGCAGGATAATACTACACACTACCCCGAAGCCAATTCTTTTCAGAATAATTGAATACAATAGTTTCTTTAGGTAAGTCTGTTGAAAGTAAGCCTTGAAAACTACCTATAAGCCTGTGATACAAGAATTCTATTTCTAGGATATAACTTAGAGAATCTATTCTGCTTGTGCAATTAGAGATATATTAAGGAGGTTAAGTTCAACAACCCTGGGATCATAAAAAAAGAAATGGCAACAATGTAAATGCCCAACAATAAGAAAAGGGACGAATAAATTATGTTCCCAAGATAAAATACTGTTAAGCAGTGACAATGAAAGAACTAGATCAATGTGTATCACCATGAATTGACCTAAAAAGGTAATGTTGCGTGAAAATAAAAGCCAAAATAAAATTGACACTTCCAATTTTGTTATGCTAGTCTCTGGACTTTTCTGTGAGTTTTTTTTCAAAAAAACTTTTTCAATAAAAAACAGTAAGTATTTATGAAATTAAATTTCTCTACTGTCCTGTATTTTGTGGTAGTGAACTTATAATTCACCACTTTTACTTTATTTATGTTTGCATAACAATTTGGTTTAAATCCGGGGATATTTAATATCTCTATTCATATATTTAAGCATTGACACATATAAAATATCACCAGCAGAGCAGTCTTAAATTAGACCATAGCCTTTCATTTCCCATGAAAAATATTCTTCTTTCCCTTTGATATTTATATCAATTTCCAGTTGTTTCCTTGGAAATCTTGGAATTACCCCTCCATCAACCCTCTTATATGTCACATAGTCCTTATTTTTCATATATTACATTTGTACCCTTAAAGCAAGTTATGCTCCTCCCACAGGGGTTTTCTTATATAAACCAATTCCCAACTGATAGTTTTAGAATATCAGCTAATACATTAAGGACTGAATATAAAGCTTAACATATATATAATATATATCTACATTACATATATATTATATATATGTATTGCATATATAATATACATATATGGCTTCTGAATATTGCTTAACTTGTGCTTGGTTGTTGCTTTGTATATTTATGCATTGGCTTGAAAGGCGTGGTGGAATTGTAATTAACTAGATTTAAAGGTGACTTTTCTAAAGAATTTGTGTAAAAATTAAAGAATTTATAAGCAGTGTTTAAGGTGAATCTTGTATAGAAAGTATCACAGAGCAAATTGCTCTTACAAGTATTTTCATATTTGTAAGAGTAATTTGAGGTTGTTTGCCTTTCATCTGAGTCCTTTCCAAAGCTAAGGGCCAGGAATGAAAAAAAATAAAAAGAAAAGAAAAATTCACGGTAATAAAGTTGCAGAAGATTTCCATTGCTTCTTTTTGTGATGAGGAGGCAATGTGTGAATGGTTCTTTGTAAAAATAGAGTTAGGCAAAAATATTCAGAAAACTATGAGGGATGAATAAACATCTGAGAAGAATTGGAAACAGAACAGAAGATGCAAAGTGAAAGCAAGTCTGGACTCAGAGTCAGCATGGAAAGAACAGGAACAGCGTTTGTCATTTTGGATTTATACAGACACATATTTACGGCCTTAACAGCATTTTTAAGCCTGATGGACAACAGAGATTTTTTTTTTTAACCCATTATATTTTAGCACAATTTTTACAGATTTAGGGTTATAGTCAGGAATTCCTGACTATAGACGTCATAGTAGTATCCATTCCGATTCTTTTACATTGATATTTATCAATTGTATCAACATTTTTGCTGTTTCTTATTTTGTTTTTCTTTTCTTGAATGCCTTCATATTTCCTAGATATTTTGTCATAATATGTCTATTGCATTTGCCTTTTAGTTTTGTTTCTCTCTATCATTTTGCCCTTGAAATTCCTACACACACACACACACACACACACACACACACACACACACACACCATCATCATATATGTGTATATATGTATATAGTCAACACTGATGTCTTATGTCAACAACCTATGTCAGCACTGATTAAACGGGAAAAAAAAATAAAAGAAAAATCTCCAAATATGTCCTCTCCAAAGGTAGTTTTGATAATCTACATTCTAGTCTGGTTCTTACTTAGATGTATATGTTTACTACACATTCAATTTCATATTACATTTTTACTTAGTATCACATACATTTTCTGATACTGTTATGTAATTTTTGGTTATTATTATATATGCATAAATTTTTTCTTAGGCTTTTTAATACTAATGGGCATGTTTATCTTTCCAACTATTTGGTATCATAAATATTACAAAAATTATCTTCATAGTATGTATTTCCTCCCTTAGGTTATTTCCTCCCAATAAACGTTCAGAAATGAGAACACTAGAGTTAATGGAGTTCAAGTTATTCACCATCTTACGGTTGCCAAAGGATACCACTAAACTGCAACATTCAGCAATCCATGAACACCAAGCTTTCACTGAAACTTTTTCCCCAATGTTTTAATTTTGAAGAAAGTTTTTCTATCTATCCCCTCGGTTGACATTCACAGCTTTCACAGCCCTTCTGTGATGAAGGTAGTCAATCTTTATTCTGATTCTACAGATGAGCAAACTGAGGCTCATTCTGCTCTGCTGCAGTGCCTTTTCCTTCCAACCTTTCAACCAAATCTTCAACTGGAAGATTCTCCACTTCCCTACTTCTGTCTTTAACATTTCACTTTTTTGTGTATGTGACTTTCAGTCTCCACTCCAAATCAGGACTCGAGGCTCAAAGACTTTGCATGTAGAAATTACAGAAACAGATCAAGAAAAATCAAGACATTTAGTAGGCACATATATTCAGTTTTTAGAAGGGTGTTAGGGGAAGACAAGCTCTTGTAGGGACAAGGTTTTGCAGTTAGATATTCAGTTAGAAACATCATGGATCCAATTTTATATTCATTTCTTATTTGACTTCAAAGAGTGAACTCAGTGTATTCTCTGGACAGATATACTGAGCATACTGGAAAGAGGGCAAACAAGCTAGCCATCATAATTAATCACCATACTCACACTGCGCAACAAAACGTTCAAGTAAATGTAACACCATAAAGGGAAAACAAGATGATTAAATTTTTGCAGAGGTTTAAAACAAAATTTTGAGTGAGATATTTACATTGCTTCCAATGTCAGGAAAACAGTCACAAGAAGAGATAAAGTGTTTCGAAACATACCCAACACCACCAGAGGTCTCTGCCACTGAGTGCTGGGTTAGAATTTCCTCTCCACGACTGGCTACCGACCGGAGGAGACTCTTCTGCTCTGCTAATTCCTGTTCCAACTCCTGCTCAAGGAAAAGGACAAATGGAAACCGTTGATACTATGTGAATATCGTATACAATCATGGTTCTATGTCTATAAAATTACCAGAGAAGTCTTATAGTAAGTTTTTAAATTTGCATATTAAATTTAAAAATGTAAAAAGGTGTGGTTTAGGTAAATGTGCAAACATCTTTCCAAAGTACTCTAGCTTTCTTGGCTTTGATAAAAAGATACCCAAAAAATATTGGTGGTGGGTGGGTGGGTGGGGGGGGAAATGAAAAATAAAAATTTTGCTGGGCAATGGTGCCCTCCAGTGGTACAAAATGCACTTTGACTTTTCAAAATCAATCTTGCCTTGTTCTAGCTAAGATGGATCCTCCAGAGCAAGTAGCTCTCTTAATTCCCCACTTACTCCATAAATTGGATTATCAATAGATTCAGTGTCACTCTTTCATTATTTATGATAAATGCCTTTAGTCTTTGAAAAAGTAAAATATTTTAATATGCCCTATACAAAAAGTTGAGGTATCAATGAGAAATTGTTCTTATTCTTACCCAAATAATTCTCATTCAAAGCTCATTTGTTTCACTAGGCAATAATTTGCAATCCTATTTTGTGATGGTAGCTACTTGAAATTGCATTTCTTTAAAAAAAAAATGTAACTCGGAATTTAACCAATTCTCAGAGGCCTCCCGGAGGTTTGTGTTATATAAAATAGACTCCAATAGGAGCAGGCCTGAAAATACAGTAGGTAACCTTGATAAGGCAGATTTTAATTGTTACACTATTTGGAAAGCTTTTCTTAAAAAATAGACTTTAAAAATGACCTATCATTCCAGGGGTCACACGTCAGTACATTGAAACACTTAGCCAGGACTTGCTTGTATCCAAAGAGAAGCTAAAGGGGTACTCTGCCTTTACTGCAGTAGTAACTTGGCCTTCTAAAACATTTCTCTCAAGGTGTTTGCTTAGCAGACCTGCTAGAGAGAGGTAGGAAGTGCTTTACTTTTTGGTGCTGGAGACTGCTCTGGCGCTGGTGGGCCCACGTGGTGCGAGCTTGGGCCAGCCATTCCTGGACACTGGGGCTCTGAGTGACGCTTAGGTCCGCATCGCTCTCCTCCTTTTCTTGTGCCGTACCCTGCTTTTAATGAGGCAGAAATCAAGAGTCATACTACCCACAGGAAAACCTTAACCAAAACAGAGCACCGAGTACTTCAGTGTGGTCTATGTAATACCAGAGTGGCCCCATTTGGATATGAAACCACATTTAACAAATTAAAAAAAAAAAAAGGTCACACAAAACCCATCAAATTTATGCCATTTGCAGGAGGACGAACAGTCAATAGATGATTATGCTCAGAAATATTTGAGTGAGAAAACTGCCTATTTAGAGGCGAGGCTTTTTAGCTGACGGATGTGGTCACCAGATATTATTCCCGATTTTTTTTCCACAAGAACATAGTAACTCTAGCTCTCACTTCCTGTACTATCACCACCAGGACCAGACCTCACTGCCATCTGCTGCCACTGCTGGCTTCAATAAAGGTCGACTAAAGGAGAAAGACAAAAGTAATTATTTATTACCTGGGCAGGAATTTATCGTTCCTGTTTGTTCTGTTGGAATTTAAATGGCCCTGAAGTATTGCATATCAGAATGGAATTAGTTCTGAATGACAGCCTCTCTACTCACATGCCAATGGTGCCAAAAAAATGTAGACAAGTGGACACTTTGGTCGACGTTGCTCAAGCAGTAGTTCGCCATAATCAGAAGTGTCTGGACGCTGATGGTAACCACTTTGAGCACCTCTTGTGATTGCAGAAGTCAAGCGTGACTTGTATTCATCTTTTGTTATCGGTATATATTGAGTATTACAATTTTAATACCGGTTTCCTTTCTTAAGATGGTATACATTCTTTTGGCACCCTCTATATGTGCGTATGTCAAAGGATCGATTATAAAATTTTAATATAACTCATTCACTAAATACTTATGAAGCACCCACTGTCTGTCCATCACTGTTCTAGCACTGGGGGTATTTTGCCAAGGAGGAACCAGACAAGGGCCCTACTGGACAGACAGACAATAAACCAGCAAGATAGGAGAGATGGTGATAGGAGCTACAAAGAACAGGAAACGGGATAGAAAGTGAAGGTGAAACCTTTCTTAGACTGCCCAGAGAAGGCATCTTCAGAGGTGACAACTGCTTTGAGTACTGAATAATGAGAAACTGCCAGCCTGGAAAAGGTCTAGGGGGAGGAAGGGCCTTCCAGGCCTAGGGATCAGCAGGAGCAAAGCCCGAAAGGAAAAAGAAGTGTGGCATGTCACAGAGAGTAAGAGCAGTGAAGGGGCCGGTATGGCTGGAGCAGGTGGGGCAGAGAAGAGGGACATTCTGTAGGCTGTTGCCACAGAGGAGTCACCCTGTTGTCCAGGTTCAGAGCTGCTGGTCCCATCCTCCCATCCCTTCGTTCTTCTCTGCTGAATCTGACCGTGGAATGGGATCCAGTCACTACAGCTCATCTGGCTTGACTGCCCAAAAGGACCATTCTGTTTCTGCTAGTTTAAGAATTTCACACTATTACAGGGAGTTAGATGGGGTCGGTGTGCCCTTCTTTCTTCTTCAGTAGAATCTCATAATTAAATTTTAAAATGTTTGAGATGATGAACTTTGCAACATTGGTATCAGTGCTTGAAGCTAAATGAACAAAAGGAAACAGTGAAATCTACAGGGTAGTATTATATATAATCCTCTCCCAGATTCTGAGCCATCTTAGCTCATAGGTACTTCCTTTCCTTGATGACCCAGACTCCCCGCAAGAGAATGTGGTGTAGGTAGAGTGATGGGGGTGCCATGGATCTGAAATATGCTATCTGCATTTTGCAGGACCTTCAGAATGGGTGGTTAGTGACAACCAGCTCAGGATATTACCTAGTCCTCCAGGAATGCCTCTCCCAGAAAAACAGCGGTTTTCCTGAAAGTGGGAGGTGTAGGGTGGGTGGACACTCTTCCAGTACTGACACCCATAAATTTCTACATGAAACAGATTCTCTCCCATCTGAAGACACACTGTCTACCCAGAATAAGCTCGGAGAGATCCTGGATCTTCTGCTAAGGACGAAATAGCAGGTTAACGGGGCTTGTGGAGAATGACCTCAAAGAAATTAGTGTACGAGACTGAAAGTTGTTCTCTGCCAGAACTGCTCCAGCTGATGAAACAGTGGCCATGGGCACGACCTTCTGACCATCGTTTATGGGATCCAATCACTTCCTCTCTGCTCTGCTCCTCAGCAAAGGTTTGTTTCCAGAGCCCAGCCTGAAGACTCGCGTGGCAACTTCTCAGGGCACCACCTTACCCTTCCAGGCAGGTTACTACTATTTATCTGAGAGCTTTTCTTTCAAGTTCCCCCCACACAGTATTTGTGCTTGGAAAAAAAGACAACTGCGATGTTAGGCCGTAAGGACCGCTCACCGACGTTTACATGCACAGATACATACTCAGATTCGAAGATTCGAAGTCTAAGGAAGAGACTCATATTTGACTGAATCCACAGCTTTAGAGAAAAATAAATTATGCAACATCTAAAGCAGATGCCTAGCATGTACTCTCTAGGTGATTAGGGTGGTTTTTCAGTGAGTAAATTTTTCTCCGACCGATTTAGTCATCATGCAACATTATACTTGGACCACAGGAAGCAAAAAAGGATTAAGAATCCAGCTCAGATTTCATCCCTTCTCCCTTGAGGATGAGAAGGCACTGACACAAGGAATAAAATAATGCTAATTACTTTCTCTGAGGTCTGACAACAGTTTTCTCTCCTCTCTAGGGAACAGGAAGTAAAGTGGCTTCTTCCCCCAGAATCCGGTCCCCAGAATCCTTGGTGGGTGGAGCTACATAAGCTGTTTATGTTGGAAATCCTAGAACAGTAACCACTTTTGCCAGGAACATTCTTTGGAAGATTAGTGAGGATTGGGGAGTGCTAAACATTACATAAAACATTTCTTTATAAAGCTTTTCATTATTTACATAGGGCTAGCTCTCTTTTCCCTGGATGGATAATACTGCATGAAAATGACCTAAACTTTTATGAAGATATAACTCAAGAGATATTATTTTATGCCAGCAAGTCTGCCTCTTCATATAAGGAAGGAATCTATTTGGGAGGAAACTAAAGGAATTGGTTATTCATTAATAAGAATAGAAATCCGATTAGTTAAAAAGAATGGCCTCATTTAGCACTGAGAATGGATGTGCTTCTGGCCATACATAATTTAGGAAGGTATTCCAGTCTCCTGAATCCTGCAAACCCCAACTGACGGGCACGACCTCATGGAAATCTATATCATCTATATTCAATGGAAGATTTTTTTCCTCCCAATTAATGTTAGTTTATTTCAGATCAACTCTGAATTTTCTACACGAAGGGAATTGAAACTTTTCATGGCAACAATAATATTATATAAACATATATTCTAATATAACTGTTTAGTCCTACAGTTGGAAAAATAACCTCCTCCAAAAGTTCTAATTATAAAACACACACACACATCAATATTTTATATGCTGGCAACTCATTAAAGATGAAAGATAATGGGATTTATAAATATTTTAAAAACCAACAATGATCAGTTTCAATGCAGTAAAACACTACCACATTTTCCTGTATTTACCCAACAGTATCCTCAGGAAAGTTTATCCCTGCAGGCAGAATCAGGACTTTGGAAATTCTGAAAAATCTCCAGGGCCATAGGCGCAATCTGTGGGGTGTGAGACCCACAGGGACAGTCAGTGTGCTAAGGCCAGCTGTGACCAGGCTCAAACCTCGCCTTCAAGCATGTCAGGAGTTCCTTCCCTCCCAAAGAATGTGGTCTGCAAACTGTTAGCTGTTGTTATTAATTATTACACGTACTGTGATTTGAGCACTTACAGCGAGCATTACTTGCATTAAAATCCTCAGGATTTTTTTTTTAAGTCAAATACTCTCATTATCCCTATTTTACACATGAGAAAACTCATTTATAAGAAAGGTAAGGGAAGTTCAAGGATCTCACCCTGGGTCACCTAGTTAATAACTGGGGGGACCAGGCTGGGGAGTCTTAAGAACAGTAGTTCCAAAGTGATGGCCCAAGAACCACGTCTGGCTGCTGGATATGCTTTGTTTGGCACACAAATTATTTTAAAATTTTAGAAGTAAATGTCAATGTTTAAAAATTGGGAGATTTTAGATAGAAATCCAAAATTCCTTCCTCTGGAAGATCTAGCTGAGATGCCTGTGAATTTCTGTATGACAATAGCTGGGGCTGAGTAGGAGCTGTTTATCCGACAGGGGACCAGCTTGCCAGGGCTCCGACTGGGCCTGTGTCCATCCCTTCCCACGCCCCAGAGGGTTTGGAATTTGTGCCCCACCCCCCCCAGTTTAATCCCTCCCTGTGCCTGTGTATTAGGTAGTCCCTTCCATTCCTACCAGCCTCAGGGTAGGGCACACCTGAAGCTTTATAAAGGAAAGGAGAGCTATTCCAGATAGAAACCTTGAAGTCTTTCTCTTTGGTTTCTTTATAGAGATTAAATTTATTCACATACCACCATGGGGTATAGGGGCTTGGGGGGGTGTCATTATGCATTAGATTGATAACACCTCTTAACAAAACCAAGTGAGTTGTGTAATTCTACAGTTAGAAAACAATCCTACTTTTGTGCAATTTTCATATTTTTAAGACTTTTCTTTTTGTTTTAATTCATAAAGTCAGATTGCATGTGCGTTGTAAAATATGCAAATTTAAGGTGAAAATCTGTATTTTGTCTTTATTTGCATTTATTTCTCCAATAGTGACTTCAAAATATCTTTTCATATGTTTATTGATCATTTATATTTTTTTCCCTTTAGGTTATCTCTTCATATTTTTTGCCCATATTTCTATTAGGTGACCTTTTCTTATTGATTTACAAAATATTTGTGGAAATTTAGGGAATTTATTACTTGTCATGTGAATTGCATAGTTTCTTTCCTATTTTTCCATGTCTTTTAATTTGGTTAATATTTTTTTGGTCATACAAAACTTTTTCATTTTTGTGTAGTACTTTTAAACAAACAGAAATTCTGGGTTTTGGGCTTAGTGGCAAATGTCCTTCCCATCTTAAGGTTTTAAAATATATATACCCATATATCCAGAACTTTTCAAGTTTAATTTTTACATTTAAATCTTTGATCCATCTGCGATACATCTTTTTTCTATAAAGAATGAGACAGAAAGTCCAGGTCATTTTATTTCAAGTGGTTTGCCTGTTACTTTATTATTATTTGCATTGAGTCGTATTTTATCCACTGATTTGAACTGCTACATTAAGCATTTATCAAATTCCCTTATATACTGCAGCTTCCTTCAGTAATATGTATTCTGTTTAATTTTTTGTTCATCCATTTATTGCACCCACACAGGAATATTTTAATTATTATAATACTGTGTTTTGACGTAACGCTCATTAGCTCCTTTTAAGTCTTCATTTTCAGAATTTTATGGTCATTTGTTGTTTATTTTAGTCCATATAATGAACCCAGTATCATTTTGTTACACTTCAAAAATACTCATATATAGTTGAGGATAACTTAAACTTATGTATTAGTAAAGGAAGAATCTTTAAAAGACATCTTTAAAATATTGTAGTCTTATCTAAGAATAAAATTTATCTCTCCTTTTTTATTTTCCACTTTTTTTTTTTGTATTTTCAATTAGGTTTTAAAGTGTTATTTCTTAAAATTCCAAATATTTTATACTTCCTTGGTATTATAGATGGAAAATTATTATACACTATTTTTCCAACCTGTTTTTTGATTCTCTATTTTATCTTTTTAATAAGTTAATCATCTTACTAAATTTTTCCATTGCTTCTAATAGTCTGTTAATTAGGTTTGATGTTTCAGATCATAGAATCGTAAGATTAGCAAAAAACTGAAAATATGTAGTTTAGTCTGAAAAAAATCATCATTACACTGAGATACCAGATGCAATCACAGAGAACGTACATTAGGTTTCCACCTCGACATTTGTGCCCTGCCTCTCCCAGGTTCTGTCCTCAAATACAGGTGTCTTCCTCCCTCCTGACACTGTCGTTCTAAGATCACACCCTCCCCTTTGATCCTATTTTCTCCCTCCTACACAAGACAATGGTTCTTGCAATCTCACTTCTTTTATATCAACTTCTCCTCTACTGAGTTATTTCCTTCTACATGGAAAAATGTCATAATTCTTCTTGTCTTGAAAGGAAACAAATTTCTCTTGACCCACTTTGTGTGGCTTATCCCATTCTTCTGCTCCCCTTTATAGCGAAACTCCTGCGTTACCTGCACGGCTCCTCTCCACACCTCTGCTCCCATTCTCACTTCCACTTCAGAGTGCCTTTGGCCTCCATCGAAACAGCTGTGGCTGAGGTTATGGAAGACCCACATGTGGGTAAACTCAGTGGTCAGGGCTCAGTCCTCATCTTACCTCACTTGTCTTCAAGTGCCTTCAGGGAACCAAAACCTCAGTCTTCCCTCCACATCACTGGTTTCTCTTTTTTACTCTTTTTTTGTGGGCTCTTCCATGTCTTCCAAACTCTTAACACTGGAGTGTCGCAGGGCTTGGTTCTAGGACCTTGGTCTTCTTTCTCTCTCCTCACTCCCTGGTGATCTCATCCAGTCTCATGCCCTTAAGGACCATCTACAGGCTCAGTGGCGGTCTCTCCCCTGAATTCCTACCACTACTTGACATTTAATAGGCATCTCAAATGTAACGTGCCCAAAATTAAACTACTGACCTAACGACTCTTTCTCCCCACAAATCTGTTCCTCAGATAGTCTTCATCTTCTCAACTATCCCAAATCTGAGAAGTTCTCGTCACCACTCTCTACCTCTACTCTATGCCTTCTAACTGGTCTCTCAGCTTCCACCCAGACCCCCTTCAGTGGTTAAAATCTGTTCTTGTCATTCCTCTGTTCCCAAGTACTCCAATGGTTTCTTATCTTCCCCAGAGCAAAGCCAAAGTCCATATAATGCATCCAATGATGCCTTTGACCTCAGGGCCCCATGTTACCTGTCTGGCCTCTTTGCTACGACTCTCCTCTTGCTCACTCCACTCCAGCCACACTGGCCTCACACCACTCTCCTCTTGCTCACTCCACTCCAGCCACACTGGCCTCCTTGAGTATCTCAGGTGTGATCCCACCTGGGAGCCTTTGCACTTGCTTTCCCCTTTGCCTAGAACTCTCTCCCTTCATGGCAACTTGGTTCACACCTTCAAATATAACCTTACGATGGCTTCTGGGTTCCCTTGTTTAAGGCTACCAATTTGCCCAGCCCCACCTTTCGCTATTTACCTGCCTTATGGCATCTTCCCTATAGCTCTTACCATCTTCTAACTTAGTAGATAATAATGTTCTTTCATGTTACTTATTATCTATTTCTCTCAACCATAATCCTTTGAAGATAGGAATATACAGATGTAAATATAAATATGTGGATACAGGTAGATAATTGTTTCCCATACTCCTTCATTCTATCATATAGAGTAGTAGCTGGCACATAGTTGATTCTCAATAAATATTTGCTTAATTTTTGTATAGGATAATAATAGTAACATCTAATTTGTAGTGATTAAAAAAGAACAAAATAAAAATACTGGACAACAACAGTATGAAAGGTGCAGGGGAGAAATCTGAATAAAAGCATTTTAAAGCCCTTATATTGATCTGGAGGGAGATTAAGATATAAACTTAGAACTTTAGGTATGCATGGTAAAAAAAAAAAGAAGGTAAAAAGATTGAAAAGCATGCAACCATTTAAAACAAGGTTAAAAGGAAAAAGGATAATAGAAAGAGCAGAAAAAAATAGAAAACTAAAAGAAAGATGATAGAAGTCTGAATGTGTCAGTCATCACAATAAATTTAAATGGACTAAACCCACCCTTTAAAAGTTAGAGATTTTCTGATTAGATAAAGTGTTTCAAGCCAACAAAATATAGATATATAAATGTTCATTAAAAGAAGCAAATCTAAAACATAAGGACAAAGAAAGGTGTGATCAGAGGAAAGTTAAAATAATACTAGGCAAATATTATCCCCCAAAAGCTCTAGTAATATAAAACAAAAATCACTATCAGGAAACATTAAGGTCACTACCTGATGCAAAGCTTCATTTCACCTGAAATATGTGACAAGATTAAAGTTGTGGACCCTAAATAAAAAACTCTGAGTATACCTGAAAAGTAAAATAGAGGAGAAATAAAAGAAAACTGTAAAAATGGCATAGGACATCTTAATCTATGACCTATGTTTAAATATTTTTAAATACTATGTATTTGCTAGATTTGGGTATTCATTTTCATTTCTTTTCTTTTCCTACACTGCAATCATCCCGTCAATGGATTTACATAGTCCGTGTAAAACCTATTTGAAAATCGATGCCCAAGTTTGCGTAAAGCAGGTACATTCATAAGTGTGCACCATTCCCTGCCTTTTCCTTATACGGCCCAGGCTCAGAAAGGCACGCCAGCAATGCCAGCAATGCACAGTATCCGGCTGCCCCAGCAGCCCTGCCTTGCTGCCACTGTCTGACGCCCTCACCTGGATGTTGAGCTGCTTGTCGTGCAGGGCTCTCTGCAACTCCACAAGACTCCCCTTGAGGGTTCTCAGCTTGGCAGCCAGCTGCTCAGCCTCGTCCTTCGTGTGGGCCTTGCCCTCGAGCAGCAGGTTTTCACTGTGGACGGAGAGCTCCGACAGGGCTACCACCTTCTGCTCTATTTCCACCAGCATGTTCTGGGGTGACAGAAATGAGGATGAAATTCACACACCCGCTCTGCAAAGACCGTTTCTCACAGCAGAACACAACACTTGCTTCAGTCTTTCATCCAAAGAACATGTCTATGTGGGTTTTGTTTTGTTTTGTTTTGTTTTTTACTAGTTGGCCTACAGCCTGAAAGAGCAGTGTATAGATTTTTGAAAATTCCTTGAGCTTCTAAATTTTTCTCTTATTTAAGATTATATATTAGAGAAAAAAAGACATATTGGAAAAGCACATGGAAAGCCCATTTTGAATAACCCCTAGATAAGGAGAAAAGACCATCCCTTAATGTTATCCCACTCTTACAATTATTTTATTATTTTACTGTTATATTGTAATGTTTATATCTGATAACAGTGAAGATGTCACATGATAACCCTTGTCAATGTAAAAGGGATTCTCTTTCAAAACATTGCTTCTTTGGGTTTTTTTTTTGTTTTTTTTTTGAGTACTGTTTTTATTTCTTGATTTTCATTTATTTATTTATTTTTGTTTCTTACATGATGTATTTTTAACCGTACATTTCTGCAAGTTTCCCTAAGAATTTTACTTTACTTTCTGTCACCACTCTTTAGTGCTGCTGGGTTTCTTCTAAAATGGAAACTAATCCAGAAGAAGCAAAATAGTTTTTCTTCATCCACGGCAAGACTTAAACCAGAACCAAACAAGCAAAAATCTAGCAGAACAAACAATACTCATTTTCTTTTCTTCTACAGAAATTGTTCTGTTTTTATATTCCTTAATTCTGAACACTTTGAAATGCACTTTCTACTCTATCAAGTAATTTTCAATCAAGTAATTTATTAATAAGAAAAGCTATTTTATTTCCCTGTTCAAAATCAGAATTACTGCCATAAACTTTTAAGAATATAGGTTTGAACCAAAAAACTAAATGGAAGTGTAAAATTTTTAATGAAATGAGGTTTAAAGGATGATATCCTAAGGATTATTTCCGAGAAATTAATATAATTTTGTACAGGGATGAATTTTCCATTAGGTACAGCTGGCATAGTATTGAGGGTCCATAATATTTTGGGAGGTCCAAGAACATGTCTTGATTGTAATTTCTTTTAAAATCTGAAGAAAAAGTGAATATAATAATCATGACTCTACCCTGGATTATATTAGTTTTTGTACCAAAGCAGTTATAAAATAAATATATAATTTTCAGTATTTTTATAGGGGAAGGGGCCCATGGAAGCAAAGTGCTCGGGGTCCCAAAAATCATAATGTAGCCCTAATACTGTGTAAGAGCCACACTTATAATTATACAACTGGCTTAAATACTAGATTTGAATTGACCGAGGAACTGCTGTAAACTTGTGTGATTCCATATGCTTCTAGTTTCTAAAAATATTATCAAAATGCCATTTTAATACTCTGTAAAAGTCCTGAAATATATTATCTGAATTATGGACTTTATACATGACTATAAAAATAGAGCTATGCAAAAGGGAGCAGTGGGAGTACTGATGAAACATATTTTAAAATTCTAGTGCATGTGGTGATTTCAAGTGCTAGAAGGAAATGCTAAAAATAGACGTCTCTTTTCAGGAAGAAACTTTAGAAAAGATGATATAAAAAATAGAAAACACTAGCATGTATCTTATATTCATTTTTTTTCTTCTGATTTTTCTTTTGACCTATTATCTACCATTAAGGCAGAGAATAATAATGCCTTGAATACATAGAGGTAAGTTGCCCAAACAATTTAATATTGAAATTTGATGATTGGTACAGGGGAGATCATTAGTTAGTCTCTATACTTGTATGTGAGTTTGAAAATTTCCATAACCAAGAGGTAAAAAAAAATATGTGACAATAAAAACCATAATGCCATTACATCTTACATTAATTCCTAGAGACCACACATCAGAGGAAGGAAATTTTCTGCTCCAAAAGACAACCTTCCCATGTTCAATCTATCCTTCTATGACTGACAGTTTTTCCAGGTTTTCCACAAAATATTAGAATTAGAACCAACATTGCAATGGAGCACCTTCTGTTGTATTTATCCACAGTCTGACTGATACTAATTCTCATTGGCTTTGTGTTTCTTATTAGCCACCAAATATCCACACTACGTGTTTTGGTATCTATAGTCTTTTAAAAATGTCCCTTAGAAAGTTGAAGATGTTCTAAAGATTAGAAACTATTGGTAAAATTTTTCGAAAGACTAAGTTCATGTTTGAATTTCATTTAAGCTTTTATAAGGTTTTGTTTTCCAACTCTCTAAATATGTAAAGTACATGGGTTGTGAAAAACCATATACCCATACCAAGCCTTTTAACCATTATGCTAAATGTATGTTTTTGCATTTAAAACCGTGCTTTGTGATTTGACATATTCCTTCGAGACATTTGTATACCTGGCAGTCCACCAGCTGGGCCTCCATGTCCATGGGCTCCTTGGGTGTACCCAGTGCAAGGTCCAGGGTGGCCTTGGTGGTTAAGAGCCAGTGGTCCAGCTCGTCGACCTCAGAGCGGTACCTCTGCAGAGCCTGCTCCTGTCTCTGTTCCTCCAGCTGATCATTTAACTTCTCCTAACGAATTAAGTAGAAGGTAACATGGATCACCCTAGGGTAAAATCAATAGGATTCAACACGATAGAGCAGTGGTTCTCAGCCCTGGTGGCACATCAGAATAAACTGTGAAACTTAATTTAAAAAATAATAAAAAAAAAATACTTATGCCTGGGCCACATACCAGAACAACAAATCAGAATTTCTGGAGCTGAGTCTCAAAATTAGTATTTTTTTAAAAGCTTCTCCAATGATTCTAATGTGCACCTAGCATTTAAGGGCTCTTCCATAACATCCTGCAGGACCGGGAAGATAATGTGAATGAATGGAAACTGATCAAGGATTAGAACAAAACAATGGCCTCAGACAGTCAGTGAACGGCAATAGGTGTTTGACCTCAATGTTGGGGAAACTGTAGGGAGGGGTGGGGACTGCGACAAACTAAAGAACAGAGGGTCCACCTAAAAAAGGTAGCATCATGCAGGTTCAGGCAATTGATTTCCTGCAAAAAGTGGTGGCCCAGTGTTACTAGTTTCTTGAGTGAAGACAGAAATTCAATTTTTTTGGCTAGACCTCTGGGTTCTTTTCAGTGATGGCAAATAATTCACATTAAAAAAAAAAAAATCTAGGCCCATCACTTTTTTTGAAACTCCACAAGGGTTTCATAGAGTAACTCGGGACAATATGAATAAATTAAAAATTTAATTCTTAAGGTAAATACTTTTAATTCTTAAGGTAAATACTCTAAATACTTTAAAAATTAGTTTATGAATAATTTCTTATTTTTAAAATTAAACTTTAAAAAAATAAACTTTTAAAATAGAGATTAAATAGAGTAGATGTGTTGATTTTACATTTATCCCAAACAAGAAATAGACAAATATATGATTTGACTAATCTTATAATAGGTAAAACTAGAAAGAGCCTATACACCCAACAAAAGGACCGTGGTTAATTGAATAACACTATAATCAGCAGCTAAATAAAATAATATTAAGTTCATATAATAAGAAATGTATTGAGAACTGATTATATGTCTGGGAAGCTGCTATAGACCCTGGAGATACAGGGAGACAGACACACTGAAGGACTTTCCAGTTTAACATTATGTATGTTCAGGGCCACGAGTTATAAGAGAACAAAGAAAAAGGAAAAGAACTTATTTTTAACACGTAAGTTATTGTTACCAAAATATTTATCTGTATTAAATAATATAGAAAACACCAAAAATACGTGTACACAATGTAAGAAAGGAAAACTGTATTAAAATTACGCTGATGGTAACCACTTTGAGCACCTCTTATAATCGCAGAAGTCAAACATGACTTGTATTCTTTGTTATCTGTATATATTGAGTATTACAATTTCAATACATTTTCCTTTCTTAAAGTGTATACGTTTTTTTGGCACCGTCTGTATTAAGGTTAAGTAACATGAGAACTGGAATTGCAAGAATAATTTTTCATGAGTCAGTGTGCGTGAACCAGCTAGCAGCAATTAAGGATTTATTCTTCACAGCATTAGAAATAGTGTTCATAAAATGCTCTCAGTTCAACATAGCGGACCATTGTGCAAACCTACAATTGTTCTTCACAAGGCTTGTCTACCAAGTATTTGCTTTCCACATGCTCATTTTTTCATGCTGAAATGAGGCAGAAAGGAGTGAAAAAACGCATTCATGGCTACACACTGACTCAGTGCTCTGTCACGAGACCCTCCTGGAGACACAAATCCAGCTTCGTAAGAGTGGGGAAACAATAAAAATGGAGGTCACATAAGTAACCCAGATACTTGTCAGCACAATGATAAGAGTTACGGGGGACGTGAGGGGCATCTTCAGAGATCCTTGTTACCTCCAACAGCTGACGTTTCCCTGACGCTTTCATCTTGATGGTGGACATACGCTCTGCTAAGACGGTGAGCGTGGACTGTAGGGCCAGTTGTTCCGCGGGGTCGCACTCTGGGGACTTGGACACCAGCTCCTCTGCGAGAGAGGCCTGGAGGTCACTGATTTCATCTTGAAGCATGAGAATCTCATCCATCAGAGCCTGCAGGAAAGACTGCAATCACTCTCACGTATGGATTTTTTGGGACTGAGAAATCCTATCACTACAGCCCAAGTCTCACATCCATTGAGATTAGTGAAAACATTTCACTTGAAGTCATTTAACCAGCAAACAGAGGGCCTGCTAACTTAAGTTTCACAATGAAAGTAGCAGACTAAATGTTGGAAAATTTCTGATTTCAAAACCGTTTTGTCACTAATTTAAATGAAGTTGAACAAGTGAATTGAACTTTCTGGTTTTCAACAGGCTCTTCTACAATCTAAGAGGCATATGCTCAATTATGTCTGAGTCAACAATTCTATGTTGAAAACAAAATTCATCACTTTCTTTCTCAACGTGACTTTTCCCACTCCAAATGGCCCTAAGTTTGAGACAAGCGATGCGTTTTAATCGAAAACTTACACAAGATGGGAGAAATCTGTCACCTGTTCCTAGGTTATCACCCAGTCCTCATTTTTCTCCTTTGCTCCCAACTCTAAAATCTGAAGTCTCTTCACAGTCCCTCCCAGGTGATGTCATCAGTCCTAAGGCTTTTAAGCCTTCTAATGATGAACACTCCCAAAGGTATATCCCTAACCCAGACATCTGCCCTAAATGTCAGGCTTGCATATTCCACTCACATGTTGCATGGGTATCTCCTATTCTGTATAAAGCCTGTCTCCCCCACCACGTCCTCCCCACTTCAGGAAAAGGCACCACTCTTCTCCTCCTTGCTCCACCTCCAGACCTAGGAGTCATTATTCCCACTTTCCTTCACTTGCCAAATCCAACCCAACACCAAATCCGATTGCTTTTATCTCCAAAATATATAGTGTGTATCTGTAGGTCTCCTCTGCCTCTACCCTAAGTGAGAGCCAAATCTCTTACCTGAATTGCTCTAATCGTCTACAGCTGGACCGGCCTACTTACAGACTCTTGTCTCTCCAGGGTACTCTTTGCAAAGTAATTAGAGGGAATGTTTAAAAAGATAAATCAGGTCCTCTCACTCCGCTGCTTTAAAATCTCGTGGCTCATTGCCTCTACAATAAAATCCAAGCTGCTGGCCTCACTTGCACTGGTCTCAGCCCGGCCTGCCTCTCCTGCCACACTCCCCTTTAGCTCACTTCATCCCTGCCTTCGTTAGTTACTCCAGGAGCCTCTGCAATTTCTGGAAAATAGCACCCTGTTTTCCCGATTAACATCTATCACAAGTATACATGATGTTTATTTCTCATTTTTCATGTTTTACGATTTGCTCTTTAGCTGAAATCTTGACAGAGGAAATTCTTATTTACGATTTAAATGATGTATTAGAAAAACAAGCCTTCCTGCGGGAGGGGCAACTGTGACTTCAAGCAAAGACATATGGGCTTTATATTTGCCGATATTTCAGTTTCTAGTGGTGCCCCTTATGGGCGTGATTCCCACCTCTTCCACGCGACTGTTTATTGTACGTACAGCACCGTCTCAGAGTGGCCTCCCAATGAATATTTAAAAAACAAAACAACAAAAACCCTTCTCTTTCCCCATTATCAAGTATAATCATGGTTAACTGATTTTTTAAATGAACTATTATATTGACATTACCCTATACATCTAGAAAAGTGCACAAACTGTCGTTGTGAACTTATGAATGCTTACAAACCGCACATACGCATGCTCCTGACACCCAGCTCAAGGACCACAACACTGTCAGGACTCCACAAACCTTCCGGGCCCCCTCCTCCCTGCCACTACCTCTCTCCTCCCCAGAGACTACCCTGGTGCTGGCTTAGAAACGTCAGGTTCCTTTTGCCTGTTTTGGAGTTCTATCTACGTAATCGGACTCCCACCTGATGCACTATCTTGTGTCTGGCTTCTTTCACACCCTGATTGTGAAAGTCACTCCTGCTGTTGTACGTAGAAAGAGCTGACCATTTTCGTCTTTGTGGCATGTTCCAGGGTCACACGGTGGTTTATGGATCTTTCCCATGTAAGCCTTTCTAGTAAATTCAGTGTAGTAATCTCATTGTAGTTTTAATTTGCCGTTTCCCTGATGACTAATGGGATTGCCCACTTCCTAGACTTGTTGGCCATTTGGATATCCTATTTTGTGACTGCCTGCTGAAAAATCTTTTGCCCATTTTCTATTGGCATCTTTCTTTTTCATATTGATGTGTGGAGTTGTTTATTTATTCTGGATAGGAATGCCTTTGTTTCCTGTGGCTGTGTATGTGTATTGCAAATATTTGTTCCCATTTTGTGAAGTGGGTGTCCCTTCATTGGGAAAGACTTACTTAACGGTGTCCTTTGATAAACAGAAGTTCTTAATTTTACTGTAGTCTAATATACCAGCATTTTCCTCCATTGGAAAAGTCAGGACTTATGGTGTCTTATGCCCTACCCCAAGATCATGAATATATTCTTACATGTTATCTTCTAGAAGAATGATATAGTCAAAGTCCAGGAAATGGTATTAGTCTCCAAATGTCTGTTATCAGTTCATGACAAGGTAAAGATATTGTGGGTAAATGTTAAGGAATTTTATAGCAACTTGGCATTGACATTTTACGCAAGCAATATTTTATTTTACTAAAGTGGATTAGAAATTAAAAAAAAAATTAAAAGATTATTCATTACAGATAGTTTGAGCAGCTCTGTTTTAAATTTCTTTTTCTACCTTCAGTTAGACCCATCTGAACTTAGTTGTTGTGTCTAGTGTAGGTAGGGGGTCAATTTTTTTATATGAATATCCAATTGACCCTGCGTGATTTACTAAAAATGATTTTTTTATTCAGTGTTTTGCAGTATAATTTTTGACATAAGCCAAGTGTGTTTGTAGACAGACTGTGCTTCTGGCTTCTAATTCTGTTCCGTTGGCTCATTTGTCTATCTGTGTCAATACCACACTCACATAATTACTGTAGCTTTGTAAGTCTCACTTTCTGCTAGGATACATCCTTCAACATTCCTCATCTTCTTCAGGGTTGTCTCAGCTATTCTTGACCTTTCCCTTTCCAATGTAGTACATCTTTTCATATATTTGCAATATAGATTACAATTAGCTTGTCAATCTCCACCAAAGAACTTGCTGGGATATTTTAATGGGATTATAATGAAGTTACAGACTGATCTTCTTTGTTATACATTCAAAATATTTTTTGTCCAGAAAATTATTTCCTACTACTTTATAATCATTTTTGGTATATACCTAATTGCCAAAAGTATAAAATTCATGTGATTTGATCTGTTTCACTTAAAGGCTCTCCATAACTACAGTGACCTCATTTTTCTGAACTGATAGTCTGTAGAACCAAGAGGAGCCCCTCACCATTTCACACCACATTCATTCTCATGCTCTCTGCTGTGCTTTTCCTCACATGTTTACATTTACAGTGTCCTCTATCCACGCCTGTCGCTGTTCCAAATTTTCAAAATCTGTATTTCCCAAAAGACCTGCTAGAGTCTCCTTTTATCTATTCCCCCCCACTGTAGCCCACAATCACACTGGTTTTTTTTTTTTTTTGTTGTTGTTGTTGTTGTTTTTGTACAGTGTGTTGGTAATTCACTTTACCCGCTATGCATGGTTTTTAATCATATATTAATGAAAAAGTTTGTCAATTTCAGCTGTGCACATAGTAGGTGCTCAGCACATCTAGTTGAATTAATTGTAATTCATTACAGAGAAAACATGTATATGAATCATGAAGCAATCAGGAAAAAGCCTCCTCATTTGATGTCAGTGGATTTGACCAATCAAATATACAGTGATGTCACCGGTTTCCGTTTCCAACTCACAATGTTCTAAAACAGCTCTCTGCATGTTCTGAAGTAAGCAGCGAAAGAATTAGGAAATAAAAGATTCTAGAACTGTTCATTTCCATCCAGTTACAGTCAAGCCTCTCGATTCATGCTTCAGTTTACTCTCAAGGGAGAGGGGATATTTTTGGAAGATAGCTGTAGTTTTTAACTTCAAGATCCAGCAGGAAAGCTTACTGGGGATGGGCTTTTCTTTTGCAGTGATGAAAAGGTTTTTGAAACCAGATAGAGGGGGTAGCTGTACGAAATTGTAAAAGTACTAAGTGCCGCAGCACTGTACACTTCAAAATGGTTAATTTTATGATGTGAATTTTACTTCAAAAAAAAGTCCAGCAGTCAAATACATCTTCACCCATAACTCTGTCTCAGCTGGTGGCCAGCTGCTTCCCTCCAACATCTGACTCAGAAATAACGAGAGGAAGATGAACTGTACGTTTTGGGGTTTCTGACTTGTGGTTATAAGGAGGGCGTGTGCATGCCGCACTTACATGGTTTAGAGAAGTACCTTGAGCTTCTCTAAAATGACTCACTTGCTAGATGGCAGGGTGTTGCGGAAGGGGGCAAAGGTGAAGGAATTAGAAAGTGCAAATTGCTAATCACAATACATTTTCCGGTATGTGAAACACAGTATGGGAATATAATCAACAATGTTGTAAAGATTATGTAGGGTGCCAGATGGGCAACGGACTTATAAGGGGGATCACTTCATAGACTGTGTAGATACCCAACCACTGCGCTGTACACCTGAAGCTGAAGTAAAATAATATTGAATGTCAACTATAATTAAATACACACACACACACACACACACACACACTCACACAGAGGATGCCAAAAAATGTAGACACATTTAAGAAATAAAAAACTGTATTAAAATTATGCTGAAAGTAACCACTTTGAGCACCTCTTGTAATTGCAGATGTCAAACGTGACTTGTATTCATCTTTTGTTATAGGTACATATTGAGTATTACAATTTTAATACAGTTTTTTCCTTTCTTAAGATACGTATACATTGGCACCCTCTGTGTGTGTGTGTGTGTGTGTGTGTGTGTGTGTGGTCACAGGATGTAAAGTACAGCATGGGGAATATAGTCAACGGTACTGTAAACAGCTATACACGATGTCAGAGGGGCAGTAGATTGGGAGGAGAGTTAATCACTTCGTGAGGGTGTAAATGTGTGCTACATTGCTTTGTACACCTGAAACTAATAAAAAATAAATAAATAAATATGTAAATAAATAAATAAAATGACTCACTCTGGGGAGAATGTGCTTGGTTCAACACCAAAGGTAAACATGCATTTCACGGGGATTTTCAGAAGTATCAGAACAGTTTGGTTCAAACGTTGGATTGTTACACATATAAAAACACAAAAACAAAACAAAATAACCTCAGAGCTCTGCCTACTACCTATCCATCACTGAGCTTGGAGCGGCGAAGACAACACACGCCCACAAAGCATTAGCTGCAACACACGCCCACAAAGCATTAGCTGCCCGTGATAGTGGAGGTTGGCATTACAGAGGGCTTAACACTCAGAAGAACAGCGACAAATCAGCTTACGAATCGCATTAATGTCTTAAATTAAGTCTATTGTACAATTTAGAGGACAATAGGAAAGGCACTGCACTCCACCCAAATTCAGTAGATCTGGACAAGTGTTTAAAGTAAAAATGTAGGAAACTGGTTAGCTCTTTAAAGAAACTGAATACGTCTAAGAAAGTGCTGGGAAATAACACTTGAAGTGTTTCTACTAATTTTTTAGGAAATATAAAAAGCATACTGGACCATCTCACCCACGTTCAGTTGAAATTTAGAACAGTAATTCTACAATAGTGCTTGGAATTTTTAAAGCATCATTCCAGAAGCTAAGAACAGATTTAGACATTGTGATACCGTTAGTTTTTCATGTGGGTGGCTCTGTCCCAGAATTTGTAGAACTTAGGTACAGGCAGCAAAAGTTAGCCAAAGTAGGTCAGATCGAAAATGTGAGATTTGTGGTTACATGAGAAAGTATACATTATTTATATTTTCTTTCCCTCTCATTAGAGCATTTATGAAATTGTTAAGTGCAAATAACAGGTAATCATTGAATTAGCTACATCTCCTCACTGCTGTAACTTAGAGTTACCACTCCCAACTTAGAAAGGAACAGCAAGTCACATGGTCAGCCTTAATGACAAGAAAAGTCACAGATTCATTTCTAATTTCTAATACTTCGTACTATTGTGCAATTTTGAGTTTTCTCTATGAAATCCCTTGAACAAAATAATAATTTGCTTTACGTTCAGCTTGTGAGGGTTTTCGGTAATGACTGAGAGACGGCGGTGGTGCTGGTGACGGGGGCTAATTTACATTTTCAGGTAGGAACTCCAGACTGTCTGGCTGATCACCAGGATCCCGTGTTCATGGAGCTCCCAAATCCTGTGGGACCCAGTGAAGGGTCTTTGGAAGCTGCGGTCAGTCACCTGGGACACAAGAATGATGAGCCTTGAACTAAGACAGAGGTGATTGGAGAGGAGACAGTCAAACTATATAAATCCTCTACATAAATCCTCTCCAGCAACATGGGCTCTTGATAATCTGAATGAGTGACACTCAAACACTCTATTCCAGCCTTTGGATAATTTATGCCAAATTCCTTTTGGATGCTCAAAGGGAGCCATAATGGAATGGGGGGAAGTTCTCCTGCCCCTCCAGGGACAATGATGCATACATAGGTGGTGGGGGTGGGAAGAGACAGGGCAACGTGGACCACCCCTTCAGATGCCAGCGAGGTGGCTGTTGACAATTAGAAAACTGGATTGTGGTGCTTAGAGGAAAACTACATCGTAATAGTCACGTAAGTCCCTGACTGCTCTCATGATGGGTTTGGTCTAGGTGAACAGAGGCTCATTTTAATTTTATATTTTTATAGCATTCTCCCCAAACCAGAATGACGATGGGTGACTTTGGGACAGCATCAAGACCTGTAGAAGGAAGTTTTATCAAAATAAGGCCTAAAATAGATGCATTTTGATCTCTATTTCTCAACGTGCCATCGCTAGATGAAGCATTCTTATTTTTGTGTTATACTGCAAGGTCCTATACAGTAAAAGAATGCAATTTTATCTTAGACGACACATATGAACAAGCAACGTATTCCAAGGTTATCCTGGGTTTCAAAACAACAGAAATGTAAAGCAGGGGAAAGATAAAATATAGAGTTTCACTCTTAAAACTGATAAACTTCCCAGTACTCGAAAGACACACACACATATCACATCACGCTTTTAAAACTCTTAATTTGCATCTAAAAATATCTTTCTTCTCTTCCGCCTTTTATAGGATGGTCACATGTCTCTGAGTCTGGTCAGGGACAAGTAACATACCCCCATATCATGGTGACTGAATATTTAGGTGAATGCACACCTCAGTATCTTTGCACCTCAGTTAGACCTGATTGCATGTTAAGAGTACAATACCTAATAATATTGCTAAAGCATTAACCAGATATTAACATATGTACTTCTTATCATGCATTTTAAATCAATGCATTTTTAGCAATATCTTTCTGAGTTAGATTAATGTAATCATATCTGTTTCTCATGGTCTCCCTCGTTTACATGCCTCTTAAAAGACGATTCAAGTCAGGGACTAGCCGAAGATTATAATGTAGAACCCCGTATTCTTGAACTGCTTCTTTGCCCACTGAAGTCTGAGAGTGGGCAGTGAGTCTGAGAGTGAGTTTTTAAGTGATAATGGGGAGGTGCTGGGCACACACGGCTACATTTCTTAAAACAACACTGAGGGAAGGGAGATCAGGTGTGGGGGACGGCTAGGGGAGTATATTTTATTCTTACAACTGTTTGCAACAAAATAAAAATATTGTGGCAGCTATAGAAAATATACTTTGTGTACTAAAAGGAAGAAAGCAACATCAATGCATGCAGCTTTCTTTAATTAGATTCAAGGTCTGAATTTCTTTCTTCCTTTCCTAGATCCCTCCCTGAAGCAGTAGTGGAAACAACCATCATTTGGAACCTTGTTTACTCTGTAAGAACCTGATGCAGTAAAAAAAAAATGTCAGTCTGCTGTCCCCAACGCATGCTTGACCCATGACCAGTCAGTCACAAGAGTGCCCCTATTTAATCATGCAGGAAACTGAAGTCATAGCTATTTTTACCTGATGTTCAGCCATCTGGCTTTCTGGACTCCTGCCAGGTTCTAGATGCTCACTGAGTTTCATCTCGACAGCCTCCATTTTTGTGGAGATGGACTGGAGGGAGTCCTGGTACTTTTGTTGGCGTTCCAAAGCTTCGTAGAGTGTGCGCTGCTTTTCACTGATCTAAAGAAGAAAGGGGATGTTACCAAATGTTCGCTAGCCCCTTATCTTCTAGATTATGACATTTCTTTCCTCACTGCTTTACCTCTGTGGCCCAACAGACGGGTATTCAACCATGTACAGGATGTGTAAACTCTACACGTGTATTGCGTAAGACAACCACTAAGGTGATGTCGGGTGGGCTTCAACAATTCCACGTTTCAAAGACTTACCACATTCTTTAAGGTTTCCCAAGAACGCTGCAGGTCATCCAGTTTGGCAGTTGCAGACGGCTCCAATCCGGGTTCGTAGAACTCCTGGGATGACCACATGTTGGGGTGAATCCTTGCGGCATCCGTCTGCAACCTCTCAGCAGACAAGGCTTGGTAATAAGCAATATCCTGTGGGTGCAAAGCACGGCGTTGGAGTCAAGGGCAAAGTAGAGTTTAGGTTCACATGCTCTGGGTGCTGTCGTGTGGGGAAAAGGTTTAGGATGCATACCTTTCCCAGCGACTACAAATTTGTAGTAAACTCTTGTGACAGGAGGAATTTAAAGATCATATTAAAGCATATTATAGTTGCTTTAGAATTTCAGTTTATACTTTTTTATAAAATGAACAAATTTACCAATATTTCAAGTTGCCAAAACTCATTCTTATTTTATATTTGGTAAAATGGAAATACAAAGGATTTAAGCGGTACAGATGTTTAAAGACTGATTACCTAGAACAGCAAAAAAAAAAAAAAAAAGTGAGAGAATCTAAATGACCTTTTCTAAACATTACCTAAAATGTTCTTTAATGTATTGATTAGTTTTTAATAATTTTAAGCATACTTGCTTTAAATAAAATTAAATCTGTAGAAAGCCATTTTTCAGAGATAGTCAGATCTTCAGTATTTGAGAGTTCACTATTCACATAATTAATTTAAATATTTTAATATTAAATAAGGGAAAAATAGAATCGGGAAGTTAAAACTACTATAAGAAACAAATAATAAAAAGGTTTTCCTTTTAACCAATTCCTGGAGGTACACTAAAAAATAATAAAAGTGAATAATGAAAAACCAGGCTTTTGAATTCGTTTTATTTCTTGGATTATAAGTAATATCACACGTTTTACTAGCATTGATGATGGAATCTACCAAGACATATAGTTCATGTTTTTTTTTAATTGTTTCTATGGTTATTTATCTGTATATGAATATAAATTGAATTGGGGACTAATGCTAATATTCTGGGAATTGCTAATATAAAACTCACTACTTTTGCAGTTGTACTGTTGAAGAAACCAAGGTAACATAGGAGTGGGCCTGGTGTTGGGGGTCTGTACGAGGGCAGAAGCAGGTTCATGCAGTAGAACCAGTTCAGACAGGAGTCTGACACCTGAGAACTCAGGATACCTGAGATCCCAGTTGAAATCCTCCTAAGCAGCTACATAACTGGAGCAAGTCACTCACATCTCACGCATGGCTTCCCTCATCTGCACAATACTGAGTGGTTCTCAAGAGTAAATGAAATCACATTTGAAGGGTCATAAGACCTTTTACCTATTTTGCTATTGTTGCTGATGCTTCCAGATAAGTCTCTAACATTTATTGACGACGTTGGAACATGGAGATTGGTTCCTCTTCACCGCTAGCCCTGTCACCATCTTTGGTAGATTACTTTGGTATTTTCGAGTTCTTGATAAGCTCAGTTCATTCATCCTCACCCACTTCTGCCCTACTTCAGTCCTCTACACCCTTGAACATGATAGCCTGTCATCACTGAATTGGTCCACTCCAAGTGTATGCGCCCTTCTAAAGTTACTGAAACCCTTCTTTTGCCAATACTTCTGTTTCCTTTGCCCCTTCAATCTCTGCTTCTCCCTTGGAAAACCCTAACCAGGACTCAATTTTACTTTCTAGAGAAGTGTGCACATGCTCGCACAAACACATACACATACACACATACACACAATTGGAGCCATCAAAGAGATACTCCTGAACTTAAATTTCCACAAGTCTGTCTATATTCAGACTCACCTTTACCTTATGCTCACCAGTTTCCTTGCTTCCTCCCACTTACTCCCAGAATTCCTTCCACCTTGGTCCATTAATATCTTCTCCCTCTCCCTCTCTATTGACTTTCTCCTCAGCATATAAATGGAGTCAAATCTTTTCCATCTGAAAACAACTACACACACTTTTTCTTTTGTATTTTTTTTCTTGCAGGTTATCACATATTAGAATATTCCACAAATCATAATATGATGGATCATCACAGGTTTGTAACACACATTTGTAATCACCATTTCTTCCTTTTCTCCCTTTTACTTCATAATCCAGTATCCAAAAATAGTAGTTTACACTGGATATATTCACTTTCTCACCCTCAATACACTTCTAAATACCCAAGTGGGCTTCAATCCTAATGACTCCACTGAAATTGTTCTTGCTGGGTCATCAGTGGCTCTCCTCTAAAAAAAACGACTGTTTTTCAGCTTTTCTTTTGCTTGATTTCTCAATAGCATTCAATGTCACTGGCCATCGCTTTTCAGAAATGCTTTCCCTTTTATTCCTCTGTTCCCTTCCCCGCTCTTTAGTCAATTGATTTTACTCATTTGTAGTTTGTTTTCTTCACTCATTCTTAAATGAGTGAATTTATAATTTTTCAACTCACAATGCAGTTGTACATGTATATCCCACAGTCTTTTTCAACTCAATATTAAAAAAAAGAAAAAAAATCCAGGATGAAAAATGGATTTAGAAAAAAAAAAAAAGATAAAGTATTATCTATCTTTCACCTAATTTATAAACTTGGGATTTATTCTCTGTTTCTTCTCTCCCTTACACCCACTGCTTATGTAAGGCTGAAGTTCTATAAACGCATGCCCTTGCCAGAGCATTGGTTCAAGTTCTCATTACAGCACCAACTTCCTAATTCCCAGGTGGCAAAGTGGCAGCCTGCAGGCTGCCTCTGGCCTGTATACAGTTAGCTTGGCTCATGCGGTGTTTTACATTGTTTAAAATTTCTCTTCCCTGAGACGGGGAGATTTCCTAAGAATCCAGATTCCCAGCTTCTCTTGCAAACCAGCAGGTAGCTCGTGAGGCTGGACTCTGTATCCACGTGGCTACAGTAATTCCAACACAGGAGAAATGGCCTCGTTTACCTGCAGAGGTACTGTCCCAGTCCCCTGCTGCTTCTCTCATTTACATCACACGTGAAACTCCTGTCCCAGGCCTCTCTGGCTCTGAATTTGTCCACTCCATTCTCCTGTCCACATTGATCCAGAATGATCTGTTCTAAAACACTTCTGTACACAACGTCTAGATAATTCCCTCCATGGTTAACGATTAGCTTCTGGATAAAGTTGAAATTCTTTTGTGTGGCATTCAAGGCCCTTTGTGATGTGTTTCCTGCATTGCTCTGAGCTTCATTTCTCTCCCTCCTTCTCCTCCAAATCCGTGTTTGACCCATTATGCTGGCATTATTTGCACATGCCTTGATGGGTCATCTTCCTTCTGCACCCACACCTGCCTATACGTGGCTCCTTCTGCCTGAAACACTTCAAACCACGCCAGTGCACTCCAGCTGCCTAACTTGTACTCTTGTCTTAGAGCTAAAGGTTGCCATTCTTGAGCAATACTAAACACCAGCCTGGTTTCAGTGCTTTCTCTGTGTCCTCCCTTAACACTCAGTGTTTCCCACTGTCACAGCACTTGTCCCAGTCTATTGTAATTTCTGGCCTGCTCTCATACAGCCTCTGAGCTCCACAAAGACTGCAGACGTGTCTTTAGTCTTTGATCCTGATATCACGGAGTGTTTGGCAAATAACGCAGACGTCTATGTCCATAACGAATTATACATGTAAAAGTACTTCTGTAAAATCTATTATTTGATGTACATTTATATCCTATTGTTGTCCACCAGGAAACAAAAGTTGCCTTGAATGTTATAAACATTTTTAATTCCTCTATCATAAATAAAGAAGGCCTTAAAAGAGCTAGAATAAAATGAACATGTCGCTTAAAAATCTTTTTTTTTTAGGCTCTTGTGTGTGTGAGTGATTGTATATATGTGTATGGCTCAGGCCTGCCAAAGCTGAAATGACAACTCTTGGTTTCTTAAAAGGATTTGAAAATACGTCACCTTTCGTAGATGAATAATTTTGATCTATTATTTGAGGACTACAGAGTTTCAATAAAATAAACCAATCAGTCCTATGAGCAACGACTAAATATTTGGCATAGTGAGGAATCACTCCTAGAATGACATCTCTCATTGCTCATGTGCCTAAGCTTGAGAGTTATTGTCACGTAGGTTCCTAAGTAAATCAATTTGAAAACCATAGCTACTATTTAATTAGCATTTTCCAGTCAAAAACCTAATTTTATGTTAATATCGCATTTAAAAATGTTTCACAATTTTGTGAATTGAGAAGCATTGCTTCCCATTACAAATGAGGGGACTGAGGGACTTTCCCGCTACATTCAGCTCAGAGGAAGAAGAGCTGGACCGCGTTCTGAGCCCAGCGCTCTACCCATTACACCATCGCCCGCTCCAAACCTCAACTTTCCTCAACTCTTCCCAGAATCTGAAGTCTTGGCTTGCTTCTGAAGGGATGAAGAAGCCTGCAGCAAAGTCTGGGGCTGCTTCATTATTTCTACCATCAAGTAAGAGAAATTCTTACCACATTTCAGTAATAGCTGCTGTCAGAGACAGATCACACTGACGGGGGGGATCAGTTCGTTATATAAGGGAGGTCTACTTACAGAAGCAGTAAGCACAAAACCTTTTTTCTTAACAGCTGCGATTTTATAAAGCAGCTCTATTTGGCTGCTCCTTGAAACAGCTATGCACATTCTGTACAGTGTTTTGAGACGGAAAACTGGACCTTATGGGGATCCTAAATGTCCTCAGTTTCAAGGAAAATTTTGTAAACCCAATGCATCACTCGTCATGGTGTAGTATTTGTTCATTTTCCTCTGACTTATACTCGTGTATAAAGAACATGTGGCCACAACAATGGGTTGATTTGTTTGAGTAACATCAAGTATAATACTTTTGCATTTTAACAGTTTCCTCACAGTATAGCTGCCTAACAGACACGAAGCAAAGACTTAAAACAAAAAATTGTAGTACCACATGTAAGGATGTGAGGTTAACAATATGATTTAACTGATGTTTTCCTGTGATGAAGGAGGAGTGTCAAAATGGGATTTAAACAAAGCATAATCTCATGTATAATTTTGGGATTTGACTGAGCTTGACAGTTAAAGTAATCATAATAAAAACGTTTGCACATTTCATTATTTATAGGGTACTTTCACATGTACATTGAAAGATACTTTATAAGAAGTAGCATCGAGACTTAGAATTTTAGAAAAGGGATCTTCTTCCCTCAGTGTTAGTCTCAAGATCAGTCAGTGTTTATTGTTCAATTGGAAATTTTAAGAACCTTAGGCATAAACTTTTCCCAGACAATAACGGCCGACTATAGCCATATTTTTCTGATTCTAATAACATCTGTGACCGCAGGGAAGAACATTGTTAAAGAATGAGTAATACATATTTTAAAATCAGAATTTGGAGAACAGTTTCCCAACTTCTCCAGAGCACCCTGAACTTCTCCTTTTTCTGTTGTTTTTTTTAATTTCGCCTGATCACTTTTGTTATTATTCCTCCTAAAGCCATCTCTCTCTCTCTCTTTAAGGGTCTTGGGGGTAGAGAACACAGCTATCTTTTCCTTTGTTGCATCTTTGGGACCCAGCACAAGATTTCATGACAAGCAGGTGTTCGGAATGCATGTGATGAATGGATAAATAGATGACTGCCCTAGAGCTACATAGATTTTTACCAAGAGAATTATTTTATCTAAAGTTTTCATCAATTTTTGAGGAGGGGAAGACAGGGCTCTATTTCTCACAGAAATCCTACTTGGAATGCTTCTGCTTTAAAATAAAAATAGTATGATAGATTTGTAGTATAGTTTATAGAACACTGGCTCTGTTTAATGCTTCTTCCTTGATAATACAGCTCAACCTCTTTCAACATTTACATAATTTCATAGTAACATAATTCAAAACAATGTTTAGTTATTTTGGCTAAATAAAGCAAAGAAAGTATTATTTAACATGTGTTAATTTTTTGATTATTGTAAACGCATCTTTTTATTTTTATCTATTTTTCATGAAAACTTTTTGACATTTAATTTGGTGTAATCTATTTTAATATAATGGATGCTAAAAGGCATCTCATAACAACAAATTATTATTCCTATTTTATAAGAAAAAATTAAGATTATTGAAAGGTAAGTGAGAAAACGCGAACATATACATATATGTACGTATATATGTATATATATGTGTGTGTGTGTGTATATGCACACACATACATACACACACCACACAGGAAGCCAGCCCTTTAAATTGGATGACCATTAGTAAATCAAGAAAAGGTATGATATGATAAACAGAAGTTTTCTGTCTCTGAAATCTGAGCCAGTAGGTGTCAAAAGTGTTCACTGCATGTTGCAACAGCAACAGAATCATGTTATTTTACAGCGGTGACGCAAACACTTCATTTTCTGTTAGGATGCAGGACTTCAGTACAGATGGCTGTTAGAAAATAAACCTATGATGCCTTAAAACAGGGCCTCCTCCAGCTATAATTTCCGTGACCTCGTTTTTGCTCATCTCATTGTCAGGAGCCCTGGAGAGGAGGAGTAAAAAGCCAGTCGTGGTGTCACATGACAATCAGAGCTTGTGCAACTATCATCTCCAATGGTGTGACTTCCTTCAAAGTTTACAATTCACACCTGTAGTGTGATAAGCACAGAGAATGGAGTCCTGCATCCCTCCAGAGATCTAGCTAGGGGAATGCCAAGTGGGTGGTACCTGGTTAACAGAAGCGTCTGTATTAGCCACAGGTGAAGGGGAACGACAGGCAGGTGGAGAGGAAATCTCACTGTTGGTTCCCTCCTCCCCAGATTCTTCAGTGACAGGTGACAGCAAAGTGTGACAGCGACCTGCAGTCATCTGTCACATAAAATGTAGTCCAAAGGACATAAAGATCAGTTAGCTATGTTAACAAAAGACCTGGTCAAACACAGGTCAAAACAGAGATAATTTATAAAACAAAGGTTAGAATTACTGAGATACATATACATACAAATTCTGTGTTAGTATTTACAAGTTTTGTTTAAGTGAATATGCTAGGAACCATTTGTTAAACAAATGGGAATCGGGGGTGCATATCATATGAAAAAGTTTTGTTGCAGAATAAATATTTGTTTAAATTATTTTCCTTTTCTTGATTGTTTACGTCTTTATAAATAACTGGTAAAATCATGAATTGTACAAATGAGGGGAAGGTCTATGAAGTAACGCTTGGTCTTTCGTGGACATCTCGAAATCCAAATATTCTAGGAAGTTAGGTGCACTCAAAGTAATATATTGCCATAAGAATCCAAGTAAGTTTATACATTATCCCTGCACATCACATATGTTTGGAAAATATACACTGAGTTGCCAAAATAATTAATGCATTTTACATGCAAAATGATGGGGGAAGTGATGTTGCAGACAGAAATTAATTGAACTTATTTATTTTAATCCAAAGCTAAACTTTGGATCTTCCATTTTTACATTTTTCTAACAACAGCTTTTCTTCTACATTTTATTAAACAGTTATACAACTTAACACACATATATAGTCAGTGAGGTTTTTAGCTTGGAAAACAACAACATAGTATGTAGCATTATTCTCTCAACCCCCAGAAAACTAGGAAACTGTGCAAAAGAATTTTTTTGACCCTCAGAGACTCTCAGTATTATTGCTAAATTATAAACAAACGCAGGCCCGACCTTTGACATGTTAAGTAATTCAGTAATCTCAGGCAAATAACTTCATTTCAACTGTCATTGTTTACAGTGTCAAAGATGGGTCTTGGCCCCAATGTAGCAGAGTTAATAAGTAGGCTGTTCCTCAGTTCTAATCGGCCAGACCTAACAATGATCCCAAAAGTAAACCACAGAGAGGGAACCTGGAGCCAGGAGCCAGGGTACAGGCAAGGAGAGGGCGCGGTGCCGGCAAACCTGGCCTTGATCCTCACTTACCATGACCACAGAGGGGTGGGCCGAGGTCGCGGGGAGGAGCTCCCGGTCCAGGTCCTCTGTCCCCTCCGTCAGCCCCTCCACCTCGGTCACAGTCAGCAGCATGGTGGCATGCTTGGCTTTCATCGTCAGCGTCTTGCACTTGGCGTTCAAAGAGGCGATCTGCTCCTGGTAGCCCTTGATTTTCTGAGCCAGCTCCTGAGGAAACATTTTCCCACCCCTGTGTGTCAGAGCAGCATCAAAAGGAAAGAGAGCAAGTAGCGTTCATCTTCCTCGGGGGCTGGCCAATGAAATCACAGCGCTGTGCCAGACGGCAGCAGCGGCCGCGGGGAGGCAGGATGTGGGCTCCGCGAAGGAGCCAGCCTGCCTGCATTGCACTCCGAGCCAGACCACGGCGCAGTGGGGCCGGAAAAGGTGCTGTGAGCACCGTGCTGGGGCAGGAGAAACGAGGCCGCCGCCTAGGGGACTCGGATCCGAAAGGGGGGGGAGGGGATGCTGCGTGTGGAAGCAGGCCTTTACGTAACGTGAAGAGCCGGCAACTTTCTTTAAAATGCCTAAAGAATCTGAAATTGCCAGATGGTTCATGCCATGGAAATTAGGTCATGTGATAACTAAAACTACAAAAAAATGCAATGCTCAGCTCTTACCATACTGAATATATCAAACAGAGCAGTCAATTGTTGCAGACGGGGGTCACAAACTAAACTGCTTGTCATGCCTGTGATCTTGGGAGTTGTTTTTGTTGATAAACTGAATATTACATATGAAACCCTAATTTTTATGCAGATTACTCCCAACACAGAATTTTGTACTTTTCATCAAATTTTCCTTCATGTACTCCATCAAGCCTCAAATGTCTCTGATGCTTCCAACTACAGCTTAGAACTTGTTCAATTCAAATTTAATGGATTTTTAAATTCATCTGTTGTTAAAAAAGTTGCCTTGAGAGTAGAGGTTTTCAAACTTTTACCAAGAGCTTATGGAAAACATATTCTAGACAGCACATACCTCTTGAAAATTCTAAAATATTGAAGTTCTAAAGTAATAATTTAAAATGGTAATTCTAAAATATTAAAGTTATATTTTCTTACTTAAAAATGTAAACACCTTTAAAAAACAGTGACGTATATTCTAAAACATTAATCTTGAAAGTACAAAACCCTTATTTTTTTCTATTCTTTTCATTTAGTTCCTTTGTCTGAAAAGTTGCCATTTAGTGTTTGTACAGAACACATTTTGTGACAATGACATTAATGGTCAGTCTTTAAATTGAGTGTGTGTATACTATCATTTTGGAGACACTGACATTCAAAATAGAGCCTTGAACTTGAAGTTCAGAAACAAAACCATAACAATTACAAAATTATATACATGTGTGCATATGTTTATGGATGTGTATATCTGTGTGTGTGTATGTGTATTATACATTCACATGTACCATTCTGCTATTGTTGTCATTTTTGTTTCTCCCCTCCTATGCAAAACTGACGGAGTGGAAGGGAAAACAGGCCAGCAGAACTCAGTCAGCAGCCTGTCTTCTTAACTTCTAGAATAGTACAGGGATTTTTAAAGCAAAGGTTTAAAAAGTAGAAATTACTTCTTTACATTTTAGGGCTGCTAGATACTTAATTAAACCTAACGGAGTTTTAAAAATAGTGATTAAATAGCTGTCTCCACTATCTGGTCTAGTGCCTAACACAAGGATACTCTATTAATATTCAGTTAACATGCACACACAGAAGACATCTACCAACTCACTGGACTCCTTGAATGCTATGTTTTCATAGGACAAATCAGTAGCCTTCTTACAAGGCATTCCCCTGCGGGATAGACTGGAGTAGAGTCAGTCTTAGTCCTTCTACCCTTTGTGCCCACAGTACCCTGCTATCACATGCCCACGCTGACAGCAAACACCCATTCCCTAAATAGGAGTTTCAACATTATTGTGGGTTGTTTTTTAAAAATGCAATTCTGGTCTCCAAATCAAAAGGTTTTGATTTACTAGGCTTATGAGAATCTGCATTATATAGTATCCCATGTGACTCCCTTGGAGAAATAGCTCTCTAGAACTTTCTTCTGTAAGAATAAACCTGCCTATGTCCCATTAACTTTGTGGGTTGGTGTTCAAATCTGCTCAATTAAAATGGAGCACTGTTGGGTTTACATGTTCCCTATTCTCAGGAAGCATATGCATTGTTAGTTTTTACTGAGTATTTCTGAAAATGATTGTAAAGGAGGGCACAGAGGTGGGAATTTCAGGTACAGTGGCCACTCTGAGGAAAGCTGCCTTCTGGGCAGCCTTGTGCGCTCAGGACCAGGCAGAAAGCAAAGACATCTGAGGATTCTCTCCTCTGATTTCAAAATGGCAGGATAATTTTGTCATACTAAATGCAACATTTTTAAAAAATCACACGGAAAAAAATGGGACTTCCCCAGAAATGAATATATTATCAGTTATTTTTACGAGCTAAAGTCATCCATAAGGAAACTAGACTCACCTCAAGACTGAACTTCTATTAAACACAGATTGAAAACACAGGAAAAAGCATTCTTCCAAATTCTTATGTTATCATAAATCAGGCTTTCTCTACTCAGCACTTTCCTTCCGGTGTTTGTTTCACATATACAATGAGCCTCTCACAGGACTATGTCATTTTTGATGTGAAAATGTCTTCTCAATCACCTGACAACACTAACAAATGTCTATACTGATATTTAGAACTTGGAGGAGAACGTGACAAAATGAACAGGTCCCTCAAGAGGAGCCAGAAAGACAGTCTGAGTGCTGGCTCTATGACATGGGCATATTTTTCTGGACCATCATTCTCGTCCGTGCAGTGAGGGAGCCCACATAGTTCCTGCTACAGTGAAAAATCATGAAATTTGGAGCCAAAGACACTAGATTAGAATCTAGTTTCTTTCAGTTACTAGATTTGGGAGCTCAAGAAGTCATCCAAAAAATCAGTTTCTGTTTTTTTATTAGTAAAATGCAGATGATTTAAAAAAAATCCTTACCTCACAGTGTTGTTATAAAGCATAGTGTAAAAGCTTTGTAAATTGTTTCTAAAAAATAAAACAAAAACTGTGGTAATGATAATTTTAATTCAAGAGATTTTAAAAAATATCTTCTGTACTATTGTAGAAAAGGTTACAATCAAATTATGGATCTTGCAAAATGGGATTTAAAATAGCTTCAAAATAAATTTATAATATTTAGTCTAATGTATGAGTTATATAAACTGTGGTTTCAAATATTTGCAAGACATTTTCATTTATTCAATGGCATAAGAGAAACAAATAGTTAACAGGTGATATCTACAGTGTAGCAGTAAATGTAGGTAGGATATTTATTGACACTATTTTGTGAATTATATGTAAATGTAAGTGAGTGATGCATTGGCTGTGTCAAGATATTAAAGAATTGCATTTGGAGGGTGGGGGTGGTAAGATTTTCCATTGTTAAAAGGCAACAATTGAATCAGCTAAGACCCTCACTATAATATTTGATTTGGAAACAGTTCGACGCTTTTATGATAACGAAGTTAAAATAGAACAAATGGAAACATAAACTAAATGTTGACCCGTGGCACAGATAAATAAGACATCTCCCCATTGAGTCACTTACCAAAATTCCTGATGCTATGAGCCAGCCCCCCAGGGAAACAGTAAATGTGACCTATATAGGACTTGACATGTCGTGAAAGGAAATTCAATGCTGTGTCTTTGGGCTCAAACTCTCAAAGTCTGTATGTGATCTCTGAGAACAGGTCTGCAAAAGGGGTACCCAAGTCCTAAGGTCATGAAGATGCCAAAGGCACAAGGAAGGGGGCACATTCGAAAATAGGGATGATGCTAACAGCCACAATCTGGAAATCAGACAAACAAACAGCATGGACCAGTCTCTGATTTTGGTGAAAGGAGCCACAATAACCAATATTTGAAAGAGCAAATGATTTCTTTTTTACATGAAATATCCCTTCTTTTTAAAGAGGGCGATCAAAGCAGCAAGACTGAGCATCGCGGTTTCTTGTCGGCTTTAAACACCCGCGTAGACTGTGTTTGGGTGTATTAACTGTGAGAATACAGGTACAGAAGACACTCCGTGAGTCCCCTCTGAGATACACCATGAATGATGTGGAAAGAGGTTTTGGAATCAAGGAGGAGACTCATGCTACTGGGTCTTGGAAAAGATCAGCAAAAGTGGCCTTCACAATGCAGAGACCGCCTGTGCCTGGACAATGCTCCCCAAGAACTGCACACATTATGTGCTGGACAGGGAGAGCCTTTCTCTTTCATTCACTAGAAACCAATCGCATACTCGAATCAAGCCGGGGTCCTGCCCTCGGCATTCGCTCACATTACCCTCTTACCTCGTGCCGGGAGATCTGGGCTTGCAGCTCCTGGATGTTACTGGTGGCCACGGGCTTATCCTCAATCTCTCTGTGAGCTCCTTCTATCAGCTCCTGAAGGTGCTGCATTTCCTGCTCATACTGTTCATATTGTACCACAGCCTCCTTTGAAAACAAACAAACAAACACATGATTTTCTTTCTGTATCAATAACTGTGTATGTGAGTCTGTGCTGCTATCTGCCCAATTCTAGTGTTAACTCCTGTTTACATGTGTCTAGGGAATAAAGAAAGGACGGGTGAAAATTCTAGATGATTCAGATCCTCAAAGCCTTCCCTCTAAAATATTTTGCCAAGATTATTCTTGGACTCAAAGTAGTTAAATGGCTAGATCCTCTGTGTACTATCCTGAAGGTGGCAATGTCATGGTCAGAACATGGTAGGCAGCAGTAGGAAAAAAGTGATTATTTCATTTTCCACCTAAGAAATACTGAATACCGGGGGTGCCAAAAAAAAGTATACAAGTGGACACTTTGGTCAACATTTGGTCAAGCAGTAGTTCGCCATAATCAGAAGTGTCTGGATGCTGATGGTAACCACTTTGAGCACCTCTTGTAATTGCGGAAGTCAAACGTGACTTGTATTCATCTTTTGTTATCGGTATATACTGAGTATTACAATTTTAATACAGTTTTCCTTTCTTAAAATATTTTTGGCACCCTCTCTCTATATATGTATAAGGCAGTTGGTAGGTGTTGGTGTAGGAGATACAGAAATGAATTCAGCATGATTTCTGTCTTCAGGAATTTATCATCTAACAAATTACAAGGTAATGTAAGGAACAAGGACAATTGACCAAATAGGCCATTGGTGATATAGTGAGAGGGTAGGGATGCAATTTATGGATAAAGACGGTAAAACATGAGTTGAAAAGAGATAAGAGATAAATAGTGTTGTTTCTTCGTAGTCACTGATTTTTCTCTTATTAGGTGAGGAGAGTAAAAGTCACACTTGGGTGTAGACCTCTCAGGCAAGAAAATGCATTCAGTGCATCAATGTCAAAAAAAAAAAATCTGTAATGTATGCTAGCAGTAAAGTCATATGCCTAGGTTCTAGATGCTTCTCAGATGAATAAGAGATAAAAATACACACTTGAATATAAAATTCACCTCTACGCGGTGTTCTTTATTTAAAAAAAAGTATCGCTGAAAGATAGTTTTCAGCAATGGATGTTTTTTTTATAGAGCTTTCCCCAGGCTTTTGGGGTGATCCAAATAATAGCATTTCATCTCCTTATTTTATATAACCACAACAATCTGTCAAATTTAGTGCTCTGGGTGTATTTTGATGGCTGAGCCCACACATTGCTAAGAAAAGAAGCCCGTGACTCCTGTGCTGTTGCTCTGCGGGCGTGGGGACAGCCTGCAGCTGAGATGGGCAGGCTGTACTTGCCTGCATGACATTGCACTGCTGGATGGCCGTGTGCTGCAGCCGGCTGGCCTCCTCCTGCAGCTGTACAGCCGCCTGGCAGAGTGGCAAGCTGGTGACCACGTCCTCGGGGACCCGGAGCGCGCTTTGGCACATCTGCACCGCGTGGACCTTCGGCTTGAGTGACTCCATCTCAGACAGCAAATGCTAAAGGGAGAGTTCATACATCAAAAATTTTACATTGAAGCGCTTATCTAATCAGCCAGAGACACTAAATTACAGCTCTGTGTCTGTCGTAAGTGATAAACATTTTCCAAGGAGTATTTTTTTTCTAAATAATGCATATGGTGCTAAGACTGTCACTGAGTTTAGAAGTCATTTTTCCTAACTCTCCTCTTTTTTCAACATAGGTCCTTGCTCATTTCCGCTGACTGATGTTTGCTTACCTGTCGATGACAGAGCTGCTCCTTGAGACTAAGACGTCCCACTTCTGGAGAAGTCAGGGTTGCCTGGGCTTGCTCCAAAGCAACTTGTAAGTTTTTTAGCTCGGTTTCAAATTTTTTCATATCCTGCAGAATGAAAGCAACATGCATGTTGGCATGTAAGCACTTGAAGTCCAAAGTCAAGGTGAAGAAGGCACTTCAGAGGTGTGCACTGTGTTCTACTATAAAACCACCATTTTTTTTTAACGATGGACTTTTCAATTTAAATTATTATTATTATTATTATTATTATTATTATTATTATGTACCTTGGCAGCATCTTGGAGATTCTGCAAACGAACTTTGATCATCTGCCGTAATTCCTCTGTCTCTCGTCCCAGTTCTGCCACTTGCTGAGACATTTTTTCTGTATGGTACACACTAGCAAGGTACTGTAACTTCTCAGTCATTGCTTCCAGATCACTGTGAATTTTTTCAGATTCTTCTAGCAGGGTCTAGAATGAATTATCCATATTCATGACACTGACAGGTAGGCAGAGAGGCACAGGTAATCAACACGGTGTGGTGTGAAGGCCGTCAGACTGGGAATGGAGTAAGGAAATGTAACTTACACTTCCCACATGCCCTGTGTGGCTCGGTGTGTCTTACTGTGTTTGACTTTTGCAGCCCTGTGCCTGCTGCCCACCTACTGTTATCCCCATTTCACAGAAAAAGAAATCAAAGTTCAGAAACCGGAAACAATTTACTGAGGAAACATGTTATTAAGTGTCAGACTGTAAGGAGTAGGCTCTGCCCACCACGCCAAGCTACTCCCTGGTGAGGGGCAGGGCATGGGTGTTCCTGCAGTGGCGAGGTTCTGACACCTAGGGCCACTTCATCAGCTTGCTGGACTTCCTCTTCTCATTCATATTCAAATGATAGAGATGCTTTCCAGATCTCATAATGTATACCTAAGATCTAAGCTCATATTGAGCTAAGAACTGAGGGTAAGACAGGAACATTACAAACAAACATAACACCTTTGCTCACTTGCTTTAAGTAAGACAAAGGGGCAGAAGCTCCCTTAGGACACCAAGAGGAATGAAACACAGCCCTCGTCATTCAGGATGGCATCATCAATTGGGACTGATACAAGTGGATCAGTAATCCTAAAATCTGCGCTACAGAAGTAGAGTGAAAGAGAAGGCAGGCTGAAAGAAAGGACATGTGCTGCTAGTTGCAGGAAGGCTGGGAGAGGGCTGCCTGGAAGAGTTACATCTGAGCTGAGTCAGAAAGACGTCTGCATTTTGGCAGCTGAGGAAAGAAGAGGAAAGACATTTCATGCTGAGGGAGCAGCATAAGAAAAGTACAGAGGGAGTGAGCATAAAATGCGCAGTGATTGGGCTGTGTGATGTGTAAGGAGACATGGGAGATGTGACATTATTCTTAGGCAGCAGAGACTTAATTTTAAAAATGAAGCACATTGTTTTCTCACAATGAACATTTTATATATACACGTAAAATATTCCATAATCCCAGACCTCAGGGATAACTTTAAGTAAGCTGCAACTGCTGCTACATTTGGGTATATTTTTAGGTAATCGAGATCATAACATACCTAAAATTTTCCATCTTTCTTTTTCACTTGACATCAGAACACATGCATTTTTCTCTGTGTGTACTGTTTTTGGATAAACTCCGGCAGCTTTAATTATTACGGCAGACATAGGAGAACTCCTTGGAACCGTGTCCATGTTGAGTTCTCTCCTAAGTGTCTGTGTGACATAACCACGGATACTTGGTATCTGTCCTCCTGTGGCCCTCAAAGCACTCAACTTAGCCAGCTGCCCAAGTCAAAAACACCTGGGTATCATCCTTGGTTTCTCCCCGCTTTTCACCCACGTCTAGTCTCTGGGGCCAGAATTCTAGTTCAGTAATACCTCTGCTATTTTCTTCTCTCAGCCTCCAAAGAAAGGCCTTGTCATTTTTCTACTGGGAAACTGAAACCACCTTCTTTCCTGTTTTCCAGAGGCTACAAAGTTATCTTTCTGAAAATACAAGTCTGTGCATGACACTCGCTTGCAGAATACCTATCAAATGCTTCAGAGTGACATTAGGATCAAGTCCAAGTTCTTAACAGACTTTCATGATCTATCCTTTTCTTCACTCTCTATTCTTGTCTTAAACCTCTTTCAGCCCTCCTGCAGACCTCCTCCCCAGACTGCACCCTCCAGTGGACCAAACAGAGCACCCCTCACCCTTACTGCTGGGATTTCAACACGTGTTTTTGTCTAAAATACATTCCATGCAAGTTGGGGGCCTGCCCTTTGGGAGTCAAGCCCAGCATCACCTTTTCTGAAAAAGGCTTCCTTATCCTTCCTCTCAAACCCAGGCAGTCTGGGTGGAAAGCCCTGCTGTAGGTCCTTCAGCACCTCAATCCCTCCTCTTATCATATCGCGTTGTAATTGTCCAGATCCATCTCTCTACCTCCTTCCTCTCTTTAATTATCAACTCCCTGGAGGGCAGTGACTGGAGTATTCTTTGTATTCCAAATGCCTAACAAAATTCCTAGCTTTGGAAAATACTCCACAAATGTTTGTTGAAGACGTAAATGAGCATAAGAGCTATTTTAAAGAAAAAGTCTTCATGGTCATTATAAAGACTATATTATATTCCACTACATATATCCAAAAATTTACTCAGAAAAATAAGTTGACATTTAAGTTTTCTTTAAAATTCCACTGTAGTTATTAATACTGCATAAAATGTTTTCTACAGTTTGGACTACAGAGTAGGAACTTATTGATGAGCATGATACATTTTGCCAATTTTTTTTCAGAGATGCTACCAAGTTCCCAGCAATGTTTGAGAGCTCTCACTTCCTTGGATATGAACTTCTAAAGAATGATGTAACATGCTCTCTTTTAAATTTGCATTCCCAGATTTCTAATGAAGTTGAATATTTATTTTTTCATTGCTAACAACCTGTTGTAACTTAAGTCTTGTCTGTTAATATATAAGCATATCCTGAAGTAGAAGACTGGAGTTGTTCAAGGAAGATTTCTTGAGAGAAATGTGAGAGACTGATTAAAGAAGAAAGATTGTGGATACGGAAAAATCAACTAGAAGCCTGTTGAAGCACCCCAAGAAGGAGAAAATGAGGCTTTGATCTAGAACCCTGTGAAATAGAATGGAAAAGGAAATGGATTTAAAAGATATGAGTATACATAAATCAGAATAAAAGAGAGAGAAAATTTAAAATACTCGAGGGTATCCATGTAACATAAGTAAAAATCATTCTGTATTTTATTGCAAGATACAAGGCTATTAGGTATCTCTAATTCAAGCCTATGTTATAAAAGGATGACATAATTTCCTGGATGACACGACCGAGGGAAAACTTCAGAGGAAATGAAGTAATGCAGCCTGCTCACGGCCGCCAGCTGACGCCTGCGTTCTGCAGCCTGGCGTCAGGCTGACGGAGGAGGTATGGGAGCTCTCGGTGAGCACCCACCCACATGCCAGGTGATGGGCTTGATGTGTGCACATTAAACCAGTTTATGATTCTCATAATAATTCTGCAATGTAAATCATTTACATCTCTCTCTCTCTTATCAATGAAAAGACTGAATTCAGAGAGGCCAAGTAGTTTTCTCCAAACCACACAGCCCTGACCGGCAGAGCTTGATTTTCCCATTAGTCTGAGTCTGGAGCCTATATAATCTTCTTACATGGCACAACATCTCTTCATGTGGAAGAATTTCCCACCATATCCCTGCATATAACTGTTTCCAAGAAGCTGCAGAAAAAGGACTGATTATCTTTGGTCTTGGGAAAGGGAAGTTTTTTATCTGGTACCTACAATAATTTTACATCATGGCCCTCTAAATTTTCTATCAGTCTAGCCAGTTAAGTGAAATTACTCTCTTAGTTACTCTTTGAAAACTATTTTTCCCAAAGTTACCTGATGTGAAATGTATTGCTCCCGAAGTTGTCTTGCAGAATTCCATGCAATCTTTCCATGAACCAAGACTTTAGCTTTGTCAATCCACTTCAAAATTAATTCAAGCATTTCATTGTATTCTTCTAAATGTGATGCTGCCTGAAAAATCATTAGCATTCAAATAACAAATGTAACCTCTGCTTCTTGAGCTAGAAATCAGTTTTCTGTCTCTCTTTGGATACAATAATCCCAGGGGTTGATCATTATAATATCTGATATTGAAAGTGTCAACATAAGAAATGTCCAAACCTGTTGAGAATTTGTATGATTTTATTTGAGCCAAAATGATGACATAGGCTGGGGAGCAAGATCTTAAATACTCTGGAGAACAACAACAGTTTTGCAGTTTCTTTTATGCTTTTGAAATTAAGGAAGGAGTAAGGAAGATTACGTGGAGGTGGGAGAAAACAAGGTGGGGATTGGATTACGTGATAGTTAACAAGATTATGTGCTCTCTAGAGGGTGGTTTCGGTTTATTTCAAAGGTGTGTTAACCCAGATGCATAAGAACAATGGACAGGGCTGGCTTAAAACCTCTCACTAAAGAAGTTAGAGGCCTGGGACTGACTACCCACCATGACTAGTCCAGTTAGGAATTTGCGATCAGATTGCTCTGTGAAGTTAATTTCCATAGAACCTACCCTCCCCTTTTCTTTTCATTCACCAAAGGTATCATGAAAAATCATGTTATTGTTAAATATATTTCAAGGACTTCCTAGTGACTTTTGGATAAAGTCCAAGTTCTTAATATGTTTGACTAATCTGTCTTTTTGAAAAAATTCTCTAGTCTCATCTCTTATTCATCTATCTAGATCCCTTCTATGCCTCCTTCCTGCCACGCTCCACCCTTGCTGAGTAAAGAGGTCTGGTGGGATTATGGCTGGTCAGCTTTCAATATTGTAATTCATTGGTTGCCAAATTCTAATTTAACTTGTCCCTGGTTACAGAAAGAAATACATAATCAATTAGCAAAAGTTGAGTCTATAGTCAACAATGATGATGGATGTATGACTTGAACCTATTAAGTAAATAATAGCTATTACATATATTTATGTATCTCTATCTCTACCTCACTTTAAGATATTTGAATTTACACAAACTGATTTGTATTTAGATGAATACTCATTTTACAAAATACTTCCCTAGTTTATAAAACATTCACCCCAAAAGTACATTTATATGATCTTTGCCAATGAATTTCTAATATGGTTTGATATAAAATAAAGATAGATTTATGTCTAATTCTTAGGAATACAGGTGTGGTATGAAGTAAGTTACTCTTAAATTACTGTCATCATTATCAATATTATCTTTTTATTTATTTTCAAAAGAGCAAAACAGGACATAGAATGTCTGCCTCAGAGGATTTTGATTACTGGCCTGGAAAACATACCTTACTGAGCCTGGAGAGCCGACTCTCGGCCTGCCTGATGGTCTGCTGGTGAAGTTCAGTTAGCTTTCCTATCTTCTTGGCCAGGGGCTTACCCAATAGGTCATTCTGCTCCGAGAATTTTTGTACTGCTTCGTCTAGCTCCATTAACTTTAAATTACAGGCACCTAATTCCTCTCCCAGTACCTAGATGGTCATCAAAATGGCATAACATTAGATTATAGAAAATGAATTGCTCCAGATTTTCTAAGATCAGAAGGATGATATTTTTAATGATTTTTGTAGAAGCCAAATACTATTAAGAAGAATTCTACCATGACCAGGTCATTTCTATTTCTTCGGTTGGAAAGGCAGAGCAGGATGTTTTGCAACCCGGTATTTGTTTCCTATGAGGCTGAGAGACCTAACATTTTCCTTCTGCCCCACCCGAAAAGGATTAGTCACTTATCCAAAGAGCGAGAACAGATTTAACTACCAAGAACATCCTTCATTTTGGAATTGAAATACTTGTTTTCCTAAATCATTATGTAGTTCTTTGACACTCCTCCCTTTTACCAACCCATGTATCTATATTTATTAATACAGTTCAATTATGATGGGAAATTATACCATGCAAGTAGATTTATGCTATTATATTTATAAAATGTCTTTATGGCATGTCTTTACTATTTGATTTTAATGAAGCTTGCTAATCAAGAAAGCTTTTTTTTCTATAACCCAAAAATAAACTAACTCCCCCAAATATTGAATTTATTCAGTAGCACCTCTTTTGTTTCCACTTCTCTTTCCTTACCTTTTGATCAGTTTGAGCTTGAACTAAATTATCTGTCTTTGCCCTCAGCTTAGTCAGAATAGTTGTGAGATCTTTGGCTATCTTCTGAATTTGCCGGCTGAACTCCTGGCTGGTGGCCTTGTTCTGTTCAACTTCTTTTACTTTGTCCTGGATCTAAATAACCAACAAGAACAGTAAACCAACCCTGGTTAAAATTGGGTAATAGATCCTAAAAACGTTAATCTGGAGATGTTGATGACAGATTTCAGGTAGTGACTGCTGCTTTATCATTGCTGCACTTTGTCCAACCAGCCTCATGCAGTTACAGATAAATGCTCATGGCTCCATGGAGCCTTACTTCCCCCTACCTTCATGCAAGCACTAAACCTCTTCCTCTGCTGTTTCAGCAAAGGAACAAGCAATGAACGTACAGTGATTCGCTCATCAAATGTTTACAGAATGTCCATAGATGGCAGTGTAGATATTTGAGTCTGAATCCTATTTTTTTTCTCTATATACTAACTTTGTGACCTCGAGCACGCAGACTTCTCTAAGCCTTTTTCTTCATAAAACAGAAAACACTTCCAGATAACCGGAGGCACACAAAGTTGTTTCCAGCTACCTTTTCATAAGTAGCTGTTAATGATATGGTAACTTTTTCTGACTTTCCAATTACATCCGTATAGTACAGCACAAAAGCATTAAGCACATCCAATGGAAAGAAGGTGAAAAAGAACAGTTAACATTTGTAAGTTTCTAATGGCTTTGGTTTGATTTGATAACATTCATATTTTTGCTTATAATAAAATGCTAAAGAGAAAATGGGAAATCAATGTTTTGTTTATATAAATGAAAGGCTGAAATAATAGGAGAGTGTCTGGCAGACTGGGTACTAAATAATATTTGTTGAACACATTGATATATATAGCTTATTTTTTGTTGTTTCTTTAAGATTTTTTTTTTTTTTTTAGAAAAAGATGAGGGAAATCAGGAAAGTTATCTTTAACTGTATGACATTGTTTATATCTATGATTATCTGATGTGGTGTTTTTCTTTTGCCTACAAATAAGATTTCTAATTTAATAGTATTGTTTTATGCTGCACTATTTTTTTACTCTGTTTCCATGAAGATATAATTATGAAAATCAAAAACTCCCTTACAAGAATATTGAGCCTCTAAAAAAAATAATGGAAAGGCACTCTTCTTGGGCGTAGGTTTACCTGATCATGAATAGTTCCTAGGTCCGCTGCCACCTCAGCTAACTGAAGGGAGAGGTCAGATGGTAATATGGTGTAAAGACCCAGGTACTTGTTTTTCTGTTCTTCGGCCACTTTCTCAATGTTCTGTCTGTGATTTGTCGCTTCTGTTAGGAGAATCTGAAGAAAAGATCAAAACGAGACATTTCTGGGAGCCTAAGGACATTTTCATGGGTACAGAGACAAGACGACGTATTGTTCATCAATATATGATTCGTGTGGAATTAGAGAAACACCTTAAGAAAAACCAAATTATTTTCAGTCTCTGAGTAAGAAACATGACCACTTTATAAAGAACAAACAAAAATCCCATGACAGAATACTAAAAGCCTTTATAGAAATTTCCAAAAATTTTTAATTCAATAGTTTTTTGAATATAAACAAATGTGTCTGATTAAAATCAAGGCAATTTTTTTTTTTAAGTGATGGGTCTAGGAAATGAGGAGAGCTTTGTACCTGAAGTTCTTCAAGTTGACCATCTATCTCTATTGTTGGATTCCCCAGATATTCCTTTGTTTCCTGAACCCAAGATTTCACAGAATTGATTTGAGTCTCCACCACTTCTCGATCCTTCAGCTCTTGCTTTATCACCTTTCCATTGTTCTTCACTTTCTCCTGCATGCTTCAGAAACATTAAAGGGAGAAACAGAAGTGAGTTTTAAACGAAAAGAACCCTCTAATAAACAGCATTATGTTACCAAAAACAGACATTAAAAAAGGTGAAACCTTATATCTTTTTTGCAAGTAAACGCATTTCCCCAAACCTGTCAGATGATTTTCAGTAACACTTAAGTTCAGTTCAAGTATAACAGAAGAATATACATCATTTGGAGTGAATGACTTATCCCTGGAAAATTGAGGATTGACACACTCCTGTGTCACTAAATTATAATTAATTTTCCTGTCTAAAATAACCTCGACATAGCTTGCTTGTTTATTTCCTCTTTGGAAATCTACTCAAAAGGTACAGAATCATCAGCATTTAAAAGTAATGTGCAATGGGAATATTTGTGGCTATTAGAAACCAGTCTTTAAATAAAGAATCAAGATTTGGAAATTTTACAATTAATAATGTTCAGCATCCAAATTGTAAATCTTTATTTGAATTGACATAAATTTGGTTAAAAAGGTTAAATAAGTGGAGTCAGATGATACTGAATTCACCTAGAAGTGAAAGAGTTGAATATAGGATATGCATGAATAATATTGGCCAATATGGGAGTTAAATTATCTCTTGATATTTCTTCTCTGGCCCAGTAAATGAATCAGGCTAATTATATTAAGTTTTACTTATCTATCTTCTAAGTTCACTACCAGTAAATGGCTTATGCACCCGGACTTCGGTATCATCCTTGCTCCAATCTCTTTGTCATCCAATTTAGCCAATGAGTTATCAAGCTTTTTCAAAACGAGGTTCTAAATAGCTCTCAACTGTTTACCTTTCAAACTCCATTTCACCCAACAGTTCCCTGAAAGTGATATGCTTACTTCCAAGCTTTCTTACGTGCTATTCCCATTTGCAAAGCTCTCCTCCCACCTCACTGCTCCAGTCCAGCGGGCTCTGTCTTTGGCTTCAATACCCCTTCTAAAGGAGGCCTTCCTTGATTGCTTTCCTAGCTTAGTTGCTTCTGCTTTGTGCTCCTTTAGCCCCCTTTCCATGCTTTAACTAAATGGCTTCTGTAGTTGCCCATCTCTGCTGTTTGACTGTACGTGTAAATAGCGTGAAGGTACAGACTGAATCTGTTCAGTTCCTCCCTGTATTTCTAAATACTGCTAGATGTGTGTTGGGTAGACAAATAATCGAACAGCCAAGAAAAAAGAAAAGCATGGGTGATGGGAACAGACACCCCCATTTTCAGGCAGAATGATGGAGCATTCCCAGTCTCTAATACCACATTTATCCCTTTGTGTTATGGCCAAGTTTAGTAACAGAGAGTGAGAGCAGATATATAATTACTTTAGGCACCGATCCTGCATTGCTGTGATTTCCTGCACGATGGGTGGCTCTTCTCCAGGAGACGGCATGGTCCCCTCTGGGAGCATGCTTAGCGCTTGTTGTCTCAGCATGCCTAAGGTCGACTGCTGCTGTTCTAGCTCCAAGACAAATGTGTCATGACATTCAAGAAGAGTTAAGAGTTCTGGTTTTGAGGCTTTCTCTGCTGAACTTCCGGGTAATTTATCTTGCAACTGGTCAATCATTTCAGTGGCTTTTTTAACCTGATGAAGAAATGTACATACTGTGAAGTTCAAAAAATGCCACATTTGACACGAATGCATTGAAGCATGTTAAAGATGATGGTGCAAACTCTAAATTGCAGAAACTAAACCCCAAAAAATCTTAACATGAAAGGAAAGACCATCTCTACAGTCCTGGGCTTAAAGCTTTAATCTCAGAATAATATCAGAGCAATCAGAGACTGCACAACATAGAAAAAGGTTTTTCCCCCATTATTTATTTATTTATTTTAAACTAAAAGACAAATGAAAAATTCTTCCCAACATTTAAGTAAACATGAATGTGTCTCTGAGTTATAAAGGAAGATGGGGCTTAAAACATTGAACCCTACTTAAAAGATAAAAGACATTAAATATAGGATTTGGGAAATGAGTTAAATTCCTGCTCATTCCAAGCAAAGAAAAAGTATTGGGTACTTTTTCAGGGCCAGGTGAGAAAGTTTCACTAAGAGTTTAGCAAATGGGTTTTCTTATTAAAATAATAGGACCCTGACTTAGGACTACAGTGTGCATTGCCTATTGTATTTTGTTTCATAATTTGGTTTTCATTGAAATAGACATGAAAAAAAAGAGGCTCTTTATTGCCACAATGCTTATTTCAAAGGAAAAAAAAAAGATCAAAATACTGTTCTCAAAATGTACTTTCATCAGCGAGGAAACAATAATTTGAGCCCATCCGTAATGGAAATTACCTTCGTGTTCAAGTTCTTCCACTCGTCCACTGCATCTTCCAGGATCTTCTCCTGGTCCTGGGCCACAGCACGGAGACGTGCCCACCGCTGCCAGACTGTAGTCATCGACCTGCCTATGGTTGCTTTGCTGGCATCATTTCCAGATTTTTCCAACAGTGAAGTTTTATCCTCTAGGGCCACAATTTTCTCATGGAAAGAGTTAACTACTGATACTAAAGCCTGGGGGTGGGGGAGAAAAAGAGAGGTGTGGGAGAGATTTGTTTTTTTCAAAAGTTCTATGGATTTGGGTAAAGCCCAAAATTGCCTGCAAAAGGAAACGTTCCTAGATATATTCATTTACCTCTGGTGACTCTTACTTTTATACTGAATTATTAATTGAGTTAGGCTTGGATATTTTTAAAGAGGAAAGGTCAATATTTATTTATTAAAAACAAAAGTTTATTTGCTACTTGGAACAACATTCTCCAATTTTTAAAAAAGGAGCAAAAATGTTAAGTGAACTGAATTTACTATTTAAGGTAAATGTTAAGGTATACGTTGCACTCTTCCATATATTGCTGCAATAGATGGAGACTCAGGTATTATTTGAATACCCGATTATCTAATTATCTAATTATTATAAATTATCTAATTTATCACCAGAAAGTACTTTATCAGAAACAGTTGTTCTGAATGTCTCTTTTGCATGTCTTGCATGTCTGAATGTCTCTGAATGCATACTTAAGTATGCATTTCCAACAGAAATCCTAAAAATAAAATAAAATAAAAGACAGATTTAATTAAGTTAAACTTGCTATGAAATATGGTTAGATGTATCCTTCTCATATTTAAGGAACCCAGGTAGAAATGAAGATTTATTGACCGGATTCTGGAACTATCATGGTACAAAGACCCATTACAATTGCAATGAAAGGGCATTGAAAACAACAGCGAACTCACCTTGTGTTCTAACAATTTTTCTTCCGCTTCATGACTAGAAGAAGTTTTCAATAAAGAAAATTCAGACAATTTCTTTTCTGCATCATTCATCAATTCGATAACCTCTTCCCTTGCTTTCTGATAATCCTGCCATTGAACTGCACACCTTGAAAAAGTCCAACAAAAGTTAATCAAAACATCAAACCACATATGTCTATGCAGAGCTCTGATGTTAATAGGTCTAATGATACTTAGAGAAGAATGAATTTACATGCTAATGTACATCATTAGAATATTCCTGTTTTTCGTGTGAAAAGTCAGTTCAAAATGCATTCTGTTTTGATAGAATATAAAGATTAAAATAAGTCAATACCTCTGCAAGAGATCCTGTTGGGTGTGTGATTCCTGGATTAGCCTCTGGCTCTTCTGTTCCAGGGAGGACATTCTCTGGGCTAGGTCTTCTTTTCCAGTTAGTTTGATGAATGGCTCCAGGTTGGCTACCAGGTCTTTGAGCTCCTCCAAATTACTCTGGAACTGATCCTCTGCACAAAAAAATTCCAGGTGGCTTTTGAGACTTTCCTCTGCACTCTCCACATCGAGGCCACTGCCTGCCAGCTGTACCATTTCGTGGGCATCCTCCAGCCAGTCGTCAGCCGCTTGGAACACTTGATAGTACCTTTGGCATTGACTGTACACCTGAGTCAAGGTAGCCTGAAAAGCAGTAATTGAAAACACAATCAACTCATCCATTGCAACGTGTTTGTAGGAAACACTTTAATTCTTCCATTTCTTTCCCAGTCCTCTGTCCCGTCATAGACGCACGCGTATGAATGAACTGAGAAGCTGGCAGACTGTTTTTGGTATAATCCATTACTATACTTTATTTTCCCTTCTGCTTATCTGGTTATAATTCTGTTATTATTGTTACAATAACTAAACAAAGACAGAAATGAAATAGAAATTTATAGTGGTATCTTGACTAGTTCTGAAACTTTCCTCTGTCTCTAATATATATGATATATACACATTTTATATATATATGTATGTATATGTATATATAGAGAAATATATATGTATATATATGTATATGTGTATATATATATGTATATATATGTATATATATGTATGTGTATATATATGTGTGTATATATATGTGTGTGTATATATATATATTATATATATATACACATATATATGTATATATATATATATATATATATATATATATATATATATAAAATGCTTAGTAATATGTGGCAGACTGAATATTTGCCAAAGTGAAATAATGGCTCAGTTGGTTGGAAGTATAATAACATCAGTAGGAATGTAAACTGGTGCAGCCAGTTTCTATACTATGGAAAACAGTATAGAAGTTCCTGAAGAAATTACAAAGACCTACCATATGATTCGGCAATCCCACTCCTCGGTATTTATCCAAAGGAAACAAAGTCATTATCTTAAAGAGATATCTGTACCCCCATGTTCCATGCATGCTCTCATTCCTTTGTTATCTCCAAGTAAAGTCATGATGAATATTCTAGTCTTGCTTCTATGGTGCTACACTACAGAGAAGCAAGAGGACATGAAGCACTCTTCTCTGAGGAAGGGGCGAAGAGATGGGGCAACTTATGGAGATCCCAGAAAAAAACACGGTTGGCATCAGGCTGGGACCATATCATCCCCCTGCCTCTCTCCATTGGGAGAGTCTTCATCCAGTGCTAATCTTAGAAATGCCAGGTTTCATGTTATTTAAAAAAGGCATCACTAATTATTCATTGCTAATTAAATAATTTTATTATTAATGTACTCACTATGGCATTAATTCTGTTAGTACTATATTCTTTACTATCTCTCCTAAAGGTGAGAGACAGCTGAGGTTATTGTATTATAACTAAAGAATCAACATGGAAATCACATGAAATGGATAGCATGTGCCTAAACAATAAAAACATCCTGTCCAGTCACTGTTGAAAATGAAGCTACCTACGAAGTATCAAAAAAAAAATATTTAAGGAAGCAATTCTAACCAAAAGACAACAAAAATCAAGAGATTTCTCACATGTGTTTACAAATAAGCAGAGTGGAGAGAAGAAAAGAGAAGTTCCAAGAGTATTACACCCACCTGTCTCGTGCGTAAAGCTTCCTGAACGTTCCCATCCAGCTCTGAGAGTTCAGTGAGGGTGCGCTGTAAATCGGCAGAAATCAGCTCCTTGGCTTTCGCGAATTTCTCCTTCTCCCTGTTGCTCAGGGCATTCACAATCCTTAGGCTAGACTGTATCTCTTCCTGATGAATTTGGACCTTTCTGATCTCCTCCTGGATGTCCTGTAGGTTCGGGTCCAGACACAGTGGCCCACTTAGTTCTGCCTTCACGCTCCTCAGCCAGTCCAGGGAGCGGCTCAGCTCGGTCTGGAAGTCTATCCTCTGCACCATGCGGTTCTCACACTCTGTCACCGTCGCGCCGATGGCAGAGGTCAGCAGCTTTACCTCCTCCTGCCAGGACTGGATGCGATGCTTGGCTTTCTCATAAGCAGAGGGATCAAGGTGTGGAACAAGCCCTTCAAGGTGCACAGTCACTCGCTTTAGTAGAATTGCTGAGTCCTGAAGGCTTCCTGCCAGTGAGTGATACAATTTGAGCTTCTCCTCTGCAGGAAGCGTCTCCTCGTTGACTTCAGACTGCTCTCTTTTCACAGCCTCCAGTTGACTCTGTAGCTGGTGGCACATCTTCTCGTGCTCTTGATAAGCACTGGTTGTGTCTTCTAATAAGCTAACCCTCTGTTCTGTTTGTCGCTTCAGCCTGTGGTACGAGGTGACGAGGTGCCGCATCTTGTCTGGCTGCCAAGGCTGACCGGTGCTGCGAAAACTTTCTTTCTTCTGGTTCAGTTCGTCCACTGCTTCCCCGAGGCCTGTTACCTCTTCCAGAAGAGCTTGGCAGCCATCCCGAAGGGACAGAGCCTCTTCAACGACCAGGTCAGTGGGGACTTGGCTCATCTGTAAGAACTGGTCTTGGAGTTCACTCAGAGACTGGGTTGTTAACTCAATCAAGGAAGCATATTCTTTCCGAGCGAGAATTGTCTCTTGGACTTTGTAGAACTTGTCTTTTGCCAAGGCGACGATGACATTAAATTGGAGGGGCAGAGCGTTCAGCTTTTCACTGAGGTAGGAATGATCGACTTCATTCAGCGAAAGCAATATGGCCTGCCCCGTTCTCTGCAGCATCAGTAGGAGATTTTCATATTCTGGAGATTGCTCGAGAATGTGTTGATATTTGGCCAGTTGTGTATGGAGCTCAGGGCTGTCATTCATTAGGTTGATTTCAGGAAACGTAACAATATCTGCTTGTTTTAGCCAGTGACAAGCTTTATCAAAATCTTCCTTAAAATGCTTCCTAGAAACTAAATTTTTCTCCAGTTCTTGTAACCGATGGCTGCACTTCTGCAAAACTGTGTCGTAGACACTCTGCAATTCCTGAAGCTTCCCCAGGACCTCAGTCTTTTCTTGCTCGGTGGCTCCTTTCATTAGTTCCCGACCCTGGGCCCAAAGTCCAGTGACCTCATTCTGGTACGTCTTGAGGCTGGCTTGCGCACTCTTACACGTTTTCACTTGTTTGCTCACATCATCCGGCAACAGACAGATATGCTCTCGGAACATGATCTTCCGCTCGTGTTGCTGAATTTGGCTGGTTGCCTGGAACACTGCCATGAGAAACTGGGTTTTCTCGGATAGGGTCTTGTTTAAGTACTTTCGTCTCTGGCCCACTAAGTCGCTGAGACAATTCACGTGCCTTTGCGCATCCGAGAGTGCCTTCTGGATAACCTGCCGCTCATTCAGGCCCAGGTCAGCCATCACCCTGTCAGTGTCCTTGGTAAGTGATTTCAGGAGCATCTGTTTGGCCTCCAGCTCACTGCACATGGTGAGGTGATCCATGAGAAAGTTCTGGGTCATATCAGGCGGGGGGCTCTGCTTGAGGGCCTCAGCAATGTTGGGCTGTTGCTCTTCCGCCCACTCCATCAGCTCCTGAAACCTGGCCTGCACCACATTCAACTCCTCCAAGTTGGTGACTGACACTTGGATTTTCCGTTTAACGAGGTCCTCCAGCTGAAACCAACGCTGTTCAAGGTGACTCGTCTGTTCTTTGACTAGTTCTCTGTCATCTAAGTTTAGGTGCTCTATCATGTTCTGCTTTTTATCTTTCAGATCTTCAATGGCTCGCTTCCTCTCCTGCAATGCCAAGGCTAACGTTTTCAAAGCCTCCAGGTGGACAGCTGTGCTCTCTGCATCGGACCTATAAATAAATGAAAGACATAAAAGGATTAGCCAACTCAGTAGCCATATTTGTTCACACCGTGTTCTATTACATTTCACCATTTCCTTTAAGTGGATGTTCACAGCTTAGAGTAGCTCAGTTCATGGTTTATTGACACAGGTGCTGTGATGATTATGGAATCCAGAGCCCATCTGTTTCTATTATCAGAAGTCGAACCAAAACAAATTGCCTAGATACTTCTCTATGCTTCTTCCGGCCCCTGCTGCCCTCTCAACACATCTAACACATACTTTTAGCTTCTTCCTCTGCCCCTCTAAACTGAACAGGATACGCATATCAGCAAGCCCCCCAGATAATTGTGTAAACACTCAACATTGAGAAGCACCGATTGACTGCAGTCTTGAAAATGGCACTTAAAGACATTAATAAGTGACCCATGATACATGTGCTTTCCTGTGAGAAGGAGCTTTAGGCAACAATAGAAGTGCTAGGTACTACAATCCACAAGATATAACTAATGACTCTGTCAGCTACTCATTTGTATACTGAGACATTTTTTATTTGTCATTAGACATTTTTAAAAATAACTGTAAAATGCAAAAAATTCTCATCCCTTTGACTACAAAACACATGAGAAAATATGGAATCTTACAGTTTCTTCCATTTATAGAACGACAAGTTCAAAGTATGAGAAACAGGATTGGGAGGCACATGGGAGTTCTGTTTGGGGCATGTTAGTTCTGAGGTGCCTGAGGCCCACTGATAGAGGTTCCTAGTGAAGGCCTGAAACATGGGCTTTTGCTGATATGGGTTTTTGACTGGATTTACCCTGAAGACCAGTAAAATGTTAAGCATTAAGGAAAAGTTCTGTAATTAAACCATAAAATAGTGTACCCTCTCCATTAAAACCACTTGATTTACCTATATCTAGAATTGTGTTTTGATGTTCAGTTTTAGTTGCTACAAATCAACAAATTTGGGCAGAAGAAGTACAGACTTTTATAATTATAGTGATCAGAAGTATAAAAAGATTTCCTTATAAAGACCCAGTGCATGTATATGTGGGGGGTGAATTCTTATTTTTCAAAGAAAAAGCTAAGAGGAACTCAATCACTATAAAATTACAAAGGACACATATTCATTGACTTTGGTCTGTTCACTTATTTCTGGAAAACCACCAACAAATGCAAGACAAAACTGGATTGAATTACTTTACAGACTTGCTAAGAAACCCATGGAGCATATAGATTCAATAAAGATTTATTTCATGAATTCATAGAGGATAGGATAGTCCCATAACTGGTAATTAAACCAAACTTGACATATTCTTGTGATATTCTTTGAGGCCACAGAATAATGGTCTTTGGAATATTCTTTGAGGCCACAGAGAAAAACGGTACTATTTTCAAACATTTTCCTTTTACCCAGCGGTTACATGAATATTGAGCAAGGAAAACCATAACTCTATATCCATATAGTTTCTTAACAGTGTTTTATCAATATTAATCATGAGAGGCAATAGATGTTAAAAATGTAAGTCAGACATTTTACATTTTATAGAAATTAAGGAAATTCTGGCTTAAGATTTGGTGACTCACTTACCTGGCTAAGTTATCCCATTCTGTAGTAAATTTTTCCAAGAACTCTTCGACAACATTCATACAGTCATGATAATCTCTTGTTCTCTGAAGATCCTCTTCCCTTTGCAAGCACAGATTGTTAGCCTGATGGCACAGATCTAGCCACTGGTCATTTAAGTGACCGATTTCCTTGTGTTCAGGAGACTCCTGCTTCTTGGTTAACTCATTTACCTTTTCTGTAACAGTGGTGACTGATGCCTGTTTGCACTGTAGTTTCTTAACAAAATCCTAAAGGACAATAACAACGACAAGATAAGGAACATGTACTTAAACTCCCCAAATACATATAGAGTGAAGCATAGATGTAATATGTCGAATGACTTTAAACAATTGAAGAATGTATAAGGAATGGCTCATAAGGGACAAAGAAAATCTAAAAATCCTCATACTTCTTTATGAATATAAATTTCCAAGTTTATAAGAATCAAAGGTAACTGTGGTATTTTCTTTTATTGTGTCACTTTGAAAAGTATAAGGAAAAACCGATAAACATGAAACAATATACGGTTACTAAGGAAAACAATTAATATTTTATCCTAAATGCATCCTGAGTTTCCTAAATATGTTTCAAGTTCGTGCTTTTGAGGAAAAAAATAAAACTTATGTCATCTCTATTTTTATCATCTTCTTTTTTTACGCATATGCAAATATTCCAGTAGAAACTATACATGGCTCTCTCTCAAGGAGAAAAAAATCTTAAAGTTTGGTAAAACTCTGATATAACTTCCAATTAAGTTAACATACTTATAATAATTTTCTATTATGTATAAAACTATACATATAGTCTAAATTATTTATATTACATGTTAAATTCATTATATATTAGTCCACATTTTATATTTTCAGTAATTAGTACACTTACAATTTTACAGCTTTAGATGAAATATTGTGATGAAAAATATTTGTGTTTAAAAGTGATGGAGTCTCCCCGTTCTGTCAACTAAACCACAACTGCCTTGCTCAAGAACAAAATGCAGAGTGAACGTCCTTTCATACACTGGCCAATTGGAGTTCCCCCCAAAATATCTGAATATTTCCTTTCAGATCTGTCCTTTCCTGGCACCAAAAAAAGATGGTTCTAAATCTATCTTACTCCTTAAATAGCTGTACTGATGTTTAAGGATGGACTGACGCATGCCCATCTTGGTCTTCTTTGTCTCACCTGGAGACCCATTAATTCCTACCTTTACTTGGGAAAGCATGTTCTGTGCAATATTGAGCTCCAGTTCTGAGTGCCTCCTCTTCAGATTCTGCAGTTGCTGATCGGCATCCTGGAGGTAAATCCAGAGCTCAGCCTTCATGTGCTTGATCTCTTCCCAGCCCTGAGTTAAGGTCTGTGCGTGGGCAAGCCTTTGTTCAATCTTGAGAAAACACAGAGGCAAAGTCAGCAGCAATAGATAGAAACATTTATGTCCAATGGATGAGAGATGCAATTCTTCAGCCTGTCCATGTACACAGGCCAACACACATGCAAGCTTGTGCACATGCATGTGTGCACACATGCACACACACACACACACACACACACTGTGACAAATACAGAAAGAATTCCTTATTTGCTTCAAGGAAAAGCAGATTTTCCATTTATATTCAGGTTTTCTACAGACTTTAAGTATCTAGGACATGCCATATGATTTCAATCAGTATTGTGACACTCTAAGAAGTTTGTAACAATTTATTAGGTCAAAAACTGCCCTAATGGTTTTTCACATTGGGCATTTCAGTAGACATATCTGTTTGAATGACTCCTGAATTTGGTCTTCCGTTAACTAGAAAAGACTTGTATTGCTCTCTACTGTACATGTGTTGATAGGTCTAATAAAACACCAAGTTTTTAACGTGTTGGATATATTTTTAGACATACTTCACTGGTTTTTGAAACCATGTAATTTATTTAAATAAATCACATCTGTAAAAAAATGAATTATGTCATTTTTCATAAGGATTTAAAGATACTTGCTTTGATAACGTAAAAGTGAAAAAACCTACATTTTTATTATTTAATATCTACATTATTAACTTATTTTAATTCTTCACCAATTTTTTCTTTAGATTATTTTACTATTTTGTGGATATTTAATTAATTAAATACCAAAACCAAGTGTTATGTTTAAATTGTGAACCCAAGTGCTTTGCATTAGAGTGTAAGGCAGCTGTGGCAAACACATCGCCCTATGCTGCCATCTGTCTACAGTGCGTAGGTACTGCAGACTCATCACACTTCCACTGAGCCCAGAGACAGCTTCAGAATCCTGAACACCACGCTCAGCCACTGCCAAGGGATTAGATGGGTCATGAGGGATGGCATGATCTTTGCCATCCATAACATAAATCAAGGATCAGGAATCCCTTTCATATTAAGAATTACCTAAAGAAAAGGATGAAAAGGGAAGGAAAAAAAACCCAAAATAAGTAGAAAAATAGGAAGAGTAAGAGAAAATGGTAATTAAAAAGAAAAGAGGAAAGGGGCACTAAGGATGAGCAGATCAATGTGACTACATGTTTCAGTTCTAACTCAATGGTGTCAGTATCAGAGTGCGTACTTATTTTTCTGTGACTTAGTTGAAATTCAAATATCTATTTATTATAATGGCTGTAGGAGCATTACAGTAAGAAAAATCCAAGGAGAGATAGTTTGTTTCACATCTAACATTCAAGCAAGAGAATATAATAAAACAGACAAATTCAATGTTGTATTAGATTTTTTTTTTTTTTTTTTACCATTTGCTCTGTTTGTTGAATGTCTTTTGCTGTGGTTTTCACTGAAGAGTTTGACAAGTCACACATGGAGCAAAGGAGATCTAAGTAGGTCCTTGCTTGCTCCTGCAAAGCTCTAAAGTGTTTGACCTGAAAAAAGAAAAAAAATTGTCAGAGTGAAACAGATGCAAGCTATATTTAGACAGCAAATCTTTGTACCATTTATAATATTTTGTTGACATTTCAAAAATAGTCTTGCTATGTTCAGTATTTACAACCCTCACAAATGACATATATTAGTGACTGGCAGGAAGAATTAAAAACATACCGGCACTGGCTCCATTTGTCCACCAGTTGCTTCTCATTGTAATTAAAGAAGTCTATACATATGGTCTGGGAAAGGGAAACACCCAAGAAACTTCTACAGTTTTTCCTGATTGAATGTTCACATTCTAACTTGTTTTCCATTTCACAGAAAGAATCTTTAACCTACTCTGGCTACTTCTTAGCATGTTTTTGCATAATTCTGGAGACATAAAGGTAAAGGTCATTGTGCATTTGTAGGCTTCATTGGAGTTTGGCAAAAATGCAGATGGCCAGGCTCCTTTTCTCTGCAGAAAAGGCATAGTGCTCATCCCTCTCCAAAAAAGGCTTCTCTGGGTACATCTGTAATCTACACACAGAAACTCAGCAAATGTGCTTCTTTGAAGACAGTCAGATACGTAGGCCCTGTTTTAGATACGGGGCATAAAGCCATACTCAAAATAAAACCTTTGTTTCTATTATATTCTTATGAGAGGGACAGGCTGTGATGGAAACAGGTGACCAGTTGTGAGGCTACTGCAGGAGTCAGATGAGAAGTGCTGCTTGCCGAATGGAGGGTGGTGGATGGTAGAGGTGGTGAGAAGTGGTTTTGGGAAGGTGGTATTGCTGCAAGTTGTATAGGATAAAGTTGATCTACAGATATATTAGGTAATTTTCCAAAATCATGGTCAATAAGGAAGACTAATTTTTTCACTCCTACCTTAGTATCTTTTCCTTGGAACTGTATGGATTGCTACACACTGCTTGTGTAGATGGAATAAATACAGACCAATTTCCCATTGAGTCAAAAGTAGCACCTAAATTTGTATTCAGTGTACAAACTGACTGGTATTTCACTTCCAGTTAGTATCAGTTATCACTAGCCATTAACTAGCCTGAGATGATGGTTAGCATATCTTAGCAATAAAATATTTTATAATTAAGGTATATACATTTTTAAATATATAATACTATGGCTCACTTAATAGATTATAGCATAGTGTAAATACAAATTTTATATGAATTGAGAAACCAAAAAATTTGTGGGGCTTGCTATATTGCCATGTCTACTTTACGAAATCTATGATATCTCAGAAGTAATCCTGTATAAATAAGGTCTGAGTTTACCAAAGCACCGCTTTATGTACCAGTGACCCAGAGAAAGCCCAAACAGCTTTGGGAAATGAGAAGAGAATAAGATATCAGATTTTTCTTTTTATCTTATAAATATGTTTAACAAGGATAAAAATTTAAGATTTAAACAGTTGATCTGATTCCAAAAGTATTGGGAACAACTTACATACTGTCGGTGACAAAACAGTTGCAAAAGATCTTTGCTAAAATCAATTTCAAGGGCAAATCTGACAGGACTGTTTCCCACTCCCCCAGATTCACATGCTGTGCCTTATAAAAATATTTGGCACTCTTAATGGAATCAAATCAGGGGGACATTTTCTTCTGGTAGTGGGGAGCATATTATCATATATTTATTGTTAACCCAGTGGGAGGTACTGGGGACATACAATGCATCCTGGGACCATGACCAAATTGCAACTGCAGCCTATCAAAGCCTGACCCCAGTCTGACACCACCTGAAGTTGTCAGGATGTCAGTAGTGGAACTCTCTAATCACATATCCAAACAAGCCAACCACAAGCGTCAAGCTCAGACCTTATTCATGCAGGCATACCTCGCGGTATCGTGGGTCGGGTAAGGTGAGTATCTCAATAAAGCAAGTCTCACATTTTTTTTGATTTCTCAGTGCCTATAAAGATATGTTTACACTACATTGTAGTCTATTAAGTGTACTATGATAGCATTGTGTCTAAAAAACAATGTATATACTTTCATTAAAAACATTACTAAAATAGGTTCATCATCATCTTAGCCTTCAGTGGGTTGTAATCTTTTTGCTGGTGGTTGCCACAAACCTTCAATTTGCAGAAAGAAAAAAAAAACCTGCAATAGCTACAAAGTGCAATACAGGGAAACACAATCAAGTGAGGTAAGCCCCGCAGCCAGCACAGTTGGCATATGATAGGTACTTAATACGTTTTCATTGAATGTCTGAATGAATCACATAACATAAACTTTCCAGAGTCTACCACCTGCTTAACGGCTTCTGCCCTGCTAAGAGGTGGATGTGGGCTTGGCTTTAAATCCGGTTGGACCGTGGAAAGCCAGGCCTGGCACTGCTGCAGAGTGTCTTGTCGACTAACATGCCTCTGAAGTTCATGTTCCAAACTCTGGTACACCTGAAACAACACAATCACGCTGCAGTTGTGAGAGCTGTTTTATATCTCTATAAACATCACTGGGATCAAAGAAACACATCCACATGTCCACTTAAATGGATCTTTCCCCCAGGGCTCCCAAACACCATACACATGTCTACAGAGTTTGCGTATGTTCCAAAACATTGCAAAGCACAACTGCCATCCCCAGTTTATAACTTCTCAACCCAGACATTACAATGTAATATCCTGGTTAGGGCAGGGTTAGTGTCACTGGAGAAGAATGTTAGAACACATACAATCATTGAATTAAATCAAATACAAATCAGAGTTTTTGCAGTTTCCCCATTATGGTATAAATATTGTACTTTTTTGTTTAAGCTGGAAACTGTAAAAGTAAAAATAAAATGCCATCTCATGAAAAGATAACCAATATTTCTCTAACGGAAATGCTTCTGCTTTAGGAATAGGTTCAAATTGTAAGCAAATTTTAAAATAGCAGAGGGGAGAATTCAATGCCCTCATTTCATCTTAGAGGCTATGTTCCAGGACAATAATAATTCAAACATTTTCCAATATGTCTATCCAATTAACTAATCTTTAATCAGCCAACCAATTTCCATTATACCAATAAAGATGGGTTGAGAAACTACTATATGTTTCTTTGAAACATACCTATGATGTTTCCTGAGCGAACTACTCCATAAAAAAAAAGATAAAAAGAAAGATATGAAAATAGATTGGCTTTTCTTTCATTATTGAGATAAGAAAAGTAATAATTGAATTCTGCTTTTCTGTGTCATCTATTAAATTAATCATTGCCATCTGATTTGGGACTAGCCCTTATCTATTATTATTACAAGCAAAAACAAAGTATTTTGTTCTCTTTATCATTTTTGCAAATTTTTATTAGGAGGTCTGACTCTATTCTTAGAGTTTGAGCTGCTCTTAAAATTTTATTTTTAAATAGTTGTCTTTTAAACATTTACCAATATTTCTTTAAAAGTGTATATTGTATCCTTAATGCAGAGAAAACACCCACTACAAAGTCAGTATTCCATAAGCTTCTATTGAATGAGTGAACAAATGACCTCACCGAAAAGCTCCATGCCACTTTTTTCCCCTTGACTCACTCCCTTTCCTTCTTTGTCATCATCTGCTATTATTTGTTAGATTACTTTGTTCCTCTTTTTCACTAACATTTTGAAGGTAAATTTCCAAGTCTAGGCAGTCAACTAATGTCACCCAGCAATTTTTTATTTATTTATTATCATGATGAACACAGATCAGGCTCTCTAGTTCTCATCGGCCAGCCCAGTAACAAAAATCATGAACTTTTTGCAGTGCCATTTAAAAGTCCTAGAATAGTAAGAAGCAATTCACTAATTGTACTTAATTTTTGTTAAAAGCATGATTCTTACCCATTTAGATTTATTTTTATAACATTAAGGATTCCATTTTAATAGAAATAAACCTATTAAAGTATACCTCAAAATTGAGTTATTCCTTTTCTCAATTTCCATATGGAGACATAAAAATATTAAATTAGAGTAGAACCCAGGCTGCATAGAGTTAAAAAGAAAATAATTGTTGAGAACATCACAGAATAAACTTATTTTGGTGTTATAGAATAAATGGCAAATTAGAAAAAAAGCAATAACGGTGTACAAATAAAAACAAACAAAATTTAAAAAAGATTTTATAATCAATCATGGAATAAAGTGATTGGGTAAAACCGAATGTCTGAAAATTCACCACTTTGTCACATCAATCAAATGTATGACAGAGACTGAAATCTATGTTATTTCCTGCCTGGACAGACACCAAAACTATCCCAAAGACAGAAGCGTCAAAACTATTTTAAATCCCTCTAGATTGCACAGCTGTTCTCCTTAATTCACAATCATTCTAGAATATCCCAGTGTCACTCACCCTCTGAGCTGTACTGCAGATGGCCGAGTAACTATCCTTCGTGCCCTGCAGATGTGTGTAAACATTTTGTTTAAGTTTTGCTTGGAGGTGTTCTACGCATTGGCTGATCAAATTGTCGCCTTTAATCTTAAGGTTGTTCAAACGGTCTTCAAAACCAGCAATTTCTTCCATCATTGCCTACAAAAATGAAACACACACAGAGTTCTCATAATTCCATTTTTGGTCTTTAAATACCCTGTTTACCAAACAGAAAGATTAACATGAATACTTTAACTGTTTAATGATGTTTTTGAAAGAGTTTTGCAGTTTGTCTTAGTTATCATATAGCAAATGAGAAAACAAAAATGTATGTATTCAGGGATACTCCAACAGGAAGAGTTAATGAGTTTAATAAATTAAGTTACGCAGGGATGATGAAGTAACTTTAAAGACCAGAGTGACTTCATGGCTGCTCTCAGTTAGAGATATCTGCTCCATGACATTATTATCAGAGAAAGGATGTTCATATATTTTTCAGCTCTATAAATTATAATTCTGGTATAATTTAGATCTAAAATAATCTAATTACTAGTTAATCTACTTTACTAATATCAAATCTATCTACCAATACAACATTTATGTGATAATCTAACATCTGATTATAAATTTATGTAATATCTAATTTACATTTAATAATATTCATATTAACAAAATAACATTTGCCATTTATTAAGTAACTGTGGTAGTCCAGGAGCTATAATATGTAGAGCGTGTCAAAAACATGTATACATTTTAAGAAAGAAAAAATCTGTATTAGTTGTAATACTCAATATATACCGACAATAAAAGATGAATACAAGTCATGTTTGACTTCTGCAATTACAAGAGGTGCTCAAAGTGGTTACCATCAGCCTCCAGACACTTCTAATGACAGCGAACGACTGCTTGAGCATAAATAACATCTCTTAAAATCTGTATACATTTTTTGGCACCCCCGGTATAAATCCTGAAAAATGTGTATTATTACCATTGTTTTACAGGTGAGGAAACTGAAGCACAGACAGGTTACATAATATGATCAAGGTCATACAACTAGTAAATGGCAGAGCCCTCAGGCTTTGGACCTCACTCTGCCTGAATTCATCCATACCACTATCCCCACATGTGTTCTCTAGTGAGGATTACCATCAGTCACTTAGACAGGAGGAATTAATTTTTTCAAATCTGATTTTAATTTTCTTACTGCTGTGTGATACTAATGATAAGTGACACATTCCTACGAAGGTTTCCAGGGTTAACACATCAGTATATCTAAGGAAACCTGGTGGTCCCTCAGCAGCCCTGGGTCCAACACTTTTTCCAATGGTGCTGGGTTACAGGTTATTATATGCACATTATGGAAAAGAACCACTTTGTCTTCAAATTGGAATAAAATCACTACATCATGAGGCTATTGAGGGTATTTCCTAAGGTGTCTAGTAGACCATATCATGTAGTTACTTTGCTAATCATATTTGCTAAATAAAATTCTCCTACAGATGCGAATCCTGAAGCCCAGAGAGGTTCCCTGGCTTTCCTGACACACTCCTAGATATTGAGCACATCATGACTAAAATTCAGTTTTCTAAAAGGTCACCACAATTGCTCCATAAAATCATGACCATATATGACGTCTGTCATCTGGCATATATAATTACTAATAAGACATATTAATAAAGATAAGAACACCTCACATCAGTACTGTCATCTGTCGTTTACAAACTGCTGACAGACATCTCCTGTAAGGACCACAACAGCTACAGCATGTGGTGGGGTTGGTATGATTCCCACCCTTCACAGAGGAGAAAAAGGAGGAGGCTTGGAAAGGTTAAGTTGCCCCAGCTAGGAAGGAGAGACTCTGGCTGCAGTCCAGAGTTTCTGATCACTCTTCCTGTATCCTGTCCTGGGCTGCACTTTTTCTATATTAAAGACAATCTCTTTCTTTGCTAAATTACTCCATAAATATTAAATTCTGCAATAAAAGAAAAACCTGTTAGCTGGGAAAAAATGCTACAGTGTGTTCAGAGTTGAATGCCAGGATTCAGCTATGGTTGATTCACTTAACTATTGAATTCAATTGTTGTCAGACATCATCAGGACTCAGGGCTGAACACTTGCGTAGGCATTATAATCCAGAGCTGCGCATGCACGCACGCACACACACACACACACACACACACACACACTCATATGTGTTCACAAACACGCACAACACACTCACATGTGCGCACAAACGCACACACACATGCACACGTGCACACTCACAGGCATGGCCTGTGTTAAAGCTGTGTGTATTCTTCTGCTCTTTAGAGACCAGATGTACCTTGTGATGGGCCAGTTGCTGGGTGATGGTCTCTAGGCTGCTCGCCTCCATGAGGTCAGGCGTCACGAGCCTGCCTGACATCTGCAGGAGCCACTTTTCTACTTCTTGGAGCTCACTGTTGTAATCTTCATGATCCTTGACTTTCCCCTCCAGACTACACACGTGTTCCTGTAAAGCCAGATGCCCGTTAGAGGTGATTTCAAGCCAAAAATTTACTCAAAACTGTTTTATCTTTTTTAGAAACCCAGGGCAACTCCTAGGGTAGGTAGAGTTACATATACCAGAAAATTACTAGTAGCAGAGAAAAACGAACAAACAGAAGAAACAGAAAAAAGAGTCATCATGCCATTTAAAATGCCTACCTGACAACAAGGAAAATTACTGACCCAGTCCAGCACTTGAATTTTTCTGACAGAGAAAAAGGAGTCAGAATCCCCTTTGGGGCAAATAAATACATTTTTGTCAAATTTCTGCTATGTCCTTACCTTTCCCGCAGTGCAGAGGTCCTGATAGTCACTCTGAAGCTTATCTATTTTGTCCTTTAAAGTAGGGTCCTGTACCAGGTCCAGAAGAGCCTCACCTTTCTCTCGCACCGATTTTACTGATGGCTCATGGGACAGCACCATTTGTTGAAGTGACTTGAATTACAAAGAAAAACAGAGAGCCAGCTCATCTGTGTGACCAACCTGAATATGTACATGTGCCTATGGCACATGTGAGGTAATCTTCTTCAAATAAAGATTTGACATACATTTTATAAATCAACAAATGTAAAACATTAAAGAGAGAATGATGTTTTATGGCAAAGATGGTTCTGAAATACAGAGTAACACACCCAACGTTCCTTCATATGTGGAGAGGAAAGTATGGAAAAGAATTATATTTGGCTAAATTTAACGTAGTTTGGCTCCCACCTTATTACTTTCAGCAGAGAAAAAAAATAGCACAAGATAAAGGAAGCAGGGCACTATCTTTTTATGCTGAGTTCATGAAGTTAACGGCAGCATGACGTGCACGTGAAGTTAGGGAAATACACTGCAGCTGCCACAGGACTGTGGGCCAACTGTATAGGCTCATAGCACTATTTAAATATATCAAGAAGTGAGTGGAAAAAACAAACAAAAAAGAAGCAGTTGTAATGCTTACATGGTACTTGCAAAGACATGCTGTCAGACTTGGTAGAAAAGGCATAGATGGGAATAGACATATTGGCTGGAGAAGGAAAAAGCTTCCAACAGCTTCCAACAGGGAAAGCTCTGAGGTAAGCCATCACATTAATTCTTGGAGACGATCACTTAACCACTCAGGTCAAATTTAGAACACAAATGATTCTATATAGAATCTTCCATAACTGTTTCAAATATGTGAGCAGGTAACATCTAGATATCATGTATAGCTAGCTATATTCACAGCACCATTTATTCTTTGAAAAATTAATTTCTAAGCTGCTTAGCTACAGTTGGCTAACCTCTTTTCTTACAATGAGGGTATCTCATTTTCAATTTACCATAGGTCAGCTTATAGGCCTTGGGTATCCAAAGATGAAGGGAAGACTACACGAAACAGAGAACCATCTATCGGTGTGAGATTCTGGTGCCAGGAAGATTTATCTGGAGTATTCATGTGCCTAGATTGCACTGTGAGAACAGATCTCCATTTTTGGATACTATTTGAATATCAGGAAAATATGATTCCTGGATGGACATATAATGTCAATGTAGCGTTTGTAGCCAAATAAATCTACATCACTCACGCCCAGCAGAAGAGACACATTACAGACGTTTTCCAGCACCCACCAAGGGATACACACACCAAAAATCACCTCCCTCCCATTTAGTCCCCATGGGATTAATACATTTGCCAGAGAGTAACAACAAACTACCTTGTATTTAGATAACTGAGCTTTTTTCTCATATAATTCCATTTTGGCTTCTTCCGGAATGTGTAGGATTTCTTGGTATTCTGCTATCCACTGAGTTAGTGCTTTATATTTGTCTGAGAATTCCTTTGCCAAATGAAGGCCTTTTTCCAGAGTCATGTGCTCTCTCCGAACAGTGCTGGTCAGTCCCTTCAACTGCTCCATGTAATCATGGATCTCTTTCCTTAAAGCCTCTGCGTCGCTGTCTTCCAAGGATGTGAGAGCCCTCTCTGCTTTCTCCCGGGCTGATTTAAGCAAACTGTGGCCTCTCTCCATGTCTTTTAGTAAACCCTGAGAACGAGAGTGAGTAGGAAGCAAATACTGAGTTAATCTTAGTTCTTTCCTTTTAAAGAAAAGTCTTTCAAGCCCCATTTTCGGGTCCACCTACTTCCTATGCTTTTGAAGTTTATAAAGAGATTTAACCTGCCAGGAATCAGGGATCCTATTATTTTTCTCCTTTACTTCAATGATCAATATATCATTCCCAAATCAGAGACTTAAGACAGAACTTGACATTTCTCTCATCCTCAGCTATGTTCCTAAAGATTTGAGTTAAAACTCTGTTAACGTGCAGTGCCATGGATTTGAGATAAAACTTTTTGTCTTAATTTTTAAGTGTTAAACTGGAATTTAGTTAAGAATTTTGTGAGCAGTCAATGTCTAAGTCATTCAGATGATATCACGTCACCAATAAATGAAAGACTGCTTTGGGCCTTAAAGAGATTAGAGCTTAGTATTTGAAGGGAAATGATGAGCCGAGGACCACCAGTCATACCAGGCAGGGATGAGCCCATGCTCTCCCAATATCTAGCAGGAGAATGGAAAGAAAGGAGGGGAGACAAGTCTGATGTTTACACGCCTACCTCCAACGTCCTCATTTTTTTCCCCATCATCACTTTATCCACTTTGTCAATTTTGGCAGCCACATTCTTGAAGTTTTTATGAGTAGAGCTGTACCAATCAGAATAGGAACTTAGGGATAATTCGGATTCCTCCAGACTCTGAATCTCTTCCTCCAGGGATTTTATTTGTTCCTTTGAAAGAAGACATAATATTGAATAGTGAATTAAAGACCTATGGCATCGCCTTTCTTGATAACTATGGATCTTCACTGGAAGTGAATAAAAGGAAGAGTATTTTAGCTTGGGAAGTTCATGGGGCTGTAACAAGCACTGATGGCCCTCTCACCAGCACTTGGAGAAGGAGGGCCTGGTATCTGGAAGTCAGCTGTGTGGCCTGGCAGCCCATCCGGCTGCTCACGCGACGCTCATCCAGGATCTCCTGAGCTTTTGCTCCCACTTCCTCAACTTCATCTCTGTATGTGGTAATTTCTTCGTGCCACTTCTGAAATAATGTAAATATTGCAGGGAAAGGTTTAATCTTAGGCATTCTTGAGTAAGACAAATATATATACCGTATTTCCCCGAAAACAAGACCTAGCCAGATCATCAGCTCTAATGCGCCTTTTGGAGCAAAAATTAATATAAGACCCGGTCTTATTTCAATATAACATAAGACTGGTTATAACATAACATAACATAATATAATATAATATAATATAATATAATATAATATAATATAATATAATATAATATAATAAATACTGGGTCTTATGTTAATTTTTGCTCCAAAAGATGCATTAGAGTTGATGGTCCAGTTAGGGCTTATTTTCGGGGAAACATGGTATACACACACACAGACACACACACATATCTTCTTAATAGGAAATGATTTCACTGTAAGTTTAGAACATATTTATTCTGACATATAACTTTGAAAAAATATATTTAACCTTCATAAAAAATTGTATTACAACAATGTGATTAAAAACTATACACTTTTGATTTGGGCACTTTCTTATATATATTACATTTCAGTTCAAAAATACATATAAAATTGTATATAGATATAACTGTCTTAACAGCAAGTAATTGCAGTATGTTTAGAATATATTTATTCTGAGATATAATTTTTTTTAAATGTGTCATATATAAACTTCATGAAAAACTGTATTACAATAACATAATAAAAACTGCACTTTTTATGAACCTGAGGAGTTTTCTGTATATATTACACTTCAGTTCAAAACTTTTAAAACAGAAGGGCATAAATTTTTATATCTTGTTACACTTAGATAAATTTTAAACTAGATGAATAATGAAAAAATATTCTAAAGGCTTAAGCATTGTTTTGATCATGTGTACTGAATTTGCATAAAAATTAAAATAAAACTAAATGTTACATATTATTTCAATGCATGACATTAGAGCAATTTCAAATCAGAAACACAGACTTAAATGATTACAATATTAGCATTCATGTATCTTTACAAAGCAAGGTAATAAGGTATGGGAAGAAAATATAAAATATTTCATTAAATTATATTTTATTAAAGACTAATTGAAGATTCTATTAATAATTGCTGTTAGAATGTGCCATTGTAATGTTATATTTCTTTTTGAGCAGAAAATGATTTTGCAAAATATAAACCTTCGACAGAAAAAGTTCCTAAATATTTTAACGAAAGCAACTATACAAGGCAACTACTACTTTTACCAAGATCAGGTATTTGAACTGGTTGTACCTTCATCTGACGTAACTGTGTCTCCTTGGCTGCCCGGTTAGACTGACGTTCAGTCCTGAGACTCACTTTCTTCTCCAGTGTTTTTAGCCATTCATCTAGCTGCTGAAACTTTTGTTCCATCAGTCTCAGTTTGTTGACCACATTGTTGAATTGAGTTCGGGTCTCGGTCAGTCTCTGCTGGTAAGCGTGCCAGTCCTGCCGGAGAGACTCTAAAGTCCGATCCTCCGTCTGGGGGATGCCCGACGGTATCACATCCTCTCTGGTGTGCAGCACTGAATTCAGCAGGGCCTGCCCCTCAGCGCAGTGCACCTGCAGCTCCTGCAGGAGAAGGGTATGGCTGTCATACCTCATTCATATTTCACACCTGCACAGGTTATCCTGTCTCACCCAAGCCAACTGTGCCAGCTTGAACTGCACATTAGAAAAGAATGATTTTATTCTGTCTTATGCAAAACAACGGGTACTAATACTGAATAGTGTTTCCCAAGCCAAGACAAAGAGTCACAAATATTTTCTATTAAAACAATCAAGACATATGCATACTCGTACACACACAAATAACACACAGATAGTAATATTTGTCCCAATCTTAGAAACAGTTTCTGAAATTTGACTTTTCAGCTTATAGGCAAAAACTCTGGTGATTAAAGGGCTATTGTTTTTTCTTTAAATAACCTAGGCCTTTTATGGCTCATAATCTGCTTAAAGAGCCTAAGGCTTCTTGCTTTGACATTGAATGGGATCAGTACTACGAGTGTAGTTGAGAAAGGAACAATGGAGCCCCTTTTTCCTGAGGAGGGACCCTGCCAAAGTTGTGCTTTGAGAAATGTGATGGCCAAGAAAAGTTGGCCAAAGGGTAATAAAGGCATACAAACCTGGGAGGTTGAATTATCATGCCTGCCAACCAGATGCTCCAAGGTGAAAATACATTTCCCTCCAACAAAACATAAGACCCAAAGATTTACCTTACAAATCTAGTATGAAAAGTCTTGAAGAGCATAAACTATAATTCATAGAAAAACTCATAGCCTTAAAAATATTGGCAAAACAATATTAAAAACAGTTTATTTAACATAAGAAATACGAGTATTTCTTATGTTAAATAAATCCAGTCACTTGATCTGATAAACTAAAGTCAAAACCCACCAAGAGTGTTTAAAGTACCAACATATTTAATTAAAATACAGTATTATAAAGAAATCTTTAATACCAGTTCAAACAATTTGAAATGGTGGATATCTGACTATTTTTACCTACAAAACTAGTAATCTCATATGATTCAAAATAATGGATATATTTTTTTCCTCAGCTATGAGGTCACTTCAAGGTCACTTGCTGTAACGTGATCATGTTGTAAATAGAAGAGAAGAATAATATATATGGTAAAATATTCATCAAAATTACCACAAGCACAGAAATTGTATTCCAAAATTATTAACAGTGTTTAAGAGTTAATTTTGTACAATCTCCTTCTTTGATTCAGGGGTTGTCAAACTTTTCCAGTAAAGGGCTAGTAAATATTTTATTCCAGTAAATATTTTAAGCTTTGTGGGCCATGCTATCTTTGCTGCAAGTACTTAACTTGGTCATTGTAGCTTGAAGTAGCCACAGATGGTACATAATGGGTGTGGCTGTGTTCCAATAGACTTTATTTAAAATATAGGCATGAGGCTCTGGGCTGTTGTGTACTGACCTTTGCCCTAATTCATTGATCTTCCCAATATGTGCCCCTTTCTATATTTTGTAACTATTATCTCTATTATACAAATCATCACTGGATTATATAAATTCTTTTATGTCCCACGTTTCAACTTTTCATTCTGAAGGGCAAAATGGTCCAGTATTTTAAAAATCTGTATGTTCCATGACCTAAATTAGGCCTTCAGTTTACACAAATCATTTGTGAACATGGTCCACACTGCTGGGCAATCCCCACCCTACTCAGCGTGTTGTAGGATACCAGGATTCTGAATCGACACACCATGATTCTTTACTACCTTTTTCCTCCATTGTCATCTCCTTTGAACATTTGTGATAACTCAAAATAAGACTGTAAGAATTAATGCATGGAGAAGTGAGAGGCTGGAGTTAGCACTGGACCACATGACTATTGACTGAAGTGGAACGTTTTCTTCTGATCAGAGCAAGAGAAACATCTGCTAGGACAAGTCATGTGTTGGCCCAGCTCCCACACAGAAGCCTAGAGAGCTCGGCATTTGCTTGCCAAGAGTGTCTGGAGTGAAGGGCTGACAGGGGTAATTTAGCAAAAACAAAGTCAACTCTATGAAAATAGATTATAACAGCTAAACCTGGTGGACCAGAGTATCCTACTATTTTTAAAAAAGAATGGATGAGATCCTCAAGTAAGCTAATGAAGTTATGTCCCTTCTAACTTCTACTCTATATTTATTTCATGAATGGACCATCACTTAAGTAACATTTTTTCCCATCTCATTTAATCCTTTCTTATAAACAACTCTAAGGAGAAAACTGAATCAGAGAGGTTCTCTCTTGCCTGAAGTCACCTAATGTCAGGTCCCACCAAGAATTCGAGTCCAAACTTCCTAAACTCAAATTATGCTCCTGCCATTATACAACAGTCTCTGAGACAATAGCCAGAAATTTTATAGCCATCTTAGTCCCTGCTTTTTCTACCTCGTGAAAGATGTAGGTGCATCTTGCCTAATCCTAAACCAATTCTAATGAGGGCTGAGAGCATATCAGTAAGTTCCAGCACACTGCTGATGGGCCAGGGAGTTGTCTCATTGGTATTTCTCTATTCCCCACTGTGTACACTTGGCCACCCCTTCTTGGGGCACTTCCTGACCCCTGCCTGTTTCACTCAGAAAAACTAAAGGCCTCTCTGATGCTCCCATAAGATCCTTTGTATTAGTCTATTATTGTCCTTACTATATTGTTTATAATGATCTACCAATGGGTCTTCTATTCTCATTAGATTGAAAATTCCTTGAAGGCAGGAATAATGTTCTAATCTTCCTTACCTGCAGTGTCTGCACTGTATTAGATAGTCAATAAATGCTGAATGAGTAAATAAGTACTTGAGTTAGAACCACTTTCCCCATGGGGTCTGCCATCTTGTCTCAATCACGGCCTACTTGTCTGAGCACCAGCACTTTTTCTAGCTCCCCTAATTCCTGTTTATAGGACTCTGAAGCTGGATCTGTGTACTCAGCAATGTGGAGGTTTTGGTCGAAGCCAGATGGACCAAAATGGTGCCACTAGTGTAATTTTACAGAGTGTCACATTCTATTGACTCCTGCTGCTATGTCCCATATTTAAGTGAGTCATTTAAGGAGCAACAGGCAGAGGGCAGTCAACACCATAAATTAGACCACTAGCCATTCCTGTCAGAGGCCACCTTAGAAGTGGAACAAATTCCACAAGTCCCAGTCCTGCTGAATCTAAATTACCTACCAAATGATCTCAACCAGCATATACTAAAGAGGTCCCAGAACACTCTAGATCAGACCTTACTAGGGTTTCGTTTAATGCGTGACAACTAGTGATAAGATTCAAGGTCATGTTAACTACCCTTCGCTTAAAAGAATAATTCCATATTTAGAATGAAAACTCCTTTGTTTTAATATAAAATAAAATTTACCTGAAGATCCCGCAATGTTGTTTCGTGAGTATGGATATCACCTTCAAGAACTGAATATCGTTCAAGCTTTTCTTGTTCTTGCCCCAGCCAAACTTCAAATGCCTTTAGGTCTCTCTGGTACTCTTGGTGCAGGCGAACTAGTTTTTCAGACTTTGTTACTGCATCCTATTATGAGCATTTAAGATGATTAAAGTGAGAATGCATTACTACAAGCAGTTTCAACACATTGTAAGAATTCACTTTTGGGATTTTAGAAAAGCATGAGTATTAAATCATTGGAATATGAACAGTTTCCTAGAAGAATGAAGCTTCAAGATACATGTAAAAGTATGAAAACATAATATAAGGATTTAAAGAAGTTTTAAAGATCACTTTGTGGAATTAACTTCCCAATCTCTGAATTTCTTAGGAAATGTAACATTGACACACACACAAAAATGAATTAACTTTATTTGTCATAAAAATGTACTGTTGCTTATAAAGTTAAATCCTTACATGGTGCCTTAAGTCATGATTTGCACTCATTATAGATTTATTTTTCCATGTACTTTGTCTAATAAAGTAAGATGTGCTTTGAAAAGTTCCTTTTATTTTCCTTGTGAGGACTAACTGAAGAATGATATTATTGATGATGATGTTCTGCCTTAGAAAACAATCAGTACCGGGAATATTCAGGCATTTATGCGTCTTCATTATGAAGCTGTCCAAAATTCTTCTTACTGTGGTAAATTTCTACGTATTTTTAATTGAGAAATATTTTCCTTTAGTAATTTTAATGTGCTGACATTATTTGAAGGTTTTTGTTTGGTTTCGCCGGTGGTATATTTAAAGTATTAAAATTCATTGTGCTACTTGCTATCTGCGATATCATTTTGTTCTGTTTTCATACATCTGTGAAAATATTTTTTGTGAAAATTGATATGCCCAAATAAATGAGTCTTTAAACAAGCACAGCTCCAAACACTCCCACTTCAGTGAGTGCACAGAACACGGCTCACCATACCTTGGCCCTCTCCTGGATCGCTCTGTATCGTTCCTGTAGATCCTGGAATTCTAACTGGGTAACATAGTGTTCCGTCATGCCAGCCCCCTTCACTTCAATGGTCTCCAGCAAGCTGCTGTGACTCAGCACTTCTTCATTTAATAACTAGTGAACAGTTTAAAAGATAACAAAGGAGATAACACATACACTGTCATAGCAATGATACTGATATTAAGACATTTTCACTAACTGTATAGTTGACAAGTGATCTCAGATTATCTATTTGTAGATAGATAGATCCATCCATCTCTCTTTATAGATGTGTGTGTGTGTGTGTATATGTGTGTGTGTGTATGTGTGTGTGTGTATGTGTGTGTGTGTATGTGTGTGTGTGTGTATTTGATATCTGGCCCAGAACTTTCTCGGAGATAATCATTTTAATTGACTTGGATATTTCAAACTCAATTTGCCCCAAAATCTCCACTCCATTCCCTTTCTCCCCCAGCCCCCACCGAATGCCCTTTCCCTTCAGTCTTTTCTCAAACAGTAAATGCCACCATGTTCCAACCAAATGATTAGCTTGGAACACTGAAAGTCACCCTTCCTCCCCACCCTTCGTCATACCATCCATGATGAAATCCTGTCAGTTCTATCTCCTCAGTGTATCCTGGCATTTGTCCTAATGTCTCCGGTAAACTCACTAGCCCATGCTTCTATCATCTTTTTTTTTTTTTTTCAGGCTTCTGTAATGTTCTGCCAGACAGAGTCCCCGCCACTAATTTTGCCCTGTCCCTTTTTCCATAGTCCACAGAGCAGTCTGAGTGATAAAAGTTTCTAAGATTATAAATGGAATCATGTCATTCCCTAGCTTAAAATATAATCATCCCAGTACTGTCAGGATCAAAGGGAAAACCCTCAGGCTAGCAGACATGGCAATGCATGATCTGGGCCCTACACCTCTGCCAACTCACGTCGAAGCACCCTCCCCCGTTTATTCTTGCTCCAGCAATATACAGCCTTTCTCTTAGTTCCCTCCCTCTTCAGGGCCTGAGGGACTGATTATTATATCTGCAAGGCTCTTTTCCCAGTGCAGAGACTAATTTCTCTGCACTAAATTCCTTAGGGCGCAGTCCACATGTTTGCTGTTCCAGAGAGACCTTTCCTGTCCTCCTCTTGACTCCAAGCATTTATATGAGCCCTGTCCAAATTACAGCAGGCTACTTTTTTTCTTCATAGCATTTATAGCTAACTGTAAAATAATTTATTCAGGCATTTACTGATGAGCATATGTGTTCCTACCAGCACACAACACTTCTCTGTTTTATTTACCTGGAATCTGGGACAATACCTACATGTACCAAGTTTTTACTGAATAGATCAATAACCTAATTAGGCAATTAATCATTGTAACAATCCTATGAGGTAGATAGTTACGACTGTATTTTCAGATGTATAAATGAGACCCAGAAATGTTAAGGGATTTGGCATAGGTCACACAAGGCCATTTAGTCATTCAAAAAACTTTTACGCAGCATTTGCTCTGCATCAGAGAGCCAAGTACATAGGATATAAGGAAAAGTAAGCCTGCTTATCCACTGAGGGAAAGAGATGTGTAAACATATATTCTATATAATTAATAGATATGAACAACAAGAACAGAAGAAGTAATTAAGCCCAGCATGGTGGTGGTATCATAGCAAAAATGACTTCTGAATTAATTCCTAGGTTGCCAGGTGCAGAGGCTGAGGGAGGGCCTTCAGTGAAAATATAAGGGATTCTGCAAACTCATGGGATTTTAAAAGATTCCGGCACATTCAGGAAATAGTGAGAAATTCAGTAAGGCTAGAGCATGGGTGGGAAGAAGGTGGGAAAATGAAGGAAATGAGGATGGCCAAGAAGATTATTAAAATTCTTACAAACACAGTGGGGGAGATTGGTATGATACTGCAGACAAGGGAAAATCAATGGGGCTCGTAAGCAAGGAAGTGAGACATTCACCTTTATATGACATTTACTTTTATATGACATTCACCTTTACATAATGATAACAGTAGATGGAGACAAGAGCCAAGGTAGGAGTTAGGAATTTGTGTGTGTGTGTGTGTGTGTGTGTGTGTGTGTGTATGTGTGTGTGTGTGTGTATTTTAATGTTGGAATACTATCAATAAAAAAGATTTACGAACACATCCCCCTATATTTGTCTATCTATCTATCTATCTATCTATCTATCTATCTATCTATCTATATCTATCATCTATCTATCCAATTAAAAATCTTTACATGTAGTACTGTATTAATATGAGCATTATTAAAAATGCAGACAAGTAGAAATACAAAAGGACATAATAAAAAGAAAGCATTTTTACTTCCTAATGATGAGCAGGGTGAAGATATTAAAAGACATTACAAGTTGCCAAATTTTAAATGGTCTGTACCATAAAAGATGGATCATTGAGGTTTTCCTAGAAGAGAACATTTTCACTCACTAATATAATAGGCACAAAGCAAAGTCCAGTTTCAGAAGCCATTCCAAATTACGATACAAGCCCCGAACAGTTTTCTTCTGTGTAGAACCCTGTCTTATACAGGTAATCACATTTTCTCATGCCTGTGGCATCTGAAGGAGCCCATTAGACAACAACTGCAATCTGAAATCCAGCTCTCACCTTGGCTTTTCCAAGAGCGGCTGTTTTCTCCCGCAGCTCTGCAGACTGCCTTTCGGACTCACTTAAGCTGGCTTCCACACTGTCCATCCAATTGGAAAACTGTCGGACATCATCCTGATAACTCGTCCACTTAGAAAGAGCTCCTTCGAGATGACTGAAAGGTAGATGAAAGGACAGCAGTCCACAGTGAGAAGCCTCATCAGGACAATTCTATCCATCAGCCTGCTCTGTCCACTCCACCCCCAGGAAGTCCACCCAGAACAGGATGGGGTAGGCTGGATTGGGTTGCGTGGCCAGGGCTTATCAATCTGGGTCCCTGGCAAGTATGGACTCAGGAAGCCAGGCACAGCTTAGCCCAGGCCAACAGGCAGAAAAGTAGGGCTGGGTATGAAACTGGGAGTCAATAACCAGGTCACAGGAGACACTGGGACGGGCTTGAGGGCAAACACGGAAGAGAGCCCCTGAGTGAGGTTTTTATGGAGCCGAGCAAGAATCTGGTCAGGGAGAGAATCAATATTTAAGTCCACCAACATGAGCAGACCTTTTAGAGGAGAGGAAAAAAGGCATCAATACAAGAAGAAAGGAGGAAGCAAGCAAGAACAAGCAGGGTAACTATCTTGCATGAGATTTGAAACCAGAGAATTACAATGGAAAAATAGGGTGACATATTCTGAATTGATCTAATTATTAAAACCTGAGTATTTCTCTTACAGATAAATTAAGTGCTTCCTGCTCTCAATACAGAGGTTGCATTTTTAACTCCACTAATGACTTGTGCCTAATTTTACTGCTGTGCTTTGGGTGATTTTGTAGCAGACACTCTGCTCCATCCATGTGTACCCTTGCACCATGCCACTTCAGCCACTGCCAACTGGACTTCCGATTGCCAGCCTCATACCCTCTTGGCCTGAGGACATTCTCTGGCCCCGGGTGCCCTCTCAGCTTCAGTGTAATATAGGCAAGAAGTGCCAGGGATTGGGGCCCCCCAGGGGCAGCCCCAAACTGCCTTCCTGACTCACTGGGAGTTTATTTACAAATTCTCCAGCTGCTCTACTCAGAGGCAGGGTAACTCAGAAACACATGTTCTGCACTGGCTCCCAGCACTGCCCAGCAGGCTTCAGCTTCAGCTGCCCACTGTTGTAACCGGTTTGATTACATGTCCTTTATTGGCTGCCCTCCCTTCCTCATCTCTCTTTCCCATCCCCTACTGGTGTTTCCTGGGGTTACCTCCCAAGGAAACTACTTGGTTTTAACTAATATAGCTTTACATGATGAAATGTTTATTTATCTTTTGATTTTTTAAGCAGTGAAAATAATAAGTTAAGCATGTAGTTATATGAAGCAAGGCATAATATTGCAGGTCAACCTAAATGCAACAATGTATCTGCCAGTTTCTTTTGTTCTAATAAGAAAAAGAAAAGGGATGGAGGTTGGGAGGGAGGGAGATAGTGAGAGACAGAGAGAGAGAGAGAGAGAGAGAGAGAGAGAGAGAGAGAGAGAGAGAGAGAGAGAGAGAGAGAGAGAGAGAGAGAGATTGAACCAGCCCCAGGGACAGTCTGTTACTGACCGATTATATCGATCCTTTTGTAATGGCCTCCCAGTAGTAGGCTTTAGTTTCTCTTACCTTTTACAACGGATCCCTGCAGACAGAAGGGAAACCCACATATCCTTCACACTCTGCAGCTGCTGTTGAATAGCAGCCATGCCTTCTGGACAGGTACTCTGAAGGACAGATTCTCCTCTGGTCACTATCATTTTCATCTGGATCTCTTTTTCCTGTTTCACGGATAGTAGAGCCTGTAAAAGCCAATACAGAAATCCTTTGTCATTTGCATGTTGAACATTTCTGGCTTTAAATATTTCAGAGCTTCTGAGGGTTGTAGAATGATAAGCAATTGTGTTGAGCCATGGACAGTGGAGAGTGGGGGAGTCCCGTGTGCCTAAGTGCCAGTAAACAATCATCTGTCACCCCTGGGTCTCTTAAGTGGTCTTGGCTTTGCAGGTCTCCATCCATCTCTGAATAATCCCTTCCCTCCACTGACATTTTATTTTATTGGTGTTTAATAAGAGAAAAATAAACTACAGTAGAATTCACGAATTCTCAAATTCACAGAATGGAGAACTTTACAAATGTTAAAGCCTTGAGCCTAACAAACCAAAAGAAATATAATTTATTTTATAGAGTAATTCATATATTTCAAGTTCTTCATAAGCACTCATCTTTTTCTGTATACGAAGGACGTTTGAATCCAAGTCATAAAACTGGTGGGTCCCCAAAAAGGCAAAGCTTCATGTCTGTCCCTAATCTGGACCTGGCCAACCTCTGCAGATCTGGCTTCAGCCACTCACTGCCACTTGTCTTGGCTGCGGCAAGAAGGAAGCACTGGCAATTTCTCATACACCCTGCTATTTGTTTACTCTGGCTTTTGCTCATGTGACACCATTCTCAAATCTCGGTTTAGGTATCGGACTTCTGAGAAACTCCCTCCAGCTCTCAACCCCAACCCTCCTGCACGGCTCCACTCTATGTGCCTAAAACACCGACAGTTTAACCCTATCTGCTCCTATGCATCTCTGTGCTTCAACCTCCAGCCTCAGAATGAAATTTCAGATGACAAAGACCGACCACAGTGTATTTGTGTTTGAATTCCTGGTATCAAGACAGAGTGACAATTTCCTAGAACACATCTAGTATATGAATGAGAGATGAATGAATGCAGAAGCATTCTTTTACCAGAAATGGAAAATAGAACTAATATCTCAGGCTGGGAGAAGAACTGACTCCATGACAATAGGCAGGCACGTGGCTTGAACATGAGGCGAAACATTCTTCCCCGTAAAATGTTGCCTTGAAATATTTTCTCAGAATAAATGTGTCAGTGATGTGATTTGAAACTAGCCTCTTAACCAGCTATCAAGCAATCATACGTGGGTGATTATTTTATTTTTTACAAAGCATGTACGTGTTCCAAATGATTCAGGGATGCTTAGGCATGCTCCCTTTACACAAACAGAGCCGTCAACGATTTCCTGTGGACACAGGTTGACATAACACCAGGCAGATGGAGACGAGAAATTTTGAGGGAAAAAAATTCTGTAAATTAGAGATATTTCCCTTAAAAGGCACACCTCAAGCTTTAGCATTCTGCTGTCCAGGACACTCTTGTCAGACGTCGGGTGGCAGTAAGAATCCAACATGTGGACCGCGTCTGTCATCCAATCTTGCAGGTCTTTAATCCCAAGGGAGAACTGATTATGCTCCGCCACGATTCTATCCAGCCTTGACACTTTCTCCTGGAAATGACAGACATGGTTTCCCACAGACACTTCACGGCCTGATGCTAAGAACTTGTAAAGCTAACCATTTGGGTCAAGTGACTGTGAGGGGCCATAGGTTCCAAGGCTGCACAGATACGACTAAGGTCTGCAATTCACCTGGGAGCTGTGTGAACTCTTTCTAACGAGTAAAATTATGACAATGATTGGGTCACAAAGCAGAAAAAACTACAATTTGCAATTACAATTTACTGCCCCTCAACTTAGTTGCTATTCTTCTTTATGACAACTATGACATTTTTTTTTCCAGAATCCGTCAAATTTCTTTCTCATACCTTGTCTGGGAAACTAAAGTCGTTTCTTGCTTTCACGTAACACATCTGGCTCAGCTGTGTCACATGACCTGTACTGTTAGCCAGAGTTCCAAAAAAATAATCATCTGACATTTTGTAGTATCTCTAAATTTTAAAACTGGGGGCCGTAAGTGATTTTGTTTATTAATTACAAGTCATATCCAACACAGTGAAGATTGACGAATGTGTCTTACAACACTTAAAGCATTCAAACATCCAGTGATTGCGGATATCTAAATGAATACACAGGAATAGAAAGTTGTCCTTAATTCCTTCCAATTTTTGATACGTGCCCGATTGCTAAAGACAAACACAAGTAACTTATTCATAGGAAAAATGGACTATTTGCTCCAAGACTGTCTCAACCATGTTTCATTGAGGACCCAAATGAGCAGACCAGAGGTAAGTCGACACTGAACTAGGTGAAGCCAACGGAAAGACGAGACTAAACTACAGTAGGTTCCCTACATTCTAAGATCCGAAATGCAAAATACAAATACAGGTAACAAATGTTACAAGGCACATAAAGGTCAAAGCCGGCTTGCCCCACAAAGTCCAGGATTGGTGTATATCACACCAGCTGCGTGGCCTAAGTAAGGTTATAGTGAAAATCCCACGGACTTTTTGTATGAGCCGTTAGAAAAGAAATTTAACCAGTTAAACGAATCATTGTCAGTTTTGAGCTCTGCTCTGTTGACGGAACTGAAACTCTCAGTCAACACATCCTTGATGACTATGTAATGAATATAAAGAATGTAGACACGTTGAAAAAAATGACCTGACAGGCATTATATCCAGTCCACTAAAATTGAAGCTGCTTTGAATTCACATTTTTCTAAAGTAATTCAATCTGAGATTCTTTAGACCTGACACTGAATTTTGTCTTATGTTTATGCTTTGAGTCTTCAAAATAAAAGCTCCTGAGAACATGCCAATTCAATGCGAAAGGGGATATTTTGTGCGATAGTAGAAATTGGAAGTCCGTTCAGTGTTTGGAAGCTTCTTTGCTCTGTTCCCACAGCCACATTTCGATGACACCGCACACACGATGGTCTCAGATCACGAGGCTGGGAATAGACTTACACGCCTTATTCCTGACCTGGGCTTGTCAGGCCAGCCACCCTGCACAGCCCTACCGAGACTCCTGATTTGTGACATTGGTACCACACTCACACACAGCACATGGCAGGCGTTACCTTGGTTAAATTGCTTAGCGCTAGATACTGAGCAGACAGCTGCGACACTCTGTGCATAAAGCTCCTGCTGGCAGCTTGTCCTTCCCACAGCTGCTGAGCTTTCTCTTTTAGCCTGTTGAGCTGAGGCTCGTAGCAGTTTATTTCCTCAAGGACAGACTGAAAAAGCACAAGCATGTTACTATTAAGAGGCTAGGGAAAAGCACATCGCGGACGAAGCTTTGGCCCTAAGAACACGGAAATCAACATGGGCGAGCATAGGTGTCCCCGGACGGCTTTATTATTTCCAAGCTACACACAGTAGAGACTATAAGACGGAAACAAATGTACTTCAAAGGAAAGCTGGGAAACAGAATCTGTCAGAAATAGGGCAAGGGTACACTCTATCTCAGGATGGCATCATCTAACTGCAGGCACCTGAATTGCACATTGTATATGGGGTGGGGATACAGAGGTGGCCATGAGGGCCCAGCATCTTATCACCTGGAGCTTCTGCTGCTCTCTCCTCTTGGCTGGCAGATCATACAGGCGGTTGCTGCTTTCATGTACCGTCTTCTCAGTTTTACTCAGCCAGCCCTGTATAGGCTCAGCACTTACTTCAAAGTCCTTCATTTGGATCTTTAGATTCTATGAGGGTTTAGAGGGTATTAGATACAGACACACACAAAGTTTAATAGTTAATAGGTTTAATAAGTCCTTCACCTGGCATTCAGTCTGGCCCTACTGCCCACACTCTCCTTCTTTCCCTGTTCCCAATGTCTGGAACTTTCCATCTTTCACCTTGGCACTTGTATAATTTTTTAACATTCTGCAAGAGCTTTGTATGGCACCTACTTTTTTAAAAAATGAACTTTTCCCTACTTATCCAGCCCACCCCAGAGTTCACACCCATTTCTCCTTCTTGTTTGTTGTTTATACCAGTCACTATACGCATGACTGTGGATTTTCAGCTGATGCAGGCTGCCTCGTCTCCACAGCTAGATTACAGGCTCCATGAGGGGAGAGGGCCTGTGTCTGACCCTTCCTGGGCCACACCATGGTACCTTGCAGGAATAAATAAATATTAGCAAACATTTTGTCAATTTGGATTAATGACGAGGTAAGAGCATCTGTTTTACATGCTTACTATATTTTTAATAAATAAGTTGTGTATTCTGATATGTAAAGACACAAGAAATATCAAGTCGTGGTCTGTGTTTATTACACAAGAATGTCATAACTACTTTCATGGATACCGTGTAGGTATGAATAACCACTCAAATGCATTTGATAAAAGTTTTCTAGGCTGACATTTCACTTTAGCAAAGTTGTCCATATCCACTGTCTATTACTTATAAAAGTGCTAGATTAAAGTGAATTTGAAATCTATGTTACCATGTGACCACCTAAAGGCTTTTAAATTAATCAGAGCTTAAGACAGTATTGTCAAAAAACAAGTCCACAAAGGTGAGTTTGAAAATCTAAGTAGCGAGGACGGCAGGAGCCCGAGGGAGAATAGCTCCAGGTTCCATCTGTATCTCATCTAGGGTGTCTGCAATGTGGGGACAGTCGGGCCTGCCGTCGTCATCTCTTAGGGAGATGGGCAGCAATGGGAAAGCTTTGGAAACTTAAAAGTGCTTTCCAACTGTAAGACTCTAAGCATGTTCCTGGCGTAGTTGACTCACATTTAAGCTTCATGAGGGCAGGGGTTCTGTTCTGTTTTATTCTCTGCTGTATACCCAGAGCCTACAATAGTCCATGGCAAATGGGAAGTGCTCAAAAAATATTTTGTTGAATAACTAAATAAATTCATAAATTCAAGGTGTTTCCATCTCCTTGCTACTGGAGTCTCGTTGGGCCACTGAAAGGCAAACTGGGGGCCATGATCTACAATTTAATTCTACAAAGAGATGGGACTGAGGAACAGAGTATTATGGGTTCAGTCAGAAATATAATACAAAAAAATTAGCTTCCTGGTGTAAGGAATGAAGTCACAGGGTATGAGCAAGGGGCCTGGGGAACAGGAAGAAAGACAGCGTCTTTCTTACTAAGTCAAGCAGCCTCCAGCATTCCTCATCTACTTCCTGTCTATCGGGGTGTGTAGGCCTCCCCCTAAATGTTCATTCTGCAGGATTCCCAGTTACTCCTCCCATGACCTCAGTGACCACCAACAAACGCCTACACTTATAGAATGTATTTATACAACACTTGAAGTCAGAGTGTCTGGCTTTGAACCTTGTCTCCATCACTTATTAGCTGTAAGAACGTGGCAGACTATTTAACCACCTTTTGCCTTAATGTCCTCATCCACAAAATAGAAATGAGAGAATGCCTACCTCAGAGACTGGTTAGGAGGATTAAATGCATTAATATGTGTTAAGTGCCTACAACAGAGCCCGCCTCTGGTAAATGTTTACCATGACTGTCATTATAGCTCTACCATCTTTCTTGAGCTTTGCACTCATGTTAACTGCTACTTTCCAGGCCATTACCCACTGAATGTCTTGCAGACACATCAAATTTAACACAGATTAAACTGAATTAATTTTTGCAATCGCCTCCAAAACCACCCACTATCTTCATGTCTCGGTTAATGGCATCACGGTCATGCCATCTTCCAAACTGGAAACTAAGGATTCAAACCTAACTTTTCCTTCTCCCTCGTGCTCTTCATCAAATTGTTTACCAAAATCAGTTGTGTTTTACCTTAGCACTAAATTCTCTATTATCATGTGCTTGATTCAAGCCCTCACTTCTCTTATCCGGGACATTCATGAAAGTTTTCTCTGGTCTTACAGCTACTTACTATTCCCCATCGTAATCTATGCTGTGGTCAGACAGTTGACATGTTTATCTCCAGCTTAAAGACTTGTAGGTTCCTCACTCAGCCTTTTTCAACCAGGATTTTGAGAGAGAATGAAGCCCTGGTCTCCTAGAGCATCTATTGAATGAATTAACCTCTCCCCTATGCATTTAGAATGGTGTGGGTTATGCTCTATCCTTGGGAAAATTGATAAAACAAACACTGTTCTGGGGGTTCAGATAAGGAACCCTGGGTCTAGAGTCCAGGTCAATTTGCTTAGCACATGAAACACTTCATTATCTGGCCCTAATCTTCACCACCAGTCTTATTTTTGTTGCTCTAGCCCCCAAACTCCCTGTGGATGTCAAACTTCTCAAAAGCTCCACCCACTGACTGTTGCCATTCAGTACACCAGGGACCAGCACATTCAATTCCTTCTACCTGAAACGCACATCAGCCTTTGCAAATTGCAAATAGAAAGAATGATTAGCTTCTGAGCTTCAGTTAAAATGTTAGTTCTCTGGAAAACTTTGACTTCTCCAAATAGAGTTAGTTGTGTTCTTTGAGTGACCACCGTACCTTGATCACACCTGCATGATATTGCAATAATTTCTTTATATAGTTTCCCTCTCTAGGAAGTGAGTTCCCTCAGGAAAGGGGAAAAAACTAACCCGTTTGTATTCCGAACGTCATGCCTGGCACACAAAAGGCATTATTATATGTGTTTTACTAATAGGAAAGAAGGAAGGAAAGAAGGAAGGAAGGAAGGAAGGAAGGAAGGAAGGAAGGAAGGAAGGAAGGAAGGAAGGAAGGAAGGAAGGAAGAGAGAAGGAAGGAAGAAAGGAAGGAAGGAAGGCAGGCAGGCAATCCTAACCTACCCATCTACTCCTGGACATCTTGATAATCTTGCTGTCAATGCTAGATGCACTATATTTAATAGCAGATGCTTGAGACCTCAGATCATGTTGCATTCATGATCCCTCCAGGGTTAAGAGTAAATTTTTAGCCACTGCACAATGGTTATCACTCTATTAAGTGGAGGATGGCTGCCATGAAAGAACAGCCACCATCACAAAGGAGAAATACAATGGTCTCGGGTTAGAAAAGAATCGAGGAAATGCACATTTTTGTTTTCTATTATTAATTCTCTATTACTTTTTCCATCCTGCATTAATTATGGTCATAATAAAATTATCTATTTTTGCCAGGAAGTGTTGTTTTAAAAGGAAAAAAAAATTCTCCATACATCTCAATTTTACTCCAAGAGAAGAGTTGGTACACAAAATAGGTGATTTCACAAAGAAAAAAACAATTGCGTTGTGGCAGTAATTACATTATGATTACAATAAATTCAACTCAAGTTGAAATGAATAAATAAAAAGAAATTATAAACCCTTTGTCTCTTTGCATACTTAACTCATATAAACTGAGGATTTGATATCGGCATTAGTTATAATATTCCTTCTCACCCATAGCATTTTGCAGCCTCCCATGGATATTTCTGTTCATTCTCCTAGAACAACTTCCAAAAGTAAGGGATTGCAAATGAAAGATTAAGCGATATATGCATAAAAGTAAAACCAGTGGTTCCTAATGGTCCATGATAATAGCCCCTACTACGCAAGAAGCTACTTAATTCCTTAGTGAGGCTCACCCATGGAGCATTGAGCTGTTTTCTTAATCAAGTTATCCATTTATATGCAGAGAGGGATGGCCAGCATCATTGACGAGGGGTCCTGGATATACTGAAAATGTGGTTTAACTAACAACAACAAACAACACAGAATGTGTCCATGTAGCTGGCTAAATCATACCTCCAGGGTAGATTCCTTCTGGTGGAGATTTGAATGAAAATTTTTCCAATCTTCTTTTGCAGTTGCAATTTTGGCCTGGACACCATTCGCTTTCTCTTTGGTCAACACAGTACTCAGAAGTTCTCCTTTAGATAGCATCATGTTTAGCTTGTGCTGTCCGTTTTCACTTTCTGATGAAAATTCCTAAAAAGAAAAAGCGTAAGATTAGGCATAATAAAATGCTCTGTGCTTTAAAATACACTGATTTTTCTACTTATTTCTCAAAATCACAGAGAAAGAATAAACAATTTTTATTTTATATATTAAGTGACTAAGATTCTTTTATCCTATCTGTACACTGGGAATAAGGATCTTATGCACATGATATGGTTCCTGTGAAAATTAAATGACAAACTCTGCTTACAGTGCTCAGGCAAAATACTTGTCAGGGCTTTTATTATTTCCTAATGCCATATTAATATGTAAAAATAGCATGCATTTATATGAATGGACTAGTTTTTCTTCATATACATAGTCGTTCCAAACAGGAATCTATTTGAAATTTGAGTTCTTTAGCAAAACTTTAATATGCTTATAAAACTATTTACAGGAACCTTTTTAATCCACTTAAGTTCCATTACTAGAATTAATAACGCTCTCACCTGTATTTTCTGAAGACTTGTAGAAACTTCACTAATATTTTGAGGTATATCAAAACATTTGGCGGTAGTGATTTTTGCATTAACCAACCACTGCTGGAAATCCTTGAAGGCTCTTCGAAATCTTTGCTGTAAAATCTGTTCTTTATTCTGACAGCTTTTGGATGCTTGCAAACAGAGACTAAAACGATGATTTGAAACATTGAATGGAAGGGGGGAAAAAAGACAAAGGAGATTAAAATAATGTTTGATAGAATCAACAATTCTTAGAGTATGCACTTGTCATTTAGTAATGTATTTAATGATTGATTTATATTAATATTGAAATCATATCTTCAAATAAACAAACCTCTAGCTTTTTATTTGTATGAAAATAGTGTGAGTACCAATAAGGTCCATGCTCACCAATTATATTCTTTAATCAAGCCAGTAACTTTCCCACTATATGTACTCAGATCTCGGGAAAATCGACAGAGTTCATTCAGCTGGCACTTGAGGTCCTCTGTTTTAGGCTCTGCTTTTTGTAGAGCTTCCAGTATCTCCTATTAGGAAACAACAAGACAGAGGAGCGAACATTTAAATTGGGAAATTTCCACATCCTCATACTATACATGCATAAATCATATTATAACTTACTAGTGAGGGAAGAGCTAACACAGGGGGTCAGTAAAGAAATGAGGCCTGTTTTCAGGACACGCCATGGCAAGTATGAACATTTGACTAATTTGTATCCTGTTCCAGACTTGGATAGGCACTCCTGCTAGAAACGTTGCCAAGTAGTGGAATGATCAAGTTGTCAAATAACTTAAAATAGAATTAGAAAACAACAACAAAAAATAGTCTAAATTCTTTAAAAATAGTCTGACTAGGCCACCAGAAGATATGTATGTTGTTTAAAGATAATGAGAAATCATTTCAAAGTAAAGCAATACTTATTTTGGTTGAGAGAGAGAGAGAGAGAGAGAGAGAGAGAGAGAGAGAGAGAGAGAGAGAGAGGAGAGAGAGAGAGAGACTGATTTTATGTGGTATATACAATTAACTTTCACATTAGAAATTCTTATAATCCACGAGTCTGATTTAAGTAGTAATTCATTCCTGTCACAGTTTCGTTCATACAGGCATCAAATACTTGCTAAACGTCTGCCAGGTGTCCACCATTTTACTGGATTTAGGGAATACCAAAATGATTAAAAGTATGATTCTTGTATTTGAAAACCTCATAATAAAATGGGTAAGAGAGACATGTGAAAAATTAAAATTCTGTGAATATTTAATCCAAAATAAAGCCTTGAGACTTGGCAAGTACACTTCTGAAATCAATGCTATGGTCCACTGAATTACACAAGGATGGTCATAAAAAGCAAATGAGATCATTGATGTCAAATCCTTGCACAATTCTTTGCACACTAAGCACCTAATAGGTGAAATCAGCAGGTTGGTAAACGACTCCCAAATATTTCAATGGGACTATGTAGATAATGGTATCACCAAGGTGAAAAATAATAATAATTACAAATAAAGAGGAGGGACAAGAAGGTGAATAACTACTCAGAGAGCTGTTGCTGTTACTATTTTTATTCCCAGAGATATTTATCAAGACACGGCCTAGATTTGTAGGAAAACCACACCTCTTAACAAACCCGGTCTGTGTTGCATTCCTCATGCTAGTAAATGGCACCACTGTTCCCCCACTGTTCTGAATCAGAAAACTGAGCATCCCTGGGCCTCACCCATTTCCCGTCTCACTTTATGCAAGAGATACAGGGGTATGCTCTATTCTTGTCTTATGTAGCTCTTTTCAGCAGTTACCTCTGCATCTTGACTCTTACAGCCCCCAACGTCTTTGTCATTTCTTTGTAGACTAGCACCATATCCTTTCAATTTGAATCCTGTTTCTCTAGTTTTCTCTCCTGTGTGTTCTCATTCCTCAGTAATTTTGTATCTTAGGGCTGTTCCCCCACCTCACAGATCTGGTCAATTTGTAATCATACCTCTAGATGCAGCCCAGATGAGGACTCCCCTAAGGATTTTCTGCCCTCCTTCCCCGCTCTCAGTGACTTTACCTTTGACAACACACAGCACCTCGTTGGTACTCATCGCAGTCTAGTGTTCCCACTGTTTTTGAACTTGTTGGCCTTTCCACCTAGACTGTGACTGAGAAGGATGGTGTTCTCTTGGCTTTAAAGTTCTTAATTTAGCTTAGTGTCAGGGGGTAGGGGTATCTAAAATATTTTTTATTTACAAAATTCGTAAATAATACTTAGAAAGTTACTTTCTGAAACGCCAATGTTAAACTAATAACTACTGTTTTACATCATATTGAATCTTTTATTTAAGGCAGAACATTTTAAGAACCAAAGAAACTTATCATGTACTAAAGAAGTAAATTAAAAAAAAAACACAGAGATTTAATTACTAAAAATTAGGTGCTATCAAAAATGAAAAGCTTTGACCAAAATTTTACACTAAAAAAACCAAACTATAACTTTATCATAAATCAAAGCATATTATTAGAATCTTTCATCATATAAATATCAGGTTATATACTTTTGTTTCAGTTAAGTCCTAGAATACATTTTTTTTCTTAGAGGTTATGCAGGTTAAGAAAATTTCTAAATTTCCAACACTAATAGCCCATATTCAGAGACAGGAGCTTTGTAAACACAGTGAACAAGATTTATTGCAACATGATTTCACATAGTTTATAGATACTGAATTATAGGTTTTTAAAAATTCTTTATAGATTAAAAAAAACATTTTCATGAGTATCATCATTTAATTGCAGAAGAGAAAGTAAACACTTGTGAAGGCTGATGATTATAATGATTATTATCAATGACAAGCCTCTCCTAACAGTGAAACAAGCAACAAGAACCCTGGCAAATCCATTATTCTGTAAAACTTTTCCTATGCATTCATTGTAATCGAAGAATTATCTCCATTTAAAATTTTTTTTTTTAATTTCCCAGCTTTATTGAGATAGAATTGACACATTGTTGTGAGTTTCAGGTGTATGATATGTCATGTTGATTTGGTACATTTCTATATTGCAAAATGATTATTATGACCAAAGCATTACCTAACACCTTTATCCTACCAAATAATTACCATTTCTTTTTTTTTTTATGCTCGCCACTTTTAGATAAAATAACATTATTCGGAATATGAGAAAATCTAAGTGTTTGGAGGTTATGTAGTATATTGCCATCAAAAGAATTAGCACTGGAGCCAAATCTGGAAATAGATCTAAGCAGGGGGCTGTCATCTTTGAATTGTTAGTACGGTTAAACACTTCGATTTACTTTTGCATTATCATGTGCCTTTTTGTAGGCCTCTCCTATTATTTTCACTAATAGTATCAATATAAAAAATGATGACAGTTCAGAATAGTAATATAATTTAAATAGCACCACATCTTTCTTTTGAAACAATTCACTCATATTCATGGTAGGGAAAGGAAGGGAAACAAAAAAAGAACTAAAACGTTCTAACTGATTTTTTTTTGACATCAGAGTGAATAATATTGACCACATGAAACAATTACCATCTTCCTTGTCCCAGATTTACAGAACTGCTTTCTACACTTTATTCTAGTGCTTAAGCCTAAAGGACAGGATGGGCATCAGGAAAAAACAAACAAACAAACCTAGAAACATTATAAATAAAATAGCATAAATAGATGATTATAAAACGTTCTTTTGTGGTGTGCTATATTTGTTTCAAATATGTGATTTCAAACAAGACAATGTTGGAAATACTACAAGACTTTCCTACTGGCTGGAGCTATTTTGAAATGTTTCTAACGTAAATAGAAACAGAGAAGTTTACTAAAACTTCCTTTTAAGGACATCCACGACTCAGAGCATTATTAAACTGCAAATACCGAGTCTTTCCAAGATACCATTTAACAGTAAAGAAAGAAAGAGAATTTTAAGCTGTTGCCTGTTCTTCACTACCGCTTTTATGCTTTCTTTTCCTTTCATTCTGAAAGAACTGCCATTAGTTAAAAAAAAAAAAAAAAAAAAATGTCCGGAAGGCAATGCATGAGCATGACATTGGAGTTCTGTGAACGGGTTAATTCAAGCACAGCTGTCCAAACTACACATAGGGGAATTAACCCTGGTGAAAACTATTAATTGTGATTACCAAATGTTTCTTTCAAAGCTATAAATTCAATCACTTAATTGTTGGAAATAATTCACTGGCAGGAAAACAGCTATGACTCTGGTCTATTTATGCCTGCCTCTACCCACAGGCCATTTTTCTCAGACTGAATGGCTGAATACAATATTACAAACTCTTACACCTTTAAGAATGAAAGTCGAATGCTTCCACTAACAATAATTGTTTTTTGTGGTAAACAATAACTTCTCTCCTCTGCCTTTATTTTGATAACTTGATTTATGAGACAAGGAAACAGATCAGATTAATTAGAAATACTTGTTTCTTCCGAGAAGAAATACGGTTTGTTTTCAGTTAGCAAGGATTCTTTTTAGTACCAAGGAGAACCAAACACAAATTTCAGTATAACCACCAATAGAAAACAGGAAGCCAACTTACTCGTCCCTTCTGCCAGCATTCCACTATCTCCTTATCTGTGTTCTTGCCTTCCAGGAGACTTAACTGCTGAGCCCACGTTGTCAGAAGGGTACTGAACTGTTCCAGGGCCTGCTCTAGTTGGGCCACTTGGCCTGAGAACTCCTGCTCCGACAGGGCCATTTGGCTAACCAGGGTCTGCAAACTGGTCTGCGTTTGGAATACGCTGTCTTCCCACTGCTTCCAGTCGGCACGCAGGGCCTGCATCTCCGTATCCATGAGCTCACTCCCACTGGCAGTTGTGTTCTGTTTCACTGCAGGGGCCAGCGACTCCACTCTGCTTAGGCGGCTTGCTCCAATCTCTCTGGAATCCATCAGCTCCTGTAATGGAATATCACCATGGTAACCGAGGAGGCGGTGAGTCACAGCAAGTTTCCAAATGTGTACAGAGGGGGACCCTGTCCTGCTATGAAGTTTTAGCAAGCGTGCCCCAGGGAACCAGAATCAATGCACCCGCCCACCCCTAAGTTATAATGACAGAGAATTGCCATCCCGAGAGCCGAGGCTTGTGGCAAAAGAAGCTGAGGAATCCGCAGCATCCTGAAAAAGACAAAACAGGTTTCCTGAAATCAGGCATTGTTTGAATATGTGAAATTGTTTTGATAGTGCCACTGTGTATTCCTCCTATAAATATGCAAATTTGTAGTTCTCCCTAAATTTATGAGCAAATGGACAAGGATTGCGGCAGAACTGTGCTCTCCTTTTGGTCTCTACCCCCTTTTCACCATCTTCCACAAGATGGTAGTTTTCAATCACACCTCCATTGTACTGGGAATCATGCCAAATTGCCAGAACGAAAGCATAAGCCCCGCTCAATTTCAAATATTTCACTTCCTTAAGTAGACCTCTTCATTGTAACTAAAATGAATAATTCACAGACATACTTAATCAAAAGTTCAAAGTCATTACTAACCTTTAGACTGGGTTCATTTAGTTCTATTACTTTTACTTTTTTAAAAACTCACTAGAAATTTAACAATTTAGCTATAACTTTTTTGGCTTAACGCACACAAATACTCTAAAGGACAAGATACAATTACAATGTGTTGCTAATTAGGTAAAATAGCAGCATTTCTTTCTGACATTAGATTTCTTTACTGAAATTTCTCTCACTGAGTTCATCATCTGGTATTTATATATGTATATAATCTATTGCTCCAGCCAGGATTTTATTAATAACACAAAATTATGACTTCACTCCTGGATTAAATACTAGGGAAAGATGATTATTAGGAAAAAACTTCAAAAAGAAAATCAATTACAAATTCATAGGTATAGAAAAAATCGGGGTATGAAGCATGCTTACTAAATTATGTTAAACATAAATTATCTTAACTATTTTATATAATATAGTTCACATTTTATTAGATTAACTTGAAACAAATATATCTTATACCATTACATACAAGAGAGTCACTTTTTAGTACAGATCATTTAAAAGTATTTAGTTAAATAGTAGTCCAAATAGTTAGCATTTTATATACATATTCACACTTTCCTCAGCAGCAGGATTCTAAAAACCTTCCTAATTCATCAGTGCCTAGAGTAAGCAGTGACTTGATGAAGAAAAATCAAAACTTTTTAAAAAGAGCTATGTCTATTAGATTTAAATGCTTATAATTTGCTTTTATGGGTGATTTCCAATTTGGAGTTCAGAGAATATTAACTGTCAAAACTCAGTTTTCCAATATACTCTCTAATGCACCATCCTAGTTTTCTTTGGCATGAAAATGGGGCATTTCAATATTTGTGATCACTGACTACACTCATCTCGATTTTAAATAACGACAACATCATTTTAAAGTGCTTTGAAATAACTTTGACATGTTTTTCCTTGTCTTGTACGTAAATTCTTTAAAATATGATATGTACCCACATATGTACACATACACCCTCATACCCATACATATTTGGCTTTGAAGTTGACTATTCTCAGTGGTCACTCCTGGGGATCCTCGGCAGGGATGACACTGAAGGACAGAGGAGGTGCTTGTTTATTTCCTCCATGGCTTCTCTTCACCCATACACAACCTCCATTCAGGCCTGCCCTGGACTTCTGAGAGGCTTCGCTTTCCTTCTCAAATTCCAATTTCTTTCTGCCAGCAACTTCTACATGTCCTACATATTTTTAAAGTATTTGATAAATGTATTTCAAAAAAAGAGCATTTGGCAACACAAGGCAGCAACCTCGAAAAGGAATGATCTTATCTCCTAACATCGTGATTTTAAACCATTAGTCCCTCCTTGCTGTCTCCTATCCCACCCTACCCCAAATCCCTGTGATCCCGTCTCTCACCTCACCTGGCTGTGGGAATGGCAATCTGTGGTTGCCAAACAGCCTAACTGCCAAGTCCAGTGGTCATTCTTTGATTCCTCTTAATGACTGCCCCTTGCTACTTCTCTGATGGTGACCCTCTCCTCCACCAGGGGCTTTGGTAGAACCCCACCTCCCTGGTCCTCCTCCTGTTACTATTTCTCCTCTCTTTTTTCCCTCTCCCTTTCAAATCCTCTTCTATGGCCCCTTAAATATTGATAGTTTTGATCCTGTACCCATTGTTCTGTCTGCTTTACAGATAGGTCTTGCTGTCATTTGCTCTGGTGGCTTCAACTACAAATGACTTAACCACTGATCATTCCACCTCTGTGTCTTCAATCCAGCTTCCTAACCTGAAATTCAGACTTGAACATTCAATAGCCTCCTAGATATCACCACCTGGCCAGTTCAAACTCCACTGTTCACAACTGAACTCATCTTTCGTCCTCTGTAATCCAGCTCCTCTGCCTGTACTTGTTTTACGCCGATGCACAAAGGCTTATTGACTCTAGGTAACATCTTAACCGTCACCCTTGACTTTTCGCACATTGCCGTTCCATAGCCAATTAAATCACTCATTTACCAAATTCATTGAATTTTCTCATTGAATGCATTCTATTTGACAAGCATGATAATAAATGTTAGATGTGTGTGATCTAATTTAGCCCTCAAAACTACTTTATGAGGCAGGTACTACAGTTATTATTATTTTACCAATTAAGAAGTTGAAGCTTAAGGACATCAAGTGAGTTGCCCGAAGACACAGCTAAAGAATCAGTAGAGGCCGGACACACAGCTGGGTTTTTGATTCAAGAGCCTGAACTCTACAAGTCTAGTGAGCTGTCATTACACTTAGTGTATTATTTTATAAACATTGTTTTGTGCACCATCATTCCCTAATATGTGGTGAGTTCCCTGACGGATGCACAACACTGGCAAAAGGAATGAATGGATGGATGAATAAATTAAAATATTACTGAGAAATGTGTCAAAGAAGTATCTTGAAATGTCACACAGATAATAAAAACTTTCAAAAGTGCCTTTATGTGATGATCTCATTTAAAAAGTGCTTTTATGTGATGATCTCATGACCTCATGGTCATGGTAAGATTTAAATATGATAAGCACTTAGAAGTAAATATTCAAAACTGTAGTTATTACGGTTAACATCAACTATCATTTTTATGATTTTTACGTACTGATCTCTGGGGATCAGAACACAATTTCAGTCTTAAATTCTTGACACCCAACATTTCCTCATCTAAAACAACCACTGAGGATTTCATCATTAATTTTTAGATAAAAATCTATTATTTCCCATGGTGGGTGGATTATTGCAATGTACTATTCAAGCAATTCGAAATAACTAGAAGACACTAAGATCTCCAACTTAAGCAATAAGCACATTGGCATGCAGAAACACATGTGGACAGTGTTCCAATAAAATGTTTTCAATTCCTATTTTTCCTCTTGCTTATGTTTAGAAATCATGAGGTGCAAGGCAATAAACATCAGCAAAAAGAAAACAGGTCAGAAACATTTTCAGTAACAGAATCGTATCCATAGAATCTTTATCACAGGTATGTGAGACTCAAGAACCAATGAAATAGTGAGCTTATAATAGCTGTTCTTTTCCTGACCTTAATTTTAGTCAGTTTTTTCTGGGTAGCTGATGAATCTCCAGACATGTCTGACCACCGGTGAAGTTCTTCCTTTGCTGAATGGAGCCAATCTGTGAATTCTTGGACTGCATCTAAATACATTAGATGGTCCTTCACAATCTCTTCCACTTTCCTCATTTTCTCCTAGTGAATAAAGGAAAAGCTACTTTAACAGGAGTCACTATTGAGAATGTGAAATCAGATAAGATAATAAGTATGATATGGGTCTCTTAATAATTTCAGAAAATTTCATACTTACTCTTAGATTTTTCTCTATGTTTAATATCTTAAAATAAAAATATCAAATCTTAGACTGAAAGACTTTGAGGAAACAACCAATTTTCCTATAATTGTACTTTTGTCTAGCTTTGCATAAAAATCTATGCTTAATGAATATTGAATAACATCCCTCACTAATCATCCACTTAATAATAATTACGACAATAATGATTCTTGTTATGTAAGAATTTATTTGTGTTGGTTTTGTTGTAAAGCATTCTGCTCAGCATGCTAAATGCATTTGCTCCTTTCATCCTCATAACAGTTCTATGATGTAGCTACTATTATTATCACCATTTTATAGGAAAGGACACTTACAGAGATTACAGAGGTTAAATGTGCCCAAAGTCACACATCCAAAAAGTTTCCAAGCCAGAACTCAGATTTAGGTCCTTTTGACTCCAGAGTCATAGCTCTTAATCATTACCAAAATAAAAATTAAGATTGCAGAAAGAGAAAAATTCATGGGCATCCATAGGTTAGAAATTATCTTTACATAAAATTTGTCCATGAAATGTACAAATAGTTTTAGAGCAGCCAACTCCCCTATAGTTCAACCTATAGTGTCCTCTTTACCTGAGCCTTGAAGATTTTTCTTTAATATAAAACACTAACCTTGGCAACTGTCATTATATCATTAAACTGTGTTTTCAGTTCCTCTTGAGCTGTTTCCTTGAAAGACTCATCCTCGGTCTTCTGGTAGAGCTCCCTAGATTTAGCACTGAGGCGGTGCAGGGCTCTGGCACGGTCTTCTCCCTCAGATACAATGGACTGAAAGTGGTCCAGGAGGGAAAACTTCTCTTTCAGGCCTGGTTGCAGTTTCAAGGGATGTTCTACTTTTCGATCCACTGATTCCATCCACTGCTCCAACTGGTTTTTCCACTCTAGGTAGTCATTCCATTGGCTAATCACAGACTCTAAAGTGCTAGAATTAATGTCACATATTATAAAAGTAAGTTATTTTGACATCTCTAGTGAAAACCAAATAAGGAAATTGCATCCATGTAAGCTATCCTATTAAATGCTCTTGTAAGTGGTGAAACAGCGCTTTTAAGTGCAAGGAGAAACATTACTTCTCTGACCCACAGCAAACGCACTTCAAATGAAAGTGAGTCTATGTCAAAATTTAAGGAAGATGTTGCAGGCATATATGCATCTGGAGATTTGTCTTCCAAATGCTAATTGTCCTAAAGAAACAGGCAAATTTATGTGTTATATTGTTAAGAATTAGCACTGGGCATCAATTACATTTTATTTAATATATATCAGTTCTTAATTTTCTTGGGCTCAGTTTATCTTATTAAAGTTAGATACAATTATTTGACAGGAATTTAAAATTTAGGGTATTTTTCCTGGGTAAATAATATCATTCAATTAATTTTCAGTTAGGGATGGATATATACATATACATACATATATATATGTATATATATATATGTGTATATATATATATATACACACAACACATATGTATATATATGTATATATATATATACATATATACACACACAATATAAAATGTTTAGTGTTAAATATATGAAAGAATGAATACTTAATGTATTTATAAGAAATATAGTCACAGATATAATAATCAAGTAAGTAGCTCTCCTGATAGTCAAGTAAAAGGCTCTCCAGGCGTATTACTGTGCCGTAAAAAGAATGAAATTTTATCATTTGAAACAACACGGATGCATCTAGCTCTTATGCTAAGTGAAATAAGTCAGTCAAAAAAAGACAAATACCATATAATTTCACTTATATGTAAAATCTAAATAACAGAATAAATGAACAAGCAAAACAGAAATAGTCTCATACAGAGGACGAACTGATGGTTGCTAGATGGGAAGGTGGTTGGGGAAATGGATGAGAAAGATAAAGGTATTAGGAAGTACAAATTGGTAGTCACAAAATAATCACAGGGATGTGAAATACGGTATGAAGAATGTAGTCAGTAATGTGAAAACTATGTATGTATGGTGTCGGGTGGGTATCAGACTTATCTGGGGAATCACTGCATAAATTATATAAATCCCTAACCACTACACTGTACACCTGAAACTAATATAAAATAATATCGAATGTCAACTATAATAAAGATATATTCCACAGGATGTAAAATATAGCATAGGGAATATAGTCAATGGTATTGTAATAGCTACCATGTTTCCCTGAAAAAATAAGACCTGGCTGAGCAAGCAGTTCTAGTGGGTTTTTTTGGAGCAAAAATTAATATAAGACCGGTATTACATTACATTACATTACATTATATTATATAAGATCTAGTCTTATATTATAGTAAAATAAGACCGGGATTTGTATTGATTTTTGCTCCAAGGGACGCATTGGAGCTGATTGTCCAGCTAGGTCTTACTTTCAGGAAAACACGGTATGTTCGACGTCAGATGGGTAATAGACTTGTTGGGGTTATCACTTAGTTAGGTGTAAATGTCTAATTATTATGTTCTTTTGTACATCTGAAACAAATATACATATATATATATATATATATATATATATATATATATATATGACTTAATTGTTAAAAAAAAAAAAAAAGGCTCTCCAGGCTGGCATTTTAACATTTTAAAGCATTCAGCTTTACAAACTATTTTTTTAATTGAACAAAAAATATTTTTTATAAAAGCTATTAATAGATACCTAAATACAATATGGTTTTTAAAATGAATCATGTGTATATAATTGTATTCATAAAGGTAAGTATACCAATCAAAAGCTATACAACATTAACAGCAAATCTGCATACAAAGATATTCCTCTGAATTTCATGTTTTACTGAGCATCAAAACCCACCAATCTTTTAGTCCTTTTCTCGTACATTATTCTGTATCCACATTCTCTGTATCTGATTAGATCCCTGGATTTCATTTCACTTTCTGTGTGACATTCTCCACAGACATGTATCATTGGCTGCTGCTTTGGGGGTTGATCATCCTTCTGGGTATCCATTGTTTGTCCCCACTTAGCACACACAAACTCATCACACACCGCCCTTCCAGATTGCAGCTCATTGTTGTTACAAACTATTCTAGACTCCTCTTCAGCAACCTCTCCTCGCTTCCCTTGCATACAATCCTATGATCCTGGAGTTATAGCTGCAGGAAATGTACTTCTGGCATTTGCTCAAATTCTCTTTTGCATGCATAGAAAGCTCATCATACACGCCTGAAGTCTTATCCTTTCCTCAAAGAATTTTCTAGAAAGTCTAAATCAAGCTCATCTCCCCATCAGCCACCCAGGCCCTGTGTTCTTCTACAGTCCCACAGTGTCTTAGTAACACCATCTGAGTCAGAGAGTTTCTGGAATGTACCCTCCCCTCCCCGCTGAGCACTTAGAGGGCAAAACATACTTTGTTTTGTTTCATTGTTTTAGCCCAACGATTTGAACACTGCTACTGCTCAATATGTAGTTGTCAAGTTTAATGTCTCGCTGAAGAGGAGAATCAAGGATTTGAATCAACGTTTTATATTTCATATTTTATTCCAACATCTGAAAAATATTCACCCATATTCCTGCTCACTTATGAAGCTGGCCTATTGCCCAGCATTGGGAAGTTTGGTCTGTCATATAGAAAATAGAACCATAAGATCTGATTTTTTTTTCTTTGCTGATATGAGTTATTACCAAGATTCAACATCCTGCTGACTTTGGCAATCACTCTGTGAGCTCCATATTAAAGAAGAAAATAAAACCACCTTCCAAATTTTAGTTGAAACCATGGTTCATTGTTTACATTGCAGTGGGTAATTGCAGCGTGTTTTGTTTTGTTCTGTGATGAACTTTAATCTTTTATTTATCTACTATTTATTATGATCATATTGAGCACACACTTTTTTGGAGATTTAACCTTCAGAATATGGCTCCTGGAATGTAATTTAATATTATTCTGACTGAAGGTCATTAGGCCAACAAGCCAGCCAGATTATTTGTGGATGCTCTGAGAACTGGGAGGGAGATGAAAATCTTCAACTCAAAAATGTAGCAGCAACGCTGACACCTGGTATAACAATCAGTGTCTTCTCTACGTTCTCATCAGGTGCCGTGCTTCCCTACACGGGCTCTACAGGGGCTCAACAGGCGTCCTGGGTGGGCTAACTGTTCCGTGTGTGAGAATGTCCCACGCACTGAAGGAGGTTAGCTCTCTTGGCCTCCATGGGATGCCCCCATCCCTGTGACAATCGAAAACTCCCACACATTTCCACAACCCAATGTGGGTGATATTATTACTTTGGGTTGAGAAAAAGATTTATACTTAAGCTTAACAGCTGCCAACCACTTAATTTCCCTGATGCTCCTTTAAAAAGCAAAAACATTTTCAAGTTATTAAAGACCATATATCCTTGCTTTGATGAATTGAAAGGGGTATTTTACTGAGCTCATGTTGTGTGAAAGATCCCATGGAAGATATTAGGGGAGATATAAATCTCTCTCTCTCTCTCTCTCTCTCTCTCTCTCTCTCTCTCTCTCTCTCTCTCTCTCTCTCTCTCTCACACACACACACACACACACCAAGGAAACAAACAAACAAAACCAGTCTTTGCCATTACAAAGACAGGCATGCATGTAATCAGCTAACATCATACGCTTGATAACTCTACCACAGATACCCTCAGCACTGCTCCATCATTTTACTGAGCCACCGGGTGTCATTTAGACAAAGGAACACTAAAAATACTCTTTGTACCTCTGAGCACGGACGGAGGAGCTCATGATGTTAGCCCACACATCTGTAAGGGTCTGCAGCTGAGCCTGAATCGCCTTCTGGCCTTCTGTGGTGCTGCTTCTCAAGGCCTGTTCCCCTTTGCCAATGGCCATATTCAGCTTAACTTCCCCTTCCCCTTTCATCAGAAGAATATCCTATGAAGGAAGAGTGAACACGTGTCAGGAGAAACATTAAAGCCTTCGGATATTTTTGAAAACAGTTATGTTTCCCATGAGAATCAAGGTAGGAAATACCTTCCTCACCTTAAAATGAGAACAGCAACAACAACAAACTCTAGACCCCACTGCAATATAATACTTGACTTAAATATTAGGTATCCAAGAGGCCAGAAGTCAAAGATGAACTCCAATTAAATTCCTGTAAAATTTTGGGTCACTAGCCTAGACGTTGTAACTACTAAAATTGAGTTTCAGAGTAGAGAGAAATTAGTTTGAAAATTAAGATGCACTTGTCGAAAATCTAATAGTTCCCTAATTTTCATTGCCTAGCTAATTCTTGTCTTTCAAGGTCCCCTTCAGGGACTATAGTCTGTGTAGGTGGTCTACTTTGCGCTTTCAACACACCTCTGTTTGCTTCAATCAAGGCTCCTACATACATGACACCCTGCAACTAACAACTTACAGGTTTGTCTCTCCCACTGATTTGCACTCCTAGAAAGCAAGGATTGTTATTTATCTTTACATGCCCAGCAGCTTACATAGTGCTTAGAGTAAAGGAGGCATTTATTTCATAACATTTGCTGAATATTTACTAAATAAAATTAAAGAAAATATTTTAAAAGTATTAAAACAAAAATATTCCTCTACAAAGGGGGAAAATGACCACTCTAAATCCTTTTTGCCCAGTTTCTCCATTTTGCCCACATAACCCTCATTTGGAGGACCATGGAATGATTACGAGCCAACTCAAACACTTGTGAATCTCATGAAATTAGTCTTCGGAAACTGTTGGCGTCTAGCCAGTGCCACGCGTACCTGTATTTGCACGAGCCGTTTTTCCAAGGTGTCTTTGCTTCCGATGGTGCTCTCTGCACAGGACAGTTTGTCTTGAGCGTCTTTCACCCAGGACCACATGCTCTGCAGGGCTTCCTCCAGCGCTTCATGCTCCTGCAGGGCCAGCTGGCAGCTGCGGAGTTTCTCTTTGGTCATTCTGAGTAAGTTCTGGTAGTTCGTGAGCAGCTGGGAGCACAGGCGCCCTTCTTTCCCAGCACCGTGGCCTTCTTCACTGAGAAGCTGCCCTCTCTGGGAAAGCTTATCGAGAGACTCTCTAAAGAAAACAGAAAAAAAAAAAATTAACTTTGACAGTCTGGAGCTCAGCGGAGGGCATGACAAATGGTTGTTGACATTGGAGCAGTATCCAGACAAGAGCTCACAGCTGACATGCCTTGAAAATGAAGATCCCGGATTGTGCCGGCCACCCGATTCTCTTAGGTTTCCCCGAATGTAGTCAACATACATCTGGGGATATGATTCACTCCGTGCTGTGCCTGGATCCAAGCCCAGCATATTATTTACCAGGAATTCACTTCAGAGAACGGCCCAGGCCTGCCTCTCCAGTCTTTCTGTAGCATCTCTCCATTCCTAGCTAATACTCTCCTCATGAACAGCTCACTGAAGTTTCCCCAACACTCTGCTGTTTTATACACACGTGGAGGGTCCTCCTTTGTGAAAACCTTTCTGCTCATCCCCACTTCTTTCCTAGTTGTCCCGAAAGCTCAGTGCGGGCTCATATCCCTGGGCAGCATCGTGGTGACTCCGGGGAGGGTGGAGAGCACAGGTCTCCTCTGTGTACCTTCTGCCCTGGATTGCTCTGTCACCTCCTACACCCTGCCGGTCTTTCTCAATCCACAAGGCTTTCGCTTTCTAGAAGCCTTTTGATTACATTCATCTCATGTCCCCAGGACCCAACACAATGTTTGGCAGAGATAAAATGCAAAAAAAAAAAAAAAAAAAGAAAAGAAAAGAAAAATCTTTTAAAAAGGCAATTTTATGAGAGCTTATTAAGGGTGTCCTTATATCTCAGGTTTCTTGCTCATCTCAGGTTGGAGTTATGTTAATCAGCTCGAGGGAAAATACAATCCTGTATGGCTGGGTTGGCTTCATCCTGTTTTACAGGTTCTGAATTCAGATCAGCACATCTATCAGAAACTGTCTGGGATAACAGAAGGGAAGGTGCAGATGTCTGAACACAAACTGTTGTGAGTACTAAGAAAAGGATGGGAAGTCTGTCTCCTTCAATGTCTCAATTCTTTTTTCTGAGCAGCTACTATGTAAATAGCATCCTAAACAGCTTTTGTGAGATATGTAACACTTATACAATGTCACATACTCTCAAATACAGTTTTTATTCTTGTAATCTGGTGAGACAACAAAGTGGCTTAAGCAATAATGTGAGTTAAATAATAATTCAAGACAACAGGTATCACTTGTCACAAGAAGAATTGCTTAGAAGAATTGCTTAGATATTTAGATGATAAATATTCAAGGATTCTCAAGTCTTGGGTACTTTTAAAAAATATATAGGGGATTCTCCCCAAGATATGTGAAATACTGGAAATATGATGATGAAAACAAAAAACAAATAAATAAACAAACAAACAAAAACAAAACTATAGAGGAATGGGAGGAGCAAACAAGGGACAGAAGCAGTCAGATGGAAGGAACCTGGGAGCAAACACACTTACGGACTCTTAGCATCTGGTCCTGGAATATTAGAGAGTAACAGCTCACGAAGAATATGTAATTTAAAAAATTTGGAAGGAAGAAAGAAGTAAGTCTGGCCATGTTATGTTATAGCTGGACAAAAGTCAAGGTTTTAAAAGTAAATAAAGTATAGTACAATTTTCAGAAAGTTATATAGTTAGAATAATGCTTTTCTGTTAATGCAGCAAATATTTTCTATTTTTGTGGCACTATAGTGGACAATGGTAATAGAAAGACGATAATGACCCAATGGCTTCTGGCCCTGAGAAACTCACCATAGCGGGTGGGGAGCATAGAGTCAGCAAAACGTTTATCCCATGGTACGGGCTCACAGAGGTGGGACCAAACCATTCCAGGGCAATTTTATAATAGTCCTCAAACTAGCACACCAACAATAGTTTTCAGTGTGGGTTCTGTTTGTGCATTTGCTTACAAGTTTGTTTTTAAAGAGAAGGACTACTCAGCATGTCTGACCAAAAAGAGGACTTGGAGAAAACGGGATGAGTCTAATCTGAATTAGGCAATTTTTACTCAGTTGATCAATGTTGCTCATTTCTCTGATTAAGCAGGCTGGCAGTTAGCCTTGCAGCTTCACAGACGAGTGCATCTGCTCCTTAAGAGGACAGTTAAGGAGTTGTGGGTCAAATTGGACAGGGTTCCATCTTGCAATGGAGGAGTTCCAATGAAGCAACTGAAAATGCCAGGGGTGGAGCATGAATTTAGGGAGCAAAGCCCTGGAGGTCGGGCCAGAGAACTTGGCCTGGGAAAGAAGCCAGAATCATTTGCTCAGTTGGGAAGCAATGAAGAGACACATATTCCAGTGGAGAAGAGGAACCTCCAAGACAGTTGGGGCTTAATGACCACACTTTCTGTTTCACTAAAAATATTATGAGGATGGGGTGGATTGTAAATGGGACTGGAGGCTGGAGTGTACTTGTATAAAGATTATACAGAAATTGGGATCTACGGCATTATTTTTGTAAATGAAGAGTATCTTTCAATCACTTATATCCTTATAATAACCTCTGATCATCATCAATCATCATCATCACCATCATCACCAACACAATGCTTAAAGGCTAATATCAAGAAATATAGGAAATTAGTGGCCTGTCCAACCTGTTGAGCAAAGGAAGGAGGAAACGGGATGCAGACCATCTCCTTACTTCTATCCCTATGCTCCTCTCCAGAATACTACACTGTTATCAAAAATACGGCACAATCACTTATATTCTAGACATTCAAGGATAGAAACATACACAACTACCAACCCACTAACAACCAAACCCAATAACTAACCAACTAGACAAACATAAACTAGTTTGGAGGGAAAGGACTATTCCGTTCCAGCACCATACCTGGCAGCCAGTAGTTCTCCCAGAAACATTTCAACTTTATGGACTTCATTTTTCTTCTCAGGAATGTGCTGTTTACTCTCTCCTAAGTTTTCTGTACTTAACCTTTCCTCCATTTCACGGATCCATAAGTTCAGTTTTCTGTGCTGATCCTCAAAGCTAAAGTAAAGGAAAACACCTTAGAGAGATGCTTATGGGCTCATTGTAATAAATAAATTCTAATATCTGAGGTCACAATGTCTATGGCATTTAAGAGCGCATGAATTTTCAAGTATGGAAGAAAACTCAACAAGAAGCCCATTGAATTTTCACTTATTTCAGTAACGAAATGACAAATCATGGAAATTTCTCTTGAGATCCAAGCCAAAAAGAATCACCCTTTCTTGGAGAATTGATTACCTGGTCATCAATCATGGGTGGTAATTACCAGCAAGATTCCCATGTCAACACGCACTTGACTTTGGGTCTTAACTACAAAGACCCCGAATTGGGGCCCACAGATAAATGAGGCTATGGAAGCGCTGGGAGAAAAAGGGAAAGTCATCTCTGTCTTTGCATCCTATGGGATTTGAATTCGGGACAGGAACACAGGGTCTCTAAGTTTTGAAAATTGGGTAAGTTCTCTGAGAAACATGGACAAGAGTCAGGCAAATTATTCCAGCACCAGAGAGTTGTTTAGATTATAATGACATCTTTTTCCTCCCTAGTAATGAGTTTCGTTTTTTCTTTCTAATTTTATAGTCAGCCATGTTGGCATAGTTTCCTGATTGTAATCTTGATTCACACGTATCCAATAGGTGCTTTTTGCCACGAAATGACCCATCAGAAGTAGATAAAAGGAAAAGACTTAGATAACTTAAAACCTGGGTGTCAGAGCTCTAATATCTTGATTTACTTAAATAGACCAAAAAAAAAAAATGCATGTATTATGTCGTTTACAATGACTAGCAGTGAATGTAATTCCTTTCTTTTTCTATGTAGAAAATACAGGCAAATGATATCATCAGTGTCCAAGCAATCAATCATTGTTCTAGTATGAACTGGTACTTAAAGTCAAAGCTTATTCTCCTTTAAACTCACACTTTCAAAGATTATTCGTTTATTCACAATGGCTCTTTTTTCTCGGTCTTTGAAAACATATTCTGTGCATAATGAAATCGACCCATATCAAAACAACCTACCTCCCAAGTTCTAAAGCACAGTCTTGAAGAGCCTGTTTGTCTTTAAGGCATTGTTTCAGAAACGCTTGAAACTCTTCATTAGCTTTTGTAATTTGTTCCTGAATGCTACTGACAATCTGTTTAGACAAATGTGCATACAAAGTTTGTCCTTCTTGAGTCACAGCATCAAGCTTGCTCTGCCCATCGCTGACTGAGTCCAAAACGTTCTGTTTCAGGAAATAAAGGTAATGTAAAATATTTGCTATTATTCCAAGATCCTGGTGCATGGGAACATTAATTACAATTCCGAGAGAGTAGAGCAAGAGAAAGAAAATAGAGGCCAAAGGAAGAAAAGCTTTAAGAAGCCTGGAGTGGGAATGAGGTATACAATTGGATATACTTAAGGCTCATAATTGAGGACAGTGCCAGCCAGACATTGGAACCACTGGGGACAAACTGTGAACATTGTCAGGCTGGAAAGGAGGATGTTCTCATCCAGGTCTTGTTCTCAGTTTGTCCCCATTCTTACCATATCAACCCAGTCCAGGCCTCACCTCTTTACCTGGTGAGTGTGACATCTTCTAACTACCTAACTGCCCGCCCCCTCCGCTGACACCCCCTGCACGTAATATCCTGACTTCAGATCCCTTCTTTTCTTGGTATGCACCTCTTTCTTGGAAGATCTTAAGCATGGGCACGGCTTCCACAGAGCAAAAGAACCCCAGAACTGCTGTGCTAGCCTGGCCTCGTCCCTGAGTTCCAGGTAGCACGTGCAATTGGTACTCAGACTTTTCTTGTGGAGTTCCACTGCATCTTAAGCCTTCAAGAGACACAATTCCACAGCTGAATTCACCCTGGCTCCCGCAAAACTAGTTTCCTTTATCATAAGGATCTTCCTACCCTGACTGCTAATGTGTTATCTCTTAATACCATGAGGCCACAAAATCCTCATGTTCCCATTAATTTTTTAAAATTTATTTTTACAATACTTAGCACAGTGCTTTGCTCAGATTAGCTGCTTGAGAAATTTAGCCAAAACTCAATTTAAACCAGTCTTCTGTCAATCATTTCTTAACTTCACTATGGCCTTCTCTTCCCTGAATTCATACATTTTTCATAGTCAGTAAAACCCATAACATCTATACTACCTATTGCTTTAATTTGAATATATCTGAGCTCCAAATTTAGACGACGGGCTATTAAAAAACGTAAGTGATGTCTTCTTTTAAAAACTTTTCCATGATAGTAACGTAAAATAGATATAATTATTTATGCTTTCACTGCTATAGAAATTAAAGTTAACTTTAGTTTTGAGTAAGTTCCAAAGAATGATTGATTAATAGGCTAAAAGAGAGAGAAAAGGGATCGAGAAATTCTGTAGCTATAACTTACTATTTCAACTTACTTTTCATATTGCCTATCTCCTTCGGACTCAAGGAATTGAATTCTCATAAGGAAGAAGAAAAGTTTGAATAAAATAAGATTTGGAAAAGGAGACGATTTAGGTCTGACTCGAATGGCAATTTGGAGAAGAAGCAAAAGCAATGCCAGCTTCGGTACCTGAAGGTCATGGAGCTTTGCCTCTAGGACTCTGCTGTCACCAGTTCGATCTGATGATTCTTTTGCTGCTGCTTTTATTCCAGAAAACCACTCTTGGAATTCCTGCATAGACTCTTTTGAAAATAAGGAAAATGAGAAATACATCCAAAAATATTGAATGAGCTCCCAGGACGACCACAGTGAATTAGTTCTGGCCTTTAGTCCATAGCTGCTTGCCTTACCGAATATTCCAAAAAGAAAATAATAATAACATAGACTATGACACAGCATGATCTGCAATCATGACTGTTCATGGTAGCACTGAGAAATTATCTTGGAGAAAAGACTGAAAAAGAAACTTGTATTCCTAAAAATGTCTGTTTTCCCCTTGTGCTTCTTTCTTTTGGTAAAGAAAGAAATTAATTGCCTAAATATGTCAGAGTACAAAGGGAGAAAGGCTCTAGGGTGTTAAAGCCATTTTTGTGGCAAAAGGAGGAATCATCTCCTCATTCCACCAAGTTGACATGGAGTTATTATGCATCTACATCAGAGTGCTGGCTCAGGCCTGGGGGAAGCTGGGTTAGCGACATACAGTTGGCAATTTCTTGTGTTACATGGCTGCTGTGTTTCCTGGCCGCTCCTAATATTCACACTTGCTGTCACTTCATCATAGCACTGGATGGAATTTTGCACACTAATGAGCCACATGTAGACAATCTAGATGAAATTCAGAATCATCAATAGTGGACTCTTACTTTATCAGGGAGAAAAAGAAAAAAAATTTGCTTAGGGAGAAAGCCCAAGCATAACACTTCTACTGCCCAAATCTCAGTGCACAACTGAATTTAAAGTGATATTCTTCTGGAAAGTTTTGCAAACTTTTGCTGGCAGTTTCTATGCAGCATTTGGTTTGGGTTCTTTCTTATAAACAAACTATTCATGCTAAGGTCTGCCAGAGCTCACCATTGAAGTGTTTTTCCAGACAATCCTGGAGGCTGGCCTGCGTTTTGGAGCACAACTGGCTCACAGCTTCATGTTTCTTTATCAGCCCAGTCATGGCGCTGCCCAGGCTCTCCAGCTCAGCTGAATGGTATTTGCGACACAAACTATTGAGATTTTCTTGGGTGGAGCTGATGTTTCTTTGCTGACTTTGAAGTTCTTTTTGTATTTCCTATGGAATAAAAGTATGCCATGAGGATGTTCATCACATTCAAGAGAAATATTCCATCTATTCCACTATGGAACTGGTCGTGAAAATTGATGCTGTTGAAATCCATTCAGCATCTGTACACTTTCGTGAGATTTTGTTGTGTGTCTGTGTGATCTGTGTTGATTCTTTGAGAATTTTGTCCAGTTCTCCTAGGTAACAACTACAAACAGCTATTAAGAGGTAGCTGGGATTTGAGTTATAGTCTAGGATTTCAAACAAATTGAATAGATCCTTACAGATTCCAGCCCATGAGCTTAGGTTTAGTGAGTTGATTAGAAACTATTACTACACTCTGTTAATTTCATATTCTTCAGTGGGCTATTAGGGCCTTGTTTTAGGGTCATAGGCCACACCAAAAGCACCAGTATTTAATTTAAAAATGTATGTCCTTAGTCTAAAGTACAGTAAGAAAACATAATAAAAGAGAATAGATCACATATGTTGAAAAGTCGACTCAACTCACAAGCTTTACAGAGAGTTAATCAGGAATGTCACCTATGAAAATGGACAGATGACATGAAAGTGGGATGTTTTCTCAACTGTGTTTTTTTTTTTCATTTTATTGGGGAAGGGGAACAGGACTTTATTGGGGAACAGTGTGTACTTCCAGGACTTTTTCTCCAAGTCAAGTTGTCCTTTCAATCTTAGTTGTGGAGGGTGCTGGTTCAGCTTCAAGTTGTTGTCCTTTCAGTCTTAGTTGTGGAGGGCTCAGCTCAGCTCCAGGTCCAGTTGACGTTTTCTAGTTGCAGGGGGCGCTGCCCACCGTCCCTTGCAGGAGTCGAACCGGCAACCTTGTGGTGGAGAGGATGCACTCCAACCAACTGAGCCATCCGGGAGCTCAGCGGCAGCATAGCTCAAGGTGCCGTGTTCCATCTTAGTTACAGGGGGTGCTGCCCACCATCTCTTGTGGGACTCGAGGAATTGAACTGGTAACCTTGTGGTTGAGAGCCCATTGGCCCATGTGGGAATCGAACCAGCAGCCCTTGGAGTTAGGAGCATGGAGCTCTAACCGCCTGAGCCAACGGGCCGGCCCTGTGTTTTGTTTTTGCATTTTTTTTTTAATGTCCTTCTCTAGATGAAAGCAATCATACTGACCAATAAAAAAATTTATGAAAAACTATTTGGTAGGGGCCGGCCCGATGGCTCAGATGGTTGGAGCTCCGTGCTCCTAATGCCAAAGGTTGCCGGTTTGATTTCCACATGGGCCAGCAGGCTCTCAACCACAAGGTTGCCGGCTTTAACTCCTCAAGGGTCCCACAAGGGATGGTGGGCTCCGCCCCCTGCAACTAAGATTGAACACGCACCTTGAGCTGAGCTGCTGCTCAGCTCCCGGATGGCTCAGTTGGTTGGAGCGCGGGCTCTCAATCACAGGTTCGCCAGTTCGATTCCTCGACTCCCGCAAGGGATGGTGGGCTGCGCTCCCTGCAACTAGCAACAGGGACTGGACCTGGAGCTGAGCTGCGCCCTCCACAACTAAGACTGAAAGGACAACAACTTGACTTGGAAAAAAGGCCTGGAAGTACACACTGTTCCCCAATAGAGTCCTGTTCCCCTTCCCCCCAAAAAAAATCTTAAAAAAAAAACCCAAAATAAACTATTTGGTACAGTTGAAAATTCACGGGCATTCAACAATTCTATAGATGCCACCCTCTTACTAAAAATAATAACAATAATAATAATAAAGTATAGCCTATGAGCAGACTCTACAGCAATGCATGTATTCTGTTTTCAGATTATTCATTTTGCATTTAACTCTTCACCTGTTACTTACTTTGCTGTGTCTGTTGTTAACATGGGTAAATGAGAGCAAAGGTTATATGCATATTTTGATTATATTAATAGTCACCACAAAACAGGTGACCAGATATTTCTACTGAAATGCAAACACTTAATGATAGTTGGTTACCTACCTTTCCTTTCTTCAGCCCTTCACAGGTTTCACTTTGGGCACCGTTCATTAAGGATTCTTCTAATTTTGTCAGCCAGGTTGTTATGTCATTAATAAATTTCTCCACTTGTGTACTCTGAGCAGTGAAATCTTTCAAGGTTCCTTTTGCTTCTTCAGTAAGTTCTTTGGCATGTTCCAGTTTCTGCCTTAAGTCTGCTTCTATAAACTAAACAAAGTAAGATTTCATTAAAATCTATGACTACCAGACCCTCATTTCCTAGGAATTCCGTTGATGTGTAGCTTAACTAAAAACACATAAGCCTAACTGTGAATGCTCATTCAATTTTTCTAAGAAGGAAAACCAGTGGGTACAAGCTGCCAAATATTTCAAGTGATGAGAAAATGGAAAGAGTAAGGATTACAGTTAACGTGGGTCGCTAAAGTGGCAGTTTGAGGTTCCAGGGAATATACGAGACGGCATTTCAAAAACAGAGCTAGACTTTGCAGAGCTACTTGGGAGGTGACCAAAAACCTGCTCTTCATTTTGCCTGGGAAATGCTCACACATGTTCGCTGTGATGTAGCCACTACTTTGGACAAATATCGCTATAGGATTTCGTCGTAAAGAGCTTTTCTTTTTTTTTTTTTCTTTTTCTTTTTTAATTTATTAGTTTCAGGTGTACAAGACAAGGTAATACTTAGACGTTCATCATTTATTTTTGTCTTCTACTTTTAAACGTTCAGCAATGTTTAGTTCTCTCTTCCTGGATTAGTGATTTCTGGAGGGCCATTGATATCTCTGGACCCGCAGATAATAAAAGTCCTTATAATCATGATAAGTTATACACAGTTTCAATTCCACAATTAAAACATCCAGCCCCATTAAATAATCAAAAATTTGAACTTAAAGATAAGGCTTTTTTCTTACTTCTCACCCCCTCCCCTCAACTCACATCTGCTGCAAACAGGAAGCCCATAGTGGAGAAAGGGGCCAAGTGCCTCCTTCCCTCTTTCTTCACTTCCCCCATCTTGCACAGCTCTGAGCCCTGCAGGTTTGCTCAGGCAGCGAGCAGGTTGATGAGAAGACTGGAATCTGTGCTTTCTAGGCCAGGTAACAGTTCACATTGTCTCCTTTCACAGGCCTTTGTGGGTTTTTCTGAGGCTCCCCTCAGTGCTGTGACCTCCCAGTGAGGCTCCCTAGATGCGACAATGCACTTCTGTCTGGTTTTCACCTTCCCCTGCAGCCTGAGGGCCTCTCTTGAACTTCTTGCTGCTGAGACCTCTCATTCCCCAGAAAACCTTCTTAGATAACCTGAGACATCACACATGGATACTCTCTTCTTTCCTCTCCTCTCATCATTCACTTCTGGGTCAGAGGTCACACTCTGGCATTCACCCCAACTGACTCTGAGATGCAGGCCACTCCAAACAATCATTTGTCCTGTGGCAAACACATCAGCAATTAGCGAGCCTGTCTCCCAATGTTAAGGTATGTCTGAGGGAGTTAGATATTAGATTCCTATGTCCGCCAACTGCAGGAGGCATTGTCATGTTCTCCCGATTATACTACTAAAACCCTTCTCCCTATTTTGAAGTAAGATCCAGGCACCCCTACACCTTAGAGTATGCCTAGATGTGTATATGTGTGAGAAACCAGAGTAAAACAGGAGCTCTCTACCAACACCCTGCCTCTATCTTCTGCAAAAGATAGAGGTCTTCTGCCTCTATCTTCCAGCTGTTGTCCATTTAGACCCTCAGAATAGGTGACATGCATAAGCGCTCCCTCTCAGTTTTATGTGATTAGCATCCATTCTGCCTCTTCTTGTGTCAGGTGAAATGCTAACATTCTGGTACATATGTGTCACCCACCAATTATGCTAACTGATGGGAACACAATCTTAGGTCATAGCATGATTGGTTAATGAGAAACAGTATAAAAAAAAGGACAAAGGCACAAGAGGAAGAAAGAAAAGGTAGAGAAAATCCATGAGGGCAGCAACAAATAGAGAGGTGAAAGGAACGCTGCAGCTTCTGTAGCCCGGAGCCTGCAGCGCTGGCCGCCAGAGCAGACCCACCACCTGGAGGCTCCGAGGGCACCAGCACTGAAGTAGCCCAGGTTTCCTGCTCAGACCTCTCCCCTGCCTGCCGCCCGGTTCCTATGCATTTGTGCCACCTAATGGGCCTTGAAAGGAGATTTGCCGTGGTAATCCCTCCAAACCCAAACACTGAGTAGATGAATTAGAAAACTATCAATGAGGATAGCAACATTTATAAGTATGGTCTCTGTTCCTGTCTAGACATAAGACGGTCCATGAAGCAAGCTGGATGACTCTATTTCCAAAATTTAGTAAGGAAAAAGAGAACGAATCTCATTTTAATATCTGAATTGAAAACATGTTATTAATACTAACACAAGGAGTTCTAGAGAGGTTAATATTTTAACCACCATTTATGATAAGGTCCATGTATTTTCTTGGAATTATGATGATTATAACAATGAGAATGCATATATATATATATACATATGTATGCATTTTAATATATAAATACATAAAGAATGTAAATGCTTTTTTTGAGACAGAGAGAGTCTAGTGTATAGTAATTATTACAAACCCGATTGAGTGCTTACCTGAAGATCTGGTGGTGTTTCTGGATTTTTAGTTAATTCTTTCAGATCAATAACTTTGGAATGAAGTTCTTCCAATTTCAAGGCTTTGTTTTTAACTTCAGACTGCCAAGATAAAACACAAAGGAAAACAGCATAATTAATTCAAACATTGACAGGTTATATCTGGCATTTAATAATTTCAAGAGTTAACTGTCAAAATGTTCCATCTTCAAGACAGGGTAAAAAAAATCTGTTTCTTTTTATTTTCTTATTGTTATGATTATTTATGAATGTGGGAAAATGTCACTATTAACTTTCACTTGGGATGTGAGGAAGTATGCAGAATGTTCTTCCCACCTTCTTTTATTGGGACAAAAATAAAAAATAAAAAACCTCCTGGAAAAAATTAAATGCTAACCAAACGTCTTGAGTCAGTGAGGACTTTGAATAGCTAACTGTCATTTATTCATTAGCATTAATATCACTGGTTACTATGGCAGCATTAAACTCTTGAGGAAGCCTTTCAAAGCAAACACACATGAGGAATGCCTAATTACTGCCGATTATATGTAATACATAAGAAATCTTTCAAATAAAAATTTAAAGGATGTTAAAACAAAACTCAGGTTAATTAAAAAATTGACACCTAATAGTTTGTCCCTTTTTTTTGCACTAACACTAACACAAAAAGAAGAAAAATAATCAAAGAAACACTACTAAGCAAATTAGACACTTATAAACTTCATTAGTTCATTAACACTTATAAACTTCATTAGTTACTTGGGGCCACAAAGGAACATTTAATAAAGTATCCCTTTCAACTTAAATATCGTATTTTGGTGTTTTGTGGACAGTAACAAACCTCCTGATGTCTCCAACTCAGAAAGTAATTTACTTATCCAGTAAGATGTGATGAGCTAACTGGCAGGCCACTGGCCTTTTCCAGAAGTAGGCTGGACAATTAAGCATCACACCTACACACCTGCACTTAATTTCCTGCACAGCGTCAGTGACACTGGTGGGCATGAGCTGAATCTAGGTCACCGGTTTCATTAGCTGGTGTACCACACAGACAGTTAGTGACCTAAACACCCATGTCTGTGAGTGACTACACCTGGATATCTTGAATGTGGGTCTGATGCCCACTGGCTCCAGGGGTCCCAGAGGTCAGTAGTAGGACTGTAGTGTATGTGGGTTTAATAACTGGCTCTCCAAAAAAAAAAAAAAACAGGCCGTGATTTGTAGCATTTACCAACATGTTGAGTTACAACATGATGTCACTGCATGTGGAGTTGGAAGAGTGGCACAGCAGCACACCAGTCTACAATATTTCCAGCAGGCAGATATAATAAATGTCAGTAACTCAAGAGCCTACGTAATAGTAACCGGAGGGTAATAATTAGGAAGTGATATGTTTTGAGCATTCATTACCTTTGTTTTTAATATAATTTATTTCACTGTAAATTGATTTACAATTTAATTTTGAATAATGGTTGCGTTTAACACTGGCTCACAAAATTCCTAAACATGTAATAATGGACTTTTGCGAGGAGGCACAGGCACTATTCCACCCCACGCCGCTGTTGGACCTGTGATGCTAATTGAACATCGAAGATAATAACTAAAGAAATGGTGATATCCCGCCCCGACTGTACTTTTAGTCTGCATAATTTCCTCCACTTCTCTTTGTCCGTAGAAATAGAAACAATCTCTAGAATGTTTTCTGCATTGAAGACAGTTAGATAGCTTAGGCAATACAGATGACTCAACTGCATTATTTCAGATTATAGTCATCCACCCGTTCATGTATGTGTGCTGGGCTGGTGCTGGGCACCAAGCATATGATGCTGAGCAGTTTCTGCCTTCCCCAGAGTACACTCAGTTATATGTTCTGGGAGACAGGTTATCCCTTGTCGCTCTATTTCCCCTTACCTTGCTTCATTTCTCATCATAGCCCAAGTACTCCTTGACATTTTATATATAAGAGATATTGTAATGTAAATGATGTAAATACCATGCGGGTAGGGACTTTACCTCTTTTACCATTATACTTGCATTCTTGTCTATGATGCTGCCGGACATATTTTAGGTGCTCATTAAGAATTTGATGAGTGAATGAATAAATGAATGCAAGAAACAGGAATAAAAGGAGTTTAAAACGAATTGGTGACTAGAATTTTAAAAGGCCACTTTCTGTGGAAGCCTGTGACACTCCAATCTCCATTCATTCCATTTCTGAAAAGGAAGTGGAAGAACCCAGCACTAAGCATAAGTGTTTAGCACATGGTAACCACTCAGTGAACATTTTGTTTGGATGAAGAAAAAAATAGATGCTAAATGTCAATGAATTATAAACACTTTCGATTTGGTTTTCCAGTAGGAAGATGCCATATTCTCAGATGAATGGTAAAAATTATACATTTTATGAGCTTTTACTTTTCCATTAATACTTTAAGAGCATCCCAAACTAAAAAGTGATAATAATGCAAAAAATCTCTTATCCATAGCCTATTCACTTTCAAGTAAACAGCAAAAGGTAGTGAAGAATTTTGTTACAATCACATAGGTCTCAAAATGAAGAATGAACTTTAAGAAAAGGATGCAGTTTTTTAATATGCTGGTCAATGATATACCACAAGCTCACATATGAAAGTGTAGTCGATTTACCTCAAATTCTTTCAGAAATTCTTCTGCTCTCAGGCTGTTATTCAGGTTGCTGATGTTTTCAGCCAGCTGTGGAACAGAATTGTTTGACCATCCTTCGATCTCTTCTTTGCTTGAGAGTACATCAGCCCAAATAGACAGGCTTACCCTCAGCTTATCCATGTTTTCCTCAATTCTCTCTGATACCTAGGACAGAAAAATGTAATTCATGTCACTAATAGTCTGAGGCTTTAAGATGCTCTCTGCCCACTAACATATTAAAAATGTCAATGCTTCCTTAATCAGAAAATTATATTCCGACTGAAAAGCAAAGTTTTACAAAAATTACGACAAGCTAACTAGTGCATCTGATTCAAGTAAATGGCAAATACTACATGACTTGTTTTTGTTGTTGGGAGAGCTGACTGAATTTTTGAGACGTTTAACTTTCATTTGTAAATTGGGAAACTCACAGCAGGTCTATTAGATTCTACTATAATATAACTCACTCTGAGTTTGAATTCTACAGCATAGGGGTCCATCCAGGGAAGAACTGTGTTTATTTTTTAAAGTAACACAATATGCCCCTTTATTTGTAATACTGAGATATAAAAATGGGCATAATTAGACTTGAACATATTTATAGAATAAATAAATACATAGGAGAGCAACCAACTTGGCATGCTATTAATAAAAGAATTATTGTTAATATTCTTCCCTTAATAAGAATGTCCTTTTAAAAGAGGAGGAATATAAGATTTTCTGAAGTCCCCAAATTATTTGATTATAGTATACAAATATCAATATTTAACTTAAGTAATTTAGCTTAAGGAAGGAAACCCACTATAGGTTGAACCTCTGAACCTAAATATTGAAAAATCAGAGGTCAACAGAATCACTGGATTTTTGAGCTGGAAAACAATGTAAAATATGTAAGGACTGAGATGCAGAGTTCCCGAGAGATCAAGTAACATGTTCTTTGACGACACAGCTAGTAAATGACAGAGTAAGAACTAAAAACCAAGGGTGTAAACTACAAAGCCAATGTTTCTCAATGCAAAATAACAGTCCTATTACTTTAAATTATTGTACATTATGGTTTAATATTCTGTAGGATGTTTGTAAATTATTCTTTTATTTTTATACATAATCCCAGAGTTTTGAGAAGAAAAGCAAGAGGTATGTATGTGTTATGATTGAAGCTATCAAGTAAAATTTTAGAAAGTCTCCAATAAGCAAATATTTTTTATTATTTCTAAACATCAGGTGAACACGATTTTTCTTCAGAAAATCATATTTGCATTTAGCATGAAAAGTTAAAAATGGAATTCACATTCCTGAATAATCTTTTGCCCACAGATGGGATTCATAAGTGTGACCATTTAAACTGTTCATAGAGTTCCAGGTGATGAGCTTACATCCAGCCATTTGTCCACAGTGCTCTCCAGGTCTGTTTTCACCAAGATGAAATCAGTGCTGTGAATTTTTTTCAGCTCAGATAACAACTGTTTTCCTTTACTGGTAAAGTTATCCAGTTCTTTCTGTTTATTACACATTTCGTTCCTGGCAGCTTCATGCTGTAGACATAAATGTTTCCTTAATTAATAACATCATCAACAATAAGTCAGGCATTCAAAACCATTTGCTTCTAAGACGTTTAACTCATGGATGCCCTTGTGTTGAAACCAGTGATATTAATGTATATGCATATATACATATGTGTATGTGTGTGTGTGTGTGTGTGTGTGTATAATATTCTTGAATTGCTAGAATCCTAGGGTATCAGTATTCCTAAAAAAAAAAAATGAGCTTGATAGCATGAATTATCTACCATCTAAATGTACTGACAAGATATGTATAAGAGAAAGCATTATAAGCAAAAAAAAGAAAAAAAAAAAAGCTTTACTAAAGTGTTCTATGAAAATAAACACATTTGAATTATCACCTTGGATAAAGCCCATTTAAGGTCCTCCTCATCCTTGATTGTAGTTCTTGTTACAATCACATTGCTGGCATTTTCTAAGATTTTAGATACAGCTGACTTAAAGTTCTGATATTCTCTCATTAAGTCAATAAGTCCACAGCATTGACCTTGGCTGTAATGATTAAAGAAAACATATCATTTGTTGTCATATATCAGGAAAGGGAAGAGTTCCCTACAACTGGACCTGATGCATAACTTATATTCATAGACCGATGCTTGAATCAACCATATTTTTACCGACTGAGTTCAAAAGAATGCTGGTCAATCTTAATTCTAATATCCAAAATTTTCTCACAAATGAAGAAAGCACACAGCCATTAAAACAAAAAGACAATAGAACAAAAAATCATCAGATTTGTTTGGAACCACAAAAGACCCCGAATAGCCAAAGCAATATTAAAAAAAAAGAACAATACTGGAGGTATCACACTCCCTGATTTTTCCTTGTACTACAGGGCTACAATAATCAAAACAGCTTGGTATTGGCGGAAAAACAGACACATAGACCAATGGAATAGAATTGAGAACTCAGAAATAAAACCACATAAATATGGATAGATAATTTTTGACAAAGAAGCTAAAAACATACAATGGACGAAAGACAGCCTCTTCAATAAATGGTGCTGGCAGAATTGGATAGCTACGTGCAAAAGAATGAAACTGGACTGCTATCTGTCACCATGTACCAAAATTAATTCAAAATGGATCAAAGACTTAAGCATAAGACCTGACACAATAAACTGCATTGAAGAAAACATAGGTACTAAACTTATGGACCTTGGGTTCAAAGAGCATTTTATGAATTTGACTCCAAAGGCAATGGAAGTAAAAACTAAAATAAACAAATGGGATTATATGAAACTGAAAAGCTTCTGCACAGCAAAAGAAACTATTGACAAAATAATGAGGCAACCAACTGAATGGGAGAAGATTTTCGCAAACAGTTCCTCTGATAAGGGGCTAATATCCAAAATATACAAGGAACTCATGAAACTCAACAACAAAAAAACAAACAACCCAATTGAAAAATGGACAGAGGACCTGAAGAGACATTTCTCCAAAGAGGATATACAAATGGCAAATAGACATATGAAAAAATGCTCAACATCGCTAATCATCAGAGAAATGCAAATGAAAACCACAATGAGATATCACCTCACCCCAGTCAGAATGGATTTCATCAACAAAACAAATAGTAACAAGTGTTGGAGAGGCTGTGGAGAAAAAGGAACTCTCATACACTGTTGGTGGGAATGCAGACTGGTGCAGCCGCTATGGAAGGCAGTGTGGAGGTTCCTCAAGAAATTACGAATAGAATTACCATATGACCCAGCAATCGCTCTCCTGGGTATCTACCCCAAAAATATAAAAGCATTTCTCTATAGAGACACGTGTACTCCAATGTTCATTGCAGCTTTGTTTACGGTGGCCAAAACATGGAAACAACCAAAATGTCCTTCGATAGATGAATGGATAAAGAAGTTGTGGTACATATACACAATGGAATACTATTCGGCGTTAAGGAAAGATGATATAGGAACATTTGTGACAACATGGATGGATCTCGAGAGAATAATGCTAAGTGAAACAAGTCAAGACAGAAAAAGCAGAGAACCCTATGATTTCACTGATATGTGGTATATAAACCAAAAAGAACAAGACAAACAAATGAGAAACAAAAACTCATAGACACAGACAATAATTTAGTGGTTACCAGAGGGTAAGGGGGTGGGGGGTGGGTGATGAGGGTAAAGGGGATCAAATATATGGTGATGGAAGGAGAACTGACTCTGGGTGGTGAACACACAATGGGATTTATAGACGATGTAATACAGAATTGTACACCTGAAATCTATGTAAATTTACTAACAATTGTCACCCCAATAAAATTAATTAAAAAAAATAAAAAATAAAAAATAAAAAGGAAAAAAAAAAAAGACAAGCAGAGATTCAATATATGTTCTTGACAACTCAAACTTATGTAGATGTCACAGAATTTTTGTTTTTTAATTTTTCCATGATTTAATTACCTCATAATGTTGTGTGTTGAAGGGAAGCAAAAGCAAACAACAACAACAAAAACAAAAAGCAGTGCTCAATAGTTAAAACACATACGATGTTTTCTTTTCTGTTTCAATTACACAAATTTTCATTGAATATGAATCCCTAAAAATTGTCCAAATAAGAAGATAGTTTTTGTTGATAAGAGTAAAATGCCTTTGAGCAAGCAATTCTACTTCCAGGAACTTTTCCAAAGAAAGAGATGTACACGAACATTTAGGTAAAATGATATTCTTTACATCATTATTTATAATAGGAGAAAAACCAGAAATAACTCAAATGTTAAAACTAAGCCAATGATTGAATAAATGCTAATGCATTCTTATAAGTGAATACTGTGCAATCTCTAATAAAGCACAATTTCAGAGAATGTTTAATAACATGGAATAAAGTTTGTGCAACATGGTTAAATGCACAAAACCCTACTATTGATAGTCTATAGTATACAATGTGTTCTCAATTTTGTGTAAAAGGCCTTTTGTCACGCAAGATATTGTTTTTAATGTATAAGGATAACCAGTTGTTCCAGGACTATTGGTTGAAAAGACTATCCTTTCTCCATCGAATTGCCTTTGTCAAAACTGAATCGAGCATGTATGCATGGGTCTATTTCTGGATGTTCCATATGTTCCATTGGTCTCTATGTTTACCTTTTAGTCAACACCACACTATCACACTATAAGGTAGCGTTACCCTATAAGGTAGTGTAAGTTCAATTCTTTTTCAAAATTATACCACTCTTGGTTCTTTTCTTTACATATAAATTCTAGAATCAGCTTCCCAATTTGTACAGAAAACTCTGCTGGTATTTTGGTTGGGGGTCTATTGATATAAAAAAACCTCAATAAGAAAACACAATCTAAAAAATATTGGCACTTTGAACAAACCGATTTGACCAAGATATATACAGAGGGTGCCCCCAAAAATGTATACACATTTTAAGAAAGGAAAAAAAATACTATTAAAATTGTAATACTCAATATATACTGATAACAAAAGATGAATACAAGTCATGTGAATATGTATTTTTGGCACCCCCTGTAGATGGTAAATAATATATCAAAATAGGCTCAATACCATTAGACATCAGGGAAATACAAATTTAAAACAATGAGATATCTCTACACATCTATTATAATGTCAAACAAGTAAACAGAAACTTTACATTAAGTGCTGGAAATGATGTGGAACAATTGGGCATCTCACACATAGCGAGTATGAATGCAAAACAGTACAACTACTGAGGCAATTCTTCTAAAGCTAAACACACAGCATACAACCCACAATTCCTCTTTTAGGTATTTACTCAAGTTAAATAAAAACTTACGTACACACACACACATACTCACAAAATTGAACGTGAGTGCTTATACATGCTTTATTTATAATCGTCCAAACTGGAAAGAATCCACTTGTATGTGACTTTGAAAACGACAACACTATAGAGACAGAGAATTGATCAATGGCTGCCAGAGAGTGGGAGTGAGGGAGGGGGGGCTGATTCCAGTGATACGCGAAGAGATTTTTTGCAGGTGGTATAACTGTTAGTGTACAATTCAATAGTTGTAAACGTTACACAACTGTATGACTTTGACAAACTCATTCAGTTTAAGCGTGTACATTTTAAAGGGTGAATTTTAGTGTTTGTAAGTCATACCGCAATTACAAACAAGTACAAAAAAAATGAAAAGAGAAATCAGAGATTAAGACTCTCATGGCCACACTTAGTAATCGCTGACAACTGCTGTTAAGCATTGACTTTCACATGCAATTGTTATCTTAAGGCGACTTCCTCACTAAAGTTTCATAGGACTGAATTTTTATCATTACTGAAGAGACACCATACTAAAACATGGCAAAAGATACTCAATTTTTGACTGCACAAGATCAACAGATAATGGCAGAATGTCACAAAATAGGTAGAAGTTAAAAACAAAAACTGAGCAGTGTTTGACTTACTTTTCATGAATTAATTTTTTGGTATCATCCCAGGTGACTTCTAAGCGGTTTATCTCCCTATCGACTTCGGGAGCAAAGAGTACATCTTTCTGAGCAATTTGCTTAGCTTTGTCTTTCAACCAACATAGCTCATGCTCATGCGAATTCAATTCATCTTCTAACTGATTAAAGACTCTCAACCTGTGAATTAAAATGTTATATTACTACAGGTAGTGAAATAATAGTTTCCCTCCATAAAACACATACATGGATAGCTAGAAAAACTTTTAACATAGCAATTAAAGAATGTCAATGGATAAACATGCTTTTAAAGTTAACATTGCACAATTCAGTATATCTCAAAAGCATTTCAAGTCAGTCTCACTATTCACCTTTAATCTTTTGTTAAGTCTGTGTTCTTTTTCTGTTTTGCTTTGATGGTATAAGACTTTTAAAACAAGGGCTGATCTTGTAGGTAAAGTAGGAGAGTACCTATCACAGTCATGGGTAGGAAATCTTTTTGTGCCATGAAGTCCAATTCATGAAAATAATAATATTTAAGGATCATAGTTGTTTCATTGAAAACAAAAAACATTTTTTTACCAAGCTCTACAATAAATATGCATTTTAAAAACTTAAATTATATACATTATTGAAAATATTACCATGAATAAATGTTTATGTTTTCCTCCCTAATACATTAATATTTGAGCATTTTTGAAAAGTGGCCACATAAAGTGGCCATTGATGCTTTTATTCTTGCATTTTTGTTTCATGCTGTAGAGTTTATAAAGTGAGCATACAGGCATTATCCCATTTAATTCCTAAAACAAAGTGGCTAGGAGCAGTCAATGTCATTGTCTCCATCTTACAAGATGTGATTTGCCCAAGGTCTTACAGTGAAGCATAAGTATGGCTGGGATTTGATAAATCAATCAATTCATTGCAACATTTTCGGTAGGCTCTGCATGACTCTGGTGAGTTCAGTGTTATGGGTATTAATATGCCTCTTGATCTCAACCTGGTCGTTCTTCTCCAGCAATTTTAGAATCTCCTGTCTGAGCAGGTCTGAAAGGCCAGGCCTCAATCCTACTGCTGATTTCCTGGGTGAGCCGTTTGCTCCTTCGCCAGCTTGGCTCCTCATTCTCTTTACTCTGGAACCTGTTTTGTCCTTGCCAAATCTTATTTCTTTTTGTAAGCTTATTATTAAACTAGTCAGATAGTTCATTGCGTACATGATGTGTAACCTCAGGAGTCATTACCATCTAACTAAAGCTTTGGCTCAATGTTTGATTCTGATTGAAAGGAAGCAGATTGTCATGGTGTTGGCAGGGTCAACATAATCCTTATCAATTGGGAACACCTTGGTATGTGTGCATTTCAGCTGTTTCTTAGCCCTCTGGAAAAATGGAAGAGAAAGTGACCCTGAGAACATGAATGGGGAAAAAGTTCCATCAAGAAGGAAAAATAAGATTAGGGGAGGAAATTACTTTTCAAATTTACTGCAGGTAATTACCCTTGACCCCTTAGCTTCTCCATTTAACTCACCTGCCAAAACCCCAACTTTGGTTAAACCTACTTCTCTGCCTTCTGCACACCTCTGAGCAAATGGTTCAAAGTAGTTAAGGAGAAACACTCAGCCAAGCTGACTGGTTTCATTTTAACTGAATGGATACAAATCTCAAGTGGTAGCTCATCACCACACCAAGCTCCAGAGGTATCATTCCCATTTCCTCTCTACAAGAGAACTATTTCACACCATTTTCTGTCCACTAACACCCTCAACTCACTCTCAACTAATGAGCTTGTCCAGTCTTTTCTGCCACCAGAGAGGAATCCCAATTTTACCACCAGAACCACAGGTGTACTTGAATCACTCTATTCTCTGTCTTATTCTTCTTCTTTTTTTTAATTTTTAGACTTTTATTTAAGTGTCTTTTTCTAGGACCCATCAAGTCCAAATCAAGTACTTGTTTCAATCTAGTTGTGGAGGGTGTTCACAGTGACCCATGCAGGGATCGAACTGGCAACCTTGTTAAGAGCACAGTGCTCTAACCAACTGTGCTAACCAGCTGCCCAGTCTGTCTTTATTCTTGTTACAGAAGATGAGTCCCTTCTCTTATCAGTTAAAAATTGCTTAGAAATAGATCATATGATCTATATACTTTATTGTAAATAAGATCTCAGAGTGGCTTATACATAGCCCTTAGGAAAATCCTTAGGGCTTAAGGATTTTAGGACTTGTTAAGCATCAAATTAGTCCGAAGAAGACCAAAGAAGTTTTAGGACTTGTTAAGCATCAAATTAGTCATCCATTTTATCCTAAAAATACAAATAGAGAGAAGTGCTAAATATGGTACTATTAAAGTTTTGCACCAGCATTAATTCCAGAACATATTACACATAAACGAGACAAGTGGCCTCAAGACAATTTCCTGTTACCTCAGTTGAAGGGCTTGTCGGGTGGGTTCTTTCAATCGTTCTTTGTCAGCCCTTTCTTCGATGTCCTCTATGCTTTTCAGCAACTCTTCTTTCTGGTCTTGGAATGCTTTTTTCAATACGGCCAGGGCATCTGCCTCACTCTGCTTCCTTCCCAGAAGATTCTGGATGCTCTCTAATTCGAAACAGAGATGATCCACTGTAGTTCTGCAGGAAGTCCTTTGCTCAGAACTTCCACTTTTAAGATGGTATTGGGCTTTGGCAAGAATGCCATCAAGACTGATGGCAGTAGATTCTAGTGTTTTAACATCTTGAATAGCATCAGTTAGGTCCTTTTCTAATATATCAGTCTGTTTCTTGTTCATACTGTTAGTTGCTTCCACTGTTTGCCTCAGCTGGTGGAGAGCCTCTGACAGAGATACATGGCTCTGTAAGAATCTGCCCAACTGGGACAGGGCAAGCTGCCGCCTCTCTACCACCTGGCTGGCCTCCTCGAACAGCTGGAAGCAGTCCTCTGCTTTGCCCTGAAGGAGGTGAAGGTCCTCGGCTCGACCCAGAGCACTCAGCTTTGCGAGGTGATCTTGCAGACTTTGCAATTCCCCCTTTTTGTTCTCTACTTCTGACATGTGGTCCTGGAAAGGAAGAGAGAGTTATTCTTTCCTCAGATACACTCTGGCTTATGACACAGATATATTACAGAATCGGGGATGTTGAGATCCATTTTAAATGCAATGGAGGTATAGTATTTAAAGCCCATCTACGGTGAATCGTTTAGAAACTTTCTTAAATTTCCCTGTTTTGCTCATCTATATATTTCATATAAAACACAACTCTGATTTGGAACTAATTCATTCCCTGGTAAAGATTTCTTTGTGAATAGAAATAGTTGAAAGAAATTTTACATATATATATTGGGGGGTGCCAAAAAAGTTATGTAAGTGGACACTTTGGTCAACATTGCTCAAGCAGTAGTTTGTTGTAATCACAAGTGTCTGGACACTGATGGTAACCATTCTGAGCATCTCTTGTAACTGCAGATGTCAAACGTGACTTGTATTCATCTTTTGTTATTGGCATACATTGAGTATTACAATTGTAATGCAGTTTTCCTTTCCTAAAATGTGTATGTATTTTTTGGTTCTCTCTCTTTCTCGCTATATATATATATGTGTATGTGTATATATACACACACACACACACACACACACACATATATATATATATTTGAAAGATTTTAAAAGATATATATGCATATATATGCATATAGTTAAAAGTTATAGCTATAGTACATGTAGTTAAAAGAAACAGAAAATGTGTAAGATTTTTAAAATATATATAATTATCTCTCTCTCTCTCTCTCTATATATATATATGTATATATATATATATATACACATTTTATGTATAAAATGCTAATTCTAACAGAGCTTGTAGTGAAGGGGTATAAGTGTAGATGGACATTAGCATGTCTTCAGATGCAGTGGGTAAGGCAGATGAAACTCTACAAGTTTTAGCTGCCTTCTCCTTAAAGAAATGTAGATTCACAGGTTAAGACTGTTGTACAGGAAGTTTAACTAGCTCACAATAAATCATGTTTAAGATCTATTAGAGAATAGCTAGCAATCTCAACCTGCTTCCTGTAAAAGAGATATCACCTGTTTTAATATTGACCACAATGGCCTTCATATTTCCCTCAGCTGAGCTACTAAATTTCAGAGGGCTTCTTTGAGCATTTACTTTATAAAACTTAACAAATGCATTCTCTGACCCTTGTAGATGTAAATCTTTTTAAAAGCTTCTGGACTGTTTTATAACCCAAGAATATCTTTCACAAAAGCCTGGTAGTTATCCCTGTGAAATGTAACCATAAAGGAAGATGGCGCCTCTATCTCCTAGTCTCTTTCCCAGGGTAGGAGCCTAACTTCGGTGGGCATCTTGCTCCAACTTGTAAAACCACCTGAGGTCATGAGGAAGTACTTTTCCCTTGGGTAAAACCAATTAGCAAGTCCTGCATAGAGTGAGTGCTCAATAAAAACTAAATGTTTTATTATTAGATATTCTTATAAGCTTACATATCTTATCTCCATCTATTCCAATACTTTATCAATATCCTATTTTTTACACTGTTTTTTTAATGCCAGGATAAATATTATGCATAATTTAAAAATAAGGAAAATAGATCATAAGTTTTAAATAACTTTCAAGCTAAATAGTAATTCAGAAAAAAACTACACTGTTAAAGCATTGGGATTCAGTATTAATTTTCAGCATTGGAACAACACAAACTGCGAAGTTTAAAAATGAACATTCTCATCACTCTACCCTAGAAATCATTTGCTTCACTTTGAAGAAATGGTGTCTTAAGGTGGTTGCCTATTTTATCTGAAGTGGCTTTATCTGCCTAATGTACTTGCACAACACATTGCCTGGACATATATGCTCAATTATGAAGACATTTATAAAGGAACACAAAGTTAAATTGCTGGCAAGCATTTTTGTTTTTAATGTTTCATCCCCTTATTATTCAAGAGCTCTCTTTTATGAATAAATTCTTCCATCTTAAAAGAATGAATGTTACCTTGTGCCGAGTGAGAGCTGCTTGATGGTCCGTTACACTTATCTCAGAAGTAGTTTGTAATTCACTGAGAAATAGCTTAATCCAGACAGAAAAGGATAGCAGCAGTTCATCAAAGTGCTGGTGTTCAGCGACCACAGACTGAAGAAAATTAATCCTAGGTAGAGAAAGGTGTTCAAGTTGAAACGTTCCACAGTTTAACAGACAGAGTTGATACGCTTTTGGAATAAGCTTAACCAAGGGCAAAAGTGATGAGGTCATACATGAATACACCAGAGCTCTGGAAGTTTTCTACTTCTCAAACCCTCTTTCTCTCACAATGTTCCCCGACTCAGTTAATATTACCACTGTCCACCAAGATGGTCTTTGGCATGATTCTTCCTCCTTCCATTTCTTTACTGCCACATCTGATCTATGCATATCCTATCTGCACCCCACCACAGGATATTCTATGCTCTTTTCTCCATGTCTACACCCTGGTCTAAATCTTCTCATCTCTTGCCTACCCTGCAACAACTGCCTCCAAATCTGGTCTCCTTCCTGTTACCAATGCCTTGCTATAATCCACTTTCTAGAGAACAGCTTGATTTTCTTGTAATCCTAGCATTCTCTGCCACGCTGAAACATGGGAGCAGTTTCCCGTGGCTCATAGGAAGGCAAAACTCACAACTCCTTGCTGTGGTCTGTGAGTGATCGACTTCTCTGACCTCATCTGATACAGCACTGCCCCCATTGCCCCTGACCTCTGCTCCCCGACACCCCAGCTCATTCCTGCCTCAGAGCCTTTGCCCTGTTTGCCCTTTCTGTGCCCATAACTTGCCCCCAGAACACCAGTTTGCTTCCTGCACACTATTCAGATCTTAATCAGATGCCATGTCCCCCGAGAGGCTTTGCTTGGTCACTCAGTCTGAAGTTACACCGCTCCCTGCCATGATACCGTATTTTGTTGTCTTTACATGACTGACCACCACTAAAACAGTCTCATTCATTCATTTGTTTAATATATGTTTATCCTCCTCTCACGCAGTGAGAGGCAGCACTTTTCTCCCTAGCCCCTAGAGAGGATGTGGTTAAGGATCAATCATTGCTTGTATAATAAATGAATTAGATTGATTAACAGTATGTGATCTGAGGTCAGCATCCAAAACTGGCATTAAGAACAATACCTTAATAAACATTAATATTCATCACAATGGTTTACATCCAAAGTTTAAGTTTTTTATATTTTGAATATTTTCACATATTTGGATCATGTTAAAAGTCCTTTATTTTCCCTCTGTGAGAGAGGCAGAGAGAAGATCCTCTTCTAGTTTACAGAAAGGTACTCATCTTTCAAGAGTTGGCACCAAATCCTTCTGTCAGCCTTTTCTGAACCCATTCAAGAGTCCATTCTTTTTGTTCCTATAATATTCTGTGCTCGTCTCTCTCTCTCTCTCATTGGTTTTCTTGTTGTCCCCATGCTGATCTGTAAAATACTTGGGCTCAGGTTTTATTTATTTTTATGGCTCCAGTATTTAATATGGTGTTTGGTATTCAGCAGGTATACCCAATAAACATTCACTGATTGGTTGAATAAACAACAGAATAAATACTAGCTTCAACAAGTAGAGAGCGGAACTGTTTACTGTTGCTATCCCCAGCACATAGAAGACTGCTCTATTCAGTGTAGAAACTCAGTAAATATTTGCTGACCAAGTGAATAAAAAATGTGACTAGAAAAGTTAAATGGCTTATTCAAGATGACATGGATAATCAATACCAATGTAAGGCAAAAGTGTGTTTTTTGGCATATTAGATGTCAATTGTTAATCATCTAGTCAATCAGGATTGAATTCATTTGTGCCCCCATTTAACATAATAACAATTTCTCTTGCTCTCTACAAAGGTCTATACTGGAATGATATACACATATCCTCTGTTGAGACATATGTGAGGCAAAATTTGAGTTATCATTTTCTCCTGTACACAAACAGCTTAAGCAATAAATAATACAAATACGAGCAAACCTATTCTCTTCAATATTATTTCAACTCATTTGATCATTTGCCCTGATTATGAGACTAAAATTTTGAACTGAGGTTCATCAGAAATGCTAATTTTTGAACGCTTTGATTTTTAATATGGCGAACGAAGTAGTTTTATTCCCTTCCGTAATTATCCCCTGGACAGTCGGTTTAAATAAAAGTAAACCAAACTTTTCTTTCTTCATTTATATGCTTACCATAAAAAACAAACAATATTAGAATTTTTATTTTTAACCCAACCTTTTGCTTATTGTCTGGGGCAGCCGTCTCCATCTCTCATCCAACTGCTCCAAATGTACTTTCATCATCTTCACATCCTCTTTGGAGGCCACTGAGAACAGCGATTCCTTCAATAGCAAAAGGTTACTGTAGACGGAGGCCTGGGATACAACTTCATTTTGCAGTGCCTGAGAAAAACAGAATATATTATAGATCTCATCCCACCGTGATTGACAAGGAAGGATCACAGAACCACATGATACAGGTGGCGGTTGTCCAAAGGTTTTGAAATCTTGCAAAATGGAAGTGATTGGGATCAGGCTAAAGAGAGCTTTTATTACTTCAATTAGATATGAATCCACTAAACCTTTAAGGCAATATCAAAAATGTTACTGAAAACCTGAATTAGTTTCCAAGAGTCTGCATTATATTAAATTAGGCAAATTTAGAAGCTGTAGAATTTCTTTCACGATGGGGAAACTGAATAGGCAGGTAAAGAGAAATCACAGAGAAACTATTACTAATGAGAAACGATGTGTATTTAACAGAGACACAATTCTAGGTAATAGGAACATGGTCTTCCTCTCAGTTTAGAGACTATATTAGGCCAAAGTGGGCAACTTAAGAGCTCTTTATTTTACTTTCATGCAACAGGAGTACTTATTTTTTTAAATTTAATTAGGTAACGGATCTCTTCAGTGCTGTGAGTGGAGCATACAAGTTGTGGTTCCTACCTAATAAGGGATAAACACTCATATAGATAGCTAACGAAATAATATGGTGTTAACAGGGATGAGAGGTGTAGCGTGTCACATGGTAGATGCTTGTCAGAATGTTTTGTTTCCCTGCTCTAATGAGACCACATGTGTTGTGCAAACAAATTTGCTAAAGGTATCAGAGGAAGGAATACACAATCTATGGATGACAGGAAAGACCAGAACGCAAAATTGGGATTTATCCTGAGTAGAACAAAGGCCAGAAGGACAGGAGATAGGAATGTACAAGGAATGTTCAGACCACAGTGGGGAGGCACCTTTGCTGACGCAGAGACTGGATGTGGGAGTAAAAGAAGCCTGCAGCCCGCTCTCATTCCCCAGACTCATATAGGGCTTATTTTCTATATAGACACACAAAGAATGCAGTTTTAAATGGCCAGGGATCTTTGTGTCATTTTTCTGAAAAGGAGCTGTGATTTCCCCTCTTAGAACACCTCACAGTATATTTATAGAAAGACACCCTGGATTGCAGACTGAGGATTGCTCTTTATCCTCAGGGCAGGACAGTCACTGGAGGTTTCTGACAAGGAATTTTGGGGAGATTCATGTAGCACATCAATGTTTAGTAAACTAGAAAGGCAGGAGAACCAGGAGTGTGGAAAATCATCAAAGTCAAGGAAGGAGAAATTTGAAGATGGAACAGGAGGTTCCGATGTTACAAACACTCTGATGGAACTTTTAAGAGAAGGTATTATGAAAAGTAAAAGAACAGAGCTTCTGCTTAGACTTTTTATAAAAGGTGATGGGAAAAAGCTGGGGTGTAAATCTATTATACAATACGTCTTTTTTGAAAAGGAATGGTGTTTTTTTTAAACTTTTAAAATTTATTTTAAGTGTGTTTTTCCAGGACCCATTGGCTCCAAGTCAAGTAGTTGTTTCAATGTAGTGTGGAGGGCGCAGCTCACAGTGGCCCATGTGGGGATCGAACCAGCAACCTTGTTAGGAGCACCACACTCTAAACAACTTAGCTAACTGACAGCCTCTTGAGAAGTAATTTTGCTTGTTAAACTTTTTGGTACAGACATCATCACTTAAAAAAGGTTGTTAATCTCCAGAAATTAGTAACATTTTCTGTAGTTTCATTAATCCTTAAAGATTTTTTCTTAAATTTAAAAAGTTGGTTTCTTCAAGTATGTAATCAGCTAGTATTCTTTGTCTTTCCACCATCTGCATTTATGCTCATTTATCTTTTCCTGCATTGCTTAAAAATAATCACTACTGTGTCTTCTTTCTATATTATATTCCTTCTTTCTTTCTAAAAAATATTTTTATTACCAAAAATTCATATAGTAGAAAGAATATACCTATACCCAGTTTCAAAAATTATTCACTGATAGTCAACACGGTTTCATGCATATTTCTATTCACTCCTCCCTCTGCTGGCCTGCCAGATAATTTGTATTCAAATGCCAGACATTGTATTATAGGATTTTCTAATGCATCACGGAAATTGATCATGGCAATGTTCACCATTACTCTGTCTTTCAGGTCTCTGTAGCTCTTCTTTTTGGGATCACAAAACCAAAGTGAGAAATTAAGTTGGATAAAGGGTTTTGTTTTTGCTTTCGTTTTTATAATACAACCACACTTCCTTCAGCTTGCCTGTATTAATTGAAGTTCACTCTCCACTTTGACTCTGTCTGCAGAAATGTCCATTTCTGGGGAGCTGACTATAGCTTCGCACCGCTCTAACCAGGTCAGAAATGTTGACAGTTCTTTCTCTAGCCTAAAGAAAGCAGAGATAGGAAACATATTCAAAATTATCAGACTAGGAAACTATATCTTTCTGAAGATGGAGGGTCCAACACTAACCGTTACAAAAAACACAGCATTTATTTTCTTATTCCCAGATGTACAGGTAAAGAAACCAAACACTTCTTTTATGTTTGTATATGTTCTTGCACATGTGTCTGTAGCTGCATAATAGGGAAGGCTACCACCCTTGACTTAGGGATTTTCATCTTCTAATAAAGATTAAGATTTTCTCGTATTAGACTCATGACTTGACATGTTGTACATCTGGGATGATTATTTTCCATCACTTAGAGAACAGTTGGCCCAGAATTTCCTATTTAAGAGCGGCATTGAACCCCATGCAGTCGACTGCAGAAGGAAGGCTGCTCACCTCTGCCAGTTGGCCAGCAGATGCTCCAGGACAGTCTGTCTTTCCTTGGCCTGACTCAGCATCCTCTCGTAACTTTGCTGCAGGGCTGCAGCCTCCTGGACAGAGGAGCCTCTGTTAGCAACCTTCTGGGCGCTGGCCGAGAGGCTGGCCATTGAGCTATTGAGCGACTCGAAGGCCTGACAAAGATCCTGATGAGAGCACAAAAGAAGTACAATAAAAGCATGTCATCAAGAAAGGAGACTGACGTTTTCCTTTGAGATCCATTCTCACCCAAAGCTTTCCCTCAGTCATAATAAATAGCAATGGTACTAAAAAATGTCTAGCCAGGCATAATGAAAGTGATGCAAAAGTTACTTCATAAATGCAGAAATCCAAACTGAAAATGGAGGGACTATTCCCCAAATAAAATTCAGTGGCTGTACATCTGAATAATTTCCACCTTCCCTTAAGCCAGATCATTTGTGAAAATTATTATTCATATGAGGCCAAATGGGAGTATTTAAAACAAAAACAGAAACAAACAAGAAAAACCCTCTATGCCTAATTTACAAGAGCTGTATGTAACATGCAATAATCTCTATGAGAAATATAGGGGAAGAATCACGGCTGACATAGCTGCTATGAGGAATCAATGATAATAATAAAAGGGTGCCTCAGAATGTGGCAGGTACTGCGTTATGAACAGTATATATTTAACTCACTTAATCTTCATTAGAGTCTTAAGAGTTATGTTCTTTCACTATCCCCATTTTACAGATCAGAAAATCAAGATAGGGAAAATAATCTGCTTTAGAAATCTAAGTATTAGAAAAAACCGAATATTATCCTCTCTACTACTCAATTATTAAGTTAGTTGTCTATGAAAATAATTCCATCTAATCCAATTTTCCTACTTTTTCTCATTTTGGGGGTATTTTTAAAATTACCTAAGTAACAATAAAATGCATTCTTATTATAAGCATTCCAATAATATAAATTCCACTGCCCTTTCCAGATAGGCCTTTGTCAACCATTTGCTTTCTACCACTGCAACCCCATTCTCTCCATTTATGTATATTGTGTGCCCACAAGCATACGTAGTAGGGATAACATATATATTTTCATTTATTAATTAACATATGTTTCTCTTTAGTATTTCTTTGGCCCTGATTCTCTTCCTTTGCTCCCTCCCCTCAGTTCTGCCAAAAGCATCTGTTTGTTCCTTTGCAAAGCATCTCCCAGTGGTCACCAGTTCAGGGATCAAAAATGCTAATCACTGGGAAAAGGTTAGTGTGGACTTATTCTTTGCACATCTGAGTGTAGTGGATTAAAATCTGAAATCTGCTATGCACATACTTTTTTCTGCACATTTAAGTTTTGTAATGTGGGCAAGAGATAACAGGGTTGATTAAAGCTATAATCTGATAAAGTTACATGTTTTAATTGAGAGAAATATATTTTCAATGAATGCTTCTTTAACATACATTTTTAATGAAAACTTATTTGCATACTTATATTTCTTAGTTATATGAAGTAAATATGCTTGATCAATATCATTTCTCAACATAAAAATCTATTAAATTTAATTCTCGTAAAAATATTTACTATGTTTTCTTTTCAAGCAGGAATTACTAAATTTCTGAGTTGATAAGTAAGCAGAAATGAATCATACTCTTACCATATGTTCTTGGAGAGCTTTGTATGTTTCTGTAGCTGAAGAACATATTTTAATTGGATAAGCAAGTTTATCTTCAAATTCAGACACAGATTGCTGGATCTAAAACATTGATAAAATATAAAAATAATGTTAGAAAAAATATATATTAAGGTAGAAAATGTTACTGGGGAAGCACCATGCTTATCTTTTTTGGGATAACTTTCAATGTGTTGATAAAACATATTTTTTTTAAAATCTAAAATGAATATATCTTATTCTTTGAAAGGAATATACATTTTAATGCCTATCTGAACACAATGTATGGCATTTTTATATTCCTTCAAAAATGTACCATATGAACAACTATAAATGTAGGCATCACTGACAACTTGGTAAATAACTGGCCAATTGTGTCTTTTCCTATTCTTCTATTTCTGGACTAGTTAGTGAATTTCACAATAAATGCAATGTGAAATAGGTAATTTTAGTATGCATGGACCATTGTTTACCTTTCTAAGATTATCTTCAAACTTTTGCTGCTGAGATAAATGTCCCAGGATTGTTCCTTCCAGACACTGTGCATGCTCTCGGAGTTCCTCCCAGTATCTTCTTATTTGTGTCAACTTGGCTTTGATTCGCGCAGATTCTCCAGTGGTAATAAATTGGGCAAAAGACTGAGCTTCTTCTTCTAGTCCTGTAATGCTGCTGATCTTACTTTCTGTTTCCTGAATTATGACCTAATATTTAAAACAAGAAACATGACAATGTAGGCTGAGCAAGTTTGCTTTCCCAAAATGATATAATTATTTGCAGCAAGAGAAAGAACTGACATTTCAACATACTTGGACCGTTACAGAGCAGCTACGAACAAATACCATGTGTTTCCTGACCTCATTTGTGGAGGATAGATATGCAGACAATGTCTGAAAAATACACACATAGTGGCCATGTCTCTGGATAGAGAATAAAGAGAAATAGCTATCCTGCTTGCAGCGAAGGAACCAGGGAGATATGCCTAGAACTCTTAAAGTATCTGAAAGTGCAGAAAATTCCCTGCGTACCCCATGAATCGAGCATTTTAACCAACTAACCTGGGGAGAAGTGTGTTTCAATAACTCATTGGAATGCTAATACTGACATTAATGTAAATTTCCTAAAATGTAGTTGAGTATTTCATATTCTACGAAACTAAGTTTTTCAGATGCCACTCCTACCTAAACCCAGTATCTTTAAATCCATTATCTATTCTTTATGCCAGTGATTTCCAAATTTAGAATACATGAAGATCACTTGGCCCCCATCTTCAGGGACTCAGACTCAGTGGGTCTACGGTGGGACCAAGACTTTACATTTCTAAAAACTTCCCAGGTGATGTCTGGGCCCCACTCTGTGAGCACTGCTTTATTCGTTAGCTGTGGATTTGTTAGCTTTATTCTTTAGGCTCTACTGTAAAGAGCCTACTTGCTATAATTTCCATTGGGGGCAGGGAACATTTTATACATTAGCCAATACATGAAAAGTACTGAAAACCACTATGGATGTGTTTGTATGTGTGTGTGGGGTGTTTCTCTCATAAACATGTAGGCTTGTTCATGTATAAGAGAATGAAAATGATTTCTCTGAGGAAAGGAGCCAAATTGTCCAATCGAAATAAAGCCAATATTCAGACAAATCTAAGTTTCAAGTAATTTAAATGGAAAATACTGTTACCTTAGGAAAAAAATAAATGTATAACTTCTGACTAGATAACATCATCAGAAATAACTTCTGTCTAGATGAGAAAATCAGAGGTAACTTACATCAGATTAGTGCCAGCGTATCACTTATTTATTTTTATTTTTCATATGTATGGTTACAGTGATATCTATGATAGATACTTGTTGTTTGAGCATTAATACAAGCTACCTTCACATTTTGCTGTTTTTAAAATCATACTTTTTAGAAAAATCACACATAAATTCAACAGGTATATGTTGAGTATCTCCTATGTGCCAATAATTGTTCTAGGTGCTTACAATACCTCAGTGAAAGAATCTTAGTTATGATCAAAGTTCTTAGAGTAATTCATGTCATCAACAAATTCATATGTGCAAACTATATAATCATATTGTTGGACTGTGGCCAAAATTTTTTTAATCCAAATAGAGAAGGTGGAAGATGAACCCAGTATATGTTGTTATCACTTACAAATTATCAATTAGGAATAAGAAATCAGTCAATTTGGAATAGTATGTAATGAAGAACAAAAACAGGCTCTTAGAAAAATATTTTCACACCAATGCAAATGTTGTGAATTAATTTTATCCTAAGATTGTTTTAAATTGGAAACATTATGATAAGTACTACCATAGTTTCAATATTTTCTATAGTGTAGTCTATTCTTTGGAACTAGAACATGAACCTATTAGCCCAAATTCCACAGGAAAGTGTATTCCACTTGATTTTGCTTATTTCTAGTAAATGTGCTTTTCCTGCTATTCATATTCATTTAATATATTTTTAGATCATTTTCAAAATGCCGTTGGAATATTAAATGTATTTCTTGTCTGATCGCATGGATTACTACAATTGAATATCCACAATTCAATGCTTATATATTTCAAAATAAAGTACATATGCATTTTGTTTCCTAAAGAGTAACAATGTGATGGCATATGATCATCGATATATTTCAGAAGTCCTGAAATTAAGGTTTAAAAAATAGTGAAATGAATTAGCAGAGATGATAAACAAATTAAAAAGTGTATATCAAAATTTTTGAAAGGAAATTTTTGAGATAAAACTAAGTGTGTAATTCTTTGTTTTCTTAGAATTTCATGAAAATGATTAAATGACAACTTTTAAAAATAGTTGTAAAGATAAAGCCTATTTCATGAACACGCTTTAATAGCTTGGCTTGTTTGTCTTAGTATACCACACCAGGCATGAGTGGACTGTATATACCAGACTTCATGTAGCCTCAGTTGTCCTGGTTGATAAATCAGGACAATCTGCACAGCATGCAATCTTAGCTAAGCAACATTGCACCCTCCCACCATGCACATGGATAACTTATTCTGAGTCATAACATGAAATGTTCCTTCACCTTGATATTTATTTTACTATATTTAACCCAATGAAATGGCAGAGGGTTTTCACATTCCAATACAATGAGCTGAGATAGAAAAAAGAAGTGGCTGAATTTTGAAAATGTGTAAAAGCTGTATATAAAAAAAGAGATGAACATTCACAATTCATTTCTTTCAGCCCATTTTTCCTAAAACTCTTTGAATGAAGTGAACAATGATAGTCTATGCATATGGTTATTTTAGAGCTGGGGGAGCTAATGTGTCAGAGTATCTCAGTCCATGCCCCCAAGGTTGTCATAAATGAAAGAATTGGAGCTATGGGCTCCGATGGCCTCACCTAAAGAAAGTAATTTCTCCTCCTTGTGGTTTGTGAGGGTAAATACCGCTAATACTTGAACTAGACATTTGGGATAATTCCATAAAGTACAGTTGTAGATGATGAATACATTTCATGTTCTATAAATGAATAAACAGAGTACTCCAATGGGGTTAATTCAAAATCAAGGAAAAGAATAACGTAACCATAAAAAACACTTTAATGATATTGCACATAATATTGACTTGGAATGCATAAGTCGGACAATATTAACACACAATTCCATCTATAAACTATTGCCCCATATCAATCAAGACCTCTTAGCTCAGCATTCTGTGTAAATTTAATTTTAATAGGGTCACAGAGCAATGAAAGGTGTGTCCTGGGCTGAATAGTATTTGAGGAAATGTACGAAAGGAGTGTTTAACAGCTAGACATGGATTATAAATGTAACAACATGTGAGCAGGTCACCTTAATTTGGTTGATTTGCATGTCCATGGCAGATGACGAAGTTTCCAAGGCATTGAGTTCTTTTTCTTTCTCAGTTATCCAGATGGACAGGGTCTCAAAATTATTGCCAAAATGATCCCACTTGTTTTTCACCATTTCCATGGTTTTAATACTAAAATTAACCAAATTACGTAAATAAAATGCAGTATTTTAATAGTGAACAACAATACATTTTCTTTTAAATCTACACGTTAAAAAATAGTCAAGACATTTGTGACCATATCAAAGTTGAAACTATTAGAACAGGAAAGAAATGCACATTTGATCTGCGTAGTTTGTCAGTTCTCGTCTTCCTGTCTCCTCTGATATGAGCATTTAATGATGTACCATCTACACCATATTATGAATGGAACTGTGCTTTGAGTTAAATATTGCTGGGTCCAAAGAGGTTCAAATACAGCTATAATCTAGTTAAATTCTGTGCATGACCAATAGTTGTGAAGAGTTACTTAAATCAATTACCTGCATAGAGCCCAGTGCACACAGTTTTTTAGCAGTCCCACTTTTGTGGACATGGCCCTCTTACTCTTAGAGGAGAGATACTGATGCTTTATCTCAAAGACCTTTATCAAGTGCATCTTTATGAATTAAGATAGAGCAGGTGATCTGAATTTCATGCTGCCATGCAGGAATTGTTTCTATCATTAGAGCTAAGCTTTAAGTCTATAATCTAGAACGATTTCAGCAATCCTTAGATGTCTGTTCAGTCTCGATTACTAAATACTTTTATAATCCTTGTATATGAGCACCCTAACTGCTTCTAGACCACTTGGGCTTTATTTGCAATAAATCTAAGGGAACAAAAATTTAACTAGAGATTTTCAGTTTGTATCGGCTATGTGTACATAACCATGTGATTATGGCTTTCAGTTTAGAAAAAGAGTAAGAAACGTTTACTATATCATTGAACTGGTAAGTCCTTTGGTTAAAAATAAATAAATAAAAAGGTGAAAGAATTTCCGTTTACCAAAAGGCACTTGGAGACACCAAGAAAAACACAATGGCATCACTGATTGTCAAATTCAATAATATTGCAGTCTCAAGTGTGCCTAATGTTCTCATCGGTACGCGTAATGCAATATTGTGCAATATTGTGAGTTTTGAAATGAAGTAAAGGTTTAAATGGATGTCCTCACAAAGTAGCTTCCTTTCTAATAAACTCTAAGTTTTACTATTTCCATACCTTGATGGATAATAGTTAATACAAAGTGCTCAACATTTAGAGTCATAATTTCCTTTAAATAAATTATTTAACAAACTTTAAAGTTTAGGCAAACATACAAAGTTGATTTCAAGGTGTTAATAGTATTAAAAACAAATTTTACATGTTAAAAATCCATCTTAGAAATTATGTCCTGTACCTTTATAATATGTGTCAGCAATTTGCTACTAACTAACCTCTGAAATAGAAAGCCTCAGCCATATGATTTTTAGGAACATTGGCTATATCCTCATATGTTTATTCCCTCCCAAATTTTGGGGGTATATTTTGTTCATAAAAGGATACCATCAGCAAACTGTTCTTTCTTTTTAGATAAACATTTTAAATATTTAAAAGTAAAACAGATTTTTGAAGTTAATTTTTAGAAATAGAATATCAATCAGTGACAATTTGAATATGGAGGCACTGTAAACAGCTCTGGGAGCTTCTTGGAGATGAAGACATTTGGTCCATATCATAGGTATTTAGGTCTAGAATCTATACAGCCAGAATATCTCCTCTTCCCTCTAACTGGTGACAACAGAATAATACAGTAAAAAATTATTTTCAATATTGGTTCTTTTTTTGAGATTCCCTCTCCAGTGTACTAAGGCCACAGCGTTTAATAAATATGGCTTTCTCATGAACAGAATCAATTTATGATGCAAAAACCACATTCCTTATTTTGTTCTGCTCTGTTAGAGATGGTGGCTCCTGTATGGGTGATACTTTCTTTTGAATTGCGAGTTGCTTCCTCAACACATGCTGAAATACACAGACACTTTGAGATTTTAAAAGAATGTTTTGAATACAATATACAGGGAAGACCGTATGAAACTTTATCTCAGAGAAGAAAGTTTAGGACTGGTCAAGCACATACTCTTCTTTAAGTGTATCTTCTAATTTTTTGACTTGTTCTTTGATTGATTTGGCCTGTTGTTGAAGCAGCTGCTTATTCTTGGGCCCGAGTGGTATCTCGGAAGCTTCCTTCACAAGATTCTCAGCCTGGACTGCAACACCTTCTGTTCGTTTAGAAAACTCCTAGAAAAAGATATTATAATTGTTAGGAAGGCATCTTCCATTCAACTCTTCCCTCAAACAAATTGCATGTACATACTACAGAGCCTCTCCCCCAGAACTGATGGATAAATAGATTCATACATGTATGAATATTATTATATAATATTCTGAGTAATAAAAATAAGATGTATTTTCATTCTGGCCAAAATAAACTTTGCTAAATTATTTCATTTTATATACACAACCAGATATCTACTTTTATAGTTATCCAAAAATTCTCACAACAGTATCTCTCCATTGTTTTCTGGTTTATTGAGTTTATTGTTTAGAATTTTGAGTTGCTTTATAATAATTAACTTATCCACATACCTACATGTTAGTTTATTACAGGCCAGTTCGCAATGACCATAGTGACTGAGTTTTTCCATCATAGAAATAATAGACTTCAAGGGCAATGAATATAACTCTGTTTATTTAATTAAGTATCTTAGTCCATACAGAATATCACTGGTATTTGCTATAAAGAAACATTTTTTTTTTAGTTTTATTTTATTTTATTTTATTTTTTTTACATCCCTCACACCGTGAAACATTTTGTTAACTAGTTCTCTGAAAAGAGATATAATCTGATCTTAATGATTTTAAACCTTATTTTCTATATATCCATATTCCACATAATGGAAAGAAGGTAAGTTTTGCATCAGTCAGACCTGGATTAGAATCCTGGATTTGCTAATTACTAATTGTTTGTCTTTGGAGAAATACTTTTTAGGTTCCGACTCTTTCAAATAAAATGCAGAGAGTGATGCTTTTCTTGTAAGGTTACTGTTAGCGTTTCATTAACAATTTCATTTTTAAGTGTCTGGCACTCTGGAAGGTACCTATTATCGTTTTTTGCTTTGTAAAATTGAGGATAAAATAGTTTATGAAGTTCACAAACTGATTTTTAATAATGGTGAAGTACTTTACATCAAAAATTAATATATTTGAGACACTGGTAAATTTTAGCTGTTACCTGAATTTTGTGAAGTAAATATACTGAATTAGAAAAGGTAAACCAAGGGATAAACTTGAGTGAAAAAAATTAACTTAGTGTCTCATTTCTTCTCATGTAAGAGAATTTTACTGAAGATTTAAATTTCGATCATAAACTTCCTTCACCTAAATAGGCAACATAGAAATCCAATGTAAATAATTTTAAAAGTCAGACTTTTAATAGCAACCTTTTCCCACAGAGCATCTCCTAGAATTATTACATACTGCCATCGAAGGTAGAGTTACTACATAATACTATTATCTTCATGTTTGAAAGACTTACTGTCCTCACAGAAATATTGACATTACAGAGAAATACCCTGCAGTTTGAGAGAATAAAAACAAGTAAGTACAGCTTCCTTGCGGTAGAGAGATTTATAATATTCTAAAACACGGTATTTGCTAATGTCACAACTTTAAATTTTGTGATTGGAAGTACCCATTCTTGCTATATATATGAACTTACAGTCATTGTAGATTCAATTTTGAAAACTGAATCTCTCAGAATTCCATGAATAGAAAGAAAAGTATAAAATAGTATTTTTTTCTTCCCTTAGTGTTTCCCAGAACCAAGGAAAAATACATTGGCAAACTAGAGTTATGGTTGAAAATACTTACATACTTTCAATCTTAGAGCCTTTTGTGGGAGCTACGTATGGGGAAAGCACAATGCAGAGGAATCCAAAGAACAGAATGACGTTGATTAAAAACAAAAACCAGTTAAGCAAAAATAGAATACCATGGTAAGGCTTTCTTTTTCAGTCCTAAGAAGACGACATATGAGTAGCAGCAGGGTGCAGGAGGAAATAAGAGACTCTGGAATCAGATAGGTCTGGAGTTGAAACCAGGCTCTGTCCTTCACTAGCTGTGCAATCCTGAGCCACATACATCTCTGAATTTTCATTTCTTCATCAGCAAAGCCTTGTTGTGAAGATTCCACATGACATTGCTATGAGCACTCTACCACACACTGGCTGACACAAAGCACTCAAGTTCCTTCACACAAGCACTCAAGGACTACAGCTGGAATGGAGGCTGTATTAACAATGTCAACTGAGCAAAGAAATAGAGAACAATGATTCTAAATGACATGTGCTTGTCCAGCAACGTATGTAAACAATTAGTAAAGTGGCTCAGTTTTATATTGAAAATATAATATAGTAGCTAAGGGCCTGGGTTCTGGACTCTGCCCTCTTGGTCTGGAATCCCAACCTTACCAGTCAGTAATCCTAAAATCTTGGATATGTTCATTAACAACTATGTACCTTGCATTTCCTCATTTATACAACAGAATTAACAATGATACCTATATTTTAGGATTGTTTCGGGGATTAAAGAAGATGATAAAACCAAAGAATTAGGCCAGCATGTAGTTTGTGTTCCATAAATTTTAGCTCACGTTCTTAAATCAATCCCAAAGTATGCAAGGTTATTGGCTAATATTATTGGAAAATATTTAATCCAATATTATTGGAAAAGATTTAATACTAAGATTAAAAAGGTTATGTTTGCTTCATCTATAGCTGATAAAATGATTCAAAGGGATTATAACCACAGGTGTCAGAAACACTGCATGGAACCTGGGCGGATCCCCCAGAAGATAATTAAACCAATAAATACAGTTGTTTTCATATAAAAAAATTTGATATATTTTTAATATATAAAATAATTAAAATTTAAATATAATTTTAAATTATATTCATCAGCCTATTTAAATGGCTGATGAAAATCATACAGAATTGAAAGATGCTGTGGCCTTACAAAACTTCAAATTACACAGTGAGTGAATAATAGGAAAAATAATTTAAAAAATTAGCAGTATGAGAGACAGTGAAGCCGATCATTGGTAAAAAAAACAGAAGCACAGGGTTTTACTTGCTAAAAGCTATGAAAAGATGAATGTAAGAGTTTTCCTTCTTATACTTTGGCTAATGCATTTCTATACTAATTCAGTCTTTTTATAAACCTAAAATATGGCAATAGGAACCAAAACAACACGTACAGCTCTCTAAATACTTTGTACAAATTTATTAATCTGCTCTGAGGGTCCAAGATATTTAGCAAACGGGCTGGAGCTCACCAAATATACATACTCAATATTACCTCTTGGATATCCCACCACAGCCTCAAACTCAATACGGCCAAAACACAGTTGACTATCTTTCCCCACTAACAGCTACTCTTTTAAGTTCCCGCCTCATTCCCACTGTCTCTGTCAGGCTCAGAACCTTGGGTACCATCTTTTTCTCCTTCACTCTGTCTCTTGCATCTGTCCCCATTATTGTACTTCATGTCTATAATAATATACACAGGAAATAACTTTCTAATTGGATCCCATAACTCCAGTCTTTCCACCTTTCAATTTTCTACACCTGCTTAAAATTCATCTCTCTAAAGTAACAGCTCTGATTACATGGATCTCTTTCTTAAAAACCTTTATGGGCTCCATGTTGCCTAGAGACTAATGCTTTAGGCCTTCAGGAGTTTTTGTGATACAACTTTCCTTTATGACTGTACTTCCATTTTTCTGCTTTACAACATAAAATCTCTGTATCTAACACTTCTATACTTTATGCCATTTCCATCACAAGAATGCTCATTGTCTGCCCAAACTCAGTTTTTCTATGTCTTATCAGGTTCGTGTAAAAATATGATTGCCTTCAGAAATATTTATTTTTAAATGCGTTCATCTATTAGGGAACCATTTCCCACTTTAACGAAAAGTTTCTCTTAGTTATTGATGTCTAAATATTATTTATTTTTTCATTCCCCAGAGAAACTTGACCAATGTGTTGAAGAATGTATGATCAGTAAATAATAAGTATTGATTAAATGCACACTTATAATAATTAACAGTAATAAGAGAGTAGAAACACAATTTTTCTTCTGAATAATGAGTACCAAGGGACTCTATGATGTTACTTATATACCTTTGTCTGTTCCAATTCTGAAGATAAACTTTCCAAACTGCTAAAACTCAAGAAACGCTCATGGCTGGAACCTGTTTGAAAAAGGTATCTGACCACTGTCTCTTTGTTTGTTTCAAATCGTTCCCATTTTCTTAATGTGACCTAAATTTGAAAAACAAAACAAAAATATAATGTTATGAATTATCAAAGTGTGTCATAAAATATTATTTGAATTTCCAGTCTTTGTCAGGCTGCCAACTTCCAGTTAACTGACAAATTTTACACCATTATACTGAATAAAAATAATCTTAATTGCTTCTACAAGAATTTCTCTTGAGAGTCTCAATCCATCTGCATAAACAGGATGTGTGGACTAGGACCATGAGTTTTCTATCAGCTGTAACGTCCTATGAATCTAACGATATTACTTAAAATGTAGATAAGGGACAAAGGAAAAGAAAGCCTCTCTCTCTCTCTCTCTCTCTCTCTCTCCCACACACACACACACACACACACACACACACACACACACACACACAAAGATGAAAGGGAGAGGGAGAGAGAAAGGAGAATGGAGAGAAAGAAAGAAGGGGTGTGGGCACTGAGCAAGTTTCAAAATTCAAAAACTTTTCTTCCGGTCGATGTGTCAAGATCACAACAAAGCATAACCGTGTGGCTGCTAGACTACCTCAAAAAGTGAAATGATCCAATGCAAATCTGTGGATTCAGGTAAGTGTGAATTAAAATATTGGCTTTATTATTGATCACCACTCTGTGACGTTGGGTAAAGCCTTCAAACTCTTTTCTTTTTAAACATCCACACTTGCAAAACTCGCTAATTCCAAAACCCTCCCCATCAGGCTGGTGTGGTGGTTAAAATGTAATTATTTAACGCAATGGTGGAGCATCCGTAGCAGAAACAAAGGGTTGCATTTGCTAATATGAGATGTGACCCATGACCCGGAAGTCAACACAGCCCTTGACTTCCGGTCTCCTACCTGGATGCGGCGTTCCTGCTTCTCCCTGTTGTGCTCCATGCTGTCCAGGGTGCTCTCCAGCTTCTGCAGCTCCTCCCGGACTTGGCCCGGCAGCCCACCTTCTCCTTGCTGAGCCTGCATAATTTGCTGCTGCACATCCCTCTTTTTTGCAGCGATCCTCTTTGTCTTTTGCTGGAAGCATTGTTCAACAGATGGATATGAATGTTACAATGTAAGTGGCTAAGCAGGGACATAAACACCCACACTTCAGTAGAGGTTCAAAAGGTACAAGCTCACCCAGCGTGGGCCCAAACTGTATTTTAAAGGTAACACGAACAGTTAAAACAGCAATGGGGCCTCTGTAGTCAAAGGTGGATATTATTTCTAAATGTTTTAGGTTTATAATGGCAAGCAACATAAATAATTTGGTCCTGTATGCAAATTTAGATAATATTTAGTATTTTATGCCCTACTCCAGAAAGCACCTAGTAAAACTATTCATTTGACATGATTATCCTAAAATAATTATCTTCTACCTAAAAACACAAAGTACTAACTCTCTTTTTAAAAAATCATGTATGCTGTATAAATGCTAATATTATGACACTTAATTCCCAGGTATATTCAGAATGATTAATCTGCTGAGATATCTGAGGAAAGTTACGTTTTAAAATAACCTTTTTTATTGAAGTATAATGCACAAACAGAATGGTACACAAATCTTAAGTGTACAATTCATGAATTTTCACAAAGTAAATACACATGTAACCAAGCAGCTGATCCAAGAAATGTGAAGAGTTTTGAAATATTAATGTAAATATCTGCAATCTCAGATTTCTCTGACTTGAAGTAAATTGAAACCCAAACATCACTTTCACGATGATTGAGAACAATGTAACTCCAAGCATTAATTTTTTGTACTCACAGACTTTTTATAATTATTAAATATATAAAGCATAGAAGCAGCTACTTTACGTATACTTTTAATGCAACTTCAATTTTTTATAAATTATTATATATAAAACAAGCTAGCATTTTGCTATACATTATGTTAGCTAGAATTTTGTCATTAAAATATTTTATTTGAATTATACTTCCCTTTATACTGAGTTTGACAAGTGAAGTTGATTCAAATTTTTATTACCAATATATGTAGCAGGATTTCTTTTCTTCCAGTTCTAATCCTTCATAAGAGCATACTCCCCTGAAAGGTCTGGTAGTTCATGTAAGTTATAATTTTCCAAACCAACATGTGTTCTAAGTTGTAAAGCAATATTTTAACATAAAGACAAAAGAATACTGATCTCAAATATGAAACAATTTATGCTTCCTATCTCTGTTATGAAAAGGACAACTTAGCCAGTTTTATGAAGGTTTTCGTAGCTAAATCAACTTTCCCTCCACAATATATCTTGAACTTCTTGATACCAAATCACTCAGGCTAAGCATTTATCTGGCAGGCTCTTCTGAAATATTTAACCAAGAGAGTAGAAGTGCCAAGTTCTTTTAACCATTCAGCTAGGTTCCTTCCTGCACCACCACCCCCCTTTCCTTTGCCCTCACCCAGTAGATATACTACTTTTCTCGCTGGTTCTACCACTAACTAATAAACTTTGTGTAAATGCCCTGGGAAACGAGGCATTCTACCTGGTGATGAAGAAGTAACTGCTGTGCTTCGAACAGATTTTCAGTGTCCAGAATCTTCTCAGCTTGCTCCTGGACTTCTTTAGAACCAGAAATTAACTCTTCAAGGGAATTTTTGACGATTTCTTTGTATTGGACACAGTCTCCGAAGTTGCTTAACATCTTTTCAACCTAGGTTTTCATGAAAAAAATTATAAAACATATGCTCATATAATCTTCCATATTTAAAGACTATGCGTAAAGTCTTTCTCAACAATTTGAAATATATACACAAATCCATAACTTTTATTCTTTCACATATTTTTGAGGCTTCTTTATTTTAAACTGCATAGCCACTTATGGGAGTTGCAAGCCTCATTTGATACAGTGCTACGTGCCACACTGAAAACCCACTGGACCTGGCAAGCAAGGCTGAATAAACAACCTGTATATATTGTATCTATTGTCTCCTGGATCACTTTAATTACTATCTCATGACTAAAATCTAGTTTTTACAAAAAGTGTGTTGTAAGACAGTTGAGATTATCCTGTTTAAAGTAAATAAGGAAAAATCTGTATAGAGGAAAAAGAAGAATAAAAGGGTATTTGTTGAAAATGTACTTCCAATATTTCCACACAAAATATCCATATAATTTCTAATTTTGTGATTCTTAGTGTATTCCTTTCCTTGTCATTTTCCTCAGTTTTCAGCTTTGGTTTGTAATTTCTGCTCCCTCTATTTTAGTTTGCCACAATCTTTTGTTTTCACCGTCCATCCACCTCTACCTTCACTAAGATAATCATTTTGACATTGTATCATTTGTCTTCCACAGAAGCCGTCTGGTTTCTCTTTCTCTTATTCTTTTTCTTTGACCCTCTTCTGTTTTGAGTTTATCCAAGGTAATTTGGAGCATGCTATTCTTCAAACAGAAATAAGACCCTATGATAACTACATTCTTCAGATCTCAGTAAATCACAGTTCTGTTGAAAAAGTGATTCTTCATTACATGTTTTAAATTCACTGTCTTTTTTCTTACACTGGACAATTGAAAATACCTTGTGTTCAATATTAAATACTAAATGGATTATAATCAAAGGAAGGTCCGAATGTGTCAAATTCATCTTTTTTTATAAATCTTCACAAGAACAGAATATTTATTTTTATCCATTCTTCTCTTCTTCTTTCACCAAGTGCTTAAGTAACAAACAAGGGATTAATATTAATATAAATTATACAGAAGTTTAAGGTAAATGAGTATGCAAAGAATTAATGTCTGCATTTGTTAGAGGTAGATGTTGCTACTAGTTCCATGGGCAGTGTCCTGAGAGTACTTGAAAGATAAAGCAAATAAATGGCCTTGGTAAAATGTTAGGGTGACTAATAATTTCTAATTTTAAAGGCTGTCAAAGTAGTTGTATTTGTGTATGTGTATGTGTGTGTAAAACAAAATATAAGTTAATGTATTGCTGTAACTAAAACTATTTGGATCAAAGATCATCTGCATATATGTTTACTTTTTGTAATGTTATCCTTACTTTAATCCTTACCTTCTTGGCCAATGAAAATGCAGAGAAGAAGAATATCAACTAACTAAACTTGACTATTGCTATGAAAGATGGATCAGCAAAGAATTGGAATAGTTTGTGTTCTACAATTTGATGAGTCCTATCGCTGTTTTCAATTTGTCAAAAATTCTTAAGAAGATTGTGTGTTATGTATCAAAATGATCACATAAAACTAAAAATCACAGCAATTCGAAGTATTTTTGGCTTATGTAAATTCACTGCTAGATTCTCAAGCAGATCTACATGAATTAAAAGTATAAAAGATTAACTGACAATCAAACTATTAGATTAGGGACAGCTAGAGAGAATTCCAGATCTTTAAGCAGCAGGACACTTTGTAGTCATCCAATTAATTGATCATTATTTATTGCAAGTTTATTAATGACTTCAAGAAATACTGATAACTGTCCATTCTACTTTACATTTTTACATTATCTTCCCACATACAAACTCCTTAGACTTATACAACAACCTGGTAAAAGTATTCTCACAGAGGCTGGAAGGGGCCCTACCAAAAGTGAAGTAGAGGGGTTTGTATATTTTAATCTATAAAGGAATATAAACACTAAAATGCTTATCAAGAAGTTTAAAATAAGTAGATCTTGTCTAAAAGGATTTTGCTGGCCTACAGACTAAACACTGAATATTTTATTATTCCTACTGATCAGTTGTGAATTTACTCTGTTCCAGGCACTGTATAATACTGCATTCCATTCTCAACACCTTCTTTTGGCATATTTTTAGGCCTATTTTACAAGTAAGAAAATCAAGGTCCAGAGATATTAAATGACAAGTTCAAGGTTCATAATGACAAGCTCAAGGTTACACATGAAGTGGGGTGTCAGTGTTAAACTCTAACTCTGGGTTTGTTTGACTCTCAAACCTGAGTTCTTAATCTCCATGACATACCATAAACTGACCAGGAAATCATGCTTGTAGTAAGAGTAAAAAGTATGGGTCTGATAAGCTTTTTATCTTCAGATATAGATCATTATTTTGAACTAACTTATCCAATAATGGCACAGACCATAATGCAAACATCCTACTCATCTTCCCCGCCAATATTCATATAAATTTCAACTACTCTATTTTGACGAAAATTTCTTTATAGAATTACTTGTTAAACTACAAGCAAAAGAACAAGAACCTTCCAGATTCCTCACCCAGAATAGACTGTTTATAGAGTGTAAGTAAATAGTATACCTCTGACAACAAAGCTATGAGAGCCTTGAAAGAACCAGATAATTTTGCCAGCTCATCTCCTTGCTTTTGGGCTTCTTTTTCAGAAGAAACTTCAATCAAAATTTTAAGCCTGGATTTCAGCCAGCTGAGAGTCTCGCCTTTTTTGGAAACATCATTTCTTATCTCCTGGAATGAAAGAGCACTTTTGATGAAGAAAATACAATTGTGAATCATAACTTTCCAGCAAGAAAGGACTCAATCAAAGATGGTATGTAAGGTGGAGGTAGGAATGCCGGACGTTCATTTGCCAATAGAGTGCCTGCTTATTCCGCTTTGTTCAGATCTTTAACAGAAGTCTACAAGTGCTAGAAAGAAAGGTTTCCCCAATGCCAATACCCTATGTGTAAAATCAGTACTCACTATACAAAAATAATTGTCTTCATAATTACATGGTTAGATATTTATAGATATTCCCTTCATCACAACAAAGATTCTTCTAAAAATACTATGAAAGAATGTGTGATACCAAAATTGGGAATTATAATATTCTTTGTTATCTTACTTTCTGTGAGCTGGAAGGAACATGTTATTTTTTGAGAAAAGAATAATAGAGTCCTTTTTTCAGTTAGCTGATTTCTTTTATTGAAGAATTTACTTGTTGAATATTATTTATGAATGCCTCCTTGATTTATTTAACTTCAGTAATTCACATTTTATGCCTTATTTTTGTTAGTTTTTAGAAGTCAATATCCCTGAGAGGGAAATATGCACCATCAGGAAGCATAGCTCCAGTCCAGAAAGGGAGGGCTTGCTGGCCAAGACAATGCCAGAAGACTCTGGGACCTCAGCCCTTGTAGGGCTGAGGACCAAAGGAAAGGCAACTGAGGCATCTTCTCCTTCCTACACCTTCTCTGGGGATCATGATGACAGCAGTCTCCAACCTCACATGCTGCTACACAGGGTCTTATAGGGCAAACATATAATAGCCAGAACATGGTTGGCTCAAGAAGCAAGTGATCTCTTCATTCTAAGAGGAGAAATTTTTTTTGTATTAAAATAGCAACCAATAGAAAATACAGATACCCTTCTATTGCTGTAGCTTGATATTATTGAGCACCTCTAGCATTGAAAGGGATTATAGTTTTAATGGAAAAATGAAATTTAGAGGACAGGAATAGAAAGCAAAAATATTTTCAGTAATAGTAACTATGTGACGTGCAAGGTTTCAAAAGACTGAAAGATAAACAATTTTTACAACACTGTGAGTCTACAAAACTAAGAGCCAATCGAAGAGGGAGAGGGTTTTTGTGTGCCATTCACAGAGTACAAACTGGTTTCGGTCTGGTGCTCTGTCGTGACTGGATTATCAAGCTGTCCCCACGCTCATAGGGGCTGATCCCATCTAGGCTGAATGTGACATAGAGAGGATGGTTAGAGACCTTGCCCAAATCCCTCATTTTCTGTGACGTGGCTTTTTAATGGCTGAAATGTATTAAAAAAAAACTAGTGTTCTTATTTTCCATGACCGGTTTTAAGTCCTGCTGTGTTATATGCCCATGCATGCAATTTTCCTCTCATGATTTTCCATTAGCTAAAGGTGCATAGGTGCACCACTGAGCATGACTAAATCTAAAGCCAACAATTCAGTAGAAACAAATCCCTGTAGTTCTCCACAGTAACACAAGGAGATTTATTTTTAGGATTAATTTTAAAATTAAGATTAATATTCAGGAACTTAATTTTTATAGAAAGAAAAAAAAAGACATCAGTGAGATTGTCTATCATGATTTTTTTATTAATGGAAACTTTTCAGTAACAAAACATGGCCCAGAACTTACCTCTACAGCCCGTTTAACCTCTCCATGGTTGGCAGTATTAACGGCCTCACTCGTAATCCCCTTCAATTGTGTCTCCTTTGCAGATACCCAAGATGAGAACTCAGAAATTCTGAAATAACACAGGTGTTTTCTTATTAAAGGGAGACCCTATCAGCATGGTTAGAACACATTTTCTATTTTGAATTCATTCATGGAAACTTAACAATCAAGTGATTAGCAAATTGATTAGCAATTTTTCTGGAAACTTCCTTAAAGGAATGTAAAGCTCAGGGTAGAGGTGGCCACTTCTGTGCCCAGTCATGTGGAACAGGTAGAGCTGCTTAAGAAAAAGATGTGTTCAGGGCCTGAGTACCTTGGGTTTAAGGAAGATACCACTTCAGCTCTGGCCTCCCATGTACCCACCAGAGTGACATAGAAACCTAAAGAGTCAGAAGTCCCCTTTTGGGGATATGACGAAATCTAAGAGAAAGGGATTAACCAATTCTGCCTCAAAAAGGTCACATCTGGGTCATTTGGAAATAAAGTGCTTCATGGTTTCTGACTGAAACTCTTTCTTTTCATCGAATGAAGCATTTTTATATAAGAACATGGGCAAAATCATACAATCTGGTTTTATTTATTGCACAAAATGAGATGTATGCCCTTTCCTTTTTGTAATAATCATTGAATTAACACAATTAACATAGACTATGTAGGTCCTTCACTGGGAATAATTCCAAGAGTACCTGCTAGTGTAATCCTTCCACTTGTCTGTGTCTCCCACGAGGTTCGCGTAGGTGCTGTCAATGGCAGCTCTGAGCTCTTTGAGGGTCGTATAACAGGTTTCAGGTGTGTTTCTTACTGGGTCCCGGACTGGGAGTTTCAGACACAGTTCTTCAATGAGTTGTAATCTTTTCTCACAGAGATGATGAGGACCTTTTTCACTGAAGAAAATCTAATGAGCAATAAACATTTATGTAATCCATGTGAGAAACCATATAATACTTTTATGTTTTCATAGAGAAACCAAAGGAAGCTTCCATTTAGAGTATCAATGTAAAGTCATTAAGCTATTTAGTATATGAAGACAAACCAAAGTCTCAGTTATAGCCTTTAAGTGACAATGTGACTTCACATGGCTGTACTCGGGGTGCACAAGACATACCCTGTGCTCTTTAATAATCTTTTCGCTGCCTTCCTGGGGAACCAACTTGGTCTCTCGATCCAACTCAGTTCTGCATTCTTTGACACACGCCAGGAATCTGTTCTTCTCCACACCAATCTTCAGGTGAAGCAAGTGATATGGGGCTTCTCCTTGAAGATCCTACATTCCATAGGAAGAGTTGGAAAAATATGATACCATTCCTGATTATGAACATTCACAATCGAAGGGGCAAAAGCTATAAAATATTCCCTTTAGGGCCAATTGATATCATCACTATCGTCTGCGCCTGGCCTCTGTGCTTCGTACTTTTCCAAGTACCGGGGACCACAGCGAATCCTCTCAGCCTACTGTGGGTTAGGTGTTTCCACAGCGATTATTCTATTTAATGTTGACAATGGCCCATGTGGTATTAATGTTCCTGTTTTATGTTCCTAAGTAGAAAAAGCAAGATATGACTCTAGACATAAATCACACACTGATGCCACATACCCTCTCCCCAGCATGTGTCCCTTTTAATTTTGCCCTCAATCCTGGGAGGTAGGAAGGAAAGATATTATGCCCATTACAGAAAGAGGGGATACAAGGAAACCTTATTAGTAAAAACCCCAAGATTACACAGCCCACAGCTGCCAACTGCCTGCCATGTCCTCTTTCCCTTAGAAAGAGACAACACTGAGACAACAAGCAAGCCAGCACTCAAACAACGTGAAACTTTTTATGTCCCTTTTTGATGTAAGCATAAGCTTCATCATTATCTTTAGTCCAAGAATTTATTAGTTTTAGACAACTTGTATCCTATAATATTTAAAAGATTACCTTTAAAATAAAATACTAAGATAACTGATGAGCAAAATGAGTTAGGGCTATGAAAAGACTAAGACACATTATATCATGGAGAGCTTAATTGTGTGTGTGTGTGTGTGTGTGTGTGTGTGTAAAATAAAATACAACCTTCAACTGTAGATTGTATTCCTTAATACATTTATGATATATTAAGATTCAAAGGTACTTAAAAAGCTTTCTTTTTGGATTTCTTTAAAAATCTGTTTTTTGTGGTTTGTTTTTTTTTTAATTTTCAAATTTAGTAAGTAAAAAAGATATTTCCTTAACTGCTTTTCCATGCATAGGACTGATTTTTTAGCCTATGTTACTGAGATTAAAAAAATATATAGAGAGAAAGTAACACAACCTGGCAGTTATGTATTGTATGACTCCTTCATATAATGCGTATTAAATTTGCCACTTGATATTACCTCATAATAGCACTTGTTAACCTGCTGCCAGAGAAGGCTTCCTCCTCTCTGGCTCGAGGAGGACAGACTTCTGTGGGTCTCCATTATGTTGCAACTGTTCTTGACAGCCCCCTACCCCATGCAGACTCCAAAGAGGCTTCCATGTGACAAACCCAGCGCAAGACCCTCAAGTGTGATTCCGCGGAATGGACCCTTCATACCCCACTTGCCCTCTCATGCTTTCACTCTTCCAGTTGCTATAATTTCACCCTCACACCCACCCCCAAATCTTTGTTTCTTAATGTCCTAGCTTAGAATTAAATAACTTGATTCGCTTGTTCCCAATTTCCAAGTGGGCCCTCCTCTCTCCTTCAAAGTCTTTCTAAATATATTATTTGCTCTTTTCTGGACTTATTATATATTATACTTTTATTATTCATGACCAATCATCTTTCCTACCAGACTTCAAGCTCTTTGGGGAAAGGGGTTACATTCTGTTCATCAACGAATCCTTAACCAATAATAATTGTTTATATGTATATATATATATATATATATATATATATATATACACATATGAACAATATATATACATATAAACAATATATATATATTAATTTTTATTAAATTTATTGGGGCGACATTGGTTAGTAAAATTATACAGGTTTCAAGTGTTTAATTCTATAATACATCATCTATATACTGCATTGTGTGTTCACCACCCAAATTCAAATCTCTTTCCATCACCATATATTTGACCCCTTTTAGTCTCTTTTACTTTCTCTAACCCCTATTTATATTTGCTTTAGATCATTACAGTCTAAACTAGATGGTAAAATCCTTGAGAACATCAAATATGTATATGTATAAATTATGTTAGGTATATGTTTAGTAGAATAGCTAACATAATTTACTCAGATGAGAAGAGTTCATTAAATGTGCTGAGTAAGTTCAACACCCTTTTCATTCGCCACCCCGCAAATAAAAAGAAAACCAGGAAAGCAAAATAGTACTCTTAAGTATATGATAAAATTGTTGTTACTGAACAATAGAAATAACAAAATTCTATCATATTTTATCAAGTTTTATACTCAAGGTCAGTATTTTGTTGTTGTTTATTTGTTTTTCTTTGTTTTGCTTTGCTTTTTTAATGGAAGAAGTAGCTATGGTGACTTTCCTTGAACTTCTAAATTTCTCTTACAGTTGAACCTTAACACCCTCCTGCTCTCTTCCATCATCCATGATACCATGTTCCCATTATGTTCTGACTCACCTTCCACTGTTTGTGGAGCTTTCTGACGGCTTCCTGCAGGCCCTGCTGTTCTTGTTCAGGGAGAATGTCCGTCAGTTCATCACAAGCTTTAAGAAAAGCATTGAGGACCCTCTGATCCAGCTGACTGAAAAACTCCTGACATGGAGAGGGACAAAGTGGTTAGAGTGCTGAGCAGAATAAAAGGCACTGTACAGTGAAGTAGTCATGCCTCTAAGCAAGCCTCTTAGCCATTCAAACTTTCCAGATAACTACTATTTCTCCCCCCCCCCACCCAGAAATGAACTATAATCATCTAAAATTATGAGTTAGACTCCACCACATCTGAAATTCAACTAGAACTTTTTAATCTTTAGGGGAAAAAAAATTGCAGTTTTCAAATTTGGTAGAATATTCTGGAAGACCAGTGAGCAATTCTAAAACCTTGATTCCAAGAGGATAGAGCTCTAGGGATAAACTCACAGTGTGTCTCCTCAGGAGGTCTTCTGGATTCCCCTTTTCCTCCAGGCTATCCTGCGCCATCCGTAGCACCTTTTCCAACTCTGCTCGGGACTCCTCAAATTTCTTCATCAGGCGACTGTTGGTTTCCACATGTTTCTTCCAATCTCCAGTTTTCTTTACCATGTTCTTGATTTAAAAAATAATCATAACATGACGCTGCTTTCACATTATTGAAAAGTATCGTGTGTTTTTTTTTAATTAAATTTTATTGGGGTGACAATTGTTAGCAAAGTTACATAGGTTTCAAGTGTACAATTCTGTAATACATCATCTATACATCATATTCTGTGTTCACCACCCAGAGTCAGTTCTCCTTTCATCACCATGTATTTGATCCCTTTTACCCAATTCTTTAAAAAAATACTTGCAAAAAATACATTTCATTGTGATCAGAATAATCAATCCCTTTTAATATGAATAAATATTAGAGAAAGAAGTAAAATTATTGGTTTCCAAACACCACAAGGTGAGGTATTTGGTAAGAGTAAACCATGAACCATGGTGATTAGGTGTCCTTTTCATGTTCCCTCGCTCACATCCCTAAAGCAGGGTAAGACCTTACCTGAAAGGCTGTATGAACTTCTGAGATTTGTCTCTGCAGCTTCGTCTGATCAAAATGCTTTAACACATTGCTTGAGGTCACAAACTTCTGAACACTTTGACTGCCTTTTTCAATTTGTGTCATGCTTTTCTTACAGCTTTCTTGACAAGCTAACAGTTCCTACAGAGAAAGGAAACCACAACAATAGTATTTAAAAGAGAGAGAAAGAAAAGCCATAACTGTTAGAAAATAATGAGAACAGCATTATATAGTTTGGAGGCTTTTAACCATCAATAAGTAAAATCAAAATACAGAGAAGTGTTTCTTTTTGGAATTTTAAGCAATCATTGAAGTCGGGGGTTTTTACATAAGGCATTTAAGTGTCACTTTTTGTTGTTGTTGAGATTTTTAAATATTTCATGCCCATCTCATTAACATTACGAGAACGACAGAGCATCAGAATTGTTGTCTAGTGCCTGCATTTCCCCAACCAACAGGCCTGTAGTTTACTGAGTGATCAATAGTGAAGTCAGTCTACATATCAGCTTTTAATCTGACTAGATTTAACACCAATGCACTTTACATTAGGTCGGTGCAAAAGCAATTGTGGTTTAAAAGGTTAAAAATAATTGCAAAAACCGCAGTTACTTTTGCACCAACCTAATACTTTGCTGAGTCAGACACAGAAGATTATATATTATTTGTGTATCCTAAAATATACAGCATTTGAATTCCTAAGGTTCAGAAACTATCAACCTCATTAATAAATGATGGCCCCCAGATCCTATCCCAGGAGCAGCAGAACAATTGGCCTGGGAGGACTTGTAATTGTCACACATTTGCAGGATGAGAAGCAGTGGTGACATCGACCTTTTCACCTCTGATTCATAACCTAGCATCATAGCAATTTCTGCAGCTGACAGCATGGAAATTATCCGTCCCAACCCAGGACAGACAGTATTTTTTTTTACTTGAATTCACATCATTTGCATTGCAAAATCCTCAATTGCTTTGGAAAAATATTTCAAAAGGGCTCATTTGGATACCAGTTTTGATAATCTAAATGTAAATATTAAGAGCAGGGCTTTTGTTTTGTTTTGGCAAAACAGAATAAGGACATATTTTTTTTTCCTTATGAAGATTTAGGAGGTAAGAGTAACATAAAAATATATTATTAAATGACATTCATATTTATTATTAAAATATTAAATATCTTCATTGTAGAAGGATTCTTTGATAGCAATTTATAGCAATTGGGAATGTAAGAAATAGCACTATGAGTCAAAATGAAAAACAATCTTCATCCAATATGATCAGAACCCATTAGAATAGGGTTTGGTGGTTTAATCCTTGTGTCTTTTTAATCAATAATAATAATAATTGCTACCAGTTATAGAGCATATATCATGTGCTCTTATGTGCTAGTCACATAGGAGAACATCTAATGTAATCTCCACAACATGCTCTCAACTTAGGTATTACCATCTCCATTTTAAGGTGAAGAAATAAAAGCTAATCAAGGCGTTGTAATTGGTGATATCAGACCTAAGATCTGAACATCTGTGTGACTCACTTCAGATCCTCTCTGCTCTTTCTACTGAGTGATACTACCTTCCCTCCATGAATCTATTTCAGTTAATGCAGTGGCAAACTGCATTTTGCCCGTTAGTTTCAGCCTCCTCTGATGGGTTGGTTCATTTATAATAAACCAGCTGAATAAGTCAATTAGCTGCAACACTCAGTAGAAGGCTGTTCTGCATACAGCTACTCTAACTAAAAATGAGACAAATAAAAATGATTATCACTCCAAACACATTTCCAGAATTTTATGGTTGTGTAGAGGCAAAGGTCTCTAGAGGCAAAGAAAAGATCTCATAAAACACCGATTATAAACACTGGATAGAAATAGCATTCAATTACTTATTTTTATATATATCTAAATATATAAAATTTGAAATTATAAAATCTTTTATCTATATATAAACTTGATAGCTAGCTAGCTAGCTAGATAGATAGATACAATTTTTATTTTATCTGTAGTAGACAGGGCTTTCATCTTTGGACAAGATGTGTTTTTGTTTTGTGTTGCCAGTACAATGCATTCTGTTTCTTGTCCTAATGGGATTTCTACCACTGTAAGCACTTCCTCAGCCTTATTACACATGTTTTAAAAAAAACCTATGTCTCCTAAAAGGGACTTTTTCTTACCTGATGTTTTTGTTTAAAAAGAGCACTAGATTGTGCCTCATGCTCAAGAACTGCTATAATTTCATTGATTTTCCCAAGTGAGTCATAAAAGAACGTCATCTGCTTTTCTAATTCCTCCAATGGTACTGACAGTTGTTGAGACTCATAAAGAAGAGGGGAGTAACGTTCTTTGACCTTTAAAAATACAAAGACAATAAATAAATAAATAAATAAATAAATAACGATAATAATAAAAATACAAAGACAAAAATTCTATTAAAGGCCATGAAGTGCCACAAGCTCAGGACAGTGTCCACAGCTCTCAGAAACATTTTCTTTAGTGACACGGTCATTTTGTGCTTACAGATCTCCAAAGACATTCGTTGAATGATATGTCCTATGCATTGCTAAATTTTGATGTAAAAAACAATACTATTAGGTATACCACTGAGATAAATAAATGCCACAGCGTTTTCTAATGAAAATTCATCTCAGTCGTCCATAGCACTTCCCCATCTAAGTGATGTTGTTACGGAACCAGATTCCACTTCATCAAATTCCACTTTATAATCTGTGCCACCCATCTTCACTTCGACCTCGAAATCTGACATAAAACAGTTACGAATTACATTATCTGTACTAACCTGTGGCTTGCAACTTTATTTTCAAGACCTCTACTACTTGAAGTCTTCACTCCAGACGTACTTACAGACTTGTTGACTCATTCTTCCCCGACAGGCCTTGTGCTTGCCTACCTGCTCCCATCCCCACCGCAAGCTCCATACTTAAGTCCTCCCTATCGACATCATATTCATCCCGCCACTCATATCATATACCAGTTCATTCACAAAGATTCCTACACTAGGGGACATCTCCCTAGTCTAAACTAGCCAGCCCTCATCTTGTACTTGGCTTTCAAAAAATGGTGTTACTCTATACATATAAAGATATGTATTATCTTTGCTTTCAGGATGAGGCCAATGGCTCCTGGAGATTAAGGGACCCCTAACGTGTCTATCTGGTCACCTTTACGATCGATTCCAGGACCACACAGTTCTCCATGAACTTCCTGTCCCAATCATGTCACTTCAAATTGCTCCCAAAGTATTATGAAAACATTTGAGAACCGAAAAAAAGGAAATTGAGTTCTTGTTAGTAGATCATTCTTTTTTTTTCCCCCCTTAAATTGTAAATATTCTCATGCTCTCGGATACATTGCCAAAAGGAAGTTTCTGATCCATTGCAACAAGGTTTGGCTATCATTATTCTGAAGAAAATGAAGAGAATCTGCTAACATATATAAACATTAGTGTGCTTTATAAATCTTTCCTGGATACAGTAGAAAAACCTACCAAGATGCTATATCTGAAGCAACAGTAACAAAATGTGTCCAAGGGTGCAATTTGCTTTCTCAGACATCGCCCTAAATCATTATACCTGGTCTAGGCTAAGATGTGCAAGCCATTCAAGACATGGCTCTGAAAGCTTCTTGAAGGTTACCAAATTGGTAATGTTGACCTCGAATTGTGCCCAAGCTTTATAATCTTAACTTGAATGTTAAAATAAAAAGAATTAAAGATTAACATTCTAATATATGCCAGTTAGATAAATTTTCTCCTTGTTTTAAGCTTGATCTTAGCCAAAAGGCTAAGAAGCGATATTTTTTTCTCCTTTTTTTAATGACGTCTAAGTCTTCCTATTTTCACCTTTCTCATTTATTCATCTTTTTCATTAATTCTCCACTGCTGATTTCATATAAGTTATTCTCTTTTTATCTTTTTTCTCCTAATTAGCAGGTTTTTCTGCCTTCTCTTCCTGTTTCCCAATTCTTCGTTACAAATGTTTTCTATTCATTTATATAATCACTCCTTTCATTTAGCATGAATTAGTTACCCAATCTAAACGGGCTGTGCAAACAATACCATCTTCATAAATTTCAATTTTAGATAGATTAAAAAAAATCCCAGTGGAACTTTCAAAGGTCTTAAGGAAAATCCCTGCATAGAATAGAAAATGTTTATGGCTAATGTTCAATATTTGTTGAGTCCCCTGCACAAAAGTGGCATAAATATATATACCGGGGGTACCAAAACAATGTATACACATGACTTGTATTCATCTTTTGTTATTGGCATATATTGAGTATTACAGTTTTAATACAGTTTTTTTTTTCCTTTCTTCAAATGTGTATACGTTTTTATTTTGGCACCCTCTGTATTTTAAGTCTTTGGTGAGTTCCATGAGTTGAAGAAGGCAGAATTTCCACTGCTTTATGGCAATGCAAGCAGAAAATATCATAAATACTCTTAGAGTGAAGGCATATCAAGTAAAACTCAATAAAAGGGCACTGGGGAATTCTTTCTTATTTAAATATCTGTAGTCTTCCTACTCCCCTCTCCTCTTCTTCTACCTTGCTCTATGGTTCACCACTTTTAATTGGCCTCCTGTCTCCCTGAAGAGGCTTATCTTTCTGTTAAAATACAGCTACTAGTACGTCTAAATTAACAGAGGTAATACTTGGTATCAGGCCCCACAGTTTCATTTTTAAACTCGTGACAAAAGTTACTATGTCAAAATCCCAATAAGAAGCAGAAGCACGATCTGTTAATAAGCAAATGGGTGACAGAGGAAGTGTAAGGCCAGCAGAAGGCAGTGGTTTATTGTGCATTAAAGTATTTTCCCACCTTGGTTAGCTGCTCTTTGAGTCCAGACATGGTTGCAAACATTTCATTAGCTTCTTCTTGGGAGCTCTCTTTGGAAATGAGGTGTGCTGTCTTTGTGATTATCTTGTACTGAGCATCCATCACAGGAACCCTTTGCTCGATATCCTGCATTGGACAATTGAATCAGCTAAATTAATGCACAGTACATTTCCTTTGACTTTCAGGATTTTCCAGAAGGCTGGACAAAAATCAATGTGCAATGTATAAGATTTTATACGTATAATAATCTTTTGGAGATCCCAGTTGTTGCTTTCATCATTACTAATATATGTTGGTAATATCGTATCAATAAATAAAAGCTTTCCTTTAAAAGTAACCATAAATCTGTAAATTAGCATAAAGATAAACTGAAGTAATCTCTACATTTTTAACATATGTGTCAATATAGTATGTAAACATTATATCAGGTAAATGTTAACAATTTGGGGCAATTCCTCTGACTTTAAAAATCAAACAATCTACTTTGTCTTTAAACAGTAACATACTATCACTGCATAAAATTTATAAATTAGAGCTAATAGGATAAAAAAAATAAATTACTTAAAGTCCTCTCACACAGTGATAACCAGAACCACTATCCCCTCATTGTATCATTAATGTTTACTGTGCTTTTAAACCCATTTTTCATTTTTACGAAAAAAAGGATGACACTATTTTTGCTTATCTCACTTAATAGTATATTGGAAAAGTTTTCCCTGTCATTAAATATTCTTTCACTACTTCATTTTGAGAGCTGTAGTGTATTCAAAATATGTAAATAGCACCATTCACTTAGTAGATCCTTTATTGTTAGAGGTATTTAGGTAGAAGTGCTATCTATGGTCTCCTGTTTGCTCCCAGCGCTTTATAATTTGGTTGTAGAGAAAAAAAATATCTCTCCAAATTAAAAACAAACAAACAAAAACCAAACCACCATTTTGAAGTTACTTTATGGTCAACACTTATCATTAAAAAATTCAAATAGATTTTTCATTTGTTAACAATTTAAAAAAAATTTTGAGTTGTAAGTCAGGATATTCACACATGTCAAAAATGATGCCAGAGAGATATAGAAAGAGCTTTGCAATGACCTGAATAACTCACTGATCTTTACTTTCATAATAAAATAGGTTTCTCTCTTTATGGTCCAGAAATCACATCACCTCACCTCCAAATCTTGAACTAATAACTTGACATTAATAAAAGAGACTTCTAAAGGTTCAGAAAGTTTCCTATGGGCTTCAGTTGCAAAATCAGACAGGATAGTAATGCAGTCTGTGTATTCTTTCTTCATTCTGTCCATCTCATCAGCTCGAGCATACTGTTGAAAAAAGGGAGGAAGGCAACACTGAAAATCGTTAAGTCAAGATTCTGGGAGCCTGTAATTTTTACTTCTCCATACTCTCTGGAATTGTTATGTGGTAAGGAAGACTCTAATTCTCTATTCTTATTTTAGATACACTTAAAGTAAATCCAATTACTGTGAAAGGAAAAAAGGAACTAGCACAGAAGTGAAGAATTCAACTTGAAACGTGAAACGTTCCATATACATTGGACCCATGTGGCAATATGATCCTTAATCAAACTATACATTTCTGTAATGTCCCTCCATTTTAAATGGGAAAGATTAAAGGATCCAATATAAACATAACAGTTGTAAACACATCTGTACTCTGCCTTAATAAGCCTGGTGCTGTAATAATAAAGTGGTCTCTAAACCGACTATTTATCACATTTACAACACATGCACGTTCTAAGCATACATAGATTTGAAAGACATACTTGCTTGACTTCCATAAACAACTCCCTCCATCGCCCATTTAGCAGTAATAATTGCTGTTTAAGATCACGGGAAACCAGCTCATCACATGTTTCAATTAGAAAATTGCCAGCATCATTCATGGCAGTGTGTTGCTGTATCCAATGAGGCAAATTTCGGAAAAAATCCTGAACAATAAACAATGCACACTATTGTAAACCATAAACCAAATTATAAAGGATATGAAAAAGAGCAGACTAAGAGAAATATCTTTGTTCTAAAATATGTGCAAATTTTAAGGTAAACCTTAAATCTCTTTCAAAATGCTAATTGTTAACGAAGAGGTCCAAATATCTGAACTGGAAATGCTATGACTTTTTATAAGAACATCTATGCCATATCTTTTGCTGAAGACAAAACAAAACACAGACATTTTCTGTTATTCCTATTTTACAGGTGAAAAAACTGAATTTCTGTGAGCATATGGACTTGTCCATAATTTTCAGGCTAGTAAATACCAGTGCCAGAGTCATATAAAAGACATACTATTTCAGGAAAATATATAGCTTCCTTAAAGAAATTGTAAACAAACTTTTGACCTGTTACTTTTGATTTTAAAACCTGAATCTAGTACATTCAAGATAATTAACAATCATAGAGAAAAATCATCACAGGAAAATTTTTAAAAATTAAATATCTGGGCCAAGAATACTGAAAACAGTAACATCCTTCCTTGTGTTTTTTTTAAGGTTACACAGTGGGCAATGAAGCACTTTTCACCTGATTTCAAGTTAAGTGCATGTGTGTATGTGTACATACACCACAGTAAAAACCAGGGATAACAAAAGATAATTCAAAATCCACTTCATAAGCTATGTGTGGGAGGACTTCCTCCATAAATAGATGAGAACATTTCTGTTTCTGGCGGTTATGTTTCCTTGGATGAAATTAACACATTAAGATATCTACTAGGGTGCTGCTGGCCTAATCGGAAAAGCCAAAATCTGTATGGGTGTACAATTCTTGTCACTGCCAGCTACACAAGAATATTTAACCTAATGAAACATAAAACAGTAAGACATTTTTTAAAGTATACATCTAATTGTATTACACAATAACAGATGAAACAACCTTGGATGGCAAGCAGCAATTCTTATGTATGTACTATACTCCTTAATGGCAGCCCGGCATTTTAATATCTTTTACATATAAAAGGGAAAATGTCAGGCTCCTATTACGAAGTATATATACAGAAATCAGTCCATTTCATGTTATTTTCAATGTAAGTGACATTAAACAGTAACTTTTGCACAGAAACATACGTAACTGTAATGGGGGGAGGGGGTAAAATCTCTCCTACTCAGAACGACACTTTTGACGGAGAGTTGCTAAAATCCAAAAATGAACACCCAAAGAGACAAAAGTGTGGTGATCCATCTGTTCAACCGGTGAATGTCATTACACAGATTAAGTACTACGTTAGCCAAAGCTATTTTCTGCTTAAATTAGGAAATCCAGAGGCTAGTGCCTTGGACAAGCCCTTTCAAGCACCTACAGACTTTATTGTGAGTATAGCGCCCTCTGCTGCCCACTGGGTTTGGCCGTCCCTCCATCAGTTACTGTTCTGAATGCAAAATCAAACATGGAACCGGACAAGGAACTGTTCTAACATACTGTTATAAAACAGTGTATTTCTTAGTTTAAAATAATTTGATAACCTGAAAGTGCAACTTTTCAGGCAAACTCAGAATTCTTGAGTCAAATCTGCAAATATGTAACATTCCCTAGAGCGTTCACTATGCTGTGAAATTCTCTTATTTTTTTACCATTCCTATATTTTTATTTTTTGATTTTTTTAAATTAAGTTTATTGGGGTGACATTGCTTAGTAAAATTAAATGTACATGTGCTCATTTCCTTTTGAAGAAGGAATCTTACCTTTTTGGCATGTTCTGATTGATTTAGCATTTTTTCAGCATCCTCTAGCCAAGCCTGAAGACTAGCCACAGTATTTCCGTATCGATCCCAGTTAGCAATTACTTCTTCCAGCATGCTCCTCACACTTCTTACTTCTACTGAGAGGTTCCTCCACTGGGCAGTGGTTTCATTCATGAATTTCATCACATTCTCAGCTTCTTCCACTGAAACAGAGAAAACAAATTACAATCCTTATTTTACATTTTAAATCCACCATACCTTTTTTTCTAAGGCCTATCATTTTTTCTTTAGATTATAAACACAACAGATACAATGTTATAATTTCTTTCAGTTAGTGCTGGGAATACTTTTTATTCACAGGTATTTATAAAGATTAAAGATGATAATGTATTTAAAATTCCTGATAAATGGGATGCAATAAATGGCATATATTGTATTTTGCGGTGTATAATGCACCCTTTTTTGCCCAAATTTGTGAGGGAAAAATAAGGATGTGCATTAAAGTACATGGGTAGTACTAATTCCATTTCTCTGAACGTTTGGGCCAAATTTGTGGGTGCACGTTATACAAAGGAGCGTATTATACATGGCAAAATATGGATTTGTTTACATTTTATATACACTCAAATAGATGAACACATACATAGTATCAATCACGAATGCTATAGTTCATTGCAATTTATGAAATGAATGCTATTTTGCTCTCTTAGAAAATCATACACAGATATAGACACACACACACACACACACACACACACACACACACGAGTATGATTGTGCAGGTTAAGTATTGCACAATGTCAGTGGGAGTGAATCCAGTATGTATTCTCCAGGCCAATGGCATGATCACACAAAGATTCCGCAGAGAAAAAGTGATTCGATCATACAGAAACCTGTAGGTTCTACATTTTACTGTATTCAACACTGCAACAAATTATGTCATGAGTTTTACCTGAACCATCGGCTTTGACGTACATCTCAGCTGTGTCTTTCAAGATCTGGTATGTCACTTCATATTGCTCAAAGAACTTGCTGTTTTCTATAAAAGACTAGAAAAGGGGGAATGGTTAGAAGACAATAAATACTGCTTATGTAGAAATGCCAGTCAGTTTTCCTCAGTATGTGGTATGTTACCCAAATTTATGAAGCTCAACCTTGCTCTTCCTAAAAATATCAAATTCAATTGCCATAAATAACTTGATTATTCTGCAAACTGAATTGTTTCCACTTTTAATTCTAACTCACCCTTCAATTGAGAAAATATTCTATTTCTTCTCCACCCAAGGGTTTGTGTTTAGAAGTTTCTCCAAAGAACCTGGGCTAACATTTAGAAAGCACTAAATTTGGAAAAACACAATCAAGTATCCCACTGTGTTTTGTCAGTGTGATTCTGTTGCTCTTTGAACAGTAATCCTCGTGAATGATGGCTCTGGGAACGTCAGATTATAAATAAATGGCACACAGCACAAACACTTTCCTTAAAATACAGAGTAAGTACAAAAATGTTTACAAGTAGAAAAATGTTAAATAATCATACTTTGCAGGCATGTCCTCCATGATCTCCAGTTTCTATTTCCTAGTATAAAAACTACGGGTAAGATATGTCTATATGTATATTGAAATGTAATTTACATATGTAATAGGGTCGCTATCAGCAAATGGACACCGCAAACTTGAGAACACACAAAAAATTTTATTACTGTTAATTCCAAGAATTGTGAAATAACTCCTGTTTCAAAAATTATCCCTACTTCTCTAAAGTAGAAAATGAATGTAATTATTGGTAACGACATATCACCAAAAGCACTTTAATTTCTTTTAATGGCGTAATTCTTATGATTTGAACCCACTAAAACACTTGATAAGTGTTATTATTATAAAATGCAAAATGAGCCTTCAAAAACCAGCTAAAGTCCTGAATAAGGATGCTGATGAATGCTTGATATGGAGATGCAAAATTCTTGTGTGCAGATGCAAAATTATTCATATAGCAATGTCGTAGGAATCCCTCAATTTTATTAATAAATGTTCATCATATTTCAAGACAACATTTAAAATTTACATAATAATATATTTCATATCATTTTATGTGTATAAAACATTTACTTATATGTTAGCTATTTATTCTACAGGGAAATAGTGAGGAGAGAAAGCTGTTAGTTACCTGGAATGAGGGGTTCCATAATGAATACTTTATTCAGTAACTTTGATAGGCTTCATTATTTTTGTGTGAGGATAAAATAAGCCCGTAACAGTCTGGTCAATTCATTATTTAGTCTTATGGCCTACTCCGTTAACCTCGCTCTGCTCCCTAACTGGGGGCAGAGTAATTTAATGCAATTCAAATTTTCAGTAATTTAACCGAATAAGAAAGTCCTGATTCAATCAAAAATGGAAAATTATACCTAATGTTCAAGACAATGTAAGAAACTGAAGAGAGAAATATACCTGGGAAAGTTTTAAAAAATAATCTCCATGTAGTTTGGGCACAAATTTTAAGACACTAATGGCAGAAAACAATTGTGTCAAAGAAATAGGAAATAGTGCCTGTATGCAACGGAAAGGCTTAAATATGTTTTTGCTAGACTACTTTACAAATTAATGATAAATGAAGAAGAGAGAAAAGTTTATTTCCAAGTTTAATTTTTGGTCCAAGGGGAAATGGATGTTTTAAGAATATTATAAATACTGTAGGGATTCATTAAAGCATTTCTGAGCTTTTCTATGAGGTAAATGAGGCAATTAATTTTTAAAGGAAGACACCTTATCTTTGACTTTAATTTTTCATTGTTTCATTTATTTTGGTTCTTTTTAATGAATATTGAGTAAATCCACTTAGTGACATGAATTATTTTGTCTATTAGAATCACTTTAGCGGGAAGACTACTAAATCTCCTTTGGACTGTGAGCTATCTAGAGACAATCTCTCAGAATGAAAAGTAAACACAAATGCATGTTTAAAATAATAGTAACAGAATTAGTTTATTTCTTTCAAAATAAGACTTCCATTTGGCTATCAAGGTCAACAAATAAGCCATGTTAGTCAAAAGACTTTTAAAGTTGGTGGCACTTCAAGAAAAATAAGATACCCCTCTATACCACTAAATTCACAATCTCAATAGAAGAGACTGTATTTCTACTCTCACAAGATAAACATAGATGTTATAAATTAAAATCTCATCCATTTCACTTACAGGGAGTTAAAGCAGATAATTTAAGATTTTAAAAATCAACTTTGAGGAATGGTTTCATCAGAATTGCCTATGCACATTAATAAAACAATTACAAATAATAAACGTTTGTATCACTTATGTCACATTCACATAGCCCACGATTCCAAGAGCTCTTCTTTTCTTGTATGTGAAAAAAAAAAGAAAAATGAAAGGTGACCCTATTTCTTCCATAGTAAAATTGAAGGCTGTGCTCACTAGTATGGTCACATTGAGAACAATTCCGACAGTGAGAACCAATCAGGTTCTGATTTATATTACAGTATGTGACCTCGCAACACTAACACATGGCCTAAGTTAATGAAGCATTGTCCAAGAATTCCTCAAGTACTTATCAGCTATGTACCTGAACACCTTATACAAGAAGTAGTAGGAAGCATATTCTCTAATTCTCTAACACTTAAAGTATCTGTTTTTTTTTCAGATGTATAAATCAAATCGAGAATTCAGTCTAAGGAAAAGATGATCATGATACATCCTGAATATTACTTTGGTTATTAGATGATGTAGCAGCATATGGCTCATTACAATTTCTTTTTTTTTAGAAACCAAGGAAAAAGTTGCATTTAAGAAACTGATTTATGATTTCATTTGAAAGTGTTCACACTCTTTGAAATAGTCTGTTCTAAAGAAAGTGATTTACCCGAAAAATCCAAAAGGATGAGAGAGGCTCTATGGGGTGCAAGATAGGAGAAAAATAGTGTGTCAGTCTTTGCTCCTAAGAAAAGTCCCTATTATTCTATATTATTATTATTATTATTATTATTAACTAAGGAAAGATGAAGTCTTCTAGAAATTAAGTTACTTATAAAGTCACATGGGTTCTAAATAGCCATGATTCAAAACATTTCTCTGTGACTAGTGGCCAGGCTTCCTTAATCTCCTTCACCTCACCCTCCCCACCCTGATGCCATGCTGCCTAAAACAGAAATAATAGTAACTTATGGGGTACAGTATGGACATGGAAAATATTATCAAATATGGACCAACATTAAATGGAACTAACAAATTTATGTGAGCTACATTCTTTAATTCACTAAGCTACAACAGATCGCTTTAGTGATTTGGTCTTTTCAGTTTAAAAAAATAAATCATTTGTCACAGTTAATTTTGTCAGATGGTGAACTTCAGTACTTAAGAAGAAGGGCTTTTGAGTCAGAAAGATGTGGATTCAAACTGTGACCCCACTTCTTACCAACTGTGCCACAAGGAGCCTGTGACTGGAGCGCTCAAGGACTCCGTGGCCTCAGTGGAACACTGACAATACACAGCCCCCAGGGTCACCACTGAGATGAGCTCACACATGCAAAACACTTGGCACGTGGGAAACATTCAATATGCCACAGTTATCCAAACTATTAAACAAGAGATACCTTAAAACCCTTGTGGGAAAAGAAGCATGAATGATAAGTAGGTATTTTTTCACCAAGGGATAAGACTATTTAGGAAATGTTCATTAACACCTGCTATCTTTGTTGGGCAAGTAGCAATTTTACAAATAATTTTGATCTAAGAAGCAGTTTAAAATTAACGGTTTGGTGAACTTCTCTTTACTTTACGGAGTAGGCAGAAAGTACTGCTTTTTTATCAGTAGTAACGACTCTCTATGTACATATCCTTTATTTGAGAAGTTTAAAGTGAATTACTAATATCATTGTGTTGGAACATTAACCTGGCGCAACAGTCCCATTAGGCATTTCCATCTGATTGGCCGTCCTTAAATAGCAAGAACAAAGACGGATCCTGCATAATTACCTACTGAGCTCAGAGTGTATCATTTGATATGACTAAGCCCCCAAATATAAATTCATATTTGTATTCAATATTTAAAAGACTAATTGAACTTGAACTTGTAATTACTTGAATTTAAAAAAAACGGAGTTTTCATTACTTTCCAAAATAATTAAAAATGAATAAGGGGCCATATAACAGACTTCACATTTTTGGACAATTGTTTCTGAGACAATTGTAGTAAATCTAGAGAAAGATTTTATTGTAAACCTGTTAATTTTTTTTTCAAATGCATGTTATTCATTTATCACTTAGAAAATAAAATTAAAATGTAGCAAAATATATTGTGGTTCTAGGATGCTTCAGTAGAGACATGGTCTCAATAAGTGTTCTTTCATACCCGTTACAAAGTCACTGTGACTAGTCAGGTCACAGTGGGCTTAGATTTTAAATTCATTAATTTATCATTTAGAATTTGTGATTAAACATAAATGGAACAATACAAAACTGAGATGCCCTATTAACAGTGATTTTGCAAGTAAATTTGTATTGCTAATACATTTTGGGGAGATGAATGTTTAAGTAAGAGAAATAAACTCTCTTTAATAATTATAATTTCCTGATTATACATAAATTAAAACTGCTACTTACAGAACAACTTCATTAATATTAATCCATTCATTAATACAGGCTACTATTCTATGTACATATGTACATAGATAGATAGATAGATAGCCCACAATAAAAGATAATCTTTAAAAATTAAATTGGTAGAGAGGTTTATAGTCAAAATTTTACTTTTCCTAGATGCACATAAAAATCAATGAAGCTCAGGGGAAAGCCATAAAAAAGACATGCTGGACCTAAGCTAAAAAACAGTTTAGGACAATTCAATTCTCCATTGTCCTAAACTACTCATGATTGGATTTTAGAAGACATGAAGATAATGTTGAAGCATATTAACTCTGTTTCCATGGTGAGCTCACAATCACAGTCATGGGCATGTACAATGCAAAAACTTTGGTTTTAAGCAATAAAGTCAATCTCAGTGGTTCAGTATGATTCATGCAGTGAAACCTCCTATACTTCCAAAGAATGCAAGTGCATATTTCAGATTGTTGTGGAAAGCTCACAAACATATCAAATCATTTAACACACTGGCCCCTTCATGTTTAAATTCAAGATTAAAATACCAGTGTCAAATCAACTAGTAGGTGTTAAAGGCTAAACCTAAGGGTCCCCTCATCTCTAGGAAGGCACCTGGGAGACTTACAATGTAGCTTTGCAGAAGCAGCTCCACAGACTCTCTCCTCCCGTACTTGATGATCCAAGACTTCAGCTTTGATTCTGCAAGAACCAGCAGTGAGAGCAGACGGTACTTTAATTCCAGAAATTCCATTTTCATTAAGTGTAGTTCTGACGTGGAGGACACAAAATGAAACCTAGAAATAAAACACAAAGTTTCCAGAATGTAACTAATAGTAACAGAACGGTGCTTACTTAACCTGTTACACGTCAGTGTTAAATAGGATGCAGGTACCAGGTCTTCTCAACTCGGACTGATCAGTCACTATCTGGAGAGCCAATTCCTTTTCTAGCTCTGGGTTTAAAGGCAAATCATGATTGACTGAAGTCTTTGATTGAGTTCTTTCTCCTGCCAACACATCTCTCATCTGTTTCTTTTATAAGCTGTTTTTGAAATATTACATAATGTTCCTCACAGTGCTGAATAAAAACACAGCCTCTGAAGAAACCATTTCTGTGATTTCCCGGCTCTGGGTACATTCAGGTTTACTCTTTTTAATTAATACTATATTAGAATGTTGGCATTCTTAAGCCTATGCTACGGGAGCCCAGTTTTATTGTACCAAATGTAAGCCTTTCTGTAAAAAGAAAAAAAGAAAAAAAAATAGAATCAATTCATTAAAAAGAAAAGAAATGGAAAAAGCATCCACGGAGCATTTTAAAAAGAGACTTCATTTAAAAACAGCTATTCTCTTACCTCTCGGCCATGTCTTCTAATTGATCAGGTGGCACTGGGATCCCGTTGACAGACCTGGTCCGATAGATTTCATGGAAGGCTCTTTTGTGGGCATCTGTGTTTTGAAGCAGATCCTAAGATACAATTTAAAAAAAAAATGAGGAAACATATTCACAGGAGGCTAAGAAGCATAATTTTCAGCCTGTTACCGATGAGTCAATGTATTCCACAATTTTATCCTGCTGCCACATCCATATGCAGTTTGGTGACTATCAAAAGCCTGTACCTTGTACAGGAGCCCTGTGCTAGAGCCACATCTAATAATTATGGCATCTTTAAACACACATGACACTTGCACAGCAATGCATTCACACATTTTAAAGGTACATACATGGTCCAAAGGAAAATGCAATTACGGCTATAAAATGATTTGGTATTTCTCTCTTTCCTTGAATTTTAGATATGCTGATTTTTAAAAGCTTAAAACTAAGCATAACTAATTTAACCCTTTAATGGTAAAATATTAGACTCTTTTTGTTTTGAATGCACGCAAGCTAGCATAGCGATATTTGTTTGTCGTCCAAAGTAAGTCAATTATATTACAATAAATTAAGAGAATACCCTTATGGTTAGAACATTTCAATCAAGCACAGGGAAGGTCCCAAAGATATCATGTGTGATGTTTATAAATATTCTTTGTAGGCTACATAGAGCTCCATAATTTAGTTAGATTCACTTGAATCTAACTAAATTATGAATTTAGTTAGATTCATTTGAATCTCCCTTGATTTGTTTTCTGAGCTTTTCACTGTCAACAGACTTATTTATATAAAGACTTACATGAATATCACAAGTCCTAGCCAATTTCTCACATAGAAACAAAGAAAGAGAGAAGCGAGAGGAGATTCCTGCCATATTTTCTACAGTTTAATTTGCTTCTAATAGCAGGATCCGTACTTGACACTTGCTAACAAGTAAGACACATTAGCCCACCAGAATGATACATTTAAATTAATATTGTTTCTCTCACACCAAGATTTAGTGGATTAATTGGAGAAAATAGAAGCAAAAAACAGCCTACAGCTGTAAGAGAAACACTTGATGGGGGGGGGGTTAGGAAATGAAGGTGCTCATAAATTAAAATGTTCGAGGCATATGTATTTGCTCATGTAAGTAAAATTAATTTGGGTGGGATTAATCTTTGCATTGTAGAAAAAGCCAGGGCCAAACCATTTATATCCTGATACATTTTACTATGAACTATGCTTTGAGCTGCTTTTAATCTCGAAGTAACTGCACAGATATTCACAAGCTTCTCTTGCCCGGAAAGAGGGCACTACAGGCAGCCAAGCTGGTTAAGAGGACGGAGGACTCTCCTAGAGCAGCTACTGACTGTGAGTGTTTTAGTTGTTCTCTCTCTCCTTTATATCATCCAGACACATTTCTACAGCAAATGATCTTGGCTGGGACTCCTCCAAGGGACTGCAGAGCCAACTAGGGCTACCACCACACCCAGCTCTCATGTGCTGCGTGTGACTGTGTTACTGTATGGGTGGCGATGTGTGCCTGTACTGGAACACCCAAATGTTCAGCTGCCTTCTAAGAAGCTTTCCCTATTGTACTTTTAAGTATCTACTTCATTGAAAAGATCCTGACAAGATATCACAACAAACAAAAACGGTTTCAAACATGTGATGAAAGAAACTACAGCTGGCATGACGTCGCTAGGTTCTCTGGAAAGACCGTCTCAATGTACAATACCCAGACGCTGAGCACAGCATATGACTTGAATTCACTGGGGAGCTCATGGGAAGTCAGTGAAATCTCTTAAGTCTCCCGTTCAGGACCCTGAACCGAATCACAGAGCTGTGAGCAAAAACAAATTGAAAACGCTGATCGTTCCAAGCAAGTACCTAAAGCTTTGCTGCAGGAGATTTTGTCTTGGAACTTGAATAAGGTGCGAACACTGAAACGGGAACTCCTACCTTTAGTCAGAACCCTCAAAGAGGGCTGGTGTGGGCCTGCTTGGTAGCAAATGTAAATACAGGGGGAGGAAAGCAAAAATCGCCAAGCACACGAAACAAGTCACTATTTGTGAGAATCAGCAGAAACAACAAATGTATACTGTTAGAAAAATACAAAAAAAATAAAAAATAAAAAATAAAAATAAAAAAAAAGAAAAATACGAGTAATTTAATACTTGACAACAACAGTTTGCTTGTCAGGAAGAGAATGTTAAAGGTTAAAGTGTTAATTCTTTATATTGATTAAGAGGAGGGGAAGATATGGCTTAACTTTCAATTTTGTTAAGAATCTATAGCATAATTCCAAGGGCAAACATACTATTAAACTAGAGTTTATAATATTAAGACAAGTAGAGGGTAAAACATAGAATAAGAAAAATAGGCGAGTAAATGAACAAACAAACAAAAACCCTTCAGTCAACTTATAAATAGCAAGAAGGTAGGGGAGGGGGTGGTGAAGGAAGTCGAGTAAATAGGGAGCATAGTCAGACAGTAGCAAAAAATTCAACTTTATCAATAATTATAAATAAATGTGGATACACTATAAATCCACTAGTTAAAAGGCAGAGATTGTCAGATAAAACAGATAAAACAGAACCAAATAAAACATGACCATCTGCTTCTTACAAGAGATACATCTACACATTAAGAACATACATAGGTTGAAATGAATAGAATAGAAAACAACATGCCCGGCAAATACTAATCAAAGGAAGCTAGGATAAGTATATTGGTATTAGATTTCATAACAGAAATCATTGTAAGTTAACTGCTTAAGATGAAACTTTCAATTTACTGGAAGATATATTAATTCTGAACTTGAACATACCTGGTAAGCGTATAAATATATAAAGCAAAACTTAGGAAACTACAAGGAGAAACTGACAAATCTGCGTGGCTGTTGGAGTTAACAGCATACCCCACTCTTCTAGGGACTAAGATGGACCAAAGGGGACAATTGGGATAGCAGGTTATGGGTGAGGGAGGAAGCAGAAGGGAAAGGGCTGCTCATCTGTGGGCCTCATGGGTCTTTGTAAGAATTTTTGGTGTTTATTTTGAGTAGATGGAAGCCAGTTGGGAGTTTTGAGTAGAGAGATGAAATGAACTGAACTGCATTTTAAAAAGATCATTAGCCATTCTACTGAAAATACCTTATCCTGATATACTGCTGCCTTTTGTTTCTAAGACAGCACAGTAGCTGGATTCCTGCCTACTTCATTGACTGTTCTTTCTCAGGGTCTTTGGCTGGTTCATCTTTATTCTTTGATCTCTTAATATTGGGTTCCCTCGGGGCTCAGTTCTGATCCTTTTCTCTTCTCTGTCTATCCTTCCTTGTTGAATTTCTCTAGTCTTAGAGATTTAAACATCCCTGTATATGCCAATGATTCTGAATATTTATCTCCAGCTTATCCTCTTGTCCTGAGCTCCTGTTTCTTTTCTTCTAGTCCCACGTCGTATTCCACTTGAATGCGAAAAAGTCTCATTCCCCAACTGAACCTCTGATCTTTCCCCCCAAACTTGCTTCATTGTTTCTCCTTGTGAAAACTCCATTTTCTAGTTGTTTAGTCCAAAAATCAGTGTCATGTATGATTCCCCTTCCTTCACAATCAATACCTAATGCTGAAAATTCTCTTTGCTCTGTCCTCAAAATATATTCAGAATCTGACCATTTCCCCTCATCTATACGACTCCCACACTGATTCTAGCTAGTCTACCTGGATTACTGAGACTATTGAGGCTGGTTCACTGGCTCCTACCCTTCTTTCCCTAACGCCATCTATTCTCACACAGCAGCCAGAGTGATACTGTTGAAAAAGTGATAATACCATTCCTCTGGTAAGAAAGTGGATGGCCAAAGATGATTAGGACATGACAGAGAAAATCAACAATGCCAAAAGTGCAATTAAGGGAAGTGAGAAGGTACAATGAAACAATATTAGGTAAAACTAGGGGCTTTACTATTTAGGCACAGAAAAATTACCAAAAAATAGAGTATTTTGAACAATTTTATATTTTATGCCAATGATTTTGAAAACTTAGTAAAGTGGACAAATTCTTAGAAAGTACGAATGGAGAATACTGGCCCAATTAAAAATTTGGAAGGCTGAATATTTCTAAAACCATTTTTAGGAGCTAGGGATACAAGAGTCAAAAAACAAACATAACCCTTCCTCTTACAAAGGTGACATAACAGTGCAGGATACCAAGCAATAAATACAATAAATAACTAAAATAGCAGTTAAGATGAAGATAAATGCTAAAGAGAAAAATTGAACAGAGAAGGGGGTAAGGAGTTGTAATTTTAAAGACATGACCAAGAAAGTGTTGGCTAAGAGGTAACATTTCAATAAAGGTTCAAAGGAAATGAAGAATAATATAATGGGAATATCAGTGGGAGAATATTTCAGGTCAAGGGGAGAGAACATTCCAGAATGATGGCACAGACAATGGCCTTGAGGTGGGAATATGCTTATTTGATGTCATCTTTTCAGGAAGGTTTCATTGATTACCCTACTCAAATTGCAACACCACCTAATACTTCCTGTCCTTTTACTTTCTGATCTAACATTTATTTATTATGTTTATTATTTCTCATCATCCTCCTTCCACTAGAAGATAAGTGACCTAAGAGTAGGGATTTTTTTGTCTGTTTTGCTTATAAGGTGCATCACAAATGCCTAGGACATCGCTTTGCACATAGAAATCACATAATAAATATTTGTAGAACAACTAGAAAGGTGTAGCTAGAGGAGTAGAAAGAAAACTAGGAAACCAAATAAAGAAAGTGTTTCAAGGATGAAAGAATAACTATGCAAAATGATTCTGATGGGGGATGTAAGATGAGAACTGAGAGAGGGTCAAGGAGAACCCTCCTTGAGATGGAAAGCATGGCTAAAGAACACTTCATTGGAACAGTTCTAGAAAGAATGGGAGAGGAGAATTTTGAAACCAAAATGAAGCATAGACAACTCCTTCAAAGAGCTTTGCTGTTGTAAAAGGAAAGGGGAAAGTTGGACAGTAGCTGGAAGGGAAGCATGGTTAAGAAAGAGACTTTTTTTAAAATGAGAGAAATAACAGCATACTTAACGTGGAGGGGGAAAATCCAGCAAAAAGAGAGAGAGAAAAAACAAAAACAGAAAACAATAAAGAATGGAAGAACTATAGAAATTGTCTCCTGGAAAAGAGATGGGAGGACGGCATCTAGTGCACATGTGGAGGGGTTGGCCTTCCCTCGGAGCACAGATGGTTCACCCATAGTAACAGAAGTGAAGACGGAGTATGCAGGCACAGATGCATGTATGTGGGTTGATGTGGTCGTGGGAGCTTGTGGAAATTCTTTTCTCAGAGAAATAGGAAGCAGTGCCATCAGCTAAGAGTAAGGTTGGGGGAGGAGGTGTGGAAGGATTGAAGAGACAAGGTAGGAAATAGTTGTCCCCAAGATGGAGAGAGAATGGGGCTGGGAAAAGCCTTTGGAGTGTCAGGCTGCATTAAGGGCCCACTTGGGTTAGTCACTGTGCCTGGGAGAGTGTTTTTCTCTAGCCACAGTCAGCTATATGTGTGTGGGCAGGAAGTAGGCAGAGAGTTGGCTTTAACTAGGGTTGTGTTTTAGCCAGGAGAGTAGAACAGAGAGAGACCTGGACAAGGTGGTGAGGGTATATAGACAAAGGGTGCTTTTAAGGACTGAGTATTGAATTTAAGCAAAATACGAAGGGAACTGATGGCAGGAACAGGATACAAAGCAGTAAAATGGCCATAGGATCAATGGATCACAGGGCACAGAGGAAATTAAGACTTGGCAATGGGGCAAGTTTTTCCTGGCCAGAGGTGCTTGAAGAAGAGATTGTGGTGGGGTTTCAGTTCCTGGTGATGACAAGTTCTGGTCTTTGCCTTTGCAGTTAGTGGCTAGGGTGGGGTAAAGAACAGGATCATTGGGAGAAAGGAGGTCAAGAAACTGAGAGGCCAAGAAAATGGAAAGATCATCTATGGATTAGGGAAGGTATTAAGAATAATGGCATGTGTTGTCATCCAGGAAATAAAATCTCCAGGAAAGGAAGGAAAGTGACCTAGGTAAGGTGGATGACTGCCGTAAGGATGGGTAGTCTGATGACTATTCTCATTATTCCTTCAGACTGACAAACTTACTTTGTCAAAGCAATACTACAAGGAGGTTAAATCACTCTACATGTATTATATGCACAGTTTTGTGGGCACAGTTGAAGTTTGGTGCTTAAAACAACCTGGATTATCAGCTATGGGACCTTTGGCAAGCCAGATAACCTTTTTGTGCCTGAAGTTTACTTATTTGCAAAATGAGAGTAATAATACCTATTTCACACCCTGAATGTTATGTGCTTAGCAAAATTAAGTACTTAGGACTGAAACATGGCTAAAATCTCAATTATAGTTAGCTATGATTATTGCTATCTTTCTGGATACTGAGCATTAAGGTATCTGAAAAATAGAAGAGATAATAGAGGGGCACTTTGTTTTCCAGAATAAGTATGCTTCCACATACATGTAAATTAATTAAAAAAATAAATAGTAAAAAAGAACCACTCATAAAGTGAACTCCTTGAAAAATTGTATTTTAAAAGTTATCTGAATTCAATTTTCAAAAACTGCTTATGTACTAAGTAATGAAAAATTGTCATGTGTTATATTTTAAAAAAAGATGTAAAGAATGCAGAAAATCAAGAATTCTAGGTCTTGGTAGTATATTTAAGTTTTCATGGCACACACTATAATTACTTTTAGATTGGGATGGAGAGATAATATTCTCAAACATTCTTGCTCATGTATTAATGATTCCTATATTACACTTTTATCAGCTGTTTGCATTTTCAAGTGAACACAATATACCAGAGCAGAGCAACGGATACCAAACAGATGGGCTGATTTTTCTGCTATTGAGGAAACCTAGAATTTTAGTTATCTTAACCATCATTCAAATTTCTCACATCTCCAAACCTTAGCTTCTTATAGGCAACTAATAAATATATTTTGAATGAATGAGAATTGGTCTTATCATTGACAATTGCACAGTTTTATGACTCTACTACTTTAAGTCCTGGTGCCCAGACCTCCTAAAAGTTTCTACCTAGTAAAAAGATCATTCTGGAGATTTGCCTTGAATCTTAGCCCCTGCCTGCCTTTGCTCACTCCCTGTGGTCTCCTCATCGTATTCCCTAGCTCTTAGTACAGTCCTTTCTGGTTTTCAGTCTCAGATAACCATCGTCTCTGACTCCTACCCCTTTCCTCTCCCCGCGCCACTTCATTTCTGGCTTTTATGGTTGTTTACTGCACTTTGGCAGAGATGGTTCTGGCTGCACACTTTGTGGCTGGCACGGGGTCCCTCTCTCCAGGGAGCCAGAAGAGTCAGGAGGAGCGTGGAATCATAGCATCACTGACAGCATGTGTGCCGTCCAATTTAAAATTCATTCTCCATGAGGGGCTGTTGCTGCCTAGAGTGTACCATGAATACTATTTCTGCTAAATCTCATTGCCTAATAAGTAGCGCAGTTAATATCATAGGACATTTTTTCTCTATGGTGGAGCATTTCAGTAGGATTTAGGTCTGTTAGATAAACAACAAACACATGCTGTTTCTCAATCCTCTACACTGGAGGCCCCCTCACCAGTTTCCCCAGTGCCAAACCTGACACATAGTAGGCCCTCTACTGTGCATACCTGCTGAGTTGACACATCTAACCCATCATCATTATACATTCTTCATTTGATTTAAAACACTAAGGCGATTTCGTTTGTATGAAACATTATGGTGAATTGCAAATGTTAAAGTGGCATTATTTGTGTAGCTCTGTTTTAGCATTTTACCATAGTTTTAATATACTGGGAATCTCAGCATGGATATGGCCCAGGAGCAGACTACAAAGTCATGTTCTCATCTGAGAGGCAGATACTAGGGAGTTCTGTTGTGCTATGCATATGTGTTTATGGTGATGGAGAGGAAAGAGGCTAAGCTCAGGAATAATCAACTGAAAGTGGTTATAAATGAAGAGGGCCAAGAATAAATGCAGGACGGACCCTGACTGATTGTCTAGGATAACAACATCTTGTTGTCAGTCTTGCTGGATGAGCTAGTCTCGGTTGAGGGAGTTGAGCTGAAAGGGCCAGGAGTTGAATTTGCATGGCATCTCTAGATTTCTAGTTCCAAAAATAAGATCCCAAAGGGACATGAAATGAAATCTGTCATGAATTTGCTTTATAATCTAGTCTGGAATATACAACAGTCTACTTCCTTGGGGTAGCTTTAAAAATATCAATAATTTGGCAGAAATTATATATGAGCTATAAATTGCCCATGTGTGGTCAGGAGGAGAAATCTCTGCCTGTCAATTTATTTTTCACATATATAGCAAACCCCCATGAGACAGTTAAATAGATACACAAATTCAATTGCACAAAATGCAGGATGGTGTTAATGTGATGTTTATGAAACAATAGCATTTTTAATTAGGTCTGACCTATCACAAAACACACAGAGGAAGTATAGTAGACTTTATGCAGTAAGCTGAAAAAGTCACAAATGACTAAGATGTCATCAAGGCCTAATCCCTCCACTAGTTAAGATCATCAGTGCCCCCTCCCCACTCCACCTCATAGCACCAGAAACACAAGAAGCTGGCGACTTGCCTTGCCTTCCTTTGAGACTGGAAGCAGGAATGAGGTCTGGAGCCAATGGGTGATCACATTACTATGCAAATACATACTGTCTGTGGGCTTATGGTTTGAAAAATAATGTATAACAACAGAACTAACAAAGATAACTGCAGATGAAAAGAATATCAAAGAGCTACTGGAAAATACCTCAGGAAATAAATTTATTGGAACTGTCATTAACAAGTACAGCAGAGGGAAGTAGACCTGAGAACTTCTAAGAAGGTGTGACATCTCTGATTCATTATGAACGGATGCCTGGAAGGCCACGTCCCTGCAAGTTCTAAATAGGCCACATATCCAAAGCACACTGGGACTGTTATGCTGGAAGGTTTTCTGACCAGAATTTTTACCTTGTGTTGCTCACGTTTCCTCTGTATTGTGTTGGCTGTTTCCTCATGGACCTGCTGAATGGTTATTTCCTCTCTCAGGGCCACCTCTGCTCTGTATAACCAGGCACCTATAGTGCCCAGAGGTGCTGGAAGAGATTTATCAAGCTGTATATGCCAATCGAAGAGCTGAAATACAAAAGTAGAAAACCAAAATATCTCATACAGAAGTCAGTTCCTAAAATTCCCCTAAATGATTCCAAAGCCTATGAAAGGCTTTAAGTTAATAATTTCAGGTTAATTTAATAAATTTCAAATAAAAAATTATCTGTGTTCTGAATTTTGTGCTTTGAGAATGGGGAGGAAATACAGTTACAAGCAAATTTTGAGCAAACTCTAAAATACATCTTAGACATGGAAGGATATTATTGAGAACTTGAACTCCATTTTCTTCTTACAGGAATAGCATAAAGCACCCAGTTTCAGTTTGGCTTTTGCTGAAAGGGAAGGGACTGAGTTTGCTAACATGCTCGAGGGTGCAGATGTTTCCCTTAAAACCTCCTGCATCCTAAGAAAAGGTCCGGAAAAATCAGGGTCATCTAGACATCTCTGGAGGAAGACGAGTATTCAGGATTCTTTCTGCAATAATGTAATTCTCCAACCATCTCTCCACTTCTTCCACTTTATTCACTTTTTAAGCACCGTTTCCCCAGCTTATTGAAATGCCAGGTAGGATGGGTTTGAGTGCTTGGAAACTCTTTTGATAGAGTTTATGGGGGAAAAAAAAGATCATAAAAATGAAGAAAACAGGGTAATTTCAAGGCAAATATTCCCACTAGTGATAGAAATTTCAGAGGTTTTGAAATCTTGGTCTTTAAGTTTGCAAAGTATTAATATTGAGGTTACTGAGCAGTCTTCCTCCAGGTTCATGAAAGACCAGATACCAAGGTAAGTTCAAATTAAAGACTATAAAAATGAATGCGAATGTAGGAAGATCATTAACTACTGATGAACCATGGTTATGGATTGTGCAGAAGTTGGGGAGGCTCCACTCCTAAACAACCCAGAATTAATTTGTGTGAAGGGAGAAGGAACCCAGATGGTCTCCCAGGATTTCAAGCTATCACCCTGTCAACAGTGACATCATGTGCAGGGCAGGAAAAACAGGGAAAATGTTGTTGAAGAAGAACTTCCCTTAACTTAAAAGAAAACCTGAAGAGAGGGCAAAGATTCTCCCACAGTCAAGTCTTTCCTGCTTCAGACAGAGGCAGGAGGACCTGATGCGACATTACTATGCAGAAAAGGATGATGGAAAATAGTCTTGACTAGGTCACGTAAGCGCGAAGGAAATTAACCACGGGAGAACTTACCCTGGAGGACACTCGATCCCAGGACTGTTTTACCAAGGCTTGGTCAAGTGTCAGTTTGCCGTCTCTTTGCAATGGTTGCAGTAACTGTTCAATCTGTTTCCTTTTTATTTCATACTGAACTCTGAAGTGCTTAAAGGACTAAAAGGGGAAAAACAGCAACCAAGATGGCAGTGACTCAAAAAAAGCAAAAGCAAAGGAAACCACATTTCCTAAATAACAATCCTTCATATTTGGATAACACTCAATATATGTTGTTTATGATAATAAAAATAATAATAACAGTCATGATACTAACAGCAGCTACCATTCATCAAGCCTGACGATGAGCCTGCCCCACGCTAAGTGCTTCCTACATATTATCTCCCCTGACTTCTACATTTCATATTAAATTAACACTTCCTAAAATATGACTCTATGTTTAAATATGAATTGAAAATGCCACGAATATGTGCAGTTATGGTAAAGAACATGAGAATGGCCCTACCGAATCTAACAGATAACACATCTAAGAGAATTGCTAAATCTCAGAACAGACAAACATGTAAATCCACATGAGGAACACTGGGGGGAGATGGTGAATAAACATTTTACCACAGTTACCTCCCATTCCCTCTAACTTAATGTAATTAAAAATGCCAAAATATAAAGTCAATCTTCAATTTTATTTCACAGAATTCTATGAACATAAAAACTGGAAAGTACACTATTGACTGAGAAGTACAAACAGAACATGTTGATGACACCGTAAACCCATGTGTTCCCTATATTCAGATTTCAGATGGTCTCTAACCCTATTTTAAGAAACTAGTGATCATATTTGGCCTGAAAGGAGTGTTTCTGTTTTGTATTTTTCTAATCCTTTTAGTTCCCTTTTTATAAACTAACATCTGCACAACATGCGACTTTACAACTGACACTTTATTTTTTGACAATCTATGCTAAAACTGAAACTCACTAACAGACTAAGTATATTCATTCTGTCCTTGCATTTCTATTATCAGTTTCTTGGTTTAATAATTTTTTAATATAGCTCATCCCAGAAAATTATACTTTTTGGGAAAAAGATTATATTGCATTTCAAGCAAAAAAGCATGATAATATAAGCACATATTGACCACTTTGTCAAGTTCATCAGATAGAATATTGATGGCATTACCCACCTACATTCAGGCACACGTTATAAGTATAATTATATGAAATACACACTAATGTAATAGCTAAATCTTATATTGTTTGCCATGTTGAATTGCTCACATCATGGTATCTTTTTTTGTAGCAAAAAATGATTGAAATACAATATAGTCTAAAATATATTATATGAGCTGTGATCAAAAAATACGGTGAATGTTTAAATTAAAAATAATTATTACATTAAAAGACACCTTTAAATACTCCCCCTCTCTTCAAACACACTTATCCCATCATTCTTGCCACTTTCTGAGGCAGTTCTGGAAGTCCTCTTTTGTGAGTGTCTTTAGTTGCACTGTCATGGCTGCCTTGATGTCCTGAATCATTTTGACTTTGGGGAAGAGTCAGAAGTCGCTCGGTGCCAGATGCGGTGAATAAGGTGGATGAGGACATACCATAATGTTTTCATTTGACAGAAATTGCCATGCCAGAAGTGATGTGTGACACAGAGACTTCCCATTGGGATCACAAAATACAGTGAACGCTGCTGCCAAGTGCCATACAATGGAAAGGTTGGGATCTTCAATATGGGAAATGGCGCGTGGAACCTTAGTAACAGTGTGTGACAAGTTTCAACTTGTCTATGATTGAGAGAAGGTGCGTTTTAAAGTGTGCCACACATCATCCTCTATCATGACAACGCTCCATGTCACACATCACTTCTGGTATATGGCAATTTCTGTCAAATAAAAACATCACAGTGTGTCCTCATCCACCTTATTCACAGGATCTGGCACCATGCGACTTCTGGCTCTTTCCCGAAGTCAAAATGACCATGAAAAGAAAACATTTTGAATTGATTCAGGACATCAAGGCATTCACGACAGTGCAACTAAAGATACGAAAGAACTGCTTCAGAAAGTGGCAAGAACGACGGCATAAGTGTGTTCGAAGTGAGAGGGATTAATGGCAATGTGTCTTTTACTGTAATTTTTTTTGGTTGTTTAAACATTTACCATATTGTTTGATCACACCTCACAGTTTTGCCACTAAAATACAAAGCTATTTTAAATAGGGGGAAAATGTCAATGCTGCATAAAATAAATCACAATTTAGTGGGAAAACCCATTATATAATTTTGTGTCTTGGAAGTGAAATTGGAAGCCAAAGTCCATTTAATAACAGTGTAATGAGACTGGGGGAATCAACAACAAAACAACCCTGGCTCCAACTTGAATGCAATAGTGTTTAACTAGGTAGATCACAGGAGAAACTGATCCCATTAATGGGCCCACTCCAAATACTCATAATGCAATCCTTTATTAAATTCAACTTATTCTATAGTAATTTTTAATTTGGCACTGAAGTCATGTTTTGGTGGATTTTTTTTTATTGTTATGTGACATCTACAAAATCATGAGTTCTACAAAGCAATAACTAGATATTTGTGTTCTGGGTCATTTATAAGATTGAATTCTGGAAATCATGAAGCCTCGGGGCTCTAGTTACAATATGGACATATGCGATTTAAAACTACTTACTTACATAGAAATACAATTACAAAATTACATGCAAACTTAAGATAACACATATTTCTTTAAAGACTTTTTTCCTTAGTATCCTTTGAAAGATTAAACATAGATTGAATGACATACAAGAATCTTATTCATGAAAGCCTTTTGAAACACTGAAATGTCTTTTCCATACATTACCTGATATTTATCCTGCAAATTTGATTCCATCATCTGTGCCCTTGTCAAGTCTCTTTCAAATTGTTCTATCCAAACTTTTGTTTCCTTCAAAATTAGCCTGTTTTCTCTCTAGAAACCAGCAGATGTTACAATTTTATTAGTAACTGTGCATTTATTTAATTACTGATTAATACCTGCCTGATCCTGGAATAGACTTAATATTTAATAGGTGTCAATTGTCTCTGAAAAACTTTCTCTCTCTCTATTCTCACCCCTTTTGGAGAGCTAAAAACAAGAGTTAATTCTATAAAAATACTGTAATTGTCTCTGAATATTGAAATTAGCTTTATTTTTTTCCCTCAAGAAACACTAATTTAATTAAGAAAAATGTCTGCAAGACAGGAATGTCCTAAGTACAAAAAAAACAAAAAACAAAAAACAAAATAAACAAAAAAAACCAAACAAGTACTCCGAGCCATAGCTGGAATGGGAGTAGTGACATAATCCAATGCCATTGGTTACCCAGAGGACTATTCCAGATGAGATTAATTTTGACCAAATTCAAGGAGCTACAGTCACAGTAATATTGGACTACTTGTGTATATTATTGAAAAATACTATTCAGTGTTACTAGCTCCATGTGAACAGAAAACACAATTACCTTGTTCAATGTGGTATTTTGAGACCCTGGCAACATGGCACCTATAAGGTAGTTACAAAATTATATGCTGAATGAATGTATCCAGGTCACCACTCTCATCTCAGAAATAAAATAATAAAATAAAATAAAATAATAAATTTTTGAAAAGCAGATTTACATGCTGTTTCCACAAATAATAACAAAAACAATCCTACCATCGAATTAGTGAAAATGTCCTAATTTTTCATCAAGATTCCTTATCTGGTAGGAATGCCAAATTAATCACAAATATATTTACCATGACCTTTTGGCACTTATAGATAGCTTTCAACTACAGCAGCTCATTCAGTGATCACAGCCATGACAGAGACAAAATCATCTCTGTTGACAGGTGAAGTGGCAGAGTAGAAAGAGTGTTGGCTATACAGGCAGGCAAAAATTTTGTCACAAATTCTGGTTCTAGCACGTATTAGCTCTGGGACCATAGGCACATCTTTTTTGGTGTGTTTTGTTTTTAACCTCTCTACTGTTATACCACCATCTGAGGAGTCACCACATACCCTTTCCATGGTTTGGGGGGGGCAACAAAGATAATCTGTGTAACACATCTAGTACAGATATTGGCACACAATACTATGATGTCTCCATGCCCTCTCTCACTTTGCAGTTCTGCAAAGCCAACCCTCTTCTGCCTGGAATATTTTCCCTTGGATAATGTACCCCTTAGAGCTCAGCTCAGACACAACCTTCTCTGACCCAGAAGTTTTTTCTAACTCAGAAGTCTATACCAGTGGTTCTCAAACTTTAGTATGCACTGGAATCACCTGGAGAGCTTGTGAAAAACACAGATTGCTAGAGCCCACCCTCAAACTTTCTGGCTCAGCCAACCTAGGATGGAGGTTGAGAATGTGTATTTCTAACAAGTGTCCAGGTGACTCTGATGTTACTAGTCTAGGGACCACCTTTTGAGAATCCTTCTCTATGATCTTGTAACAACCTGAGCTCCAAATGCACTACATTGTATCATCCACTTCACTGTCTCTTCCCCTCTCCCCCATATAAAAACCCTTTAGGTATCTTTTTTACTCCAGCCTAACACTGGGTGCATCTGGCACCCAGTGTCACTCGATATATAATTGTGTAAAACATGATTGACTGGTAACACAGTTAATTAGAGAAAGAAATGGAACGGGAGCCCAAGATTCCAAAGCTTCAGCTCCTCCCATGATGGCTCTTCTGAATGAACAGTGACCATGAGCAAGCCACAGATCTTATTATCTATTCATTTTCATGCCCATAAAAGCACGAATGACACAGTCTTATGAGCTCAGAAGAAAGAAATACTCTTGGTCTACCTGAAATAAAATTTGGTATTTCATATGAAATTAGTTCCTTCTGACTTTTTTATTGCAATATTGGCATAAAGCTTATCGTGTTGACAGATCCTTTACTCAGGCCTGACAGAACATAAAGAAAGATGGGAAAACTGAAGTACAGGATAACTTGGATATGGGAAAGAATTCATAATCATTAATTCCACAAATATTTTTGAGTATTTATCATGTGTCAGAAACTTTACTAAACCATATGACCCAATATTAAGCAGAAAGATGTGATTAAACTCAGGATGATAAATTAACTGAATACTTACCTTTTTTCAATTGATGACTTCCTGCTTAACTATTTAAAATGCAAAAATAAATCTCTAATTTTAGTTTTATTTTCAATGTCACATACAAAAAAAAACAAACACAAAAAACCCCCAACAGTCATTGCAAATTCTCCTTTATTAGTGCTATTAAATGTTATTAGAGAGAAATTAACTGATGTCATCTTATAATTAAAGATTAGTGGGGAAGCCCATAAGAGTGACTTAGACTCTAAGTAACATTTATTAACAAGAAAGTTATTTGTTCTGATAGAAAAGGAAAGGACATAACAAAATTAAAGTATTAAAAATGTGTGTATTAAGGCAAATACATGCAAAGGGATGGCTAACAAGCTACGGAATGTAGGATGTTCGAAAGGGGTAACTAATTCAAGGTTACTTAAATCTTACCTTAAGATTTTGGATAGAATGTGCAAAATGTGGGAAATCTGGAAATATTTCCTAACAACATGAAAAGATAACGTATAGAAAAATAATTCAAATAATTCAAAAATTTTATTGGGAACAAGAAGAAAAAACAATGGAGAAGCATCTGTCTCTAAATAAATAGACAATAATTTTAAGGCTACTGCTATTTTGAGATGTTTTCATAACTTTTGAAAGTATCAAAATGTTTGAATCCAAAGAGGCAATGTAATATTTTGGCATTTGATGTTTTTATTTTAACTTATAATAATTGTATGTGGCAATATATACGTCTTACAAATGTTTTGAAATAGTAAACATTTTAAAAGAATAATGTAACGAAGAGGTATATGGATTCATATTTTTCTCTATAAATACACTTGTAATATACATTTCTATATGCTCATAGCAATTAAGACTGCACTGTGCTTCTGAAAGCAGTCAGTAATATTTGTTGCAATGGGAGAAAGAATGAGTGAACTTAATAACTGAACGCTTAATGGGGGAGGGAGATGGGTCAACAGGTCTATTTTATTTTTCACTACTGAGTGCTGATTATCTAAGGAATACTTTCGGGAAAAAGTTTTCTTTATCTGTTTTATTGGTTGATGTAAGAAAGACATAGTATGTTTATTTCTAATATGAAATTTAGATTTAAAATTGTATGCATAAAATATCTAATTTCAATAAATTCATAAAGAAGACATAGAAATCAAATGCACCAAAAAGTGGAAGCCTGGTAGATATGTGGATGCCAGTATTTTAAAAAATGAATTAAAAGAACTAATAGACAAATATGAGCAAACAAATACTGAGTGATGGCACCAATAGCCCCAATATGCACAGTTTAAAAAAATCTTAAAGATTCATTAGATAGCATTAAGGTGGCCATTTAGCTGCATTAAACAAACATAAGTCCTACATCACAAAAAATATAATATTTTTCTTATACGAAATAGTCATTTTAGATGGTTAGCTCCTATATTATAAATGTCACATTAAAAAAGCGCAAAGCTTATAATGCATTTTCCTCAAAATTAATTTTTGAAATCATATGCCATTCACTTTTTAGGGATGGGGTAGAGGGGATTTTTAAAAGAACAATAAGAATTTATTTTCTAGATGAGATTAATCTCTTCATGATAAAGCCTCTTTAGTAAAGTACATTAACAAGCTTATGTCAGGAGTATTTGTGTTTCAAACCTCTAAGGGTTTTTGCATTAAATTCTCGCTTGTGAGCATTAATGAAATCATCCCCTTTTGTTTCTCAGACTTTTTCAGTCACAGAATGTACTCATCTGGAGAGATGATTAATGTCAGAGAAATTAAAATAGTGCAAACGCAGAAATGCGATCAGAAATAAATCCAATTGGGTACTATAAAGACATCACATATGAAAATCAGATGGGAAGCTGCTTTTCTCTATGCTGCCTTAAGTCTCATATGCTTTCTTTAGAGTTTCTTCTTCGCACAGCCACATCCATGCCTGATTACACTTGCAAAACCCAGAAATCCCCTAAATGGCTTTAAAGCACGTGCCTCCATCTGTGCTAGGATTTGCACTGAGAGTTTATACTTTTGCCTTCTGCAGTGCTTTTTACAAACATTTACTTTGCTGTCTGTAGATAAGTTACTCAGGTGCTCAATGTTTGTGCCTAAATCCTGGTAAGGAACAAAAAAGCCTTCCTGAAATTACAGTTTTTAAGAAACTAGTACAGTTCTATCACATGCTACATTAGCTTCATTCAAGCAACCTAGGAAACACCAGTCATTGTTGTTTTGCTGAATTCTTTTATGAAGTCACTGATTTCTATTAGTGCAGTGCTTTTTCCTATTCGAAACATTTGGGCTTGTTCCCCTGACCTTTTACTTCCTGAAATCTGTTTCTCAGTTTATTTAGAAAATACATTTTTAAAAGTTTCTGTTTTTCTTGTTGCTCTTCATTATCATCTCAAAGTACTCTAAAAAAATTCTAGGTGTGACCTAAGCAATGAAGACAGAGAGATTGTTTTTAATACACTTTGAAAATTCCATTTATTACCTTCCCTGATGTCACTTTGTCTTATAATTGATTATAACACCATCAGGAAATCCATCTTTCTATATAATAAACAAATGCTACTTTTAACAAATTAGGAGAATGGTACTAGTCATTGCTGTAAAAGACAGGGAAAATGGGCATTCTGGTGCACTGGTTAGAATATAAAATGGGACAACTCTCTTACAGGGTATGTGAAAAATCATTTCAAAAAGCATTAAAAATCTGTATGTTGTTTAGCCTAGGAAATACATTCCTAAGAAAGAATTGTAAAACAATGCCTTATTACAAAATTGTTCATAGAAGCATTGTTTATAATAGCAAAAAATAAAAAAAAAATTCAACAGTTAGATAAATAAATTACTGTACATCTGTATGATGACCTGGAAAGAATGACATGGAAGAAGTTTTGTATAATGTAATGGAAAAAAATTATAAATTGTATATACACTATGATTCTACTTTTGTTAAAATACATTTATCTGCATATACACAGAAAAATGTTGGGAACTCACACCAACATATATTTTTCTAGGATAGGTTCTCTCTCAAGGACTAAATACAGCTAATTTTCTTTTCCTTTTTTTCCTAAGTTTTGTTTTTCTTTATTTATGACAATGAACAATGCCATTTGAGCAGTATGAAAAATGTAAATGTGATTTAAACTATTAAAGGCTTAAAAATGTAATCACAGTGAATAATTAGAACTTTTACAAGATTGCCTTACTTCCATATGTTTGCGCTGAAAAGCAACTTACATAACAAAATCAAATAGTCAAAATTAGATTTCATCAGATTTAGCAGAACAAGGGGCTCCAGACTAGATGTGCAAATGATGTAATGGATATAAAAGGATCTAAAATGGGGTTTCCCAACACTGTTATCTTTCCTCAATTTTAATCCATCAGTGTTATATATATCCAGCATTTATCAGTAGTAATGTTTTCTATGTCATATCCAACATACAAATCAGAGAAGTCTTTTTCTTTGTTCACCTCTCCAGTTGGTAATACCTACTTTTTAGTCAGTTGCTCTCATATTAAAGTGCATTGCAATGTAATGTTTTGAAAACAGCATGCTTAAAAATTGGTCACTATCAATACTTGAAGAAAAGCAAATACTTACGTCATTCTCTTGCCCATCAGGGCCTGTATTGTGTATGTCAGGGTATTGTTTCAGAAACTGGGCTACATAGGTCATAATAGACTTCTCATCTGGCTTATCCACATCAACATCTGGAACAGCAAAAACAAACGTGAATAAATCAATTAGCATTAGTTAGATTATAATAACACAAACTTTGAAATCTAGCAAATACACCAAAAGACATTGTCCTAAATATAGAAGGAAAATGGAACTACTATATAGAGTTTTGGGGGTTGGGAGGAGAAACAAATGTAGTCTGGATGATAGAAGGTGGACATTTTATGATTCATAAAGATGATACATTTTAACTATGAGCTTTGAGGAAAGTAGTACTGGTTTCATTTAAATCTCCATGTTAATTGATCAGAAATCTAAGATATGATATGATTATGCAGACATTCTGTCTAGTTAATAAAATACAAATAATACGTAAATTCCAGAATTGGGGTAGTATTTAAAACACAGGCGTGGAACTGAATGACAAGTATCTACATAGCGTGTGCAACTACCCATGGTCAAACATGGATACCCCCAAACCAGCACAAATTTTGCTGTAGCAAAGAGGAAGATGCCTTCTATTCAATTCCTTAGAAAGCCTCTGCATTGTGGAGCATTCGCTCTAAATTACTGCATTTTGTGCGATGAAGTGCTTTGTCACAGAGACACAGAATCTGAAAACATTTCAATCATTGTCATTTGAAGTTTATAGATGTTTACCTAATAAAACCACTAAAAAATCAGGCAAAGATATTTATAAAAATTTAATAATTATACGCGAGATAAGACTACATAAATAAAAAATATTGAATTCTGTAAAAAAGAACTTGAAATATCCATTTTAAAGGCAATGAAAAAAGTGATTACATTTTGGAGATTACCAATATAAAATATGTACCCACAGTGCAAAAAATAAAACAAAACAAACAAAAACTCTAAATAAAAATATACAATCTGCCCTAATATTTTGTAATGTTCCTTGTGCTTTCAGATATAATTTCTAAGGACGACCCATACAGGATCTAAAAAGTGCTGCAACTCAAAAAACACAAAAGGAAGAAAAGATAACATATTCTGGAATTTGTTAGATGACTCAAAGATGATTTTGGAAATGACAGACTGTTGACATGGAAGAGGCATGTGAAGAATGAGAGAAACTTTATGAAACGTGAAAAGTGGAAAGAAAAACAACATTTAATACCTGATTGAACATAGGACATGTTTTTAAGCACATGTGTAACTAAGTCATAAAATAATTATAATAGACATTGGTTTATTTAATCTGTATCTCTAAAAGTTTATACACGAAATTTGACTAAATCACTTTTTGATAGGGAAGTTTTCATTAGGAAAAGCAAGGATCATCTTATATCAGGGATAGCCTTGGATTTGGGCAATCTCACTTTCTGATAATCAAAGAAAATAGTAAGATCTTCTAGTGTAGTGGATATGAAAGAACCATTTATATTCTCCTCTCATCCCACTCTAGGAAAACGTCCATCTCTGCTGCATCCTCTGACGTTGAGGGCTGACTGGGACATGTGCGTGGCTTTCCCCTTGAGCTGAGTAAGTGTGATGGATACTATTGGGTCTTTTTGTGCAGAAACAAGGTGGAAAGCCTTGGTTATCCTACTGAATCTGGGAGCCCTAAGCAGGTTCCTAAAATTGCTAGAGATCACCAGGCTGCTCCCCTATCTCAGAAGACACTAACTAGGGTCCACCTGCAACTTGTCTTGGAAACACAAGTGTCTCCACCTAGACATTGTTTTAGAGCTAGAAATGTTCATTCTGAAATATAATTCATTTACATGGTATTTACATTTCTGTGTTCACTAACAAACATTTCCATAACTGCCAAATAAATTATTTGTGACATCTGGAAAATTAACTTTGACCCTTTCATTTCAAAATAATGACTTAGTTTCATAAAGTTTATTAAAGGCATCAGTATTGTCCTTTGAAGGTTGAAAGAGTTAACTCCATGTCCAGAAAATCTTAAAATTCACAGTCTTACAGTGGAATGGAAAATAAGAGTCAATCATTTGTGTAGTTTTTTTGATTGACACCAAACACTGGATGATTATCATCATTTATAAGTATTTAATGACTGACATTTTAAAGATATGATCTGACATTATTACCAATAATCTTTTATTTCTTCCCTGTTACATAAATAGAGTAATTCCTTTATCCCCTGCCCAAACGCACACCTCTAAAACTTTCATTCCATCCACATATATAGTCAGTAAGTACAGTTCACCTAGCTGAACCACTGATGTCCAGGCAAATATTTTTCCAAAAGATAATCAGTGCAGGAAGATGGTGTTTTTTTTTTTGTTTGTTTGTTTGTTTTTGTGCTTCTCTCAAGTGTTCTGGCCTCTAATAGAGTCTTGAAAGTCATCTGCAATTTCTGGGTGTAAGACATAAACCTACTGGGTGTGAGACCTATAAACCTACTGGGTGTGAGACCTATAAACCTCCTGGGTATAAGACATAGAAATCTACTGGGTGAAAGACATATAATCCTAATGGGTGTAAGACATATAAACCAACAGTTACTCAACATACCTTCAGGATCTAGTAATCTTGGGATCCCCAGTTCTGTCTCAGCAATAGTGAAAGCTTCTTCCAGGTTTTCTCGGTTAGATCTCCCTTTCACTCTCTCCAAATCCACTAGCTCTGGTCGGATAGCATGGATGACTGAGTGAAAGGCAACCCCACTTCTCCAACTCCGCCCAAAATCTTTCACTTCTATTCCAGTCTGCCTTCATGTGAAAAAAAGATAAAATCATGTCACATTCCGAAGAGATGATAGGCATTTTCCTCAAGGCCTCACGCAGAGTCCAATCCTTTCCCGCAACAAATGAAGTGCAGTTAGCTATACCACTTAACCAGTTTTGAGAACATTTAAACAAAACAATATTTTTAGACGGTAAGATGATAAGATGTAGAAATCTGGTTCCATGCTTAAAGTTTATTTTATGTTAAAATTTTCAGTAATTGAGATATTCAATTTAAAGCACATTTTAAAAGGAAATCAATTTCTAGGAAATTGTCTGGCCAAATTTTTAAAAAAGGAAAAATTAGAAAAACACCAAAAATGATAATAATTCATCATTGGATATTTTTGATAAAATACCAAACATATTGTTAATGATAATGATGAGTAAGCTGTGTTATACGCACACAGGTTATAACTGACATAATAGATAATAAACATTGTTGACTGTGTCTGACTTATATCAAATGCATTAAAATGAACAAACACAGATGGATGTTGGTCATATCTGCACATCAGTCACAAAGGAGCCAAATGACTCCAGTTACCCCACAGATCAAATTGTTTTTTAAACTCTTTTTTTTGAATTGCCTTGAGGGCATTGCATTGGCAGCAAGTATTTGTTTTTTGATGGGGGGTTTGATTAATTCAAAGCCAATTACAATAATTAAAGTGATTCAAGTTAGTAGTAATACTTTATTGTTAAAAACAGAAGTGAGGCAACTCACATGAGTAATTTTTTTCTACATGTAACTTGTCGACTGTAAAGATAGTTCCAAAAAGAGTAAAGATACCTTTGAGCAACGGCAACATCCCTTAAGTCTAGAGCCTTTAAAGGTGATCCATTAATTAGGTAACACTCAATGGATAAAATATTCTAGTAGTTTCTTTTTAAAAAATCAGTCTCATTACAGCAGAAATAACATCACTCAATTTTTTTTACCCTATATTCTCAAAATTTCCATGAACTGTAAGATACAATATATCTGAATGATATATCTGAATGATAAACTGAATAATATAGAAAGTTGAAAAGTGCCCTTAAATTTTACCTCAGTAAACAAGATTCACTTTAAGTTATGTTTTACCAATGTACATTCAGTTTGCATAAAATACATTGTCCTAAAAAGACCATCATTGGATCTAATCACTGGCTTCATAAATAAATATTGAAAAAACAATTGTGTAATACTTTAGTACTTGTAAAGTAACCTTGAGTATCTTTTTTTAGCTCTTTTAGAGTTCCTGTCTTTGGTAGTACAAATATATATTTTTTCAGCCAACATCTGACACACTGGCCAATATCCATCCAGTTTGAGCAGTATGTTCCTGTTACATGTTCATTTGTACATTCGCTTCTGGCTTCAACTTACTTTTCTACTTAAATTTCCTCTTTGCCCACATTTCCTCACTATAACTATTTTTGTATTCACAGTCTCTTAAGCTACCTCAAATTATTTTTTAACAAAATAAGGTGGGATGTAAATAAACAATTAGCTAATAAATATTCATCATGTAATTCACATTTTCTGATTTTTTTGAACTTATTTATTGTTTTAGACATTTTCAAAAATAAATATATAAAATGTTTTCTTATATACTTACTATGTTGGAATAATTTAAAACATCAGTACATTTTCTTCTGTATTCATTGAACACACACACGCGCGCACGTGTGCTCCTACATTGTTTTGTTTTAGATCAAAGTACTGGTGATAGCCCTAAAAAGTTTTAATTCTAGTCCAAACCTCTCATTTAAGAATCTTTGATACAAAATCAAAGAAACTTAGACACATCATTTAAAGAAGTGATGAAGTGTGTTCTGTTTATAGACATTTCTGCCCTCTACTACAAATTAACTTTAATTTATTGTAAAGGGATCTGAGATACATATCTTCATTTGTTTGGTTATCATGTTAATTTTTATCCTCAAATACAATTGTTCTTCTCAGCCATTTGAAAATAAGGTATGCAAATGTCAGATATGCTGTAACGAATGCTTTTATTTTTGAGACTACATACTGATAGAAGAAATTGGTAAAAAAGGAAAGGAAAAGAAAAGGAAAAAAAAAAAAAGAAAGGAAAAGAAAAGAAAAAAAGAGAAAGAGGGGGAACATAACTGTCCTGTATTGCTGAAGCTATTTTTTTAATTACTTCTCAAATATTTAGAAATTTTATATTAAAACAGTGAATACACTCTGACAATTTGTCTGATGTTTACTGGATGTTTTTATCCTTTCTCACCATCTTCAGTCTTTCCAAACTGATAAACCTTCAGACTACAGACTCTCACAGATTATCATTTTAGAACACGTCATATACTAAAATGAGTACAGATTCTCAAATCTTGTATCCATGTCAAGTAAGAAATTGCCTGAAAAATGCAGACTGGGATAGTGTAAAAAGCAGCTTTTAGAAAAATTATCAATAATTCAGTATCATAATGGTATCATATGTTCATTACAGAACTTTTATGGCAGAAAACAGTTATCTCCCTAAACCTCTACAATTTATGCAACTAATGTATATCACTGATATGCTGATGGGTCGAAAACTCTTGAGTCCATGAATCTGGACATTTATACAGATAAGAAACATACAACTTCCACTGATGTTACAAATATACAAGTTGTAGAAATGAGTTTAATTATCATTAGACGCCTGCACATCTTTGAAACCCCTCACACCATGTGTGAAACAAAACTAATGCAGGAAAACTCCCACAGCATTAAATCTGAATTTTACTTCAAGCTATTATAATATTACATGAAAATCAATTTATTTTCAGTTAAATGTAATGATGTGTGAAACAATGGACAAGAAAATATTACTTTATTAGAAAGTTTTATTGTGATAGCCTCATGACAAATGTCATAGTGTGTGGTCACCTGTCTCCTCCTACCCAGCATGTTTCTTGCCCAGTTAAACTGCAAAAGAGACTAGTAACATCCGCTGTAGATGGAATGCAGACAGCATACCAGCGATGTAGGAAGGGCTTTTCATTTAATTTTGATTACAGTTTCTGAAGAGCCAAAAGCTTTGCTTTCAGAAATATTTTTGAGTGCAACTTGAATCAAAAAAATATACCCCAAATTAGAAAACCACCCACACACTATAAAAATTAAAACTATCTACATTAGTAACATTAATTCCATCTTCTTTATGTTTACTCTTTTCTCTCCTTATTTTTGCTCCTCAAACACTTTAAAAATAGAACTCCCTCTGCTCAGTGTCTCAATATTTTATAATGGTAAGTACTTGTTTACAACTATTTTCCGGAAGTAGAGAATAAGAGTCATATTATATGTAGGCATACAAAAAAAAATGAAAGTGAATGACTTACAGATCATTTAGAAAAATAATTGAAAAGCACACTTTCTATGTGAAGAGATCTTCCACATCTTGCCACAAAATACTGGTATGATCAATTAAAAACTCTATTGAAATTGCTACGAAAAGATACTTTTTGAAAGTAGTACTTTTCTATCCACCATTATCACATAAATGTACCCACATATAAATTTATTATACCTATTAAAGTAATAGAAGGAAACAAAACTAGGAGCAAATTATCTGTTCATAAAGCTGGAGTTGACAAAGGAATCTACATTCCAGATAAAAGATAAAAACAAAGGAAAAATTTTTAGAAACTAAAATTGCTAGGAAGTCTCAGGAAACAAAAACAAATATAATTACTATTTCCAAATGTGGACCCTAGTTCACACTATCATTAAGTAGAACTAAATAGTCTTATGAAGAAAATATTAAATTTAAACCTCAGATTTATCTGTGTAAAGGTGATTTAACAGGAGCGAAATTCCAAACAATGACTGAAACAGAATTAGCCCTCATGCGGCTCATCAAAGTATAGGATTAAACAACTGAGTTACACAGGCCCAGTGACATGCATGAAGAAGCAGTTGGTTTCATGGCAGCATTTTCCTAGAGCCTTAGTAATAATTTGTGTTTATCTTTTAATTTAAGGAAAGAGTGAAACCTGACCCAAAGCAAAGCCAGTCATGCAAATGTCTCCTCACGTATTGCAGCCACTCGAGGACGCACTCAGTCATAAACTGATGACTCCAATTCAAGGGTTTCAAATGTAAGCAAATTCTTGGTACTTACTTGGCTGCGGTGTACTGAACCCACTTTAACAAAGCCTTCTTAGCATTTCCTTGGACCTTGGTGGCCACCTTCCGTTTACTGGGGGGGCTGGCGGTCTCCGAGCTGACTGTGCTATCCACAGAGGACGTGCTGCTGGACAAGGGCTGCAGCTGGGGCAAGTTGCTTGTCAGCTCTTCAATCTGTGCGTCAACAGTCAGCACAAAGGTAAGAATCATCTTTGTTCTTCTTTCAGATGTTCCCCTTTTCCAACTAAAAACGGTGTATCTTCACAGCCTTAACACCACTGACAAGATGTCAGCTCTTAAGGGGCAGGATTGAGTGCCTTGTACTCCCTGCTGCATCTAAAACTGTACCTTATGTGTAGTAATAAACACTCGTTAAATACATGCACGGATTCATAAACAAAGCTTAATGGTTATCCAAACTCATAGAAAGTACAACACCAAAAGTGAAGCCTAATGTAAACTATGGACTTTGAGTGAGGATGAAGTGTCACTGTAGGTTCATTAATCGGAACAAATAAACCGCTCTGATAGGTTATGGGGGAGGCTATGCATATGTGGGTGCTGGGGGTACGTGGGAAATCTCTGTACCTTCCAGTCAACTTTGCTGTGAACTTATAACTGCTCTAAAAAATTCAGTCTTTTAAAACAAACAAGCAAACAACAACAACAACAACAAAACCCTAATGTCCAGAACCACTATTCTGAATGGAACAGCAACTTAATTTCTCCCCTTAGTATCTAGCAGGAGTGTGGAACTGCTCCCTTCCAGAAAACAAACAAAAATTTTCTCAACTTTTGATACCAACGTTTTATCTTCACTGTGTCCTGCCCATTTTTCAGACTGGGTGGTTTTGCCAGAGTTGTTTGGGGAGTTCTATCTATAACACCTTTACAGGGAAGAAGAGGAAATTCTGCTACCAAAAGACAATGGATGTGTGAAGGTCACATTTCTGCCAGCTCAAGGATCAACCCCACAGGTATGACAAGTGACAGCATCATTAAAATGTCCACCCACTCCCTCCCTCCATTACATTATATCAACTGAAAAGGGAGCTGTAACACAATACCTGGAAATATAGAATAATGGTCCACATCAGTCCGAGAACAATTGAAGGTCGGCCATCAGCTATATCAGTGGAGTTAATGTTGACTAATTTAATCTGTTTAAAAAAAAAAACCTGTGGTAGTAATATACTGGAAAATTATAACCCACTTAATTATGGAATAATGAGCACTTTATTAGACATCAACAAACTTGGTCACACTTGTACAGTGTTAGGATAAGCCATAACAACAAACAAGCACATGATTTCAGTGGAAATTTTAGGAGTGTTCATTAGGTGCACACAATAAAAATAACTATAAAATGAATTTCAAAAACATGTTTAAAGTTGAAAAAAAACATGACATCATGCAAAGAATTACCAATAAAATGCCATACAGGAAAAAAAAAAAAAGAGTTATTCCTTGCATTCAGAAAGTCACTGCAACTTAAGAGAAACTGTGAATAGGTTAAGAAGATGCACTTACTTTGAAGTTTGTTACCAAAGAGAATGAAACTTATGCTCTCTTCTACCTATAAAAGTCAGGAGTTAAAATTTCTAAATTTATACTAACCGGTGATCCTCTGTACATGGACTGACATGGAAAACAAAGGGAGAAGATGATACACACACATAAATAATCTTTCAACATCAGCGTTATTTGTTCAAAGTGAATAAAAATGTTGGTAGTAAATTTAGAGCATGATTTGGGGAATACATTTTAAAAACAAAGGAAAGCCAAGAAATAGTAAAGAAAAAGAGACTATTAGGATTCAGCTGCCTACTTTTGGGCACTGATAACTATAAAGTACTCAGGACAGATGTTAATCTATCTACAGTTGTTCTCAATTATTCATTCCAATGCCTTCCCAACTATTAAAAAAGGTATTTCCAAAGTCCAAACAAGATGGATTTTATCTCAGTCAATCTCTATAAAATTAACAACTGCTCATCATTGTCATAATCCCTTAATACCAAAAAAGTAATAAAGTACTCCTTAAACTTCTAGCTCAGTAATTCTCAGCCACGATTTCATGAGGTGTGTTATTAATAATAATAAAGTTCAGAAGTTTGTCAATGGTTTACTTTAAGAAAAATTTATCAGATGCAAAATCACCCCGCAAATACTTTACGCTTGAGTAATTCATTTAAATTTACTAGTTATTTATCAATAAGGGCAGTGTAAAAGCTAGCACAACAATCATTGGAAATAATTTGAGATCATCTATGGGATTCTGTCTCACTGGTAATGTTCATTCATTGTGTTCAGAGACAGAAAAAATTGAGAACTGCCATAGATTATAAATTTATGTGTCTATTTGTTTTAAACCTAGCATAGTGTAAGACATATAATACATGTTTGTGAAAAATAAAGAACATCAAATTTCTTTAACCTTTTATGACAGAATCTATTGCAATCTTTTCTTTTTTTTTTTTTTTTTTTGAAAGCTTATAAGAGTTTATTTGAGCCAAACTGACTGCTGGGAAGCAAAATTTCAATGGATTGAGAAAATGTTCCTACAACCTTTATAATCATTTTGATTACTCTGTTTTAAAACTTCTCCATAATTTTCTCCATATCCATTTTAGAATCCATAGACCATAAATTTATAATATATCCTAATAACCATAAGATTACAATTGGCCCTCTATATCCTCAGGTTCCAACTGCAGATCAAAAGTACTCTAAAAAAAGTTACGTTGTTGCCGACATGTACTATGTAGCTAGGCCTAGGATGGTTGTGTTTGCAATGAACATGTGCAGACCTTTTTTCTTGTCATTATTCCCTAAACAATAGAGTGTAACAACTATATACTTAGTATTTACATTGTATTAGGTATTTTAAGTAGCCTAGAGATGATTTAAAGTATGTTGGAAGATGTGAAGAGGTTATATGCAAATACAACGTCATTTTATACAAGGGACTTGAGCAGCCTTGGATTTTGGTATCTGCAGGGTCTTGGAACCAATCCCCCATAGATACGGAGGGAGACTTGCATTTCACGGAGGACACATTATTTCCCTTTCCTTGTATATCATTCTTTAAAAAAATGTGGTTGAATGTAAGTTGAATTTCTTACCCCAGCCCAGCTCTAATTGTACTATGAAGTTAACATATTCAACTTATTATAGAACCTAATGATCTTTTGCTCAACTTGTGAAGAAAAATGTTTTCCATAATTATTTTCTCTCCTAAAAACTGTGTGTTCTACAGTGGATTTGTGGAGCACAGGTTTTTCTTTGTTTGTGTTTTTGGTTTTTGTTTGTTTGTTTGTTTGTTTGTTTAAATCTTCTTTCCCTTACAAAATTATATCAAACCTATAATAAGTTAATAGGCTAGAGGGGCAATAGAGAGTTATCCAAAGAGACTGAAACATTTCCAGAAGCCAAAAAGAGGATGGAATTACATTGATGGATAAAATCTGAGCAGAAGGATATTGGACCACTGGTTCTCAAAGTGAGCTCCTTGGAGCAATAGCAAACATATCACCTGGGACCTTGTTAAGAATGAAGAATGTGAGACCACCCCAGACCTACTGACTCAGGAATTAAGGGAGTGCAGCCCAAGAATCTATTTTAACAAGACCTGCAGGTGATTCTGATGCATATAGTATTTCAGAATCCTGGACTAGACAATTGTACTTGGTTCACGTTATCTGGAAAATTTTGATTTTGCAAGCCAGAGGCCTACATGGACTGAGTTGTGTATCCCCAAAATTTACATGTTGAAGCCCTGACCCACAGTGACTCTATTTAGAGGTCGGTCCTTGAGGTTAAATGAGGTTGTAGGGTGGGGCCCTGATCCAGTAGGACTGGTGTCCTTATATGAAGAGAAAGAGACACGGGAGCTGTCTTTCTCCACACGCACACAGGAAAGTCCTATGAAGACCTAGAGAGAAAGTGTCTGCCAGCCAGGAAGACAGGAAGAAACCAACCCTGCTGGCACCTTGATCTTGGATTTCCAGCCTTTAGAACCATGAGAAAATAAATTCCTGTTGTTTAAGCCACCTACTCTGTGGTATTCTATTATGGTAAACATAGCAGACTAATACAAGGCCCGCAGATGTTTCCAAAAAATATTCAAATTACTTGAGAATACATTTTTTTAAATGCAATTTAAAAATTCACATTACCAGTTTTTCTTGATAAATTGGAAAATCTAATGAATAGCGGCATCACCACTCTATACTAGTTGCTTTCTCTGATGGCATGTCAAGTGAACCATTCTAAACAGTCATACCGGTAGCCGACTCCATGAATTATCTAATAAATAACTCAAATATATTAAATAAATAGATTTTAATAATAATCCAGATTACTGGCTTTCTTGTTCAGTAGGAAAACCTGGCAATGTCGCTGTGCTGGCATTTCATTGGGGGTAGCTCTAGTTGGAACAAGATGAGTATTTGCTTCCTTCTTCAAGACAGGCCTGCACTGCTCAATCCTCTTCTTACAATAGTAAGTCTCTTACTCACTTCATCTTCTAGATCACCTTTCTGGAACTCATAGGAATCTAAATTTATGTCCTTTGTCTGCACTATGGCAAGTTTAGGAAAGATGGACGGGGAGGCCTCTTGTATTACTGTTTGGAAGGATCCACCTGATTCCATATTGGAGAGAAAAACTTGTGGATGTGGTGATGGATCTATTCATTAGAGTCACACATACATAAATCTTATTATATAGATACCGATCTATGCTTTTTTCAATAGCCCTGTAAACAAGTGGAAAATAAACACAATGCTAGCATTTTCTCTAGTAAAACTTGAGTGAGGAGTGCCTTCATTATTCCTTAAATCAAGCAAGAATCCAAGGACTAAATACATTTTAATTATCTAAAGAAGAAATCAAACTGGAGGACAAAGTAAGTACAAAGATCAAAGACAGGTTTTTGATCCTATGTTTGAGAATAAGCTTTTAAATTGTAAAGAAGAAAAATAAACAGTAAGAGGGAGGGCAACAAAAAGTGTTCAAAAACACATATCTTCCCATAGTCAATTATTTTGTGAGCTTATGGAGAAAGAAATGCAAGAAAGAGTAGTCCCAAACTACGTATTTCAGGTAGATTTTTTTTCTTTTAAATTAAAAGAGATTAGGGATTTGTGGGTACAGACAAAAGGGAAATGCTTTGGATTTTGTTCTGAGATTCAAATGCATTACCTTCTGCCCTTAGTGAATATAATATTTAAAATCTGAACTCTCTACCTTATAAAAAATATTACTTAGGATTGTTCTGTGAAAATGGACCTTATGCAAACAAGTCTTCTGTGAAAACAGATCCTCTTTACAAACAATACCTTTCAGAGATTAGGTTATTCATTTTTTTCTCCAATCTATTAATTAATAGGGGAATTTTATTTTTATGTTCCAGAGAACTGACTGAACTTTATACAGATTCACTCTACCAAGGGAATTTATCAAGATGTAAATTATTTAAAAGCTAGACTCTCTAAGTTTTCTTTAATTCTGTATTTTCCAGAGTTTCTGCCTTATAGAGAGTATGTAATTATGCAATTGTGAAGTACATGAATTAATTTAGTGCATATAAACAAAGAAAGAAATAACTGATCATTTTATTTTCCAGAAATATCTGGATATCCATTTATAAAGCTGGTTTTGGTACTGCAAAACACATACTTTCTGAATTCTGACAAATTAGAAAAGGTCAAATCTAACAGGATTGGTATAACCATTTTGGAGGGAAATATGTCAAAACCTCACCTAACAAAACTACATACACACTTAATTTTTTGACCCAGCAATCACACCTCTAGGAATTTATCCAGAAAATGCCCTTCCAATAATATGAAAGTAGGTATGCAGTTATTAATTCCATCATTGTTTCTATTTGAATAATATTAGGAACAACCTAAATGCTCATTCACAAGAGAATGGTTAAATAAACTGACACATCCAGACAATAGAATGCTAGGCAGCTGTGAAGATGAATGAGGAAGAGCTCCAGGAACTGATTTGGATGATTTCCAGGATATGTTAAGTGAAAAAAGCAAAGTGCAAGAGTGTATCTATAGTTGTTAACCCTTCATGTAAGAAAGAGGTGGTATATGAAAATATATCTGCTCATCTGTGCAAAAGAAATGAGAAACTAAGAGACTGGTTACCTAGAAATATGAAAGGGAGTGAAAGAGAAGGAAATGATAATGGAGTAGCAAGAATGAGGGAGGAGTAGCACTTCTCCAACTTTTACTCTTAGAATCACAGGAATGCCTCATTTCCCCCGAAAAAGTAGTCAATTAGAAGGTGTGTGTGTGTGTGTGTGTGTGTGTGTGTGTGTGTGTGTGTGTGTGTGTACGGGGGGGGGGTTACCCAAATGGAATATAACTTTGTTACCTAACTCTATTTCAAATTAATAACATAATCACACTAAAAGAGATGGGAAGAACAGAAGTAAATACAAATGAAAATAAATTTGGAAAACATTCTTTTGGCTGGATATTATAATGCTAAGGACCAAAAGAATTGCACACAAATACTGTTCTCCACTTAGCAAATCTGTTTCTCATAGGGGTATGGATTATCAATTCCAAAACTATTTTATGTGCACATTAGAGCTAAAAAGCAATTGAGTATAGTGTAGATTAAAGTCAGGTTTTCATTGTAAGACAGAAAAAAACAAACAGGAATGGAGAGCTAGAATAGCCTTGTGGTGGACAGAAATCAGAAGCATCAGCTTGAACTTAATGGCTTATACACACATGTATAGGAGAAGCTATGGGGGGGGGGATGGCGGGAAGAAAGAGAGAGAGAGGCCCCCAGGTTTGTAAACATATTTTCTAGATCTGTCTGTTGAGAGGGCTTAGAAGTAATAAAACCTCAGTATTAATGGATATACATCGCACCCAAATATTGGTTTCTAAATGCCATTTGCTAGTAAAACAAACAAAGCCTCATTAGAGAAGTGGTTGATTCCAGGACTAGGGCAGAGAAAATTCAAGATAAGCAGGGGCCAGCTTGAAGAAACTTTTAATGGCCAAAACTGGAACCATTTGAACAACAATGTAAAAATAAATAAATAATAATAATAATTTATACTTATAGAAAAAAATAAATATCCATGAGTCTATGCTGAAGTAAATAATTGAAAAAATAAATAAATGGGGGGAGAGAAAGGACACCTTTTCTTACAGTACAATTCCCATTAATGCATGTAGAAAGAATGAGGGAAATACAAAATCGCCATTAGGCAAACAGCACAGAAACAATTACTGAAGGGAATCAATGCTAAAATCAGTGAACAAAGTTTGAGAAGAAACCGAATATTAGCAGAATCTCAATTATAGTGCAAAATTAATAATTTTACCATAAAAAAAAACACAGTGGATGAGCTTACCAAGTGACCAAAATGAACACCAGCAGCAGTAAAACGTGTCAGGATCCTACATGCAAAATAGGGTGCACTGAAAAGAATACACCATTTCCTTGGATTCTTGCCACATATGCATAACCTCAACATAATCATGAGACAGCATCTTACAAACCCAAACTGAGAGGCATGCTCCAAAATAACTGGCCAGCAGTGACCAAAAGTGCCCAAGTTATGAAAGATAAGGAAAGAAGGAAGACAGTGGAAGAGCTACAACGAGAAAATGCAAGTTGTGTTACTCATTGTATCCTGGAACAGAAAGAAGACATTGAAGGGAAATGGATGAGAGGAGAGTAATGTCTGTTCTTTGGTTAATAGTATCATATCAATTTTAATTTCCCTGGTTGGAGAATTGTACACGCATACATGTACCGTGTGTAAGTGCTTAACATTAGAGGAAGCTGGGTGAACTACGGACTTCAAATCTCTGTCCCCCTTTTCTGCCACTTTTCTGTAAATTTATAATTATTTCACAATAGCATTGCAAGAGCATGCTGTATAAATTACAGGCAGAGTTTGGACTCGACAGTCAATACTGACAACGTCAGTATGCCCACAAGCCCTTCCGAGAGTGTTTCAGTGTGGTTGCCCTTACCTTTCTTCCTTCAAGGAACTTGAGTGCCGTGCCAATGTTGGCCACAGAGTGGATTCGCTTCATACGCCGTCCTTGTTCACAGGGCTACAGACGGACCATAGGAATAGACTCAAACACACACGTCAGAACGGTAGTTATACAATCTATTTGTGTGTTAAAATATACTTGAAGCATGTTCAGGAACAACCAGTGTTACTCAATTTCTACAAAGGTTAGCACATACATAAAGGAGCATCACCCACGCAGAACCTTGAAAACGTACCAATTTACTCAATAAAAGGCATCCATTCCCAGCTTATCTGTTGATGCTTTTGCCTTTCAGGTTTCTGCATGTCTCAGAGCACAAATTCAACACATTCCTGTGTTGTCTATTGAGACTCTCACTCCTGTAAGTGAGGAAGCATTTGTATGAAAAATACTCCTGCTGCATGTGCAAGGGCAGGGTTGGTATGGGAAATCTCTGTACATTTCTCTTAATTTTGTTGTAAATTTAAAACTGCTCTAAAAAACAAAGTCTTAAAAACAGTATGCTTGGTCACTCACCATTTGTTTTTTCAGTTAGACTAACATGAAATGTTATTTACAATATTAGTAACATTTCTCGGTTCATATGACCAAAATAAACGGAGCATATAAGCCAAGGTTAAAAAGTAGGACTGCGAGAATCAAAATGTTATTCACGTAATAGTATGTTCTGGTTACCTGTGTTTGCATTACTAAAATGTATGACGTGCTTTCTATGTGCCATGTAGAATGTTAATTGTAAAACTTAAAGTAATTTCAATGAAGTAGATGGCATTAGCCTCCTTTACATCTACAGGAACCAAATGGATACTTGAGGTGAAATAATTTCTCCACAGTCACATAACTAGTAAAATGCTCTCTTCTCTGTGATACCAGGACTAGTTAATCTCCCATTAAAGTTCATAATCGAGTATCTTTTACTTTCCAGTTAATTGTGTACCAGGTAATACTCTGTATGATATGATTTGAAACATATATTTAAACAGAAAATGGATTTCTAATTTTTTTTATTTTTATCATTACTTGGGAACGTATTATACATGACATAGTACCATCATTGGTCATGTATGGCTCACTTACTTATTTAGTTAAGTACCTGTCTTAATGTAAAAAACACCTATGAACCTGCCAACTAAAACAAAGCGAGGACCCAGAAATTAAATATGAAAGCCATACCCCTCAGTACCACCACCATTCATCCATCCATCTGTCTTCCTATATCCATGGCAACCATCACACTAAATCAAACCCAATGCTTTCCTCTTTATATAAATTCATTTTATGAATATGCATTCCTAAAATAATATTTATTTTAGTTTTTAACTTTATATAAAGGATATCACCGTATTAATCTTTTGAGGCTTAAGTTTCCACATAATATTTTATTCCTAAGATCCATCCACATTGTTGTCTGTCAATGTATTTCATTCCTTTTGACAGCTATATTATGTGCCGTTTATCTACTCTCCTTTTGATGTGAATGTGGGTCACTTTCCGATTACGTCTCTTGTGACCTATGCTGCTAGATCATTATTCAACATCCCACCTTCAGGACAAGCATAAAGAGTTTCTCCTGGATTCATATACCTAAGAATAGAATCGCTGTATCAGAGTCAATGTGACTTTTGAACTTCAAAATAATGCCAAACTCTCCCAAAGTGTTTGCACTATTTTTCACTCTTGTCAGCAATACAAATATAATCCTATGGATGCAAAGCCTGTCCAACATTTGATTTTGATAGATATTAATTTTTTTTTCAATTGAATGTCTGTAACCTGGTCTTTCATTGTGGTCTTCATTGGTGCTTCATTTGATCAACAAGGACATAAACAGCCCTTCCTCCTTTCTTTAGTAATGCTTCCTTTTGCCTTTTTGCATCTCTTGCCCAAGTTTCCCTTTGGCCTGTTTGTCCTCATTATTTTGAAGATGTACTTTATATATTCTTGATATAATCTTTTCGTAATCCTTTCACAACATATATTTTGAATATCTTTGACCAATTTTTAATTTCTTTAGTCACACTCTTGGAGGTTTTGATTTAAAAACATTTCTAAGGTTAATATTAGTCAAAGGTAGCAATATTTTATAGTCGATATTTTGTACCTTACTATTTTTCCTTATCCTGATGTCTTAGAGCTATTTACCTATATTTTCCTCTAAGAGTTTAAAGTGTTTTTGCCATTAGGTCTTACTCCATTTTTTATTGTTTTTTTTATATATAGGCCATGAGATAAGGATCCAAGGTCATCTTTTTCTATTAGGATAAACCATTTTTCTGTTTCACTTATTAAATACTCTCTTTTTGCCCCCGTCGGAACTGACATCCACTAAAATTCCATTTCATATGTTCGTCTGTTTCTAGACTTTACTGGATTGGTACCCATGGCTGTACCAATACCACACTGTCTTAAGTGACATAGTCTCATTGTAAGACCTGATATCTAGTAGGGAAAATACTTTCTCTCTGCCTTTCTTCTTTGGATTTATTCTGGCTAAGTAAGTAAGTTATAAATACCTATTGTATCGTCCCGTCTCATAACTGCATCCATTTTACACAATTTAACCTGCCTTAATGAAAACAACGATTCTTTCTACTAGGCTACTAACTTTTTGAGGGTACTGATCATAACTCATGTGTCTTTGTTTTCCTTAGGGGGATAAGGTAGTGCCTTATCCATAACAGAACTCCACAAACGTTAGATGGATAGGTAGTCATTTATACATATGATGCCAAACCCAGTTGCAGACTTGAGTTCTACTCTAAATATGTGATTACTAATAAATCCACCTAGTGAACATGCAGGGGTCTTTGATGATCCGATTTCCTAAGAGGGCCCCCTGTGCACTTTTAAGTGGATTGTTAGGCTCGTCTTGAATGAAAAGTGTTAGAGTTTTAAAAATACTGTACAGAAGTTTAACAAAATGGATGAGAAATAAGTTGCTCTGCATTTCTTAAATTCTATTCATATTACTTCTATTACTTCTAATTTTTCAATAGTAATTCTTTACATTCTTACCAAATGTTAAGTGTAAAAATAAATTTAGTGTTCCTATGTTTATGCGTCATTAAAAACATACAAGCACTCGTTGATTTGAAGAGTAAATGTTCTGCAAATAATAATCAAGGGAGGTAGAGAAATTAAAGAATAATCATTTAAAAATTCCCTAGGACCTTCAATAAAATCATAGACAAGAGGGTGACAAGAGGATATCACTGTATTAATCTTCTGAGACTTGAGTTTCCTGTACAGAATACTGGACCAAGTATTAAAGGGACCAAGGATATTGAGGTTCCGCCCTTACCCTGAGTTGCTGGTGCCCAAAGGAATACTAAGCCATTTGGAAACATTTCCTAGAAGGTCATGGTCAGAGCCAGAGTCTTGGGCTATACGAACTGTGATGTAAGTATAACAGTCTTAATTGAGTTCTACCTGTGAGATAATTATAAATTTCCTGAACAGTATTAATGGTTCTGTGGAAAATGCTCTTGCCCACATTTTCCCTTTGAAAGCTCTAAAAGCCTAGGATACTCATTCCTCTAAATGACACTTTTCATCTTAACGAGGTCCTGAACCATAATGTATACATGTTCAAAATTTAAATAAAGAGTCCCAAGGCTTATCTATAATTTCAGAGTAATTCATTTATGTAATTCAGAATCTCGAAGGGCTCAATATGAATAAATAATAACAGTGAAATCGGAAACTACTTCTATGTCTGTTTCCCTACCTGTTAAATGAGAATGCTGAGATTATTCCTGAAATTGATCCTAGCTTTAAGATCCTATAATTCGAACTACATGTATGTCTGAATGAGGAGGGCATTTATACAGAAGTGGGATTCTTATATCAAAATACAAACTTTTGCTAGAATCATTTAGCTTGGCACTTAAATGCCCACGGAGGTGTCTGTATACTGTTGGCCAAGTACAATGGCAGAATTATATTGACACAGAATAATACACTTCTTAAATACACCCATTTGAATTGTAACAGAAGCTCCTTCCGCCTTCTAGGAAATAGCTTAATTCAGGAGGACTAATGAAGATGACTGGTTTCTGGCAATCAAGGGAGTATATACTTCAGTTCAATGACTCCTATATCCTACTGCTAATCCAGTTTCTTTAGTTCATTTACATGTCTGTATATTCCACATTGGCTGTTTACATGTATTTTGTTTGATTTCACCAAAGCAGAGCTTGAGACAAGGACTTGAGTGTGTGTAGTTTACTGGGGAGATGATCCCAGGTAGCAGAAATGAGAAGGCGTGGAAAGCGAAACAGGGGATGGGGAAAGGCCAATAAAGGGTGCACTATTCAGGCTCTCCACTGTGGGAAACTGGGGCTCCATCCCCCTGAGAATCCCACAAGGCTCTCTATGAGATGTATAAAATACATCCCAGAATTGACCCTCCTACAAATGACAGACTAGAACATTGTTGATGGACTCCCATCTCTACTGGTTGGGTGTCCATTGGGACTATTAACTCGCCTACATTTGAGGGCTGCCTTGTGAAATGTGTGGCTTTGATAAGCCCTGAAGGCAGAACCCCACAGATATGCCCCCAGTGCTAGAGTTGAATACAGAGGTGATGTCCACCACTGCCATGGCTGAAATCAGACATGAGCTGAAATGACATCTGGGGCACAGAAAGCATCTGTTACAATATTAATCAGATTAGACAAATGACTTACACAAAATTACTATCAGTTTGTATTTTTCAACAAACAACCCTTTTACGAAAGTTATTTTTAGGGCTCCCTATACAAAATTAACTGAAATTTAGGTTCAGGCAAAAACACTTAAAAAAATAATTTATTCAAGTAATAATGATTGTATAACTCTTGTCAAGATAAAATAAAGAAGAAAATAAGTACTCCCAATTTTGGACCCTATGTCTAGTGTGTTAGACAACATTCTGAAGACTATTTCCTGAGCTTCATTTATTATTGAAGTTCAATATCTTTTTCTTAATTTTTAAAAATTTTGTTATATTTACTGGGGTGACATTGGTAAATAAAATTATGTAGGTTTCAAATGTACAATTCTATAATACATCATCTATGTATTGCATGTGTGTTCACCACCCAAAGTCAATTCTCTTTCCATCACTGTATATTTAACTCCCTTTACAATCTTCTACCACCTGCTCCCCCTTACCCTGTGGTAATCACTGATTCTGCTAAACATCATTTATAAATAGTTTATGTTTGCACACTACTTACTTCTCTACCACTCTGAAATTAAAAAATAATAATAATCCATTAAAAATAAATATTTTATCATTTGGATAATGTAGAGAAACATTTTTTATAGCTCACTGTCAATGTTGTTTTTTACTCTGCTGGTTCCGCTGCACATAAAAACAAATGATTCTGAACATGCTGTTCCTGTTACAAGTGACTGATGATGGAGGATGTCCCCAAGCGCACACAAAAAAAATGCCATGTTCATTTCAAGCTTAATTTTCAACAAACAACTATATAAATACGCAGGTATGAACCAATAATCCTTTCCAAATGGAAAGCAAACACTTAAAGCGAGGTAGATGTTAGTTTTAGCTAAGCTTCCTGGACACCCTACATGTGCATTATTTACCATGATGATTACCAACGAAGTTCTTAGCTTCTAAGGTTGCTACTAGTACACAGTGTTTTCAATCTACTGAAGGTGTGCGGGAACAAGACAGGAAACGTATTCCTTGCTCCCAGAAGTGACCCACAAGCTAGTGTTTCCTGTGTGTCACTGACTACAAAAGGGAAGATCTTTCACCTATACGGGCAGAGTCCTTTATGTTCCTAACTCCACAACTGCTAATTCCAACAATTTGACAAGTCAGGTCCCAGAAAAATTCTTACCAGTTTCTGTCCAGATAGGACCTCTAAGAGAGCAAGCAGCTTCACACCATCTTTCATGTCTTCAAAAAGATCTTCTACCACCATTGGGGGTTTCCGCTATAAAATAAAATAAAAATAAATTAATTAATAAATGCAAAACCTGCTTCTCTCTGTCGTCCCTCTGCTTTCATTGTGAAATTTGTGGGAGAAATTTCTAAAATACCTCAATGATTTATTTTGGATATGATCGGCAATTACCTTTTGATAGCTGTAAGAGAAAAACAATCCTTTGGAGATAAATTTAACATTCAAAAACCTCAGGAGACCTGACACTTAGGCTTTCATAAATACATATTACCAGCATCTTTCTAGAAAGGGATTTTTGACAAGGGTGGGATGGTGTGAAATAGGCAAAAAAAAAAAAAAAAAAAGGAGGGCACTATCAATGTAAAAGATAAGAGAGACAGGAAAGCAGGACCTAAAAGGGGAGCAGGAGGTGCCCCAGAGAAACATGATCAACTTTCCAGCTTCACTCTGAGTGAGCACATTACCGGGCCTTAACCAGGTGCCACATTTCCATAGGATATTCTCTCCCAGGTACCCTGCCTGGCTCCGGACCTGCTGTGGGAACACTGTTAGCATAGCCAAGGGTACAGATTTCATCTTTGGTGGGTAGGCTGGCTATGTTCTATTTCATAGCCTGGCCAATCTAGGAAACCTCTCACAGTGTGACATTGAACCCAGGAGATCACAAGTGCAAGAGTACAGACTGATCAATGCAAATCCATTGCCACTACTAGGAAAATAAATCAAGGCCTACTTTCTTTCTTTTCTATTTTTTTATTTTTCAAAATTGTTTTTTTTTTCTTTTTTTAAAAATTAAAGTTTATTGGGGTGGCAATTGTTAGTAAAGTTACATAGGTTTCAGGTATACAATTCTGTATTACATCATTTATAAATCCCATTGTGTGTTCACCACCCAGAGTCAGTTCGCCTTCCATCACCATATATTTGATCCCCCTTACCCTCATCTACCACCCCCCTCCCCCCTTACGCTCTGGTAACCACTGAACTATTGTCTGTGTCTATGAGTTTTTGTTTCTCATTTGTTTGTCTTGTTCTTTGGTTGTTTTTGGTTTATATACCACATATCATATCAGTGAAATCATGGTTCTCTGCTTTTTCTGTCTGACTTATTTCGCTTAGCATTATACTTTCAAGATCCATCCATGTTTTCACAATTTGTCCTATTTCATCTTTTCTTACTGCCGAATAGTATTGGGTGGCAAGGCCCACTTTCAATTCATGGAGGGTCTTTTATTTTTTATGAAGGTCATTAAAATACCTAACATACTGGGGTTCAACCAATCTTGAATTAAGGTCTATCTTGGCTCAGAAGAAAGTAGTGATTATACTAATATTGATGGTCAGTGGGGGGTAGGTGTCCTCAGATTTCTCACAGAGTAAGGAATTTTTCTATTTATCACCTGGGTTCAAGCTCTATAGTTTCCTGATTCTGAAAACATGTTAAAGGCCTGAGACTGGATTCCTGACTTTCAACTATCTTAAAAAAAATAATTCTATGTAGAGATATTTAATCACCAAATGTGTTATTGAAATGTGCCTTTTTCTCTACCCACTGCTATGAAGCATTTATATTTCTCTTAGGACTGCATGAATTATAGTCTCTGAAATGGTTCAGTTCTAATTTTAAGTGCATTTTTCTCTCTTTATAAAATGAACAACTGAATACATTTTGTTCTCATGCTGTGAAATACATGTTCAAAAATAACAGTTTTCATTTGTAATCACTTTTAAATTCTACTATTGACACTGCTTATTATTTAGAGAGCAAAAATGTAATAATGCCTTTTTATTCTAAGCATACAAATAAAATTATTCAGAATAAAATGAGCCTTTACAATGAAAACTATTCGGTGCAATAAAAATCAAAATTATTGTGTGTGCTTTATGTAATCATTAGAAATATGGTCTATTATTGCAAATGTCCATTTGTATCTTATAATTTAAGTACAATGGAACAATGAGAATAAAAGTTCATAAATATGGGATATGTTCAGTATACAAATACAAAGAGTTCTTCATATATTTTATTAACCTGAAAATACATAAAGAAAGTTAAATAAGACAGATAATTTTTACGAAATAATAAATATTCCAAAATATTGGGCACCAAAAAAATGATAAATTGCGTCCATACGTCCATTTTGCCCTTAAACATACACAGCTCTCTGCCACTTTGAGGAACATTTTCTCTTGACCCCACTTCTGCCTATCCTGTTCCTCCTGTGTGTCTCCTGATGTCCCACCTGCTTCCGGCTCCCTCCAGCTGCACAGATACAGTGATCCTGGGAGTGGCCTTCACGTGAGCAGGAGCCCACTGGCCTCTCTGCACTGGGACTTGGTGGTGCCACAGTCTCCTTGATCTGTTCCCCCGCAAACCCCTTTGCTCAGCCTGCCTGGTTTGCAGGCCTCTTTTCCTTCTCGTTCTCCTTTCTTCCTAACTGTGGCCATTCACCAAACTCAATCCTGACTCCTCTGTTCTTTAGAAAATTTTGTCTGGAAGCACACAACTCTTGAATCCTTCCTTCCACATAAGTGTTCTCTCCTAAACATTGTTGAGTGCACGGCAGGCTCTCAATGTCTATTGTTGGCTGACTGACTGATGACTGACTAAATGAATGAATATAATTTTCTCAAAGAAAAAAAATCTCTGTAGGCCCTATGCCCATCTTAATGGAACTTTAAATGTGGTACATACTAGGGGCAAAGAAAAATGGTCTCCAGGTTCTAAACAATCATAGGACGCAACACAAAACACACATAGAAGTATTTTGTTTCTTAAAGTCTTGTTCCCAGTAGGAACTCTTTAAATACTTGTGGGAGGAATGGATGGGTTTCTTAGTCTGTGCACGGAGAAGAATAGATAGTTTTGATGTGAACACAGACATCTAGAACAGCTTCATTTTCCTCTTTTTCCCCATAGCAAATTTCTGGTCAGTTGTCATCACTCAGCTCACATGTAATCTTTTTCAGGTATCCAACTAGAATTATTTACTTCTTCCATCCTAAGTACACTGTTGAGATCAGAAGGATCACATTCCATTATAGTTATTCACAAAGCTGTGTCCTTAGGAACTCAGATCATGGGGCTTCTTGAGCACAAAGAAGAAGTCAGATACATCTTTACATACTTAATACCAGGCACAGGGCTTAGCACTAGTTGTCAGTAAGTATGTAGCTAGTGACTGAAAAACACTGAACAAGGATATTTACAAATACCTTTTGGAATCTTAGGAAGATATATGTAAATAGGATCATGATGCTAAAATTTCTCTTTTTATAGGAAATACGAGTTGCTTCTGAAATTTTTTCCATGAGTGTCTTTCTATACAAAGCAAAGAGATACAGTCTGATGGCCATTGACACACACAATAGAAACTGGGAGAAAATATTTCTCTTCAAAATAAAAATGTATATGTCCACTTATATTTGTAATATACAGGTATATTTTCAACGCACTGAATGATAGGTTCTAGCATTATGTAATCATTCTTATTTTAATACGAAACCAGTAAAAGAGGAAGAAAATAAACCTCTGGACAATCTTACTGCAAAGAGCTTACAAAAATGCATACTGGACAATGACATTTATATTTCGATAAGCTCTATCCAATTGCCCACAATGCAAACATTGTATAAAACCAAAACAACAACAACAACAACAACAAAAACAATCAAACCTTCATTTATCAAAAATTACACCAATAAAAAAGTCCTAGTAATGATTGGACAGATTTTTCTATCCCATTTTGCACAAAGTATCATTTACATATAGTAAATGACCAACCAGAGAAGACCTTTACTATTGTGACTGCATAACAATTATTTTTTGGAGCATCATTTTAATAGAAAACCTTGAAGCTAAAATCTCTCTTGTTACATGAACACTTGTTACATGAACACTTATGGCACCAATCTGATTACTTTGGTAGGATTCAGGTCATGGTCCTAGAGACCAAAAGGAAGTTAGAAAGGAGGCTAATTTATTGGAACCTGACTTAATGGAAAATAAAAATAATGTGGTTTTGTTGCTCACCAATTTTGCAGTTTCAAGCACTAGATAGAAATCTATAAGGCACTTTCCAAGGCCACAGTTATCCTTTTTTTAAATTAACATAAAATTATAATAAGTTCTTTTTTGTACAATATTTGGAAAAATTACATTCTCCTTGGCCTTGTCAATCACATTTAGATATTCTACAGATATTCATGCCAAGTCTGAGGTGGTTTAAAAAATGGAAACTTCTAACTGGGTGAGAGGAGAGGGGATGAAGATGGGAGAGAAGAAAGAGAGAAAGAGTTACTTCACTTCTGTAGCTACCCCCCTCTAGAAGCTCTCCTCAAACTATGTTTAAACCCTAAGTTCTGACGCTAAGAGGACTGCCTGGCCTCTAAAAGTCTTTGGAAACTCAGGGAAAATGCACATGCCTCTGTGCCTGGTTACATTCTTAATAGTTAACTCATGAGTGGAACCGAATCACAGAGCACTTTTCTCTCTTTATTCTCCTGTCCTTTTATTTTTGCTATACAGTCCCTTTAATGACATGTAATGAAATTCATTCCCTTTCTCTTAAGACTTACAAGTGATCTAATGTTTGTCCTTGAACTTTATAAAATATGAGAATGAACAGGGATCTTGAATATAATTTGTACTATTTCCTGTATTTTGGGAAAATAATCCACTCTCTAACATTGTGTATGTATGAGTTACTTGTGTCACTTTACTAGTCTACAAGCACTCGTACATATTTAACCCTTATCCACCATCTATTTTCATCACTTTATTCATCGAGGGATGACCATGTTTACTAAGCCACATGTTGATTTTATTTCCCTAGAAACAATTACATTACTTAGGGGGAAAAAGATTAAGAGAATAATTTTGATGAAAAAAAAGACATCAGACATAAATATTTGGCATGAAATTAAAATTTCAGAACTCTCACACTTAAAAATTATATATGAATTTTAAAATGGTGGTGCAAAAAATTGATATGAAAAAATGGTCACTATTATAGTACTACATATGCAAATTCCAGTATTTACTAGATATTTCCATGGCTTAGATGTTCATACATTCTAATTGAGTAGATGTTTTAGTAGGGATGAAAAAGGGAAGGAAAAAAGGAGAAGAAGGGAGGGAAGAATGAATAATATATTTTTGAACATCTCAATGTGCCAAGCACTGTGCTGAGGGCTTATACATGTTATTTCATTTAATATTCATAACCACTACATATGGGACTGTCACCCCCTCTTTAAAAGCAAGGAATCTGAATGTCACAGAGGTTAAACCATTGGCCTAGGTCACAAACCTAGTAAGTGACTAGGTTTGAGCCCAGGTTTATTATACTTTGAGCCACCTTGTGAGACAGGAAGCATAGTATAAAGATTGTTATTTTTTTTCTGTATACACAAAACTATAAATGTGACTTTTATTAATATCAACATAAAAATATTAACTAATCAGCTGACGTGCCTGCCACTCTACTAGAAACAAAAAAATATTAACAAATATTAGAAGCGTCATGTCTATGAATATATACTGACATCGACACAAGTCAGTCCAACTCACACCATGTCCCCCAGCAGTCACGTTTGCTACACCCTTATGTTTCGCTATGTGAGCAACCTGAGCTGGGCCCATCATGTTCTCTGCTTGGATGCAGAAGATGGCTGAAGCCAGTGGTCACACGGCAATGACCTAAGGACACGTGTCAGCAGGTCCTGCTGCTGAGGCCCCAAGAGCCCCTCTGCCTTTTTCTTTCTCAAGCCTGGGTTAGTCGGTGCGTCAGGGCTCCCCAAGACCATCTTCAGCTGTGACTCTCTAGAAGGACTAACAGGACTCAGAAAGGCTGCTATACTCATTGTTACATTATTACAGTGAAAGGACAGAGGTTACAATCAGCAAAGGTAAAGCGAACATGGAGTCGAGTCCAGGATAAACCACGTGCGAGCTTCCGGAGGTGGGTGGTCTGTTCCCTCCCAGTGGAATTGCACAGTGACAGGCTTAGTTATCCCAGCCACCATGTGTAATGGTGCGTGTCAGGTGTTGCCAGGGAAGCTCACCCGACCCTTGGTGCCAGAGTTTTCATCTGGAGTCTGTCGTTAGACATGTAGGCATGGAGCGCTTTCAGAGCTGACCTCAGCTACTCAGGCTCCAGCCCTTCCCCACCCTGAGTCCTCCAGCAAAAGCAGGTGTTCACCATAAAATACATTGTCAAAATGAACTGATCTTGTGGAAGTGGCACAGTTCGGCCCAAGGCCTGAGGCATACAGCACACTCCTACCACACGGAACATTCCAGGTGCCCAGAGGTTATCTCCTAGGAGCCAGTCTAGCACCACTCCCAAAGACAAGTCTTTATTTGGAATGTACAGGGTTCCAGCAACCCAGCAACCTACAGAATTAACCTTTTCCTGCCCAGTCAGCATTTCCTTCCATACCTCGAGACACCCAGTATTTGTTCATAGATTTCACTTCTGGGTTAAGTCATCTGCAATCAAGTTCCGTCACTTGCAAGAAAATAAAGCACAACTGATATGTGTGTTTATTTTGTGATTATGTTGGAAACACTGTTCTGAGTGTAACAGTGTACATTTCAGTGCCTTTCCACTCCCACTCCCTGATAAGATTCGTGTACATGACCAGAGATGAATTCATTCCTTATTGATGAATGCACATTTTCATGCGAACTTGATCGCATTTCATGTGAGAAAATGTTTAATAACTTTCTGACCAACTGATAGTGGTAAATGAATAGGGTTCAATAGCTTAAGGTTATTGATAAACAAGCACATACACCCAAAATTTCAAAATTAAATAAGTAAATAGATAAAAGGACTAGAGCCATTTTGCATGAACAAATATATGCCTATAGCTTCAAAATTATAAAAATGTTAATGGACTAAAGTAGTTTTATCATTTTTAACTTTGCATCTAGAGGGGAATCATACGCACATCAATCAAAGTGAAAGAAGCTTTGGTGTCCGATTAAAATCAGTAATATGGAGGAGTACAGACCTACTTTGAAACATTACCGGTACATCATCACTTTATAAGTAGATATCTGGACATCTGCTAGAATCTTAGAGTCCCTTAGTAACAAACATAGCTATCAAGGAGACTTGCAGTATGAATGATTTGGTCTTTACCAAAGGAAAGGATAAAAATCACCTATCCAGTGCCAGGACCAACCCAGGTTCTCATTTACCATCAATACTTTTAGTCTCAGAACAATTGGGCAGTCTTCCTAAATGCTTTTTCCTCCTGGGGAAAAAGCTCTCAAAACATGGTATGACACACACACACACACACACACACACACACACAACAGCTATAGCAGTTTACTTTAAAATACTAAATATATATCCTAGGGTTTAAAATTTGTGGTTGCTGGATATCTAGTGATACCAGTAAAACTGAACTAGAAGAGGTCTAAAGAGATAGCGCATGGCACAGATAACTCTTTACTCCAGAAAATAGCCTGAGATAACTCCCAAATAGTGTGTAAAGTGTTCCCAAGGCAAGGACTGATTCTCAAGTTATATTCTGGATACCTGAAAACTTCTGTACATACAATGGTCATCCCTTCTATAGCCACACACACCACTACCTCTGCTTTATGTAAGTTTCAGGTGGGAATTATTACGCAGGCTGAGAGACAGTGTATGGGGAAAATCCCACCCCAGGACCAGTTTGGAATATTTGCAGGCTCTGATGGATATCTGATGAGTGGGAGCGACAAGATAAACAACAGGAACAGAGAGAAGAGTGGGAAGGGAAGAGGGGTTGACCAGCAGATGCGGAGCAAGTTACCTCTCCAAAGGTTGGCAAAGAGCCCACGGCACTAAAATATCTAAAAATGCCAAAGTAGCCTCGAACCAGATCGATAAAATCATGATTATACCCACTGACAGTGGCCAAATACAATTAATTCAAAGTCTGTAAGATTTTTTTCATTTTATTCAGAAAATCAAATTTTATTTTCCCAATATCTCCAGAAAAAAGAATTTCAAACTTTTATGTGTAATCTGTGTTTTTTCTTTCTCTCCCTTTATAAAGGCACTATTGTGACTATTTTCCACCTCTACTTGGCAAAAGTGAGAAGACAGTTCCCACTCTTTTGTTTCCTATGACAAATAGCATAATCATTTCCACTTCCTTAATTACTTAATCCAATTCCGAATAAACATCCCAAAGGCAATAACTGTCCTCCAGCACAACTTTAAATCTGCTTGGAAATCTCTGCTCTTAACAGCTTTCACGTGTAATAAAATTCTTTTCACTCTGTAGCAGGTATAAAAGAAACAGAGTCCTCAAGTTAGCTGTTTTATTAGTACAAAGTTGGGGTTATTTTTTACCCCTCTCTTTTGCTCATACCTCATAGCTGATCCATCAACAAACCGTTTTGGCTTCATTTTCAAAACTCATTTGGAATCCAACTTACCACCTCCACTGCTCTATCTTGGCTCAAGACATAGGTCTCTTGCCCGGAGGACTTCAACAACCTTTGAACTTAATTTCTTCCTGTGCTGGGCCTTCTTCAGTTTACCCTCAACAGAACTGTTTATTTGCCTCGTCTATTGCTCATCTTCCCCATTAGGATATAAGTGCCATAATGCAGAGATTATTTTTTTCTGTTTTGTTCAATGCTACATTCTCAGTACCTAGAATACTGCCAAGCATATAAACACCATGTTAAAATATTTATTGAATGAATATACAAATACATATGTTTCTAAAATAAGGAAATTTGACAAATATTATCAAAATGTTTAAAAGTCTCCATACACTTTGTAGACCATGCAAACTTATCTCACTATTAACTATATTCCCCTTCACCTTTTTCACCCATCTCCCATCTATATCTATGTTATCAATAAATTAATACATTCTACTGATAAATTAATATAGATATAATACTATTCATTTTGAAATGATGACTGTCTTTTGTAATCTTTCAGTTACATATTTGGAAATAACTTGTCAGTCTCCTTAGGACTGTCAAACTAAAGTAGCTTTAGAAAAACAACTGAACGATGATTTCTGGGGTGAATCCTTACATTTACCTTTTCCTCTTTGCTGCTGTTTCTCATCATCTTAGTTCATGAATAGTCCCACCAAACTATATACAGGAAACAGATGGGAGTAAAATTCAATTCTGAAAGCATTTCCATGTTATCTTTCAGCACTGTTGGTGGAAAGACAACTGAAGAATAACAAAGCAGCCCCTAAAGTGATATTTCATGTCTACGAAGATGTCAATTAAAGTCATTATTAGAATGGAATATTCAAAAAACATGGAACATCAGAAGTGTTCCTTTTAAAGAAGTGTATGAATCTAACTTGGTATTGAAACAAAATGTGCTCTTATATTATGGGTTGAATTGTCCCTTCCACCCCAAGATATGTGAAAGTTTTAACCCCCCCAGGACCTCAGAATGTGATTTCATTTGGAAATGGAATCTTTAGAGAGGTAATCAAGTTAAAATGAGGTCATCAGGATGGGGCCAAATCCAACAAGCCTAGTGTCCTTATATGAAGGAGAAATTTGGACAAAGACACAGATAGGCCCAGAGGCAGGGATTGGACTAATGCAAACCAAGGAATGTCAAGTAATGCAAGCCACGACCAGAAGCTAGGAAGAAAGAAGGAAGGATTCTCTCCAGAGTTTAGAGTCTCGAGAACTGTGAAATAATACATTTCTCATTTTAAGCTGGTTGGTATATGGTACTTTGTTATGGCAGCCTTTAGCAAACTCATACAGAACATAACTAATGTTTTATAACTTTTTTAAAGTTCTTCTAAAAAGTGAGGAAATGCTCATATCATGCCTGAGGTCACCCAAAAATTACAGTATTGAAAATGTGCAGTGTCTATACTTAATAGCCCCAGAGATCTAAGGCTGGCTGATGGAGAAAGGACTGTTTGTTGTGTAAAAACAAAGAGAAGCTCCATTTATAGAAACACTAAACAATGGCTATTTAAGATCCAGTTTTCCCCCCGAGGGACTTCTTGCCAAACTATATATTTATTTCATAGCCACGTATTATAAAGATTGAACCAAGGGTGTTTAAATATAAATAAATCATTCTAGTCTATTTAACAACGTGAAAGAAAATGTGAAACTACAAGTATGTGATCACAGAGTAAAATTAATGTTAATGTCAAGATTACTTAAACTATTTTTTTTCTGATTAAAAATCAAACTTCTTATGGATGTTTTTTTGGGAAGCACATCTTTAAATTGTTCCCTTTGGGGGCCAAAGTGGCATTATACAATTACAATCACCTACAGATCTTTCATAAAATTTAGGAATTTGCTAAGATAAATACATTTTAAAATGTTAAAGAACTAACATCCTTTTAACTGTCATTTTATAGAATGTTTATTCTAACATGAGTTAGAATTCTAACATGAGTTAGATTATTCTACCTCAAAAATACAGACTATTTTGTTAGACCTAAAAAACATGTAGGTATCAGGTAGGCATCCCCTGAAATTCAAGTCCACCCCTCCTTTTTCTTCTTCTTTCCCTCATCCCAAATTTAGGCACATCCATACCCATCTTTTCTATTTCCAATCTGGTCTCCCGTCTGGTACAACCTAGATCCCCCACACGCACTCTTGATTTCTCCCCCAGCCTGTCTCCTCGGGAGCTTTGTGTCTTCAAAATAACCTTCTTTTCCTTCTTTTTCAGCCTCTCCCTTGCTACTAGTTCTTGATCATTCCCTTCAACATTCCCTCTTACCAGATCCTGTTCTGCTTTAGCTATACTCTCTCTCATGAACATGGAATGTACACTCAGTGTCCTAACATCCTTACCTCTCAGGTACCCATCTGTTTGTGGGAGTCTGGTGTCTTCTATGGCATAGCCACTCCCATTGGTAGCCAATAACTTCTTCCCTGCCAAATCAAATGGGTTTCTATCAAATAATTTCCCTAAAACTGAACTTATTAGCTTTTCCCCAAGCCTGTTGTATGCTCTGTCTTTGTAAAGATCTTAATCATTTGCTCAAGTCAGAAATCTAGGAGTCATTCTTGACGCATTCTCCTCCAGGATTCCAATAATTACCTACTCCACCCCTACACCATTCTCCACCACTACTTTAGTCCAAACTGCCTTCACCTCTCATATGACTTTTTGTAAGCTCTCTCTACCTCGAATCTTAATCTGTTCTGTTCTAATGTAAGTGAGAAAGACAGAGATGGAGAAAGAAAGAAAGAGGGAGAAGAAGAAGGAGAAGGAGAGAAAAAGGGAGAGGGAGAAAAAGCTTGAGAGATTTAGGCCAGAGTGATCATTTCATTTTTCTGTCTAAGATTCTTTCTTTAATGTATGTCACTGACCATAACACAACTTCCAAATTCTCTTAATGATTGACCTTTAACCAATTTTCACTTTTCTCTGTTGCCAACCTGCTCTCAGCACCCACATTTTCGGGCATTCTGAACTTCCAGTTCCTTTCTCACCTCTCAACTTTGAACACACCTGTTCCTTCACCGACTCAATCCCAAGACATTTCTCAGGCACCAGCTTGAATGTTCTTTCCTGTGTAAGCCTCTTCTGACGCCCTCCTTCCAATGAGCAATGTGGTTGGTTGTGTTTGCCATGGTCCCCTGACATCCTGTACTTCCCTTCTCGTGGGATTTACCACAAACAGTTCAAAGTAATTGTCTCTTCTGCTAAACTGTCGTTTTCATGATGCTATGGGCTGGATCAGTCTGTGTTCACCACTGTATTCATAACACCTAGCACACAATAGGGGCTTGAAAGGATTTGTTGCATGAATAGCTAAATAAAAGAATGAAGCACAGGGGAGTAACACAATGGTTAGTACCCAAGCTTAGGCGTCTTGGGATTGAAATCCGGTTTTTCACCTACTTGTTATATGACCTTAAGATTATTAATTAACTCTGAACTTCAGCTTTATAATCTATAAAATGGTGAAATCATCTTATATGTCACTATTTTTATGAGAATTAAATACAAGATAAAATTGCTAAGGATAGTAATTGGCACATGTTAAGAGTTCAATAAACAGCATCCCTGAGATGTAGAAATATTTTTAGCAATGAGTGATGACACGCTAGAACTGAATGAGGACCTAACTTTGGAAAACCATTACTAAAAATCAACATCGAGCAAATCAAAAAATAAATACTCCACCTTCTTTCACTGACAGAGCAAACAATAGAAAGATGCAGGTTTCTTCTCGAAAAAGAAGGAAATTATAGGGTTCATATATAAATACGAAGCCTCGTTACTGAGTTATCAGGTGTATGAAATAAATACAACCCACTAATTTTTGTTATTGTTAAACAACATTATATTTACAATTTGTGATTTGCAATGTTTCATATAATTGCAGAGCATAAAAATTTCAATTTGAAAACAAAGCAAATATCGAAAAAAATGAACTGATAATTATATGCACAAATTTGAATAATCTACAACTGTGTACTAAAAGTGACACACACACACACAGACACACAAAAAACATAGAAATTCTAGGGTTCTTTATCCTACTTTTAATAAGATTTTTGTCTTCAGAAAAGTATATTTTTTGAAAACAGATTGCTCTCTTATTTGCACCATATCTCTTCATAGGGCTGTCATAATATTTATAAAGAATTGTTGCAATAGAATGAAATGTCATGAGTAAAAAAGTTTATTGTTTTACTTAATTATAAGTAAACGGTTTGTTAATTTTCAACTGAACAAAGAGACCAAAAATGTAAATGAAAATTTCCCATTAAAAACCCTCCCCAAATTCATCTCTGTGAAGCATGATTTGAACATTTCCCAATGCAGGCAAGATTGAACGATCTCAAACAGAAGGATTATTTTTCTGCTTCTCAATTCAACATCCCAGTTCTTAAAACTTCCACAACCTATTATTAAGGCTATTTTTGGAAATGGTCAATTTCCAAAAAAGATTTTTGAGAAAACAGATATAAACTTTCTAAATGAGGAATCTTTTAAATTGTCCTTTAAAACACAAGTGTTTTTAATTTGCTTAAAAACTTTAAAGAAGACATTGAAATAGCAAGACATTATCATAGAATTTAGGATGAAATGGTTTATCATTCTAGTTTAAATCCACAAAAATTCCCAGGACTGTTGTACAAAAGCTCTCAAACAATAGAGAGCCTGCAAAACATTTATAACTTGCATTCTAAAAAAAAAACTTGAAACGTCTTTTTCTGCCAATCTAACACTTTTCACCATTCTTATTCTAGAGATAAATAACTTGTCACATTACATAGCGTAAGTTATAGGTGAATTAAGACTAATATCTTGAGAACCAGAATAAAAAAAGATTTTTGACATGGGTTATTTTCTGACCTTTATTGGTAGATACCAACAGAAAATAGTGGGGGGAAAAACACACAAGGAATAAAATGTATTTTAACTCTTTTCAATACTTTGGTTGTGAGATTATCTGAAACAATGCCGAAGCATAAGTAATGTACAACAGGGATTCATGACCATACCAGGAAACATTTGCTATGAAAAAGGAGAGAAGTATGTTACTGCCATCACTCCAGAATTGATTTTCTGTCCCTAGCTTATAGGTTTGGAAAAAATTCTCATGTGCTTCAAGCCAGACTTCAGAAGGAATTTGGGGCCTGTCATGTACTGAATGTTTGTGTTTCCCCACATGTTGTGCCTTAACACCTAATGTGCTGATATTTGGAAGTGGGGCCTTTGTGAAGTAATTAGGTGTAGACGAGGCCTGAGGTAATGACCCCATGATGGGGTTAGTGGCCTTATAAAAAGAGGAAGAGACCAGAGTTCATTCTCTCTCTCTCTCCTCTCTCTCTCTCTCTCTCTCTCTCTCTCTCTCTCTCTCTCTCTCTCTCCCCCCCATGTGAGGACACAGCCAGGAAAAGGACTCTCACAGGAATTGAATCAGTTGGCAACTTGTTCTTGGCCTTCCAGACTCCAGAACTGTGAGAAATGAATGTTTATTGTTTAAGTGCTCCATTTTGTTCCAGCAGCCCAAGCTGACTGACACTGGGTTTAAACTGGTTGAGTATTTATTTACTAGGCAAAGTAAACACGCAAACAACACACCAAACCAGTCTCAATTATACCTAATAAATTATAGGACACCAGATTCTTTCAAAGTCGAAAGCAATTATGGCTCCATCCTTGGGACAGACTGCTTCTTAGTTATAAGATAAACCATTGGCCTTGGTTTATTTAATAAGCAAAAAGAAGCTCTGGAGGGTAAGGAAGTAACCTGAAACAGATCAAGTTGTCTCTTTGTGGATTATCTTTAGTGAGAAATATTTTTATTCTTAGCATGGCTTTGGGTCTGCTCTATTGTCAGGGGAGATAGCTGTATGTTGCTGATACGTGATCAGGAGCCAAAGCCCAAAAGTTTAAGAAGCTGTTTTCATGATAGAGATTTCATGAGACTCTAGGCATGACAGCTAGGCTTCTGTGGAGCCTAGCTGACTGAGTGTGTGCGTGTGCATGTGTGTGTGTATGCCTGTGTGCAGATATGCACACATGGGCTTGTTATGTACACAGGGTGCCAGAGTGATGGGAACAACCACACTCTCGTGTCACAGAATGACTTTGGGAGCAAGCTTTCTCACAGAGACAGCAGGAAAAGTGACACAATGTCATGGTCTAGAGGTTGGATCAAAGACAAGGAATTGACCTTGTTTCTGTGGCAAGTGAGGTATTATCATTCTCAGAAGTAAATGAGCACACTGCAGTGGGGAGGGAAGTGTGTGCTTCCATTTTAATTTGGGTGCATATGTAACTATGTCCTCAATAAGACTGTGAAGTCTAGGATGTGCAGGCTGCATGTGCTTTACAGGGATAGGGTACAGATAGAAATAGAGATGGAAATGAGGATTAAGATGGGGATGGGGAGATTGAGACAGAAACAGAAAAGTTGGGTGGGGGTGTAATGCAGGAGGAGGGAGAATGGGAGACATAGAGATGGTACAGGGATGGGAGAATGAGAAAGAAATAGGGATGGGAATAGAAACTCAGATTGGGATGGAGGTGGGCAAAGGATGGGGAAGAGAGAGGGACGAGCAGGGATCACGTGATCCACTGCTGGGACAGAGGCAGACATAAACATTAATCGATAGCTATCCTAAACTCTCACCTGCCAAAGGAGGGTAATGGGGTCAGATTTGATTTTCAGAATCTTTTCCAAATATAAGAGAGTCAGAAAAGGAAAATGATCTCCAATGAATTTGTGGGTTTCGGCTCTCATTGGCAAGATACTACAATATCAGTATAAATAAGTTCAGAATAACAAGTGTAGGTATCATAGGTCTGCTTCAGTTTTCAGTTTTCAAGATGACCCAATAAATAAATAAATAAATAAAATTTAAAAAATCACAAGTACAGAGAAGAAAAAATAGAACAATAAAACTCTATCATATTAAGATTACCGTATAATGAAGCCGTGGTAGAGGTAATAATTCTCTGGATCTTTCAAAATGATACTATTGATGCAAAAATGTGTAAAGTAAGGCAAACACATGGACTTTATATTCATATCTGGATCAAAAATCTCAGTGGCATTAATTTATGAAGATGCATGCTATAAAATAACCTGTGTTAAGCACTTGGCACAGTGCCAGAAATGCACCCTTACTTTTTTCCCCCAGTGCTGTCTTGCTATTTTAACAAAATAAGAAAAGATAAAGATTCTTTGCTGCTGTCGTTTTATTAAACACCTCTGCATGGTAATCAGTACTGTGTTAGAGCTATTAGCATCTATAAAGAAATTCCACCAACTAGAATATGCCTTAAGGACTTTACAATGGTGTTGGGAAGGTGAAATATGAAACAGTACAAAGTAATTTAAGACATGGTGAACTTCACCTTGCTACAGATTCTGGAGAAGTGCTGAGATTTCAGATTCTGAAGCACTAAAGACAAGAAAACCAAGGAAGGTAGGCGGCTGGCCCTGGAGGAGACCTACAAAGGAACCTGCTAACATCCTTGGAGCACTGGCGAAGGGACAAGGTATGACCTGGTGCAGCCACTGAGCCAGAGAATTCCCTTCTCCTCAAGTGCTTTTGGAAAAACATTACAGGAGAGAGAATGCCAGCTTGTCATGTATATAAATGACATACATGACATTTATCTGTGTGTGTTGGATTGTGAGCTTCTCAAGGCCTGGGGAGAGTCCTATGAACTTTTTTTTGTCGCCAAAGCCTAGCAGAGACACATAGTAGGTAAACAGTTAATTTGCACAATGGAAAATACATTGCCTAGCTTCACTTGCTGCTGAACTATAAGAGAGGTGTTGGAGAAGTCCCCGATCCAAACTGCCCGTAGGGTTTGGCCTTGTGCACTATGGGCATACTTTCAGACAAAGCGTCCTCTACCTGAACTCAGACAACTGTCCCATCGTCTGCATGAAGGTTTACAAATGCAAAATTTGGGGCTTTGCATATTTTTTCATCAGCATTACAAGAGATAGTTTTATTGTAATGTAACATTATTGGAATTTGTTTTATATTAGTACTTATGTTCAAAGTCATTACAATGTACAAATACAGTCACCTGATACAACCTCATGTCAGTATGGATAATCTCAGAATAATTAGTCTTTTTAGTGTCCTGCCACCACGGTTACTTTTCCATCAAAAACACTATGAGAGGAGACATGATCTCCTCAGATAAAAATCCTTGGCTCAGGGCAGACCACTCCTTGCTTCTTTCTGTTCCAAATCAAAACAACCACACAAATGAAAATCCAGCACTGATACTCCTTTTCATACGCTACACACATTATCAGTACAGAAGAAATAGTTTTGAATGAAATACTCATAATTCATCACAAGTCATGGAACTGACATAAAGTCACTTCTCCTGTTGTAGCTATCTGTTTTCTTGCCTGAAGAAAACAGCTAGAACAAGAGAAGAGACTTTCTTGTCTTTAGTGCTACATGTGAGCAAATGCTACATGTAGGTGACATTTAAACTGATAGGAGTCAATATCCCTGATTAGTAATAGTGAAAACAGTGACAGCAGCATTCCTTTATACTGCACATTTCATGATTTATTGGCTCCAACTAAGTAAACACAGAACTCTGGGTAGTTTCCTTTACCTTGGCCAGATGAGAGTTGATCCATTTTGTGAAAGTGCGTTTTTGTACTATCTCTTGTTCATCTAGAAGAAAAAAAAAATCTAATTAGATAACACAGCATGTCATGAAAGTTTATCATGAAAAAAGTTTGTATTACACAGCTGTAGAAGTAATCATTATGTTTATCTTCTAATTCATTTCACCAATTATTGTCATGAAGGAAAAGGCAGTACAACTCCAAATATATTATTAATCAATTAGACTATTCCTTTAAAAATTATGAGCAATTTGTTTTAAAATTTGCAATATGTTAGCCCTATGTTCACCTTCATTCACTTATTGAAAGTTCACTGTGAGTTAGTTATACCTCGATAAACCTGTTTGAAAAAAGTTCACTGAGACAAACTAATGTGAAGTTTTATGTTAAATGCAAAGGGATGAAGAGAGATGAATGGGCCACCATGTCCACAATGAAGTATATAAAGGAGGAGACAGACTGGGTACATATAGCAGAGCGCTATATGGTAATGCAACAAGATAGAGCCGTCTGGATGAGGCATTACAGGGACTTCCCTCAGATGCGGAGAGGGGCAAACGCTTTCTAGGGTAATCTCCAAAGATTCCACCTCTTGGAGTCCCACCTTTGTGTAGGCAGACTGCAGGCAGAACTGTCACGTGCTTCTAATCAACAGAATATGGCAAAAATGAAGGGACCCCACATCTGTGACTATGTTTCTTTATGTAGGACTCCATCTTAGCTGACTTGAGTGACAGATTCTCCTGCCAGCTTTGAAGAAGCAAATGGTCCTGTAGTAAACTGTCCATGGAGAGGGCCATGTGTCTGGGAAGTGTGCAGCTGCTTTCAGGAGTGGAGGGCGGCCTCCTGCCAAGAACCAGCGAGACACTGGGGCCCTGGGTCTTCCAGCAGCAGGGAAATGAATCCTGCTAACAACCTGAACGAGTCTAAAAGGGGATTCTTCCCTAGTTCAGTATCTGGATGAGAATGCAGCCCAGCTGACACCTTGAGTGCTGATATTTGAGACCTTGAGCAGAAGACGCATGGACTCCTGACCCACAGAAGTTTGGAGATAGTAAACGAATGTTGTTTTGCATTGCTAAGGTTGTGGTAATTTGTTACGCAACAAGAAAAAACTAATATTGGAAGGAAAAGAGGGAAGGTCTGGGAAGGTTTTAATTAGAGGTAGACAGAGATGAAGGCCAGTGTGACACCGTTCAGAGAAAGAGTAAATTCTATTCATTCCACAGACCTCCATTGAATGTCAAATGCTTATAAAATACTAGACTAAATGTTGTGAGGAACACATATGAACAAGATATAATTTCAATTCCTCACCCTTTGAGGAATGATGCTCAAATCTACATCTCAAGAGCTGACCAGTCCTAGACTTCAGCTCAGACACCTGACTACCTACTAGAACATAAACTCCATGAGGACACTTTGTTCCCAGTGCCTAAAATGTGACAAATACATGTGAATGAAGAAAATTAATAACAAAACTTTTTAATTTGGAAAAATTTGGGATATATCCATAAAATTTACAGAATGCCACTATTTCTAATGTATTTTAAGCATGTGCTTTTATTTTTACTTTCAAGTACACACCCAAAACAAACCAGTATAATAATAGGCAACACTTCCTATGTATCAGGCACTGGTATTTCTATCTCTATCTCTCTCTATAGATCACATTACAATTTAATTATTTTGATTAATTAGTTATTATATATCATATAACTTATTTATTTCTTATAACAAATCTATAAGCAGGAAGTATTACAATGCCTATTTTACAGATAAAACTAAGGTATATAGAAGTTAAGCATTTTTGCCAAAGTCACCCAGTGCCAGAGTCAAGTTTTAGGCACCACATGTCCTGTTCCTATATCACTACATTGCTGCCCAAAGATGGTATAGAATTACTCTATTAGTCATATCAAATACTAATCACACCAAAATGACAGATTCGTAATTAAATCAATTTGACTTTGACCTTAAAATCTTTAGGTTCTGTAAAGAAAGTCATATAGCAACAGCATTACCTTAACTAATTAAGCTAGATTTGATGGAATTCAGACCTTCATAATACAGAAAATCCAATTCTAAGTCTAAAGTAATCAATAGCTACAATTACAGTGTTTGTAAAGCTTTAAATTAAATTTGAGATTATAGGCTATTTTATAAATACCATAAGACATCAATATTCTAAAAATCTTAAAATAAATTAGCATAATGTTAGTGTACGGAGTCATAAATTTAGGCATATAATCTACTGATAATATATTACTTCCTGATTTTAAATTGCTATATTTCTACTACTAACACCTTCAATGAAATACTACTGCTATTGTAACAGTTCCATCTGATGATAAATCTCTGAGTTTATATTTAGACTTTAGTTTCAAAGGTCTTCTTTTAGAAAACTCAAATTATGATTTCGGTAACATTTTTGTATATATATAAATGTCAAGTTCTCTTTTGTTTTGCTTTAATGGCTGCAAAAGCAGATTTTACTGGGTTCTAACAATCTACTTTTTATATCATCAGACACAGTCAACCAAATTGTAAGTAAATATTTTCTGATTTTATTTTCTATTTCCCCAAAAGAAAAAAAAAATTCCTAAAACTCATCATGTCAGTAAATCCTCATTGTTGATACAAAAATCTGAGTAATTTAGTCTAGAATTTGGTAATTAAATCTGATACCAACAGCATTAAATACTTAAATTGTGGAAGTAATATGAACTGTGCAATAAATGTCTACTACATTGCCTAAAAAAAACCTACTATGAATAATACTACTTTATAATGCTACTTACCTAACACAATATAGGTTTATAAAGTTCTCCTTGTGCGTGTGTAGTTGTATTTAAAGGACTATTATTTAATGTATTTAATCGTTAATCTCATTAGTGATTGTTTTAATTCCAACTTTTCAGAAAAACATGATGTAGTCTTGCCAAGTGTTCATATATATGCATGCTTCATGTTTCTACTAAAATTGTAAAAATTCATTTAGACATTTTTCTGAACATGTATGTTAGTGCTAAACACAGTAACATTTGCCTATATCCCACAAGTAAACTCAGTCCCCTAGTTCGAAGAATCACAGAGAACAAAAAGTTGATGCTGTTTTTAGGTTTTATTCTCTAATTTCTATTAATGGAACCTAAGATCCACACAGTTCTTCAGTGAGTCACCCAAAGGTCACCCTTGGCTCTTTACTCTTCCTCATCTCCTGCACTGAATCAATTGCTATCGATTTTACTTCCTGAATATCTCATCTCCATCAAGACAACATCATCTTCTGGATGCCATTTCATTTCTTCCACTAGAATATAAGTTGTAGATCAGATGGCAGGGACCACGTCTGACTTATCCATCACTGTCTTAATTTACTACTGCACAGTAGATGCTTAATAAAGAAATGAATGGAGGAATCTGCTAAGGAAGTGCTGGAGGCTAAGAAATAGGCCTTGTCTTAAGCAACTGGTAATACCATGGAAGAGATAGTTATGTAAACCATAGCAATGTGTCAGCTATTGTAACAGAAGAACATATAAAGTGCTGAGGGGACATAAACACAGGAACAAATAATTCTCCTATAAGATAATGAAACAGGCTTGAAGGTCCAGACAAGCCAAAAAAGGAGGTGCCATTAAGTCCAACGCCAGCAGATAAGTGGAAATCTTTGTAGGAAAAGGAGGCAGCCTTCTAAAAGCATGGTGTGTTTTGGTTGGATTATAAAGTGAAGAAGGCTTAAGAAGGGACCTGAGGTAAACCTGGAAAGTGAGCAAGAACCAGGTTATTAAAACCTCCGACAAACCACCAAGGAGTTTGGTCTCTGTCCTATGGACAACAGGGATTCATCAGTGGTTTTGGACAAGACAAAGGCATGATCATATGAGACCTGAGACACAGAAATACACATATATTCTGATGGCAGTGTAGAGCTTTAATTGAAGGGAGAAGAGGCCGGGAACAGGGAGACTATTTGGGAACACTCCATTAAAGGTCATGAATTCTGTTCTAGGGCAGCACCAACAGAGATGAGACGCATCGACAGCTGCAAGGGAACTATCAGCAGTAGAATCAAAAGGAAGTAGAGAGACAAGGAGGTATGGGTGCTTTCTATCTTGGGCAACTGGGTAATGATGCCGCTGACCAAGAAAGGAAACACAGAAGTAGAGGAGAGATTATGAGAATTCAAGCCCACTGCAAATGCATCATGAAAGGGCTGGGTCAGAGAACAGCATCAGCACAGAGGAGAGTTGGGGCTCGAGAAGCCAGAGTACGAGGTGGGTGTTCTCAGATGGGAACCTGTAATAGGCTCTGATTTAAGGGCAGGTTTGATCCATGCAGTTCAAACCCGCTTCCTCTTCTATACCTTGAATTTTGATTCCTTTCTAAAGGCCAGTCTGAGTGTATGTGTTAGGTGTGGGGGAAACTAGTTATGGAAGTTCTCTAGGTCCTTCACCCTTGAGGCTTTCATCACTGGTTCTGCTGGTCAAAAGCAGCTGGTCCTACAGACCTTACAAGGTAGAAGCTGCTTGGCCTTGAGAAATGTCTATATAGGAAGGCTAATGCATAAACATTGGTTAATGTTGTTATAAGAAATAATTCCCAAATTGCAAGGCAATATCCCTCTCTAGAAATCAGAGAAAGATTAAGGGAACTGGCTCTGACATTCAATTTCTGTATTTCTTTGCCCTGTTTCTACATTTCCTCAGTATTTTGACATTTCACAACAAGATGCCTGACACATGCAGAAAATGAGGCCCAACTGAAAAAGGGTGATTAAATTTGACCATTAAGAAACTGTCACATCAGACTATAGTCAACAGTTTTCCTCCTGATGAGTCATAATTAACAGTGACTTGCTGATTTGGAACATCTGTGGTTTTCCCCAGGTGCCTGACATATGCACCTGGAAGCACAGAGGCCACCATCAAAGGCGGTCTGGGTGATGGACCCTTTGCAATCAATCTTGAAAATTTTTGCCTAGAAACATGTTACTTATATTTTCATTTTACCATATGTATGAATTTACTACCTGTAATCTATTATGTAAAACTGTGACACAGAATGCTATGGTCTCTAGTTTTTTAATAGCGTTAACTAAATTTTAAAATGTAAAATGCATGCCAATATCCTTTGAACAGATGGTATTTTGGAAAATGCCAACAGTAGTTAAACTTAACATATTTCAATATATTTAACAAATTCTTCTATAAAAAATTATTTCTGAGAAAGATAGCATTTCATATGTGGGTGTGCACATAAAGATATATATTTTTATCAGAATCATGAACAATCGTGAAGAACATAATACCAAATTCAGTGTCATCTTGAATACAGAAATACCAAGAAGAAAGATTGTTTTTAAGTAAACAGCTATAGATGTTACCTGAAATTGCCATCTCTCTGACAAAAACATTAGGGTATCATGTATTGGTACATTCATAGCTTGTAAATAGGTGATGATTAACTTGTTTGTATTTGGCAGGTTATCGTTATACTCTTTAGATGCTTTAATGACAATGATGGCTTAAATAAAAGTCTTATGGATTTCAATGACCTGAAAATGTCAATGTCAATTTAAACAAATCATACAGTGAAAATGAAATTGTTCCCAATTGTATTGAATAAGGTAAGTTGTTTCATCATTTTTGTTAGTTGGATTCATCTCAATACAAAAGTTAGAATGGAATTTAAAATCAGAAATATGTAGATTGAATTTCTTGACACAACAAAATGATGTGGCTACAAAAGAAAAAAACAAAAAAAACATAAGGTTACAAGGCAATTGTTATTAACCAAATAACAGCCGCAATCTGATGACCTAAGTCAAATGATTTGTTTTGGGATCAGAATTATATGGTCCCATTATAGAGCTGCAGTTACTAAACTCACCACTAATTTTGTTGTATGTGCGTAGTGTCTAAGGTACATGAAATATTTCAACATAATTAAACAGTTCAGCATAATGAAATAAACAGGTTATAATTATCCAATGTTTAGGTTTTTAAATTAAACATATAAATGAAAACAAATCTATAGGACCAGGCCGTGGCTGATGATAAAATATGCCCCCAAATTCCCCCCATCCTGGTCAGCGCACCCTTTGCAATGTGACTTTGCTGCTCCACCTATCAGAATGTAGCTTTCACTAAAGGGTCAGGCCAGTTAAGAATGATGAAAATGGAAGAAGGGGGCTAGGAAGAAGGCTAAGAAAAGTGTCAACCACAAACACGAGCCCCTTCTTATCAAAAAAATTATGTGTGACTTCCGGGGCTGGGCCGTAAGAGGCCTTCAGGTTCCATTTTGGCTCTCTTGGAGATCTACTCAGAGACCATCACATTAGGAAGCCAGTCTGGCATCCTAGAGGAAAGAAGTCATTTGGAGGAGAACTGAGCCCCACCCCAAGTGAGAGCCAGCACCAACAGACAGCACTGCTGATGGTCCAGCTGAACGCAGTCACATAATGAGCAGAGGAAACAGCCCACCCACAGGAACGTGAGAAACCATAATGTGTTACTGCTTTAAGCTGCTAAGTTTTGTTGGTGGTTTAGCAAAGCCTAACGGAAACAGAAATTGCTACTGGGCGTGTCGTGTGCTTTAACAAATCTTACAGCACGTGTGTTGTCCTTGGGACTGGGTGGAGAAGGAGACTGGAAGGACACCAGGAAACTGTTAGTGGAGGCTGAAAGAGCAGTGGGAACTGCCATATGTATTATATATTCTGCATCTGCAGTAACTTGAACTTCTGTATCTGGCTACAGAGATTTCCCTGCAGACGGCTGGCAGTGTCAATTGGCTTTTCTCATAAGTTACTGGAAAAGAGAGATGAACCAAAGAAGAAAGTTTAATTTGCAAGCAGATTTTAGAGGAGACATAGAAGGCCTATGATAGGGTAGATTGGAAAATATGATGGTTTGTCATTTCTAGTCTCTCTTGGAAAAAGATCTACGAAGTAAAAAATATACTCAAGGTAACAGTAATCAAAGATGTAACTGTAATACCCATTGTTAAGAACGCTGAAAGATTTTAGGTAGCACCTAACAGGCTTCTCAGCTAGACAAACCCGCTTCTAAGAATCTTTAGAGCACTGCCCATAGCAGCTACACAAGTGGTCCAAAGTTTGTATCAAACAATGGGTTTGGGGGGACACAGAATGAACTACAAGCAGAACTTTAGGAAGCCAACAAATTTGTTAAGCAGAAACTCTACCAGCTTTCACTAAAGGATCCGGCCACTTAAGAATGAGGAAAAAGGAAGAAGGGGGCCATGAAGAAGGTTCAGAAAAGTATCAGCCACAAACATGAGCCCCTTCTTATCAAAAAGACAGGGAATGTCCTGTATCCCTGGATTAAAGGTAAAGGACGTATGTGCCAGGCGGATGTCAGAATTACATTGGACCATGATGGTTATCTTCTTTCCATTCCTCCCTTCCTTGGACAGAAGCACCTATTACAAGGGCCCTGCCCCTGTCTCATCGTTGTACGTTGGGTGAATAGGGATCAGTTACCTGTCTTCTAAGTTTCCAAGTCTGGAGATTGAGAGAAATTACAGTGGAGGAGCCACATCTGTATCTGGACCAGGTACAGATCACATGAAAATGAACTTGGAGCTTGGTGACATAACTAAATGGGACTTTTGGTGTCTTGAGAGGGGATACACGTATTTTGATGTAGAAAGGTATAAATAATGGTGACCAAAGAACGAATTTTACACTACAGCCACAAAATCCTCTTGTGAATATGCACCTTCCTTTGCAGGGTGACTTTGTCCTTCCTCCCAGCAGGAGAGGCATTGACTGTCCTGCTCCTTGAATCTGATCCTGTCTTGTACTTGCTTTGATCAATAATGTAACAGAAACAACTTGATGTCACTTTATTCTAGGCCTTCAGAAATCTTGCAGTTTCTGTTTTAGCTGCCCTGGATGCCTGTCCTCAAACCACCAGGAAAGCAGGAAGATGAGAGGCCATGTGAAGAAGAACTGAGATGCCCTTTCCATAGCCAGAACTAAGTGCCAGACACCTGGCTGAGGTTATGTTGAACCTACTAGCTCAGCCCTTCTGCAGCCTCACCTCAGGGAGAGCCAGCTAATTGAGACCTGTCTCAGGCTTCAAGGGTGATGCATCTGTTATCTCCCCTTTCCCATGCCCCCATACATGTCTGATTACAAATTCCTTGAGGGAAGAAAGCATTTTCCCCATCCAGGTATCCCCAGACACTAACCTGCTGTCTGGCACATTGTCTTATATATGTGTCCTTAGAAAACCATCTATATTTTACTGAGAACTAACCACCCAACCCAGAGATTTTGAGAATTAATAGACAGATCGTTTTAAGCCACAAAGTTTTGGAGTGGTTTGCTGCACAGTAAAGACTAACTGAACAAAGGCATTTAGTTGTGTGACAAATACACACACACACACACACACACATTTTGAAGTCTTGGTCTTCCTTCTCCCCCTCACTCTGTCTTCTACAATGGAACATTCTAGGTTTGCTTGATTGGGTCCATCACCTGGTCCTTTGGCGTCCTGATCAGATGAGTATAGATTAATGGGAGAGGACAGAGAAGAGAGGAGGAGTGAAGATCCAAGAGCTACTTGAAAAGTGGGCTTGAGGAAAAAGATGAGTAAACATAATTTTTAGGGAGTTTTGCCTGTATTGAGTACTCTAATCACTGTTTTGATTTGTTCTTTTTCCAAGCAAATGTCAGTAAAGGCTCTTAAGATTTTTGAAATTGGAGTTCTATTTCTTTTGTATGTGAAAACAATGGCCAGATTAAAACAGTCCTGTTTCATTAAAGTCACATTTGCAAAATTGTGGACCATCTCACTTAAAATCTAAGGCAGAAGGAATGAGAAGAATATAATTATCTCAGTTCTCACATTAGAGTTTCTCAACCTCAATACTATTGACATTTTGGGGAGGATAATTCTTTGTCATGAGAGGCTGTCCTATGTATTATAGGATGTTTAACAGCATTCTTGGCCTCTAACCATTAGATGCTAGTAGCACCCCACTTTTCTTCATCCCCCAAGTTGTGACAATCAAAAATATCTTTAGACGTTGCCAAATTTCTGCTGGGGAAAAATTACCCCAGTTTAAAATCATTGGCCTAAACTATGCCCTTTGCATTTTTATTTTTTTTTTGACAATGAGAATAAACTAGTACAAACGTTTGAAAAAATTTATATGTGTTTCAATTGAATTATCATTGTCCAATTAACTACTCCAAAAGTCATTATCATATTGGGTTGTTCCCACAGGTTATATATTTATTTAGGCAAAAATCTCTTGCCCTGGGATGTATCTATTTAAGAAGGGCCAAAATGCAGTAAGTCTACAACATTTGCTGAAAGGTTACATAGAAATTACATGATTTTTCCAATGTGAATGAAAAATCCTATGATGTCTGAGATACTCTGTCATTGAAATCTGAAACATTAGGTCTTTGGTGGTAGGGAGTGGGTGGGTGGGGAGAGGGTGTGTATATCCTGATATTGTGCTTGGTTTGTTTTATTAGTCTAAAACTTTTTAAAAATTTTTCAAACCTATAAAAAAATAGCTGATCAGCTTCAGTTGGTTATTGTTAGTTAAAAATATAGTCTGAGTTATTCCTTAAAACATTTTAATTTTATCACTGTTAGACCAGGAAAAGTATATAGCACATATAGTCAGCCAATTATGAATGAATGAATGAATGAATGAATGAATGAATGAATGAATGAATGAATGTTTAGAGATTTTAATGTATTTGAGTGGAAGGCAGTTAAATATGGCTGCTTTTATAAGGACATATAGATCAGAAAACATGACAGGCAGTGGCCCGGCAGAGGCTTCCTCTCTATAAATACGATAGGGGAAATGATATCTTCAAATGAAAAATTTTAATGAGGCATGTAGAGGGGTATGGGAGAGAGGAGACACAGATACATTAGCCTTAGACCCCTGAACAGGCCTCAGTTTCATAAATTTGTAGCAAAGTAATTTGTTGAGAAAAAAGAGAATTGAGAAGAGGCTGTTTATAATCTTTCTTTATCCCATTTAACATTAAAAGTCATATTTTTCTCTGCAGAAATATCAACGTCTCTGATTACAACTGCTGATTGTTGGTGATACATAACATGGGGTGTGCCCACCACATATTCCTAAAAGTCCAAAAGATTCTGAATTTGATTACAAAACTGGGCCTTTAGACTTTTGCATGAAGGACTGTGTGTACTATAAAAAAGTACAATGAACAAGGTGTGCTCTGCAGAAGAAGAACAACTATAAGGAAGAGAAGAGAAACAATAAATATAATGAGAGAGTGAAAACGGCAGAGCTCGTTATGGCAACCCATACCAGTGGCTTCCTTTAGTATCTTGTAGTTCTAAATAAAGATAATACATTTGAAAAGTTTGGGCAGAACTTTTCTTTTTCCTGTCACATTTTTCTTCCTTTATTTGTGGACATAAACATTGAGAAAGAAAATGATCACATAGTGAATTAATGAAGATACCTTATGTCTTTACAAAATTTGAATTCATGTTTTCATGTATAGTTCTCCTTTGGTCCAAGTTACAAAAGTAGTCTGGCCAAGGTCTCATGAGCCCAGATGTTAACAAGGAAACGAAGCCTGGTGGGGGTTAAGAAATATGCCAGAAATCTAGAAACTGGACTAAAAGCTAGAGACTTACAGAACCATGACCAGAATTTAGGAAGTCTGACTTCTACTCTAATCTAATGCTCACCTCAATCATTTGCTGATTATTTGATTCACTTGTTTAATATATGCCGCTGTGCCCCTCCTGTGTGCCAGCCCCCCACTGACCAGCTTTGGATGCAACCTGAGAGGGTGGGTGTGGCTCTTCACAGTAGGAAGGACAGGAATCAAAACGAAGTACACCACAGCCCAAGTTCTGTGCATGCAGCAGAAAGAAAGAACAAGCAGTACCATGGAACAAATGAGTGGGGGAGAAAAGGCCACAGGTAGGAAATTAAAGGCAACATGACAATGCAGACAATGAAAGTCAACCCATTTTATTGGCTAGGATAGAAGCTAGGAGAAAATGCTGCTTTTACATTTATGATTTTTTTCTAATAAATTACATATCAAGGTGAATGATGCTGGAAAAGGGAGGAAAAATGATCTCCTTCATACAGCATTATTTTCAATCAGAGAACACAGATGCCTTCAGGAGAGCTTCAAGCTGGCACTAGACGAAGTTGCCACATGTGGCTCCCTGTTGTAAAAAATGGCATGTCTCCTGGTTTTGCAAGGAAAGTTATCTTTCGCAACTTTGAGATCTTTTCCTGTCTGAGCGCTCAGCAACAGAACAGCAGAAGGAAAGCAGATACTGAAAATGTCCTGAAGTACCCTCTTCATACAACCACTTTTTAAACATGAACTTGTATTAGGTTGCTGCAAAAGTAGTTGCAGTTTTTGCAAGTATTTTTAACCTTTTAAACCGCAATTACTTTTGCACCAACCTAATAATACTAGTTCTTTGACTCAATCAAAATACAGTGTTTTCTTTTGGGTAGGGAAGAGAGGAGAGAATAGTTGATCACAGTGTTCATATATTTGATATCCAGTATTTAGCATAGACTTTTAAAAAATATATAGTTCTTTCAAATAAACATGACTTTTCCTCAGCTACTGCCTTCAAAGTTCAGTTGTTTACTTGTTTGTTCATTAAATTACTGCCCTTTGTCTCAAGCAGGTTGAGGATTACTATCCCATGTTTTAGGATTTTGTATTTTATTTCTTATTCTCACCCTGTGCTCTCAATTTCCCTTTTCTCTCCATTATTTTCATCCATACATAAGTAGAAATCTTTTATACTGCATGTCCTCTTAAGCAGATGTAAAGACAGTTACCATTTTAACACTGAAATTCCTCAATCTGAAATGGGGATGAAATGATAAAAAGAACTTAAAAGAGTAAAACTGAAAAGCAAGGTCAAATCACAGAATTGGAGGAGCAGATGCTGGAAAGCCCAGTAGAAAACAAATTCAACCAGCACATAATGTTCAATTAGCCACTCGGAAGACCCGTGTTCGGTGTTCAATCACGCACAGAGCACCAGATGGTGTGGTACTTTCCGTTGCTTTAGGCCTGGGGCGGGGGTGACATCAGTGACCTTCCTAGTAAAGAAAGATACACTGGCTCACAGAAGCTACGACCACCGTGCCCGTTGCAGGAACTCCCACATGAGGCAGCAGGGGATGAGAGACACAAATGGATTTCCTGGGTGTTAGCCCAAATCCACATGTTCAAGCTTATTTGTAGGGTAATATATCATTTTTAAGTTTATTTTTAATAATAATGATGACTATCATCTATTTAGGATTTATCATGTGGCAGTCATGTTGCATACATTATTATACACATTATCCAATTTAAACTGTACAAGAAACCTATGAGGAAATATCCTCCCCACCCCTCGATTTTATATGTAAGAAAAGGGGGCTATCAGGATTAATCAATTTGCCTCAGGCTACACAGACACTCAGCAGCAGAGCACAGCTCTGGGTCTCTCCAAAGCCTGTGCCTTCAATCACTTCACTCCACCCTCACATCCAGCTTGCCCATTGTGGCTTCCAGAATATATATATACATATATATATTCTGGAAGCCACAATATATATATACACCCGATCTTTACCAAACCCTAGAAATAGTCAACACTGATATTATCCCCAATCATAGATGAAGCAACCCAGTTTCAGAAATAGTGCCTTAGTAAGTGCCAAAACCAAACTAAGCCCTCCTGACCCTTTGTCCCCTATACCATGTTAGCAACCATTTGGCTAGAATGCACACAATAGACAGAGCCCCTCCACGCTATACCACATACATTCCACCATCTTCCTGGGCTGTGAGCTGTAAGGAATTCTCCTCCCCCACGACACCTTGACCGCCTGTCTTCAGTCCTCCAACCTTTTCCATCCCTCATTCTCAGCCCACCTCTACTCCTGCATCCTCCACAAAACGGGAAACAGAATCTAACCAGATGTTTGTGAAAGTTGGCTCACACATGAATCCACAGAATAATTCTCCTTTCTGTATCTCTGTGTTTGCATTTGCCATGTTATTATCATGTATCGTAGGCCAGGCCAACAGGGACCAACTCTAGAAAGAATTTTTTCAGCAGGAGGGTTTTTTGGGATGTGCTCTCAGAAACATTGTGAGGGTGTGAAGGAGGCAGGATTGGGCAGAGAGATATGTTGAACTGAGATGCAATTGTGTTTGGAAGCTGAGATGGTCTTTCAGAGATGTCCTAAATTGAGGCAAGGGCCAGAAGTTTGTCCCCAGGCAATGACAACTGACTGGATATGGGCTGCCCTAGGGAGGGGGCGTAACTAGGAGGAGGCAGATCCCTTGGGTCCAGGACACTTCTGGGGGAGGGGCTCAGCTGTGTGCCTTCAGCAGGCAACACTGTGGGAAGCTGGGGAAGGAGGGCCCCAGAACTGAAAGGCAGGACATGGTCTCTACCCCACAGTATGTGCTGTATCAGCTACAGTGCTAACTTCCAATCTGAAGAACTGGCTCCTTCCAAACAACAAGGAGAACAGCAGCTCCCATCTGTTTCCGTGTCATTTTAGACACACCGCATAGGGAGGAGTCAACATTTGCTCCTATCTCTGACACCAGAGTCAAACCCTTTGTTACCATGGGATGCTGCCTTCTCCATTTGTTTCAAAATGGACACTGTTCCCAAGGCCCACTGTTTCACTTTTCTGAGGACTGGATCAGAAGTGTGGCAGCAAAGAAGAAAGTGCAAAGAAAGCGTAAGGACCTCATCTTTTGCCAGGCAGCCAATTTCATCGAGTCTCCAAATCGCCTCAGAGGTCTTATTCCTTCCACCAGTTTGAATGGTTCCTCACTAACTCACAGGCTTTCTCAATGCAACCAACCGAGCTTGGTTCTGCGTTTCTGCCATCTAGCCTGACTATCTAAGGCACCTCTCTACGTGTCCAAGCAGACGACTCCGCAGCCCCTATCTAGTTCTGGCCTCTGCCCGGCATCCATGCTAGCATACATCCTGTTTGATTCTTTCCCCTGCAAATGATGCCGTTTTTTCAGCTCTTAAATACCACTGGCCAAGAGCCCACACAAAGGGAAAACAGGAGTTGCCAATATTGGTGCATAGACAGGAAACGGACCCACAATGTGTTTTCTTTCATCAGCAACATTCTGAGAGAACACTTTAATGTGAATGCTTTTGGGGTGCGACATAACATTACCCAGTTTTCCACAGACCCACTACTCTCTAGTTTCTTAAATCAGCTGTTTCTCAAATCACCCGAAGGTAACTGAGTTTAAGACATCTAGAAAAAAGGAAGACTTGACTTCCATAAGTGCACGGATGGGAAGTGAGGTAAAGAGGCAGTATGATGAGAAATCTTAGGAAGAGGTAATAAGCAGAATAAAGACTCCCAATTTAAACAGAGAATATTGCAATTTTTTGATATGGGTATTTTAATTATATTCTTGAGGAAAGAATAGATAGATAGATAGATAGATAGATAGATAGATAGATAGATAGATAGATAGATGTTATATATAATATATAATAGTACACTAATTTTGATTGTTATATGATTGTTTAAATTATATCCTGAGGAAAGTAGGTTTTCTGTTCTCTTTCTCCACCCCGCCTCGCAGTATTTTAAATTAGTCAAATCTAAGTACATTATTTCAACTGAATTGTGTCATGGAAACTCAGAACAATCAGAACTAAATAAAAGTTACTTATTATGATGTAAATATATAAATAAAGGAAATACATAGTGTGATAAATGCATACAAATGTATAAGACTGGGGTGTTTTTATATATAACCAAACACGAGATCCTAAATTTCAATCAGCTATAAGAATGCATGGTATATTTATACAAAGCTTTGGAAATCACCAGTCTATATCAAGAGCAAACTTGTTACCACTATATTCTGCATGGCCAACATGAGCATAAGACTTCCACATACACATTTATTTCCTAGCAAGAAAAATGACTCAGCTACCTAATTATGTTTTGGGGGTAATCGATGAAAAAGGAAAATTATTGTGATGCCAGAAGCAAACTAAAGGGCATTTGGTTAACAACTTCTATCTAAACATAGTGGGAAGAGGTGAAATTCTGAGTCATCCTCACATGTTATGAGACATTTGAAAACAATAAAATTAAAGATAAGATGAAATAATTGCATTATGATCACATAAAGATATGAAATAAGTCAATGCGCTTTAAAATTTTGAATTTTAAATCAACAATTCTCAAAGTAAAAGGAAAATTAAGTCATTAAGAGATTAAGATAAATTTCTGACCGGAGATTCAGGCTTCAAGTGTACATTTGCTCATTCATTTCAGGAAAATATTCAGCTCTGTCATAAAAGGCAGCCATTGTGTACTGATGTCTTAAATTTTAGAAACCATTTCTTTAAAATACCTAAATACCAATCATCTAAATTTATGTCTTAAAATTTGGTTTTTATCTTAGCATTCCTAGTAAATTTTCACTATTCAAGATTTCACCATAAAATCGGTTTTAGCTTTTCCTAAATCATGAGCATAAATCAATACTATTCATTTCATTTCTATTAGACTTAGGTTCAAATAAAATATTAACAGGAATAAACAATTTTAAACTTAGAGCTATTTTAAAATCTACTCTACGTAGTTTTAATTTTGTTATATCAGGGAGTCAGATTGGAATTATATTAGAAGTACGTACACACACACACACACATACACAAACACAGAGAGACAACAACAAAAGTACCTTTTATCACACCAGGAGTCCTGAAGTTTGTTTTTCTCATATCCCGCCAATTATAGTGAATTTTGGAAGTTGTCCTAATTCAAGCAGTATCTAAACCAAACACTGCTTTCACCAAGGGAACTTCCAACTCTCCTAGCAGCATTCTCCTTAAAGTATCCCTATAGCAACCCCTCTCTAAAAGCATATTATTCTTCTCTCATTCCTGAGTCTTACCCCCCGCTTACTGACCAAATGCACGGCTCCCCAATGCCAGCATTTCCACAAAGACAGTTTTCACATCGATTTATAAAAACTGCTTCAGATGCATTTTCTGGGGGGGAAAATAACACATTGTTCTGTCAATATTTAGGAATTCCGGCATTCTTACTATGTTAAAATCTTAATAACTTTTAGGGTTTTTTTTTTCCTTGAAAAAAATCACTCAAATTATTAAAAGTCCCAAATTATACACTTAGATACTCTTATATATGTACAGTTTTAATTTTAGGATTTGGGAGAAAGAAATTAAATGAATCCTTTTTAAACCAATATTAAAATGACATTTAAATTTCTCATATTTATATCTATACAAGATGTAATTTTGTTTATTTCTAATTTGTTCTTTAGACATGTGGCATTTTTTCCAAATGTCCAACACTATGACAACACACAAAAATTATAATTGCCATATTTGAAATACACATTATAGCAAGTTGCCAAGGAAATCACACCACTTTTTAAAAATATATGTGCCAACAATATTGGAGAGCCTTTACATTATTGAAGTACTTAAAATATCAGTTGAAGAAAAAGCCATACAAAAGACAAACAAATACAGGTATAAGAATTCGCAAAGAACATTTAAAAAGTCCCATGTTATGCTTCCTGAGAAATTTAAGACTAGATCTCCAAGTAAGACATGTTTATAGACTTGTGGGTTTCTCTGAGCTAGAATAAAATAATTCCTTGACCTGGGATTTCGCGGCAAAATAGAAATCAGTTGTAGCCATACTCAGGCCTGTTAAAACGATGCCACAACAAAATTAGTAACAGGATTGTTTTCATTATTATAGCCCATTTAGAGTTAGGAATGTTTGTTGCAATACAAAATGTGTTAACCCTCACAAGTTTGTTTCTAAAGAATGTTAACTATTACCGAGACCTATAGAAAAAAACAGAACCCTGCTGTTGAGCAGAGGCAGAAATGGAGTCATTAATGTCTTCAGAAGTAAATTTGAAGCTCGGGCAGTAGAACAGACCTGACCTGGAATCCCACACTAAACATTCACCGTGAAGCCTTAAAAAGGTGACTAAGCTGTGTTAGGCCTCCGTTGATTCATTTGTAAAATGGAGATGCAAATAACACAAGCCTCATAGAATCACTGTAAAAATTAAATTAGATATGTTACATAAGTGTTTGTCCAAAGCTTAATGCATAGCATTTATTCACTGATAAGTGTTAGGTATTGTTATACATGACGGCAAGAAATAATTTGTGCTAAGCGAAAAGAACAGACCATGGCTTTCTTTTATTACTAGAATGTGCATTTAACAAAGGCAGGAAAGCTAAGAAGTTTCTGCAAGCCAGGGGAAACCTCGTATTTATTTATGTGGTTTCTTTTGCCTCCACCTACTTCCAAACACTAAGAATCGGGCTTGTGAAACTTGACATTCTAGCATTTACTTATTGAGCACATCTAAGCCATTAGGTTTTCTTTATCTTGCCATGTTCAAGGCCAGCAACTAAGTTAATTAATTATTGGGAATGAAGTCATCTTACAGCCTTGAGAGCAGGCCCAGTGCTTACTACTCACCCTCGGGCTCAACCTTCAAATGGCACGTGTAGCAATGAAAAGTCAGTGCAAAGTGTGGACGTCATGGCACCAATTGGTGATTATCGGCACAAGTTATTTCTTTTTATCCTCTATTATTTGTATGCTTCTCCCCACCAAATACCAATATATTCAACATTGAATCTTCAACATAATTATTCTTGAAATTCTCACTTGTATTCACTCAAGAGTGAAATGTGGCTAAACTTTCTATCACTTAAAACCTCCACATACTCAGACACTTCCCTTGCTGAAAGAAATTTGTAAAAGGCACCTCCAAGAAAGGACATACTTCTAAGGAATGGAAGAAAAGAAATACAGTAGAGATGATTTACAATGGATTTATTAACAGGTAGGATGTCTTTTTTCTTTTTTGTCAAATTTCTCCTTTAAGCCTTATTTCCGTTTGGTAAAACAGCTATTCAGTACTAAGGGCAAGGAAACGTGGGGATGAAGAGTTAGAGTAAAGAGGATTTGTAGTTCTCGAGGAGGACCAAGCTTCTTAATTGGCTTTAACAAAGATTTATTGCACATAAATTACAGGCCAGGCACTGACTAAGTATATTGGATTTGGGGGGATGACGCAAAGGTGGGCTAGGAGAAAAAAGGAAGATACAGATCGGAATCTAACCTCTTTGTAAACCTAGTCCCTTTACACCTCGGGAAACTGTCCCCCTCCAGCAGTACAGCCTGTGTGTGTGTGTGTGTGTGTGTGTGTGTGTTAGGGGAAGAACCATCAGGCAAATATAGCAGCCTCAGTTTCATTTCATTTCTCCAAGAGGTTGAAGCTGTGGTGCTTGTGGGAACCCAAAGTGAAGGATCTCACCCACGGAGATAAGAAAGAAAGGCCAAGGAAGGAGTGAAACAAGATGAAGGTGCTGACTTGTCTAAGAATAAAATGTTTTCTCAAGCCAGCACAAGCACCCAGCATGACCTTCCCTGTTATTTTCAGGTTGCACTGTCAAGGGCAATATTGTTTCTTTTCAGGAAGAAACACTACCAACAGGGAGAAAAAAAAATATCCCAGTTAAAAAATAGCAACAACAAAGAAGTATGATAGGAAGGAGGTACAAAGGGGACGCAGGAAGATGCAGCACTAAAATATTGATTTAGAAGCAGTTTTAGTCCAATCCACCACCTTTCAAATTATATTGAAAGGATGGTTAAGATAGCATTTTGGCAGGACATCTCAGATCCACGGTCTTCTAGGATAAGGATTACTGGGATTATCAAGAGTGTGGATGCCAAATGGACATCAGGCAGGAAGAGAAACCACAGGCTGACCTTCAGCAAGGTATCTTTACAGGATTAAACACATAGAGGTTGGTCTGACTCAAATATTAGTTTCACAAATGACCACAATTATAAGAGGGAGTTTCATCATTTAAGTATGTAACTTCTAGGGTAGGAAAACAATCCACAAACTCTTAATATTTGGGGGACACTGAAAAGTGTCCCTGATTTTAAACATTAACCAAACCATGCTAACTGTTCAATAATGAAATTGATTTTCCTTTCTTATGATAATATAAAATTGTACATTCTTTTTTTTTCTCTATCCTCCACAACTCATATTTTCCTTTAATAGCAAAGGTCTTTATTGGTGAGTTGTTTTACAAGCTCATCATGAGGTACATATAATGGATTATTCAGATGCTTCCATTGAATTCTTTGTCTCCATTCTTACCATTGACAGGCCTTCCATTGCCTGAAGCAAACACAATAGACAAAATTAAAAGAATAGTTTTTTTCTTCTGTCATGACACCGTTAGTCTGAAACTCTCCTGCTATCCCAACGCAAAATAGTTACTATAATAAATTTGAATTTATAGACTTTTATGAAAAATCCAAGGAGACAGTGATTTCTGTTAAGGTGTCAAAAAACACAGCTTCTAATGTGCTTTCTGAAAAAATGAGGGAGATCTAGCTCCTTTACAAAGATAATCTTAGTTCCCTCCCCCCCCCCAAAAAAAAAACACGATGAGAGGAGAAGCAGGGAGCTCACCATGCCAAATATTAAAATACAACATAATTATAATTTTAATTTAATTATATTTTAATACAACTAAATAAAATACAACAGAAAGCTAATTTAATTAAAGCAGCGTGATCAGGAAGGAAGAAACCACAGAATGGAAAGGAATACATAGTTCAAAAAGAGTCCCTGATCTATCTAACCAGAAATTAGGAAGATAATTTAATGAATGGTTTAGACCAGAGGTGTCCAAACTTTTTTCAATGTTTTTCACCAAGGGCCATATGCGGTAAAATACACAAACAGCCGGGCCACTCACTCGAGGTGAAGTGCGTATTGCCTCACCTGGTTTATTTAAGTAAACTAAATATATTTTTGGAATTTGCTGCGGGCCAATTAACAATGGATTATGGGCCACAGTTGGCCTGCGGGCCGCAGTTTGGACAACCCTGGTTTAGAGAAAACCAGGGGGCAAATTAAAGTAGAAAAATCAATTTAGAGCCTCATTTCACACCAAAATAAATTCCAAGTAGTTTAGGGAATTAAAGTAAATAAAGTAACTAGAACAAATACCTGACAATTTGATAAACATCTACATTTACCTAATGAAGAAAGACACGCTAGGCCTAAAAAAATGAGAGAAGGATAGATTTCATTGCATAAAAATTAAAAGGTGCACACTCAATGAATTATAAATGTAATTAAAGACAAAGAGTATATGGAGGGAATATTTGCCAAACATAATAGCTAAAATGTTATATAAAATCAACGAGAAAAACCTTAAGACCTTCCACACTGTTAAGTAAAGCTATGAAACAGCAATTCACAAAATGGCTTTAAAAATATGAAATAAGGTTTGAAATTATTTAAATTAAAAATAGAAATTAAAACAGTGAGATAAACATCAAATCCAGGGATAATTTTTAAACAAAAAGATATTTTAAATGCCAAAAATTTCCTATTTTTGAAAGCTAATATTTTCAATTGTTTAAGGAAGATTAATAAATTAGCTATTTATTTCTCATGGTCTCAATGTAATGGCTAGATCAGTGGTCCTCAAAGCACGTAGATCAGCAGAATCAGCATCAGCTGGGAATTTGTTAGAAATGTAAATTCCCTAGCTCACCCCAGACCTATAGAATCAGATCAGCAATCTCTTTTCAGAAGATTCTTAAATGATTTATAAAGAGAATCCAGTGTGGGAATCACTGTATGCGTCATAATCTCTTTAAAGCTCTAGAGCTGAATGTCTTGGATCCCAAATGCCTGGGTTTCAGTTCCAGCTTCACCTCCTGGGCAAGTTACCCGGGCGCTCCATCTCTCAGTTTCCTCATCTGTAAAATGGGGATAATAATGACAATGGCCTCATAAGGCTGGTAGGAGGGTAACATGAGTTAATATCTGAAAGGCACACAAAGCAGTGCTTAGTATATAGGTTAGCCCTATTGTAAACTAAAAATTAAAATTACGTGACTTCTTATTTACGAAGGGAAACAACAAATTGAAAGATTTTTTTAAAATATCAATAATTACACTATCAAAAATGACAAGTACTTTCGTGTATCTGTCAAAGGAACGTAGGTAAGTAAACAGCTTTAGGAATGATGAGAATAGAAGAGAGGAAGAAAAAAGAATAGTCACAGGCTGCAGCCAGAATGTTCTCAAATACTCTGAGGATTGAGGGCCACACATACTTAATTCACAGATCTTCTTGGAGATAACACTAGAAGTGTGAATGCTTTTGCTCAGCCTAAAGCAATCTGGAAATATAAAACTCCTCTCTTTGACAACAAAGATGTGTTTGTTGGACTTTTTATGCTGATAAAATAGCTTTGGAAATATTGCTAAGGCCCTATTTTGATGAAATAAATAACCCTTTATTAATTTACAGGTGATCCAAATAGAAGTGTAGCCTGTCTGTCATCAAGATGAGTTCCTAGTGATTTCAGTCTATTAATAGGCACTCTTCTGATTTACAATTCAGTTACTGAAATAATTTAAAAACAAAACATTCAAGTTTAGTAATTAGTTCAGTGTTGTCGAGACCCTGTCTGACAACTTCATTGAATCCTTAATTATTTAGTTGTTCATAATAACTAAACAAATTATCATGAAGTCACAACAAAATAGGTGAAAAACAGTCTTATATTTTCTCTCTATTTTTAGCTACTCTTGCTTAAGACTAAGCATGATAATATTAAAATTAAAGTGTTAATTATTCTGCTATATTGCATAGATATTTGATCGTTCAAAACATTAAAATATCTTTTGTTACGCTTTCAGAAATCTTTGAATATCTGCCTATAAAACGTTTACTCTAGCACATGCCAAATGTGTGCTCTTCCATCTCTGTATATTGTTTTCAGCTTCTTTCATGTGAACAGAATAACCAAGTGTTATGTGTGCCTTGGGTTCACACAGGGGAAGCCCCCGAGGCCCACAAAAAACAAAGAGGTTGTTGAACAAAGTGTCCAACTTGAACCTTTTGGCAAGGTCCAGTCTTGTCATCACTAGAAATGGGAAGCACTGAGACTATCTTGAATCTCTAGTCTCCCCTCAAAACAAAAGAAACGGTGCTGGGTCCTGGTCTTTTACCCAAAACAAATTTGGGATGGATGCTGTGTGCCACCTGCTCCCACCAGGAAGTCAGACTCACAGACTGTCCAATAATTGTTCTACAATCAAAGGCAATTGAACCAATGGGATTCATTTCCTCCTAAAATTCATACAGAGAGCTATTTAGGAACGTTCAGTCGCTACTGTCATAGCAAGAAATCTGTCCTTTGTTGACCACATCACAGAAAAGAAAGAAAACCAAACTCCTACCTACAGTAGGAGAGAGGACACCATCCCCTAACCTGGCTCGATGTGGAGGGATTCCTAGGAGAACCCTGTCAGGTCTCAGAAAGGAGTGAACTCATCACATTGGCTGGAAAGCTGGGAGAAGGAAAGGGACTCCACTCAGAAATCAGATTGCTTCTGTCATCCGATTTTTATCTGATTTCTTTCTGACTGACACAGAAATAGAGATTTTTTTTTTTCCAATTGACAATTTGTCTCAATGACTTAGTTTCAATATGTAACCAGTAAACTTCACCTTCCAAGGTATATAGCTCTGAGGTTCCTTTGTAAATGTTGGGTTTATGTCTTGTATGATTGCTTAAGAACTGGAAACAAAGTACCCACTACTACTAGCCTTGCAGTTTTACGCAATAGCCTTGGCAATGAGCTCTAGCTAAGAACTAGTCCATCTGTTGAATCTGGGCCTTTAGAAAAACAAAATCAAGGAAAAAAAGAAAACCACAGTGTGTATAAACAACAACAAAAATCCAAGCGATTCCTTAAAGAATGGAGCATATACATGTGTATATGAATACTGCAGCACCCGGGAGGTTAGAGCTACCATACATACCGACAGTCCTTTAGAAGCATTTCATAACAGTGGCAGGATGAAGGGGAGAATATATTTAATTTATATACTATATACTTTTTGCCCTAACAAAAGGAGGAAGAGAGAACACACGTTACCTTTTTATGAAAAACAATGTTATTTAACTTTTTTGCAAAATCTGTGACTGTAAAGTGCCCACATGGAAGGAAGAAAGAAAACATCTTAAAAAGAAAATTGTCTAATAGATGTTATTTGTATTGGACCAATTACTATGACAGAAGGGGCGTTTTCTCTGGTAGAGAGAATATCAGCATTTTCTTTTGTTAAATAATTTAAAAAGGAAAGAGTAACAATGACTCAACGTTAAATTGTCTCTTGTTTATTTACTACACGCAACTAACTTATTCTTCTAAATGGATTTTAAAAAATAATGCTAGTTTGTGCATCATCCCAAATTTTCACAATGCCCTTCAAAGCAATGATCATATTTGGAGGTACAATGACAAAACTATTTCTAGTCACTTCCTTGATAGGGGGTTAGGTGAGGGAAATCTTCAAAGCCACAATCTTGCACTGGACTTTTGCCTTAAGCATTTGAGAAGGTGAGTAGAAATCAATATTTCTATAAATAAAATGTCCACATCTTTAATGACATTCTTTAAGGCGTCTGGGTGATATTTCTATTGTTATCCCATAATACTTAACATTTTACTGTAATAGCTATGAAAACCAAAGTAATTTTTATTACAATCTACGTAGACTAACATTTCTACAGATTAAAGTATGTTTATATTTTTCCAGTTTTGTCAACAGATGTTCATTCTACCCCGTGGTCCTCGCTACCCTGGTTGAAGTTGTGGTCCATTAATTATTTGTATCCAAAATGCACAGCACTCTACTTAGCTGTTGAAACAATTTACTGTAGTAGATGTCTTGCTTCTCGTAAAACTGCTCATTTCATGTCTTACTAGAGAAATTCTTCAGATTGGAAGAACTTCAAAGCAAATAAACAGAATAAGGGACTCACAGAATTCTAGAGTTAGAACACTCTAACTCTTAACTGTATGGGTTAAGAAACAGGGTCTGTGACCATCCCAAAGTCACAAAACCAGTTAGTCATAGAAAGTCAGAAACAACACTATCACGGTCAGATACCCCAAATGTCTTTCCTGCACAGTTGGAAAGATTAGCTACAGAAAGTCTTTCCATAAGGGGGACTCACTTACTGCTAGGTGATAATAAAGAGTCACTAAAACAGAGACAGAGCAGAGGTAAAGAGAATTAAGTCATGTAATGCCAACAACTCTAAGATAAAACTGATGCCATGAATCTTGCTCATGGGTGTTCTATGTTAAATGGGTGATGTCGTATTGGTGTGTTTTCCTGGTTATTTGGCTTCCTAGGGTTGGCAAGGAAAGCATACCAGCAGAGAACACCTCTCAGCCACAAATTCTGGAGCAGGGAGTTACTTAGTGTAAGAAGTGTAACAAACATCTCAGGAATGTAAACACCTACGGGGAGGGCAGGTCTATTGCTATTCACACCTCACTGTCAATTGCTCTAATTAGACAACACCTTGCTGAATAGCCTCCAGAAATGGAAAAGAGGTGGAATGAGAAAGAAATACTTTGCAAAGGTGAAACCTCAGAGGTGGTTTAGGTCCCTAGGGAGAGAAGCTAGAGAGAAAGAATGAAAAAGTAAGTTGGATTCCATTTCTCACAACTCTCTTTACTTTAGATGGCGCCCAAACTGGCATTCTCTAATTTTGAATATGGGAATACATGTTCAGGAAGCTTTGAGAAAACACCCTCAAGAAATGCTGCACATGTAACCTTGGGAGTCTCATATATTATCATTTCACTGTAGGACTTGCTGAGATTTCCCCATAAAAGTCCATTACCCCAGTATCCTAAGTTAGAGACACAGCTCAATATTTTTTTTTAAATCTGATTAAGATTATCAAACCAATTATGGTAATAACACCTTACTATCTTAAAATAACATTTATCCTAGAAGGCAAATTTCTATGACTAAGGAACAGACCAGGTTCCTTTTCAAATAAAGCAGACTATCGCTGAAGTTCTGTTCCCCCAGTGGAGCCACGGAATATATTTTAAGTTTACCGCCCCCCTCACCCCTCAAAACAGCTAAAAACAGTGCTGTGCATGCAAGCTCTGACTCGTTTCCTCAGAAAAGCCTTCATCAGGCATGTAAGAATCTCCTGATTCCACCCTGTGACAGTGCACACTGATACACCAGTTTGTCATTACAATTTGAGCCTCGAAATAGGGGGAGAAATGAACAAGAGGGACAAAATCCAGCACAGTGATATATCTATGTAGCTGTAGCTACATAGGTGTATTTGTAGGTGACATCTAGAGAGTTGTTTAAGGTTTAGAGGTTTGCTTTGGACATACTCCTCATGCAATTCTGATCCAAACTGAAGTTTAAAAACCAGTGCTTTAGATCCTTAAAATATTTGTATGATAATGTAATTATGTTGATTGCTGATAACATTCAAGAGCACAGTGATACTGCATTTCAATATAGTTCAGCCTTCATCTGAATGACCTCATTTCATTCAGTGAACTAGCTGTGTGACTAGCTGTGTGGGTTTGAGCAAGTTTCTTTTATTTTTTTTTAATATATTGGGGTGACAATTGTTAGTGAAATTACATGGATTTCAAGTGTACAATTCTGTATTACATCATCTATAAATCTCATTGTGTGCTCACCACCCAGAGTCAGTTCTCCTTCCATCACCATATATTGGATCCCACTTACACGCATCTCCCACTCCCCACCCCTGAGCAAGTTTCTTAACCTCTCTGAGCATCAGTTTCCTGAGGTCTAAAATGGGGAAACTAATACCAGCTACCTCATAGGGTTGCTGGGGAGTTAATTGGGCCATATACGTGTAACACACACAGCACAGTGCCTGGAACATAGTAGGCCATTAATCAGTGGATAATTTCATTATTATTATTACCTTCCATCTTAGCAACTCAATGTGGATATAACTTCTTTAAAAATATTCAGTTTAAACAAAGTTTCTCTTATAATCCTCGCAGCATTATCAGTAATGTTCTGGGAAAGGACTATTACATAATCTGCCAAAGAAGAACAAAGCCAACCTTGACTAATCAGCAAACATGTCCATGCATGTCTTTCTGGTAACCATTCAGTCAACCATTAAATTGTTCCTGCTGTAAAAAACATACCAACCCATCTTTCTTTACTAATGCTAAATCTAATTCACATTAGCTGTTTGCTTCACGCAGTTAGTGGTATATATTCACGTTTTATAGCTTTAGGATATATCCACAATAAATAAAACTTGTTCTGTATGGCAGATTCTCCAGGAATCCAGACTGGCAAACATTACAGCATTACAACTCAGAAGTACATTTGGGAGAACTGATGAGTAGTCGTTTGTGGCAGAAACCCCAGCCCACCCTATAGTCTTGATTTTTGAGTCCTACTATGCGCATTGGACAACACTCCCATATACAGTTTGGTTTGTTCGTTTCAATAAACCCATTTCCAAACGTATACTATTCTCAAGGTTCTTAATGACTAATCCTTTGCAGCTTGGTGTGTTCACGTCGCTAAACCTCGTCCTTTTTCCATCAAAATAACTTTTCAAGTATACATTCCTAAATTTGTCAGAGGTAAGTAACTAAAGAATCGTTACTACGGAACGCTGGGTCATCCCAAAAGACACAGGTATTTCCAAGCGAGACAATGACTGACAGACCAATGTACTTTCAAAACCTTGGCAAGATACTTGGGTCACAGCAGGGATAGGAACAGATAGCCAGATTCTTGACCTTTCTATTAAAATTAGCTAGAGGAAGTATGAAAATTATTTTACACTCTCCCAAATCTGGCTGTCAAAGATCAGTGGAAAAATCCAGCTTTGTCTGGGATTCCTCAGATCTAATACCACTGAGTCCATTAGAATAAAGAAGAGTAGATAGACCTCAAAGCAAACTGAGGAAATGGGGATTCAATCTGACTTAATGATTGAGCATTAAAAAAAAAGATCTATGGAAAACAGTTGGTAAGCCACAGTGAGTATGTTTTATACTAATAATTTTTACATAAAAAGGGTTTTTTTAAAAATAAATTGAGGAATGTATAAAATGCTAGCTTTCAATTGTCAGACAATCCTAATTGTTCACATAATAAAAAGGAATTTTCTTGTCTTCTCCTTAAATTAAATCAAGCTTTGGATAGAAAGCCTACCCCCACAATCACTGGAGCTAATGAAGTGTTTTCTATTCTTTACCAAGAATAAAACCTGTTGCAGATGGTTCAATACTATGAAGAAATTTATTAGGAGATACAATTAGTGCAGGGCCTTCGAGAAGTTACTGGGCTAAGCGACAGCCCATGTTTGCAGGTGGAAATACAGACACAATCACCACACACTTTGCAAGAGGCTGCGTATCCTGATGCTGGTAAAGAAAATTCACCTGGACCCTTGAAAACAACTGAGTCTAGATATGACACATATTTTCAATCAAAACATTTCTAACAGTGAAATGTTTCTAATAATTATGGTAATTTTTCACAGGAGTGAAGAGCTACATTCCCTGGTATCACATCTCCTCATTATCACAGACTTGAGGACTTTTTGGTTTTGTTTTAGCTTCACAAGAAATACGGCAATAAAACAATTTGCTTGTTTACTACACCATATCTTACCTACTTACAAGCAGACTTATAGCATCTCCTAGGCCCCACTTGGACAGCAAATACCAAAAGCAAACATTTCTTGGAACAAGCCCCACATCGTCTTTACTTCCTGCATTTCCTTTCCCTGTCTGTACTGTAAAGTGACACAGTGTTAGTGTGGGTGTGGGTGTATATGTGTGAGTCTCTGGATGTCTGTATATTTGTAAAGGGTCATTCTTTCCATCAACTATACAAATCTAGACAGCACAAACAGTTCTTTCCTAGCATCAGAAGCAAAACAATAACAAACTATTTTTCTTTTGTTAAATTCATGACATGTAAAATTTCATATTCTTCAATTACAATATTCTGACTTTGATTTCAAGGTTTCCTACTTTGCAGAGTCTAAGGCTGGTTAACCCTGTGACGTCTCTATCCTTGCTTTCCTGCGTTACTTTCATAGTTAAGCATTTTGACGTCTAATTACTATGCATATATCTTCTACGAAGTCATCTAAATAATACTTTGTAGCACAGTCACATCTCTGTTTTGATTATTAATATTTTTTTGACAGTAACAGCCACGTTTTATTTCCAGCTTATCCACTTTAAAATCTATGAAGTCTTTGGAAACATATTCATTTAATATTCTAATTTATTTCAGAAGACATTTGACTTTGTATCCTTGATGTCAAGAAATGTGAATCTAGAAGTATAATGATACTTTACCTGCTGCTTCTCATTAAACAGTCTCCACTGGTTAAATTTAGTAACATAAGGACTTTTTTTAAAATCATGCTGTGAAGGATTATGTTACTGAAAAAGACCACAGCACTGTCTGATCCCACACACTTCTTCTGGAACCTTGCTACTACTGCTCCTTGGTACTCCATGAGGAAGTGGAGACTATTTTCCCTCCTCGTGAAATTGGGGGGGGGGGCTGGGGGAAGGGGCTTTGGGGACTGCCTTGACGAGTAAGATGTGTCAAAGTGATGATCTGAGACTTGTGAGGCTGGGTCTTTAAGACAAACAGTGCTCTGACTGGCTGTCTCTCAGGTCACTTGCCCTGGGAACTCAGCTACTAGGTTTAGAGGACACCCAGGCACGATGGAGAAGCCACATGCAGGCGTTCCAGCTAAGGTCTCAGCCAAGAGCCAGAAGCAGCTGCCAGATGTGGTCAGAGGGCTTCAAGATGATTCCAGCCCTGACATCCAACTCTTCCAGCTGTGGACCCGACCCTGGGGACCTGGGCAGTCCTGCCTGAGGCCTGTCCAAATTCCTGAGGCGTGAAAGGTGGGCATCTTCAACACCTGTAATGTGGCTTTCTGCTTGGCTTTTTAAATCATTTGCTTTCTCCATTGACCAATTTTTGTTTACTGAGTAAACTTTATTACTAAAACCTACCCTTGCAGAGCTAATCACAATGAAAGCATCTAAAAAGTTTTCCTGAGAGGCCTCAGGAACATATGTGCACAAAACTGCATGTCCCCTGACTTAGCACTGAACACAAATTCAACTCCTGGCCAGCTGGAGCAGGCTACACTGTAGACAGCCCTGGTGGGCTAGTGCGTTTATGGGCACAGGTGTGAGGTGGCACCTGCTGGGCCAGGGGACAGGGACGAGTTCGAGACTGTTCCCTGTCTGTCACCAGCCACAAGGTACAACCAAGGCCTCAAACAGAATGACCTCCCTGTTCCCTGAGAGAGAGGCCAGAGCTACACAGGCATCTCTGAGCCCACAAAGACTAGTGTCATTCCACAAATATTTATTGAGTGCCCACTGCATCCTTTGGAACTGTGGGGTGGGAAAACAGCCATGTAAACATACAATTACTGTGTGGACCTACTAACTACAACAGAGGTTAGCCTCTCTTCCTACCTAATTCTCAACCTTAGTCACCTTCAGTCGCTTTCACCCCTTCTACACTCAGGCCACTCCCATTCCAGTTTTATTCAAACACCCCTCGTTATCTTCCCAGTGTTTCTTAAAGGTACATCCTGCCCCGTGTACCTAAGAGTCATTTGGGGCCCTTTTGACATTGCAGCATCTGGGTCCCTCTGGTCTCACTGAGTAAGTCACTCCTGATAGGACGTAGGCTTCGTATTTTTGCAAACGCTCCCAGCTGATTCTCATGCATCTGCGCTCTTCTCGCCAGACTCCAGCCACTCTGCCCTCTGATGTGCACTACTCACTAACACTGGATGAATTTTTCAGAGCATAACTCTGATAACATCATTCCCTTGCCACCTTAAAGTGGGTTACCAGTGCCTAGCAGGGTTCTTACGCCATATCCCAGTACTCCAAACTTTTTCCAGTCTGGCCTCAACCTACTTTCCGGTCACGTCACCAATAACCCACATAAGCCTAGTTGTACTGGTTTGTGTTCGCTTCTGCCAAACTGTACCCTTTCCATACTTTCTAACCATAGCCTGCACTTGTCTCTCCAGTGCCTCCCCACCCCGTCTTTGTTCAATGTTCAAGTTGGCCTTGCCACCTCAGATACCTTCAGTTCCTCTGTCGCTTCTGCTGAAAATTCTCCTCCTCCTTGGCGCCTAATTCAAAAGCAAGGCGTCCCGTGATATCATCATACCTGCAAGCTCTCTTTCCTCTTTCCAAAATCTGTAGCACTTTGTCTTCAACACTTTCTAGTTCTCACATCCTTCCTTGTATTGGTAATATCAATATTTATCTATTTTTCCACATAGCTAGCCCTGCTTACTCCATAAAAATGCTTAAAGATGTGTGTATGTATGTGTGTGTGCATGCACACATACATGAACATGCATGCACACTTATATATGGAATTAAATTTTAAAATGAAAGATCAAATTTATAACTATGGCAGTACTGAACAGCTGCAAATATGAAATGACCTCAGCAGGAAAATCAAGTTATATGACCTTGTGATAATTTATTCTGTTGATGTCTAGTTTCAAAGGGTTTTTGAAATGTAAATTGTTAATTTTTTTTAATTTATTACATTTATTGGGGATGACATTGGTGAATAAAATTATATAGATTTCAAGTGTACAATTTTATAATAGTAAATGGGTGTCTTCATTCACAAATAATGTACTACAAGCTATAATTTAAAGTTGTGACTGTTCTAATAAGAACCTGGTTTTTATTTATTAATTCTAGAAAATTATACTTCTTTTTGGCAAAATAAATAATGACATTATTTATATAATTATTAATAGGCCATAAAACAAAGGTTTTAGTTTCTTTTCAGCACAATTGTATTATATCAGTTCCTTGCCCTTCAAACACTGTCAGCCACATATATTGTGGCCTTTTCAACATTTGCTGATATTCGTAAGTCTGCAAGGAAAATTTATTTCATATTTTTAATTACTTTGTGAAAGGTTGCAATTATTCAATATTTTACGTCATATTTTAAATCAGATTACTATACCTAGTATTTGGCTATAAGTACGGACAAAATCATAAAGTGCTATTAGAATTAAATTATTACTAGCACTCCTATTAGAGTATAGGACTTTTGAAGTGTTATAGATCTTATACATCTACCACTGTTTTATTGGTAAAGAACAATAAATAGGCTGCTATCTAATAATATATTTACCAACTAAAGTTATTTTGCACTAAAAGGGAATGCGTTTAAACTATATTATGAATTATGGCTACTGAGATTCTAGACAGTGACCCTCCACTGTGAGGCAGGGCTTCTAGTACTTCCTGGCCTCAGGGGTCCCAGCTGAAAATCAAGGAAGCTCAGAGAGGAGGTGCCTGTAAGGCGATCACAATCAACATTCTCTTTTTCACACCCCCACCCATCCTTGTAGACTTTGTAGGGACATCTCTGCCATTACTAGTTACCTCAATGCTTCAAGTCTCCATTTCCCCATTTCCCCAAAAAAAGTAAGAGTGTCCACCAGCTTCCTAAGGTTATTGTGAGGATTGTGTAGGATAATGAGATATTGATAAACGTTATCTATTTTATTACAACAATCCCAACATGTGGTCTTAAAGTCTCCATCAGAAAAACTGGAGAAACAGGGAACTCCCTACCTCCAGAGTCTGGGAAGCAGGCCGTATCTGTTCTTACAGGTTCTGGGAATTCTTCTTCCTCAAATCCCTACTGTCAAGCCCTCAACCCCATGAAAGCTTTTAGTGACTCAGTAGAGCCTCTCTGCCTATATCCTCATTCATGCCCTTCTTGAAAAGGATGATGGCAACTGAAATCTGCACATCTCTTAGAGGGGAGCACTGGGTCTTATTTGTCATTTGCTCCTCTGCATGACTGAATTTATTAGGTACTTTCCTGACAGGAGATGTGGGTGTAGTAGACAACATATGAATCCTGGGGCAATGAGGAAAGAAGCAGGGATGGGTTTGAGTCCAGGAGTCGCCAAAAACATATTTCCACTACTCAAAACTGCTTCAAAAATAGACATATCCAAACAAGGAAGGAGAAAAACAGAAAACATACTCCCTTAAAAAAAAAAAGGGCAGTGATTAAAAAATATACATGATGCCTTATCTTTCCTGGTAATTCAATTCTGAAATGAGGCAAAATTTAAGAATTTCCTAGCACTTCATAACTTAATAGGTTAAACCATGTGAAATTACCAACTGTATAGGTCAAAAACAGTCAGATGAAGGCAAATTCATAGGTTGAGATGTGTTAGCCATCCCAATATGAAAATGGCATATCTTTAAGCCTAGAATTGTAGTCAGGGAGGTGAGCTGCCTGCCCTGAGAAGTAAATGAATGCTGAGGCTGACTGAGGGAAGACAAGGCTCTGGATTCCCATTTCATTCTTAAACTTGTTTCAGATCCAGAGGAAAGACAGGCGGAATGACTCTCACCGTCTGCATAAATTTCCATTCTCTTTCTCCCAACCCTTTCACGTTCAATGGACGCAACTGAATTTACATAAGTGTCTATATGCAATAGCTAACCTTGATTGAACACACTGATTACGTGTTCTAGGCTCTTGACATAAACATTGACTCCTCACAACAAATCAAGAAGTCTATCTTCATAGTACCCATGTTATATATGGCCAAACAAAGGTAGAGACAGGTATCCAAGCTGTATAACAACTAAGTAGCAGAGGAAAGGCCAGCAGTCTGGCCACAAAGCCTGCGTTCTTAACAGTGACCCTGTGCCGACCCCCTGATCCTGGGAGACGGGAACAGGAGGAAAAGTCCGTGAGCCTTGAAAAGCAGCATGAACATGAAACAAAGCAAGATCTTAGTAGCCCACTGATTCTCAAAATTAAAATCAGTCGTTTTAAAATAATCAGAAGTAGAGAGCAACAAGAAAAAAAAATGGTAACAGGAAACCTAAAATGAGAAAGTGGAACTTGACACAGGCTGTTTAAATGTTCCGTGAGGATAAAAATCAGCCTGAAACAAACAAGCAAAAACATTCCCAGAGGCTCTTAGTAGAAAGACTGCTGCCTCTTGCATAGCTTTTTCCCAAGAAAACAGACGGATAAAAGGTACACCAGAATGCTGACAAAAGCATTGACCTGGTATCTTTCTTAGTGGAAACTATAAATGTGAAACCGCCAGGTAATATGATGGATTTCACCACTAGAGGACAAGGCAGACCTATGTGCATTAGATTTTTATAGTACCCAACAGAATATTATGCCTTATTAAAAAAGAAAGGAAGGAAGGAAGGAAAGAACGAAGGAAGGAAGGAAGGCAAGAAGGAAGGAAGGAAAGAAGAAAAGAAGGAAAGAAGCAAGGAAGGAAGAAAAGAAGGAAGGAAGGAAGGAAGGAAGGAAGGAAGGAAGGAAGGAAGGAAGGAAGGAAGGAAGGAAGGGAAAGAAAGAAAGAAAGAAAGAAAGAAAGAAAGAAAGAAAGAAAGAAAGAAAGAAAGAAAGAAAGAAAGAAAGTAGTAGTAGCACAATAAAGTTGTATAACAGTCACAGAATGTATAATTTACATACAAGTATTTATAATTTAAATAAAAACACCCTATTAAAAATCTCATGAAGAAATGCACATGCATTGTAGAACAATATATACAGAAAAATTACAAGGGATAAATATACTATCTTACTCAGAGATTATAAAGCTATATTCTTCCAAACATTTTTTTGTGTGACACATTTTTGTGTGTGATGCCTTTCTGTGCATGTATATACAAGAAAGCATTATTGCCTAAAGGTTATGAACATAAACTCTGAAGCCAGACTGCCTGGTTTTGAATCCCGGCTCTGGCTTGTACCAGCTCTGCCATCCACCAGCTCTGTCGTCCTTCGCAAGTTCCTAAACTCAATGCCTCAACATCCTCATTGGCTAAACTGGGGACATAATTATAAAACCTTTCTTTGGGGTTGTTGTGAGGTTTAAATAAGATAACCCGTGTAGTGCACTGAAAATAGTGCCTGGCGCACAGTTTCAATAAATACGAGAGAGAGACAGAGAGAAAGAGAGAAAAAGGAGACCACAAGTAGGATCATGTTATACTTTATCTAACTTTTTTACTTAATTTATCTTGATGTCAATAAATGTTAATAGCTTCTTGGTTACCCTTACACTTTTAATATAATGTTTAATATAACAAGTTAATATTTGTAGATGCTCACACACTCCTATGTATGCAGAGCCAACTTCTGGGACAAAAGTATACATATGTTTCCACATCTTCACATTACACTATGTATTTTCCTAATTTTTAAAATAGATAAATAATATTTCATTGTATGAAAGCATTTTACTATTTGTAACGAGTTCCCTATAGGGAAGCTTAGGATGTATCTAGGTTTAAAATACACACACACACACAGACACACATACAAAAACACACACAGACACACACACACAGACACACACAGAGTATATTTACAAAAAATGCTGCAATCAACAACTCTGCAACCTACTTTTGCATACAAGTGCAAGTAGATCCATGGGATAAAATCCTAGAAGCAAAACTACTGACTCAACATTTATGTGCATCTTTATTAATTAGAGGAATGTTACCTAAATGCAACATTTTTTTAAATGTTCTTTGCCCATTTTCTACTCTTTGATTTTCTTTTTCTCACTGGTTTATAAAGACCTTCATCTATTACAAATGACATAATTAATGTAATTACAAAAGTATATACATTTTTAATTTGCTTTTTGTTTAGTTATACTTATGCAGATATTCTTTCACACTGAAATCAACAAATCAATCCCTCTTTGGTTCTTGACAAGCTAAGAAAGGATTTCCCCTCTACTAGATTATAAAAGAGAACAACAACAACAACAACAAAACCCTGTGTAATTTCTTTTAATTCTGTGGTTTCATGTTTTTAAATTTGCATTGAAACACGTAAAATCTCCAATAATCAAGTGGTGTTGGTTTATAAAATGTCAATTTCAAATAAATGTATTTATATCTTTGGTCCACTTGAAACTGGGTGTGTGTGTGTGTGTGCATGAGTGTGTGCGCTTGTGCATATGCCAGGTAACAAGTCAGCTGGTTCCTCCCCTGACAAGTCAGCTGGTTCCCCATGGTCATCCAACTGTCTCCAAATAATTTACTGACTATCCATCTCTTCCATCTGTGGGCTTATTCTGGACTATATATTCTGCTCTAAGGATATGCCTGTCCAAATTACTGTCGTTGTTAAATATATTCCAACATCTGATAGAATTGGTCTTCTCTCACAGTCCTTTTGCAGATTTTTTCCCCCCAGATATTACATAATGTGTGTTTTTCCAAAAGAATATAATCAGTTTCATTAATTCAAATTAAAAAAAAAATCTTGCTAATATCTTGCTTGAGAGTGCAAGTTTACATTAATTTAAGGAGCTCTGACATCTTTACAGTGAGTTTTCTTTTCCAAGAAAGGATATGTCTTTCGATGTAGTCAAATCCTCTTTTATATATTCCTCAAACGGTGTTCAAATTTTTCTTCAATAAATTTTCAGCACTCGAAATTTGCCACTTTACTAATTCTCTTACTGCCCTTAACAGTTTTTCTATTGATTCTTCTGTGCTTTTCAGTCATGTTACATTCATATTGATGTAATTAATACGTTTACCATATCACTTCAACTTTTATTCTTGTCTGATTGCCTTGGCTGGTATGTGACTGCTGACTTTAGTGGAAATGTTTCTAAAACTTGTAAGGCCTGACGCTGACACACTATGAAGATATTTTAAAAATCAGAATTAAGTACAAATTTCATATAACTTATTTTACATTTGGATGAGTATATGGTTTTTCTCCTTTGAGTTAATTATTAATATAAGTTACACTAACAGCATTCATAATATTGAATCATCCCTACGTATTTAAAGGAAACCACATTTGATGGTATATTCCTACTTTAACAAACTACTACATTCCATTTATTCTAGGTCAGAGAGAATAAATGTATCTCTATGTTTCTTTCTCCAGACCTAATTCTCTGAGGTGCTACACTGAGGAAACAGGTCTGTGTAAGAATGTTTTTCTTTATCTACAGGCCAGTCCTGCCGTGGCCTCAGTCTTGGAATCTTTGTCAAGGATTATTTCAGGACCATGATGCTCACTTTTAGAGAGTAAGCTTACTTTTAGAGGCCCGAGCCCTGTGTGAGCTCTGGCGGCATTCTCAATGTCCTTCACTTACGCTGGTTCAAATGTCACTAGTATTTGGCAGATTTTTTCTTGGGTGGGGGAGGGCTGGATTATGACTATTTTCAAGTTTGTTACGGTTGTTTTTTTCCATTATGTTTTCATTCTTTTTTTGTTGTTTTTGATAAGTCTCAGGGAGAAATACAAAATAAAAATATCCCTATTCACAGTCTTTTACCTGAACTCCTACACCATTACTCTAACGGTTGTTCATGGTTCCATTGAATAATTATACTTAATTATCTAACAAATCTTCTACTTTTAGATATTTAGATCGTTACAAACGTTCAGTGTGATAGCTATCATGGAAAAGAAGGAACATTTCTGAAAAACCAGGATTGGACCCAATCCACTTCAACCACACTAAATAAGGAGGAGCAGAAAAGTAGAGGATACTTGTAGACTAATGAAAAAGGTACTAACTAGGGCTACTTTCATGGGATGAACTGCTCAGGCAGAAATAAGCAGAAAGGGAACTTACGCTCTTTAGCAACTTCCTCTCATATAACATCTTCTCTTTTTCCTGCCCACATCCTCTCTCGTACAGGATCTGTTGTAGAAATATTGCTGTGAGAGATTAGAACACCTCTCTCACTGGAGGTGTAAGATGCTAAACTGGGACTTGGTAGCAGGCAGTCTCCTATGCTCCCATTCCCTTTAGTTCTCATTTAGTTGAGAATCCAGGGTCGTCATTTGTAATCATTAGAATGTATTTAGGTCAGACTTATTGTCTGGTGGAAAATTCCTTTTATGCCACATAAAACTCAACTATTATGAATTAAGATTATGAGGATTATACATCAATTTAGAATCAGGTGGATGGTCACCCTCAACAAAAGAGGTTAATGCCTGTCTTGGGCTCGTATATGTTTTGTTTAATAATGATGATAACAATGTTTTATTGGTCACGTATCTTAGACATAAATGCCTCACATTTTTTAAAAACATTTCACCTTTACTCTTTGTCTGAGAACCTATAGATTTCAAAAGTCTAGCTGGTCTTCAAGACACATCAATGACTACCATCTGCCTACGTCATCATCAGAAACAGATGTCTCAGACCAGAATGAATGCTAAGGAAGACAGTAGAGAATAAAACAATATCAATGTCAACAACGAAAACTACAGAAACTTTAAAATAATTGCAATGTTGAGGCTCCATGCTAGGCTGTACGGACAAAGAAGTGTATTATATGATCTGTGCCTGGAAGAGTCTTACTCTGTAGTGGAATGAATAGATAATTTATATAGAGAGGACATTCACAATGTATAAAATATTCTAAGACCAAAATGATCAGTGATCACTTTGACACAGAAAGGCAGGTACTGTTGTACAGGATTTTCTTTGGAGACTGTTTTATGGTTTCACTGCCTGAGTATGTTCACATTGGACAGCCAATGAGAGGCCCGGCAAGGGCTTGACTGGGTTCTAGGACAAGCAAGGTCAAGAGAAAGAAAAAGAATCCTCTCAGAGAGCCAAGCTTCCCCTACATTATGGATGCTAGTGATTGGGGAGGAGGGAGGAATGGATTTTATCAGACTTTCCAGAGGAGTTTTTCGAAAACACGCATGCCTCTGCTTCCTCCCCTTGCAGTTCTGATAAATATTAGGAGGGAGAAGGGAGACATGCACATTTTAAAGCTGCTCCCCAGACGATAGCTCACTTTCTTCCCTCCCTACTCTGCATGCACATTGGCCTGAGGAGACCACTGCCCTGAAAAGACTCATCCAGCAGGGCCCTGGGAGCATCGAGCACTAACAGCAACTTCTGAGACCGTGGCTTCTGCATCTACAGCTTTGTAGTAAGTAGTTACTCAGCTAGTCATTTGCAAAAGCAAAACTAGGAAAGCCCAGAGTTTTAAGTGCTTTTTTCTCAATCCTGCCTTTTTAGAAATCATGGGTATTTGTTAGCCATTTTATGAGATTACTGAAGAAATATGCAATAAAGAAATATTCTATGAATAGTTTTGGTTATCAAGAAAGGCTACTAGTAATCTCAGAAAACCATTTTTTTCTATCAGGAAATTCAATATAAATCTAATTTATTTTAACTTCTTAGATTTTACAGGCTTTAAATAAAAACCCATGAATGTGAAAATTTTTCATCCTCTCAACAGAAAATCACAGAAATTAGTTTTGGTAATAAATAGGTCTAAACAGATAGAGATCCGTGGCATAAATTACAATTTGAAAGGTACAGAACTAGAACTCATTGGGGACTTATTGTCTGAGAACTTGGCAGCTAACATCTTCTCCATCAATTCATACCACCATTAATACTGGACAGCTTTGAGTTAAGCAAGAATCACATGTGCAGTCCTGAGAGACTTTACGGGTCCAGCAAAGGACCAGTGTGACAATCTAGTGTGACTGTCAACTAAACATGAATTAGTTACGCATTTGAAATAGTTACTGAAAATGAAATGCAAGATTTAGTAAATCTCAGTTGAATCAAGTATTTTTTCTTAGACACAATCTTTCATATTTTACCAGCTTTTTTGTGTATTTGCTAGTCTGAAACTATAGTCTCAATGTATAAAAGCACACTTCACTTAGCAGGAGAATCAGAACCCACTTGCCCCTAAAATTTTCATTCATTTTTTTATTACCAAAAACTTTGTAAACTGTGTTCAATCGATAAAACCTGAAGATACACAAAACAACAACTCAGATGATAAGAAAACTTTCAGTTAAGAAATTGATGGGGCAAAATCTATTTTTTCTGGTGATATTCCAAACAGGTCATAGTATATTACATTTTATATATATATATATATATATATATATACACACACACACACACATACATAATGTTTTTTGTTTAGTGTTAAGGCAAAAATAATTATAATTACAAATGTCATTTCTTTTAAACACACACACACACACACACACACACACACAAAACATGAGCCACCTGTATGTTCTGAAATTATTCTCTTTAAAAAAAATTAAAATCCTGTATGATACCTTCCAGGTGCAAAACACTAATCACATCTTTGACATATGGTCCTGGCTTTACTAACTTGTCTGTTATTAATCTCTAACATGCATCCTTTACTCCAGCTAAACTAAATTACAAGATGTCCTTGACTTATCTTAAGGTTTCCTACCTCTACCCCATTGATTATGCTGTTCCCCAGATGTGAGACATGCCCTCCTATGAACAATCTCATTCACTCATCCTCTGAAACTCATCTGACATTATGGTTTTACATGAAGAATGTCAAGGTCCTCCATTTGATAATGTCCTCCCTACCTCTACACAGAGATCTAGAGGCTAGAGAACTTATTAGTGTCTCTCTTCACAATTACCGATGGGTAATCTTTTGCCTTATATAATCATTTGTGCATTTATGTTATTGTCTCCACAGAACTATCAATCTCTTAGGGGTAGGAGTTGAGTTACTTCCCATCTTAGCATCTTCCACAGGGCCTTGAATAGCATGAGACCCAAAGAAGTTACTCAACACAGAAATATAATGAAATATTTTAGAAAATAAAACATTTGAAGAGTATAATACAATGAAGAGCATGGTATAATAAAAAGGATAATGTAACGAAATGACAAATCTTAAAGAACCACAGAGAAGAAAACATCCAAAGTGTTCCAGGAATCTGAGTATAATGAGAAGTACCCAGATCAAGAGAGACTCTGAGGTCAGACAGATTTTGTTTTTAATGTCAATGCTGCTACTTGGAAACCATGTGATTTTGGACAATTTATTTAGACTTTATGGGCCTTTATTTTCCTATTTATTAAACAGGGATAGAGATGTCTGCTTATAGGTTTCTTAAAATTATATGAGCTCACTAAGTAACACACCCAGATGTGCTCTCAGCACACATGTAACACGGGACTCCACAAACAAGGGCTCTCTAATTACTAACGTGAGGACAAGACAATGGTGAGCGCTCCACTAAACCAAACTCTCCACTGACATGCACCCACCTACTTCTCATTAACTTCTTTTTACCAAGATAATAGTCAAGAGAATAGTCATTTTTACCCATTCTGCTCAACTTCTATTCACTTGGATTCTGGAGAGGCTGACATGTCTGAATAGAGGAGTCATTGTCAAGGGAAGAACTGAAGTTCCACAAAATCTGCTGGTTATGCTGTTTTATGGTGCTGTGGGGCTACTGGAAAGCAGTAGTAGTCAGATTAGCAAAGGGATTGGAAATCACATCATACAAAGAGTGGATGGGGAATGGGAGTGTTGGCCTGTAAAAGAGAAGAACTGAGAAGACCAAGGTCACCTCATGAGTACAACGACACAGAGAAGGTTTGTGTGGCCCAATGGGATAAAACTAGGATGCGTGAATGAAATGACAAGAAGGCAGATTTCTGTTTGGTACACACGAAGAACTTGGCTGTGACTGTCAGGTTTGTCCAAATATGGAGTGAGCTGCCTCACCAGCAGGGTTGTTGGTCTGAGAAGAGATCAGACTATTCCACTATTAGGATTTATTCTAAACTTGATATCCAAGAATCTATGAAACCTTCAGGAATCTTCTTTGTGTTTGGTGCTACACGAGACTCAATTTAGAGCAAACAGGGTCAAATATTTTAAATTATTAACTTTTGCAGTAAGTTCATTTAAATATCTAAAGACAGTTCATTAAAATAAATACCTCCTTTGATTTCATGTCTCCCTCCAGCTACCATCAATTTTCCTACTCTTTGTACTGTAAACTCTTCCAAGGAACTTCTACTACATCCACTTCTTCTTTCCAGTTTCTCTTGAGCCTACTGCCATCCTCCACATTTCAATGGACACGCTCTTGACAGTGTCACACCTTCAGCTCACTAAACCCCAAGCCTAATTCTCAGGTCCCATGTTAACATGATCTCTCACTGCACTGGCTTTGCTAGTTATCCTCTCATTCTTAAAACTCTATTCACTTGGATTCCAAATCACTCTCCTCTGTTTTGTTTTGCTTTGTTCTGTGTTTTTCTTCCCCCCGCTCCTTTCTGATCTCCATTGGTGTCTCCTCTCCTTTTGCTGAACTATAAACATTGGGAGGACCAAGTGAGCAATGGTCCCTTTCTTCTCTATTGACAATCTTCCTTCAGGAGATCTCATCCAAATTAATGTCAGCTATCTGCTCCTGAATCACAGACATCAATCCCCCATCTTGAATTCTCCCCTGAGCTCCAGCCTGTTTGATAAAACGGCTTTCTCAACATCTCCTAACTGGATGTCTCATAACATCTCAAAGTGAACACTTCCAAAGCATAACACTTGATTCCACACCTCATCCTCTAAGCCCTGATATATTGGCCAAGTGTGTTCCACAGAGCTCTATGCTTATTGTTTACACAAGACCTGGAATGTTCTTCTCCATTTCAAGGCTCCATTCTTCTTGTTCATGTTAACTCTTCATGCACCTCCATTCACAACCCTATCTCAAGTAGCATTGTAGAGGTTTATTAAATGGTTAGTGAATGAATACATGAGCAATCGCTGATCACTTTTTATCATAGTACTTAAAAATACTACTGCAAGCTATTCCAAACTGCCTTGCCAGACACTATAGATTCTTTTCCGAATTTGGAAACACTGGAACAGAAATTTGTTAACAGAGCTGTTGTGGGAAAATGTACTTGGCTCTACATCTGCCCCTAGTGGGAATTCTGGAAACTTTATAAAAGGGGTGTGATAGCAGTGGCTAACCCAGAGTTCAGATTTTACAAAGCATGAAACTTCAAGGCCACGGTTGCCTCACCTGTAAGATGCTGCTGTTGGGTCCATGACCTCCACAGTCTCATCCAGTTGTAAAATTCTATGCTTTTATAATTCAAATATCCTATATATCTTGAGGAATAATTGGGGACTTGTATATAGGAACGGAGGCTGTGCTGGCTGTTCTAATTAAGGCCATCACAGCTGGAGAGCTGAGGCTGATCCAACAGGGTCTTTCACTATTGCTTGTGATTCTCTCCCAGAAGGGTGTACCTGGAGCAAAGGATAATTAAGAAGAAGAAAAAAAAAGCACTCCCCGCCCCACCATCTGTGTTCCTTGGCTGGCACTTCCTTAGAGAAGAACTGTCAATATACACCTAAAAGCCAAATTTGAATGATGAAGTTTTTTTAAGTCATTTGCTCATTTTTGAAATGTTATGGTTATAGTTTTACCTCAATTTCCTTTCTATTATTCTTATTTCTTTAAGCCTTCCACTATATATGGAGACTGGAAGTGTTAGCTGTTTAGTTACCCTCAAGGTGTCACGTATAAGCAGAGTAAAAGAAAGGGTACAGGAAGCATGACTTTTATTGGATCGTTTTACTTATATCATCTTAAAAATTAATTGAAAAGAGATCTTTCTTTGTATTATCTTCCCTTCCTGTTGAATTTGACAGCCTTCAGTGTGGCATGACAGACTTTCTCACTGCTTTATTTCAGAAAGGACTGGTTCTCTATGAAGGCACAGAGCAGGGCACAGGAGAAAACTTCCCATCTCTGTGCCAGGAACGTGAGTGCTTCCATATGTCCAGGGGAAATGTGGATGTCAAACTGGTAGATAAAACAAAGTTCAATAAAACCACTTTTACCATCTTCTTTAAATCTTCAATAACATGGATGATTTTTCTTAACTCAAATGTGAAGTGGTGGATTTTATTTTCAGGCACTGCTCTGGGGGGCTCTAGATATTTTAGTAAACCAACAGACATTTGAGTTTTGAGCAACATGATGTTTTCCCTTGAAGCATATGTAGGCAAATTTATCTTTAAACATCAAAGAGACGTGCATCTGACAGTACGTTAAACTCCCTAAAGCATTTTCCTCTTTGGACATGGTATACTCTTAAATTGCAAGGTTAAAAGAAAGCTTACCATTGGTAGAGCACAAGAGAAAATGATAGTGGGGCAGTTACTCCTCACTGCTGATACTGTGGTTCCCCGAAAATAAGACCTAGCCGGACAATCAGCTCTAATGTGTCTTTTGCAGCAAAAATTAATATAAGACCCGGTATTACATTATATTATATTATACCCAGTATTGTATTATATTAATTATATTATATTATATTATATTATATCATATCATATCATATCATATCATATCATATCATATTATATTATCCCAGCCTTATAATAAAATAAGACCAGGTCTTATGTTAATTTTTGCTCCAAAAGACACATTAGAGCTGATTGTCGGGCCAGGTCTTATTTTCGGGGAAACACGGTAGCTAGTAACCGCTTCTAAGAATCTGGGTAAATCTGCTCTTATGCAGAAAAAGGATCAGGTAGACTCAGCATCAGTAATACCTACGTACTCCTGTACATTCAATACTTCATCTATATCAGACAGATAACACACTGGCCACCAAGAACCCTGTATGACATAATTAACAGTGTTATTTTTCATCCAGTTGTTCTCTATGAACACAGATGTTTTGCTGTTGCTCATCTGTGTCACAGAGAGGAGCAGAATAATTAGTAATTTCAAGTGAGGTCATTCTCTTCTGTAAGAGATCAGAGGACTCCTCCACGTCTTTCTCAATGTTCAAAACTTAAAATGAGCACCAACATACGGATGTGATTTCCAACCTTCATATGGAATTTATCACTAAGCAACACAGTCCAGGAAAGCTTACTGTTTCTTTAATAATGTCAATAATAAAAATTCACAGGAGAGAAAAAAATAATATTCTGAATTTATTTAAAGCACTAAATCCAAGCCCTTGTGAGTGCCTCGCATTGTCATAAATTCTAGACTGGCGAACCACTGGCTAATAGATGCTCGACAAGCCCGCCAAGCCCGCCAAAGAAAACATCACTGTGGGTTGCTCTAATAAGTGCGTGGAATACAGAGGAAGAACTGTTGTTTTCAGTCCTATTTGCATCTTCTTATCTGATGGCATTAGGTTATCACACACCCACAGACTTTCCAGAACTCCTCCCACTTCCTCTCTTGACTACTGAGCAATCCTACATGGGTGACACTTTCAGATCAAAGAACTAAAAATATCTTTGTTTCCTAAAAGAATAAGTCATGGAGTATTTTCATCAAACTGAGTATGAAGGGATGGATTTTGTTTCAAGGCACTACTCTGGGAGGCTCTAGGTATGTTAGCAAACCAACAGACATTTGAGTGTTGAGTTACATGACGTTTTCCCATTAAGCACATGGAGATAGTTTATTTATTTTTTGACTATGCAAATTATTTATTTATTTATTTATTTATTTATTTATTTATTTATTTATTTATTGTGATACAGAGTTTAATTCACCAGGTCAAACAAGTTCCTGTTTTTTTTTGTTTGTTTGTTTCACGTGGAAGGTAGATTTCTTTTTAAATGTCACATTGACAGGCATCTTGAAATTAGTGTTCTGGACATCACCTACTACAACCAGATATAACAGTGGTTTTCTCTTTGCACGAAAAGATGAATAAACTGCAAAAAGTTGTAGGAGGCTTGGTCAACTCCTTTGGTAGGAATTCTCCAACTACTGATTATAAAAATAATCATTTATATAACTAAATTTCTACTGCTTGTCTATGGTAAGAATTAAAATCCATTGGTAAGGTTTACTTAAGTCAAGTGTATTCAGGAATATTATTTTGTTTACACCACTATGTCTTTTATTGTCTGCTTAGCCTAAAAAAGCAAGGGCAAGCATTAAATGGTATATTTGTCCTATAGCCTAGAGGGTCAGATACAAGCACGCTGATAAGGCACTACTAGTCAACAGACGGATATTAAATACAGGGAATGATATGTGATAGGTAAAAAGTGAAAGACAAGGTAAGTGGAGACACAAGAACTACTTGGATGATGAAGAGTCATAGTTGGGTTGAACCCCAAAGTAACGTGGGACTTGAAAAGATTCAGTGATTTATTTGAAATGTCTCCCTTTCAGTAGCAGCAAGAGCCAGCAAAGCCCAGTAATATGAACCAGAACTGACCATTATGTTAAATATAGGAGCAGTTGACAAGCCCTGAAACTTCACATATAATAATAAAGATGAATAGTTTGACAGTAAGAGGATAGATCTGATGTGGCAAAAACCTTAGATGAGGTGACAAAACAAGACAACAGATGGCTAGAGGTGACAAGGAACAGCTGCCAGCACCTAGGTGAGAAGGAACTCATAGTCCAAACAAATGTCACCTTTGCATAGCTTTCTTTTAAACACAATGGTATGAAATATACCATCTAAGCAATAATTTTTATTTAAATGGCTAGCTAATGATGATAATTGTGTAAAAAAAGTTTCCTAATAAAAACAAACAAACAAACAAACAAACAAACAGAAAACAGAACTATCTTCCCAGTGTCTCCTTTATCTTACATGGAGAATTGGATGCAGAATTTTAGGGTGAGTCATAGCCAGGTAACTTTCTCCCTTGTAGTAGAAGTGTTTGTCTGCTGGAAAATAATTCAAAAAAGAAACAAATGTTTCTGCTGAAAATCTGCCTCTGTATTTTTCTTCTAACTCATGACAATATTTTAGCTCCATCTCTTACGATCAGTTTCCTTCTTCTTCTTGGCTTTACCCTCAGGCAGTCTAAATTCTCCTCGATGTTCAGAAAAATTGAGAGATGGGAAGGAGTTGGAATTATTGGAAGACAGTTTTCCTTTAGATGGCTCTTTATTTCGTAAAGAAAAAAAAGTAATCTGTAAAGTTCTCAGAAATTCTGAATATGAATTTGTGCACCATGAAATTAAAAAGCTCCTACTTAAATATAGCCATGGTACAAATGGTATTTCAATAAGGAGCTAAATGCCCAGTGAGGGTATGGACAAATAATTTTCCTCTTTTCTTGATGGAAACTATGCTATGATTCTTTTTTTTTTTTTTTCTTTACACAGCCTTACAAGCCTAAAATCAGAAAATTTGGGAAGATCACCTTCCAAAGCTAGGATGACACCAAAGAGAACTTGAGGATGAGAATCACATTGACCTGAGGTGGTCTGAAGAGGTCTAACGTGAAGAAGCCTTGTGCATTGAACTGAGGACAGGGGATATTCTAATGATTTACACCAAGCTAGGGAGCACTCGTTTATACAAAACGCAGGAACATGGGTAGAAGTTCAACAGGGAGTTAAATGCCTAACAATAGGAAAAAGACAAGCATTTGATGATTCTCTAGAGACAGGATTTACGGGTGATGGTGTCACTTGTGAAGACCGTGACCAATAGAAGCCCTAGCGAGGCACAGAGTTAACTGAAGAAACTGGGGTTTCTTTGACTGTGTAGTCATCCTTAACCACGAGCTAAGCAATCCATTTTAGACCGATTGGAGAAAAGAGCAGTAGGTTAAGGTTCACCTTCAACAGTCAAAGTCACTGAGACCCCTGGTGAGGGATAATTGATGCAAGTGGAAGACAAGAGCCTAGGCCAGATGAGAAAACTGCAGCAGAATATGGACAGAGGACCCAGCAGGATACAACCCGCTGAATAGCAGAACTGAAGTTCAAGCCGTGGGCAGAGGGGCACGTTGGCCACCTGCAGAAAAGATTACAAATCATGATCTGAAATTATTTGAGAGTCACTAGAGTGAGCAGTAGTTCCAGTAGGAATGGAATTTAAACAGCACTGAGAGAAATGGTTGGCATGATGAGATCTAAGCATTAGGCAATGTGAAAACACCGAAAAGATGAGTGAGGGGGATATCTGCTCCTTACTGATTCCATACTGAGTCCTCTACAGTCAGTCACAGGCTGTGTGTAAAAAGCTACACATGCTTTGGAAATTCATCTCAGGTGTTCAGCAGCCACTCAGTTTGTCTACCCAGTTGTTCCTTGTCCAGGATTGTCTTTCCCCTCCATTCCCGCTCATTTTGGTTCAGTACTTATGCCCCTTCAATAGATGCCCAATTCTGGTGTTCCATGGCTTAGAGATAAGACACTTAGTGGATCTTCCCCAGTCTCCACTCTAGCACCATCCCAACTTCTTCAACTCTCAGTGTGAGCAAAACTGGGACATATTCTGCACTAAGTGGAGAAGGAAGGCAGTGTTAACTGGTACATTCCACAGGCCAAAATTACTCATATCATCACTGAAAAACAGACTGCATCTGGGAGTATTTTTTCTTATTTTTAATCCTTTTGGGACAAGTAGGTTATAAAGATTTCTCATGATCTAAACCAGGCCCAGGGCTGTTTTATTTTTTATTTTTTGTTAATACCTATCAAGTTTCAAGTAGGTACTACTCAGGGAGAGAGAGAGAGAGAAGTATGGGAGGGAGGGGGGAAGGAAGGAGACAGAGACTAAGTGAGTCCTACTATCCGAGCTAACTTGGAGGGAGAGGCACCTTCTTTGTGGCCATTTGCCATGAGCTGAGGAACAAAATAGGAATAAATACGAGACAGGTCAGAATTAAGAAGCATCAGCAGCAGAGGCCAGGCAGGAGCCAGCCAGGGAAGAGGCTCTTTGTATATCAGACCAAAGTATCAATAACTACTCTGCAGGTGAAATAATTATTGCCAGGAACATGAGGCAAGACTTCAGCATCTTGGTGCCTATTACTTTCATGAATTCTCATAACTTCTTACTCCCACTCTCAATATAGAAATGAGAGCTGAGACAGTTGTCTGGGTGATTCAAGGAAAAGGAAAATAAAATTCCAGTACCTCAATAGGCTATACATTATATTGGAGTTAAAGATTTTTTTTTTTACTTGCATCCTTGATTTCAATGTTATATTCTGCAATACAAGGACTAAATTGAGCTTTGTTATAACACAGGTGGTGTTATTTTGTAAAAATGTTGGTGTCATTTTAAATGAAATGCTCCTGACGGCTCTGCCTTTAGCCTCATGGGAATCAGCCCGATCAAAGGAAAGGAGGCATCAGCTCCTGACATAATCTCCTTTCAGAAGTTCCCTTTCCAGTAAGTGTGGATGGGTTAGATGGTTTAACTGTATCTGAAGGAAAGGTTTGGTGACTTCCCTTAAAAATATTCTATAACAGTAGGAAATTTATACTAACTTATATTCAAACCTTTAAGTCACTGATAATGATTACTAGACTTTCACGAGCTTATTCTTTTGGAAACTTGTCCATTAAGATGATTATAAAACTGATTCTTAAAAGGCATCAACTATTTCATGGTTAGTTAGTCTGTGTTTCTTAAAGTAAAATTCGATATAGAAAGTAAAGCATCCTATGTTAAAAGACTATCAATCTTACCTATAATAGTGAAAAACTAGACACAAGTGGATTAGTTAAACCAACAATGGCACATATCTAAAATGGAATGTTACTCAACCATTCAAAGCCAACATAGACTTATATTTAAGTCTATATCGATGTGTGAAGCTGTGTACAACATATTGCTCCATTAAAAAAATTCACAGAGAATAAAACAGCACTCGTAGTGTAAACCCATTTTTCCTCATTTATAAGTATGTACATTGAAAAACACCTGAAAGGATATCCACCATAATACTAATATCTATCTATCTATCTATCTATCTATCTATCTATCTATCTATCATCTATCTATCTATCTATCTACTATTTATTTAGTACCTATCAACTATTTATCTATTATCTACCTATCTATTTATCTATTTATCTGTCAACTGTTTATTTATCAACTGTCTATGTATGTCATCTATTTATGTAGTGGTATTGGAAAGATTATCACTTTGTTCTTTACACTTTTCTATGTTGGTTGAATTTTAAGAAACACAGTAGTGTATAATCTGGGAAAATTAAGCTACTTAAATTTGGGGAAAACATTTAGAAATCTATCTAATTTTTGGTTAATCTCACTGATAGAATGCTAAAAATAATCACTATAGTTTTGAAGACTATTTTTCCTCCAAGTACAGAAATCTTACTAGTTTTCCATTTGGACTTATTTATTTTAGCTCACATGGCTAAAAAGCTAATGATAAAATCTCTATTTTCTAGGCATCACATTTTCTGTGTTAAATTATTAAACAGATAACTAGCACTGGAGAAATAAAGAAATGGACTCATGTTTCCTCTCTTAAACCAAAACAAAAGCTACTTGGTACTTCAAAGTACGGATTGTCCTTGAAATGTACAGGGAGTGTCCAATGTTCTGCATCAATAATCTGGCCCACATTAGAAGCTATTTTGCATAACAGGAAGTAGTCTTTATCAAACATATAAAAGCCCACAGTAATGTGTAGTTGGTTCCGAAGCAACTATACCAAGAAGGAAAGCATTACAGCACTTAGTCCAGTGGTCTGTGTTTAAGGCTGATTCAGCATTTCCCTTATAAAACTCTATTTCTGAAGCATCAATAACTGAGCTAATTAAAACCAATTACAGATGGAAACCACACATAGCTTTCAGGGCAGAAAGACTCTTTTTATAGTTTGGTGCATAGGAACAATTTTACTTTTCTAAATGCAGATGTTTAAAGACAATTTTATAGTTGTCATCAAGGCTTGGGCTTTTATAAATTTAAAAAGGTTTTTATTTTTTAAAAGGATTCTTGGAGCTATATATGTTCATTGGAGCAATGCTTGGTTTTAAATAAAATGAGCAGAGTCTGTTATTCAAGTAGTCCATACGTTCCCAAAACGAAAGTTAAAAATGAATTCCAGGAAAGTAATAATTAACAATTACTATTCCTAAATGTCTTGGACGTGGAAGGAAAGACAACTTCCCCAGTATTACGAAGAATAGGTTCACATGAAAACTCTGGGGCATACATAGACCATGGATGCCTGGTGAGGAAGGAATTGAGTATCCGTCTACCCTCCGTCTTCACAGCCTGTGGCTGGGTTGCCCTGAGAGGAAAGGAGCCACTTGTTCGTTGTCTACAATCCAAAGGCCTGTTCTGGAGTGGGGCAGGAAATGGAGCTCATTGACAGTTCTGTCAGAATGTGGCCTCGTTCCTTAACCCTGGTGTGAGAATTCATGTGAGGAAGGGCCAGAAGACAAGCTCAGCAGAAGCTAGGGAAGCTCCTGGGGCTGCCTGGTGTTCACCCAGGAGGAATCCCAACCTACTTCCAAAGAGTCTTCTGCCCCCTGTCCAGAGTGACTCATTGCAAAGTTCTTCAGCCATGGTTGCAAACTGGTCACTAGTTTTGAAGTCCCCGAAGGGCCAGGACACCACTGTCAGTTTCAGAGTTAGATCCTTCATGGTTAACACAGAATCTGGAACATGGGAAGTGTGCAATTTATATTTGTTATAGTAATGGAATATCGACTGAACTGCCACTCAGTACTGCATTTCACAGACGAAAGATCACACAAATGCAGAAATGAATCACTGGTATGACTAAGTATTCAGAAGAACACGTGTCCTTGAGAACAGTATTATTTTTTAAGCGATAGCCTCATAGTTAATATTTGCTAGTTCAAGTGACTACAGCAAGTAAGCAATACCTATGGAGAAAACTGTACAACGGCCCTACTGAAGCAATAGTTAAAATGTGAAGTGATGAGCTAAAGATTTCTCTCTCTCTGTCTCTCTCTGTCTCTGTCTGTCTGTCTGTCTGTCTGTCTGTCTCTCTCTCTCTCTCTCTCTCTCTCTCTCTCTCTCTCTCTCTCTCTCTCATCTTTATGTCTCAAGCTCTCCTTAAAACACACTGTGGAGGAGGTGAATTTACTAATCTAACATCTATTCAACAAATATTTAGTGAACATTTACCTTATTTTGCAAAGTCAAAAGAGACATTGGCTAGGCCCCCAACAGCTCCAATTATTTGTAATAAGTGCTCTAATTAGAAGTAAATACAAAGTGAATATTTTTATATAAACCAAGCACACACTATCAACCTTGCTTTTCAACTCAGAACAAAGCTAAGAAAGCAATGTTTATATAATTTTATCATGAAGAGAAAAATCCCGAAAATTTCATAATTCTAAAGAGAGTCGGATAATGTAAGTTCTAGTTTTATTTTACATTAAATAAATGTATAACTTTGTACAAGTCATTTCATCTTTAGGAATCTCAATTGTTCATCTTTAAAAATCAGAGTTATGCAGGTTGATTTTTAAAGATTTTTCTCTCAAAAATTATGGGATCCTATAAGTCTTAGATTTCAATTATTAATTGTCACCTAGGAAATCTGAAAAATGTAAATCTTTTTACAGGAAACATTAAATAGCTAAAGTTGGATTTTTAATATAACTAGCCATTTTCCAAATATTATAGATATTTAGTGAAGTTTTATGGGACCATTGCTGTCATCATATCAAACTTATAAAAGTATCTCCAAAACTCAAAATATCATCATGAAACTATTCTTTTTAAAAGTACGAAGTATCAAAAGAAGAAAATAGGCAAAACTTGAAAATAAATCAGAAATAAGGGGTTAATATCCAAAATTTATTAAGACACTTGTTCAACTCAACACCAAAATAACAAACAACCCAATTAAAAAATTGGCAGAGGAAGTGAAGAGACATTTTTCTAAAGAGGACACACAAATGGTAAACAGACATGAAAAAATGCTCAACGTAACTAATCATTAGAGAAATGCAAATAAAAACCACAATGAGATACCACCTTACTCTAGTCAGAATGGCTCTCATCAATAAATCAACAAACAACAAGTGCTGGCACGGATGTGGAGAAAAGGGAACGCTAGTGCACTGTTGGTGGGATTGCAGATTGGTGCAGCCACTATGGAACTCAGTATGGAGGTATCTCAAAAATTTGAAAATGGAACTACCTTATGATCCAGCAATTCCACTCCAAGGTATCTATCCAGAGAAATCCAAAACACTAATACGAAAAAATGTATGCACCCCTATGTTTATTGTAGCACTATACACAATAGCCAAGACATGGAAATAACCAAAATGCCCATTGGTAAATGACTGGATTAAGAAACTGCGGTTTTCTTAAATGGAGTATTACACAGCCATAAAGAAGAATTAAATCTTACCATTTGCAACAATATAAATGGACCTAGAGAACATTATGCTAAGTGAAATAAGTCAGACAGAGAAAGACAAATACCATATGATCTCACTTATACGTGGAGTCTAAAGAATAGAATAAATGAACAAACTAATCACAAACAGTCTCAGAGATACAGAGAAAAAACTGAGGGTTGCTAGATGGGAGGGGGCTAGGGATGAGAGGGAGAAGGTGAGGGGATTAGAAAGCACAATCGGTAACCACAAGATTGCCATGGAGATACAAAAGTCAGTTTGGGGAATATAATCAATAATGTAAAGATTTTATAGGGTATCTGATGGACACTTGTCTTATTAGGGAGACCAATTCATGGACAGTGTAGGTGCCAGACCACTGCAGTGTACACCTGAAGTTGAAGCTGAATAATATGGAACATTAAATATAATATACATATAGACACAGGAAGTGGAGTACAGCATAAGGAATAAAGTCAGTGGAACTGTAACAGCTACATATAATGTCAGAGGGGTCGTAGATTGGGGGAGGAGTGTTATCACTTTGTGAGGGGTATAAATGTCTAACTAGTACATTGTTTTGTACACCTGAAACTAATAATCATCATCATCATAATAATAGTTATTATTATTATAAATCAGAAATAACCTTCCTTCATTATTTGTCTGATTATTATTGTGATAGGGAATTATTATTTTGAAAAGAAGCCATTTTATCACAAAGGTGAGACGTGTATTTCATGGAAAACAGACACTTTAGTTATGTAAATAAAGAAATATCATTACATTTGAAAGCAAAATGACCTCAGAATTTCTGATTCTTACTCTATGAGACTCATGAACTTGGCAATGCTTTCACAGCTACATGTTTTCACGCCTTTTGACTTGTAAACACAAAAGCAATGCACTCTTTAGGGGTTTTTCACAACTTCACTGAATAAAATAAAGTCAAGAGACGGAAATTTCCACCAAATCTTTTTGTATGATGTATGCGTACATCCTATTTCTTACAAATTTGATTATAGTGCTACTAATTGTAGGGACAGAGGAATTAAAGGGATATAATTAGCATGGATATATCCAGAAATAAGAAAAGTAATTGCTAGCCTCTCATCATGATTATTCAGTATGACCTCAAGGTTTTGAGTGGAAAACTAGATATTAAATAATTAATATTCAAAATGATCTCTCCTTTTGATGAAATGTACAGGCAACCTGCAATTTCCTAAGTGGCCATGAATTTGGTTTTGTGATGTTATGTTGAACACAGAAAGAGAAGGGAAGGCACCCAGGCCCCCCAGGGTGTCGAACCCACAGAGCAACGGACTCAGCACTTCTAGTGTTCACGGTTACCTTAGGGTTCTGCTCAAGGGGGTGTTGAGATGAGCGTGGGACAGACCCCTCCTCTTGCATGCCTTTCATACAAGATTGATTCCAGACACAATTTTGAGATAGTGAAGGGCTTTCTTAGATGTTTTTCTTCTTCTCCGCCTCTTTATCCTTTTCTACCTCTTTATTTCTCTTGTGATGGCCTTGAAGTCCTAAGGGTCTCAAGTCCTCCAACGTCTCATCTCCTCCCAGTGCTGACTTTTCAACTCAGAAAAGAGCTGAAAGAGCAGGACTTGCATGCTACACGGGGCCCTGAACTCAGAGGGACCCCACATATGGCTCAATGCTCTGCTCCATGTTCCTTAATAACTGTTAAACAAGGGACCCCATATTTTCACCCTGTGTTGGGCCCTGAAAATTATACAGCCAGTCTTGCCTCTTACCCATAATTATCCAGTGATCATTAGACACTATGCAAAAGAAAGACCTTGAAAGAATATGCACGTAGGTGTGAATATCAAGTTATCCCTCAATTCTCTCAGAGATTAGAATTCCTCAGATAATCTGCCTATGACCTTGGTTTATCACTTCATTTCTATAGAGCTCTGTTATTTCATCTGCAAAATAAGAACATTAAATTATGAACTACAAGTCCCCTTCCAATCTAAATAAACATACCACCTTGTATAAAACTAGGGCTTGTAAGAGTAAGGTGTTTTTAACACAGGCAGAATAAATGATCATATGGAAATAATTTAGACCATTAAACTGTCTGCTATCCTGGTCAATTTACTTAATTACTACTGCATGTTTTTGTAGAAATTTAATTTATTCACCAAACATATACTTACCCATCATCATAGCTATCACCCAGTTTATAAATTCCTTATTCATTATCATGTCACTCCAGTACACTACAGCTCATGGGGATAGGAATACTCTATATCATGTTTACATCTGTAGTCAGAGGAATTGCTTTGTACGCAGTAGATGCTTAAAAAATATTTGTTAAATGTTAAGAATGCACAACTGAATGAACTGAGTAGCTATGAAATGTCAGGGTTTTGTTCAGTACTGGATAAAACTGAATAATACATGATGTCTCCCCTCAAGGTTCTAACATTCTAATCGGACACAAGAGAAAGAAACAAACCATTGTAGACAGAAATAATCAATACTGTAATAGAGGCACATTGAAAGTAGAGTACAAATGAGGGATCCTTTCACTTTGGCTGGAGGTATTGGAAAAGGCTTCACAGAGGAGACAGTAAGTTGAGTCTTGGACCTGAGAAGAAGCCCAGGTAAATAAAACAGAGAAAGGAAAGGAGTAGAGGGGCGAAGGGAGGGCACTGAGGGGAGAGAACATGAAAAGACATGGAAGTGAGATCAAAGTTAGCTTGAGGGGAACTAGAAGAGGCTCAGGGTGATTGGAACACCATAATCTAAGAAAGGTGATCAGAAAGGAAGATAGGAAAATTAATAGAAGCCAGACAATAAAAATCCTTTGTGCATAAAGAGTTTATCTTGAATGCTATGATGATTTATTGTAACAAGGAAAGAGACACAATGGGAGTTGTATTTTGAAAGATCTCTCTTGTTACAATATCCAGGTACAGTCTAGTTTAACTCCCAGGTTGCTGGGTAAGAATTCCATATTTTTCTGTTCAATATTGAAGCAATAGATACTCACACCAACTACAATTGGATAAAATAAGATAATCTGTGAGAACACTCAGAAAAGCAGAGGAACTAAAAATATAGGCCATGAATATGCAATTAGTGTATTTCTTGGCAAAATGAACTTATGGCTCATAAAATAATAAATACATCAATAAGAAAAACAACAAAAAAACAAGATAAATCTTGAGAATCACAAAATTCTTCCCAAATCAGTAAATAAGTCAACAGTACAATAAAGAGTAAACAGATAAAAAGGATTCAAAGTGCTATATGGACAATGTTGCTGCCAAATGTGAGGGAAAAGGAAGCAAAAGAATAGACCATATAACTCAAGGTAAACATGTTTTTCTCAACTTGGGTGGAGACCAGTGTTTACTAAACATGAAAGATATTAATCAGTAGAGGAAGGAATTGTTTGCTCTAATCCAAGAGGTCATTGTGAACAATGGGAAAAAAAAGAGCATAAGTTACCATAGAAACCATTTAAAAACTACTGACACAAACGTCACTAAATCAAGGAATTGAAAATCTTGTATAAATCATTCGACCCTGATCCTGTTTGAGGCAGTTGCCAATTTCATATTCTCCCAGATATTTCCATTCATCTATTTGAGTAGAAACAAACAGAAAATTATGATTTGCCCATCCACAGCATTATGGAAAAACTGCATATATTCTTTTTTTTCTTTTTTTTTAAGATTTTATTGGGGAAGGGGAACAGGACTTTATTGGGGAACAGTGTGTACTTTCAGGCCTTTTTTCCAAGTCAAGTTGTTGTCCTTTCAATCTTAGTTGTGGAGGGCGCAGCTCAGCTCCAGGTCCAGTTGCCGATTTTTCTAGTTGCAGGGGGCGCAGCCCACCATCCCTTGTGGGAGTTGAACCGGCAACCTTGTGGTTGAGAGGATGCACTCCAACCAACTGAGCCATCCGGGAGGCAGCTCAGCTCAAGGTGCCGTGTTCAATCTTAGTTGCAGGGGGTGGAGCCCACCATCCCTTGCGGGACTCGAGGAATCGAACTGGCAACCTTGTGGTTGAGAGCACACTGGCCCATGTGGGAATCGAATTGGCAGCCTTCGGAGTTAGGAGCATGGAGCTCTAACCGCTTGAGCCACCGGGCCGGCCCTGCATATATTCTTATATGATAATTTCTCAACTATTTAAATGAGTACATGATTAACTGAATACCTATGATTAATATTTACTTAATTGAAATACAGAACATCAGACAAAATCAGGCACTATGTATTTAGGTGTGATTACCACATAAAGAATGTGTCAATATTCTCATCATCCCCAATTCGAAAGAAAAGAGAAAAATATTATAATAACCTGGCATGTGAATTGCTTTTGTAAGGTTCTTAAGATTCTATGTGAGGGATTTATCATATGAAATTTAAAGTCTAGTATTATTTTTTTCCCAATAAAGGTATCTATTACCCTAAACTACAAATTAATGGAACTCTGAAGTTCATGGGCACCTGTGATCTTCATCCTTCTTACAGAGGTAATCCAAGGGCCCAAGTCTGATCCAACACAGGCCGGATTAAATAGTCACCAGCTCAGTGAAAGAGTTTTCCTAAACACCAACGTCGTTCTCTAGTTACAGTACTTTTGAGACGGGTTTTATCCTATGGTTGATGGAAAGAGTCCTCACCATGTTTCAGATAATCCAAACACCTATAATGCCATACTTTCTATTTTCTTTTCAAGAAACTGTGTCCTAGAGGAGCTAATTAAACAATGACCAAAGCAGTGGAAATAGGTGACACTGACTCCAAAAAGATTTTTTCCAAAACACAAAGGAAATGTTATTAGTTTTGTTATATGAAAAAAAAAACCATCTAGAAAAATAATGTCAAGTGGTACAAGTAAAGATTTATGAGGGGAATCGGTGCCCAAGGAAGGAAGGCACTGAGATGCAGCAGTCACACACAAGTGCCCCTAATGACATCAATGGAAGCACCATTCTCATGAGGACCACCTGTCAGTTCACAGTGGGGTCCTCAACTCCATGGTGAACTGATTAAGTCCTGAGAGAGAGACTTTTTATCCTTAGGATACATCTTTGATTGGGCTCTACATAAAGCACAGAATTATAGTTAATAATTTCTTAAGGAACTGCTCTTATCCAGTTAACTTCCAAGAACCTTCCAACTCTCTATTCTTGTATTGGCCCAGAAATGATTTTGAGCTATATGCACATGTAGGCCTGATATTTATATATATATAAAAAAATCACATAATCTTAATACGAGTATACTATAAACATTTAGAAACATGAAGATAGAAAGAACGTTAGTATTGATACAATTAATCACTCCCTCCTTGAACTCTTTCTTCCCTTGGCTTCCAGATCTTCCTTTTCTTTCTTCTTCCCACATAAGCTGCAGCTTCTTGGTCTCCTGTGTGGGACATTCCTCATGCTCCCACCTCCAGTGTTGCATGTTCTATTTCTCAAACCTCCTCTCTTTCCTATCTGTCCTGTTTCCTAGGTGGTGTCAACCAATCCCACAGCTTTAAATACTGTGTACTTAGGATTCCTACGTTTTTTTCCAGCTGGGCCTTTCCTTCGATCTTACAGTCATACGAGTATAGATAGACTCAATCACTTTTTTGGATGTTTGGATGTTCACCAGGCATCTAAAATGTAACATGTCCAAAAAAAGCTCTTGATTTTCCTCCTCAACTCTGTTTCCAACAGTCTTTCGTCTTTTCTCATTTCAAAATGAAAAATGAAAAGGCCAACTTCCATTCTTCTCTCTCATACACCACATCTGATCCATGAGCTAATTATTTTAGCTTTACTTTGAAAACACATTTAGATTTTTACCATTTCTCTCCCTATTCACTGTTTAATATCTAGTCCAAGTCACTCTTATCTCTTGTCAAAATGATCTCTCTTCTGGTCTCCTGGCTTCTACGTTGAAAATCTATATCATATTAAATATATTATATTCACTCAACAGATATGTACAAAGTATCCACATTATAAAATGCACTATATTTGTCAGTATGTAGGGCATTGATATGAATTTGACCCAATTTCTACTTTCAATGTGTTTATACTCAGAGTGGGTGGAGTAGACACAGAGATGTAACATAATACAAAGCAATACTAAGTGACTGTCATAACAGGGCTATTAAGTGCTAAAGGAAGTTAGACTGAGAGGAGAGAACTTCTGATTATATCGGCAAGAAAGCCTTCACTGAGGAGGCTGTATTTAAGTTGGGTCTTGAAGGTAAGTGGAGTGTTAGAAACATTCAATAGAGCTCATTCCTGAAAGTGCCCCAGAAGGAGACAGAAGAGTCAGGTCATCTCCAAGGCACTGCCACTACTGTCATTTGGCAGATATGTAGGGTTAGGTAGGGAAGCAAGAGGAGACAAATGCTAGACAATTAAGATAGAGTCAGAATAGAGAAGTCAAGCCAATAAGTGGGGATTTTAACAGGGAGGTTAAGAGTAAAGGAAGGTTTTCATCATAAGAGAGACAAAATTAAAGTAGTTTGTTAAAAGAAATGAATTTGGAGACAATGTGTAAGAATGCTGTATGTTGATTTGTAGGCCTTACACCCTCTTAATTTTATTTTATTTATTTAGTTATTTATTTTTTATTTTTGTATGTTTATTTATTTTTCTTTAAATTAAAGTTTATTGGAGTGACAATGGTTAGTGAAGTTACATAGGTTTCAGGTGTACAATTCTGTAATACATCATCTATATATCACATTGTGTGTGTTCACCACCCAGAATCAGTTCTCCTTCTGTCACCATATACTTGACCCCAATTTCACTGATACATGGGATATAAAACTAAAAGCAACAAAGGAAAAGACAAACAAAGAAAAAAAACTCATAGACGCAGACAATAGTTTAGTGGTTAGCAGAGGGTAAGAGGGGAGTGAGGTGGTAGATGAGACCCTCTTACTTTTAGAGGCCTGCCACACAATATATCAAGTGCAACCAAGGGTACCCACTCTCCATATTAAATACATTGACACATATATAATCTTTGAATTGATGTGATTTACACTTTACCAGTTGACATAGTTTTAGCATTTGTAAACCTTTGTTAATTTAGATTTAGCAATTTTCTTTTCTGTTTGAGAGCCAATATTTTTGCAGACCCTTAAAGATCCTGAAGGCCTCAGGCACTTTCTCCATAATGCATGTTGTATAAAATGGCTCTGCAAACAGAAGGGGCTGGAGGATAGGGCATTAGACAAATGTAAACTCTTTGATACATTGAAAAGTAACATGAACATATAATATACTGTATGAAGGAAAAAAATGCATTTAAAGCATTAAAGTTACAAAAACAACATATACATATGAAAAGTCAACACAGTCACCCGTTCAGGCTGGATGTGTATCTTTCAAGTAATTTTATGGTCAAAAATCAATTTTGAATTTAAACATTCAGGTAAAATTATTTTTCAAAGAGAGTAAACAAAGTAGGATATCCAATTTAACTGGTTTCTTCCTTTGCTTTTGCGTTTTAACTAATTTCACCTTAAATTCATCAATTTAGAGATTGTGATTGACCCATTCATTCATCAAATATTTAACTATGATGTTCCAAAATATAAATAAATGATCATCATTTTATGTTGAATACTGTGTTGTATTTAAATTCGAGATTCTGTCACACAACATGCATTGTAGAAAGAAAGAGATTAAACCAAAAGGAGAAGTTCAGCCTGAATACAATAAATGGATTTTTGTCATTGTTTTGTGGTTTAATAAGAAGAGTCATTAAGTAAGAGTAATAAACTGTAAAACTTTATCTAGGCACTATAAAAAATGAGAATCGTTTGCCACAAGATGGCAAACTCTTCCTTTCCCAATGCTTATTTGGTGTGAAACTAAAAGAAAATTGCATTTTCATTAATTATTTATCATTATTTATTCTATTTTTCAGTCAAATTTTTTGCTACTCTGAGGTTTTCTTTTACAGTGTCATGGATTTCTAGTAAATACTATGTTAAAGCAAAAAGTTTAAAATTTTTAGGGGAAGTCATGATTATTTTTCACTGATCAGTTTGCAAATTTCATAGATACAACTCCAAGAGTAAATGTTTCTCTTTTTCTCTTTCGTTTCTCTTTGAATTTATTCACAAGCTTTACAAATTGAAGTGTGATCTTGCAGTCAATTTTCCTCCTTTTTTATTCCTCCATCTCTATATGACACCGTAACCTGCCCATTTGAATCTTCTCTGCAATTGACCACTTGCTCTAGAAGATTGCACTGATGCCACGATGTCTTACAATAACCAACACTGATACGTGAATTTAAAAATCCTTAAAGTTTAGTAGATTATCTTCAAATGAAAAAAATAGAGCTCATAAAAATCAATCAACAAATCATTTTTGGGCAAATGTTATATAGAAGCACTACCGGGTTTCCCCGAAAATAAGACTGAGCCGAACAATCAGCTCCAACGAAAAATTAACATAAAACCAGGTCTTATTTTACTATAATATAAGACTGGGTCATATAATAATATAATATAATATAATATAATATAATATAATATAATATAATATAATATAATATAATATAATATAATATAATATAATATAATATAATATAATATAATATAATATAATACCAGGTCTTATATTAATTTTTGCACCAAAAGACGCAGTAGAGCTGATTGTCCAGCTAGGTCATTTTTTCAGGGAAACACGGTATGAAGAATGACAAAGAGCCTTTAATCTCTTGTCACTACCTTAAAGAAATTTATAATCTGAAGAGTTCAGACATTCATTTATTCAGATGTGACTATAAAGTGGCTCCATACGCCATCTGTTAAATGGCTCTCTTTAGCCTTTAAGGGTAGAAAATGTGTATACTAATTATGTGCATTTAAAATTTTAATACCCTTGTATTATACTATTGTCCTGTACTTCCTTTAAGGCTACATTTAAATTGATGAAAGTTACAGAAACATTCGTTATTCTTAAGATCAAATGAAACTGCACTGCAGTCTGTCTGCTCATCCATAATTCAGGATCCCAGCCTAAACATTATGCTCAGATAAGCATAAATATTGGCAAAGGTGAAATACTGAATGACTACAGTAGCAGCTCAATTATGTAGCAATCTGTGTGTGTGCTTTAATTTCCTAGCACTACAAATAAAAAAAATCAAAAACAGGAAAAACAGTCTCCAATTATGGTTGTAAACCAAATAAGATAGAGAGTAAAGCCAAGTTGCCATTATTCAAAGCTACGTGCTTTTTATTAGTGATACTAATTAGGGATCTGATATGACCATAAAACCCAAGAAGGGGCAAAAGTATTTGTTACTCGGATTATCTATCCAGGCAAAGCAAAGGGAATCCTAGAAGAATGCTCTTAAGGATTTGAACTCTAAAAATAGCAACCTTTAAGTTAATCGAAATTATTTTTCCTCCAATAAGTTTCTCATTTGTCTTAATTACCCGGGCAATAACCCAGCCCTGCATTTATGAGGAACTTGGTCACCTTTGGAGGTTTCAGCAGACAAGCAGGATCACTAAGTACCCTTGACAGAAGCCAGGTTTCGTCTGTCCAGAGAGGTCGACTTGCTTTGGTTCAAAGCATCGATAGGATGCACAATGAGAACCCAGAGGAGGAGGAGGAGACATGCCCCTTCCCCGCTGAATCAGCAGTCAACCCAGCAGGTCAGTGTGTTAACAGACATCCGCCAGATTCCCTTACTCCCAGGCTTTTTGTTTGGCTTTCACTGATGCAGGCTACATATGTTACATCCTGCGGCAGTGCAGGCCTTACATTTTGTAGCCATGAAGAAACCACTACATGTATGAAGGAGTTGATGCTAAAAGCTAACAATAAATATCTAGTGCTCAGGAATTGTATCTTCTTCTCAATTGTAAGGTTTATTCTAAATTTGTCAGGTACCCTTGTGACACGTTATAACTCTTTCTTTTACGATAAAGATAAAAATGATTAATGAATACAGTCAGTAGAGTCCCTTCATTATGTAATAAAATTACTAGTTTTACACAGCCCAGAATATATAAAACCATGATCATTCCTCCCCAAATTGGCACAACTAGAAAAACTTGCAGCAAATTATCAGGCCTGTGCCTTCTCATCCACTTTTCTTCCATGACTATTTGAAGAGCTCACCATATCAGTGTTTTAGAGTTTTTCAAGCACCTTTCAGCTATGATCTCACTGAGCATGACAACAGTCCTGAGAAGGCGATGGAGGGTGAGAACAGCCTAGATTTTGCAAGTTGCATTCCTAAACGCAAGGTGGGTAATAGGACAGCCACTGTCCCAGGCCGAGTGTGGGATGGGTGTGGGGGTTCTCCACTGCTTCTCCTCACTCCAGAGACCTCTCAATAAAAACCACTTAGACATCTACCACTATATATATACGACAATTTCATTAAGGTGATGGTTGGGGTGAAAGCAGAGGAAAGAGTACACGATATATGAAATAAAACACTGAGCATCAGTGTTCTTCCCTCTGCTTTCACCCCAACCATCACCTTAATGAAAGAATTGTCATTCAAAGAAAAATAAGAATAAAAAATAAAGGGTTTGCAGGACCATAATCTGATTCTGAATTAAGTTTTTTTTTTCAAATTTACTCTTTAGCGTTCCCCTGTATTTCAATATATGCCTCATCCAGAGAATTTTCGCATTTAATAGACTCCAAGGAAAACCTGCTTTATTACCTAATTATCTTCCCCACAGTTTTGCAAGAGACCTGTAGGTTTCCTTCCCATCATTCTGTAAATGAGGTCACTGAAGCACAAAATGTTTCAGTAATTTGTACCCAGGCAAACAGCCAAGACAGACACAGAGGCAAGGAACTCCAAGGTCAGTGTGCCACCTACCCAAGGAAAGATGCACAATTTAAACTGGAGACGCCTGGCACTGGGCAGATGCAATCAAAGGCATTTCAGCCTGTGCAGGAGGTTTACGAGTATGCAGTATATTCAGCAAGGATCTATTTTTTGTCTAAGCAGGCTCTTTTGGGCATTTCAAGTGGGACCTTTCAACAATAAATGTGAAACAAGCACCCCTTGCACAACACATCTGCCCAGGCAGATAAACATGAGTGGGGGGCTCACGTGACTGCAGGGCCTTCAAATCAGTGGTTTCAGGTCAGGTGGACAAACTCCCAGGTCCACTCATCTCCTGATTTTTCGAAAGCTGGGAGCATGTCCTGGGCTATAAATATCCAGATTTAAGAGTTTTGTCTGTATCTGAAAATCAAGAGTAGTACTTAACTGGAAATTTCCAATCCACTGTAAGCAAGAGAAGTAGGGTTGTGACAGATTAATATGATGGCTGTGGTACAAAACCACACTGATCACTTGCTGGAGATTCTAGAAAACTTAAAGCGCAAACTATAGCATTATGTTTAAGCTCTTTTGACAAAGACCAGAGCACATCTCTGTTAATTCCCACTGGACACAGGTATTTGGATATTTTTAAATCCCAAAGATATACATTTGAAGCCAGGGAGAGGTGGTATGGGGATTATGACAGAGAAGCAATATTTTCATATGTCTCTAGATGATTATTTTTATGGTTCAAGGAATATGTGTGTGTGTGTGTGTGTGTGTGTGTGTTTAATGACAATTGACAGGAATTCATTTATGAGTTGCCATAGCATTTCACAGTTAATTGTCTTCTGAAACACAGTTTGCTTTTAGAGCCAGCGCACTGTTTAGGGGTGCGGTTCCAGTCCATACTCTGTCACTAACCATCAATCTTGTCATATCATTTCACCCCTTAGGGCCTCTTTGCCTCATTTTGCTTAAAGACTTTCTATATCTCTAAGGGCTTTCTTGTTGGGACAAGTAAGCCACTGATTTACTTATTTGTCAATAGCATATAGTTATTTGTCCACCATTGTCATGATAACCTTATCAGGGCACTGTCACAGTGTTGTATTGTCATTGGTTTTTGAAGGACAGTTTGGCGATAACTCTGAATTCCCACTGGACATAGAATAACCATTCGGGTCACGCTACATAGACACAAAACCAAAACAAGAGCTTTGTCTTTGATTTTTTTTTGTTGTTGTTGTTGTTTCTACATAAAGAAAACAGAATCTTAAAATAGCACGGACTAGTTTGAAAACTCTGAGATAAAAGACATTGTTTTGCCCTTCCTTGTTGTAATTTCATAAAACTGAATAAAAATGCAAGCAAATTGAAAAGATTCTGAAGTAAATTGGTATTTAAAGTGTATTTAAAAAAAAAAAAAAAGACTGACGTTTGTCCCTTACCTTGCAGCCTTTGCATCACGTTGGCGATGTCCCGAGGCGCGCGAGAGGCCGTCCTGGAGGTTGCCATGGTCCCTCCTATGGCATAAAACCCACACCAGAGACTTCTCACCCGAGGCAGTGCAGCATTAGGCCACTCTAGAAAACATACTTGAACTTGATCTATGGAGTCAAAAACAGATCCCAGGCGCTTGCAGCAGTGAGCCAAGGGATGGCCCTCCCAAAGATGGAACCGCCTCTTTTTCTTCTTTCGGTTTAAGACTATCCTATTCAATGAACTCAGGAACCTGAAAAACAAATAGAAAAGGTACAATATATATACATACATATATATGTATATAAATCTATCTAGCTCACCACAGTGCTAAAAGAAGTATTTCTATTCACTTTTTTTTTATGTGATCGTTTTTATTTTAAAATACCAGGCCATTTCAGTTTTATCAGCAAACATTATGATCTAAGATGAGAAGTATTTCTATTCACTTTGAATAGATGACTTATTACCAAGTGAAATTATTAATGTTAAAAATACTTATAAAGTACTACACAAATACTAGGCATTTCTTATGACATTTGATAGATAATGAATACATACCCGAGACTTATACAATAAAATTGGTTGCTAAAAGAAGAAATGTTCACTTGTAGTCCATGTTTTCTTTTTAAACTATAAACTTTCTCCATTCATCTATGAAAGTGAAAGTACTTACACCCAAAACACTGAGTCTATTTCTCAATACTCACAGGTTCTCTTACTTATGCTGTGTTAGCCTGCTTTGCACACATGTTGTGCTGTTTTTCTTGTACACTTTCCAGGAATGAGATCAAATCTTAGCTCCTAATAACAATTCAATGAATTAAAACATATAAATGTAAAACTACTTCATTCTAAAACTTTGAGTTTCAAATATTCGGATTTTTTTTTTCAAATATTCGGATTTTTAGAAGACAAAATGTATTTGAGTTAGCTTTATTCTTCCCCATACAGAAGGACTCTATGTTGTAAGGCTAGGCTAAGAACGGGTTAAGCAGATAAGCATTTTCTTTCTAACCTCTTCCTGAATTCTCTGCTTTGGTCAAGTTTAATTCATCATTATGGACTGGGGGAGGGGGAAAAGAGGTAAGAAAGCAGTTGATGAAATCTTGACATTAAGACACATCAAGACTTTGAATAAGGATTTCCTAACCCTAGGGTTAGCTGAAGAGAATATCTTGCCACAAATACTGTGTTTCCCCGAAAATAAAACCTAGTCGGACCATCAGCTCTAATGCGTCTTTTGGAGCAAAAATTAATATAAGACTCGGTCTCATATTATATATTATATTATATTATATTATATTATATTATATTATATCATATCATATCATATTATATTATATTATAATATACCTGATATATTATATTTATATTATATTGTATTATATCACATTATATTATATTAAAGATCCAGTCTTACATTAAAATAAGACTGAGTCTTATATTAATTTTTGCTCCAAAAGACACATTAGAGCTGATGGTCTGGCTAGGTTTTATTTTCAGGGAAACACAGTAGGATCATTAATGACAGAAAGAAGAGGAGGGTGCAAAACGCACCCAGAGAAAGAAACTTAACCAATAGGCCAAACTAAGGGGACCTATGTGACAGTGATATGTTATTACAGTTCACACCCATCTCTGGGTTCTGATGAAGAAAGCTAAAGTAAAGGAATGGGGTGGGGATGCAGGGAAGAATGATAAAAGGAAAACTCTGATGAAAGCACAACACACATATGTGGAATGGTCTACTTGCCAAAAGGAAAAAAGAAAATAAAAGGAGTTTAAGAGTGTTATCAAAAATTATATTAAAACCTGAATGTATGGTCACACCAACAGTATTATTTATGAAGGAATTGGCTAAGTAGTAAACTACATATTACAATTGATTTTAAGATGTCATTGTTAATACTAGCATATAATGATTTCTGGTTAGAATGTATAAGTACAAAGTTGATGGTAGTATCTTTTTTAGACTACCATTTTGAAAATGACACAAAACATTGCACACTGCTCCCGCTCTGTGTTAAAAAAGCATCAAAAAGGTGTATTGGGGCAAGAAAGGAGGTACTGGCCACTTATGAAGTTAGGGCCCCAGGGCAGGTGCAGTGAATAGCATTAATTGGTAAGAAGGCAGAGGCAGACTTCTCTAAGTTACTTGAAAGGGTACCTACTAGAAGTAAGACCCAATAGTGGCAGCTTCTGGGCTGGAGAGAGGACTCTCAGTGGTGGCCCTCCAAGTGAGTCTCAGAGGAGAAATAATGATCCCTGGGGAGGTCTGTCATGCATCAAGGCCTAGAGCTGTGCGGTAATCATGTGCCCAGTAGCAGCCTTCATCTCCTGGGGAAAAACATTCCACCTGCCCACACACAAAAGCTACCTTAATTTGAAGACTAATAGACAGTGAGAAATGCCTGAGGGATATTACAAATAGCTCTAAGATGTCAGAGAGTTCTCCAAATGCAAGAATATAATTTTCTGAAATTTGCCTATCTATCTATCTATCTATCTATCTATCTATCTATCTATCTATCATCTATCTATCTACTAAGGAAGGAAATTCATTTTCATTCCACTGCCCCACACCAGGCCCTGCTCAGCACTGGAGTTCACAGATGATTAAGACAGGGCCCCCACCATCAGTCAAGAATTATGGGATTAGGGGCCCGGCCTGGTGGCTCAGGTGGTTGGATCTCCATGCTCCTAACTCCGAAAGCTGCCAGTTCAATTCCCACGTGGGCCAGTGGGCTCTCAACCACAAGGTTGCTGGTTCAACTCCTCGAGTCCCGCAAGGGATGGTGGGCAGGTCCCCCTGCAACTAAGATTGAACACGGCACCTTAAGCTGAGCTGCTGCTGAGCTCCCGGTTGGCTCAGTTGGTTGAAGCGCATCTTCTCAACCACAAGGTTGCCAGTTCGACTCCCGCAAGGGATAGTGGGCTGTGCCCCCTGCAACTAGCAATGGCAACTGGACCTGGAGCTGAGCTGCGCCCTCCACAACTAAGACTGAAAGGACAACAACTTGAAGCTGAACGACACCCTCCACAATTAGGATTGAAAGGACAACAACTTGACTTGGAAAAAAATCCTGGAAGTACACACTGTTCCCCAATGAAGTCCTGTTCCCCTTCCCCAGTAAAATCTTTAAAAAAAAAAAAAAAGAATTATGGGATTAAAAGTGATTTTTGTAAGTCACTGCATTAAAAATCACCATGTTTCTACCCTCTTCTAGCTCACATTCATGTTACACAATAGATTAATCCTGAAATATCTATCTCTCCTTCCCATTTTCCTCCCTCCCTCTTTTGATACCACATTAAACTCAGAATTTCTTTGCTGTGTCCAACGTCAGTTTATGTATCCAGTCTTACTTCTACAGTATAACTAATACATTCTGAGTGTCAGAGCTCAATGCTGGGGGTACTAATATGAATATGACATAGACTTTATCTTTGAGGAGCTTAAAACACAGGGGGAGATACAACACAGAAAAGATAATATAACAATACCATGGGTCAGTGCAAATATAGAGATGGGGGATACAAAGAATGGGCACTAAACCAACCTGGAGATTCTGGAGAATGTCCTGAACTGAGACTTGGTAAAGAGTTAGAGTTAGTCAGGTGAAAAATATGAAAGGCACATTCCAGGCAGAATGAATAGCTCGAACAAAGGTATGGACACTAAGAAACAGCATGATTCTGTGTGGAACTGCCAAGAGATGTTAGGTTCTATATAGAACTACCAAGTGAAGAACTCAACCGGGTGACATTCTAGAGCTGAGATTGAAGAAGGAGTTAGCAGCCAGATGGTTAGGGCCCCACGTCTATGTTCAGAAGCTTGGTTCTAATTCTCTTGTCTCCTAGAGAATTACGGGAAATGACTAAGAGATTTTTAAGTTGGAAGTGACTTAGATTATTTTAGCTACAGTTTTGAAGGGTATATCTGAGGAAGACAAGACTAGAAGATCCAGGAAGATCAGTTAGAAGGTATCTCAGAAGTCTAAGTTGGATATGGCAAGAGATTAAAACTGCACAGTGAGTGGAGGGTAAAATCCAAAAAACCCTTCAGGAGGCAAAATGTGCAGAACTTGGTGACTGGTCTGGGAGGGCCCATAGGAAGTGGGAAGTGGGGTAGTTAGGGTTATTTCTGACCACTCTCAGGATTCTGACTTAAGGTTGTATAGGACATGGTTCCATCAACCGAGCTCAGTAGTAGACAGGGTGTGTATGTTTTACTTCTCAAACTTTTCCCTTCAAATCTTCATATCCTTGCTGAACAATTCTTCACTGCACCGTTACAGAGCCCCACTGAGATACACTCACAGTGGAACAAATCCAAAGGATCTCTAAATACAGAGCCCGGGACCCACACCCTCTTTTAGCCATTTCTAAATATACCACCACACATTCAGCATTATTTTCCCTCAATTCCTCCAGCACTTATAGTCTATACTACTCTAAGTATGACTTGTCTTATATTTGTCACCATTATTAGTCTCATCTCACTCTAAAACTTTGTTAGTCTTAGCTAGACTGGGAATGCTTTGCAGCCATAGAGATTGTACATTTATTTTATTGCATTGACGTCCCATCCAATAATACCAAGTATATCCCTGAGCACATCCTAATTCTCAATACACATTTTTGTTTTATTGAACCAAGTTCATAATACTTTGGCTCGATGAGACAACCCCTAGAACACCCCTTCCTCCCCACTGCAAAAGAAGTTAGTGCAATATCCTTCCTTTTTTAGACATAGATAAAATATTTTGCATGTGTACACATATTTCCTCTTTTGTGAAATTATGATACCATTTTTTACTGATACTTTAAGAGGACATATGATTTCATAAGAAATTTCATATTAATAAAACAAAGATAATAAAAGGAGAATGGGAATTAGAAGATGAGTTCTAGACTTCGATGGGTGATTTGGAACTGCTTCTATGTACGGAGGTCCTCAACAACTACCTGACACGGGGAGTGAAGTACCAGAAAATGCACGCACTGTGGACTAAGGAAGACATGGGGTTGAGTCCTATTCTGTCTCTTTCTGTCCATGGGACCTTAAGAAAAGTGAACTTTTCAGAGCACTTGCTTCTTCATTTATAAAGTGAAGCAATTTTATGCTAATACGTTTAATTTTATCCTGTGTAAATTACATTTAAAATGATCAATACATAACGTTCCTAGCAGATTGGTTGGCCTGTAGTAGTTTCTTTAGTTAGCTGGTTCCCATTTTCCTTCCACTGGCCTCGGTTTCTCCACCTGCAATATGACAGACTAGCCTAGAATGAAGAGATGCTCTCAAGTGTGCTTTCTAGTTCCAATGGCAGCACAAGTAACACCTAAAACAACTACTGGCATAAGGTTCTGAGATCTGGAAGTTCACTCCTTGAACTGACTAATACCTAGCAGTGTTCTGGTTGTGGGCATGACTTATAGAACCCGAACATCGGAAGAAGGTCCAGCATCATCAAAGAGATCTCTAGTCCCTGGGTAATTCGAACGAATATTGTGGGGGGGAGAGTAGGGGAGGGAGGGGGAAAATGATATTGGGATGGAAAGAGAGAATTCGGTAGGCATTGGTGGGTTGTGTTCCAATTAGCAGTCCCTGCACCATCTCCAAATCCTTCCAGGGGAAGGAACTAATATTACAATGCAGCTAAGTACCACACCTAGCAGAGCGGTAAGATTCCATATTATTTAACACAGCCAAATGTATTGAGCCATTATTTGACAATGGTACTGAGTAAGTAGCAGTGAACAAGACAGATAAGCCCCCCTTAGAGCTTATGTACCAAAGGGGGAGATGATTATATATATATATATATATATCCACAAAGTAGAGTGAGTATTGTAATGCGGAAACCTAGAGTACTGTGGAAACAAGCTGGATGTCCAATCAATAACCATCTGCTGCATTTATTGTGCAGGATACAGAGGGAGTTTAGACTATCTGCTACTTGGGATTCTCCCATCTGAACAATATACTCCTCTTAACACCAACACCTGTGAAAAGCACAGGACTGAATCATTACAACGCAGCATTCCCAGTCTCCAAGCAGAGTGGACAACTGGCTACTGCAGCAGTTGTCTTGTTTGTGCTCCTAAAAAAAAGAATACATTTAGAAAAACACTAGAAGAAATACTCCTAGGCCACAGGAGTACATCTTAAAGCAATGCAACTAAATGGTTTGGCATGAAGAAACTCCAGCAGAAAATTCCAAGCCGTGCAACAAGCAGAGATGATATGGCTCATTTCTAACTGAAAAATATGAACTGACACCCTCAAACATGAACTGATTCATGATACTTTGCTAGAATATAAATGTTCTAGCAAAATATTTTGCATGGAGATCACTTAATCAGATGGCTAAATATTCCCAAGAAGAGCACTCCTATTAAAATCTATTAAACAAAAATAAAAATGCCAATGAATACATTTTGACCCCCTTCTATCTAAATCCTTTGCTGGAATAAGTCACATAAGTGTCTAATTGTAAATTTAGTTATTGTTTTTCTCTATTCACCCTTTAATAATAGTACTAACTAATTTTTAAAAAATCTAAGATGGCTAAAGGGTAGAAAGATGGAGGATGGCTAAAGGGAAGAAGAGGGACATCCTGGAGTTAATATAAATATACTACTAATGTATATGTATGGGATACCAGAGAATAGTGCTGGTAATTATTATGGTAATTCACTATTATGAATTATATGGGGTAACAAATAAGAATTGGTCTAAAAATATGAACATTGTCTATGAAGTAATCAAAAGGCAAAGTACAGAACTGACTGGTATGAAAGATACTAAGTGTTAAATTCAACTATTTTTGGTGAGCTTGAAGCCTTAATCATGCCCAAAGCTATCAGCTACCTGCCTCCCAACTTGGTTACATAGTATTGCATTTCTTGCCATCCATTAGGTCTGGTTGGATTAGTCTGCCAGGAAGGACACTTTTAATAAAATGAAGAGAAGGAGAAATGCAGATTTCCTCACAGGGGAGTCCTGGCTCCTTTCTACATGCTTGTCACCTTCAGGCCACAGGGTGTGGCTGCAACATCTAGGGCTGGAGTCACCCAATAAAATTCTATCAACCTAGCCCAGTGATGGGCTTCCTACATCCAGCTTCGTTTACACCTCCTCTTATTTCCCAGAAGCTGTTGCATAATTACCAGAGAGTGGATCCTAGGGTAGCAACCTACACATTTAACATAAGCAATTCTGGAAATTTTTTCAGTGGTAAACTACCTTTCCTCGATCCCTGCTCCTTTAGGAAGGAATCATTTGAAAAGAACTCTTTATATGGGGGCAATGATGACAGGAATAAACCACTGTGAAAAAGCATTAGTTAAGAAAGATAAAAAGGAGGCTATAATGTACAAGGCTGAACACGTATTATCTGAGTCAGTCAAGATGTGGCTTTATCTTCTGCATGAAATATATTAAGTTAGCCTTGATATGGTATTTTTTATTCTAAATTTGCCACAAAGTAATGAACAGATTCAAAACACACAAAAAAATAGATATGTGTTTTATTACACTGTTCTGGTGATGTCAGGAACATTTTATCTGTACCACTAATCTTTTTCATCATGGGGAACAGCAAGCCTCCCAAAGAACCATCCTCATGACTCATGATTAAATCAGCATTTTATGCAGATGTGGGTCACATTAATAACCTCTGTTTAATGGAAAATTATTACACTTTCTCTTGGAGGTCTGGCTTCTGTATACAAATGCTTTCTTTAGGACAGTGGCGCTCAGATGAAGAAAACAACAGGCACTAAAAAGGAGAAAGAATCATTCATTTGAACTTTCCTAACGTTCACAGAAAAACTGCAGGTACTCCACGTCTCCCCCGCACCCCCACCCCCACCCCCAAACTGCAAAGCTCAGAAATGAACAGTCCAGGATTCCGGGATGCTAAGGTCCATTTCACAGCTGGTTTCTCGCTGGGCTGGACCTGACTCTGTTTATGGAAGAGGTCCTGAACTTGTGGTATCCATGCTCTGTTACCCGGGCGGCACAAGGGACCCAAAGGGTTTTCTTGGCTTTGCAGCCGCCGCCTGCTTTATTTCGCAGTATTTTCCTGCCCTGCACCGTGCACCTGCCACCCTGTGAAGCACCATTTCACAGAACTCCTCCGGCAGCAAAGCAAAATCGCTGTCTGAAGCGTGTCTTTCTGGAAAGGAGATGAAAGTTATCTTGCCCTCTAGCGTAAGCTCCTCCGCCTGGAAGCTTTTGCTGGGTGACAGCGGAGGAGAGTGTGAAGCCCCGGCCTCCGCTCAAGCTTCCAGCCCTGTGCTGTGCTGCTACCTAATCCCCTTCCCCTCCCCTCCCCCGGCCCTTCCTAAAATAGTGGGGGTGGAGGAAGGGAGACTCCCAGAATGTGTTCAACGCCCGACATCTCCCATCTGATAGTAGCAACAGTGCCGGCCATCAGAATAAGAGGGTGGCTGCCTTTTGCTTCTGCTTCGTTGGAGCCCAAGGGACGTGCCACAAGCGGAAATGACAAGTCAGAGGAGAGGGATATTAATAGGGAGAGCTACGTACAAGCTGCCAGGAGCGCGCTGCCCACCTCCGTATCCCCGCATCCACGAGTACCACGCGTACACACGCCACCATCACCATCACGGCCCCCTCCCTCCCATTAAGCACTCACAACCCGAGTATGCAACTACAAACTTGCTTCCAATCTGTCTGTAATTTGTTCGGCTTGCACCCACATTCTCGTTCTCTCTCCCCCCTTCTTCACCCTCCCTCCTTTCCTTTTACCTTCTCTCTCGCTCGCTCCCCGGCTCCGGCTCCTACGGGTTCCAGGCAGCGCAGCGAGCGGAGCCCCGCGCGGTCGCGCCGCGGGGAGCCGGGCCGCCCTGGTTACGGAGTACAACAAGCCCGGCCGGCGCGCGGCCGGCGGCCCATCCGCAGCCGCGCTCCCCCGGGCTCGCCCGCACACTCTTTCGCTCCCGCGTCCAGCTGCGCGGCGATTCTTCCCTCCCCTCGGCACAGGGGTCCTCCTCCCCGCTGCGCCCCGGAGTTTGAGGCCTCCTGCTCCCCCCACCCCCGCAGTAACGCTCCTTTCCCAGGGGAAGGTCAGGTGGCCGGTTCAGTCCCCCCACAGGGGCCGGGCACTACCTCTAGGCCGCCACACCCCTCCCCTGGCCGGCTCCGCACGCCCCGCGCCAGGCTCCAGGATGCGCTGGTCTCTGGAAGAGCCGGGGGCGGGGGCCTGGAGTGTCTCTCGCAGGCTTCCCGTACCTCCTGGAGATGCACGGCCTCTGGCGTTTCTCCGCAGCAGCAAAGCCCCTGCTGTGACCCACCCTCTTGGCGAGCCTTTCCGCGGGGTTCACCTCCCGGGGGTCGAGGAAGAAAGAAATGGCCCAGAGCCCCGGCGAGGAGATGAGCTGCACTGGCCGCTAACTTTTGCCTGAGGTTTCCACGGCCAGGTTGACCTTTGGAGCAGAACCTATCTTGAAAGGCTGGGGAGGTGCCCTGATGGTCCCAGGAAGGAAGTGATGCAGTTCAATGAGGACATTCCACCGGCTCCTTTTCAATCGACTTTTAAAAAGATCATAACTGCTGACCTTTTTTTGACTGTCAAATCTGTAGCAAATAATTTTAGGGACACTGGGCAGGCTTCACGGGGTTTTGTTATTGTTGTTTATGAAGCTTAGATCGCTGGATACCTTAATCATATTAATTCTTGATTACTCGGTAAGATGATGCTGAAGAATCACCTTCAGTTTCTTCAGATTCACTATTTGAATCTATTTGAGTCTTTTATCACAAGTCCTTCTCGTGGTACAGAAGAGATCCATTCTGGTGTTGCCTAATAGCTTTCCGGAGAATTATTTTGTTGTGGTTTTATGGTTTCCAAGCAAAGTCAAACATAGTCTCTTTTCACCAACAATGAAGTCCAACAGGATTATGGCAGCTAAAATAATTGAAACTATGTTGCAAGAATCTTAATAATTACCCCCTCGAATTTTCAATTTGAACAAAACAGTTTTCTATTCTCTAAGTTGGAAGGACTGGCTTACAAAGCGGAGGAAATTTCTCTTTCCCTCATCCCCTGCCAACACTCCACTATGTAGCTTTGTTTTTTCTTCAAATTCTCTTTCCCCTGAATCCCATCAAAGTACTCACAGTCATGTGCTGTATAATGATGTTTTGGTCAACAGACTGCATATATGTTGTGGGCCCATGAGATTATAATGGAGCTGAAAAATTCCTGTCGCCTAGTGAGGGTGCAGCCGTAATAATGTCATAGTGCCACACCTTCCCTGTTTGCGGTGACACTGCTGTAAAAAAAACCCTACTGTGCTGCCAGTCCTGTAACTGGGAGTATAGTATATACAACTATGTGTGGTATCATTACTTGATAATGATAAGAAACTACTATGTTACTGGTTTATGTATTTACCACACTACTTTTTACCATTATGTTAGATTGTAGTCTCTCTCCCCATATATATACATATATATATATATATATATATATATATATATATATATATATACACATATATATATTTTTTTCTTTTTTCTTTTTTTATAAAAAGTTTGCTGTACCACAGTATGCTGTGTTCGGCCAGCAGCAACTTCATACAGCTCGTGTTTACTGAGACTCTTGAATGAATCCTTTTCTCTTGTGCATGATTTAATTTTGTGTTTTGTACAATCACATGCTTGTAGCCTGGGAGCACTAGTCTATACCGTATAGCCTAGTTGTGTACCTAAGTGAGTAGTAGGTTATACCAGCTAGGTTTATGTAAGTGCACTCTGTGATAGTCACACAGGATGAAATCGCCTAACGATGCATTTCTCAGAACAAATCTCCATAGTTGAGTGGCATGACTATATCTGAAACAACTCTGGTAAACCAATCTGATGTGTTATCTTTCCTTGTGTTTAATTTTTTTAGAGGCCAAACAACCCATCTCTAATTGTAAAACTTGTTAGACCAAGAAGCTTGGCCTGGGGAGGGCAGTATTTGGGATCAGTCTCAATGCATATCTTGCCTCTACCTCTGCCTTAGGGCTACACTCGTTAAGGGTGCCCAGAGCTCCATGTGGAGATAACCCACCAGAGCCTAGTCACCTATTAGGTTGGTGCACAAGTAATTGTGGTTTTTGTAGTTATTTTGAACCTTTTAAACCGCAGTTACTCTTGCACCAACCTAATAGATCGCATCCTCTGTCTGGGTGGCCACCGGACTGGGATCCAAACGTCTGGGCCTATCTCTCAGGAAAAAAGGATTGGACTCTGTTCTTCCTCTTAATCTTTACTTTCAGATAACCACTTTACCTTAAGGCTGTTCAGGGAAGGGGAATAAGGTATGCTAAGCAATTGCTTCCTTAGGTTGACTTGCTGGAGAGGTGAGCCACTTATATTTGTGAACCTGAAACATTCCTCCCAGCAACTGAGATGCCTTAAGTCGACCTAGTGGCTGTTCTCCCAGCCTCCAACTGGTAGGTGCCTAGGGTTGTCTGGCTGGCACTGGCTGCCCGATGAGCTGGACGTCCACTCTCAGCAAAACTTTATCCTCCACAGAGGAGTGAAGCACATTACAGACTTGGAAAAGGTTTGTCTTTTTCGTTCCCCCAGGAAAGTGTGTTATACCTTCATTTGATCAGCAACTATGTTTGGAAACCTACCATATACCCAATGTTATCCTAAGCCTTGGGACTACAGTGGGAAGCACCAACCTGATCTAGTTCCTGCCTTCATAGAGCTTACTGTGTGATCAGGAAGCCATACATCCATCAAAGTACCATGCAAATAATCATAAAACCTCAACCTCCAAGAAAAAGCTAATGTTGTTATGAGACCTTTCAACGGTGGGAATTAATTTAGAGATTAGAAACACTTTACTAAGGAAGTGACATTTAAACTGTGGTCTTCAGAAAGAGTGGCATTAAGTAGGTGACGGAGCAGTAGGGTGGGGGTCTGGAATTGCACTCCAGACTGGGGAAAGCATGAGCAAAAGCTCTATGGAAGAAAAGTGCATGGCACGTTTGAGGAGCTGAGGAAGACTGCAGAAGAGAAAGCAAGGGAGGGGACAGGAGCTTCAGGGAACAATGGACCCCATGAGGCCCCAAATGTGGGGAAGGGCAGACTGCAGGTCTTAAAAACTGGCCTGAGGAGATGGATCTTTATGTGAAACCTTTAAAGTGCTTTCAGTAGACTGTGCAACATGATTCAATTTTATGTTTTGACATTTTCCTTTTGACTGTAATGTGGACAACAGATTAGAAGTGGGGCCAAAATGGGTAAAAGTGGACCAGTTAAGAGGCTGCTACAGTAATCCTTTAGAAAGATCATAGTATTCATTATTAGAGGGATGGTGGTGGGGAAAGTGGTTGGATTTGAGAGATATATAATAAACAGAACATATAGGACCTAAGGCCATGTGTGGCAAAAGGAAGTCAGAAGAATATAAAGGTTAAGGTCTTGGGTGTTGAACCCAGAGAGGCTCAGGGTAGAGTCATAGCTCCATCATTAACTACCTGAGTGATTTTAAGCTAGTAAATTAACCTCTCACAAGTTCAGATTTCACAAACCTGTAATTCAGGATTATAACACTAAAGCTCATTCATAGGGCTATTGTGGGGACTAAATGAGCTAATATGTGGAAAGCACTTTGTACCTGGCAGTGCCTAGCATGTGGTCAGTAAGTGCACCATAAGTAACATCATTATTACAGTTATGGTTATTTTTATTATTCTTCTAGGTGTTTCTGAAGTTGGCAGATCAAGGGAAACAGTCTGTACTTCATTTTGCAGTAGGCTGATTGGGCTGGGGCACCAATTCCTGAGAACAGCAAAATATAATCATGGGGCCATCACAAGCTGAGAGACAGAAACTAAGGCAGTGCCCCAGTTTCCTCCCCTACTAAACCCAAGTCCTGTCCCCCTCATAGGTTTTCTCTTCAAACTTTCTCAGCTTACATAGAATCCTATTCTCATAGATCATGACAGCTGGACCTCCCAATTCACCCTCTGTGCTTTAACAGAAAAAAAAAAAAAATCACAGTCCTATCAGTTCAGTTTTATCCCAATGCCTGCATCATTATGTTCATTATATTTGTAAAACAAGAGTCATGACACTCATATGAAATCAGCACTAATCATTTATATTTCTATTACTTATCTGTTATGTAATTGTGTTCATACTATGGCACAATTTTGCCATGTTGCTGGTTTAGCAAAAGGATCAACCCCAGCGTCATACCAGAGGTACACCTTTATGGCATGAACACATGTGCTACCCCATTCGTGGGTCTCTTCTTCCTCCTTCCTGCCTTAGTCCCTTGAAAGCAAACTTCTACACACAGTGCAGGGACACTCTAAACAAAATGGCTCTCTTCCTTTTGAAAGACAGAGGGGCTTTGTTTCAGTCAAGGTCTTCATGCAGTCAGTAATTGTCTGGTTGGGTTCTAAGTGATTGGCAGTCTCTTTCTCAGTAATTGCTGTTGGCAGGGTCATCATAGCCTGCAAATTAGGAAGAAGGACAGATGGGAGGAGGGGTTTACTTCTCTTGGTAAGGAAGTCTCTGAAGAATTTGTGGTTCAAAGTACTAAGATTCACCGAAATTTTCCAAAATGCCCCCTTCCCAATTCTCAGGGCTCACTCTTTTCCAATAAAGGCCTAAACTTTCACATAAGGGGCCTAGAAAGTCTTTGAAATCATCTTGCATTGTAAATTTGCAACCTGCAGCAACAGAACATAGGTCCAATTTTTGGCTGTATCAACAACGTGGCTGCAAAATGGGGACCCTAGAAGCTCTCTGGGTTTCTGAGCATGCCTTGATCCAGGACTGCAAATTTCCTGAGCTTTTCATTATCCTTCTTTATAGTCTGTATTGCAGGATGATCAGAAGTAGCTGACACACCCCAGAGTCCTTTTAATTCTTTTTTCTATTCCACAGTAATAGCCATCTTGGTCTCCTAAATTCTTGTCTTCAATAAACCCTTAATTTTAGGCAGCCATAGGTGTTAATTTAAGTAACTGTTAGTTGAAGTAACACGTCTCTTTAGAATTCTATTTTACATCCGAATGAGGTCCTCTCTGCATGCAAACCCAACCAAGCCAACTAGCCAATATGAGATTCCCATCGTTGAAGATCTGGAACCAGTCTTGGCATGAAATAGTCTGTCATTCAAGATTTATTAAAGAAAAATCAAAACAAGTTGAGGATTTGATACAAGAATTTAGGTTCTTTGTTGGTAAACTAAAGAAGTGACCATTGGTGTGGCTACCTTTAGCTTTGAAGTAATACGGCTGCAGAGAACTCAGCAACTTGCTGCTGCCACCCAGAGGTCAAGTAACTGTAGCAAGGGGCCAGCAGTATCCCAGGTCTCTTGCTCTGAAGTCCTGGTGATCGATCACTCTTCACCTGTGGAACTCCCCTTTGACTTCCAAATCTCAAGTGAGAGCATTGACAGAATGCAAATGTCCAGGAAAGGGAGCCTGAGAAAAACATAATCCCCAGACTTGCAGCCCCTGGGATACAGGAGACAGCATTGAATGGTTGTGAATAAACATTATTTGCCAACAAACAGTATTCAGTATATAAACACAGACTTGCAGTGAACAGAATAGTGCAAATATTTATTTTAATTAAAACACACAAAAATTCCAGTTTAAAATGTTGAGTCTTTTTAATCTATTTTAATTCTCATATTAATACTGTTGTAGAATTTTAAAAGGATTTTAAGACTATAGAAGATGCCAAAAACGTATACATATTTTAAGAAAGGAAAACTGTATTAAAATTGTAATATTCAATATATACCAATAACAAAAGATGAATACGAGTCATGTTTGACTTTAGCAATTGCAAGAGGTGCTCAAAGTAGTTATCATCAGCGTCCAGACACTTCTGCTTACAACCAACTACTGCTTGAGCAACATTGACCAAAGTGTCCCCTTGTATACATTATTTTTGGCACCCCCGGTATTTAAAAAAGAACACAAAGAATTTAGAATTACTGATGAATTTTAAGATGATATCATTAATTCCCCAGTGTAATTTCCTTGGCAATTTCTCCGCATGGTTCCTTCAGAAACTGTTCTTAGACCACTGTTGTCCCTCCCCTACTTCAGCCCTCCACTCGCATGATCATCTTGACCTTGTCATTATTGTTAATGACAATTATTGGTAACGATAATCTTGTTAACACCCCAGTCTTTGTCCACTTTCTGTTTTGTTGGCAGCCCACTCCCTCTAGTGCACCAATTCAAATAACCCCTCAACTGAACAGGACCTTATATCCATTGGCAGGACCACTGCCAGCCCTTACAATGCTTTTGAATTAGAGATGGAGCTGTTCTTCAAGACACTTCAATTCCACCTTTTGGAAACTTATAATAAACAATTTTTTAAATAAAACAAGAGATGTGAGTGCATTCTGCCAAAAATTATTATGATAAAGATACAAATCATAAACTTCAAAAATGAATGGCACCCGCTGAGAAGGGGTACCCTTCGTGGATGTAGTGTATTAGCTGCATTGACCATATGGGGCAGCTCACTGACTATTGATCCGACCATTTTTGCTGTTGTTCATCATCCCTTTTGTAGTTATTTCTCTTAAGCTGGTTTAAATTCTATGTATAATCATTTATATTCACCCCCTTGCATTTATCCTCCACCACCTTTCCTATCATTGTCATACACACTTGGTTAAACCACATACTTTGTTAAATTCAATTCCGCCGACTTTGTGCCTGCTTTCACATGGCTGAACATGCCTGGAGAAAAATGCAGACATGCTAACTTGTCTTTGCATTCATGGTTACTAAGTCAAAGACCTCAGAACACTGTTTCCCTAATCTATACACTCTCCCACTTGCTTAAACAAATTTCAGACTTTTTCTTGTTTCTCCAAACTTCCAACATCTATTCCCACATTTAAATTTTCATCTGCTAACTTTTTTTTCCTATTTCCCTTGAACATTTTTTAAAGGTATCATGTACATTTATTTGCATTCATGCATTGTCTCTTGCTTTTGCTACAAAGAATCAAGATGTTAGGAGTTTTTGAGTTGAGTGGGTTCTTCCTGAGCTATTGAATGCAAAGTGTTGGGATTTCATTCAATGCCAAGTACAAAGTTTCTGTTTATTTGCTTGAAGCCAATTTTTCTTTCTCTCTTCCTTCCTTCCTTCTTTCCTTCCTTCCTTCCTTCCTTCCTTCCTTCCTTCCTTCCTTCCTTCCTTCTTTCCTTCCTTCCTTCCTTCCTTCCTTCCTTCCTTCCTTCCTTCCTTCCCTCCCTCCCTCCCTCTCCCCTCCCTCCCTCCCTCCCTCCCTCCCTCCCTCCCTTCCTTCCTTCCTTCCTTCCTTCCTTCCTTTCTTTCTTTCTCTTTAAGGAGGGCTCAGCTGACAGAGGCCCATGTGGGGATCAAACTAGCAACCTCCGTGCTACCAGCACCACTCTCTAACCAACTGAGCTAACTGACCACTCCCTCTGTTTATTTGCTGAAGGCAGTATTCCTTTCAGAATATCTAAAATATGGTACTGTTGATTTAACCCATAGACTACAGTTGTAGGAAATGGAAATTTGCTTACTTATGTTGATAAACTGTGCTCATAAATTGCATCACCACCTAAATTGTGCAGCCTGTCTTTGAAAATTTTAAGCAATCAAAAGAGAATTCCTATAAGCTCTCACCAGCACTCTCTGCACTATTTGCATCTGCGTCATATATAATCACACTTGCTTCTATTGCTACGAATGAACTCTTTAAACTCCTAGCTAAGGCTAACTCCTCCACTTATATCATCAATTCATGCTTCTTGCCAACAATATTTTCCTCTCTTCTCACAATAATTTGTTTCTTTTCTCTTTACTCGTTCATTCTTATCAACATGTAAAATGCTGCTCTTTATCGCATATTAAAAACAAAACAAAACTCTCTTGGTCACCACCTGAACTTCCCTATTTCCATCTTTACTTTCAAGCAACATTCCTTCGAAGACTTGGCTATCCCTACTGTTGGCTATTTATTTCCTCCCACTTGCTCTTGAACTCACTGTAGTCAAGTTTTCACCCAAGCACTCCGCCTTCTTTTGGTCACCAATGATTTCTTCTTTACTACATTTAATGATCCTGTCTCTGACTCTATCTTGATCTATTAGAACCATTTGCCAACATTTATTTCCTCTTTCCTTCTTAAAATGCCTTCTTAACTGCTTTCCGAACCCACCACACACTTGGTCTTTTTTGCTGCTTCCTTCTTACCTCCCCAACTTCTAGTCTTTGGAGGACCAAGAACTCTATTTTTGGAGCATTTCTATCTTCCAGCTGCATGAATTCCTAGAGGATCTTATTCAATTTCATGGTGTTAAATATCATGTATATGCTATGAACCCCCAAATTTAAATCTCTAGCCCAGACCTCTCTCCTGAACTCTAGACCTGGAAATCCAGGATTTCTTACTGGGATTTCCACTGAGAGACTTAAAAGTTATCAAAAAACAAAACAAAACACAAAAAACAAAAAACAAAACGTCTGAATTTGTGATCTTCACTTCCAAACTTGCCCCTATCTCTGTCTTTTTCACATCAGTTACTGGTAACTTCATACTTCTTCGTTGTTCATGCTAAAGCTTTGGTGTCACACTTGACAAGTCTTTTTCTAATTTCTCATCTTTACTCAATCAGCAAATGATGTTAATTTTGCCTTAAAAATGTATCTATAGAATGTCTTTGTTCTTGGAGTAGAAACTCTGAAATATTTAGTAATAGTAGGATATAGTGTCTCCAATATATTCTCAAATGCTTCAGAAAAAATAATGTGACAAAAGATAGAGGGGGATATTTACCAAAAGTAAATGGGGGGAAATGTAAACATTTAATGAATCTGGTTGAAATATGTATGGGTATTCTGTGTAATATTCTTGAAATTTTTTTTCTAGGTTAAAATACAGACACACACACATACACACACACACACACACACACACACCATTACTCATTAGCTCCACTGCTACCACCCTGGACCATCATCTCTTGACTTCAGGCTATTCTTTATATACTAGCCAGACAAATCCTGTTATAACACAAATCAGGTGTTGTCACTTCTTCGTCCAAAACTGCCAACAGCATTCCATCATACACAGAGTGAGGACAATAGGCTTGACATGACCGACCCCACCTCCCTACTAGTTTCTCTAGTCTCAACCACAATTCCTCCCTTTGCTCACTGCATAGCAGCCGCAAGCACACCTTCATGGCCCTGATGGTTACTAGGTAAGTTCCTTATATAGGGCCTTTGCATATAATATTCGTTATGTTGAGAATTCAATTCTGAAAATTGTTCACAGGGTTGACTCCCCTTTTTTCAGGTATTTTATCGAATATCACCTTCTCAGGGACACCTTTCTTATATGCCCTATATAAATATTTAAAATACCCTCCACTCTACCTTGAACTTTTTATCGTTCTCTATTGTTTCCTCCAGCACTTAATGCCAGCATTGTATATATTCTTCTTCTTTACTTAGTTTATTTTCTGTCTACTTCTGGAGTGTAAACCCCATGAGGGCACATAGTTTTGCATTTTGTTGACTCTTACATTTCCAGCTTTTAAAACAGACATATAAAATGTACTCAGTAAATACTTGTTGAATAAATGAATGAATAATATACCAATCTTACTATATACCTTATGGAATTCTACAGAGCAGCAATTATATTGTGATGTTATTATCAAACCCACTGGAAATTTGTTACCCAAATCTTCAGCACATGTGCATTCCATCAAGGATCCCATCAAGGGTCCACATGTGCTGAAGATTTGGGTAACAAATTTCAACACAGGATAACCCCATGTTTCATGATGTGAAGTGGTAGAATCAGATTTTTTTTCTCTTCAGTTGTTAATTCAATCTTTTCTTCTAGGTTCACAGTTTCGTAACTACTCCAAAGCACTTTTGCCATTGTACTTTGGCTATCCAGATATAAGTTGTATGCCTCAAATGGTTCCTGATAAGTAAACATCTCTGAAATCCCCTGATAAGTGCACGTCTGAGAATTTGTGGGGTTTTTTTTTCTTTTCATAGTTCCCTGGGTTTCTATCACAGTCTAGGGATGTGGAGTTTTTTCTTTGTTCTTCCTCATATAGTAATGCCATCTACCCTTTATCTATCCTCATTTCTCTCTTTTTTGAAGGATCTTAACCTTTTCTAGATATTTGAAAAATTAATTTCATAGGCCACCACCCCTCTGCCTCGTTTGAATATAAAGACTCTCCTAAATTCTCCTAAATTCTAATTCTAATTCCTAAATTCTCCTAAATTCTCCTAAGATTCTCCTAAATATTTTGAACTGAGCTTTTGTTTACAAGACAATTGTGCCAGTAATGACATCAGGTTGTAGATGAGTTTTCAAGAGAAAGAGACCATGTAGACTGAAGAATTTCTTAATTGGATTCCTACAAAGAGTGTTCCAGAATGGCTGAATGAGCTCACTGGTACACACAGTTTTATTGGCCACTTGGAAATACTTCAAGAAGTCTCTCAGAAAGGAAGAGATCCTTATTTGTGCATTGCTTTTTCCTGGTTTATTTCACTATCCATAGCTACTTCCAGCTGGAAAATTTGTGAGAAATTATCAGAATTAAGTTTCTGTGTAAACATGTTACTCAGACTCATTATGATGCAAGCAGCAGAAAAGCCAGCTGAAATTGGCAAAAACAATAATAAAGATGTATTAGCTCACAAAAGTCTGAAAGGCTAGGTTTCAGGATTCACCCAAAGTTTCTGTCGAGGATTTGTTTTCTTCCTTTTCCTTTCTGTTCTGCTGTCCATATGTTGGCTTCATTCTAAGGCTGATTCTTGTTATGGTTGTAGGATAGCTACTAGCAAAAATTGGGCTATATACTTCTTGGCTTACTCACTGAGAAAGAAAGAACTTGCATCTAAAATTTCTAGGCAAAAGTCCTAAAATTTGGACTAGCTTAGGTTATAGCCAATACCGTCCATCAAACCAATCACTGTGGCCAAAAAAATAAAATGTTCTCATTGGCTTCAGCCAATCAGGACTCATCCCAGGTGTTAAACTTAACATAATATTTTCCCAAAGCAAATGGTTAAAGTGAGCAAGGTATAAATATCTGTATTTGTTAGAGTCCCAAAAAGAACAGAAGTAACACACACTAGATTAGGGAAATTTGAGGTGAGATGTATTTGTTTTGGTTTTGTTTCATTCAAAGGGCCAAATTACAAAGGTGTGGATGAGGTGCAGTAGAACCATCAGGTACAGCATAGGAACTTGGACAGAGTAATAGCAGAGTCATCACCAGTCCTGGGCCCAAAGGAAAAGGCAATAGAGAAGCTCCTAGAACCTGGAAGAGAAGTCCTATGGAGAACAGGATGTTGAAGTGAGCAGTGACCCATTAGGAACACAGGTAATTTCAGAGGAAATTGGGAGCAAGATAGAGGGATTAATAATCTTATATTCTTGTTTCTACTGGCAGTCTCCATTGTACAAACCAAACCAGAAGGCTGAGGATGCAGGATCCCTGCTGATGTGACCATACTGGTCATCCTTCCTGGCGAGAGCCAGAATGGAAAACAGTGGAGAATGGAGCCAGGAGGACAAATGGAATGCATTCTGCTCAGAATCTGAATCAAAATTTGCATACAGTGAGGAAGGAGGGAAGGGATAATAAAACCTGAGAGACAGCCTGCCTGTGTTACCTGCAGACCAGAAGTATTTTGCTCAGTAATCTTACTAAGAACTCTTAAGATACCTAAAGCGACACTTTCTATTCCAAAAAGAAGACAAAGCCTCTTTGGAATACTTGGAAAAGCATATGTATGTATATGGGTAGCCCAATGACTGGAAACATGGACTCTATTTATCTTAACGACATATTTATTATCATCATCTATATCATAGCTATAGAAAGAACATTAGTAAATTGATGGGACATATTGTTTAACTTCTAGGAATGCATTTTAGGCAAAAGCATTTTGGACACAAAGATTATCATGTGAGTGATAGAGACCTCCTATTCCCCATCTTTTCTGAAATAAAACAAGAGAAAATGAATAGTAAAATAAATTTACTATTAGCATGATATATTTAGATTAAACAAAAGAAGAATTTCTTGACAGTAGGATATGTTAAACCCCAAAGTTTTCACCCCTGAATATCTTTGAGCACAGTTTTTACAGTTCCTCTGTCTCTGGTCTAAGATAAATCTGACAACCAACAATGCCTCAAATGGATATAAAAATTCATTTTGCCTCTGCAGGCACAGAACTACAATGTGTCCCAAGATGACTACCAGTGTGACAGCTATTGTAGTTGTAGGGCCAGTGGACCATATTTCTATCTCTATCTAGAGCTCGCTTTAAGTGATTCAGGTGGCTGGGATATTGCTCCACCCTTCATGTGTCATAACAGGGCCCCAAATATGGGATAATAAACTAGACCAAAAAAATCAGGACTCAAATCCAGGAAGATAAACAGCATTAGGGCTCAGGGCATCCATCCATCCATCCATCCATCCATCCATCCATCCATCCATCCAGTAGGTACTTGCTAAGTGCCTATTATGCATGTGCCAAGCAATGTTCTTTGTGCTGATTGGATCAGTGAACAAAACATCCTTGCTTTCATGAAATCTATCTTCTAAAAAGGAAAGCAGAGAATAAGCAGACTATATTGGATAATGATAGCTCCGACAGAAACAAAATAATAAAGCAGAGAAAAGACAAAAGATGTGTCCAAGGAATGGTTGAAATTTTAGTTAGTATGACCATGGAAGACAGCACTGAAAATGTAACTTTTAAGGAAAGTCCGGAAGGAAGTAAATGAAGAAACAATAGGGATATCTGGGAAAAGCAGAGAGCAAGTGCAAAGGCCCTGAAGTTGAAAACTTCCTATTCTATTTGAGGAATAGGAAGGAAGCTGGAGTGGATAGAGTGTTGATGGGGATCATCATAGGAGATTAGGTCACAGCAATAGCCAGTAATAGGGGAGGACAGAGCTTTTAGTCCTGGTAAGCCATTATAGAGAATTCACTGTTCCTCTGGGTGATGTGGGAATATCCTGGAGAGTCCTGAGCACAAGAATTTATGTAACTTGTATTTTAAGAAAACTCTGGCTACTCTGTTGATAGTAGCCTGCATTATCAAAGGCATAAGCAGGAAAGCCCATTAGGAGGCCAGTGCAATAACACAGGTGAGAGATGATTGCGGGTGAATTGGACCACGGTGGTGACAAGGTGGCTGGTGAGAATGATTAGATTCTGAATGTATTTTGAAGTGAAAGATGAGAAGATTTACTGACAGACTGGATGTGGCTCATAGAGATAGAAAAGTCATTAGGACGTGAAGTCCAGCAGATTGTTTCCAAATATTTGAGTTCTAACAGGTCTGAAATTAGAAGTGGGCCATTCTTACAGGGCAAGTAACACCTGACATTCTGGGAATTCTAGAGATGAGGGTTCTGCTACTCCTGACACTGATGAGTTTGGAGAGAAGTGCATTTCCAGGTAGAGAAACAGACTGGGAAAGGCATGGAAGTAAACATTATTTGGCACACAGACATGATGAGGAGTCAGATTTTGTTCAAACATGGGAATGGTGAAAGGTAAATCCAGGAAGAATACCTTTAAAGAGGAGGGTGAGAAATCTCTATGGGAAATCATTAATGATTTGTGAAGAGGAGAGTAACAGTGAGTGTTGCATTTTAAAAAGTTTCATCCACCTTCACTGTGAGGGTATGTTAGTCTGTTAGGGCTGCCATAACAATACACCACACACTGGGTGGCTTAAACAACAATGCATTTTCTCATAATTCTGGAGGCCAGAAGTCTAAGACCAAGATTGGTTTCTACGGAGGCCTCTCTCCTTGGCTTGCAGACAACTGCCTCTCACTGTGTCCCCACATGCACGCTCATCCCTGGTGTCTCTTCCTCTTCTTATAAGGACACCAATCATATTGGCTTAGGGCCTCACTCTTATGACCCTCATTTAAGTTGAATTAGCTCTTTAAAAGTCCAATCTCCAAATACAGTGACAGTGTTTAGGGCTTCAACATAGGAATTTTGGAGAGACACAATTTAGTCAATAACAAAAGGGTATAAAATCAGAGTCAAGAATATCATTCTAAGTTGCTAAGTAGGAGGAAATTGGCATCTGAACTAAGGTGATCGTAGTGGAAAAGAAAAGAAATGGATGTAAAAGACATTTCATAGGTAAAAGTTACAGTGACTGAGCAATTGATTGAATATACAGGCCAAGAGAGAAGTCCGTGATAAATCACAAGTATTGTGTCTGAGTGACAAGAAGAATGATGTTGTCTCGAAACAAAAATATTTGCCTCCTTCACTTTGTCCTTCATTTTTTCTCTCTAGATACCACCTCCACCCCTATTTCTTTCTCTACTTCCAATCTCCTCCAAATTGCTACTATAGCAGAAATTCTGACATTCTCCACTAGGTATATTCTGTAAGACAATTCCAGGAAACGATCTTTCATGTCACTGCTACTGTGGCCTTTTCTGTCCCACTTCTTACCTTTTCAGGCATTGCAATCTTTTTCTTTTGATTGCTTTGTCTGTTTACTAGTGCATCTGTTTTTCCTGGTTAACCTTCTCTGCTCCCATTTCTGTTATTTCTTATTAGGTCTCAGTTATTGTTCCTAAGACTTATTTTGTCCACATTATTGCTTAGCACTGTACATGTGAAGAGATAATTTTAAACGGTATTTATTTTGAAGGAGGGAAACATAATACAAATAAAGGAGTACTACTTTAGAAACTGTGTGATGTGCTTTTAGATCTCAGTTCCCCAAAGTGGTACTGATTAAAATATGAATAGGTTAATATAAACTCAGGAGTGAGGGAACCCAGGTAGGATATTATAAAAAAGAAGTCTTAGATACATTTTTGGGCAGTTGTTAAAAAAACAGGTTGTCTTAAAGATTTTGGTGTCATGAAAGAGAAATCTAATGAAGCTTGATTCTTAGTTTGAGTCTCTTTTCTTTGTAGGTGTTATTTTTTTCTTTTAAATACTATTTAAAATTTTTCTTGTTCTTCAACATTCTAAAATTTCAATAAAATTGTGTACCTAGCTACAGCTTTTTAAAAAGATTGCGTCTTTCTTATTATCAAGACATTCTTTTCCACTTTTAAAAAAAATTGACGTCTACTTTATCTTTGTTCTCTTTTTCTGGGAGAATATTCATAGAATGTTGGAACTTCTGATTGGCTCCCAGTATTTCCTAACTCTGCTTTCATTTTTAAAAATCTCTTTTTAACATATATTCTGGAAGATTATCTGACACAATTTTTAGTTTTTAATTTTTATGTTAACAATCATAATTTTAATCTTTAAACATTCATATATTATGCATTTTATGCCATTCTGTTTTTATTTATGGATCTAATAAATTTTTAAATCTCTCTCAGAATACTAATCCAGCTTCTTCATTATGTTGGTTACCTCTGATCACAGTTTTTGCTTATTTGTTTACTTATGTTTGTTCTTCCCTCTTATACTGCCAGTTCTCATACAGCTGACAATCTTTGGCTATTTATGCTTAAGAAAGAGGAGGGCAAGAGAGCCAGTGTGGGTTTTCTTTACTTTTTTTCTGTTTTCTTTTTTTCCTGTTTTTATAAGTGTCCTTTATTCTTGCTACTCTTTTTTTGATCAATAATTTTGACTCAGAGTTCTGTGCGGAGAAGGGTGGGCTGTAATCTAACAGGCATCTTCTCTTGCTGAGTGACTCAGTAGTTGCAGGTTACTCAATGACCAGACTGCGGAGAACTTCGCTTCTGGGCACCAACACTGACACTAGAAGCCAGCTGCAGCTTCCTCTAGAAAGTTCCTTAGGAGAGTCATGAGGTTTGCTGCACCTTCCTTCTCCCCACCTCCCTTCAGCCCGAGGCAAACTGGGACAGATAGTCTCCTAGTTAGGCTACCTATATTGGCACAGTGAGATGGAAAAGAGGTATAGGAGTGCCACCTGGTGCCGTTGCGCTACACATACAGATCTTGAATTAACCTTTTCCCTTTTTAGCCTTAGTTTCCATTCCTTTCTGGTGTTAAGGCATGAATCCCCATGAGGGACCTAGTTTATAGAAACCACAGAGCGTATTCTTGAAGCGACTTTCTTTGCTGGTTTCATCCCTAAACATATAACCCTCAGTCTTGCAGAAATCTGTTGGAGTCTTTCCTATACTAAAGATATTCTGTCCAAGTCTCTGTCTCATTTTGTGGCTATTCCTTTTTTGTGTGCTTCTATTCTTATATTTCATTTGAGTGTCAGAACGGATGGGAGGCAAATGCCTGCACTGTTTGCTATCTTGAACCAGATGCTTCTTTTCTGCTATATTAACCAGACACTATTTGTCACTTAATATATTTTATTATAAAAAAATTTAAACAAATACAGAAATGCATATAACTCCCACATGTCCATCACTTAATGTTAAGAATCTATAAGATTTTGCTGTATTTTTTAATCAAACATTTTAAACACTTTTCCTTTGATAAAGTATTCTAAGGCAAATCTTAGACTTCAAATTATTTCATTCTTACATACTTCAGTACACATCTCAAAAAAACATGACATTTTCTTACATAACTGCAGTATTATTATCAATCACAAAATTAACAATAGTTCTTTGATGCATCTCAATCTACATTTAATGTTCACAATTGTCCCCAAAATGCTTTCTACAGTGATTTTTCTTTGCTTTTCTGTTAACTCAGAATTCAAACATGGTCCACACTTAGCACTTAGTTGCTAAATCTCTTAAGTCTATCTGTATCTACCACACTTGCCCTCCCACTCTCCTACCATTACTTTTCCTACCATTTCTTACTAAAACTGTGTCAATTGTCTTGGCATCATGCAAGACATCAGTGGTGTTGCATGATGCCTGACATTTTGGGTTTATCTCTTTGCTTCTTCTCAGTGTCATAGTTTATGTAAATGGAAGTTGTAAAGTTTTGATTAAATGGAGGCACTCTTTTTTGTTAAGAATTTTTCAATGCTGTGCTTACTTCTGAAGCACACATACTAAAATAGAGTGATACAGAGAAGATTAGCATGACACCTGCACAAGGATGACATACAAATTCATGAGGGGTTCCATATTTTTAAAGCTAAAAGCATTCCTCTTAAAATCAAGAATGAGACAAGGCTGCCTACCTTCACCACTTTTATTCAACATAGTACTAGAAGTTCTAGCCACAGCAATCAGGCAAGAAAAAGAAATAAAAGGCATCCAAATTGGAAAGGAGAAAGTAAAATTTTCATTATATGCAGATGATATGATCCCAAAGATTCCACCAAAAAAACTATTAGAACTTAGTAAATTTAGTAAAGTGGCAGGATACAAAATTAATATTTAGAAATCCATTGCATTTGTATACACCAATAACAAACTATCAGAAGAAGAAATTTTTAAAAAATCCTGTTTACAATTGCCAGAAAAACAATAAACCATTTAGGAATAAATTTAACTAAGGAAGTTAAAGACCTGTACTCAGAAAATTATAAGATACTGAAGAGAGAAATGAAAAAAAGATACAAATAAACGGAAACCTATACCATGCTCATGGATAGGAAGAATTAATACAATTAAAATGTCCATACTACCAAAGGCAATATATAAATTCAATGCAATCTCTATCAAATTACCAATGACATTTTTCACAGAGCTAGAACAATAATCCTAAAATTTATATGGAATCATAAAAGACCCCAAATAGCCACAACATACTTGAGAAATAAGAACAAAGTTGGCAGTATCAAGCTAGCTGACATCAAATCATACTACAAGGCTATAGTAATTAAAACAGCATAGTATTGGTATAAAAACAGACATAGATCAATGGAACAGAATAGAGAGCCCAGAAATAAAGTCATACCTATATGGTCATTTAATCTATGACAATGGAAGCAAGACTTTACATTGGGGTAAAGACAGTTTATTTAATAAATGATGCTGGGAAAACTGGATAGTTACATGCAAAGAAATGAAACTGGACCTTCTTATACCATATACAAGAATAAATTCAAAATGGGTTAAAGACTTAAATGTAAGACCCGAAGCCACAAAACTCCTAGAAGAAAATATAGGAAGTAAATTCACAGACATTACCTTTAGTAATATTTTTAGTGATATATCTCCTGGGGCAAGAAAAGCAAAAGCAAAAATAAAGATCTGGAACTACATCACACTAAAAAGTTTTTTCACAGCAAAGGAAACCACCAATAAAACAAAAAGGCATCCTACCAAGTGGGAGAAGATATTTGCCAATGATACATCGGATAAGGGGTTAATATCCAAAATTTATAAAAAACTCATACAATTCAATACCAAAAAACAAACAACCTTGTTAAAAAATGGGCAGAGGAGAAGAAGAGACATTTCTATAAGGAGGACATACAGATGACCAACAAACATATGAGAAAATACTCAACATCACTAATCACTAGAGAAATGCAAATAAAAACCACAATGATATACCACCTCCTGTTAGAATGGCTATCATCAATAAATCAACAAACAACAAGTGTTGGCGAGGATGTGCAGAAAAGGGAACTCTTGTGCACTGTTGGTTGCACTTGTGCAGATTGGTGCAGCCACTATGGAAAACAGTATGGAAGTACCTCAAAAATTGAAAATGGAACTACCTTATGGCCTAGCAATTCCACTCCTGGGTATCTGTCCAAGGAAATCCAAAACTCTAATTTGAAAAAATGTATGCACCCCTTTGTTTATTGCATTGCTATTCAGCCAAGATATGGAAACTGAAATGTCCATTGATAGATGATTGGATAAAGAAACTGTGGTATATTTATACAATGGAGTATTATTCAGCTATAAAAAGAATGAAATCTTACCATTTGTAACAACATGGATGGACCTTGATAATATTGTGCTGAAATATGTCAGATTGAGAAAGACAAATATCATATGATCTCACTTATATGTGGAATCTAAAGAACAGCATAAATGAGCAAACAAAACAGAAATAGACTCAGAGATATAGAAAAAATACTGTTGGCTGCTAGATGAGAGGGGAGGATGGGGAAGAAGGTGAAGGGACTAGAAAGAGTGAATTATCAGACACAATACAGTCACGGGGATATGAAATACAGAATGGGGAATATAATCAATAATGTTGTAAAGATTATGTAGGGTGCCAGAGGGGCACTGGACTTATCAAGGAGATCACTTCATAGATTGTGTAGATTGTGTAGATGCATGACCAATGTGTTGTACAACCAAAACTGAAGTAGAATAATGTTGTATGTCAACTATAATTACATACATATAATTATATATACATACACACACACTGTGTTTCCCCAATAATAAATTCTACCCCCAGAATAAGCCCCAGTTAACATCGTCATCCAGATGGACTCATTTAGTATGATATGACGATGTTCCAGAAGATGACATGACTCCATTGTAGATTGCTGTACATGAAAAAATAAGGCATCCCTTGAAAATATGCCCTAATGTGTCTTTTGTAGCAAAAATTAATATAAGATCCGTTCTTATTTTGGGGGAAATACGGTATATAGTCACGGGTGGGGGCTATAAGGAAGAGAGTCAATGGTATTGTAACAGTTATATAAGTTGTCAGGGGTAGTAGCTTGGGGGAGGGAAGGTTACCTCTTTGTAAGGGGTGTAAATGTCTAACTATTCTGTTGCTTTGTACACCTGAAACTAAATTTTTTTAAATTAGCATTAATTTTTTTCCCCCCAGTGCTATAGGGCATTGACATCACCTCCTGTTAGGAGACACAAGACATCTAGCTATTCTTTATGTGATGCTAAAATTGATCAGTGAGCTCAGGTGACAATAGCCCAGTACTTTTATTGCAATGTTCCCTTTTGATCTATTTTTCTGTGGTCCTACTCAGTGATGACCTTTGCATAGTTAATTATTTCATTGGGCATTATAAAATGGTGATTAAAAGAAAAACTATCATTTCTTCTACATTTTTGTAGTTGGGAAACTTCTGTAAGAAAACCTTAGCTTTCTCAGCTAGGGTCACTCAAAATTTTTCAGGGAAAGTAGAATAAATGCTTAGTTCTTTGCTCTTGTTTTCCAATTTTTGAAGTAAATACTTGATGTTCTAATTAATTCCAGTGGTCGTCATTATTTCTATAATAATTATTGTCCTTCAGATCTCTGTAATCGCCATGTAGTTTTTCTTTACTCCGACAGAATCATTATTTAAAAACATTTTTAAATTGTCAGGGGGTAGAGCATTTTGATTTCTGGTCTGCTATTTATTTCTAGTTTTATTACTTATTTATTAATTAAAAAACTTAATTGAGGTATAATTGAAATATGATAAATTCTTCATATTTAACATGTTTACTTTCGTCAGGTTTGACATATGCATATGTAAATCAAGGTAAAAAAAAATATTTCCATTACTCCCAAAATATGCCTCGTGCCCCTTCGTAATCCATCCTTCCCTCCTTAGGCAACCACTGGTCTAATTTTAGTCATTATGAATCAGTTTGCATTTTCTAGAGTTTGATGGAAATGGAATCATACCACACATAGCCTTTATTGCCTGACTTCTTATACACAACGTAGTGATTTTGAGATTCATTTACATTGTTGTTTGTACCAATAGCTTGTTTCCTTTTATTGCTGAGTAGTACACTACTAAGGTATATGAGTATATCACAAGGTGTTTATTCATTCACCAGTTTATAGACTTCTGGGCTGTTTCCAGTGTGAGCGATTACAAATAAAGCTGCTAAGGCTATTCTTGTAAAAGTCTTTGGTGGATGTATGTTTCACTTATTCTTGGGTAAATACCTAAGATTGGAATTTTTTTGTCATATTGTAGGTTTGCTTTTAACTTTTTAAAGATACTGTCAGCAAAGAAGTCCTTATTTTTTTATCCACTCTGTGGATCTCTATTTTAATTGATATGTTTAGAGCTTTGCTGTCCAGTATAGTAGCTACTAGCTACATGTAACTATTGAGCATTTGAGCATTTGAAACGTGCTTAGTTTGAATTGATATATGCTTTAAGTGCAAAATACATACTGGTTTTTAAATATAGTCCCTCCCCCATCAAAGGGATGTTTTATTATTTTTTTATATTTACTGCACATTGAAACAATAATATTTTTGATATAAGGGTTTCTTTTTTATTTTTTAATGTAGCTACTAGAAAATTTTAAATGACAAAAGTGGCTTACAGTGTATTTTTAGTGGCTTACAGTGTATTTTTATTGTAAAAGTGGCTTTACAATGTATCTTTTTTTTCAGTATTTTTCATAGTCCTCAGGTGGTTGGTACTTAAGTATAGGTTATATTACCAATTATATTACCAGGATTTTTAGTTGTATTTAGCAGAAGAGATGAGCTGCAATGAACTTACATCCTCATGACAGAACTGGCACTAGCATGATTACATTTTAAGAAGAAAATATTGTTAACTATTACTTATTTTGATTTACTGAGTTACTTACCCTACCTAATATAGAACTCTACTATCCTCACGCACTGGTTGAATGGTTATCCCCTGCATGCATCACCCCCACCACCACCAAAAAAAAAAAATGTCACCTGTACATGTGAATGTTACCTTATTTGGAAAAAAAGGGTTTCTGCAGATGTAAACATTTAGGATCTGGAGGTGAGATCATCCTATATTATCCAGGTGGGCCCTAAATAGAATGACAAGTGTCTTTATAAGAAGGGGAGAAGACACAGAAATATAGAGAAGGTGCATGAATATAAAGGCAGAGCCGGGAACAATATGTCTACAAGCTAGGGAAGGCCAAAGATGGCTGGCAGCTGCCAGAAGATGGTAGAAAGGCATGGAATAGATTCTTCCCTCAGAGATTTCAGAAGAAACTAATACTGCTGTCACCTTGATTTTGGACTTCCGATCTCGAGAGCTGTGAGAGAATTAATCAGTTCTGTTGTGTTAAGCCACCCAGTTAGTGGGGATTTGTTGCAGTTGCCCTGGGAAACTAATCTAGCTTGCTATTTTTTGCCCTTTGATCTATCATGGGTTGAGATAGGCTCACCAGCTAACATAGAAGTTTCAAACCCACTATCCCACACTCAGATTTGTGGTCTCATAGGAACACTGTATTTCTGATAGTGCCTACATTTTTGTTATTGTTGCTTGTTTGTAAGAAGAGAATTATGTGTGAGGAAAGTACAGTATTTACTGTTTGACTTCAACATATTAAATGAACAAGGGGCAAAATCAGATCTTCAAAATATTTATGAGTCTCGTACTGATCTAACTGACTTCCTAGTGATGTTTGGCGTATGACATTTTATTGTTTTACAAAAGGTTCTTAAACACTACTTGAGGTAGTTAATATAAATAATGCTGCAACCCACTTTTCTTTAAGAATTTAGTTGGTTGGTTGATAAAAAAATGAATTCAATGATGGTTTACATTTAACCAGGCTGACATGCCTAAATGCCCCTGACACAATACAGGAGGACACATCACTAAGGCATTGAGCACTGTGTTTGCAAGGGGAACAGCAGCATCTTTGAAAAGCTGTGATGGCCGCCCTCTGGTGACTGGACATGATAGTCAGAAATGGGCTCGTTGGTTTCACTGCAGACAGTGGAGAAGCAGAGACCGTGGCTGCTCCTAACGGACAAGGTGGGACCTTCCCTTAATGGACAACGGGTTTAAAATACCAGCATATTTGTCCTGAAGGAATCTGGGGGTGGTTACTTGATCACAGCAACCTTAGGATTGGAACAGACTGACAGCCTACCTAAATGTATTAGATCCAAATCATAGAAAAACATCTCCAAGTCTGGTTTCTTAGAAGCCATTTCCATACTCAGAACTTCTTGAGAAGGGGAAGTAAAGTTCTTCTGAGGAAGAATGTTGCACATCTGGCACAAGATTGTACTGTAAATCTTCCCCTGTCATTCACTAGAGTGACTGTGTGCTGGGGAAAAAGGAAATATCCTGGCTTTTCAGGGATTAGTGGACTTTAGCTCTAAATTGTGGTTAATGTCTAAGGATTCAAAATGCTATTTTGTTCCACCCAATCAAAGTGAGGGCTTGTGGTATTCTGATGAAAAATAGAGTTTTGTTCCAGGTTTGAATCACAATGTCTCATTGATCCAATTATGCGTAGTTCTCCATTTCTGGAATGCATAACTGGACTAGACATATAAAGCAACTGGCAGAACCCCACTTTGGCTCTCTGACCTATGGAGAAAGGGCCATTTTTGTAGGAAGGATCAGATAAAAGCCACTGAATCTTCCTATTCCCATCACAATAGTAAGCCCTCTACCCCTTTGGACTGTACCATCAGAGTTGAGAAATTCCAGGGTACTGAGACCTAGCACGTTCTTACTGTTTTAGAGGTTTTGGTACTATCCCCATAGGACCCCTGACCAAGTTTAGAGATACCAGCACCAGCCAAGCAGCGCACCCTACTTGGAGTCTGAGTTTCAGTTTGGTGGAGTCTTTTTCGAAGTATCCAAGTTTAATCACTCCAACCTGTTCCTTTTGCTTCTCCAGCTCTGGGGGTGGTAACTGCTTCGCTAAGTTGCCATCCCTATAATTCCTTGGGGTCTATTTGGCCATTCAGTTTTTAAATATAGTAATAAAGAGCCTGACTGCGTACATTTTGATGGTTATCACCCCGCTCTTTTACTTTAATCTGGCAAATTGATAAGAAAGCCAACTGCTTCCTACTGGAATTTTAAACCACACAAGCCCCTGCCAATATGGGAATCCTCAGTATGGCCCCACTCCACTCTCTGACCACAACAAAGATCCCAAGCCTGTCTCCCATTCCTGTTCTTTCAAGCCTTTTGGGGCCTGGGAAGCTTGTCTTGCTCTCCTGAGAAAAACCTCATTATGTAAATAATAAAACCTTCATATCTTATTGTGTGTGTGTGTGTGGGGGGGCATCATCAGTCTGACATTTGAACCAAATTTTGGGTGGGAGTCTATCTCATTTCTGAGAGATGATCTTAATACACAGTTAAAGATTCTTTAAATTAAATTCTCTGTTAAAATAACTTGTGAGTTTCTGCCTCTTGACTGGACCCAAACAGATACAAACGGTAGATTAAAACTTCCATGTCGAAAAGGTTTCTATTTCCTTTTTATATCTTGTAGTTTACATTTGACTTAATGAATTTTGATGCTATGTTAGTTGATAAATATCCCTAGCTATTTAAACTTTATTGTGCATATATGTTCTATAATTTAAAAACAATTTGAAATATCTTTTAAAATGTTTTTTGGGGTTATTTTTGCTTTCATTTGCTCTATTTGATATTCAGAGTGTGACCTGTTATTTTTGTGGTTGTTCTTGTTGTTATGTACTTGAAATTTTTAAATCTTACGTAAAAATATGTCAAACTATCAAAGTCATTCTGTTTTAGATGTACGTAGCAAAGTTGAGTTTTTCTTTGAGAGCCAATCAGAAAGTCTTTCTTATTAGTGGATGAGTTTAGTTTATTTGTATTTCTTGATATGATATTAATAGATATGTTTAATAGATATGTTAATTCTGTCATCATAGTTTGTTATGCTCCTTGTGTTCTCTGTGTTTGTGTTAATATATTTCATTATATAGCTTGGTTTTCTTTTATTTTTTATGTAAATGTGATTCATTTGCTAATTTGATAGCTTTTTACTTTTATTTTAGTAGTTGCCTTTATACCTATACTTAGTCTTAATTTAGTATCTTCACATGCTCCATATATTTAGACAGTATCAATTGATTCTTAAATATGAGCAATGTATATTTAGTATATTTCCTCTTTCTTCCTTCCCTTACCTTTCCCATTCACATCAACATTATTTAATCGTATAATTTAATTAGTATTTATACTTATATATTTAATTTAGTTAAACTTATATTATTTGATTTATTAGCTCTTCTTTAAGGGGAATGAGAGAGACTGCTCATCAAATTTGCCAAGATTTATGGATTCAGATTATAATTGAAAAGAAAAAAAAGACTCCTAGAAATATTTGTGGAGGGGAAACCATGAAAGAGACAGGGTTTTTGTTGCTGCTTAGAGATGGTGTTGGCAGACCATTAAGATACAGAATATTACTCTTAATAAGCTAAGGATATATACAACAGTAATAAAAATCAGGACATCTGGGTTGCAAATAGTAAAAATATACACTTTTGATCTACCTAGTTGAGTTTTTCCAAACCTGTAAATTTTCTTCTCATTATTATTGTAATCACTCCCATTATTAATACATGGTTGATTTTCTTTTTTTTTCAATTCTTCCCAAAGGGAGAGTTTCTATTAGTACAGAAGGGAGACTAAGGCTTTATTTTTAGTGTGGCAGAACAGAGTTTGCTCACTGATTTCATTTCTTATCCAGTTCCACCAATTTTATAGTTAATAAAATTCCTTCTAGATTTTGGAAGCTGTTTAAAACTTAGTCCTACAATTTTGGCTTTTTTTATCCTTACAGATTTTAGTGATAAGTTTAAGAGAGAATGCTACAAGTATTGTTTAACTATTCAGTGTTTTTTAATTCTTAAACCTGAAACTTCGTGTATTTATTTTTGACCAACAGCCAATAGTTTGTCCTATTAGTAGCAACAACTGTAATGTATTCTTCATGCCCTTGAAGAGCAAACTTCTAGAGTTTTCCTTTTTTGTCAGAGGTCTTTTAGTGTCCTCCTTGGTATCAGAGGTTTAACTCTAAACATCCATAGCATCAACTGGAATTGAAATGAATTCTTTATTTTTCAACCACTTTTAGAATTCTAGATTGATGATTTTCCTTGAATAGATGGCAAGTTTCTCTCACCTTTTTATAAATGTGACTGACTCATTCATAATGTTAAATTATTAGTGTTATACCCACATAAGTATAACCCAATTGAATTTAAAGTAGACAGTTGAATGTTTAGCTGGTTCCATTAAAAAAATAGAGCAAGTAACTGAAATATTTTTGTCTTGAGTGTAGAGAAGAAAACCTATTTGGTATCACTGATGAAGGTAAAAGTTTGAATTTCCTTTAAAGAAAAATAAAACATACTTGAAAATTTTTATAATACAATAAATACATTTTAAGGCGAAGGATTCAAATGTAAAAAAAACTAATTTTGATACGATAATTCAATTTTATGTTCATGAATCTTGCTGTGTACATTGTTGAAAATAGAAAAAGGATAAAGAGAGAAAGGACATGTAAGGGTATCTTCCTATCGGCCTTTCAAAGCTGAGGTTTTCATGGCATTGCACTTTTAAGTTACCTGATCACCAATAAAACCAAAAAAACCGACAACATCTATACTATGTGGTAATCAAAATATATTTACCATGATGACTAAAATGAAAAGCGCCTTTGCAATTATAATGGAATTGTTACAGGCTCAATATAAGCAGTCTTCACTTATCAGCTGCTGCAACTTTAATGGCAGCAGTACAGAGCTGTGTATTGCCATCTTCTGGTGAGGTTCATGGGCAACTGGCAGTACTTAATCACATGGTGTATGAGGTTTTACAATAGACCCGTGACATGGCTGACTTTCCTACACTAATGTTTTTTATCAGTACAAATATATGTATTTATTAAATTAATAATATAAATTGTGACAAATAGAATTACCTAATTTTAGACATAGACGGTTTTTAAGTTTCAAGGGGCTGGGATTGTGATTTTTTTTTTTTTTGGTTCATCATTATACCCCCAGTACCTAACACTATTTATGGCACAATATGGGGATTCAGTGTACGTATGTTCAGTAACAATAATAGATTTAGTTATTGTCTTTTTAAAGTGTTGACTCTACGTTTCAGGATCAAATAGAAATTCATTCCTGATGCTGAGGCCTCTGAACTATCTTACAATTTTCTAAGTTCTTTCTTCACCTTGCATCGTGTTTCATCCAACGTATTCCTACAGCTTCCGGGTGTTGAAAAGCTCCAGTCTTCCATGAAAGGGGTAATTTTCCTCCTCTTCCAAACATCCTATGTCTTCCAGTGTCCAGTTTAATGTCAGTCAACTCGTGTATTTTCCCATGGAATATACAGACCATGCTGGATAGCCCTCTCTGGCTTTGAAAATTTATCCTTTTCACTCCTTTCTTCTCTATTATCGAAGGTTTGGCCATGGAGACATGTGACGTGTTATTTTTTACATATGCTCTCCCGGAAACTGGGCCATGTGTATTTTCTGCGATGCCTCTTTTTGAGGAATAATCTCAGAGGATTAAAATTTTGTTTGTCAGAGAGCCAAATGACTTACCATAAATATTACACACAGAATCTGGAGGGATTAAATACCATCTAGTCCACCCTATGCTGCTTGTATATTACAAAACAGTGGCCCAATAGCTTAGAGTGACTTACTTAAGGTTATAAAGCACACCAGAAGTAGACAGTTGTGTCATTAGCAGTTTTACCATCTTTTTTTCTCTTGAATCTTTTGGACTTATTTGCCTCTCTAGCACTGGAAAATTAGTTTAATAGAAAAGCTGTTTCCTCACAGCCTTGTAGTGAGAAATGAATTTTTCTTCCTGATTTGATTATGTCATTGTGCTTCACACTTCTTTCTGGTATATTTCCAGGAGAAACTTCATCTGAGATTAGTTTGACTTTTTCTACACTCATATGTCTGTTCCCATCTTTTTAAATTATCTCTCCCTGTTCTCCTGTTTACCACTTTATATTCTCATTATCCTCTTCCTGACTCCCTGATTCCTTTATGGATATATATTTTCCTGTCCTGGCTTGGTCATTTCCTCCCTATGTCATGATTCCCATAATCTCAAACATTTTTGGTGTGAAGCTTCTGAAATGAACTGAGGCCTTATAAGGTAATTTTCCTAACAAATAAAGACTCACACTTTATTCAAAAGTATGAGTTTTTTTGTATGATCATTAACAGTTTTACTCTCTTTCTATTTGTTAATTAATAAGAACAACTACCATCCTTGAATACCTACTATGAGACAGGCACTGTAGAAAGCACTTTCCATACATTATTTCTAATATTTATAAACTACTTATAAGGTAAGCATTATGTTACCCTATTTTTCAAGTCAAGGTACTAAGACTCAAACACTAGAAGTAATTTGTCCAAGGTCACTCAGAGGCAGAATTAGAACCCAGAATTATGTGAGGAAAATTTTGTGTTTTTCTCAGGAGATTGTATAACCTTTTAATACTATAGGAGCATAGTTCTACTATCTCATCACTACTTTATATAATTTGAATAATTCCAAAGACGTGAAAACAATCTATAGTTTCATAGAAGTCTTTTCCATATTTGGCGGTTATAAGACAGCGCTGTCCAATAAAGCTTTCTGTGATGACGGAATCTACATCTGTGGTGCCCAATGAGGCAGCCACCAGCCACATGTAGCTTGAGCATGTGAAATGTGGCTAGTGTGACTGACAAAATGAATTGTTAATTTAATTTAACCTTAATTAATATAAATTTAATTTTAAATATCAAATGTGGCTATCATATAGGATAAGTGTGGCTAGATAATGTACAAGCTTTTATGTAATTGTTTCCTATTGACCCAGTTTACAGCATCACTTACCAGCTTTAAGGTCTTCTGTTCTATTGGGTGACCTTAAACTTGCTGTGAGAAAGGCAAAATAAATTATTTGCATCTTTGATTATAATCATGGTAATGAGTGTTAGTGGAAATTACTTCTAAATGTTAATTTCTGAGAAAAACATTATGGCATCATTATATATCTTTGTTCTTGCTTAGCTTCTTTTCAAAGTATGTTAAAAACAACACTTTCTCCAGCCACAATGTTTCGAAATTGGAGATCAACTACAAAAACAGAGAGGAAAAAAACAAACATGTGGAGACTTAAAAACACACTACTGAAGAACGACTGGGTCAAAAAAGAAATAAAAGGCACATCAAAACATACATAGAAACAAATGAAAATAAAAATGCATTGTATCAAAATTATTGTGGTACTGTGAAAGCAGTATTAAGAGGGAACTTTATGTCATTACAGGCCTATGTCAAGAAACAAGAAAAATCCCAAATAAACAACCTAACATTACATCTTAAAGAACTAGACAGAGAGGAAGAAATGAAACCCAAAGTCAACTGAAGGCAGAAAATAATGAAAATTGTAGCATAATTAAAAAAAACATAGGAATATAAAGACAATAGAATAAAGTTAATGCAACAAAGAGCTGATTCTTTGAAAAGATGAATAAAATTGACAAATCCCTGGCAAGACTCACTAAGGAAAAAAAGAGAAAAGACACAAATAAACAAAATCAGAAATGAATGAGAAGTTATCACAGATACCATAGAAATACAAAGGATCATAAAATAATACTGTGAAGGACTATGTGCCACCAAATTCAATAACCTAGAAGAAATGGACAAATATATACCAAGAAATGGACATATACTAAGGGATTGCGAAAAAAATGTAGACAAGTGGACACTTTGGTCAACGTTGTTCAAGCAGTAGTTCGCCATAATCAGAAGTGTCTGGATGCTGATGGTAACCACTTTGAGCACCTCTTGTAATTGCAGAAGTCAAACATGACTTGTATTTATCTTTTGTTATCAGTATATATTGAGTATTACAATTGAGTATTACAATTTTAATATTTTTTCCTTTCTTAAAATGTGTATACATTTGTTAATGGATATATATATATATATATATATATATATATATATATATATATTTATATTTATGGCCTATATATATTCCTAGCCTGAACCAGAAAGAACTGGAAAACCTAAATAGACAGATCAACAGTAAGGAAAAAGATTGAATCAATTATCCAAAACCTCCCCAAAAGCAAAAGGACCAGATGGCTTCACTAGTGAATTCTACCAAACACTCAAAGAGGATCTAATACCTGTCCTACTGAAACTCTTCCAAAAAATTGAAGAAGAGGCAATACTTCATAACTTATTTTATGAGGCCAAAATCACCCTGATACCAAAACCTGGTAAGGATAACACAAAAAAATAAAACTGTAGATCAATACCTCTGATAAATACGATGTAAAAATCTTGAACAAAATACTAGCCAATCAAATACAACAATGCATTAAAAAGGCTATACATTACAATCAAATGGGGTTCATTCCAGAAGCATACAGATGGTTCAACATATACAAATCAAACAATGTGATACACCATATAAATCAAATAAAGGATAAAACTCATGTAAAAATCAATAGATGCAGAAAAGCGTTTGAAAAGATACAACATCTATTTATGATTAAAACACTTAATAAAATGGATATAGAAGGAAAGTACCTCAACATAATAAAGGCCATATATGACAAACCCTCAACTAATATCATACTTAATGGTGAAAAACTGAAAGCGTTTCCTCTAAAGTCAGAAAAAAGACAGAGCTCGTCCTTGTCACCGTTGTGACACAAAGAAATGTAAAGATATTCCCTGTTCATGGATTGGAAGAATCAATATTGTTAAAATGGCCATAATACCCCAAACATTATGCAGACTTAATGCAATCCCCATCAAAGTCCCTATGGTATTTTTTCAAGAAATAGAACAAAAAGAATCACCCAATTTGGATGGAATCACAAAAGACTCCAAATAGCCAAAGCAAATCTGAGAAAAAAGAACAAGGCTGGAGGTACAAAGTCCTTGACTTCGAATTATACTACAAAATGACAATAATCAAAAATAACATGGTATTGGTAGAAAAACAGACACACATAGTCCAATGGAACACAACTAGAACCAAGAAATAAACCCACATATACATGGGCAGATCACTTTCAACAAAAAAGCCTGAAGCATACATTGGAGGAAAAAAATCTCTTCAATAAATGGTGCTGTGAAAATTGGAAACCGTGTGCAGAAGAATGAAACTACACTGCTATCTGTCACCATATACCAAAACTAACTCAAATGGGTCAGAGAGCTAAACATAAAACCTGAAACTATAAATTGCATAGAAGAAAGCATAAGTACTAAACTTATAGACCTTTTGTTCCAGGTCCATAAAGATTTTATGAGTTTGACCTCAAAGGCAAGGGAAGTAAAAGCAAAAATAACTGAATGGGACTATATCAGACTGAAAAGCTTCTGCATGGCAAAAGATATCATCAACAAATTAAGAGGCAACCAACCGAATGGGAGAAGATATTTGCAAACAACACCTTTGATAAGGGGCTAATCTCCAAAATATATAAAAATCTCATACAACTCAATAGCAAACAAACAAAAAGACCCCACAAAGAATCCAATTAAAAAATGGTCAGAGGTCCTGAATGGACACTTCTCCCAAGAAGACATACAAATGGCCAACAGATATGAGAAAAATTGCTCAACTTCAATAGCTATTAGGGAATTAGAAATCAAAACCACAATGAGATACCACTTCACACCTGTTAGATGGCTATTATCAACATGTCAAGTAATAACAAATGTTAGCGAGGCTGTGGAGATAAAAGGAACTCTCATACACTGCGGGTGGGAATGTAAACTGATATAGCCACTATGGAAAATAATATGGAGATTCCTAAAAAAATTAAGAATAGAATTACCACATTCTATTCTTAGAGGGACCCAGAAATCTCTCTTCTTGGTATCTACTCCCCAAATCTGAAAATATTTATCTGTAAAGATATATGTATCCCAATGTTCACTGCAGCATTATTCATAGTGGCCAAGACATGGGAACAACTAAAGTGTCCTTTGATAGATGAATGGATAAAGAAGATGTGGTATATATACACAATGGAATATTACTTAACCATAAGAAGAGATGAAATACTGCCATTTGGAACAACATGGATGGATCTTGAGATTATCGTGCTGAGTGAAATAAGTCAGAAAATGTTGGAACCATATGACTTCACTTATGGGGGGTATAAATCTGAAAGCAATCAACAAACAAGACAAAGAAACAAAAACTTATAGACACAGACAACAGTTTAGTGAGTACTAGAGGGTAAGAGGGAAAGTAGAGGTAGAAGAAGGTAAAGGGGGTCAAATAGTATATGGTAATGGAAGGAGAACTGACGCTGGATGGTGAACACACAATGCAATGTATAAATTATGTATTATAAACTTGTACACTTGAAACCTATATAATCTTACTAGCCAATGTCATCTCAATAAATTTAATAAAATTTACATAAAAGACAAAAACAACAACAAAAGTTAACACTTTTTCTTTATTTGGGACTTAATTAGCTTCAGTGCGTAATGTAAATGTTTGCTTTAACACTGCTAATTCACAGTTTACTTTTTTTTGCTCCTTAGTATCACTTATGCTCTCTGTATGCTTTGTTCTCATGCATTTAGTATTTAAGGTGCAAAGAGGCTGAGGTCATATCTTCTACACTGTGGAGTATCACCCCTATGTCATGTAATATATGTGCCTAAACTTTTAATGTATGAGAGGTAAGTTGTTACATAAATTTTTAAAAAGACATTCTTCACAATATATATTTGTTTAACAAAGTAGAACATAAAATGAAATTTGTTTGGAATAAATGAAAACATAATTATGTAAAGATATAACATGGACCCACATCGTACATATATGCCTTGTTTTTAAACTATCACTTATTATTTTAGTTTTTTATATTGTAAAAATGAATCACCATTTTACCAAAAATAGTCCTTTAAAGTTCCTTTAATAATCAACTCTCTTTTTTCATTAAAAAGAGATTATCATTATCTTTTTTGGAGTATACTTATTGCCTACATATGATACACCTAAAATTATTTTGATAAGGGCCAAGTCAGTTTATGATAATAAACAGAGTTGTTCCAAGCAAATTTTCTACATTAGAGAATATAACACGATCTCAGTTACAAGATGAAAGTGATTGACATTGAGCCCTTTGGATGGATGGGCATTTGTTATCCACTAGTGTAAACGCATGATTAAAAAAAAAAAAAATCACTCCCAGTGGAATACAACTCTGCTGATTATACATAGATTTTCAAGGACAATTCTCTATCTCCTCCCCTGAAATTCTTCTCTTAGGGTGTAGACCACGTAAGAGGAAATGAGTCTTTAATAAGAATTAAAAACAACTACTCCAGAGCTAGCTTGTTTTCTGTTCTCAAAATTGTAATGATCTGTAACACATAGGGGAAAAGGCTGATGAAAGAAAAAGTCAGAAGAAAAAAAGTTATTTAGAGTATTATATTTATCTTGACATAATAATACCATTTTAAAATTTTGACATCATTGTACTTATAATCAAAACATGCATTTGGTACAGAACACTACTGAGAATATTTTGAAACTGGAGAATTTATTTGAGCTGGTTAGCCACGAGCTTCCATGTGTCATAAGTTCCTTTGAGACATGTAGATGTGAAAGAAATTTTTGTTTTCCAGCTATAGGAAAATGAAACTATCTTTCTCCTTTATTATTGAAGTACATTCTTCAAGGAAAAATTTATTTTAAATTTTTCGTAAGTGTAAAATCATGTCACTGTTCTAATGTAAGAAATAATGTCCAAGATTTAATATTCACTGAAAATATTTTCTTCTTTTTTCTGTTTCCATTTTTTTCCGATGGGTCTTTTACTTTTTTAGTTATTTTATTTAAGTATAATTTCTACTAAAATATATGTATCTGCATATTTAATATACCATTTTAGTCCTTATTTAAGTGCACTACTACTATTTCATTTTATCTTTATCTCCTCAGATTAATAGCCTGACATTAAAAAAAAAAGAAAATGAGAACTCATTATGAGAGCTCCCTATAATTAGGAAATAATCCCCATAAAACTAGCTAAAATAATACCTAGAATAGCTCTTAGAGATTTCCTAATACAAGTTCATTTTATTAAACATTAATAATAGGGTTTTGCATAGATCAGGCACTAATTATAGTTACCATGTACTGACCTCAGGGTCTAAATGAACCACTTCTCAGTTCTATGGCATGAGTATTATTATTACCTCAATTACACGTGAAGACATTTAAGTTCAGAGACGGAAAGACAGATGTAAGAGTGGCAGGAATAAAAGAAGGAAGTCACTAGGCAAACAAATAAGGGCGTACAATGCCTTCAACACATGGCAGGTGAGAGAAAATGCACTTTCTATTCTATCAAAGTAGAAGTGATTTGAAAGACAAAATGGCAGTGCCCATGCTTTCCCATAGCATTGTTATACCATACAATCCTTCTGGCATTCGGCAACTGACTACAGTGTAATATCAGATTTTCAGGCTAACAGAGTTTTGCTATACTGGCTTTAGGTCAAATGGTTGGCTTTCATTTCACAGGTTAGGAAATAAGTTCATTGTAGTGAAATGACTTGGCCAAGGTTGCAATGTGACTCCTTTCCTGCCAGAATGTTGCCAAGAAAGTCTAGACGAGGGCCTGGGTCCTGGGAGGAGGAGGTTATGGAAGGGGACAAGCAAAGAGAATGCGTACCCGCCTCACTCTGCAGTCATTTCCATGTTTCAAATATGCGTATGAGAGATGGAATGAGTTGACTGACTCTAATTTTAACAACTTTTTTGATGTCATAACAGATAAGAACAGAAAGAATTTGGGCAGGTGATCTTCTATGAGTTCTAGTGGGGAATGAGACCATGAAGTGTTTTATGGCCAAGTGAAACCTGAATCAAGGCAGAAGAGGAAGACCACCAGGTGCCTCCTTGAGAAGAAAAGACTAGAGCTACACCCTTCCCCAGCTCCACCTGTAATCTTCAGTCCTCCTCTCCATTTTTCACTTTTCTCCTGTGCATGAAAAAGGGGCTCTACGAAAAGTAACTTCACAAGGCGACCTCACCATAAATTCCTAACTGGGAAGATCTAGGTGAGAAGTCATGTCCCAGGAATATAACTTCTCTAGGAAAAGGTTTATCTTTACCTCAAGCAAGTCATGTCCATTGTTCTTGTGTGTCTACAGTATTTCCCCCCAAATAAGACTGTGTTTATATTAATTTTTGCTCCAAATGATGCATTAGGGCTTATGTTCAGGAGATGTCATCCTGAAAAATCATGATAGGGCTTATTTTCCGGTTAGGTCTTATTTTCGGGGAAATATGGTACCTTAACACATCTTTGAAATTCCAGAAGTAATACCCTTCAAAGGTGGAACCAACCTCAAGAGAGCACAGAATTTTGTTAACTATCCTGTAATCCAATCCCCACATTTCTTTCTTCCACTTTCATCTAATCTTCCTTAAATTCCCTCCTTCATTTCAAATCATAAAGAAACTTCACAACTGTTCTTTTCTGGAGCATTTGAGATCTTGCTTCCTGGAAATTGTCATCAGTTTTGGCTCAAATAAATTTATAAAATTCTCTACAGGTTTGGACATTTCTGACACCAATTCCCCTTAGATGTATTTGTTAAAAGACAAACTGGGGTGTATTATAACTTTTAAGAGGATTTGAGTAAAAATTAATTCAAATTGGGCAGCGCTAAACCGGAAGTGGTTAGGAGTGCCTTGCCCCACCAATAGGAGCTAGAGGAAAGAGAAGAGAAGAGAAGAAGAGGTAGAAACAAAGCAAGAAAATTATCTGATTGCCTGTAGTTTATGCATTTGGCTTATTTGGAAAAGCCTAGTTTGTTGTTTGTGATTGGTTGTCTTAAGGTTTTGATTTCATAATCTTGAGGCATTTATAAGCTTAGATTTTTATTTGTTTACATAGGTTATTATGGCATTAAAGTCACCTCATTCTAATGCCCTCCTTGTTTAATTAATTTGACACATTAAAAACTGTGATTATTGTTGTATTTATTATTGTTGTATTTTTATTAACCAACCTTGGATACCCTATCACATATTGTAAAATTATCCATTCTCTTATTTAGTCTTTACCATAATCATACATGCAAGATATTAGAATCCCCATTTTACAGATAAATCCTTTGCTTTACTAGGGGTAGAGGGGGAGATAGCTGTTCCTCTGTGAAATCCTGTAAATGCTAGAATTTGCAAGCTTTGCTCTGGAACATGGACTCCCAGACTAGGTGTTCTACCTTTCCCCAGAAAGTTTGCAGAAACTTTTTAGAAAGGAAACCACTTGTGGGCGGAGGGAGGAATGGAGAGTGGCGATGGAGGAGTGGAGTTGTGGAAGTGGTGTGGAGAATACCTGATTATCTGGTGTCAGGTATTCTTCTCAGGTTGGAGACTTGTGGTGGGAATGAGCAGTGGACTGCAAAGTGTACTTACTTATCATTGATTTTCTTATTTTTATCTCTACATGTCTAATACTTTTACTCAAATGAGGCATTTTCATGTCCCAAGATTCTCTGAGGTTTGTCAAGACAGAGACTCATTTCCTAGAGTCCTTCTGCTTTGTCTTTTCCCCCATTTTGTTAGTCACTGCTTCTATAATTCATTTCAATCTTTCAGGATGTGTTAAAATTTCTTTTCCTCAATCCAATCGTGTATTCCTGTTTGTTGTGACTATATGCACTCCCCTCCTTATTTTTAAGCTTTTAATTTTGAAAGAATTGTAGATTCACAAGCAGTTGTAAGAAATAATGTAGCTGTTTGTACCCTTCATCTAGAATCTTCTAATAGAACCTCTTGTAAAACTACAGCACAACATCACAGCCAGGACACTGACACTGATACAATCCATTGATCTTATTTACGTTTTCCCAGTTTTACATGCATTCGTTTGTGTGTGTGTGTGTGTGTGTGTGTGTGTGTGTTTATTTCTTTGCTATTTTATCACATACATAGGTTCATTTATCCACCACCACAGTCAAGATACAGAACAGTTCCATCACCACAAAAATGCCTTCTGTTACGCTTATATAACCACACCTACTTCCATCCCACCCCCAACCTCCATTGTTAACCTCTGACAACTACTAATTTATTATCTCTCTATATATGAGTGATTTTTGTCATCTTAAGGTTGCTTTGTAAGTGGAATCAGATAGCATGTAACCTTTCAGGATTAGCTTTTTTTCACTCAGTATAGTTTCGTCAATATTCATCCAAGGTTTTCTATGTAGCAATGATTTGCTCTTTTTTTTTTTTTCCTGGATAGTATTCTATGAGATGGAGATTCTATGGTTTGACTGTTTATCTGCTGAAGTACATTTCAGTTGTTTCCAGTTTTGCTGCATACAGCAAAATGGGTAGGACGTAAAAACATAATGTTATGAGTAAAAAGGTAAAAAAATAGAATAAGGTCTAAAGCAAAATGCATCTTATTAAAATCTATACACTCAAACACTGTATGTTTTATAAGGATCCATTCAAATAAATGATACCTAGGTAGCACATAGAACGGTTGTTGGAGGGAAGGAAATAGGAGTGTTGAATGAAGATGAGAGGGAATAAATAAAGGTGAAATAATAACAGAGGTGCAAAGAAAGAAAAGTACACTAGAAAGCATAGAGTCATGATGAAGAGTATCACACATGGATGAGTATGGCCAACACAATCCTGAACCTAAAACCAACCCCTCCAAAAAGCAGGAAAGTAGTAAAATGCAAGGGTATCCTTAGAATTATCAGCCCAACCCACTATTTCCTTGGCTCTGGCTCTGTGAAAGATATGTAATTACTTAGAGAAACCGGTCGTATAAACAATTTTTAGCTGATGGAACCCATTTATGGAAGTATGGAGTATACAAAGCACATTGTGAAAAAAATTATTTTCAATAAAGTTTTTGTTCCGAAGTTTAATACGTTTTCAAAGTTTGCTCTAATATTTCACTCAATAGCTTTCAAATTATGAATAAGGATATAATCAATATACCTAAGAATCATCAACAAACATCATGCATTATTAAATATTAATGAACTATTTTGTTACATTATGATAATGCATAATAGTGAATTACTAGTATCATTTTTTAATAAAAATTGAATTTTATTAAATTAATTGATATCTAATGATTAAAACAGTTAATTAGTAAGTCATTCATCATATCAACTATTAAGCATGCTAGGTAAGTATAATACTCGTAATTATTAAACATCTGTTTTATGCCTAGAGAGATGGTATAAGAATTTAAAACTATGAGGGAGGTACACAACATGCATCATAATCTAAGAAGAAAAACTCAATATTAGGAGGCATTTAAAGAATATTCAATCAGGTAATTTCACACTTGACTAAAATTGCAATAAAATTTAGAAAAAGGATGAGAAACAGTTTTATGAAAATAGAGCTGAAGTTGAGTCAGGAAAAAGAAAACATGTAGAAAAGTGGTAGGAGACTCATTTGCATTACAAGTGGAATGGAAATATATATTTTAAGAGAAATGTGTAAAACAGAAAAAATATATGGGACTATTGTATTTATTTGTAGGAATGTAAAAAACACAAAATGAGATTTATAAATCTATGGCCATCAACAATATAAAGGACCTTTAAAATTATGATTATAGCCAGAAGATAGAAATGAAATAAAGGCCAGTGAACTGTGGATATATTTCTGTAAAATGGATCTTTAAAGACAACTTTATGTTTCTAAGTATATATTCATTTATACATTTTTGCACATTTACTCTTCCATAAGAATTTTAGAAGGGGCTGATCAAATCCAATAAATAAATGTTGTTAATAAGATCTTTTAAAATAGATATTGTGCATCAGTATTTAGTATACCAAGAATATGTTGGAAGAAACTGATAGATTTATGTTATTTGGTCTTCCTATTCCAGGAGCATGGTGTTTCTGTCCCTATATTTATTTTCTTTTATAAACAAATTCAATTATACAATTTCTGTAATAGATAGTGTACAATTCTTATTAAGCATATGCTTAAGAATTTTATAGATTTTTTCATTAAGATGACTATATCCTGTAACACTTTCTATTGGTTTTTTGATATATAAGAAAACTGCTGATTTTTAGATCATTGGTGTTTTATTCAGTAAAATTATCACTCTTCTTGATCTTCATAGTTTAACAGTTTAATCTCTTGGATTGTAACTGCCACTAAAAAATCATGATCCCTCCCCTGGTTTCCAGAGTTGAGCTGGTCTTTGATCCAGAATCTATCAAATAAAGCAGAGTCCAAATATGCTTTATTGAGGCATACAACCTGTAATATTGTGGCAGGTGTATATAGTAGCAATTTCCTCAATCTTCCTACAGTGAGACTTGTGTCTTCCAAGGTAAGAAAAGAATTACTGTGTCTTTCACCTGACATATGGCATTCCGTTATGTATTACAATGCCTTTGGAAATATAAAATTAAAACTATAATAATTTGCTAATGGAGTAATTGTTTACATACAAAATTCACAAGAATCTGTTGACAAATTACTAGAAATAATAAGACATTTACAAAAATTTACTAGACATAAAATCAATATGCAAACACAATTAAATTTCTATGTCAGTTTGTGGCTTGTAGTTTTATTTTCTTCCTGAAGTTTTTTGATAGACATCAGTTCTTTATTCTAATATATTCAATCTTTTCTTTTCAGTTTGTGTTTTTTTGGTGTATTTTGTTTAACAAGTTCTTCCCCATTTTGTTTTCTAAAAGTATCAGTCAGGAGATATTATTTTTGCATGATGCATATTAGGAACCCATTTTTCCCATGTGAATAGTCAGTTAAACAATAGCATGGTTTTCTGAACAGACCATCTTTCACAGATGGTAGATATGTCCTGGATCCATTTCTGGATTATTTATTTTGCATCATTTGTCTGCTCATTTACCCTGGAATCAAAACTATGCTGTCCTGAATACTACAACATTCTAATAAGTCACAATATCTATAAGTATCCTAGACTAGTTGTTTGTTTGTTTGTTTTCTTTAAGTGTGCTGGCTTTTTTGGCCCTTCGATTTTTCATGTATATATATTAGAATCAACTTGCCAAATTTCTTAAAAAATACAGTTAGGATAGTTTTTTGAATTACCAAAAATGTATGTTGAAGAGAGTTGATATCTTTCCAGTATTGAACGCCCTGCCCCCATTCATGAACATATCACTACATTTTAAAAGTTTCTTTTCATGTCCTTCAACGAAATTATTTTCCACCTGAATCTTGTACATTTTTTGGTTATATTTTTTACTTGCTATATTTTGTTGCCAGTAATGACTTCTTTCCTTTGTACATTTCATATTGTTTGTGACAATGTAGATAATCGTATAATCTACAACAAATTACAGTTTCATTTTTATCTTTCCAATCCATCTACATTGTATATTTATTTATTTTTCCCATTGTACTAGCAAGGCTGTGCAGTGCAATGTTGAATACAAATGGTGAGAGTGGTCCACAGTTTTGTTCTTAAAAAAGAATGTTTTAAAGAAATTATCAAGGGAATGTTTTAATATTTCTTCAATGATTATTACATTTGATGAATTTGTTTTTTAATTCATACTATATTTCAGGCTAAGGAAGTTTCATTCTTTTCTTCTTTCTGTATTTAATTGTGTCTTTATATTCTTTCTGAACAAGTAAGTTACCTGAATACTTTAGCTCATTATGTACTTTTTACTTATAAACTGTATTTTCCTACAGGCTTTAGTTTTTGTCTTGATTTTTTTTATTGCAACAATTTAGAACTTGTAATCATTTTCATGATATAAACATTTGGATGGACCTTTTTTTTTTTTTTACATTGCATGTTCTCTCTAGAATAATTTTCCTTCCTCTGACCTTAATTCTTTAGTAATTAACTTAGGATAATAAAATCACTCAACATTTGTTTTCCAGAAAAGGTTTGTATTTCACTTATATCTTTGAAATTATAGGTTCACTGTGTACTCAGCTGCGTATAGGTAGACAGTTTATTTTTTTCTCTCAGAACTTTGAAGACAACGATTCCACTGTCTTCTGGTTTCTATTGTTACCATGTCAGCTCAGTTTTTAGAGGAACTGAGTTCCTTTGGAAATAATCTATTTCCATGGGTCAGAAGCCTAGTCACAATGTGGTTCAACCAATGTCTCTGCTCCAGGTCTCCTCAGACTGAAATCAAGATGTCAACAGACATGCACCCTTTACAAAGAGAGGTTCTCGAAAGAATCTGCTTCCAAGCTCATTTAGGTTGTTGGCTGAATTCAGTTCCTGGTGGATGCGGGGCGGAGCTCCCCACTGCCTTGCTGGCTGTCAGCTGAGGTGTCCCCTTGCACATGGCACCTACATCTCAGAACCAACAACAGCGTGCTAAGTCCTTCTTAGGATGGTTCTCTCTGACCTGCTCTTGGCTGCTTCCCTCTTGCCTCTCTTCTACCACGCCAAGTGCAGGGCTCTGCCTCTCACTGTTCACCTGCCAGTGATGTCCTTCTAGTCTGACTGTCACTCACCACAGACACTCAGACACTCAGACATTCAGACGCTTATTTATTAATACTTAGAAAAACTACTACCCCCAAACCCCAGGAAATGATGGTTATCTGCACTACAATTTGTAAAATCTAAGTCCTAGCAACATCACCTGACTTCTATTTTTGGTCTTTCTTAGTTTTGTCATCCTTCTACCACACGGAATGAATTTAGGGAGAAAGAAAAAAGAAGACCAACTCCCACACCATGTAAAAAAAGAAGAAGAGAGGCATATGTTAAAATGTTTACATTTTACTTTATCCTCCAAGTTAATTTTTAAAAACTGGATTTTTTAAAAAAATTAAAAAAGATTTAAGATTTTATTTTTTGTGGGCAATTCTTATATGTTCTGAGGTTATTCTCAGTTTAAGAAAATTGTTTGGATCAATTTAATATGAAGAAGAATAAAATCCTTGCTAGTTTTAAAAGATAAAGTTAAAAAAAAGTTTAAACTCAAATGTCTATCTTCTCTTAAGTGTGTTCTTCTGTATTCTTTGATTATATCAAGTTATAACTCAAACTTTAAAAATACTGAATGCCTATTAATAGAGACTTTTAACTTTTGTTTTTAAGTGGTAAGTGACATGTTTTATTAACCTGAGTTGGAGTGTTTTATATACTTTCATCTTCAGGTTCCTTGGAATTATTTTATTCCTTACTGAACAAATATTTATTAAGAGCTTGTTGATGAATAAAGTTCCTCTCCTCATGGGACTTAACTTTTCATGAAAGAGACCAAAAACAAAAAAAGAAAAGAAAAAGAAAAAATAAGCAAAAACATGTATAGCATAATGTCAGGGAGTGATAAGTGCTCTGAAGAAACTGATAATGCAGGGTCAGAAGAGAGAGAGTGGTTCAGTGGGAACACTTTAGACAGGGCGATTATGGAATGTCTGGTGATAAGGTAAAGACCTGGACGAAGGGAGGGAGTGAGTCCTGTGACGACCGGAAGGAAGAACAAACCTCGAACCATATTTTATGACTACAGGAGAAGCCACATCTAAAGACCCAACTTGTGAAATAATGAACAGTAGAAAAGCAGACCTAACATTTCTGTAAAGATAAAAATTCATTTCCTGTTTTGGCATTATAAGTCATGAGACTCGAAAATCACATAGACATAAACTCATTTACATGGATCTCTGCCAAAGAACAGTGCGAATCCTTACCAAGCAAATTACGCACACAGATAAGAACTAATGCTATCAACAAACTGCTAACAGAAAAGAAAACTATTCTTGGATCATAAATTGATAGGAAACAATTTTTCTTCGGGGTTTTGATTGGGTTCTGACCATCTGCAAAAGTTAAAATATGTTGGGAGAAAATCTAGATGATTAAATATGAAACAAAGAAAGGAAGTCTCAGCCTTTATCCCAGCCCGGAGATGGAACGAGCTGTGTTTCTGCACAGAAGCCAGTTTTGACAAAGACAGACTCATCTATTCTACTCATTTAGTTTGTTATTTTAAGGCAAATGCAATACACATAATTTTTTAAATAAAATGTATCCGTTTGTGAAAGTAGCATTTATTGAATCGGGTAGCTTATAACACAACCCAATGAGTATTTTAAAATACCTGTAGTAATTGAAGAATTGTATTCCACGTTTCTAGAAGAATTTAGAAGTATTTCGATATACTTTTATCCACATTATATTTTTTTTCAGAAATAAGATGGTTTTTAAATTTTCTACTTCTATAAATTTTGTCCAGAAATATTAAAAACTAAAGGTAACTACTAAAATGTGAGTCCCCATTTTTTATCTTTCCTTAAGCAGTAATATGAGTATTTTATTTACTTGATTATATGGAAAACAAACCTTAGCAAGAATATTATAGAGGTAAGTCTTCATATTTGCTCAATGATGTCTATGTTTTCTGTAATATTCTATTACTCTCCTTGAGGTCATCTATATTTTAATTTCCAGTACACTTACAGTTAATGTAAATCTAGCAATGCTAAGAAAATGAGCAGAAACAACCTAGTTTTTTAGAGAATTAGGACTGCAAAAATTAACATTGTAAAAAAATTCATATTAATTTTTTCAGATTTTCTGACAGCTACTCAGGAGTATGCTACTTGACAAAGATGATTACTGCTTCACACTAAATTAAATTCTAATGACAGTTAGAGTGAATGCAAGTTATACAAGAGTTAATGCTAGAGTTATTCAGATTGAGGAAACCAGATTTCTGAATACAGTTTAGTGTAGTTATTAAGGGTATTTTGGCACAGTTACTCCTACTTCCAATAACTTCCCAATGCTCAGAAGATTGAGTCTAACCTAATAAATCTTGCAGAAAAAAAAAAAAAAAACTTGAAATTTTAACTAACCTACATCTCGTGAAAAGTCTCATGGAATTCTTTCCTATAGCCACACTTTCCATACCCTATTGTCATGGCTGGAATATCCTCAGGGGGAATAATTATAATTCCTGTCTTTTGTTTATGTTGTCTTTTCTACCTTGCTCTCTGCTCTTTGCTTAGTAAAATTGTTGTCATACTTTCATGTACAGTACCAAAGTCAGCACAGCTCTTAGACTGCTCCATAAGGAAAAAATTCCTGTGACCATTGTACTCCCTGCTACAGCATTTAAAATTCTGTAGAATCAAATGTCTGCCTTTATGTTTCCCCTATGTGATTTTAAATGGGTTCCCTCACTGTCAAAACTCTAATTTTCATGTTTAAATAACAATTTGAATTTTAAAAAATTAATATAAATTATATTTTAGATAAATATTTATAACATGAAGGAAATAACATTTCTAAACTAATGTGCCACATAGAGTAAGAGCCATGTTAAGAATTTTAATGAGTAACTGAGATTTATAAAGAATAGGTATTAAAGTTAATTGTACTTGAACAGAAGATGGATTTCTGAAGAGCTTTTCCGCTCTGTAACTTGCTATATAAATAGAATTTTCAAACGTTAGAAAGCAGTCTAGTTCTCTATCCTACACAAATTTAACCCAAAATGCTGTAGCTGAGAGTTTGGAATATTTCTATGTATGTCAGTAGGAGATGGGGAAAGGACAAGAGAAAAAAGTCCCTTATCCCAAAAGCCATTTGGACGTGGCCAAGAGGAGTGTATTCTGTAATTTAGCTGAGGAAATGACGAGAAGGAAATTGTTCTGTGTCTCAGGAACCATGTGGAATTCCAAGATAAGAAAAACAGTTGCTAATTTGAGTATAAAAGCAGGAAACATGATACACTTGTTTCCTTTTATGCAAACACAAGTATATGAGGGGTTGTGTGAAAATTAGTATTCTTCTGCTGAACCACAAAGACATAGAAACAAAGTGCTTCTTTTGGATATACTGGCTTTTCTTTCTTTCTTTCTTTTTTTCTTCTCTCTCTTCTATTTCTTGTGGATATTATGGCTAATAACACAGCGAGTTCAGGGAGTTCATTGCCAGAAAACTTTTGGGGTAAGATATTTTCTTTAACTGCTTTTAATGTAAAATGAGGATGCAGAGATATGCACTGCATTATTTACTGAAAGATTGGATATCTCTGAGACATTTTGTTTACTGTAAACTGTTTTTATAGATTGATTATAACAAATATATTCACATAAAATGTCTTTAAAGTGGGCTATGAAGACACTTAAGAAGAATCTGGGCAACAAATACAGATTTGGGCTGGTGTTACAAAATATAATTAGAAAATAATAAGAATAAAAATGAGGAAATAATAAGGTGAAAGTAATTGCTTTTTGGTATATGTTAATGTGAATTTTGTTGGAAAATTAAGTTTTGTTTGTTTTAAGGTTATAGATGATGTATTTGATTTAATGAAACCAATAATTTCTATAGAGGTTATTTGAACTTACATTGTCAATGTTATACTCTTTAATTTCCCAAGTGAATCTAAATGACAAATCTACATGTAACGAGTGTGATAACATAGATGAAATAAGGAATCATATCACGAAATTAGAGGAAAAAACTGGAATAGAGAAAGTTGAGTGGAGACAATATCACATATAACAATCCAAAGAAAGCCTATCACAGGCCGAAAAAGAAAGAACACAAAAGGACTTCTTGACTGACTTCAGACACAGCTACTAGCCAAGCATTGGCAGCAGGATGGAGGTCCAAATTACCAGTTGTTCAATGCTAGAGGTACAAGGAAGAAGGACATTGACATGTACTCTGGGGTTCAGGGAAATTTTAAAAATAAATGGCAATTTGTGTTACATCCAGAAACGGAGCTTTTGAAGAGATCAGTATTCATATTTATTAGTCCAGAACAAGTTTTTCATCCTCTTAGAGAACTATTTCAGACTTTCTGATGTGATTCAAGGGGACATTTGGGAACAGTGAGGTGAAAAGAAAGCAGCCCTGATGGACTGTTTTATCCACCATCACAGAAATTTGTATGAAAAGAATTAATTCTTTTTACCATCAACCATTTATGTTTGCTTCGTGTTTGAAAAGGAGAGATATTAGTAAACATCCTAATCTAATTATATAACAAAATTAAGAAGAAAATAAATTATGCTTGCATATCTAAAAGAATGGTTTGGTAATAAATGAATCTAGGGAGACACCAACAGATAGTGAGCTTTTGACTTGTAGATGTCTAATTATACATACTGGTTACAACGCTTCTTAGTTTCCTCATTTACAGAGAAAGTGAATGTGCTAAACACATGCTGAAAAACAGCTAGTATGCGTTTACCCTAAACTCATCATTACAAAAATAAGTAGCTATGTAAAGGTATTCAAAAGTAAAGTGACTCTTATTGCAAAACTTGATCTATAAAAGCCAAATCTATTTTTTCAGACCATTAAAAGCTAAATTTCAGGTTCACTTAAGGAAATCATTATCCACCAAAACAGGGATGATAATCACGAAATAAACTTGATCCAGTGAGAGCAAACACTTAATTGGAGTCCAGTTACCAATCCTAAAATGATAGGTTTATTTTTAATATAGAAATCTGTTCTTGAGAAAGAATTCAAAGTTATCATTCCAAAGATAGTTCCTAGTGTTTCTTTGTCTTAGTATGTGACTACAACGGAAAAATAGATAAAAATAATGAAACCCTGGAAGGGGAGTATTATATTGATAAGCATTGACAAAACCAGTGCAAATATGCTGAACAGATACGATGTTTAATGATTGGGAAAAACATCTGAAAGATCACATTATTTCTTCTGAAGTAAAAAATATTCAGTGTAAAATGCAAAAATGTAAAATTTTCTAAAATGTAAATGTCCATCTTTTTATTTTTATTTGTATCTAAATTGATATCTATTTTGATCACTGACTCCACAAACATATTATTTTGAAAATCTTGTGAAGTGTAGTGCAATACCTTGTCTATTGCTTCCAAAATCAATTGTCTGCTTGGCACTTTGGATTCAGAGAATTAAAGACCAGCTTAGAAAAACAAAACTTGTATGTTGAATCGTATCATTTTCCCAAACTTAACATACTTAAGCTGCATAAAATGTTGTTCTCCAAATATAATTCTCCTGGTTTACTTTACTGAATGCTAAAAATTAAGGTAGTGATAGGAGGTCATTACCAATCATGATGGCCAGTATTTTCATAGTAACCCCCCATGAAAACATTCTAAATGTGCCAGCATTAAAGTAATTTGGGCAAGGGTGGGCAGCAACATCGGCTTGGGAGTGACAACACAGCTGAAGACTGCCTTGCGTCCTTTGCAGTCTTTCCTGCATTTCCCTTCACTGTGAACATTCCCCATGAAAGCAGCAGGAAACATAACCTGTGAGTTTGCTGTGCCCTGCAGTGATGAAATAGAGAAGTATCATTACACTTGATTACCCTGTTGGTCCTTAGAGTCCTAAAGAAGACATATGGTAGCTGTGGCTATACTTCCTGCCTTACCACGTGGGTTTTCCCTTTTCGTTAGCATTGTGTGTGTGTTTGGCTAGCATTATTGGTTCAGCAACTTGCGTGTTCATCTCGATGAATCCTCTCCAACTACAATGTCTGTCCTCAAGAAGATCACCCTTTTGGAGGAGATTATGTGTCCATATATATGCAAACAAATGCCTGTATTGTTATGGAATAACACAAGACAACATATGGTAAAATGTTAATGATTGATAATATCTTATGGATTTTAAAAACTAGGCCAGAAATGGTCCCTAAATCCTTCTTTGAAAAAAAGAATGAGGGCTTTAACCTGTTCCTAGAAGGTCAGAGAAGATTCAAATCGGGAAAGACATTTTAGTCATTCATTTTCCCTTCATTCACTCACTAACTCATTCGCTCATGTGTTTATCTATTCAGTTCATTTGTTTACTCAGATGCACGGACTGGCTAACCATTATACGATAGGCAATGTGTTAGGTGTTAGGATATAAATAAGGCAAAATGAGCGTTTCAGGGAGTTCAGGAGAAATGTGATCAGCAAATCTGCACAAATACACACAAGCCATGTTTGTAGAGAAGGGAATGGCTTGAGAAAGATTTGTGTAAAGTTTTGATCGGCAGTGTAAAAGTTCGACCTCGTTTAACACAATAGTTCTCAATTTCATGAAATTAGGTCTCCCCACTTTCCTCTTCCCTAAGACTTTTTCTCTAAGGTTGGAAAGGAAATGGAGTGGGGGGAGCGGTCATGTACTATCAGGGTACTGGAAGGAGAGGACCTTTGGTTCTCGGTCAAGTTCTGGCCCCTGCTGACATATACTAATGTTTCTCATCGCTGTGGGGGCATTGCCCTTTTCCCTCCTTGCTTCCATCGCTGAAGGCTCGTAAAAAAATCAGGGTATGTGATCTATGCAGATTTTGCTAATAGCATGGTTTTTGCTTTCTTTAAGGCCCCTGTGGTCTACTAGCTCTTCCATCTGCCTCAGAAAATGATGACTGCTCTCTTATAACCTGGAGCTGAGGGAGCTTCCTAACGTTGGAGCTTCCTGAAGTGTGTCAGGTGCCTTAGACCTGGATGTACTAGCATCCACCCCCACCCCCACTCCTACTCTGCTCTTCAGGCACCCAGGGTTTCTCAGGGGGCTTGCTATCTTCCTCATCTGGACTCAAAGAAGCTGCCAACAAGTACCAGTTTCTCTGGGATTCCCTAAATTGATCTGTAGCTCATCACAGACAGGGATGGAATGATGATTTCTTCTCCAAAAACTTTACTGGTCACATACTTTTAGCTTTTCTCCTTGTTTTTCCAAAACTTGTCCTCTGACACTGATGAGTTATGGACTGGATGTCTGTTTCCCACTCCCCATTCACATGTTGAAGCTCTAACCTGCAATGTGACTGTTTCGAGATGGGGCCTTTGGGAGGTAATTAGGGTTAGATTAGGTCATGAGGGAGTGTGGGACACTCATTGATGGGATTAGTGGCCTTCTAGGAAGAGGGACAGACGTTGCCCCCTCTCCCTCTCCACACATGGACAGAGGAAAGGCCATGTGATGACATAGTGGGAAGGTGGTCATCTGCAAGCCAGAAAGTAGGCTCTTTCCAGAACCTGACGAAGCTGACATCTTGGTCTTGAACTTTCTAGGCTCCAGAACTGTGAGAAAGTTGTTGTTTAAGCCACCCAGTTTATGGTATTTTGTTATAGAAGCCTGAGTTAACTAAGACATGACTTATAGGCAGCCATTTATTCTTCCCAATACTGTTTCAGGTAAAAAGATATCTTGTTGAGTCCTTTAGGCTCTTAGCATTTTGAAACAATAACAAACAGAACAAATAAAACACTCTTGTCTCTTTCAAAATGCCTCCTAATTGCAGTAAACAATCAGTTTTCAAGATTATCATCTATTGTATACATTTAACAATAATCCAGTTAGTAATCCAGTTAGTAATTCTAAACATCAACTTTTTCTAACAACACTAATCCTCTCCAAAATAATTGTGAATTGATTTGTTGGAGAGTCAGGTGCTGTCAAGGAGAGAAAACCTTTGTTACAAAGTCTCACAATCTGATTTGTCTTCCTCCAGAATAACAATGGCTCCTAGAGATACCCTAGCAGATGGGGGTAGGGTTTTCCTAGAGGAGTCAGGAGGGAGCGAGCTTATGGGCTGGACATACATCACAATGATGGTCTCTGTATTCCTTCTTCCAGAGCACCAAGCAAATACTGCGTATTTCAAATGCATATCTTTAACTTGTATTTGAAACATCTTGGACATCTATGCATTATTGCATGTTAACAGCCTACTATTTCTCTTATTTCAGTTACTGGAAAGTTTGAAAAGTAAGTATCTGCAAAGGCTTGCCTTTAAAAGTGCTGCCTCTGAATTATGTAGAGAGAATCTTGAAATTTCATTTCTCACTGGACTCCATGTTCAGAGATTATGACTCAGTAGGTGTGGGGGGAGTTTAGAAAGCTATCTTGTTTAATAAGTCCCTGACTTTAAACTTCTGCATCTACGTTCATGAGACAAATTTGCCTGTAATAGTCTTGTCTTGTAACAGCCCTGTCAGGTTTTGATGTCAATGTCATGCAGGTCTCCTAAAACAGGGTAGGAAGGGTTCCCTGTTTTTCTATTATCAGGAAAAGTTTGTGTAAGATTGTCATTGTTTATTTCTAAATGTTTGAAAAAATTCAACAGTGTAATTATCAGTAGTATTTTTAATAGGAAGGTTTCAAATGACAGAGTCAATTTCTTTAACAATAGTGGACTACTGAAATATTCTATTGATTCTTCTATAATTTAAGGTAATTTGTGTTTCCTAGGAATTTGCCAATTTGAATTAAATTTCCAAATATATTGTCTTAAAGTTATTCATAATACTCTCTCATATGTTTTTTCCAATATATTACTATGACAAAATTCAAATACACAAAAGCATTTAAAGAATTCAGTGTATATTTAGTCTATGACTAATGATGCTATTGTGATATCGTAATTATATTTCCCAATTATTTACTACTTGTACACAGAGTATTTTAATGTATTAGTGTAGTCCGCAAAAGCTTACTTGGAATTTTATTTTCATGTTTCCAATGCCTATATAATCTGTTTTAGTGTTATCTTCTTTGTTCTTGATATTGGTTGGTAATTCATTTTCTCTCTCTCTTTTGCTTTCCCTCCCCCAACCCCCTTTCTTTCTTCCCTTTATGGTCATTCCAATCAGTAGTTTATCAATTTTTATTATTATTTTTGGAAACCACATTTGGTTCTCACTTTTTCTTTCATTTTTGTGTGTTGCTTTTTATCTGTCATTGAATTCTGTGTTCTCTTATTTACTGTATTCTATTTATGTTTTATTTAGTTGTCTTTTGCAAGCTTCTTGATACGGAATCTTAAATCACTGATTTTTCATACTTTCTTCTTTTTAAATGCATACATCTAAAGCTATACATTTTCTTTTTTTTTATTTATTTATTAGTTTCAGGTGTACAAGACAAGGTAATACTTAGACGTTCATCATTTATATCCCTCACACTGTGAACCCCCCTCCCCCCATCCACTATCCCTCCGACCTCACACTGAACCATCACATTATATATATAAAATTATAGTTGGCATTCATTAATGTTTAGCTTCTGGTGTACAATGCCATGATCAGGTATCCACAGTATCCCTGAGGTGGTCTCCCAAATAGGACGCATGTCCGTCGGATACCCAACAAAATCTTTACAACATTATTGAATACCTTCCCCAAATTAATTTTCAAAAAAACCCTGAGGCCATCTTGTGGTTACCAGCTGCGTCCAAATCCCTTCACCTTTCCCCTTATCCCCAACCCCCCCCCACACCCATCTAACAACTCTTGGTTTTTCCTTTGTGTCCCCAAAACTGTTTCTGATTAGTTTATTCACATAGTCTTTTCTTTAGATTCCATATATAAGTGAGATCATATGGTACTTGTCTTTCTCTTTCTGACTTATTTCACTTAACATAATGTTCTCTAGATCCATCCATGTTGCTGCAAATGATAAGATTTCTTTCTTCTTTATGGCTGCGTAATACTCCATTGTATAAATGTACCACAGCTTCTTAAGCCAGTCATCTACCGATGGGCATTTCGGTTGTTTCCATATCTTGGCTATTATGTAAAGTGCTGCAATAAACATAGGAGTGCATACAGATTTTTGAATTGGAGTTTTGGATTTCTCCGGGTAGATGCCTAGGAGTGGAATTACTGGATCATAGGGTAGTTCCATTTTCAGATTCCTGAGATACCTCCATACTGTTTTCCATAGTGGCTGCACTAATCTGCAATCCCACCAACAGTGCACTAGCGTTCCCTTTTCTCCACATCCACGCCAGCATTTGTTGTTTGTTGATTTATTGATGATAGCCATTTTGACTGGAGTGAGGTGGTATCTCATTGTGGTTTTTATTTGCATTTCTCTGATGGTTAGTGAGGTTGAGCATTTCTTCATATGTCTTCTTGCCTTCTGTATGTCCTTTTTAGAAAAATGTCTCCTCAAGTCCTCTGCCCATTTTTTAATTGGGTTGTTTGTTTTTTTGGAGTTGAGTTGAGTAAGTTTTTTATAGATTTGTGATATTAATCCCTTATCAGATATATCATTGGCAAATATCTTTTCCCATACAGTAGGATCCCTTTTTGTTTTATTGATGGTTTCCTTTGCTGTGAAAAAACTTTTTAGTTTGATGTAATCCCACATGTTTATTTTTTCTCTTACTTCCCTCACGCGAGGGGATATGTCAGTGAAAATCTTACTCCTGGTAATGTCCATGAAGTTTCTTCCTATATTTTCTTCTAGATATTTTATGGTTTCAGATCTTACATTTAAGTTAAAGCTATACATTTTCCTCTAAACGTGGCTTTAGGTGCATTTCACATGGCGGATGACATAGGATCAAAAACCTGAAATTATCCATACAGATGACTGGGGAAAGAACTTCAGGAATAAGTTACAGTCAGTGCATGGCCCTAAGTCAGGAGCACGTCGGGAGTGTTTAAGGATCGGCAAAGAAGGCAGTGTGGATAGAGTTCACTGAGCAGCAGGACAGTGGAGATGACCACAGATAAATAGTAACAGCTCATGTTGGAACTTTAAGGCCATCTTTAGGAATTTGCTTTTATTCAAGAAATGGAGGGTTTAGAACAGAAAAGTGATGCAATTTGAGATTACATTTTCAAAGGTTCAGTCTGGCTATTATATTGAGAACAGAGTGTATTCGGGGAGAATAGGATAGATTCCTATCCTATCTTCCTGCAAGGATAGAAACAGGAAGACCAGAGAGAAGACCGTGGCCATATTCCAGGTCAAACATGATGTCGCTTGGACCAGGGTGGTGGCAGAGTAGTCAGTAAGAATTCTGGATATACAGGTATTGTAAAAACAGAACACATTGGATTTTCTGGCAGATGAATTACACATAGAAAATACTTACTCTTTGTTTAAATTCTTGGAATCAATGAAGTTTTCTTTGCCCTAAATATTATTCTCTCTAAAAACCTTTTGCCGACCTCTTATTGCCAGAACCATTCTCCTTTATATTGTAGGGCACCAGGGACAGCATAGCCTGCTTGGGTCATAGCTAAGTTTATGATTCTTAAAATTACAAAGGATTTTGTGAACGTTCTGTTGTCAAAAAATCACTTTTCAGATATTGAAACAATTCAACTGAAGGCCACTAGATGGCGACCTCTACTAAATTTTAATACTAATAGGAAGAATTTGAGGTGTTGAGTAGCTTTACTAAAACCCAGATTGAATATTAGAATCTCAGAATTGGAAGGTAGTACAGTGACTGTTGTCCTTAGGCCAAGGTAGACCAAACGGACATGGGTAAGTTGTGCGAGCATTATAATAATCGTCATCACTCATTGGGGACTTAGGGGCCAGACCCTTGTGAGTTGTATCGATACATTTTACAAGTTAGGATAACAATGCCTAATTTATATGCCATACTTTAGATTTTAGAGTTTATTTCTTTTGCCTTCTGAGGAATAGCTGCATTTTTAAAAAGCAATTGTTTCTGCTCATTAGTTGCATTATACTGTAATTATATGAAATAAACTTATGGCTCGTTTTTCTTTCCCTAGATTGTTGAGAAATAAAACAAACTGTCCTCAAAAAAAGAATATCTGAACAATTGTATTTTTTCAGGTACATTTTCTTTTATAGTAGGTTTTTAAAAAGGTCTCCTGAAATTTATTGTCAGAAGTTGACCAGAATTGAATTACACATGTGAAAATTTAAAGCTGTATAGCCAATAGACGTTGTGTTTCTTACATGTTTTTTGCTTTGTTTTGTTTTTTTTTTTGTTTTTTTTTTTTGGATTCTACAGTTTGGGTCAGAAAAATCATTCTCTTTAAACAAAAAAGAATCCTATGGAAGACTACTCTGGAACAGGCTGTTATAACTGTGAATCTTGACATTTCTTTCTTGTTGCTTTTCTGCATTTCCACACTTATTTTTGCAGTTTGTATTAAAGGGAGCTTAACAAGATAGATAAGCTTTTTACCATATATTTCAGGAAGTCCTAGAGATTCTTCTGTTATTATAATTTGTAACTATTAAAAAATTCTGCACATATAACAAGGACATAAGAATTAGTGCAATTATTTCTAAAATAGATATTTAACTGAATTTATGGATAGGGATATCATTTTCATGGCATGTGCACTCAATTGAACAACAAAGATTAAGCAAATCCATATCCAAGGCAGTGTAATATTTTTTCTGTCATTTTGTAACATCTGTAACTCTGTCTTACCTTATTGTACATTCATTCAAAATTTATTATTAATGAGTATATATTATTCTCATAATTCCCACATACATTTAAAATTTATAATTTAATCCTTTTTGGACATCTGTATAATCATATATAGTCTTTTATTTATAATAATCATATATTTTGAGTCATAATTTTCTATTCTGCCTGCTACTTCCCTAAATGTTGGGCACAGACACTGGATTTACAGTGTCAGATAGAGATATTATCAGGCCATAGAGAATTATCATTTAAAATTGATTTATTTACTCTCCTGGGAATATTATTCTAGTTTTAATGTCACAAAAGATAATATTTTTACTCATAAAACTGAAATTTGTTGTTTAAGAATATTTTGGTGGTGGAACATATTCTTTAACAACTCGTCTACTGGAGTTTGGAAATGACCCTTGTTTTCTTATATCAGAACAATATTTTGGAAATCAAACAGTCATCTGGCACATAAATGTATGTCTGACTCCATGTATTTTGGTTGTCTTTGTTAATTTTCTCAATCACTTTAATAGACAAGAACTTATTTTCTTTTGATCCTATACTTTTTAAGTTTCTAATTATTTTCTTGAATTTGAACCTGATGTTATTTTTTACTATAAATAAACCATTGGGAACATTTGTCAGAAGAAAATGTTAGATTTTCTTCTAGAAAGAAAGAAGAAAATAGATAGAAAGGTTTAAAGGGGAGATAGATACTTTGAGACCATGTACAGGAGCTCCTGGAACCTTCAAATACTTTTATTGGGTAACTGAATCTGCTTCGAGATCCTAGTTTTAATCTCCACTTAGTTGAAATAAAGTGAATGTATTTCTTTGGTCACATTTACTATACCTGCTTATATCCTGAGACATTTAGGATCCTTAGTCAGGCCCTAGTGGTTACATAAGCTTATCCACAAAAGCAATGACATATACTTTGGGAACCTGAATATTTGTCTTCTCGGTTTATGTCCTACATGAGTGAAAGCAATAGTCCCCTGACCAGTGCTAGTGGTCATTCTTCAATTATCAAAATAAATAAAGTGTTAGTTTTACCACACAAACCTTAGATTCATTCAATATCAAGAAAATAAGAAGCTTGAGCCAAGTCATTTTTGAGTTTGTTTTAGCCGAAACCCCGCATCTCTGATTGTATCGATATCTGAAGTGATTGATATTCAAAATTCTCCTGGGGAGGCTGTTGTTTCAGGGAAGTATAACTGTAGAATACATAATATTGCTTTACCACAATTTTCCCAAGTATTTTTGTTCATAACAGGCTATCAAATCTTGGCTGCTCACACCAGAATCCTGGGAGTCATTCTAGATTTCTCCTTTTCTCAGTATAACAAAGTATGGTGTTTGTACTGGTTTATTTTTATTTTTAGAGTGTGGACGTGGACGAGGGATTGAGAGTTATTTGATTGTTTTTAATTTTCTTTTGTCTTGAAGGATCCTAAATTTCCCCCTTGCTTGTCCCTCTTTTCTCCTTCATTGTGTGACTTCCAAAAAACACCTCTCCTTTTTTTTCTTTCTTGTTTTTAAATAGCTTTATTGAGATATAATCCACATATCCTATAATTCACCCACTTAAAAGGTACAATGAAATGGTCTTTATTATCGTCACAGAGTTGCGTGACCTTCAGTACAATCTAATCTGAGAACATTCTGTCCTTCAAAAAGAAATCTGGTTCCCATAGCAGTGAGTCCTATTCCCTCCTACCCCCTCCTTAGCCCTAGACAATCACTGATTTACTTTCTATCTCCATAGTTCTGTCTGTTCTGGACATTTCATGTAAATGGAATCATATGAGAGATGTGATCTTTTGGTACTAGATTCTTTACCCTCTTCTTCCTCGGGGAGGGATTGCTTTCTAAGATTGCCTCCTCATTGTTTCCCATATGTACTTGAAAGTTCCTTTCCTATAGTAAGTGTGCTCAGGAATCAGACTACCTTTTCACTAGTTTCAGTTTTTCCAGAATTGCCTTCCCTCTTCATGAAAGCTTGTGGTAGAAGCATGGGAGAAAATGTATTGGTATCTGTATCTGTGTTTAATCTGTTAATTTTTTAGGTAACTTGAAGTTGCCTGTTCTTTGTCTTCTAATTATGTTGAAGGCAAGAATTTTGTATAGTTTTATTTGTTAACTTTGTTGTTCTCTATTCTTTTTTGGAGGAAATGTCAAGAAATTCTGATTTACATTGCTGCCAATGCCTTGGCAATCCTGAATTCCTGTAACTTCTCTTTTAGTTTCCAAATATTTGAGGCACTGATAGTTAGAAATTAATCTGGAATTTTACTGTATTACTAAAAAGGCTAATATCAGGTTTTGACTTTATTTGCTTTTGCCAGATAGAGCCTAACTCAATGAAATCCTTATCTCAAGAGATTGAATGTTATGGACATGACTCAATATTATTTTTGTGAGACACATTTTGTAAGAACAATACTGGGTCTAACAAATTTTTCCTAAATCATCTTGTAATTCAGCAGTCATCTTCCTATTATGAAAATGTACTGTTTAGATTTGATATAAAAAATTGTTTTAGAAGACCTTGACATAAACATCTGTAGGGATAACTATGAAAGCAAAACCCAAAAAATATAGTCTTTCAATAAAAGATAAATGTGAAAATAAACCGTGGGAATACACTAAATATATTCTAAAATTAAGAAGCAATAATTATTGTTACGTATCTATTAACATTGGCTTGTTTTATTTTTTCTGGTTTATAGATTTTCTATATATTGTCATAGATTACAACAATAAACTGGAAAAAAACACAAACCAATGCAATCATAAAATAACTCCGTTGAAAATAATAAAAATCAATGAGACTAAACAAATTACCTAAAAATCACACAACATGTTAGAGATAGAGATGAGTTGGGAATCCTGAATCAGTTAGCTCTCGTTGTGTAATAATCCATCTCAAAACACAGTGACTTAAAATGATCATTTATTTAATTTAGTTCACTGTGGGTTGGCAGTTTGGGCCAGGCTCAGCTTAATGGGTTTTCTGTTGATTTTCGCTCATGTGTCACACTCAGTTTTGGTGTTGAGTAGCATCTGAATTATCGAGATGATCCCTTTCATGTTTGAAAGTTACCAGACTCTTGGACAGGGCAATAGGAGTAACTGAGCCATATGTCTCTCACCAACCAACACGCCTGCTTAGGCTTGTACATATGCTAACAGTTGCAGGATTCCCAAGAGTAGAGTGGTGGATGCTGAAAGGCCTCTGGAGGCTCAGACTTGCACTTACTCAGAATCATTTCCATATCATCCCATTGGTCAAAGTAAGTCATGAAGCCAGCCCAGATTCACAGGGTAGGGAAACAGATTCTACCTCTTCATGGGAGGAACTTCAAAGCATGTTCAGCGCCTCCTTGTTTTGTTTGTTTTTTACCCCATTTCAAAACTCCAATTAGCTAATTTCCAGTCATGACTCTCTCAATACAGAATCCTTAGATAATCAGATAAGATAGCTTACCCCTCTATTTAACAGTAACCAATTTTTGTTAATGAAATTTAGGAGTCTCTACCCAAAAGGCAATACTCAAAATGGATCTTGAGTCTCTATCCAAATACTCAAAATGGATCTCTATCCAAATACTCAAAATAGATCTCGCTCACCAGAACAGGAAATCTGAACAAATATAAGTTTGGTGAATTGAAGGATACTACTGTAGAGCAGAGATTCCGTGGAAATTCAGAGGACAGGAATTTTAGTATCAAAACAAGAGCATGACCGCAGCATGAACTAAAACTTGGGGACCAAGAAAGAGGCCAGTAGTCTGCATAGGCCATGTCATCAATGAGTCAGAAATATGTGACAGGGGTAAATTTCAGGAAATCTAACGTAAATCAGTCAGCCCACCAGGTGGTTCTGTCCCAGCACTTCCTGTCTCAGAATGAGCACAGGAAGTGAGACATCATGAAGCCTGCAGGTGGGAGACATCAGTTAGTTTGGTGAGCATAGACAAAGGAAAATACACAGTCAAAATGATTACGAAATTCTTTATCATTTTTGGCACATTAGTTACTGCAGTAACTCATATCAAAATAATTTCTGGACTACATTTGCAATCTTATAAAAATTTTATAAGTCACATAGTGGCCTTTTTTAAAAAACTGAAACTATTTTTATTACTGATTTCCTAAAAATAATACAATAATGTAAGCAACACGGAGTGCTACAGCTTAAAATACTATTTTATGTCTTTTTGTTTAAATAAATGGAAACATAACACTTTCCATTTATTCATATCCACCTAGTGCCATCTTCTATTTCCCTAACTTAAAAACTATTTAAATTAATCATGTATTTCATGTCATAGTTCCTTTTTTTACTCTGCCCTGTGTTTTTAGTTGAATTCCTATTTACAAATCAGATTACCTATTTGTGTTTTTTGTTTGTTTGTTTGTTTCAGATGAGCTTATAATATCCTTCACAGTGTCCATGGCAATTGGGCTTGTCATTGGAGGATTTATTTGGGCTCTGTTTGTATGTCTGTCTCGAAGAAGAGCCAGTGCGCGCATCTCACAGTGGAGTTCAAGTCGGCCATCTAGGTCTTCTTACACTCACGGCCTAAATAGGACTGGATTTTACCGTCACAGTGGCTGTGAACGTCGAAGCAATCTGAGCCTGGCCAGTCTCACTTTCCAGCGACAAGCTTCCCTGGAACAAGGAAATTCTTTTCCAAGAAAATCAAGCTTCAGAGCTTCAACTTTCCACCCATTTCTGCAAACTCCACCACTTCCTGTGGAAACTGACAGTCAGCTGATGACTCTTCCTTCTTCCAGTACCTCTTCCACCATCGACACTACTCATAGCCTGAGTCGGCCTGATTTCCACTGGTCCAGTAACAGTCTTCGAGCTGGCTTTTCACCACCACCCCCACCTCCCTATGAGTTGATCATGAAGGCATTCCCAGATTCCTGAGTAGGGTGCTTTCATTTTTAATTTGTTTCTTTTTTTTGTCTGTTTTTGAAGGGATATTCTAAATAGACTAAACAGAATTTTGAGGACACATGACTGATGAGTTCCCAAGGTGAAAAAGGCTATGCAAGTTGGACATTACGATGTACAACATATTTTCTTTGATCACATTTTTCCTTGTCACACAAAAAAAGTAATATTTTCCCAAATAGTGATATATTTATATATTTTGTATCCAATGTAAGGATTATTAAAGGTAGTGATTCTAATCTAAGAATCAGCAGTGATACAGCCTATATATTTTAGATTAAAATAAAGACAAGGTATTTGCAGTTTATAATCTTCATTCATTATCCAATGTGATTATAAAGGGAAAAAAATCAGTGTAACTTAAAATTTTTTTTTCTATCCAAAGGAATTTTGATTTCACCTTCTTTAGAATGAAAAGTGAACCATTTTACAATTTGGATTTTTAATGGCTTATGTGGGCACAAAATGACAGAAAATAGAAGATTCTGAAGTTTCTTGATTCCATTCATTTTTGAGAAGTATGGGAATAAAGGAAAGGAAGCTACATTACAGGATACTTCAAATTTAACACAGATTTTTGTGCTTTTCCTAAGAACAGTTATCCACATCACTGAGGCAGAATCCTTGGATTTACTAACATGATAATTTTACTTTTCTTCACTGTTGTTATGTTGTTAGAAAAGCAACAACTGCAAATCCAACTCATTTGACCTAAAAACAAACTTTAACACTGAACTTGCATTTTTCTTAAGGGGTAAATTCTACTTTTTAGATTTAAATCTAGCAACTGGGAAAGCACTTTACCTAGGGACCTTATTCTTTAAATTCATAGACAAATAAATAAGGGTCAGTGGGGACAAAGTTTGTCATCGAAATAGATGTTACAACCATGAAGAATATTCTTTCCTGGATTGATTTATTAGGCATCATCCCTCATTTGTATCTCTATGATTTTCCACCTCAGATTCTGTGACGTATCTTTGTACAATGATTAAACCATGCTATATGGTCCTTGGTGCAGTTGTATAAGGAGTCCACTTCCACAAATGGCCATCCTTTTAATGAAAGGTACATTCCCCAAATGTGGGTACCAAAGAGCTTCAGTGACCCAAATGTCTAAGGATCCTTTTTTTTTTTTTTATTTAAGGACACAAGTTCACTGGATAATGACTCAAAAGTCCTGCGGTTTATTTCTGACATGGTAAATATTTAGCTTATGTTGCTCTTTGTTTTTCTGAAGATTAGGATTTTCAGTGGAAAAAAAAAATGTACTCTCATTTTAGTTTCTGCAATGCAGTGGTCCCAGCTAATGCTGTCTAAATATGGCTCAAGAATGTAATAATTTTTATATAACAGAGATTTTGTAGAACATTTTCTTTCCTTATTTTTATTTACTTATATTTTTTATTATCCCTCAAGGATAATTATTGTAATTATTCTTAATAATGTCTATAGATAGATGCTGTCTAATACAATATACCGGGAAGAAAGAAAGAAAGGAAGAAAGAAAAAAAAGAAAGAAAGAAGGAAGGAAGGAAAGAAGGAAGGAAGGAAGGAAGGAAGGAAGGAAGGAAGGAAGGAAGGAAGGAAGGAAGGAAGGAAGGAAGAAAGGAAGGAAGAAAGAAAAAAAGAAAAGAGAAAGACATAAAGGCTCACAGAATAACCAATTTGTTTTAAGTTGTTTTTAAGATTTCAGGAGATCATTAACTTAGTAACAAAACTATCTTTTGCTTGTATGAAATCCTTAACGTTTATCATGGGAAGTAAGCAAAGTTTATGGGTTTTATCTAGATTTTATATTGGGAATCAAAACTAATTTCTATCTCACAAATTAGAAAACAAAAGCAGAAATCTTCTGGTGAATTTAGTCATCTGGCAGAATTATTGTCTCCTCCCTCTTGTAAATATTGTGCAACATATAAAATGTGAAATTAAAGCAAAAACTAGAGACTATTTTAGTTATATTTTTTATTTGAAATGTTTCCTTGATTATGAAATAAAATTCAACTGATGTCACTTTTGTGACATAGGTTATTTGTTGAATAATCTGTGAATATCTTCCATTTTACTTTGGCATTTTAATACAATCTATTCCATTCTCTATTTCTGAGACACAAACATTATTTTATATAAAAATGTATGAAATAAAAAGGGTGACATCACAAATAAATGGAACAGGATTTTTCATTGAATTAATACAGATGTAAAATAACTTATTTATTAAAAACGTTTAATTTAGATTCTTACTTCACTATATGAACAAATAATTCTAGGATTATTTAATTAACTGTTTTGGAGAATAAACTTTTTTATTGAGATATATTTGACATATAACATTATATTAATTTCAGGTGTACAACATAATGATTTGATGTATGTACATATTTTAAAATGATCACCATAAGTCTAGTTGGTATTCATCACATTACATAGTTACAAATTTCCTTTATGATGAGAACTTTTAAGATCTATTCTCTTAGTAACTTTCTAATATACAATATAGAATTTTTAACTATAATCACTATGTTGTAATTACACCTCCAGGGCTTATTTATTTTATAACTGGATATTTGTACTTTTTGACCCCCTTTACCCATTTTGCTCCCTCTGATCTATGTGTTAAAATAAACATTTTAAGTCAAGGAAATATTAAAACTAGAGACATTTTAAATGTTAGGAACTCTATTTTTTCTAGAGCCAAAAGGATGGAAAAATTACAAAGACAAATATTAATAGTTTTGATTATTTGAAAAATTCTGAAATCATGTTCATCAAAAAATAAACTAATCCATAGTTTTAAAATGAGAGAAAAAAAAAACAGGAAGGAGAAAATAGAGGGAGAGGAAGGGAGTGGGAGAAGAAAAAGAAGATGAGGGGGAGAGAGAGGAGGGGATAAAAAAAGTTGCACCGTAGAAACAAATGGCCACTATCTTTAAGTTATGATTAGTGCACAGAAATAGACATGAAAGCACTCAGTTCTGAGTTGACAAAGGAGTAAAGGAACAAAACAAATAATTCACAAATAGAAAATTTAACCGATGAAAAAGTATATGATGAGGTAACTAGTATTATTACTGAGAAATCACACAAGTACATTTAAACAATCAATACCCTAGCATTTCTGTCCACCACCTTAGCTGATCATTCATAAAAGAATGAGTCTCTTCATCATTGACAAATATACTAAGAAAGGAGTGCTCTCACACGTTTCTGGGGGCAAGGTAAATTGGGGCTGCCCTTTTGGAAGATAGTCTGATAAAACATATCAAGAACTTTGCACTGGACAGATCGTGAAGTTTCCTAATACTTGATTGATGCGCAGTTTCTATTGAGGAAAATGGCGATGGCCTTTTTGGGAGACCAATACTGTTCTACTAGCCAGGCATGACGGGACCAGAACATTCCATATCAGATGGTGAGCAACTGACCAAATTAGATTTTACCTGGTTTGGGCTGATGTAGGTTGGGATGAGGAAAGAGTATAGGAGAATTGCCAGCAGCCACAAGGGGGAAAGTAATACTAAAACAGCAGAGATCTGGGGCAGAAACGCTGCAGCACGTTTTTGAAAATTAAAAAAAAATAATTTTTCAATTATAGTTGACATTCAATATTATATTAATTTCAGGTATAAAGCATGGTGGTCAGACATTTATATAACTTATGAAGTCGTAGCAGCCTTTTAATGAACTCCCATTACTTACGGTTACTTGTATATTTTTATGACTCTACAACTTGAAAGAAATTAACCTGCAAACCAATTCATGGAGCAGGTGATGAGAAATAGACCCTTAGCGTGTATATACTGGGATAGTTCTGCCCTGACCCAAGCAAGTGGATCCCTGCTCTAGGTTGCCAGAGGTCCCACACTTTGGATTACCTTCCTTGAAATTTTCTAAATCACAACTTAGTGTATAGGACTAGCCATCTGGCTCGGGTACCCTGTGCCTGGACCAGAACCCAGTAGGTCCTGGTCCATGTTTCTTCCCTCTAGGGTGCTCTTTGATCCTCTATCCCTTGTGTGGGGTTGACCAGATGTCCAAGGAGCTCCACAGCTCTTATTTATGGGGCTTCTTGGGTTTTCATGGTGGGGTGGCATTACAGGAGGGTAATCAGACACCTTCTGTTGATTCGGGCATATTTCTTTCATGGGATCACATTTTGGACAATTAGAATAGTGCTAATGTGCTGATTTGGGGTCACTGAGAATGAAGAATCTTCATGTGCATTAATTGGATAAACAACCACTCGAGAACTTCTTTTCAACTTATTTAAAATATTCGTGGAAAAATCACTGTCCCTCACATGTACCCAAGAACTTCGTACAACATTTTAAAGCAATGTGTTAAAACAAGATAGGCCCTGCAAAAAAATATTTACCCAGAGCCTCACAAACTGTAGGTGTGCCCCTATGCAGATAAAATACAGGAAGGCAAAAGACATTTGCCTAATCTGATTTGGAAAGTAAGCAGTCTCAGCTTTGTGGTAGTAAAATGCTTGCTGTTTCTGACTCTGTGGTTCAGACTCTACAGTTAATGAAGAGCTCTGAGAATTGTAGCCATAGCTTTAGAGTGATTCCAAGAGGTAAAGCCATGAATAAAGAACATATTTCTGCCCTCTTTGATGGTCTAAGTCAAATAGAGAGCAGTCATGTAAGCCCACTTGCATCCATGGTGGCTCTTGTAAGGTGTGTTGTGGAAAGGATAGACCTTAATTCCAGAGTGCCTGACCAACAGGAGCTAGTACTCCAGGGCTAGTGTGTGTCACTGCAGCCAGGAGTCCTTGCAAGTTGTAACCTTCACTTTGAGACTCCTAAATACCAAATGCAGAAATAGAGACTTTTAAGAATTGTGGGATTTCCAGCATACGGGAACTCCATGAATAAAGAGGGTCCATAGAAAAAAATCAAGGTTTTTAGGTTAGCCCCAGCTTAGCTAAAAGCCGACTGTGGGATGACTGGAACTTAAATTGTATTATTGGCTGCAATAAGATAGGAGGAACTCGGGCTGGCAGCTAGTAAGTAACAGAAACCAAATAGCTAGGTAGTCATGGGAATCCCAGAGTAAAGGTTTTCAGGGTATTGTGGAGTAGCCTAAGATGTTTGTTGAAAGAGAGAGAATACTGACAAAATGCATGACAAAGAGTTAACGATCTTTGCATAAAGAACTCATATGATCAACGGGAAAATCATTACGAGAGGGAAATTAGGAAATTCACTAGTGAAAATGGACATAAAAATCTGAAATAGAAAGGAAAATGCTATGTGCAGTGAAAGTAAGGGAAGCTGAAAGCTCCTATTAAGAATCCCCAGGCTTCCATGGGCATCCTCATTGCCTAACTTTTAATAAACCTTTTCTTGCATTCTTAAAAAAAAAAAAATCCACAAAGAATAGGAACAAGATATAAGTAGACATCTGCTAAGATTCACAAGGGATACCAAGACAGCACGCACTTTCCAGCTCAGTGACACATATGATATTGCCGCAAATCAGATAAATGGAGATAACTCCAATAGGTGATGTAAATACTAAATCTGGAAAGATAAGCACTGGAGACATGAGCGGACTGTTGGAAAGGTTAAGCCCACCCTGCTTCAAAGAGTCACTAATCGACAGATTTGACAGAGCTCAAAAGTTACTTTGCCCAGAAGTGCCATTTTTTCCTTTAACAAGTTTTCTATCAGAGGCTGTTGAAGTCTGAAGACAAACTGTCTTTACACCTTCAGAGAAATATATGTATATGCAATTAGTTCTTCTATAAAACATCTTTCTTTGATGTGGATTACCTTATAGATGGAGTGATATCGCTGGGAAGTCCTATTGGTTTATTTGGGACTTTTCCTAACACATTCATGTCTTGAAACAGAAATAAATTTTCTTAAATTAAGAAAAAGAGCCCTAGCAACATATGAAAACCACAAGGAAAAAGCTGGTGATCTGTCTACAGAAGTATCTAATTTTTGGGCAAGTAGAGGCTGATTTATTAGCATCACAAAGCACTGTGTTTTCTGTTTGTTAAACTATCTGGCAAGGTTTTGATGGTAGATGAAGACACTGCAAAAATAAGGTGGATTCAACCACACTGTAATTGGGTATCACAGATTTGGGTAGAGCTTCCCCTGTATTAGCTTTCCACAGTGACCCTTTCAGATGTCAGATGGTCATAGGTGTATCTGCAGAAAACTCCAAAAGGGAGGGAGCCAGGCTTAAGAAGCAAACAAAATAGACTGCAATCGTGGATTCAAATACGAAGCATCTTTCTCTCTGTCTCTTCTGTTTGCTTCTCTCTACACGTTATGCATCTTTTCTTTTTTTTATTTAACATAAAAAAGAATGTTGATAAGGTACTAGGGGAAAAATAAAGCCAGAAATTCCCACAACTCGTAAGTTACTGGGTGATGGGAGCAAAAGAGAGATAGTTTTCCTATCTTGAGAGTATAGGACACACTGTATTGTCTGCCAAAAACCCTGCCATTCTGAAAACCACACGACCTCCCCTAACTACCTACCCATGTAATCATGGCAGGAACAATCACTGCATCAAATTTAACCTCATCCGTTGGTCCAGGAAAAGGTTATCTGATTAGGCAAATCTGGTGACAAGCCAATATCTCTCAGGTGGCTAAAACTATAAGAAATAAATTGAAAATCTATTTTCTCCCATATGGTAAGAAAGAAATTAAACTGATACACAAAGAGAAGCACAAAACAAAGCAAAACAAGACAAAACAAAACAACATGAAACTGCCAATAGTTTTGAAATTTGTAGTCCTGGGAGCTCCTAAAAGCTACTTATATCCCTCTCCTTTCTATGGCATGAGCAGTGAAATCATTCTTGGATCCTACTGGATAGATACTATAATAGCTTTCTAGTAAATTCCCATTTTTATGTAAACCAAACTGAGTTAGATTAGAATTCACCACAAAGGTTTATAACTAAGCAGGTATATAACACATACTGCTTTATTTCTGAAGCTGATAAATTGAGAAATATGGGTATAATCATATTGTGAGAAATCATATTAGCAACTGCTACTAAAATTAAATATAGAGTATCTATCTTAGGGAAAAAAAGTATGTAAACAAATAAAGAGCAGATTGTGTAGTGCATGATAGAGAACAAAGGAAATACCAATGAAAAGTAAAAACCAAAAGCATAAGATGTCAGAATTAAAATAAAATAAATTTCATTTTTGAAAAAAATAAACACAAGTGAGATAAACACACACAAATAGCACGCTTCTAGTGGACAAAAAAATTTCAATATTAATCCAATTGTAAATCTTGCTTAAAATGAAGTGATTCAGAAAAGTTGAAAGTAAAAGGCGAGGCAAAGGTATTTTAGAGTATTCCTACTATCAATATCAAAAAAAGTTGAATTCAAGATGAAATATGTGAACTAGGATAAAGTGTATTACTTTACAGTATTAAAAAGCATAATCCCAATGAAGATATATGTTACTTTGAGCCTTAGGTAGCAAGTAACAAAGCACTAGAAATATCTTTATAAAACAAACTGCAGACATCATGAGGGATACAAAAGAATATTGGATATATGTGGAAGTTGTGCGTTATCTATGGAAACGAAGCTTCGGTATTTTAAGACATTTTATACCTAAATAAAATAATATGTTTAAAGCTATTTTAGTCAGAACCCTGTCATATTTTTTAAAAAACATGTCTGTGTTTGCCTTTTAATTTAGATGAATATAGAGTCATATGGAAACAAAAGTGCAGAAACAAAGTCTTCAAAATTCTGAGAAAGAAGAGTAATGAGAAAAGACTTGGACTACTAGATATCAAAATATTATTAAAGCTAAAATAATTTTAAAATAATGCAAAAAATCAAAGGAAAGTGTACAAAGTGGTTGAACAGAATAAACAATACAGAAATAGAAGTAGTTACATGTGGAAAATCAGTTATAATGAATGTGGAATTTTTAATAATTGAGAAAAATTGATTATACAAGAAATGTTTGGGGAGAAACTGGATGGCCATAGGTAAAATATCTCTTACTCATATTAAAATAAATTCAAAATGGATAAGACATGTAAACATTAAAATGAAATAAAAGCATGCAATAAAAATGGATAAATATCGTAAGTGAATTCGGGTAGTGGGAGATCAGATTTTTTTTTAAATTTTGAAGTTTAATTTTTTTAAATGAACAAGACTTGTTTATGTAAAATCTATATTTGAAATCAACTTCACTGAGATTTAATTAATTACAATAAAACAGATAGCATTTTAAGTGTGATCAGTTTTGACATATGTATACAGCCGTGTTAAAATCATCATAACCAAGGTATATAACAACTTCCATCATCACAAAATGTTCCCTTATACTAATTCCCAGTCAATCCCCATTTTCAAGCGAACCTGGATGTACTTTCTATTATTATCGATAAGATTTATTTTTCCTGGCGTTTTGTACAAATGGGATCATACAATATGTACTATTTTGTGTCTGGTTTCTTTCACCCAACAACAGTATTTTGAAATTCATTCATGTTGCTGCATGTTTCAATAATTCATTTCTTTTTATAGCTGAATCTCATTGAATACATTCTATGACTTGTTTGTTAATCTATGGTGGACATTTTACTCCCAGTTTTGGCTATTATGATTAAAATTTCTATGCATCTTTGCAGAGCTGTAGTAGGCTGAGAAATGGCATCCAAAAATATATCAATTCTTGGAAACTATAAATATTACCTTATATGGTAAAAGGAAACTCATGTGATTAAGTTAAGGATTTTGAAATTGGGAGATTATCTTGGTTTATTTCGGTGGGCTCTAAATGCCATCACCAGTGTTCTTATAACAGGCAGAGTGGTATTGTAAATAATGCTGCAATGAATATAAGGGTGCACATATCTTTCAAATGAGTGTTTTAAATTTCTTTGGATAAATTCCCAGAAGTGTAACTGTTAGTTCTTACGGTATTTCTATTTTCAATATGTGGTATATTTTTGATACATACAATGGACTATTACTCAGTCATAAAAATGAATAAACTCTTGTCATTTGCAACAATATAGATGAACCTAGAGGGTGTTATGTTAAATAAAGTAAGTCAGACAAAAAGACAAATACCATGTGATTTCACTTATACATAGAATCTCAAAAAGAAAATAAATAAACAAGCAAAACAGAAACAAACTCATAGGTACAGAGAACAAATTGATGGTCAGCAAATGAGAGGGGTTGGGAGCAAGGGTGAGAAGGATTAAGAAGTACAAATTGCCAGTTATAAAAATAGTCACGGGGATGTAAAGTACAGCTTAGGGAATATAGGAAATACAATCAACAATATTTTAATAACTATGTATGGTTTCAGATGGGTACTAAACTTATCGGGGTGATCACTTTGTAAGGTATAGAAATATCTGGTCACTATGCTTTACACCTAAACTAACATATGTGAGTTGTAGTTGGAAACAAATTTTAAAAAAAGGAAAGGCAGAGAGGGTTCTCTCTCTCTCTCACACACAACACACACACACACACACACACACACACACACACACAGGAAAGAGAAAGGAATGTGAAGACAGAGCAGAAAAAGATTTGAAGATGCTGGCCTTGAATATTGGAATGATGCTACCACAAGCCAAGGAAAGCCAGCAGCCACCAGAACCTGGACGAGGCAAGGAATGGATTTTATTCTAGAACTTCTGGAGGAAAAGCAGCCCTGTGAGCACTTTTTTTGGCCCAGTAATAAGATTTTCAACTTTTGGCCTCCTCATCTGTGAGAGAATACATTTCTGTTGTAACAAGCCACCATGTTTGTGGGAATTTGTTATAGCAACCATAAGAAATGAATACAAGGCCTATGTTTTGATTTCTCTTGGATAAATATCTAAGAATAGCACTGTTGGCTTGTATCAGAGGTCTACATTTAACTCTATAAGAAATTGCTAAATTATGTTCCAAAATAGCTGTACCATTTTAAATTTCCACTAGCAATATGAGAATTCCACTTATTCCATATTCTCACCAATACGTTTCTTCTTCTTCTCCTTCTTCTTTTCAGCCATTCTGGTAATTTATTGTGTTATCTCATTTTTGTTTTAATTAACATTTTTCTGATTCTCTGCAACGTTTATTGTGCAACATTTCTCTGCAACGTTTGTTGTACTTATTGGTCATTTGTGTAGTATTTTTTTGGTAAAGTATCTTCTCAAATATTGTACCACTTTTTAAAAACTGCTATCTTATTATAGAAATTTGAGAGTTCTTTATGTCATCTATGTAAAAGTGCTTTATTAGATATGTGTATTGGAAAATGTTTTCTCCCAAATTTGACTTGCTTTTTCATTTTATTCATGTACTTTACAAAGAACACAATTTCTCCATTTTGATGAATTCAACTTAATCAATTTTTAATGTTTTATAATATTTATTCACCCCCAAGTCACAAAGTTTTGAACTAGTTTGTTCCTGCTGTGTAATAACTTTGTAGCCACAAAGGGCAGCTCTCTCAGGCCCCTGATCTCTGAATTCTCTCCTCAACTCTGTTAGACTCCTGCACCCAGCTTGGGCTCCTCCCCTGCTCTGGGAAGTGTCTTCAAAAGGAAATCTGATGTGATTGTAGAGGTTACATCATTTGTTTTCCTTCTTTCTGTTATCAAATTCACATGCTGCCTTTGTTGCCCAGTACATTCAGTTTTATAGTTTGTTTGTGGTCAGAGGGTGAATCTTATCCCTTTTATCTATTGTGTCTAGAGGTGGGAGTCTCTGTAAAGCTATTTTTAAAAAATAAAGAAAAATGGTAAAACATTACCTTGGGGTGGGAAGAATGCTATTGAACAGTACTAAAAGACAAATCATGAAGTGTTAGTAATATTTGCTATATATTTGTCAGTAAGTTAGCCTTCATGTAGATTAAATGTTTTCCTGTGAAAGATTAAAATCTCAATGGAAAAGCACAAAGGGCCAGCTAATTTTCAAAATAAAAAGACAAAATGGCCAGTATGTCCTTGGAAATATATTTTTCTGAAATGTACTTTAGCCATGTAAATGTAAAATGAGAATATTATTTGAGGATTATAAGTATTTAACCTAGGAAAGTAATTCTAGCTGTTATAAAATTTCATATGATAACTTACTACTCAGGTGCCTTAGGATTATTAAACCAAAGTCCCCACTGAGTAGACAGCATACAAAACAACCCCCTATCTCCAAACCCAAACTAATTTAAAGCTTCATTGGACTAAGAATGGACTCTTGAACTGGACGTTGCCCAGGCATTTTTTGATTGATGAGATTAGTTGGGATTTAAACTTACAATCAGAGGGGGCTGAGTGCAAATTTAACATGCTTACTGTCCTTGAAGCAAAAATCAACCCAAATCTCTAAACTCTGACATTGGTCATATTCTGCAAATGCTCATACAGAAAAGTAGGTGACCTACAGCCAAGCAGATATCAAAGAGGAATTATAAATTATAAAACAGGAGTTAGAACCAGAGGTCATGGAGAAATAAAAGGTGAAATGGGTAGTATAAATTTGGCCAGGATAATAAACAAAGTGGGCAGAGAGAAAGGAAAGCAGATTATCAGGGGAAAAAAAAAATAGAAAAGATTATTGGAGTGGGAGGACAGAGAGCGAATTTCGTTGTTTTCCCCATAGTTATCTAGCTCTCTAGTTTTCAGCCCTTTATGATTTATTTTTCTGCTCCTGAATTCCACTTGTAGAGGACACATATTTGACTTGGTTGACCAACACATACTTCCATATTTGTTTGCCTAATATCATAACTTTCTCAGTGAAACAATTCTTCCATTTGTCACAGTCTTAATATGACTCTCAGTCAAAGTTCCCTCACCTGTCCCTATCCCCTCCAACCTGCTTATCAAAATGGAAAAAAAAAATTCTCTTTTTTCCATCAAGATTCCACTTGTGCATTTAATTCCATTCCCTTTGCCTTTTTAATGATCTTACAGCTTCAAATACCCTTTCTCTCTCTGGCATTATCAATACTTCTATTTTAAATTGGGGTCCCTTGGACACAGACTCTGAACTAGTGATTTGTGGGCAGAAATTTTGACAGATTTGGGGAGATTCAGGAGTGAATAGCTGTGAATGAGTGAGGGAACAGGATTGCTGAGAAGAGGTTAAAATGAGTGGTATTTCCAATACAGGCCTCAACTAATCTTGTGGAGAGAGCTAGGATGGCCCTTCAGAGTTGTCCCTAATTGATGCAAAGAGCCAGACAGTGGTTAGGGATAGGATTAGGATTAAGGTTAGGGTTAGAGTTAGGGTTAGCGGGTTAGGGTTAGGCTCAGGGTTAGAGCTGGGGTTCGGGTTGAGTGAGCTCTGAATGAGGCAGTATAAAGGCACACCCTGTGAATGGAGCTTTCGGGAAGCTACCAGTCCGGTCAAATTGTTACTATTCTCTGGGCATGGGGTGTTTTGAAAAGCTCTTAAGTGTCAAAGATTCTTTCCTTGACCAAACTCTGCTCTGCTCCCTTAAACTCTCCTACCAACTAGGCCATGACTTTTAAGCCTTCATGTTCGTCTTTGTATTGTCCAGTTTAGCAACAGTCCTGCTAAGTCAGTTTACCCACAATCCTCCACCCTTGCTGTGTGATCACTCTTTTTTTAAAAATTAGTTTTAGGTGTATGAAACAATGTAATAGTTAGACATTTACACCACTCACAAAATGATAACCCTCCCCCAATCTATTGCCCTTCTGACATATACATCGATTACAATTCCATTGACTCTATTCCCTAGGCTGTACTCCATATCCCATGACTATATATATATATATATATATATATATATATATATATATATATATGTTAAATTATAGTTGACATACAATATTGTTCAGCTTCAGATGTATTGTGCAGTGGTCAGGCATAGTCACTCTTAATATCTAACCAAATTTCTTGTCCTCTACCATCTCCTCAAGTGATGTCTGATCTCTCCGGCCTGCCTTGGTAAGAATCATGCGAGGCCAGGTTACTCAGAATTCCTCCTTTACCCCTGATGTTTACTGTTAGTAATTTTCCATCCACTGACGCCCACTCTGTTCCTTGGCTATAAATTCCTACTTTTCCTTATTGTTGAGAGTTGAGCCCATTTTTATACTAGGTATCTTTTCCTCTATTTCAATACTCCCCTCCCCGAATAAAATATGCTTTTGTCACTCTAATTACTATCCCGCTGTATTTTTGCCCAATAAAACCCACTTTGACTTCTCCAGTGACTATCAGGCTGCTAGTTTTCACAGATACTGTGGTTGCAAAGCTGATGATTTTCAAGGCTACCGTGGAACTGCCAAGAAGGATCTGAGAATAGGTAAGATAAATGCCACATGGCCCACTGTTTATTCAGTTGTTTTTCTTAAATAAATGCTCCTTGGGTTGTTGCAAGTCTTTGGTTTATTTCCAGAGTACTGAAAATATTACATTTTTTTATCCCAGTGTTTTCATTATTTTCATAAAGGACATCATTTTCAGAGTTCCTTGTTCCATCACTCCAGAAATGCCTCTGTGTATTGACATCTTGGTATTTAGATAATTTTGCTGTAAAAATCTACTGGCATAAAGTGCATAGTTCCTAAAAATTAGAAACAAAACCCATCAGTCTTTCACCAGAATACCACAGTGATTTGTCCTGGTTCTGCTTTTCTTGTGACCTGAAATGGCAGGTGGGAGTCAGCATCATCTTTTGGAAGGAGTGAACTGATCTTAATGGCTTCCTCTTCCTCAACCAGGCATCTCTTGTGAGAACTGAATGTGGAATGCCAACTGTTGGTAAAAGACTGCCACGTTGTATCTCAGTTTCAAAATCTGGATCATATATTCCAAGGCTTTCAGCTGTCCAACTCCCCAGAATAAATCTTCTACTTCATTAAATCTATTGCTTCTGGATAGTGTAGAATTTATTGTTCAAACCCCTTCCAAAAAGGTCTTGGAGTGGAGAGATGCTCACGTGTAAGAAACATCCAGATTAAATGTGTTGCTTGACATAATTTTAACCTTTGTCCAGAAACTTCCATTGACCAGAAACTGACAAGAGGGGAAAAGTCATAAGTGGTATTCATTCTGGGTAGAAATAGAAGACGGAACCTGTGTGTAGTGACTTATTTTTCCTCTGCCTTATTCCTAAGTGCATGTTTTTCCACAGTTTATTCCTCACTGAAATTCTCATTGCAGAAGATACTGCAGTGAGATTCCCCACATGCTTTGACATTTTTTTTTGAAAAAAATAAGTTTCATTCTATTAGGTTATTTCCACTGCAAGATCTTTGCATAAGTGATGTGGGTCTGGCCTTTGACGTTATCTTTCTGAACGTCCTCTGACTGCTCACTCAGGCACACTGTAGACACACGGTCTCATTGAATCTTGTGCTATCTTTACCAAATCAAATCTGTAAAGTTCACTTGCAATTTAATGTATTGTTTTTGAGTCATGTTGACATTTTGACTTCATAAGTGTAAACTGAAAACTGAATTTACTGGAAATTTGTTTTTAAAAATAAAACATTTGCCAGATCCCTGATATACAGATGCTTTATAAAATTAGGCAATGCTTATGAGGTAATGCTGCTGAAAGAAAATTTTTAAAAGGAAATTTATCTCTAATATTTCTAAAGCACATGGTAGACTAAGACTATGCTCAATAGGAACAGAAAATTATACAAAGCCTGGTGTAAATTATTAACACAGAATCCAGTTTTTTAAAAGGAAAGCAGAGAACATAATCAAATATTAAAAGAGTAACACTGTTTAGCATTGTTGAAAAAACGGGAAGAGAAGCTTTACTTTATTTCAAAGTTATAAACACTGTAAATTACTAAGTTTTTGGTACAGTCAGCTTATATTTAAAAAATTACTGCATATTATTTTAAATTAACGGAACCTTTGGATATTTCATAATAAATGACACTTTATTTTATAGTAACATTGAAAGCTGAAATTATCCTAGAGGATAATTTTTATTAATGATTTAAACAGTGTACAGTCAACTCTTGCTACTGAATGGGATCACAGTATGATCAATTCTATCATTTCATTTCTACTAACCATTTAGCTATACCCATGCATGTTGGCATCTAGAGGGAAACAAAATGGCTAATTCGAGGTGAAGAGGAACTCTGAGTACGCTTAGCTCACACATTCTAAGGTTAAGAAGTTTTGACAGTTATAAAAGGCATTTTTTGCGGGTAGGAAAACTGGGAAATTTGAAGATAAACTAGGTAATCGGTGATATTAGGAGAGTATCTAAACAAAAAATTTGAAAACATTTATACATAAAGACACGTGTGCTCCAATGTTCATTGCAGCTTTGTTTACGGCGGCCAAGACATGGAAACAACCAAAACATCCTTCAATAGATGAATGGATAAAGAAGTTGTGGTATATATACACAATGGAATACTATTTGGCGGTAAGGAAAGATGATATAAGAACATTTGTGACAGCATGGATGGATCTTGAGAGTATAATGCTAAGCAAAATAAGTCAGACAGCAAAAACAGAGAACCCTATGATTTCACTGACATGTGGTATATAAACCAAAAACAACAAAAGAACAAGACAAACAAATGAGAAACAAAACTCATAGACAGAGACAATAGTTTAGTGGTTACCAGAGGGTAAGGGGGTGGGGGGTGGGAGATGAGGGTAAGGGGGATCAAATATATGGTGATGGAAGGAGAACTGACTCTGGGTGGTAAAGACACCATGGGATTTATAGATTACGTAATACAGAATTGTGCACCTGAAATCTATGTAATTTCACTAACAATTGTCACCCCAATTGTAGAAACAAGTTTACTTTTCAGAGATGCATACTAAACTACACAGAGGTGACATTTTAATTGCTGATGGAAGCAAGAAGGCAGCCAGTGTGAGAAAGCTGCTTTTGAGAGGCGGCCAAAATGACTGGTTCTAATATGTTCCAGCTGAACCAGCCACCTGAGGATGGCATCTCCTCAGTGAAGCTCAGCCACAACACCAGTTCCTTTAGGACTCCTCTGGAACACATCCAGGCATCTCCACAATGTGCCAGCCAACTCCATGTGGCCCAAGAACCAACAAAAGGACCCTGTTTTGGACAGTGCGTTCTACAACCCAATGTGTGCCTTGAGTGGGGGATTAGATCATCAATCGGAAATGCATGATTTGAACACTGATCAAGAATCTTGTGGGAACTCATAATGTGCCATCAGATGTGGTGAATGTTGTCCAGAACTGAATATGATGGTTACTGGGAGTTGGGATTAGATAGTTAATTGTGGGGTCACAGAACTTCTTGTGATGCTGGGACCTTCTCTCAGCCTGAAAAGGTATAGTAGATGCTTTCAGCATCTGGCAGGCCGAAACTTTCATGTGGAACTCAGGGAACATGGGCTACAAGCAGCAGCTCTAGGAGTCCAGCCTGAAGTCCCAGCCTGGCTGCCTACGAGCATTTACAAACAAGCAGGGTTATGTATTAAGCTCTACAGAAGGTTGAGAGGCAGTTGGATACTTGGACCCAACCCCACAGGTACAAAAGACGAAGCATGCCTTCAAGTGTCATAGACTCAAAGAAAATAATTTTGAGCATATTCACCCAGCCAATGCCATTTCCCTTCATATCATCTACAATACATTTGCTACAGGTGGTTCTGATGGATTTGTAAATATTTGGGAATCATTTAACAAAAAGCGACTGTGCCGGTTCCATTGGTACCCACCAGCGTCGTGTCAGTTGCCTTCAGTAATGATGGGACTACGCTTGTAATAGCATCATCATATGTGTCTAAAATGGGTGATACGGAACACGATGTATTTTCATTTGCCAAATGACAGTTGCAGAAACAACCTAAGTCCATCTAATTATCCCATGAAAGCTTTGTTTTGCTTCCTACAAATACATGCTTATCCCCTAAGTCATGTGTGATAGTCACTGTGAATATATCATTTAGTTATGTGGATTTCTCTGTTTTCTGGTTTACAAAGAATTTTGTCTGTATGTCCTTTCATATTGACTTCGCATAGGGTAAGGATTCATTGCATCTTTTATACCTACTATTTACTCTAATATACTTTAACAGAAGAAAAATGAGAGCAGCAAATATGGCAAAATATTGACCATTTTAAAATCCAGGTGAAGGCTTTACGAGTGTTCAGATACTATTTTTACTAACTCTTTCATATATTTGAAAGTTTCAATAATAAAAAACAAATTAAATGCTTTATAGTCAAAAATAAAAAAAATAAAAAGCTTTGGTAATTGAGATTTTGTAGCCACCAATGGAACACATGGATTAACAAAATGATTTTTATTACTTTTTTCAGTTTTACTTTAAATTTTTTAAAGATTTATTAAACTTAAAAATATATGTTAGAGTTAAATATTTAACATATTGCTTTCTGTGAAAGAAATTGAATGCAAGGGAATATAACATTTAAAAAAGATTGTTTTAGGGTGGCCGGTTAGCTCAGTTGGTTACATCGTGGTGCTAATGACACCACGGTTGCCGGTTTGATCCCCACATGGGCCACTGTGAGTGGTGCCCTCCTTAAAAAATAAAAAATAAAAAACTTTTTTTCCTTGCATTCCTGTATTCCATCTTTTCATTCTGCCTTCTTTGAATTGTTATACAGCATTTATGAAAGGGCTTCTAAAGAGATAACACCAATAAGACGTCAAAGTTACAGCCAAGAAGAAGTAAAGCGGAACCAGTAATAAAGTTAGCGCTCACAGACAGTCTTACATCCTAAACACTTATCAGCAAAGGGCCACATGTCTCTTAGCTTTCTAACTGTAAATTTGAAGAAAGGAATATGAACAGACAGATGATGCAGAGCGCTCATAAAATAAAGGCAAATCATTTTTCCAGGAGATGCACAGTAATTTCTGATTTGAAGTTTATCCTAAACAGGATCCTGTATGATGTAATGAACAAAGCCCTCGACAATACACTAAGGATAATTAAGCAAGGAGTTTGTACGAGGATGTGTCTTAACTTAGGCAGTTGTCATCATCAAAAAATAATCAACGAAAATAAATCTTTTGGGGCAAATGCCACAGTATCACCGAGATAAGCAGCAACACAGTGACCTTGGGAGATGTTTGGAGTACCTTTTTTTAAAATTTATTGGGGTGACAATTGTTCGTGAAATTACATAGATTTCAGGTGCACAATTCTGTATTACATCATCCATAAATCCCATTGTGTGTTCACCACCCAGAGTCAGTTCTCATTCCATCACCATATATTTGATCCCCCTTACCCTCATCTCCCACCCCCCTCCCCCCTTACCCTCTGGTAACCACTAAACTATTGTCTCTGTCTATGAGTTCTTGTTTCTCATTTGTTTGTCTTGTTCTTTTGTTGTTTTTGGTTTATATACCACATGTCAGTGAAATCATAGGGTTCTCTGCTTTTTCTGTCTGACTTATTTTGCTTAGCATTATACTCTCAAGATCCATCCATGCTGTCACAAATGTTCCTATATCATCTTTACTTACCGCCGAATAGTATTCCATTGTGTATATATACCACAACTTCTTTATCCATTCATCTATTGAAGGACATTTTGGTTGTTTCCACGTCTTGGCCTCCGTAAACAAAGCTGCAATGAACATTGGAGCACACGTGTCTTTATGGATAAATGTTTTCAGATTTTTTGGGTAGATACCCAGGAGAGGGATTGCTGGGTCATATGGTAATTCTATTCGTAATTTTTTGAGGAACCTCCACACTGCCTTCCATAATGGTTGCACCAGTCTGCATTTTCACCAACAGTATATGAGGGTTCCTTTTTCTCCACAGCCTCTCCAACACTTGTTACTATTTGTCTTGTTGATGACAGCCATTCTGACTGGGGTGAGGTGACATCTCATTGAGGTTTTTATTTGCATTTCTCTGATGATTAGTGATGTTGAGCATTTTTTCATATGTCTATTTGCCATTTGTATGTCCTCTTTGGAGAAATGTCTCTTCAGGTCCTCTGTCCATTTTTCAATTGGGTTGTTTGATTTTTGTTGTTGTGTTTCATGAGTTCCTTGTATATTTTGGATATTAGCCGCTTATCGGAGGCATTGTTTGAAAAAATCTTCTCCCATTCAGTTGGTTGCCTCTTTATTTTGTTGGTGGTTTCTTTTGCTGTGCAGAAACTTTTAAGTTTCATATAATCCCATTCGTTTATTTTAGCTTTTACTTCCATTGCGTTTGGAGTCAAATTCATAAAATGCTCTTTGAACCCAAGGTCCATAAGTTTAGTACCTATGTTTTCTTCTATGCAGTTTATTGTTTCAGGTCTTATGCTTAAGTCTTTGATCCATTTTGAATTAATTTTGGTACATAGTGACAGATAGCAGTCCAGTTTCATTCTTTTGCATGTGGCTATCCAATTGTCCCAGCACCATTTATTGAAGAGGCTGTCTTTTCTCCATTGTATGGTTTTAGCTTCTTTGTCAAAAATTATCTGCCCATATTTAAATGGGTTCATTTCTGGGTTCTCAATTCTATTCCATTGGTCTATGTGTCTGTTTTTTTGCCAATACCATGCTATTTTGATTATTGTAGCCCTGTAGTACAAGCTAAAGTCAGGGAGTGTGATACCTCCAGTATTGTTCTTTTTTTTTAATATTGCTTTGGCTATTCGGGGTCTTTTGTGGTTCCAAACAAATCTGATGATTTTTTGTTCTATTTCTTTAAAAAATTCCATTGGGATTTTGATGGGGATTGCATTAAATCTGTATATTGCTTTGGGTAATATGGTTTTATATTGCTTTGGGCAACATTTTAACTACGTTGATTCTTCCAATCCATGAGCACGGAGTGTCATTCCATTTCTTTGTGTCTTCTTCAATTTCTTTTAAAAATGTGTTATAGTTTTCAGCATATAGGTCTTTCACATCCTTGGTTAAGTTTATTCCTAGGTACTTTATTCTTTTTGCTGCAACTGCAAAAGGAATTTTTTTTGTATTTCTTTTTCTGAGATTTCATTGTTAGTATATAGGAATGCAATGGACTTTTGTATGTTGATTTTGTAGCCAGAAACTTTACTGTATTCGTTGATTGTTTCTAATAGCTTTTTGGTGGAGTCTTTAGGATTTTCTATATATAGCATCATGTCATCTGCAAAGAGAGATAATTTAACTTCTTCATTCCCAATTTGGATGCCTTTTATTTCTTTCTCTTGCCTGATTGCTCTGGCAAGGACTTCCAACACTATATTGAAAAGCAGAGGTGATAGGGGACAGCCCTGTCGTGTTCCTGAAATGTAGAGCAAAGGGCTTCAATTTTTCACCATTAATTATGAGATTAGTTGAGGACCTGTCATATATGGCCTTTATTATGTTAAGGTATACCTATTTTAAGTATTTTAATCATAAATGGATGTTGTATCTTGTCAAATGCTTTTTCTGCATCAATTGATATAATTATATGATTTTTGTCCTTTATTTTGTTCATGTGATGGATTTGCGGATGTTGAACCATCCTTGTGCTCCAGGGATGAACCCCACTTGGTCGTGATGAATAATCTTTTTAATGCCTTGTTGTATTCGATTTGCTAGAATTTTGTTTAGCATTTTTGCATCAGTATTCATCAGAGATATTGGTCTGTAGTTTTCTTTTTTTGTGTTGTCCTTACCAGGTTTTGGTATCAGGGTAATGTTGGCCTCATAAAATGAGTACTGTGTCTTCTTCAATTTTTTGGAAGAGTTTGAGCAGGATTGGTATTAGATCCTGTTTGAAAGTTTGGTAGGGTTCACTAGTGAAGCCATCTGGTCCCGGACTTTTGCTTTTGGGAAGGTTTTGGATGACTGATTCCATTTCTTTACTGGTGATCGGCCTGTTTAGATTTTCCAGTTCTTCATGGTTCAGCCTTGGAAGGCTATATGTTTCTAAGAACTTGTCCATTTCTTCTAGGTTATTGAATTTGGTGGCATGTAGTCCTTCATAGTATTCTTGCATGATCCTTTGTATTTCTGTGGTGTCCGTGATAACTTCCCCTTTTTCATTTCTGATTTTGTTAATTAGTGTCTTCGCTCTTTTTATCTTAGTGAGTCTAGCCAAGTGTTTGTCGATTTTGTTAATCTTTTCAAAGAACCAGCTCTTTGTCACATTAATTTTTTCTATTGTCTTTTTGTTCTCTATTTCATTTAGTTCTGCTCTGATTTTTGTTATTTCCTTTCTTCTGCTGACCTTGGGTTTCACTTGTTTTCTTTTTCTAGTTCTTTAAGGTATAACATGAGGTTATTTATTTGGGATTTTTCTTGTTTCTTGACATAGGCCTGTAATGATACAAATTTCCCTCTTAAAACTGCTTTTGCTGCATCCCCCAAATTTAGGTAGGATGTATTTTCATTGTCATTTGTTTCTGTGTAACTTTTGATCTCTCCTCTAATTTCTTCTTTGACCCAGTCGTTCTTTAATAGTATTTTGTTTAATCTCCATGTATTTGTGTTTTTTCCTGCTTTCTTTTCGCAGTTGTTATCCAATTTCAAAGCCTTGTGATCAGAGAATATGCTTGGTATGATTTCAATCTTAAATTTGCTGATGCTGAGTTTATGTCTCAATATATGGTCTATCCTTGAGAATGTTCTATGTACACTCGAAAAGAATGTATAGTCTGATGTTTTAGGATGAAGTGCTCTATATATGTCAATTATGTCCATTTCATCTAATGTGTCATTTAGGACTGCTATTTCGTTATTTATTTTCTGTTTGGATGATCTATCCATAGCTGTTAATGATGTATTTAAGTCCCCTAGTATAATTGTGTCAATTTCTCCCTTTAGTTCTGCTAGTAGTGGAATATCTTGAACAAATCTTACCAATTAGTTTCAAGAACCCAAATGGATTTGATAGATAAACTTTGAAAGAAGAGTTCTAGGAATCCTTCACACTGTGTACACAATTTGACTTTCATGGGTATGGATTGGTTTTTCAGAGGACAGGGTTAGTAAGTCGTATCAGAAGGACCTTTGCTTCAGAAAAGATTGAGAACCACAAATTTATAGAAACAAAGAGGCTGTGTGTCCATTATGAATAGCTTTTTCTTAATGAGCTTTTCTAAAGTATATCTGGTCAGTTTTGAGGTTGTTCCCTTGACTTACTTCTCACAATGAAATAATTATGTCCACTAAAGAAACAAAATACATGCTGTATGAATAGCTCACCAGGGAAGTCTTGACCTCCTCTTATGAAAGTTGAGGCACTGGTTTAAAACTAATTGGTAAAAGTCAAAATGGCTATTATCAATAAATCAACAAACAACAAATGCTGGCGCAGATGTGGAGAAAAGGGAACGCTAGTGCACTGTTGGTGGGACTGCAGATTAGTGCAGCCACTATGGAAAACAGTATGGAGGTATCTCAGGAATCTGAAAATGGAACTACCCTATGATCCAGTAATTCCACTCCTAGGCATCTACCCGGAGAAATCCAAAACTCCAATTCAAAAATCTGTATGCACTCCTATGTTTATTGCAGCACTTTACACAATAGCCAAGATATGGAAACAACCGAAATGCCCATCGGTAGATGACTGGATTAAGAAGCTGTGGTACATTTATACAATGGAGTATTACGCAGCCATAAAGAAGAAAGAAATCTTATCATTTGCAGCAACATGGATGGATCTAGAGAACATTATGTTAAGTGAAATAAGTCAGAAAGAGAAAGACAAGTACCATATGATCTCACTTATATATGGAATCTAAAGAAAAGACTATGTGAATGAACTAATCAGAGACAGTTTTAGGGACGCAGAGAAAAAACCGAGAGTGGTTAGATGGGTGTGTGGGAGGGGGTTCGGGATAAGGGGAAAGGTGAAGGGATTTGGAAGCAGCTGGTAACCACAAGATGGCCTCAGGGTTTTTTTGAAAATTAATTTGGGGAAGGTATTCTATAATGTTGTAAAGATTTTGTTGGGTATCCGATGGACATGCGTTCTATTTGGGAGACCACCTCAGGGATACTGTGGATACCTGATCATGGCATAGTACACCAGAAGCTAAACATTAATGAATGCCAACTATAATTTTATATATATAATGTGATGGTTCAGTGTGAGGTCGGAGGGATAGTGGATGGGGGGAGGGGGGTTCACAGTATGAGGGATATAAATGATGAACGTCTAAGTATTACCTTATTTTGTACACCTGAAACTAATAAATAAATTAATTAATTAAAAAAAATAAAACTAATTGGTAAAGAAACCTACTTCATATATACTGGGAGGTAAGCCCAGGGAGAATTCCTGGGAAAGGTAAAGATTTTTTTTTTTTTTGGAAAATAATGTTGGGTATAATCCAAATGAATTAATTTTTAAAAACCCAAAACTTTATGTAGTGTGTTAATAAGTTAAATGTGAATATTTTTAAAGCAGGTGTAATAATAATAAAAAAAAAACAACTTATCATGAACATTACAAAAGAAAAGTTGAATAAATGACTCACAGACTGCCTAGCTTTGAGCAATGCAATTTCCTGGAACAATATATTAAGATAAATTGCTTGCAAAATGTATGTCTCTGTAACTGAATGAGAATATATTATTGAATGGGGTTGTTAGCTATAAATAAAAGTATTCTTTCTGGCAATAGAGAGTTTAGGCCAGAAGTTTCTTAAGGTCTTGGCTAGATCATAAGCATACAACTTTATTATGCATCTTGTATGTATTTGTGTGTATATGAGGTCGGACAACTAAGTTTGCGAACTTTCCACCGTGTAAATGTACAAATTAAGAATGCATATATGTGCTTTAATAAAGTGTATTCTTTATATTTTCTTAATGTATTATATGCAGAGGGAGCCAAAAAATGTATACAGATTTCAAGAAAGGAAAAAACTATTAAAATTGTTAATAGTCAATATACACGGATACTGATGACAAAAAACGAATACAAGCAGGTCTGATTTCTGCAATTACAAGAGGTACTCAAAGTGGTTACCATAAGCATAATTTTAATACAGTTTTTTCCTTTCTTAAAGTGTGTGTATATATATATATATATACACACACACACACACACACACATATATATACATACATACATATGTATATATATATATACATATATATACATACATATATATATATATATATATATATATATATATATATATATATATATATATATATCTCGCCCAGAGAGATTGGATAACTTATGTAAGGTCTTACACTGTACATAAATGGGGGAGCTGGGATTCAAACCAAGGCAGTGTCGCTGTAGAGCATACACTTTGGCCATTAAGCTAAGCTTTTTCTATGTACAATAATGTAATCACACCGTTTGCTTATAAAAGAATGTTGCCTTTCCACTGTCTGTATATGGTAGAGGAGAAATGCATCTATTTCACTCAAAATACTGTTTGATCATTAAAGAGCAAGTTAATGTGAAAGAAAGACTGTCTATCCTTATTACTTTCTCCTGGAAACAATTGCTGCTCTATCAAGAGCATTTGTATATTGAACATTTTATTTAAGAGCATTTGTATATTGAACGTTTTATTTAAGGTTTCACAACTGAGAGAAGTCTAGTGAAGCTAATATAATAACTGGGCATCTCCTTTTAGTCAGCTACTGTCTAAGTGTAGAAGTATTGTTTCATTTGTGCATAATTAAGAGAGTCCACTTAAATGGTTTATTCGTCTTCACTCATTCAAATTTCTGTAGCTAGCTTTAGTACTATTTACACCAGAATTGACACAGCAATTTTACTCTAGGACTTATCTGAATGATATTACTTAGGGAAAACAAAAAATCTATCTTCATGAAGATATTTAATATATCTATATTGTAATGGAATGTAAGAAAACATTGGGGAGAAAAATATCCAGGAGCCTTATATTAAGGAGGATAAAGACAGCTATGTCAACACAATGGAATTTTATAAAAATATTGTAAATGATTATAAAATTTCTGTAAAATCATGTTAAATGTCTGGCTAAGTGTCAAGAGGGGATAGCAACATACTAATTTATAAACACATTTAAAATCTGTTATAATTTCAAAAATTAAAATATACACTTGCAATAGGAAATGCAAAAAATAGAAGTAGTCATACTGTCATGGAATTATAAACAGTTTGTTATCTTTCCTATGAATATTTGAAATTCCTTGACAAGTTCCTGGATTTTCATTAGAAGTTTTTAGGATTTCATTAGTAATTAATGGACTTCTAATACTTGATCTTCCACTCATTAATGAGATAATATCGTACCAATTAATTAACTTCTCAATACTGCATTTATTTTTTCTTGTTGAAGATGGAGGAAATAACACCTCGTACGGTTGCTTAGGTCAAATGAGTTTATGAAAATTAATCCTTAAGGCAGTGTTTCCTATTGCATAGTATGTACTTTAAAAAAAAACTAAACAGAACGAACCCAAATGGATAAGCAAACTCAGCTACCATTTTGTTGAGTGTTCAGAATTTCAGGTTAATGTGTGCATATTAACATTTTAATGGTGAGAGAAAAAATTATGATTTATTTTTTACTCTATCTTGATAGAGATTAAATAATGCATCACAGAATACCAAATATCAATAGACTTCATTTTTTTCCTGACCTCTTAGAGAAAAAAAGTTATTTCAATTAAAATCAAGTTAAACTCATTAATAAAAATTTGAAAAATTGAGAAAAAGAAGAAAAAGATAAAACATTATTAATGGCTTCCTCCAAAAATATAGCTCCTACTAACATTTTTTGGGGTTTGCTTTCAGCCTTTTTGTTTCCTGCACATAGGATACTTTCCCAAAAGTAATAAAATTATATTTCCAATTTTGTATTTCTCTTTTATATTAGTAATGGTTTTCTTTGTTGCTAGCTAGTTTTCTAAAACAGAATAGTAATGGCAACATAATATTATATTGATTAAGATAGTATGATTTATTAAAGTATTCTACAGTAGTGTACCTTGTTTTTCACTATTACAAGTAAAGCTGTACCAAACATTTTTGTCCATAAAGCTTTATTGTACACCTACATTGCGGTAAGGATTCCCTGCTCCCTGATTCCTTTCATAGATAAAGCACTCGGTACATCCCTGGGTAGTATAGCTGGCTGAAACTTAATTGTCAGTAAAGGCAAAGCCATGTCTGGAATATGTACCAATTTCAATTGAGATACTTTTACCCTTTCCGCCATCTTATTTTATATTATTTTCATTTGATTTTCTGTTTTATAGTTTTCTTCTGTTCTTGTTTTAGTTTTCTATCTTTGTGTTTAAGTTTTCTCCTATTCTTTCCCAATCCTTGACAGTTTAATTAACGTTTTAAAAAAATTATTAAGAAGTTAACACACTAGACATAAAAATTCCTGAAATAGTACTTCTCAGTGGTCTAGAACATTTAAAAAAAATAAAGATAATGAGCCACTTATATCTTATCCAAAATGTAGACTAAAAAGACGAAAAGACTGTTCATTGGTTATTTTTTCATTTATATGTCTTGAGAGTAAACACGTAGAAAATCTAATTTATTTCATAACATATTTTGGCAAAGTTACTGTCATGTACGATCAACTTATAATTTTGCTTTCATTAACTAATCATCGTTATGGCAAATTTCTCATAGGTTCTCTTCAATTTTATTTCTTTCATTTAGCTCCTCAAAACTCTGTTCCTGAAGTTACAGGGAGTTCTGTCGCTCACTGACCATACTAGAGGTCATAATGAGTAAATACTATTTCTTCTGGGGCCCTGGCCCTTTGCATTAACTGTATTAGGCCAGCATTCCTACTTAATCTGGAAAGTCTCCAGGCTTGCTGAGCAGAGTAGGGTCAGCTGCCTTCAGTGGAGCCAGTGAGGGCAGGGGACAGCTCACATATGAGTCTCCACCTCCCTACTTCCCCCGTGACCCTCAGAATCTTAGACCACCTCCAGAGAAAAGAGGCAACGGAAGGGCCCAAACCCCCAAAGTAAATATTGATCCAATGATTTTTTTGAAAAAACCTAAAAACGTTTGTTAACTAGAATCGATAAGTTTGGACTATCCGTTGTCAGCAGAAACAGGGCTCCTAGAGCTAACTGAAATTTTATAGAAATAACGTTATATTTCCTCTCACAGAGTTTAGGGCTATACATTTCCAATAGCTGTTTTAAAATGCTCACATGCTGGCTGGGATGTGGAGAAAAGGGAACGCTAATGCACTGTTGGTGGGATTGCAGATTAGTGCAGCCACTATGGAAAACAGTATGGAGGTATCTCAGGAATCTGAAGATAGAACTACCCTATGATCCAGTAATTCCACTCCTAGGCATCTACCCGAAGAAATCCAAAACTCCAATTCAAAAATCTGTATGCACTCCTATGTTTATTGCAGCACTTTACACAATAGCCAAGATATGGAAACAACTGAAATGCCCATCGGTAGATGACTGGATTAAGAAGCTGTGGTACATTTATACAATGGAGTATTACGCAGCCATAAAGAAAAAAGAAATCTTATCATTTGCAACAACATGGATGGATCTAGAGAACATTATGTTAAGTGAAATAAGTCAGAAAGAGAAAGACAAGTACCATATGATCTCACTTATATGCGAAATCTAAAGAAAAGAATATGTGTATGAACTAATCAGAAACAGTTTTGGGGACACAAAAAACCGAGAGTTGTTAGATGGACGGAGGGGAGGGGGTTAGGGATGGGGGGAAGGGTGAAGGGATTGGGGGACGGCTGGTGACCACAGGATGGCCTCAGGGTTTTTTGAGAATTACTTTGGGGAACTTATTCAATAGTGTTTGGGGATTTTGTTGGGTGTCCGATGGACATGTGTCCTGTTTGGGAGACCACCTCAGGGATGCTGTGGATGCCTGGTCATGGCATTGTACACCAGAGGCTGGACATTAATGAATGCCAACTATAATTTTATGTGTATAATGTGATGGCTCGGTGTGAGGTCGGGGTGGTGGTGGATGGGGGGAGGGGGGTTCACGGTGTGAGGGATGTAAAAATAAAATAAAATAAAATAAAACTATAAAAAAATAAATAAAATAAAATAAAATAAAATGCTCACACTGTCCCATATTAAAAACTCTACTTTTCTTTCCCGTGAGCCATTGTCACAAGTCATTCCTTCATGATAAATTCAAGCTCCTTGAAAAGCTTTTGTTTTCAATTACTCCACTTCCTCACTCCCATAAGCTACTGCAATCTGACTTCTGCTCCTACTACCCCACTGAAATGGCTCTTGTCAAAGACACAACCCGTTCGTCAAAACCAGAGTGAATGGTTCACTCATGATGTTTCTAATGCCCCAGAACACTGATTGGAAATCTTCCCCTCTTTTAACTTCTCCCCTTTGCTTTCTCATTACCGCTCTACTCTTCTCCTACTTCTGGGCTAATGTATTGTTTTCCAGTCCCACTGAGATACTTTTCTTCTAGGCCTTTTCCCATGCAACTCTCTCCCTTCCGGGGCAAGCCCATCTTCTTACCTGACTTCAACTATAACATCTATGTTTATGATTCTCAAATCAGTTTCTCTGGACCAGATTACTATCCTGGACTTAGGCCTACACAACTAACTGCCCTTTAAATATCTGCATTGGGAGGCCACATATATAACTCAAACTCAACCTCTCCGAAAGATAACAAAGCATCATCACTTTGAATTCTGTTCCAATTCCTGGATTTCTCATTTTGACAAAAGGCATTAATCAACTCAAAATATATTTATTTCATAATCTGACACTCTCAGTTCCATTCTTATTAATGGAAACTAACTCATCAAAGGACAAATGACTGAAAAAACGAATCCATTGAGGTTCTCAACATTTCTTATATATTCCACTGTGTAGCTCTACTGACCTTATAATTTTTTGATAATAAGTATTTTCAATCCTCTGTCTTGCAAAATTGTTTTGTTGGTAATAAAAATACCATACTTCTGCCTTTCTTCAGCGCAACATTTTTCCTTCTAGTTTCCACAGAAACCATAAGATGTAATTTGCTCAACTTCCTACCTTTCTCCAGGTGCCATGTAGAAAATAGGCCTTAATGATGTACAGAAAACTTAACTATTGATTAATTTACTCCTCTTACATCTTCAGCATTTTTCTTTTCACTGCTATTTTCCCTGATCATCTCTAAAATATATGTAAGACCCTTTCATCATGAAAAGTCTTACTGTTCCAATTACTTTACTCTCTCCTTCCTCCCTCTTCATTGAAGCCAGAATTTTCAATAGAGATTCTGGATTCTTTTACCTACTTTCCTCTGACACCTCAATACATTTGAATCTGGGTTGTTCTATCTGTATTGCACCTATATGGCTTTTGCTGAGAACCCTGTGTCAAAAATTTTATCTAAAGTTTCTAATTTGAACTTTTGGAAATATTCAATATTATTGATCACCTTGAAAAAAGTAGCTTCCATTAAATCCCATAGTCTTTGTTTTTTATCCTACATCATGAACAGTCTTATTTTCACTTGTCCTACACCTAGTGATAATTCACAGAGTGCCTCAGGGTTCTATTCAGATCTCTCCTCTTGCTTCTCTCTGCACTTTCTTCTTAGTAATCTAATCTACCCCCATGGTTTCCCTTACCTCACTCAAGTTGCTGAATCTGATGTATCTCCTGCTCATATTTTTCTTTTGAACTCCCATTCCATATATCCTTGCATTTACCCTCCATTTGCACGACGTGACTTACAGTTCCTTAAACTCAGCATGTCCAAGACTAAATTTGTAATCTACATTCTCCCCACCTAAACTCACCAAGAACCAATCAGTTCCTTCTCCTTGTTCCATATTTTACTGGTGGCCACCAGCACCCAGCCAGTACAAGCTAGAAATCTGAGAAAACTCCTGGACTTCTCTTCCACCTCCTCTATGTCCAGTCATTACGTTACCCATTACTACCCAGTAATTACGTTACTGGGTGCTACCCATTACGTTACTGGGTGCTACCCATTACGTTACCCAGTGCTACCACCTTACAAAAGCCTCCATGACATTTTCACCTGCACCACCGGCTAACTGGTTGCTCTGAGAGGGATTACTGGGAAAACTACCCAGTGGCCTAGGCCCTTTTAGGCAACTCCCATTCACACAGACTCACTACCACCAAACACTGTTGTCTTCAAATTTTCTCTCTGTGTTTTAGAAAACTGTTCAATATAATATTCAAATCCTACAAGCATCAGTTATCAAAGCTGCTAATGCAGTTTGACTGAAATAGAGCAGTTTGAACATAAGCACCTGTGCCATGGCTGTGAAGCACACGTACATGTGTGACGCCCTTTTAGATGTGAGCCTTTGAGGACTGGGGAGCTGTTCTTGCCCAGAGGGCTCTGACATTGACCAGCCGGCCAGTCCGACCACTGAGTGTCTGTCACCCTCAGGTCAATCTGGCCACTGCAACCACTGAGTGTCCGTCACCCTCAGGTCAATGAGCTGCCCCTCCCCCCTTCATGCCTAGCCACCTGGAAAAAAGTAAGAGGTCCACTGAGCTGGTTTTGAGAAAAGGAGCAGATAATGGCTAACCCTCCAGCACACACAGGCCTAGGCACAGTCTGTGCACCTGGTAAGGAAAGTTCTGTACGAGACAAAGGACCCAGCTTTCTGGGGTCAGAGGGTGCAGGAGCACGCCCACCACTCACTCAGCCCAGTGACTATCCCCTTAGCCCACACTGAACTCGGCCTGAACTGAATCCCCTTTCTGACTGAATCGTCTCCCCTTTTCCTCCTACTGTGCAGAGGGAGGCAGCATCAAGTTTGCTTGTATTTTCCTCGCATTCTGGGGATCAAGTATATGTCAAAGATCTCATCCTGAGGGAGAAAATCTGCTCTCACATCCTCTGGAACTGGAATGCTAGTCTTTAACACTAATATATTGTCCTTCTGCATGCGATACTTACCCTGTACTCTGTATAGCAGCCAGAGTGATCTTTTTTTATTAGTTTCAGGTGTACAAAACAATGTAATAGTTACATATTTCACCCCTCACAATCTATTGCCCCTCTGACATCATATATATCTATTACAATTCCATTGTCTCTATTACCTATGCTGTACTCCAGATCCCATATGTCAACTATAATTATGTCAACTATATATATGTATATACATATATATAGTTATGGGATATGGAGGACACAGTGATCCTTTAAAAACACATACCAGCTCACCTCATGCCCCTACTTACTGGCTTTCCTTCCCTTAGGATGAGGCCCTGTATCAATTTCTCTCTTATGCCATACCTCCAGGTCTTCTCAAACTCTTTCTTTCTTTCTTTCTTTCTTTCTTTCTTTCTTTCTTTCTTTCTTTCTTTCTTTCTTTCTTTCTTTCTTTCTTTCTTTCTTTCTTTCTTTCTTCTTTTGCTATAACTGGGATATTCTTCCATATACATATATATATAATTCCACATACATATTTATATATATATATATATATATATATATATATATATATATATATATATATATAAACAGTAGAGAAAAAATATATCTATATATCTCTATCTATCTAAAATATATATGTATATATGTTATATGTATGTGTGTGTATATATATATATATACACATATATGTGTATATATATATTTTAAGCCAAGTTTCACTCATTCAACAAATCTCAGCTTTGATATACCTTCCTCAGAAAAACCTCTTCCAGCTTTCATAATACACTGTGGTACCTCTTGGGTCAACCCATCTTATAATCATTTTTTCAATGCCTATATTTTTATTTGTTTTTTACTCTACCTGAGAGCAGAGACACTGTTTAGCTTTTCAACTCTGTGTTTCTAAATAAAATAAAAAGTGAAATGAAAGAGTTTCTTTCTATCTAATATTTAAGCTCAGAACTGTTATGATAAAAGAACTGGCAGGGATTGGCTTTCTCTATCTCTCTACCTGCTGTTTCCAGAGGCCCTGGAGCCATAAAGTGACCAGTGTAGACCTGGGAAGCAATTCTCATATGACTCAATACAGTTTCATTTGGTTATTATTTGGCGCAAGAACTATGTCCAAACAAATGGAAATCATTGGATGTCACTGTCTGTTAATACCATCAATACACATACTCAAGTGTCTGTGGGAATCCCACAAGATCACAACAGTCAGGTATTCACTGTTGTGAGGTATACACCTCATCCTCTCTGTTTATTTTCACTTTGGTTTAAATCATATTCTCCATTCTGTGGGTTGCAGATTTGCTGGCTTCACAATCTAGCAACATGTCAGTGAACTTGAAGAGAGAAAAAAGTGTCCCAATCCCAGCTCTGCTACTCATTGGAAGTCACTTGTCTTGTTGGACAATTAGTTATTATAATGCCTCAAAATGAAGAAGTAGGACTAAATTACCTTACATTATTTCCAGCTAAAAAAAATGTGGCTTTTGTGAGTCAGAGAAGATATCAGTCTCTCAGTCTAGGAAGAGACTAGGAAGTAAAATAAGTACAGATACAGGATATTAGAAAGATGATTAAGAAAAAAACAGAGCTCATCAAATAGCCACAGCTTCTGCTTCCTAGACAGTGACGTTTTCTTTTCTGAGAATGAGGCACCGGGAGACCAGGAGAGGTGGAGGCCATGGTTGCCTCATATCTCCTTCCCCAGGTCTGTTCTGCTACTCCCTGCAAAGACCTCTGTCAGAATTTGATGTTTGGCTTCTGGCCGCACATTGACCTTTCTGCCTGCCAGGTGTTAGCAGTGAATCCAGCCTCTTTTCCTGGAGGGACTTCAGTGGCATCAAGGGTCTGAATGGGCTTCCAGTATATTTGTGTTTCAGCCAAATTCTTCAAATACCAATTGCTCACCCTCTGACAGACCTGCTCAAGGTTAGAGTGACCTTCCTCCAAGTTTCCACATTGATTATTCTAAGGAATCTCCCAACTTGAAATAAAAGTATTAAAGCTTTAGAAAGGAGCAACCCTTCTAAAGCTATTGAATCTTAAAATTAAATGTCTCCAGATATTCTTAAAAATGTGAGTTCACATGCAGTAGTGGGAGTGTTCCAGGTAGGGACTCAGCAGGTCACAAATATCTCCCCCAAAAGTTAATGGAGAAGAGTTTAATAAAAATGTTAAGAACCAGGTCTGCCCCGGTGGCTCAGGTGATTTGAGCCTTGTGCTCCTAATGCCGAGGTCACTAGTTTGATTCCCACATGGGCCAGTGCACTGCCCCCTCTACAGCTAACATTGTGAACAACAGCTCTCCCTGGAGCTGGGCTGCCATGAACAGCTGGAGTTTGGCGTGAGCTGCCATGGGCTGCTTTGTGCTGCTGCGGACTGCCGTGTGCTGCCATGAGTGGCCGGCAGCCATCGTGAGGGGTTGGCAGCTGGCAAGAGCTTCTGTGAGCTGCTGACTGATGACCGGTGACCGACTGCCTCAGCCGGGGAGAGTGTAAGGCTCATAATACCAGCATGGGCCAGGGAGCTGTGTTCTCCACAATTAGACTGAGAAACAATGACTTGAACCAGAATGGGGGGGAGGGAGGTGGAAGGTGGAAGAAGGAGGAACAAGAAAAAAGAAAAAAAAGAATAAATGAGGTGGTAAAAGACCAAGGGACTAGCCTCAGCAGAAAGCTGTTGGCACCTCTAAGGGTGCAGTTGACAAGCCAACTACAGAATCTCGGTCTTGGAGGAGGAATGTAGTCTCTTCCAAACCATAGTCCATGGGAATAAATATGAGAACTGTCTTTCCTTTAATCTCTGGTCCCTTTAATTTCCTGACACTATTCCCATTGCCTAAATCCAAACAGAAGCCAGGGGACCACAGGGCATGATGGATCTGGAGGTCAGCATCTAGGGGGAAACAAGCAGAGTAAAGAAGAGAAGAGAGAAGCTCCAAAGAGGCACCTGGGGGATATTCAACTAGAGGAGGTCTCCTGGGTTTCCAATCTGTGGGTTCAGATCTGTCCTGAGAGCAAGTCAAACTCACTTGTACTGGCAGGTCATAGAGGACTGAGTCCAAACAAAACAAAAAGGCTGAGAGCCTGAAGGCCAAGCAATGGGCTGAGAAAGCCTAAGGAGGAAACCAGATGCCAAATGGGGACCAGCTAGAACGATGAAGGACAGAGTAATTGGAGGAAGACATAGGGCATGTCATTCTCAAATGGTCTCCAAGTTACCAGGCCTCTATCTCATAGTCACTTATATACTGAATCTGGTACTAAGTAGAATACAGCGTCCTGCGAAGGCTCCTCCTAGGCAAAGTATGATCACAGGTAACTCAAGGTCATTTGTAGAGCAATAGCAAGAACGAATTTTCATAAGCCACATAGCATGATGTACAATAATTTTAGTTTTAAAACTTTAACTCAATTTCTATTTGGATTCTCCATTCCAAAGAAAATATATTCTTAGTCATTCCTGGGTAAACACAATAACGTTTAGTTTCTGTCAGTTCAGGATTTGCTGTCCCCCTCTTTTCCTCAGAGCAGCATCTAAGCTTCTAAAAGTGTGTATAACAACATGATACCTGGGAGGCTGCCTGTGGGTCCTCAGGAGATGCTCTGGGCCATGCTGTCATCCACTGAGATGTGCAGTTTCCTCTGGCCCAGGGAAAGGTCTGGCCCTTGGTTAAAGACAGGAACGTTCTTTCTATTCTTTACTCCCTAGAGGGCACTTAGGGTCTTACCAAGGAAGGCATGGGGGATATGTTGTCCTTCAGTTTTATTTACTTCCTCCTTTACCAGGGCTAAGACTGTTTATTGTTGTCTGTTGGAAATCAGATGAGAAATATGACAAGGTAGGCTTTACTGTTTAGTCCCCAAGATTAATAGGGTAGGGCTCTGGCATCATCCCTTCAGCCCTACCATAAACTCCCACTGACTTAGGGGCAGATGGTTTTCTCCCCATCTAATAACTTCTCTTCCCCGTCTCAGAGGCTCTTCCCTGGTCCAGGGAGAATGGACTCAGTGGGGCAGCAGACATGAGAACTCATTCAGTAAACATTCCTGCTAACTCTTTCACTCTCACATCTAGACTTCAGCGTTCTGCAAGGTAAAAATCCATTAACTGGATATCCTTATTTCCATTTTCTCCAAAGACAACCTCTCCCTCTCCTTGTTGAAGTGCTGTATTCTAATCCGGAAGTGGTGGACATCATCCAGTTAAAACCTGTTTACATTGAATGTGTGTATAGTATGTGTGTGTGTCAAGGTGCATTAATGACAGATGACATTGTAAAGTCGATGATATTTGTTCTTAAATTTTTAACAACTTATTTTAAAGCTCCTGTACCCCAGAAATATATGCTCTGGTGATTTCTCTACAGCTTTTCGTTTAAAATCTACTGTCATAAAATTATCTGATAAATATAACCCTAAAATAATGTAAAAATAATTCACAGAATTTAATACATATTCTTTCTACATTCATTTGGTTTAAAACAAGAAAACTCTGAAACAAAGAAATAATTTTCTATTAAATTTCAGCATCTAAGTGGGAGAGGTGATTGGGCTCTGGAACTAAGGGAAAGATTGTTCTCAGTTATGTCATTTAAATCATTATGTGTCTAATTTCTTATCATTCATTAACACATTTTTAAAGTGCAGAATGAAACATAGTAGGTGACTTTAAATGAAAAATTGACCTTATTACAAAATTATTTTCATTATATCATCAATATGAGAATAAAAGAATAACAGAGGGAAAGCCAAATTTTCTAAGTAGAAAGGATTAAAAGTATAATATATAATATCTAAATATATCATACTTTTGATTCTTTTTACCATATCAGACAAACATTGTATATATACATAGATACATAGATATATATGTATACATTTACAATATTAAATGTATAAATGTATGTATACATGTATATATGTATGTGTATATATATGTTACAAACATATGCATATATTGTATTATTTGCACATAGTTTACGCTAAAACCACATACAAGGTTTGACAAGTAAGTTCACAAACTCATCCTAGAAAAAGCGCTACATCCCTCATTGCTGAATATCACTATGGTCACATTCGAGGTACTCCCTTGGGAAACCATGCACTGAAGCCAGCACCTAGTCTACCTTTCAAAGCAATTTTAGAACTCTTTTTCTGAATGGCCATCAAAGCTGTCATCGTATTACACTTGATGTGCTTAATGTCATCAAAATGTCTTCCTTTCAATATTTCCTTTATCTTTGGGTAAAGAAGGAAGTCATTGGGGGCCAGATCAGGTGAGTAGGGAGGGTGTTCCAATACAGTTATTTGTTTACTGGCTAAAAACTCCCTCACAGACAGTGCTGTGTGAGCTGGTGCATTGTCGTGATGCAAGAGCCATGAATTGTTGGTGAAAAGTTCGTTTTTGTCTAACTTTTTCACGCAGCCTTTTCAGCTCTTTAAAATAGTAAAGTTGGTTAACTGTTTGTCCAGTTGGTACAAATTCATAATGAATAATCTTTCTGATATCAAGAAAAGGTTAGCAATATTGTTGCAACAAGTTCAGGAACTTAATTGTCAGACCTCATCTATGTCAAAATGTATGTATTTGAAAGCTATAGGACCTAATAAGATTGAAATAAACATGACTTCTTAAATACCTACCCAGATGGGAGGCTCTAGACTACACAGTGACAAAACATTTCTGTGAGGGGCCAACTAGTAAAGGAAGCATTTTAGGCTTTGCGGACTGTAATCCCTGCCCAACTACTCAACTTGGCCAATGCAGCACAAAAGCAGCCATAGACGATACATATCTGATAAGCATTTCCTTGTTTCAGCAAAACTTTACTTATGGACACTGACATATAATTTTTACAGGTCACAAAATATTAGTTTTATTCTAATGTTTTTCAGTCTTTAAAAAAATATAGACTTCCTTCTTAGCCTGAGAGATGTAAAGAGAGTGGAGCCGGATGTGGCTCAAGCCAGCGGTTTGCAGACCTCTGATCTACACCTACCGCCTCAGGATGAGCCTGGCAGAGAGAGGATAGGCTGAGTGTGAGTTAGGCTGAGTAAGGTGACAATGCTGTCACACAAGGAGGCGGGAGAGCTCCTCTGCAGCATTTCACCTATAATAGCGATAGGGACCCTCTCTTAGCTCTTCGCACTGAGGAAAATGGGGTGAATCTGGGTTTCTGCCTGTCTCCTGAGCTCAAAACCCCTTCCATCTGATTTCCCTATATTCAGTATGTTTTAGTCTAGAATTCCAGTTTCCTTTCTCTGTCTGTATAAATGAATGATAGTTCTTACAAATACCACTCTGCTCGGAAGCCTTAAGGTAGAAAATAAGTTTTGCTAAAGAAGTAGAAATATTTTTGAAAAATATGTCAAAATAGGAAAAAAGCAGATGTACGCAGTAAATTCATACTTGTATTTACTGAGTTTTATAGTAAAGCATTCACCGTTAAATCAACTATATGTTTTTTTCTTATGTGTTTTTTTTTTCCCCTCCTGGAAGTATCTATAGTTTGTTTGGTTAGAGGATGTTTGAGTTGCAACATTTTCCATGAAATAAAATAGACAAAACACAATTTTAGTGAATTCTACCAAAGGTGACTTAATACCCGTCCTCCTCAAACTCTTCCAAATAGTTGAAGAACAGGCAATACTTTCTAACTCATTTTATGAGGCCAACATTAACCTAATACCAAAACCTGGTAAGGATAACACACAAAAAGAAAACTGCAGACCAATATCTCTAATGAATACAGATGCAAAAATCCTAAACAAAAATATTAGCAAATCAAATACAACAATGTGAGGTATGAGCATAGATATGGTGTGTGTTTAAATTTTAAAAAGTAATTACAGTAAAGACACTCTTTGTGAGTGTCTTTACTTCATCCTCCATCATCACAATGATCTGTGTCACACATCACTTCTGGTATGGCAATTTCTGTTAAATAAAAACATTGTGGTGTGTCCTCATCCATCTTATTCACCTGATCTGGCACCGTGCAACTTCTTGCTCTTCTCCAAAGTCAAAATGACCATGAAAGGTAAACGTTTTGAATCGATTCAGGACACTAAAGCAGCCACGATAGTGCAACTAAAGACACTCAGGAAAGAGGGCTTCTAGAACTGCTTCAGAAAGTGGCAAGAAAGATGGGATAAGTATGTTTGAAGAGAAGGGGAGTTCTCTTCTACTTTGAGGGGGATTAATGGCAATGTGTCTTTTACTGTAATATTTTTTTATTTAAACATTCACCATATTTTTGGATCATACATTAAAAACATTATATATCATGATCCAGTGGGGTTTATTTCAGAGGCACACAATAGTTCAATATATCTAAATCTATCACTGTGATATACCACATAAACAAAATAAAGGATAAAAACTATATGATCATATCAATAGATAAGAAAAAGCATTTGACAGGATACAACATCCATTTATGATTGAAACACTTTTCTTTTCCTCTACAATAAAAAAGAAGACAGGGATGTCCCTTGTCACCACTGATAATCAAAAAAAATATTGGAAGTCCTACCAGGAGCAATCAGGCAAGAGAAATAAATAAAAGACATCCAAATTGGGAATGCTGAAGTAGAATTGTCACTTTTCACAGATGTCATCTTTCTTTATATAGAAAATTCTAAAGACTCCACCAAAAAACTATTAGAAAAAAATAAACGAATACAGTAAAGTTGCTGGCTACAAAATCAACGTACAAAAATCCATTGCATTCCTATATACTAACAATGAAATTTCAGGAAAAATTGAAAAAATAATTCCTTTTGCAATTGCAACAAAAAGAATAAAACACCTAGGAATAAACTTAACAAAGGATGTGAAAGACCTATACACTGAAAACTATAAGACATTATTAAAAGAAATTGAAGATGCCACAAAGAAATGGAAAGATATTCTGTGTTCATGGGTTGGAAGAATCAACATAGTTAAAATGGCCATATTTCCCAAAGCAATATGCAGATTTAATGTAATCCCCTATCAAAATTCCAATGGCAGTTTTTAAAGATATAGAACAAAAAAAGCATCAGATTTGTATGGAATAATAAAAGACCCAGAATAGCCAAAGCTATCTTGAGAAAAAAGAAAAAGGTTAGAAATATCATACTCCCAGACTGGAAATTATACAATAAGTAAAACAGCATGGTACTGGCATTAAAACAGACACAGAGACCAATGGAATTGAACTGGAAACTTAGAAATAAACCCACTTATATATGGGCAGATAACTTTTGAGAAAGGAGACGAATGCAAACAATAGATAGAAAAAAAAGTTTTTCAATAAACGGTGCTGGGAAAAATTGGAAAACCACATGCAAATGAATTAAACTAGACTGCTATCTGTCACTACATACCAAAACTAACTCAAGACGGATTAAACACCTAAACATAAAATCTGAAACAATAGCTAGCATAGAATAAAGCATAGGTACTAAACACATAGACCTTGGGTTCAGGGAGGATTTTATGAATTTCACCTCAAAGGCAAGGGAAGTAAAAGCAAAAATAAATGAACGGGACTATATCCCACCAACTAAAAAGCATCTGCACGGCAAATAAGGCCATCCACAAAACAGAGAGAAAACCAACTGAATGGGAGAAGATATTTGCAAACAACACCTTTGATAAGGGGCTAATATTTAAAATATATAAAGAACTCATATAACTCAAAAACAAAAATCAAAGAATTCAATTAAAAAATGGCCAGAGGTCCTGAACAAACACTTCTCCCAAGAAGACATACAAATGACCAACAGATATATGAGAAGATGCTCAACTTCAGTAGCTGTTAGGGAATTGCAAATCAAAAACACACAGAGACACCACTTCACATCTTTTAAATGGCTATTATCAACAAGATAAATAATAACAATTGTTAGAGAGGTTGTGGACTAAAAGGAACACTTATACACTGCTGGTAGGAATGTAAATTGGTATAGCCACTATGGAAAAGAGTATGGAGGTTCCTCAAAAAATTAACAATAGAATTACCATACAATCTAGTAATCCCTCTTCTGGGTATCTACCCCAAAAATCTGAAAACATTTATCCATAAAGATATATGTTCCCCTATGTTCACTGTAGCATTATTCACAATGGCTACAACATGGAAACAACCAAAGTGTGCTTTGATAGATAATTGGATAAATGGAATGCGGTACATATATACAATGGAATACTGGCCATAAGAAAAGATGAAATACTGCCCTTTGCAACAACATGGATGGATCTTGACATTATCATGCTAAGTGAAATAAGCCAGACAGAAAAAAGTTAAGAACCATATGATTTCATTTACATGTAGGATATAAAAATCAAAATTGACAAACAGACAAGATAAACAAACAAACAAAATCTCATAGTCACAGATAAGTGTTGAGTGGTTACTGGAGGGTGAGGGGGGTGGTAGAAGAGGGAAAATGGTTCAAATATGTAGCAATGGAAGAACAGAGTCTGGGTGATGAGCACACAATGGAACATATAGATGATGCATTATAGAAATGCACACGTTAAACCTATGTATTTTTACTAACCAATGCCACCTCGATAAATGTAATACAAAATTTGAAAAAGACCTAGGGTCTTATACTAATAAAAAATAAAATAAAATACAATATCTGTGAATTAAAATTTCGAACCTGCAGATGGTGCTATGATTCCATTTCAAACTTCAGTTTTGCTTTCTAGTTTAAATTCATAGGAAAAATGCAGTTTTTTAGTTACTTTTTATCCAGAAGTAAAAAAATAAGAATTATTATTTCTCTTTAGTTATGCGTTTTACTATTATGGGAAAAACTGTCTTTACCTTTGGAAAAATCTCCTGTATGTATTACTCTTTGGAAATGTTAAGTGATTTATTAGATCAAATAATAATAAACTTTTATGTCTTTTTTCTTTTGGGTTTTTTTGTGTTTATTATTTAGCATCCATTTTTCTGTGATGCTGAACCAACTTTCTTTGCTGTTGCTGCTCTTAAATAAAATTTCTTCACTGAGATTTGGGTGATGAAGAGCTAAAGATAAAAAAAAAATTCATATGAGAACATTTTCAACATCTAGTTTGTAATAATCAGGTGGAAAAAAAAAAAGATTTCCTGGAATTAAGCCACAGGAACTCTGGCTTAAGTCAGAACTGTCAACTGGCAAACAAATTTCCAGACATTTTAAAATTTAATTCATTTAATTTTTCTTGTAACGGGATTAGAAAATATGACTAAGCCTCGCAGGATATTCTTTTACTGGATCAGTCTGACTTTGAATGAAGCAAATAGATACCAAAATTTCAAAGTAGAAGAAATGGGCTTTAGAGCCGTTGTCCCTAGAGGAGCTTACAAACAAACATGCAAAAGAATACACACATGGAAAATTTGAAAAAATAAAAGGAAAGATGGCATTTTACCTTGTTGTCCATAGAGTTTTCCATGTGGTGGCATTTGTACCTTAAACTCTGGATGGAACATATGTTAAGTAAGCTACTTTGAGTAAAAAACTGAGAAACAGAAAATAAGCAGTTATTAAAGCTCAGTACTCTATAAATGCTTTCCAACTAGTTCTTTGTGACCACCTGTCAACTGAGTTGGAAATCTTCAAAAGGTGCTATGGGTACAGAAGTGTGTTTAGGAATGGGGAAGAAACAAAATCACCCTGCATAGTACAAAGACTTTTAAAAATGGTACAATTTTGAAAAGGGAAGAGAAATAGAATTGCTTTGATGTAGAAGTCTGATAATTTTGTTTTTGAATTGTGTGTGTGAATGTGTATTGGGAATGGTGATATTCTACAAGAGTATTCCTCCTACTTTTTCCATCAGTATCCATGTTACATGAGCTCCAAGCCTTTTTGAAACTCTTATGCTGGGATTAGTTTCAACATAAAGGAAATAAAATAATGGAAAGATGGAAAATTTCTTTTAGATGTTTTTAAAATTATGATAGATCTCAAAAAGATGACATAAAGCAGGACAAACACAGATAGCATAAAAGTAAAAAGATTTAAGGAGAATTGATGCTTTGTAATAAAAGATAATTATACATTTGCAAGCATTATGGACATAAGTATTTGTTGTTTTCTGAATCTATTTCTGCAAATAAATTTCTTATTTTCTGAAGGAACCCCAGTGACCCTGGCTATAACATTAATCATTCTTTTATTTTATTACTGCTAAATAAAGATTAAAATATTTCACGTTAAACTTGGTATCTGTTTTTGTTTAAAGAAAGTAAATTTCCTCTCTTTTACATCTTGAAGTTACTCACTATATATTTATATAAATCGGACATAATGACAATTAAACAAGAACTTCTAGTCCTATTCATCCTGTGGGAGTACAGCTGTGACGTATTTCAGAGAGCTTTGTGATTGCTCAGCCCTAAGCACGAGCCCTATAAAATGAGGGGCTTTGAAATGCTGGTCAGGGTAGAGTGAAAAGCAGCTGCTGGCAATAATACCAAGCCCTAGCCAGGACCAAGTTCTGGTTCAGCTCTAAGAGAGAACTAGTGGAGCCTTTCTCAGCCTCACAGGACTTCAGCACCTGAGACAGCTCCAATATTCTCCTGAACAGAAAGCCTTGCAGGATTACTCCTAGGCGAGGTAAGTGAAAATTTAACCCTTCTTCTTTTTATCTCTTCCTGCCTCTGGAACTTTTCTCTGGGCATATTAATTTTTTTCTCTTTGAAAATATTTTTACAGCATTCTTCCTTTATAATAACAAAAATACAAGTTTCTCAATTTACCTGGTAAGTGTAGAAATGCCTCAACTTCTCACATAAGAATACATTTTCTGAATTCATTTGGTTCAAAGATGCTTTCCCTGCTTGCTTTTACTCAATTCTGTGTTTTTTTTAAATAATGCATTCAAGCAGTGGGTTTTTAGTTTATTTGTTTGTTTGTTTTTTGCTTGTATATTAATTTTTGACTAAAGGGTTCAGTAGGTACATTTGCTTTTGAAGTTTTTAACATTTTTTTAAGTGCTGTTATTTTTAGGTTCACATAACCAACATGTGACATAGAGAAAAAGACCTTGAACTCCTAAGTTTCTATCTAGAAACTATTTTGAAATACAATGTGTAAGTGGATTAAATGTAAAAACACAAACTTTGTTTTTAACGTATAATTCTTTTTGTAACAAAAAATATTTCAATGGTGATATGTGATTCAATGATTTTTTGGTATTAATTTTTTCTATTAATTGGGGTAAGTTGTTCAAACTCAGGCATAAACAAACAAGTTCACAGTAATATTTACAATTAAAAAAGAAAAAATAAATGCATATACAAAATAATTTTAAACTGATGTATATATATATATATATATATATACACATTTATATATACATATATACACACATTGTTCAATGTATGATACCCTAGCTTTATATTAATCAGATACAAAAACTTGAAGTAGAAGAAACAATCAGTTTTTTGAAGCTTTTTCTTTACTTAGAAAAGATAGTACACTTGAATGCCACAACTCTATTATGAGGAAATGGTCTCTAGGGTTATTCCCAGCAGTGTAAGAGCGTGGCATTCTGTATTTACTTAGGATAACTATGTGTCTAGGAAAGTTGGCAGCTGTTGAAAAGGATTCTGTTTTATTCAAGATCTGTCACCAAGAGAAATCGTCTTGATTTAAAAAGTGTTCACATTGCTTTTTAACGCTTTCTATAAGATGAAAATTACTTTTTCCAAACTCTGCAAGAGCCTTCAGAAATTACGACTAGACACTCAGAATTCCCTTGCTGGTGACATCTGTGTTTAGAAAATCTGATGTGACTCTCTCCCTTTCGAGGTTCAGAAATGGAATCCAGAAGGAAGCCCCAGCTTTTTGTACGCCTGATACTTTTCAGCGTGCTCTTCTCACAAATGCTGGCATGGCCTCTTTTTGAAGCACCTTCTCTGAGGTAAGTTCTCTTTCAATTCAGACAGTTGAGCAATCCATCTTCATCTAATGAGAATTGCCTTTCTATTATTTTGGATAATACAATTTTTAAAAAGTATATATTATTTATTTATTTAAGTATTTGGTTGATGTGTTAAGCAAGTTTTTTCAATATCAGGTCAACATGATTATTCTGAGTCTAACAATTGTCTCTCAGGAATGAGAGACAGGGTCAATGACTAGTATTACAGAGAGAGTAGGTTACGTTTCCAAACAAGGCAGAAGGAGGATTTGGCTTTCTATTCATCCAAAACCAGTTTTAGACAAGGAATGAGCTTTTATCCAGTGTCATCTCTGTTAAGATCAGTTTCTGATGGAAAACAGGTGTTTAGTTGTCAACATCATTCTAGTTCATTTTCACGATCAATCCGTAAATAATCATAAGATTAGTAGTTGATTAATGAAACATGTACAAAATTGTGTTGGATTATATCTAGGCAGAATCAATTTGCCAATATTAAAAATCATGGGATAATTGATCTACTGAGACACCCTGACCCAATAAGTGACTTTTAATATAGTTGGCTTTAATGCAAAAATCCTTAGTGTACTGTTCCCTATGATGTATTTCAAATTTAAAGTTCATAAATTATAACACAACTTATATTTAAAGCTTTATCTGAGATAAAGTAAATTCATATTAAAGAAATAAACAGTAAATGAAAACTACATTAGTTTGATTTGTCCTTCTGGTTTATAAGCACCACTATATTTCAGAGGAAAATAATTATTTCATCTCTATTTTCCCATTCCTGATTCTTTGCTCAAGGTATACATATGCTCAATGGAATTAATAATTTCTTAGCCATTACTGTTCTGTATGAAGTCTTCTTAAAGCCAGATCTATGTTGCTTTGATAACTAAACAGAATGATTCTGTCTGAATGGTTATATCACCACAGGTGAATAATGATAAGAATACTAAAGTTTGCATTGATTGCTAGTCTTCATACTCAAAGAGGGCTATTTGTTACTGAATACCAACTACCACATCACCAAAAGATGCACAGAAGCCCAGGAGCCAATATATTCCTTGGAGGTTTACCATAAAAGAGAAAATACACACATGCACATAATTTTAATAGTGAGTTTGTATGCAAAATGTGTATGCATTCATATAGTCATATTCCATGTATATGCATGACTATTCTTAGTCTTTCAGTGAAGCATTATTCAGTCCTTATTAAAATATATTAATATATAAGAATAGAAACCAGAAGGCCCATAAAATTCATTGAACTTGAGTAACTATTCAGAGATGGATAGATTCTTTGGACTTGTTCAATGCAAAGAAACCTATCAGACTAAGGTGAATCTTTGAAGTAAAATTCAGGAACTTAGAGAAAGAAAAGCAGTTAATACTCAGCTCCCAAGAAAAATTTGAGCCAAATGATGCTAAACATCAACAAATATACAAATTGCTTCCAGTCTTCACACTGAATATTAAAAATTTTTAAGTTTCTATTTTGTATAAAATCTTTCTTCTTGTAGGATTTAACTTTGCAAAGCGAAAACATTACGAAGGACATATAGTTCGCTTAAAGCTCACATAGGATTGAATTAGTACCTCTTATGCTTAGGGCATACAACTTGTGAAAGTTGTATGGCATGTATATTATGAGACAAACAAAATTTTACTGTTAATACTCTCATAAACCATAAAAGCTATTGTCAATTATGCTATCCATATTTTTAAAACGGGCGATACTTTCCAAGATTTTGAGTGTCTTATTTCAAATTATTGTAAAATACAAGCACTATCTTCTAAGAAAGGAATGTATTCTACTTCTACTGTCTTTTTCCTAACATGTTGGGTGACAGAATACCATTTGAAGGAGCAAATGAACTTGACCAAACTTCATTAAAAGCAGACACTGAAGTCTTGCCAAATGCATTTGCTGAAAATGACAAGTGAGTTAATTTTAATTGAGTTTTATTTTAGAAAATGTATCTCTGAAGTACAAATGTTTTATTTTTGTGTATCCATGAAGCTACTCCTGCAGCATAACACTGCAGGTTTCCACGTGTCATGGCTTCCTCCAGCCTGACGTACTGTAGCTCTTGCAGTTGTCCATGATGTTCATGTACAGAGGTTGCAACAAGCCAGGATGAGCCCATCACTCACTTACATTCTGTTGCACAAATTGTCAACGTCAAGATTGTACTGATTCTAGTGAAACTTCAGTATTTAGGATTCCATGATAGAGGAAGTTCTAAGGCAAGAGTTTCATATCTATGTAAAGAAAAGATGCCTAATAATAAAAGCTACTAATTCACAAACACATTTGTCAAGAGTAGCATTTAAGTACAGAGTAGCTCTATACTGAAGACAAAGTATACAAGCTTCCTCATTAGGACAGAAAAGTTATTTGACAGGCCCTAAAATCCTCTCCAATTTAAGAGATTTTGCTTCCAGATATTTTGGCAGAAGAAATAGCAAAAGGTATAATAGAGGTTTTACTACAAATCAGGACATTTTCCCTCTGCAACTATTTTACTGAAGATAGAAGAAATAAAGTATAATACATACATACAAACATACATATATACATTACATACATACTAATTTAAGTATATTTCTCCCACCAATATTTTTTAGAGAAGTGTGAGTTTTATAGATTTTTATCAGGGAAGATTTTTAATATTGAGATATGCTTCACCAAAAGCCAATTTCTTTAATTTTTCAACACTTTGGGCTAAAAATATAGAATATATCTTGATATAAGTGACAAGAAAATAGCTTTTATTAGGTTGTTAGGAAAACTCCTTTTGAGTTAAGTTTGCATGAGAAGCTTTAATAATAAGCTGATGAGTTTCTTTCTTCTTCATTAAACCAAAGTAATTGGCTTAATGTAATTGGCTTAACTAGTTTAGAAAACTATTTTCAAAATAATGGTTTTTTTTTTTTTCCTCGTTTTAGGAATGCCAGATATGCTGATGGACTTCTCACTAAGGACTTTAGTAAACTCTTGGGTCAACTTTCTGCCAAAAAATACCTTGAGGCCCTTGTTGGAAAACCAGATAGGTAAAGAGAATTTATTATTTTTATCAAACATATTATGCTTATTTAATCTGTATTTTCATTGTTAACGATAATATAAAAATATATTCTCACTGTTAACAATTTATTTACTTTGTTTCAAATTGATGCCTCTTGATAATATTCATTTCAGTTAAAATATAATTTATATTCTTCAAAAAATATACAAAGCCCATGCATTAGGAAATAAGGCTTTCTAGTAATATCATACTCACTAGTTCAGACACACTTATTTTAGTAAATAGCAATTGTTTGTAAATCCACCATCAAATTGAACTAGACACAGTAAAAAATAAGACATAGTACAAACTAAAGGAAATTTTAGGGTTAACCATAGTACTTATGTTTTAACTTCCTGCACAAACCAAGCATCAGAAGAGTCTTTCTTTAAATGACAAATAGCTGAATATTTACACAGCACTATGCAGGTGGCATAGATTTTAAATACTCATTTATTTCTAATGAAATTTTCTTCTCAATGGCAGAACACAACTTCAAATATTCCCCCTTTATATGTTTTTTAAATAAATTATTTGCTCAGTTAGTACCGAATATGTCTTAAGACACTCCCAGAAATTGCCAAAATGTGTTGAATTATACCTCACTCCCCTATTTTTAGGTTTAGGTGTATTTTTCCTTTAGTATTTTTGTGATAGAAAATGAGTTGGGTGTTGGAATTCCTTTTAATCTGACTCCAAGAAATTAGGAACTTTGGCTTATTTATAATTACTTGTTAAAACTTTTCGGTTTCTCTTTTCTCACACTTCTTAGCAATAACATCTCAGAGGATCTGGGACTAATCAAACGTCACTCCGATGCAGTTTTCACTGACAATTATACCCGCCTTCGAAAACAAATGGCTGTAAAGAAATACTTGAACTCCATTCTGAATGGAAAGAGGAGGTAAAGAAACAGAAACCTTGTTAAAATGAGAAATTATAAATTACTTTCAAAAGAGAAGCTACAAATGAACTTATCTTTCTATCTGCATTCTAAAGCAGTAATTTTCAACCTTGGCTGCCATTAGACTCCCCCGGAGAATTGCTAAAATATTGATGTCTGGCCTTACCCAAAACCCATTGCCAGGAAATTAGTGCTTCTAGAGGTATGGCTCTAGACATTGGTATTTTCTACGGCTCCCCAGTTGATTCTGTTGTGGCTCAAGGGTTAAAAATGATGAATGTAGAGGTTTCTAGTCTGAATCTGGAAACAAGTTTTATCAAAAGTATCAATTTTTAAAATAGGTAAAGCACATTCAATTAGCAATTTGGTATCAAGTGGAACTCCCTTTATGTACATATTCAAAACCTTATTTTACTAAACTAAGCCATGGGTTCTTTTGTCTTCTCAGATTCTGGTAAATGTATATCTCTCTGAGGTGTTTGATATTGGAGAACAATAACAGCAAGTGGGGTGATCTCTCCTTTTATTCCAATTATTTTGGTTTGATGGTATTAAGGACAATTTTGTTTGGGTGAGGTCAGACAGGATGTCTCTCTTTGCTCACCAGATGCTAATTGTGCAAGAAGAATTTTAGGCATTTTAAGAATAATTCATGCATGATAACTAACCTAAAAGATCATTTTTATTTTTTTTTTAGTCTCCAGAGCACTTTACATAGGACAAATGATAGCTTAGGTCACGGATTATTATTTCTTTAGATGCTTTCTCATCTAAGAGTCTGAACATGAACAATTTTCTTTTTCTGGTCTTCAGCACTGAGGGAGAATCTCCTGATTTTTTTGAAGATTTAGAAAAATGATGAAAAAGTTCTTTACGCAAAGCTGGTGACAACTTCCCAGTGGTGGGTATATCTGTGTGTTCTAACTATATTCTTATAGCAAACATCCAATTATTTAAGTAGATAAGAGTAATCGGTAAGACACATCTTAGAGTTTTCACAATAAGACCTCATCTAAGTAGGATACTTCTACCTGAAGAGAAGCCCAAGCCAGTAAACACCTAAAAATGATTCTGATCATGTAACAAGAAAGCTCACGATAAGTGAACAGTTTGGTATCTCCTAGTTTACTAAGATGTATTCCTATCCTTCTATTGAGATACAACACAAAGAAGACTGACTCGTACTAATGATAAACACTGGCTTTCTTTGGAGAATCCAGCCTTGCTGCTTTTATTAATTGAAGATTTAGTCCCACAATTCACGGCTAGCACCTCACTGAAGTACAGGAAAAACCACCAAATTACAGCCTGGCTTGTTATTGTGAAAATACCACATCACTCTGGGTCTAATTGTATTCCTTGAAATATAGCAAACTTCCTGCAGCAAAAGTCCAATTTAGGTTATTTTACCTACAAAGTGAATGTAGGTACAATGACCTCAATAATATTCACTGTAAAATAATTATTGAGTAGAGAAAACATGACTAGGTTTCTTGCTTTGTTAAGTAATAAACTTCTTATCACAATTGCTTTTATGTGCAAATGGATACAAAGCATATTTCTCTCCTGAGTATTTAATGTTTACATTAGCTTATAAAAATATATTTATAATACTAGGTAAATGCTTAAAGAAATTTTGTATTATAATTATATGAGAGGGTGACAACATTTGTCTCTAATGTCTATGGAATAAATATTTTTGGCTTTGTGGGCTCTATGGTTTCCATTACAAGTACTCACTTCTGCTATTGTAGCATCAAAGCCAAGATAATATGTAAATGATAGGAGTGGCTGTTTTACAAATACAATTTTATTTGTAAAAGGTGAAAGTTTGTGTTGGACTGCAACTGTGACTAGGTCAAGGAGATTAAAATAGACCCAAGCTTGAAGACAATTCAAGTTTCAGTTGCTCCAGAAAATATCTCAGGTATTTATGAGAGTGCTCAAGAGTGGGCAGGGAGTCTGGGAGGACACGTGCACCATTGGTTACTTCTGTCCACTGATTACCCTTCACCTCTAACAGAGATAAAAGGGCAGGGGCACTGCACCTGCCCATCCATTATCATAAAAAGGATATTTCAGAGAAATGAGTCCCTTTGCTCAAAAAAGAAAGTTAATCCCATGTAGCTTCTTTAAATAAAAAGTTTATAAGAAGAAGTCCTCTCCACTACATTAAGACATACAATGCACACTAAGACATAAAGAAGGATAAATCACACAGGATTTTTAAGTTATCTGATCATTGATGAGATTCCATCTTCCATTTTTTTGTTGTGTTTCTTTTTTGAATGGGTAGGACTAGATAAACTATTTTGACAGAAAACCTTGTGAGTCAATCACCTGTGAAAATTACAAATGGGTGATTGTTAATGACTGGCCAGTGAGCCCCATCACATTGCAGTTCCATTTGTGACAAACAGTCCTTTGGAAGATGCCCTCTTGATATTACACAACACAATCTATCACAGGTTGTTGACAGGGCAAAGAGAAACTGGTGTGTATCAAGTGAGTGGAGAATGAATGAAACCAATATGCTATAAATAAAAATATTTTTACAATTATATACCAATTTTTTCTTTTTCAGAATTTTCGAAGAAAAATGATTAGGTGAAGTAATTATATTTTGAGTTCTACATAAGTAATTCAAGAAACGTCTTCAATATTAAAACCAAATAAAATACTCTGTTGTGAATGGTGTGATTTGTTTACTCTAATGTAATAACTGTGACGTTAACATTGCAAATATTATTTGATAGTTCTTAAATTTGTCTTTAAGTAGTGAAAATCCTGTAATTTCATATGCTGTGTATCCTTTCTAACAAAAATATATTTAGTGATAAGAAAATACTAGGTTAATTCCAATTATATGAGGCTTTACGGAAGGGTAGTAATAGAACATAATTGATGTGTTTATTCATAGAGCACACTTAACTATTCAGAAGAGTGGAGCAGATAATCAGTGTGTCCAAATTTGAATGTTAAGCAGATGGAATGCTGTATTAATTAAACCTGAAAATGTCTAAGAGAATTCCAACAAGATAAAAAAATACATTCATTAAAAATATTTTTCAAAAAATGTTATGTATTTCCACATCAGAAGGCAAGCTTCACTTTCAATGGGATTAACAGTCTCTCAAATTTAAATCTCTTACTGCCAAAGGCTCCCTTCTGAGGTAGTGTTTCAAGGAAGGAGAATGGCCTCTGCTTTTGACACTGGATCTTTCTTTTATGCTGTGTTAAGTATGTGTAGAATGTAAACTGAGTGGAGCATTTGTTTTCAGTAATATATTTTTTTTCAGTAATCACTCAAAGAATACTTTGATCATAGTGGCTTCCATCAGTGAACATATACTTGGAGACACAACTATTTTCCTAAAATGATTGTAAGAAACTAAATGTAGAAAATAAAGACTTTGATTATCATTGCAAACACTTTCTATTGTTTGATTCTTTTAAATGATGCCGAAGTAGGTCGTTTCATCTCTAAATTTACAAGCACCAGATAGTTTTTATGATGTTTAAAGTAGGACTGTGTCGGATGTTGTGTGAGTTCTAAAATACAGTACCTTAAATAAGATACCATTTTCTTCCTAGCATAAGGCCAGACATAAAAAGTCAGCAGTTACTATAATGGTTCAGTTCCATGAAGCCCTCAGAAATCTAAACCCCTTCCAGGCCCCCTTTCATTTTCTATGGTGTGGCCCTTCTCCTCATCATCCAAAATTTCAGCTAGAGTTCCAGCCATCATATCTGCAGTCTAGAGAGCAGAATGAAAAAAAGGTCATGAGAAAAAGGAAGTAAAGACTGCATGCTGGTTCTTTTACCTGTCATCTTATGCTAACGCCTCCTGACTAGAACATCTATTGCACATCTAATTGACTGATCACAGTTAATTGCAAACAAAGCTGGTGAATGTTTGTTTGTGTGTGTGTGTTCTCTGTGTATGTGTGTTTGTGTGTTTTCCATGTACCCAGCCATAAACTGTGGTACCGTTAATATAAAACAAGGTTAACACTAAACTTATATGGTGGTATACTTTTTTTAAATCTTAGTCTGTGGATCTTAAATACTTACCAAGAAGGCTTAAAGAAATGATAGAAAAAGTGGGGATCATAAAAATCCTAACCATTATTGAAGAATCAATATCATCACAAGGGAAAGCTTTGATCATTTTCCTGCGCTACAGTTACAAAAAATGGCTCTATAAGGAAAGACTAATCTAGAACTACAAATAATTGCATAGCGGTTTACACAAGTTGAGGTGTAATTGGACTAATTATAGTTTTATTTCATATCTTAAATATTAAATATAATTTATTAAACATTTAAGTGACTTTGTTATGCAAAGCACTGCAGTGAAAACCGAAAACTTCCAGATGTTATTTACATGCAAGAAATTTATAAAGATCAAATGGGGTCATAGTAGTAGTGCAATTTGATTGTGAATCTAAAGAATTATATTTTATTTAATTAATGTAACTTCTTTTCAGTGACTTTCTATTCTTTCAAGAACTATGTATTCAATGCCTCTGATATGCAACGTAGATATCTGGATTCTGGGCAGAAGGAACAGCAAGTTCCAGTGAGGAAGGGTCCTGGTGTATCTGGACAGCAAGGAGGGCAGTGCGGCTGGTGCCGTGTGCACTGGAAAGGGCTGAGCAGGACATGAGGTGAGAGAGGTCACCACGGACTAGACCTCGTGGGGCCTCAGCGGCTCCGGAAGGACTTGAGGACTGAGATGAGGAGACAGTACAGAGTTTGGGACAAGGTTGTGACATTATCTGAATTCTATTTTATAGGTTCGTTGAGGCTGCTACATTGGGAATAGGGTGAGGGCTGGAGGGGTGCTAGGGATGGGAACATGGAGACAAACGAGGAGGCTACTGCCATGAATCAGCTGAAAGACGACGGTGGCTACCAGGGCACAGACAGCGCAGGTGGGGAGCAGTGGAGTCTGAATACGTCTTGAGAGTGAGTCACATTATTTGCTTATAGATTGAGGATATGAAAGAGCAAAGTCCAGAATGTTTGCAGGTCAATCACCTGAGCAACTTGAAGGATGGACAAGATGGGAGGAAGGAGTTTCCAAACAAGATGAGGAGTTTAGGTTTGGGCATTTCAAAGATGATGCTGAATAGAATTGGAGACACACCTGAGGAGTCCTGAGGAGATGCTGTGCTGAAGACAAGCAGTTGGGAGACTTCAGTATATAGATGAGATTTAAAGGCACAATCATGAGATCACCAAGAGACAAAAAGGGCTGAAAATAAATCTCAATAGAAGATCTCTGGGATGCCATAACAAGGGACCACTAAATGGGGGGCTTAAACATAAATTATTTTCTTTCAGTATTTGAGGCAGATCGTCAAAAACAGGGTTCTCCCTTTCTGATGACTGTGAAGGACCATCTGACCCATGCCCCTCGCTGGCTTCTAGTACTTTGCTGGCAATCCTTGACTTGTGGAAGCATCACCATGAACTGTGTCTTGTTCTTCACATGGTGTTGCCCCTGTTTGTGTGTGTGCATGTTTGTATTTCCCTCTTTCAGGAGGCCACCTGCCAGACTTGATTAGCGCCCATGCTAATGACCTCATGCTGTGCAGGGTGTCACGCGGGGTCTCTGCTCCAGCTCCCCATATAAGAACATAGGATATGGCTAGGCCAAAAAGAAACACCCACAGAGCCATAAGTAGGGGAGTCACACCACTATGGTCTCACTGGAGGCTGGATTCACATGACGTGCAACCTGCTGTCCGCTTTTCTGCCAACTGACCAACTCCCCTTGCTAGCTGCAATCCGCTCTTGCTAGTTCAGCCATCATCTTCTTGCTAGCCCCCATTTTTTTGGTAGCATAGCCACAGCAGTTATATTAGTGGCCAATGGCTCACTGGTTACAGCTGACGGCCAACTAGGCACAGCTGATGGCCATGCAATCACAGTTGATAGCCATTTCTGCCTGAGCCAACACCTTTCCACATGAGGCCGAGAGCCTGGAAACTGCACTCCTGGCTCTGTCCCCACACCTCATTCTAACTCAGGTACCCCTGTAAAGACCCTATCCCCCCAAAAGATCACATTCTGAGGTACTGGTTCATATGAATTTCAGGCTCTCAAACATTAATAGCTGGGATGTTGTGGAACAAACAGGGTAAAAGGAGTGAAAGAAGATAGTGAAATGGTAGAAAAATAGGAAAGTGTATAGTTCTTGAAAACAAGTAAAGGAAGTCTTTCATGGAAGAAGGCATCATTAACAAATTTATGTGCTGCTGCTGTGTAAATATGAATCACTTATTGGTATTTTTACATAAGTATTTATAAGGAAGCTACCATGTGCTCAGCACTGTTCTGGGTTCTGATGATACCACAGTGAACAGAACAGACCAAAATCCTGCCCACGTGGAGCTTACGTTCTGTTGAGGGAAATGGATAACAACAACAACAACAACAAAAATATTGAAGGACAATTTATATCATGTTAGAAAGTAATAAGCTCTAAGAAGACAAATTAATGCATAGAAAGAGGAAATTAAGTGTTTAACCAAAAAGCTGCAATTCTAGATGAGGTTTCCAGGATAGGCTTCACAAGAAGGTAAATATGAGAAAAACCCTAAAAGAAATCAGCTGTGAGTCTCTATGGAAAGATAATTCTTGAGAGAAGGAACTCCAGATGCAAAACTCCTGAGGTTGGGGCTTACCTAATATTTTGAGGAACAGAGAGGAGGTGAATTTGGATGATGGGAGAATGATTAAGATATGACATAAGAGAGAATATCAGAGAAGTTATGAGGAACCAGGCCACATATTACATCATAGGTCTTAGGAAAACTTTGGTTTTGTTTTTAATGAAGTGGAAGTCATTAACAGAATTTATTTTCATTAGTGACCTTCATAATAATAGTATTGGTGGAGTGATGTGGCTGAAAGCTGGGTTGGAATGGGTTTAAGAGAACAGGAAAGGAGGTATTGTCCTGCCTAGGTGCGTGAAAAAAAGGGGTCTGGTGGGGAAAGAGAGGCCAAGTAATTTGTTTTTATGTGGGAGAAATACCAAAAACATGTTTGTATGCTGAAGGGAAAGATGCAAGGAAAATACGGTGATGCTGTAGGTAAAGGGAGATTTTGTTTGAGATATGTCCTTGAGAGGACAAAGGAAATGGATGATACACCAGTAGAGAGGTTAAAATTTGCATGGGACAAGCACTCTTCAACCAAAGTAACAGGCAGAGTGTTGGAGACCAAGGGGTTTGAATGGATAGATGAGGGGTTAGGAGCTGAAAGAATGCTGCTTTTGATTATGTCTTTCTCTGGAAAATACCTGAAAGTATGGATAAGGGAGGATATATTGGAGATGTGCAAAAAGTTTTAAGAAATGAAATAGTTTAGGTCTTTGATCCATTTTGAGTTGATTTTCATATATGGTGATAGATAGCAAACTAGTTTCATTCTTTTGCACATGTCTTTCCAATTTTCCCACCACCATTTATTGAACAGATTTTCTTTTATACACTGTATGTTTTTGGTTACTTTGTTGAAAATAATCTGCCCATATATATGTGGGTTTATTTCTGGGCTCTTAATTCTGTTCCATTAGTCTGTGTGTCTGTTATTCTGCCAATACGATGCTGTTTTGATTACCATCACTTTATAGTATAATTTAAGCCAGGGAGCATGATAACTCCAACCTTATTCTTTTTTTCTCAGAATTTCTTTAGTTGTTTGGGATCTTTTGTGATTCCATACAAATTTGATGATTTTTTTGGTTCTATTTCTTTAAAAAATACCATTAAGATTTCGATAGGGTTTGCTTATAATACCTGAAACAATAAATTGCACAGAAGAAAGCATAGGTACTAAACTTATGGACATTGGGTTTAGAAAGGATTTTATAAATTTGACCTCAAGGACAAGGGAAGTAAAAGCAAAAATAAATGAATGAGACTATATCAGACTGAAAAGCTTCTACACAGCAAAAGAATCCATCAACAAAACAAAGAGGCAGACAACTGAATGAGAGAAAGTATTTTCAAATAACACCTCTGATAATGGGCTAATATGCAAAATATATGAAGAACTCATACAACTCAACAACAAAAGAACAAACAATCCAATTTAAAAATGAACAGAGGGATATCTGGTCAAGATGGTGGAGTAGGTAAATGTTGCGCTTACCTTCTCTCATGACCATGCCAATTACAGCTAAACCACAGAACAACCATCATTGACAATGACCTGAAATCTTGCTGAACCAAAGCCCTACAACTAAGGACAAAAAGAAGAAGCCACCTCAAGACTGGTAGGAGGGGTAGAGTTGTGGAATGGGCTGGTTTCACATTCACATGTTACCTTTAAAAATTAGTAGGGATAGCTTGGCTTCGAGTCACCCAGAAAAGAGCAAGGTGTCCCAGCACAACACTAGGGTTCTAGTACCTTGGAGAAAAGTTCCCATAATGTCTGGTTGTGAAAACCATTGGAGTTTTTGGCTAGGTAGCTGCACTCCCAGGTGCTCCTCTAAAAAAGGGACCATGCACGGACTTACTCACCAACAGAATCACTGGTTCTGAGCTCCATCAGTGGGGCAGCAGCTCAAAAAGGTGACAGGGGCATATGGTGAGGAAGTGAATTGTCTGGCCTCAACATGAGGGCTGGTGGGGCAGCTTTCTCCCTGATGGAGGAGCTGGCAAAAGCCATTGTTTCTTTGTGGAGCCTTCCCCACTCCCAGTGTGTAGATGCAAGCAACTGCCATATCTGAGTCTCCATCAAGCTGGCTAACACCTTTTGTTCACCATGCCCGGGTGATTTGAGACCCCACCCACCCAACTTTCAGGCACACTAAAGCTGCTTCCAGTGGTTTTCTAGTACAAACTGCCTGCCTTTTCTCAGGCTGCAGACTTTGCTGAAGTCTCTCAAAGGTTCACAAAAACCAAACAAGCAGCATGTGCCTTCAGTGTGTCCCATACGTCTGGCTGAGCAGCCCTAAACCCAGTACTAGTGACAATTGGCCTTGGTTCACAGGTTGGCTTCTCAAGGCCCCTCCAAGCACGGCTCAGGTGGTGCCCATCTCTGGATTGCTTTGAGGCTCGTGCCAGCTGGCCCAGGGCAGGGCACAGGCTGTGGCTGAACTTGGCCTGCAGCAGGTCCCCTCCCAGGAAGCCCTTGGATTGGCACCCAATGGCCATCTTGAAAGCAAGCTGGAGACACACCTGGCTACCTCCAAGGATGACAGGCCCAAAGGGCAGACTGGGCAGGCACCAGAGCCCCATTAAAATGAATCTTGCTTTGCAGGGTCAGCCCCTGCACAACAGCTCCTCCACTATGGTCATGGCCAGTCCCCACAATGAATCAGCCTGAGGGTCAATCCTGCCCATTGATGTGCAAACAACAACCAAGGCTAAACTACAACAGGAGGACACACGCAACCCACACAAGGGACACACCTGAGGTACCCAGCTCTGATGATAAGAGGGACTGTGCCACTGAGCCCCACAGCACACCTACTACATACGGTCACTCTACTAAGACAGGGAGACATAGCAGCCATACCTAATATATAGAAACAAACACAGGAAGGAAGCCAAAATGCAAAAACAAAGAAACATGTCCCAAATAAAAGAATAAAACAAAGTTCCAGAAAAAAAACTAAACAAAATTGAGACAAGCAATCTACCACATGAAGTGTTGAAAACACTGGATATAAAAGTGCTCAGGGAGCTCAGGAAGAACTTTGACAAAGAGATAGGAAACATAAAATGGAGATAGAAAACATATTTTTAAAAAAGCAGTCATAAATAAAGAAGACAGTAACTGAAATGAAGAATACATTCCAGGGAATAAACAGTAGATTAGATGAAGTAGAGGATAGAATCAGCTATTTAGAAGATAAAGTAGCAAAAAACACCCATTCAGACAACAAAAAGAAAAAAGAATCCAAAAAAATTAGGTCAATTTAAGGGGTGTCTGGGACAATATCAAGTGTACCAACATTCTCATGATAGGGGTACCAGAAGAAGAAGAGAGAGAGAACAAGAAATTGAAAACCTTTTTGAAGAAATATTGATGGAAAACATTCCTAACTTGGTGAAGGAAATGGATATATAATCTCAGAAAACTCAGAGAGTCCCAAACAAGATGAACCCAAAGAGGCCCACACCAAGACACATCATAAGTAAAATGCCAAAGGTTAAAGACAAAGAAAGAATTTTAAAAGCAGCAAGAGAAAAGCAGTTAGTTACCTACAAGGGAGCTCCCATAAAACTGTCAGCTGATTTCTCAACAAAAAGTTTGCAGGCCAAAAGGGATTGGCCTGAAATATTCTAAGTGGTGAAAAGCCAGGACCTACAACCAAGATTACTCTACCCAGCAAAGCTATCATTTAGAACCAAAGGACAGATAAAGAACTTCCCAGACAACAAAAAAGCTAAAGGAGTTTATCACCACTAAACTAGCATTACAAGGAATCTTAGAGGAACTTCTTTAAGACAAAAAAAAAAAAAAAATCAAAAATATAAATAATAAAATTGTAATAACTACAGATCAACAATTATTTTAAATGGAAATGGACTGAATGCTTCAATCAAAATTCATTGGGTGGCTGAATGAATAAGAAAACAAGATCCTTATATATGCTGCCTACAAAAGAATCACTTCAGATCAAAAGACACACAGAGGTTGAAAGTAAAGGGATGGAAAAACTTATTCCATGAAAATGGGAAAGAAAAAAAATGCAATACTTATACCAGACAAAACAGACTTCAAAAAAAGGCTATAAGAAGAGACAAAGAAGGACCCAGTAATCCAATTTCTGGGTATTTATACAAAGAAACCTAAAATGCTACTTTGAGAGGATGTGTTCATCCACACGTTCACTGAAGCATTATTTACATAAGCCAAGATATGAAGGCAACCTGAATGTCCCTGAATGGATGAATGTATAAGGCAGAGATGGTGTGTGTATATATATATATATATATACACACACACACACACACACACTCACACGCACACACACACTGGAATATTACTCAGCCATTAGAAAGAATGGAATATTGCCATCGATGACAATGGACAGACCTATAGGGTATTGTGCTGAGTGGAGTAAGTCAGTGAAGGCAAATGTCATATGATTTCATTTATAATTAGAAACTAAAGAACAAAATAAACCAAATAGAAATAAATTCATAGATACAGAGAACATTTTGATGGTTGCCAGATGGGAAGGGAGTTGGGGGTGAGAGAAAAAGGTGAAAGGATTAAGAAACACAAATTGATAGTTATAAAATAGTCACAGGGATGTAAAGTATAGGGAATATAATCAATGATATGATAATAAATATGTATATGCCATGTGGATACTAGACTAGTCAGGGGGACCACTTCTTCAATTATATAAATGTCTAACCACTATGCTATAAATCTGAAATTAATATAAATAATAATGAATGTAAACTGTAATTGAAATATTTTTAAAAGGTATAAAAAGATAAAGGGAAATAAGACTTTCAGATACAGACTCCATTCTATGGGGTATCTCAAAGAGAGACTAACAATTCTATAATAATATCTGTGAATTCCGGAGACTCTTAGAGCCGCACATTATGGTAGATCTAGATTTTAGAAAACTACATTCCAATTATTTATTTGCCTATTCTTGTTTAGGGCTCCAAACTCAAATGGTAACCTCTCTAGTTAACTGATAGCAGCCGCAATTGTTTGAAAGGACAGAGAGGGGAAAAGACATGAAAAGCATCCGCCTTTTCACAATCTTCTGTTGACAGCTTTCTCTCCTCCACTATTAGAGAGAAAACATTTCCTTATTCTTTCTCTTTTGCCTCATGTAATTGCAAGTCTCCTGCAAGATGCATCTCCTTTCATACTTTAACTTTTCTCATTTTTACCCCACACAATTGTGCTTTTTCTTTTCCTCTTCCTTGGACACTCGCCCTGGTTTCATAATTTTGCTTCTTTCTCTCTGGCTCTTCTGTTGCCTATAGACTTTCGGCTTCATGCAACAGGGAATATCTCTCTGCTCCTTGTCTTACCCACACGTTAACCTCATTTGTTCCAGTGACAGAAAATTCCTATACGCGTCTATCTCCCAAGATTTCTTTCTGTCTCTTTGATTTTCTTTCTATTAGGTCTTAGACACACAGGTCACACTTGTTAAGCTATATTTCTTAATTGACATTTTAATTATCTTTCTGGTTAAAAAACCTAGAATCTTTGAGTTAGAAGTTGCCATTGCATGTAATGGAAATAATTTACATCTAAGGAAATAACTATGCCATTACTCTTAGTTTTTATTTCAAAGACATTTTCTCCTTACCATAATATACAGATAAAGAAACTTCCATCTTATTCTTGTAAACTTGAGTAGAGATGAATGAGATAGAGGTTTGGAGCAGCAGGTATATGTCAAAAAAAGATAATTCATCAAATAAGAGTAAGTCTAAAATTGTGTGCAGGTAATGAAGATAAACCTAATGGAACAGAAGAAAGAAAATTCCCATTTTAGGGTTAAGTAGCTGATTAGAGGGGTGTTAGCCTGAAAATATACCTGCAAAGTAAAAGCAAGATGAAAAATAATAGGTGATAGCAAAAGTTGGGGCCCATGTAGGAGCTATTACAGTAATGTTATTTTAAAACATTTTTGTGAAATGATGTAGTGATTTTTTCAAATGAAATATAAGTATTTTATTCTCAAATTGAATGTTATTTACTCAACTGTGGGATGTAACTGCCAAGTTGTTTCTAACTGGAAAAATGTTTGGAAACTGAATTACATTATGACAAATTTGTGTGTATATATATATATATATAATCTTTATGGATTATATTAATTCAGTGAATTGAAGGTGAAAAGGTAAATTTGAATTTTTGCCAAGGTTCATACTTTCTTTTGGGAAGTAACACATAAGGACCCATGATAGCAACTGTATTGGAATAAATAATATGGTAGGAATAGCAAATGTGTTCTTTGCTCCTGGCTCTCAGTGGGTACTAATGGCACGGGCTAAATAGGAGAGACTGTTTCTCAGTGGGTAACGTCCAGGTGACCAACACCTTCCACTCCTTAGCTATTGAATAAACTAGAAAATCAGCGTCATTACTCACTGTGTGTTTGTGATGAGCAAAATGCTAATTGCTAACTCTTCCTCCAGTTCCTACTATGAGAAGGAAAACATAACTCTAAAGGGGTGGGTGACAAGCCAATAACACATGCAATTGTTGTTTGGTCTTCCCAGTGTTGGGAAAGTGCTAGCCCATGTGATGGAATGGCTTTGGAGTGTGAAGATGAATGCTTAGGAACCTCTCCATTCTATAACTTCTGATGTCCCTATCTGTCCTCGCTGGCAACTAGGAACTCATTCTTGGGTTTGACAATGAAGGACCAGTCTGACTGTGAAGATGAAGTATCAGAATAGAACTGAGAGCCAGGCCTGTCCCAGAACCACAGAGAACAATACACCAGAACAACCTACGTGCCTGCATGTCATGTCAGCATGTGATTCAAGGGCGGACACAATTTTAGTGCCTTCTTCATTTTCACCTGCTTAATGTTTGAGATACTACAAGAAAGAATGGAGCCAGTTCGCCACTGAATCAAGGATTCGTGAGGACATCAGTTTCCCACCTGGAATGGACGAGAATAACTTTAGCTCAGGACACTGAAATGAATGCTTAGAAATAGCACTGCACATCTCCAGCCCCTGGCAGGCCCAAAGCAAGGTGAACTTTGCCAAGAATCAAACACTGAGGGTATTACAGTGGGAGCCTGTTTGCAGCAGGGCTCCTTCCCCAGGGTTATCCTGCAGCTTGGAGCTAGCTGCCTGAGTCAGGGCTTCTGTTTGGTTCTCTCCATGCGTGACCTTTCTCTGGTCCTTCTGCCAACACTGGGCCAGAACTTCTACCCAGAAGGGAGTTGAATGGCCTCAAGGGCCTGCCTCAGCCTTGGTCAACAATCCATTCCTGCCCCCACGTATAACTGCAAAGATCCGTTGCTTATTCTTACCACTCATAGATCAACTCTGAGACAGAAATAGCTTGTCCTGGCTTCAGCTTAGCTAAAACTTAGTGAACATTGACTCTCAGGCATTTATTATTTCCTGAAACAAAGCTACAAGTGTTCACAAAAATGGATCTCTATTCTATACTTAGATTTTCCATGTATATCTCTCACTTATTATGCCTGAAATGCTGGCAAAGAAATCACAGAATAGGATTTTGGGAAAAGAAAATTATCAGTGAAAGTAATTCATGTGTGAAATGCATAATTCATTTCAGATAAAAAGGAAGCCAGTCTCAGATTCTAACCATGATTCAGAGCACAGAAAAATGTGTGGGAATTTGTGATTATTCAACATGAGTTTATCCTGCTTTATCTCATTATAATGACCTCATTTTAATTCATGAATTATTACTAGAACCAAATTAATATTAGAGCCAAAATTATTACTAGAGTCACAATTATTACTAGAGCCAAAATTAAAACAAAGAAATTGTATAGGAAATATGGGGTAAATAGTACATTAAAATTATTTTAAACACATGCTTTAATATATAGTCAAAACCCAGTGTTCTCAACAATAGCACAGTGTACCAAAGCCATTTCACATTCCAAATTCCCTGTTCCGATAAAGCAAAGTGTGAACAAGTTAACTTTGTTGATCATCTCAGATATTTAATGACAGTGTTTCAAAGAAACAAAAGAAAATAAAACAAAGACACAAAGCTGTGGACCAATAAGAGGGGAAATCCGAGAATTAAAAGGATTTGGGGAAATTTGACAATAATTGAATTCTCACAATCACTGCAGTCTTCCTGCCTCTACCTACTACTCACTGAGGCTACACAAGAATATAGAATTCCATGAAATGTTTCCCGTATCTGTTGATTAGAAGGGATATAGTCTACAAGCAGCACCTGAATTGCTTGTCTGCATAGTCAAGTAGAGGTGAGACTGAGGCAAAGCTCAGCTTCGGGGTCAGGTTTGTGGGAATGGGGGAAGTTGTGGGGATAACATCTCACCTACATTCTCATTCTCCTCTGAATTAGGTAAGTCAGCCTTACTGCCTTCTGAGTGATCTCAGGAGTTTGAATAGAATGGCTACCTTCTCACAGTGCAGGAGGATTGACTAGTTCTCTCAGATTGTCCTGCTCTGAAGGAAGCTTATGAACCTCTGGAATGCTTCCTGCCCCCTCTCCTATTGGTAGGCCTCAGCGTGAAGGCCCTTGGAACCTCAAACTTTTGCAAAGACAGAATCATTCTTTCCAGTTCCCACCTTATAAACTTACCATGGCCTGAAGAAAACCATCAGCCAGATCTAAGTAAGTGCTGAGAAAATTCAGTCCTAAAACATTAAGGGTCTCAAATTCAAGTGACTTCAAGGGTCAGATAGTTAAAATAAATACGAAGTTTGGACAATTAAGTTTGTGAACTTGCCCCAGTTTGCTTACACGGTGAAAAGTTCATGAACTTAATTGTCTGATCTTCATATATGAGAATTCACATACTATTATAGTATAGAGACTGGTGGGAATTTTGATCTGTTGGAGACAGAATATCCTATATAAAGGAGTTTACAGAATTTTTTTTACAAAGCATGTTATTGGTCAAACACACCAAGTCTTTAGGCCAAATTTAGGTCATAGGGTTAGTCCTGAATTCTATACTGACATTATATAAGGAATAAGCGTACAATAAATTATAATTATACTTTCAAAGCATAATTAAAATTGAAGAGAAAGATATAGTTGAAAAATCAGAGTTACTGAAAGAAACAGGACAGACCATGGTAGGGGAACTCTAAAAGGCATTTTCCTGATGACTAATAATGTGAATTCCTTTTTTTTATGTGCTTATTGTTTATCCTAATATATTGTTTTGTGAAATGTTTATTCAGGTATTTATCCCTTTTTTGCATTTTTTGACTTTTTATTATTGATTTATACGAATATATATTCTGGATGTAAGTATTTTTGGAGAATATATGTATAGCAAATAATTATCCTGAGTCTGTAGCTTGCCTATCCTTTTCCAAAACATTGTCATTTCAAGGACAGATACTATTAATTTTGATGACATTGAATTTATTAAGTTTTCCTATTATGTTTAGTTCTTTTTTTCTAAAAAGAACTAAATTCCTGTCTAAAATCTCTGGCAATACTAATCCAGAAAAGAAGAAATAAGTACAACGTCATGTGTAAAATATTAGACATGCAAAGGAGAAACCAATTGCACATAGAAAAGTGATTAAACATATAAGAAGAAAATAGGAAGAGCATCTTCTATGCCAATAAATTTGAAACCATAGGCGTAATGGACAGATTACTAGAAAGTATAATTTTCCAAAACATATTAATGTAGAAATAGAACAAATGGCCTTATAATTATTAAGGAAATTAAAATCCTTTTTAAACATTGTTATGGACTGAAAGTTTGTGTACCCCTCAAAAAGTAAATCATATGTTGAAGCTCTAATCCCCACTGTGATGGTATTTGGAGTTTGGGTCTTGGGGAGGTAATTTAGGGTTAGATGAGGTCATAAGGGTGGGGCTCTCATGATAGGATTGGTGCCCTTATAAGAAGATATTTCAAAGAGACGGCTTTTTCTTTTTTTTTCTGCCATGTGAGGACACAGCAAGAAAGCTGTCTACAAGTGAGGAAGAGGGCTCATCAAAAACCAACCATGCTAGCACCTTCATCTTGGACTTCTATCCTTCAGAACAGTAAGAAAATAAATTTATATTGCTCAAGTGACCTATTATTTTATGGTTCTTGCTGTGGCAGCTCCAGATGACTAAGGCAAATATAATTTCACAAAGGAAACCCCAGACCCACAGTCTTGCAGATTTTCATTCCACCAAACACTGAAAGGAAAGATCACTCCAGTCTTAAATAAATTTCCAGAGACTATAACAAAAACTTCCACTACTAATTCATTTATGCGGTCATAACTTCTGATAAGAAAATTAGATAAAAAGCACATAAAGGAACACAACAATAGACCAATATCACTCATGAGCATAAATGCAAAATCCCAAACAAAATATTAGCAAACCAAATTCATCTGTATATAAAAAGGGGTAACACAAATTGATTAAGCTGGGTTTATACCAGGAATGGAACAATGTTATAATATTAATCTAAAAATGCCATGCACCACATTAACAGGTTAAAGCACCTAAAACCATATAATAGATGCCATAAACATTTGGTAATTTCCAGTACCCATTTATAATTTTAAGAATTTAGCAAAATAGAAATACATAATTTGGTAAAAGTTGTATGCTAAAAACCCACAGTACATCATTCTCAATGGGAAAACATTAGAATTATCCTTTTTAAAAAGTAAGAACATGTCAAAGACATCCATGACGGCAGAATAGAGTAAGACTGTGCCTACATCCCTCTGTGAGCACATTAAAATTACAACTAAATTATGGAACAATCAACCTGGAGAACCATCTGAGGTCTAGCCAAACAGAAGTCCTATAACTAAAAATATAAAGAAGCAGCCACATCAAGACTTATAGGGGGGGGTAGAGACACGGAATGGACTCCGAACCTCCCTGTTGGAGGTTGAGATCAGGAGGGACATCTTGGTCATGGAGGTTCCCCCTGGAGGAGCGAGGGACCCCAACTCCCCACACCAGGCTCCCCAGCTCAGAGTATTGGTGCCAGGAAGAAAAGTCCCCACAACATCTGGCTATGAAAAACTGGGGATTCTGCTTGTTCAGGTGGACTGGAAAGCTGTGAGAAACCCAAACGTCCTCTTGAAGAGCTGGCGTGTAGAGATACTCACTCACAGGCACTCACCTTGGGCTCCAGCGGAGGGACGGTGACTCGGGGCACCTCAGAGACATACAGGGGGGCAGACAGAGGCTTCAGAGGGAGGAGTGAAGGACAGTCAGCGTTTTCTCTGTGAGGGATACTCTTTCCGCACAGACAACCAACAGGCAGGCACCATCTTTCCCATGTTGAGCCCACCTCCTCAGGCCAAATCTCAATCTGATCGGCCTGGTGAGCTCTGCTGCTTTGCCCTATTGACTCAGCTGGGATCCCACCTCACCTAATTTGCACACAGCTGCAGGCACTTTCTCTGCAAGCAGCTAACACCTCCTGCATTGCACTCTTTCTTGGAAAATTATGGAGTCCGAGAGCCCCAGGCAGGCAGCGACTGCTCGGTGTGCTCTGATACTTTTGCCGAGTGGTTCCAGGCCCAGTACTGGCACCAAACCAGAATCTACATTTACCTGTTGACCACAACTCTTCCCACTCTAGTGACTCCTTGAGACCCTGTCTCACTTAACTCGCATACTGCATGAGGCTTTATCACAGGCTGAACCACTGGCGGGTGGCAGCAGGCCTCTGGGTATACTGACATTTTGTGGAGCTACCCCAGGCCTGGTACTGGTGGCAGCCATCCTTGGTTTGCAGCTTGGCCTCTCCCAAGTGTCTCCAAGTGTAGCACAGTCAACAAACAACTGCAGATCACTTTGTGTGTCCTAGCAGGTAGCCCCTGACTAGTCACAGGCAGTGGCTGACCTGGGCCTGCACTGGAGCCCCTCCCAAGAATGCCCAGAACAAACACACTTGGAAGTTGGCTTTAGGCCACAGCAGACCACCGCCCAATTAGCCCGACAAGCGGCACACACAAATTGCAGTTTCAACAGGCACCAGAGCCCGCTGTGGTGTATCCTGCTCCATGACATAAGACCCTTACACAGCAGCCCATAAGCTGTGGACGAGGTCAAACTCCACTGCCAGTCAGCCTGAGGGTCAATCCCACCCACTGACATGCCAATAGCAATCAAGGCTCAACTATAACAGGAGGGCATGCACAGCCCACACAAAGGATACTCCGGTAGCTCCTGGTTCAGGTGACCAGGGAGACTGCCACTGGGCCCCACAGGACACCTACTACATAGGCCACCCAGCCAAGGCTGGGAGACAAAGCAGATCTACCTAACACAGAGAAACACAGAGAGGCAGCCAAAATGAGGACACAAAGAAATACATCTAAAATGAAAGAACAGGAGAAAAATCCAGAAAAAAGAACTAAACAAAATGGAGACAAGCAACCTACGAGAGACAAAGTTCAAAACAATGGTTATAAGGATGCTCAAGGAACTTAGTAAGAACTTCAACAAAGGAATTGGAAGCAAAAAAGGACAAAGAAAACATAAAAAAGAACCAGTCAGAAGTGAAGTATACAATAACTGAAATGAAGAATGCACTACAAGGTAACATCAACAGACTTGGTGAAGCAGAGGATCGAATCAGCAATTTGGAAGACAAGTTAGTATAAAACACCCAATTGGAACAGCAAAAACAAAAAAAGAATCCAAAAAATAAATGAGGATAGTTTAAGAGATTTCTGGACAACATCAAATGTAACAACATTTGCATCACAGGGGTACCAGAAGAAGAGAGAAAGCAAGGGCTTGAGAAGCTATTTGAAGAAATAATAACTGAAAACTTTCCTAACCAGGCAAAGGAAATAGACATGCATGCCCAGGAAGCACAGAATCACAAACAAGATGAACGGAAACACACCCACACCAAGACACATTATAATTAAAATGGCAAAGGTGAAAGATAAAGAGAATCCCAAAAGCAATGAGAGAAAGGCAACTAGTAACTTATAAGAGAGTTCCCATAAGACTGTCAGCTGATTTCTCAACGGAAACTTTGCAGGCCAGAAGGGATTAGCACAAAATATTCAATGTGATGAAAAGCAAGGCCCCACAACCAAGACTACTAATGATAGCCAGCAAGGCTATCATTTAAAATTGAAGGACAGATAAAGAGCTTCCCAGACAAGAAAAAGCTAAAGGAGTTCATCACCACCAAACCAGTATTACAAGCAATCTTAGAGGGACTTCTTTAAGGTGGAAAAAGTCAAAATTATGAATAACAAAATGACAATAACTACATATCTATCAACGATTACTTTCAATGTAAATGGATGAAGTGCTCCACTCAAAAGATATAGGATGGCTGAATGTATAAGAAAACAAAACCTGATGATTAGCGATGTTGAGCATTTTTTCATATGTCTATTTGCCATTTGTATATCCTCTTTGGAGAAATGTCTCTTCAGGTCCTCTGTCCATTTTTCAATTGGGTTGTTTGTTTTTTTTGTTGTTGAGTTTCATGAGTTCCTTGTATATTTTGGATATTAGACCCTTATCAGAGGCACTGTTTGCAAAACTCTTCTCCCATTCAGTTGGTTGCCTCATTATTTTGTCAATAGTTTCTTTTGCTGTGCAGAAGCTTTTCAGTTTCATATTATCCCATTAGTTTATTTTAGTTTTTACTTCCATTGCCTTTGGAGTCAAATTCATAAAATGCTCTTTGAACCCAAGGTCCATAAGTTTAGTACCTATGTTTTCTTCAATGCAGTTTATTGTGTCAGGTCTTATGCTTAAGTCTTTGATCCATTTTGAATTAATTTTGGTACATGGTGACAGATAGCAGTCCAGTTTCATTCTTTTGCACGTAGCTATCCAATTCTGCCAGCACCATTTATTGAAGAGGCTGTCTTTCCTCCATTGTATGTTTTTAGCTTCTTTGTCAAAAATTATCTGTCCATATTTATGTGGTTTTATTTCTGGGTTCTCAATTCTATTCCATTGGTCTATGAGTCTGTTTTTCCACCAATACCAAGCTGTTTTGATTATTGTAGCCCTGTAGTACAAGCTAAAGTTAGGGAGTGTGATACCTTCAGTATTGTTCTTTTTTTAAAATATTGCTTTGGCTATTCGGGATCTTTTGTGGTTCCAAACAAATCTGATGATTTTTTGTTCTATTTCTTTAAAAAGTGCCATTGGGATTTTGATAGGGATTGCATTAAATTGCAAATGAAAACCACAATGAGATATCACCTCACCCCAGTCAGAATGGCTTTCATCAACAAGACAAATAGTAACAAGTGTTGGAGAGGCTGTGGAGAAAAAGGAACCCTCATCCACTGTTGGTGGGAATGCAGACTGGTGCAGCCGCTATGGAAGGCAGTGTGGAGGTTCCTCAAGAAATTACGAATAGAATTACCATATGACCCAGCAATCGCTCTCCTGGGTATCTACCCCAAAAATCTGAAAACATTTCTCTATAAAGACACGTGTACTCCAATGTTCATTGCAGCTTTGTTTACGGTGGCCAAGACATGGAAACAACCAAAATGTCCTTCAGTAGATGAATGGATAAAGAAGTTGTGGTATATATACACAATGGAATACTATTCGGCGGTAAGGAAAGATGATATAAGGAGCATTTGTGAGAACATGGATGGATCTTGAGAGTATAATGCTAAGTGAAGTAAGTCAGACAGAAAAAGCAGAGAACCCTATGATTTCACTGATATGTGGTATATAAACCAAAAACAACAAAAGAACAAGACAAACAAAGGAGAAAGAAAAGCTCATAGACACAGACAATAATTTAGTGGTTACCAGAGGGTAAGGGGGTGGAGGGTGGGTGATGGGGATAAAGGGTATCAAATATATGGTGATGGAAGGAGAACTGACTCTGGGTGGTGAACACACAATGGGATTTATAGATGATGTAATACAGAATTGTACACCTGAAATCTATGTATATTTACTAACAATTGTCACCCCAATAAATTTAATAAAAAAAAAAAGAAAACAAAACCCTTATATATGCTGCCTACAAAAGATTCATTTCAAAATGAAAGACACACATACAGGCAAAAAGTAAAGGGATGGAAAAAGATATATCATAAAAATGGAAATGAAAAAATGAAAAAAAAAACGTGGGGTAGCAATATTCATACTAAACAAAAAAGACTTTAAAACAAAGGCTAGAAGAAGATACAATGAAGGACCCAGTAATCCCACTTCAGGGTCTTTATCCGAAGAAACCCAAGTTACTTTGAGGGGACATGTCTATCCATATATTCATTGCAGCATTGTTTACAATGGCTAAGATTGGAGGCAGCCTGGGTGTCTCCCAATGGAAGAATAAATAAAGTGAAGGTGGTACATATGTACAATGGAATAGGAAGGGAATGGGTTCTTGCCATCTGTGGCAGCATGGATGGACCTTGAGGGTATTCTGCTGAGTGAGTATATCAGACAGAGAAAGACAGATGCAATGTGATTTTGCTAATATTTGGAATCTAAAAACAAAATTAACAAACAAAACAGAAATAAACTCGTAGATACAGGAAACATTTTGATGGTAGCCAGATGGGAGGTTGTTGGGGATGTGGGTGACAGAAGGGGAAGGGATTAAGTACAAAATGGTTGTTACAAAGTAGTTATGGGGAAGTAGGGGATAGCATGAGGGGTATAGTCAATAATATTGTAATAACTATGTAGGGTTTCAGATGGTACTAGATCTATTGGGGTGATAGATGGGAGGGGTTGGGGGTTAGGATGAAAGAGGTGAAGGGATTAATAAATGCAGATTGGTAGTTACCAAATAGTCATGGGGATGTAAAGTAAAGCATAGGGAGTATAGTAAATAATATGCTAATAACTATGCACAGTGCTAGGTGGGTACTAGACTAGTCAGGGGGATAACTTCTTAAATTATATAAATGTGTAATCACTAGGCTGTACACCTGAAGTCAACATAAAATGATATTGAATGTCAAAAAATGAAAGTTATTAAGGTATCTGTATCAAAATTGTCACGATGCCTAATTGATATGCTATGTAGATATACACTGCATGATGGGTAGCACTTAATACATTTTGGCAAAAATAAAAAATTATAATAAAATAAAATTAAGAACACGGCAGAGATGCTCAAAGTGATTATTTCTATTCAACTTGGTACTATAGCCCCTCAAAAGAGAAAGAAGACAATAAAAATAAACTTTTGCACATGTCTACCACCATATATGTGCAAGTATGTTCTTAGCAGCTCTGTTTGTAATATCCTTGAACTGGAAAGAGCTAATAACAATAAACATAAAATTCACATACTCTTTAACTTTATTCCCGAAGATTAATCTACTCTTCCGGTTACATATATATTACTTTATTCTTTTCCTTGTTTGAGGGGGAGATATTGTTTCCTTTGTGAATGCACAGTGCTTAGTATAATTTAACACATTGTTTAAAGTGTTTTCTTTTAAATAGCAAATTAGTGAATTAAGATCAGTTATAATTACATATAGAAAAGTGAATAATTTCAAATTTTTGTAAACTCATGTATATATTTTTACAGTGTGTGCTTATAAAGTTATCATGTAATATTTGAAGCCAATCTCATTTTTAAAGAATTATACTTAATATTTTTTGTCTGGTAATTAATTTCATATAATCCTCATTAGTAAATTTGAGAATAAATATAATATAAATATTTTGAATGAAATTAAGCATAAACACATTTGAATATCTTTGATCCTTTCTAGATATACGGGTTATAAAATTACTTACATAAGAAAGCATAATGATGCCTAAAGGAACATAAATATTGCATATCATAAGTATTTATACTCTCAAATGTTCATGGAATTTGTTAATCATATTCATGACATGCAACATGCTAATTAAAATTTCCAGGGCTGGCCTGGTGACTCAGGTGGTTAGAGCTCCGTGCTCCTAATACTGAAGGCTGCCGGTTCAATTCCCATATGAGCCAGTGGGCTCTCAACCACAAGGTTGCCGGTTCAACTCCTCGACTCCCGCAAGGGATGGTAGGCAGCTCTCCCTGAAACTAACAATGCTAACTGGACCTGAGCTGACCTGTGCCCTCCACGGCTGGGATTGAAGGGACAACAATTTGACTTGCAAAAAAGTCCTGGAAGTACACACTGTTCCCCAATAAAGTCCTGTTCCCCTTCCCTAATAAAATCTTTTTTAAAAAATTCCCAATGCATCCTCTATGCTAGTAAGCACTTACAATGTTGCCAATATAACAATTTAGTGTTGTTGGGAATTTAGGTGATTTTAGTTGACTGGTAGGCCTAATGTAATTCACATGCAATTAAAAGAGCCTAAAAAATTAAAACAAAAAAAAAAAACTTTAAAAAAAAAGAGGTGTTTCACTTCACTTTCCTCCCTTGCCCCCAGTGGACAGCATAAGTGAAGCTGAGGCCACAATTTATATTATGAAATGATTTGTTGTTAGGTTCTCCATCTTACACTGTGTTTTCGTCTCCAACTCTAGAGCCCAGAGCCTACAGACTGCCTAGAGACACACTCTGCTAGACACATCCTGCTAGTTGTTTCCTCTGGGTCACACAGCAGGGTATAATAGAGCTCATTTTGAATTTTATTTAAAATCCCATGATCTTAACCATTATCCTACTCTTTAATATAGTTTTTCTCAATTATCCCTGAGAGTTTGAGACATGTCTTCATGAGTGATGATGAATGCTTAGACAAAACTTGGGGAAATTTAAAGGATTCTTTAGGCCCAGCACTAAGCTGATATGTAGAAGTCATTTATTTTTGTTTTAATTGCTTTGGAACTAAGATTTTTAACTGTCACTCCCACCAAAAACCCCAATTCTATCTCTAAAATATGATTCTAGAAAAGAAGAAAGGACAGAAGGAAGCTGAAGTAGAATAAAGCTCTATGATAGCAATATTTTTAAAAAATCTCTTTTGTTTACTAATATATCCTCAGGGTCTGGAAAAGTGTCATATAATTGTCCAGTAAATATTTGTGGAAGAAAGGTAAGAAGAAAGAGAAAGAGAAAGAGAAGAGAAGAGAGAAATGCCAATGTTAGTGCACCACCCAACTATATCTTCAAATTTACTTTGTTGAATTTTTTTCTTTAGCAGACCTAAGTCAAAAAGGAGGGCAACTTCCAGGATGAGAGATTGGAGAGCCTCTGAGAATACGGATAGAGAAAGGCTGGAGAATAATAGTAAGAAAATAAAAAAGGCTGGGATGGCTGCAGCAGACATTGCCAGAGGAATTGTAGCATGATAGGAAATGAGTTAGAGGCCTGTGATCTGTGTTAGGGGTTGTCACACAATTTCTTAAGGATTGATGGTGGTTAGAGAGTGCTAGCACCCACTTAGGAGTGTCTGTTGGGGAAGAATCTCCCATGGAAACCTGTGGATCCATCTGTTATCTATAGGTACTGTTGGAATATCCATGCCTAGATCTTACTTCTCTGACTTTCTAGCAGCAGGAGGTAATTCAATTCACTTTCTTATATCACCCATTCAAGACAGCTCACTGATGTTTTGGATCCTGGACACATGTATCACAAAATAATATACAGAGTAATGTCAGTGGTAGAGGGTTGGACTGTGGTCGCATACACTGCAAAGTTAATAAGCAGGGGTGTGCACATTTGCCAAAGAGCATCAATCAGATAGTCTCCTCTACCCCCTGCATCCCACTTTGGCCCAAGGCACCTCCTCAGTCCTGTTGTATCTCCATAATCATGGGCTTTCTGACAAACCTAGAAATCAGATTACTGATACTGACTAAAATGTTAGGCTTACGTGTTATTATATGCCATGAAGCTAGTTTCAAGTTATATGCTTCAAAAGTGTTGTGAGGATCTTATAAATGTATACGTGTGGCACATAGCATGTGCTGAACCATAGTGTGCAATAGTTCAAAAATATTTTTAAAAATCTTAAGGAATTATTTAATGTCACCTTTTCTAGGTTTCAGACTGATACCTGAAACACATAGGTCCCCACAGAAATGGATAGCATTTAATTGAGACTCAGGGCGTAAGCATGGCTCCTGGAATATAATGAGTGTGCAATAATGTTAGTTTTTTAAATTACTATTAACTATGTTTTTAATTAATGCTCACAATATTCCCATTAGGCTTACTTAAGCCAAGATGTAACAATTTCCTGAAGAGCAGTAAAAGAGGTACTTACAATTGGATGCTAAAAATCATTATGTATATTATATTAAAAAAATACCATTCTAGTTGATCTCTTGAAAATGTCGCGTTAAAAACCACAAGCTGAGATGAAGCCAGAATTACATAGATTTTTTAAAAAGGTAGCAAGTATAACTTTGCTATAAGACTCAAAATCACACAATTTGACTTCAAAGATTTTCATTACATAGGATTAGTTATTGCAGTCTTTCTCTTTTCCTTTCCCAAAATAGCAAATCTTCTAAGAAATAGAACCCTTAAAACATAATAATGATCTTTGCTGAGTTGTGGCAATTTTACCAAGATTTCCATGAAGGAGGTAGGTCAATTTTCCATTTCCTGTCAAAATTTTGGTGTATTTTGAATGCTTTTATGAGGTTATCTAGTTGTAATTCTGGAAATCCTTCTGAGGGAAGGGACAGCAAACAGAATATATGGACACCAATTATGGATGATTTTAGAAGATGAAAGGATTTGGATGTCTTTTGGGTCATTTCCCAAAGCCATGTCACTGAAATCATGACTCCTCAAGAACACATGTTGTTTGAGGCTGACCAACTGTGTTTTTTGAGTGCACAGAATTGAAGAAAAATTGATTTCTTACAATTTCTAAAAGATATCTTAGGAACTGACGTGTGCTCAACAAGTTGCCTTGTAGCTAACCTAATGGCCCCACCTTAACTCTTAGATCTCTGCTCTAACAGGGACATCCTAACCTAGTACTTTCATCTGTTTCTATTGGAAGATTGCTGGATTTCACCAAAATTAGTGTTATTTATTTACCTATCTTCTATTCATTTATCCATCCATCCATCCATCTACTAATTTATTTATTCACTTATTCATTTATTCACCATTAATTCAGCACAAATTTGTAGAACTATCTATGTACTATATAATTGTGCAGAGGTAATCTGTGAAAATAAATATGAATAAAACATGGTCCCTATTCTCAAATATATCACATTGGTATTTAGGAGCTTGAAAAAACTGGTTTCTAGTTCTGTATTTTTTTTCTCCCCACTTATAATCTGTTTTGCTCTGCCTCCCCTATCTTTCCCTTTCATTGACTTCATTTCCCACCCTTTGGTCACTGTGGCCTCTAACCTTTGTAACTTTTCTTTGGTGTTCCATGTGAATTTATTTTAAATGTGCTAACAATCAACTAAACTTCAATGGTTCTAATACCTTCCCACTATCACCACCAAGATATACCTAACATTAGAATAACACCTCAATATCCCTGTGGGAGAATTTTCTTTGCCCATTGCATACAGTGTAATGTCCTGTTAAACATAGTCTCTAGGTGCTCAGAGGTGTACTTGTTCCTGCCCAGTTTTCCTGTATTCCACTTGATTTTGTGAGGTACCCACCCTCACATCCCACCTCGTTGCTCTGATGGGTTTCTTTTCTGTTTCATTACCTGAGTCACTAGTTTCCAAACAGAAAAACCTAATTGATACAGACTCTAGTATTTGGAAAATCTCTGGATCTCTAGGGATTATTTGCAGAGTCTTGCTTCCAACATTTTTGTGGAAACCCTGGGAAATATCTCATGTGAGCTCTCCATTCACTTCTCTTAACCTTATAGTGGGGCCTTGGGCAGGTTGTGGCCACTGGAGTGTAGCCACTGTCTGCTGAAGCTGATCGCTGCTGCTCAACTAAAGTCTTCATGTGACAAAACTGGCTGTGACTTCCTGGGACCTTCATATACTGAAGCCATGCTGTATTCTTTGCAAACATGCATGAAACTCTTTACTGATAGTACTATTTTGCTGTGTGGGTTTAAGAGTTATGCTGCCGCTGCCCAGTTTCTTAGAGATACTGAAATAGAAAATCACTTTCTATTTTCACTTCAATTTCTTACCTTGAGGACTGAGATAGGAACACATAGAAGTTGGGGTTTGGAAAAGCAACAGCTCAAGAAAATCATATTTCTGTGATTACACTATGGTAGTGGCGGTTAAAACTGTTCTTTGTGAGCCAAACACACTTCCTTTGATTCTACACTGAGAGGTTTTTAAATGACTACAGAAACAAACACCTGCTCACCTAAATAATGCATTTGAGTCTCATTGAAGATTTGCCTCAATGTCTAAAATATTTAACTGTTTAAAAGGTCAAGTGAGAAGCACTTATGAATTACATGACTGTATTTGCAACGCTCCCCTTCTATTATATTGAATAATACCTATTCTTCTAGTGTACAGGTGTGCCAATTTCTGAGTCTTTTAGAACAATAGCATTCTCTACCAAAATTGACTCATATATTCTGGATGATAACCATTTCTATTTGCTTTCTTTAAAAAGGAGAGTAATCATTTTACTTTCCTATCTTTTGTTCACACAAGGAAAAATCCATTCTATGGATTTTGCTTATCTTAAGCAAATGCAAGCAATTATAAGACATAGTGTTTTCAGACTTTTAAAAATGTAATGTCTTTTATTCTCTATGTCTTACAGTTTACCCAATGGATATAAGTTTTGGTGTCACTTCTTCAAATATTTTAACTGCTGTGTGAAATAATTGATCCTTATCAATATAGAATTTCCATAATTTTGTCATGTTTTTTCTATTGAATTTTAATTTTTGATTTATTTCTATTTCATTCAGTTTTTGTTGGTCTCTAATCAGTAAAGTATGTGTTATTAGCTTAAAAGAAGCATACCATTAACAACAGGTTCTCTGTCAACTCCACTAATCACTGAGTGTGAATTATGTTTCAACCCCTTGGTTCACACTATGACTTCAACCCCTTGGTGAGAAAAATCACATGCATTACCCAAATCTTGTCCCTCAAATGCCAAGAAATAAAGTGGGGTAAATCGAGTATCATATATAAAATTATTGATATGCATAGTGAAATGCACCCATTTAAACAACCTGTGAAGAATGGACTACAAGGGTAGGGGAGTTATGAGCTGGGGAAAATCAATTAGGACTGGAGTAGCTTAGGGTTGGCACCATGGAATCTGTAATGATGCTATTGGGACCCACCAGATCACCTTCACCAGTCCATTACCCATCTTCCAGTTGCTGTGAGTGTTGGCTACTCACCTCACTGTTGCACCCATTGCTTAAGAGTTGCCCTCGACTGAGTGGGTGCTGCCTCTGCTAACTGGTCACTACTCCTTGCTCTCAGAAGACAGCCAGAGGTTAATGACTGATGAATACAAGAAGACAAAAGACCAGATCCTTTATGATATGATTGAGCCAACTCTAGGATATAAGTTTCATTTTGAAGCCTTTCATGGCAACAGATAGACTGAAGCCAATTTCTAGCCAACATTACCTCCTTTCTCAGCTTTCTTCCTACCCTGCTTCCGTTAGTCCCTTCCTCCTAGAATACTCTTCTACGCATCACTCTTGTAAGGATATCTGTCTCAGGGTTTGACTTGAGGAAATTCTACCCAAGACAGGTGGTGTAAGAAGTGGACCTGGGAAGCAGATTCTAAGAATGGAATTCTGGAAGTGGACCACTCACAGGCCAAATGGCAATCAGGGCACCATCCCTCATGGAAGGCAGACTTTTGATAGTGACCGCATACTATAGTAGAAGAATTACCAATACTTCACCTGTGATGAACTGTGTCAGGAAAGAGATGGAAGGAGATGGCCTAGCTGGTGACATGTTGCTAACATTTGAGAACTTCAAGTTAATAACTAATAACTAAAGACTATAGAATTGGATAAATGCCACTGGTGTATTAAAGAGGACAGGCTCAGGTATACTAGCCCACAACTTCAAGTGTGACAGTTAGGAGGAGACTTACTTGCTCGGACAGAAACACTCATCTCTTGCAGACGGGTGGCAAACAGACCTGGAGACCAGGTACTTTATCTAATGGGAAAAAGGACAAATGTTCTAAGGGGACTTAATTCTGAACTTAGACTGTTGTCCTAAGCCAAAGCCCTGCTCCGACAAGAAAGAAGCAGGATCTGACATTTATGATGATGTCATTCTTGATGACCTTGAACCTCAGGATTCCCCCCTGAGCCTTTTATTGAAAGCCATACAGAGATCACAGGTGAGACATTTCACAAAACAATTAATGGCTGTCCTACTGTGGATCTGCCCTCACCTCTCCTCATAACCAGCAGAGAGACAAGCAGGGTTAAATATCCACACGACACTCCTGGGAAGTTCTGGGTCTATACAAAGGATGAAAGACCGCATACTCTAAAGGAGCTAAAGAACTTCACCTGTATGTGTTGACAGGAACAGGAAAAACAGACTTTTCAAATAGAAATTCTCTTCTAGGGCCTGTGAATGAAGGAAATTAACTGATCGCAGAAGTTAGGTATGGCAGGGAAATCAATGTTTCTCCTAGAGGTGTGTAGAAATTCCATTTGAACAACAATAGTGCTTATTTTAGAGCCTCTAAGACAACTATGTGAAACCACTAGTTCCCTGTGGCTAATTGTACTCCTGATAAAACCAAACAAAAGGAAACTATACACATAATATGCATGATTTTATAATCTGGCTACATTTTCATTATTGGTGCCAGAATAATAACAATATTTTTCAAGCTCTCCTTTGTTCCATGTTTTCTTTTTTATTTCTTTTTTCTTTTTAATTAAAGTTTATTGGGGTGACAATGGTTAGTAAAGTTACATAGGTTTCAGGTGTACAATTCTGTAATACATCATCTATATATCACATTTTGTGTTCACCACCCAGATGCCGTTCTCCTTCCTTCACCATATATTTGATCCCTCTTACCTCATCAACCTCCCCCCACGCCCCTACCCTCTGTTAACCACTAAACTATTGTCTGTGTCTATGAAATTTTGTTTCTTTATTTGTCTTGTTCCTTTGTTGTTTTCAGTTTTATATCCCACATATGAGTGAAATCATATGGTTCTTGACTTTTTCTGTCTGACTTAGTTTGCTTAGCATAATAATCTCAAGACCCATCCAAGTTGTTTTTGTTTAAATACTTTGAGAAAGGGAGAAACTGAGAGAGAAAAGAGCAGCAGGAAGAGAAAGAAGTCATGGATCTGGACACTATTTGAAGAGTTACAGGCAGAACACAAAACTCCGAGTTGGAGCAATTAAAGGACTTTTAAGAACTACAGTAACTATGTAAAAGTTGTATTGCAACGTTGACCATTCCTCCCTTCTCCTCTATCAAATTATTGCAATGCCTATTCTATGTTCAAATATCTAAAGAACAGTTTAGAGGGAGGGGTCATAGATAGCAGTATTAAGATACATTTTGTTTGAATCAATATGTTGCCTGGAGACAGAGCTTCTGAGATGGTCAGATGACTCATACTTTGAATTAACTTGATCAGTGCAGGTGTCTGAAGCCCAAGGTGCACATATATTTCATGTGTCATCAACTCCCACTCTAGTAGAATTCACAGAAATTTTAGGGGAACTTTAGACTTTTAAAGGGCATACATTGGGTGGAGAAGAAGTCAAGGCAAACTTACCTGTATTTCAAAGATCAGAGAGTCGTCAACTAATGTCTCATTGAGTAAATACTCAAGACTGATACAATGGGGGAAGTTATTTAATTGAAAAGAATAATACATGCAAATATTTGGTCAATGCACTAGCTCATTTTCAGTCACTTAACTGATAACTTGAGTAAACATAAAATAAAGTTGATATTATTTTTCTATTGGGTCCTTTTTAATAAACTTCATAGCCCCCACTACTCTCAACACTGAGATGCTTCTGTTCCAAAATAAAGAGTTTTTCCTTCCCACTGATGCTGTCTTCTCAGAGGGACAAGTGTCATAAACTACCCACAATGTCCATTATACTTTGTTCATTACATTATATATTCATATATGTAAATCTATACCTAAAATGGATTTATCAATATGTAGTACTTACCATAACACAGACTACATATGTTAAATACATTCTGCATTATTTTAATTGCCAAAAAGAGGGAATAAATGTAATTGAAATTGTACAAGTTAAATGCTCAACAATACTGTAAAGATATACATATATATATATATATATATGTATATATATATATATATATATACACATATACATATATATTAGAAATCACTTAAGGTTTGTTTTTTCTGATAAAAGTATGCTGGGTTAATGAACACGTTGGAAAGAAAAGTACAAATAGTGATTATCAAATCACTTAACTATGGAAAAGTGGGAAAGAGTGCTGGATCGAGAGTGAAAAACTTTTAGACACAATTACTTTTGAAAAGTTGTCAAAATATGATTCCGTATCTTATTACTTCAAACTTTTATCTTCTTGGGGCTCAAATTTGATGACCCAACACAATGAAATTTCTGCTATTCGAGGCTCATTGCATGGATTCTGTTTATAACATGTTAGGGTAACCATTTTAAATTCTCCATCCCTGTCACAAATGAGAGTGAACTAATTGGGCAGTAACTGGCTTCTTTCACAGATGAATGCCATTTCCGGGCGCCAGCTAAGTCACAAACACAGGGCTCTAAGCAGAACCCTTTGTGTCTTCTCCAGTTCATGGTGGAAAAATAAAGGCAGAAAATATTACTCATCTCAAAATAGAGAATTTCTCTTGTTCCAAAGAAATGGAGCTTCGATTCGTGTCATCTTTTGGTCTTGGGCCTTTAAAACGTATTCCCTATTAATAAAATTAGGCATATGGCTTTTTTTTTCTAAAGAAGAATATTTTTAAGGATTCATAGTAGGTTTAAAAGTCTAGAGCAAAGCTTGGTGATGAATGTAATATCCCCTGCTTCCCTCAGAGTTGCTAAGGCTATGAGCACATTTCAGACGCTGAAGACAAATTCACTTTCAAGACGCTTGGGTACCAAGCACACAATCAGACATAGGATGGTGGTTGGAGGTGCATGTGGGGTTTAGGGACAGTTTTTGAGCTTCTGTTTTTCATTTGAGTTTGTTTGTTTGTTTGTTTTTAGATATGTCTGTGGAACTAGTGAAGAAGAAGTGAATTCTTGGTGCAGTCCCTCAGCCTTGAAAGGGCCCAATTGTTTTCAGATTTCCATTCAGAATGGGACATTTAATGAGAGACACAATATTTTCTGAGAACTTACTGAAATGATCTACTGTATTTTTAAAATTTTTATTAAGTGTATTGACATGACATTGGTTAGTAAAACTACATACGTTTCAAGTGTACATTTCTATAATACATCATCTGTATATTGCATTGTGTGTTCACCACCCAGAGTCAGTGCTCCTTCGATGACCAGACAGAGTCTGACAATTAAGTTCGTGAACTTGTTGCAATGATGTTGCTAACCTTTCTTGATATCAGAGGGTAGATTCATTATGAATTTGCACCAAGTAGACAAATAGTTAACTAAGTTTGCTATTTGGAATTGCTGAAAATGCTGCATGAAAAAGATGAAAACAACCTGAACTTTTTGCCAACAATTCATGGCTTTTGCATCACAAATGACAATGCGCCACCTCACACGGCACTGTCTCTGAGGGAGTTTTTAGCCAGTGAACAAATAACTGTATTGGAACACCCTCCCTACTCACCTGATCTGGCCCCCATTGACTTCTTTCTTTACCCCAAAATAAAGGAAATATTGAAAGGAAGACATTTTGATGACATTCAGATATCAAGGATAATATGACAACAGCTCTGATGGCCATTCCAGAAAAAAGAGTTCCAAAATTGCTTTGAAGAGTGGACTAGAAGCTGGCATTGGTACATAACTTCCCAAGGGGAGGACTTCAAAGGTGACTGTAGTGATATTCAGCAATGAGGTATGGAGCACTTTTTCTAGGATGAGTTCGTGAACTTAATTGTCAAATTTCACCTTTTCACCTTTCTATCTCCCCCCTCCTCTCTTACTCTCTGGTAACCACTAAACTATTGCCTGTGTCTGTGAGTTTTTGTTTGTTTGTGTTTCTTGCTCATTTGTTGCTTTCAGTTTTTCATATTCTCACCCAGAAAATCTCATTCTGAGATATTCTCAGTTTTGAACCTGAGTCCTGTTTGATGGTGGTGTCTGTTGGATAACAGGAAATTCAGATGTGATTTCTAGCAACAAGCTTTTGTCTCTTCTAACAAGGACTTGTTTCAGCTGGCAAGAAAAAAACCAAAGTATTTCCTCAAATAAAAGATTATTTCCCTTGTTGAACAATTCTTACCCTTGTCTAAGGAGTATGACGCATGAGTTAAAAATGTAGACTTTGTAGATGCTAAATGGGTCCGTATTCAAGAGAATTCTCAAGATAAAGGGAATTACTTCATTTTAGGCTTAGATGATTCAGAAATGACAACAAATCTTGTGTTTGTTTTGCTATAGTTCTCTAGAGGATTCAAAAAGGATAAGCCTTTATATTTATCACTCACTCTGGGGTTTATAGGATCTTAGGGATGTTTCTTAACTACGTGACCTTCCTCAAGCCAGATACAAAACTAACCTGTCACCCCACTCACACCACCACCTAAGACCAGCATCTTCGATCTATAAATCTAAATTAAAAATCAGAACAAGAAACAAGGAAACGTGTATGCCCCTTACTCGCTGGGGTGATTTGGCAAATTACATTAAGAAATGTGGTTTAAAGAACACATGTATATATTTTTTTCTTTCTTAAGAATCTAAGCACAGACAATGCGAAATAAATTAATTGGAGAAACAGCATGAGTTTTCTGAAGTGTTTACCTTTGCCTGCAAAGCTAGCAACATGCACGCCAGTGTGCAGAAGACATGCACCAGATCTGTCCTGCTCAATGAGGGGTGGAAACGGGTTCCCTCCCCTCACAGAGACACATTTGACTCAGAAGGTGCTGCCTGTGAAGTTTAAATTGAATGAGAGAGCTGGCAAGTTGGTAGCCTACATCATATATTCAACACCAAAAGATGCCATTGTCATTTACACATGGCAGATTTTTTTTTTTCTTTTAGATTACTCTGTGTTGGATTTACATCTGTTTAATCCCTCAGAGAAAACCAGTTTACCATCTTGCTCTCCCTCCAGTCAAGGACCAAACTGTCATTCCACAATCTTAGAAAGTTAAACAACATATTTTATTTGATATTACATATTAAAATATATGCATTTCCAGGCAGGATGTGTCTCTAGTCACGTAAACATTCTGAAGGATGTCATAGTTAAGATCTAAGTAATATTCAATAGCCTGTATTCCGTCTTTCTTTTCTATTCCTCTGACATTGTTTCTGCAATAAGATTCTCTTTCTAGGGTCTATTGTGTTTACTCTTTTGGGTATGTCATTTGCTGCAGCCTTCATTTCTGGCCCTTTTATCTGAACTTGTAGCTAATTTAATCTCTATGGATAAAGATTATGATGTTTTCTACTGAACACTGTGGTTTTACATGTTTTAAATTTCTAAGCTTTGCAGATTTTTTTTGGTGTGTCTTCAGAGATAGACAATAGCATCTTTTTATTAAATACATACTTTTTTATTTTTCAATTACAGTTGACATACAATATTAAAATTGTTTCAAGTGTAAACATAGTGATTCGACATCTATATAACCCCAATAAATTTAGTAACCATCTGATGCCATACATAGTTGTTACAATATTATTGACTATATTGTTATGCTGTACCCTACATCCCCCTGACTATTTTGTAACTGTCAATTTGTACTTCTTTCTCCCTTCCCCTTTTACACCCATTTCCCCAACCCTCCTACCATCAGGCAACCCTCAAGTTGTTCTTGGTATCTATGAGTTTGTTTCTTCTTCATTTGTTTATTTTATTCTTTAGGTTTCACATATAAGTGAAATAACATGGCATTAGTCTTTCTCTCTCTAACTTACTCCATTCAGCACAATACTCTATAGGTTCATCCGTGTTGTTGCAGATGGCAAAATTTTATCCTGTTTTATGGCTGACTAATATTCCATTGTATTATATACATATACCACCTCTTTATTTTTATTTAACATTTTTATTTTTATTAGGTTTATTGGCATGGCATTGGTTAGTAAAATTATATAGGTTTCAAGTGTACAATTCTATAACACACCATCTATATGTTGCAGTATGTGTTCACCACCCAGAGTCAATTCTCCTTCCATCACCATATATTTGACCCATTTTACCCTCTTTTACCACCTCCCACCCCCTTACCCTCTGTTGCCTGTGTCTATAAGTTTTTGGTTTTTGTCTTGTTCCTTTGTTGCTTTCAGTTTTATATCCCACATATGAGTGAAGTCAGATGGTTCTCGACTTTTTTTGCCTGACTTATTTCACTTGCATCATAATCTCAGGATCCATTCATGTGTCACAAATGGCAGTATTTTATCTTTTCTATGGCCAAGTAATATTCCATTGAATATATACCATATCTTTTTTATCTAATCCTCTACTGAAGGACACCTTAGCTGTCTCCATGTCTTGGCCACCATGAATAATGCTGCAGTGAACATAGGGGTACATATCTTTACGGAGAAGTGTTTTCAAATATTTTTGGGTATATACTCAGAAGAGGAATTGCTGAGTGGTATGGTAATTCCATTCTTAAATTTTCAAGGAAGCTCCATGCTGTTTTCCATAGTGGCTGTCCCAATGTGCATTCCCACCACCTCTTCTTTACCCATTTGTCCACTGATGGACACCCAGACTGCCTCCATATCTTGGCCATTGTAAATACTGCTGTAATGGATGCATATGGCCCTTTGAAGTAGTGTTTTGGGTTTCTTCAGATAAATATCCAGAAGTGAGATTACTGGGTCCTGCTTTGTCTCTTGTTATAGGCTTTGTTGTAAAGTCTATTTTGTCTGGCATAGTATTGCTACCCCCAGTGTTTTGTTGTGGTTGTTGTTTGTTTGTTTGTCTTTAATTTCCATTTTTATCAAATATCTTTTTCTATCCCTTTACTTTCAGTCTGTGTGTGTCTTTCCATCTGAAGTGAGTCTCTTGTAGGCAGCATACATAAGGGTCTTGTTTTCTTGTCCATTCAGCCACCATATCATTTGATTAGGACATTTAATCCATTTCCATTTAAAGTAATTGTTGATAGATATGTAATTATTGCAATTTCTTTATTCATTTTTCTTCTTCTTCTTCTTCTTCTTCTTCTTCTTCTTCTTCTTCTTCTTCTTCTTCTTCTTTCTTCTTTTTCTTCTCTTCCTCCTCCTCTTTCTATTTATTCTTCTTCTATAAGTCCCTCTAACATTTCTTATAATATTGGTTTGGTGGTGATCAACTCCTTTAGCCTTTTCTTGTGTAGGAAGCTCTTTATGGTCCTTCTATTCTAAATGACAGCCTTGTTGGGTATAGTGACATTGGTTGTAGGTCTTTGTTTTCCATCACATTGAATATTTCCTGCCAATCCCTTTTGGCCTGAAAAGCTTCTGTTGAGAAATTAGCTGTTGGTCTTATGGGAGCTCCCTTGTAGGTAACTCACTGCTTTTCTCTTGCTGTTTTTAAGATTCTTTGTCTTTAACCTTTGGCATTTTACTTATGATATGTCTTGGTGTGCCCTCTTTTTATTCATTTTGTTTGGGACTCTCTGCACATCCTGGGTTTGTATATTTATTTCCATCACCAGATTAGGAATATTTTCCATCATTATTTCTTCAAATAGGTTTTCTTCAAATAGGTTTTTAATTCCTTCCCCTCTCTCTTCTCCTTCTGGTACCCCTATAATGTGAATGTTGGTATGCTTGATGTCATCCCAGAAGCCGCTTAAACTATCCTCATTTTTTTGGATTTCTTTTTTTTTTTCTTTTCTTTTTTTTTTTTTGCTATTCTGATGAGGTGTTTTTGCTACCTTAACTTCTAAATCACAGATTCAATCATCTGCTTTATCCAATCTAATGTTGATTCCCTGTATGTATTCTTCATTTCAGTTATTTTATTTTTTTATTTCTGCCTGGTTGTAGTTTATGTTTTCTATTTCCATTTTTATGTTTCCTGTTTTTTTTTTGCTTATGTTTGCCCTGAAACCATTGAGCATCCTGATAACAGTGTTTTGAACCCTGCATCTGATGGATTGCTTGTTTCCATTTTGCTTATTTCTTTTTCTGGATCTTTGTTCTGTTCTTTTATTTGGGAACTGTTTCTGTGTTTTCCCATTTTGGCTGCCTCCCTGTGTTTGTTTCTATATATTAGGTAGGGCTGCTAGGTCTCCTGTCTTAGTAGAGTGGCTTGATGTAGTAGGTGTGCTGTGGGGCCCAATGACACAGTCTCTCTGTTCACCTGAACCTTGTGTTGGTTGTGCGTGTCCTCTCATTGTTGTTGAGCTGTGCTTGCTGTTGGCACCTCAGTGAAAGGAATTGACTCTTGGGCCAATTGGTTGTGAGGACTGGCCATGACAACAGTGGAGGAGCTGTTGTGCAGGGGCTGACCCTACGGAGCAGGACTCACTTTAGCAGGACTCTGGTGCCTGCCTTGTTTGCACTTTGACATCTGTGGAAGTGGCCAGGTGATGCTCTGCCTCAAAGTTGACCACTAGTTGTGCTAGCCCGGGGTCTCCTGGGAGGGACCCTGCCATAGACCAAGTTCAGCTGTAGCCTGTGCCCTGCCCAGGTCTACCTGGTATGAGCCACAAAACCATCTGAGAATTGCTGCCACCTGTGCTGGACTTGGAGGTGTCTTGAGAATCTGAGCAATGAACTGAGGCCTACTGCCAAGAATGCTGGGCGTGGGGCTGCTCAGCAAGTGGTATGAGACATGCCAAAGCCAGATGCTGCAAATTTGGGGTTTGTGAACCTTTAACAGAGTTTAGGAAAGTTCACAACATACACAAATACAGGCCATTTGTATGGAAAAGCCACGGAAAGCTGTTAGGGTGGTCCCACAAGTTGGGTGGGAAGGAATCAGAGAATCACAAAGGTGGGGCAAACAATGTTAGCCAGGTTGATAGAGACTCAGATATGGCTGTCACCTGTGTCTGCACACTGGAAGAGGGGAGAGCTCAACAAAAGAACAATGGATTGTGCCAGCACAGAAGTCTGAGAGAAAGTTGTCCCTCCAGCACTGAAGCCAGACAAATCGGTTCTTCCCCACATATTCATGGCTGCCCCAGCACTGGAGCACAGAGTGAGTGAGTCCATCAGTGAATGAGTTTCATGTGCAGAGGAACTCCTTGGCCTGCAGCCCTCTTTCTTAATCAGTAACAATCTCTGTTGGTTTGTACAGCCCAAAATTGTGGGGACTTCTCTTCCTGGCCCTGGAACTCTGGTCTAGGAAGGCTGGAGTGGGCTGGGACCCCTAACTCCTTAGCGGGGACCTCCGCAGCTGAGACATCACTCCTGATTTTTAATTGCCACATGTGGGTGTGAGACCAGCCCATTCCATGTGTCCACCTGTCTGACCAGTCTTGATGTGGCTTCTTCTCTATGTTCTTAGTTGTGGACTTCTGTTGAGCTAGACTTTAGGCAATTCTCAATGATAGTTATTCGGTAGTTTAGTTGTAATTTTGATGTGGTCATGAGAGGAGGCAAGTATAGTCTTTTCCTACTCCACCATCTTGACCAGAAATCCTATACAATAATATCTTGAACTTCCATAATTCTACCTACTTGTTTCCTCCCTACTCAGTGCCAGCATAATCTTTAGCACAGAAGCAATTTTTAATATTGAACCATTAATACATTTATGTGTGATTTGAGAAACAAATAAAAATGTGACAATAAAAATAAGGAAATTAAGGTGCTGGATAATTGTGTGTAATTTCTGACTTATGAATAGGTGTAGTAGAGCTCCAATTCCCAAATATTATCCCTCCAGCACTGAAGCCATTCAATGGGACCACTGAAGCCTCATTCATTAGAATGCCTTCATTAAAAAATCATTTTGGAAATTGTTACACTTCTATGTGTAACAGTGCTACAATTCGCCATGTCTATAATGCTCTATGGAAAAACAAAAATGGCTCTGTTTAATTAAGCCATTAATAAAACCTCCTTAAAAATCTCAAAGAGGGAGGTAATCACTGACATGCTAAATAAAATGGAAAAAAATATTCAAGAAACCCATACTCCTCCTTAAACAACTTTATCTGCCTCCCTACCCTCATGACTAAATTTCCATGAAGAGTCATCTCTACCTTCTCTGATCTTTTCTTTGAACACATCTATCCTTCAAGTGTTTTCAGTATTGCTTTTGTTCTTCATACCAAAAACAAACAAACAAAAAAACAAAACAAAACAAAACAAAACAAAAACCTGTTCCTGTTCTAATTTACATGGGACAGCCCAAAAGTGAAATACCATCCAAATCTATTAGTGAAAATCCATTCTCAACCCAGAGGATCACTCTTCAGCATATGGTACTGAATAATCTCATACTCTCTCAAATCTCCTTTTTTGGAATCTAGGACACCATTCTCCCATGTCCTCTCATACTTCTTAAATTATTATTTTTCAGTCTTCTTTGAGAGTCCTGGCTCTTGAATTTAATCCAATTGAGGTAGAAACAATATTTTATTAACCACAATATATCCTATCATATCTAGTACATTCTCTAGCATAATAAGTATCTAACATAAATGGATTTTAAGAAATATTAACATTAGAAATGAAGGAAAAATAACATTACTTAGGCCATAATTGAGATATGGAAAATGAGATCAATGGAAGTTCAGTAATTTGTCCATGGTTACAAATGACAGAACTGGAACAGAAACCAGGAACTAAGGTCTCTGTCATGTAAATCCTGCATTCTTTTCTTTACACCATGTTCTGAATGATTCTCCCCTAGTAAGCATCCATAGTGTTAAAGTCATAGCTATTTTATCTGAAATTCCATAGAAGCCTGGGAGTACAAAGAACCTAAAGAGACCATACCATTTACATTATTCCTTATTCATATAAATATACATAATAAAAATAACACTTAAATGCCCAGTTCATAATGCCACTATGAATTAATTATTCATCCAAATGCTTTTTCCTTATTTTTCTAGAATATTTTCCAAAATAAATCTATATTTTGCTAATCTTGCTGCCTTCATTTTACAAATAAGCCACAAACTGCTTAGGCTGTTTGATAAACAGTGAAAGGGTTACAATGAATCAGAGAATGATTGTCTGTCCCTTAGGATCATGTCCTAAGGAAAAATAGAACCCTAGAATCTTCTGATTTGAAGGGACTGTACAAGTCATTTACACTGAAATTTCCCTAAGGCAGTAATTCTTTTCTGATTGATGACCATTTACTGTGTAATAAAACATAGTTCTGAAACTCTGCTGTGTTTAGACAATGGTGATTTTGAAATTTTTTTCTACCAGATGTCAGATACAAAATACATCATTACATATATGCTCTTTACAATGATCAAGGGTTCCTGACTTTTGAATAGTTATCATACATTTTTTACAAGCTGCATGGAATATGCCTTCTTCCTCAAGTTTCAATATTTCATGGGAGTGATAAATTGGCTCATTAGAACAAAAGAGTCTGAGTTCAAATCCTTTCTTTGTCACTTAATAACTATGTGATCAGGTATTAATGAATACCCCTGAATCTTAATTTTCTCATTTCTAAAATAATGATGCTTAATCACAAAACTGAATGTTCATGCTATGTAGTGACAAGCGTTCAATAAGTAGTAATCACTAAAATCATCATTGCTTAGTAAATAGTGTAGAGTTCTCTCTCCTCTCTCATGTTCTATTTTTGGCAATTTCTTGAACCAGGTTTTGATTCCCTGACTCCCTTTTGGATATTCATTTTTTCTCTCTACAGATTTTTCACTTTCTCCAACAAATGTGAGAACAGAGGAAATTTTGTAAGCCTTTAATGTTCTCTATGCCAAGGTTCACCAGCTTCCATATGTAGTTCACATCTTATGTCCGACACAAAGACAAATAAGGCATATTAGTAGGAGGGCACAGGAAGGCCTCCTTGGTACTCATACTGTATACTTCCTGGGTCTCAAATCAAACTAATTGCTATATAATCCCTCTTAAAAATTCCACATGGAAAAATTTTCATGAGGACTTGGATTATGTGGTGGAAACTCAGTTTTAATTTTAAATCTGCTGTATGGCTCTCTTTCCCTTGGTTCTTCCTACTGATAATCAGCTGTCAAACCCAAACTCCTTTGGAAATCATAGCAGTACATGCATATCACCCAGTCAATCTCAAGAGGAATACTGCTTTTTTAGAGTGTTTACCCTGGGGTTGGAACTTCGTTTGAATGGACTTTCTCATCAATAAACTCTTCATATAATAGTTCATTTGTTTTACTTTTTCCTTCTCTCTAATTACAACCCTATGTGCTTTTATGTTGCTGTATTGTTTGTTAAAAATTTATGTCATTGTTTAGGAATTATACATCTGCTTCCTGAAAATTCCAAAACTTTGTGATTTTCTTTGATCATTGTCCATTTTTTTTTCAACTTGAAATTTTATTTCTTTCTATCATAAGTTGTGTGATCCCAGTCTTATTCCTGGTATGAATTCAAGTTATGAACTAATACACTAGAGAAAGAAAGCTCATGGCAAGAGTAGCTCAAAGCAAAATTGTGAGGACTTTTCTTTCTCTTTATAGCTCCTGTGTGTACCCTTCTTTTTTTCTTGCCCCCTCCCCAATTCATCTTAACTCAATGAACACTTTTCTACCTCCTCCTTCTAGACCCATGTTCATCCTTCCCTAGCCAATGTGTTTGTACTCTCCTGTGGTTGCCTTATTGAACAAAATTTGGAAATAAAAGAAACCTTGCCCCTGACCTTTAGCTCAGCAATACCACTCCTGGGAATCTACTCTAAAGAAAGAAATCAAGAGACGTAAAATGTAGTAATCAGAAAAAATCCATAGTATTTACAATGATAAACAAAACAACCGAAATATTGTATGTTTACTAGGCAGAATCATGTGGAATCAACACATGAAAGACTTTGCAGTGACTTGCAAAACTGTTGGTGATATAATATTAAAGGAAATATAAAATGAAAAGTTACATGTAACATAATTACAAAATTCAATATCACATAATATTTGATTCTCATGAGGTAGGACAAGTAATATTTTATCTCCAATTTACTTACAGAAGTCACTTGAAGATTACTACTTTTAATTTTCTTTCTCTTTAATAATAACACTTGAAATAATTTTAAGCTGTACTAGAGTTTTTAAGAATTTGATTTCTAAAGTTACATCACAGAAATGGCGGCATGAGGAGTGGCTTCTTGAAATCTCTCCTGGAGGTAACAACAAATTGAACAGCTATAATTCAACAAAGGATTCCCTACACAGCACATGAGCACACCTGAGAGACCTGCACATCAAATCCTCTGAAGTTCAGCAAATTGGGCAAGCAGGGGAGGAAGCAATGGGAAAGTGCAGAGAAAGTGCAGGCCACAGGGCCACAGGATGTAGGCTGTAGCTCACTGCGGTCTCGAGAGAGGGAGGAATCCAGGCTGCAGGCTCATTCCCTGCAGCCCACAGTCCTGCCTGAGGGATCAGCACATAAATAGCTGAACCCAGTGTTTGGGCAGAGATCTCTGGTGAGAACTGTGGTTTAAGCCCTCACTGCCAATCAGAAAACAGAAAACAAGGACATGGAGCCTGGCTGCCTCCCTTTCACCCTCCCAGAGCTTGCCCCACCTCCATCCTCCCAGTGTTAGAAGCGGGCCCAGAAGAAATGGTAGCAGTATCAGATTACAGAACAGAATATCAACGACCCTGAGAACTTCAGCATCAGTCCTGTAGCCACAGACTCACCATGCAACTAATTTCAGCAAAAGGGAAGGAACTGTAGGATCAAGACAACTGTGGGTTGATAGTTGCCATTAATCAGTCATTGAGATCTTCCCAAACTTGTGGAAAGAACTGGATCCTCAAACCCGAGAACCAAACTGAACATCTAATTACCTCAATCCCAATAGACCTTTTCCAAGGCACATTGTATTGAAAGTGTCAAAAATTAAGGCAGAAAAAAGAATCTTCAAGGCAGCCAGGGAATAGAAGACAGTAACCTACAAAGGAAAGCCCATTAGATTATTATCAGATTTGTCAGCAGAAACTCTATAAACCAGAACAGAGTGGAATCAAATATTTAAACTATTGAAAGAGAAAAATTATGAGCCAAGAATCATATATCCAGCAAAGATATCCTTTAGATATGAAGGAGGAATAAAGATCTTTCCAGACGTAAAGAAGCTGAGGGAATTTTCTAACGTACAACCGGCATTACAAGAAATACTGAGGGAGGCTATTTGACGAAATAAAAAAATCAAAAGAATACAAAACCATGAGCAGTATTACAAACAGACAGACAAAAGGAGGAAATGGCAATCCCTCCACAAAATAGGGCTTTCACACTTAACCAAAACATAAAGAGTAAAGAAGAAGAAGGGGAAAAAAAAAAAAATTGAAAAAAAGGAAAAAAATAGGAAAAAGACAACTTGCTACTGCAACTCAGAAATCAACTCATAGCATAAGCAGGGATAATGAGTGACAACAAAAACATGAAAAGGGAGAGAGTAAAGGTCTGAACCTGCAAAGGGAAATAGAGATAAGCAGTATGCCAAAGAAAAAAGACTACTGTAAACATGAAACTTTCTTTTACATAAAGTTAATATTAACCACTCAAAAAAAATTCCAGAACTGAAATATATAACATAAAAAAGAAAAACTAGAGGAAAAACTCATGGAATATCACCACACTGAAATAACAGACAGTAGCAAAAAGGGAAAGAAAACAAAAACAAAAACAAAAAAAACAATGGAGACACTGAGCCGCCAGAAAACCAGAGATAAAATAATAGGACATCCTCATATATCAATAATTATCCTAAATGTAAATGAACTGAACCCACCAATAAGAAGGCACAGAGTAGCAGATTGGATCAAAAAACAAAATCCAACCATATGCTGTCTCCAAGAGATACATCTCAACTACAAGAACAAAATGAAAGGTGGAAATTGCTACTCCAAGCAAATGGTATTCAGAGACGAGCAGGTTATTCATACTTATATCAGATGAAACAGACTTCAGGATAAAAAAGGAAATAAGAGACAAAGACGAATATTTCATAATGCTAAAGAGGACAATATAATAAGAAGATATAATACTCATCAATATATATATTCTCCCAATCAGGGAGCACCAAAATATACAGTGCAACTGTTAACAGAACTAAAGGGAGAAAGTGGCCAAAATACAATTATATTGTAGTAGGGGACCTAAATACATCATTGTCAGCTATGGATAGCTCATCCAAACAGAAAATAAATAAGGAAATATCAGCCATAAATGACACATTAGTCAAATGGACATAACTGACATTTATAGAACACTTTACTGTAGAACATCAGACTATGCATTCTTTTCTAGCGCACATGGAACATTCTGAACGCTAGAACATATTATGGGACATAAAACTAACCTCAGCAAATTTAAGAAGATTAAAATCATACCAAGCATATTCTCTGATCACAAGACTTTGAAACTGGCTATCGATTGCAAAAAAGAAAGCAGGAAAAAACCATAAATATGTGGAGATTAAATGACATGCTTTTAAAGAACAACTAGGTCAAAAAATAAATAAGAGGAGTGATCAAAAGATACATAGAAACAAATGAGAATGAAAACACATCCTATCAAAATTATTGGGATGCAGCAAAAGCAGTAATAAGAGGGAAATTTATATCATTACAGACCTATCTCAACAAACAAGAAAAATCCTAGATAAATAACATAATGTTACAACTTAAATAACTAGAAAAAGAAGAAAAAAATGAAACCCAAAGTCAGCAGAAGGAAGGAAATAATAAAAATCAGAGCAGAACTAAATGAAATAGAGAACAAAAAGACAATAGAATAAATTAATGCAACAAAGAGCTGGTTCTTTGAAAAGATTAATAAAATTGACAAATCCTTGGCTAAACTCACTAAAATAAAAAGAGAAAAGACACAAGTGAATGAAATCAGAAATGAAAGAGGAGAAGTTACCATGGACACCACAGAAATACAAAGGATCATGCAATAATACTGTGAAGGACTATACGCCACCAAATTCAATAACCTAGAAGAAATGGACAAGTTCCTAGAAACCTACAGCCTTCCTAGGCTGAATCACAAAGAACTGGAAAACCTAAATAGACTGATCAACATTAAGGAAATTGAATTAGTCATCCAAAACCTTCCCAAAAGCAAAAGTCCGGGACAAGATGGCTTCACTAGTGAATTCTACCAAACATTCAAAGAGGATCTAACACTTGTTCTCCTCATATTCTTCTAAAAATTTGAAGCTTTTTAAAAATCTAACTGATTTTTTAAATCTAACTGATTTTATGATGCCAACATTACCTTGACACCAAAACCTGGTAAGAATAACACACAAAAAAGGAAATTACAGACCAATATCTCTGATGAATACAGATGCAAAAATCCTAAACAAAATTCTAGCAAATTGAATGCAACAATGCATTAAAAAGATTATACATCTCGATCAAGTAGGATTCATCCCAGGGACACAAGCATGGTTCAACAAACGCAATTTGATCATGTGATACACCACATAAACAAAATAAAAGGTAAAAATCATATGATTATATCAATAGATATAGAAAAAGCTTTTGACAAGATATATGACATTATTTATGATGAAAACACTTAATAAAAAAGGTTATAGAAGGAAAATACCTTAACATAATAAAGGCCATATATGATAAGCCTTCAGCTAATATCACAATCAACAGCAAAAAACTGAAGCCCTTCACCCTATGTTCAGGAACACGACAGGGCTTTCCCCATCCCCTTTGCTATTCAACATAGTGTTGGAAGTCCTTGCCAGAGCAATCAGGCAAGAGAAAGTAATAAAAGGCATCCAAATTAGAAATGAAGAAGTTAAATCGTCACTTTTTGCAGATGACGTGATTATTTATATAGAAAATCCTAAAGACCACCAAAAAGCTATTAGAAACAATAAACAAATACAGAAAAGTTGCTGGCTATAAAATCAATGTACAAAAATCTATTGCATGCCTATATACTAACAATGAAATCTCAGAAAAAGAATTTAAAAAAAATTCCTTTTGCAATTGCAACAAAAAGAGTAAAACACCTAGGAACAAACTTAACAAAGGATGTGAATTACCAATACACTGAAAACTGTAACACATTTTTAAAAGAAATTGAAGAAGACACAAAGAAATGGAAAGATATTTCGTGTTCATGGATTGGAAGAATCAACTTAGTTGAAATGGCCATATTACCCAAAGCAATATACAGATTTAATGCATTCCTCATCAAAATCTAAATGGCATTTTTTAAAGAAATAGAACAAAAAAGTCATCAGATTTTTTTGGAATCACAAAAGACCCAAATAGCCAAAGCAACCTTAAGAAAGAATAATGCTGGAGGTATCACACTCCCTGACTTCAGCTTGTACTACAGGACAACAATAATCAAAATAGCATGGTATTGGTAGAAAAAACAGACATGCAGACCAATGGAATAGAATCGAAAACCCAGAAATAGATCCACATAAATACGAACAGATAATTTTTGACAAAGTAGCCAAAAACATACAATAGAGAAAAGAATCTTCAATAAATGGTGCTGGGAAAATTGGAAAACCCCGTGCAAAAGAATGAAACTAGACCAAAATTAACTCAAAGTGGATCAAAGACCTAAACATAATACCTGAACAATTAACTGCATAGAAGAAAGCATAGGTGCTAAATTAATGGACCTTAGGTTCAAAGAGGATTTTATGAATTTGACCTCAAGGCAAGAGAAGTAAAAGCTAAAATAAATCAATGGGACTATATCAAACTGAACATCTGCACAGCAAAAAACACCATAAACAAAACAGGCAGCCAACTGAATGGGAGAAGATATTGGCAAACAATGCCTCTGATAAGGGGCTAATATCTGAAATATGTAAGAAACTCATACAACTCAACAACAAAAAGACAATCAATTCAATTAACAAACACAAAATTCACAACATCAATAAGGCATGTCACTCAGCAAGACACCACTACATGTCAACATGAACACAGCTGTGACACCCTGATATACCAAGGTTATGAAACCTGACCGAGCTGCTGGTACAGTGTTGTCAATATAAGCGCACAGGGGCAAGTTCACAAACTTAATTGTCACACCTGGTAAAATAAATGTGCTCTCTAAAACACAATAAAACTGATATTTCAAAATACCAATACTTTTGTAAAAATTCTTACATCTCCAAGATTTACCAAGGGAATAATAAAAAATGTATTACAGAGCATCAGTATTTAAAATGGTGAAATGCCGATAACTGAATAGAAGGATTACTTGAATAAAATCCAGAAAGTAAGCCAAATATACATGCATTAAATGCCACATAATGAAGGTGAGATTTCAGGTCAGTAGATGGAATACTTAATAAATGTATGGGAACAATTACTTTTCAATCCCTACCTCATACCACACAGCAAAATAATTGCCAAAAAAATTAAAGCATTAATTAAATATATATATATGAAATCAACTCACACAAACTTTAAGTAAAAGCTATAAGAAAACAGAAACCAGACATTATTACTTATTTTACTAAGTGTTAATCCAAAATTGTCTCTATCCTCTGAATTTGGAAGTCTTTTGTGCTTTCATTGGTCAAAGCAATGCCTCTATTTCTTCTATTCTAATGTAATATCTTGGAGAAACACTTTATTTAAAGTAATGATAGAGGATAAATAACTGAATTCCTCAATTCTGAATTTAAGGGATATACTTGTTTACTTATTTCTCCATTAGAATGATTTTGGTAATGTACTCTCTAAAATATACTACTAATAAATCAGACCCTGACAAGGAATGTAGGGGAGGAGGCGGAAGCGCATTCTGTTGTTATTTGACCAAAGAAAGAATTTGGAAGCAAGGGCCCATGTTGCCTTTTCCTCTAAAATTGATCAGATTTTTAAATGAATCATAAAGAAGTCAGAAATAAATATTCTAGAGCAATGTGATAATTCTGAAGCAAAGAAAAGAAAGAAGAAAAACCGTAGACCTAATATTTACCCTAGAAATAGATCCAGTATACAAGATACAGTATTTTAGGGCAAAGGGTATTTTTAGGGAGATAAAACAAAGCATCACAGTTATAAGAAGAGATTACAATTATTTTTGTAAGAGAACAAGTAAGATTTCTATTGGAAGCAGGATATAGAAGAATCTATTGTATCAAAATGGATAGAAAAGTGATAAAATAAAAAAATACGAATAAAAATAACAGATGAAGAGAATGAGATTGAAAAATGACAAGTATGAATGATAAAATATGGGAAGTCAACATGCAAATTATAGGAATTACCAAGAAAGAAAACAGAATATGAAAAAGATTTTACAGTCAAAGTCATGAAGCACACTAAAAATTAATACCATTGGATATTCAGAGTGTCTTTGATATTGCAATCAAAAGTCATAAGAAGTCAGCACTTACACATAGTCTGGTGACATTTTTAAACTTTAAGGGTAAAAATTTCTTCCAGCCATCATGCAAAGAAAACTTGCTTTCAATGGCATTAAAATCAGGACCTCTTTGAACCTCATCACAAATATTGATGTCATTGCATGGTCTAGTATCTAAAAGGAAAAAAAGACCTTAACCTAAACACTCAGCAATGTGTCATTTGTGTCATTTGTATGTAAAACAATAGAATGGTATTTTTGGAACTATAAGATCTCAGACAATTATTCATCCAAGATTTTTTTTCTGTAAAATATACAGAGATATAATTCAGAACCACAAAACTGAGTGATATGCGTATATTAACTATCCGTTTAGATTACAAACGAAGGGAAAACACGCATTTTAAGGATATTTGTTGAAACCATGTTCTTGTCATGGAAGAAAAATCACTAAAGTGCATCATTATTGATTAATAACAGTAAAATATGGGTTCTATAAGGAGAAGTAGTGCTGCTGATAAGTATAAATAACTACAGTAAATTTAAGAATATCATTCTAAAATAATAAAACAAAAGTTTGTTTAAAGATCAAAATAATTGGTGTTTCAGATTCTAGAGTTTAGTTAATGAGCTGTGAGAAGACGTATGGCTTTGAAGTTACACCTTATCTTCTCTAGAAGAGAATTAAAAATAATAAAAAGAAAAATATAAAAACATAATTGTAGCTTAAGAAAAAAAGGGAGATTGAGTTAATCATTATGAAACAATCATTATTATTTATACATAGTTTATATTAACAGTACACAAATATGCATATATTTCCTAATACAAATTTCTGAAAGCTATAGGACTTAAGAATATTAGGGTAAACATGACTTCTTAAGTATCTTCCCTAATGGGAGGCCGTAGACCAGACACTGACAAAGCATTTCTCTGAGGGTCCAACTAGTAAAGGAAGCATTTTAGGCTTTGTGAGCTGTAATCCCTGTGCAACTACTCAACTTGGCCATTGAAGCACAAAAGCAGCCATAGACGATACATATCTGATAAGCCTTTCTATGTTTCAATAAAACTTTACCTATGCACACTGACAATTAACTTTCATATCATTTTCAAATGTCACAAAATATTATTTCTCTTCTAATGTTTTTCAGTCTTTGAAAAAATATAGACTTCTTTCTTAGCCTGAGAGATGTAAAAACCAGAGTGGAGCCGGATGTGGCTCAAGCCAGCGGTTTGCAGACCTCTGATCTACACCTACCGCCTCAGGAGGGGCCTGGCAGAGAGAGGATAGGCTGAGTGTGAGTTAGGCTGAGTACGGTGACAATGCTGTCACACAAGGAGGCGGGAGAGCTCCTCTGCAGCATTAAATCTATCATAGCAATTCTGTTAACATCGTCTGTATATTACATTGTGTGTTCACCACCCAGAGTCAGTTCTCCTTCCATCACTACATATTCGATCCCCCTTACCCTCATCTACCACCCCTCCCCCTTACCTTCTGGTAACCACTAAACCTCTTGTCTGTGCCTATGAGTTTTTATTTCTTTATTTGTTTGTCTTGTACCTTTGTTGTTTTAAGTTGCGTATCCCACATATCAGTGAAATCATATGGTTCTCGACTTTTTCTGTCTGACTTATTTCACTTAGCATCACTGCAGCTTTATTTACAGTGGCAAGACATGGAGACACCAAAGTGTCCTTCAATAGAGGAATGGATAAAGAAGTTGTGGTATATATACACAGTGGAATACTATTCTGCCATAAGGAAAGATGAAATAATGCCATTTGCGACAACATAGATGGATCTTGAGAATATCATCAGTTCTTAACGGAGAGAAAGCTAAATGACGAGCAGAAGACCTAGCTTTCAATATCATATTTGTAATTAACCACAAGCGTGACCTTGCAAGCATTACATCAACTTTCTGGACATTGCCTAACTTCTCTGTACAAGAAGGTTGTTGGAGATTTGTTCTGTGTGAACAAATGATGTTCTTAAAAACATCACTTGACTGAAAAGTGTTAGGGAGAAAATAAGTTTTACTAAAGAAGGGGAAAATTATTGAAAGATATGTCAAAGTAAGAAAAAAGCAGATTTAAACAGAAAATTCACATTTGTATTTAATGAGTTTTATACTAAAGTATTAAGGATCAATTTAGAGTATTTTTTCCCTTGTTTGTTTTTCTGAAACCATCCATATTTTATCTGGCTAAAGGAACTCTGATTTGCGTCCATTTCCTTGATAGAAAAAAAGAAACACATTTCAAAAAAAATTCTGTGAATTAAGACTTTGAACCTGCAGATGGTGCTATGATCTCATTTTCAAATTCAGTTTTGCTTTCTAGTTTAAGTTCATTGGAAAGAATACAGTTCTTTAGTTTCTTTTTATCTGGTAATAAATTGAATTATTTCTCTTTAGTTTGGTCTTTTATTATTAAAATGAGAGAAACAGACCTTACCATTGGAAAAATCTACTGTAGCTAGTTTTAGGGATTACTACAGGCCTCTTTATACCAAATAATAATCAACTTGTATGTCTTTTGGGGGGGGGGGATTTCTCTTATTATTTAGCATTTGTTTTTCTGTGCTCTCCACCAACTTACCTTATTATTGCTGTTCTTAAGTAAAATCGCTTCGCTGCGAATTAGGTGATGAAGAGCTAAGGATAAAAAAATTCCATATGAGAAACATTTCAACTTCTAGTTTGTAATATTCTGGTGAAAAAAGATTTCCTGGAATTAAGCCACAGGAACTCTGGCTTAAGTCAGAGCTGTCAACTGGAAAACAAATTTCCAGATATTTTGAAATTTAATTCATTTAATTTTTCTTGTAATGGGTTTAGAAAATCTGACTAAACCTAGCAGGATATTCCTTTACTGGATCAGTCTGACTTTGAATAAAGCAAATGGATACTAAGATTTTAATGTAGAAGAAAGGGGCTTTAGAGCTGTTGTCCCTTAAGGAACTTACAAACAAACATGTAAAAGAATACACACACTGGAAATTTGAAAAAATAAAAGAACAGATGGCATTTTGCTGTTGTCCATAGAGTTTTCCAAGTGGCTGCCTTTGCAATTTAAACTCTGGATGAATGTATGTTAAGTAAACTTCTTTGAGTTAAAAGCCCATCAATAGAAATTATTTATCCAAGCACATATTCTATAAATGCTTTCCAACTTGTTCTTTGCTATCACATGTCAAGTGATTGAGTTGTAAATCTTCAAAAGCTGCTGTAAATCTTCAAAAAGTGTGTTCTGGAACAGGGGAGGAACAGAATCACTCTGCATAGTACAAGGAAGGACTTATAACAATGATGGGTATAACTTCTAAATAGGAATAAAATTTGAATCCCCTTGAGCCACACAGTGTGGTAATTTAGTTTTTAAATCATTTGAGTTTGTGTCCGTGAAAGTGCATTGGAAATTGTGATTTTTCTATAGCAATGCTCCTACTTTTTATATCAGTATGAATGTCATGATATCCAACCATTTTTGAAACTCATACTGGGTTAGTTTCAACATAGAAGTATTTAATAATAGAAAGATGGAAAATTACTTCTAGATGCTTTTAAAATTAGGATAGATCTCTGACATAAAGAGAATCTGTAATGGAAGCAAAAGCTACCCCTAAGAATGTCTGGCCTTGGGTCTGCATTAAACGGTGTAGTCCATGTTCATGCAAAAACTGCTGGGAACGTTGATTTTCTTTACCTTCAGTCAGCACCACTTCAAACACACTGCATCCAGACAGACTGAAGTCAGCCTGTAACGCAGGAGTCACGAAAATACATGGAATCAGTATGTCCACTAAGGACAGTTCAATGCTTTATTTTCTTTCAATGGCTTGGTGTATTTGATATAATGTAGTATATTTGAGAAGTTGAAACAGTTTTTCTCATTTGTTTTATCTTGCCGATTTTTATCTGGGTTTTCAGGGTCTGAGCTTATCTTGTACATAGTTTTTCTAAGCAAAGCTTTTCAGCTTTTAAGTCATCTGGTACTTTGGAGAATAACAGGAGAAATATTGGCCGTTGATTTTGATGTATAATAACAGGTGTGTCATTCCAAAAAAAAAAAAAAAAAAAAATTAGGATAGATCTCAAGAAAGATGACATGAATCAGGATCTACATGAATGGCATAAAAATAAAAACAGGAATTAGAAGAATTGATGCTTTGTAATTAATGAGAATTATACATTTCTACAGATCATGGACATAAGTGTTTGTTGATTTCTGAATCTATTCATGAACACAAAATTCTTATTTTCTGAAGGAAGTCCAGTATCTTGGCTATAACATTATTCATTCTCCTGGATCATTATTGCTGATTAAAGATTAAAACATTTCACATGAAACTTAGTACCTTTTGTTATTAAAGAAGAGAAACTCTCCTCTTTATCTGTTACATCTTAAGTCACTCACTATAAATATATATAAATCAGATATAAGGACAATTGAACAAGAACCTCTAGTCCTTTTCATCCCGTGGGAGTACAGCTGTGACGTATTTCAGAGAGCTTTGTGATTGCTCAGCCCTAAGCACAACCCTATAAAATGAGGGGCCTTGAAATGCTGGTCAGAGTAGAGTGCAAGCAACTGCTGGCAATAATACCAACCCTTAGTCAGGACAAGGTTCTGGTTCAACTCTGAGGGCAGAGAACTGGTGGAGCCAAAGACAAGTTTTCAGGTTGGCTGGTAAGTACAGAAATGTTTCATATCCCACATGTGAAGGGGTTTCCTGAATTATTTGTGTTGTCAGATACTTTCCCTGCTTGCTCTTTTAGTCAATGCTGACTTTTTATTTTAAGTAACACATTCAAGTATATATATTTTTTCTTTCTGCTTGAATATAAATTTTTGACTGAAGGGATCCTTGGGTACATTTACTTTAGAAGTTTACACTTGTTTTTTAAGTGCTGTTCTTTCTATGTCATTTGTTATTTATATAAACCTAGAGAACATTTATTTTTCAGTTTAAGTAGAAATGCCATGATTTTTATAGACAGAGAAAGAGACCTTGAATTTTTAAGTGTCTACCTAGAAATTATTTGGAAATACAATGTGTATGTGGATTAGATGTATAAAGTATATTCTATTTTAAATATATTTTACTTTTGGTGACAAAAATTATTTCAATGGTAATACGTGGTTCAGTGATTTCTTGGTATTGATTTTCACTACTAATTTAGTAAAATTGTTCAAACCCATATGTAAGGAAATAGGTTCCCAGTAATATCTACAATTAAAAGCAGAAAAAGAAATGTGTATAAAATACAATTTTTGTGCTAATAGACATACCCCAATTTTATATTACCAGATGCAAAACTTAAAGTAGAAAGTATAATCTGTTTTTTGAAACTATTAGAAAACATACTAAACTTGAACGCGATGACTCTGTAATCAGGATATGTTCCATTGTATTACTTCTAGTTCCATATGAATGTGGCATTCAGTATGTACTTGAGCCAACTATGTGCCTGGTGAGAGATCGGCAGCTGTTGAAAAAAATCCTAATTTTTATTCAAGCACTGTTACCAAGAGAAATTCATGTAATTTAAAAAGGAATCATACTGCCTTTAACTGTTCCTATAAAATGAAATCTTGTAAGTTATTTCCCAAACTTGCAAGAAGTTTTAGAAACTTCTGCTAGATATTCAGGATTCCTGTGTATCTACCCCGCAAAATTGAAAAAACTTATTTGTACAGATACATGTACCCATAAGTTCATTACAGCATTACTAATGGTGGTCAACACATAGAAATGACTTAACTGTCTTTCAAGAGTTGATTGGATAAAGAAGTACTGATACATATAAACAGTGGAAAACTACTCTGCCATAAAAAATGATGAAATAGTGCCATTTTGGACAACATCTTGAGAGTATCATGCTCAGTGAAAAGAGTCAAAGAGGAAAGGACCAGAACCATAAGATTTCACTCATATGTGGGACATAAAACAGAAAGCAACAAATGGATAAGGAAAACAAGCAAAGTCATAGACGGAAACAACAGTATGTGGTTACCAGAGGCTAAAGGGCGTGGGGAGCGGTTGAAGATGGGGCAAGGGATCAAATATATGGTGACAGACTGAGACTAGATTTTAGGTTGTGAACACACAATTCAGTATAAAGATGACATATTAGAGAATTGGACACCTGAAACTTACATAATGCTATTAATCAATGTTACCTCAATAAATTAAAAAAAAGAAAAAAGAATTACCTGTCTGGAGACATTATGGTTGAAAAATCTGATGTGACTCTCTCCCTTTTGCGGTGCAGAGATGGAAACCCAAAGGAAGTCCCAGCTCCTTGTGCGCCTGACTCTTTTCAGCGTGCTCTTCTCACAAATGCTGGCTTGGCCTCTTTTCGAAGAACCTTTTCTGACGTAAGTTCTCTTTCAATTCAATTGAACATTCCATGTTTATCTAAAAGACAATTTCCTTTCTGTTATATTGAACAACTCAGTTTTTTAAAAAAATTGTATTATTAATTTAAATATTTGGTTGATATGTTATGTAAATTTCCCCCATCATGTCAAGATTGTTCTTTTGTATATCTCTTACTAAAATTATATTAATACATAAGATTAGAAACCTGAAGGCTCTCAAAATTCATTGAACCTGAGTAACTATTCAAAGATAGAAAGATTCTTTGGAGTTGATCAATACAAAGAAATGTATCACACCAAGGTGAATTTAGAGGTAAATTTTAGAAATTTAGAGAAATAAAAGCAGTTAATATCCAGCTGTCAAGAAATGTTTGAGCCAAATGATACTAAACATCAAGAAATATGCAAATTGCTTCCAGTTTTCATATGGAATATTAAAAACGCTTCAAAGTTTCTATATTGTATAAAATCTTTCTTCTTATAGGATTTAACTTTGCAAAGCGAAGACATCACTGAGGATGTGTACTTCGCTGAATGCTCAGATAGGGTTGAACTGAGTAGCTCTTATGCGTAGGACATACAGCTTGTAAAAATTGTATGACATCTATATTAAGGAATAAACCAAAATTTTATTATTAATACTCTCATGAACCATAGAAGCCATTGTCAATTATTCTATCCACATTTTTTAATGGGTGATACTTCACAAGATTTTGAGTGTCTATTTCAAATGGTTGTAAAATCAGATGTCTTCTGAGAAAGGGATGTGTTCTACTTCTAATGTCTTTTAATTAACATGTTGGGTGACAGAATGCCACTTGAAGGAGCAACTGATCATGATGAAGCTTACCTAACACCAGACACTGACATCTCACCAAATGCATTTGCTGGAAATGACAGGTGAGTTCATTTCATTGAGTTTTATTTTAGAAAATGTATTTCTGAAGTATAAGTTTTTATTTTTGCGTCTTCATGAAGCTACTCCTGCAGCATAACACTGCAGGTTTCCACGTGTCATGGCTTCCTCCAGCCTGACTTACTGTAGCTCTTGCAGCTGTCCATGATGTTCATGTACAGAGGTTGTAACAAGCCAGGATGAGCCCATCACTCACTTACATTCTGTTGCACAAAATGTCAACATCAAGATTGTACCAATTCTAGTAAAACTTCAATATTTAGGATTCCATGATAGAGGAAGTTCTAAGGCAAGAGTTTACCTCTATGTAAAGAAAAGATGCCTAATAATAAAAGCTACTCACTCAGAGAACCACTTGTGAAAAGCAGCATTTAACAGGAGACAGAGAAGGTCTATACTGAAAACAAAAAACTAAAGCGTCCTCATTAGGGATGAAAACAAGGTTGATAGATCCTAAGATACTCTCCAATTTAAGAGATTTTATTTCCAAATAGTTTTTGAGAAGAAAAGGCAAAAGTCATTAGACTGTTTGTGCTAAAATCAGGATAGTTTTTTTCTTATATGTCTTTATTCATGGTACATGAATAAAGGGTTAGGAATCAATCAATCAATCAATCAATCAATCGAATCAAAAATAGGAAATAATTTAATTTTTTCTTTTTTTTTACTTTTTTATTAGTTTCAGATGTACAATACAGTGTAATAGTTAACTATTTGTCATTTATATCCCTCACTCAGTGATAAGCCCCTCCACCCATCTACTATCCCTCTGACATCGCATACAGCCATTACATTTCCACTGCCTCTATTCCTAATGCTGTACTTCACTTCTTCTAAATATGTATATGTGTATAAAATTGTAATTGACATTCATTATTCTTCAGCTTCAGCTTCAGGTGTATAGTGCAGTGATCAGGCAAGAATTAATTTAAATATATTCTATTTCTCCCACCAATATGTATCAGAGAGGGTTTAGTTTGAAAAATTCTATCAGTGAGCTTTTATAATGAGGTTTAACTCTTAAAAAGCTTATGTCTTTAATTCTTCAACATTTTGGGACAGAAATATAGAAAATGTTTTGATATAAATCACAAAAAAAATCTCTTTTTTAAGGATTTTAAGAAATCCTTCTGGATTTAAGTTTTCACAAGAAACTTGCATAATAAGCTGGTGGTTAGTTTCTTTTTATTCATTGAGCCAAAATAATATGTAGAAAAACCTTTTTAAAATAATGGTTATACTTTCTTCCTTGTTTTAGGAATGCCAGACAAGCTGAAGAAATTTTATCCAGTGACCATAGAAGACTCTTAGGACACCTTTCTGCCAAAAGAAACGTTGAATCCTTTATTGGAAAACGAGATAGGTAAAGGGAATATATTATTTTTTCCAAACATGTTATGATTATTTAATCTGTAAATTATATTTGCGCTGATCACAATTTATTTCCTTTGCTCCAAATTGATAACTCTTGATAATATTCAATTTAGTTAAAAAATAATGCATATTCTTCAATATACAAGACTCATGCATTACAAAATCAGGCTTTCTAGTAATGTCATACTCACTGGTTCAGACAAACTTATTTTCATAAAGAGCAATCATTTGTGAATGTGCAATCAAATTGAAGTAGACACAGTAAAAATGAGACATAGTATAAACTGAAGCAAATTTTAGGGTTAACCATAGTACTTGTTTTTTAACTTCTTGCTCAAACCAAGCTTTGGAAGATTCTCTTTAATTGGACAATAGCTGACTATTTACTAGGTACAATTTAGGTGAAAAGCTTTTTTAAAAGCACTTATTTTTAAAGAAATTTTCTCCTAATGGCAGAAAACAACTTCAAATAGTCACCCATTTCTATTATTTTATTAAGTATTTGCTCATTTACTACAGAATGTGATTTAACACACTCCCAGAGAATGCCAAAATGTGTTGGATTATTCCTAGTTCCTCTATTTTTAGGTTTAGGTATATTTTTCTTTTAGAATTGGTGTGAAAGAAAATGAGCTGGGTGTTGGAATTCCTTTTTATCTGACACCAAAATATTTGGAACTTTGTTATATTTATCGTTTCTTGTTAAAACTCTCTGATTTCTGTTTCCTCACATTTCACAGCGAGGACAAAGTTACAACCAAACGTGATGCAATGTTCACTGACAGAGGTGACCGTCTTGAAAAGCAATCATCTCTGAGACCACTCTTGGAGAAACTTCGTCGTACTAGGTAAAAAAAGAGACAACTTGGTAAAATGAGAAATTATAAATGACTTTCAAAATAGAAGCTACATAATGGAGACTTGTCTATCCCTCTGCCTCACTATCTATCTACATTCTGTGAAGCGGTAATTTTCAACCTTGGCTGCCATTAGACTCCCTGGAGAATTGTTAAAATACTGATGTATGATGGCCTTACCCAAAACACATGGCCAGGAAATTAGTGCCTTTAGTGGTATGGCTCTAGGCATTGGTATTTTCTAGGGCTCCCCAGCTGATTCTACTGTGACTTTAGAGTTCAAAATTATGAGTGTAGAGGTATCTAGTCTGAATTTGGAAACAGGTTTTGTCAAAAGTGCTGACATTTAAAACATAGATATTGGAGAACAATAACAGGAAGTGGGGTGATCTCTCTTTTTATTACAATTATTTTTGTTTAGATGGTGAGTACTAAGCACAATCCTGGTAGGGTGAGTTCAGACAAGATGACTGTCTTCCCCCCCAATTATAATTGTGTAAGAACAGTTATAGCTACTTTAAAATTGAAGAACAATTCATAGATAAAAGCTAACCTCAAAGATCGTTATTCAGACCCCAGAGCACTTTACAGAGCACAGATAATAACATAGGTCACATATTATATCTTCTTTATATGCTTTGTCATCTAAGAGCCTTCACATGCACAATGTCTCTTTCTGGTTGGCAGGAATGAGCCAGACTCTGCAGAAACTTTCAGAAGGATAACTGAAGAAAAGCTGTGGAAACCTCCCCAGTGGTGGGTATATGTGTGTGTTTGTATTTTATTCTTACAGCAATCATTCAGTTATGTAAGTAGGTAAGAGTCACTTAGTAAAAAATATTAGAGTTCTCACAATGAGACCTCATGTAAGAAGGATATTTCTGCCTGAAGAGAACCCCAAGCCAGTAGACAGTTTAAAAGGATCCATGCAGGGTGGCAATCACCTAACAGAGAAAGCTAAGAAAGAGTAAACAGTTTGGTTTCGTTTAGTTTGCATGGATGTATTCCTGTCCTTCTGTCAAGTTATAACTCAGAAGAGACTGACTCACATTAATGAGAAACCCTGGCTTTCTTTGGGAAATCCAGCCATGCTGTTTTTATTATTGGAGATTTAGTCCCACAATTGACTGCTAGCACCTCAATGAAGTACAGGAAATATGACCAAATTACAGCATGACTCGTTATTGTGAAAATACAAAGGTACTCTGGGTCTAATTGTATTCCTGAAATATGGTAAACTTCCTGCAGAAAAGTCCAATTTAGGTTATTTTACCTAGAAAGTGAATGAAGGTATTATGACTCCAATAGCAGTCATTGTAAAATGTGTTTTGAGAAGAGAAAACATGAATAGTTTTTTTTTTTCATTTCTTAATTGATAAACTTGTTATCACAGTTGTTTTTATGTGTACAGGAATACAAGACATATTTCTAACCTGCCTTGCTTTAAGGTTGACATTAGCCCATAAAAAAGGTTTATGAGACTTCGCAAGTGCTTAGTCATCACTGTATCAGAGGTTGGCAACACTTTTCTTTAAAGGCTATGCAGTAAATATTTTTGGCTTTGTGGCCTATACCGTTTCCATTACAACTACAGAGCTCTGCTATAACAGCGTGAGAGCTGCCAAAGATAATACGTCAAATGAAGGGGAATGGGTGGGTTACATTAAAATTTTATTTGTAAAACATGAAGGTAGGCTAGACTCCAACTAGGTCTGACTTGGTCAAAGAGATTAAACTGCATGAGCTGAGACTGAAGACAATTAATGGTCTTTCTTCAGTTCCTGGAGCAAATATCTCAGGTTTTCATGAGAGTGCTCAAGAGTGGACAGGGTATCTGGAAAGACACCTGCACCATTGGTTGCTTCTGTCCACTGATTACAAAATCACCTCTAACAGAGATACAGGGTGAAGGACTCTGCACCTGCCCACTCATTATTATAAAAGGATATTACAGAGAAACAAGTACCTTTGCTCAAAACAAAATGTTAATCTCACATAGCTTTTTGAAAAATTGTTTATAAGAAGAAATCTTCTCCATTAAATTAAGAAATACAATACACACTAAAATATAATGGAGGATAAATAACTCAGGTATTTTAAAGTTATTTCATCATTTATGAGATTGCATCCTCCATTGTTTCTGTTTCTTTTCTGAATGGGTAGCATTGGATAAATTACTTTGACAGAAAACCGTGTGGCTCAACCATTTGTGAAAAGTACAAATGGGTAACTATTAATGACTAACCTTAGAGCCCCTTCACATTTCGGTTCCATTTGTGACAGTCTTTTAGAAGACACCTTTTTGATAGTACAGAACACAATCTCCTGTCACAGGCTATTGACAAGGGGCAAAGAGAAACTGGTGTATATCAAGTGAGTGGAGAATGAATGAAACTAATATGCTATAAATAAAAATATTTTTATACTTATATACCAATTCTTTCTTTTTCAGAAAGAAGAAGATTTTAATTCATTTTTGAAAAAAAAATGATTAGGTGAAGTAATTATACTTTGATTTCTACCTAAGTAATTCAAGAAATGTCTTCAAAATCAAAACTAAATAAAGTGCTGCATTTTTCATGTTGTGCCTCATTTTATTCCAATGTGACGATTGTTGCTTACATTGCAAATATTATGTAAGAGTTCTTAAAATTGCCTTTAACTCATGAAAATCATGGAATTCCAGAGGCTGTGTATCTTTTCTGACAAAGCTGTATTTAATGACAAGTAAACACCAAGTTAATTCCAATTATATGAGGCTTTATGGAAGGGTAGTTAGTAATAGAGCAACATTGATGTGTTTATTTATAAAGCGTACTTAACTATTCAGAAGAGTGGAGCACATAATCAGCGTCTCCAAATTTGAATATTAAGCAGATGGAATGCTGTGTTAAATGAACCTCAAATTGTCTAAGAGACTATCAAACAAATAAAAATTCTTTCTTCAAAAAAGATTTTCAAAAATGTTATGCATTCCCACATCAGCAGGCAAACTATTTTGAATGGGATTAACAGTCTCTCAAATTTGGATCTCTAACTGCCAAAGGCTCTCTTCTGATGTAGTGTTCCAATGAAAGAGAATGGCCTCTGCTTCTGACACTGGACCTTTCTTTCATGATATGTTAAGTATGTGTAGAATATAAATTCCGTGGAGCATTTGTTTTTAAGCAATATTTTGTTTTCTGCCATAATCAGCCAAAGAATGCTTTGAGCATACCATCAATGAAGGTACATTTGGAGACACAAGTATTTTCCTAAAATGATTAAATGAAATTATGTAGAGAAAATAAAGACCTTCGATTGTCATTGCACACACTTTCTATTGTATTGATTAATTTAAAGGATATGAAGGTACCTTGTTTTAGCACTAAAGCTGTAGGCACTAGATAGGTTTTATAATACATAAAGTAGGACTATTTGAATGTTTTATTATGTGTTCATTCCAAAAAACAGAGACTTACATAAGAGAGAAATTCCTTTCTCAAACTGGGCAAAAGATAAAATGTTAAGGGATAGTATGATGGTTCAGTTCCATGAAGCCCTCAGAAATCTAAATCCCTTCCAGGTCACCTTTCATCTCCTGGGGCACAGCCCTTCTCCTCATGATCCAAAGTTGCAGCTGGAGTTCCAGCCATCATATCTGCATTCTTGGAGCAGGTAGAAGAAGAGGCAGGGGAAAAAAAGATAAAAAGAAGAGAGAAAGGAAAGAGTACATGCCGTTTCGCTGATTGTCCAGTCCTGTGTGATGAGGGTTGTGGGGAGGGAGGAGGATGGCGCAGGGTTAAGAAAAGACAGTAGCCATGAATAGAGGTTAAGCTGGACCAAGGGATGTGCTTGAGCCTCAAGGACTGAGCACAGGCCAACATTAGCTTTTATTAGTTAGGTTTGGAAGTAAAGGAGATAAAGCTTTTCAATCTCAAGATCTGTGAATCCTATACATCAAAATAGGAAACTGATTCAAGCCAATCATCCTTGCCTGCAGGCAGCTGCACCAGATGTCTCAGGATGTGTGTACTTCCCAAAGGAACAAAACCTATATGCATATGAATAGATGGAGAGCACATCATTGAATTACTTTCCTTGCAGGTTTTGGGAAGGAATGCAGGCACAGAGGCAGAGGCTTTCCTTAGCCTGAGGAAAGTGCGGGTCTGTGCCCACCTCTATGAACCCGTTTGGTTCTCCTGTTGGTCCCCACTCGACTGTCCCTGGCTTGAGTTGTTCCCCCCACACCATGGGGAATCTTACTCATCATTGGCTGACCAGCCATCTTTCTGTGGCCAAATGGGGAGACATAAGGTACAAGCACAAAAGTGAAGCAAAGTCCCTGAAAGGCTCCGTCTCACAGACTCTCCTTTCTTTGGGAGCAGGTACAAGGAAACAAAAGGGTAGGCTGCTGCGTGGCAACAGCTGATATCTTATGGTAACATCCCCTTGAAGAGTACATAGTTTTATGGTGACAGTCATTTGCAAAGAAGGGCAGGGAATGTTTTGTTTAGTGTTTGTTTTATGTGCCCTGACAAAAATGGGGGTTCTATTAATATAAAACCAACAAAACATAATTTTATGTGGAGGTGTTTTCTTTTCAGAACTCAAGGTATGCATCTTGAATTCTTACAAAGGAGGCTTAAAGAAATGATAGAGTAATGGGAATCAGATAGATCCCAACCATTAATGAAAAATCAATATCATCACAAGGCAAAACATTGCTTCTTTCCTTTTCTACAATTAGAAAAGATGGCTACATAAGGAGAGTCTTATGTACTACATAAGTCTTATGTACTACAAGTAATGCAAAGTGGTTTACACATGTTGAGGTGAAGTAGACTAATATTTTTTTAAATATCTTATTTACAAAATATTAAATATTTAAGTGACTTTTCTATACAAAGCGTTGCATGAAAATAGAAAACCTCCAGATGTTATTTACACAAAGGAAATTTATAAAGACCCAATGGGGGCATAGTAGTAGTGCCATTTGATTGTCAATGTAAACAATTTTATTCTATTAATGTAAATGGTATTCAACTTCTTTCCTATACTTTCAAGAACTGTATATTGAATGCCTCTGATGTGCGACGTAGATATCTGAGAGTAGGGTTCTAGGTAGAGGGAACAGCAAGTTCCAGCGAGGCAGGGTCCTGGTGTATCTGGACAGCAAGGAGGGCAGTGTGGCTGGAGCCGTGTGCACTGGAAAGGGCTGAGCAGGACATGAGGTGAGAGAGGTCACCAAGGACTAGACCTCGTGGGGCCTCACAGGCTATGGAAGGACTTGAGGACTGAGATGAGAAGACAGTACAGAGTTTGGGACAAGGATGTGACATCCGAACTGTATTTTACCAGGGTCATTGAGGCTGCTACATTGGGAATAGGGTGAGGGCTGGAGGGGTTCTAGGGATGGAAACACGGAGACAAACGAGGAGGCTACTGCCATGAATCAGGTGAAAGACGACGGTGGCTACCAGGGCACAGACAGCGCAGGTGGGGAGCAGTGGAGTCTGAATACGTTTTGAGAGTGAGTCACATTATTTGCGTATAGATTGAGGATATGAAAGAGCGTAGTCCAGAATGTTTGCAGGTAAATCACCTGAGCAACTTGAAGGATGGACAAAATGGGAGGAAGGAGCTTCCAGAACATCAGATGAGGAGGTTAGATTTGGACATTTCAAAGCTGATGGTGAATAGAATTGGAGACACACTTGAGGAGTCCTGAGGAGATGCTGCGTTGAAGACAAGCAGTTAGGAGGCTTCAGTATATAGATGAGATCACCAAGGGACCAAATGTAGCTGACAAAGCATCTCAACACGTGATCCCTGGGTAGGTTCATTTACTCGGCTGCCACAACAAAGGACCACAGAATGGGGGCTTAAACATCAGAAGTTATTTTCTCACAGTTCAGAAGCAGATGTCCAAAATCAGTGTTCTACCCTTCTGACGACTGTGAAGGACAATCTGACCCAGGCCCTTCCCTGGCTTCTGGTACTTTGCTCCCAATTCCTGACCTGTGGAGGCATCACCACGCTCTCTGCCTTAATATTCACATGTTGTTGCCCCTTTTGCGTGTGTGTGTGCATGTATGTATGCATGTGTGTCTCCAATTTCCCCTTTTCAGGGGGACACCTGGCATAATGGATCAGGGCCCATGCTAATGACCATTTCAACTCCGTTTCCCCATGTAAAAAAATCAGCTATCTCCAAAAAAGGCCACATTCTGAGGTACTTGGTTTTAGGACTTCACCAATTGAATTTGGGGGGACACAGTTCAGTCCATCACACTCAGGCTTTCCAACATTCATTGGCTGGGATATTGACAAAAAAATGGGGTAAAACGGAGTGAAAGAAGAAGATAGTAAAATAGGAGACAAGTAGGAAAGTGTGTAGTTTGTATAACAAGTAAGAAAGTCTTCCAAGGAAGAAAGCATCGTTAACAAATTTATAAGTTGCTGCTGGGAAAAATAAGAATCACGTATTAGTTTTTTAAACAAGTATTTATAAGGAACCTACTATGTGTTCAGCACTGTTCTATGTTATGAGGATACAACAGTGACCAAAACACAGACAAAATTCTGCCCCGATGGAGCTTACATTCTACTGAGGTAAACAGATGAGGAAAACAAATAGTTAAGGAAAATACACATTCTGTTAGAAAGTGATAAGTTCTCAGGAGAAAAATTAATATAGAGAAGGAAGATATTAAGTGTTAAAAACAAACAAACAAAAAAAAAACCTGCAAATTTAAGATGAAGGTCCCAGAGTAGGCCTCACAATAAGGTGAATTTGAAAACAAAAGCCCAGAAAGAATGAGCATCTAGTATCTATGGGGAGATCATTCTAGACAAAAGGAATTCCAGATGCAAAAGCCCTGAGCTTGGGTCTTACCTACTATTATAAGGAACAGAGAGGGGGCTGATTTGACTGAAGGGGGAATGATTAAGGTACAGAGTAAGAGAGAAAGTCAGAGAAGTTTTAAGGAACAGGGCCTCATATTAAATCATAGGTCATAGCAGAACTTTGGTTTTCATTTAGATGAGATTTGAATCCATGGATAGAATGGCTCCCTCCTTGCACAGCCAAAAAAGAAACAGCCACTAATAACTTTTTACACACAGTGATCTCAGACTTTCTAGCTTCTCTTTTCTTTGTTTTCTTTTTCTACTTTCCTTCTTTCCTACTTTCCTTCTTTCCTTCCTTCCTTTCTTCCTTCTTTCTTTCCTTCTTTCCTTCCTTCCTTCTTTCCTTCCTTCCTTCCTTCCTTCCTTCCTTCCTTCCTTCCTTCCTTCCTTCTTTCCTTTCCTTCTTTCTTTTATTAATTTTCCAAATAGACCACAGTTAATGGTTGCAGGTACTATTATAAATATTGAATAAGAGTGAACAATCAAGGATCTCCAGATATTTGAGAACAACTTGAAGAAGGAAAGGGCCAATTTAGAAAAAAATAAATATGGCTGAAACAGAAATGTCAGAGATTAAAAAACACAAAGTCTAAAAGATAATCTAAAAATACTACATAAATAAACAAGGACTTAATGCAGGAACAGAGAAGAAAATACTTCTGGACTATAAAATTTCCTAAATTAAAATAAAATTTAACACAAGTGTTGCATGTCAAATAAAGCAAAATGCCTACAGTATTAGAGATAAATTAGAAATGAAAAAATGAGTCACAGATAATCAAAACAATAAGGCTTCTATCTGATAAGCAGAAGTTTCAGAGTAAGAGAAAGGAGAACCTTGATGGGAGAACATAATCAAAGAAATACCAGAAAAGTTCCCTACATCATACTTCATGTTAGGTCAGAACACATGCCTATTTCACTCCTCAATAAATGCATATTCTACGGTATAGGAACTGTTCCGGAATATCTAATTAGTTTGTTGAATTTGTCAGTTTGATACTACATTCTTTAGTGAAAGGCACCAAAAGCTCCTTGTTAATCAGTTACTAACGTGGCAAATTAAAATGTTTCTAGACATCCTAACCATTTTCATATTTATAGCTTCTGGGGGTGATAAATTCTAATGCTTAGTTTTCTAACATCTTTGTGAAAATCGAATTGAATCCATCCAATCTAATAAGCAGAGGTACATATTTTCTTCTGTGCTTATGTAAATAAAAACTATACATACCACATGCTGTTTCAACATTAAGCTAATACACACCACGTTGTTTCTGGTTTTCAGATACAGAAAGGCTATTCTACAGGATATCTCAAAAATAAGAGACTAACAATTCTATAATAAGATCGGTGAATTCCTGAGACTCTTAGAGCCGCACATTATGGTAGATCTAGATTTTAGAAAACTACACTCCAATTATTTATTTGCCTATTTTTGTTTAGGGCTCCATCTCAAATGGTATCTTCTCTGGTTAACTGATAGCAGGTGCAATTGTTTGAAAGGACAGAGAGCGGAAAAGACTCATAAAAAGCAACTGCGTTTTCACAATCATCTGTTGACAGCTTTCTGTCCTCCACTACCTTGTTTCCCTGAAAATAAGACCTAGCCAGACAATCAGCTCCAATGAGTCTTTTGGAGCAAAAATTAATATAACACCCAGTCTTGTTTAACTATAATATAAGATTCTTACATTAATTTTTCCCCCCACAGACAGACACATTAGAGCTGATTGTCTGGCTAGGTGTTATTTTGGGGAAAACAAAGTATTAGAGAGAAAACATTTCCTTTACTTTCTCTCTTGTCTCATGTAATTGCAAGTCTCCTGCAAGATGCATTTCCTTTCATACTTTAACTTTTCTCATTTTTACCCCACACAATTGTGCTTTCTTTTTCTCCTCCTTGGACACTTGCTCATAATTGTTTCATAATTTTGCTTCTTTCTCTCTGGCTCTTCTGTTGCCTATAGACTTGTGGCTTCACGCACCAGGGCATGTCTCTCTGCTTCTTGTCTTACCCACGTGAACCACATTTGTTCCAGTGACAGAAAATTCATATAGATCTCCCAAGATTTCTTTTCGTCTCTTTCATTTTCTTTCTATTAGGCCTTAGTCACACAGGTCACACTTGTTAAACAATATTTCTTAATTGATATTGTAATTATATTTCTGTTTAAAAAACCTAGCATCTTTGAGCTGGAAGTTTCCATTGTATAAGATGGTAACTTAATGACTAAGGAGATACCTATGCCATTTGTCATGCAGGGACTCATGAGGGGTCTCTGGTTGTGCTCCCCACATAAGAATACAGGATGTGGTGAGGCCAAAAAGGAACACCCACGGAGCCATAGGTAGGGGAGGCATACCACTATATTATTGCTGGCGGCGGGGCAAGACACACACATGAAGTAGGATCCACGCAATCCACAACCCGCCTTCTGCTTTTCTGCTTGCGAAACAGCCAAGCTACTAACACAGTCACGGCCGTCACAACAGCAGCCAATTGGCTAACAGGCTACAGCCGATGGCCAATCAGCCACAGCCCCCCTCCACGTGAGGCCAAGAGCCTGGAAACTAGTCTCTGGGACTCTGTCCCCACACCATTACTCCTAATTTTTAGAGTCTGACAGTTAAGTTCGTGAACTCATTCTAGAAAAAGTGCTACATCCCTCATTGCTGAATATCACTATGGTCACCTTTGAAGTACTCTCCTTGGGAAGCTACGCACCAATGCCAGCACGATGTTTATTCTTCAAAGCAATTTGGAACTTTTTTTCTGGAATGGGCATCAGAGCTGTTGTTGTATTACCCTTGATGTCCTCAATGTCATGAAAATGTATTTCTTTCAGTATTTCCTTTATCTTCGGGGAAAAAAAGAAGTCACTGGTGACCAGATTGGGTGAGTGGGGAGGTGTTCCAATCCAGTTATTTGTTTACTGGCTAAAAACTCCCTCACAGACAGTGCCCTGTGAGCTGGTGCATTGTTGTATTGCAAGAGCTCCCTCGGGACCATTTTTGCACACATCTTTCTCATGCCAAGATTTTCAGTTAAGATTTTCCTAACTGTTTCTCTGTGGATGGTTACTTGGTCTGCTATGCTTATCACAATCACCCAATGATTTTGATGCACAGTTCCATTAAATTTTGCAATGTTTTTGTCAGTTCTGCTTGTTACTGGCCGCCTGACTTCTCTTCATTAGTGACCCGTCCTCACCTCTCAGAAAAACATTTAATACATTTTGTACGCTGTCATTTTTTTCATGGCATTATTCCCATAAACTTGGACTAACAAGTTCCTGATTTCACTTCCACTCTTGCTAAGTTTAACTAGAAATTTAACGTTTGTTCATTGCTCTACTTCAAGCTCAGACATTCTCACTTCGGCACACAAAAACACTCAGCAACAATAGCAAATATCACTCAGCAAGACATCCACACATCCACCACACATCCACACGAAAACAGCTGGGAGACACTGATGTACCAAGGTTCTGAAACCTGACCAAGCAGTTTGTGCAGTGTTGCCAATATAAGCACACGGTGGCAAGTTTGCAAACTTAATTGTCAGACGTTGTATACTCCAAAGACATTATCTTCTTACCTTCAAACACAGATAAAGAAACTTCAGTCATATTCTTGTTAAGTTGCATAGAGATGAATGAGATAGAGGTTTGGAAAAGCAGGCTATGTCAAAAAAGAGAATTTATCAAAGAAGGGAAAGTCTGAAATTGTATGCAGGTAGTGAAGAGTAATGGAACAGAACTGAGAAAATTCCAATTTTCAGTTTATGTAGCTGATTAGAGGAGTGTTAGCTTGAAAATAAACCTTCAGAGTAAAAGCAAAAGGGTAACTAATAGATAATAGCATGAGTTGGTTCCATGTAGGGGCTATTATACTAATGATATTTTACAACATTATGATGAAAAATATAATAATTTTAAAAAATGAAATATAAATAATTTATTTCTCAAATTGAATGTTATTTACCAAATTGTGGGATGTAACTGCCAATTTGTTTCTAATTGAAAAATGTTTGGAAATTGAATAACAATAAGACTAACTTGTGTTGATATAGTCTTATGTGATCGTTATTAATTCAGAGAATTGTAGGTATAAATGTAAATTCCATTTTTTGCCAAGGTTCACACTTTCTATGGTGTGTGTGTGTGTGTGTGTGTGTGTGTGTGTGTGTGTGTGTGTGTGGTGTTTCAGAAATAGTGGTTACATTTTGGGAATTAACCCCTTTTTAGAAACATAGTTTACAAATATTTTCTCTCCTTCTGAGGACACAGTTTAGCTAAAAGGTTAAAATTTAAAGTTAAAGATAAAAATGTAGAAACTTTGTTCTTAATTCCAGTTAAGGCTTTGGGGTTTTGGTGTAATCGTAGTTAATCAGCTTTTGCAAGCAATGGTCAGTCCTGGAAAATAAGATGATAGATAACAAAGCTATGCTTGAGTGATTGAAAGGTAGTATTCCATTGTTCTGCAGGAATCAGGCGACTGGCTGAACTAAAGATAACAGGAAGGAAGAACCTTAAGATCCAAGAAGTCTCACTCACAGGAGATGACTTCTTAGATGCCATAGCCACTCAGAGGTGACTCAGGAATCCTGGGGACCTGGCCTCCACCTCAAATCACTCACTTCCCCTATCAGATTTAGAATCAATAGCTCTCTCTTTGCATGTGAATTTCCGTTTTGAACCCCTTAAACTCCCCATCTTTCCTCTTTGGGGGTCTGGATTTGAGTTTTCCTCTTGTCTTCTCATTTGCCTGCCTCTGGAACTCAATTCTTTTCCTTGTTGCATACTTCTTGCTTCAGTGATGGTTTTGTTGTGCGCTGGGCATATAAACTTGAATTTGGTTACAATTCTATAGGCTGCTTTTCCATCCTTTGCTCTGAAAAAAAGCTTTTTAGTTTGATGGAGTCCCACTTCTCTATTTTTGCTTTTGATGCCTGTGATTTTTGTGTTATATTCAGAAATTCATTGCCAACTCATATGTCAAGCATGTCTTTCCCTATGTAATCTTCCAGAGATTTTACAGTTTCAGCTCTTCCATTTAAGTCTTTCATCCTATTTGAGCTTATCATTGTGTATGGTGTAAAGTAGGGGTCCAATGTCATTTTTGTGTTTTGCATGTGGGTATTCAATTCTCCCAACACCATTAGTTCAAGAGACGATCTTTCCCCCATTGTTACCTTTCTCAACCATCAGTTCACTGCATCAGTGATACTGTGTTAAGTAAGAGTGCAATTTGGCAAGTTGTATGTCCCTTATACATGCATGTGGATAAACCAGCACAGGAAAAACCAAAAGCTGAAATAGGCATAGCATATGTAAAATAATGGATAATTATTTTACTTATTCAGAGAACTTCAAAACAACTTTTAAAAATGTTTTTTAAAACTTAAAAACAACAGTGTTAATTATTGCTAAATTATATTCAAGCATGATTTAAAACTTTTAAACATGTCAAAATTCATTTTTAAAACTCAGTGTGTACTTTGCCAATTCTGGCAGAATAATTTGGCTGCAGAGACAAACATTGGCTCCTTTATCAATGTTAAAAGAATATAAAGAATTATTAACCCACTATCTTATCATATCACTACATTAGAAAATAGAAAACTGTTGAGTTGCTACAACCCACGTATTAACTAAAGATATTTTTCCACTAATGTAAATAGATGTCTTACGGTTGAAAGGGCTTCTAACTAAATATACACTATGTGCATATTATAGAAGTAATATAGAAATTATAGAAGTAAAAACAAAGATCTGTGTGTGACATTTCCAGATGCTAAAAATGATACATACAAAAACAATTTTCCCCATTGGGGCAGGTGGGCTTGCTGCTAAAATGGGAATAGTGCTCTCAGAATTTTCATCTGAACTCTAGACAATGATTAGTCTGCATTCTCCAAAATCAGATATATCATTATATTCTACTTACATTCTACTGAATATAATGATATATCAGAGATACCATTCAATCCTACTGAATTTCAGAGAAGCAGAGATTGCAAATCATTGGTCACCACAGTATCAGAGATCATGGAATAATTTTACACTTCAGGAAAATGAAAGTATCTCTAGATATTGAAGAGGCTATGAATTATAATGATGCTTACTCTTTCATTTTATTCATGACCTTAATTTAAAAAAAATCAATTTGCCTCCTCCTCTATTTTTCTCATCTTTCTTCCATTCTACTGAGACTGTCCAACTCTCTAACCCATACAAACCAGCCAATATAGCATCTACACCTTTTTCCCACTGTCTTTCTATACCCTTTTGCACTGTCTTTGCCTTCTTGCATCTCTCATTCCTGCACCCATCAACATTGTAGTAATTCTACAAAATTCACACAACCCCTGTTCCTCTGGGAGGGACCCCAGTGATTCCTCTTCTCTCAGGCACTACAACCCTGTTAAATGAAGCACTCAATAAACTTCTCTACACTTTTTGCCATCTTTTGATGTTCCTCAGCTTTTTGCTAGTCTTTTGAGGGTAGGAATCATAACTCTCCCTTCTCTGTGTTGTGAAAAAAGCAGCGAGGACGGAGAGACTCAAGCGGCACGCAGAGATCAGGGAGAACACAGCTTTATTACGCCAGTGAGCTCAGCGGGATTGTTTCCAAAGACTGAGCACTTACTGGGGTCAGGCGCTTTGTTTTATAGGGTTAGGCCTCTGGTTTGGGGGGGCGGGTCTGGCTGGGGTGACCACGATCTGCGCCTCCCCAGCTGGACCCCTTGAGAAGGACCGGGGACAACCAGCTGTATCCTCCTGTCGGACCAGGTAAGCACTGGGGCCATTTTCCAAGTCAGTCCTGTCCCATGTGACAGAAGGGGAGCCTGATCACCTCCTGGCAGGTTCTTATAACCTACCCAGGTAGAGACACCCATGGGAGGGTGTCAACCAGGTGTGTGAGTGACTGATTATGTGCCTGATTGTTTGATTCCTTTGCTTTGGCTATGGAAACCTGAGTATCCTTCACCCTGATTCTCACGGAGCGTCATTTGGCATTACGGTGATTCACTCCATGGAGTGGCCTGGTCTGTAAATTATTCTGTACACCATAGCCAAAGACGCTCCTAAGTTCCCGCGAAGGACACCAGCAGGGCAGCACCTGAGTAAATCCCCCTCCCCCAGGGTCTGCGACATTGTACACTATGGGAGGGAAGCAAAGTAAGCCTGCAGTCCTAGACTGCATGTGAAAGAATTTTAAAAGGGTTTTAGCGGAGATTATAAAGTCCACATGACCCCAGGAAAATTAAGAACCCTCTGTGAATTAGAATGGCCCACTTTTAAAGTCAGTTGACAGCAGAGGGAACCCTAGACCTGGCCATCATCCGACGCTTTTATATTGTGGTGACCGGCAATCTTGGTCACCCGGATTAGTATCCATACATTGACTCCTGGTTGGAAATTGCCAGGACTTTTCCACTTTGGGTACGGTTCTGCTCTAGTAAAAAGGGACAGTGCAGGATTCTCGTAATCCAGGCTCCGAAAGAAACTCCTAACGCCCCTCCGACAAAGTCCATTCATCAAGTGGACACAAGAAAACTCCACTGAATGTTTAAGGACAGACCTGAGTGCCAGGAAAACATTCTGGGGAGCCGCGATCCACTGTGTTTGGGAAGCGCATCCCCGAGATGCAGGCCCAGGGGGCGCAAGCTGGGAGCACAGGGCTCCCAGGGCGTGGGCCTGGGGCAATACTGTCCCTTTCTTTGCCTTTTCAACTCCGAAAGAGTTTCCGTGGTGGAAGCTCAGCGGGCCTCGGGGTGGAGGGAGAAACCCGAGAGCCTTAAAGCAGCGACAGGAGCGTTGCTCCCTGGGCACTCTGAGGTCCCTGCTCCCTGCTCGGCAGCCTCTGAGGAAGCCTGTGGGCTCCCCACTGCCTCCGAGCCCCACATGCTCCAACACTGCGAACCTAGACGAAACCGTGACCCAACTGCTGCCAATGGCAGGCTCGTCCCCAGCTTGGCTTGGGGACCCGGGAGTACCCCTGGAGGCCACCCCAGCTGTCCCCGCACTCCGTGAGTGCAGCCTGGGCCTTGCCCAGTCCCCAAACTACAGTGAAACCAATTTTGTTTGGGTAATGCGAGAGAGAAAAGGAAATAGGGAGAGACACAGGAAAAAGGCTTCATAAAACTCAGACTTTCTCTGAAGAGCCCCAGCTTTAGGCCTAACCGATACGGAAAACCTTTCTGCCTGTTTATCGATAAAAAAGACAAAACTGCATTGGGGCTCCTAACTCAAACAGTTGGGCCCTGGATGAGACCTATCGCTTACGTGTCCAAAAAACTGGACCCGGTGGCTTCCGGATGGCCCCCCTGCCTGCGGGCGTTAGCCGCAACAGTACTCCTCATCAGGGAAGCTAGCAAGCTCACCCTCGGGCAACAACTCACAGTCAAAGTTCCCCATACTGTAATTACGCTCATAAACTGTCAGGGTCCACGATGGCTCTCCAATGCCAGGCTCACCCAATACCAGGGACTCCTTCTGGAAAGTCCTCGCATAAGCCTCTAGACTGTTCAAGCCTTAAACCCAGCGAACTTCTTCCCCACAGCCAAAGGCGAGCCAGAACACGACTGCCTAGAAGTCATCACTGAGGTTCATGCCACATGGCCGGACCTACAGGACTCCCCTCTGCAGGACGCAGAGGTTACACTCTATACTGACTGCAGCAGTTTCCTACAGGGTGGGCTGCGTAGCGCTGGCTACGCTGTGACTACAGCCTCAGAAGTTCTGGAAGCAAAGGCACTCCCTGTCATGTAGTCAGCCCAACGGGCCGAACTCTGGGCTCTCATAGGGGCACTGCAGCTTTCAAGAGACAAAAAGGCCATTATTTACACAGACTCTATGTACACTTTTGCCACCGTGCACATACAAAAGGCCATTATTTACACAGACTCTACGTACACTTTTGCCATCTGCAAAGAACGTAGTCTCCTCACGTCTAAAGGAAACACCATAAAAAACAAAGACAAAAATCCTACAGCTATTGGAAGCTCTTTGGTCATCCCAGCGCCTAGCTATCATCCACTGCCCAGGGCACCAGAAAAAGGAACGATGAACCCGCTGCTGGCAACCGCCTCGCTGATAGAGCCGCGAGGGCAGCCGCCCAGGACACAGACGCAGCCATTAATGCTTCCACCACCCCAGCCTCGCCAAGCCCTACCTACACTACAGCAGAAGACAGGTGGGCACAGAATAAGGAAGCCACCCGACATCCTCAAGGTTGGTGGATACTGCGTGATGGCCGCTTCTTTATCTTGGCCGCCCTTGCTCCCCACATCATTTCAGAACATCACTCTACTTCCCACCTAGGGAAGACTGGACTTACAAGGCTGCTAGCCAAAAAAACTTCTATACAGCCAGACTCACAGCCTTACGCCGCTCTATCACGGAGCGCTGTGCTACCTGTGCTGAGCACAATCCCAAGACCGGACCGACCCCACCACCTGGGGTCCAACGAACGGGATCTGCCCTTTTTGAGGATCTTGAGGTAGACTTCACAGAAATAACCCCTCACCGAGGGACAAAATACCTTCTTGTCTTAGTCTGTCTCTTCTCAGGCTGGGTAGAAGCCTTTCCCACCCAATCTGAAAAGCCAGAGAAGTCACCAAAGTTTCCCTCCGTGAAATCATCCCATGGTATGGGCTTCCCCTCACCATTCACAGTGACAACAGACCAGCCTGGTCTCAGATGTACTACGGACTCTGGCTTCACCCTCAATGTCTCCTGGAAGCTTCACATGGCCTACCGGCCTCAGAGTTCAGGGAAAGTAGAGTGCATGAACCGTACCCTCAAAGAAACATTGTCTAAGCTATGCCAAGAAACATCCCTGGAATAGACGGATCTACTCCCCTTAACTGTCCTCCACTCTCGGTACTCCTCGAAAGGATGGCTTTTCACCGTTTGAAATTCTCTATGGCCGGCCTCCCCATTGCTATCATCCATCCCAGGCAGCCTCAGAGTAGTAGGTGACTCCCAGGTCAGCTTATTGCCCTAGGAAAGATCCTTACCAGCCTGCACTCACATCTACTAGAAAGAACTGTCTCATTAGGGACCCCCATCCATCCCCACCTTCCAGGTGACAGGGTCTGGGGCAAAGATTGGAAACGTGAGCCCCTCCGCCCAATGTGGACGGGCCCCCACACAGTAATCCTTGTCACCCCCACTGCTCTTAAGGTCTCCGGAATCACACCGTGGATTCCCCATTCCCGCGTCAAGCGAGCAGAGTCGGACCAGCCTGCCGGGACTTCTCATCGAGTACCCAACGAACCATTGAAGATTACGTTTAAGAAGACCGCGGAAATAGCAGTTCTCATTTGTACCCCCCTAACCAATGTCACCCTCTGCCTGCTGACCCTTCTAGCCTCTCTTTTGCTCATGTCTGCGACCCCGTCTGATTGGACCCCCACCCGGAGGGGTCTCCTCCTGTTCGGATTTCTGCTATGGGTTTCTCCTCTGCTCATGCTCACCTGCCTGCGGCCCTCTGGCTCTTGAGTCTTCTTTGCCTTTCCCCTTTAAGTCTCTCCTCAAAATCCCTGCTTTTGAGGGGGGTCCGGAACAAGAGCCTCAGACCTCCCAGGCCCCCTGCAATATCTTCCTTGAGGGTCTCTCTGCTGGACTTACTTAGCCCAAGCCGGGTCCTCTGATGGCAGTGGAGTCCAGGGCACTGCCCTCCGCGACATTGCAGCGGCCCGGATTGCTGCGATGGCTCGGGCTGCTCCGCCCCAGATCCACTGCCGTGGCCACGGCCTGACTTCCCTCCTCAGGGCCACACTCGGATGCCCAGGATCTTGCCCAGCGGCTCAACGCCTCCATTGTCTCTGGCCCGGTCAGCGTCCCCTAGCTCCTGACTCGAACTTGGCCTGTTGTCTGCTCCCAGGTCGTGCACAGGCTCCCGAACCTGCTGCCAGAGCTTTTCTGCACCTTTACCCTTCTGTACTCCTCCTGGCATTTTCCTCTCCTACGAAGGTGATTTACTTTTCAGATGCCGAGGCTCCAATGACACTGACACTGGCTGCATCCTCGCCTTTATATTCCCCTCTGCCTCCCTGCACAGTGACTCGCAGTTCGAGTCTGGGATTTCCCCTTCTCATCATGCCCGACGGGCGGCTGTCATCCCTTTCCTCATAGGCACTGGCATTTTTACAGGGGTCGCCGCTGGTGCCTCCAGCCTTGGGACTTCCATCGACTTTTATTACAAACTTTCTCAAGAAATCAATGATGGCATGGAGCAGGTCACAGACTCACTCACGTCACTCCAGACCCAACTCTCCAGCCTGGTGGCGGTTGCCCTCCAGAACCGGCGAACTCTAGACCTGCTCACCACCGAAAAGGGTGGGACCTGTCTCTTTTTTGAAGAAGAATGTTGCTACTACATAAACTAGTCTGGGATCGTTGCCACCAGGTCTGTAAGCTCCAGGATCGCATACAGCACCGCAGTGAGGAGGTCGCCTCCTGGGGCTTGGCTCTCAGTCCTGGACTTCTGGCTCCTCCCTTTGGTGGGTCCCTTCGCTCTCCATTTTCCTCCTTGCTACCATCGGCCCATGCATCTTTGATGCTTTTGTCCGCATCATGGAAAGTGCTGTCTCCCGTCGGACCACGGCCCACATACTTGTCCAACGGGGCTGTCATCTTCTCAGTTTAGATGGTGATCTTCAGGGTTCCCCTTCTGATCCTCAACAGGGGGGATATGTTGGGACTTTTTTTCCTGTGGGCACCGCTAGGACCTTCCATCACCCTCCTCCTCCGATATTTTTTTTTTTTTAATTAATTTTATTGGGGTGACAATTGTTAGTAAATTTACATAGATTTCAGGTGTACAATTCTGTATTACATCGTCTATAAATCCCATTGTGTGTTCACCACCCAGAGTCAGTTCTCCTTCCATCACCATATATTTGATCCCCCTTACCCTCATCACCCTCCCCCCACCCCCTTACCCTCTGGTAACCACTAAATTATTGTCTGTGTCTATGAGTTTTTGTTTCTCATTTGTTTGTCTTGTTCTTTTTGGTTTATATACCACATATCAGTGAAATCATAGGGTTCTCTGCTTTTTCTGTCTGACTTATTTCACTTAGCATTATTCTCTCGAGATCCATCCATGTTGTCACAAATGCTCCTATATCATCTTTCCTTAACGCCGAATAGTATTCCATTGTGTATATGTACCACAACTTCTTTATCCATTCATCTATCGAAGGACATTTTGGTTGTTTCCATGTCTTGGCCACCGTAAACAAAGCTGCAATGAACATTGGCGTACACGTGTCTCTATAGAGAAATGCTTTTATATTTTTTGGGTAGATACCCAGGAGAGCGATTGCTGGGTCATATGGTAATTCTATTCGTAATTTCTTGAGGAACCTCCACACTGCCTTCCATAGCGGCTGCACCAGTCTGCATTCCCACCAACAGTGTATGAGAGTTCCTTTTTCTCCACAGCCTCTCCAACACTTGTTACTATTTGTTTTGTTGATGAAAGCCATTCTGACTGGGGTGAGGTGATATCTCATTGTGGTTTTCATTTGCATTTCTCTGATGATTAGCGATGTTGAGCATTTTTTCATATGTCTATTTGCCATTTGTATATCCTCTTTGGAGAAATGTCTCCTCAGGTCCTCTGTCCATTTTTCAATTGGGTTGTTTGTTTTTTTGTTGTTGAGTTTCATGAGTTCCTTGTATATTTTGGATATTAGCCCCTTATCAGAGGAACTGTTTGCGAAAATCTTCTCCCATTCAGTTGGTTGCCTCATTATTTTGTCAATAGTTTCTTTTGCTGTGCAGAAGCTTTTCAGTTTCATATAATCCCATTTGTTTATTTTAGTTTTTACTTCCATTGCCTTTGGAGTCAAATTCATAAAATGCTCTTTGAACCCAAGGTCCATAAGTTTAGTACCTATGTTTTCTTCAATGCAGTTTATTGTGTCAGGTCTTATGCTTAAGTCTTTAATCCATTTTGAATTAATTTTGGTACATGGTGACAGATAGCAGTCCAGTTTCATTCTTTTGCACGTAGCTATCCAATTCTGCCAGCACCATTTATTGAAGAGGCTGTCTTTCGTCCATTGTATGTTTTTAGCTTCTTTGTCAAAAATTATCTGTCCATATTTATGTGGTTTTATTTCTGGGTTCTCAATTCTATTCCATTGGTCTATGTGTCTGTTTTCCCGCCAATACCAAGCTGTTTTTATTATTGTAGCCCTGTAGTACAAGGAAAAATCAGGGAGTGTGATACCTCCAGTATTGTTCTTTTTTTTTAATATTGCTTTGGCTATTCGGGGTCTTTTGTGGTTCCAAACAAATCTGATGATTTTTTGTTCTATTTCTTTAAAAAATGCCATTGGGATTTTAATGGGGATTGCATTAAATCTGTATATGGCTTTGGGTAATATGGCCATTTTAACTATGTTGATTTTTCCAATCCATGAGCACGGAATGTCTTTCCATTTCTTTGTGTCTTCTTCAATTTCTTTCAAAAATGTCTTATAGTTTTCAGCATATAAATCCTTCACATCCTTGGTTAAGTTTATTCCTAGGTATTTTATTCTTTTTGCTGCAATTGCAAAAGGAATTGTTTTTTCTATCTCTTTTTCTGAGATTTCATTGTTGGTATATAGGAAAGCAATGGACTTTTGTACGTTGATTTTGTAGCCAGCAACTTTACTGTATTCATTGATTGTTTCTAATAGCTTTTTGGTGGAGTCTTTAGGGTTTTCTATATATAGCATCATGTCATCTGCAAAGAGTGACAATTTAACTTCTTCATTCCCAATTTGGATGCCTTTTATTTCTTTCTCTTGCCTGATAGCTCTGGCGAGGACTTCCAACACTATGTTGAAAAGCAGAGGTGATAGGGGACAACCTTGTCGTGTTCCTGAACGTAGAGCAAAGGGCTTCAGCTTTTCACCATTAATTATGAGATTAGCTGAGGGCTTGTCGTATATGGCCTTTATTATGTTGAGGTATTTTCCTTCTATACCAATTTTAGTAAGTGTTTTAATCATAAATGGATGTTGTATCTTATCAAATGCTTTTTCTGCATCAATTGATAGAATCATATGATTTTTGTCCTTTCTTTTGTTTATGTGATGTATCACATTGATGGATTTGCGAATGTTGAACCATCCTTGTGCCCCGGGGATGAACCCCACTTGGTCGTGATGAATAATCTTTTTAATGCATTGTTGTATTCGATTTGCTAGAATTTTGTTTAGGATTTTAGCATCTGTATTCATCAGAGATATAGGTCTGTAGTTTTCTTTTTTTGTGTTGTCCTTACCAGGTTTTGGTATCAGGGTAATGTTGGCCTCATAAAATGAGTTAGGGAGTACTGACTGTTCTTCAATTTTTTGGAAGAGTTTGAGCAGGATTGGTATTAGATCCTCTTTGAAGGTTTGGTAGAATTCACTGGTGAAGCCATCTGGTCCAGGACTTTTGATTTTGGGAAGGTTTTTGATGACTGATTCAATTTCGTTACTGGTGATCGGCCTGTTAAGATTTTCCAGTTCTTCATGATTCAGCCTTGGAAGGCTATATGTTTCTAAGAACTTGTCCATTTCTTCTAAGTTATTAAATTTGGTGGCATATAGTCCTTCATAGTATTCTTGGATAATCCTTTGTATTTCTGTGGTGTCCGTGATAACTTCCCCTTTTTCATTTCTGATTTTGTTAATTAGTGTCTTCTCTCTTTTTATCTTAGTGAGTCTAGCCAAGGGTTTGTCGATTTTGTTAATCTTTTCAAAGAACCAGCTTTTTGTCACATTAATTTTTTCTATTGTCTTTTTGTTCTCTATTTCATTTAGTTCTGCTCTGATTTTTGTTATTTCCTTTCTTCTGCTGACCTTGGGTTTCGCTTGTTCTTCTTTTTCTAGTTTTTTAAGGTGTAACATGAGGTTATTTATTTGGGATTTTTCTTGTTTCTTGAGATAGGCCTGTAATGATATAAATTTCCCTCTTAAAACTGCTTTCGCGGCATCCCAAAAATTTTGGTAGGATGTATTTTCATTGTCATTTGTTTCTATGTATCTTTTGAGCTCTCCTCTAATTTCTTCTTTGACCCAGTCGTTCTTTAAAAGTATGTTGTTTAATCTCCATGTATTTGTGTTTTTTCCTGCTTTCTTTTTGCAGTTGATATCCAATTTCAAAGCTTTGTGATCAGAGAATATGCTTGGTATGATTTCAATCTTCTTAAATTTGCTGAGGCTGATTTTGTGTCCCAATATATGGTCTATCCTTGAGAATGTTCCATGTACACTAGAAAAGAATGTATAGTCTGATGTTTTAGGATGAAGTGCTCTATATATGTCAATTATGTCCAATTCATCTAATGTGTCATTTAGGGCTGCGATTTCATTATTTATCTTCTGTTTGGATGATCTATCCATAGCTGTCAATGATGTATTTAAGTCCCCTAGTATAATTGTGTTTTGGTCAATTTCTCCCTTTAGTTCTGTTAGTAGTTGCTTGGTATATTTCGGTGCTCCCTGATTGGGGGCATAAATATTGATGACTGTTATGTCTTCTTGTTGTATAGTCCCCTTTACCATTATGAAATGTCCATCTTTGTCTCTTGTTATCTTTTTCACTCTGAAGTCTGTTTCATCGGAAATCATTATGGCAACACCTGATTTTCTCTGGGTACCATTTGCTTGGAGTGTCAATTTCCACCCTTTCACTTTGAGTCTATGCTTGTCCTTGTAGCTGAGATGTGTCTCTTGTAGGCAGCATATGGTTGGGTTTAGTTTTTTGATCCAATCTGCTACTCTGTGTCTCTTTATTGGTGAGTTCAGTCCATTTACATTTAGGGTGATTATTGATATGTGAGGATTTCCTGTCATTCTGTCTTTAGTTTTCTGGTAAGGCTGTGTCTCCATTGTTTCTTTGCCTTTTTGTTGTTGTCTGTTATTTCTGTGTGGTGGTATTCTATGATGTTTCCCTCTGTTTCTTCTTTTATTACAGTATATATTTCAGATTTGGATGTTTTTTGAGTGGTTACCCTTGAGTTTATGTAAAAGAAAGTTTGATATTTAGAGTATTCCAGTTTCTTCAGTACGCTTACTTTCTCTATTCCCATATTCCAGTTCAGGCCTTTACGCTCCCCCTTTTTATGTTTCGGTTGCCACAAGTTGTCCCTGTTGATGGTGGTCTAATAGCCTCCTTTAGTATTTCTTGTAGTGCAGGTCGTGTATTAGAAAATTCCCTCAGCTTCTGGATGTCTGGAAAGGTCTTTATTCCTCCTTCATATCTAAAGGAGATCTTTGCTGGATATATTATTCTTGGCTCATGATTTCTCTCTTTCAATAGTTTGAATATTTGGTTCCATTCCCTCCTAGCTTGTAGAGTTTCTGCTGAAAAATCTGATGATAATCTAATGGGCTTTCCTTTGTAAGTTACCGTCTTCTTTTCCCTGGCTGCCTTGAGGATTCTTTCTTTGTCATTGATTTTAGACAGCTTCAATACAATGTGCCTTGGTGAAGGCCTGTTGGGATTGAGGTAATTAGGTGTTCTATTTGCTTCTTGGATTCGAGGATCCAGTTCTGTCCACAAGTTTGGGAAGTTCTCATCGACGATTTGTTTGAATATATTCTCTGTTCCCTTCCCTCTTTCTTCTCCTTCTGGTATGCCCATTATTCTTATATTGCTCTTTCTGATGGAGTCAGAAAGTTCTTGTAGAGTTCTTTCATTTCTTTTAAGTCTCAAGTCTCTTTCTTCTTCCCTCTGTGTAAATTCCAGGTTCCTATCTTCGATGTCACTGATTCTTTCCTCCATCTGGTCAACTCTACTACCTAAGCTGGATATTTTATTGTTAATTTCTTCTATTGAGTTCTTAATCTCCAGAAATTCTATTTGGTTCTTTTTCAAGATTTCAATCTCTTTTGTAAAATGCTCATGGTGTTCTTTGATTGTGTTTCTGAGTTCATTAAACTGCCTTTCTGTGTTTTCTTGCATCTCGTTCAGTTTTTTCAGAATTGCAATCTTGAATTCTCTGTCATTTAAATCACAAAGGTCCATATCTCTAAGTTCCTTTTCTGGAGACTTTTCACTTTCTTTCTGAGCTATCTTGTTGCCTTGGTTATTCATGGCAATCACTGATTTACTATTTCTCTTCCTAGACATCTACAGGAGTGTCTTCTGCAACAGGTTGATAGGTATGCGAAGAGCTTTTGGAGTTCCAAAGCTCTTTCTGCACCAGATTCAGAGCCCGTTTGTTTCAGCAGTTCTGTTTACTCCTGCAGGGATCCGCCCAGATAGGTGGGGCCAGGGGCGGGGTGAGTTGTGAGAGGTGGCCCAGAGCAATGGCGGCGACCACCACCACAGCCAGTCCTGCTTCCACAGCTCCCTCCCCTTTGCCGGAACTAGTTGAGCTGCGAATCTGTATCTGCGGTCCACAGTTCTCAGAGCAGCAAATATTCTGTCCTTTGATCCGACACTGCTACTTTATCGCTTCTAGCACCGGGCAGGTGGGGGCGGGGCGAGCTCTGGGAGGGTAGGGAGGGGGCGGCTAGTCTCCGTGCCTAAGGCTTCCGTTCTCCGCTCGGCAGTGAGGGCTTAAACCACCGATTTCAGCCCTCTTCCCTCAGTCTTTGCTCCGAGGTCTGCCGTGAGCGAGCGTTGGGTTCAGCGGTTTTGTATGCTGCCCCCTCAGCCCTGTGGGCCGTAAGCGGAGCCCTAGCAGTCCGAGTCCTTCCCTCTCCCGCAGCGGCGGGAGATCCGGGAGCAGAGGGCTCCGAGCACTGAGCTAGGTCTGTGTCCTGCGCCCGCGCGGCTCCGTCTCCGCACTTCTCCTCTCCCTCCTCCCCCGCTCGCGCGATTCACCCACCTGGAGGTGAATTCAGTAGTCGGCCTCTTCGTCTTCCCTGTCTGCTGTGCAAGGAGTCCTTTGTGGAGTTATTGTTGTCCGATTCGTTGTAACTTCCAGGGGAGCGTTACAGAGGCTCACCTCACGCCGCCATTTTTCTCCTTCTCCCCTCCTCCGATATTTTATTGGAGCAATTTCCTGCAAACACAGCAGTTAGAGGCTTTCCCGTCAAAACAATGTTGAGCAATCACAGCTGTTAGAGATGGTCCTCCCCGGCACCCCGGCCAGATTTCCCCCCCAACGCAGAGCCCTCAGCCTATAAAACAAAGCTCCTGACCCCAGTAAGTGCTCAGTCTTTGGGAACAATCCTGCTGAGCTCACCGGTGTGATAAAGCTGTGTTCTTCCTGATCTTTGCATGCCGCTTGAGTCTCTAGGTGTTCGCCATTCTTCTGCAACAACAGTACATTCATCAATAAAGGTCTTGAAGTTTTCACAACTTACAGTCATATGTGAAACACTAATTATTTAAATTCAGAAGTAAAAGATCAACTGTGGTTCACTCAGAGAAGTGCCTTCCATGCTAATCATTTTTAGTTTAAAAATTATTCTTAAATATACATTGTAACTCCAGTGAAAACTATGGAGCATACATAAGTTTTTTTTTACCTGCTGAAAAATGCTTTGTTGACTTTCATTTCAAACAATTACTTCAGCGTAAGGTGTAGTCCTCTTTCTTCACTCTTCCTGTGGAGCTGTTTGTTATTGTGCATGTATTTCCTTGGTTTTTATTTTCTTCCACTCGGATGTCTCCTTTCTGATTTCAGTGGTATTAATTGAAAGCATTGCACTGTATGGGCTGTATACTCTCTTAGACAAACAAAATGGATGATGGACGTGTACAATTGTGTGCCTGTGACCACATACATCCTGAAATAAAGGTGAGGAGCACAGATTTGTAAAGAGGCTTTGAATTTCCTGATTTCAAGACTCACTTCTAATCATTAAGGCAATTGGAATTCTCTTTCTGATCCTTTCAAAGGCTATTATAAACTATTACTATCTCCCTGCTTTTCAGACTTACAGCACTTTAAGGTTTTCCCTTCATCTTTGAAAAGAGGGAAACATCTTTATTGTCAAAATGGGCCTTTACACAGCATGATGGGGATGGCCAGATTTCCTTCTGGAAGTACTGCATTGTCACTTGATCTGCCCAAGATCTGGGATGAGATATTTGTAATCTGAACTTCCAGGAGCTTGCAAATACAATTAAATAATTCTGATAAAGCGAGTCACGGAGTTCTGAGCTATGACATTTACCCCACCTTTTTGTTATTAAGATATGTAGAGAAACATATTAATGAAAGAAGCTGAAATTTTAATCATAGAAACATGCAGCTATGGAAACTATCTTCATATTCCCCTGCATATCTTAGCTTCATTTTTGCCTCTGTCTTCGCTTGGTCATTTCTCTCTCACTAACCTGGAAATCACAGAGTGCCTTGGGGTTCTGTTCTGATCCTTCTCGTCTCCCTCTGCACTTTCTCCTTAAGAAATATTAATAGAACCTAGTCCTGAGGTTTCCATTACCTTATGCAGGTAGATGAATATGATGTATCTCCTACTGACATGTTTTTCTTAAACTCCCAATCCATATGTCCCACCACCTACTCTCCATTTATTTTACATGACTTATACCTCCTTAAACTCAACATGTCCAAGAGTTAATTAATAATCCTCAGTTTCTGCACCTAAATTCACCAAGAAACAATCAGTTCCTTCTCCGGCATTCCCTATTCTACTAGTGGCCACCAGCACCCAGATAGTTCAAGCTTGAAATCTGAGAAACCCCATGGACTCCTTGTCCAAATCTCCCATATCCAAACATCCCTCATCCGCTGACATTTTATACTAAGCCACCACAATATTTTCACCTGTACCACCTCACAGTGGGCCTTTACACAGCATAATGGGGGTGACCAGATTTCCTTCTGGAAGTACTGCATTCTCACTTGATCTGCCGAAGATCTGGGATGCGATATTTGTAAACTGAACTTCCAGGAGCTCAGTTAGCTCTCGGAGCTAACTGGTTGCTCTGAGAGGGGTTACTGGGAAATGCACTTAATGGTCTGGACCCCTTTAAGCAATGCCCATCCACATAGACACACTACCACCATTTCATGCCTCCTGCGATGAGGGTTGTGGGGAGAGAGGAGGGCAGTGCAGGACTAAGAAAAGACAGTAGCCATGAATAGAGTTTAAGCAGGGCCAAGGGACCTCAGGCCTACGCTTTTGCTCTATTAGTTAGGTGGGGAAGTAAAGGAGATAAAGCTTCTCAATCTCAAGATCTGTGAATCTTATACATCATAATAGGAAACTGCTTCAAGCCAACCACCCTTGCCTGCAGGCAGCAGAACCAAAAGTCTCAGGATGTACTTATTTCCCCAAGGGACAAAACCTATATGCATATGAATAGATGGAGAGCACACCATTGAATCACTTCTCTTGCAGGTTTTGAGAAGGACTGCAGCCACAGAGGCAGAGGCTTTCCTTAGCCTGGGAAGGTGGGGGACTGTGCCCAGCTCTATAAACCCTGTGGTTCTCCTTGTGGTCCCCACTCGACTGGGCCTAGATTGAGTTGTCCCCCCCCATGGGGAATCTTACTTGTCATTGGCTGACCAGCCATCTTTTGGGGCCAAACAGGGAGACATGAGGTGCAAACACAAAGGTGAAGCAAAGTCCCTGAAAGGATCCATCTCATAGACTCTACTTTCTTTAGGGGCAGGTACAAGGAGACAGACGGGTAGGCTGCTGTGTGGCCATATCACCAAATTATGTTGTCTTCAATTTTTCTCTCTGTGTTTTAGAAAACTGTTCAATATAATATTCAAATCCTACAAGCATCAGTTATCAAAGCTACTAATGTAATTTGACTGAAATAGAGCAGTTTGAAAATAAAAACCTGTTCCGTGGCTGTGAAACAAACGTACATGAGTGACACCCTGTTAGATGTGAGCCTTTGAGGACTGGGAGCTGTTCTTGCCCAGGGGGCTCTGACACTGACCAGCCGGCCAGTCTAACTACTGAGTATCCATCACCCTCAGGTTAATCTGGCCACTGCAACCTCTGAGTGTGTCCGTCACCCTCAGTTCAATGAGCTGCCACTCCCCGCTTCATGCCTAGCCACAACCAGCTGGTTGTGGGAAAAGGAGCGAAGAATGGCTAACTCTCCAGCACACACAGGCCTAGGCAGAGTCTGTGCACCTGGTAAGGAAAGTTCTGTACGAGACAAGGGACCCAGCTTTCTGGGGTCAGAGGGTGCAGGAGCACGCCCACCACTCACTCAGCCCAGTGACTATCCCCTTAGCCCACACTGAACTCAGCCTGAACTGAATCCCCTTTCTGACTGAAGCGTCTCCCCTTTTCCTCCTACTGTGCAGTGGAAGGGAGCATCGTTTGCTTGTATTTTCCTTGCATTCTGCGGATCGAAGAGTACAAGGTCTGACAATTAATTTCGCGAACTCGCCACCATGTGCTCACATTGGCAGCACTGTACAAACAGCTTGGTAAGGTTTTATAACCTTGATATATTAGTTTCTCACAGCTGTATTTGTGTCGAACGGTGGCAGGGTCTTGCTGAGTGGCGTTCACTATTGTTGTTGGGTTGTTTTTTTTGTGTGTGCCATCATGAAAATGTCTAAATTGAATTAGAACAATGAAGAAACATTAAATTTCTTGTTAATCTTGGCCTCAGTGAAAGTGAAATCAGGGACATGTTAGTCCAAGTTTATGGGGACAATGCCATGAAGAAAATGACAGTGTACAAATGGATAAAACGTTTTTCTAAGGGGAGAGAACACTTCACTGATGAAGAGAGGTCAGAGCGGCTAGTTAGAGCAGAACTGAGGAAAACATTGCGAAAATTCATTGACTTGTCCTTCAAAATCATTGGCTGACTGTGAGAAACATAGCAGACCAAGTAAACATCGATAGATAGGAAAATCTTAACTGAAAATCTTGGCATGAGAAAGGTGTGTGCAAAAATGATCTCAAAGGAGCTCACTGATGAACAAAAGCAATGAACAATCAAAGTTTGCCAAGACCTTCTAGAGAGACAAGATGATGTTTTGGGACATGTTATCACTGGTGATGACATATGGGTGTACCAATACGACCGTGTTACAAAGTGGCAAAGTGCACAATGGAAGTCACAAATTGTCCACGATCAAAACAGTTCCATCGGTCCAAATCAAGAGTCAAAATGATGTTGCTAAACTTTTTTAAATATTAGAGGGATTATTCATTATGAATTTGAACCAAATAGACAAACTGTTAACTAACTTTACTATTTGGAAGTGCTGAAAAGGCTCCATAAAAAAGTTACAAGTAAATGATCTGAACTTTTCGTCAATAATTCATGGCTCTTGCATCACGACAATGCACCAGCTCACACGGCACTGTCTGTGAGGGAGTTTTTAGCCAGTAAAATACCCTCCTACTCACCTGATCTGACCCCTAATGACTTCTTTCTTTACCCAAAGATTAAGGAAATATTGAAAGGAAGACATGTTGATGGCATTCAGGACATCAAGGGTAATAAGATGAAAGCTCTGATGGCCATTCCAGAAAAGAGAGTTCCAAAATTGCTTTGAAGGGTGGAGTAGGCACTGGCACTGGTGCATGGCTTCCCAAGGGAAGTGCTTGGAAGGTGACCATAGTGACATTCAGCAATGAGGTATGTGCCACTTTTTCTAGGATGAGTTTGCAAACTTAATTGTCCCACCTCAAATGTCAAAGATCTCATCCTGAGGGAGAAAATCTGCTTTTATGTCCTCTGGAACTGGAATACTAGTCTTTGTCACATTAGTATACTGTCTTTCTGCACACAGTACTTAACCTGTACTCCGTATAGTAGCCAGAGTGATCTTTTACAAACAGATACCAGCTCACCTCATGTCCCTGCTTACTGGCTTACCCTTTGCTTTGGATGAGGCTCTGTATCAGTTTCTCATTTAGGCCACACCCCCAGGTTTTCTGAAATGATTTTTGTTGCTGTTATTGTTATAGTTGGATGTTCTTCCCTCCTTCCTCATATAATATTTATTATATATATATATATATATATATATATATATATATATATATATATTTTTTTTTTTAAGCCAAAGTTCACCTGTTCAATAAATCTCACTTTTGATATACCTTTCTCATACATACCTCCTCTAGCTATCATAAATACATTGTAGGATTTCCTAAGTCATCTTACCTTGTAATCACTTATTCAAAGTCTGTAGTTTACATTGGTTTTTAGAGCTGAGACAGTGTTTGGCCTTTCAAATCTGTATTCCTAATGAAATTAGAAATGAAATGAAGAATTGCATTTCCTCTAAGGTTAGAAGCAGCTGGTAATAGTTTTATATTGAATTTGTCTACTAAATACATGTGATTTTCATTTTATTTATTCACTCATTCTTAGGAAAAGATATTTTGAAATGTAAACCATTAATGGAACAAAGTTGGAATGTATTAAAAATTCAAGGGTATTCTGATCAATCTGGCCTCTCTTTGAATGCCTCAAAGATGGAACACATGGAAAAATTTTGAAGTGAGAGGGTGGGAAAAGTATTTCAGAGTTACTGTCCAAGAGACAATTTCAGTAAATGCAGTACACTGAATAACTAACTTCAGGATTTCTACTGAAAAAAAGTAATAGATGTTAAAAACCTTTTGGTTAATACAGAGCAGACTTTGACAAGCTTTTTTTATAAAGGCCCAGATAGTACGTATTTGCAGCTTTGAGGATCATTCCGTCTCTGTCATAGTGATTCTACTCTGCCATGCAGCACAGGGGCAACCATAGGCAATGGTTGAATATTGGGCATGGCTGAGCTTAAACAGAACTTTATTTACAGACACTAAAACTTAAATTTAATATCAATTTTATATATATTTTATATATACTCTGAAAGAATGGTTTTTACAATATAACTGGTTATAATATATTATATTATATTGTAAAAACCATTCTTATATTGTAAAAACTATTGTTATCTTTCATACTATATATATACACATATATACACATATGTACATATATGTATATACACATATACACATATATACATATATACACATATATACACATATATGCATATATACACATATATACATATATACACATATATACATATATACACATATGTGTGTGTGTGTATATATATATATATATATATATACACACATATATTATGACCAGTTATATTGTAAAAACCATTCTTATCTTTCAGAGTATATGAGACAGATGATAGATTGGATTTCGTTCATGGGCTATAATTTGCCAGCTCTTGATGCGGTTTAGGTATAACCACAAATTTGAAGATATAATTCTCTTCAAAGTCTGCAAACACCTTGTCCTATGAGTTCAATAAATACAACTCCAAAGTCTTTATAAATTGAAACCAATGACTGGGACTCTTTTATGTAAGACCATTCCATATTTTATCTTCTTTTTTGTTTCAGCCTTAGAAACACAGAAGATTCAACAATAGTATTAAATAATACCAAATTAAAGAAAAATAAAAACCTTTTCATTTTCCCCATATAAATCATTCATTTCATTCTGATCAGCAAACATTAATAGGAACTTATAATGTACTAGGTGCTGTGGATATAATAATGCATAAGACTTAGTTCCAGTAAGAGACACAGTTAGGTCAATTGATCATTTGATTTCAGTGTGGAAAATACTATGAAAGAAAAATACAGAAAGAGAGCTACAAACGCAAGTCTAGAAGGGTAAGGAAAGACATTCTAAAAGAGTGATGAATCATTCACTTTTTAGAAAACATTTCTTTTTCTTTTGTGAAAATATACTTTTACACGGATTTCACTGGCTTGGACCAATGTTTAACGAGGTTAAAATAGTCGTCAATATATTAATCAAACATTAGCCAGGGGATAATGTATGCCTATTATTTCTTTGAGGGACTAAAAAGCAGCTCATTTATTGTTTAGTGAGAGGTAACTCTAATAAAAACAAACTATGGACATGGCAGAGAAATTTTTTAAAAGATAAAATTGGTAAAACTTGGAAAAATCATCCTATAAGAAAACTCAGATTTGAAGATTGGAAAGAAGTATTGGACATTACACCAAAATAATTTTTTTAAAAAAATGTAGAAAGATTTGAGGTCCAAAGCAAATACAGTTGAAATAAGCACCATCCTACTCTCATGCACCCACTTACCTAACACAGATCCTGAGCCCCTGGGATATGTTAGGCACCAATAACATTTATAACAGAATTAGAAAATATAATCCTAAAATTTATATGGAACTATTAAAGACCCCAAATAGCTATGGCAATCTGAGAACTAGAACAAAGTGGGAGGTGTCATGCTTCCCTACATCACATCATACTACAAAGGTATAGTAATCCAAAAAGCATGGGATTAACATAAAAACAGACACATAGATCAATGGAAGAGAATAGAGAGCTTAGAAATAAATTCATGCCTATATGGTCATTCAATCTATAATAATGAAAGCAAGAACTGATGTGGGGTAAAGACATTCTATTTAATAAATGGTACTGGGAAAATTGTACAGACGCAATGAAAAAAAAAAAAAGAAGCTGGACCACCTTCTTACACCAGATACAAAAATAAGTTCAAAATGGATTGAACACTTAAATGTAAGACCTGAAACCATAAAACTACTAGGAGAAAATATAGGGAGTAAATTTGTAGACATTACCCTTAGTGATATTCTTACATATCCCCTTGACAAAGGAAGCAAAAGAAGAAATGTACATGTGGGATTACATCAAACTAAAAAAGTTTTTTCATAGCAAAGGAAACCATAAAAAAAAAAGAGACACCAAAGAAACATAGTACAGAATGGGAAAGGATATTTGCCAATGATACATCTGATAAGGGGTTAATATCCAATATCTATAAAGAACTCATAGAGCTCAACAATACAAAAACAAACAACCCAATTGAAAAATGGGGAGAGAACGTGAAGGTACATTTCTCTGAAGACATACAGATGGCCTACAGACATAAGAAAAATGCTCTTTTCACTATGCTCTTTTCACTATGCTCTACCTCAGTAATCATTAGAGAAATGCAAGTAAAAACCACAGTGAGATACCACCTCGCCCTGGTCAGAATGGTATCATCAATAATTCAACAAATAACAAGTGCTGGCGAGGATGAGGAGAAAAGGGGTCCCTGGTGCACTGCTGGTGGGATTGCAGATTGGCGCAGCCACTATGGAATTAGGATGGAGGTATCTCAAAAATTTAAAAATAGAACTACCTTATGACCAGTAATTCAACTCCTGGGTATCTATCCAAAGAAATCCAAAACACTAATTTGAAAAAGTATATGCACCCACATGTTTCGTGCAGAGCTATTCACAACAGCCAAGATATATAACCACCGAAATACCCATCCATAGATGATTGGTAAAGAAATTGTGGTATATATATATATATATATATATATATATATATATATATATATATATACAACAGAGTATTACCTGGCCATAAAGAAGAATGAAACATTACCATTTGCAATGACTTGGAGGGACCTAGAGAATATTATGTTAAGTGAAATAAATCGGATAGAGAAAGACAAAAAAAATGGCATTAGGATATTTCATGTTTTATAACAAATGAGAATTACATATTTCTTAGCATCACAGTCATAAGTGTTTGTTGCTTTGTAAATCTATTCCTTTACATAACATTCTTATTTTCTGAAGGAAGCCCAGTGTTCTGGCTATTCATTCTCCTGCATCATTATTGCTGATTAAAGATTAAAACATTTCACATGAAACTTAGTACCTTTTGTTATTTAAAGAAGAGAAACTCTCCTCTTTATCTGTTACATATTAAGTCACTCACCATAAATATATAAATCAGATATGACAATTGAACAAGAACCTCTAGTCCTTTTCATCCTGTGGGAGCACAGCTGTGACGTATTTCAGAGAGCTTTGTGATCGCTCAGCCCTAAGAACAACCCTATAAAATGAGGGGCCTTGAAATGCTGGTCAGGGTAGAGTGCAAAGCAACTGCTAGCAATAATACCAACCCTTAGTCAGGACGAGGTTCTGGTTCGGCTCTGAGGGCAGAGAACTGGTGGAGCCAAAGACAAGCTTCCCAGGTCAGAGAGTAAGTACAGAAATGTTTCATGCCCCAAATGTGAAGGGCTTTTCTGAATTATTTTTGTTGACAGATGCTTTCCCTGCTTGCTCTTTTTCTCAATACTGACTTTTTTAAAATTATGTTTTCATGTAGGATTTTATTTTCGTTTTTTGTGTGAATATAAATTTTTGACTGAAGGGATCCTTGGGTATACATATTTTTGAAGTTTTCAACTCGTTTTTTAAGTTTTCTTCTTTCTATGTCAATTTTTGATTATGTGAACATATGGAACATTCATTTTTCACTTTAAGATGAAATGCCATGATTTTTTATAGACACAGAGAGAAGCAGCCTTGAACCTTTAACTGTCTACCTAGAAACTATTTGGAAATATAATGTACATGTGGATTAAAAAACACATTCTATTTTAAATATAGTTGTCATGCAGTGTCATACAGAGTCTCAGCTCCCTCTCCCCACATAAGAATTTAGGATATGGTGAGGCCAAAAAGGAACACGCATGGAGCCATAGATAGGGGAATCATACCACAATAGTTTTGCTGGCAGCTGGGTTGGAGACACAGGAAGCAGGAGCCACACTATCCGCAACCTGCCATCCACTTCTCTCTGTCAACCAACCTCACTTGCTAGCTGCAATCCGCCGTCCTAACTGCAATCCGCTCTTGCTAGCTCAGCCACCATCTTCTTGCTAGCCCCCATTTGCTGCTAGCATAGCCATGACAGTTATATTAGTGGCCAATGGCTCACTGGTTACAGCTGACGGCCAACTAGCCACAGCTGATGACCATCCAATCACAGTTGATGGCCATTTACTACCCGAGTGAGCACCTTTCCACATAAAGGCGAGAGCCTGGAAACTGCACTCCTGACTCTGTCCCCACAATAGTTTTCTATCTGTGGCAAAAATTATTTCAATGGTAATATGTGGTTCAATGATTTTTTTGGTATTAATTTTCACTATTAATTGAGCTAAATTGTTCAAGCCCATATGTAAGGAAATGAGTTTCCAGTAATATCTACAAAAACATTGAAAAAGAAATATATATAAAATACAATTTTTATGCTAATAGACATACCTCAGTTTTATACTAATCAGATGCAAAATTTACAGTAGAAGAACAATCAGTTTTTTGAAACTATTTGAAAAGATACTAAACTTGAATGTCTCAACTCTGTAATAAGGATATGTTCCCCGGGGATTACTTCTAGCACCATATGAATATGGCATTTAGTATGTACTTGTGCCAACTATGTGCCTGGTGAGAGATCACCAGGAGGTGAAAGGGATCCTAATTTTTATTCAAGCCCTTGTCACCAAGAGAAATCCTCTTGATTTAAAAAGGATTCATACTGCTTTTAACTCTTTCTAGCAGATGAAAATATTTTCTACATTCTGGAAGAAGCTTTAGAAATTTCTGCTAGACACTCAGGATTCCTGTATATCTATCACCCCCAAACTTAAAACACTTATTTGTAAAGATATATGTACCTGTAATTTCATTGCTGCATTATTAATGGTGGCCAACACATAAAGACGACCTAAGTGTCCTCCCCTAGTTGATTGGATAAAGACGTAGTGGTACATAGGTAAAATGGAATACTACTTTGTCATAAAAAATGATTAAATATTGCCATTTTCGAAAACTTGGACAGATCTTTAGAGTATCATGCTCAGTGAAAAGAGTCAAAGAGGAAAGGACCAGAACCATAAGGTTTCACTCATATGTGGGACGTAAAACAGAAAGCGTCAAATGGACAAGAAAAAAAGGAAAGTCATAGACGTAGGCAGCAGTATGGTGGTTACCAAAGGCTAAAGGGCATGGGGGGGAGGATGAAGAGGGATAAAGGGGTGAAATATATGGTGACAGACTGAGACTGGACTTTGGGTGGTGAGCCCAGAATATGTAAATGATGTATTAGAGAATTAGACTCCTGAAACTCACATAATGTTATTAACAAATGTTACCTCAATAAATTAAAAAAAAAAAAAAAAAGAATTACCTGTCTGGAGACATTGTGGTTGAAAAATCTGATGTGACTCTCTCCCTTTTGTGGTGCAGAGATGGAAACCCGAAGGAAGTCCCAGCTCCTTGTGCGCCTGACTCTTTTCAGCGTGCTCTTCTCACAAATGCTGGCTTGGCCTCTTTTCGAAGCACCTTTTCTGAAGTAAGTTCTCTTTCAATTCAGACAGTTGAAGATTCCATGTTTGTCTAACTGAGAATTTCCTCTCTGTTATGTTGAATAACTCAATTTTTGCAAATTTGTATTATTTATTTAAATATTTGGTTGATATGTTTTGCAAAATTTCCCCCACCATGTCAAGATGATTGTTCTTTTGTATATCTCTTACTAAAATTATATTAATACATAAGATTAGAAACCTGAAGGCCCACAAATTTCATCGAACCTGAGTAACTATACAAACATAGAAAGATTCTTTGGAGTTGATCAGTACAAAGAAATGTATCACACCAAAGAGAAATTTGAAGTAACTTTTTGACAATTAGAGGAAGAAAAGGAGTTAATACTCAGCTCTTGAGAAATATTTGAGCCAAATGATGGTAAATATCAACAAATATACAAATTACTTCCAGTTTTCATACTGAATATTAAAAATGCTTCAAAGTTTCTATTTTGTATAAAATCTTTCTTCTTGTGAAATTTAACTTTGCAAAGCGAAGACATTACAGAGGACGCTTACTTTGCTTAATGCTCAGGTAAGGTTGACCTGATTAGCTCTTATGCTTACTACACACATCTTTGTGAAAGTTATATGGCATCTAATTTATGGGATAAACGAAAATTTTACTATTAATACTGTCTTTACCACAGAAGCCATTGTCAATTATGCTATCCATATTTTGTAAATGGGTGATATTTACCAAGATTTTGAGTATCTATTTCAAACACTTGTAAAACCAAAAGTGCTGCCTTCTGAGAAAGGAATGTGTTCTACTTCTATTGTCTTTTTCCTAACATATTGGGTGACAGAATGCCATCTGAAGGAGCAAATGTACTTGAGCAAGCTATAGTAACACTAGACACTGACGCCTCACCCAGCGCATTTGCTGAAAATGACAGGTGAGTCCATTTTTATTGAGCTTCATTTTAGAAAATGTATCTCTGAAGCATAAATTTTAAATTTTGCTTCTCCATGAAGCTACTCCTGCAGCATAACACTGCAGGTTTCCACGTGTCATGGCTTCCTCCAGCCTGACGTACTGTAGCCCTTGCAGCTGTCCATGATGTTCATGTACAGAGGTTGCAACAAGCCAGGATGAACCAATCACTCACTCACATTCTGTTGCACAAAATTCAATGTCAGAAATTATACTAATTCTAGTAAAACTTCAGTATTTAGGATTCCATGATAGAGGAAGTTCTAAGGTAAGAGTTTCATATCTATGTAATGAAAAGCTGCCTAATAATAACAGCTACTCATTCACAGAACCACTTGTCAAAAGCAGCATTAAATTAAAGACAGAGTAGCTCTATACTGAAGACAAAAACTAAAAGCTGCCTCATTAGGACAGAAAAGTTGGTTCATAGGCCCTAAGATCCTCTCCAGTTTAAGATTTTACTTGCTAATATTTCTGGAGAAGAAAGAGCAAAAGGCATAAGTGTGTTTATGTTAAAATCAGGATAGTTTTTTCTTATATGTCATTACTCATGGTACATGAATAAAGCATTAGGAATCAATTAATCAATCAAAGATAAGAATTAATTTAAACATATTCCTCCCACTAATATTTCTCAGAGAAGATTTAGTTTGAAAGATTCCATCAGTGAGCATTTTTTATGAGGTATAACTCTAAAAGAGCTAATTTCTTTAATTTTTCAACATTTTGGGCTGCTAAAATAGAAAATATATTTATATAAATCACAAGAAAATATCTTTTATTAGGTTATTAAGAAATCCTTCCGGACTTTAGCTTACTAGAAACTTTCATAATAAGCTGATTAGTTTCTCTCTTATTCATTGAGTCAAAATAATATTTTAGAAAATATTTTAGAAAATAATGGTTGTTCTTTCTTCCTTGTTTTAGGAATGCCAGACATGCTGAAGAAATTTTAACCAGTGACTATAAAAGACTCTTGGGTCAACTTCCTGCCAAAAGACATGTTGAGTCCTTTATTGGAAAACGAGATAGGTAAAGGGAATATATTATTTTTTCAACAAGTGATATTTATTTAATCTATAAGTTATATGTCAATGTTCACAATTTATTTTCTTTGTTCCAAATTCATAACTCTTGATAATATTCAATTTAAAAATAATTTATATTCTCTAATAAAATATACCAGGCCCATGCATTATAAAATCAGGCTTTCTTGTAATATCATATTCACTGGTTCAGAGACACATATTTTAGTAAATAGCAATCATTTGTGAATGTGCAATCAAACTGAAGCAGACTCAGTAAAAATAAGACATAGTATAAACTGAAGCAAATTTTAATATTATCCATAGTACCTGTTTTTTAACTTCTTGCTCAAACCAAACATTGGCAGATTCTTTCTTTAACTGGACAATGGCTGAATATTTACTAGGTACTGTTTAAGAAGAATAGCTTTTTAAAAAGCACTTATTTCTATGTCTTTCTTTTGTTTTCTTTTGTTTAGTGGTTACCAGAGGGTAAGGGGGTGGGGGGAGGGAGATGAGGGTCAGGGGGATCAAATATATGGTGATGGAAGGAGAACTGACTCTGGTTGGTGAACACACAATGTGATTTATAGATGATGTAATACAGAATTGTACACCTGAAATTATGTAATTTCATTAACAATTGTCACCCCAATAAATTAAAAAAATTTTAAAAAGAGATAAAAAAGCACTTATTTTTAAGAAATTTCCTCCTAAAGGCAGAGCACAACTTCAAATATTCACCCATTTATGTTGTTTTATAAAGTGTTTGCTCATTTACTACAGAAAGTGTTTTAACACACTCCCAGAAAATGTCAAAACGTGTTGGATTATTCCTATTCCTCTAGTTTAGGTTTAGATGTATTTTTCTTTTAGTATGTTTGTGAAAGAGAATTGGGTGTTGAAATTCCTTTTTATCTGACTCCAAAATATTTGGAACTTTGTTATATTTACCATTTCTTGTTAAAATTCACTGATTTCTGTTTCCTCACATTCACAGCGATAGCATCTCAGAGGACAACGGCACAACGAAACGTCAGTCGGATGCAATGTTCACTGACATGTACTCCAGATTTAGAAAAAAAATAGCACAGAGAAAATATTTGGAAAAACATCTTGGTACTAGGTAAAGAAACAGAAAACTTGGTAAAATGAGAAATTATAAATGACTTTCAAAATAGGAGCTCTACATAATGGAGTCTTATCTGTCTCTGCCTCTTTATCTATCTACACACTGTAAAGCGGTGATTTTCAACCTTGGCTGCCATTAGACTCCCTGGAAAATTGTTGAAATACTGATGTCTGGACTTACCCAAAACTCATGGCCAGATTAGTGCCTCTAGGTATATGGCTATAGACATTGGTATTTTCTAGGTCCCCCCAGCTGATTCTACTGTGCCTCTAGAGTTAAAAAGGATGAGTATAGAGGTATCTAGTCTGAATTTGGAAACAGGTTTTTATCAAAGTGCTGATATTTAAAACATGGAGCAAATCAATTAGCAATTTGGTATCGCATGGAACTCCCTTTATGTGAATATTCAAAACTTATTCTACTAAATTCAGCCTTGAGGTTTTTTTGACTGCTCAAATCCTGTAAACCTGTGTCTCTCTGTGGTGATAGATATTGGAGAACAAGAACAGGAAGTGGGGTGATCTCTCTTTTTATTCCAATTATTTTTGTTTAGATGGTGAGTACTAAGAACAATTCTGGTTGGGTGAGTTCAGACAAGATGACTCACTTTTCCCCTGATTATAATTGGGTAAGAATAGTCATAGCTGCTTTAAGGTTTAAGAAAAATTCATAGATGATAACTAACCTAGAAGATAATTATTTAGCCCCCAGAGTACTTTGCAGAACACAGATAATAGTGTAGGTTACACATTACATCTTCTTTAGATGCTTTCTCATCGAAGAGCCTTAACATGCACAATGTCTCTTTCTGATTGGCAGAGCTCAGAAAAAACCTTCAGAGAGATGATGGAAAGTTCTTTGGAGCAAAGCTGATGACAGCTCCCCAGTCAATGGTGGGTATACCTGTGTTCTTATTTTATTCTTACAGCAATTATTCAGCTATGAGTCACTTAATGAAATACATTTTAGAGTTCTCACAATGAGACCTCACCTAAGAAAGATACTTCTACCTGAAGAGAACCCCAAGCCAGTAACAGCTTAAAATGATTCATGCAGGGTGGTGATCACCTAACAGAGAAAGCTAAGAAGGAGTAAACAGTTTGGTATCTCCTAGTTTTCTCAGTCATATTCCCATCCTTCTGTCAACATATAACACAGTGGAGACTGACACACACTAATGAGAAACACTGGCTTTCTTTGGAGAATACAGTCATGCTACTTTTGTTAATTGAAGATTTAGTCCCACAATTGACTGCTAGCACCTCACTGAAGTACAGGAAACACAAACAAATTACAGCATGACTTGTTATTGTGAAAAATACCAAGGCACTCTGGGTCTAATTGTATTCTAAATACAGCAAACTTCCTGCCACAAAAGTTCAATTTAGGTTATTTTACCTATAAAGTGAATGTAGGTACTATGACTCCAATATCAGTCACTGTAAAATGTGTTTTGAGTTGAGAAAACACAAATAGGTTTTTTTCGTTTGTTAACTGATTAAGTTGTTATCACAGTTTTTATATGTGTTCATGGATACAAGACATATTTATAACATGAGTTACTTTAAGGTTGACATTAGACCATAAAAAAATGTCTATGAGACTTCACAAGTTTTCAGTCATCACTGTATTAGAGGTTGGTATAATTTTTCTTTAAAGATTATGCAGTAAATATTTTTGTTCGTGGCCTACATGGTTTCCATTGCAACTACTCAGCTCTGCTGTAATATTGTGACAGTTGCCACAAACAGTATGTAAAATGAAAGGGAATGGGTGTATTACAGTAAAACTTTATTTGTAAAACATGAAGGTAGGGTAGACTCCAAGCTCTGACTAGGTCAGATAGATTAAACTGGATGAGCTTTGACTGAAGAAAATTAATGGTCTTTCTTCAGTTCCTGGAGCGAATATCTTAGGTTTTCATTAGATTTCTCAAGAGTGGACAGGGTGTCTGGGAAGACACCTGCACCATTGGTTGCTTCTGTCCACTGATTCCCACTTCTCCTCTAGCAGAGATACAGGGTCGGAGGCTCTGCACCTGCCCATTCTTTCTTATAAAAGGATATTTCAGAGAAACGAGTGCCTTTGCTCAAAAAAGCTACATAATCCCACATATCTTCTTGAAAAAAATGTCCTCTTCTTTAAAGAAGTCCTGTCCATTAAATTAAGAAATACAATTCACACTAGAACATAAAGGAAGATAAATCACTCAGATTTTTTAGTTGTTTGATCATTGATGAGATTCCACCCTCTGTTTCTTTTTTGAATGCACTGGATAAATTATTTTGACAGAAAAATTTGTGGCTCCACCATTTGTGAAAATTACAAATGGGTGACTGTTAATGACTAACCAATAGAGCCCCTTCACATTGTATCTCCATTTGTGACAAACAATCCTTGGAAGATGCCCTCTTGATAATACAGAACACAATCTCCTTTCACTGGCTGTTGACGGGGGAAAGAGAAACTGATGTGTATCAAGGGAGTGGATAAGTGAATGAAACTAAGATGCTGTAAATAAAAATATTTTTACAATTATACATCAATTCTTTCTTTTTCAGAATTTTTAAAGAGAAATGACTAGGTGAAGTAATTATACTTTGATTTTTGCATAAGTAATTCAAGAATCGTCTTCAATATCAAAACCAAATAAAATACTGTGCTGGTCATGTTGTGCTTATTTTATTCCAACATAATAACTGTTGCTTACATTGCAAATATTATTTAAGAGTTCTTAAATTTGTCTTTACCTCATGAAAATTCTCAAATATCAGAGGCTGTGTATCTTTTCTTACAAAATATATTAATGTCACATAAACACCAATTTAATTCCAATTATATGAGGCTTAATGGAAGGGTAGTAATAGAGCAAAACTGATGTATTTATTTATAGAGTATACCGTGTTTCCCCGAAAATAAGACCTAACCGGAAATAAGCCTTAGCATGATTTTTTTAGGATGACATCCCTTGAACATAAGCCCTAATGCATCTTTTGGAGCGAAAATTAATAGCAGACCTGGTCTATTTTTGGGGAAACATGGTGCTTAACTATTTAGAAGAGTGGAGCAGATAATCAGTGTCTCCAAATTTGAATGTTAAGCAGATGGAATGCTGTGTTAAATAAACCTCAAAATGTCTAAGAGAATATGAACAAAATAAAAATTCTTTCTTCAAAAAAGATTTTCAAAAAAATGTTATGCATTCCCACATCAGAAGGCAAACTTTACTTTGAATGGGATTAACAGTCTCTTAAATTTGGATCTCTAACTGTCAAAGTCTCTCTTCTGATGTAGTGTTGCAATGAAAGAGAATGGCCTCTACTTCTGACATTGGACTTTTCTTTTATACTTGTGTTAAGTACCTGTAGGATAAACTGAGTAGAGCATTTGTTTTTCAGTAATATTTTTTTACATAATCACTCAAAAATGTTTGATCATACCAGCCTCCGTCAATGAAAGTACATTTGGAGACACAACTGTTTTCCGAAAATGATTCCATGAAATTATATATAGAAAATAAATACCTTTGATTGTCATTGTAAATAATTTCTATTGTTTTGATTAATTTAAAGGAAATAGCAGTGCCTTGGTTTAGCACTAATGTTGTATGCACTAGATAGGTCTTTTTGATATGTAAGGTAGAACTATCTGAATGTTTTATTACGTGTGAGTCCTAAAATAACAGTGACTTAAATAAGAAAGAACTTCCTAACTCATATATTTTTATGTGAAGATGTTTTCTTTTTAAAATTCAAGGTATAAATTTAAATTCTTACTAAATAGACTTATAGAAATGATAGAGCAAGTGGGAATCAGAGAGATCCCAATCATTAATGAAGAACCCATATCATCACAAGGCAAAGCTTCGCTCATTTTCCTTTCCTACAATTAGAAAAGATAGATACATAAGGAGAGTGCAGAACTACAAGTAATTGCTAAGTGGTTTACACAAGTTGAGGTGAAGTAGACTAATTATATCTTTTTTAATATCTAATTTCAAATATTTAAGTGACTTGTATACAAAACACTGCAGGGAGAACAAAAAACTTCGAGATGCTATTTACACAAAAGAAATTTATAAAGCTGCAACGGGGCATAGTAGTAGTGCCATTTGATGGTCAATGTAAACAATTTTATTAATCTAAATGGTATTCAACTTCTTTCCTATACTTTCAAGAACTGTATATTGAATGCCTCTGATGTGTGACGTAGATATCTGAGAGGTGGGTTCTGGGCAGAGGGATCAGCAAGTTCCCGCGAGGCAGGGTCCTGGCATATCTAGACAGCAAGGAGTGTGGCTGGAGCCGTGTGCACTGGAAAGGGCTGAGCAGGACATGAGGTGAGAGAGGTCACCACGGACTAGACCTCGTGGGGCCTCACAATCTACGGAAGGACTTGAGGCCTGAGATGAGGAGATGGTACAGAGTTTGGGACAAGAATGTGACATTATCTAAACTCTTTTTTATAGGGTCTTTCTGGCTGCTATGTTGGGAATAGGGTGAAGGGCTGGAGGGGAAAACGAGGAGGCTACTGCCATGAATCAGGTGAAAGACGACGGTGGCTACCAGGGCACAGACAGTGCAGGTGGGGAGCAGTGGAGTCTGAATACGTCTTGAGAGTGAGTCACACTATTTGCTTATAAATTGAGGATATGAAAGAGCAAAGTCCAGAATGTTTCCAGGTAAATCACCTGAGTAACTTGAACGATGGACACGATGGGAGGAAGGAGCTTCCCAACAAGATGAGGAGTTTAGATTTGTACCTTTCAAAGCTGATGCTGAATAGAGTTGGAGACACACCTGAGGAGTCCTGAGGAGACGCTGTGTAGAAGACAAGCAGTTGGGAGGCTTCAGTATATAGATGAGATTTAAAGGCACAAGTCATGAGATCTCCAAAGGACCAAATGTAGCTGACAAAGTATCTCAACACATGATCTGTGAGTGGATTCATTCACTCGGGCTGCCGCAACAAAGGACCACAGAATGGGGTCTCAAATATCAGAAGTTATTTTCTCAGTTTAGAAGCAGATGTCCAAAATCAGTGTTCTATCCTTCTGACGACTGTGAAGGACAATCTGACCCATGCCCTTCCCTGGCTTTTGGTACTTTTCCGGCAATTCTTGACCTGTGGAAGCATCACCATGCTCTGCCTTAATCTTCAAATGTTGCTGTCTCTGTGTGTGTGTGCATGTGTATACGTGTGTTTGTCTCCAATTTCCCCTTTTCAGGAGGACACTTGGCATAATGGATTAGGACCCATGCTAATGACCATTTCAATTCAGTTTCCCCTGTAAAAAAAACACCTATCTCTAAATAAGGCCACATTCTGAGGTACTCGGTTTTAGGAGTTCACCACTTGAATTTGGGGGGACACAGTTTAGCCCATCACACTGAGGTTCTCCATCATTAATAGGCTGGGATGTTAAGGAATAATGGGGTAAAAAGGAATGAAAGAAAGAGCTAGGGAAAGGATAAAAATAAGAAAGTGTGCAGTTTTGTAAAACAAATAAAAAAAGTCTTCCAAGGAAGAAGGCTTCGTTCACAAATGTATATGCTGCTGCTGTGAAAAATAAGAATCACATACTGTTTTTTTAAACACGTATTTATAAGGAACCTACTCTGTGCTCAGCACTGTTCTATAGTCTGATGATACAACACTGAACGAAACATATGCAAAATTCTGTCTCCATGGAGCTTACATTGCATTGAAGGAAATGGATGAGAAAAAATAGTTATGAAAAATACGTATTCTGTTGGAAAATAATAAGTTCTGAGGACAAAACTTATTGCACAGAAAGATATTAAGTGTTAAAAAACAAAAGGTTTCAAATTTAAGATGAAGGTCGAAGAGTAGGCCTCACCATAAGGTGTACTTGAAAACAAAAGCTCAGAAAGAATAATCTTCGAGTATCTATGGGAAGATCATTGTAGACAGAAGGAATTGCAGACGCAAAAGCCCTGAGCTTGGGGCTTACCTAATATTATAAGGAACAGAGAGGAGGTCAATTTGACTGAAGGGGGAATTATTAAAGTACATTGTAAGAGAGAAAGTCAGAGAAGTTTTAAGGAACGGGACTTGCATGTTAAATCATAGGTCATAGCAAAACTTTGCTTTTCTTTGCAAATGAGATGGGAAGCCATCATTACAATGGCTCCCTCCCAGCACAGCCTCAAAGGAAAACGACCACCAATAACTTTCTACACACAGTGACCTCAGACATTCTAGTTTCTATTTTCTTTTTTCTTTTCGTTCCTTCCTCCTTTCCTTCCTTTTTCCATCCTTCCTTTCTTTCCTTCTTTCTTTTATACATTTTTCAAACAGACCATAGTTAATGCTTGCAGGTACTATTAGAAATATTGAATATGAGTGAATATGAGTGAATATGAGTGAAAGGATCTCTGGGTATTTGAGGAAAATTTGAAGAAAGGGCCAACTTAAAAAAAAAATGAATATGGCTGAAAAAGAAATGGCAAAGAATAAAAACAAAGTCTTAAATATAATCTGAAAATATTGCATAAATAAAACACGGACTTGATGCAGGAACAGTAAAGAAAATGCTCTTGGGCTGTAAAATTGCCTAAGTGTAATAAACTTTAACAGAAGTGTTGTATGTAAGATCAAGCAAATTACATACAGTATTAGAAATAATTTAAAAATAAAAAAAAATGAGTCACGGATAATCAAAACAAGAAGACTTCTATCTGATAAACAGAAGTTTCAGAGTGAGAGAAAGGAGAACCTCAATGGGAGAACATAATCAAAGAAATATCAGAAAAGTCATTTTTACTTTTCCTACGTTATAGTTCTTGTGAGATCTGGCTACATGCCTATTTCAGTCCTCAATAAATACATATTCTACAGTATCTGAACTATTCTAGAATATCTAATTATTAATAATTTGTTGAATCGGTCAGTTTGAGACCATATTCTTTTGTGAAAGGCACAAAACGCTCCCTGATAATCAGTTACTAACATGGCAAATTAACTCTTAAAATGTTTCCTGATATCCTAACCAATTTTATATTTTCAGCTTTTGGGGGTGATAAATTCCAATACTTAGTTTTCTAATATCTTTGTAAGAAGTAAATTGAATCTATCCAATCTAATAAGCAGAGTTACATATTTTCTTCGTGTTTATGTAAATAACAACTATATATTACCATTAGTGCCTTAATATTAAAGGAACACACACCACACTGTTTCCAGTTTTTAGGTACAGAAATCCTATTTTACAGGATATCTCAAAGATAAGAGACTAACAATTCTATAATAATATCTGTGAATTCCTGAGAAACTCGGAGCCGCATATTTTAGTAGATACAGATTTTAGAAAACTACACTCCAATTATTTATTTGCCTATTGTTGTTTAGGGCTCCATCTCAAATGGTATCTTCTCTGGTTAACTGAGAAAACCACGCTTGTTTGAAAGGACAGAGAGGGGAAAAGACACATGAAAAGAATCTGTCTTTTCATAATCCTCTTTTGACAGCTTTCTCTCCTCCATTATTAGAAAAAAACATTTCCTTGTTGCTTCTCTTTTGCCTCATGTAATGTAAGTCTCCAGCCAGATGAATCTCCTTTTATACTTTAACTTTTCTCATTTTGCCCCACAAAATGTGCTCTTTTTTTTTCCTCTTTCATGGATACTCGCTCTGGTTTCATAATTTTGCTTCTTTCTCTCTGGCTCTTCTGTTGCCTATAGACTTGTGGCTTCACGCACCAGGGCATGTCTCTCTGCTTCTTGTCTTACCCACATGTTAATCTCATTTGTTCCAGTGACAGAAAATTCATATACGCGTTTATTTCCCAAGAATAATTTTGTGTCTTTGATTTTCTTTCCGTTAGGCCTTAGACAACAGTTCACACTTGTTAAGTTATATTTCTTAATTGACATTTTAATTACATTTATGGTAACAAAACCTAGACTCTTTGAGCTAGAAGTTCCCATTGCATATATTATAACTTAACTTCTAAGGAAATACATGTTCCATTACTCTCAGTTTACAAGGTCTGACAATTAAGTTCGCGAACTCATCCTAGAAAAGTGCTACACACCTCATTGCTGAATATCACTATGTTCACCTTCAAAGTACTCCCCTTGAGAAGCTATGCCCCGACACCAGCACCTACTCCAGACTTTAAAGCAATATTGGAGCTCTTTTTCTGGAATGGCCATCAGAGCTGTTGTCCTAGTACCCTTGCTATCCTGAATGTCATCAAAATGTTTTCCGCTCAATATTTCCTTTATCTTCGGGTAAAAAAAGAAGTCATTGGAGGTCAGATCAAGTGAGCAGTGAGGGAGTTCCAATACAGTTACTTGTGTACTGTCTATAAAATCTCTCACAGACAGTGTCACATGAGCTGGTGCATTGTCGTGATGAAAGAGATCCCTTGGGACCATTTTTGCACACAGCTTTCTCCTGCCAAGATTTTCAGTTAAGATTTTCCTAACTGTTTCTCTGTGGACATTTACTTTGTCTACTATGTTTATCACAATTACCCGATGATTCTGACGCACAATTCCAAGAACTTTTGCAATGTTTTCGTCAGTTCTGCCTGTCACTGGGCGCCCTGACCTCTCTCCATCAGTGACGTATACTCTCCCCTTAGAAAAAAACGTTTAATCCATTTGTACACTGTCGTTTTCTTCAAGGAGTTATTCCCACAAACTTGGACTTACATGTTCCTGATTTCACTTCCACTCTTGCCAAGTTTAACAATGAATTGAATGGTTGTTCTTTGCTCTAATTCAAGCTCAGATGTCCTCACAATAGCACACAAAGCACACAACAATAATGAACATCACTCAGCAAGACAGGACCACCCATAAACACACACAGCTGTGAGACATTGATATGCTAACGTTATGAAACCTGACCAAGTGGTTCCTATGGTGCTGCCAATGCAAAGACACGCTGACAAGTACAACAATTTAAGTGTCAGACCTCCTATACTCCCAAGACATTTTCTTCTTACCTTAATATACAGATAGGGAAACTTCAGTCACATTCTTGTAAAGTTGAGTAGAGATGAATGAGATAGAGGTTTGGAGCAGCAGGCATGTGTCAAAAATGAGAATTTGTCAAAGAAGGCTAAGCCTGAAATTGTGTGCAGGTAGTGAAGAGTAATGGAATAGAACTGAGAAAATTCCAATCTTCAGTTTATGTAGCTGATTAGAGGAGTGTTAGCTTGAAAATATACCTGTAGAGTAAAAGCAAAATGGTAAATAATAGGTGATAGCATAAGCTGGTTCCATGCAGGGGCAATTATGGTAATGGTATTTTAAAACATTAAGATGAAACACTATAATTTTAAAAAATGAAATATAAACATTTTATTTCTTAAATTGTATGTTTTTTACCAAATTGTGGGATGTGACTGCCAAGTTGTTTCTAACTGAAAAAATGTTTGGAAACTGAATAACAATATCACAAATTTGTGTTGTGGATAATCTTTTGTGGATCACATTAATTCAGAGAATTGTAGGCATAAATGTAAATTCCACTTCTTGCCAAGGTTCACACTTTCTTTGGTGTGTGTGTGTGTGTGTGTGTGTGTGTGTGTGTGTGTTGTGTATCTGTGGTGTTTCAGAAATAGTGGTTATATTTTGGAAATTAACCCCTTTTTAGATATATAGTTTGCAAAATTTTCTCTCCTTCTGAGCACACAGTTTAGCTAAAAGGTTAAAATTTAAAGTTAAGGATAAAAATGTAGAAACTTTGTTCTTAATTCCAGTTAAGGCTTTGGGGTTTTTGGTGTAATCATAGTTAATCTGTTTTTGCAAGCAATGGTCAGTCCCTGAAAATAAGATGATAGATAACAAAGCTATGCTTGAGTGATTGAAAGGTAGTATTACGTTGTTCTGCATGAATCAGGAGACTGGCTGAACTAAAGATAACAGGAAGGAAGAACCTTAGGATCCAAGAAGTCTACACTCACAGGAGATGAATTCTTAGATACCATGGCAACTCAGAGGTGACTCAGGAATCCTGGGGACTTGGCCTCCACCTCAAATCACTGACTTGCCCTATCAGATTTAGAATCAATAGCTCTCTCTTTGCATGTGAATTTCCCTTTTAAATCTCTAAACCCTCCTGCTTTCCTCTTTGTGGAGACAGATTTGAGTTCTCCTCCTGTCTCCTCATTTTGCTGCCTCTGGAACTCAGTTCTGTTCCTTGTTGCAAACTCCTTGCTTCGGTGATGGTTTTGCTCTGTGCTGAGCATATAAACTTGGATTTGGTTACAATTCTATAGGCTGCTTTTCTATCCTTTGCTCTGAAAAAGCTTTTTAGTTTGATGGAGTCCCACTTCTCTATTAATGCTTTTGATGCCTGTGATTTTTGTGTTATATTCAGAAAATCATTGCCATCTCATGTCAAGAATGTCTTTCCTTATGTAATCTTCCAGGGATTTTACAGATCCGGGTCTTACATTTAAGTCTATAATCCATTTTGAACAGATTTTTTTGTATGGTGTAAGTAGGTATTCCAATATCATTTTTAAGTTTTTTTTTTTTTTTTTCATTTTTAAGTTTTGTATGTGGATATTTAATTCTCCCAACACCATTAGTTCAAGAGATGATCTGTCCCCATGTTACCTTTTTCAACCATCACTTAACTGCGTACTTATTGATTTATTTGTGGGATCTCTATTCTTTTCTATTCATCTATTGATCTATCTTTATGCTAGTACCATTCTGTTTTAATTACTGTAACTGTATAATTTATTTTGAAATCAGGGCGTGTTATGACTCCAGCTATGTTCATTTACAAGATCACTTTGGCTATTATTGGTCTTTTGTGGTTCTGCATAAATTTTAAGATTTTTTTCTATTTTCACAAAATATCAAACTTCTACCACTCATTATCAAGAATTCTCAAATAACCCAATTTATAAAAATGGGCAAAAGACTGTTTTATCTATAAATTCTTAAGAATGTGTCTTTAAGACGTAGCGATTTATCAATAAATATAACCACAATACTATTAACACACCTAAAGACAACAATTTTGTAATATCAAATTTTTCTAGATAGTATTTAAACATCTCTGTTTATATCATCAGTGTATTCCTTAATTTGTCTTGTTTGCACCCTGATACAAAGTTGATACATTGCATGTGGTTGATATATGTTTAAGCGCCTGTTAATCTATACTTTCTACTCCCCATTTCTTCTTGCCAGTTATTAGTTGCAATTTCCTACAAGCTAGGTAGCAATATCCCATGGCATTGTTTAAATATGTTCTTTTACTTCATGAATTTCCTATGAAGTGGGAAGTTAGATCTCGAGGCCTCACCACATTCTTCTTGGGGAGAATATTTCCTCGCAGGTTGTGTGTCCGTCCTACTGCATCGCATCAGATGGTACGTACCGTCTGGTTGTTTCCGTCTCTCTGTGATGTTAGGATTCATCTGTGAGGTTATGTATGATCAATCTGATGCCTCCATTCTAAGGTTCCCGATTAGTCTTTCATATGACGATTTTAACAACCATTGATAAATGTTTCCTAGAGGTATTATTTCATCAGGGAAAATATTACATTCAATTTCTTTCTTTCTGCATTTCTTTGAAGTATTTCAGAAAGAAGAAATTTCTCTTTATCAACTATAAACTCACATGCCTTTTACCCAGAAATGCAGAATAAATATTTGATTCCCAAATTATTCCTAATAAATCAGTACCATTTATATAATTCTAAGAGCTTTTCAGTACACCAAGAAATAGACAAATGGTTTTGTTTTATTGTATTTCATTATTTTAGAATGAGAAAATATTATTTTGGGTTGATTTCTTTAGTCTTCCTTGGGTTGTGTGTAGTTACAGTGTTTATAATCCTTTTGTAGGAGATATGATTGATCATCTAGAAGTCATTTCTAATGCAGAAATGCTATCATTCAGGATGGTGACAGCGAAGAGCTGGTAAACTAGAGAGGAGGAAGAAAGAACATGAAAAACTTTTCTTTTGCAAGGTGGTTTGAAATGAGATGGAAAGATGGAGAAAAGAGAATGGAGTAGAGGAACAAGGGGTAACACTTTTCTTGGTACGCTATCTGGAATTGTTTGAAATATCACATAGATCTCCCAAGAGTTCTTTTTGTCTCTTAGATTTTCTTTCTATTAGGCCTTAGACACACAGGTCACACTTGTTAAGCTATATATCTTAATTGACACTTTAATTATTTTTCTGGTTGAATAAACCTAGAATCTTTGAGCTGGAAGTTGCTATTGCATGTAAGGTTATAAGTTACTGCAAGAGAAATACCTATGTCATTATTCTTTATTTTTTACTCCAAAGACACTTTCTCCTTTCTTCTTAAGTAATAGTTTGCTTAAGATTAAGACAATTGGGGTTTCTGATATGCAGTTTAATTAATGAGCTATGAGAAGACATATGGTTCTGATGTTACGCCTTATCATCTCTAGAAGAGAATTGAAAATAGAATAAGGAAAAAATAATACACAATTGTAGCATTAGAAAAAATAAAGGGTGATTGAATTAATCATTATAAAAGAAAAAATAAATGAACACAGTAAAATCAATCTTCAAAATTACTAAGAAGAAGGTTTAAATAAAGAGGCAACCAACTGAATGGGAGAAGATTTTTGTAAACGGTACCTCCGATAAGGGGCTAATATCCAAAATATACAAGGAACTCATACGACTCAACAAAAAACAAAGAAACAACCCAATTGAAAAATGGGCAGAGGAAGAAACATTTCTCCAAAGAGGACATACAAATGGCAAATAGACATATAAAAAAATGCTCAATGCCACTAATCATCAGAGAAATGCAAATAAAAACCACAATGAGATACCACCTCACTCCAGTTAGAATGGCTATCATCAACAAGACAAATACGTTTATTGCAGCGCTATTCACAACAGCCAAGATACATAAACAACTGAAATACCCATTGATACAGGATCGGTAAAGAAATTGTGGTAAACTTATACAATGGAGTGTTACTCGGCCATAAAGAAGAACGAAATATTACCATTTGCAATGACTTGGATGGACCTAGAAAATATTATGCTAAATGAAATAAGTCTGAAAGAGAAAGATAAATACTATATGTTCTCACTTTATGTGGAATCTAAAGAACATAATAAATGAACACACATAACAGAAATAGACTCATAGATATAGGGGAAAAAACCTGAGTGTTGCTAAGTCGGGGGTGGGGGCGTGGGGATGGTTGGAGAATATAAAGGGATCTAAAGTACAAATTAGTAATCACAGTACAGGCATGGGGATATGAAAGACAGTTTGGGGAATATAATCAATAATATTGTACAGTATTTGTAGGGGGTCTGATGGGCATTTGTCTTATTAGGGAGACCACTTCATGGAGTGTGTAGATGTCTGAGCATGGCACTGTACACCTGAAGCTGAAGCTGAATAATAAGGAGGATCATCTATAATTAAATACACACACACGCACACACACACACACACACACACACACACAGAGGGTGCCAAAAAATGTATAGACATATGAAGAAAGGAAAAAAAAACATGTATTAAAATTGTAATGTTCATATTATATACTGGTAACAAAAGATGAATACAAGTTATGTGTATACCTTTTTTTGGCACCCTCGGTATATTGTCACGGGATGTAGAGTACAGCATAGGGAATACAGCCAATGGAATTGTAACAGCTTTATCAGAGGGGTAGTAGATTGGGGGAGGGGGGATATAAATGTGTGAGTGTTATAAAAGTCTAACTATGACATTGTTTTTCACACATGAAACTAACAAAAAAAAAAAGAAAAATAAAACATTTCAAAGAGAAAAAAACAAAGTCTACCAGTAGAAATTAAGTGTTTATCAAAGCTCAGTACTCTATACTGAGCTTTGATAAACACTTAATTTCTATAAATGCTTTCCAAGTAGTTCTTTGCGAACAAGTGTCAGCTGATTGAGGTGAAAATGTTCAAAAGTTGCTGTGGGTGTGGGAGTGTGTTCTGCAGTGGGGGAGAAACAAATTCACTGCGCAGTACAAGGACTTATAACAGTAAAGGCTATAAACTCTAAATAGGAATATGTTTTGAATCCCCTTGAGGTAGAAGTCTGGTAATTTCGTTTTGAGTCATGGAGATTGTGTGTGTGAATGTGTATCTAGAATGGTGATATTCTAAAGCAGTGCTCCTCCTACTTTTGACATCCGTGTGCATGTTACACGAGCTCCGAGCCTCTTTGAAAGTCATATGGGTTAGTTTCCACATAGAGGATTTTAATGACAGAAAGATGGAAAATTCCTTCTATATTCTTTTAAAATTAGGATAGACCTCAAGAAAGACGACATAAATCAGGATCTAAATGAATGGCATAAAAATATAAAAGGCATAAGGATATTTCATGTTTTATAATAAAGAAGAATTCTATATTTCTAAGCATCATGGACATAAGTGTTTGTTGCTTTCTAAATCTATTCCTTTACATAACATTCTTATTTTCTGAAGGAAGCCCAGTGTTGTGGCTATTCATTCTCCTGCATCATTGTTGGTGATTAAAGATTAAAATATTTCACATGAAACTTAGTACCTTTTGTTATTTAAAGAAGAGAAACTCTCTGCTTTATCTGTTACATCTTAAGTCACTCACTATAAATATATACATCAGATAGAAGGACAATTGAACAAGAACCTCTAGTCCTATTCATCCCATGGGAGCACAGCTGTGACGTATTTCAGAGAGCTATGTGATTGCTCAGCCCTAAGAACAACCCTATAAAATGAAGGGCCTTGAAATGCTGGTCAGGGTAGAGTGCAAAGCAACTGCTGGCAATAATACCAACCCTTAGTCAGGACAAGGTTCTGGTTCAGCTCTGAGGGCAGAGAACTGGTGGAGCCAAAGACAAGCTTCCCAGGTCAGAGAGTAAGTACAGAAATGTTTCATGCCCCAAATGTGAAGGGCTTTGTGAATTACTTTTGTTAAAAGATAGTTTCCCTGCTTGCTCTCTTACTCAATACTGACTTTTTTTTTTTTAAACAATGTATTTATGTTTCTTTTTTGCTGAATACAAATTTTTGACTGAAGGGATCTTTGGATACATTTATTTTGCAAGGCTACATCTTGTTTTTTAAGTGCTGTTCTTTTCTATGTCAATTGTTGATTATGTGAACCTGTGGAACGTTTATTTTTCACTTTATTTTAAGTTGAAATGCCATCATTTTTATAGACCGAGAGAAAAAGAGACTTTTAAGTGTCTACCTAGAAATTATTTGGAAATATAACATGTATGTGTATTAGGTGTAAAAACACATTCAATTTTAAATATAAGGTTTTTTGTGTCAAAATTATTCCAATGGTAGTATGTGGGTCAATGATTTTTGGGGGGTATTAATTTTCACTATTAATTAGATAAAATGTTCAAAAACCCATATGTAAGAAAATAGTTCCCAGTGATATCTACAAAAACTGGAAAAGGAATTTATATTAATACAATACTTATGTTAATAAAAATACCTCAGTTTTATATTATTCAGATGCAAAACGAAGTAGAAGAACAATCAGTTTTTTGAAACTGTCAGAAAAGATACTAAAGTTGAATACCACAACTCTGTAATAAGAATATATTCCCCGGGGATACTTCTAATAGCATATGACTATGACATTCAGTACGTACGAAGCCAACTATGTGCCTGGTGGGATATTGGCAGCAGTTGAAAGGGACCTTAATTTTTATTCAAGGACTTGTCACCGAGATTAATCCTCTTGATTTCTTACATGTAACTCTCCTATCAGACGAAAATTGTTTTCCAAACTCTGCAAGAAGCTTTAGAAACTTCTGCTGGACATTGGGATTCCTGTATATCTACCCTAAAAATTTAAAAACATTTATAAAGATACGTGTATGTGTAAGTTCATTGCAGCTTTATTACTGTTGGGTAAGAGATAGAAACAGCCTAAGTGTCCTCAGATAGTTGATTGGATAAAGAACTACTGGTACATATAAACAGTGGAATACCACTCTGCCATAACAAATGATGAAATATTGCCATTTTCGAGAACATGGACAGATCTTTAGAGTATCATGCTCAGTGAAATGAGTCAGAGAGGAAAGGAGCAGAAGTATAAGATTTTACTCATATGTGGGACATAAAACAGAAAGCAACAAATGGACAAGAAAAAAAACAGTCATAGACGTAGGCAACAATATGGTGGTTACCAGAGGCTAAAGGACATGGGGGGCAGATGAAGATGGGGCAAGAGTGTCAAATATATGGTGACAGACTGAGACTGGACTTTAGGTTGTGAGCACACAATTCAATATAAACATGATGTCTAATACATGATCTCTAATAGAATTGGGCACCTGAAACTAATATAATGTTATTAACAAATGTTACCTCTATAAATTTAAAATAGAAAAGGAGTTACCTGTCTGGAGACATTGTGGTTGGAAAATCTGATGTGACTCTCTCCCTTTCATGGTGCAGAGATGGAAACCCAAAGGAAGTCCCAGCTCCTTGTGCGCCTGACACTTTTCAGCGTGCTCTTCTCACAATTGCTGGCTTGGCCTCTTTTTGAAGCACCTTTTCTGAAGTAAGTTCTCTTTCAATTCAGACAGTTGAAGATTCCATGTTTATCTAACTGAGAATTTTCTATCTGTTATATAGAACAACTCATTTTTTAACATGTCATATTATTTATTTAAATATTTGGTTGATATATTTTGCAAATTTTTCCACAACACATCAAGATGATTGTTCTTTTGTATATCTCTTACTGAAATTATATTAATACATAAGATTAGAATCCTGAATGTCCCACAAAATTCATTGAACCTTAGTAACCATTCAGAGATAGAACGCGTCTTTGGATTTGGTCAATAAATAGAAATACATCACACCAAAGTGAATTTTGAAGTAAATTTTAGAAACTTAGAGAAAGAAAAGGAGTTAATACTCAGCCTTTGAGAAATGTTTGAACCAAATGATGCTTAACATCAACAAACAAATAAACAAATTGCTTCCAGCTTTTATATTGAATATTAAAAATGCTTTAAAGTTTCTATTTAGTATAAAATCTTTCTTCGTGTAGGATTTAACTTTGCAAAGTGAAGACATTACAAAAGAAGTATACTTCGCTTAATGCTCAGATAGGGTTGAACTGAATAGCTCTTAAGCTTAGGACACGTCTTGTGAAAGTTGTATGGCATCTGTATTATGGGATAAACCAAAATTTTACTATTAATACTCTCATAAACCATACAAGCCATTGTCAATCATGCTATCCATATTTTGTAAATGGGTGATACTTTCTAAGATTTTGCGTGCCTTACTTCAAATGATTGTAAAATCAAATGCTGCCTTCTGAGAAAGAAATGTGTTCTACTTCTATTGTCGTTTTCCTAACATGTTGGGAGACAGAATACCATCTGAAGGAGCATATGAGCATGATCAAGCTTTACTAACACTAAACCCCTTTCAGCAAAAGCCCAGGGCATTGGCTGAAAATGACAAGTGAGTTAATTTTAATTGAGTTTTATTTTAGAAAATGTATCTCTGAAGTATAAACGTTTCATTTTTGCGTCTCCATGAAACTATTCCTGCAGCATAACACTGCAGGTTTCCACGTGTCATGGCTTCCTCCAGCCTGACTTACTTCAGCTCTTGCAGCTGTCCATGATGTTCATGTACAGAGGTTGCAACAAGCCAGGATGAGCCCATCACTCATTGACATTCTGTTGCACAAAATTCAACTTCAGAAATTGTACTAATACTAGTAAAACTTCAGTATTTAGGATTCCATGATAGCGGAAGTTCTAAGGCAAGAGTTTTATATCTATGTGAAAAAAAGATGCCTAATAACAAAAGCTACACATTCACAAAACCACTTGTGAAAAGCCCCATTAAACTAGAGACAGAGAAGCGGTGCACTAAAGACCAAAAATAAAAGTTTTCTCATTACGACAGAAAGGTTGGTGGATAGGCCCTCAGATCCTCTCCAATTTAAGAGATTTTGTTTCCAAATATTTTTGGGGAAGGAAAAGAAAAGCCATAGGGTTTGTGCAAAAAATACAGTAGTTTTTTCTTATATGTCCTTACTCATGGAACATGAATAAAGTATTAGGAATCAATCAATCAATAAAAAATAGGACCTAGTCTAAATATATTTCTACCACGAATATGTCTAATACAATATTTAGTGTGAAAGCTTCCATTAGTGAGCATTTACATTGAGATATAACTCTACAACAGCTAATTTCTTTAATTTTCCAATATTTTGGACTGGGAATATTGAAAAAATCTTGATATAAATCACAAGAAAACATTTTTCATTAGGTCATTAAGAAATCCTTCTGCACTTAAGCTTGCACAAGAATGTGTCCTAATAATCTGATTAGTTTTTTCCTTATTCACTGAGCCAAATAATGTTTAGAAAATCATTTTTAAAATAATGGTTACTCTTTCTTCGTTTTTTTAGGAATGCCAGACACACTGAAGAAATTTTAACCGGTGACTATGAAAGACTTTTGGGTCAATTTCCTGCCAAAAGACACGTTGAGTCCTTTATTGGAAAACGAGATAGGTAAAGAGAATTTATTATTTTTACCAAATATGTTATGATTATTTAATCTGCAAATTATCTTTTCGCTGTTCACAATTTATTTTCTTTGTTTCAAATTGGTAACTCTTGATAATATTCAATTTAGTTTAAAAATAATGTATATTCTTCAATAAAATATACCAGGCCCATGCATTAGAAAATCGGGCTTTCTAGTAATGTCACACTCACTGTGGTTCAGACACACTTATTTTTGTAAATGACAATCATTTATAAATCTGCAATCAAATTGAAGTAGACACTGTATAATAAGACATCGTATAAACTGAAGCAAATTTTAGGGTCACTGTAGTACTTTTTTTTTAACTTCTTGCTCAAACCAAGTATTGGAAGATTCTTCTTTAACTGGACAATAGCTGGATATTTACTAGGTACTATTTATGTCGAGTAGCTTTTTTAAAAGCACTTAGTTTTAAAGAAACTTTCTCCGAGTGGGAAAACAAATTTCAAATATTTACCCAATTATGTTATTTTATAAATTTTTTGCTCATATAATACACAATATGTCTTCAGACACTCCCTGAAAATGCCAAAATGTGTTGGATTATTCCCACTTCCTCTATTTTTAGGTTTAGGTATATTTTTCTTTTAGAATTGTTGTGAAAGAAAATGAGTTGGGTGTTGGAATTCCTTTTTATCTGACACCAAAATATTTGGAACTTTGTTATATATATCATTTCTTGTTAAAACTCTCTGATTTCTGTTTCCTCACATTTCACAGTGATGGCTTCTCAAAGGCCAATCGTAGGACCAAACATCAAGTGGATGCAGTGTTACATGACCAAAAAACACATCTTGAAAATCAAGCAGCTCTGAGAAAATACCTCTCGTATCTTCGTGGTGAAAGGTAAAAACAAAAAAAACAGAAAACTTGGTATAATGAGATGTTATAAATGATTTTCAAAAAAGAAGCTACATAATGGAGACATACCTAACTCTGTTCCTCACTATCTATGAAATGGTAATTCTCAACCTAGACTGTCATTAGACTCCCTTAGAGAACCGTTAAAATACTAATTTCTGGCCTTATGCAAAACTCCTGGCCAGGAAATTAGTGCCTCTAGTGGTATGGCTCTAGCCCAGGGGTGTACAAACTGCGGCCTGCGGGCAAACTGCAGCATGCAATCTATTGTTAATTGGCCCGCAGCAAATTCCAAAAATATATTTAGCTTACTTAAATAAACCAGGTGAGGCAATCCGTACTTCACCTCGAGTGAGTGGCCCGGCTGTTTGTGTATTATACCGCATATGGCCCTTGGTAAAAAACGTTGAAAAAAGTTTGGACACTCCTGCTCTAGACATTGGTATTTTGTAGGGCTCCCCAGCTGATTCTATTGTGCCTCTAGAGTTAAAAATGATGAGTCTGAATCTGGAAATAGGTTTAATCACAAGTGCTGATATTTGAAACATGTGAAGCATTTTCAATTAGCAATTTGGTATCACATAGAACTCCCTTTATGTGCATATTCAAACCTGATTTTACTAAAGTCAGCCTTGAGTTCTTTTGACTGTTCAGATCCTTAAATCCTGTGTCTCTCTGTGGTGATAGATATTGGAGAACAATAACAGGAAGTGAGGTGATCTCTCTTTTTATTCCAATTATTTTTGTTTAGATTGTGAGTACTAAGAACAATTCTGGTTGGGTGAGTTCAGACAAGATGACTATCTTTGCCTCCTGATTATAATTGTGTAAGAATAGTTATAGCTGCTTTAAGGTTGAAGAACAATTCATAGATAATAACTAAAATCAAAGATCATTCTTTAGCCCCCAGAGCACTTTACAGAGCACAGATAATACTATAGGTCACACATTATATCTTCTTTAGATGCTTTGTCATCTAAAGCCTTAACATGCACAATGTCTCTTTCTGATTGCCAGTGATGGGGAAGACTTTTCAGAAATAAGAAATAAGCTCTTTGGAACAAGCTGATGATAACTCCTCAGTGGAGTTATACAAGGTCAAGGGCTCTGCACCCGCCCACTGTGTGTCCTTCTTTTATTCCTACAAAAATCATTCATTATTTCAGTAGGTAAGAGTCACTTAACAAGATACATCTAAGAGTTCTCACAATAAGACCTCATGTAAGAAGGATACTTCTGCCTGAAGAGAACCCCAAGCCAGTAACAGCTTAAAATGATTCATGCAGGGTGGTGATCACCTAACAGAGAAAGCTAAGAAGGAGTAAACAGTTTGGTATCTCCTAGTTTTCTCAGTCATATTCCTATCACTCTGTCAAGATATAACACACAGAAGACTGTCTCACACTAATGAGAAACACTGGCTTTCTTTGGAGAATCCAGCCATGTTGCTTTTGCTAATTGAAAGTTTAGTCCCACAATCGACTATTAGTACCTCACTGATGTACAGGAAATAATACCGTAGTACAGCATGACTCGTTATTGTGAAAATACCAAGGTTCTCTGGGTCTAATTTTGTATTCCTGAAATACAGCAAACTGCCTACAGCAAAAGTCCAATTTAACTTATTTCACCTATAAAGTGAATATAGATACTATGGCACCAAAAGCAGTCACTGTAAAATGTATTTTGTGAAGAAAACACACAAATAGGTTTTTTTCTGTTTATTAATTGATATTAATTCTGTTTATTAATTGATAAACTTGTTATCACTGTTGTTTTTATGTGTACATGGATACAAGACATATTTCTAACCTGAGTTACTTTAAGATGACACTATCCCATAAAAAATGTTTATGAGACTTTGTAAGCGCTTAGTCATCACTGTATCAGAAGTTGCCATAAATTTCTTTAAAGGTTATATAATATTTACCTTTCTTTAAAGGTAAATTTTTTGGTTTTGTTGCCTATACAGTTTCCATTGCAACTACTCGGCTCTGCTGTAGTTGTGTGAGTGTTGCCACAAATAATATGTAAAATGAAAGGGAGTGGGTGTGTTACAATAAAACTTTATTGGTAAAACATGAAGGTAAGCTAGACTCTACCTCTAACTAGGTCAAAAAGATTAAACTGGATGAGCTGAGACTGAAGACAATTAATGGTCATTCTTCAGTTCCTCGAGCAAATGTCTAAAGTTTTCATTAGATTCCTCAAGGGTGGACAGGGTGTCTGGAAAGGCACCTGCACCACTGGTTGCTTCTGTCCACTGATTACAAAATCACCTCTAACAGAGATACAAGGTCAGGGGCTCTGCACCCGCTCACTCATTACTATGAAAGGATATTTCAGAGAAAAGAGTCACTTTGCTCAGAAACATAATTTAACTTCAAATGGGTAATTATTAATGACTAATCAGAGAGCCCCTTCACATGTTGTTCCATTTGTGACAAACAGTCCTTTGAAGATGCTCTCTTGATATTACAGAATACAGTCTCCTACCACAGGTCATTGACAAGGGGCAAAGAGAAAATGATGTTTATCAAGTGAGTGGAGAATGAATGAAACTAATATGCTGTAAATAAGAATATTTTACACTTACATACCAATTCTTCTTTTTCAGAGTTTTGAAGAAAACTGGTTAGGTGAAGTAATTATACTTTGATTTCTACTTAACAAATTCAAGAAACATCTTCAATATCAAAACCAAATAAAATACTGTGCTGGTCATGTTGTGAGTTATTTTATTCCAACATAATAACTGTTGCTTACATTGCAAATATTATTCAATAGTTCTTAAAATTGTCTTTAACTCATGAAAATCCTGGAATTCCAGAGGCTGCATATCTTTTCTAACAAAGATATATTTAATGACAAGTAAAGACCAAGTTAATTCCAATTATACGACTCTTTATGGAAGGGTAGTAATAGAGCAAAATTGACGTGTTTATTTATATAGCACACTTAACTATTTAGAAGAACTGAGCAGATAATCAGTGTCTCCAAATTTGAATGTTAAGCAGATGCAATGCTGTGTTAAATAAACCTCAAATTGTCTAAGAGAATACCTACAAAATAATTTTTTTTAAAAAGATTTTCAAAAAATGTTATGCATTCCCACATCAGAAGGCAAAGTTTATTTTGAATGAGAGTAATAGTCTCCGAAATTTGGATCTCTAATTGCTAAAGGCTCTCTTTTGATTTAATGCCTCAATGAAGGAGAATGGCCTGTGCTTCTGACACTGGACCTTTCTTTTATGCTCTTATTAAGTATGTGTAGTACGTAAACCGAGTGGAGCATTTGTTTTTCGTGATACATTTTTTTTCCATACCACTAAAAGAACGCTTTGATCATACCAGCTTCCATCAATGAAAGTACATTTGGAGACACAACTATTTTCCTAAAATGATTTCATAAAATTACATATAGAAAATAAAGACCTTTGATTGTCATTGCAAACAATTTCTATTGTTTTGCTTAATTTAAAGGAAATGGCACTATCTTGTTTTAGCACTAAAGTTGTATGCACTAAATAGGTCTTTTTGATATGTAAGGTAGGATAATTTGAATGTTTTGTTATGTGTGACTCCTAAAGTAACAGTGACTTAAATAAGAGAGAAATTCCTTTCTCACATTAGGCCAAACATAAAATGTCAAGGGATAGTATGATGGTTTAGTTCCATAAAGCACTCAGATATCAAAATCCCTTCCAGGTCACCTTTCATAACCTATGGTGTAGCCCTTCTCCTCACGATCCAAAGTTGCAGCTGCCGTTCCTGCCATCATATTTGCATTCTTGCATCAGACAGAAAAAGAGTCAGGGATGAAAAAAGAAAGAAGAAAGAAAGGAAAAGTGCATGCTGGTTCTGCTGATATCTTATGCTAGCATCCCGTTGAGGGGAATATATTTTTATGGTGATAACCATTTGGAAAGGAGGCTGGGGAATGTTTGTTTCATTTTTGTTTTATACGCCCCACCAAAAACTGGGGTTTTATTAACATAAACCAAAGAGAACATATTTTTATGTGGAGATGTTTTCTTTTCAAGACTCAGGGTATGCATCTTAAATTCTTATCAAGAAGGCATAAAGAAATGACAGAGCAAGTGGGAATCAGAAAGATCTTAACCATAATGAAGAATCAATATCATCACAAGGCAAAGCTTTGCTCACTTTCCTTTGCTACAATTAGAAAAGATGGCTACATAGGGAGGGTCTAGAACTACAAGTAATTGCAAAGTGAGTTACACAAGTTGAGGTGAAGTAGACTAATAATATCTTTTAAATATCTGATTTCCCAAATTACTAAATATTTGTGACTTTTCTAAACAAAACACTGCAGTGAGCAATAGAAGACTTTCAGATGTTACTTACACGCAAGAAATTTATAAAGATCAAATGGGGCCATAGCACTAGTGCCATTTGATTGTGATCTAAAGAATTTTATTTTATTTTATTAACTTAAATGCTTTTCAACTTCTTTCCTATTCTTTCAAGAAATATGTATTGAATGCCTCTGATGTGTGACGTAGATATCTGAGAGTAGGGTTCTGGGCAGAAGGAACAGCAAGTTCCAGCGAGGAAGGGTCCTGGTGTATCTGGACAGCAAGGAGGGCAGTGCGGCTGGTGCCGTGTGCACTGGAAAGGGCTGAGGAGGACATGAGGTGAGAGAGGTCATCAAGGACTAGACCTCGTGGGTCCTCAGCGGCTCCTAAAGGACTCCAGAACTGAGATGAGGAGATGGTACGAGGTTTGGGACAAGGCTGTGACATTATCTGAATTCTCTTTTATAGGCTCATTTAGGCTGCTATATTGGGAATAGGGTGAGGACTGGAGGGGTGCTAGGGATGGAAACACGGAGACAAACGAGGAGCCTACTGCCATGAATCAGGTGAAAGACGACCGTGGCTACCAGGGCACAGACAGTGCAGGTGGGGAGCAGTGGAGTCTGAATACGTCTTGAGAGTGAGTGACATTATTTGCTTATAGATTGAGGATATGAAAGAGCAAAGTCCAGAATGTTTCCAGGTAAATCACCTGAGCAACTTGAAGGATGGACAAGATGGGAGGAAGGAGCTTTCAGAACTTCAGGAGAGGAGGTTAGATTTGGACATTTCAAAGCTGATGGTGAATAGAATTGGAGACACACTTGAGGAGTCCTGAGGAGATGCTGTGTTGAAGACAAGCAGTTAGGAGGCTTCAGTATATAGATGAGATCACCAAGGGACCGAATGCAGCTGACAAAGCATCTCACACGTCATCCCTGGGTAGGTTCATTTACTCGGCTGCCACAACAAAGGACCACAGAATGGGGGCTTAAACATCAGAAGTTATTTTCTCACAGTTCACAAGCAGATGTCCAAAATCAGTGTTCTACCCTTCTGACGACTGTGAAGGACAACCTGACCGATGTCCCTCACTGGTTTCTGGTACTTTGCTGGCAATCCTTGACCTGTGGAGGCATCACCACGCTCTGCCTTAATCTTCACTTGTTGCTGTCTCTGAGTGTGTGTGCATGTATGTATGTATGTGTGTGTGTCTCCAATTTCCCCTTTTTAGGAGGACACCTCACATAATGGATTAGGGCCCATGCGAACTAGGCTTCCCCTGTAAAAAAAGCACCTCGCTCCAAAAAAGGCCACATTCTGAGGTACTTGGTTTTAGGACTTCACCATTTGAATTTGAGGGAACGTAGTTCAGCCCATCACACTGAGGTTCTCCTTCATTAATAGGCTGGGAAGTTGAGGGAAAAAATGGGGTAAAATAATGAAGGAACAAGCTAGTGAAAGGAGAAAAATAACAAAGTGTGCAGTTTTGTGATACAAGTAAAAAAGCAAAAGTCTTCCTAGGAAGACTTTTATATGCTGCTGCTGTGAAAAATAAGAATCACTTACTGGTTTATTAGACACGTATTTATAAGGAGCCTACTATGTGCTCAGCACTGTTCTATGTTATGACATTACAACAGTGTATAAAACACGCGCAAATTTTGTCTGCATAGAGCTTACATTGTATTGTGGGAAACGGATGAGGAAAATAAATAGTTAAGAAAAATACATATTCTGGTAGGAAGTGATAAGTTCTGAGGAGAAAAATTAATGTACAGAAAGAGGATATTAAGTGTTAGAAGAAGAAAATATTTCAAATTTAAGATGAAGGTCCCAGAGTAGGCCCAACAATAAGGTGAGTTTGAAAACAGAAGCCCACAGAGAATGAGCACGGTGTATCTACGAGAAGATCATTCTAGACAGAAGGAATTCCAGACGCAAAAGCCCTGAGCTGGGGCTTACCTAATATTATAAGGAACAGAGAGGAGACCAATTTGACTGAAGGGAGAAGGATTAAAGTAGAGCATAAGAGAGAAAGTCAGAGAAGTTTTAAGGAATGAAGCTGCATATTAAATCATAGGTCATAGCAAAACTTTGGTTTTCTTTTCAAACAAGATGGGAAGCCATGGATACATAGGGTTCCTCACTGTGCAGCCTAAAAAGAAAACGACCACCAATAACTTTCTACACACATTGACTTGCTAGCTGTTCTCCTTGTTTTCTTTCCCTCCATCATCCTTTCCTTCTTTCCTTCTTTCTTTTATAAATTTTCCAAACAGACCACAGTTAATGGTTGTAGGTACTATGAGAAATATTGAATAGGAGTGAACAACTGAGGAAGATATTTGAGGAAAACTTGAAGAAGGAAACGGCCAAATTTTAAAAACAATGAATATCTTGAAAAAGAAATGTCAGAGAACAAAAACAATGTCTAAAAGATAATCTAAAAATATTGCATAAATAGAAAACAAGGAGCTGATGCAGCAACAGTAAAAAAATATTCTTGGACTTTGAAATTGCCTAAATGAAAATAAAATTTAACAGAAGTGTTGTATGTAAAATCAAGCAAATTTCCTACAGTATTAGAGATAAAACAGAAAGAAAAAAATGAGTCACAGATAAGCAAAACAAGAAGTTTGTAATCTGATAAACCTAAGTTTTAGAGTAAGAGAAAGTAGAACCTCCATGGGGGAACACAAGCAAAGAAATATCAGGAAAGTCGTTTTTTACTTTCCCTACATTATACTTCTCGTGAGATCCGACCACGTGCCTATATCACGTCTTAATAAATGCATATTCCATAGAATATGAACTTTTCCTGAATATTAATAATTTGAATTATTAATCACAATTCCTGAATATTAATAAAAACTATTAATAATTTGTTGAATTTGTCACTTTGAGACTACATTATTTTGTGAAAGGCACAAAATGCTCCTCGATAATCAGTTACTAACATGGCAAATTAACTCTTAAAATGTTTCTGGACATCCTAACCGTTTTCATATTTACAGCTTCTGGGGGTGATAAATTCCAATACTTAGTTTTCTAAAATCTTGTAGGAATTAAATTGAATCTATCCAGTCTAATAATCTGCGTAACATATTTGTTTCTGTGTTTGCGTAAATAAAAACTATATATTACCATATGCTGTCTTAAACAAAAACACACCACACTGTTTCCAGTTTTCAGATACAGAAACTCTGTTCTACAGGATATCTCAAATATAGAGACTAACAATTCTATAATAATATCCTTGATTTCCTGACACCCTTGGAGCCGCACATTATGGTAGATCTAGATTTTAGAGAAATACACTCCAATTATGTATTTGCCTATTCTTGTTTTGGGCTCCAAACTCTAATGGTACCCTCTCTAGTTTACTGGGAGCACTTGCACTTGTTTGAAAAGACAGAGAAGGGAAAAGACACATGAAAATTTTCTGCCTTTTCACAATCCTCTGTTGACAGCTTTCTCTTCTTCACTATTAGAGAGAAAACACTTCCTTGTTGCTTCTCTTTTGCCTCATGTAATTGAAAGTCTCCAGCCAGATGCATCTCCTTTCATATTTTAACTTTTCTCATTTTTACCCCACACAATTGTGCTCTTTCTTTTTCTCCCCCTTGGGCACTCTCCCTGGTTTCATAATTTTGCTTCTTTCTCTCTGACTCTTCTGTTTTCTATAGACTTGTGGTTCCATGCACCAGGGCATGTCTCTCTGCTCCTTGTCTTACCCACATGTTAACCTCATTTGTTCCAGTGACAGAAAATTCATATATACATCTTTCTCCCAAGATTCCTTTTTGCCTCTTTGATTTTATTTCTATTAGGCCTTAGACACATATGTCACATTTGTTAAGCTATATTTCTTAATTCACATTTTAATCATATTTCTGGTTACAAAACCTAGACTCTTTGAGCTAGAAGTTTCTGTTGTATAAGATTTTAGCTTAAGAACTAAGAAAACACCTACGTCATTACTCTTAGTACATAGGATCTCACAATTAAGTTCACGATCACATCCTAGAAAAAGTGCTGCGTACCTCAATGCTGAATACCACTACAGTCACCTTTTAAGTACTCCCCTTGGGAAGCTATGGACCACTGCCAGCTCCTAGTCCACCCTTCAAAGCAATTTTGGAGCTCTGTTTTTGAAATGGCCATCAGAGCTGTTGTCGTAGTACCCTTGATGTCCTGAATGTCATCAAAAAGTCTTTGTTTCAATATTCCCTTTATCTTTGTGTAAAGAAAGAAGTCAGTGGGAGCCAGATCAGGAGAGTAGGCAGGATGTTCCAATACAGTTATTTGTTTACTGGCTAAAAACTCCCTCACAGACAGTGCCCTTTGAGCTGATGCATTGTCGTGATGCAAGAGCTCCCTCGGGACCATTTTCGCACACACCTTTCTTCTGCCAAGATTTTCAGTTAAGATTTTCTTAACTGTTTCTCTATGGATGTTTACTTTGTCTGCTATGCTTATCACAATAACCCGATGATTTTGATGCACAATTCCATAAGCTTTTGCAATGTTTTCATCAGTTTGCCCTTTATAGTCCACCCTGACCACTCTTCATCAGTGATGTGTACTCTCCCTCAGAAAAATGTTTAATCCACTTGTACACTGTCTTTTTCTTCATGGAATTTTTCCCACAAACTTGTACTAACATGTCTCTGATTTCCCTTCCACACTTGCCAAATTTAACAAGAAATTTAATGTTTGTTCGTTTCTCTAAATCAAGCTCAGATATTCTTGCAATGACACACAAAAATACACAACAATAATGAACGTCAGTCAGCAAGACACCACCAGATGTCCATAGAACACAGCAGTGAGACACTGATATACCAAGGTTATGAAACCTTGCCGAGCTGTTCGTACGGTGCTGCCAATGCAAGGACACACTGATTAGTATAGGAATTTAAGTGTCAGACCTCGTATACTCCAAAGACATTTTCTTCTTACCTTAATATACAGATAGGGAAACTTCATTCATATTCTCGTAAAGTTGAGTCGAGATGAATGAGCTAGAGATTTGGAGCAGCAGGCATGTGTCAAAAATGAGAATTTATCAAAGAAGGATAAGTCTGAAAATGTGTGCAGATAGTGAAGAGTAATGGAATAGAACTGAGAAAATTCCAATCTTCAGTTTATGTAGCTGATTAGAGGAGTGTTCGCTTGAAAATATACCTGTAGAGTAAAAGCAAAATGGTAAATAATATGTGATAGCATAAGCTGGTCTCATGCAGGGGCAATTATGGTAATGGTATTTTAAAACATTAAGATGAAACACTATAAGTTTAAAAAATGAAATATAAACATTTTATTTCTTAAATTGTATGTTTTTTACCAAATTGTGGGATGTGACTACCAAGTTCTTTCTAACTGAAAAAATGTTTGGAAATTGAATAACAATATCAGAAATTTGTGTTGTGGATAATCTTTTGTGGATCACATTAATTCAGAGAATTGTAGGTATAAATGTAAATTCCACTTCTTGCCAAGGTTCACACTTTCTGTGGTGTGTGTATGTGTGTGTGTGTGTGTGTGTGTGTGTGTGTTGTGTATCTGTGGTGTTTCAGAAATAGTGGTTATATTTTGGAAATTACCCCTTTTCAGATATATAGTTTGCAAAATTTTCTCTCCTTCTGAGCACACAGTTTAGCTAAAAGGTTAAAATTTAAAGTTAAGGATAAAAATGTAGAAACTTTGTTATTCATTTTAGTGAATGCTTTGGGGGTTTTGGTGTAATCGTAGTTAATCTGCTTTTGCAAGCAATGGTCAGTCCCTGAAAATAAGATGATAGATAACAAAGCTATGCTTGAGTGATTGAAAGGTAATATTACGTTGTTCTGCATGAATCAGGAGACTGGCTGAACTAAAGATAACAGGAAGGAAGAACCTCAGGCTCCCAGAAGTCTCACTCACAGGAGATGACTTCTTAGATACCATGGCCACTCAGAGGTGACTCAGGAATCCTGGGGACCTGGCCTCCACCTCAAATCACTGACTTGCCCTATCAGATTTAGAATCAGTAGCTCTCCCTTTTCAGGAGAATGTCCCTTTTAAATCCCTAAACCCTCCTGCTTTCCTCTTTGTGGAGGCAGATTTGAGTTTTCCTTCTGTCTCCTCATTTCTCTTCCCCTGGAACTCAATTCTTTTTCATGTTGCAAACTCCTTGCTTCAGTAATGGTTTTGCTCTGTGCTGGGCATATACTTGGATTTGGTTACAATTCTATAGGCTGCTTTTCCATCTGTTAATCTGAAAAAGCTTTTTAGTTTGATGGAGTCCCACTTCTCTATTAATGCTTTTGTTACCTGTGATTTTTGTGTTATATTCAGAAAATCATTGCCATCTCATGTCAAGAATGTCTTTCCCTATGTAATCTTCCAGGGATTTTACAGTTCCGGCTCTTACATTTAAGTCTATAATCCATTTTGAGCAGATTTTTTTGTATGGTGTAAGTAGGTATTCCAATATCATTTTTAAATTTTGTATGTGGATATTTAATTCTCCCAACACCATTAGTTCAAGAGATGATCTGTCCCCCATTGTTACCTTTCTCAAACATCAGTTAACTGCATACTTATGGGGTTATTCTGTGGATTTCTATTCTTTTCCATTGGTCTATATATCTATCTTTATGCTAATACCATACTGTTTTAATTACTGTAACTTTGTAATTTATTTTGAAGTCAGGGAGTGTGATGCCTCCTGCTTTGTTCTTTTACAATTTCACTTTGGCTATTATTGGTCTTTTGTGGTTCTACATGAATTTTAAGATTTTTTTTTTCAATTTTGGTGAAATATCAAACTTCTACAACGCATTATCAAAAATTCTCAAATAACCCAATTTATAAAAATGGGCAAAAGACTCTCATCTGTAAATTCTTAACAGTGTGCCTTTAAGACATAGCGATTTATCAATAAATATAACCACAATACTATTATCACACCTAAAGAGAAAAATTTGTACTATTAAATTTTGTCTAGCTAGTATTCATGCATCTCTGTTTATGTCATCAGTGTGTTATTTAATTTGTTTTGTTCACATCATGATAAAAAGTTTATATATTACTTGTAGTGGATATAGCTTTCAGCCCCTGTTAATCTATGATTTTCCTTCCCCATTTATTCTTTCCAGTTATTAGTTGCAAGTCCCCACAAGCTGGGTAGCAGTCCCATTGCATTGTTTACATATGTTTTTTTCCTTCATGAATTTCCCATAAACTGGGAAGTTAGATCTCGAGGCCTCACCACATTTTTCTTGGGGAGAATATTTCCTTGGAGGTTGTGTGTCCGTCCTACTGCATCCCATCAGATGGTACATACTGTCTGGTTGTTTCCATCTCTCTGTGATGTTAGGATTCATATGTGAGGTATGTATGATCCACCTGATACATTCATTCTAAGGTTCCCTATCAGCCTTTGATATGACAATTTTAACAACCATTGGTAAATGTTTCCTAGAAGTATTATTTCATCAGGGAAAATATTACATATCGTTTATTTCCTTTTGCATTTTTTTGAAGTATTTCAGAAAGAAGAAATTTTTCTTTGTCAACTTGCATTATCCTCACATGCCTTTTACCCAGAAAGGCAGAATAAATATTTGATTCCCAAATTATTCTTAATAAATCATTACCATTTATATATTTCTAAGAGCTTTTCAGTATACCAAGAAATAGACAAAATTTTAGTTTTATTGTATTTCCTTTTTTTAGAGTGAGAAAAAATTATTTTGAGTTGATTTCTTTAGTCTTCATTGGGTTGTGTGTAGTTACAGTGTTTATAATCCTTTTGTAGGAGGTATGACTGATCATCTTGAAGTCATTTCTAATGCAGAAATGCTATCACTCAAGGTGGTGACACGGAAGGGCAGGTAAACTAGAGAGGAAGTAGAAAGAACGTGAAAAACTTGTCTTTTATAAGGAGGTTTGAAAGGAGATGGAAACATGGAGAAAAGAGAATGGAGTAGAGTAACAGGGGTAATACTTTTCTTGGTATGCTCTCTGGTATTGTTTTGAAATATCATATAGATTCCCCCAAGATTTCTTTTTGTCTGTTAGATTTTCTTTCCATTAGGCCTTAGACACACAGGTCACACTTTTTAAGCTATATTTCTTAACTGACATTTTACTTTTCTTCCAGTTAAAAACCCTAGAATCTTTGAGCTAGAAGTTGCTATTGCATGTAAGGTTATAAGTTACTGCAAGAGAAATGTCTATGCCATTATTCTTATTTGTAATTCCAAAGTCATTTTATCCTTTCTCGTTAAGCGATAATTTTCTCTAGATTAAAATTGGGGTTTCGGAGCTGGAATTTAATTAATGAGCTACGGGAAGACATATGGTTTTGATGTTATACGTTATCATCTCTAGAAGAGAATTGAAAGAAGTATAAAAAATGTTAAAACATAATTGTAGCATCTGGAAAAAGTAAAGGGTGATTGAATTAATCATTGCAAAAGAAAAATAAATGAACAGATTAAAACCAATGATTCAAAATTACTTAGAAGAAAGTTTAAAAGAAGCATTGAAAAGTATATAAAGTAAGTTTAATTATTTACACTAACTTGAGAGCTATTTTAAAACTATGGAAATACGGAAAAATATTTCTGATACAGTGTTAAGTAAGAGTGCAATTTGGCAAGTTGTATGTCCCTTATATATGCATGTGGATAAACCAGCACAGTAAAAACGAAAAGCTGAAATAGGCATAGCATATGTAAAACCATGGGTAATTGCTTTACTTACTCAGAGAACTTCAAAACAAGTTTTAAAAATGTTTTTAAAACTGAGAAGCAATTCTCTTAATTATTGCTAAATTGTATTAAAGCATGATTTAAAACTTCTAAATATGTTAAAATTCAGTTTTAAAACTCAGTGTGCACCTTGACAATTCTGGCAGAATAATATGTCTGCACAGATAAACATTGGCTTCTTTAACAACACTGAACGCATGTAAAGAATTATTAACCCACTGTCTTATCATATCTCTACATTAGAAGATAGAAAAGTATTTGGTGAATTGATAAAACCCACGTATTAACTAAAGATATTTTTTTCAGTAGTGTAAATAGATCGCTTCAAGTTTGAAGAGATCTTCAAACTAAATCTAAGAGATCTAACTAAATAACACTATGTGCAAGTTATAGAAGTAAAAAATGATCCGTGTGTGACATTTACAGATGCTAAAAATGATACATAGAAATACAATTTCCCCATTTGGGACATTCAGGCTTGCCACTAAGATGGGAACAGTGCTTTCAGAATTTTCTTCTGAACTCTAGGCAAACCTCCATGATTAGTCTGCATTCTCCAAAATCAGATATATCACTTAATTTCAGACAAGCCGAATTGCCAATCATTGGTCCCCACAGTATCAGTGATCATGGAAACATTTAACACTTCAGGAAAATGAAAGTAGAGATATTGTAGAAGTCTACAAAGTATAATGATGTTTACTCTTTCATTTTATTCATTATCTTAATTAAAAAAAAAATCAATCTGGCATTCCTCTCTATTTTTCTCATCTTTCTACCATTCCAACCAGACTATTCAACTCCCTGTAACCCAAACAAACCAGTCAGTGTAACATCTACATATTTTTTGCACTGTCTTTGCCTTCTTGCATCTCCCATTCCTGCACCCATCAACATTGCAGTAATTCTACAAAGCTCACACAACCCCCAACCCTCATGGCGGGACCCCAGTGATCCCTCTTCTCTCAGCTGCTACATTGTTTAATGAAGCAAACACTAAACTGCTCTACACTCTTTGCCATCTTTTGATGATCCTCAGCTTTTTTCTACAGTCTTCTGAGGGTAGGAATCATAACTCTCCCTTCTTTGTATCCCCAAGCACTAAGAACTTTGCTATACAAGCTAATATTCTACTAACATTGAAGGGATGATTTCGTAGAATGTTTTAACTTACAGTTCAAGTATAAATGAGAAACAAACAAAAAGGCATCTTTGGAACATTTGAATACAGCAGATTCATCAATAAAAATTTTGAAGTTTTCAAAACTTAGTCCTATGTGAAAGATTATTTAAATCCAGATGTAAAAGATCATCTGAGGTTCATTCAGAGAAGTGCCTTCCTTGCTAATCATTTTTAGTTTAAAAATTATTCTTAAATATGCATTGTATATGCAGTCAAAACTATGGAGCATACGTAAGGTTTTTTTCCCTGTTGAAAAACCCTTAATTGACTTTCATTTCAAAAAATTACCTCAGCATAAGGTGTAGTCCTCTTTCTTCACTCTTCCTGTGAAGCTGTCTGTTATTGTTTCCTTCCACATGTTTCCTTGGCTTTTATTTCCACTCGGATGTCTCTTTTCTGATTTCAGTGGTATTAATCGAAAGCATAGCACTGGGTGGGCTGTGTATTCTCTTAGACAAATAAAATGGATGCTGGACGTGTACAATTGTGTGTCTTTGACTGCATACATCCTGAAATAAGGTGAGGGTCATGGATTTGTAAAGAGGCTTCGAATTTCCTGATTTCAAGACTCACTTCTAATCATTAAGGCAATTGGAATTCTCTTTCTGGTCCTTTCAAAGGCTATTATAAACTATTACTATCTCCCTGCTTTTCAGACTTACAGCACTTAAAGTTTTCACCTTTATCTTTGAAAAGAGGCAAACATCTCTATTATCACAATGGGACTCCACACAGCATGATGGGGGTGGCCAGATTTCCTTCTGGGAGTACTGCATTCCCACTTGATCTGCCCAAGATCTGGGATGAGATATTTGTAACCTGAACTTCCAGGAGCTCACAAATGCAATGAAATAGTTCTGACAAAGTGAGTCACGGAGATCTGGGCTATGACTATTACTCCATCTTTTCATTGTATAGGGAAACAAATATTAATGGAAGAAGTTAAACTTTTAATCATAGAAACATTCAGCTGTAGAAACTATCTTCAGATTTCCGGCACATCATACCTTCCTTTTTCCTCTGTCTTCACTTGGTCATTTCTCTCCCACTAACCTGGAAATCACAGAGTGCCTTGGGTTCTGTTCTGATCCCACTTCTCATCTCTCTCTGCACTTTCTCCTTAAGAAATATTAATAGAACCTAGTCCTGAGGTTTCCATTACCTTCTGCAGGCAGATGAATATGATGTATCAACCACTCATAACTTTTTCTTAAACTCCCAACCCATATGTCCCACCATCTACTCTCCATTTATACCACGTGACTTAAAACTCCTTAAACTCAATGTGTTCAAGACTTAATTTATCATCCTCATTCTCCCCATAGAAATTCACCAAGGATCAATTAGTTTCTTCTCCAGCAGTTCCCGTTCTAGTGGTGGCCACCAGCACCCAGACAGTTCAAGCTAGAAATCTGAGAAACCTCCTGGACTTCTCTTCCACCTCCTCTATGTCCAGTCATTACGTAACCCATCCAGTGCTACCACCTTACAAAAGCTTCCATGACATTTTCACCTGCACCACCGGCTAACTGGTTGCTCTGAGAGGGATTACTGGGAAAACTACCCAGTGGCCTAGGCCCTTTTAGGCACCTCCCATCCACACAGACGTACTACCACCAAACACTGTTGTCTTCAAATTTTCTGTCAGTGTTTCATAAAACTGTTCAGCAAAGTATTTAAGTCTACAGTCTGATCACTGAGTGTCCATCACCCTCAGGTCAATGAGATGACCCTCCTCGTCATGCCTCGTCACCTGGAAAAGCGTAAGAGATCCACTCAGATGGTTTTGGGAAAAAGAGCAGATAATGGCTAACTCTCCAGCACACACAGGCCTAGGCAGAGTCTGTGCACCTGGTAAGGAAAGTTCTGTACGAGATAAAGGACCCAACTTTCTGGGTCAGAGGGTGCAGGGGCATTCCCACCACTCACTCAGCCCAGTGACTATCCCCTTAGCCCACACTGAACTTGGCCTGAACTGAATCCCCTTTCTGACTGAAGCGTCTCCCCTTTTCATCCTACTGTGCAGTGGGAGGCAGCATCAAGTTTGCTTGTATTTTCCTCGCATTCTGTGGATCAAAGTGTACAAGGTCTGTTCTCGAACTTGTTACACCGATGTTGCTTACCTTTTTGATATTGAGGGATCATTCATTATAGGATTGTACCAACTAGACAAACAGTTAACCAAGTTTACTGTTTTGAAGTGCTGAAAAGACGGCTTGAAAAAATTATATGAAAACGACCTGATCTTTCACCAACAATCATGATTCTTACATCACAACAATGCACAAGCTCACATGGCGCTGTCTCTGAAGGATTTTAGCCAGTAAACAAAAAACTCCATTGGAAGACCCTCCCTAGTCACCTGATCTGGCCCCCAGTGACTTCTTTCTTTAACTGGAGATAAAGGAAATATTGAAAGGAAGACATTTTGATGCCATTCAGGACATCAAGGGTAATACGACTACAGCTCTAATGGCCATTCCAAAAAAAAAGTTCCAAAAGTGCTTTGAGGGGTGGACTAGGTGCTGGTGTCAGATCATAGCTTCCCAAGGGGAGTACTTGGAAGGTGACTGTAGTGAGATTCAGCTGTGAGGTATGGAGCAATTTTTCTAGGATGAGTTCGCAAACTTAATTGTCCCATCTCATATGTCAAAGATCTCATCCTGAGGGAGAAAATCTACTTTCACGCCTCTGGACCTGGAATGCTAGCCTTTATCACTAATATACACTACTCTGCATGCAGTACCTGACCTGTACTCTGTATAGCAGCCAGAATGATCTTTTAAAAACAGATACCAACTCGCTTCATGTTCCTGCTTACTGGCTTTCTCTTTCTTTAGGATGAGACACTTTATCAATTGCCCATTTATGCCACACCTCCAGGTTCTCTGAAACTATTTTTGTTGTTATTGTTATAATAATTTCCTCCTTTAGTATATTTTTTTAGCCGAAGTTCACCTGTTTAATAAAACTCAGTTTGATATACCTTCCTCATAAATACCTCCTCTAGCTATCATAATACATTGTAGTACTTCCCACATTAAATCACTTATTGAAAGCCTGTAGTTTTTATTGGTTTTTAGAGCTGAGACTATGTTTGGCCTTCCAAATCTCTATTCATGATGAAATTAAAAACGTCGTGAAAGAATTACATTTCCTCTAAGGTTAGAAGCAACAGGTAATAGTTTTATATTATTGAATTTGTGTACCAAATACATGTGATTTTCATTTTATTTATTCACTCATTCTTAGGAAAAGATATTTTGAAATGTAAACCATTAATGGAACAAAGTTGGAATGTATTAAAAATTCAAGGGTATTCTGATCAATCTGGCCTCTCTTTGAATGCCTCAAAGATGGAACACATGGGAAATTTTTGAAGTGAGAGGGCGGGAAAAGTATTTCAGAGTTACTGTCCAAGAGACAATTTCAGTAAATGCAGTACACTGAATAACTAACTTCAGGATTTCTACTGAAAAAAAGTAATAGATGTTAAAAAACCTTTTGTTTGATATAGAGCAGACTTTGACAAGCTTTTCTTATAAAGGCCCAGATAGTACGTATTTGCAGCTTTGAGGATCATTCCGTCTCTGTCATAGTGATTCTACTCTGCCATGCAGCACAGGGGCAACCATAGGCAATGGTTAAATATTGGGCATGGCTGAGCTTAAACAGAACTTTATTTACTAAAATTTAAATTTAATATGAGTTTTGTGTGCCACAAAATATTTTTCTTTTGTTTTTGTAAGACCAGATAAATTGTAAAAAACATTCTTATCTTTCAGAACATAAGAGACAGGTGATAAACTGGATTTGGTTCACAGGGTATAGTGTGCCAACCGTTTATGCAGAGTTGAAGTATAATCACAAAATCGAAGAGTTAGTTCTCTTCAAAGTCTGCAAAGGCCTAGTCCTATGAATTCAATAAATACAACTCCAGAGGCTTCATAAATTGAAACCAAATATTGGGACTCTTTTATGTAAGACCATTCCAGATTTTTTTTTCTTTTTTGCTTCAGCCTTAGAAACACAGAAGATTCAATATGAAGATGAAATAATATCAAATGAAAGAAAAATAAAAACTTTTCCATTTTTCTTATATAAATTACTCATGTAATTCTGATCAACAAGCATTAAGAGGAACTTATAATATACCAGATGTTGGGGATACAATGATGCATAAGACACTCTTCCAGTAAGAGATATAGTTAAATCAATTGATCATTTGATTATTGTATGGAAAATATTATGAAAGAAAATGCATAAAGAGTGCTTAAAAAGCAAGTCTAGAGGGATGAGAGAAGACATTCTAAAAGAGTGATAAATCATTCACTTTTTAGAAAATATTCCCTATTCCTTTGTGAAAATATATTGTTATAAGAACTTTACTGGCTTGGCCCAATGTTTAACTGGTTAAAGTAGTTCCCAATCCCTAATTAAACATTAACCAGAGGGGTAATGTATACCTACTATTTCTTTTAGGGCATAAAAGAGAGCTTATTTATTATTTATTATTTACTGAGATATAACTCTACAAAAAAAAAAAACACAATGGACATGGCTGAGAAATTGTTTTAAAGATAAAATTGGCAAAATTTGGGGAAAAAATTATCCTATTCAAAAACTAAGTTAGATTTGAAGATGGAAAGAAGTATTGGACATTGGATCAAAACAATTTTTTAAAAATGTAGAAAGATTTGAGGTCCAAAGCAAATACAGTTGAAATAAGCACCATGCCAATCTCATGCACCCACTTACCTGACACAGATCCTGAGCCCCGGGGGTGTGTCAGGCACTGTACATGCACAAGTTGTCACAGAGGACGTGTCCAATGTAATATGCGCTAATCACAGAGTGTGCTCCATGTTATGTTGGGGAAATGCAGAGTCAAATGGGAGCCCCAAAGTAAGGCACTTAGCCCAGTTTTAAGGGGAGAAAGTTTGGGATCTTTCTGGAAAAGTGACCTATCAGCTGAGACTTGAAAGAAAAGAGGATATCGGAGTGGGTCCTCCTGAGAGGAGGCAATGGTGTGAGTGAGAAACCACAGGTAACAGAGAATACTGTACTTCTGAGGAACAGAAGTTTAGCATATTTAGCATGGCTTGAGAATGGAATATGGTGGGTTGGGATGGGGTCTGTGAGGAGCTATTGATGAGTGCAGCATGGAGTAGGCTACCAAAAAACCAGTACCGGAGAAGGGAACTGAAGACCTGGCCTTCTTCAGTGAATCCTCAGTTTGTTATCTGAAGATCCTCAAATTTCATAGTTGACTGTTTTATTTATCCTTAAGTAATAAGAACTGCTATGTATATAACCATAAATGTCAGAGATTACTGATATCTGTGCCTGGAAACACAGATAAATCCAAACTGTATAATTCTGTTTCCCTTCTAAAGAAAAATGCTAAGAATAACTCTCCTTGTGGATGCAGAGAAGAAGGATGGAGAGTCATTTCTTTCTAATACTTAAGTTCAGGACTGTTATGAGAAAAGAGCTGGCAGGGATTGCATTTCTCTCTCTCTGCCTGCTGTTTCTTTGCCACAATCTAGAGGCCGTAGTGCCACGAAGAGACCAGTGTAGACCAGGGAAGAAATTCTCATATAACTTCACACAGTTTCATTTGGTTACTATTTGGCACAAGAACTACGGTGAAACAAATGGAAATCACTGGATGTCACTGTCTCTTAATAACATCAATATGCATTGCTCAAGTGTCTGTGGGAACCCCACAAGATCACAGCAGCCAAATAATCATGTCCTTATCCTCTCTGTTCCCTGTCACTTCGGTTCCCAATACATTCTCCTTGCTGTTGGGCATGGATTTTCTAGCTTCACAGTCCAGCAAAATATCAGTGAACTTGGGGAGAGAAAAGAAGGGTCCCTAACCCAGCTCTGCTATTCATTCAAAATCACTTGCCTTGTTGGACAATGAATTGCTATAATGTCTCAAAATGAAGTAGTAGGATAAATTATCTTACATTATTTCCAGCTAAACATGTGGCTTTTGGGAGTCAAAGAAGGTATCAGTCTCTCAGTCTAGGAAGGGACTAGGAAGTAAAAGGAGTACAGATACAGGATATTAGAAAGATGATTAGAAAATAACAGAGCTCATCAAATAGCCACAGCTTCTGCTTCCTACACAGTGATGTTTTCTTTTCTGAGAATGAGGCACCAGGAAACCAGGAGAGGTGGAGGCCATAGTTGCCTCAGCTCTCCTTCCCCAGGTCTGTTCTGCTACTCCCTGCAAAGCCCCTGTCAGGATTTGATGTTTGGCTTCTGGCAGCATATTGGCCTTTCTTACTGCCATGTGTTAGCAGTGAATCCAGCCTCTTTTCCTGGAGGGACTTGAGTGGCATCAAGGGTCTGAACGGGCTTCCAAATATGTGTGTGTTTCAGCCAAATTTTTCAAATACAAATTGCTCACCAATCTGACTGACCTGCTCAAGGTTAGAGTGACCTTCCTCCAAGTTTCCACATTGATTATTCTAAAGAATATCCCAACTTGAATTAAAAATATTAAAACTTTACAAAGGAGCAGCCCTTCTAAAGCTATTGAATCTTAAAATTAAATGTCTCCAGATATTCTTAGAATGTGAGGTCTCATGCAGTAGTGGTAGTTCTCCAGGTAGGGACCCAGAAGGACACAAATATCTCCCCAAAAGTTAATGGAGGGGAGTTTAATAAAAATGTTAAGGACCAACAAGGTGGTAAAGGATCCAGGGACTAGCCTCAGCAGGAAGCTGTTGGCAACTCTAGGGCTGCAGTTGACAAGCCAACTACAGAATCTGGGTCTTGGAGGAGGAATGTAGCATCTTCCAAACCATGGTTCATGGAAGTAAATATGAGAACTCTGTTTCCTCTAATCTTCAGGCCCTTAAAATTCCTACCAATCTTCCCTTTGCCTAAGTTCAAACAGAAGCCAGGGGACTACAGGGCATGACGGATCTGGAGGTCTGCAACTAGGGGGAAACAAGTAGGGTGAAGAAGAGCAGAGAGAAGATCCAAAGAGGCATTTGGGAGCCCCTGGATGGCTCCTGGGTTTGCAATCTGTGGGTTCAGGTGTGCCCTGAGAGCAAGTCAATCATTGTTCTGGGAGGTCATAAAGAACTGAGTCCAAACAAAACAAACAGGCTGAGAGCCTGAAGGCCAAGAAATGGGCTGAGAGCCTAAGGAGGAAACCAGATGCCAAATCTGGGGACCAGCTACACAACTGAAGGCAAAGTAGTTGGAGGAAGACGTAAGGCAGGTCTTTATCTCAGATGGGTCTCCAAGTTACCAGGCCTCTATCTCATAGTCACTTATAAATTCAATCTAGTACTAAGTAGAATACAGGGTCCTGCAGACTCCTCCTAGGCAAACTATGATCACAGGTAACTCAAGGTCATTTGTAGAGCAATAGCAAGAACGGACTTTCACAAACCACATAGCATAATGTACAATAATTTTAGTTTTAAAACTTTTCTCCAACTCAGCTTCTATTGGATCCTCCATTCCACAGAAAATATATTCTTAGTCATTCCTGGGTAAACACAATAACGTTTAATTTCTGTCAGTTCAGGATTTGCTGTCCCCCTCTTTTCCTCAGAGCAGCATCTAAGCTTCTAAAATTGTGTATAACAACATGATACCTGGGAGGCTGCCTGTGGGTCCTCAGGAGATGCTCTGGGCCATGCTGTCATCCACTGAGATGTGCAGTTTCCTCTGGCCCAGGGAAAGGTCTGGCCCTTGGTTAAAGACAGGAACGTTCTTTCTATTCTTTACTCCCTGGAGGTCACTTAGGGTCTTACCAAGGAAGGCATGGGGAATATGTTGTCCTTCAGGTTTATCTACTTCCTCCTTTACCAGGGCTAAGACTGTTTATTGTTGTCTGTTGGAAATCAGATGAGAGATATGACAAGGTAGGCTTTACTGTTTAGTCCCCAAGATTAATAGGGTAGGGCTCTGGCATCATCCCTTCAGCCCTACCATAAACTCCCACTGACTTAGGGGCAGATGGTTTTCTCCCCATCTAATAACTTCTCTTCCCCATCTCAGAGGCTCTTCCCTGGTCCAGGGAGAATGGACTCACTGGGGCAGCCGACCTGAGGACCCACTCAGTAAACATTCTTGCTAAATCTTTCACTCTCACATCTACACTTTAGTGTTCTTCAAGGTAAGAACCAGGAATTAGATATCATTATTTTCCATTTTCTGCATTGATAACCTCTCTCTCTCCTTGTTGAGGTGATGTATTCTGATCCCAAGTAGAGGGCGTCACCCAGTTAAAACCTAGCAACATTGAATGTGTTTATGGGGTGTGTGTGTGTGTGTGTGTGTGTGTGTGTGTGTGTGTGTGTGTGTGTGTGTAGGGCAAGTGTATGAAGCTCATGAAATTTGTTCTTAAATACTGAACTTGTTATTTCAATTTTATTTTATTTTGTATTATTTAGTTACTCTTTTCAGTTACATTTGATGTTCAGTACTATTTTATATTAGCTTCAGGTGTACAATACAGTGGTTAGACACATAATTTATGCAATGACACCCCCCCCCCAATTATTTTGGTACCTACCTGGTACTATACATCGTTATTATCATATTATTGACTATACTGTCTATGCTGTACTTTAATTGTTGTGACTATTTTGTAACTACTCATTTGTATTTCTTAATCCCTTTACTGTTTTCACCCAGATTTCCAACCCTCCTCCCATCTAGGAAACATCAGTTTGTTTTCTGTATCCATGAGTCTGTTTCTGTTTGTTCTTTTAGTTTTTTCTTTAGGTTCCACGTATAAATGAGATAATAGGGTATTTGTCTTTCTCACTCTAACTTATTCCACTTAGCATACTACCCTCTAGGATCATCCATGGTGTCACAAATGGTAAGATTTCATTTCTTTTTATGGCCACATAATATTCCATTTTGTATATATCACCTCTTCTTTATCCAATCATCTATTGATGGGCAGTTGGGTTTCTTCCATATCTTGACTATTGTAAATAGTGCTGCAAGAAACATAGGGTTGTATATATCTTTTTGAATTAGTGTTTTGTATTCCTTCAGATAATTAGCCATAAGTGGGATTGCTGGGCCATAACGTAGTTCTATTTTAAATTTTTAGAGGAATCTCCAAACCGTTTTCCAAAGTAGCTGCACCAATTTGCAATCCCACCAACAGGGTATGAGAGTTCCCTTTTATTCACATCTTTGCCAATACTTGTTGTTTTTTGAATTATTGATGGTGGCCATTCTGATAGGTGTATAGTTATATTGCATTGTGGTTTTATTTGTATTCCCCTGTGGATTAGTGACATTGTGCATCTTCTCGTATGTCTATTGGCCAGGTGTGTGTCTTCTTTGGAAAAATGTCTATTCAGGTCTTCTGCCCATTTTCAAATTGAATTGTGTTTGATTTTTTTGGTGTTGAGTTGAACGAGTTTTTTAATAAATTTTGGATATTAACCTCTTATGGAATGTAGCATTGACAGATATCTTCTCCCATTCAGTAGGCTGTCTTTTTATTTTGTCGATAGTTTCCTTTGTTGTGTAAAAACTTTTTAATTTGATGTCATCTCATTTGTTTATTTTTTCTTTTGTTTCCCTTCCCAAGGAGACATATAAGAAAATATATCACTAAGAGATGTCAGAGGGTTTATTTGACATCTTTTTACCGATTTTTTTGGTAGGACTTTTATGGTTTTAGATCTTAAATTTAAGTCTTTAATCCAGTTTCAGTTTATTATTGTACATGATGTAAGAAGGTGGTCTAGTTTCATCTTTTTAATTTTTTTTTCCATGTATAGGCCCAGTTTTCCCTTCACCATTTATTGAATAGTCTGTCTTTACCACACTGCATGTTTTTGCCTCTTTTCCCAGAGATTAAATAATCGTAGAGTATGGGATTATTTCTGGGCTTTCTATTCTGTTCCTTTGGTCTACCTGTCTGTTTTATGCCACTACCACACTTTTGATAACTGTAACCTTGCAGTATAGTATAACAATGCTATTTTCAAACTCTTGTATCTCCGCAACATATGTTCTTTAGATTTCTCTTAAACCTTCTTTCCAAAATCTATTTTTATAAAATTTTCTGACAAATACAACCCTATGATAACATATAAATGATTCATACCATTTAATACATTATTCTTTGTACATGTATGTTGGTTTAAAACAAGAAAATTCTGAAAGAAAGTAAAATTTTTCTATTAAATTTCACCATTAGTAAGTGAGATAGGCAATGGGTTTCTGGAACTAAAGGAGAAATTGTTTTCTGTTAATTTATTTAAATAATTATGTGTCCAACTGCTTAATATCCATTGCCATATATTCAGAGTGTAGAATGAATTTTAGTAGGCAATTTCAAAGGGAACATTGGTATTTGTTATAACATTACTTTCACCAAATTTCTGATATGAGAATACAGAATCCTGGACAGAAATCCAAATTTTCTAAATTAAAGGGATTAAAAATATATTGCAATATATATATAAATATATATATATATATATATATATATATATATATGCTTTTAATTCCTCTTTATGTATAATACAAATATGATAGAGATGCAATCATAGGTATACATATTCTTTCCATTAAAAGTATACATACATTGGGTATATTACAAATATATACTTAAACTATATCATTTATAAACGGTGTATGTTTAAAATGTATATAAACATGGATATTATTCCTAATATAAGTTTCTGAAAGCTATAGGACTTAAGAATATTAGGGTAAACATGACTTCTTAAGTACCTTCCCTAATGGGAGGCCGTAGACCAGACACTGACAAAGCATTTCTGTGAGGGGCCAACGAGTAAAGGAAGCATTTTAGGCTTTGTGAGCTGTAATCCCTGTGCAACTACTCAACTTGGCCAATGCAGCACAAAAGCAGCCATAGACGATACATATCTGATAAGCATTTACTTGTTTCAATTAAACTTTACCTATGCACACTGACAATTAACTTTCATATCATTTTCACATGTCACAAAATATTAGTTCTCTTCTAATGTTTTTTAGTCTTTAAAAAAATACAGACCTCATTCTTAGCCTGAGAGATGTAAAAAGCAGAGAGTTGAGCTGGATGTGGCTCAAGCCAGCGGTTTGCAGACCTCTGATCTACACCTACCGCCTCAGGAGGGGCCTGGCAGTGAGAGGATAGGCTGAGTGTGAGTTAGGCTGAGTACGGTGACAATGCTGTCACACAAGGAGGCGGGAGAGCTCCTCTGCAGCATTAAATCTATCATAGCAACAGGGTCTCTCTCTTAGCACTTTGCACTGAGGAGAACAGGGTGAATCTAGGTTTCTGTCTATCTCCTGAGCACAAAATCCCTTACATCTGATTTCCCTATATTCAGTATGTTTTAGTCTAGAATTCTAGTTTTCTTTCTCTTCCGCTGGCCCAAATGGTAAGAAAGGGAGAGGAGAGGTGCTAGAATTTTATACACTTTTGTTTTCCTTATCTGACCTGTGAGCGTCCACAGTGGTGATAGCAACACTTACCGAATGTCACCAGTTCTTAACGGAAAGAAAGCTAACCTAAGATCAGAAGATGTAGCATTCACTACCATATTTGTAATTAACCACCAGCCTGACATTACAAACATTACATCAACTCTCTGAATATCTACTAACTTAACTGTACAGGAAGGCTCTTGGATAGTTGTTCCTAGGTTTTCCAAGCGGGAATTCCAGCCCATTCTCAAATTTTTTTTTTTTTTTTCGCATTCCTGAATCCCAAGAAAAGTTGGTTTGGGAATCAGAAAAATGGGCTCCCTGAACCCAGGTGTTTGGTAGTATTGGTCGTCACTTTGTGGAAATGATTTATCATGAAGCACAGAAAACAGTTTATATGTCAGGATTCAGGAACGGGAAAGCGGAAAAAAAAATTCCTGAGGACAGGCGGGAATTCCTGCCTGGAAACCCTAGTGTTACTTTATGAATGTATGATAGTTTGTATAAACATCACTTGACTGAGAGCCTTAGGTAGAAAATATGTTTTGCTAATGATCAGGGAAATTATTGAAAGATATGCCAAAGTAGGAAAAAAGCCGATTTAAACAGGAAATTCACGTTTTTATATTTAATGAGTTATATACTAAAGTATTCAGTTTTCCCTTGTTTGTTTTTCTTGAATCATCCTGACTTTATTTGATTAAAGAACTTCTGATTCACATCTATTTCCTTGAAAGAAAAAAAATACATTTTTTTAATTCTGTGAATTAAGATTTTGAAATTTCAGATGGTGCTATACTCCCATTTTATAATGCAGTTTTGTTCTCTAGTTTAAGTTCAGAGGAAAATTATAGTTCTTTATTTTTTTAAAATTAATACATAAAAAAATGAATTATTTTTCTTTACTTTTGTGTTTTACTGTTATTACAGGAGAAACTGTCTTTATCATTGGAAAAATCTACTGTAGTTAGTTTTTGGGAATACTAAGCGCTTCTTTACACCAAATAATAATCAGCTTTATGTTTTTTCTTTGGGGTATTTCTGCTTATTATTTAGCATCCATTTTCTGTTACTAACGACCAACTCACTCTGCTGTTGCTTTCTTAAAGAAAATTGCTTCACACAGAGAGTGACAAAGACCTAAGGACAAAAGTTCCATATGAGAACCATTTCAAATTCAATTTTATAATATTTAGGTTAAAAAAAAAAATCCTGGAATTAAGCCACAGAGACTCTGACAGTTAAAGCTGTCATTTGGAAAACACATTTTCAGACATTTAGAAATTTAATTCACTTAATTTTCCTTGTAACAACAGGATTAGAAAGTATGATTAAACATAGTAGCATATACTTTTGTTGGATCAGTCTGACTTTGAATGAACCAAATAGATAATACAATCTCAAGAAGAAAGGGGCTTTAGAAGTGTTGTCCATTAAGGAACTTAAAAACAAAATTAGAATACATGCACTAGAAATTAAAAATAAATAAATAAATGGAAAGCTGGCATTTCACTTTGTTGAGGCCTCTTTGAAAGTCATACGGGTTAGTTTCCACGTAGAGGAATTTAAGGACAGAAAGACGGAAAATTCCTTCTAGAGGCTTTTAAAATTAGGATAGATCTCAAGAAAGATGGCATGAATCAGGATCTATATGAATGACATAAAAATAAAAAAGGCATAAGGATATTTCATGTTTTATAATAAAGAAGAATTCTATATTTCTAAGCATCATGGACATAAGTGTTTGTTGCTTTGTAAATCTATTCCTTTACATAACATTCTTATTTTCTAAAGGAAGCCCAGTGTTCTGGCTATTCATTCTCCTGCATCATTATTGCTGATTAAAGATCAAAACATTTCACATGAAACTTAGTACCTTTTGTTATTTAAAGAAGAGAAACTCTCTGCTTTATCTATTACATCTGAAGTCACTCACTATAAATATATACATCAGATAGAAGGACAATTGAACAAGAACCTCTAGTCCTATTCAGCCCGTGGGAGCACAGCTGTGACGTATTTCACAGAGCTTTGTGATTGCTCAGCCCTAAGAACAACCCTATAAAATGAAGGGCCTTGAAATGCTGGTCAGGGTAGACTGCAAGCAACTGCTGGCAATAATACCAACCCTTAGTCAGGACGAGGTTCTGGTTCAGCTCTGAGGGCAGAGAACTGGTGGAGCCAAAGACAAGCTTCCCAGGTCAGAGAGTAAGTACAGAAATGTTTCATGCCCCAAATGTGAAGGGCTTTTCTGAATTATTTTTGTTGACAGATGCTTTCCCTTCTTGCTCTTTAAGTCAATACTGATTTTTTTTTAAATTAATGATTACATGTAGGGTTTTTTGTTTTTTCTTTTTTGCTTGAATATGAATTTTTGACTGAAGGGATCCTTGGGTACACATATTTTTGAAGTTTTCAACTCATTTTTAAGTGCTGTTCTTTCTACATAAATAGTTGATTATGTGAACCTAGGAAACATTTTTTTCACTTTATTTTAAGATTTGTATAGACAGAGAAAAAGCGACCTTGAACTTTTAAGTAACTAACTAGAAACTACTTGGAAATATACTGTGTATGGGGATTAGGTGTAAAAACACGTTCTATTTTAGATGTAGTTCTCTATTTGTGACAAAATTTATTCCTATGGTAATATGTTTTTCACTGATTTTTTGGTATTAATTTTCATTATTAATTGAGTTAAATTGTTCAAGTCCATATGTAAGGAAATAAGTTTCCAGTAATAAATACAAAAAACTTGAAAAACGTATGTAAAATACAATTTTGGTGATAATAGACATACCCAGTTTTATACTATCAGATGAAAAACTTAGTATAACAATCAGGTTTTTGAAACTCTTAGCAAAGATACTAAACTTGAAGTTCTCAACTCTAAAATAAGAATATTTTACCGAGGATTACTTCTAGAACCATATGAATATGGCATTCAATATATATGGGCCAACTACGTGCCTGGTGAGAGATCGACAGCAGCTGAAAGAGATCATAATTTTTATTCAAGCACTTGGCAGCAAAGGAAATCCTCTTGATTTAAAAAGGAATCATAATGTGTTAAACTCTTTGTGTAAGACGAAAATTATTTTCAAAACTCTGCAAGAAGCTTTAGCAACTTCTACTAGACACTCAAGATTACTGTGTATCTACCAAAAAGTAAATTGAAAACATTATTTGTAAAGACATACTTACCCGTAAGTTCATTGCAGCATTGTTAATGGTGGCCAACACATACAAACGACCTAAGTGTCCTCTGAGAGTTGACTGGATAAAGGAGTACTGGTACATAGGCACAGTGGAATACTACTCTGTCATAAAAACTGATGAAATAGTGCCATTTTGGACAACATGGATGGATACTGACTATCATGCTCAGTGAAAATAGTCAGAGAGACAAGGACCAGTACCATACATTTCAATCTTATGTGAGATGTAAAACAGAAAGCAACAAATGAACAATCAAAACAAGCAAAGTCATAGATGGAAACAACAGTATGTGGTCACCAGAGGCAAAAGGCATGGGGGGTGGATGAAGAGAAGCAAGGGGTCAAATATATGGTGACAGACTGAGACTAGATTTTGGGTGGTATTAGAGAATTGGACACCTGAAACTAATATAATGTTATTAACAAACATTACCTTGTGGGGACAGAGCCAGGAATGCAGTTTCCAGGCTCTCGGCATCATGTGGGAAGGTGCTGTCTCGGGTAGTAAATGACCATCAACAGTGATTGGATGGTCATAGGCTGTGACTGCTTGGCTATCAGCTGTTGGCCAACCGGTTGGCCAATTGGCCACCGATATAATTGCCATGACTGTATTGGTTGGTTTGCTGGTGGGCAGGCAGGAAAGAGATTGGCAGATTGCTAATGGTGTGCCTCCTGATTCCTGTGTCTCCAACACAGCAACCAGTGAGAATATAGTGGTATGACTCCCCTTTCTATGGCTCCATGGGTGTTCCTTTTGGCCTCACCATATCCTGCATTTTTATGTGGGGAGCGAGGGCTGAGACCCCACATGACACCCTGCATGACATACCTCAATAAATTAAAAACAAAAGAATTACCTGTCTGGAGACATTGTGGTTGGAAAATCTGATGTGACTCTCTCCCTTTCATGGTGCAGAGATGGAAACCCGACGGAAGCCCCAGCTCCTAGTGCACCTGACACTTTTCAGTGTGCTCCTCTCACAAACGCTGGCTTGGCCTCTTTTTGAAACACCTTATCTGAAGTAAGTTCTCTTTCAATTCAGACAGTGTAAGAGTTCATGTTTATCTAACTGAGAAATTCCTTTCTGTTATATAGAACAACTCATTTTTTACAAATTTGTATTCTTTATTTAATTTGTTTGATATATTCTCTTACTAAAATTATATTAACACAGAAGATTAGAAACCTGAAGGCCCACAAAATACATTGAATCTGAGTGGCTATTCAAAGATAGAAAGATGCTTTGGAGTTGATCAATAAAAAGCAATATGTCACACCAAGGTGAATTATGAAGTGATTTGTTTAAAAATTAGAGAAAGGAAACAAGTCAATACACCGATCTTGAGAAATGTTTGGGCCAAATGATGCTATACGTCAACAAATATACAAATGACTTCCAGTTTTCATACTGAATATTAAAAATGCTTCAAAGTTCTATTTTGTATGAAATCTTTCTTTTTGTGGAATTTAACTTTGCAAAGCGAAGACATTACAGAGGACGCTTACTTTGCTTAATGCTCAGATAGCGTTGACCTGATTAGCTCCTATGCTTACTACACACATCTTGTGAAAGTTATATGGCATCTAGTTTATGGGATAAACCAAAAGTTTACTATTAATACTGTCTTTACCACAGAAGCCATTGTCAATTATGCTATCCATATTTTGTAAATGGGTGATACTTCCCAAGAGTTTCGTATCTATTTCAAACACTTGTAAAACCAAAATTGCTGCCTACTGAGAAAGGAATGTGTTCTACTTCTATTGTCTTTTTCTAACATATTGGGTGACAGAAAACCATCTGAAAGAGCAACTGAACTTAATCCAGATTTACTAACACCAGACACTGACATCTCGCCAAACGCATTTGCTGGAAATGACAGGTGAGTTCATTTTATTGAGTTTTATTTTAGAAAATGTATCTCTGAAGTATAAATGTTTTATTTTTGTGTATCCATGAAGCTACTCCTACAGCATGACACCTCAGGTTTCCGCGTGTCATGGCTTCCTCCAGCCTGACATACTGTAGCTCTTGCAGCTGTCCATGATGTTCATGTACATAGGTTGTAACAAGCCAGGATGAGCCCATCACTCACTCACATTCTGTTGCACAAATTGTCAACATCAGAAATACTAATTCTAGTAAAACTTCAGTATTTAGGATTCCATGATAGAGGAAGTTCTAAGGCAAGTGTTTCATATCTATGTAAAGATGCCTAATAATAAAAGTTACTCATTCACAGATCCATTTGTCAAAAGCAGCATTTAACTAGAGACAGAGAAGCTCTATACTGAAGACAAAAAAACAAAAGCTTCCTTCTCAGAACAGAAAAGTTACTTGATAGGTACTAAGATATTCTCCAATTTAAAAGATTTTGTTTCCAAATATTTCTGGAGAAGAAAAGGAAAAAGCATAATAGTGTTTCCATTAAAATCAGAATAGTATTTTTTCTTATATGTCCTTACTAATGGCACATGAATAAAGCATTACGAATGAATGAATTAATTAATCAACCAATCAAAAAATAGGAACTAATTATAATATATTTTCTCACCAATATGTCTCAGAGAAGATTTAGTTTGAAAGACTCCATGAGTGAGCATGTATATTGAGATATCTCTCTAAAAAAAGCTAATTTGTTTAATTTTTCAATATTTTGGCTGGAAATATATAAAATATCTTGACATAAATCACAAGAAAATATTTTTTACTAGGTTAAGATATCCTTCTTGACGTAAGCTTGTACAAGAAATATTCATAATAAGCTAATTAGTTTCTTATTCATTGAGCCAAAATAATATTTTACGAAGACATTTCTAAAATAATAGTATTCTTTCTTCCTTGTTTTAGGAATGCCAAAAATGCTGAGGACATTTTAAGCAGAGAGTTTAACAGACTCTTGGGTCAAGTTCCTGCTAAAAGACATGTTGAGTCCTTTATTGGAAAACGAGATAGGTAAGAGAATTTATTATTTTTTTCAACACATTATAATTATGTAATCTGAAAATTATATTTTTGATGTTCACAATTTATTTCTTTTGTTCCAAATTGGTAACTCTTGATAATATTCAATAGAATTCAAAATAATTCATATTTTCCAGTAAAATATACCAGTCCGATGCATTAGAAAACCAGGCTTTCTTGTAATATAATACTCACTGGTTCAGAGATATCTACTTTACTAAATAGCAATCATTTGCAAACTGCAATCAAATTGAACTTTACATGGTAAATATAAGACATAGTGTAAAAGGAAACAAATTTTAGAGTTAACCATAGTACCTGTTTTTTAACTTCTCGTTGAAACAAAACACTGGAAGTTTCTTTCTTTAACTGGACAAATAGCTGAATATTTACTAAGTACTATTTAGATAGAATAGCTTTTTTAAAAGCACTTATTTTTAAAGAAATTTCCTCCTAATGGCAGAACACAACTTCAAATATTCCCCCATTTATATTATCTTATAAATTATTTGTTCATTTACTACAGAATGTGATTTAACACCACTCTAGAAAATGCCAAAATGTGTTGGATTATTCAGGTTTCTCTATTTTTAGGTTTTGGTGTTTTGTTTTGTTTTTTAGTATTTTTGTGAAAGTGAGTTGGGTTTTGGAATTCTTTTTGTCAGACCCAAGATATTTGGAACTCTGTGTATTTACCGTTTCTTGTTAAACTCTGATTTCTGTTTCCTCACATTTCACAGCAATGACATCTCAGAGGACAATGATACGATCAAACCTGCAGTCAATCCAAAGGACACTGGCGAATTATCGCTGAAAGATTTATTTGCATCTCTTGGTATTAGGTAAAGACGGACATAACTTGGTAAAATGACAAATTATAAATGACTTTAAAAAACAAACTACGTAATTGAAACTTATCTATCTCTCTGACTCACTATCTACTACACTCTTTGAAGCAGTAATTCTCAACCCTGGCTGCCATTAGAGTCCCTGGAGAATTGTTAAAATACCGATGTCTGGCCTTACCCAACACTCAAGGCCAAGAAATTAGTGCATCTAGACGTATGGCTCTATATATTGGTATTTTCTAGGCCTCCCCAGCTGATTCTATTGTGCTTCTAGAGTTAAAAATGGTGAGTGTTGAGGTATATATTCTGAATCTGGAAACAGGTTTTATCAAAAGTGCTGATGTATAAAACAAGTAAAGCATTTTCTATTAGCAATTTGGAATCACATGGAACTCCTTTATGTGTATATTCCAAACCTGACTTTACTAAATTCAGCCTTCAGTTCTTTTGTCTGTGAGATCCTGCAAAACCTGTTTCTCTCTATGGTCATAGATATTGGACAATAACAGGTAGTGGGATGATCTCTCTTTTTATTCCAATTATTTTTGTTTAGATGGTGAGTACGAAGAACAATCCTGGTTGGATAAGTTCAGACAATATGACTGTCTTTGACCCAAGATTATAATTTTTAAGAATAGTTATAGCTACTTAAGAATTGAAGGACAATTCATATATAAAAAAATAACCTCAAAGATAATTATACATTATCTCTTCTTTAGATGCTTTCTCATCTAACACCCTTAACATGAACAATGTCTCTTTCTGCTTCACAGCGTTGATGATATCACTTTCGAAAAGCTGAAAAAGCTCTTTTCCGACAAAGCTGCTGACAGCTCCCCAAAGGTGGGTCTATCTGAGTGTTTTATTTTATTCTTACCACAACCATTCAGTTATTTAAGTAGGTAAGAGTCACTTAATAAGATACATCTTAGAGTTCTCAAAATGACACCTCATCTAAGAAGGATACTTTGATCTGAAGACAACTCCAAGCCACTAGACAGCTTAAAACGATTCATGCAGGGTGGTGATCACCTAACAGAGAAAGCTAATAAGGAGTAAACAGTTTGGTATCTCCTAGTTTTCTCAGTCATATGCCCATCCTTCTGTAAACATATAACAGTGGAGACTGACTCACACTAATGAGAAACACTGGCTTTCTTTGGAGAATACATCCATGCTGCTTTTGTTAATTCAATGTTTAGTCCCACAATTGACTACTAGCACCTCACTGAAGTACAGGAAATACGAGCAAATTCCAGCATGACTCGTTATTGTGAAAATAGCAAGGCATTCTGGGTCTAATTTTATACCTGAAATACAGCAAACTTCTTGCAGCAAAAGTCCAATTTAGGTTATTTTACCTATAAAGTGAATGTAAGTACTGTGACTCCAATAGCAGTCATTGTAAAATATATTTTGAAAAGAGAAAGTACAAATAGGTTTTTTTTGTTTGTTAACTGATAAACTTGTTATCACAGCTGTTTTTATCTGTACATGGATACAAGACATATTTCTAACCTGATTTTCTTTAAGGTTGACATTAGCCCATAACAAACATTTATGAGACTTTGCAAGTGCTTAGTCATCACTGTATCAGAGGTGGGCATAAGTTTTCTTTAAAGGCTATGCAGTAAATATTTTGGGTTCTGGGGCCTCTATGTTTTCCATTATAGCTGTTCAGCTTTGCTGTAATAGCATGAGAGCTACAAAAGATAATATGTAAAATGAAAGACTTATTTACAAATAAAACTTTGTTTCTAAAACATGAAGGTAGGCTAGACATCTAGCTATGTCAAAGACAATAAACTGGATTAGCTGAGGCCTAAGACAATCAATGGTCTTTCTTCGGTTCCTGGAAAAAATATCTAAGGTTTTCATTAGAGTCTTCAAGAGTGAAGAGGGTGTCTTGGATGACACGCGCACCGTTGGTTGATTCTGTCCACTGATTACCCCTTCACCTCTAACAGAGATACAAATTCAGGGGCTCTGGATATGCCAATTCTTTATTATAAAAGGATATTTCAGAGAAACAAGTCCCGTGGCAGAAAAAAGCTATGTAATCACACATCGCTTTTAGGAAGAATATTTATAAGAAGAAGTCCTCTTCATTAAATTAAGAAATACAATACACACTAAAATACAAAGGAGGATAAACACTCAGGGTTTTTTTAGTTGTTTGATCATTTATGTGATTCCATCCCCTCCCCCTACTGTTTTTTTATTTCTTTTTTGAATGGATAGGACTGAATAAATCATTTTGATGGAAAACCTTGAAGCTCAATCATTTGTGAAAATACAAATGGGTAATTATTAATGACTGACCTGCGAGCCCCTTCATATTGCACTCTCATTTGTGACAAACAGTCCTTTAAAAGATTCCCTCTTGATATTACACAACACAATCTGCTCTGACAGGCTGTTGACAGGGCAAAGAGAAACTGTAGTGTTTCAAGTGAGAGGAAAATGAATGAAAGTAATACGCTGTAAACAAAAATGTTTTTACACATGTATACCAATTTTCTTTTACAGGATCCTAAGAAAAATGATTCGGTGAAGTAATTATGCTTTGATTTCTACATAAAAAATTCAATAAAAGCACTTCAAAATCAAAACTAACTGAAATGCTGTGTTCTTTATGCTGTGACTTATTTTATTCCAACATAATAACTATTGCTTACATTGCAAATATTATCTCAGAGTTCTTAAATTTACCTTTAACTCATGAAAATTCTGGAATTGCAGAGCCTGTGTATCTTTCCTAACAAATACCTATTTAATGATAAGTAAACACCATGTTAATTCCAATTATACGAGGCGTAATGGAAGGGTAGTAATAGAGCAAAAGTGATGTGTTTATTTATATATCATACTTAACTATTCAGAAGAGTGGAGCAGATCAGTGTCTCCAAATTTGAATGTTAAGTGTCTCCAAATATGAATGTTAAGCAGATGGAATGCTATGTTAAATAAATTTCAAATAGTCTAAAAGAATACCAACAAAATAAAAATTCTTTCTTCAAATAATATTTTCAAAAAATATTTTCAAAAACTGTTATGAGTTCCCATATCAGCAGGCAAACTTTATTTTGAATGGGATTAACAGTCTCTCAAATTTAAATCTCTAATTGCTAAAGACTCTTTTATACTATAGTGTTTCAATGAAGGAAAATGGTCTCTGTTTCTGACATTGGACCTTTCTTTCATGATTTGTTAAGTATGTGAAGAATGTAAACTGAGTAGATCATTTGTTTTTCAGTAGTACGTTTTGCATAATCACTCAAAAATGTTAGATACCAGCCTCCATCAATGAAGGTACATTTGGAGACACAACTATTTTCCCAAAATGATTCCATGAAATTACATATAGAAAAGAAAGACCTTTGATTGTCATTCCAAACAATTTCTATTGTTTAGATTAATTTAAAGGAAATGGATCAGGCTATGGATCTTAAATTCTAATGAAGAAGTCTTAAAGAAATGGCAAAGCAAGTGGAAATCAGAAAGATCCCAACCATTAATGATGAACCAATATTATCACAAGGCAAAGCATTACTCACTTTCCTTCGATACAATTAGAAAACATGGCTACAATAGTGAGAGTCTACTACTACAAGTAACTGCAAAGTGGTTTACACAATTTGAGGTGAAGTAGACTAATTATATCTTTTTTTTACATCTGATTTCACATATTATTAAATATTTAAGTGATTTTCTACATGAAGTACTGCAGTGAGAATAGAAAGATTCCAGACCTTATTTACACACAAGAAATTTATAAAGCTCAAACTGGGCAATAGTAGTAGCACAATTTGATAATAAATCTGATGAATTTCATTTTATTTTATTAATTTAAATGCTTTCCAACTTCTTTCCTCTTCTTTCAGTAATTATGTATTTAATGCCTCTGATTGCGACACAGATATCTGAGAGTAGGGTTCTGGGCAGAAGGAACAGCAAGTTCCAGCGAGGCAGGGTCCTGGTGTATCTGGACAGCAAGGAGGGCAGTGCGGCTGGTGCCGTGTGCACTGGAAAGGGCTGAGCAGGACATGAAGTGAGAGAGGTCACCAAGGACTAGACCTCGTGGGGCCTCAGCGGCTCCGGAAGGACTTGAGGACTGACATGAGGAGACCGTACAGAGTTTGGGACAAAGCTGTGACATTATCTGAATTCTCTTTTATAGGCTCATTTAGGCTGCTATATTGGGAATAGGGTGAGGGCTGGAGGGGTGCTAGGGATGGAAACACGGAGACAAACGAGGAGCCTACTGCCATGAATCAGGTGAAAGACGACCGTGGCTACCAGGGCACAGACAGCGCATGTGGGGAGCAGTGGAGTCTGAATACGTCTTGAGAGTGAGTCACATTATTTGCTTATAGATTGAGGATATGAAAGAGCATAGTCCAGAATGTTTCCAGGTAAATCACCTGAGCAACTTGAAAGATGGACAATATGGGAGGAAGGAGCTTCCAGAACTTCAGGAGAGGAGGTTAGATTTGGACATTTCAAAGCTGATGGTGAATAGAATTGGAGACACACTTGAGGAGTCCTGAGGAGATGCTGCGTTGAAGACAAGCAGTTAGGAGGCTTCAGTATATAGATGAGATCACCAAGGGACCGAATGTAGCTGACATAGCATCTCACACGTGATCCCTGGGTAGGTTCATTTACTCGGCTGTCACAACAAAGGACCACAGAATAGGGTCATAACATCAAAAGTTATTTTCTCAGAGGTTTGGAACAGATGTCCAAAATCAGTGTTCTACCCTTCTGACGACTGTGAAGGCCTATCTGACCCATGCCATTCCCTGGCTTCTGGTACTTTGCTGCCAATTCCTGACCTGTGGAGGCATCACCACGCACTCTGCCTTAATCTTCACGTGTTGTTGTCCCTTTTGCGTGTGTGTGTGCATGTATGTATGCGTGTGTGTCTCCAATTTCCGTTTTTTAGGAGGACTCCTGACAAAAGGGATTAGAACCCATGCTAATGACCATTTCAACTCAGTTACCCCTGTAAGAAATCACTAATTTCCAAAAGGCCACTTTTTGAGGTTCTCGGTTTTAGGACTTCACCAATTAAATTTGGGGGGACACAGTTCAGCCCATCACACTGAGGCTCTCCAACATTAATAGATTGGGATTTTGAGGAAAAAATGGTTAAAAAGGAAAGAAAGAAGAAGCCAGTGAGTTAGGAGTAAAATAGGAGAATAACAGGTGAGTGTGCAGTTTTGTAAAAGAAGTAAGAAAGTCTTCCAAGGAAGAAGGCGTCATTAACAATGTTATGCCTCTGCTGTGACAAATAAGAATTACTAACTGGTTTTTAAACAAGGAATATTAATAAGGAACCTACTATGTGCTCAGTACTGTTCTAGGTTATGGTGATACAACAGTGACCAAAACACAGACAAAATTCTGCCCACGTGGAGCTCACAATCTATTGCCTAAAACAGATGAGACAAGAAAGTAGTTAAGGAAAATAATGTTGTGTTAGAAAGTGATGAGTTCTGAGGAGAAAATTTAATGCACACAAAGAACATCCTAAGTGTTAAATTTTTTTTGGAAATGTTGAGATCTAACATGATGTTCCCAGAGTAGCCTTCCCTATAAAGTGAATTTAAAAAACCAAAAATAGAAAGAAATGAGCTGTCTCTATGAGAAAATCATTGTATACAGAAGGAATTCCAGATGCAAAAGCCCTGAGCTGGGGCTTACCTAATATTATAAGGAACAGAGAGGAGACCAATTTGACTGAAGGGAGAATGATTAAGGTACAGTGTAAGAGAAACAGCACTGCACATCTCCAGCCCCTGGCAGGCCCAAAGCAAGGTGAACTTTGCCAGGAATCAAACACTGAGGGTACTACAGTGGGAGCCTGTCTGCTCCTTCCCCAGGGCTATCCTGCAGCTTGGAGCTGCCTGAGTCAGGGCTTCTGTTTGGTTCTCTCCACGAGGTGACCATTCTCTGGTCCTTTTGCCAACACTGGGCCAGAACTTCTACCCAGAAGGCTAGAAGGGCCTCAAGGGCCTGCCTCAGCCTTTGGTCAACAATCCATTCCTGTCCCCACGTATAACTGCAAAGATTCGTTGCTTATTCTTACCACTCATAGATCAGCTCTGAGACAAAAATAACTTGTCCTGGCTTCAGTTTAACTAACATTCAGAGAATATTGACTCTCAGCATTTATTTTTTCCAGATACAAAGCTATGTGTTTCCACACAAACGGGTTTCTATTCCATGCTTAGATGTTTCCATATACATTTTTCAGTTATTTCTCTAATGAATTTAAAACTTATTTCTGTATATAAGAATACCTGATTTTATTTCATATGTGTTTTACTCATCTCCAGTACTGTTTATATCAGGTGAATATAAGAGAATATATTGATGATTGTAATTTCAAAAGAAATTGTCAGATATTTTTGTGGTGTGTGTGTGTATGTGTGTGCGTGTGTTGTGTGTGTGGTGTATCAGAATGAGTGGTTATATTTTTGGAAATTAACACCTTATCTGATATAGTTTGCAAATATGTTCTCTCATTCTGAGAACATATTTAGCTACAAGGTTGAAATTTAAAGTTAAAGATAAAAATGTAGAAACTTTTATTTATTTTAGTGAATGCTTTGGGGGTTTTGGTGTAATCGTAGTTAATCTGCTTTTGCAAGCAATGGTCAGTCCCGGAAAACATAATGATAGATAACAAAGCTATGCATGAGTGATTGAAAGGTAGTATTCCATTGTTGTGCAGGAATCAGGAGACTGGCTGAACTAAAGATAACAGGAAGGAAGAACCTTAAGATCCAAGAAGTCTCACTCACAGGAGATGACTTCTTAGATGCCATGGCCACTCAGAGGTGACTCAGGAATCCTGGGGACCTGGCCTCCACCTCAAATCACTCACTTCCCTATGAGATTTAGAATGAATAGCTCTCTCTTTGCACGTGAATGTCTCTTTCACACCTTTAAACCCCACATTTTCCACTTTTGCGGAGACTGGATATGAGTTTTCCTCTTGTCTTCTCATTTGCCTGCCTCTGGAACTCAATTCTTTTCCTTGTTGCATACTTCTTGCTTCAGTGATGGTTTTGTTGTGCACTGGGCATATAAACTTGGATTTGGTTACAATTCTATAGGTCACTTTTCCAACCTTTGCTCTGAAAAAAGCTTTTTAGTTTGATGGAGTCCCACTTCTCTGTTTTTGCTTTTGTTGCCTGTGATTTCTGTGTTATATTCAGAAATTAATTGCCAACTCATATGTCAACATGTCTTTCCCTATGTAATCTTCCAGGGATTTTACAGTTTCAGCTCTTACATTTAAGTCTTTCACCCATTTTGAGCTGATAATTGTGTATGGTGTAAAGTAGGGGTCCAATGTCATTTTTGTCTTTTGCGTGTGGGTATTCAATTCTCCCAACACCATTAGTTCAAGAGACGATATGTTCCCCATTGTTACCTTTCTCCACCATCAGTTAACTGCAAACTTATGGGTTTATTTCCGGGATCTCTATTCTTTTCCATTGGTCTATATATCTATCTTTATGCTAATACCATAATGTTTTAACTACTTTAACTTTGTAATTTATTTTCAAGTCAGGGAGTGTGATGCCTCTAGCTTTGTCCTTTTACAAGATCACTTTGGCTATTACTGGTCTTTCATGTTTCTACAAGAATTTTAGGATTTTTTCTACTTTTTGTAAAATATCAAACCTCTACAACTTATTAAGAAAAATTCTCAAATAACCGAATTGATAAAAATGTGCAAAAGACGGTTTTATCTGTAAATGCTTAAGAGAAAGTCTTTAAGATATAAGGACTTTCCAAAAAATATAACAATAATACTATTACCAGACCTAAAGATAATAATTTTGTTGTCTTTACTAAATTTTGTCTAGATAGTATCCAAGCATCTCTGATTACATTGTAAGTGTATTATTTCAGTTGGATTGTTCACATCATGATACAAAGTTTATACATTGCATGTGGTTGATATAGCTTTCAGTCTCTGATAATCTATGATTTTCCTTTCCTATTTCTTCTTACCACGTATCTATGATTTTCCTTTCCCATTTCTTCTTACCACGTATTAGTTGCAATTTCCCACAAGCTGGGTAGCAGTCCCATGTCATTGTTTAAATGTTTTCTTTTAGTTTATGAATTTCCTATGAACTGGGAAGTTAGATCTCGAGGCCTCACCACATTCTTCTTGGGGAGAATATTTTCTCGCAGGTTGTGTGTCCGTCCTACTGCATCCCATCAGATGGTACATACTGTCTGGTTGTTTCCATCTCTCTGTGATGTTAGGATTCATCTGTGAGGTTATGTATGATCAACCTGATACATCCAGTCTAAAGTTCCTTATCTGCCTTTCATATGACAATTTTAACAACCATTAACACATGTTTTCTAGAGGTATATTCCATCGGGAAAAATATTACGTATTATTTCTTTGTTTCTGCATGTCTTAGTTTTTCAGAAAGAAGACTGTTCTCACATCAACTATTAGGTTATGCTTACGTGCATTTTACATAGAAAAGGGAGAATAAATGTTTAATTCCCAAATTATTCCTAATAACCAGGACCATTTATATATTCTTATTAAGAACTTCTCAGTATAGTAAGAAATATATAAAAACTTTTAGTTTAATTGTATTTCCTTATTTTGGAGTAAGAGAAAGTTATTGGTTTGATTTATTTAGTGTTCATTTGGTTGTGTGTAATTAATGAGTGTATAATCCCTTTGTAGGAGATATGATTATCATCTAGAAGTAATTTCTAATGCAGCAATACTTTCATTTAGGATGGTGGATGGTGAAGTGAAGACCTGATAAACTAGAAAGGAGGAAGAAAGAAGGTGAAAAACTTTGCTTTTACAAGGTGGTTTGAAATGAGATGGATATATGGAGAAAAGAGAATGGGGTAGAGTAACAAGGGGCAATACTTTTCTTGGTATACTGTCTGGTATTGGTTTGTTTTTTAGAAGATGTTATTTTTATATACTAAAAATAAAACAAATATATAAACAAGAATAGATAGGTACATGCAAATAGGAAATACTTAATAACACAACACACTGAAGCACAAAATAAAGAACTAACCCAGTATACTCAATAGAATGTTTTGACTATGTGTATTTTCAGGCTAAAGGCAAAAAGAGTGGTAAACAAAGTAGTAGTTTGTGGGTTTATTTTTCAGTGATATGGGTTAGAAATTCTAAAATGACTTAATAGGTATTCTAGGATTGAGAACATATATAAATGAATTAAGCATAGTAGAAGTCAGGACAAGGGTATTACAAAAATTGAAAGAGGCAAGAAACTGCATTGAAGAAAACATACGTACTAAACTTATGGACCTTGGGTTCAAAGAGCATTTTATGAATTTGACTCCAAAGACAATGAAGTAAAAACTAAAATAAACGAATGGGATTATATGAAACTGAAAAGCTTCTGCACAGCAAAAGAAACTATTGACAAAATAATGAGGTAACCAACTGAATGGGAGAAGATTTTTGCAAACAGTGCCTCTCATAAGGGGCTAATATCCAACATATACAAAGAACTCATGAAACTCAACAACAGAAAAACAAACAACTTAATTGAAAAATGGACAGAGGACCTGAAGAGACATTTCTCCAAAGAGGATATACAAATGGCAAATAGACAAATGAAAAAATGCTCAACATCGCTAATCAGAGAAATGCAAATGAAAACCACAATGAGATATCACCTCACCCCAGTCATAATGGCTTTCATCAATAAGACAAATAGTAACAAGTGTTGGAGAGGCTGTGGAGAAAAAGGAACCCTCATACACTGTTGGTGGGAATGCAGACTGGTGCAGCCGTTATGGAAGGCAGTGTGGAGGTTTCTCAAGAAATTACGAATAGAATTACCATATGACCCAGCAATCGCTCTTCTGGGTATCTACCCAAAAAATCTGAAAGCATTCCTCTATAGAGACATGTGTACTCCAATGTTCATTGCAGCTTTGTTTACGGTGGCCAAGACATGGAAACAACCAAAATGTCCTTTAATAGATGAATGGATAAAGAAGTTGAGGTACATATACACAATGGAATACTATTCCGCGTTAAGGAAAGATGATATAGGAGCATTTGTGACAACATGGATGGATCTTGAGAGTATAATGCTAAGTGAAATAAGTCAGACAGACAAAGCAGAGAACCCTATGATTTCACTGATATGTGGTATATAAACCAAAAAGAACAACACAAATGAGAAAGAAAAACTCATAGACACAGACAATAATTTAGTGGTTACCAGAGGATAAGGGGATGGGGGGTGGGTGATGAGGGTAAAGGGGATCAAATATATGGTGATGGAAGGAAAAAAAAAAAAGAAAGAGGCAAGAGTTTGGACTGTAAAAAAACAAATATTATCATGAGCTACATCCTTCAATATTCCACCTTGACCTGCCCTTATTCCACCTGCCATGATTTTCCTGTATTGTTTCTGCTAGTTCCCTTCTCTCTAGCAACATTTTAACAGCTGAGAAAAATTATTCAACTTAATGGATTCTGATTTAGTTTGTAAGTTTATACTACATATATTTTTATTTGGCAAGTGACTTTATATCCCAAACATGTCATGCTTAGAGTTTTTTTGTTTGTAAATCTGAAAATCAGAATACTTTTTAAAAAATAATAATCTTATGCTTTGTCAAAACTTGAGATTTGTTTTTAAAATTAGAAATATTTTGCATAGCCTGGTTGAGAGGGTGACCCAAGTCCGAGAAGTGTGGATGTTAGTACAATGGATGGATTGGGTGTGGCCAATCATAATTCTCAAAGAGGCATTTTAGTTATGAATAATTCCAGGTGACCTGACAGAAATTCAGGATCACAGGGATGTCTCCTTTTCTTCTCTTTTTCTTTGTGAGGTGGGAAGAGGAGGGTAGAGAGAAATAAAAGTACTACCTACTTTTATATAAATGCTTTTTCATTTTGACGTTTATGTATTTTTGTGGACCAGGACACTTATAATGCAATCATCCCTATTAAATGACCAATGACATTTTTCAAAGAACTGGGAATTATAATCTTAAAATTTACGAAACCATAAAAGACCCCCAATAGCCATGGCAATCTTGAGAAATAAGAACAAAGTGGGATGTATCACACTACGGGACATCAAATCATACTACAAGACTATAGTAATCAAAACAGCATGGTATTGGCATAAAAACAGACACATAGATCAATAGATCAGAATAGAGAGCCCAGAAATCAATTCATCCCTATATGGTCATTTAATCTACGATAATGGAAGCAAGAATTAACACTGTGGTAAAAACATTCTATATAATAAAAGGTGCTGTAAAAATTGGACTCACACATGAAAACAAATTGAAACTGGACTACCTTCTTACACCATCATATACAAAAATAAATTCAAATTGGTATCAAAGTCTTAAATGTAAGCCTAGAAACGTACACAAAATGAATACAAAACTCCGAGAATAAAATATAGCAAGTAAATTTGCAGACATTACCGGTAGTAATATTTCTACTGATATGTCCCCTTGGGCAAGGGAAGCAAAAGTAAAAATAAACATGAGGGATTACATCAATCTAAACAAGTTTTTAACAGCAAAGGAAATCATCAATAAAATAAAAAGGGATCATACAAAATGGGAGAAGATATTTGCCACCTATTCATCAGTAAGGGGTTAATATCCAATATCTATAAAGAATTAATGCAATTCACTACCACAAAAACCAACAACCCAATTAAAAAATAGGCAGAGGACACCAAGAGACATGAAGACATGAAGAGACATTTTTCTAAAGAGGACATACAGATGGCCAACAGACGTGAAAAAATTTCAACCTCACTAATCATTAGAGAAATTGAAATAAAATCACAATGAGATACCACCTAACCCCAGTCAGAAGGGTTATCATCAATAATTTATAAACAAGTGCTGGCGAAGTTGTGGAGAAAAGGAACCCTTGTGCACTGTTAGTAAAATTCAGATTGGTGTAGCCATTATGGAAAACTGTATGGAGGTATCTCAAAAAATTGAAAATGGAACTACCTTATAACCCAGCAATTCCACTCCTGGTTACATATCCAATAAAATCCAAAACACTAACTCAAAAAACATATGCACCCCTATGTTTATTGCAGCAATATTCACAATAGCCAAGATATGGAAACAACCAAATTGCCCATAAATAGACAATTGGATAAAGAAACTCTGGTATATTTATACAATGGAGTATTTGTCGCTCATATAGAAGAATTAAATATTACCATTTGCAATGACATGGATTGACCTAGAGTATATCATGCAAAGTTGAGTAAGTCAGATGAAGAAAGACAAATACCATATGATGTCACTTACATGTGGAATCTACAGAAAGAATAAATTAACAAAGAAAACAGAAATAAACTCAGAGATATAGGAAAAAACAAACTGAGGGTGCTAGGTGGCAGGGGGTTGGGTATGGGGAAGAAGGTAAGGATTTAGACAGTACAAATTTTAATCACATTAAGCCCGGGGATATAAAAGACACTTTGGGGAATATAATCAATAATGTTGTAAAGATTTTATAGAGTCACATGGGCACTTCTCTTATTAGAGACAAGACTTCGTGGACTGTGTAGATGCCTGAGTACTGGTCTGTACACCTGAAGCTGAAGGTGAATAATATGGAACGTCAAATATAATTTTTTTAAAAAAATACACACACACATCCACATACACTCACCCACACACATACACACACAGTGCCAAAATATGTATGCGCACATTAAGAAAGGAAAAAAAACTCTAATTAAATTGTAATACTCAAAATACACCAATAACAAAACATGAATACAAGTTATGTGTATACGTGTTTTTAGCCCCCCAGTTATTCAGTCACAAGATGTAGAGCGCAGCAAAGGAGATAGAATCAATGGGAGTGTAACAGATATTTACGATACAGGAGGGGTAGTCAATTTAGGGAGGGTGGTTATCACTTTGAGAGGCGTGTAAATGTCTAACTATGACATTGTTTTGTACACCTGAAACAAATGAAAAACTAAAGAAAAATGAAACATGCCAAAGTGAAAAAAAAACCAAAGAGCCCACCAATAGAAATTAACTATTTATCAAAGTTCAGTATTCCATAAATGCTTTCCCACTATTCTTTGTGACCACCTGTCAGCTGATTGACCTGGAAATGTTCAAAGTTGCTGTTGTTGTGGGAGTGTGTTCTGCAATGGGGGAGAAACTAAATCACTGCCCAGTACAAGGACTTATAGCAATAAAGGGTATCAATTCTAAATAGAACTACGCTTTGAATCCCTTGAGGTAGAAGGCTGGTAATTTCGTTTTGAGTCACGGAGATTGTGAGTGTGAATGTGTACCTGGAATGGTGATATTCTAACGCAGTGCTCCTCCTACTTTTGACATCCGTGTGCACATTGCACAGGCTCCGAGCCTCTTTGAAAGTCAATTGGGTTAGTTTCCACGAAGAGGAATTTAAGGACAGAAAGACGGAAAATTCCTTCTAGAGGCTTTTAAAATTAGGATAGACCTCAGGAAAGATGGCATGAATCAGGATCTATACGAATGACATAAAAATAAAAAAGGCATAAGGATATTTCTTGTTTTATAATAAAAAATTCTATATTTCTAAGCATCATGGACATAAGTGTTTGTTGCTTTCTAAATCTATTCCTTTACGTAACATTCTTATTTTCTGAGGGAAGCCCAGTGTTGTGGCTATTCATTCTCAAGCATCATTATTGCTGATTAAAGATTAAAACTTTTCACATGAAACTTAGTACCTGTTGTTATTTAAAGAAGAGAAACTCTCTGCTTTATCTGTTACATCTTAAGTCACTCACTATAAATATATACATCAGATATAAGGTCAATTGAACAAGAACCTCTAGCCCTATTCAGCCCGTGGGAGCACAGCTGTGACGTATTTCAGAGAGCTTTGTGATTGCTCAGCCCTAAGAACAACCCTATAAAATGAAGGGCCTTGAAATGCTGGTCAGGGTAGACTGCAAGCAACTGCTGGCAATAATACCAACCCTTAGTCAGGACGAGGTTCTGGTTCAGCTCTGAGGGCAGAGAACTGGTGGAGCCAAAGACAAGCTTCCCAGGTCAGAGAGTAAGTACAGAAATGTTTCATGCCCCAAATGTGAAGGGCTTTTCTGAATTATTTTTGTTGACAGATGCTTTCCCTGCTTGCTCTTTTAGTCAATACTGACTTTTTTTTTATATTAAATTTATGATTACATGTAGGTTTCTTCTTTTCTTGTTTGCTTGAATATAAATTTTTGACTGAAGGGATCCTTGGGTACACATATTTTTGAAGTTTTCAACTCATTTTTAAGTGCTGTTCTTTCTACATAAATAGTTGATTATGTGAACCTAGGAAACATTTTTTTCACTTTATTTTAAGATTTTTATAGAGAGAGAAAAAGAGACCTTGAACTTTTAAGTACCTAACTGAAAACTACTTGGAAATATAATGTGTATGTAATGTGTATGTGTTTTTACACGTTTTATAACATGTAAAAACACGTTCTATTTTTGATGCAGTTCTCTATTTGTGACTAAATTTATTTCTATGCTAATATGTTTTCACTGATTCTTTTGGTACTAATTTTCATTATTAATTGAGTTATATTGTTCAAGCCCACATATGAGGAAATAAGTTTCCAGTAATATCTACAAAAAAACATGAATATGTATATAAAATACAATTTTTGTGCTAATACACATACAAAGTTTTATATTATCAGATGCAAAACTTAGTAGAAGAACAATCAGTTTTTTGAAACTCTTAGCAAAGATACTAAACTTGAATGTCTCACCTCTGTAATAAGAATATTTTACCCAGGATTACTTCTAGAACCATATGAATATGGCATTCAATATATGTGGGCCAACTACATACCTGATGAGAGATAGACAGCAGTTGAAAGGGATCTTAATTTTTATTCAAAATTTGGCAGCAAAAGAAATCCTCTTTATTTAAAAAGGAATCATAATGTGTTTAACTCTTTCTATAAGACGAAAATTTGTTTTCCAAACTCTGCAAGAAGCTTTAGCAACTTCTACAAGACACTTAAGATTACCGTGTATCTACCAAAAAATAAATTGAAAACATTATTTGTAAAGACATATTTACCCATAATTTCATTGCAGCATTATTAATGGTGGCTAACACATACAAACGACCTAAGTGTCCTCTGAGAGTTGACTGGATAAAGGAGTACTGGTACATAGGCACAGTGGAATACTACTCTGTCATAAAAACTGATGAAATAGTGCCATTTTGGACAACATAGATGGATCCTGAGTATCATGCTCAGTGAAAAGAGTCAGAGACCAGAACCGTACATTTCTATCTTATGTGAGATGTAAAATAGAAAGCAACAAATGAACAATCAAAACAAGCAAAGTCATAGACGGAAACAACAGTATGTGGTCACCAGAGTCAAAAGACATGGGGGGTGGATGAAGAGGAGCAAGGTGTCAAATATATGGTGACAGACTGAGACTAGATTTTGGGTGGTGAACACAGAATACAACATAAACATAATGTATTCGAGAATTGGACACCTGAATCTAATATAATGTTATTAACATAAGTTACCTTGTGGGGACACAGCCAGGAATGCAGTTTCCAGGCTCTCGGCCTCATGTGGAAATGTGCTGTCTCGGATAGTAAATGATCATCAACTGTGATTGGATGGTCGTAGGCTGTGACTAGTCGGCTGTCAGCTGTTGGCCAACCGGTTGGCCAATTGGCCACTGATATAACTGCCATGACTGTATTGGTTGGTTGGCTGGTGGGCAGGCAGGAAAGAGGATGGCTGATTGCTAACGGTGTGCCTCCTGCTCCTGTGTCTCAACCAAGCCACCAACAAGAATATAGTAGTATGACTCCCCTTTCTATGGCTCCATGGGTGTTCCTTTTGGCTTCACCAAAACCTGCGTTCTTATGTGGGGGGCGAGGGCTGAGACCCTACATGACACCCTGCATGACATACCTCAATAAATTAAAAACAAAAGAATTACCTGTCTGGAGACATTGTGGTTGGAAAATCTGATGTGACACTCTCCCTTTCATGGTGCGGAGATGGAAACCCGATGGAAGCCCCAGCTCCTAGTGCACCTGACACTTTTCAGTGTGCTCCTCTCACAAACGTTGGCTTGGCCTCATTTTGAAACACCTTATCTGAAGTAAGTTCTCTTTCAATTCAGACAGTGTAAGAGTTCATGTTTATGTAACTGAGAATTTCATTTCTGTTATATAGAACTCATTTTTTAAAAATTTGCATTATTTATGTAAATATTTGTTTTACTTGTTTTGCAAATTTTTCCATACCATCTCAAGAAGGTTGTTCTTTTGTATATCTCTTACTAGAATTATATTATCACAGAATATTAGAAACCTCAAGGCCCACAACATACATTGAATCTGAGTGGCTATACAAAGATAGAAAGATGCTTTGGAGTTGATCAATAAAAAGGAATATGTCACACCAAGGTGAATTATGAAGTGGTTTTTTAAAAATTAGAGAAAGGAAACAAGTCAATACACCGATCTTGAGAAATATTTGTGCCAAATGATGCTATACTTCAACAAATATACAAATGACTTCCAGTTTTCATACTGAATATTATAAATGCTTCAAAGTTCTATTTTGTATGAAATCTTTCTTCTTGTGGAATTTAACTTTGCAAAGCGAAGACATTACAGAGGACGCTTACTTTGCTTAATGCTCAGATAGCGTTGACCTGATTAGCTCTTATGCTTACTACACACATCTTGTGAAAGTTACATGGCATCTAGTTTATGGGATAAACCAAAATTTTACTATTAATACTGTCTTAACCATAGAAGTCATTGTCAATTATGCTATTCATATTTTGTAAATGGGTGATACTTCCCAAGAGTTTCAGTATCTATATCAAACACTTGTAAAACCAAAAGTGCTGCCTTCTGTGAAAGGAATGTGTTCTACTTCTATTTTCTTTTTCCTAACATATTGGGTGACAGAATACCATTTGAAGGAGCAAGTGAACTTGATCCAGCTTTACTAACACTAGACACTAACATCTTGCCAAATGCATTTGCTGGAAATGACAGGTGAGTTCATTTTATTGAATTTTATTTTAGAAAATGTATCTCTATTAATGTTTTATTTTTGTGTCTCCTTGAAGCTACTCCTACAGCATGACACTGCAGGTTTCCACGTGTCATGGCTTCCTCCAGCCTGACGTACTGTAGCTCTTGCAGCTGTCCATGATGTTCATGTACATAGGTTGTAACAAGCCAGGATGAGCCCATCACTCACTCACATTCTGTTGCACAAATTGTCAACATCAGAAATACTAATTCTAGTAAAACTTCAGTATTTAGGATTCCATGATAGAGGAAGTTCTAAGGCAAGTGTTTCATATCTATGTAAAGATGCCTAATAATAAAAGTTACTCATTCACAGATCCATTTGTTAAAAGCAGCATTAACTAGAGACAGAGATGCTCTATACTGAAGACAAAAAATAAAAGTTTCCTTCTTAGGACAGAAAAGTTGGTTGATAGGTCCTAAGATACTCTCCAATTTAAAAGATTTTGTTTCCAAATATTTCTGAAGAAGAAAAAGCAAAAAGCATAATAGTGTTTCTATTAAAATCAGAAGTTTTTTTTCTTATATGTCCTTACTCATGGCACATGAATAAAGTATTATGATTGAATGAATCAATCAATCAATTAAAAAATAGGAACTAATTTTAATATATTGTCTCACAAATATGTCTCAGAGAAGATTTAGTTTGAACCATTCCATGAGTGAGAATTTATATTGAGGTATCCCTATAAAAAAGCTAATTTGTTTAATTTTTCAATATTTTGGCTGGAAATATATAAAATACCTTGACATAAATCACAAGAAAATATTTTCCACTAGGTTAAGATATCCTTCTTGACTTAAGCTTGCACAAGAAATATTCATATTAAGTTGATTAGTTTCTTTCTTATTTATTGAGCCAAAATAATATTTTAGAAAGACATTTCTAAAATAATAGTATTCTTTCTTCCTTGTTTTAGGAATGCCAGACATGCTGAGGAAATTTTAACCAGCAAGTATAAAAGACTCTTGGGTCAACTTCCTGCCAAAAGACATGTTGAGTCCTTTATTGGAAAACGAGATACGTGAGAGAATTTATTATTTTTTCAACACATTATAATTATTTAATCTGCAAATTATATTTTTGATATTCACAATTTATTTTTTTTGTTCCAAATTGATAACTCTTGATAATATTCAATGGAGTTAAAAATAATTCATATTCTCCAGTAAAATATACAAGTCCGATGCATTAGAAAATCAGACTTTCTTATAATATAATACTCACTGGTTCAGAGATTCCTACTTTACTAACTAGCAATCATTTGTAAATCTGCAATCAAACTAAACTTTACATATTAAAAATAAAATATAGTATAAAAGGAAACAAATTTTAGAGTTAACCATAGTACCTGTTTTTTAACTACTTGTTCAAATCAAACATTGGAAGATTCTTTCTTTAACTAGACAATAGCTTAATATTTACTACGTACTATTTAGATAGAATAGCTTTTTTTAAAAAGCACTTATTTTTAAAGAGATTTCCTCCTAATGGCAGAACACAACTTCAAATATCCCCCATTATATTATTTACTAAATTATTTGTTCATTTACTGGAGAATGTGATTTAACACCACCCCAGAAAATGCCAAAATGTATTTGATTATTCCTAGTTTCTCTACTTTTACGTTTTGGTGTATTTTTCTTTCAGTATTTTTGTGAAACTGAGTGGGGTGTTGGAATTCTTTTTTGTCTGACCCAAGATATTTGGAACTTTGTTGTATTTACCATTTTTTTAAAAAAACTCTGATTTCTGTTTCCTCACATTTCACAGCGATGACATCTCAGAGGACAATGATATGACCAAACCTGTGTTCGATGCAAATGATATTGATGATTTAGCCCTGAGAAGTTTATTTATAACTCTTGGTACTAGGTAAAGACGGACAAAACTTGGTAAAATGATAAATTATAAATGACTTTAAAAATACAAACTACGTAATTGAAACTTATCTATCTCTCTGCCTCACTATCTATCTACACTCTTTGAAGCAGTAATTCTCAACCCTGGCTGCCATTAGACTCCCTGGAGAATTGTTAAAATACCAATATCTGTTCTTACCCAAAACTCATGGCCAGGAAATTAGTGCCTCTAGACCTATGGCTCTATATATTGGTATTTTCTAGGGCTCCCTAGCTAATTTTATTGTGCTTCTAGAGTTAAAAATGGTGAGTGTTGAGGTATGTATTCTGAATCTGCAAACAGGTTTTATCAAAAGTGCTGATATTTAAAACATGTAAAACGTTTTCAATTAGCAATTTGGAATCACATGGAACTCCTTTATGTGTATATTCAAAACCTGATTTTACTAAATTCAGCCTTCAGTTCTTTTGTCTGTGACATCCTGTAAACCTGATTCTCTCTGTGGTGATAAATATTGGACAATAACAGGTAGTGGGATGATCTCTCTTTTTATTCCAATTATTTTTGTTTAGATGGTGAGTACGAAGAACAATCCTGGTTGGATGAGTTCAGACAAGATGACTGTCTTTGACCCAAGATTATAATTTTGTAAGAATAGTTATAGCTACTTAAGGGTTGAAGAACAATTCATAGATAACTAATCTTAAAGATAATTATTTAGCCCCCAGAACACAGATAATAGCATAGGTTACACATTATCCCTTCTTTAGATGCTTTCTCATCTAAGAGCCTTAACGCGCACAATGTCTCTGTGCTTCACAGCGTTGATGAAATCACTCTAGAAAAGCTGAGAAAGCTCTTTTCCGACATCGCTGATGACAGCTCCCCAAAGGTGGGTCTATCTGAGTGTTTTATTTTATTCTTACCACAACCATTCAGTTATTTAAGTAGGTAAGAGTCACTTAATAAGATACATCTTAGAGTTCTCAAAATGACACCTCATCTAAGAAGGATACTTTGATCTGAAGACAACTCCAAGCCACTAGACAGCTTAAAACGATTCATGCAGGGTGGTGATCACCTAACAGAGAAAGCTAATAAGGAGTAAACAGTTTGGTATCTCCTAGTTTTCTCAGTCATATGCCCATCCTTCTGTAAACATATAACACAGTGGATACTGACTCACACTAATGAGAAACACTGGCTTTCTTTGGAGAATACATCCATGCTGCTTTTGTTAATTCAATGTTTAGTCCCACAATTGACTACTAGCACCTTACTGAAGTACAAGAAATACGAGCAAATCCCAGCATGACTCGTTATTGTGAAAATAGCAAGGCATTCTGGGTCTAATTGTATTCCTGAAATACAGCAAACTTCTTGCAGCAAAAGTCCAATTTAGGTTATTTTACCTATAAAGTGAATGTAAGTACTGTGACTCCAAAGCAGTCATTGTTAAATATATTTTGAAAAGAGAAAGTACAAATAGGTTTTTTTTGTTTGTTAACTGATAAACTTGTTATCACAGTTATTTTTATCTGTACATGCATACAAGACATATTTCTAACCTGATTTTCTTTAAGGTTGACATTAGCCCATAACAAACATTTATGAGACTTTGCAAGTGCTTAGTCATCACTGTATCAGAGGTGGGCATAAGTTTTCTTTAAAGGCTATGCAGTAAATATTTTGGGTCTGGGGCCTCTATGTTTTCCATTATAGCTGTTCAGCTTTGCTGTAATAGCATGAGAGCTACAAAAGATAATATGTAAAATGAAAGAGATTTATTTACAAATAAAACTTTGTTTCTAAAACACGAAGGTAGGCTAGAAATCTAGCTATGTCAAAGAGAGTAAACTGGATTAGCTGTTGCCTAAGACAATTAATGGTCTTTCTGCAGTTCCTGGAGGAAATACCTAAGGTTTTCATTAGAGTCTTCAAGAATGAAGAGGGTGTCTTGGATGACACGCGCACCGTTGGTTGATTCTGTCCACTGATTACCCCTTCACCTCTAACAGAGATACAAAGTCAGGGGCTCTGGAGCTGCCCATTCTTTATTATAAAAGGGTATTTCAGAGAAACAAGTCCCGTGGCACAAAAAAGCTATGTAATCACACATAGCTTCTAGGAAGAATATTTATAAGAAGAAGTTCTCTCCATTACATTAAGAAATACAATACACACTAAAACACAAAGGAGGATAAATCACTCAGGTTTTTTTTAGTTGTTTGATCATTTATGTGATTCCATCCACCCCACATTTTTTTAAATTTCTTTTTTGAGTGGATAGGACTGAATAAATCATTTTGATGGAAAACCTTGAAGCTCAATCATTTGTGAAAATACAAATGGGTAATTATTAATGACTGACCTGCGAGCCCCTTCATATTGCACTTTCATTTGTGACAAACATTCCTTTGGAAGATTCCCTCTTGATATTACACAACACCATCTCCTCTGACAGACTGTTGACAGGGCAAATAGAAACTGAAGTGTATCAAGTGAGTGGAAAATGAATGAAAGTAATATGCTGTAAACAAAAATGTTTTTACACAGGTATACCAATTCTTTCTTTTTCAGGATCCTGAAGAAAAATGATTAGGTGAAGTAATTATGCTTTGATTTCTACATAAAAAATTCAATAAAAGCACTTCAAACTCAAAACTAAGTAAAATGCTGTGGTCTTTATGCTGTGACTTATTTTATTCCAACATAATAACTATTGCTTACATTGCAAATATTATCTCAGAGTTCTTAAATTTACGTTTAACTCATGAAAATTCTGGAATTCCAGAGCCTGTGTATCTTTTCTAAAAAGATCTATTTAATGATAAGTGAACACCATGTTAATTCCAATTATACGAGGCGTAACGAAAGGGTAGTAATAAAGCAAAACTGATGTGTTTATTTATATATCATACTTAACTATTCAGAAGAGTGGAGCAGATAATCAGTGTCTTCAAATTTGAATGTTAAGCGGATGGAATGCTATGTTAAATAAATCTCAAAATGTCTAAGGATAGCAACAAAATAAAAATTCTTTCTTCAAAAAATATTTTCAAAAACTGGTATGCGTTCCCACATCAGCAGGCAAACTTTATTTGAGTGGTATTCACAGTATCTCAAATTTAAATCTCTAATTGCTAAAGACTCTTTTATACTGTAGTGTTGCAATGAAGGAAAATGGCCTCTGTTTCTGACATTAGACCTTTCTTTTATGATGTGTTAAGTATGTGAAGAATGTAAACTGAGAGGGCATTTGTTTTTCAGTAATATTTTTCTATATAATCACTCAAAAATATTAAATACCAGCCTCCATCAATGAAGGTACATTTGGAGACACAACTATTTTCCCAAAATGATTCCATAAAATTACATATAGAAAATAAAGACCTTTGATTGTCATTGCAAACAATTTCTATTGTTTTGATTAATTTAAAGGAAATGGCACTACCTTGCTTTAGCACTAAAGTTGTATGCACTAGATAGGTCTTTTTTATAGGGAAGGTAGGAATACCTGAATGTTTTATTATGTGTGAGTTCTAAAATAACAGTCACTTAAATAAGAGAGAACTTCCTTACTCACATTAGGTCAAAAATAAAATGTCACGGGATAGTATGATGGTTCAGTTCCATAAAGCCCTCAGAAATCTAAACCCCTTCCAGGTCACCTTTCATCTCCTAGGGCACGGCCCTTCTCCTCATAATCCAAAGTTGCAGCTCGAGTTCCAGCCATCATATCTGTTTTCTTGCAACAGGTGGAGGAAGAGGCAGAGGAAAAAGAAAAAAAGAAAAAGAAATGAGAAAGCAAAAGGACATACTGGTTCGGCTGATATCTTATGCTAACATCCTCTTGAGGAGAGCATAGTTTTATGGTGATAGTCATTTGCAAAAGAGGCTGGGAATGTTTTGTTTAGTTTTTGTTTTATGTGCCAACACCAAAAATGGGAATTTTATTAATATACACCAAACAAAATTTTATGTGGAGACGTTTTCCTTTTAAAATTCCAGCTATGAATCTTAAATTCTAATGAAGAAGTCTTAAAGAAATGGTAGAACAAGTGAGAATCAGAAAGATCCCAACCATTAATGATGAACCAATATTATCACAGGGAAAAGCATTGCTTACTTTCCTTTGCTACAATTAGAAAACATGGCTACAATAGTGAGAGTCTACAACTACAAGTAACTGCAAAGTGGTTTACACAAGTTGAGGTGAAGTAGACAAATTATATCTTTTTTTACATCTGATTTCACATATTATTAAACATTTAAGTGACTTTTCTACACAAAGCACTGCTTGAGAATAGAAAGATTCCAGATGTTATTTACACACATGAAATTTAGAAAGATCTAACTGGGCCATAATAGTAGAACAATTTGATAATAAATCTGATGAATTTCATGTTATTTTATTAATTTAAATGCTTCTCAACTTCTTTTCTATTCTTCCAGTAACTATGTATTTCAATACGCCTCTGATGTGCGACGTAGATATCTGAGAGTAGGGTTCTGGGCAGAAGGAACAGCAAGTTCCAGTGAGGCAGGGTCCTGGTGTATCTGGACAGCAAGGAGGGCAGTGCGGCTGGTGCCGTGTGCACTGGAAAGGGCTGAGCAGGACATGAGGTGAGAGAGGTCACCAAGGAGTAGACCTCGTGGGGCCTCAGCGGCTCCGGAAGGACTTGAGGACTGAGATGAGGAGACCGTACAGAGTTTGGGACAAAACTGTGACATTATCTGAATACTATTTTATAGGTTCATTGAGGCTGCTATATTGGGAATAGGGTGAGGGCTGGAGGGGTGCTAGGGATGGAAACATGGAGACAAACGAGGAGCCTACTGCCATGAATCAGGTGAAAGACGACCGTGGCTACCAGGGCACAGACAGCGCAGGTGGGAAGCAGTGGAGTCTGAATACGTCTTGATAGTGAGTCACATTATTTGCTTATAGATTGAGTATATGAAAGAGCATAGTCCAGAATGTTTCCAGGTAAATCACCTGAGCAACTTGAAAGATGGACAATATGGGAGAAAGGAGCTTCCAGAACTCCAGAAGAGGAGGATAGATTTCGACATTTCAAAGCTGATGGTGAATAGAATTGGAGACACACTTGAGGAGTCCTGAGGAGATGCTGCGTTGAAGACAAGCAGTTAGAAGGCTTCAGTATATAGATGAAATCACCAAGGTACCAAATGTAGCTGACAAAGCATCTCACACGTGATCCCTGGGTAGGTTCATTTACTCGGCTGTCACAACAAAGGACCACAGAATGGGGTCATAACATCAGAAGTTATTTTCTCATAGTTTTAGAACAGATGTCCAAAATCAGTGTTCTACCCTTCTGACGATTGTGAAGGCCTATCTGAACCAGGCCCTTTCCTGGCTTCTGGTACTTTGCTCCCAATTCCTGACCTGTGGAGGCATCATCACGCACTCTGCCTTAATCTTCACGTGTTGTTGTTCCTGTTTGTGTGTGTGTGTGCATGTATGTGTGTGTGTGTGTCTCCAATTTCGCCTTTTTAGGAGGACACCTGACATAAGGGATTAGGGCCCATGCTAATGACCATTTCGACTCATTTACTGTAAAATATCACCTATCTACAAATAAGGCCACATTCTGAGGTTCTCGGTTTTAGGACTTCACCAATTGAATTTGGGGGGACACAGTTCAGCCCATCACACTGAGGCTCTCCAACTTTAATAGGCTGGGATTTTGAGAAATAAATGGTTAAAAAGGAAAGAAAGAAGAAGCCAGTGAGTTAGGAGTAAAATAGGAGATAAACAGGAAAGTGTGCAGTTTTGTAAAAGAAGTAAGAAAGTCTTCCAAGGAAGAAGGCGTCATTAACAATGTTATGCCTCTGCTATGAAAAATAAGAATTACTAACTGGTTTTTAAACAAGGAATATTAATAAGGAACGTACTACGTGCTTAGCACTGTTCTAGGTTATGGTGATACAACAGTGACCAAAACAAGACAAAATTCTGCCCACGTGGAGCTCACAATCTATTGCCTAAAACAGATGAGACAAGAAAGTAGTTAAGGAAAATAATACTGTGTTAGAAAGTGATGAGTTCTGAGGAGAAAATTTAATGCACACAAAGAACATACTAAGTGTTAAATTTTTTTTTGGAAATGTTGAAACTTAACATGATGTTTCCATAGTAGCCTTCCCTATAAAGTGAATTTAAAAAAACAAAAACAGAAAGAAATGAGCTGTCTCTATGAGAAAATCATTGTATACAGAAGGAATTCCAGATGCAAAAGCCCTGAGCTGGGGCTTACCTAATATTATAAGGAGAAGAGAGGATACCAATTTGACTGAAGGGAGAATGATTAAGGTACAGTGTAAGAGAAACAGCACTGCACATCTCCAGCCCCTGGCAGGCCCAAAGCAAGGTGAACTTTGCCAGTAATCAAACACTGAGGGTACTACAGTGGGAGCCTGTCTGTAGCAGGGCTCCTTGCCCAGGGCTATCCTGCAGCTTGGAGCTACCTGAGTCAGGACTTCTGTTTGGTTCTCTCCACGAGGTGACTTTTCTCTGGTCCTTTTGTCCATACTGGGAGCTGAATGTCCTCAAGGGCCTGCCCCAGCCTTGGTCAACAATCCATTCCTGTCCCCACGTATAACTGCAAAGATCCCTTGCTTATTCTTACCACTCATAGATCAACTCAGAAACAGAAATAGCTTTTCCTGGCTTCAGTTTAACTAACACTCAGAGAATATTGACTCTCAGCATTTATTTTTTCCTGAAACAAAGCTACGTGTGTCCACACAAATGGGTTTCTATTGCATGCTTCGATGTTTCCATATATATTTTTCAGTTATCTCTCTAATGAATTTAATATTTAGTTCTGGATATAAGAATACCTGGTTTTATTTCATATGTGCTTTACTCATCTACAGTACTGTTTATATCAGGTGAATATAGGAGAATATATTGATGATTATAATTTCAAAAAATTTTTTCAGATATTTCTGTTCGGTGTGTGTGTGTGTGTGTGTATGGTCTATCAGAATGAGTAGTTATATTTTTGGAAATTAACACCTTATCTGGTATAGTTTGCAAATATTTTCTCTCATTCTGAGAACATATTTAGCTACAAGGTTAAAATTTAAAGTTAAGGATAAAAATGTAGAAACTTTGTTATTTATTTTAGTGAATGCTTTGGGGGTTTTGGTGTAATCTTAGTTAATCTGCTTTTGCAGGCAATGGTCAGTCCTGGAAAACATAATGATAGATAACAAAGCTAAGATTGAGTGGTTGAAAGGTAGTATTCCATTGTTGTGCAGGAATCAGGAGACTGGCTAAATCTAAAGATAACAGGAAGGAAGAACCTCAGGCTCCAAGAAGTCTACACTCACAGGAGATGACTTCTTAGATGCCATGGCCACTCAGAGGTGACTCAGGATACTGGGGACCTAGCCTCCACCTCAAATCACTCACTTCCCTATCAGATTTAGAATGAATAGCTCTCTCTTTGCATGTGAATGCCCCTTTCAAACCCCTTAAACTGCACATCTTTCTGCTTTTGAGGAGACTGGATTTGAGTTTTCCTCCTGTCTTTTCATTTGCCTGCCTCTGGAACTCAATTCTTTTCCTTGTTGCATACTTCTTGCTTCTGTGATGGTTTTGTTGTGTGCTTGGCATATAAACTTGGATTTGGTTACAATTCTATAGGTCACTTTTCCAACCTTTGCTCTGAAAAAAGCTTTTTAGTTTGATGGAGTCCCACTTCTCTGTTTTTGCTTTTGTTGCCTGTGATTTCTGTGTTATATTCAGAAATTAATTGCCAACTCATATGTCAACATGTCTTTCCCTATGTAATCTTCCAGGGATTTTACAGTTTCAGCTCTTACATTTAAGTCTTTCACCCATTTTGAGCTGATATTTGTGTATGGTGTAAAGTAGGGGTCCAATGTCATTTTTGTGTTTTGCATGTGGGTATTCAATTCTCCCAACAGTATTAGTTCAATAGACAATCTGTTCCCCATTGTTACCTTTCTCAACCATCACTTAACTGCAAACTTATGGGTTTATTTCTGGGATCTCTATTCTTTTCCATTGGTCTATATATCTATCTATATGCTAATACCATAATGTTTTAATTACTTTAACATTGTAATTTATTTTGAAGTCAGGGAGTGTGATGCCTCCAGTTTTGTTCTTTTCCAAGATCACTTTGGCTATTATTGGTCTTTCATGGTTCTACAAGAATTTTAGGATTTTTTTCTACTTTTTGTAAAATATCAAACCTCTACAACTTATTAACAAAAATTCTCAAATAACCCAATTGATAAAAATGTGCAAAAGATGGTTTTATCTGTAAATGCTTAAGAGAAAGTCTCTAAGATATAAGGACTTTTCAAAAAATATAACGATAATACTATTACCACACCTAAAGACAATAATTTTGTTGTCTTTACTAAATTTTGTCTAGATAGTATCCAAGCATCTCTGATTACAGTGTAAGTGTATTATTTCAGTTGGTTTGTTCACATCATGATACAAAGTTTATACATTGCATGTGGTTGATATAGCTTTCAGTCTCTGTTAATCTATGATTTTCCTTTCCCATTTCTTCTTGCTACGTATTAGTTTCAATTTCGCACAAGCTGGGTAGCAGTCCCATGTCATTGTTTAAATGCTTTCTTTTAGTTTATGAATTTCCTATGAACTGGGAAGTTAGATCTTGAGGCCTCACCACATTCTTCTTGGGGAGAATATTTCCTCGCAGGTTGTGTGTCCGTCCTACTGCATCCCATCAGATGGTACATACTGTCTGGTTGTTTCCATCTCTCTGTGATGTCAGGATTCATCTGTGCGGTTATGTATGATCAACCTGATACATCCAGTCTAAAGTTCCTTATCTGCCTTTCATATGACGGTTTTAACAACCATTAACACATGTTTTCTAAAGGTATATTTCATCAGGGAAAATATTACATATTATTTCTTTCTTTATTTCTGCATGTGTTAGTATTTCAGAAAGAAGACTGTTCTCTCATCAATTATTAGGTTATGCTTACGTGCATTTTACACAGAAAAGGCAGAATAAATGTTTAATTCCCAAATTATTTCTAATAAACTAGGACCATGTATGTATTCTTTTTGAGAACTTCTCAGTATAGCAAGAAATAGATAAAAGTTTTAGTTTAATTGTATTTCCTTATTTTGGAGTAAGAGAAAGTTATTGGTTTGATTTATTTAGTGATCATTTGGTTGTGTGTAGTTACTGTGCATATAATCCCTTTGTAGGAGATATGATTATCATCTAGAAGTAATTTCTAATGCAGCAATACTTTCATTTAGGATGGTGAAGTGAAGGCCTGATAAACTAGAAAGGAGGAACAAAAAAGATGAAAAACTTGTCTTTTACAATGTGGTTTGAAATGAGATGGAAATATGGAGAAAAGAGAATGGGGTAGAGTAACAAGGGGCAATACTTTTCTTGGTATACTGTCTGGTATTGGTTTGTTTTTTAGAAGACGTTATTTTTATATACTAAAAATAAAATAAATAAAGAAGAATAGATAGGTACATGCAAATAGGAAATACTTAATAACACAACACACCGAAGCACAAAATAAAGAACTAACCCAGTATATTCAATAGAATGTTTTGACTATGTGTATTTTCAGTCTAAAGGCAAAAAGAGTGGTAAACAAACTAGTAGTTGGTAGGTTTATTTTTCAGTGGTATGGATTAGAAATTATAAAAGTACTTAATAGGTGTTCTAGGATTGTGAACATATGTAAATGAATTAAGCATCGTAGAAGTCAGGACAAGGGCATTACAAAAATTGAAAGAGGCAAGAGTTTGGGACTGTAAGAAAACAAATATTATCATGAGCTACATCCTTCAATATTCCACCTTAACTTGCCTTTTTCCACCTGCCATGATTTTCCTGTATTCCCTTCAGCTAGTTCCCTTCTCTCCACTAATATTTTAACAGCTGAGAAAAATTATTCAACTTAATGGATTCCGATTTGGTTTGTAAGTTTATACTACATATATTTTTATTTGGCAAGTGACTTTATATCCCAAACATGTCATGCTTAGAGTTTTTTTTTGTTTTTTTTTGTAAATCTGACAATCAGAATGATTTTTAAAAAAATTGTAATCTTATGCTTTGTCAAAACTTGAGGTATGTTTTCAAAATTAGAAATATTTTGCACAGCCTGGGTGAGAGGGAGACCCAAGTCAGAGAAGTGTGGATTGTTAGCACAATGGATGGATTGGGTGTGGCCAATCATAATTCTCAAAGAGGCATTTTAGTTATGAATAATTCCAGGTGACCTGACAGAAATTCAGAATCACAGGGATGTCTCCTTTTCTTCTCTTTTTCTTTGGGAGGTCGGGTTAGGAGGGTAGAGAGAAATAAAAGTACTACCTACTTTCATATATATGCTGTTTCATTTTGACATTTATGAATTTTTGTGGACCAGGACAGTTATAATGTAATCATCTAAATTGGAACTGAGGTCATGTAGAACCAAAAGTCTTTATACTAGTAGGTGCTAAACACCCAATTAAAGTAGCTACATACTATGAATCGTAATCATTGCTCACTGAATTTCATTATAAAGAGCTACAAATACAAACACATAGGCTATGTTGTAATCTCCAAAAGGTAATGATGGCTATCTCAGCAGAGGTAACAGTTGCCTGTAAGGTGATTAGAGAGATGGAACACACTTGCCACATTGAATATGGCACTCTTCAGGGTGGATCAAAAGTGATTGGATAAAGAAAAAAATCAATGTAATAAACTTAAGGAGATGAAAAAAGCAAAAATTAGCTCTAAATTGCAGTGATTCTGCATATATTTTAGGGATAAATGTTTTATTTTTATTTTACAAAAAAAATCCATACAGAAAGACTTAAAACTCAATCCTTACCTCACACAATGCAAAGATTAATGTGAAATGGATTATAGGATTAAGTGTAAAATCAAGAACTATAAAACTTCTAAAAGGAAACAGGAGAAAATCTTTGCAAACTTAAATAACCAAAGTTTTCTTACACAGACCTGAAAAAGAAAAAAGAAAGAAAGAATCATTAAAGAAGAAAAAAGATACTTGGACTACATGAATAATGAATATGGGAAACTTGCTCTTTAATGGCCACCATGAGTAAAATAACAAGTAAAATCCAGTATGGAAGAAAATAGATGAAATGCATCTATCAGTTAATGGGCTATGTCAGAACCTAGAAAGACACTCACCACTTAATAAGAAAGCAAAATGGAAAGCAAAAATTAAATGAGCAAAGAAAGGCAAACTAAGGACCTCTGAAAATCTGCGCCTCCATAAAAGCAACAAGAACATTGGCAAAAATTGTCAAAATCAACATTTTCAGAACTCTGGAAATTAACCAAAAGCTTGCAACAATCAGGTGGACTTTTTCCAGAAGTGGCTGAAACTTGGTAAAAACAGTGAACTTTGTGGCTTTTTAACTTTCTCTTGTCCAATTTCCCTCCCCACCCAGCTCTATAATAGTGTTGAAAACCAACATCTTCACAAATAGCCTAGAAGCCCCTGGAATGGACAAAACACTTTGGAAGCCCTTCCAAAGGCTCTTGCCCAGAGAATCACCACTATTTGACCTGTCTGGCAGTTCCTAGGAAAAAGCCACTTGTAAGGCTTAGCATTATTTGACCTGATTCAGAGCTCAGTCAGTGTGAACAGCCTTTCCTACTTCAAACACTTGCCAAAACAATTGGTAGCAACTGTTGAATATTGCAGCAGTTTTAATTGGTCATAAAAGGTGGGGCAGACAAGAAGCTGATCAAAAAATTTAAAAGGAAAAGCTGGAAAAAATAAAAGATAAGGGTTTTGAAAAGGTCCAAATACTCCTGGGAATTTATAAGGTCACATGTGTGTGCAGGGTTGTGCACAGACTTAGAAACAGAGCCTGAGGATTCCCTAACCTCGCACTTCTGGCTGACCTTGATAATCTCTCATCCCTGCCTGAACTTGAGGCTCTACACAAGCAGGAAGTGAAGGCTAAGGTAAAGTTGTAAATGACTGCCAGAAGAACGAAAACATGCCCCATCACAAACATAAAGAGTCCCTCAGCAAAGGTTGGGAAAGTTACTGGTTCTATGCATTTAAAGGAATTTCTGTACAATCATTAACTGACCGCTGTGTTAACTGGGCAGAGATTTCAGTGGTCATACATGGCAACAAATATAGACTTTCCAGAATTAATTCAGAAAAGTCACTAAACAAACAGACATCAACAACAAACCTTGGAGATGGAAGAAATCTGATTTTCAGAATTGCTATATTATATTATTTAAAATGTCCAGTTTTAATGTTTACAAAACCTAGGTTCTATATCCTCAGCACCTAAAACCACAAGGCATTCTAGATAGTCAATGAATTGTTGATGAATGAATAAATGAACATATATGCACACACACAACTGATCTGTACAATAAGAAACACAAATGACCTAGAGCTTCATGTCTGTGTGCGTGAATGTCTCCAACATAATGTTGAGTGAAAAACTAATTGCCAAAAAGTACAAAGTATAAAACCATTTATATACAGTTTAAAATATGGAATAATACTATATATGGCTTATGGATACACATTTAATTATTAAATGCATAGAAATGAAAAACAGCAAATTCAGGACAGTGATTATATTTGGTGAGAGAGTGATCTATTGTGGCAATGGTACATAGTAGAGTTCAGTATTATAAATAAGAAATTTTATTTTTTTAGTTTGTTTAACCCTGGGTATATATTTCACTATTCTTTTCACTAACTGAATCTTCACATGTTAGGTGCCGAGTAACTTTCTTTAAAAAAACTTTAAATTGTCCTAAGGAAAAATTAATCACATAATTTTTTCACCCTCAGGCTATATTTTCTTAGGCAATGGCACTCAGGCTATATTTCCTCAGTACACTGAAACATTGATTTTAGGTAAATAACCTCTGTAATGATAAAGTTTGTGTGTAGTTTAATCCTTCTTTAGAAATTATACTGTTACAAAATAATCATGGGGATGTGAAATATAGTATGGGAAACATAATCAATAATATTGTACAGATGGGTACTAGACTTAATGGGGGGATCACTTCATAAATTATATAAATGCCTAACCACCACTCTGTACACTTGAAACTGATATAAAATAATATTGAATGTCAAGTATAATTTAAAAATGTATACTCACAGAATGTAAAATACAATATAGGGAATTTAATCAATGGTATTGTAATAGCTATGTACGGTGTCAGGTGAATAATAGACTTGTTGGGGTCTGTACCACTTTGTGAGGGGTGTAATGTCTAATCACTATGTTGTTTTGTACATCTGAAACTAATACAAAATAAAATGATACAAGAGAAAAACATTGTACTGCCATCCTCTGTTAGTCATTTATCAATAGATAACTTTTACAACTGAGTTGGGTATCCTTTGCGGATTCCCATATTTGGTGAGCATAAAATCCTAACTATGTAATCAGTCAAAAAATTACTTAAAATTTTCACAAAAATTGGAAACTCACCAATTGGGCACCAAAATATCTTCATAGTTTCCATTTGGTAGCACCATCTGAAAGAAGCAAGATTTGCTTCAACTCCTCTAAAAGAGCTTAGTGTAGAGACATCCGTATTCGTGGGATAGATTACAGAAAGTCTTGGAGTAAAGCTGACCTGTAAATAAATTCTAAGGCAAGCAGAGTTTCTTTTCAGTGTTCCATCTCTTTCTGCTCTGCACTGTTTCTTCCCACCTGGAAAATCCTCTCCTAAATTCTTAGCTGATCTCAAACTTCACATATTTATAAGAATACAGTTTAGTCTTTCAAAATTCAAGAGGCAGGAGTAAGACCCCTCCTTGGTAGGAAAACAGAAACAAAGAATAAAATGTAAGTATTCAACTAACTTTCAGCCTTTTCTTTTTTTTATACGAAGTCTGAGAATTAAGTTCATGAACTTGCCACTGTGCACTCCCATTGGCAGCACTGTACAAACAACTCGGGAAGGTTTCATAACCTTGGTATATCAGTGTCCCACAGTTGTGTTCCTGTGGACGTGTGGTAGTGTCTTGCTGAGTGACATTCATTATTGTTGCATGTTTTTGTGTGCCATTGCGAGAATGTCTGAGCTTGAATTAGAGCAACAAATAAACATTTTTTTTTTTTGGTTAAACTTGGCAAGAGTGGAAGTGAAACCAGGGACATGTTAGTCCAAGTTTATGGGAATAATACCATGAAGAAAACATCAATGTATACATGGATTAAATGTTTTCCTGAGGGGAGAGAACGCGTCACTGATGAAGAGAGGTCAGTAACAAGCAGAACTGATGAAAGTGTTGCAAAAGTTTGCCCAATTGTGCATCAAAATTGTTGTGACTGTGAGAAGCCTAGCAGACCAAGTAAACACCCATAGAGAAACAGTTAGGAAAATCTTAACTGAAAATCTTGGCATAGGAAAGGTGTGTGCTACAATGGTCCTGAAGGAGTTCTTGCATCACAAGAGTGCTCCAGCTCACATGGCACTGTCTGTGAGGGAGCTTTTAGCCAGTAAACAAATAACTGGATGGGAACACTCTCCCTACTCATCTGATCTGGCCCCCAATGACTTCTTTCTTTACCCAAAGATAAAGGAAATATTGAAAGAAAGACATTTTGATGACATTCAGGACATCAAAGGTAAGACGATGAGAGCTCTGACAGCCATTCCAAAAAGACTTCCAAAACTGCTTTGAAAGGTGGACTAGGTGCTGGCGTCGGTGCATAGCTTCCCAAGGGGAGTACTTCGAAAGTGATTCTGGTGATATTCAGCAATGAGGTATGTAGCACTTGTCTAGAATAAATATAATTATCAGATCTCATATATTTCAGCAACACCATTACTCATCCTTTTATTTACCTGCACTTAGTTAATTCTACTATTCTGCCATGTGCCACATCATTTGGGCTTTCCTTTCATTCCATTTTTTTTGAAATCATCATCCTCACCCTTTAGTGCTACCCATACCAGAGTTAATGTGAATGGGCATGAAAAAAATGGTCATAATTATTTCTCATCTGAAGAACCAAGAAAAAGGTAGACAATTCTCATGAAAACCATTCTGGGATTCAGAAGAATATAAGAAGCCAAGATTGGCTCGGAGCACAGCAGGACTGAGTTCTGAACCACAGGCCCAAGAACTTTCTCTGTGTGAGAGAAAGAGTGAAATCAAATTAGGAACACACAGGAAGACCCAGATAATAACCCAGAGTAGTTCTAAAATACATGAAGTTTCCCCTTATTGGATGGCAAGGGATTGATATGCGCATGGTTCTTTTATTAAAGTCCAGCGATTTGGCAGAGAAACGTATTTCACTTGTACTTTAAAATGAATTATGATCAATGTATTACCTACTCAGGAATAATTATAGCCTTAAACAAGTATTGCACATTATAATTTACAAGGTTTTATTATACATTATAATATCACAATTGATTCTCATAAAACTGTAAAGTATTATTATTATTATTATTATTATCATTATTGTTATTAACAAATGTGACAAAACAAACTCATCGAAGCTAGCTGACGAACTGACCAGAGTCGCTCACAGAGTATACGTTAGAGAAAAGCTTATAAATGTTTTTTGGACAGAAACCAAACTAATGGATTAAGAAGTATACAGGTTATATTAGGGAGGGCACTATAAATGTAGGCTAACATTTGCAGTGATTTGACTATTAAGAGGAGAGGTTTTTAATGGCAGTTAGAGTGCTCCATGATACACACACACAAAGCCATGTCAGCTTTGGGACCGCTTCTTGTCTGGGTATGGAAATAAGCTCTTAGTTTTATATATATATATACATATATACACATATATATTTCAATATAAAACTTGCTTTTACTTAAATTTAAAATTTCTTCACTGTAAATAAATATTTTATTGTATTATTTTTTACAGCTTAAATACATACAGTTTTTATTTGTCATTCATACCTCAGTAAAGATGGAAGAAATTTTTTAATTCATTTATTGAGGTGACATGGGTTACTAAAAGTATGTAGGTTTTAAGTGTACAATTCTATAATGCATTGTCTATATATTGCATTGCATTTTAGCTAGCCAAGAGTTATTTTCTATACCTTTAAATTTTAAAGGATTTTGTAATTGAAGAATTAACTTTTCTAGATATAGCTTTATTAAAATATGATCATATTCTCCCTTTGCTTCAATCTCCAATGTCAGTTGATTTTAAATATTACTACAGAGAGAGCAGATTATTTTTCTGTGTCATCAAGAATCAGGCAACAAGAGCAGAACACAATGTGAGAGCATACAGCATTTTATGAGATGAATTCCAAAGCAGCATGAAATAAAATTATCAGCAAGTAATGAAATAGAAGGAGAGAAATATGGATCTGTAGATGCTGCTGTTCAGACTCAGAAATCTAATCATCACAACTTAAGTGAAACAAGTAAACCTTAATGAACAATTTAACAACCCCTGGAGATTTCAGTACATAAATTTTTAAATCAGGTAACTTCAGCATCTCTATATGAGTTTTTTTGTTTTGTTTTTTGTTTTGTTTTGTTTCCAGCCTGCAGTATTGACGGAATATAATACTGTTCTTTTTCTGCCGAAAGTATTGGAAGATTATAACTTTAAGTCTAAAATACAGCCTCAACTTCTGTGTATACATGAGGGTTCATTGGTTTGTGGAGGAGATGAGAACGAACATTTTTTGAAGGACAGAGATGGCTCATTTCAAATGTCTAGCACATGCAAATCCCAGAAAGGCACACAGTAAATATATTAACATGAAAACTTCTTTTCTTATTAAATTTGGTAAGTAAAATTATATAGGTTTAAAGTGTACAAATCTATAATACATCAACTACATATTGCCTATCTGTTCACCACCCAGAGTCAGTTCTCCTTCCATCACAATATATTTGATCCTCTTTTCCCTCTTCTACTATCCCCTCTCCCCTTACCCTCTGGGAACCACTAAAACTGTTGTCTGTGTCTATGAATTTTCGTTTCTTTGTCTCGTTCCTTTGTTGCTTTGAGTTTTATATCCCACATGAGTGAAGTTATATGGTTCTTGATTTTTTCTATCAGACTTATTTCACTTAGCATGATAATCACAAGATCCATTCATGTTGTCACAAATAGCAGTATTTCACCCTTTCTTATGGCAGAATAGCATTCCATTATACATATGTACCACATCTTCTTTATCCAATCGAGTCTTGTATCATAGGACACTTTAGTTGTTTCTATGTCTTGGCCACTATAAATAATGCTGCAATGAACATTGGGGTACATATATCTTTATGGATGTTTTCAGATTTTGGGGGCAGATACCCAGGAGAGGGATTGCTGGGTCATATGGTAATTCTATTCTTAATTTCTTTGTAAACTAGTCTTTATTTTTTATGTGGACTATCTTACTTAAAATAATGGATGACTTTTGAGATTATTTATAGTCAGAACATTTTATTTATTCATAATGTACAAATAAATTGACATGCAACTAAATCTAATTATGAGTAATCTGAATTATGTACTCATAATGTGCAACTAAATTATTAGCTAAATTTGCTTTGAAAATAATTCTAATTTCCTTTGCTTGCAGATGTTAGATCTTTTGGTGGAAAATGCATGATTATGTTGGAAGAGGGAACTCCTACTGAGATACTAATAACAACAGGGTTTAGTGACCAGTAGGAAGTGAGTAGAAGATACTGCTTTGATTCTTGTAGGAAAAAAACAAGGTAAGAAGAGAACATCGTAATTGATGAAACAAAGAACTTGAGTGAGACCAAGAATTTAGGGGAAAGGATTATCCTTTGCAAAGATACAAGGAGGGAGGGGATAAGATGGGTTCATATACACTCCATTTTGAGAAGAGGAGAGAGTTGAGGCAGTTTACTGTAAATAACCGTGAGTTCCTTTGTAAAATCTTGATGGTCACTGGCAAGGAGTAAGAGGTATAATGGTAGAGTTGAGAGGTTTGAAAAAAAGGAAGGGTTAGAAAAGCTGCTATAGGCAATGCAACAGTCAGAATCCTAGAGAAAAATTGTCCAGCAGTAGAAAAGGTCCAGCTAAGCCTGCAAAGCCTGGCTCAAACCATTGAGGATAGTGTTGTGACTTGAACCATCTGCTCTTATAAATGTACCCAAGTGCAGAAACAGAGACTCCAACCCCAGACTCGAAATGACAATGAGGAGTGTAGTAAAATGGACAAAGGCATGACATTTCAGTGGTATTCCACTTACGTGAACAACGTGCTGCAGGGACATGTGCATGAAATGAAGAATGAAGAAATGAATAAATACATGCATTTATGTGTTGCTTTCTACTCAGAGTTCATTATCAAGATGATCACAACAGTCTATTGTTTTGGCTTTTTGTTGAGAATGGCTCAATAGCAACATGTATCAACATTTCATAGAAACTATGGTCACTAGAAAGAACTTGCAAGAAAGTCTTCAATATCTGCCAAATTCAGAAAGGCTAACTTTCAAGATGTTGAAAGAAAAAACACACGAAAGAAACTTTAATGAATTAGAGGCTCCTTAAATCATGATTCCTTGTGAGGAATCTTTTCCCTTGCTTTTCAAATCTGGAATGCACAGAGCTAAGACATATGAAAAGACATGCCAAGGTATCCTCCAATTCACATAAGCTTTTGTAGCATCTTTTTTCCTCTAAGCAATAATTTGAGTGTTATGACAGTATGCAAAAGTTATATTTTTTATTGGAATATAACTAGTAAAATTTTAAGCTAAAATGTGGGATTTAAAATTTTTTCACCCTTTCCATGATCTTATACTGTGTTCCCAGCCTTCAAAAATGAGTATTTGTTTTCTTCTACCATTAAAAGTACACTATTGAAAATTTCGAAAAGCATTGTTTGAGGGCAATAAGTATATGTAACAAATTCACCCAGAAATTAAAAATAAAATAATGCTACCTTTAGGAAGAAAATTTTAGGAGCTAAGAACAATATCAAAACAGATGGAGGTCACAGATTCTTTATCTCTGCTTCTCGTTTGTTAAAATAATCCATGAATTGGAAGGACTTCAGTTTGCATTGTACGGAAGGGAGTACCCAGGCCAGATCATTGTAATAATTAATGTGCCATCACTACTCTGTACTGAGAATACAAATGCAGAAAGAGAAGCTGAGACTTAATTACTGACAAATATGCTGTGTGAATTGAAAGCAGAAAATTTGCAGCTGTCACCCAGACTTCTCCATTGTGCAAACTGACAATGAACCACAAAAGGGACATGAGGTAAATGTAGGGTGGACGCTATGTGGAGCCAGCTAATGAAATATCTAGGGGACAATTTAATATGAAATATCAGCTGGTAAAAGAGACCAGCTGCTTATTGGAAGGATGACTCAAGCTAAAAACTCTAGCTCCTGTTTTATAATGAAAGATTGCTAATATATAAACCTTCATTTGGGGAGGAAAGTGCTGGGTTTGAATGTGTAATGGATATGCTTCTGAACATCCAAAGATCTGAACGAACAATTTTTCTGAGTTTAGTCAAAAGTCAAAACTTATTTGGAAATTCAGTGTATAGAAGTTTTCTTAGGTGACTTATCGATATGCCTAAATCCCTCTACATTGCATGGAATCTCAGAAACAGAAATCTCAATTTTCCTTACGTAGACCTCCTGTTTCAGCCTCACATGAATCTCACTTTTAGAGTTCCCACATGGATCCAGCCTCTGAACTCCTGAGGCTCTGCAGTGCCGATCAGCATAGTCTGGGGAACACATGCTACCAGCTTAGCTTTGAGCTTTTTTTCGTCTTCAGAGTGGATTACCATGTGTGCCTCTACCTTCCAGCTTCCAGAATTTTGTTGCTGTGATCTCCTCTTCTGTTCCTTTTGTTCTTGTGGGAAAATCTGCCTCACCATCCCCGGGGGCAGAATTTGTTGTTTCCACATGATATAGTTACCCTTTGAGGCAAAGATTAATATCCCTGTTATATCAAAATGATATTGCAACCTATAAAGGGATCCTTTAGCTACATCTGTCATGAGAACAATTCAGTTTATTCTTTCTCCCTCTTTAGTTAGCTTATTTAATTTTATTATATCCTTAGTGTATCAGGTCCAGGAACTAAATTTTTACAAAATAGGTCACCTTGAGATAATAAGACAAACACTGGAAATTCCTAGAAATAAAAATATCATAATATTTATGACCTCCACTACCATCTCCTCATACTATGCTTGTAATGGCATTTGCCTACAAATAAAATTTGTGCTTATAAAATAAAGTATGTATAATACTTCAAAGGCTTTTGTCTGGGTGTTTTCTTACTTGTAAGCAAAAGTATGAGCACTTATGTCTTTGAAGATTGTTTTAGGAAAGATGGCAAAAAGAGTTTAGAGTTTAGGGTCTGGTCTAAAGAGTTTAGAGTATACAGTATGGTCGTTAGGGAAAGTTAACTATCCTTGTTCTCGACGGCTTCAGGGTTTTGTTTTCTTTGGTCTTTTATAAGAAATTTCTTTAGAAAAATACATTCAAAAGCACCCAGTAGTCCTTTGCCATTCTGATTTCCTCAAAGTTGCCTGAAAATTGAGTCTCTATGTCTTCATATGTTCAAGGATGTAATTCATGCCAGTAGAAACATATAACAAGGCCTATACAGAATTTAACATAATTTAATTAAAAGAACATTAAGAGAAAAGAACTTGTTTTAAAAGTTGAAATAGTATTAAATTTATCTTAAATATCTATTTACTTCAAAGTAAGTTTGCAGACAAATACCAGAATCTGCCCAGTTCTGGACTTTTTAATCCCTGTTATCCATCAGTTGATGCTCATGAATACTCAGCCCTCCTCCAGTTCTGACAACCAAGACTGCCCCTAGACAGGGGTAAGGATGGAGGGTGGGAAGACATTTCAGGAGTTGTGATGGGTGACGTGGCAGCTGAGCATAATAACTGCTACTCTAGTCCTGACCTCATGTCTCATAGTTGATGACATCACCCAGTTTGGTATCCCTGTACCTAAGCGTGTGTCTCAGGACCCTGTCTCATCTTGTAGAGGGGACCTCCCCCATTCATTAGTTCATTTACTGACTCATTCAATAAACATTTATGGTGCTTACTATGTGCCCGAGGCTAGGTTTTTTGCCATAATAGAAAAATGAAGAGGTACCTAATCAATGGAAGTCTAAATAAATAATTCAAGCATCTTAGATGATTTACCCTTTTTCTGATATTCTCCTGCCACCAGACTCACTGTGCCCTGCCTACGTGATACTTATCCCAAATTCCCACTCCTCCTACAAAACAGATCCTTCCTGTGTCTTTAAGCCCTTTAATGATGGGTGTCAATAAGCATTAGAGTCAAATCAACTATCTATTTTTTAGTAGATATTTCCTGGAAATGTGTGACTTCTGGAAGCAATGAAAACCTACGAGAGTAATAACAAGAACAATAATTTCATGATTAGAGGTTGTCTAATAGGCAAAAATAACCCAGTGAAGCTGTAAAGGTTGCCAGGCATAGCTTTTTCTCTCATTTTCTCTTCTGTCCTTAATCTTAGTTGCTGGAATGTGGTTTTCCTTCCCCTTATGTAGATTCCCAGTGTCTTTATGTTTCTTATTACTAATCACAGCATGTCTACTCAAGTATGCCAAATTCCTGACAAGACACAAATTTGAAACTTTTTCTCACCTTGCTCATTTTAATACCTAATTATGGCACCATAGGTACACTCTACTCTGCCAATCTGTAGGTCTGTGACTAGTATACGTTTATTCGTTTAAATATAGCAATACTTTTTCTGACAAATGTAACTATTTCAAGCTCATTGGAGAAAAGTTAAAAAATGAACAAAATTAGGGGAAAAATGACCACTCTACTTAATTTCCATATATACCCATAAGTACTATTATTTAATATACTAACATTTTGATATATTTGCCTTTAAAACTTAAAAGGTGGGAATTTTTAAAAAGTAGTCATTTTGTTATTTAGTATATTGGTTTTTTTGTTTTTTTTTACTTAATATCTTCTCCCACATCTAAAAGCAATCTTTAGATGTAATTTTAATAGCATAAAATTCTATGTGACACATACTGCATAATTAGCTAATTCCATTTCCCAATTAATATTATTAAACTCTCTATTATAAATTATTCTGTGATGAATATCCTTTAGATATATGTTTGCATAAATGAAGCACTATCACTTTTTATTGACTGATATCCATTATCTTCCTCCCTAAACCGATACCTGAGCAGCAACAGTCACATTGAAAATATTACCTCCCCCTCATCTCATGTTCTGTAGCAAATTGAGAGGGTCATTTGACCCAATTCTGGCCTATAAGATATTAAACAGAAGTGTATTAGGTAGGACGTCCAAATAAAAACAAACAAAATCAGGGTGTCATTGCCCTTTGTCCTTCACCTTTCTCTCTCTTTTTTTTTGGGGGGGGGTGTCTGGAATATGGATGTGATGCTTAGAGATTCATCAGATACTTACATTAATGTTCAAAGAAGCATTATTCATGATAGCCCCAAAGTGGAAATTATCCAAACATCAATCAACTGATGGCATGAATAAACGATATATATTCATACAATGAAGTCTATGTGAGGATAAAAGGATAAAAGGATGCATATCACAACATGGATGAACCCCAAAAACAGTGGACGCTAAGTGAAAGAAGCCAGATGCCATACCCTGCATGTTATGTAATATCATTTATATAAAATGTCTAGAAAAGACAAATTTACAGAGACAAGGTAAATTGGTGTTTTTTGAGGTCTGGGGGTAGAAACTGGGTTTAACTGAAAAAAGATATTAGTGGACTTTTGGGGGTGATGGGAATGTTTTACAACTGGGATTGTGGTGATGATTGTACAACTATAAATGTACTGAAAACATGAAAGTGTACATTTACATTGGGCAGATTTTATGATATGTAAATTATACCTCAATGAATCTTTTTTTAAAAACCATATCCAAATAGTCTCATTGTAAGTTTACTATGTCAGTTAACTTATTTTGTTGTTATTAAAACATTAAGGCCTACTGGTCTAGATAAAATCAGCTTAAGAAAGTCTGAAAATTTGCCTTAAGCATAAAATATTATTTGTACAGAAGAAAGATCTCATGCTGCAAATGTGAGAAATTCAGAGTAGAATGAGAAAAGAACTCCTGAAACATATATGGGCCAAAATGTAAAAGGAGACTTCAGTGTAGGTCACAATCCTTTGGATAACTGAAAAGGTATTTTAAAACCTTCCCAAACCCTATAAGGTAAAGAAAGTATGTCTTTTCCTGCCTTCTTTACTAGTGAGACAAAAGGTGCTCACAGAAACTAATGTTTGAAGACATACAAGTATAAGCCCCCAGGTCATTTTCTTCCTAGTTGAGATTTTTATTCTATAGATTACAAAGGAGTTGGTACCGTGTTTCCCTGAAAATAAGACCTAGCCAGACAACCAGCTCTAATGCATTTTTTGGAGCAAAAATTAATATATGACCTGGTATTATCTTATCTTATCTTATATTATATTATATTATATTATATTATATTATATTATTACATTACATTACATTACATTACATTACATTACATTACATTATATTATATTAAGACCCGGTTTTATTATACTAAAGTAAGACCAGGTCTTATATTAATTTTTTCTCCAAAAGATGGATTAGAGCTAATGGTCCAGCTAGGTCTTATTTTTGGGGAAACACAGTATACATTATAGACATTTAATAAACATATGTTGAACGAATAACATACTTTTGACACTTGATGCCACAATTTTACTTAAATCCAGTATGCTTTGTGAGATCTGCCTAGTTGAAAGGTTTTTCATCCACCACCAATAAAAGCAGCTCAAATAAGGTGTAATAAGTATAGTTATAATACAACAGAACCCTGCCATACCATTGCTTTTTTTTTTCTCCTTTGTAATATATAATGAAAGGAACTTTCATATTATATAGTTATGCTTTAGAAAATTGGAAATATATTTCTAATATTCGTACATTATCTACAATGTACAAAATATTGCCTGGCTCTATAGTCTATCTTCTAGGGTTTTTATTCTTAACGTGTTAAGCTCCTTCCTGTGTTAATCCCCAGTTGGTTACTTGGAACTTTTTCTCCTTCTGCCAAATGTCAATTACCAAGTCCTCTTTATTTCTCAGTTCTTGTAGGTCTTTTTCTTTTCAACTGAAGAATCTGAGAATCCATAGAAAAAAGTATAATGGCCACTTTAAGAGGGATTATGTTAAGATTAATGAAATAAAAGACTAGGAAGTGTTTTGAACTTTCACAAGAAAGGTGCTACAATAAATGCAGTCTTATTCAGCATATTTAAGTGGTATCATTTTACACTTTGTCAGAAATAAAAATATGGTATAAAACATTCGCATGAAATAAAGCTGATTGTGCCAAAAAAGATGAGTATTGAGCTCATTTTTTATAACTGGGATGTTTTCATGTACTGTGAGTTTTAACAACTGAGACTCTTCACTTGGTCGCATAATGTACTAGTGTGTGTGATAATAGGGGCATCCTAAGTATATGCGATTAGACGAGGTACTACATATTCAAAAACAATGTGCCCATGTCTCAGGTTGGCTATTGGACAGATTTTATCAATGATCCATGTTGCTCATGTCTACAGCTCAGGGCTAGTTTAAAGAACTAGAATACGTAAATAAAAATATAGCAGGTGGCCACTTCTCCTATCAGTCAACCTTGGCCATTTAAAATATGCTCCCTGAATATGGAAAGGTCCACATCTTCCCTTTGGGCACAGAAGCATTAGTAGAGAATTTTCAAAAAAGTAATGGTTCACTTTTTTCTCTCAAAACACCCAAGACCAGCTCTTTATCATGTTTTCTTGTGGTGCCTAAAATGAACAAACATCCACTTATAAAGTGGTAGTTTCCTCCATTTATTTAAAAAGAAAAATTCTCTGAAATAACTTACAAAAAGCTTCATTTCTAAAGGGGCAATTTATTATTGACATGTCTGACAAAAAAACTAATTCATGCAAGGATGGTGCATAATTGCAAATAAGCACATTACATGGATAATACAATACACCTTAAATAACTGGTTTCAAATGACCACTTGAGAATGCCAAAACAGAAGCAATGGTCCAGAGTCCTGAACCATTCTGAGAACTGCTTTCTCTGCATCTGTTCAAAGAGATGGTCCTTCAATATGCTGAAGTGTAAATATCCAAAGCATTGTATAGTTTTTTAATGACTCAATTGTATGCTCAAAGTACTTCCTTAAAAGGAGGCGAATTATGTAATAGTAGAACACATCTGTGTTTGCTACAAAAATTCAATAAAACAATTTAATAATCTTCATAAAATATGTATCTACTTGAGTGAATTAACCAAGTACTCAATGTAAATTGCTTTAGTTCTCCATATGTATCCATGAAGAGTGTGCTCTGCACAGATTTCAAAAATGCTCCTCTGTGGTGCAGACAGCATGCTAAATGAAATGAAGGCTCTATTTTACCAGTTGAATACTCGTACAGATGAAGAATCCATAAAAGTAACAAATAAAATAAAATAAAATACTGAAACACCTTGATTACATGTCTCCTTTAGTCATAGTTATATATTTTGTGTATGTGTGTGTCGGGGGGCATAATTCTTGAAAGAATTTGAAGGCCAATTGAAATTTAAAAGTACATGGCAAAAATCCACAACAAGCAAACTCAGAAGAATTCTTTGATGGGAAGAATCGTCCTTGTTGCAACATATTGGGCATACCTGGCCCCTGTACACCAAAAATACCTAAGTGTATGTTGGGTTCCCCAGGGAGCCAACTCAGAGATTGAATATTAGCATGCAGGTTTTTATCATGAAATTCTCTTAGGTTCAACCCAGAAAAGAAAAGGGAAGAAGTCAAGATTGGTCTGAGGGGGAGGTTGGTCTGGGATGCATTCTGAATGAAGTCCCCAGCTGACCCCATAGGGAACTTTGAAGCTAAGAGCCTTTCATTGTAGAGAGTGCTGGACCTTTATATCCCAACATCAAAATGTTCTATTGGATATGGGTTGTCCTAGGAAAGGATGGGATGAGAAGGTTTGCATGAGCTGAGGGAACCCTTAAGACAGCTGACAAATGAGAGCTATCAGCTAGCAGCACAGCCAGGAGCCTAGTAATAAATCTTTCATTATTACTGAAAAGGGGATCTAGTAACACAACAATGTTCACTATATACTCCTAAAAAGTTGTAACAATATAACTGAAAATCACTGTTTTAATCTAAAATACAATTTGTTATACCCCCCCAAAAAAAATCTTAAGATTTTTAAAGATTTTTTTAAAAGATAATTTTTCAGTTCCCTACACTGTCACCATATTCTACACACACAAATACAAATCTCTTAGGTTTGGAATTGGAACTACATTAAAGCCCAAAATTAACTGACTTCTTAACAAAATCACCTTCACACCCAGGAAAGTGATAATTTTCTATTTAATTAAGACTAAATGAAGTAGATAGTTTGGAAAACTCTAGCAACTAAGAATAAAGGAGGGACTTCTTTAATTTCATAAAAATTATCTGTTTAATAAATCTATAACAAGTATAAAACTCAATCATGAGTTATTAAAAGAATTCTTTCCAAGATGGAGAATGAAGTGAGAATCTCTGTTCTCATCACTTCAGTATAGTAATGGAGATTCCATTCAGTGTAATAAAGCAAGAAAAAAGCAAAAGGTACAGTCAATCTTCATTATTTGAGGTTACACATATTTGTTAACTTACCTACTTGCTAAGATGTACTTGTCACCCAAAATCAATACTCACAATGTTTTTGTGGTTATTGGTGGACATGTACAGAGCAGTGAAAACTTTGATTCACCTGACATTCACATTTTCAACTGACGTTGGACAAGGTTCTGCTTTGTCATGTCAGCTCTTATCCTGTACACATGTATCCTCTCCATGGTCTATTTAGTGCCATTTTTTCACATTTTTGTGGTTTTTGTTGGTGATTTTACTCTTTAAAATAGCCCCCAAGCATAGGGTTGAAGTGCTGTCTAGAGTTCCTAATCCAGAAAAATGTGGCATGCCTTATGAAGAAAATATATGTATTAGATAAGCTTCAGTCAGACATGAGTTATAGTGCTGATGGACATTAATTCAATGTTAATGTATCAACAATATATATTAGAAGATGGCAGAGTAGGTAAACACTTACTTTCTCCACAGCCATATCAAAATTACAACTAAACTAAAAATCATCATTGAGAACCACCTAAAGCCTAGCAGAAGAGAAGTCCTACAACTAAGGACATACAGAAAAAGCTAAGGGGAGACTGGTATGAGGGGCAGAGAGGTGGAACAGGATGGTTCCACGCTCATGTGTGACAGTTAAATATTGGGAGGGATATCTTGGCTGTGCAGGTCACCCGTTGAGGAGCAAGGGGTCTCAGCCCCACATCAGGCTCCTGAGCCCAGGGTTCCAGCGCTGGGGAGAGATGTCCCCACAACTTCTGGCTGTGAAAACCAACAGAGATTTTGGCTGAGTGAGTTGGAGGGCTGCTAGAGTCTCATGTGTTCCTCTTAAAAGACCCACACATAGACTTGCTAATGGACTCACTCACTTTTAGCTCCAGTACTGGGGCAGTAGCTAGAAAGGCCTCAGGGACATATGGGGAGGAACTCAATTGTCTGGCTTCATGGTATGGGCAATAGGGGCAGCTTTCTCCCAGACAGAATGGCAGAAACCATTGTTCCTTTGCTGAACCCTCCCCGCACCCCCCAGCCTGCGCATGAAGGCAGGTGCCATATCGGAGTCTCCATCAAACTGGCTGACACTATTTGCCCACACCAGTGATTCCCTGAGACTCTACCCCACCCAACTTGTGGGTGCATCCAAGCCACTTCCAGTGGCTTTTCCATACAAACAGCCTGTCTTGGCTCATGCTGTGGACTTTCCTAAACTCTCTCAAATGTTCATAAACCCCAAACAAGCAGCATCTGACCTTGGCATGTCTCATATCTCTTGCTAAGCCTGGCACTAGTGACAGTCAACCTCAGTCAGCAGCTTATCTTCTCCCAGGTGCTTTCAAGCCTAGCACAAGTGGCAATCATCTGAAGGTCACTTTGTAGCTCATACCAGGTGGTCCCAGGCAGGGCACAGGCAGCTGCCAACCTTGGCCTGCACCAGAGCCCCTCCCAAGAGGCCCCCGGGCCAACATACCCAGTGGCCAGCTTCAGACCATGCCAGAACAATACCCAACCACTTCCACTAACAACACTCTGAAAGGATAGACCCTGCATGCACCAGAACCCTGCTAAAGTGAATTCTGTTCTGTAGGATTAGCACCTGCACAATAGCTGATCCACTTTTGTCATGGCCAGTCCTCACAACCAATCAGTCTGAGGGTCAATACTGCCCACTGATATGCAAACAGCAACCAAAGCTCAACTATAACAGAAGGGCACACATAACACATACAAGGGACACACCTGAGGCACCTAGCTCAGGTGACCAGGGAGAAGGGGCCAGTGGGCTCCACAGAACACCTACTACATAAGGCCACTTTACCAAGACCAAGAGCCATAGCAATCCTACCTAATACATAGAAACAAACACAGGAAGGAAGCCAAAATGAGGAGACAAAGAAACATGCTCCCAATAAAAGAACAGAAAAAACTCTAGAAAGAAAATAAAAGCAAAATGGAGACAAGCAATCTACTACACACACGGCTCAAAACACTGGTTGTAAAGATGCTCAAGGATCTCAGTGAGAACTTTAACGAAGATATCGGAAATGCAAAAATGGAGATAGAAAACACAACAAACTATACACAATGACAATTAAAAACTGGTATTTTAGACAACATAATGAATGTTAGAAACATAATATTGTACAAAAGAACCCAGATGTAAAAACAAGACATATTGCATGGTTCCATTTATTGAAGCCAAAAATAAGCAAAGTAATCCATGATATTGGAGGCTATGAGAGTGTTACTTCCTGGGAGATAAGAAGAGGTTGTAATTGACATAGGGCAGAGGGGGATTTTGTAAGGCTGGTAATTCTAATTTTTGATCGAGGTGTTGATTATGTGAGCTTATTTACTTTATGATAAATCATCAATCTATTCTAACTTGTACACTTTCATATGTTTTGTGTCAATAAAAAATATTTTTAAAAAACTAAAAATTACTGTTCATTACTAACCATCATTTTCTATGCCCACATCAACACATTTTTCTCTTTTATTCTGTATCCAATTCCAAAAATGACACATCTAATCTCATTCAAATATTATGCCCAATTGAAAATGCATCACCCTCTTCTCAAAAAGAGACACCAAAATTTCATGTCTAGTTCCTGAATTCTGCTCTAACTTTAAGATCTCTGTGGGCTATCAATTCCTCTTGGAAAGTTCCAAATGTGGCTCTTCATGGTCCAGCAAACAGAAAATATTTGTGATAAATGATGAATCTGATCATCACAATGTGCTCACAATTTCATAATAAGGGATAAACAATATCATTTTCACGATAAGAGCTTCCATTTGGAAAACAGAAAAGAGTAGGGCCACAGAGAGGTAAGTGGTCCATAACATACATCCCAGTGGGAAGAAGAGAGGTGATTCACTGCTCTGTAGTAGAATGAAGTCCTCTAGGGATAATCAGATTGACTAAAGTTCTCCTTGTTCTAAGGACCTTCTTGCCACACCTGAAGGAAGCATGGGGGAAGTGTCCCTTTCTGGGACTGTGTCAGTCTAGCACCTCTTTTCCTGTTAGTTTATTTTGAAGGGATGATGATTGCCTTTGCTTATGAGCACCCATGTTTCTCTTTTCAGATGTTGGCATTTTCTGGCAATAAACTCCCTTAAAATTTCAACTCAGTGCTGATCTTTTATGCATCCCACAAATATTTACCGAATGTGTACAGTTTTCCAGGAATTGATCTAGATAATTGGGATATATCAAGGGGAAACAAATACAAATTGCTAGCATTAAGGAGGTTGTGTTCTAGAGGCAACAGGCTGACAATCAAAAAAGAATGCAATAATAAGTAAAATACGTGATTCAGAAGAAGATTAGTGCTGGTAATAAAGACGAAGTAGAGCATGAAAGAAATAGAGAGGACAGAGACATTGTGGGATGAGAGATGGCAAATTTTTAATATTCACGGTGAAACCCAAAGTCCAGAGAATGGAGGCTCAGATAATCTGATCCCAGATCCCAGTCTGATTGTCAGTGATAGAGAGACAAACACCTCTGTGCACGAAGTACACAGATGGTGTTTGGGAGGGGTATTTAATCCACTCATTTTCTAATGCATAACAAGGATGTGTAACTTCTTTTTGTTGTTGTTGTTATGTAAACAATTGTACATTTGTTTGTCATTCTAAAACTTCAGGATCAAGTTTACATAATTTTGCTAATTTTCCATGTTTGCTCAGAAGCAGCTTACGGAAGCACTAAAACCAACCAATCAAAGAACAACTTCAACAGGAAGTTATGTCCAAAGGGGAAAAGGGAAAGAAAAAAAAGAAAAGAAAAATGCTAACTAAGGTAAAACAGATGGTAGGGAATGGGCAGTCATAAATGTTCACAGAAAATAGGCCAGTTAATCAGTTCTTCTGCAAAAGCCTACACACTCCAGTCAAGCACGTCAGTAGAATGATTTGGGAGCATAAATTTTGTTTTCAGCCACTTGTGATTTCCTCTGAATGAAAAGGAATTTGCAGGCTAACTAGCTGATCCTCATCAACCAAGCTGGTTTATACGCACACTGTTCATGTGAGGTGCCCAAGGTCCAGTCCAAACTGTTTGAGGACCATTATTTTCTGTGCAGCTTGAAACCATCTTTATCAGGGAGTTCCAAGAAGTATCCACAGCATGAGGACCATTAAACATGGGTCCTCCAGCACTATCAGGAATTGGTGCTACTGAAGGAATTGTTGCATTCTCATACACAGAAAAAGGCATACCTCCAACTTTAGGAAAAGTCCATGTATCCTGCACGAACATGTTGATGGAAGGCACCAGAAGGAGTTACAATTCCTGTACTCTCTCACTCCATTGCTTGGTGCTGTGAAAACACTCCTGGATCAGACATTGGCCTATGAATCATTGATTTCCCATTCCAGGGTTACACCAATCTTTGTCTTGATTGCCACCAATCCCTTCAAAGGATCAGAAGCCACTATGCCCCACTGATGTGGACAAGTTACTCCCAATAACAGATGGAGTTGAAGTTCCAGCTTGCCTGATACATTCAGAACATTCAGTCCCAATAGGGACTGGAACTTTTCTGTCCTGCGAGACATTGCTGGGCTTTTCTGACCCTAAAGGTACTGATGATGGGGCCGGAGAAGGTGCACGAACTCCGGAGGACACTGACTGGGCAGGAGAATTACTTGATGCTGATGAACACGGGGTCAACAAACTAAGTGGGGAAAAATGTTATCTGTTAAAATTAGCAGCTGCAGGTGCTCCTCCAAGGGGTGCCCCAGGTCCATACATTTGACCTCCGGAAAGGTTTGAGGCAAAGTTTCCCAAATGTGTAGAAGAAAGTGTTACAGAACCACATGGCGAGTCCATACTGACAATCCCTGAGGGGCTTGGTGCGGGTCTCTATAATGGTGGTCTAACACCTGGAGCTTTGGAAGTATCTGACTGATGTAAAGAATCTGAATTTGGCAGATATGAGGATTTTCCTGATAGCATAGATTCTGGTGTTGACCGAGATGAAACAACAGATCCTCCCCAGAAGGCATGAGCAGAAGAAGGGCTGTTCTCAAGCAATGTGCTAAACAGCCCAAATCATAAGGGCACAGTGAAATTGGGAGCAACAGGCTTATTTGCTGGATGTACTGAATTTTGACAAGCACTTTGTGTTGTTTCTAAAGGAGTAACAGTCATCCTCACCTCCAGGGGAGGAGCCTGAGACTGCTGATGAGGTGGTCTTGGCTCCTGAGAAACAGATCCTGGAGGCTGTTGCTCAGTAGAATGAACTGATGAGTTTTTTCTCAAAATGGCTCGAGGGTACATATTGGTTCAAAGGTTGACATCACTGGAAAGTCAAGGGTAGCTCTGGCTTGACTCCTGGAACTCAAATGATATCATCAGCTCTGCCTTTTCTCTGCTTCCCTCTGAACTGATGACCTCATTCTATGGGGCCAACTAAGGTAGCCACTAGCAGCTTAGATTCAAAATGTCTCAGTTTACGAACAACCACAGAAACAGCTTCTGATCCCAAATGCAAATCGCAATTCCAGAGGACACTGATTGGCTGGTATCAATCAGGCACCCAGTTCTCTGATAGCTCACCATTGCTCTGTGTGTGTGTGTGTGTGTGTGTGTGTGTGTGTGTGTGTACGCACATGCACTCGTGTGTGTTTGTGCACCTACATGTGTCTGTGCTAATGGAAGGAGAGAGTTCTTTGTCCAAACTCTGCAACGATGAGGGCAGGGTGGGGTGGCAGAGAGCTATTATTGACAGTCCTAGGAAAACCAGACAGAATGGGAAAGGGGTGCTTTCCCAAGAGAAGGGATGTTGGGCAGTTAAAACCCTCCAAAATTAAGTTTCCTGATATCAAGTTTTTAAGCGCTACTCACATTGCATAGAACTGAAAGTTTTTTGTTTGTTTTTAATCCTGACTCAATGGCCTATTCAATTATTACATCTCTGAATTTTAGATTCCATGTTCCAGTTGTTTTTGTATATGTCTTATTTTATGTTTCACTTCCAACTCAAGTTCATTTCGTAAAATCTTTGGTCTTCTATTACATTTGGAAAGGTCCCTTTTTTTTCTGACATTGCATTCTACCACATATAGTACAGTGATTAACAAAATGGATTTTGGTGTCAGGTATATTTGTCCTTGAATGTTGGCTCTATCATGTAATAACTGGGTGCCCTCTAGAAATTTCCTTAATTTCTCTAAACCTTAATTTTCCTAATCTACAGAGCGGGAAAAATGATGGACTCTTACTTATAAACATGTTGTATTAAGTGAGATAATCATGTAAAGATTTTAGTACATTATTTGTCACACAGGAAAGACTCAAAAAGGTTTACTACTGAGTATTACTATTATTAATAATAAGAATTGCTCTTGGGAAGATGAAAATAATTGCAAAAAGACCATAAATGTTTTAAATATAAATTGTGTTTATAATTCATGATTTCTGGTGAGTCACCACATTAAATTCCACAAGCAATTTTAGTGTTATTTATTTATAGTTTTATATGTAATAATAAGAAATCAATAAAAATATTGGGCTATTCAGGAGGCAAATTGTTGAGTAATATATCACATTGATAAAATGTGTCACTGAAAATGCACCTGTGTTTTAATTGTAACAATATTCAATAAATCAGCCAAAACTTTATAAATACTTTGTGCCAGGCAATGTGCTTCTTCATTTTACAAAAGGTCTAGATTAAGTATCCAACTTCTGGTAAATGACGAAAACACTATTGCACATTCTGCTAACAATGAAATATTATGCAATTAGCATAAAGTACTATTTGAGTGGATTGAAGGGTGAGCTGCATAATGAGAAACTAATTACAGGGAGAAATCCTGGCTGCAGATATTTATAGAATATTTCTTTTCTGACAAAATGCAGAATACTTATGTGACATTTATGTGAATCAGCTGATTTCTGGGTTGAGATGGTGCAGCAAAAATTGTTATCCTAAATCAAGAGGAAGTATTCTCTGTGCCCATCATTTTGTACTTTGATGTCATGTTCTTTCATAATCAAACAAAGTACAAATATTGATTTTGCCTCCTGTGTGTACAAACAGAGCTGAGAAAGATTGATATGAAATTATTTCCCACCTGAAAATATTCGTAATTGGTGGACTCATAATGGACTGTTTTCTGACTCAAACTTTGTAATAAATAGTTTCTTGCCCATGAGGCAAAAATGTAGACTCACAAACTGAGTAAAACAACTTAGGTTTTCTTTCATGTATTTGATAACTTAATTCAGTCTCTGCTCAGTGTGTCTAAAATATCTCAGAAGGTATGTAACAGCAATACCCTCTACCCCCTCCCAACGCTACACTATCCAATCTCCAAGAAGCTAATGTAGCCCTGAGAACAATTTGAAGTCAGCTCAGGAAAGTTAGACTGAATAAACAGATCTTGAATACCAATGAGGGGGACTCTGAAACTTTTATATTACTTTTAATAAATCTAGGTCTTTGTCAAGTAAATTTAATAGCTGACTGTAGCTAGTTATTATACATTCCAAACCAAAAATCAAGTCCTATAGTCCAACACACAGTTCAACAATGGGACAGAGGACATGAAATCCAGACTGCCCCAGAATACCTTATTTGAATGGTCATGATAAATACAAATCTAAAATTTATTGCAAATTGCTTTCATATATTATATTACTTTCCATGCTACCTTGTGGACATCATAAGAACAGAGGTTTTAATTCATTCACGTTGTTACCTTCAGGCCTCACAAGTTCCCTGGGTGCCCTCTTGCAAGTTCCTGGAGTACCAGTTGTAGTCAGAAATCCCCTTCCTCATAAGTGTGGGTTTCTACTCTATACAGCTCTCCTATCAACTCTGACATTGAATAATCCCAGTCTATTCTCTCTCATCCCAGCCACAGGGGTGAACCTACTTCCTATGGTTACTACCTCTGTGAATCACTAAGCTACCAATTTGAATTTTCAATTCTCCAATACTTGATTGACAATTCTTCATATTAAATTTTATTAAATTAACTGGTGTGGTTTCTCTTTCTCTGGATCTTGACTAATAGAAGAGAGTATATTGAAATAATGTCAGGGAGACTAAACTAAGCACATTGGCTGAGTTCATCATTTTGAAAACTTCCTTGAGCACTTTACATTCAGACCTTTGAACACAAAAATTGTTTAATGACTTTTTTATTGTGGTCTTGAGATCAAGTTGCATTAACTCCCATATCCCATTCCTCTAACTGGCAAATGCCAAAGGGCGTCTAATAACGATAACTAGAATTTTTCTGATGCTGGCTATTTTTCTTGGAAATAGATCCTTTGGCTTCGTTTTTACCATATCATTCTGTAAGTTGCATGCCATTTCTGATAGGAGAAAGAAGTATGTGAAGGAACCAAGACAAACATTTCTTTTAGTCCATTTCCTGGATGAAAAGGAAAAGAAATACTTAAAACGGAGTGTCCCAGCCTGGTTATCACCTGTACTACAGGAGAAATATTCCGTTGGGTTGGACTTTTGCTTCTTAGATTTTCATTGAGCACTCTGAAAAAACTTCGGTCTCTATATTGAAATGGAACAACAACGTCCAACTTTGAGGCCACTCTTTAAAAAAAAGTATTTCAAACATTCTGAAAAAAACCTGAGGAGTAAGTTTCTGAATTTTAATTGATTTGGTTTGTTTTGACCTAAAAATGGGCAACTACTACGGAGACTAAGATACTGCATGTACTGTTTTTAAGAAGCCAGTTTGGCTGCTGTCTAACTCAAGTAATTCCCAAATCTCATCTATCAGCAATCTCCTAGTGAAACCTGTGACAAGATGGAAAGACTCAGCATTGTCATTTTTATCATCCTTCTTATAACATTCCCTTTGCACCATTATAACCAACTATAATGACATTTTACTGACATTTTCAAATAAAGTATTTTTACTTTCTAAAAAAAATACTTTCTAAAAAAAAAAAAGAATAAACCTCTGGAAATCACATAACTACTTCATGCCTCCAGCACTATCTTTCTTTCATTCAAGAGGTATTTTTTTTATCACCTACTATGTGGCAAGTTCTGTGTCACTGTGCCATACATTGGAAATAGAGAGATAACCCAGACCCAGAGCCTGCCCTCAAGGAGTTAACAGTTTCTTAAAATGAATAAATATCTATAATACAATATTGGATATGGTGCCGAGCAAAAGAAACAGAAAGCAAGCAAAGTTCAGAAAATCTCAATTGTAGAGGATCAGAAATTGCAGAGATGATATTTTGATTGAATTCAGTGCTCTCACATTTCATCACACAGCCAGGTGCATGGCATGTTAACTGTAGTTGAATGGTATTAAAATTAAATGAGTTAAGACTTAAGTAAGATGTACTTACAAAGTAGGAAACAAACTCAGCGTAATAAGCCCGGCTAGAGGTTCTCCTTGTTAAAATATTGTTCAGTGGTAACTTCATCAGAATTATCTGGTGCTTCTAAAAAACAAGATTCCTAGGACCAATCCCCAGAGTTTCTGATTTATTGACTGTGATGAATGAGTGACAAAATCTATTTAACCAACACTGCAAATGAGCTACATGCAACCCTAAATTTGAGAATCCTGATCCGAGAAGTTGATGTCAAGCAACAGGTGGTGGTGCAGAGAAGAAGCTGAGGTTAGGGACATCGCACATGACAAAAGAAGATGTTTTGACAGGCAGGTGGACAAACAGAGCACAGCCCAGTGTCAGGAAACCCCAGTGCAGACGGGACTGCAGATCCAGGGAAGCCTGCAGCCAGCATCCTGTCACCTCTCATATGGTCTGGGCTATTTGGGATCTAGATTCTATTTAGGACTCTGTTCTAGATGAAAATATAAGGAGAAAGACAATTGGAAAGAGCAAAGTGAAGCCCACAGTTTTAAAGTGTTCTAAGTAGTACATCAAAAAGAATTTGGGCACTTGAGAACATATCCAGGATTTAGTAACTAGAAAAGGGGGACAAGATAAGGAAGGCAGGAGCCTAGTTAAGAGAAGTTAGACCAGAAGCACATTTTCTTAAGAAAGTTTTTAGTTCTGGTTCATTATCAGAATCACCTAAGGACTTTCACAATAATATATACTCCTAAGCCCCACACTGGACCTTCAAAATCAGAATCTCTGGGCACAGAGCCCAGAAATATGCTTTTTACTAAAAGATCTTTTAGGTAGCTTTGATATTAGGTGAGCACTAGACTAGGACCCCTTATACTTCTTTTCTCTGACCACAGCCATCACAACAACCCCCACCAATCGAAGGTCATGCCTGAACCCATCCCTGCAATCCAGTGGAAAAGAAGCCTGTGGACAAGTGGGCTGACATAATGACTTCACAATGGAGGAAACTTCAATTTAAAAGTTTTATGACTCCTGCAGTCGATAAAAAATTTCCAGCACAGAAAGTCATCCAAGTTTGTTGTTATTGTTTTGTTTTGTAACAAAATCCCTCTGGCCCATTCTCTTGCTCCATCTCAACAAATGAATATAATTTTCAGTTAACACTGAGACTTCCCTGTTTGAGATTTTTTTTTTCTTTTTAATGGCGTGACAATTGACAAAGAACAGTGCTGCATATGGCGCTAACTTAAACCAAACAAACTTGGCAGCGTTAGAACATTTGCTTGTTCCATGGCGTCATATCACACGATGCTATTTTTCAAGCACATTTTAACTTTCATTTTAGTTTTAATTTCATGTCTATCTGCAACACAACTGGCATTGATAAATCACACCAAAGCAAAATATGAGCTCGAAAAACAGTAATCAAGCTAACCTTTATAGCAGATGAAACCTCTCTTTGTAAAGAAATAGCAGGAGAATCACAAAACAATCTGTTTCAAAAAGCAGTACATTTTTGCTAATAGACTGTGTGCCGTTCCATGAGGCACCACCCAGTTGAAATGGAGCCACGCCACCTGATTCCTTCTCCCCCTGATAAAGGCCTTGTCATGGGAACCAGCTGCCATGGATGTGGTTCAGAAAGCTGCCCCTGAAAAAGAACACTGGGCCATCTGTGCTCGCAGTTCTATTAATAAAATGTTCTCCAAATCATAGCACTTCGTCCAGTAACCTCACATCAAGAACTTCTCTAACGTGAGATTTGGAGAACATTGTTCATCAGCATCTCTTGTTTCACTGGGAGGGCACCATGATTTGAAGGGAAGGGGTTCCAAGGTATGGAGGGAACCAAACAAGACTGCGAACTCTGTGAGGAAAGGAGTATATCTTTTCGCCTTCATCTTGCTAGGGTCAGACCCTGTGCCTGACAAAATGTTGTGGGTTGAGTTGTACAGAAGCACCTTGTAAGTGTCAAGCAGTTTGTAAGTGCCAGGAATTTGACAAGATTATCTCATAATGGAAATGATAATTGAGGAAACTTAGGCTCCTCGGTTTAGTAACTTACAGAGTGGGTGACAGATCCAAGATTGAGATACAGAACTACTGACCCCACACCTCTATTTGGCAAATCGCATCATTCCACACATGTTTTTTGTGGTTTTGATTGTACTTTGAAACTTCATCTTTGATTGTGATTTGTTTTTCCTGAGCAAACCTTTAACACACGTTTTCTGCGGCTCTTGAGAGAAAGGTGAAATAAGTAATACGGTGAGGCTGAAGTAGCAGTGAAATTCTTTTAATGTTTCTGTTTAGGAGATAAGAGAGGTTAAAAATATGTAGAAAAAAACATCAGAGCATTTAGACACAAGATGCAGTCAAAGCAGGTAGAAAATACATGTTTGATAAGCTTGAGAGAAGTGCTAAAATACACTAAACATATGAAAAGAATATTTATTATAGTTGGATTAAAAAAAAAGAAAAGAAAATGAAGCTTTTTCTAAAGCCATCATTTCCTCTTCAAGACCATGCAGTTAGTGGGTGCCAGAAATATTGCAAAGGTATCTAAGGACATTGATGAGAAATCTGGGTGCAGCACTGTCATCCTAATACGCTGGTGAGGAAAGAAATGTAAACAAGTCAAGGCGGGATCTGAGCACATGTTCCTAATGGCATTTGTCCACCCTGCCTTCACTCTTAAGAACAGTGTCAAATAAAAGACACATGACTAATGAAGACAACAAAGGTAATTTGAAATGGAGTCTGAACCTAAGTATATGACATAGATCTAGTGAAAATAAAGTAAAATGGAGACCAGATTCGAAAATCTCTCAAGCAGACAAAACCATTGAAGCCATATGAGAGAAACTAAATCTAGCTTATTTCATGAACATAAGGGAAAGATAACTGAGGGTATTTCTTGTAAATGCCTCTGATAATCATCAAGTCTCCCTGTTTGCAAACAGTTTGATTCTCATTTAATAAAATATGCACATCAAGTAAAGCTCTGAATTTTGTTTTGAATATATATTAGCATAATAATATAAATAATATGTTAGGTTGGTGCAAAAATAATTGCAGTCTGTGCAATTATTTTTTAACCTTTTAAACTGCCGTTACTTTATATATAATATATCACATATGATATATATTCTATACATTATATTTATAACATATAATACTGCCAAGAACAGAAGAAGTGAGAGAGGAAATTATTAAAATATGTTTCAAAAATTTGATATAAAAGTTGGAATACACATCAGGCAAACAAACCAGCTAAGAAAAATGGTAATACAGTTTATTCAGTAGTTTATTCATGTGCCAGACAGTATTAAATGTTGGAGGTAAAATGATTTTCAGTATTTATTTAATGTATCTGGATATGGTTACAGTTTAGTGAAGAAGATTAAACTGAATTTTTAAAGTCCTTATGTTCAGAAAAGGATTAGAAAAAACTTCTAAAAGTATGTAAATGAATATGTAAAGTGTAAATTAAATGAATGAGACTCCTTGAAGTACATTTTTGAAGAGTAAAAAACAAAACAGAACAAAAAGAAACTAGGAGAAAAAAGAAAAAACACAGAATTTAAAAAGTTATAAAAAAGTTATAGAAGGGTGGTCAAGCTATTCCCAGGCCAAACTTAGTAGCCATCTATTATTACTGTGACACAACAAGAACTCTGATTCCACTGAAGAAAACCTTTTCCATGGCCTTCTAGAATAACAAGAGGAAAGTTAAAATCCTGTTCGATGCTAATACAGTAAGCACAAGGTTTTATGGTTTTGCTTTATTTTATTTTTTTGTCAATATTAAAATCAAGTGACTTGAGGTTCATGCTTCTGATTTCTCTTATTTGTGTGGGAAAACTGTGTGCAAGAGAAAGGACTTCCAAAAATGGCAAAAACAGATCCTGCAAAAATAGACCCTTCCAAAACAGCCGTGTAAAGTAATGGCAAAGAGGAGAATTATGCAGTCAGATGTTAAAACCAAATAAATAGTAGAAGAAATTCTCACCTTTCAAGGATCATTGTATGATTGATTACAGCATGGGGTGAGGGGTGTTCAGGGAAGGGGAAAAATGCCTCAGAACCACTTGGTCAGCTTTTACAAAACCACACCATACACACGTGTGTGAAAGCACACACACACACCAAGAATCTGATGTGCTTACTAGAACAACATGTCCCATGATTGCGCGTCAGAACCATAATGAGACTCTATTGTTGATGTCTTTATCCTTCATCTGTACCACAAACGATAAAGACATTTTAAAGATCATACAAAGATGCAAGACATAGAGGAATTAAAGTAAAGAGATGCCTTGTGGAACATGCTACCACAGCAGGAGAACCGGTGCCAATTTAAAAGGAGAAAAAGACAAACCCCTCAAACAAATCCCATATAATTGTTTTGTGAAGGGAAACCAAACAACAAAACAAAACAAAAAAACAGCCCCAAGATTACAGAAATGAGGAATTTTGGGAGTCCATAAAAGAGATGATCAGAAAAGTGAGACCAAAGAATTCGAAGAGGAAACTGGAACTTTGAAAGGACTTAGGAGACATTGGAATATGCAATCTATTTGGTGTTCGTAGAAATTTTATTTTATTGCTGGAGAAAGTACTGTCTATGTTACTTTATAGTAAGTTATACAGGATTGAATTACGTAATAGAAGCAGGTGCTAATTATTACACACAAATATTGTTTCTAATTTGAGTTTGGTCATTTGCACTTAGAAACTGCATAATGTCTGCTATCAGGGTTAATCTTTATTCACTGATAGAAACAGTAAACGGGAGGAACTTCATTCTAGCATATTTATGCTATGAGATTATTTCTTTATCCTGTGCAATATCCAGACTTGTGTCTTTTATTAGGTTCTGTTTTTGCAAAGTAAAAACACATTAAATGTTAATTATATTAGGAAAAAACACCAAAATTTTCAATGAACAGCACACTCAGTTTTGGTCTTTGTTTACTGAAATTACCTGCATAGTTTTTAAAAATTGTTTTAGATTTCATTTTCCCAACTTCTGTTTTTGCCCCTTGAAGAAATTATTGGTGGGAATGGGCGGTTTCATGTGTAAATCTTTGCAGACCCTTTCATAACACATGATAACAGAACCTTGCCTCAAGTTATCCTCTGAGCCAGGAGCCTTCCGAAATTTGCACAAACACAACTTTCAGTGACTTTTGGAATTGTGAAACAGAGTGAATCATCATTGTAGGAAAATTGGACCAAGACAGCTGTGTGATCCATTTTTCAGAGGATTGGCTCGATCTTGGTCAGACATAAGCAGTGAAGGTATGTGTAGTTCCTGATAATTTATCTAGCCAAGTAAAACTTTCCTGTAATTTAGTAATTATAGTAAACGCATGATTTTCTTTGAAACTTATGCAGCCCATAGAGATCAAGAGGATGAATAATTAGAAACTGCCTGTATACAAACATTAATTTCCAAAATCTATTGTACATTTGCTACTCAAAATGAAGATTCATATGACATATTGCACTCCCACTCATAAGACTACTTCGATTGCCTTTCCGTAATTACCATTTTCACCTCCATCAATAATTACGAAGGCCCTTTCCCAGATGCCATCTGTCCATTAGCATGCAAAGATGTGAATTGCCCTACCTGTCATGAGAGATAACTTACTTAATTAGAATCATGTTCAAGTTGGTAAAACAGTTGGCTGTAGGCAAATAACAATTTTTCTGAAGAAAAATTGAGAAAACTGCCTCTATTACGAAGGCATATTTTATCTCATATCAAGGAGCAAGATAACATTATTTATTTATAAATAATAGAGGAGTAACCTAGAAGCTTTCCCAAATTATTGGCATATCAACTGATATAGGATATAAGATGAATACCTAAAATGGTCAGTTCATAAATTCTTAATAGTTTTATCTGCATAGAAATCATATCCCTCCAGATCCATCTGAAATACCACCACTGTGAAGGCTCTGCAAATTTCAAAGCATCCTCAGCATAGAAAGGGGCTTTCTCCCCTGAGCCTCAATGGAGGCAACTGAACCAGTCCTGTTGGATTTCGTTTGTAGAATGGCAAATTTAGGATCCATGTCAGGAGCAAATCCTGGAATCCTAAATCCTGGAGGGTGAAAGTTGTGGCTGACCTATCCCTGTACACATACTAGCATAGGACTTGAATATAGTAGGTGCTCAATATTTTTAAAATAAATCAAAGTATATTAAATTTGTGACTTAGCATTACATACAATTGCTTCCTTTTTATGTGACACCCACTAACGTTGAAGTTTCAAATTCTTCAATTTGAAAAATTATTCTAATGGATCTTTTATTGAACAAAATATGGAAAATTTTGTGAGAATTTTATCTTTATTTTATCTTTTTATAGTGTTCAAGTAGGGGAAAGGTCATACGCCTGAGGAAAACACCAGTGAGAAGTTTTTTAAAAGCTTTGCATTGTTGCCTTTCCCTTAGGTTTCCCAGAATCTTCATGACAATGAAATGTACACTGCTGGCACCATTAGCATGAATAGAATATTGTGGTGGAACTGATTTGACAAATACATTCTAAACTGCCCTTCATTTACGTTAGAAAAAGAAATGACTTCATATTACATTGTGGACTATAAAGTAAAATTCAAAAGTTTCCTCAGTGAACTGTAAATAATATTGTTGTCCCTTTCCCTGAGCTAACCCTTGCTTAGGACGTGTTGTATATTCACAACGTTGATATTCATAAGACTGTCAGGGGGCAACTTTTTTGCCTGAATTATTTGCATCAAATACAATGACAAAAGCATTTCATTGTCTTTTTGTTAAAAAGTTGATGCACAGGACATAAATCAAGCAAATCACTGTGTTATCATCACTCAAAACTGTTTATATGTGTATGGAATAAATTATTTCATTATTCCAAATGTTTTACAAATATTTAATTCTGGATAGTAAAAAAAAAAGAATATTTTCAACTTATTCTTTCATTCTTATCCTTTATTCTTATTCTTTCATTCTGACCAGACTTAGGAAAGTACAAAAGCAATTTTCTTATCCTACTTCAAATAGTCCCATAGGCCTATTTTCTCTAACAAAAACTCCCCAATCAGTTAAACATCTACCTAACAAAGTTAACAAAACAATAGCTAAGCCTACGATATAACAAAGTTTTCTTCCCTCTTAGACACATCTTTATTAAGTGAATTGTTCTGTTTGTGAAATATTGGTCTAGACTCTAAATCTATTTAGAAAGAAACTTGGAGTTTTACCTGAATGAATGGACTAATTAGATATTAGGTAATACAACAGGAATTATTATACCCAGGGAGTCTGGAGACAATAAGTATACCTTTGGAAGGATTTTCTACTTTGTAATGGAGGCAAGGATGGCACAGTGGTGAGAAGAAAAATTACACTCCACTCTTTGTTCTTCTACCACCCAAAAAATCATGCAGTAAGAAATAACGGTGAATAGAAGGAAAGAAGGGTTAAATGAAGGGAGGATTCTTTATCTTAATGGATTTACTAGTATTTACATAGGGTTAAAACTGTTAAATACATTGCTTGTTCATCAACTAATGTCTAGAATGGATAAGCTTGTTTAATTTTAGACTTTCCTATGTATTATTTAATGCATCTTGGAAAAAGTTGACTATATATCCTAATTCAACTGTGTTAATAAGCATGATATTGACAAGTCACTGCTGTGGGAACCATGAGTCCTCACGTCTCCATTAAAGTTTTCTTTGTTTCGTCTATTGCCAAATGGAAAAACAGAATACATGCAAGATATTCTAGCCCCCCAAAGAAGTTATCTTTAGGAAACAAAGATAAAGAGGAGGAAAATGGAGTTTCCAAAGGAGCATCTGATTAAATGAAAACAGTTCAGGCAGACAGAAGCACAGAGGTAACATAATGGTTATTTTGATCCAGTGGGAATTGACCACGAGGAGAAAAGGGGTTTACATTGTCACACTTACTCCTATCTCACAAAGTCTAAAGGTTTCTAGGTCACCATGTACCCAGTTTTATCCAAGCGACTTTTAGATGTCACATAACTATATAATTTATCTTTTGGTTGAAGTTAATCAAATAAACTAGGACCCTGACCTGCATGTATTCATTCTCCATCGCTTGTTCAATGAGGAAAACGATTTCAGTCTTCGGCAGTCTTAAAAATAACAAGGAACATTTTCACAAGAACATATACATCAGGTCGGGGGGAAATAACTGTTTTCAGATGGCTTTTCTTTCCAATACATGATTACAGTCTTTATGCTTTGATGTTAGACTTTCAAGCTGGCCAGCATTTATAGGGATAAAAAAAAAAGAAAGGCTACAGTGACTGGTCAAAATGCCACTGATTTGGATGAAAGAATTTTGTATAAAAATTTAGTGAACTCAACATATCTAGAGAAGAGTATTAGGGATATCCATCTCCAACCTGGAAGGTCACAAGAAAAATTGTCCTGAGTGTCAAGATATCCAGGGAAGTACCTCACCAGACTACAGTAAATGATGACATCTGGAAAAATCATTCTCTGCATAATTGGACAAAAAAATAAATAAAGATGGATGACTTAAAAAACAAGTTCTTCCTTTTTTAGTGTCATCTATTCATTATTAATGATTCATTCTTAAACTACTGAGTTTAAGATAAATAACACTTAGATTAAATTATGTAAACTCTAATGTATTTGATTTTAATTATCCATTCATTTATCTTAGTTTGTGGTTAATTTCCTAAAACCTCATTTAGGCATACTCAGCAATGTTTACTCATTTATGAATAAATTGTGTATTTATAATTTTTTAAACTATCATCAAAGCTATATGGGCACATATTTAGTCAAACAGTTCTACAAAGTTCAAGCACATATTTTAAGGAGTCAAGCACATATTTTAGTCAAGTTCTACATGACTTTCCAAGAAAAACATAGCGGCCTTAGACCCCTCATCTCCATCTCACCCTCTAAGCAACAATTTTAATTCTTTTGGATGCTTACCCTTGTATAACCTATTTAGACTGCCACTCCCTAAAGTTTTCAATTTTAGGCATTATCTATGGATTTGGCACACTGGAAGATGAAATTACTTTTTATTCTCCACCGTTATATACTTCGTAGACACACTTCTTATTTCCCCACTTTGTACATCACCATTGCGGTTGGTTGAATATTTAGCAGTAAGCTGTGTCGTATCTACTCTTGTGACATGTACAACTTTTTTCCTCCGTGGAGTCTTATATTGTTTGCTTAGTTTTCTATGTAGTTATAATTAATCCATCTCCTATATGTCCCCTATTTGTATAACTCTGCTCTCATTAAGTTGAAATACATTTGGTGCACTCTGTTGATTTCATCTTTTGGAGACAACTTTCCTGAGGCCTCCTGATCTAGTCCCATAGGAACTCCTCACCCTTTGTATATGTCATCATCCTGAGAGCTTAAGACCGTAATCCTGCAGACGGCCTAAATGTCTCTTTTATATTTTATATCTCTTTTTTCTTCCCCCTTGGATGTCCCCTTATTTTAGTGGAATATATCTTCCAGTTGTTTCCAGATAAAGGATACATGAATCTTGATTCATTGTTGTCTTGCTAATGAGAAATTCAATTGCATTTTGTATCTATCCTTTTAAGCTAAATTTTTTATTCTTGGAAATAGTTAGACTATTCTTGTTCTAAATGTTCTGAAATTCCACAGTGATATACTCTCATGGGTCTGTTTCATTTATTTTACAGGGCATCTCTGTGAAACACTTTCCACATGGGAACTTAGGTCATTCAACTCAGGAAAATTTTCTTGAACTACTTTTGACAATTTTTCTCTTTTGTTTCTTTATTCTCTTTTTCTATTATATGGATGTGGGCCCCACTGGAATAATCCTCTAACTTTTCATATCCTTTTGCCCCTAGTTTATATACTTGTCTTTTTATCTATTTTCTGGGATATTACTTTATATTTCTAAATATTTTATGGTTTGTCTTCCTTTTTGCTGTTATATATTTAATTCCCATGAGCTCTTTTTTTATTCTCTGACTGCTCTTTGTATAGTATTTCATTCTTGTTCATAGATACATTACCTATTTGTTTATTGTTTTTCCCCCTTCAGTAATTTTTTTTAAAAAATCATTTTAGTTTATGTTTTGTTTTTATTGTTGTTTTTAGCCAGTAGCTTTACCATTGTTTATCTGATTTTGTCTTTCAGGTAGGGTTTCTAAATTAGTCTAGTGAGACTGGGTTCTCAGGTCATAGAAAAGTAGAATAAAAAGCTGATTGAATTTTTCACAAGAATGGAGCTCTCATTTACAGACTTCACTCGGAGATCTGTGCTGTGGTGGTGGTAAGTCTTGAGGGGGGAATCAAAAGTCCCTGCAAGACAACGATGTCACAGACCATTACAGTTTCGACCAGCAACAGACAGTAACCTTCTAAGGCAGAAGGGAAAAGGAGGCTTCTGCGAGCAAAAGAGGCTTAGCAAAAGTTGGGTTTGGTTTTCTTAGCTTCATCAGAATTCATTCTAACTTTAACTTCCTTCTTACTAATGCTCCAATAACTTATTCTTCTAAAAATCTTATTTCTGCTTGATTTAAACACTGATTCTTTTACATTTTCTTCATCACTTCATAATCTATTTTATCTGACAAAATTCTAGGAAGGACATGTTGGCCTACCGGTTCTTTCTCTGCTACTCACACCCTCCGACAGTGTCTCCCACAAAACATTTTGAAGAAATGCATCTGTAATAAAGCCATGCAGATCTTTTTATGAGTTTGAATCCAATGCTGAAATTTTCTATTCTGGACAAACACATATTTGGTCAGATGGGAGATAAGATATGCATTTATAACTCTTGAATAGCTTAATACTTCAAATTTTGTTGTTAATTAATTAGTTCTAATTAATGTTGTTTAATTCCTTCTTTGGGGGGAAATACAGAATTATCAGACACCAGAACCATAATGGAATTCATTCAGCATCTATTCCTGTGCTCCTCAAGATTCTACTTGAAAGATCATTTAGAAGCCATGATAGATTGCTTCTTTTGATAAATTGCTTTTTAACTCATGTGTGATCAAATTAAAATTCAATTAGTTTTTAAGTTGCAAGTAACCATTAAACTATAAGTTTAGCTCTAGAAAGATTTACTTTGGTTTATTATTATATGGCTTCTGTTGTGATTATTATACTTGGGAAGAAGGACTCATTGAACTTTTTTACTGTCGTACGCTAAGTACCCAGAGCCTGCCTGTCCCAGACTCATCACTCAATGAATACTTGTGAAAGGAAGGAAGATAGAAAGATATTTTGCTTTCATGCAGATTTTTTTCCCCCGAATATGGTGAGCTCTCGCCAACATAATATTGTGCATAGACTGCTTTTAAGTTTACCAATAGATTTCCGTGTGTACTTTCTAAGTATGGTTCTCACAATAACATTCTTTTTATAAAATAGAATATTGATTTACTCTTAAAATACAACTGTCACATGGGCTGGAATTCTTAGATTCAGTCAGGGCATTCTTTTCTCTATAGCAAAGTTTACATGGGCAGGGAGAATATGATCAGAAGGTGAGTAAGTAAACCTGGGAATAAAGCAAGGGGAATGAAATAGACGGTTTTCACTTTTATTGTCAACCAACTGGGTAGTAGTTCACCCCTCTCCACTAGAGGGACAGAGCTGCTGAGCAAACATTCAGTTTACAGGCACCTTTGCTTCAAGACTGTGTAGCTCTCAAACCCCTTCTCAATATTCCTATTTCAAAATTGACCGCCCCCCTTCTGTTATCATGCTCTTTAGCTTTGCTCACACCATTAATTAGGCTGCAGTCTAGTAATCTCTTCCACCTTTTGGCCTGGAAGACACTCTTTGTCGTGTGACATTTACCTATATCTCAGCTCATCCATTGTATGTTGTCTTTGTTAGAGTAACTCAGAATTGTGAATGGGCCTCACTGCTACTTCTAAGACCATTGCATTGTAATATCCATGGCAGTTTACACCTAATAATACCTAATTTTCAATACAGTAATACATATTTCAACAAGGACTTATATGCCTGACACTGTGCTGAGCATTTCACATGTATTTTCTCACACCTACATATGCAGCAGGCCGTTATTTATTCTCAGTATAGATGAGAAAACTAAAGCACAGTAAGTTAAAAGGTACTGTCCTAGGGTCACACAGCTGGTAGATTTAGGTGTTAACTTATGTCTTTCTAACTCTAGGCACTTCCTTCATTCTTACATATGTATACACCTTCAAACAATGTGTAGCTTTTAATTCAGGAATCTCTCTCTAACAATTTATCTAAAGGAAATTATACAGATGGATAGAAAGATTTACATAGAAAGATGTTAACTACAGCATTGTTTTTGAGAGTGAAAAATAAAAATAAACTAAATGTTCAACAATAAGAAGGTTGAGCAATTTATTATGCCTCATACAATGGAGTACTATATACCTTAAAAGTAATAATTAATCCTATTTTATTGAAATAGGAAGATGTTCAAAATTTTGTAGTAAGAAAAAATTCAAGTTTAAATCAGTATATGAAGTTGGATCTTTTTTAAGTTATTATCTAACTTTATTGAGCTATAATTACCATATAACATTGTGTAAGTTTAAGGTATACAAAATTATGACTTAACACATGTATATATTGTGAAAAGATAATCACAGTAAGGTCAGTTAACACTGCCATCACCTCACGTAATTACCTTTTTTTTTGTCTGTGGTGAGAACACTTAAGATCTACTCTCTTAGCAACTTTCAAGTATATAATACAGTACCATTAACTATACTCATCATTCTGTACATTACATCCTCAGAACTTATTCATCTTATGCCTAGAAATTTGTACCCTTCAATTAACATATCCTTACTTATCTCACCCCCAGCCTCTGGCAACTACCATTCATTGTACTGTCTATTTCTATGAATTCAGTTGTTTTTGATTTCACATATAAGTGAGATCATACAGTACTGGGTTTTCTCTGACATTTCCCTTAGTATAATGCTCTCAAGTTTAACCCATGTGTTTGTAAATGGCATGATTATCTTTTTTATATCTGGATAATATTTTATTACATCTACAAGGTGTGACAATTAAGGTCAGGAACTCATCCTAGAAATAGTGCCACATCCCTCATTGCTGAATATCACTATGGTCACCTTCGAAGTGCTCCCCTTGGGAGCTATGCACCAACGGCCTGTGCCCAGTTCACCTTTCAAAGCAATTTTGGAAATCTTTTTCTGGAATGGCCATCACAGCTCTCATCATATTACTCTTGATGTGCTGAAAATCATCAAAATGTCTTTCATTCAATATTTTCTTTATATTTGGGTAAAGAAAGAAGCCATTGGGGGCCAGATCAGGTGAGTAGGGAGGGTGTTCCAATACAGTTATTTGTTTACTGGCTGAAAACTCCCTCACAGACAGTGCTGTGTGAGCTGGTACATTGTCGTGATGCAAGAGCCACAAATTGTTAGAGAAAAGTTCAGGTCATCTAACTTTTTCATGCAGCCTTTTTAACACTTCCAAATAGTAAACTTGGTTAACTGTTTGTCCAATTGGTACAAATTTAAAACGAACAATCCCTCTGATATCAAAAAAGGTTAGCAACATTGTTGCAACAAGTTCACGAACTTAAATGTCACACCTCGTATATTTTCTTTACCCGTTCATCCATTGATGGACATTTAGGTTGTTTTCATGTCTTGGCCATTTTAAATAATGCTGCTGTGAATGTGGGAGTGCAGAAACCTCTTCGAGATAGTGATTTCATTGCCTTTGAATATATACCCAGAAGTGAGATTGCTGAATTACATGTTAGTTCTATTTTCAATTTCTTGAATAATCTCCATACTGTTTTCCATAGTGTCTGACCCAATTTATATTCCCACCAACCCTGCACAAGGGTTCCCTTTTCTCCATATCCTCACAGATACTTATATTTTTGATGATAACCATTCTAATAGATGTGAGGTGGTATCTCATTGTGATTTTCATTTGCAGTTCCCTGATAATTAGTGATATTGAGCATCTTGCCATGTACCTATTGCCCATTTGTATGTCTTCTTTGGAAAAAAAAAGTTTATTCAGGTCCTTTGCCCATTTTTAAATCAGATTATTTGTGGTATTTTTGCTATTGAGTCATATGAGTTCTTTATATATTTTGGATACCAACATGCCAAAGCTCTGGTATAATGCTCCAGAGGCCTTAGGGACTTTCCCAAAGACTGTACATATCACATAGTGGAGGCAGGGAGGTCAACTGTGACACCCTGGAAAGGCAGGCAGCCACCTATGAAGAGGGCTCACAGGGATGTCCTCCACATTTTCCCAATAACTTGTAAGGTCAAGGTAATGGGGGAAAAAATAAACAGGAAGTAGAAACTGAGATTTTATATATATATATATATACACCTTAACTGAATTTCAAACCTTTTTTAAAGATTTTGTACAGCAGGAGAGAAGGGAGCTGATAGGTTAATGCAGGTTTTTGGAATGGGCTCTAAATTTTTCTAATGGTTGCAGAAATGCAGCAACTGGCTGGTATATCTAAGGTCCGTCAAATCCACAACCTTCTCAAAGAGCCATCTGAGCTCTATGCCCATTTCCTCCAAGATGCCACAGATTCTGAGTCCCCCTCGGGTTTTGCCTGAACAGGGCTGAACAAAGAAACACACCTCAGGAGGCACCCCTGACACCAAGGGTGAAGCTAGCAGGGTTATTAAAGCCTCTAGTGAAGAGGAAGAGGAAGAAGGAATGATAAAGCCCTGAGAACCACCAATATTTGTACCATGGCCCTCCCTGGCTTCACCTGGATATTTACTCCTGGTGCCGTGTCTGGCGTTCCATCATAGTGATTACTAAGACTCACAGTGAATTGAAAACATTAGATGAGACCCAATGCCTGCTGTGCAAAATTGGCATGGTCCAGTGGGTTTATCATTTTTATGACCATAGTGACCCAAAGGATCCCCTCTTCATTTCTAACCCTGAAGAGGCCAATTTGACCTTGAGTCCAAAGAATTCTTTTTATAAAATACTCTCCTAATTACAGGGTGGTGCTACCACATTTTATTGGGACTGCTGGAAATAATTCGCAAGGCACTAGAAGGCATTGACATGGTTGCTAGATATGGAAGAAATTCTCAACCAGACACCCAGATACATCACACTTATGCCCCTCTGCCTCCCTTGCCCCAGAAAAGTCCCCCTTGAGAACACTTCCCCTAACAAGAGAGGCTCCCAGCCCCTTTCCAATAAATCTCTGACCTAATTTTGACCCTTATGAGTATATACAGGCAAACCTCTACTGGGAGTTAGGAAATCTTGAAGCTCCTGGCCACTTGACCTCTGGACAGTCTCTAAAGTCAACTGTCTGAGATGGACGGGGAGGCAATGTTCTTCCCCGATGGCAGTGTCACCATCGTACACCATGCAGCTCACGGGAGGGCCATGCATTCCACTCAGCCTTAGGGACCTCTCCAGTCAAGAAGGGCACTCCCAGCTCAGCCCAGTTGGCAGAATTCATAGCTGGTCATCTAGTCCTTAAGAAGACCATAAGAAGCAGCCTTTCACAAATCTACATTTTCACCAACCCCTGGGCTTTCCCTAATGGACTTGCAGTTTGTCTGGCCATTGCATCTGTTTTCAGAAATGAATAATTAACATACAGTCTAAACACAGATGCAGATGACATCGGGGCCATCCATCACTCTACTCTTCTGTGATATTTTTCGAAATTCTATTCTGAATCTTATATCCCACCAGAGTTCCATCTATTTGTGTTACACAACAAAATGTGTAAATAACTGAACAAGAAGCCCAATGACTTTTTAATATACATCACAGTTAAATTTTGTAATTAGAACTCAATGATCTGATACTACAATGCAACTACATGGGAAATGACAAAATCCAGATGTGTGGCTCCAAATGGCATATTGGAGGTAAATAAGACTATCTTCAAGATCATGGCAGAAATCATAAAAAATAAGTGCAACCTTGATAATGACCGTTTTATTCTCATCAACAGGTGCTTTTTACAACTAGATGCTTCATGGTGACAAAAGACAGCAGGTCCTGGAGTTGTGATAAATGACTCTATATTTACTTTTCCTAGCACACACAATTAGGGAAAATGATGTAGAAAATCATGAACTTAGCCATTTCCATTGTTTAAATGTTAATACAGTAATAATTATTTTACAAAGTAATGCACAAAATTTAGAAAACAAGATATTAAAAAAATCGCCCATAATCCTACCAACTACTGACCACTACACTTTCTGTATTTCCTGTACTCTTCTAGGCATAATTAAAATCATTTAGAAAAATCTTTTACTGTGTTTGCACAAATAATCTGGTTCTGAGAAAGTGTGTATGTTTAAAAGGGCAAAGCATGTAAAGTGTTGTTTATGGTTAAATTATGAATGGTAAATGACTCACATTTTAATAAATGAGAATGGATAAACTATACTTTCCATCCACTTAATTCTATTGTGCTTTCTGAATATTAACAACAGGAGGGATGGAGTTGAAAGGCTGAACTTGAACATCCCCCTGGGCCTACCCTAGGAGTGTGTGTGTCACGTGCATGAATGTTTCACATAGTGAGGATACTTCAGAGAAGAGACTGAGACACCTGTTGCACTCCACCCTCACTTTTTGTCTTTGTAGGGGCACAAACAAATTCAAAATGCAAGGCTTAATTCTACCTGTTGAAAATAAGGAAAGATACGTCCCCCTCCTCTCTTTTCTTTCAGCATTTACATTAGAAAACATATCATTTTAAGTTCTTCATTAGTCCTTTTGAGATGTATGTGACTATTTTTAAAAGGCTAAGTAAGCCTCTGTTCAGGGTGGACTCTAATCCAATTTGACTGGGGTCCTTATACACAAAGGAAATTTAGACACACACACACATAGGGGAAGGGCCATGTGAAGACACAGGGAGAAGATGGCCATGCACAAGCCAAGAGAAAAGCCTCAGCAAACACCAACCCTGCCGACACTTTGATCTCATACTTGCGGCCTCTGAGAACTGAGACCATAAATGTCTATTGTTTAAATCACCCAGTCTGTGGTACTTCGTTAGAGCAGCCCTAGCTGTAACACAGCAGATTTTGTTTTTAATTCTATTTCCATAACACCTTCTATTCTTCTTTCCTTCCCTCATTACTTCTTGCCTTTCAGGAATGTTTACTGAACATGTGGTATTAGTACACATCACGTTCCAGGCCAGGTCCTAGAGATGCAAAGTTGGCCTTTCTCTCACAGACCAAAGACTCCAGGAAGAGACAAGCAAGAACTGTTTGTCTCCACTCCTCTTGATAAAATCCCAATTGTGCAAACAAAGCCTTCAAATGTGTAAGAAAGAAATTCCTTCCACTTCAAGAGAACTGTCTTTGACCAACTATTCCCCAAACTAGCTGAGCTTCAGTTGACCCCTTTAGGTAAAATCCTATAAAAAAATTCTGCCATTCTTCCCCAAGTTAGAATGCTTCTTTGGAGGCTTCTCACATCCAGCATTTTAAAATAAAGGATTATGCTAAAGACGAACTGGTTTCAAAACAGGTATTCTGCTTTGTTGTAGAAGAGGATGATGTGTGCTGTATGGCAGTTTTTAAACCTTGTGTTGTTGAATGCTTGATGATAGAAATTAGAACCAATGAGTTAAGAATGAAGTTTTTAAAATGATGTTAGTCAGGGACCCAGGAAGAAACAACCAGCACATTTAAACTTCTTCACATGAAGCAAAATTTAATGGAATGACTATTTACAGATATGTGGGCAGAGTTAAGGAGTTAAACTAGCAACAATCAGAAGCCATTACTAACCCAAGGCCCAGAGCCATGGAAAAGGGACTGACAATATTCTGAATGTGCAGGAACTCAGCTACTACCAGAACTATGAAGCAAGAAGAGGATGGGGGTTAAACACCCAGGTCTTATTCTCCTCCTACCCTCAGATTTCTTGCCTGTGCTGAAAATAGCAGCACTCCAGAAGGCAAGGTGGTACAAATGATGCAGGCTTAAGAGGTAAACCTCCCATAGCAGAGCATGGCAAAGAGGAGCCCAGGGTTGATCTGAGAGAGCAAATGGAAAACACAACACAAGCACTGTCCTAGGTTGGGTTCTTGGAAAACAGAATCCAAAAAAAAGACATGAGTGGAGGAAGTTAATAGGAAGGTGCCCCCAAGAACATCACCTGAATGAGGGAAGCGTGATTGGACAGAGGCAAAGTTGACCTGTGACACAGATGTAACAAAGGCCTCATCTGATCTTTCCAAGGGACCTGAGGCTGAAACAACTCTTCAAAAACATTCTGAATTGAAACAAGTGGCCTGGATTTCTGTACATAGCTCAGTCATTGGATGCCGCCTGCCTTTGGGGAGAGGGGACAACCTCAGGTGTGACAGCTCCTGTCAGCCAAGGGGGATTCCCAGGTAGGGACTTGGCTGGGAGCCATCTGGAAGCCAACACCTCTGACCCCTAAGAAATGAGGGCCTGGTCTTAAAGAGGGATCCAAGCAATACATGACAGTGTCTGTTATAAGCACCTACAAAACAATCCAGAAAACACAGCCATTTCGGGCACCAGGGAATTGCATTTTCTATCTTAATAGATATAATTTTACTTTAAAAATAATTTCAACTCTATGAAACACCTTGAGTAAGATGATCTTTGTCTCAGTTAAACTGCTTCAATACTAACATGTTTTCCCGTGAAGCTGAGCTTTTGGGTATTTGCCAATAACTTCAAAATAAAACTCTAATCAGAACACAGATATCCCACCTCATGAGGACTCTTTCTCCAGGAGGGCAGAGCTATGCACTCTCTTTCCACCTCTATTTCAATACTCATTTCCTATTTTTCAAAATTTCTATTAGACACCACAACTCCTAGTCCATAGTATGGGAAGAATAGAATGTGATGGGCAGTAGCTCTGTCACATTAGTCCTATGGCTATCTAGACTTCTTTGTAATTGAAGTAAAATAGGTATATATTCATTTCAGGTGTACAATATAATAATTCAATTTTTATATATACTACAAAGTGATCACCACAATAAGTCTAGTTACCATCTGTCACCATACAATCGATCCCTTTCGCACGCTTCGTACTCCTCTCAGCCCCCTTCCCTCTGATAACCATTAATCTGTTCTCTGTACCTATGAGTTTTGTACTGTTTGTTTATTAGTTTTGTTCTCTAGATTCCACATATAAGTGAAATCATTTGGTATTTGTCTTTCCTCGTCTGACTTATTTCACTTAGGAATTTTGCCTAGAAGTCAATTATTGACCTCAGAACGCTCATAGATTATGACTGTCTTTCTGAGTTGAGCAGACAGAAATCAAAATTCAGGTAAAGTAGCAGAATTTGAGGGGCTAAATTCTGGAGAGCAGGAGGTACACAGAAAAAGAACTAAAGAAATGTGAATAAAAAACTCAATGAGCTTCAATTGAATATTGAGATGTGCATTTATAATATGTAACTCCATGAGGTGTACAAACTGTACAATTAACAAAGAATTTACAGGGAGGAGAACCACTGAAGTTCCCACCAGCAGAGTGGACAGTCCTAGCAGAATATTTGAATTATTCAATAGAGATCCTAGAAAGTCCACAACATAGTGGTGGGGGCAAATGATATATATTTTGCTAATCTTTTTTTTTTTTTTAATTTCTTGAGGTGGTTATTTAGCTCATTATTTTCCAGCTTTCCTTCTTTTCTAATAGAAAGTTAAATATTTCCTCTTGAATATTTCATAAGCTGACATGTGGTGTCTTTTTTATTACTCAGATTAAAACAATGTCAAATTTCTCATGGACTATTTATGAGTGTGTTTCTTAAATTTGAAATAAATAGGTTTTCCAGTTATCATTTTGTTATTGATGTCTAAATTAAATGCACTCTGGTAAAAGAACACAATCTGTGTGATTTCAAACTTTTAAAATTTGTTGAGATTTGTGTTATGGACCAGTAGTTTCATAAATATACTATGGGGACTGAAAATAATGTGTCCATTCTGCAGTTTTCAGGTGCAGTGTCCACTGTGTCATCATTGTTATTCATGCTCAAACCTCCTCTAACCTTACCATTTCTTTTCTAGACTTGTTCAATCAGTTATGTTATTAATAAATATGTTAACATTTATGCTATGTTAAATTTCCCATTGCAAATATGAATTTTGCCAATTCTCCTTGCAATTTTGCCAATGTTTGCTATATAAAGTTTGAGATTATGTTACAAGGTGCATTTGAATTTAAAGCAATTGTGTCTTATGCTATATATACATATATATATACACACCATAAAATGGCAATAACTACAAACCTATCAACAATTATTTTTGATGTAAGTAGATTAAATGCTCCAATCAAAAGATAGGGTAGCTAAATGTATACAAAAAATAAGACCCTTACATATGCTGCTTACAAGAGACTCACTTCAGGTCGAAAGACACAAACAGTCTGAAAGTAAAGGGATGGATAAAGATTATTTCATAAAAATGGAAACAAGCAAAAGTTGCAGTAGCAATATTTATACCAGACCAAATAGACTTTAAAATCAAGGCTATAAGAGACAAAGAAGGATGTAGTAATCCTGAAGGATTTAGTAATCCCTCTTCTGGGTATTTATATGAAGAAACACAAAAATGCTACTTCAAAGGGACATGCTCATCCATATGTTCAGTAAAGAGTTATTTACAATAGTCAAGCTATGAAGACGACCTGGGAGTCCCTGAGTAAATGGATAAAGAAGAGGTGGTACATATATATACAATGGAATAATACTCAGCTGTGAAAAAGAATGGAATATTGCTATCTGCGACAACACGGATGGACCTAGAGGGCATTGTGCTGAGTGGAGTAAGTCAGGCAGCGAAAGACAACTGTCATGATGTCACTTATAAGTGGAATCTAAAGAACAAAATAAACAAACAAAACAGAAACAAACTCACATACAGAAACATTTTGATGGTTTCCAGATGGGAGGTGGGTTGGGGCAACCGTGTTTCCCTGAAAATAAGACCAGGTCTTATATTAAGTTTTGCTCCAAAAAATGCATTGGGGCTTATGTTCGGGGGATGTCCTCCTGAAAAATCATGCTAGGGCTTATTTTCCAGTTAGGTCTTAGTTTCGTGGAAACTTGATAGGTGAAAATGGGAAGGGATTAAGAAGTACAAATTAGTTGTTACAAAGTAGTCATGGGGGTGTAGGGTATAGCATAAGGAATATAGTCAATAATATTGTAATAACTATGTATGGGGTAAAATGTGCACTAGATCTATTAGGATGATAGATGGGAGGGGTCTTAGGGGCCGGGTGAAAATGTGAAGGGATTAAGAAATACAAATTGATAGTTACAAAATAGTCATGGGGACACAAAGTATAGGAAATATAACCAATAATGTGGTAGGGAATACAATCAATAATATGGTAATAACTATGTATAGTGCCAGGTGGGCACTAGGCAGGGGGATCACTTCTTAAATTATATAAATGTCTAACCTTATACTGCACAACTAAAACAAATATAATACTATATGATAGCTATATTTTAATAAAAATCTTTTTAAAAACCCAAACTACTAAGAATATACAAATTAAGATCATTAGTAAGAAAATTAATGATCTGGACTTGCTCACATAAAAAAGTTTACTTGATAAATGTTTATTATCGTAATAAAACCATTCAACACTTGTGAAATGTTTGCTTGCTTCAAAATTTTTATGAAAAATTACTTCTCAAAGTTCTATAAAATTTGTATAAACTATTTTGATTAATTGGTTATTAAATAATGTACACAACCAGATATTGTTTGAATATAAAATATAAGAAGATGCATAAAAATTCTCTTAAAACAGCAAGGAAAATTTAGTTATTACTACTGCTTAACCAGACCAGACAGGATCAAGTTACAAGTTTCAATTTTTCGTGCATAGCTCTATAAGCACGGGGGAAAGTAAAAAACATTGACAGGAGCTTAAATCAGAAGATAGGCAACCACTTCCTTCTTTACTTCCATAGTCACAAATAGATCTGGTGGTTCTCTGACTCTTCAAATAATTTAATTACTTGAGTTTAAGTGAATTAAGAGATTCATCAAGCAGGATTTCAGCCAACTTGTGCATTATGAAATCTAGATTACCGTAGCTATTTAAAAGCTCTGCAGAATGTATCTTCCTCTAGGCCATTTCAGATTTTTAGCCTTAGATTGATTATTAGACTAGCCTTCTACTTCTCAAATCAGAAGAATAAATCATAGACTTTTATTAAATACTAAGTAACACAAATAGCAAAAAAAAAAAAAAATCAGTAAGCTCTGAAATGAGGTTGTAAATGTCTGAATAAAAGCAAGAAATATTCAAGTTTTAAAATACTTTTGTCTTTAGATAAATGGATATAATACAGTTTGGACCATGTAAAATTTATAAATGATAGCTTGGTCCATTTAAATTAATATTTAATATCATCCAATGCATTAGATTTTCCAAAACGTTCTGGCAGTGCATGAAGGATTCCTTTCCCATAAGTAGTTTGGTATAATGGAAAGTAGGAAGGCTTTGAAATCAGACTGCCTAGGTTTGAATCTCTCCCATTTAAAAGCTTGGTTATGTTAACAAGTTACTTAATCTCTTTGAGCCAAAGTAGTTTCATATAAAATGTGGAGATAACAGTGGAATCTATGTCATAAAGTTGTTTCTCATGATTTAAAAAAATAATGACTGTTAAGTGCCTATGACACATGACAATACATTCAGTCATTATTTCACCTTATGTTTTAAAAGAGGCCAAGTTAACAAAATGAGAGCAAATACCAGGCTTAAAATTATGCTGCACATATTGGTTTTGGGATTATCAATACTCTAAAATTGAAGTTGTGCAATTATGTGCAAAGGTTTTATATATATACACATACATATATGTATGTGTATATATATGAATATATATGTATATATATATGTATATATGAATATATATGTATATATATATAAATACATTCCACTTTTAAACATATATATGTATGTATATGTATATATATGTATATATGTATATATGAATATATATATGTATATATATATATATATATATATATATATATAAATACATTCCACTTTTAAACTTTAGGAATGTTATAAGAAAAATATTTAACACAATCTAAACATTAGGTTTTCTAAAAATATCTTAAAATTCCTTAATTTTTTGGAGTTTAATTATACAATAGTAATTATACTTATAAATGAGTACGTGAACCTAGCAATGGTTTATGTGACATTATTTTTTGAATCCAAACTTTTTATCAATCTTAATGAATCATAAAATACTCATTTGGTTAGCATCATTACATGGGGGACAAAAAATTAGTGACCTGGTATCTGAGTGCATATATGGATGCAAAACAAGTCATTGACTTTTCATGATTTAAGAACTATGCAGGAATTTTACTCAAGCTTATCTGAGTCAAAAGATACATTGAAAAAAAAAAGAAATTAGCCTGCAAAAACTTGAATTATTAAGGCTAGAGAAAACATGACTGATTCAATTTTGTTTCAGTATATTATATTATTATTCTGAGGTGAATTACAATATATCTAAAGACAGGCAATAGGAAAAGCATTTCAATAGAAGTTTATGAAAGTTATGGAAGATATATTAGTTATTGCTACTTCTTAAGCAATGGGAAGATCATTGAGGTTGGTTGTTTGTAATAAAAAATAATAATTTATTGGTACCATGTTTCTCCAAAAATAAGACCTAGTCGGAACATCAGCTCTAATGCATCTTTTGGCACAAAAATTAATATAAGACCCGGTCTTATTTTACCATAATGTAAAATCTGGTCTTACATAATATAGTATAATATAAGACTGAGTCTTATATTAATTTTTGCTCCAAAAGACACATTAGAGCTGATGGTTCCGCTGGGTCTTATTTTTGGGAAAACCTGGTATGAAAATGAGCCAAAGATGGCCTCTGTGTATTGGTCCCTAGGTTTATTTTTTCACTGCAGAGTGAGACCTGTTAGGTCAAAAGCTCATAAGCACCAAACTCAAATTTTCACAAATTCAATTATCCTTAAAATGATACAAAAAGAGTAGATTTGGAGCCACCAAGCACCTGCCAGTTTTTGCATACCCTGGAAAACCTCACCTAGAGTCTGCCAACCATTGGGAAGATTGAGTCTTATGGCTGTAGGATCCCAAGGTGGTATGGTCCTTCTGACCTAGGGACTCCACACCGTGCTGCTGAGTGACATCCCCTATAAGCATACGTCTCTTCTCTGACCCCCTCTCTCCAAGAGCTCCCCTGCCCTCTGCCCATCTGGATGGTGACCTCCTACTATGAGGCACTGCCCATCTCATACAAACTTGTCCCACCACTGTCCTATAAAGCGTGTTGTGTGGGCATATCTTTTTCATTGATTAGCCCCCAAATCTCTTAAACCCTGACACTCATTATCAGTCTAGAGCTGACAAAAGCTTACTTGCAAGGTGCCTAATTTCTGCTTATAATGGCCTGCCTTTTAGACTGGTGGAGAATTTGAGAAGCCATCCTCTGAAGAAGGGATTGCTGAAGCTACCAGCAAAGTGACTGCTGGGCATTTACAAGAAAACAGTGTAATTAATTGTACGTGCCTCACCTAGAGGTGGAAGGCCCCTGATGGGTGACAAAAGTGGGTAGCAGTCGTCTGTCCAACTGGGCTACAAAGTATGCTTTTTACTTGCCTATAACTTCTAGGTCAACCTTTCATATCAAATGAGATTATCAAAAAGCTCTCAGCCTGACTACACTTCTTTATTTCCTGCAGGAATGGCTGCATGGAGGTACAATATAGAGCTGTAGTATCAGCTATTGTCAAACGTTGATGTAAGAAAAAAAACACTATTTAAAAATGTCTCTATATTTGTATAATTACATAAGTAGTGCCAATGTTTTTTTTCATCGCCCTCAGGTAAAAACTACCAGGGTAAATTTAGTGTCATAAAAATAAGATTATTCTCCTAAGAAAGGCTTATGTTTCCCTTGACTCAATGAGAGCTCAATTATAATAGTTTTCTTTCTTAATCTAGGTTCTCTTTTGATGTCTGTCTCCACCCAGTGCAGGACTCTTGTTCTTTTATCAGAATTGCAATGATTGTGTGCTCTTATTGCATTTGTCTTTTCTTATTGCATTAGAGCACTTCGCTCTGATCATCACTGTACTATTGACTGCATGTGTTGTATTTCATTGCTAGCCTCCCCTAGGCCATGTGCTTCTTGGATACGGACAATGCAGCACACCACACACAGCTGGGCCAGGCACATAGAAGATACCAGCACATTTTTTTTTTTTTTACCAGCACATTTTTTATTGACTCGCTTTATGGAATTGTTGTATGCCATCTCAAATCCTTTGTGACAGTAGGCAAAGTAAAATGTACATAGTAATTTCAAGTAAAATACTGGATCAGAAAGAGTGTTACTACCTCTTGACATTGGGATAGAATAAATATTTTACTATGGTTCTTCTAGGAAAAGATCATTTTTATGCTATTTTTGTAAATAAGAATTTCACAAAGAATACTAAATGTTGTCAGTACAGATTCATTCTCTCCACAAAATGTGCTGAAAATCTCTTATGCATAAATCACTATTGTAAGCACTGGAGGAAAATGGCGAATATGACAGAAGCTTAAAAATAGTGAGAAAAACAATTTATCATGTCTGGTTTCAATTAATGTGCCTCAACGTTCCTATATGTCTTAGGTCTATGATAACTTAGAAGAACTTTAGTGAATGAATATGGTTACGTCCTTAGTATGTCCCTTCACAGAATATCTGTAGGTGCCAAAGGAGGCCTTGAAATAAGTGTCATGTAGGTAAATATGCATGGAGGTGGAATAGAAGCACAAATCTATTTCCTATAATGTTCCTTTAAGAAAATGAAAATTCATTTTGACTGTAAGAGGCCCATGGAACTAGAACCAAAGTTACCATGGGGTCTTAGGTGCTGAGTTGTATAGAAAACTATTCGGGCACCAGGTTTGACTTGCTTCAGAAAGTTGTAGAAAGGTATTAGGGAATTCAGGATTCCAGGGTTCTTGTCTACAATCCCTCTGTGACCTCAGAACTGTCACTCTTTCTTGGAATTTTACGTGAAGTTCTAGGTAGAGTGGAAGTGATGTAATAAGTAAATTTTACGTGAAGTTCTAGGTAGAGTGGAAGTGATGTAATAAGTACTAACATTTGCTTTATTTAATAACATTTTTCTTTCTTTTACACAATTATTTCTCCCTACACAGGAAGTATGGATTCTATAACATTAAGCTAGTAAAAAAGAAAAAAAAATTACACTGAAAATGAAACAAAAACAATAATTTTGGCTAGTTTAATGATTAGAATTATTTGTAAAGGTAAATTTGATGCCAAAATAATATTCTTTCTTATTTCAAAGAAATAAAAAAACAAAACAATGGGGATTGCCATCTTGGAATAGTATTGAAACGGGAAGAGATTTAAATAGGCTCACAAGATAGCCAGGTTCTTATGGTCTTTTCAGACACAAACTTTAATAGATTAAGATTACATTGTTTTAGGTTATTGAATTTAGTTGGAAGACTAAGTGCTTCTATGTCCAAATTTAGAATAAGTCATTTTCTATGCAAGAAAACATTTTTATTTTTTTACAAAAACAGCATTTTGGTTACTATTGTCAAATGATAGGTGTGAAGCACACTGAAAAACCTTGTTCTCAACAAATTGAGAAATTGGTTGTAGCTTCTTTGCTACAACCCAGTAGCTTCCCACTGAACCTGGAACAAAATGTAGCCTACAAAGCTTGCAGAGACTCAGGCTCAACCATCATGTCTTCTACTCCCTTCTCCATCCATAACTATTCCTGGGCACTGGGACCGTCTCGTGTTCCAGGAGTAGACTGAGTTCAGGCCCATTTTAGGGCCTTTGCACGTGCTATTTACCCTGCCCATGACACTTCTCTCCTAGACTTCTCATGGCTGCTTCCTCCCATTACTCAGTTTCAGTACCGATTTGCCACTTCAAAAGAGACTTCCCTAACTCACCAATTTGAAGTACAAACCACCAACCTGGCCTCTTTTCTATTGCCTTATATTGTTTTCTTCATATTTCTTCTGAAATTCTTACCTGATTAGTTTAATTATTTACTATTTACTGTAATGTAAGATCTAAGAGAACAGGGATCTTGGCTATCATGTACATTTGTTGCTGTTCAATAAATATTTGTTGAGTGACTGACTGAATGCATAGGATTCCATCTTACTTTAAAATATCTCCAAAGAAGGATAACGTTTTAACTGTCTAGTTGAACTGACTGCAAGAAATTTTTTTCCCTGATATTCAAAAATCCTTACCTTTTAGCTAGTGATTTTTTTCTTATTTTGTTCTTCTTAGAAAAGATATTACATATTTGAATTTTTTCCCCAGATCAAGTAATTTCACTTCTTTTAGTCTCCTGTCTTAGATTTTGGGTGTTAATATTTTAACAATGTAAATGTCTGGTACTCCCTTGAAACCTATTCAAGTTCTCTACCTTACTCTATTTAGTATCTTGGGAAAGTAGCCATTACATGAACAATATTCTGACTAGTGTTGAATGTATATGAATTATCATTTAATACACAAAAGGGGTAAATTGATGGCTAACAGCCATATGTTTCCTTCACCTTTTCCTAATGAAAATTAGAATTTCATTATTATAGGATGCGTGCATGTAGAAATATTAAAGTTATATTCCTTATAGTCATAATTTCCTATTTTCATGATTTTTGAAAAGAAATAAAGATGGCTTAATGTTTCCAGACTTCCAATATGTAGCTAAATAACCTTTAAAAATATGAGTAACCATCAACTAATGTTTTCTTCAGATCCTAATTGACAATTAATTCTTTTTTGTTCTTCCTCCTTTATCATGAGTTTCAACAGTATTACATTCAATTTGTTGAGTAGCCTCTGACATCTGGGCTGCACAAATTCAATCAATGACATTTGACATTATAGAGTTGCTCATAACATGCCAGACTCCATGTCACCTTTGAAGCACAGTCTCTTAAAGAATCCAAAAGAGATCAGGTCTCATTTCATAAATACAGTTAGAAAGTTACTTGCTCTGCCTATAGAAAGCATATCATCATGTAGTAATAAGACCTCTGATATTAGCCACAGTCCTTCTAATATTAAACACATTGTATAGGAAAGAGTAGAGTTTTATAAGAATGGTAGCTCATTCATCCTGTTATTTTGTCAAAAATGAAAATCTGCCCAGCTTTTTATCCTTTTAATTTGAGCCTATCGTGCTATTACTCCAGAAGAGACATATTAGTCCATAAGTCTGGATGGCAGATGCCAAATTAAGAAATGTGTTCAAGGACAAAAGACCAGTTAAACCATAAATGAAGTGAGCCAAGCTCCGAGCAAAGGTAAGAGCATTTGATAAAGACTGGCTTGTATTATAATTGCTGTCTGTCATCAATGTAATCATTATGATTGTTATCACCTGTAATGTCTAAGTGTTAGAGGACAAACTACCAACAGAGAGTCAAGATTTTGGGAAGGTTCAGGAGGTTGGGTCCGGTTCATAGTTCAATCTCACTGTGTCCTCACATGGTGGAATAGGCAAGGGATCTCTCTGGGGCCTCTTCAGTAAGGGCACTAATCTTATTTATGAGGGCTCTGCCCTCATGACCTAATCACCTCCAAAAGGCCCTATCTCCAAATACTATCACATTGGTGATTAATTTCGAATATATGAATTTTGGAGGGACACAAATATTCATCTATCACAGTCTCCCTGATATACGGTAAGGTATGTTGGGGATATAAAGATGTATAAAACCCATAGCACTTGGTTATTGCTTAAGTCTCTGTTTTCCCCACTAGACTCAGTGCTGTAGGTGCTGTGAGACCAAGGCTGGTACGTCTTTTTTCAAAAATTATTCCCTTTTGCCTCACAGATTCTGGCACCCCGTATAAAACAAACACTTGAATGAATAAATGATTAATGTGTGATATGACTGGGATTGCATTTTCCCAACCTTCATTCTCCCAATTTTTCCCACAGTTCTCTGTATTTTGAAGCCAACTATTTTATGAAAGTTCATTTTCATCAAGTTGATAGTTATCCTGATAACCAGCTAACCAGTACTCTCTAATACTTATAAATAGGTTTTTTATGATCCTTATCTTTAAATTCATTTTAACATAAGGACATTTTTAGACAAAAAAAGAATTACAGTACCTTCTAATAATTAGAAATGTATACTTTAAAACTAAGTGCATACTCAATATTCAGAAAGAAAGAAGGAATGTATTTTGGCAGATTATTAGCTGTTGCCATCTGTTTTGCATAATGCCTACAGATAATATTTTGTCTATCTACCTATTTATTCTTTTCCAGTTCTGATTTTTTAATTATGCAATCTTAGTGAGCATATTAAAAATAATAAATAAAATGATTTAGTTAATATATTTTGATATTACAGTACAATCATAAGAGAAAAATCAGGCTAATTAAGAGTACTATGGGATTTCAAAATAAATTTACTACTTTTTCAACTCTAATAATAACTGAGGTCTGAATTATTCAAAGTTATATTATCCTATGATACTATACATAGATCTTGTTTATGCTTGCATTATTCAATCTGTGTGAATATACTTGTCACTTTTAATAATATGCTCAATATTTTGACATCATCAACTATTTCCACCTAGTAGTGTTTTGCTCTGAATGCTATTAAATCAATAGTGTAACACAACAAAAGATTATACTAAGCATATTTTAAATAAATTTGAAGAACATTTGGTATAGCACTTAAAATACGTAAGATAATCTTGGTATAAAATGAAAACTATAGAAGAAACAAAAAATAGACATTACTTCTCCTAAGTTGACACATAATGCTTATATGTAAGTATGCCAAAAAGAATTAGCAATACATGATGCTAAATCACATTTAAAATATTATTTTATCTGTCTGTCATGCATTTTCCCTTATAATCTTATTAAAAAGCTATCATAAAAAATGTCTGAAGTATACTGAAGAGGTATTTTGGAAAAGCAATAAAAATAATAACTCTATCCACATCATGTATTTGGTGAAAGATAGATTACCCTAAATATAATTACTATCTAGGAATAGATACATTATCATTTTCTTCTTATGACTCACTTCTACGTCATATGTAACCTTAGTTCATTTTTTTTTTCTTTTTTCATTTGAGATGGCAATCATAGCCCCAGGAGTAGAGCGCAAAGAAACCAATTGTCCTTATAAAGGTCAGTCTTAGTCATAGAGAGACAGACATTTAGTGGATATAATTTCAGAGGCATCAAGCAAGGTTCTGGTTTCTAAAATAATCTTCCCACCAATTCTAAAATTTATTCCACAAGATGTATTGTTTTACTCTGGTTAGGGATAAAACTAAAAATATGAGCTCTTCAAAGACATGACACTTTGACTTAAATTTACAGTGATGTTTACTATCAAAGTAAACCGTTCTAGATAGAAAGATTTTGTAGATAGAAAGTCAGAGAAGAGAGGGAGTAAGATGAAAGATGCTAGGTACCCAACATGGGGAAGTTGGTAGGAGGGTATTTAAACCTAAGAGAACAGTCTCAGGTCAGATACACCTGGGCTTAAAGCTGCTTAACATCTGTGAGTCCCGAGGTAAAATATTTGTAAAATGAGAGTCAAAAAGGGACCAACAGGAAAGAGAAGTTGAAGGGGAGGAGGGGGTTAAATGGGTCAAATGAGTTTGTACCATGTAAAATGCTTAACTTAGTGCCTGACACATAGAAGACATTCGATGTTAGTTGCCATAATTATTCTCATTTCTGAAAGTTGAACAGAAAATTTCTCATGGCAGATAAATCAGGTATACATGGCTGTATGCCTAGAAAGGTCATGAAAGAAAGTTAATCAGGATAGAGTCCATTAAAAATTGCATCGTGCCATGAGACTGTGGTCCTATGATGGTTTGTTCAACTAGTTATTCACCCACTGATACCTACTGCTGTTCACAGAGCCATTCCATAAGTATTCTGGGGAGAAAGAGAAGGTATTTGCTCTGACTCTTCATGTAAACTGGCAGAAGGTTTTATTCTCGGGCCAATTCAATTCAATTAAAAGTTATATGCTATAGTATATCAGGCAAAATACACTGGACTTCCATAGAATGATGTTGTCATTAGTGAGTGCAAGAATAAAGCTTTTAATTAAATAAATCATAGATTATGGTTAGAATATGGGGAAATAAATCCTTAAACAACATATATAAACAGGATGCTGAAAACTGGTAAAAATAATCCATTGTTAGAGATGCCAGTGTATGTGTAACTGACATGACAGAAGCCTCTCAGAGAACCTACAGGGAGATAGTATCCATGGGATAACTGTAACATATAACGAGTAGATTAGCTCAAGAAATAGGCTGTAGAAATTATAGGAAAATGTCCAAATGATAAGAAATTGGATAATTAGATATTTTCAGCCACGTCCATTAAAAAGGAACCCTACTTCTCAATAGAGAAAAAGTGTGAATCATGCTCTCATAGCTCAATACCAAACTTAAAATTATCACAAGCACCCTTTAGATAATACTTTGGTTTCTCTAGGTTTTCCTACCTGGGAGGAATGTACTGGTTAAGAAAAAAGAGTATTTAGATCAAAAAACATTTATATTTTTAATTTATTTTTTAAGTGAAGTAAAATTATTCATACCCAACACACCTCAAGAACACACACACACACACACACACACACACTAGGAATGCAAAAAATGTACACACATTTTAAGAGATGTTATCTATGCATTACTTTTTGAAGTTGAATTGAATTACAGCAGCAATGTGTAGTATGACATTTGCTTAAAAGGTGGTGTTAATCAAATGAATGCCAGTGTCACCATGCGACAGGCAGGACAGTCAATGAAAATGGCAGAAGCACGGTTGTCCTTTGAGGAGTGCAAAACCATTTTGGAGTGGTATTTGAAATTTGAGAACCTTGCGGAAGTATAATGACAGCGGAGGCATGAATATGCATCAGAACCTCCAACACACCTACCAACGGCACACATTCATGAGAAGCTTGGGATGCATGGTGCTGTGTGATGTGCACAAGGGAAAATCCAGGAGGCCTTGGGCAGCAATAAGTCCTGCTTCTTCTGCTATGATGTTGGAACAGTTTACATGCTCGCCACAGAAGTCTACCAAACAATATTCACCATAATCAGAAGTGTCTGGACACTGATGGGAACCACTTTGAGCGTCACTTGTATTCATCTTTTGTTATTGGTATATATTGAGTATTAGAATTTTAATACAGTTTTTCCTTTCTTAAAATATGTATTTTTGGCACCCGTTCTCTCCGTATAAAACACTACTGAAACCAAATCTGAGCTCAAATATCTATCCACCAGGACTTTGATGGCAGGTAATGGCAAACTCATTATTCAAATATGTTCACCCAGTGAAAACAACCAGAAGACATGTAGAAAATGTTTTAAAATCTGTTTTAAAAAATAACAAGGCAGAGTTCGCCCTTCAGACTTCACTTCCAGAAAAAAAGGTCAACGGTAAAATTATTAAGGATTTCAAGAGGGAAGCATTAAGCCACTGTGGACCTCCTGAGTGCAGAGCACCATGTGACTGCACTGGTCAGCACATCTCTGAAGCTGGCCCTGACTACAGAGTCACTTCCAAGGCTAACGATGAATTGAAACCTCCTTGAGGACAGGACTACTTTTTTCCTTAGATTTTTATTCCTTGGGAACATCTAGCTCATAATCTGATTTACTTTTTATAAATATCACTCCTACACTGGGTGGAAATTTAACGGGAGTGGAAGTAGAGAATCTAGGTAAGAAGCCCTTCAAGTGGCCTTGCTGTTATGTTAGTGAAAATATTCATTCCACTCTTCTATCAATTTGAGTATCATGAAAAATTTGTCACTAGAAATCCTTTGAAAATGCTTTATCAATCCTCAGAGATCAAATTCCCATGGAATATATTTAACTGGCAAAGAAAATAACAATAATAAATCAGCATATGCCTTTCCTTGTGTTTAATATTTCTTTTACTTATGGATGTTGAATCATAAAATTAGGACCTTGACTATGAATTCCATAATACACTGACTGACACCATCTTCAACTAAAATAAACTGGGAAGATATTTAAATTCAGAAATTATGCTTCATAAATAGCTTTTTGTTGCTAATGACCTAAACTCTTGCTACTGAGGAAATTCTTCAGTTGAACTGCATTTCCAGATAGCTTCAATGATCACTAAAACACTGCCAAAGCCCCTTTTAGTTTCTACGGACTCATCATTTATAATAGTATATGAGACAGAAAGAGCAAGTGAGCACAGCTGTCTTCACAAACAAGTACAAAACTATTTTTAGAGAATAAAGCCCCTGCTTTATAGAAGTAAATATGAAATAAAAGGTTAAAGTCAGTATTTTTCAGGTGAACACACTGCAGTAGCTGATGATGTCATTTTGCTTCCTTCCCTTTTCTTTTGGTAGAAGGGAAAGAGTCCTCAAGTGAACAATGAGCTAACAATGCTACCATTTTATTCAATTAGATTTTGAAGTAAGGACTAAACTCTTGAGATATAAAATCTATGATTCTGTGCAAATTCGTAGAGATTTAAAGGAACACTGGAAAGAAACACTTCCAGTTTGATTTTGAACTTGGGTAATTTCAGACATAATCTAATCCAAATATTCTATTTTGCAGATGAGTTCATTTTAACTCAGAGAGGTACAAGTCATTTTCCAAAGATAGTAATAAAGTTACTATTTTAAAAAGAGCTAAATTTTGTAGATAAAAAACTTAATGGTAGATAATTTAACAAAACACATTTTGTTAACCATTGCTTTATTGTTATTATTCCCAGTTTAAGACAATTTTTAATAGCAGTGGACAATATGGATATGATTGAATACTAGAAAATTTAGTATAGTGCTATTCCTCTGTGTTATCATTTTAAAATGTATTTAGAAAAACAAATATCTATTTTTGCTATAAGAAATTATTGTTGTATCTACAAACTTTTAAAAATATATAAGAGAGATCCAAGATGGCAGAATAGATAAACACTGTGCCTGCTTCATTTCATAAATGTATTAAAATTACAACTAAAGTATAGAACAATCAACCAGGAGAACCATCTGAAATCTAGCTGAACAGAAGTTTTATAACTAAGCATATAAAAAGAAGCTGTATTGAGACTGGTAGGAGAGGCAGAGACACTAAACGGATTGGCCCCAAACCTCCGTGTGGTGGTTGAGAATTAGGAGGGATATCTCAGCTGTGGAGGCTCCCCTCAGAGGAGCGAAGGAAGCTAGCTTCACAACAGGCTCACCAGTCCAGAGTACTGGTGGCAGTAACAAAAGCCCCCACAACATCTGGCTGTGAAAAACTGGGGATTCCACCTGGGTCAGAAGGAAGGCTTGGAGAAACCCAGACATCCTCTTAAGAGGCCCACACACAGACTCACTCGCTCGCAGGTACTCACCCTGGGTTCCGGCAGAGGGACAGTGACTTGAAGGGTGTCAGAGGCATACGAGGAGGCAGACTGAGGTATGTTGCTTCTGGGCAAGACCTGGAGGACAGCTGCCATTTTCCCTGGGAGGGGGCCTGTTCTGGTGCATCCGGCAGGTGGACGCCATATTTCTTGTGTTGAGCCCTCCCCCACAGGGCCAAATCTGAATCTGATTGGTCCAGTGAGTTCCCCTGCTCCACCCCGCTAACTCACTGGGAAACTGCCCTACCCAACTCCCCAATGTTTGAGGCACTTTTTCTGTGAGCAGTCAGCCCCACGCGCACTGCACTCTTTAGGTATATAAATGTTGAATAAGTATGGTGTACCCCTGAAACTAATGTAATATTGTATGTTGGCTATATTTTTAATAAAAAATCTTTAAAATATATATATTAAGAAAATACTACAAGTTTTATAAAAACTGTTCACTTTAATGATGTTACATATCATATATATAACCACTAAAGTGATATTTATAGATATATACATGTATTATATATGTATATATACATTTGTGTGTGTATATGTATTATATTGTGCACTAGGCAGAGATGTTTTCTTACAATATATTTCCATGTAACTGAAACCTATGAATATCACTGCAGATTTCCTTGCCTTTTCATAGGCAGAAAAGTTTTATAACCTAACATGAGACATCTGTCACAAAGAATGACAGTTCCATAAATTTTAACTTGGCTATCCACCTCCACCTTGGATTTAAGAAACACATTTTGTTGATTCATACATATAGTGGAAGGGTAATACTGACAATAAAATGATTTCAGGCTGTATAAACCCACAAATAAAAGAAAATCATCTTTCGAACCAGTAATCCATGTATAACGTCATTTTGTAAAATTGGAGAAACCTGTCCTAAATTGGCATGATGGGTGCAAGTCCCTAAAAAAAAATAAATAAATTTGTAGTTTCTATTTTTTAATGCATTCACATAGAGTTCCTCTTTCCCCTCCCCCCCAAAGAAAATATATTTCCGATATATTTTCCAGTATATTTATATATATTGGAATATATATATATAATTTCCAATATACATATATATATATACATACATACATACATACATATATATGTGTATATATATGTATATATGTGTATATATACACATATATGTGTATACACATATGTGTATATATATACACATATATATATGTGTATATATATATGTGTATATATATATATATATATATATATAGGAATTTTATGGTGCCTAGCAAAAACTTTCTTCCAGTTCCCTGCTTTTTGAAACAATAACAAGTGATTAATTAGTTAATAGAAATCAACCTTTTGTTTTCCACAATTACCATACCGACTAGAGCGGTGCTTCTCAAACCTTAATGTGAGTATAATCACTTGGGGATCTTATTAAAACGTTCATTCTGATTCAGTAGGTCTGGATGGAGACTTGGCAAAGGCATTCCACAAACACATATGGAGCATAAACTGTGAACCAGTCATTGTACCTCCCAAGAGTAAATTTCAATGTAAGCAGGCTTTTGAACGTCTTTTTTCTTTATATTTTGCTCATTCCATTTTAGTCATGGAAAGTAGGTTGCAAAATGCCTCAGGGAAAATGTGAGTTAGGAATATTTGCTTAAAACTGCTTGAGAGTAATGAAGTAACACTTTCCTAAATTAATGTTTTATTAAAGCACCATCTAAATCCTGGGGTGAATCCTCATAGTTTTATTAACAGGACTGTCTTTTATTCTCCCTGCTAACAGGATGAAAACACAGCCTGCAGTTCAGTTATGAAAGTCAACCAAAAGTTCATTTTCTTCAACCCTTCAACCTTCTCAACCTTTAAGGTAAGAAAACTCCATGGAAACAAGATGGGTTTTGGCCAGGATTTGGGTAGAGACAACATATTCCAGTTACTTGTGTGATCCTAATCAACTTACCTCAACTCCCTGAGCCTCCTGTTCTCACCTGTAAATATGGATTAATAAAAATTGTCTTCTATTCATTTAAAACCTGTTTACTGAACAGCTGCAATGTGCCAGGCACTATTCTAGCACTTGAGATGGATCAATGAACAAAATGGACATGGACTTTTCCCTCATATGTCTGTTGGGTGGCAATAATGCATTTAAGTAGGGTTTGACACACGCCTGATACTCAGGAGTGGTAGTAATTAGCTTTACTTAGTAGCTTTCAGCTCTGGCGCTTTCCAGCCAGGTAACTCCTAGGTAAGTAGAATTGTCATTTCCGTAAACTTTCATAGCAGTCTCACTTACAGTGTGCTCTCTATAACCCAGGCACATATCTAAGCTTCAGATACATGTCCATACTCATGTAATTCTCACAACAAGTCTATGAGGCAGGTGTTATTCTCATTTTACAAGGATGAGAAGATACTTTCCAGGCCACAGAGTTGGTAAATAGCGGAGCTGGGATCTGAACTCAGTTTGTTTTCAGACAAACTGACTCACTCTTACTCTTAAACCTACTCACTCTTAATCAAGTGCCTTGGAAAAATGATATTAGAACCATTTTAAACAAGTCCAAAAAGTTTCACTTCATGTAGTAAAAAAGTTCTGTGCCAGCTGTGTATTAGATGGGTTTATTCCGCCCTCTGGTGGAAAACCAAAGAAGGTAAAGAAAAGGAACGTTAGGTGCAATAGAGAGAGAAAGCGGCAAATTTAGTGATATTATGGGGTCTTGAAAAGTTTTGCAAGCTCATGAAAATGCTGGAAAATCTTCCAGGAACAAGACGTAAGAATCCTGAGTAAGACTCTAAATATAGTCAACATGACATAGGTCGCTCATGCACTGGCTACACAAAGCAAAGTCTCCAGAGTAGCAACAGTGCAAAGGAATCTCAAGATAAAATCTCAAGGGATAAATATCAGATTATAATTTTATTAGAAATAATTTTAATTTAATAAGTTTTGCCAGCATGTCCAAAAAACATGATCATGAAGCTATTGTACAGTCTTCTCAGGAATGAATTCCTAACAGGAAATCTGATATTCCCTTCACTGCAGTGCTAGAATTCTCAGGATTCATGAATTCCTGGGACATGCCCTAAGGGCTGTTTCTGCATTCCCTACTGCTTATCCCCCAAACAAATGCCAGTTTAGAACAAGACCTTACTTCTTTGCTTATCAGTCTACACACTCAAATAGTTCAAGCCCACAGGCTTTAAATGCAAGCTGACTGGTACAACTTGACAAGTGCATGGCATATTATGAGAAGTCACCCAACACTGACACTTTCCCTCTGCTCAGGCAGCAGAGGAGGGGTAGGAAGTGTTGTCCGTATGCTTCTCTTCTCTCTCTTCCCCTCAGTCCCAACACGAGAAGCACCTTGTTTCCTGGAGGTTAGGAGGTTCTCAAAAGACTCTCCATTATCCCCTGTACCGTGAGAAACTACCACCCTCAGCTAGGTTCTTTGGCTAACGATTCTCCTGTCTGCTTCTCATTGGGTCTGTCAGGGAGATGGTGAGAGCATTAGAGATTGCTTTTGTGTTCATCTCCTGAGAATCCAGGACAGTATGTAAATATTAATTTGTCTAGAGAAAAAGAACATGATTTAATGTGCCCTGGGATTAGAAAATTGATCCTTCAGTAGGCTGACCACTGTCATTACTATATCTACTGTCTTATCTGCCTACAATTCATCCTCTACTCATTTAAAGTACTTCTAATTCATTACCTGGGATGATAAAATTAGTTCTTAAAAATGCTGAATTTTTCCTTAAAATAACACAATATTCCTTTAAAAAATAGTATAAGTCCTTCAAAAAAAAAAAACTTAACTGTTTTCAAGTTAGGTCAAAAGTGCATGTGTTCCTTTGGTTGTCCCAATCTCTAGTATCAATTCTGAGTTTCCTCTTCTGCAACCCTATTCTTGTCTTTAAAACATAATTTTGAATGGATTTTTCCTACGTCTTGGCATATTTCTTTTCCTGTTATGTGAAGAAAATAGGTGATGAATATTACTTTTCTTCACAGTAGTAAAGGAACTTATAAGGACATAACCATGCCCACTCGTTTCATTGAATTCACAGTTCAATTCACGCAGTTCAATCCTACTCAATTCACAGAATCTATAGAATCCACACAGTGATTTGCTAGTGTTCCTCTCTCACAGCATTTACCACTGCTCCAGAAACCACATGAAGTCTTTGATCAATTCACCTCTGAATCAAGCACTGGCCATAGTAGAATATTTTCAGATCATTTGAAAAGGGGGAAAGCCCACATGGACCAGTGAGAAGCAACAGCTTGAGTTTGAAGCTGAGCCACGGATGAACGGTCGGTTGGCTCAGTGGTTGCAGGGCGGTGCTCATAACACCAACGTCGCCGGTTCAATTCCCACATTGGACCAGTGAGCTACTGGTCCACCTTCCACAACTAGATTGAAGAAAAAAACGACTTGACTTGGAGCTGAGCTGCGCCCGCCACAACTAGATTGAAAAACAACAACTTGACATCCTGGAGAAACACACTGTTCCCCAATATTCCCCAATAAAAAAAAAAAAAAAGAAAGAAAGAAAAAAGAAAAGAGGGGAAGGGAGGGAACCAGAAAAGAGGTAATAATTTTCATCTCCATTCAAGATTTTTTTCAAAATTTCTTTTGTGCTGATCAGCTTGTTAGAAATAATTGTTTCCTTAGATTCTATTACCATATTTTTCTTCCTTTACATTTATTTTACTTTGCTTTCTATTGTAGTTAATTTAATATTTCTTTTCTCTTTCTCCCTATGCCCTAGACTTTCTCAACTGTACTTATCTGAGCCACAGCATACAGAGAACTATGTGGGTGACTATTTTCTTAATTTCCTCAAGGATGGTTCTTAAGTGGTACCATCCTAGATGCCTGGAGAAATGTTAATTAGTTATATGCATAACAGATGCCTAGATCATTAAAGCTCTATTCTTTTGTGAAACCCTGGCTGAGAAAGGCTCTCCATTGCACAGAGGGTACCAAATAAGTGATTTTTTTATAAGCTGATAAATGAATAACCATAAAGTTCTAAGTATGAAATTTAAGTCATTTGATGTTTCTTTCTGTCTATGTTTTAATAAAATTATTTTCTAGTAATATGACTTTTTCTGCTTATCTGCTGAGGACAATAAGGCTTTAAATTCTCAATAGTAAAGAAAATTAAGTGATGAAAAATGTAACACCCAGATATTTGTGAGCATTAATATTTTGCTCATAAAAAAATTACAGCAGCTGCATTTATTTGTCAGATACTGCATTAGCACTTTATTTTCTAATTTAATCATTTTTACTAATATCAGGTAGGCATTATTACCTTCTCTTTATAAATAAGATAACTGAAGCTCATAGGCGTTAAAAGCTTGCCCAATGTTAATGATTAGCAAGTGGGAAAGTCAGGATTCCAAACCAGAAATATCTGATGGTAAAGTTATAGCTCTTTCCATTTTCGGACACCACTACTATCTCACAGGTGGTTTTGTTTTTTTTTAATTAAATTTATTGGGGTGACAATTGTTAGTAAATTTACATAGATTTCAGGTGTACAATTCTGTATTACATCGTCTATAAATCCCATTGTGTGTTCACCACCCAGAGTCAGTTCTCCTTCCATCACCATATATTTGATCCCCTTTACCCTCATCACCCACCCCCACCCCCTTACCCTCTGGTAACCACTAAATTATTGTCTCACAGGTGGTTTGGACAAATACAAGTTCAGGTTTATCCAGTATATCAGTGTGTAGCCTCTTCTGTTTATGGATAGAGTTATCTTTCACATATTGGCAACAGAGAAAGCATCATATTAAGAAAATACAGTAGATGTTTAACCACTAGAGCTTCAAAAAAGGAACGAGATGGTTTCCTTCTTCTTCACTTTTGTGCTAACAATCAGCAACTTCTTTTCAACAACTTTATCCATTCTATAAATGTTTTGAAACCAAATGACAAAGTGCAGCTGGACTCTTCTACTCTTCTATGTCTAATATGTAAAGGGATGTTGAACCAAAAATAAGCTCTAATAACGAAAACAAAAAAACAACAACAACAAAAAAAAACAACGGCATTTGCAAAATAGTATTTTACAAACCTCAAATTACAGGTTCTCTGTGGGCCTCAAAGCTTAAGAAGAAAGGAAAAGCTTATTCCTTAGGAAAGTGACTAGAGATGTGGGGACAGAGGCCCAGAGAGTAGTTTCCAGGCTCTCCGTCTCACGTGGAAAGGTGCTGGCTCGGTTATTAGATGGCTGTCAGCTGTAATCAGATGGCCATCAGCTGTTACTGGTTAGCCATTGGCCACTGATATAACTCCCATGGCTAAGCTAGCAAGCATGGATTGCAGTTAGCAGGTGAGGTCGGTTGGCAGAGAAGCAGATGGTGGATCATGTGGCTCCTGCTTCCTGTGTCTCCAACCCAGCCGCCAGCAAGAATATATTGGTATGACTTCCCTATCTATGGCTCCGTGGGTGTTCCATTTTGGCCTCACCATATCCTGCGTCCTTATATGGGGAGTGGGAGCTGACACCCCGCGTGACACTTAGCGTGACAAGAGGCTTTGAAAAGCATCACAGGACGTTCTACCGCTGATAGGGAGGCAAAGCCCAAGTTCAGTGGCAATCTATCAATTTTCAAAGAAGAAGCCATCCTGAATCCATCCAATTGTTCTTTCATTTAGTCATTCCACAAATATTTATTAAGCATTTTCTGGGAGGTGGGGATACAAGGACCTGACCTATATTGGTAACAGATGTTACCTGTCAGTTTGGAAGTGAGGATGAGGACAGAGGTTAGGTGAAATGTGAGTTACTGCAAAACCGTAAGTGGTGAGAGTTCTGAAAAAAAGTATCCAAGTCCAGTTTGATGACCTCTAGTCCTTCATTTTCTAGTAAACACCCTCTCATCTCCATATCTAAAACTTGACTTATTTGTAGAAAGTATGGACGATCTGGTATTAGGGTACTATAGTGATATATTTAATTTAAGGGGCCAGAAAAGAATCGTCTGGTAGTTATCTGTCGTGTGATCTTAGACCAACACTGTCCAATAGAAATAAAATGTGAGCCACATATATAATTTAAAATTTTCTAGTTGCCACACTAAAGAACTTATAAAGAAATTAAATATAAATTAACTTTCATGGAATTTTATTTAACCCAGTATACCCAATATATATCATTATTTCAACAAGTAGTGAATATAAAAATTAATGAGATTTTGCTCTTCTTCATACCAAGTCTTCAACACTCGGTCTGTATTTTACATTTACAGCACATCTCAACTGAGATTTGGATGAGTCCCATTTCAAATGTTCAGTAGCTGCACGTGGCTACTGCATTGGACAGTGCAGACCTACTTTGAATATAAACAATGGATAAAAAACGTTGTCAAAGATAAGCAGGACTTGTGTTATTGATACCTGAGACCACGAAGTAAATAGTTTATATCTACCTATTCTAGCTTAACACTGTGCTATAGACTTAATTTTATAATCTGACAACACAAATTCAATAGAAAACAGCACTATTGTTTGATCCACTTTGATATTAAACTTCACGTGAATGAACAAACTGAAAAGTATGGTGTTACAAGAGCACCATCTTGTGGCCTTCTGTTGTTAACATGGTTGAAGCAGAATTCGGGGGAAAAGGGAACATTGTCAAACAATCAGAGTAAGATTATTAAAAATTACTTAGTAGAGGAACTATCATGGTTTTCTCTTAAATGCAGTCTTTTTGGCAAGTCCTCAAGCTGTGTAAACTGGGCATGACAAACTTCCCAGCGACAGGACATGTAAATGCTAAGCTCTGGGTACCAGATAACACTCCAGCGTGAACCATGGTTGAAGGCAAGCTAGATTCAGTGCTAACATGTGAATGCAGTATTTGCTTTAGTGAAATGTCTAAGGCTGACACTGAGAACACCCACAAAAGACCAATTCACGTGAACACTTTGAGATTTTTGCAGAAACACTAAAATATAATCCCCCCCATCTGTAAGTGACAACAGAACTACTCCAGGCTGCCAAACCTGATTTTTTTTCATTAGAATAAAGGCCTCAATGAAGCAGCCTGTGCAATTAAATGGTCACTCCAACTGATCAGAAATATTAGTTGGTCCCAGGGCTACGATAGGGTAGCCAGGAATAACCTTGTGAGGGTACGTACCTCGTACTGCCTTGGTCAGAGAGGTTGTAAAAATGTCATTTTGGAGAACAGCTCCCAGCTCAGACATTTGACCAGGGTCAGTTTAAGAGCCCTACTGAACATAAGTGATAAGTTCTTGCCACATCATGAACTATGTAAGGAATCTTTTGAGATAGACTTTATTTAGGTTCACTCCATAAAATACATAGGGTCTCTATGGAAGCCATAATACAAAGACAGGTGTTTTAGCAAGCTTTAAGCTAGTAATTTTCTGTAAAAAAAACGAATAATTTGTAAAATACCATATATATCACAGTAACCATGAAAATGTTAACATCTATGTTGTTCATTCTCCCTTACACAGCTAACTTAAAAGGGTCCATTTATGTGATCATACCAGTCCCGAACCTATTTTGGCCAGAGAGTATCAGTTCTTTCATTAGGGAGCATTCTATTGCTGCAAGGTGGCTTATCATCCTGTACCTATGTCAGTATTGATTATGGGCCAAGTAATTACATGTCTCAGGGTCCTGGGGAAGACCTGATCTTCTTAATGTTAGTTAGTGTAGCTAATCAAAGGATGTGCAGAAAGACTTCTGCTCATCTTTCTCTTGCGCAATTCTCTTAGAAGGGTGGGCCCACTTTGTATTAGTTATCTATTACTGCATAACAAATCATCCTTGAACTTCGAGGCTTAAGACAACAAACATTTATCTCAGTTTTGGGGTGTCAGGAATTTGGGAGCAGTATAGTTGGGTCATTCAGGTTATATTCTGGATGTCGGCAGAGACTAAACTTGTGAAAGGCTTGACTGCAGGGCTTGCTCTCAAGAAGACTCACAGACTTAGCAGTTGGCAGGAAGTCTCAGTTCTTTTCCACTTGGGACTTTCCAAAGACCTAAGTTCCTCACCATGTGAACCTCTCACAATTGACCTTTTCCTAATGATTGATCTGAGAGGGAAAGAGATAGAAATCACATCTTTCATAACCTGGTCTCAGAGGTGACATGCCATCACTTTTGTTGTATTTTACTAGCCACATAGAGCAAATTTGATACACATTTGTGGGAGGGGATTACACAAAGGTATAAATACCAAAAGGTTGGGATCATTGGGTGACATTTTAGAATCTGGTTGACAGTCTCCCCTCTGGCCCCAAATAATCCACATCACTCATATGATAAATACTTATCCTCTCCCTAAACTCTTGAAAGTTATCCATTATAGATAGCTTCAGCTCAAAATCCAGAATCTTGTTACCAAAATCTGGTGTAAATGAGGCTTCTTAGATATGTTCTTGACATTCTATTCCTCAACATTCTATTCCTCAACTATGGTTACTTTCAATCTAAGGACCTGTAAACTAAAGGAAAAAATTATCTGTCCCCCAACACCCAATATACAATGGTGGCACAGGCAGAGAACTGTCCTAAATTCAGGAACAAGTCAAGGAGTCCTAATGTCATTTCTGTTCACCATGGATGTTCTAGCCAGAGCAATTAGACAACAAAAATCAATAGAAGTCATCCAGATTATAAAAGAAGAATGAAAACCTTCATACATTTGCTGATGGGAATGTAAAATAATGCAGCTGTTGTGAAAAAGAGTTTGGCAGTTCCTCAAAAAAATTTAAACAGAGAATTGCCATAAGATTCAGCAATTCCATTCCTAGGTAAACCCAAGGTAATCAAAAACATATATTCAGACAAAAACTTGTATATGAATTTTCATAGAAACATTTTCCATAATAGGTTTCTTTTTATTTGGGGAGGGGTGATAAAAATTTGAATTAGATGGTGGTTGGTGATAATTTTTGGTGCAAAATTTTGTGAATACATTAGAAAATGCCCTGCACTTTATATTTTAAAATTGTGAATCTTATGTGTGAATTGTATCTCAAAGACATACCACTTCATACATGATACTCTATACTAAAATAAAAAACATGAAATATTTTAGACGTACAAAAGCTGAAAGACCAGCATATCTGCATTATAAGAATAATTAAAGTACTTCTGTTATACATATATACATACATATACACAAATGCAAATGAATTAAGGGACTAGAAATGGCAACTCTGAGGATAAATGTGTAAGAAAGTTTTCTGATTGTGTAAATCTCTTTGATGATAAACAAAAATAATGTAGTATGAGTATATATTATATATATTAATACATACATATATATATTCTCATTCATTTTACTGATAAGTTCAGTAAAATGAATGAGAATAGTACAAGGCTTGGAGGGAAGAAATAGGTTTTATATTCTATGAAGAGGAGTATATCATTTGAAGCTAGACTCAAATAACTTAAAGAGAAATACTATAAATCTCAAAGCAATAACTAGCATAACAAAATAGTTATAGCTAATTAGCTAACAAATTAGATAAAAAGCAATCGTAAAAATATTCAATCCTAAAGAAAGCTGAAAAAGAGGAAAATGGAAACGAACAGATGGGACAAATAGGAAACAAATGTCAATATGGTAGAATCTAACCATATCAGTAATCACATTAAATTGAAATGGCCTAATCATCCCAATTCAAAGGCAGAGAGTATTTAATTGTAAAACAAACAAAAATATTGACTATATTCTGAATAGAAGAAACACTTCAAAACAAAGACAAAAAATAAGTTAAAAGTAAACAGAATGAAAGAATGCCAACATTAATGAAAACAACAAAAATCTGGAGTGCCTATTTTAACATTACACAATGTATTTTCATAGCAAAGATATTACCAGGGATTATAAAGGTCATTTATAAATGATAAAGGGGTCATTTTACGAAGAGTTCATGAAAATCCTAAATGTTTGTGGAACTAATAACAGAGCTTCCAAATACATAAAGCAAAAACTGATAGATTTGAAAAAAGAAATAGAGAAATCCACAATTATAGTTGGAGAATTCAATACTGATCTCTCAATAATAGTACAAGTAGATAGAAATCAGTGAGGATATAGAAGATATGAAAAACACCATTAATCAAATTGACGTAATTGACATTTATAAAGCATTACACCAAAGAAGCAAAATTTAATCTTTTCAAAGACATGAAACACTTACCTAGATAGATCATATTCTGGGCCATAAGATAAATAAATTCAATAAATTTGTAAGGATTCCAGTCAAACTAAGTATCTCCTATGACCACAATAAAATTATGAATCAGTAACCGAAAGACATACCACTTGACACATGATAAATGTCAAAAATTCTAATATTGGAAAACTGAATAACACAAATATTTTGAAAAATTCTAGAATATTGGAAAACTGAATAACACACTTACAAATGGCCCAGGGATCAACGGGAAAATCAAAAAGAAAATGGTAAGGCATTTAAAAATGAATGAAATGATCATAATTTGTAATATGCTGCTAAAACAGAACTTGGAGGGAAAGTTACAGCACTAAACACCTATACTAGAAAAGACTATATTAATGACCTCAGCTTCCACCTTAAGAATTAGAAAAAAAAAAAGCAAATTAAACCCAAAGAGAAGAAAGTAAACAATTAAATAAAAAAAGAAATAGTAAGGAAAAAATAGAGAAAACCTATGAGATCAAAAATATTATTTGAAAAGATCTAACTAATAAACCTCTCATCATACTCATCAGTAAAAATGAGAAGACACAATTTACCAATATCAAGAATGAGATAAATGGCATCAGTACAAATTCTACAAATGTTTAAAAGATACTATTCTTACCAATTGATTTCAATAAATTCAGTAAATTAGATTAATGGAAAAAGTTCTTTAAATATATAAACTAAAGCTCATTCAAGAGGAAACGGATAATCTGAATAGCCCTGTATCTATTGAAAAAATTGTATTTTAAACACCCCACATACGCATAAAACCACCCCAAAACAAAAATAGAACCCGATTCAGATGGCTTCCTTGGAGAATTCTAGAAAATACTAAAGAAAGAAATAATACCAATTCTACACAAACATGAAAAAGTTCAAAAGGAAAGAATATGTCCCAAAGACATTATAGGAAAACTACAGACCAATATTCCTTGTGAATATAAATGCAAAAATTCTTAATATGTAGCAAATTCATTCCAACAATATATAAAAAGGATAATACATCATGACCAAGGGGAATTAGCCTGATTATACATCTAACTGTGAAATTGAAAACTACAAAACTTCTAAGGGAAAACATAAAGGAAAGATATGTATGCTCTTAGGCTAGGCAGATTTAGACACAACACTCAAGTATCACTCATAAAAGACAAATAATTGATAGTTTGGGCTTCATAAAAAATAAACTCTTCCAAAGACAGTGCTAAGACACACCCTAATAAAGCACATGTATCCAGAATGTATACTCTCAAATGTCAGTAGGAAAATAACACACAACACAAACAAATCACTTGAATAAACACTTCACCAAGAAAATGTATGGATGGCAAATATGAAAAGATGTTAAACATCATTAGTCATTAGGAAGATATAAATGAAAACAAGATACTACTACATACTTACTAGAATGGCTAACATGAAAAAGACTGACTATACCAAGTGCTTACCAGAATGTGAAGTAAATGGAACTGCCATACACTGCAGGTAAGAATATAAAATGGTAGACACTTGGGAAAACGTTTTGGTATTTTCTAAAGTTAAACATAATTTACCCTATAATCCAACCATTCCACTATTAGTTATTTATCTAAGAGAAATAAAAACATACCACTTACAAAGGCTGGTATACGAGAACAGACAATTAGGTTTGTGAACTCATCCTAGAAAAAATGCTACATACCTTATTGCTGAATTTTACTAGTCACCTTTAAAGTACGTCCATTGGGAAGCTATACACCAACGCCAGTACCTAGTTTATCCTTCAAAGCAATTTCGGAACTTTTTCTGGAATAGCTATCAGAGCTGTTGGCATATGACCCTTGATGTACTGAATGGCATCAAAATGTCTTCCTTTCAATATTTCCTTTACTTCCAGGTAAAGAAAGAAGTCACTGGGGGCCAGATCAGGTGAATAGGGAGGGTGTTCCAATAGTTGTTTACTGGCTAAAAACTATGGTCACAGTGCCTTGTGATGGAAGAGCCATGAAATTGTTTGCGAAAAGTTCAGGTCGTCTAACTTTTCACGCAGCCTTTTCAGCACTTCCAAATAAACTCGGTTAACTGTTTGTCCAGTTGGTACAAATTCATAATGAATAATCCCTGATATCAAAAAAGGTTAGCAACATTGTTGCAACAAGTTCACAAACTTAACTGTCAGACCTCATGTGTTTACAGCACCTTTATTTCTAATAGCAAAATACCAGGAAAAGCCAAATGTCCATTAATAGGTGACTGTAAACAAACTGGTATATCCAACAATATACTGCTTAGTAAAAAGGAAGTACTGGTGCACACGAAACGGATCTCAAGATAATGTCCAGTGAAAGTAGTCAGAGCATATACTTCATGATTCTATTTATACAGTGTTACCCCCATAATAAGACCTAGGCCAACCATCAGCTCTAATGAGTCTTTTGGAGCAAAAATTAATATAGGACCCAGTATTTATATTACATTTATATATAGACCCAGTCTTATATTAAAATAAGTCTTATATTAAAATAAGACTGGGTCTTATATTAATTTTTGCTCTAAGACTCAGAGCTGATTGTTCCGCTAGGTCTTAATTTCGGGGAAACACGGTATAAGTTTCTACAAAAGGCAAACTTAGTGATGAAAGATCAGTGACTGCCTGGGGAGCCGGCAGGAGGGATTAAAAACAGGCAGGAAAAAATTGAAGAATCATGGTTATATTCCTTACTTAATGGTGCTGATGGCTTCATGTGTAAATACCAAAACGTCAAATCACACAGTTTTAATGTTATCTATTTTGTCAATTTTATCACAATAAAACTGCTGAAAGTCAGTTAATTTTATTGGTTTTACTCGACACATCCACAAATCCATGAGATAAATCTTCTACCTTAGACTTTTGCCGAGATGAAGAGCAAAGCCCTTAAACTTCTTTGAGGCCCTACTCAGAGGATCTGAGGTCTGCACCTTAAAACTTCTGGCCTTTGGTCTTTATTCAAACTCTTATAATTTCTCCCTATTCATAACGGAAACCAGAATATATTCAAGTTTAGACATAACCAATTTTTTTAAAAAATGACTGTTTAAGCTCTTACTAGCCCAAATGCTGATTCAAAGAAGACATTTTACTCTACATTAATTTTTCTAGTACGATTTTTATATTTTGTGGCTGTTTAACCCATTAACTGTTTTAGTGATGAATTAATACATGTGTCAGTATTTCTCAAACTATGTTTATGGTCTTGTATTGAATCAATTTGAAATGCTTATTTGAAGACCCCATGCCGCAACTACTAAAATATTGTGAGTTGGGAGAAAACTGGGATTAGAGTAGAGCCGGGGAATCAAAATAAGTTCCATTGATTAGACACAGATACACTCAGTGCCTTCATACATACTAATACAGTTCAACAGCTTCCTAAGGAAGCTGTTTCTAGGATTAAAATGTTTATCAAAATAAAAGGCTCCCATTATTTATCAAATGTAATAATTTTATTCATAACAGGAACAAAATTTTTATATATATAATATATACAAGTCACATTTATTTTCTTAGGCACATAAAAATATATATATTTACATATGTACAGAAATATTAAAACAGATATTACAACTAAGAAAAGCAAGATATACACACTGAAAACAAGGTTCAAAAAAGGTAATAAAACATTTAAATTAACAGACACCAGAAGTTGATATTAATTTAGTAAAGCAAATAAAATGTCTTAAATGCTAAGATGGTAAACAAAATTTTTAAGATTGTCTAGGTAAAATTACATGGACGTCCTTTACTATAAAACTGAATAACTTTACCTCTGAATCACAAATACCTGACGACTGGTTCTTTTTTCTTAAAATATTTAATTTTTCTGATTTATGCTAAGAATTTTGAACTTTGTCACATTAAATTGTAAAATATTTTAAGAGGTTGTGTGCACCCTCTACTTACCAGGGAAAAGAAATCCCATGTACTACATTGATATCAACATAAAGTCGAACATCATAATACATTTTTCATATTAAAACCTAACATTTACTGACTAACCTTCATAATCAGTTATAACAGATTTAATAATTATAATCGCCGTAAACTCTTCTTGCTTTTCTTAGTACCAGGCAGAGGACCCACTTTATAACTGGCTTTTAGAGGTTTGCCATTCAGACAGTCTTTGGTGGTATGATAATTACACAGACACCTTGTACAATAATCAAACCCACAGCCTTCTCGTCTGCAGGTTGCCCGCTGTAAATAGCAATCATATTTTGCCGGTGAATTACAGCGAATACAAGCTTTGAGGCTTTCATTCTTTTTCAATGTCTTGGCAACCTAGAAGAGAACCCATAAACAAAGTTTAGTAAGGACTGAATGTAATTTAGTTAGGAAAAACAAGAATGGCACCTCTATGCCTTCCCCAATATATGGAAAGCACCAATGTCACAGGAGACAACTCTGGCCCTTAAGGAGCTTACTGTTCAATGGGTGAGAGGTAATACCACTTATGGACGGGTCCAGTAGCAATTTCCTAATGCTGCTTTTAAACATAATCTCTCTTACTTCATGAATGCTGCTCACACATCTGTGCCTAACTTAAATGGTCACTTTTCCTGTGAAGTCTTCCGAGTGTCACTCAAAAATTGACTGCTCTTCTACCTCTAGTTTTATCTATTTTTAAAGCATCTCCCACATTATGTGGCCTTTTTTTTAGTGGAAGCCATCTTCTGAGTGTCACTCAAGAATTGACTGCTCTTCTACCTCTAGTTTTATCTATTTTTAAAGCATCTCCCACATTATGTGGCCTTTTTTTTAGTGGAAGGCATCTTCTCGTCTAGATTATTACGAAGGTCACCATGTTTTCTTATTTATGCAGTATTAAAGATAGCAGATGCTCAATAAATGCTTTTTGAATAAAATCACATTGTTAGTCATTATATCATAAATGGTTAAAATAAAAACAAACTTTATTATATACAACTTAATTATTTATTAACCAACATGAGGCAGTCAGCATTTTGTCAAAACATGCACTCGTCTGTAAGATTATGCTTTTTAAATTAAGCTTGCAAAAGTATCCACATGTGAGTAGAACTAACTACACACTGCCCAATAATTTGAAGGTATAGGAGGCCTTCAATGTCTGAAAGATGGCCTTTTCTATTTAGTTCTCTTCCTAGATATTAAAGGCAGCAATTGTAAAATGTAATATTGAACAGTTTCATAAATTTTAAATTCAATGTTTTTCATTATTTCCTTACTGTTTACAAATTAGATCTCAACATCACCTAAGTGTTATAAACAATGCCAAATGGTATCTATTATTTTCAGCACAGAAGGACATCTCTGTACTTTCCCAATTTATTAGTTGAGTTATAAATGCTTTATTGATTTTCAACGTTTTTAAAAAAATGAAGGTGACAGAAGCTAAGGTCTCTATTAATAACTCCTTAATAGTTCTCATTATGCTTTGATTAACTTGAAAATTTTCCATTTCTTACTATAAATCCTTTTAACTAATGCCCCATGTTTCTAATTTATTGATAAAAAAAATTACCTCAGAGAATTCATTGTGCCGACTGTAAATAGAACCTTTCTCATCACCTGTATTGGATAACTTGGGTCGAGCATCTTTGCTGGGGGGAGTTTGGGCTGCTGATTTTTGAACAGAAGCCAATGCAGTTCTGAACATAACATTTTCTCTGGTTGAAGCATGTGGTGAAAACTTAATGTTCTTTTCCTAATTAAAAAAAAAGTTAATAGGACTTAAAAATATACTCTTGTATTCTCAATAATCAGGCATTTTTATTATGTTTGTATACATAGAAAAGGGCAAATGAGAATATAAAGGATTTATCTCCACATCCAATTTACCTGCACATGCTTAAATGCAGTCACACAAAACTATTCACATAGGCATTTTAAAGCCTGAGCTATTGACAGAAATTACAAACAAGAAATTGTGAGAAGCACTTTTCATGCTTAAGTCTATAGAGCACTTAATACATGATTGATACAGTACTGCAGCCAGAACAAAAGATCATTCTTCCCACCACCGGTAGATGGCAACAGTCATGTTTAAGTGTCACCTCAGTGTCAGGAAGATTCAAAAACCTTTTCGGTTAGGAAATCTTCCATTTACGCCAGAATGGTGATAAATTAAACTTGGAGAATTAAAGCAATACCTGTCTAAAGTCAGTTAATAAGCAGAAGCACCAAAATTTGGATTTCAAGTCTGCCAATTCCCAGGCCTGAAATTTGAATCATATCCTGAACTTGAAGTTATTTTTTAAAGTAAATAAATTCCCTTCTATATTAAGAATCCTCAGTATGTTAATAATTTACTATTTATCTGATAACTGAAAAAATACACAAATGGCAACCAAGATTATGTGAGAACTGAGCAATTTTCCCTTTTTTACTTTTGGAAAGTCCATTTCTAGGAATAAATGACTAAGGTGGAATTCTTTTCCCTTTATCTTTTCTTTGCCTTCTGATAAAAGGCTGAAATGCTTTTTGAATATAAAGGATTTCCAGATTACCTGTTATCTACTTTTCCCTCCTACTTCTAAAGATATAGAACACTAGTTGCTATATTTTAAAATGAAAACATCACGCAACAACTTACAGTAACTCTTTGTATTGCTTTATTGTACAACTGCAATGTTCCCTTATCATCTTCTAGAATCTTCTTCCAAGTTGTGCTCACTTTAGACACACTGTAAATGATTATAAAGGAAACAATTAAAGCATCACAAAGATCTAAGGTAAATACAGAAACATTAATAGTGCAAAAGAGAAATTTTTATTAGCGGTGCTTCTCAAACATGGCTATCCATTAGAATTGCCCAGGGCACTTAAGATTTAAGTATACCTCATGCCTAGTCTTTTGGGTTTAATTGGTTTGAAATAGGGGTCAGGGTTCTGTAATTTTTCTTTTTAAAGCTCCCCTCAAGTAATTAAGTGCACCCAGGCTTGATCAAGAACCACTCATTTGTACTTCATTTTTTCACAATATTTGCAAACATCAAGAAGCCACCACTGTATATAAAGCACCATGTTAGTGGTAAATGTGGACAAATTTCAAAGTACTCTAGGATATATTGCTATTAGTAGAAACCAACTTAAAAAATCCACTTTGTGAACCAAAAAATAGAACCTGTGATGTTGATTATATCCCTCAAGAAGATAGCCAACAATAAAAATCAATACTTGTATCTACTTTGCTTTAGCTACATATTTCATAAAGACCAGTGTAAAGTAACACTTGCGAAGAGTACTTCTCAATTAAACAACGCAAAAGACTACCTACTGTTTTTGCATGAGCTGGTGCTGCCGAGTGAGCCATCTAATAAATACGCTCAGTGTGTTATACTAATACATTTAAAGCAATGATACTTACTTGATTAAGTCCATATCACTGAGCTGTGTCAGAATATTTGCTAAGAGATGTCTGAGGCCCCTTCGAAAGAGTTCACTAAGAATATCCACACATTCTAGGCCCATTTTCCTGCCAATTATATTCTGTAGTCTAAAATTTACACTATACTCCTTCAGCTTCTCCCAATCTATTTTAGGATTCCGTTTGGTATTCTTTTTTAATGTTGAACAAACCACTTTTGCAAAATGAAGAGCTGGCAGCAAGTTTTTGTTGGGAAATTGGTCTAGGCTTTGCGTCTGTAGCAGGCAAAACTGTGGACTGTCATTGTCCAGGGGAAGGCTAGCTTCTTCATGTTCACTGAGGCCACTTTGTTGGGAAAATGATGAATAGCCACTGTCTTCACAAGGTCCAGAGGTCTCTAGTTCTCCTATTTCATTTGAACTAGTAGGTGATGGTTGCACACGTTGATTTTCCTTGTTATGTAATGGCTTGCTCTCAGTTTCAAGTTCTACAATCCTGGGGCTCACAATCGGTGACCCAATATCTGATAACTTTTCATAGTCTTTGATGCAATCTTCATAAGAACCTTCCAAACATGGAGAAACACAAGAAACTAGCCTTCCAATGTCATCAGGTTTTACCAGTTTAAGTTCAGAATGAAGATGCTTATAATTAAAATCACATTTCATTTTGACAGAAAGAGTGGAACTTTCTTCTTTGCAACCTACAAAAAGAACAACATATTTACTTAATAGCAAAATCTTCACATATCCTTACATCTTAAATTGGGATACACAAAGATTTAATTACTTTGCATTCTCTCAACACTGTATATTGCCTATGTAACTGTAAATTATCCAAGTTTAATTACTGAGATGTGACATGAGAAAATATTACTTAAATTTTATAACAGGTATACATATATCTTATTCCTGAAATGGTATTTCAGAAAAGATTGCTTTTACATCTATATAACTACAACATTTCACTTTTAAAGTCTATACTGATTGAGTAAAAAATAGTAGAAAGGGACTATTTAGTAAATACTTGTGCTTAAGGAACAAATAAGGAAATGTGAGACATCAAGAGTGGGGTCTCAGGTCAGAGATCCTTATAGTAATCAAATACTTCTAGAAGCAGTGTTTATACCCTGGACTTGAAATGACATTTATAGTTAGTTTTGGCTTAAGCCAAACTAACAGTAAATATGGTTAAGACCAATGGGGGAGGGAATGTCTAGTGTCAAACAGTTTTGATAAAAGTAACAAAAAAAGTGTGCATTATTTAAACACTAGCAATTATTATAAGCCTTAGAATAATTAATAGGTAGCCAAGAGAGAGGACTAAAAAGCCAATAAATTTAAATACCCATAAATTAAAGTCCACTTGAACTCACAGAGCTCTCATATTTAAGTTTATTCTGACTGATGTTCTGGGTGACAGTCTGATACATTTAAGGTGTTTGTCTATGCTACTGGATAAGCTCAAGCACAGCAATATCTCCCTATATCTTGCCTAATATGTACTAGAAACTCTGCTCTCTTTAATTACTGAACAAAGATTTCTCATGACTAATTAATGAAAGAACCAGAAGAATACTTCAGCTACCAATCAGAAGAAAGATATGGAAAATAAGAATGGCATTCCAATCAGCATAAGACCAGATACAAGAATGTGAGGGTGGTAGGAAAGTGAGTGTGAATTCCTGTTCAGTTGTTTTAAAAAACTGAAGACAATGGTACTTGCTATTTATGATAAGTAACATGATGAGGAAAAACAAGTCATGATACTACAAACAAATCATGCAATTATTTCTGGATGTTACTTATTAGAATTGTTATTGATTCAAATTTGAACTTAAAAAAAGCCAAAGACTTATTTAGGGTTGTATCACCACCATCATGGCCTTAGAAATCAGTTAAAATATCTTTAAAGCAGATTTTCTGTCTCTGCACTACTGACATTTTGGACCAGATAGTTCATTGTTAGGGGCTCTGTCCTGCACAGTGTAGGATATTTAGCAGCCTTTACCCATCTGATGCCTTTAGTAACCCCTTTTACCTAGGCAAGACAATAAAAAATATCTCCAGTCACCAATTATTGCCAAATGTTGGCAGTTGGGAGAAGGCAGCGGCAGCAAAATCTCCCCCACTACTCAGTTGAGAATCACTGCTTTAAAGAATGATTAGGATTCTGTCAGGCAGTAGAGGCTGGAAGGGTATTCACTCAAGTATAGTGAAAGTATAGTGAGCAAAAGCACTATTCTGGGAAGGGATATATAGAAATGAGCTTAGAAAACTGCTTAGCATCACTGAAGGCAGAGTATATGAATAGTATTAGATTAGTGAAAAAGTAATTGCAGTGTTTGCAAATATTTTTAACCTGTTAAGCAGAAATTACTTTTGCACCAACCTAAGGTGTGCTTCGATTGTACTTGTCACCCACTATCTCCCTACAAGCCAATCACAGGTAGTTAACAATTTATCCTGTAAGTAAATGTATATTCCAGTCAGTATATTTAGTCTGCCCTTAAATATTGGTAATCTGTCCATATTAATGTTACCATTTTCATTTACAGCAAAAGCTTTAAGTCAAAATACTAACGGGCATTTTGATAGAAAGTAACCTTGTAGGTAGAGATTCTCTGTATATTCCCAATGACTAATACAGGGAAGACATAGCATGTGTCCAAGATCCCACTAAACCTTGGACTAACCCAAAAATTTAAGTTTAAGCTAAGAGTTTGGGGCATGAAAAGTAAATAAAGAATATACAAATTCTAATCTCCCAAACTAACCCTAATTAGGTCAAATTATTTTGAGTGGTTGCCTTCCACTCCGAAAAAGTAAAATATTCCAAGATGGTTTTTATTTTGTCTCAAGTAATGAAGTATGATTAACATATGACCACCTTTAATCTGAGAATAAAAAAGTAGAAGCCACCTACAAAGACATACATTTTACTTTGTTTAGCTGCCTAAAGGGAAGAGGCCTGAAACTGTACTTGTGAAACTTATCATTTCAAAGGCATTCTTCTGTTTATCTTTATTTTTTCATTTATTAGTTTCAGGTGTACAAAACAATGTAATAGTTAGAAATTTAGACCTCTCATAAAGTGATAACCTTCTTCTTTTGTCTTTAGAAATTACTGGAAAACTATCCTATAGAAGAACGCCTTTCATTCAATTTTACTTGAATATGGACAGTTCTTTAAATTCAGAATGAATAATGATTCAAATACCTTATACGTGTTTAGAAGTTTACAGTTTCTGATTTGTTTCCAAACACTTGGTTCTCACAAGTTTTTGAGGTGGGATGGAAAGGTATTATTACCTTATTTTTCTGAGAACTCTTGAAGCTCAGCTAAGTAACTTGCCCAAGATTTTACAGGTAGTTGAGATATACATACTCATGGACTTTGGTTATAATCCAATACATTATTTTGTTGTTGCTCAAATTGTTCTGGCTTTCCATTCATTGTTAAGTTCATGTACATTTGACATACATCCATTATTACGCTTTTGGAGCATTCCTTACTTTCTGGCACTATGAGATGCTCCAAGCTCATCTTGTATTTTCCCCATTCCAGCCCTAGAATCAGTTATTTCTCCAAGGAACTCAGCTTTTATTGGTTCCAAAACCTGGATGCTGGTTGCAGATTGTTTTAAAATGTGTAATTATGTAATGTACTTTTAAAAAAATCTCCATAACAATACTGCAAAAATAAACCAGTACCACTTTTATACAACAGGATCCTGAATTAGCCTTTTCGTAAAAGGCCAATTCCAGGTCTTTCAACTATTTCAGTGCTTTCCAGTGACCAAGCCAAATATCCCTAAACCATTTGGAAAATACATGTTTTTATATAATTAATTGAGTTGATATTCAGAAAGGGGAAGTAAATATTATGCGGTTTCATGACCCTTTGAATCAGACTGATAAGGGTTCAGAGTCTAGTTCTGCCACTTCATTCATTTATCCAATGCCTACTTTGTGACAGGGTGTGGAGAAAGGAAGAAATTGGTCAAGGACGATCTTTTGGAGGTGACATTCTGAAACCTGAAAGCCTTGTGAAAATCTGGTGGGAGAGTTCCAGACAGGGGGAAACACTGGAAGCAAGGACAAGTATTAATATTTAAGGAAGAGAAAGTCCTGTAGGACTGCAACTTAGTGAGCTAGGAGGGAAAATGACTGAAAAATAAGGTTGTAAAGGCAGAATGGGATTTTTAAGGTAGGGTGGATTTTATTGTGTAATAGTCTTTGAAGGATTCTAAATAGAAACATTTGGTTTATACTTTAAAACAAATCATTGGTAGCTGTGGAGAAGATTGTAGGGAAGTACAAGTGGAAGCTAGGAGACTAGTTAGAAGTATGTATCACGATAGTCCAAAGAGTTGGGTACTTGAGACTTGATGACCATAGTGAAAATAAAGATAAATGAATAGATGTGGGATCCATTTAGGAGGTAAAATCAAAAATCAAAAGAGCTTGATGATGTATTAGATATGGATGATGAAGGAAAGTGGAGGAAAGAATCCAAGAATACCCTGGGGTTAAAGATTTGAGCATCTATAGTGTAAAGTGTCATTTGCTGAGTTGGGGAAAACTCCTCTATAGAATGGGGGTGAGAAAATTAAATTGAGCTGAACTCATGAGAGTCCCTGTCACACATGCTCTGATCAGTAGAATCTACAGTATTTTCAATTATTCTTATGCAAAATCCCTTCATATTCCTTAATATTATACATCATGAACATTTTAAAAGTAGCAAAAATATACTCTAGACAGAAGTATGCATTTCAGAATATTCTTTACTTTTTCCAGGAATCAGATCAAACGTCACATGAAAACCCTTGCTCAGCCTTTTGACTGTGTTATGTAGAACAGTCAGTCTCTTTCATTTTCTCTAAAATGGAGCTATCAACATCCACTTCATGGAGTTGGTAGGTTCAACATACTGCATTGCTCAAACCATTTTTCAAGTCCCATCATGAAAAAGAAGTTATTATAGTTAAGTGTACAAAGTGTAACCTTCTATTTAACTGTTCAACCTAATCTGACACTCCATATTAAATCGACAGGGCTTAAAAATCTTTACAGCTATTCAATGTTAAATAAGTCCTACAATCTCGAATACCTTTAAGATAGCCAGCATGTGCCCAACATTAGGCTTGCCACCATAAACTGCAAATTAGGCATAATCTCTAAGGGAAAAAAAATTTTTAAGGGTCCACGTTAAAAAATATTTGAATGCAATGAATTTTTAAATTTAATTTCCTCAAATTTGTAAACAGGAAAAACATTCGAGAGACAACTGGATGGTGGTAAAGAGACAACTGGAATTAAACAATCAGAAGACCCCCCCGTCTTAAAGCCATCAAGCTTCAACATTGCACAGGGAGACTTAAGATCCAGGATCTTCTAGAAATAGACATGATCTGTGAAGCATTTTTTTGCTCAAGTCTTCCACCTTCTTTTCTAAAGAAATGGGTACCTTCCAGAGATTACCAAATATCCCAATGTCACGTTGCTAATTTTTAAAATGTGTTAACGTCCGAGTGGCAATAAATGCATTTGGATCTCTTTTAGAGACAGCAACAGAGGATAGAAATAAGCATTTATTTTGCCGCCTTTCATTCTATCCAAGTTTGGAATGAAAAAATCTAGTGCTTCAAGGAGCGCAGCCAAAAATAACAACCCATTCTTCCAATTTCACAAAATCAGCGAAATACGCCCAAAGTCACTGGTCTGTACTGGAAACTGCTTCCCCCCCCACCCCCCATCTGTTTCCAGGCCTTGAGACTGAGGTCCTGGGTAAAGGCGGAAAAAGGAGAAATTGAACATTTTTGTTGGGAGGTCCCAAAGTGATTGGCCCGACGGAGGCGGGGGTCCCTCCATTTGGCGGGAGTCGACGCGGGGAAGACCCTCGAAATCCTGAGGGGTCGCTAGGGTGGCCCCCGAGGGCGCGGGCCTCGCGGAGGAGGCGGGAGATAAGAGCCAGCTCGGCCTCCCGCGCCCGCCAGCGAGGCCGAGGCGGCCAACAACCGGGGAAACTGACTTCGGGTCCAAGGGTGGGGGGCAGCTACGGAAAAGGGGCGCGGGCAGTGCGGATTAGACAGCCGGCCAGGCTCGGGGGCCCGCGGGCCGGCCAGGCGGGCAGAGCTGGAGCCCCAGGGTGGGTGGGGGAGGGGAGGGGCCTTTGGCGCCCATTCCGGCCTGCGGGGAGAGGTAGCCCTTCCAAGCAAAGACGGACGCCCCGGGAGGCCTCAGCCCGCACCTCCCCCGGAGCTGGCGTCTGGGTTCGCGTGGCAGGCGGGACACCACCAGCCAGAGCGCCTCGGCACATCTGGTCCCCGTCCCAGAACGCCGGCCTTCTCTCCCCCGGCCCCGGGGACCGCCGCCGGAGCCCGCGGGAGGCCCAGGGTGGAGCCGCACGCCCGGACCCGGGAAGGTGTCGGGTTCGAGTCGCAGGCCCCCCGGCCCTCACCAGGCTCCCCTCCTGGAACCCAGCCTCCCTCTTCTCCCACTCACTGTCCGAGGGGTGAGGGCGCCCGGAGGCTGTCACGGCGCTGTAGGGGCAGCGGCAGGAGCTGGAGCGAGAACGTGGGGAGCAGCTGCAGGGGCGCTGGCTCATGCCAGTGAAGTGAGGTCTTCCCCAGGTGAGGGACCAGCTACCACAGCGGTGGAACGAGGAATCCGCTTCACAGAGTTCTCTCCTCAGAAAGGCGCCAGCTGGTACTTTTAAAATCTTTGAATTTGGTGCCCAAATCCGTACGGCCCAATGGGACGCGTCTCTCGGACGCGCGCTCCAATGGAAAGGCGGTAGGAGGGGGCGCCCTCACCCAAGCCCAATTGGAGGCTGCTGAGGCGGGGCCAGCCGCAAGGCCCAACCTCCTTCCTTCTGACCGGCTCCCGGCGTCCGGAAGGATGCTGAAGCCGGGGGCGGGGCCGAAGGCAGGGCCTCGGAGCGCGGGGTGGCTGCCGCCCGGCCGCATGTGGAGGGAGCCTACCACGCATGCGCCCACCCGCCAAGCATCCTTCGGCTGTAGGAATCGGGCTCCTGCAAGTTCTGACTTCATCCTGAAGGCAACTCCGGCTTCTGTTTGAAGATCTCCGATGGGTACAAAGGGTAGCCGACTTTGTCCGATCATCTCATAGGCGGGAGATTGGTGAGCGGCGACTCTGGTGGTCCGGGAATGCAGACTTTCCGGAAGACGAACCCTCCCCCCAGCCCGACACAGCCCGCCTCTCTAGGATTTAGGCGCGCTCGTCTCTACCTCGTACACGCCTCAGCCAAGGCTTTTGCGCAGGCGCTTTTGGCGGGTAGCGCAGAGTTGGCGGGTTCGCGCTTGCGCACTGGGGTCCCCGCGTTTAAGAGGGAAGCGAGAGCTGGCGGTGGTGGGTGTTTCTACGTTCCTGGCGCGCGTTTGCTGGGTCCTGCGGATGCGCTGGCGGGATACCTGGAACCTCTGCTTCCTGGGTCCTTCCGCGTGGGTGAGGGTGGGACGGAGAGGGACATCTTTCTTGTAAGCGTATTTATTATTTTCAACCACAATTCTGTCACCATGGAGTCTTTTCTTGAAGGGCCAAATGCAAGGGACAGTAATCCTGCCCCCAAATAAATAAAATTTCCTACCTTGGGAGTTTCAGTTCCTACCCCTGCAGCTGGAGGCCCCTGGCTAACGCAATGAATTTCTAGTAATGGAGGGATGGGTGGAAGTGTTAACTGTTAAGGTTTCGATGACAGATTGTACCGTACTATTATTAGTTACGCCGAACTTTTCACTCGGTGCGCTTCAGTGGTGACAGTGAATGGCCTGGACTCAGCTGTTGGCCATAGCGCAGTGAAGCCACAGTGTCCAGGCTCGAAAAGTCCGAATTCCTGGGTTGCAGCTTTACCTTTTCGATTTTATTTTTGCTTTTCTGTAGCCTCAGGCAGAGTGAATCCTTGGCTTATGATAAGCGCTTAGTTAATTCCGTGGCAAGTCCTGGGTGAGGCAGGGCCTGTATCAGGGTGGGTAGGGAATTAGGATGAGTCCTGCAAGGGCTGGGTGGATCCCATCTCTGTCAACTTTTGATAATTGGTTCGTATTTTTTGCATTAATTTTTATCTCGTAGAATGTTGCACTAGTCATTTTCTCGATTACTGAAATTTTGGGCACCTCCTTAAATTTTGCACCTTAGTCACGTGTCGCACTTGCCTTAGCCTGCCCTGATGGTAGGCTAAGGAGACACAGTTGACAAGATTATAGTTCTGTCCTTCAGGGAGCTTACATTCCAGTGGGAAATGGCCATTAATTTCACTAAATGAAAGAGGACTGTAAAACCATGTAATTGGGTAGAGACTGGACAGTAGGGGTATCGATTGATGACTGGGTAGTCAGGAAGGCTTTCGAGGTTTTGGACCAAGATCTGAATGTTGCGCCAGCATTGCAAAGCTCTGCATAATAGGTAGAACAAGAGACCAAGTGCTTGGCTGGTCCAGGGCTTGAAGAATGTTTAGAGTGCACTGAGCAAGGAACATAGTAGGAAAAGAGGTCGTATAGGTAGAAGCTAGATCCTGTAGGACTTTGTTGGTGTATATGTAGTTTCTTTTGATTGAAATGGGCAGCTTTTGGAGAGATTTTTAGCAAGGGAGTGATTTGTTGAATAAATATTGAAACTATTGTAGCTTTTTATCTACTATGCACTTTAGAAATGTTAGCTTTTAATTCTCACAGTAGCTCTAACATTATTTTCATTTTACGATTGTTCTTAGAAGTGTAAGTTAATTCCCACAGAACCACACAGCTAGTAAGCAAAAACTCCGACCCATCTGTAGGAGACCATGTACTTTGCTCTATGTTATACTGAGGGTTAATAATATTTGCGGGAGGCCTGATTGTTTATAGGACATTTTCACATTACTTTATTGTTTGACACTAGAGACCATCTTTATTTACCTCTTTTATTTTTGGATGCAAATATGTGAAATTTGATGGGAGGAGAGGTTCTCACTAAATTAGTTGAGCACCTGCGTTGCTACTTTGGCTGTTAACCACACCTTAAAAAGTATTCCCCAGCAGGTAAAAGAAAGCTTTCAGAAAAAGGTTAAGATATATTATAGGAAAAATCAAAATTTCTGTAGTAATACAGGTAAAATAAAGAGTCAAGCATGTTTTATTGCATGTTTGAGTAGTTTGTCAGTCTTTTTCCATTATTTTAAGTTCTTAATATTTTTAACTGCTAAAGCTTTAATTATGATGAAATAGTATTTTTAACTGATAACTTGTTCAGTAGGTTATTGAACACCTGTTAATTTCATTAGTGAGAATCTTAGAAAGGGCCATTCTGGATTTTACTAGATGTCAAGTGCTACACCATTTTTTTTTTCCTGCAAATCATTATCAATCAGAATTGTTGAGTTTTTAGGTGCAAAATGAAGTACTGAGAGAATTGTCCTCATTCTTTCAACAAATTCTAATTGCCTAAACTTTTAAGACATCAGGAAGTGTGTGAAAAATAAGTGGCACATGGTTACTTGCTCTTGTACTCACTATCTGGGCCTGCCAACTAATAGACATAAAATGCTCAGTAATTAATTTTTGAGTCATCATGGGGCTAAAGGGGGAGGAGATAAGGTGTATAAAATATAACTGTAATGGAACACTGGGTAGTCAAATACATCTAGTTACAGTAGGAACATTTTATAGAACAGAGGAGGTACTTCTATATGCCAGGATAAGTGAATCATGTATGGGACAGACATGTCTTCTCAACCTCAACACTTGATATTTCGGGCCAGACACTTTGTTGTGGGGGGCTGTCCTGTGCACTGTGGGGCATTTAGCAGCATTCTTAGCCTCTAACGCCCCCCCTTCTAGTTGTGACAACTATCTCCATTTCTAGATGTCCTGGGGAGCGAACGGGGCAAGATGGCCTATAGATGAGAACCACTGCTGTACAGGATGTCTTTTGAGGGAAGAGAAGAGGGAGACCTTCCATGGCATAAGGAACAAAATGGGGGGAAGCTTAAATGCAGGTGCTTTATCAGGAAACATTTGTAATTTTAAGTAGGGGGTGGTTTGTAGAATGGGATAATACGGAATAATGCTGGATACAGATACAGATGTATTCGATATATACTTAAGAGTTTTATTTGGGAGGCAATGGGAACCTTTTAAGCTGTTGAGCAAAGGAGTGACAAGGAAGATCAGAGCATTGCTTTTTAGGAAAATGAATCTGGCAGTTATGTATACGTAACCTGAATTAGCGGATAGAAAGGATACAGGGAGGAGTCGGGACTGTTAAAGTAGTTCATGAGAGAATTAATTCTGGACAAGAGTAATGGTAATGGAATCAGAGGATTAGTGTTTTGTAGGAGAGTAGAATTTAACAATAAACTGCATGTGAGGAAGAGGAAACAAAGGTGGCCACGTATTCCATTTGAGAGAGGGAAAGAATGGTATTGCCATTAAAGAAATTTAGATCACACAGTGAGAAATGGCTTGTAGAGGAAATCGGACAAGTTTCATTTTAAACATAGTGATTATCTGTTTATACATCTTCAAAATTGCCATTCTAGTTGAATGACGTTTGATTGACTGGTGTAGGCCATTTTGAAATAAAGTTTAGTTGTGGTTCTTTCTGAACAACGCACCAGATTTCTAGACTAAAACTTCAGCTGTAACTGCGTTTTAGACATCTATTTAGTGAATAACTATTATAGCATGATGTTAGGTCTTGAGATGAGAATGAAGAGAACACAATTTTGTCCATTAATAAAACAGTGTGAGAGGTCTAGCGATGAGTTTATGCTATTTCCTAACCTACCCTTTCCCATTTCCTTATTAAGCACACAATCTTGAGATTTTATTACCTTGCCATAAACCTTGTCATACAGGTATGGTAAAGCAACATGGAATACCGATGAAGAACAGTTAATTATGCTTAGGGACTAAGGTGCCGTTTAAGTTGGACATTGACATCTGTCTGCACAGGTAAATGGAGTGTTTTCTAAGCAGACAAGGCAGCATAAGCAGGTAGGAGTGATGATGCATAATTTATAATTAAGATAGCTGTGTAGATGCATTGTAAAAAATTCCAAGGCCCTTAAAAGGTTAGACTTGGGGTCCCAATAGGCTTCATGCAAATTATATTGCTTTACCCTTAGCATTTCCTGGATTCCAAAGATTACATATGGTCATGTAGGAATAACTCATTTAGATTGATGTGTGAAGTAGGAGACAATGTCAGTTCACAGACCAGAATTTGTCAGTTACTCTGCAGGTGTTCATAATACACCTACTGATACATATCTTAAATTTATATTGAAATTAGCTAGGTGTTACAATCTTTTTCTAACCAACTATGATGTCCTAATGGGCAATAAGTCTAAAAATGGATCAAAGGTTTTCCACCTTCATTAGTGCAGTTTCTCACTTTTCTCTTTGTGGCAGGGAGTGAGGGAGTGGAGAGGGTGGAAGGAAATTAAGTCAACTTTTTACAATCTCTCCCTTGTTTACAGAATGAATCCAACATTCAGAGACCCTTCACAATCTCAGTCCAACTTTTCTAATTTTAACCTATTAGAAGAGGCAAAGAAAAATTAATGCTACATTGTAATATTTAACAACCTATAGGTATGTCCCGTACATTCAAAAGGGAAACCGAAAGACCCAATAGGAAATTGATAAAACTGGGAGACACAGACCTGCGTTGGGCCTTATGCAGACAACGTGATTAATGAACATGTCTTGCTGTGTATCTAGAATTGCATAGGCCACTGAAAGCTGCCTTCATCAACTGTTCTTGTGAAGGTAGAGTGCCTTGCAAGTGCAGAATATTATAGGCAGAGGGAGTCTTCAAATTAAAAGCCTCTGACGTATTAACAAATTATTAATATAAAACTACTCTGAAAATTAGCACAGGCTAGGGCTTTTAAGGAAATAATGGCTAATAAAGTTTGCTATAAGGAGGAAACCCATTATACGACAATAATCTAGTTTTGAATTTATGTAGTACATATGCTCATAAGAATTCATTCTGTTAATTGGTAACAAATACAGAAGTGTGCAATTTTGGGAGTTAACTAAATGTCTCCTAATTCTTTAACATTTTAATCTAATCATATAACCTTAGTAGTGGAATTGTTTGCTCTGGAAATCTTACTTTGTGACAACTATACATTTAACATTTATTCATCGTCTACTAGGTAGAGCTGTTATAATTATAGTCCTTAGTTTACCATGTTTTTGCAAAATTCTTGAGACAGCATTTCCAGCTTTTCTCTTTATGGAATAACTGGCGTGTCTACAGGTTTTTGTTTTGTTTTGTGTTTTGTAGTTTAACAGGTTGAATTTATTACTATTCTAGTGCAAACACCAAAAAGGAAACTTGAGGTGCCTGTTTATCAAACACATTTCTTTATTCACTGTGGTTCTCTCAACATGAAGAGGTCTTTTTACAGCTGTGCAGCTTCAAGCAAACTTCCCTGGGCTTTCCTTCCCTTTCAGGCTCAAGTCACTAGTCTTCTCAGAAAAAAAGCTCATCGTAACCAGGATTTCCATGGAAAAAGGAGCAAATAATTTCTTTGAAATCTTGTAACAGAAAAACATTGATATAAGATTATAATGATTCAGCTTTAAGCTCACTTTCAACTGTAAATTCTCAATTCACAAAGGTGAATTCATTGGTCTCATCTGTCATTATTTTGCAGAGATCTAATGCATCTCAGCGCATCAGAGCATTCAAACCTGATTTGTGTATTTTAATGGCAACAACGCTGTCATTTTCCCCAAAACAGGAAGGGAATATGTAAAACTTGCTGAGTCTTAAGCTCTAACTTCCAGTTTGTAGGAAATATTGTTACTTGAGGAACAAGTTCAATGACATCATAATTTTGTGTCAATTTGGCTGGACCACAGGGTGCCTAGATATTTAGTTAGCATTCCTCTGGGTGTGTCTCCAACTGTTTTTTGGATAAGATTAACACTTAAATCAGTGAATCCCAAGTAAAGCAGGATTTAGTCCTCTGTAATGGGATGGGCCTCATCCCAGCAGTCTAAGGCCTAAAAACAGCAAAATGACTGGCCTCCCCTGAGCAAGAGAATTTGCCAGCAGACTGATTTCAGACTGCAGCCACATCGGCTCTCCTGGCTCTCCAGACTGCTGGCCACACTGCAGATTTTGGATTTGCTAACCAAGGTAATCACATGAGCCTATTTCTCATAATAAATATCTCTCTCTCTCCATACAACCTATTGGTTCTTTTTCTCTGGAGAACGCTGATTAATGCAGACACCTATTCATGTTACCCTCCAGCAACTTTTGCTGACACCCTGGTGGGAGGCTTCTTTCTTATCAGTCTCTGAGGGTTTAAGGTTTTCTGTTTGCAAGGCCTGACCTGCCACCTGTAGACCAGCTCTGGACCAGGACAGCCCAGGGAACTTTTCTGTCATCAAGTAGGCTGCAGCCATATCCTCTCTATAGGCCTGACTCTCCACCTTGGGGGGAAACAAACCCCTTCTAAAGGTGTTATATGCTTCCATACTCTCTCAGTCCTAGTGTATTAGAGTTCTCCCCAATAGCTAATCCCATTGTCAGCTGAACATTCTTTATATCAAAATTACCCCCATTCAAATTAATCGTTTCTGTCTCCTGACTAGACCTTGACTGATATAATATTTACTGTCATATTTCTATTTATGTTTGAAGTGTTTCATAATAGAGTTAAACCAAATTTTTGATCATTCATTAAATATTTTACATACAACAAAGGATGATTTTCCTTTGTCTACTTCTTGTAAGGGAGGGTCCAAAACATACAAGCAGAGTGATGATTATATTGTATGTATGTTTTTTATTAATACATTGAGGGAAGACTTGCATAAATTATCTATGTCTTAAAAATATGCATATTATTTCCAACTGTGTTAACTCACATTTTTAAAGAGAATACCGGTTAATATTTACACACAATGTGACTTATTGTAGTAGAATTTTCATAAGCTATCAAAGTCTTTAATAACAAAACAATTTAAAGTTTTCGGGAAATAATTTCTACTAAAGATTCATAATCAGCATAGTCTTTCAATGACTGTACAAGTTCATCCAGTAGATACTCTCCTTGCATGAAAGTTTCAAGATCATGAAGTGACTTGTTTATTCTGTGATCTGTGACTCGGTTCTGTGGAAAATTGTATGTCCTTATTTTCTCTGACCTTCCTTTAGTTCCAATCTATATATATACAAAAGATACAAAATACAGTTAGATTAAGGGCAATTAAACCTACAAATTTAATTTACCTGGAGATTAAACTTTTGCTTTATAATTGAAATACAATTTAAGAACCAAGTTTTAAATATTATGAATCCTCAAATAACCTGAGAACATGACAGATAAAAAGGAGTGTGGGTTTAAAGTCAGACAGATTAGTAGTATTCGAATGCCCTCTGCCATTTCAGTGCTCTGTGACTTCAGGCAATTTATTTCAACTCTAAACTTTAGTTTCCCCATCTGTAAAATACAGACAAATAAGACCGACTACACAGCGATGATGTATACATACAGCCTGGGACAGAGTTGATATTCAGGGGCAACTAAATACTATATATAACCTCAGTGAATCAATTTAGTCATCTTTCGTGATGACAAAGTGATGAGTTTCCCATAATACAGAATTAATAAAAGGGTTCTTCAGTTACAAAATTAAATATCAAACAGGAAGAAAGTTCAGTTTGCTTTCCCTTTTCCATAATTTTCAGAATGGAGACTCCATATGCCTTTTCTTAGATGTCTGAGAAAAATGCCCTTGGATGTAGAAAACAGCAGAGTGTAAGTTTTTTATAAAATAAGTATAGCTCTTGGTTGAGCTACTTGAATTGTTTTCTTATTTTGACAAAAACATTGGAACAATTTTAACACACCCAAACTGGGTTATTTGAAAATATTTATCCTTCAGAAGCATTGTTTTCAATTCAGTTTTACCTGAATCTTTCTAGCACTGTATCTTTTACTTGTTTCTTCTTCTAGGCGCATGCTGTATAGTTTTGCACGTAACTTTTTCATAGCCATCTCTCTATTTTTCAGTTGAGATCTCTCTTGTTGACATTCGGAAACAACACCTGAATAGTGTTATGAGAATTAAAGAGTTTTAATTTAAAAATCTTCATTTATTATCAAAGAGTACTCCTTTTCCTTCTCATCCTTTTTCCTCTTCCTTTACGAGGAGGAAAAAATAGGACTCTAATATAAAAGACTATAAAGTGAACAAATAAATTTTGAGTTTTCTGATAACTCTGTAAGTTAAGTTGGAGCTATAGTGCAAAGTACTTCAGTATTGAAGGCCTATGTACTAAACAAAAAGCATTAATCATTTAATATGGATTGCGCTTCCATGCCCTCAGCTAGCCACCATGATTTTTTTAAAAGTAATAACTGCTCATCATAGAAATAGAAATATAAAAATTACTCCGTACCAGAGATAATCACTATTAATGTTTTTGAGGATTTCCATCCTTTTTTCCCATTATTTATATACTATGTATAACACAAGACATCGTTTTAAAGTTTAACATGAGGATTTCCTCAAATTTAAAAAAAGAACATCAATGCATCACTCTCATCAATCCCTACTGATCAGTGGGAATTATGCCTATTTGAGATCAGTTATTGTAAGGGGTTCGTGTCTTCTTTCTAGATAACTGAGGTCTGCTGTCCATCTGGTCCTTATCACATGTAAATCACTGTAGTAATACTTGTAAAACATAGTTCTACCTAATAGTATATTGAAGTCTTAAGAAATATTTACATACGAGGTGTGATTAAAATATATGGTGAATGTTTAAAAAATTTATTACAGTAAAAAACACATTGCCTTTAATCCCCCTCAAAATACTCCCTCTCACTTAGAACACACTTATCCCATTGTTTTTGCTACTTTCTGAAGCAGTTCTGGAAGTCCTCTTTACTGTGTCTATTTTATCCTCCATCATGACAACGCTCTGTGTCACACATCGCTTCCGGTATGGCAATTCTTTATTTTATTTTTATCAAAAAACATTACGGTGTGTCCTCAACCACCTTATTCACTGTATCTGGCACCACGCGACTTCTGGCTCTTCCCCAAAGTTAAAATGACCATAAAAGGTAAATGTTTTGAATTGACTCAGGACATCGAGGCAGCCACGAGAGTACAACTAAAGACACTCATGAAAGAGGGCTTCAAGAACTGCTTCAGAAAGTGGCAAGAATAATGGGATAAGTGTGTTCGAAGCAAGGGAGAATAGTTTGAAGGGGATTAATGGCAATGTGTCTTTTATGGTAATACATTTTTTAAAATTGAAACATTCACGTATTTTCTGATCACACCTCATATAGCGTTGTTGCCTAATTATCTAGAATCAGACCCCTGGAGGTCTGTTGGTGAATTTAATGGGATGAAGCCCTTGAAATTATATGCAAAACTTTACATGTAAGCATGTTTCTGGGTAGCAGGTCCAAGCTTTCACTTTCTCAAAGGAGTCCATGTCCTTCTCCCTTCAAAAAAAGGCTAAGATCTAGTGATTTAGAGCATCTGCTGATAAAGAACCCATGATAATAACTGCACTGTTAAGATTTTTTTTTCCTTAAATAGTGATTGTACTAAGTATAAACTTCAGAAAGCTACGTGGAAGGACAAGCCACACCCCCTCACAGTCACTAATACGGAAATGCCCTGGGTTTAGATCCCTCCATCTTCCTGGCTTTACAATTATCTTGCAGAGTTCCAGCTAAGGATTCTAAGCAAATCAGATATCTAATAATAGTCCTTAGTAGTATATATCCCTTTGGTAATTGGGGACAATTAGTTGAGTCTTTCAGAATTTGATTTTTCTTCGATGTTTTAGGTTGCGTAAATAAGCACATACCTGTTGGAAGATGAACTATACGGACAGCACTGTCTGTGGTGTTGACGTGCTGCCCTCCAGCCCCACTGGCTCGCTTCGTGTCGATTCGCAAATCTTTAGGATTAATCACCAGATTAATCTACACATAAGAGGGAAAGTTGGGATTTAGAAAGATTGCATGTATGAACTATTCAAAGGCAAAAACTATCCTTTTATAACTACAAATACATGTTACGTATACAATTTATGTAAAATACAGAAGGTTTAATGTTAAGAATCAATAGTAGTTAGAAGGATATCATTTTTTAAACTTTTCTGTTTGGAGAAGTAGCAGATTAAAATACAACAGAACAAAAACAAACCCTAACTCTCAAATACTGGACTTCTCTGTAAATTACCCTCTTCTTAACACATGAATAAAATTTAGTTATTATAAGAACTGTAAATATACAAAATAAAATGAAATTTGTGGAGTATTTTTGAGGGCAAAAGTACCTTAGCAGTGGAAAAAACAATGCAAGCTAAAGAACTATGGGAAAGGCTTATTTTGTTTAATTTCAATTAAAGGAGGACTTAAACATATTTGGAGGCAAAAGAGAGACAAACAGAAATAGCAAAGCCAGAAAGTCAAAGGTAAAGCTCAATCTGTAAACACTGGGATCTGAAGTTAGGATAATGCTCTGTCCTGGAAGTCACCATGGAAAGCACTGGATTTAAAAACCTTTGTTTCATGAACAACTATAGACCACTCTGTGACATGTCCACAACCGTGTCGGTAGGACTCTTACCATTCATAGGCCCTCCTTGGCTCCCTGCGTGGCCGGACAAATTAAATGAGGTGATAATACAGACCTCAGTCTCCATCTTTTCCAGAAAACTCCCTTCATCCATTTCCATGGAAGATGCTTAAATCAAAGTACTATACCTAGGTCTGGCTCCTGCTAGAGAGTCAAATAGCACATTTCCCCACAATTAATAAAGAGAAGCCCTCAATTAAACTTCTTCTCAAATCATTCATACTTTACCCTGAAAGACCAGTCACATATGTTCTATCACTTTTCAGCAGAAGGGCTATAAACAAAACTGAACTTCCCAACTAAATTATTTTACAAATATTATTTGGACAGAATTTGCTTTGTGAGACTAAAGTACACTCATTCTGAACTGTAACAATGTTTCCATTTTAATGTGATTGGGTTATGAAGTAGCAATTCTGTTAGGTAGTCACCTTGTTAAAACAGGATTCTTGCTATTCTGGAACCAGTCACATGAAGCAAAAGTTATTATAAAGGGAATCAGCCTTAAACCCTATTTAAAGTAGGTTAATATTGTTTCTCCTGTAGAGATGGTCTCAAAGCTTAGTGGTGGAGAAAAATTAATAAATAGACAATGCAAGATTACATCATTTGTACATCCTTCATTCTTACCATCTATTACAAAATTGTACTTTTTAGACTGAGAAACTATATTCTCAAAATTAACTGAAACTATATGATGAAGGGCAAATGGTAAGAAAAGGAGATGCTCAATTCAGTAAAGTGAGTGTCACTCTGGGGGCGTGCACTGTGCCGAGCCCAGGATCCCACGCAGGGGACTACGCTGCCTTACCTCCGTCGGCTGGGGTAGTATTGCTACAGTCATGGTGCTAGTATGGATGCGGCCTTGCTTCTCTGTCTTTGGCACTCTTTGTACTCGGTGCACACCTCCCTCAAATTTCATGTGTTTGTAGGCTTCTGAACCCCCAATGCTGGCAGATGCATGTCTAAGGCCACCTTGAAAATATTGGGAAAATAGAATTCTTTTATTACTTTTGCCATTTATAAACAATTGACGATCACTTCTACCATTTTGAAGTATATTAAAAAGAGCTACAAAACAATCTATAGATGTAAAATACATTGAAAACTTTAGCAAGTCTATGATAGCCACTGCTTTAATACTAGATATTCAGTGTTGCAAAACTTAGTATCTTTATTGCTTACAATTATTAAACATTCAGCATTTATGGTGTTAATGACTTGATTCAATAACATGTTTAAAAGATCATTTAAAAGACCATTAGTCAGTCAATGGTTAGTATTGAAATATACCATTTCAAAATTGGTATATTTGCATTCAAAATTATTAAGTAAATGATGAGCATAAAAATACTTAAGCATCCTCACAAATAAATTCTAAAGCCTAGTCATGGTCTTTCCACCCCTTTTCCTAAGACACACATAGATAAATTAAATCTACCCTTTCCCCAAAACAAATTTTACTGACCTATGTCACTTGGAAAATATTCCAGGGTTTCAAAATGCCATCTTTTAAATGCAGCGTACTGCTGATACATATCAAACATTTCTGCTGTGAACAACATTGCCTCCTGACCCCCAACTCCTGCAGTGACCTCCAGGATCAAATCACTTTCATCTGTTTCTTCTGAGGGAACCAAAAGTAAGATAATCTGTAAATAAAAAAATACCACCCCTCCTATAATTGAGAATTATTTAAAACTTAAAAAAGAGCTAAATGATTAGATGCAGGATTTTAAATATTTAATTTACTTAGTTTCTCTAAGCAAATTTAATATTGTGATTACTGTTCAACCATCTGGCCAATTAGAACCATACACGTATAATTTCTAAAACATACCAATGTCACAGCTATATTATAAATGCTGTAAGGTTCAGCTAAAACAGTTTTGTTTTGGTGTTTCTGTATACTTTACATCAGTTCTTTGTTCAATTAAATACTTGCTGTGAGTAGGACACTATGTTGTGTGTACAATGCAAAAGAAGATTCTAACTCTATCATTTGGAAATTTACAGTCAAGTGTGGCAGGAAGAAAAAAAAAATTAAAGGCACCCAAATTGCAGTTGTATTTTTTTAAGCTTCTTTAAAGTGGGAGAAAAACTGGCAATTTTGGAACTGAAAAGGCCTTTAGAGGATGATCTGGTCCAATTCCCTCATTTTATATGTCAAGGAAAATGAGGTTAACAGAGGTTAAGTGACTTATTAAAGGGCAAAGTGTTTGGCAGAGCAGGTATAAGAACTCAAATCGTTGTGCCCAGTTAAGTCTTTCTTCCATTACAGTGATATGTTTCACACTTTAGTATGTACTAAGGAAGGGGACATAAATAAAAGCTTCTTAGATTAGGTGAGTTAAATAGTAAAAACTACCAACATTTATTGGTTCTTTAATATATGACAGGCACTCTGCTAAGCACTTTACCTTCTTTAATTCTTAAAACAGTCTTGGGAAGGTACTGTTAACAGTTCCACTATAAGATGTGAAAACTACGATAAAGTTTAGGTAAGTAATCTAGTTGCCCGATATCATAAATCTAGAAAGTAGAAGAGCTAGAATTTGAACCCAAGTCTACCTGAATACTGAAATAATCACACTTTATGGTGTTTGGGAGCTGTAGTTACTACTTTTCCATCTCTATGTAGATACAACATGATCATCATTCAAATCTTGAATTAACAAATGATAGGATTTAAACTTGTTTGTTAATTACTAGCCAATTCACGAAACCTTTAATACATACGCCCTTCTATTTCACACACACACACACACACACACACACACACACACACAAATTAGAAAATGGGTAGAAGGCAAGTTACATGAGACTTTTCACGCTATAATGGAACTTTCCTTTTGGAGTACACGCTGGAGACATTCATTTTTCATGAGTTCCACATTTGGCTGGAGAAGAGAATCGCTAAATTAAGCCACCCCCTTTCTGGGCTTCTTCCTCACCTTACCATGTTCTTTCGCTTAGATCCCCCAAGGTAACTGCTATAAACTTGTAAGCTCTGCCTTACAGAATTAGCAAAGAGTAGTTCTTCAAATTTTGTGTAATGATTACTCTTCATTTAATTCCTATACATATGTTCTCCACAATTCTTACAGATATAAAACCAAAGCAATACAATTCAGTTCTGAAACTTTTGAGGGCCTACTCTAATAGTGCAAGAGACACAAAGATGAAGCAACATTCCTGCTGTCAAGCTCACAATCTACCATCACCTCATAATCTCTTCTACTCATTTTCTACCCCCACTCACATCTCTTAGAAAGCCAAAAGAGGGATATAGAATACCAATGATTTCATTGCCTTTGGCAAATCCTATTAATGTGACATTCATCCTTGTATCAGAGCAGTATAATCCTTTCAGTATGATACAAAAGGACCATAGGGAGTATGCTTTCTCCTGCTTTAAAGAACGGTTTATAATTCTAAATACTAACAAGTTGGTTAGTAAGTCTTACCTTGTTTTGATCAACTTCTAATAAAGTTTATTAGGAATAGAACTAATGCTTTATTCTTTGCACAAATATATATATACCTGATGCTTCAATTGAGCTATTTCTTTTTGACACGAAGTTATTTCATTCTCGGCAAGTTTCCTTAAGTCTTCATTTTCATCTAAGAAACAAAGGCAGTAGGTTAAGTTTGCCTTAGTGTTAAATTGTCAATGGAATTCAAAGTCATAGTCTTATTGTTATTGTAGCTGAAGGGAAAAATAAAATGTCTTTCTTGTGCTTTTCATAATTATCATTAATTAGAAATAGCATTTGATGCTATTCATAAGCATGTAGCTTTAAAAAGAACTTCTCTGATGACAGAAGCATAAATAAAATTAAAAAAGAATCTCTAAACAAAAATATAAGCTATTAAACTTTTTCTATAATTCTACCTTCATGAAATATTCATATTAATAAACATGCTTTTAGTTTTAGACAGTACAACAAATAAATGCACTGAGCTACTCAGCCCAGAAGGGAACAAAAGCTTCCATCAGTTAAACCAAAACTGAATTAAAAAGCAGAAAGTTACTTATTCTTTGTAAATATTTCATTAATATGAAGTATCCACCCAAATATTTAGACCCTACCTAATGCTTACAGAATGTTTACATGAAGTACTCCTCTCTCTCGGGCTTTATCCTAATTCTTATTTCATCTTTGAGGTTTCATTTTTATCTTACAAATATACTTTCTCATTCCTCTATCCTGTTGACCACATGCAACCTATGGAAAAGAGAAGGGGACATTTTTAAAGCTATTATAAATTGTGCTCTCTGTTGAAAGATCAAACTTTCAGTTTGTATGTTCATTTATTAAGAACCAACTATTCTGAGAACTGGAGATGATAATATGTAAAGCAGGATTTTAGATAGTTTTAGTTTCCGTTAGGTAGAAGTTAGAAAATGTAGGAGAGATGGGAGGGGGTGCATAGTGCTTACAGAAAAACCTCATAAATAATTTTGATTAACTGCCTCTAGCCAGGTATCTGTTTTTGCAAGGGATGAGGAGAGGGGGTCTGGAGCAAGAGAGGGATCTGAGTCAACAGACCTCCACCTGCTTAGGAGGTCACACCCTCCCATGGAAGGTCACACCTTCCCATGGAAGAGCATGCACCACATTTTCCCACCAAATTATGTACCTCCCTCACCCCACCCAGCAAACGATGTGAGTCCTCAGGACCAGGGGAGGGGGCCTGATGGGGCCTATGCCTCTCTCAGCCACCTGGGCTAGGCCAGTTCTCTTCCCTGAGCATGTATTATTAATAAACCCTGCTTGCATACTAACCAGCTTGCTGATCTTTGATTCTTCACTGCGTTGGCAAGAACAACATTTCCATTTTTCTAGGGGAGAAAAACTCACAAAGAATAACAACCTAAAACACTATGTGATTAAATATTAAGACAGTAGTAGCATGAATTTTTTTGCTTTAGTTTATTTTGGGGATGGGCACAAAAAGGAAAAAAGGATTACTTCAAGGGAGAGATGATAACAGCAAAATTAAGATAAGCAAATACAGAAAGTGTTGGTGGAAAGACAGGAAATTATTTTAGCAAGAATTTGGTATGGAAGGAATCTCAGTAAATGGAAAATGTGTTGAATCAGAAAAAAAGGAAAACTGAATTGTAGCCCTTGTTCAACCACTAAGGATCTCTCAAAGGAACACACAAAACTTCTGTCTCACTTATCTCAAGAATAAATTGAAAGATTTGAGCTGGATGATTTCTAAGTTCTGAAATGCAGTGTTCTGTAAGTCTAAGGAGATTGGAACTAAATTCTGGGGCAATTTAATTTACATAAACTATTAATTAAATTTCAGCCACCAGGATCCCTGAAGAATACTCAAATTCATCCAACATTAATCTTTCTTTAAAAAGATGTCACTTCTCTGCTTAAAAACGTGCTAATGTCCCATGGTCTTTACCAGGTTCCTTGTCATGGAAGGTTCTTAACTGTCCTTCTGGTTTCAAGTTTTTATTACATTATCAACTCCAACACCTACTCTATGCTCCTGCCATGTATCTCCCAATTTGATACTTTATCCTTACTGGTCACCTGTGCCTTCAATCCCTTCTCTTTCACTAGCTGGCAACCTTCTGCCTATCCTTCAAAATCCATTTAAATGCCAGTTTTTACTTTTTATAACACTCTGCTCTTTATTGCAGAAATTAAAACAAAATAAACACCCACTTATACTTTTACTTCCTAAACATCTCTCTTCTTCACTAGGCTAGAAGCTCCTAAGAAGTAGTTCCATACTTTTTTTGGTAATTAGTGGTGTCTGACATATATTAAGAACTCAGGAGTTGCTGAATTGTATTTTCTATTGTTTTTAAACTGAGTTGCATTTTGCCTGCAACAATTTTCTCACATTCTGTTAAGTTCTCTATAGTTCAGTTTTTTAAAATACTTAACCCTTAAATCCATTTGGGCTTTAAACTTGGCTTAAGCTATGAAACCAGTTTAATATTTCTCCAAAAGACTTTTCCATAATTAATCCTGTTTTTACACTCTGGGCATCTGCCTTTTCTATTAAATCACTTAACTTAGACTCTCCCTAACTCTCACTTAGGCTACTGTATTAGCTTCTGTTTTCCATGGCATCTTTATTCTCATTGCAGGTGGACTTCTAAACTACCACAAACCCAGTTTCCTGAGCAACAAAGCTATGTCTAACATCCACTCCCCACTCTAAAAGCTTCTGGGGGCCCCCTTCTGCCAACAGGATAAAATCAACCTTTTTAGATCAGTATTTGACACCCCCCCTTACAAAATGTTCCAACCTGCCACTCCCGTCCTCTCCCTTGGTTAACACGAAGTACAGTGATTAAAAGCATGAGATTCGGAGTCATTCGGATCCAAAAACTCCATTCCTTAAAAGCTGTACATCCTAAGACGAGTTACGCGTCAGGTTTCTCTTCTGTCCCATGAGGCTGATAGTATGTTATGTGTCACTTCCGTTTGTTATGTGAACCGGATGAGTTAATATCTAAAGAAAGCGAAGCAAAGTCCGGAGTATGGTCAAGGATCAATAAAAGTTAAAGTAGTATGTCTTTTAAAGGTGGGCCTTTATCCTTGCACAAGACCTTTCCAACAAGTTCTCCTTGCTCTCCTAGGTCTTGATTCCCACATCTGTTCTCACTTTCCATTGGTATTATAATTAACTCTCTCTCCCCAGACTGCGAACTCTACAGGCGTGCTACTCAGCGTGTGGCCAACGGACCACCAGCAGCGTGGCATCCCTGGGCGCTTACAGGAATGCAGAAACGTAGGACCCCTCCAGATGTGAATGCACACTCATCACTTGGGAAACTTGTTAAACATCCTTGTGTCTAAGTCTCGGATTCTGAGTCGGATGTCTGGTTTTATCACGCACCTCTCGACAGCACTGCAGGTGGTCCCTTCGCCACCCTGAGAAACGCTGCTCGAACCCCTGCCCGGGACAGAGCCTTACTGGTCCTTGGTGACCTAATGAGCTGTCCCCGAAGACGCCATCAGTAAACGTGAACCCACGTTCTGCAAAAGGGGCGGGGCAGTGTCAAGGAAACACAGACTCAAACAAGAGACCGCGAGCTCAAAACGCACGTGACACTTTGACCTCTGATCCCAACCAGAAAAAGGCTGCAATTGAGTCAAGAGCTTCAAACTCGGGAAGAGTGTAGACACCCGACGCTGCTTGGTGGAAAAGGCAAACGAAGAGTCAAGAATCTGCGTTGAATCCCGCTGCCCCGGGCCCTGCCCTTACCATGCAGCAGGTGCTCGGTCTCCTGCAGCTCCTGCTCCTTCTTGCTTAGCAGCTTGGCTACCGCCACCAGCTCAGAACCCCTGAACTGCAACCGGGATTCAGACCCCGCCTGGCGCTCCAGGTAGGTCCGCAAGGGCCCGCCGCGGGCGAACAGCTCCTCCAGCTGCGGGGTACTGCAGCTTACGTATCGGCGAGCCGGGCCAATAGTCCGGCGAGTCCACAGACTGCGAGCAACACTCCACAGAAGGCGGGACCGCATCCCTAAGCCGAGACTGCGGAGGCTGACTAAAACCGGAAGTTTGGGACAGAGCGAGTCTCGCGATACTGAGCGGAATTCGCAGGGTTCGGCGAGAGCTGGCCGAGCTCCGCCCAGTGCACGCGCCAGTTTTAAAAGGCCTCCCGGAAGCCTCGGCGGGAACTTCCGGCTCAGTATTTAAATACCTCAGTATTCGCAGAGGCCGGAAGTCGAGTGAGCCGGTCGGAAAGCGGTGAGGGGCGGGTGCAGAGACTCTGGGCTCCTCTAAACGCTGGGTCTGGACGTCTTCCTGAGGTGCCAGGTCGGAGTGTTGGGCGGGAAGGAGAAACCTGCACCTTCCCACTCTGTTTTCTGAGGTCGAGGATGGGTTTCCCGAGCACTGCATGGGGATGTCAAGTTCCACCGTGAAGGGCAGGCTGTTGTCCGCCACGTGGGCTGAGGTCCCAGCTAGGAAAGTGCCAGTGCCAGCCTGGTTTTTCGTCCCCAAGAGTTAATTGTAGGACAGGTATCACTGTGTGTTTACTCGTCTTCCTTTTTTCCTGTGCATGTGTCTTTTTTTCGACGGTGGGCAAGGCTCCTGTTAATCGGGACGTGACAAGTGTACTCGAAGGCAACCGCGGAGTGATTTCGCTGTCTGCGCTGTCCTGCCCTTTATCGGCCGTGGAACCTCCTTATTCTCGGATAACTTCCTTGCCGCGTCTGCGGCCCGACCGTTTTCACTTACTCCTAAATTATCACGAGCTGCTTTTTAAAGAGGCTGAGGATGCCCGGTGCCAGTAAACCCCGGAGGAGCAAAGCCTTCGGAGCCCCGGCCCCGGTAGGACAACCCCCATCCTTGCCCCAAGAACTCAGGATAGTGGATTGGTGCCAGAATGCTCAAGTGCATTGCTTTAATGCTTTGCTTTATTCAAAAGGCCTTTTCAGGGCCCACCGGAGGAATGGAGAGGGGGAATATACACAACCCAGGCAGATCTGGAGGTGCGAGGGCTGAGCACTCAATCTGCGAACTCCCACTATCTGATTTGAGCAAGCGCCACTAAGCGCTGGGTTCGCTGCTGAGAGCTGAGATACTGGAAAAACGTGTAATTGATTCCTTATAAAAATTCAGGTGGTAAAATACAGGAGCCCTGGACAACGTCGAGTCCTCCTTCAGTCATCTAATCAAAACTTGAGGGTAAGTGTAAAATTCTTAGAAAATGAGTTTACATTCCTCGATTCATTTCTTAGCTCTTCATACAAATGCAAAGTGAGGGGGAAGAATGAGGACCCGGCTCTCCCAATACAGAATAGAAAGCAAAAATAGGCCTTGTTATTTTAAAACCTCCAAGTCATTACCCGAATACTTCGTCTCACTCTGTAGCAGGCGTATGTGTATTCAAGCCACATTACTCTATAAAATGGTTTTGCTTTAAGGTAGTGGTGGAAACCCACTTTAATTCTGATCCAATATGAAACAGGACTGGTCAAGTTGTTTATCACCATTAGGAACAGTTATTTCCCAAGTCTAAACTCAACTTTTAATTGCTTATTTAATCATAAAAATGGTGGGAGTCGTTTGAACTCGACATGATAAATTTCTCAGCTGAATTCTCAAAACAAGTCATTTCAAGAATATACTTTATTATTCTAAAAGGTGCAACATGTAATAAGCAATAACCTTATAGAACAATGTAAAGAATCCAGCCAGGAATTATTTTTCCTCAGATGGATAAGCAATTTCGGTAATATAAATAAGTGTACCTTTTACTCTTACAGCATTAACACCAATGAGGAAACAGTAACTTGTCTAAGGATATATTGGTGGATTCTTTATTAATTCAAAACATTTTTAAAAGTCGGTATAATGCAGGTGCATTTTACAATTATATCCATAGGTTTACACAATATAGTCAAATGAAAACAGCTGTAATTTGATTTACTTTGAAAACTAAAATTTACATAGTTTGAGACTTCTGAGTTTTCTTACATTGTCATGCTCAAATTCTGTTACATGTTGAAAATTCTAGCATTTTCAGGAAATCTATTGTACATAGGTAAATTGATTTAAAAAAAGACTCCAGGAAAGGGGAATAAAAACGAAAACAACGTAAATTCAAGGAAAAATAATTTGGATTATCTATTCAATTTTTAAATACCTACATTTATTCTCGAATTGCAAAATAACCAAGCATGGTATCTCTTAAGTTGTATTCGTGCATTCAAAATGTCTTTATGGTCCTAGTAAATATCTGTGGAGTCGAAAATAAGTATATAGATTATTAAGCACAATGAACATGGTAGTAAAAAATTACACATGTTCGATATGATAAATTTTACAGACCCAAACACATTGAATTTTTTTTTAACATTTAGCAAACATCCTAAAATTATATACGAGAAACACTATTTATGACATAAATTAAAGCAAGGGAGAAAAATCAAGTCTCTTACATTATTTCAATATTCACCGTCCATTTTTCAGTGGAGGGCAATATAGAAAATGATTATCAATTTAACCCATTATGACAATTAGTAATACTAAAATCTTTACTACCGAGAGATGTAGAGGATTACGGTAATTATACAGGTAGTTCAAAGGAAAAAAAAATTCACTTTCACCTCCATTAAGTGAATATTCAAGCCACCACTGTTTTGAAGTTGCATTTTCCAATTTCATTTTCCAGTTCATTGTATTTTCTTCATAGTATTTGTTAGCAATCATTTAGTGGAACCGTATATTATTGCTGGTGAATTTGCCCATAATTTTTTTTAGTTCAGTGTAAATGTCCAGTAAAGTTACCTCGAATGTGACCTCTTAAAAAATCTATTATTTTACGTAGGAGAAACCAGCAAACACTACCTCAGCCAGGTCAGCATCCACAGTGATAAGTCATGGTGATGGTATGTACCTTTGCTATCATGTGACATAAACTCTGTGGTCTTGCTTCCAAAAACCAGTAACATCTGTCTAATCATGGAAAAACAGCACACAAATTCCAGTTGAAGGACATTTTACAAAATAACCTAGACAAGTACTCAAGTCTGTCAAGGTCATCAAAAACAAAAAAACTTTGAGAAACTGTCACAGCTAAGAGGACCCTAAGGAGACATGATGACTAAATATTAATGTAGTGACTTGAATGGGGTCCTGGAACAGGAAATGGACGTTAGGTAACAGCTAAGGGAATCTGAATGAAGTATAGCCTTAATAATGCATCAATACTGGTTAATTGTGACAAATATCTCATGAGTGTGTTACTACATGGAACCCCTTTGCACTACCTTTGCAATTATTGTGTAAATCCAAAACTATTCAAAAATAAAACTAATGAAAAATTTTATGAACACACAAATACCATTTCTTTTACTTTCATATTTTCATGGCAAAATTATTTTAAATATCATACTGCTCTAATATTAAAAAGAATGCTTTCTATTCCTTGTCAATAGCAATGTTTCTAATGGCCAATTTCTTGCAACTTCATTTTAGTTCTACACCCACATATTTATTTGGCAAGTTACTTGATATTTATATTCTTCCAATTCTTGAGAATGTTGTTTTATTTCCCTTGGAAATAAAATTTTTAAACGATTTATTTAAACTTTAAACCTACAATTTTATATACACAAACACACACACATCTATCTATCTATCTATATAACTCTACCTGTGTGATTATTTCTTTATTATAGATTCAGGGTGATGTTAGTGAACTGAAAACAGTGATTTTGAATCATTATTGAACAAAGCAATAATCATATAGTGCTGCATATTAAAATAAGCTTGGTTATATGTTCTTGGATGAATAACTAAATCACATAGTTTAAAGTATGGTTTGAAAAAATATGGGAAAAGTGCATTAAAATTGCATTTAATACATACATTCTTGAACAATGGGAATTACTGATGGAGAACTTTGATAAAATAATAAAATATGTAACAATATATGTAACACTGTATTCTTTCCTTGTTTATTTTATTTCTCATGGCCATCTGTAAATTAATATATTCCTCATTTAAAGATAAGTAAACTGGCTCAGGATAAATGATTTGTCCCAAGTCACATAGGACAGAAATGTAATTTGAAATCAAATTTACACTTAAAGCCTCATATTTGGAAATAAAACTTAACAAAACAATCTGTGTGTATTATTGTGTGTTGCAAGGATACTATTAAAAGTGTTGCAGGGAAGATTGGAAGCAAGTTTTCGGTATGTTTTATTAAATATTTGCAGTTGTATCAAGTGAGGAATAGCTAAAATTTTTAGATTGAACACTCTTTTCCCAGGAGAACAAGTATTTTATATTGGTCACGAATTCGTAAAGAAATGAAAGAGCGTGAAAATGTGTTTGTAAAAACATACTTTGAAAATTAATTGTCGTGACTGTCAATATAAATACACAGGCAGGGAAATTTTCTGGAAATGTCTTTACCACCTTTCAGAAAATTTGCCAGTGTATCCAGCTCAAAGTTTTAAAAATTCATATTTGATAGGATTCTATTTATAGGTGTTTTAGATCTCAGAAATTTTAGGTGGCTTTTAGAAGAGTTCTTATTTTCTGATTGTATTTTAAGTTTTTTCCTTGACTACTTATTCCTCGATGCATCTGACATATTGTATTTCCACAAGTATAATTTGTCAAAATTACAATGTGACATTTTTTCAATATAAGGTAAAAGTTTACAGAAATATAGATAAATTCAAAATTAAGAATCTGGTATTATTTTAAATCAGCTTAATGGGGTGGAAATGTATTTTTGCCCCTAGTAAACATTGTTTACCTATTTCTATAGTCCTTTTGCAAAACTGAACTATCAGGTAAAAGTATGATTGATAACACACATTTCATTCTGTAAATTAGACCATAGGCAGCATTGAAGATACTAATAAACACTCCATGCACCATGACCAAATATCAGAACTGGTCATCCTATGTACAGATTTTAAGATTTAAATAAAAAGAAAGAGAGACCACATTATGGTCTTGATTTTTGCACTTCATAACATTAATATCAAAATTGTGTTTTGCTATTGTTCATATGCCAGTGCACCTACTGTGCTTAGAGCTGCCCTGTAACACTGGGCACATCTGTGTTACCTTGGGTAACATAATAACAATTATCCAGAGTAAAAGAAGTGTCATTCATCCATTATTATTGTGATCTATGTACAAGAACCATCTGTGAAGAAATCTGGCTCTCTAATTTATTTCTATATGTTTATATATAATCTATATCCTCCTCTTTCCATTATAGATATATCTGAAGTTAGACACTATAGAAAGAGCTTTAACCTCTTTCTGTGTGCATTAGCAGATTCTAATACTAGTATACAAAGATACCTTGGCAATCTGAAACACAAAGTATGTATACCTTCTAAAGTGCTAATTTTTCCTCAAGGAGGAATTTACTCACTAGGAAAAATCTAATTCTACCCAAACAAATATTGTGCTCTTGGAATGGTAGCATAGACACCATTTGAGGGGTTTTTGTTGTTGTTTGTTATAGCTCTGAAATTAAAACTGAAGGAATTATGCCATACTTTAAAAATTGGTAAAGATGCAAATATACAGAAAATTTAAACATTTTTAAGTGAGAAACCCTCTCCTCCCTCTGAAATAGGAATTTAGCACAGAATGTTCACATAGCATAGTTACCAACATCTAATGTGTAAATCTGCTCTAGAATCACTCAGTACAACTTCCTAATCAGGTTTCAAAAGGATATACTAACTTCAAAATCTGTGTTCTACAAATGCCCAGGTTAGAGATTAGGACTCTTTATAAGGCCCTTATCTTTTACATTTGGTAAAATACAATATTAAAAGTATTGTCAAACAGACAATTCATCTAATAGTCCAAAGTATCTTATAAAGATAACTTATGACTAGCAGGTCACCATCATATATAGTAACAAGAATATAAAGTCTACACTGAAAAAGATTGATGCATGCGGTGTGTCATAGTATATTACATATTTTCTAGTCATGTGCACCAATTTATTGTGCTTCCAACACAGCAACAAGTATGATATTACAACATATAGGTGTATACATCATAGTAGCATAATAAACTCCATTCTAATCAAAAAAAAATTAAATAATTCAGGAACACAATAACTTCACAATAGAAGTGATGATTCTTTTAGTTTTTCTTCACTCTTTAGGAAAAAAAAATAATGACTTTTTGTAAACATCTTCATAGCTATCCTTTTTCAACATATTACTGAAAACTATTATTCAAATAGTAAATATCTAATTGACAGGGATAATGTATTTCTTAACACACTAACACTTTCAGACAAAAACAGGCATTTGTTAAAAGAAATTATTATAAATATTTTCTATCCTGTATGTTCAGTATATTTTCATAAATAATGTATTTAAAAGTGCTGATTATGATAGGATAGTCAGCAACGCCAGTGTAAACAGAACATTTTGTTTTCTACTCTGCAAACTTTTTTTAAAATCCCATTTTGTCAAACACTGCAACAGTTAAAATATTTGCATAGGGAATAGATAATAGCCCTTTTAATCATATCTCCTGAATTTTATACAAATTAGAAAATCAAATTCACTTAAAAAACAATCCTTAAAATGTTTTAAGTTTATGGAAAAAGAAACTTACGATGTCAACCTTTCAAGTAAAATAAATTTATAAAAGAAAACCCCAAACTTGTTTATTTAATGTTTAATAAATTAAAAAATGAGAGGTAGTTAAAAAATGAGAAAGAAAACCTATAATTTTAATATCATCCTTAATATAAGGCCAGTATTCTCAGTGGATATAAACATTTTTAAAATTTCCATTTTAGGTTATTCAATATTATATTTATTAAGATTAAGATTAAAAAAATAGCCTCCAGGGGATATTAATATTCAAATGTAACACTTTGATATAAATATGACACTGACTTTTTTGTGTGTTTGCACGATAGGATACTGTTTTCTTGAATGTCAAAAGTACATGCCAATGCCAGGCAAGTATTTTGTCTTAAAGATTTAGTGGTACTTATAAAAAATAATATGGCAGCTGGAAGATTTGAGCACTGCACTGCCTTTCAATTGTGGATGAGAATAGTTTAAAAATAAGTAGTTCTTAAGATACTATGTGAAAACAGTTAAGGTCTGAAGTAGAGAAGTATGTTCTTCATAACCATTATAAAACTTTTCTTGGTTAAAAACTTAGCTTTGCATTGGCTTTCACTTTCAAGGAAAATATGCCACAGGACAGATGCTTTTCATCAAAATGTTTTATGATGCTACATGTAGGCATTCCTTTATTAAATCCTTTCTTTATATTCCAAAACTAAGTTACCAAGCCTATTACTATTTTTTTCTCACTAAAGTACATACTTTACACAACTGTTTGAGAACTGGAGAGCCAGTCTTTTAATAAATTAATTACAGTTTGGACATGTGATATATACATAAATTCATTTTCTTCTGTTACAATTAAAAACAATATCATTTTCTGATTTGTCATTAAGATAGAATATCTTCAGATTATTTTGTGCTTATTTTTTTCTCTTTTCGTCTTACTATTTTTACACAACAAACTTCTGTAATGAAAATGCCACAGTTTTGGCAGTGAACAACGAGAGGAATCCCCCATAGGATTTTCCAGCAAACAGAGATAAGTAGCTCTTTTTTCATGTACAGAAATATTGGCTTCAAAATTAGTATACTAAACACAGTATATATAGCATGTTGAATACCATTGTTACAATTTAAAAATTGGCTTTTTCTGTCTTAGGTTATAATTAAAAATGCAAACCACAGTCAACTTTTTGGCAATTATTTCTATAAGACCATATTGCACAAGAGTCCTTAAATACAGATATAAGTTATGCCATTGGATTAATTATTACAACAACTACGTGGCAAATGAAGCAGTTTTACTTTGCACATGCAGTCTCTGGAGATATACTAGGAGACTGTTCATAGGACTACAAACACAGTTTGCTTGCAAATAGAATGAGTGGTGAATAAAACAAACTTAATTTGGCAATCCATTGTTTTCTGTGGTATTTTCTCCAAACTTAATCATGGATAACCTTGATAAAAATGGAGACAAAGACCATATGGTTGGTTGTGTTTTCACAGTAGCCTGAGGAATGCTAAACTGTAGTTCTCCAGGAACCCAGTTTCTGGTGTTACTTAACTTCTCTTATTTCCCATCTCAGCCCTCCAAAATGAATTTTATTTTTTAATTAAAATTAAGATTCAGAAGTAGAGCTGGCAGTACTTTCAACAAATGACTTATAAATTTGAGAGTTCAAAAACCTTGGAAAAGAATCTCTGTGCATTAAGGTATAAATCTGCAGTTGGGCATCTTCATACATGTGGGGATTAGGATCCAACAGATTTCTATTGATCACCTCTCTAACTCGAGAATCGAGACTGACCTAAAAAGAAATAAGAGCAGATACATTAAATAATATTTTTTTCAGAGGATCCCTATTAAGTAACTGTAGGTTCATGACATTTAAGAGAAATCCCAAAGAATAAATCCAACTACCTAAAATCATGAGATTCTCTTTTCAAAAGCTACATAGCCTTGCACACTTTTTTCCTTCAAAAGTTGAATTAAAGAAACAAAACAAGCAGTCTTTTAAACCAGAATTTTAGTTCACAAATATCTTGGCTTATTTGGATTTATCTTTTTTATGCATTCACTCCAGAGTTTTCGACAATTTCGATTCATTGTTGAGGGACCAGAGAATTCCCTGGCCAGGTAACAGATTTACCTCCTACCATTATATAATTGCTGGGGTGACCCTCTTGATGAAGCAAGGTAAAAATCTGGCAGAAAGTAGTTCTCTAGCAAAAATCAACATGTTTATCAAATGCTGATTCTTGATAGTTTCATATTCCAGCAAATCCTACACTGTCAGAAGTAGGAAACCAGGAATATGGAAGGGCCTAATAGACCAAACCACAGCAGGCGTTCTTCATGTCTTACATCTACCTGGCAAAGCATAGGAAACTATATTGTCCTTCTCTGGGAATACATCCAAAGATCTCTGTACTAAAGATTATGTAGAACAGTTATTTGAAGTGGAATCTTTGAAAGGAGAAATGTAAGTAGGGATTCAGAATACCCATTCATCAATACGATGTTGTTTGAAAAGTATACAGAAATTAAATTCTGCAACTGATGCAGTTATGTTTTTTTTTTCTTTGCTAAATGCCAATTCTGTTGGATCTGGTAGGGCATGGTGGTAAAGGAAGTGGGGAAATATAAATAGCAGTAAGGACATGCTTGGGGAATGGAACTAAGCTCTGCCCTGAAATGACATGCTAGTGATACCTTCCAGGAGCCAAACCATCACTGAGTCCTGACTGGTTTTCTCAGTCTTCACTACTGAACGAGGACTGGGGCATCCTGACCCATGGTTCTATGTCTCATGATGATGTATTCAGGTCTATACAAACCTTTCGTATTTATATCTAAACATTTCCTCATAAGCATTTTGCAAAAAAAACCTTTTGGGTTCTGGCTTCTTTTCCCACTCATGTTTAAATTAAGCCTGGGATCTGCAACAGTCCCAGTAATGGAAGCCTCTCGTATTCCATCTGACGTCCCCAGCTTTCTGAGCTCTATGGCCCACATGGAAGTGGGTTGGTTGATACACACAGGAGATGGCTACTACAGGAGGATTTTTCAGGGAACAGTGATCCAGACTAAATGTCTGTGGTTTAGCTAGACCAATGTATGTGTAGAAAAAAATGAATCTCTTGGCTGAACTATTTATTCTTGGTCAGGAATTTAAAAAAAAAAAGAGAGATGTTGTGGAATTAGATCATTTAGGTTTTGTTCTCTGTATTATTACAATATAAGGTCATCATCAAGAACAAAATAATAAAAAAGTACAGGTTTTTTCCTAAGCTTTCTATTTAAAAATATAATTTGTGTTTCTACTCAACAGGAAAAGGTTGATTGAAGTTTAAACTGATTGATCTTGCTCTGTAATGTGGTGTTGTGGTAAGGGGAAGTCTTACCAAACACACTCCACTGTTTTTATAAATGTTTCCTTTTCAAACTTGTGAACTTTTTGCTTCAATGGAGAAAGAAACATTAGATTAGTGATAAACAAAAGAGGTCCTTTATTTCTTAAATAATAGCATAATTAAATATAGCATAGCAGTTTATCAGTAGCTGGAGTCATATTAGTTGTTTAAGACAAAAATAAAATAAATTGTTAAATATCTTGAATTGTTAAATACCGTGTGTCTCGTAAAATTCCTGCATTTTTTTCAAATTAAAAACAGCAGTGAAATATAGAAAAAGTAGTACCATTCAACACTTAGTAATCTGTAATAAAAAGGCACGTGCTATTTCCATTTGAAAAAATGTTTACATTCACATCTGGTTGTTTTTTGAAAAGGTTGTAGGTCAGTCAAAAGAAGTGTTAACAAGGATAAACCCCATGGGTCTAATAACAATCTACAGTTTTATCCTGTGGCATCTTTGTGCTTCCGACTGTGGAACACCTATAATACAAGTTAGTGGGAGGGGGGGTGGATTCCAGCATGGGCCGGAGCCATGTCACCCTAGGATTCAGGCACGACTACATGGCTTATAAGGCCATCTTATTGGGGCTCCAATGCAGGAGGGACTGGGGAGTTTGCTGTAAAGAACTCACCCTAACGGAAGACAAAGTTGAGTAGCACAGACAAGAGTTGTTCTGCAGCAAAGGAAATTTGTTCCCTTGTCCTCACAGACTCACATCTAAGTGCGGGGAGGGAGAGCTGCAGTGCAGCACTAACAGAGTTTAAAGAAAAGAACTACTGTGGAACAGGGCACAAGACAGTACCGATAGATTTGGCTGCATTTAACTGGCAGTTTTAGCTATGTTGGAAACACTGGTGGTGTTGAGATTTGACAACTAGCTTTAAAAAGGCTTAAGTGACTTTGGAAGCTTCCATTCCCACAGGGAGTAGGAGACAGAGAAGAAGAAAAGCAAGTGGCTTGTAGACTCCACAAACTCATTGGGAGGAAAATGTACTGAGAACTCAAGATTCAACAAGACTGTGGAGGTAAAATGGGGAGAATGAAAACACATCTTGCTAGTGTGGCTTGGGAAAAGCTGGGTCAAACTGAGTTGTATACCATTTACTAATCTACCAAGTTTCCTATCCAGTTGGGGAGAACATTAACACAGGTGAGTATTTCTGAGAGAGAGCACACCAACGTTTGACCCTGCCATTCTGTCCTAGCTATCAAGATGCAATGGAAACTTTGTGGACATTTATGGCAGAATTGCACTGAACATGATGAATTTTCACTGAAAGCATTTCCCCCACCCCTTCATAGAGGCCCTTCTTTAAGTCAGTTAAATCCTTGACCAATTTTTTGCCTATCATTATTAAATTTCCCCCCCATTTTTTCCATTTTATTTTTAGTTTTACTAAAATTGCTTGATTTAGGATTTTATGTGTGTAAAATTCTGATTAATATTTTTCCTTTTTCCTTTCTAAGTCTGTATTGATTTTTAGCAATTATAGCTTATGCTGTATTTTTAACTAAATTTGTTCTTTTTAATTTTAACTAGTAAATTTGGTTTTCTCATGTTGAATGTTATAGATATGAAGAATATCTGATTCTCCTGTCAGTTTTAATAAAATTTTACCATGTGCACTTTTAGTCTTATTATTTTGTGTATTTCTACTGAAAATAGTTATAAATTGTAAATAAAACTGATTGATGGAATTTATTTCTTGGAGCAAAGATCTTTGGTAGGATAAAGTACAGTAACGGTATTATTGGTAGGGTCCAAACAATGGGAAATTTTAACTTGCTTGTCTGAGGGAGAATTCAATCGTGCAGTTAAGGATGCTATTTCTCATTTTGCTTCAAGTTCTAAGGTGGGATTCACAGAAATCTATAGTGAGGCCATGAAGAAAACACCAGACAATGGAATAACTATTCAGCATATTGTAGTCGGAAGAGTACTGCGTTTAGAATCAGAAGACCTTATTAGGCTTGTGTTCTCTCTTTACCAGATGTAATTGTAATGTCCACTTGGAAAATAAGTTTCCTTTGCTATAAAATGGTGCCATCTGTCCTAGTGGCTACAGGATTATTGTGAGACTCACAATAATATATGTAAAACCATTTTGTCAACAACAAAGTTTAAGCCCAATGTAAAGTAATAGTAAGAATAGTTGATCATAAGTATGATGGCACCTTGTTGATCAAGCCCAATGTCTTTAGACTTTGCATCAACTTGATTTTTACCTTTCTAGAGTAACCTTAACCTGATACCCCTATTCTAAACTACATCATTCAATCTCCACTTCCATCACAATGTTTATCACAATTTTTATTCGCTTGTTTTTGACATGATTTGTCTGTCTTCCTAAAATGTAAGCTCTATATAGTCCAGTGATTTTTGTTTTGTTTTGTTTTTTTTGTTCACTATCATGTCCCTAACATCTAGCCCAGTACCTGACTCATAGGAAATACTCAATAAGTATTTTTTGAATAATATGCGTGCACAAAGAAATGTATCTAAGAAACTATGGTCAAATGAGTCCTATTTAGAAAAACTAATTTAAATCATTGAAAGTGCCAAAGTCACAGTTTCTCTTGAAAAGGCATATACACACATCCACAGAATCCACATGCCTATCACATATTTTTAGATAATTCTTATTTTTAGATAATTCTAGTGTTTGAATAGGTTTATTCTTTTTTTCTTCCAGCTGGCAACTGGAAATTTAGGGTAAAATCAGAAGAAGCAGTTTTTACTACTGTGAGAATCACCGTACAGCAGAGCCTGAAAATCTTAGATTTAGTGAGTTTTAGAGCTTTTCCCCCTGCCATCATTCTACGAAACAAGGCAGCTGAGGCCACAGAGCACTGATGTGCGTTGCTTAACGTCATATGGATGGTACGTGGTAAGGCCGGATTACAGCTGTTTACAGACAATGTCATCACAAGGGAATTTGTAGATGACTGAATACACATAGTTTCCGTGAATTCAGATAAGTCTTAACATTTGTTGCAGGCTTTATAATTGTTTTTGTTCAATAGCTCAATGCTTTTAAATAGACTTTTTAGTAAAGTTCTTTATTTTGTTGGGTTTGTCTTTTCAATACTTAATAAATATAAGCTGCCACCAGCATCTGCTACGTGCAGCAAAGGCTACCATTAGTCTTAAATTCCTCTTTATTCCCTCCGTTTCTTTTCTCCTGAGGACATCACATAAAAAGAAAATGTACTTTTGAAAGAAATGCTAGTTTTAATTTGTTTTTAGATTTTTCTTAAATTTAAAATTTGGCCTTATCCCTTCTTAAAAGGTATGCTATACCAAGAAATGGAAGTTACACTGCCTCCTGATTGCAAGCATCTATTTTATAAAATAATATTTAAATTATTAAAACTGCATATAACATACTCTTAAATAATGGAATGTAATTTTCAGCACACTGGCTTTATGAAGGAAATAAGCTTTGTACACATACATAATTTTAATAATGTAGACTTTCTCTATATTTAACAAAGAGAAACATGATAACCTAATTAAGGTAAAATGAAAGTTGAGTGAAGAAATACGAGATTCTGGTTCAGAATAAAATCCTGACAATTTTTAGCTATTTGGTCATGACCATTTTATAAATTATTCAAATGTTCACGTTCTTTAAAAGTAACTGAAGTAGAAACAGTCATAGAATTTCAGAGATGGAAAGGCCTGATTCGTTGGCCCCCAAATGGGAAAAGATCCCAACTGCCTGTGCTGAGAGAGACTTGGGAGGAATCTGGGTGCAGCAATAAGGAGGACCATGCCTGATACGCCATATCATTGGAGGGGAGAACAAAATAGTAGCACAAGTCCCTCAGAGTGGCCATGGTGGATTTAGTTTACTACTCTCTGTGCTCCTTTTTTTTTTTTTTTTTTTTTTTTTTTTTTTTTTCTGTAAAATCAACTGAACACTGAGGACAAGAGAAGTGAACTAATTGAACTCCAGTCACACCATTAGTTGAAGCAGAGCCAGGACTGCGCACCTGAATATGAGTTCAGTGTTATTGCTACTGTACAGTCAGGGCACTCTTCAGGTGACAGGTGTTCTCTCCAGTGTTGGAAAACAAAATTTGAAGGGTGATAACTCAGTATCAGCAGACAGTTAGTAACCTATTGAGGATGACTAGAAATTGACAAGTTTTGCACAGAAAAGTCCGTGAGACATGAGAGATTGCAAAGGGCTCTGGGATAGCTATGAAGTGCATGCCATATTGGGAGTGTATCAGTGAGTCAAGTCATTTGACATGGTTCAACAGTAACTATGTCTATACTTTGGCTTAAAATAACCTTTTAGCAATCACCTTTTATAGTTACAAATACCTACTTTTGGTTCATTTGTTTTTGCTGCTAAGCAATAATCAAATATAATTACTATGTTGATGGGAAAGCAATCAGTTGGCTAAACAAAGGCACTTCATACAGTCCAATAATTTAGATTTTATATCAAGAGTTATTTACAAGTCTGCACAAAAGTAGCATAATGATAAAAATTTGAATTTTACTTCTCTCTGTCTGTCTCTTTCTTTGTAGTATTTTGAGGATAGTAAAGAGTAGGCAATGGCCTAATTGTAGACGATAAGAAAAATACAGGAGAGAATAAAAATGGTTATTACACTAAATATTTGTCTATTTAATTTAGTAAAGTTTATGTTCTTGATCAGGATATAACATTTTAATGACTGTTGGGTGACACTCAACAAAGTCAAGAAATTAGGCTAAAACAAAACTTCATTACCTTTGTAGAAGAATGAAAACCCAACAGTTTACATTTCAACGATCAATAACTATGATAGCACTAATCTATGACCCAAAGAAGTAATTTTGTGAAAAGTAAGTATTTTACAAAGCTCCATCCATCAGTGACATCTGAAAATCAGGAGCTGTGAGGACAATGGGAAAGTGTTTCCCATAAAAAGTTAAAAATTAGAAAATGGAAACTGTAAAATAAAGGAACTTTATGTTCTTAATATGGGAATATTTTTTTCTTCTAGCATTATTTTAAAATAGAAGTCATCATTTTAAGATGGTACATATTATGTATTTTGGGGATAGATGGATTCATAACCTAATAAAACATGTTTAATTCCTTAGGTAGACCTCATTAGAGGTAAAATAGTTTATATAAAATTCTAAACACAGAGATTGCTAAAGTTGACACTAGTCTGTTTCATAAATTTCAAGGTAAGGAGTGTGAGGTGTTGGATGAGGCACCGATGAGAACAGCCTATTTCTAGGGCACTTCATAAATGTCCGTGCACTAAGAAAGGGGTGTGCATGCTAAATTCTGGGAGCAGAAAGGACCAGGTCAGGACATTTAAATGCCCAGGTAAAAATCACAGTGGTTTAGGAGGGACAGAAAAACAAAAAGAAGGTGGTTGGAGAAGAGAAGGCATTCTAAGAACCTCTAAATTCAAACATTTGTAAGCACTTCTGGAATTCTGTCACTGGGCACTCCAGAGGCCTGGGCACACTATTAACCCCTCCCTCACCCAATGCTTTTAACTCTTGGAGCTGGAACATTTCTCAGGAACAAACTAATTTTTTAAGTTAACGGAAAAGTATTTGGTTGCTTGAAATGTGCCTTATTAGGTATATTCTGGCAATGGGAGAAATAGCTTGCACTTTCAGTTAATAGGGAAACTAGAATAAGTCAAATAATTGTCATTATCCATCTCTCCCCTAGAATATTAATGGGTCACAAAGGCTCCTTGTTCCGGTCTGTAAAAATTGTCTCATAAGCATCAACAAACATGGCATTTTTGTTGCATCTCTATATCAGAGGTTTTCAAACTCATATGTATGTGGAAAGCTTGTTAAAAATGCAGATTTCTGGGCTCTATTTCCAAAAATTCTGATTCAGAAGTCCTGGGTAGGCCTGAAGAATTTGCTTCTCAAACAAATGCTCCTGGTGAATCTCATACAGGTGATCTGGGGATCACACTTTGGGAAACACTGCCCCAAAGTAAATTATTCTTTTCCGTGTGAGTTTGAGTCACAGCAAATTGTATTTAAGAGGCTTCCTAATGTTAGTTCTGAAAAGCAAGTAGATCACCACAGATTCAACCAGAGGTAAATGATCAAAGCATAGTGGGGAAACAGAGCCTTCAAACACATGTTCAGATAGATCCTCAGAATGGATCTAAATTATCTACCCAGAGAAGCCTTCTAGCTTGTCCACACCCCATGCATTACCCAATTCGGATAGACGTCCCTTTAGGTTCTTCCTTGGTCTTAGGAAGCCCACATCAATGTTTTCCAGATTTTTACCTCTTTTGGTGATAGTATAGAAATGTAATCGTCATATATCATTCTGGCCTTTTCTTCAATTACTTTTTTGTTCTGCTCTTTCTTTAAGTCTTCACAGGCAAGCCAGAAAAGTAGGTTCTCTTCACTATATTCTGTTCGGAGGAACTCTCTGAAAAGGTTTCTTCCTGCTGGAGCCTTCATCATCTTGTCAAAATTTTGAGACCAGGACAAAACTTCATCTGAAGTAGGGTTTTGGCTGCAGAGACAGAGTGGGGCCATTACCAAAAGAGACTTGGACCTAAGAATGCTAGCCTGGTAGGAGGAGGTAGAAATGCTACTCAATTGCTGCCCTCTAGTGGTCATTGCCGCTCAGCCCAGCCTGATCTGGTAAATATCTGCCAGGATGAGGTTTTTTTCTGGGTCTTGACAAAATTTGTGCTGGGCGGACACTGCGTGCCAAGGAGCCAAGAGGCTATACACACTATGTGTGTGACCATCATAAAGTCCTAAGGAAGCTTGGAAATGTTCACACCTTAATATTTTGCAAGTTGATAGAAACAGCCTGTACATTGTTCGAAGGGCAAACTGAATCTTTTGTTTGCATCTGATGTAGATTTTCATTTAAAAGCCATAAGAGACAGTTTTTCTTTTTATCTCTGGTAGCTTCCCCCCCCCCTCCATTTATCACTGAATCTAAAATAAGACTACATTCTGTGCACTTGTCAGATATTTTCCTAAATTTTAATAATTTTTCTATGAAATATGAATGGTTACCCATGAATGGAGTTATCACAGTTACAAAGCACAGGGCTTTTATAATAACACTGCGGACATTTTAGGTATCTAAATTCAGGTTTTCAATGACTGCTTCCCTCCAGAAACCACCAGTTATTATTCCCTTTGCTTATACATCATTGAAGTGGAAGAAACTGGAGATTCTTATGGTTAAATTGATCCTGATATTGCTTTCCCATTCATTGATCTATTTAATAATTTTCCAACCTAAAGTACATTTAGTCAAATAGATATATATCTATATATGTATATATATATCAAGTACTTATATACATATATCAAGTATTTATATATATCAAGTATATATATATATATATATATATATATATATATATATATAATATCAAGTATTTTAAATAGATTTTTATTATCCCAAAAGTCTGAACTTCCTCTTTCATTTAAAAAAATTTAAAGGAGGAAAAAAGTACTATGAAGCATCGACACTAAAACCTTGTAAGTAGAAAAAGAAAGCACCTATAATTGTACAAATCATCTACTTGTATTTTGATTTTATTCTGTAGATAGAGTATTGCATTTCAATTTCTCATTTTGGAGAAAATACTTGGTTAGAGTCTGTTCTGATGGACCAGGGGCCACCTGGGTACCCTTTCTGACTGACTTAGGTCATTCCATATCTTTTTTTGTGCGTTTTAGACTCTTCCCCTATAAAGAGAATAACATAAAGAAATACTCTCAGAAAAGGCAAGTAAAGAATTAGGGCAACTTGGGGGGCTAATTCAGGCAACAGTCATTATTTTTTGGAAGAGAAAGATAAAGTCAGGCAATGTTTTAGCTTATAGCTTAACATAGCTAATAGAAAAACTGATTTTAAAAAATCACAAAATAAGATCTCCCAGACTGAGTACGCATTTGTTTCACAAAACCATTCTGAGTTACAGGAATCAAGAACTGGTACTTAAACACTGAGTAGATGTAAATGGCATATAAACACAACACATAATTATAATGTGAATCACACTCACCTTTCCTCTAGGACCTGGATACTCTCCATTTTTGTGGTATGTGTGGGTCTTTCTGCAGTTTCCCCTCTTTCTTCGTTCCTAACAGTGAGGCTGTAATGTAGCATAACACTTTATTTTGTCTAGGGAAAACCAATCATTTAAAGAAAAGAAAAAAAATTGCAGGACAATATTTCACAGAAGAATTTTGTTTTCAACTATGTGAAAATATTTAGTGTACAATAAAGCAATGCCATTTTTTAAAATGATGGGTAAGCCCATGTCAACAAAAAGAATCATTATTTAATAAAATTAAAAACTAAATCAGAACTCACAAGTGGATACTGTTATACATTCTGACTTCAACCTTACATAATTTAAATTATTTAAAATCTCTGAGATACTTACATGATTATATGCTTTAATATTTGATGTTCATTATTATGCTACTCTTTGGAATAACACCATTTTGACCTTTGGTTAATTCTATTCACAGTTTGTTTTCCATTTATTTCCCCCCACTGAAAGCTAAAATGCGTCAGAATCTAAAACAGCATTTGCAAAATTCACATGAGCCTTCTTTGCAGACCAGGTTTTCTGTCACCAATATCATCATTCTTCTATCCACTCAAGTTTGAACTACTAGATTTATATTTGACTTGTCTTTGCCCTTTCACCCCATTTAGTCAATCTCCAGTGTGTCCAGAGGGACAGGCCAGCCACTCTGAGGATTTGGATAGGAGAGCATTGGGTGAGAGGAGTCTTTGGTACAGAAATTTGGGGATTCTACAGGATTACAAGGGCTAGGATAATCCCATGGGCTTTCATAACTCAGAACGAGAATAAGAATTGTCCAGTTCAGGTAAATTGTAGCTGATCAGCGTCTTAGGGTGGAATAGCCAAGTTTCTAGGTGTAGACCAGACATAGTGAGGGGGTTTGGGGGAGATAATAAGAAGCAGGTGAGGAAGTTGACTCAGTGGCCTTGGCAAAGTCAAGCTACCGAATTAGCAAACCAATCCCTCTCTCTAGAAACCAAGGAGCTTCATGGGAGCTCGTCAGAGATCAAAAAGGAATTCAGATGACATCTCTTTTCCTTGGTCATTCATTTTTTTCGATAAGGGGCAATGGAAACTATTGTTTTTTAGTGCCTAGTATGTGCCAAGCACTGTCCTTATACTTCTAATTTTATTATCCCCATTTTATAGATGAGCACTGAAGCACGGAGCTGTGTGGTATGTTGGCTCAAAGTTGGACACTAAGTATGTGGTATGGTTGAAATTCGAACCCAATTCTGTTGAACGATCCTGTTATTTTTATTGAGTGCCTATCATGAGATATGCTGTCTGATGGGAACTGAAGCAATAAACTACTTACTATGTGAATGCTGAAAAGGGTCACTAAATATGCTTGTGGTGGAAAGGAGGAGTTTATTGGGGAAGGCTTCCAACAAGTAGTTATTTGTAATCTGGAAAGTTTGGCAAGGGAAACAGATGTCTCATTAATTCATTCTTTCATTCTCAGGTGCAAGGGTGAAGTTAGAGAGAATGTAGCAAAAGGAAGAATTTAGGGAAGAGGAGCCAATCTATTTTACCACTGAAAGTGAGACTAGACAGGAAAATTTAGTTGAGAAAGTGGACTAGCTGGAGAAAAGTGAACCCAACAGGAATTGGAAAGGATTCTTTAGTCAGAAAAAGGACACTGCAATAAAAACCAGTAAAACTTGATGGCGAGATAAATTGATTTATCTACCAGTTTCTAAGGAGAGTGGCAGAGTTATTGATTTAGAAATAAGAAAACCTCTCACAAAGTGGTGTGAGAGGCCCAAACAATTCTGGGAAGCAGAAACTATAGCTGATTGGTACTCAAACATCCAGCAAACGTACCAGTGCTCTGCAGGGAGGCAGCGACTCCAGTGCTTGACCCCTCAGAGCCTCTAGCTCAGGGAAGCCATGGGGAATACAGTGAGGTGGGATTCAGAAAGCAGCACAGTTGCTTAAGTGTCTGCATATGTGGGTGCTGGAAACTACTTGCAGCTTGATGTAACCTAGGAAACCTCAGTCCTCCATCTTGCTACATACTTACATCAGGTATACGAGTATTTGTAGAGGTGAGTCTACTTCTCAAAGTATCTTTGACTGGCCTGCTTCTCTAAAATTTGATGTATTTCCAGTAATTATGAGAAAGTGGGTGGGAGGAGGTTGACAATAGCCTGTGAAATTTCATAGGAGAAATTAATGATGTCAAATGTAAGAAAATATGCAAAGTTTTGGTAAATTCTAGAAAGATTAGATTTAAATAGGAAATTAATACTTATTCTTCCAAGCTTTACTAGGCGTGTGTGTGTGTGTGTGTGTGTGTGTGTGTACATAATCAGGTACTATATAAAAACTAGAAAAAGAGCTCACTTTTGCCGATTAAATAATAAACATGAAAATTCATTTTTGTTACATTTCCACACAAATGCGCTGTGACATACAAATGCAGGGATTCTTCATTTTACGCAATGTCTTTGAAAACATTTTTTTCTCCATTGTGTCTTTGCTGTAGAGCAACAAATCTGGAATCCACAAGCATGACTGACAAGTTTCTGAACATGAATTCTGGCTCTTCTATCAGTTTCTGTGATATTTACAAACACCTCAAATGCCACCATATTAGCATGATCATTATGAAATAATTGGGTTGTGTTTATAGCTTTCATTTCTACAGATGGTAAAATATGGACACACATTTGTACTAAAACTACTCATCATAGCCATCCAATAAGTGCTTAACTGTTTACCATTTGCTCCATTTCTTGATCAAATATTGGACACAATATTGTTCTGTAGACAGAAGGTGACCTTGAGCAGTCAACAGGTGTTCTTTTAATCAACTGTCCTTTAGTACCGTTCTTTAAAAATCGGTTTCAAAGTTTTAGTTATCAAGAACCACTGATAATCCTATTTTAAAATGAAAAGATGGAGAAATTGACAGGAGAGTTGGCACTAGACAGTTTGTCATTTATGTCTTAGGAATGACTAATGTTTGTTCCCAATTTCACTTGTCCTGTTCTAAGTAATATAGTGGGTTATTTTAAGGTAATAAATTGCAGGAAATACTTGCTTTAGCTCAACGTATACATATTGTCATGCTTGAGTAAAGCTCTAAAAGGAAAACATCAAGTTTAACAGTAGTGAGGGTTCATTATAGATTTTTTTACTTTTACAATGGTTGTTTTATTTTACATGAACATTTCTACTTTTTAAACTACTAAAGCTGTAAAGAGAACAAAATGCATATACAAATGCTACTGAGGGAGTCTTAATCAAAGCTTAAGTATTTTATGGAAGAAAATGCCAATAATCTAAGGCTAAGTATATGAAAATAAGCATTTAAAATCCCACTGGAAATTTTCTAGGGTGGTGACTTTGAGAAGGGAGAAACACATTTGGCATATTTCAGAAAATAAGGAAATGTTCTCTCTGTGCGTGGGGGTGGATTTTTTTGTTGGTTTGTTTACAGGGAAGTTGGGATTTTGGGGACAACATTACCAGCTGCCCATGATAGTTTCCCTTGACTTGTCATCATGGAAATGTGTGGGGCCAATTTTGGAAGACAGTCCACTTTTGTAAGACAAACAATTGGTTCTTAGGGAGCACCCTTGAAATTGTTGCAAATAAGATGAAAACTTTGCAGTAGCCATGGTAACTGTGGGATAGAGGACGATCACAAAATCATACATTTACACAAAAACTCAAGGAATCAATAAGATGGTTAAATTTAATACAGCATGACATCAAGGCTCAAGAAAGAACCACTGTGATTGGTAAGGCAGATACTAGTCTCTACTTTAATATTCTCACATTGTGATATCAGTTTTTCTTTTTCTCTCTCTCTCTCTTTTTTTTTTTTTTCACAAGCAGTTTTTCCTTTTTATTTAACAGCTTCTACCTCAAACTTCCCAGGGCAAAAATGGAATCAACATCCTTCAGGTTCTGAAAAAGAATTGGTAGGTTATTCTTTAAATGTTTCATTTTCCTTGGTCAAAATATCACGGTAAAATAATATAACAGCTTCATTTAGTAGTCAACAACAACTTACAAGTACCTCCGAGACACCCGGTTTATGCAACATTGACTGGGTTTGGAAATTCAACATCAACAAGAGAGAGGCTCTGAAACTGAGGAGGCCTGACAGGTAAATAAGCACCACACCGCATTGCAATGAGAGCAGAAATAGAGGTATGCATATGGTGTTTCTTAGACACAGGTGCAGTATCCATACATTTGCATGTGCGAATTGAGAAAGGCTTCACAGAGGAGGTAATGATTAAACTGGGCTGAACAATGAGCAGGTGTTTGCCAGATGGAGAGTTGGACAAAGGGAATTTCAAGTAGAGGGGGGAGAAAACGTGTTGAAGCTGGGAGTTGTAAAAAGGCATGCCATAAATGTAGAACAAAATGGACAGGTCAGACACTTCAGGGTGAGAGCCATAAATTAGAAGAAGCAGTGAGGTATGGTTATGTAATGAGTGCAGGAAAACAATGAGGGAACTACAAATCAAGAATATACTTCCTTTAAGATAATTTTGGCTTTCCATGCTCTATTTTCCTCATCCATAATGGGTTAATGGTGGTGACCTATTACGCAAGGTTATAAAGCAAAGACCAAACACTTGGGACAAAAAGGCAAATTATTGCTCCTGGATAATTAAATATAAGGGCCAATTACCTGCATAATAAAATGACAATTCCAATTTTACCAAAGAGCTTTTTATTTCAACCTGAGGAAATAAAGACTTACACCTTGCCATAATTATAAAACACTTCCTCAGACATTACCTTACTACGTCTTCCTCATAACAGTGCTGTATGTTAAGCAGCGGATTTGTTATTGATTATTCTCACTTTATTTAAGAGGAAACAGTCTCTGAGGTTGATTTACACAAAAAATACTTACAACTAACACATAAACATTTATCAGGGCTAGCATTGGAACTCCCGTCTCTGACTTCGTGTCTCCTGCTCATTTTCGCTATGAAATGCTGCTTCTCTTCAAATAAAAAGAATTGTGGTATTTTGCCTTTTCAGTTACTTACACAAACTGACTGCTCTTAAATGTTTGGAAAGGGTAAACCTATCACAAACCAGTGTCCTGAGTGCAAATGCCCCCTCTCTCATCGTTATCCCACAATTATCAGTCTACAGGAGTCATTGCCCAGAGGACTGAGCACACAGTAGGTCCTGGGGAGGAGCGACCTCTCAGTTCCCTGGAGTTGGAATTACCAGGAAGGAGTTGTTACAGGTTTTGACAGCGAAGCCTGGAGAGGAAGAGAAGTGGAGATGCCAGTTATGATTGCAGACCAGGTGTTACTGCTGCAAAGAGCCTCCCTCCCTGGAGAGTGCAACTTGCTCCCATGGCAAAGAAAACTTTGGGGAGAAGGAAGTGGGGGAAGGAGAATAGCACTAATGCATTGCTTAGAAAAGACTAGAGAAGGAAGAAAAAGGCCTCAGAAAGTGGGGCAGTAACCATACACCATCCATAATTTCAGACATATAAATCTCAGTTATTGTCCAATCTATGACTTGAACCTCATCTTTTTCATTTATACATTTTGGTAAAACAACTTCGTTTTTGAATTTGGAAATATAATACTTGTCTAAAAAAAACATTGTCCCTACCCTTATAAATACTCCCCTTCGTTTTATAATTATGTATCGTGTCATAAAACAAATCTTTCATTTGGCTTAAGCTTTTATTTCATAAACTTGAACCTCTCAAAAGTAAAATAATCCACTATTAAAAATCTGTCCACTAGATGGCTGTGTTGCCTTTATAGTATAAATACATTTTAATTAAATCATAATAAAACTGAAAAAGTTTCTGGGAGTAATTACCCTTATCTGGGGAAAAAAAATCTATTCCTGTGTGCGGAGTTTTGATAATTATATGTCTCTACAGAATTTGGAAAAAGTCATTCAATTTTTCTGTGAAAGAAATCATCAAACTCGAAGGGGATAAACTTAATCTTGAGAGGTGTGCACAATTACACCCATTTTTCCTTTTTAATATTTAGAAAATGTTCTGGATACTCCCTGGCCCCAAATCATCTGATTTAGGAATACTTTAGTTTTAAAAAAAGACAGGCATAATCCTATTAACATTGTGGTGATCCTTTCTAATAATCGTTTTGAATGCTAATGTCTCTTGCTGGGGTAACATGGAACTTCGGTCATACATTCTTAGAACAATTTAATTAGAAAAGATTTTCAAATACCAACAAAAAGGAAAAATCTTTTTTTTTAATTTAAAATGTTTTAAAAGAGCCATTGTGAGAGTGGATTCTTCAAACTATTTCAATTTCAGTTTGGGTTGTATGTAAATGTTAATTTCTCTTTTTTTGATGCATGGAAATTGAAGATGAATTTCTTCGTGGTCTCATACTTTCTTTCCTATCAGTTTTCCTCTATACCTGCTTCTGTTTGAAAATATGGGTTTCTTGAAAGGCAAGAGAAGTAAAAGCTAAAATAAATGAATGGGACTATATGAAACTAGAAAGCTTCTGCACAGCTTTCTATCAACAAAAAGAAACTATCAACAAAATAAAGGGGCAACCAACCGAATGGGGAGATTTTTGCAAACAATGCCTCGGATAAGGGGCCAATGTCCAAAAAAACAAAAATCTCCTTTTCTATTGGTGTTAAACTTTTACTTCAGACTCCAAGCCATGTATTTTAGGTTCATCAACGTATTAATTTAATTAGAATGCCAACTGCATTTAAAATATGGGTCCATAAGGTAAGTTTATCTTGAGTTACATAACTAAAGCTTCTTATTTGGCATAAACAGGTTTTGTTTGTTTTTCCCCTTAAAATTACGAGAATTACAGGACTGAATATTTAGGTGCACTTTATATAATACACACCAATCATCAGAATCTTCTACTTCAGGTCTCAGGTGGATTGAAATCCTATTTTAAGCTCTTCCTTCAACCCACTGTAATTTTCCCTGCAAGTCATAATTAAGTTAGTGGATGCTTTTGTGGGAAAGCAAGTATCTTGGATGTGAAAAGGCCAAATGGACTTCTATTTAGTTAGTAGACACTATTATTTAAATGGTGTGTAATCACCCAAGTCTTTAAATGCATCAGTTAAGTTAGAGCTCAAGCTTCTCATTGTAGTTAACATGTGTCCCTAACATAAAAAGCAGAACGGAAAAGTTAGAAATCTAGTAGTTGATACTCAGAAAAACATCTGATAGACGCCAGGGCCACTTATCCACCCATTCCTTCCTCCACTGGTATTTTCTAGTTACCATGTATTTGAATATGTATGGAATGAGGTGGGGGCCATGCTCTGTGAGGATACTTAACCCCAGTAGATAATGGACTTACAGCACCCTGGGAATCCTGTGGCTGGATGGCACGTGCTCTAATAACCTGTGTTATATCTGTGCTGATTAGCGAGCAAGTTGGAGACAAAGGGCCAGCGACACAGAATATAGACACAGGTTCTGTTGCATGAACTGACAACATGTTGATAGAACATGCTAAGCATACAGTGGTCATATCCTACAAAGTCTGGTCATTTCCTTTCCACCTGAGACTTATGAGGGAGTCAGAAATAATATCTATCAATAAAGGATTATTCAGGGCGCCTTAGAATGTACTGAACTGTAGACTAACTTATTTATGTATGTTATTAATCACAATTTACAGATGAAGAAACAGGCTCAGAGATTAAGTAATTTGCAAAGGTTTCCCAAGTATATGTCATGAAACTGGGATGTATCCAGGTCTGTCTAATTCCAGTGCCATCCCATGCTGCCTCTTGAATGTAGGTTTTATATGAGGATGTTATTAGAATTTGCATGTAATCTTTAAATATGGTAAGACTATTTAGAATGAGTCACGTGGAGTTATTAGTTCACTATTACTTATGGAATTGGTCAATTAAAGAGGTGTTGTACCACTTTATAATAATATAATCTATGTAATAATATAATCTATATAATCTATAACATATAATCTATGTTGCTTTATACAAAAAGTAGCAATGGCAAAAACTTGCTCTCTACTTAAGCAGCCATGTTCCCAAGCATGCAACATACACTAATACGTAGTATATTGATAGTTTAAACAAAGATAGGAATTTTACAGCACCAGGAATTACAGTATGTATATAACATAATAAGGCAGAATTATTATACAATCAACTCCATATTCACAAGAAGTGGATTTTATTGTCTTATCTGACAAAGAACAAGTAATTCTTGAGTGATGTCCTAAAACAGCAGGCAGATCGTAATAGGTATACCACGTGTGGACCATGAAAGAAAGTTAGCTAGGCCTAAAACAAATAATGAAGGATTTTGATGAGAGGGACAAAAATAAAGAGTTCACACATATTTCTATCAGAGGTAGTGCAACTACAAATTTTATACTGTATTTCCCTGAAAATAAGACCGGGTCTTATATTAATTTTCACTCCAAAAGACACATTAGGGAGTATTTTCAGGGGATTCTTATTTTTTCATGTACAACAATCTACATTTATTCAAATACTGTCATGTCATCTTCTGGAACATCGTCATAATGTACTAAATTGTACTAAATGCATCTGGCTGATGATCTTAACTGGGGCTTATTTTCGGGATAGGCCTTGGGGAAACACGGTAGATAGAGTAGGGGTAGCAAAAATGTCATAACCTCATTTTTTTGTATCTTGATTCAGAGAGGCTGGGGGGGAAGTTCTTAAATGTTATACAGACAGCTAGGAAATTTGGGCTGGATTTGGAAGGGTTGAATTTCATATTGTTTTAGAAATTGAATAATTTGATTAAGTGAAGTACAGAATGCCAACTTCCCTCAAACTGCATCTTCACCCCGAGAGATCAGGGTGTCTCAGAACTCTCGACGATGGGCACATACGTTTTCTCCAGCAGCAGCTTTTCTCTCTAGCACCTTAAGGAGACGCTTGGTGCTTACAGAGTTCACTGATAGCCTTCCAGCTGGTCCGGTGACAAAATGTTTTATAATTCTCATCACGTGGCTCCTCCCTGTTGTATTTGGGACATCGGTCCTTCCTGTTTCTGAGACTCTCCTGGCTCCTGTGCCACCCCATGCTGTGTTTGTATGGTCCCCTCTCAGACTGTCCCTTCTCTGCGTGCAATCAGCGTTTGCAGCGCCTCCACTGCCCTCTCTTTAAAACACTGGTATTCACTGAGGTTTCAGTCTTGCTATTCACCCTGGGCTATCATCCTCATCTCCTGTATGCTATGTGCTGGTAACTCCCAGATTGTTAAATCTAATTGAGACTTTCCCTGTGAGCTTCACATCATTTCCACAACTAACTCTCGGTACCTCTCACAGAGCAAGACCAGCTCATCTTCTTATCTGGGCCTCGATAGTCTCCTATTTTAGCGTTCTCTCACTGGATGGGAGAACCCGCCACTCAAGCAAGCAATGTGGGGTTAATTTTCCATCCTCATTCTCCTCTATTGCAAATTCTTGACAGTGCGTTCTGAGTTTTTTTTGAATCTGTAATCTTCCATTCGTTTTATGGTCTCTTTATTTGGGGACCTTGACATCTCTCATTGAGGCTGTTACAAAAGTCTCGTAATATTCTGGTTTTTTGTCTTGTCCTTCCTCATACCCTTCCAGAGGGATATACTTAAAATATATAATGGACTTTGCCTCCTCCTTACTTAATAATCTTCAATCACCTCCTATATCCAAAAAATATAACATCCTAACTCCTTAATATGGCGTAAAAGATGATTTATTACTTGCCATTGCCTATCTCTCTAGTCTTCTATTTCCCTTCTTGACTTTAAATCCCGGTAATACTAAACAGATTTTAGTGCACCCTTGGAATTTATGTCCCTCTTTACTACTAATTGCTACTAGTACTACAAGTACTAGTAGCACTACTGATACACACACACACACACACACACACACTCACATTCACACTCACACAGAGAAGAATGAAGGAAAATGGTGCATAAGAAGAAATCTTGTGATGCCTTAATAAATATTACCTGCCACATAATGAAGCTCTGGGAGAGTGTGAATGTAATTTTTGAAAGTAATTTTATGACACATATTTCCATGTATTATAAAGTATACTTAAATGGAAAATCCAAATTCAATCATCCATTCAACACCTTAATATTAATGAAAAACTTCTTGTGTGCCAAATAATATGCTACAAGCTAAAATTTATTTTTGGCTATTTTAAAGCAGGAAAGTTTAGTACATGCTTATGAAAATTATCAGCGCCAGTTGACCAATATGAACTTCTGTGAATTCAATTGAAAAATTTATATAATATAATTTTACTGACAGTATTAACCTAAACAAACAAAAACACATGTCAAACAAGGAGAATCACTAGCATGAAACCAGTACAGTGAGCTGGGGAGTCAAACTGGCCCTCTACGTGTTCAACCTTGTTCAGGGCAGACAGCAGTGTGGCCATGGGTATGAACAGCACCTTCCCACTGCCACAAATGTCATCTGAGACGCTCTGCCACACCCTGGCCCGTCCAGACCCAGATGGTCCTCACCATATCGCCACGTATGGTGAGTCAGCTGAGATTTGAGAGATGCTCCCCGGGTCTGACCTGAAATGACTGGAAGCCTGTGGGGTATCTGCAGCCAGTGGACCCCACGTGTATCTGTGCAGAACCCTGTCCCCGAATACACCGCCCAGCCTCTATCTACCATCTCTTTCAAACTCTGTCACCTTAGGCCTCTGGTCTTCTTTACCAGCGTGCGCCTCCTCTCTCCCGCTCTGTGCTCCTTTGTTCTCCTTGGAACTCCCTTTCCATGTCAAACAAACACACGCTCTTGTATTCTCAACCTTCTGTGGCCCATGTCCTTCCTCTGGCCCTAACTGGCACCCCGCTCTCTAAAGGCCCTGCCTCTCTCAGAGGCAGCTCTTCCTTCACTCACCAAGGTCAAGGTGGAGGTCGGTATTCCTCTTTCACATTCTCTGAGGCTTAAGCCATCTGACTTTCCTCTTCTGTCCCTCTCCTTGTCCTCACAATTCTGTGATTCCTTACCAGGCTCCTCACACAGGGGACTCTCCCCTCTCCTTCTTACCCTCAGTTCATGACACAGGCATCTCCACAGGTGTCCTCAAGGAGTGTCCAGCAGGACACTCCCTTGGTTCCTTATGAACCAACTGTGGCTGCCTTATCTTCTAAGTGGCTCTTGCCTTCTTCCAGCCTGAATTAATGCAATCTTCTTTCTCCAACACTTTTCTGCTTCTCTCTATTCTATTCTAAATTCTAATTCTACTTATCCTATTCTAGTATTCTCTCATTTTATAGAATCATCATCAACCTGCCACTCAGGCAAGCAAAGTGGGATTAATCTTCCAGCCTCATTCTCATCTCTTGCAAATTCTTGACAGTACAGCCTAAGTTTTTCTTGAATCTCTAATCTCTCCATTCCTTTTATTGCCTCTTTATTTTGGCAATCTATATCTATCTATGAATCAGCATAATATTTTATCTATTATTTTGTTTTCTTCACATCCATCTTTCTATTGATGATCTAAAACAGCAATGTGACACTAAGAAAAATACTAATTTACAGTAAACACAGTCAAAAAGAGTTCTAATGGTATGCCTTCAATGGAAAAGGGCCAAAGAATTCTAATTCTGGCAGTTTTCCAGTAGATAGCACTGTGGTCATACATAACACAGACTTGGCAGAATAAGCTTGCATACTATGCTTTTCTAGAGAGTGACCTGGGGAGTAATACCAAATATTCATGTCTAAGTTCAATTGCTTACTAAGAATGCATTCCCTGTCAGTGTAGAAGCAGAGAGAATCTGGTGAAAGCTAAATGAAGTACAACAGTAGCAAGCAATAATAAATTATAACGAGTAAATTAACAAATGCGTGACATGTGTTAATTAGGCCCATAGTACTGATGTGCGCTTTTTCCATCTTGTAGATATGGCCCAGGAAGCCTGGGTTCATTTTCATAGATGCTTTTTGACTTTGTGATTTTAAAGTTCATGTAAGTTACAGAAACTATTGAGGAAATTTACCTAGCTATGGCAAGATAGAGTCTCAAAATTGTAGCATTCTTTGTAAGTGGTTTTTATGATGCTCTGGCTACAAGTACTTTGGAAACGCTATGCAGCTAACTTATGTTCCCATGTGAGTTAAGTCAAGTCTCCGAGGGCAACAGGTATACAAGGGACTCCTCATTCACTGGTGTCTCAGATGAAATGCTTCACCTTGCCTTTGTGAGCAGATTTATTTCTAAGGGTGGTTTCTTTACCATGGAGCAGACATGGATTTTGTCTCTCCTTTCAAAAGATATCTTTTGACTTTTATAGCATGCCTCTTACTATTTCCATTGGCGGAGAGCTGAAATGTGACAGCATCAGAGGATAAAGCAGAACAGTATTTTTGCAGGTTTGAGGTCGTGGTAATTGTTTAAAATGGAGGGAAGGGCAACCAAAACCATGTTTACGAGGTGCTTAACATTTACTTAGTCAGATCTACCCTATGGTCTGGGAACTCAGGGAACCCATATGTTCAAAAGGGAGACAATTTTAGCTTTCACAGGGATAATTTACTAAATTCACCCTGTGACCAATTTTTCCCGAGAAGAATGAATGATATTCAACTTGGGCCAAATCTTATAGGCAGTACACACGAGTGCATGAGTTTGCAAAGTAAGGAGCTTTGGAAATGGTTCATATCAAATCTGGAAATGAAAACTTTGGAAAGGTCATCTTGTAGTGGACAAAACAATGGACTGGCTTTAAGGGAAATGCATTTTAGTCCTACTTCTATCACAAATGAGCTTAGTGACAGTAGGTAGGCCTTCAGTGTTTTTATCTGTAAAATCAAACACAGTATTTTCCAAACATTAGAACATTAGTTTTTTTAGGGATGTCATTTTTTCTTCCAAACAAAAGCTTATACCTAAGTCTAATATGTAACATAGCTAAACACAGAACCATTTTCTTGGAAATGCAAGTGGACAGCCTGGGGCTGTGGCCGGCAAAACTTTCCCCCACCCCCCAACCATCCCCTCACCACCATGAAGCAACATGAGAAGTCAATGGGAACATTTTGGAGAGATGATAGCTGAAGTTTCTTGAGTTCTAATTTTTTATGACTAAACATGGAAATCTGTCTTGCTTGATCAGACACCCCCAGGAGCAATGAGGAATTAAAACAGCTATGGATTAACACCTGAAGACTTTATTTGAAAAAAAAATAGTCTGTATTATTTTACTATAACCTCTGATGTTAGGGGAGGTTTTATGGGGCAAATTGGAAATTAGCTTTAAGCTTGAAATAAATTTTGAAAGCTCTACCTTTCTATCTCCTTTCTAAGGCACCTAGTTTTCATGACGACACAGCAGTTTCTAATTTGCAATGCACTTTCACATGTGCCATTTCATGTGCGAATGTCTGAGTGACCTCACTGATTCATACTGTCCTGACCACGGCAGTTTTCTGAGGAGTCCCACATCTTTCCAAGGTTTCTTTCTCATAAAGAAGAGGGAAGAGAGTTAACTACCTGAAAAGGCAGGTCATTCTGTTGGAATCCTTATATAAGAGGAACATTTAAGTTTTGAGAATGGCAACCTTTAACATTCGGACAAGTGGTCTCCACACAACTATCTCCCTTCCCAGTTAGGAACAGCTTGGGCCCATGTATAAAACGTGTAGATGTAGACTGTTCATTTTATGGCCAAGACTCGGGCTTCCCTGACTCACTTATGTAACACAGGTTAAATCGTCTAAACCTCACTCCCTTGTTTGCTCATCTTGAAATGGAGGAATATGGGGAGAAAAGGGAGACAGGGAGAGACTGATCTAGGGACAGAGAACAGATCAGCTTAATTAGTTCTTATTTTTTTAAACTTTGTAAAATGTCATTAAATGTATTGGGGTCATATTGATTCATAAAATTATATAGGTTTCAAGTGTACATTTCTATAACACGTCATCTATATGTTGCATTGTGTGATCACCCACAGTCACTTCTCCTTCCATCACCATATATTTGACCCCATTTGCCCTCATCTACCTTCCCCACCCCTCTTTCCCTCTGGTAACCACCATACTGTTGTCTGGGTCTATGAGTTTTTCTTTCTTTGTCTTATTCGTTTGTTGCTTTCAGTTTTATATCTATGTATTTATTTATTTATATGTATACCAGTGAAATCATATGGTTCTTGACGTTTTCCATCTGACTTATTTCGCTTAGCCTATTTTCAAGATCCATCCATATTGTCACATGTTGTGAAATAAATCCAAACTTTTTGATTTTTTAAGGAAACTGGAAATATTCAGCAGTTATGTACTTACTCTCTGTATCAGCCCTCCAACTAAAGCATAGTGGTAATTTTATAAAGATAGGAAGAAATTTAAAAATAGGAGAGGAGCTGATGATAAAATCTGAATGAGAAATGCAAATTTGAGGGAAATGCTGTACTGTTTAAAGAACCCATAGCTTGAAGCTAGGTTGAGGTATTATATTTATACTTATTACTAGATATAGAAATTTATTTTCGCAGCATTGTATTGCCTTAAAAGGAGGTAAAATCAGCTATATGACAACTGCTCCTTTGCAAATGACAGTTACTTCATATTTTGATTTCTAACTTTTTTTTGTCCCTAAATTACATTTTTTAGTGTTTTTTTTTGTTCTGCTGCTTTGACTTAGCCTGGAAAATTTGCAGAACATTTTCTTTCTTTTTTCCCCCCACTCTAATAAGCCTTTATAAGCTTCCTCCCACCCCAAACTCAAAGTACAAAAACAATGATATTTTTAAAATGCATGTATAAAGGACAGTTTCCCTTGCAATGAGATAACAAGACAGTTCAACTTTCATTGTTTTCATTAAGTTGTTTACATTAAAACTTTCCTCTCATTTATCATATACAGAAGACTTGTAAATTTATAGTTTGTGCATTTTATGGTCTAGACTCAAACATCCATGACTCATTGCCAACACAGTTCTTAACAACAATACTCTAGTCGAGAACTAATAGAACACTTATCAAAGGCACCGTGTGTTTGGGGTCCAAATACATGTCACCCTAGAGGTGTGGAGAGTTAATGCGATTTCCAAAAGCTATTCCAGATCCAAAGTCTGTGTTCTCTGATAATCTGATGCTCACAAGCTCATGCTGAATATTTTGTTATTTAATGTGCACTTTAAGAATAAAAGCAAATTTTGCCAAATATCTGCTTTACAGCAAACAAATACAGTGAAGTAAAACTTCAGTATCTATCTGTTTTGAGTTTTGGTGTCTTAATCCTGAAGCAATTCAGAAATAAATTTTGGCAGATACATAAAATCATATACTGACTGCTGGAACATATCATGGTGCAAATGAGAAATAGAAGTATAATTCTCTGCACTGTGTAACAATGTATTTGTGACTTTTTATACAGAATTTAAATGAAATAGCTTTCCTTTCCAACATACGTTCGTATTATATCCACTGCTGATTTCTTTTTTAATATACAATTCTTTCAAGTCAGCTCCTCTTTAAAGAGATTTTATTTTTCCAATATGAAGTGTATCATAGCCCAGTGAGCTAACTCTTATTAAATGCATACCATGTGTCAGGCACTGTTCTCAGCTTGTATGTGTTTTATTTCATTTAATTTTTACAACAATCTTATGAGGTAGGGATTCTCATTACTGTCACTTGACAGATGAGGAATCTGAGGACATTAAAAATCTTGTTATAGGGTCAAAAAGATAGTGAGGGGTGAAGACAAGATTGAAACCCAAGCATTCTGAATTCAGAACCACTATATTAAGTCACTACACTGTATTTCAAGGATTAAGACCAGAGCTTGGTGATCTCTTTAGGAGTGACACAAAAAATATATACACAAATTTATTGAAATATTTTCCTCTTTTAGAAGTCTGTGTCCTACTTCTGAAATAGTTAAGGCTTGAGAATGAAAGAAAAGGAATCACATATGACTTTCCATAAGGCAAAGAATCATTGTCTGGGAAGCAATTTTGATATTTATGAAAACCACTTTAATCCTTCCGAATTACTATAATATCTGATGGTTTTCTGGAAATGACGTTTTCTAGAGGGGTCAGAGCTTCTTGAACACCAAGCTACCACTGTGGCATGACACGTTTCATCTTCCATTTTGGCCGTAATGATAGAACATCATGCCACCTTATCATAACAATCACCTGGATGGGTGTTGGGAAATTGTAGAAATCATACACAACAAGATGACTCAAGCATTTGGGCCGTTCTTTAGGGTTCTGAAATAGTTCAGGGAGCTCCAGAAGACCCCTGGTAATCCAGAAGATTCTCCTGTGAATTGGATCTTATGGGACCCTGAAACTTATGGTTCTATGGAAAGTTCCGTGAAGTCTAGCATAGCCCTGAGGCATAGCATCTTCATAAATCTTAGGATTCTGGATCTCACTGATTTTCTTATTTGAAGGCTCTTTGGGAATTTGAAACCGGAACAAGAGTTCTGAAGCACCTGAATCATGGACATTTAGCATTAGACAGGACCTCAGGAATCAACTTTAACTCTTCATCATTTTGCCAATGAGGAAGCCACAAAACAGTTTAGAACGTCAATGTCACGGAGGCTGTCAGTGATAAAATCACAATGGAAATCAGATTCTCTGGCTCTAAGTTCAGAGTCTTTAATTAATTGACTTGGCCTTCATACCCATCATAGCCCCTGCTTTTAGATCTGTCGACACGAGTGTGTGGTACTTCTTTTCTGCCTCTGTCAGAACTCTGAGGCTGAGTTTGCCACCCTGACTCTGCGACTGGATGACTAGCATTCTATGAATAGCGTATAACTGAAACACAGCATTGGACACTGAATATAAGACTACTAGATACCTTCATCTTCTTGGACCTTCTATAGCATTGGATGACACTGTTCATTGTTAGATAAGTATATAACCATCTTATGTTTACTCATATCTGTAAGAGGCACAGATGAAGGAAAACATGATGTAATTTTTCATTCTTTCCTATCAATTTAAATGCAGATTCTGAGAAATACATTTTGCATATGGAAACGTTTGCATTCGACCAATGGTGATCTCCAATACTTCCTACTTGTAAAAACAAAAGAAAAGAAAAAAAGGACCGATGGAGAAGTTTGTGTGGTCCCAAGAACTGACATGCATGCTCATGCTAGCTGTTCCCCAGCATCATATGGGTAATAGCACATACCAGGAGCAGCTGCAGCAACAGCACCAACAAAAGCAGCACGTGTTGTTGGGCCTCTGGTTTCCGGGGGCTTGAGACACAGCAGGTGTTCCTTCATTTTGCGACTGTTGTCTTTTTCGCATTTCAGCTACTTTAGTACCGGACTGGCTGGAAGAAGACAGAAAACATAAGGTATGAAAAAATTACAATAAAGATAAGTTGCCTGTGCTGAAGGAAGCATAATGTAATTAAAGTGTAGGGGCAGCGAGATGAGAGCTTAAGAACAGGTGAAAACAAATAAGCCTTGGCAGTCAAATTAAATATGCTCCAGAAGAGGTTTTAGAATATCCTCAAAACTTTGGGGACCAATTTCTATCATTATCTGCTGCATAAAATTGTAGTAACAATTTTGCCACATAATCAGAAGCAGTTGGTGAGGTCAATAGGATAAGATTTGAAAATTTATTTTTAACTGCTTTCTTTACTCAGAAACGGTTACATCTGCTTTCCTTTACAAGCACTTTTAAATGGTTATAGGGGATGTATATTGCTGGTTTCTCCACTAATGTTTACAGTAAGGTTAACTGAGCTTTATAAATCATTGTTGCGAGGTTTCTAACTATATAACATTGTGAGGAAGATCAAGTTTGTTTTTAGTTTTCTCTCAGCTCCTTCTAAAACACTCAATCTCCTTTTTGGCACTTCCGGCTCACCCTCCAGGGGCCTAATCTCAATTACACTGGCAAAGTGCCTTATTCTCTGTTAGGTAACCTTGTTGCAAAGACATCATGTCCTTTTCCTTCACCACCCAAATTTATTTTCATTTAGTAGAGAATTGTGAAAAGATGAAAAGTCATCCAATCCCGGAGAATTACTTTGGTGGAATTTATATTATATATCATGGCAAATAAGAAAAATATTGGGGTACAGGATGCCCTACTTGTGACCTTACAAATCAGGTCAAATGAGTTGCTTCTTATTTATAAGCAGAACCCTGATGTAGGACTTTGTTTAGGATAAAAAAGTTTTTGTTTTAGTAGAATAATATCAAATTTAGCATGACGTCTTAGAAAAAGGAATGAATTCTACTGAATGATTTTTTTTTTACAAATATGCAGTGCGTGTAAATCATATATATATATATATATATATATGGCCGTGTGTGATGGAGAGCAATATGTATTAAAAACATAAAGTGCTTCAGGTTGTTTTGGCATTGTGAACTCACACTCTAAAAACTACATTTTTAGTTCTAAATACAATGATAAAAACTTAAAAAAAATACTGTATTCTTGAAAACAAATAAGTATCTTTTTAGACCATAAACAGACGAGAAAACCACAATGGTTGGTAAATGGGGGCTAAATCCACAGTCATTTTGTAATCCAGGTGTAGGAACAGACAAGTACAAAGGTTTTATACTCCAGTGGGGTACACAATGCTCCATTGTGAGTAGTGGGAGGCCAGATTCCAGGCTCTGATCGTAAAATCAGGGGTGGGTTATGCGACTCATAAAAAAGATGCTGAAAATACTTTCTGTTCCATTCAAGGGTGCCTAGCTGCAGGAGAGCAAGGATGCAGAGAAAGCCATCCTGACCTTACCTAGGCCAAGCAGCCCACGAGTTCAGCGTCTGGGTCAGTGACACTATATACACAGAACTATAGCTGGATAGGAGGGAATCCTGAGATGCCGATTAGAGAGCTGCTACGGGATTGATGGTGTCAGGGACCAGTGGAGACAAGTGGAAAGCATTACATCAAAAAAAGTGAGAGAGTGAGAAATATGCCTCTCCCTAGATGTGTTGCCTGAAGGCAAAAATTACAAATTAACACTAAAAAACAAAAAGCCACTCAACTATCAGGAGATGAATATACTCCTGATCAAATGCAAAGAGCAAAATCATCTAAATTAGTTTAATGAGCATATGTTTAAGGTAAACACTATGATAAAGGAAAGAATATAAGAGAACAAGAAATTATAAAAATATAGGCAAATACGAAACAAGAATAGGAAGAATGAAAAACAGAATTGTAAAAACGAAAACATATAGCCATTAAAAAGATTCAGATGGAATAAAATCTTCCCAAAGAAGTGATAATACCAAAGAACTATACCTAGAATTCAGCAAAAAGAGACAAGAAGATGAAACACAAAAAGAGACAAGTACAGCAGTAATACTGAAAAGCTTCAGTATGTGTCCCACAAAATTTTCATCGTAAGGAGAAAGTTAACTGATTGACAGGAAAATATTATTTTTAGGGAAGTTGGCTGAGAGCTTTCCAGAACTGGAAAAAAAACAAAATGAAACAAAACCTCACACTGAAAGAGCATAAGACATACTGAGCAAAATTGATTAAAAAAAAAAATCGACACTTATATGCATTATAAGCACAGAACTCCAGATGAAGAAATAAGCTGAATTACCTATAGAGGAGTAACGTACTGACAGAAGCCTTCCTGAGCAATATTAGAGGCCAGAAGACAATGGGCAACAGAGTAATGTTTTTCAAGTCCTGAGGGAGAAAAAGCATCACCTACAACTTTATATTTAGCTAAACAAAAATTTAAGAGAGAAGATAATTGATGACACATAAACTGAGTTTATTACTCAAATCCTTGCTAGAATCTACTTCAATCAGAAGAAAACAAAATCAGAGGGAAGGAGTAGAATGTAAGAAGCGGGTGCCCTGAAACTGACAAAACATGATCCTGGGTTTAATGACTAGCTGAAATAAAACCCCATGCTTTTCTGTTTAGAAATAGTCTAGAAGTAAATTTGACTGCAGAAATTAGGAAAATAGGACAGTTATTCTATCCCTCCACTGACAATGTTTTTTGTATGCGTCACAAAGTCGCCATGTTAAATCTGAATCATTTCATCATAATTTTCTGGGCCTATCAGCATTTGACAGTGATCACTCTTTGAAACAATTTTTTCTCTTGCCTTCCAGGTACCACACTCACAATTTTGGTTTCAATCTCACTAGTCACTTCTCAGTCTATTTTGTTATTTCCCTCACCTCTAAATTGTGGATGACCACAGTACTCCATCCTTAGAATTCTCTTCGCCATCATTTCTTTACTGAACTTATTGAGATTTTTACTACTTCTCTGTTCAAACGTCTCCAATATACATGTCCAATAAGGTGACTTTTTTCCTGAACGCAGGACACATGTAATCTAACCACCTACTTGACATCTACATTTGGCTTTCTCAACTTGGCATCTCAAACGTAACATGTTTTAATCTGACCCTATTATCTTCCCCCCCAAACCTGTTCCTCCCACAGTTTTCCCACTTGCAGTAAATGAAAAGCCTCATCTTTCTAATTACTAAGAACTGAAAAACTCTGCAGTCATCCACGACTCCTCTGTTTCATTCAGATCCCACATCAGCAGATCAGCAAATGTGAGACCTCTGAACTGGTCTCCTCTGCCCACCTCTCCTTCTACCCCTCCTTACCCCTTCCCCTTCCTGATCCACTCTGTTGGCAGCACAACAGCCAACAGTGAGTCTTTTAAAACCTAAGTAGATGATTTCAGCAAAGAACCTTCTACGTTAAAATTCACTCTAAATCTTCTAGTGCCTTCCCATTTTACTCAGAGGAAAAGCCTATGTTTCTGCAACTTGGTCTTTTGTGAAGCATCTCCTATTCCTTTGTCCTCACTCACTCTGTGTGACCCCAATGGCCTCCTTGCTGCTCCCCAACCATACCTGGGACAGTCAGGAGTCAGGGCATTTGCACTTCCTGTTCTCAGGGCTTGTCTCTGCCAAGTCTTTACTCATGTTACATTCTCAGTGAAATCGTCCCTGCTGCCTTACTTAAAAATCACAAGACCCTCACTCCACTCCTAGCAGGACCTGCCACCCTTTCTTAATTTGTCTCCATATTACGTATCATAACTGCTCATGTTTTAAGTTTTATACATTTGTTTGCCTAATCAGCTAGAAAACACGTTCAATGATTTTTGTGTTTTTTTTCCCTTTAGAAACAGCACACACACACACACACACACACACACACACACACACACACACAGTGGCTTTGTATCAGACAAAGGTCTTAATCTAGATCCCAAAAGTTTGCAGAAAGATTCAATAACTCTCTTGAGAATTGAATACCTTGATTTCCTTACTGTTAAATATTCAGTTTTGAAAAATGCTACCTCATTTGTCCATTTATTCAGAGAATCTCTAGGAATGCTGTGGTTTAAAATCGCAGTAAAGGGGTCCAAATATCATGTGTTAGATTCGCAAGACCTTTCACTGTCTGCTGCATCTTTTGGCTAGCTAGAAAAAAAATCATAGGAGATTGCCTTCTTTGTACTTTTCTGATGTAATTGTGTGTATTGTGTCATAAACATCTTCCTTCTGGAAAAAAAAAAATGACTCCGCACTGATTTCTTTTGTGTAGATTCCCATACCACGTGGAGCAGGTTGCTTCTATTTCTCTGACTGATCTGTATATGTGGCTGAATACCACCCTGTAGTTTAGCACCTCAACAGTGTTCAGAGTCTAAACTTCCTTGGACTGCCTGGTATACAACTATGGAGAAGAACAACAGTCTGCTGTCATATTTTGCTGCATAGCTGCATTGTCCAAAAACTGAGACACAAAGAGCTAGGGGAAGAAAAACTATGTGAGAGAGCTACTTGGTGACAGTGCTGAGGAAGTGCCCTCCTAAATGTGTCTCTGGGTGACCAAGCATGGCGAATAGGGCATGCTCTTGGGTACTGCATGATCACATCCTAAAATCTTTATTTGCCTCTGCTTCCTGTGTGCCACTGCAAACAGTGGTGCTGAAGGTAACACACTGGGGTTTATCTGTAAATACAGAAGGCAAAATCTGTACAACTGTTAAGTTTTTACCCTTAGACTTCACCAAATCCAGTTTTAAGCAAAATAAATTGTCTTAATATCATAAATGAAAGAAGAAAAACATTCGCAGAACAATGCAGCATCAAGGACTGAAATTCTCAACCATGTGGAGGCTAGTTCTTTTTTCTAACTTGCTAGAAAGAAGGACTTTCAAGAAATCATTTAATTTCACAGAATAGAGGCAGGGGAAATTGGTTTCTCCTTTGCAAAAAAGTACATACCTGTGCACAAAATTGGGACTGCAGACTTTATGAGCTATGCAGTCCTGGAAAGGCCCATGATCCAGGGGCAGAAAAGGGCTGGGTGCATGTGCTGGGGCACCCAGACTGCTCCTCTCACACACACAGGCCACCTTTGAAAATGCTTCATTTAGTTCTAATCGTGAGGTACTTGGAAAACTGTTGTGGAATAAATATTAACCCCTCCAGCAGCATCATTTCCCTCAAAGCTTAGGTTAATTTATCAGCAAGGAAAACCCATAAATCTGAGTTAGTGATCAGAGAAGGCTTTTCCTCTGTTGTGCATTACTGTATCTTCCAAGAAATGAGGAGAAAATTCTGATCTTCCACCTGCCACAATTTTACTCCATGTTGCCTCTTCCCCTTTTCAGGCATCAGATGCAATAATCAAAACCATCTTTATACAACAAAAGCAAAAATCAACAAATGGGACTGCATCCAACTAAAAAGCTTCTGCACAGCAAAAGGAACAATCAACAAAATAAAAAGGCAACTTACAGAATGGGAGAAAATATTTGCATACCCGTATCTGATAAGGGCTTAATTTCCAAACTACATAAATAACTCATACAAGTCAATATCAAAAAAACAATCCAATTAAAAAATGGGCAGAGGAAGTGAATAGTCATTTTTCAAAAGAAGACATTCAGATGACCAACAGGTACATGAAAAGATGCTCAACATCACTAATCATCAGAGGAATGCAAATCGAAACCACAAGGAGATATCACCTCACACCTGTTAGACTAGCTATTAACAAAAAGACAAGAAATAACAAGTATTGTTGAGGATGTGGAGAAAAGAGAACGCTTGTGAGCTGATAGGGGGAATGTAAATTGGTTTAGCCACCATGGAAAACAGTATGGAGGTTCCTCAAAAAATTAAAACTAGAACTACATGTGATCCAGCAATCTCACTTCTGGGTATATTTCCAAAGGAAATGAAAACAGGATATAGAAAAGATGTGTGCACTCCCATGTTTATTATAGTATTACTCACAATAGCTGAGATAGGGAAACAACCTGTAACCTGCGTTTGTCAATGAATGAATGGATAAAGAGGTGTGGTATATATACATACGAATAGCCATAAGAAAGAAATTCTGCCATTTGTGACAAGATGGATAGACCTTGAGGGTATTATGCTAAGTGAGATAAAGCAGACAAAGACAAAAACTGTATGATATCACTTACATGTGGAAACTAAAGAACCTTAACTTGTAGAAACAGACTAGAATGATGGTTACCAGGGGTTGAAAGGTAGGGGAACTAAAGAGATGCCATTCAAAGGGTACAAACTTGCAACTAGAAGATGAGTAAGTTCTGGAGATCGAATGCATGGCATTGTGGCTATAGTTAACAATACTGTATTATATGTGTCAGAATTGCTAAGAGACTAGATCTTAAATGTTCTCACCGCAAACAAGAAATGATAATTATGTGACGTGATGGTGGTATTAGCTAACGTTACAATGATAATCATATTGCAATATATCAATGTATTAAACCAACACACTGTACACCTTAAACTAAGACACTACTATATGTCAATTATATCTCAATTAAAAAAACATCTTTACAGTTTGAGCAATGAGCAAAATAAAACGATGACATTTCAAAGGATACACATGAGTATAATGACATAAACTTGGATCTAAAAAACTGCATAAGACTAGAATGGGAGAAACTAGGCTTAACAGAAGCATATGAAAAAATTCTAGGTAATTTACTGGACAATAAATTCAGTATTAGTCAACAATAACCAAATAGTTAATGGAAGTTTAGAATGCATTACTAGAAGCATGTTTTCTAATAGGGGCTGTTGACAGGTCTTCTCTGAGCTGGTTAAATGGTTATGTTCAATGCTGGTCACCCACAATTTAAGAAAGAACTTGAAATACGTTCAGCAGACTAGAAGGAGGAAAGTTAAAAAAATTTTTTGAAAAAATATAAGAATACTACTTTTAGCACAAAGGTGTTTGCTCTTAGGAGACTCAGATAATCGCAATGATAATTTTCTAATATTTGAAGTGATACCACTTAGAAGAGAATATAGATCTACTTTGTAAGATCCCAAATGTTGGAAGATGGATTGCTGAATAGAATCAATTGAGCGACTCGCTTCCACATGTGGAAAGTCTGGCTGACACTCAGGTGAGAACTTGATTTACCTGTGAGGTTAGCATCAAGCCAAGCATCCTTGAGCACTCAAGCCAAGGCTGGACAATGCTTTGATAGAGGTTGATTTACACCAGTCTCAAGTTTACGTGGGTGGTTAGACTGAGAACACTCCTCTTCACTCTGAAGTTATTGCTCTTGACATGGGCTGCCCAAGCTAAGTACTCTCTTCAAAATACATTTGGGATACGGAGAATTCCAGTTTTTATCAATTTCTATACTCTTATAGATCACAATGTCAATTATTGAGCATTGACTAATATTATTTTTCATTTTTTTATTTATATATTGTTTCCTAGTAGGACTGTACAACTCCTTTTATAAAAAATTTTTCAATTTTATTTTTATTTTTTATACAACTCTTAAGGGATGGGAAAGGAAAAAATATATCTCACATATATTGGTTTTCAAAATCTAGCAATGCTTTCTGTCAGTAGTAAATATTGACTATTGATGATGGTGAATATGAAAGATTTCTCTGATTATTAAAAATATCTATTTTCCAAAGGCAGAGATTTTGAAGTTTTAGATACAATTCTTCTAGTTCTGAGGCACACTGTCAAGTTTGTTTGAATAGTACTCCTTATCCTTTCCCAAAGTGTCCCTCGTGGAGGACTGGGGGAAACTCACATCCAGGAAGTCTGGAGAATTGAAGCCTCAATGGCTTACTGCAAAGTAAATTCTCACATTTTACCTCAAAAATTCATATAGTATATGCCTGGTATTTTGATACATTCATGTATAAAAATAAGAGTAATTGTTTTATATTTCCTAACTTTGGAAGAAAAATAATATTCCTGTGTCTTTTCTAATGGTCAAGATGCTGCTGTAGTCAGGTTATCAATTTTGGAAAATTAATTGAATTGGAAAAACTAACTTTGCACATCAAAATTAGTAATTTCTCATCTTACTCTTGGTGTATTTTTAGAACTCAAACTTACAAATAAATGAATGGCGATACCCTGCAAGCTGTACTATGGTATGGTGATTAAACAAGCTCTGGAGTCAGGGTCTGTGTGCCCAAACCTTGCCTCTGCAGTCAATTGGATGACCTTTGGTTAGTCACTTAACCTCTTTGGGTCCCAATTTCATCATCTGCGGATAATTATCAATAATAATATAACACATCAGTACATCACTACTACCATAAAGGTTAAACTGATTGACCAGGTAAAATTCTTGGAAAAAATCTTTGTACATATAGTAAGCATTCGATAAGTGACAGCTTGCTCAAGGTCATAACGGAGATAGTTGTTCATAATATTGCCAAAATGTCGGTGTGGTTCAGTGCTTTCAGGGGACACATGTTGAAGATTCCCTTCAGTGTCTTTTTGCTCGGAGATCATTTCACTTCTTATTAGATGGGTATTTGTATCCATTGGGTAGAATCTTCCTATCTTGGGGATCCACACAAAGGCTTGCTCACTCAGTGAAGAAAGAAGACTAATGGTTTGGTTTTTCATTTCACCACGGTAATTTGCATCACATGTAAATGAACTGAATCTCAAATTACTGCTGGTATCCACAATCAACTCCTTCTCCAACAATCAGGCTTCGTGTTAATTGCAGCCATCTTGTCCCATTTAGTGAAAGCATTCAGTTTTGTTGTGTAGTTGTTGATTCAGTGTTTAGCCCCCATGAGGTATCTGCTAACTAAGTCAAATGTGTATGGCCTTTTTGAGCACTGGGGTGGACAGGAAGGAATTCACCATGTGCAGATATTTATTCCTGGTTGTGATGTATTTTTCCTGTGAAGGAAAACAACTCCTCAATTTAAAATTTCTGATAACTACCCTGCTTCTGCTAAGCCAGCATGTATCTATGTAATGGAGCAAGACTTCAATGCCATGTTTATCTAAAAAGAGTTGTATCCAAACCAGTTATTTATTTATTTATTTTTGTTTGGGGTTTTGGGGGTATCTTTTCGTGTGCTATTTTCAAGACCATGATACAGTAGTCCCTCCTTATCTATGATTTCACTTTTCATGGTTTCAATTATCCGTGGTCAACCGTGCTTTGAAAATATTAAATGGAAAATCTAGAAACAATTCATTAGTTTTAAATTAAGGATCGTTCTGAGTAGCTCACTTCATCGCATCACATAGGTATTGTGTCATCTCGCATCATCACAAGACGTGTGAGTAGAGTACAATTAGCTACTGTGGGGGACAGAGACACATTCCTATAACTTTTATTATAGTATATTGTTATAATTGTTCTACTGTATTATTAGTTATTGTTGTTCATCTACCGTGCCTAATTTACAAATTAAACTTTATCATGTATGTATAGGAAAAAATAAAGTATATACAGGGTTGAGTACTATCCGAAGTTTCTGGCATCCACTAGAAATCTGGGAACGTGTGTCCCTCATGGATACGGGGAGACTGCTGTATCTTTTCAATGCTCATCCCACTTATCATTCCCTTTCTGTCTTCTTTCTTCCCATTTGGGCAGAAATAGATGCATTCCTCTCAGTGTCTACACAGTATTGTGCACCTACCACTTTGAGATGTAATTTGTGTACAAGCCTGCTTAAATGACTGGGCTCCGACTTCCTGGTCTCACCCTTTGCAGGATCCCCCTTGGCACTTCATGAACGCACTTGCACTTCCTCCAGGCAATCTTTGCAGACCCTCCCAGGCAGTCAGGGAGGTACCTGGCACTGCTTGACCTTCTTTGACCTCTAATTCCATATTGTTTCATAGCTGTGCCATTTGTGAGTTTTTCCTACAAGACTATGAGCTCTTTGAGTGCAGAGGCTGAGCTGTTCCTCTTAGTACTCTTGGCACACATGGAAAAATAATATGTGTCTCAATTAAGCTCCCATCAAGAAGTGCTATTTTGTGAGCTGGATCAAGTATTTCACTCCACAAAGAACCATCCTTCAATTTTACTCAGAGGAAAAAAAGTTAATTTAATGAGGAGAAATGTCTCTCATAACCATACAGCCTATCCTTTATTTTTTCCCCTTCTTAAAATGTTGGTGTCTACTCACGTTTTTACATTTTGGAATCTAATATAAACAAGTATTTATTTAATTTTACAAACACATTAAAAATTAGTTATTTTGATGTTAATATCCTCAAAACGATATGTGGTAGAAAGCACCATATTTACCAGGAACTTCACAGGAATAAGCTTGAGAACCAGTGAGCTCAGTCAATGCATGTTAAATGAGCGAAACGAGAGAGAGAGAGGCTTCCTTCTAGCACAGGTTCTCTAACAGACTCCAGATTGGCACATTTAAAGTGAAGGGGAAGGTCATTCAATTACTTAGCAATTTCGGAAAAAAGACCAATATAGATAAAGTAGAGCTTTTAAAAATCCATTTTTTACCTGATTATTCAGGCTTTGCTTTAGTTTAGATCCGCAGCATTAGCTTAGAGTAAATGTTTTAGAAATTGGATCCAAATACATTATAGTAAGAGCAATCTTTGTCATAAACACAGCGTGGTGACAATGAGAATCCTTAGCATGGTCCGATTACTTTCACAGTGCCATTCTAGAAAATACCAGTGATTAAGATAGAGTCATGTGTGTTTACTGAGGAAAGTACTGACAGCACTCGCATCTATGTGACACATTCATTTTCAGATTCATCAAACTGCCTTTCAGAGAGCAGACATGCTCATTATTTCAATTCACATAAAGATATGTAAGTTAACGGAAGGGGGAAAGAAGATTTAAAATGGGAAAAGAAAAGTAAATTAGTAAAGAAAACAAAACCACAACATTGAAAAAGGGTGTGCCAGAGACTATTTCTACCAGTAGTAATTATTCACATAAGTATTTAAGATAACTACACAAACAGGGATAATTGCTATGGAAATTTAATACAGAGCAATGTTTATATAAACACAAGAAATGGGCAGAAGGAGATTAATACCATGTGGCAGCATCCGCAGAAAGAGCTAAAACATACAAAATATGTCCCACTTATGTCTGTGTTGAAAGTAATGTTCCTGTACGTTATTCCAATCTTCTTCTAAAACTAAGCCAGCATAAGTCACGTGCTTCGCTCCTGCCCTTCATACAACTTTCTATGCTGAGGAACAGCTTTACATTGCCGTGTCCTCAGATGGAGTCAGCATCTGCGGTAGTATGTTATCTATTCTTTCTAAAGCTACATTCTGTACGTTTTGTTTTACATTAGTAGACGCCTGTAATAGAACATTTAAAGATACAATCAAGTAACCAGTAAACTTTTTCAAAAGCCCGTGTTCTACTCAAGGTAAAAATTAGTGTAAGAGGCTCTCTGGTCATGTTTCCCTACAGCACATTATTATGCCCATTTAGTCAAATTAATTATTTCCCCTCACTCTGCCTTTAGAATAAGTATTTTCAGCAAACTGGTCCCATGTTATACTGTTCATAGCAGTCAATCTTTTTTTTTTTTTTTTAAATAAACACACCAAACTCCAGGAAGTACACAAGGGATGCAGTCAATTCAATCAGCACTCTTCACTCACAGCAAAACATTTTTACTCATTCCAGGAAAAGTGGGTAGCAGCTATTGGAAAGGCTGTGCGTGGCATTGAAGGAATAAAGGCTCTACCCAGAAGTCCCTGACACAGCTATTCCAACCTGTCACTAAGTACCATCTGAAATACAGGGAAGAGGTAAGAAATAAAATTACAGGTTTTTATTTCAGGGTGGGGAGCATAATTATTCTCCACCCTTACATATTCATGGAATAGCATTGGTAATAATGTGAGGAACCCTGTTGGTTTGGTTTTTAGCAAAGAGTAACTCTGGTGGGGAGAAGTAGATATTAGGAGTAATATCCAGAACATAATCAAGTAAAACAGGCATCATAAATATCTACGTCAAAGTGCTAAAGTTGTTGTGAGATGTTAAATGATAACTCTCTCTATACACAGATGTATATGTGTATACATATATGTATATATGGCATATACGTGTGTGTGGGCCTCTGTGTGTGTGTGTGTGTACTGGAGGTGCCAAAAAATGTATACACATGCCTTGTATTCATCTTTTGTTATTGGTATATATTGAGTATTACAATTTTAATACAGTTTTTCCCTTTATTAAAAGGTGTATACTTTTTTTGGCACCTTCTGTATATACACATACACACAGAGAAAGAGAGAGAAAGGAGAAACTAAGCACAATAATGGGCACATAGCAAGTACTCAGTTATCATTAGCTGTTCACACTGTCATCATAACTCCTACTTCTTCTATGACACTTTCCCACCTCACTGTCCTTTGGATTCACCACACCATTTGTGGTGAAGGGCCAGGGTTTGTTTTGTTTTGGTTTGGATTTTTAAATTTCTAATCAGTCATGAAGCAATGCTTCAATCAAATACAATAAAAGGGAATAATAAAATGAAAAGGACCCACGCACAATGTATAAGACCAAATTGGTTTTTACTGTTAGACTTAACGGACATAAAATTACTCTGTTATATTGCTGTAAACATTTCCAAATGCTTATTTTCACTTTCATTACTTACTTTGTCGTGGACCAATAACAAATGTTTTACAAATTAGCACATAAATCACACACTGAGTAGCCATGTTCTAATACTTAGTCTGTACTGAACACCAGAACTAGCATTTTTAGGGAGAATATTCTTCATTGCAGTAGTTGAGAATTCACATTATAGCTCTACCTCTTACTCTTTAGGCAAGTTACCTACCCATTTTGAGCCCGAGGTCATGCAACTATAAAATCAAGATAATAATAAGACCCAATTCACCAGGATGTGTGAGGACTACATGAAAAGGACCTTGTAATAAGCACAGTGCTGGGCACAATTTATGTTAATTACCATATTTTTCTGCTTTTGTCCTTTTCGTACATGTGCTTTGAAGGTAAGGGAACTATAAAATTATTATTTGTATCTTCAGCATCTAGGATAGTGTCGCTAGCTACTCAGTTAATGCTGATAATAGTGATTTGTCATGTAGACACAGAAATATTAGCATACACAGAAGTGTGAAAAAGGACAAGCAGTTCACACACTGTTGGAAAAAATGCCTTGCATTGCTCTATTCCACATAATTCATAAGCCATTAAAATACTTAAAAAAAAAAAAAAACACTGCAGTTACCATAGGTCTTAACAGAAGTTGGCCTCAAAACAAAGGCTTCTAACACTGTGTTACTGGGTTTGGGAGAAAGGGATCATATAATTCAATAGAAGTGGCATACAGATTATTTTATTTATTTATTTATTTATTTATTTATTTATTTATTTATTTATTTATTAGGTTGGTGCAAAAGTAATCGTGGTTTTTGCAATTTTTAATCTTTTAAACTGCAATTACCTGTGCACCAACTTAGTATTTTGAAAGACTATTTTTAGAGCAGTTTTGGTTTGAGAATTGAGAGGGAGGTACAGAGATTTCCCATATAACCTCTGCCCCCACACATGTATAGCTGGTATCAACATCATTCACCAGAATGGTACATTTTTACCAAGGCTGAACCTACATTGACACATTATAATCACCCAAAGTTCATAGTTTACCTTAGGGTTCACCTTGGGTGTTGTACATTCTGTGGGTTTGGACAGATGTGTGATGACATACATGAATGCATTATTATAAGAGTATATTCACGGCCTATTCATCACCCCATATCCCCCACCACTGGCCACCTTAAATCTTTTGTCTCCATAGTTCTGCCTTTTCCAGAATGTGATTATAGTTGGAATCATATAGTGTATACCTTTTCAGATTGGCTTCTCTCACTTAGTAGCATGCATTGAAGGTTTCTCCATGTCTTTTCATGACATGATAGCCCATATTTTTTTACAGCTGAATAATATTCCATTGTCTGGATGTACAACAGTTTATTTATCCATTCACCTACTGAAGAACTTGGTTGCTTCCAAGTTCTGGGAATTTTAAATAAAGCTGCTATAAACTTTGTGTGTAGGTTTTTTGTGCGGACATAAATTGTCAACTTCTTTGAGTATATACCAAGCAGTGTGACTGCTGGATCATATGGTAAGTGTGTTTAATTTTGTTAGAAGCTGCCAAGTGGCTTCCAAAGGGGCTATGTCCTTCTACATTCAACTAGGTAATTTTTTTTTTTTTTTTTATTGAGCAGTTTTTACACATTCTCATGCAACCCTCAGAACAAACCTATGAGGCAGATACTGCCATTTTATATATAGGGAAACTGAAGCCAGAGAGATTAGTCACTGGATAGCCAGTTAATGTCCATTGCAGATTTAAACTTAAGACTACCTATCTCGAGTCTATTCGTATCTCCAGAGATCCTTCCTTCTCTATGAATGTCTCCTAGGTGATGTGGTCTAGCACAGATTTCTAGGGCAAAGCCCTGATATGACCCAAGAAGTGATCATAACTTGAAGGAAGAGAGCTCATACAACCTCTCTGCTAGGCAGTGAGTATATCCCAGGTGCTCTGGAAATGCTGAGTCCATCCATGATGCATGATTTTGTCAATCTCTCTTGATGGTCTAGGCTTCTGTATCTTTCTTTCCAAAGTAACTTGGAATCATTACAGTTAAACTGTTCTATTAGCAGAGAGACTATAAAAAAGTCAGTATTTATTTAAATGCCTGTTGATGGTTCATTATACAAATGAATTGACAGTACTTTATATCCATTTCATACAATCTGTGAAAGATTTGATCCCAAATTAAAAATATATAGTTTGTGACTTATAATGGAAGGTTTACAAATCCAGACAAATTAATGGATGAGGTGTGATCAAAAACTACGGTGAATGTTAAAATAAAAAAAAAATATAGTAAAAGACACATTGCCATTAACGCCCCTCAAAATATCCCCCCCCCCTCTTGCTTCAAACACACTTATCCCATCTTTCTTGCCACTTTCCTAAACAGTTCTGGAAGTCCTCTTTCGTGAGTGTCTTTAGTTGCGCTGTCATGGTACAGAAATTGCCATATCGGAAGCCATGTGTGACATGGATCCTTTCCATTGTGATCGCAAAATATGGTGAATGCTGCTGCCGAGTGCCACCCAATGGAAAGGCAGGGATTTTTAATAAGGGAAGTGGCACGTAGAACTTCAGTAATAGTGTGCGACAAGTTTCAACTTGTTCCGTGCAGTCAGTCAGGTGTGAGCTATGGTTGAGAGAAGGTGTGTGTTTTAAAGTGTGTCATAAATCATCCTCCATCATGACAATGTTCCATGTCACACATCACTTCTGGTATACCAATTTCTGTCAAATAAAAACATTACGGTGTGTTCTCATCCACCTTATTTACTGGATCTGGCACCATGTGACTTCTGGCTGTTCCCCAAAGTCAAAATGACCATGAAAGGAAAATGTTTTAAATCGATTCAGGACATCGAGGCAGCCATAACAGCACAACTAAAGACACTCACGAAAGAGGACTTCCAGAACTGCTTCAGAAAGTGGCAAGAACGATGGGATAAGTGTGTTCGAAGTGAGGGGGAGTATTTTGAGGGGGATTAATGGCAATGTGTCTTTTACCGTAATGTTTTTTTTTTTATTTAAATATTCACAGTATTGTTCGATCACCTCATACCTGCATATATTAAGTTCCTATTATGTAAAGCTCATAACAGGCCAACGATAGCATCTTATTTTTCATCTTCATGATCCATGATTCATTCAGTTGGTCTGCAGTGAAACTTTGTAGGTTGGTTTGCAATAAAAGGACATTCCTTTCATTGAAAGTACATCTCCCAAGGGGCTTCTAAAATAGTTTAGAAAACAGTATAAACGTTATTTCATTAGAATTACCATAAGGAAATGTATCACTTGTCTCCTGTGCAACCATTGCGTCCTGCTCCAGGTGCCCTTCAAGTTCCACAGTCTGCAATTACTGTGTTTTCATCCAAATGGGCTGGCTCCACTTGAGAGTCTTATTGGCATCTGCTACTTTTCCAGACTCAGCTTGAGGTCCCACAGGCATGCTTTGACTTGAGAACAGTTTGTGAAAGTTTCAAAGAGTGTTTAGCAGTCACATTTAAAGAGTGTTTAACAATGGGGGTTGTTTTGGAAAGGTGTGGGTGGCAGGAGGGAAACCCCAAGGGACAATGTAGTACCCTAGGGTAGGTAATAGGTACTACGTATAAATAGTAGACAGGTGATGTTACTACTCCTAGTGATGTAGGCACAAGGAGAGAAAGAATTAGCACAACCTAGGGACAGAGAGGGATGTGGGGAGAGGCCTTCTGACCAAAGCTGTGACCTGAGGTAGGTCAAGAGAAGCAGTCAGGCCAGGTGACAGTGCAGGAAGTAAACATCCCAGCCACTCCCTGTGCCTCCCTTTGATCTCTTGTCAGTGCTCCATATTGGCAAATCCAGCAATGTGGCCCACGTAGCTCAGTCTCCCAAGACAAAGAAGGGGAGAGAAGACAGAATATTCGGGAGGCACAGAAGGTGGCTATCCAGCAGTTGAGGGCTGCTCTGCTGGCCCATTTTCATGGATGTTCTGTGTACTGATTGACTGATGACAAAATGTACTGAAAGGGGTTTAATTATCCTTACTGAATGTTGCGAAGTATGATATCTAGACCTAAAACAAGATGGAAATGAACGCAATAGGAGTGTTAGAATTCAGATGTATTTTAGGACTATTAAGAAAGTGTTTCATGTCACTCTTGAAATATAAAGAGACATTTTTCAGCATATAATAAACTCTTGAAGACAAAATGAGTCCCACTATCCCCAAGAAAAGAGGTGCCTCCACTTGTGAGACAAATGTACACAACTTCTTATATTTCCAAAGTGGATAGTGTTTTTAGTGGCTTGTTTTGTAACAGTTTACTTCTTGCTGTTCATTTACACACAGTCAGCACAGCCAAAATCAGCAGTGTTTTGTTGATCTCAAGTCAGTGTTTCTGAGTTTTAACAGGCGGACAAAATCGATTCAACATGAGTAGCATTTCTCCTAATAATATGTCCCCTTCATTTTGTGTCACTCAGTATCTTTTGTTTAAACTAGTCACATTAAATCTGTTATTAAGAACACTATTCAAAAAAAAAAACCAAAACAAAACAAAAACACTTTATTTTCAACAACTTCCTCATAACACAACTCCCCTTTAAAGCAGAATGGATGTCAGAAATACTTGGAAAGTCTCTAGTTACCATATTGAAATGACTATGGAGTAGAATGAAAAAAATAAGTTTCTTGATTCTGTAATTGGCAAAGAAAAAAGACTGTCTTTCCAGTTAACAGGTATATAAATGTTATAAATGGGATTCAGCTTCCTAGAAATTCCTCCTTAGCCTTAGTGCATTAGATGTTGTCAGCAATCTTTAGTCTCATCATTAATTGGACTGGTAACATTTTTAAAAAAGATTTTGTATGCACAGCAGTCCGTGGTTAGTATCAAAGATAGATTTGTGATTGATAGATTGTTTGCCTTTTATACGGAAACCTCAGTTTGGGAAAGAAACTAAAATCCATTCTTTGAGCTTTCCTTTTGAAGTACACCATTAAAAAGAAGCTTGATGAGGCAGGGACCATCATCTGTCTGCTCCCATGATAGTGTAATTCAGCATGAAACCATGAGCTGCTCTGCCTCGATGCCAATCAGAATAGAAAGCAAAACTGGGCTGATTATTTGAACTAGACAAATTTACAAAATGATGAGTAAGTAACAATATAAATAAATGAATTCATACGTTTTATTCAGTGCTGTGTTTGAAGCTTGTATTCATAGATCAAATTAAATAACCTAGCTTCAAATAAACTGAAAGTATTAGGTTGGTGCAAAAGTCATTGTGGTTTAAAGGGTTAAAAATAATTGCAAAAATCGCAATGACTTTTACACCAACCTGATAATTTGATTTGTTATTTTATAAAATTTTATTTTTATTTGCAATTCACAGGTAAACCTAGTTCAATACGGATATTATTTACAGAGAAAAAAAGGAAATTTAGTACAGAACAGTAGTGAAAAGGATGCATTTAAGTAGTGTTGGAAGAAAAGAATAGCCATGTGGAGATTAAAATTAATTGAATCCTCCAACTATATACCAGAATATTCTCTAAACATATTCCAGACATAGATGCAAGAATTGAAAATATACAACTATTACAAGAAAACATAGGTAAATTCCTATATCCCAGGTGAAGGGCAAGTCTTGCAAACCATGGTCAAATTCTAGAACAAATGAAAGGCTTTGCATGGCAGAAACAACAAAACAAAAACACCGCCTTCATGAGCATAATCAATAGACAAACTGGGAGTCAATATGTTAAATTTATAGCTTAAAGGCTTTATTTTCAGATAAATAAAGGACTCTTTTAAAAAGAAGAAAAAGACCAAAAACCTAATAAAAATGGACACAAGATGGTTCACGAAAAACAAATGTATAATTGCACTTGAACAAAAGAAAGCAATGTTTAGCTTTATGCATAACAAAATAAACATTAATTATGTTGCTATGCCACTTTTGAAATATCAGATTTATGAAGCAAAAGCTAGATAACACACCGCTCAGAAAGCTATGAAGAAAGAGCTACTTTCTGTATATATACTACTGGAAGGAAAACAGAATCCTTCAGTCCTTATGCAGAGTAGCTTGGCAAAATCTAACAAAAGTACATATGCATTTATCCTTTGATCTAGCCAATCTCACTTCTAAGAATCTACCGCAAAGATTCATCTCTGTAAGTATGAACAGCACATGCACATGGTTATACATTACAACATAATCTAGAGTAATGAAAGATTGGAAAGAACCAAAACGCCCAGGAATATGAAGGCTGGCTGAATAGACTATGATACATCCTGTGGGTAACGTGTTGGTCAAACCCTTTTCCCTTCTGCGTGAGGATTTAACTTCCGACTAAGGTTCAACACTGTCCTGGCAGCTCAGTAAGAGCAGCATGTCAGCTATCCCCCAGCAATATTGCCTCTGATAAATAATGATTCCTGACTGGAAAATTGCATCTGGATTGGGAGGAATTGTAAATAAATTCTAAATACCTTCACTTAGGATGGTGAATTTCGTAACTAGGCTTATGCCTTCTGGGGATCCCGAAAACTGCTTATGGGATTTTTAAACAAGATACTGCCTCCTGTGAGAGCCAGAGTGCCTCCCCACCCTCTCCCCCAGCCCTACTCCCACCCTGTCTGCTTGGGCCTGTCTCTTGGCACCTGAGATGTGTCAGCAAAGGAGAAGGGCCTCTGAACTGCCTTTGAGCTGTCACCAGCAGGCACTGCTGCCTGGATTCCTGCTATGAGGAACATTGATGCTGCCCTTGGTTTCCTGTCTTTTATCCTTCTAAGTAAACTGATAGTCTCAAGAGTCTGAATGGTTAGGGGAGCCTAAGAAAACGCCCTGGAAGGCACACCGATAGATTGGAGAACGATGCATCTGTAAAACAATGAGAACTATCTCTATGACTGATATAAAATAATTTCCAGCATACTGAACACATGTGCTAAATGAGGCAAGGACAGAACGTGTTCTGTATGTGTGTGAAAAAAGGAAATAGAATATTTGGAATGTGTGTGTGTGTACACACATATGCACATACACATATTTGTATACATATTTGCTTACTTTTACAGAAAAATTTCACCAAGAGGACAAACCAGATAACAGTAATAGTTGCATTAGTGGGTGGGTAGGAATAGAGGGAATGGGGACAATTACAAATCAGATTTCTCAGAGTACAACTTTTTACATAGCTTTGACTTTTGAACTCTGTTTTTCATGTTCAAAAAATAACATTTAAAAGTTCTGAAATTGAACATAAATAAATAAACCTAATGGCATATTAAATTGATAATATAACCACACACACAGAAGAATTCACTCAAGTAATTTTTAAACACCATACTCTGACTATACATTCTTGGTGGGACATAAGCAAAGAAACCTCAAACTTATACTCGGTAGGTTTTCTGTTAGCAGTAATATTGGTATTGTTATTATGAAACTATTTTACACACATGTAATAAGACAAACATAGAAAAAAGTAAATGTAAAATAATGGGATCGTTAAGAACCAAAATTTCCAATCAAAAACTAGAAGTATAAAATTTAAGAAAAATTTTAATATCCCAACTCTATTAGAATTCTCACAGCCTTATGATTTTTAAAATATATTTCTTTGCTCTTCACTCTAAAAAGCTTCAGAAATAACAACACCCCAGTAGCAATGAACATACATATCATCGAGATCCTGGTTTCTAAATATTATTCCCTACAAAAAGGAACCAGAATTCCATGGAGAAATGGTGATTCCAGGTCTGATGTAGGAAAATTCTACAATGATCCAGGATTGTCTTGTGCCAGACCATAGGAAATGCTTGAAAGAGTTCACAGAAAAAGAAATAGGAGCCAGTTTGAGAAGGCTTCCATTGGCTAAAGTTGGAAGAATTTCACATCTGAAAACAATATATGCATTGATTTTAACACACTGATTAAATAAAAATTCATGTCCATAGTAATAGTAAAAAGGGAGGAAGTCATAAAGCATCCTTTTTACAGAAGAATGCCAGCTAACAAATGTACCAGGAATGATTGAATTAGAAAATCATTATTCTTCCCCAATTAAGTAACTAACTCAGTCAATAATTGCCAGTGGATCCTGAAATCATAACATGAAAAACTGGGAAAAACCACCTCTGTATGGGGCCAAAGCGCCACAGAATCTTTACTATTGCCAAGGAAAAATATGTACTTTCATAGTGGGAGATGTTTCAGTCACCACTTTTATTCAGTAAACAGACATCGCTAATGGGAGACCGCCTGACATGGCGTGCCTTGTAACAGATGTACAGCATGAAGTTCTCGGGGCTCTACTATTCTACCCAAGAAACAGTTCACTTGAATATCCTCTGGATCCAGCTTTCAGGATACAGAAATAAAGGAGACAAAAGAACAAATTAAATGACACCAAGAAGAAACAATAAGGCAAAACCAAAATACAGGAAATTCTAAACTACAACTCTCATTACTGACGGGGGAAACGTAGAGGGATTATTCTAGATTAAAGGGGATTATAGAAACAGTAGTAAATGTGATGCATGAGTTTGGATTAGATCCTGTTTGGGGAAAAATGGCTACAAATAATTCTTGTGATAGTTGGGGAAACTCCAATATGCTCTAGATATTAGATGATTTTCTAGAACTATTGCTTATTTGACTAGGTGTGATTATGGTATTGGGAATAGGTAAAAGACTGTGCTTATTCTTTGGTACTACATGCCAAAGTACTTTAGAGATAAAGTTTCATGATATCTGCAACCTTTCAAATAATACATCTTTCCGTAGGTTTTAAAATTTCATAATTAAATAATTGGGGCAAAAATTAAAGAAAATGATCATTAACAACAAAAACTAAATTGTAGCTGTTTACAAGTAAAATTATTCCTCAAATGAGTAATAGGGACAATCAGTGGGGAGTTTTTCTGCCAAATTAGGTCAAAGAACCACTTGGAAAGTGAGAATAAGAAATATTTGATGGGGTTGTACTGGGGTGACTTGTACATTTTTCCTTATCTAAAATAGCCATTAATTGACATTAGAAAGGGTATTAACTAATGTATTCTGTGTTCAGAATTTTAAAATACTTTTCATTACAATTTTATATAAAATAGTTTGGTAATAAGGAAGGGGGGGCTTATGAGAAGAACACTCAACCATGCTTTTAGAACCTCGTTCAATTGATCGTTGGAGAAATGCTGTGACTGTCATCTGTTTAATGAGTACCAGTACCATCTGTATTGCTTAGTAAGTACTTGGTAAGTAAGTTACATACTGCTTAGGAGAAGGGTGTGCAGTAAAACATAATCTCCACTATTAGTTTATAAAAATTTACCAGTGTGTGTGTGTGTGTGTGTGTGTGTGTGTTTTAATATCAACTATATAGCCCATATAAACTGACTTTTCTTTATTTCCATGGCATACCAGGTGGAGCAATGTTATTTCCTTTTTTTTTTCAAAGGTAATTAACATTGTGTTCTGATTTACTATGTGTTTCTTTGAAAACAAATTGGAAACTATAGCAAAATACAAATATTTCTCTCTAGGGGTTTAGAGTGATTTTAAGTTTCTAGAAACGTATTTCATGGAAAAACTACTAATTACAGTCCAAAACAGTATACAGCAGCTAATGGCGTTGACTTTGTGGTCAGATTGCTATGACTTCGATTGAGTTACATATCACCTGTAAAACAGGGATTATATCAGTTCTTATTTTAGTAAGTAAATGTTAGGGTCAAATGAGAAATCATTTGTTTGCATTTCCCTGATGACTAATGATGTTGAGCACATGTTCATGTGTTTATTTGTGATTACTATCTCTTCTTTTGTGAACTGTTTCCATCTTTAGCCAATTTCTTAAATTGGGTTGTCTTTTTCTATTACAATATAAGAGGGCTTTATATATTCTAGATGAAAATCCTTCAATAAACATACCTATCGTGAATATTTTCCTCCAGTAACTCACCTCTTCATTTTGTTATTGCTTCCTTTTGAAGAGCAAAACATTTAATTGTGATGAAATCAAATTTATCAATTTCTTCTCTTATAGTTTATGCTTTTTGTGTCCCCAAAAATGTGCTCATACAAAGTCATGAACATTGTTTTTTGTTTTTTTCTATGAGTTTTATAATTTAAAAATTTACATGTAAGTCTCTGATCCATTTTGAGTTCATCTTTGTACATGGAATGAACTGAAAGTCAAGGTTCTTTTTTTTGGTTGTTTGTTTTTCAATATAGGTATCCAATTGTTTCAGCAGTATTTGTTGAAAACCCTGTCTTTTACCCATTAAGTTCTTTTTGTATTATTGAAAAAAAATAACTAACCATATATGTATGTGTCTATTTCTGGACTCTCTAATGTGTGCAAATGATTATAATGTTTTTATAGGAAGTCAATAATGAGTTAGTGCAAGTTCCTATACTTTGTATTTCTATTTTAAAATTGTTTTGGCTATTCTAAATGCTTTGCATTTCCATATTCTTTACTAGGAATCACTGTCTCAATTTCTAAAAAAATACGTCATTTGGGATTTTGATTGAGATTGAGTTAAATTAACTTGGGAGAAATTAATATCCTAAACTTATTGACTAGTGATCCATGAACATGGTATCTCTGTATATATTTATGTCTTTAAATTTCCCTCAGTGCTGTATTATCATTTTTCAGGGTTAGGTGTTGCCTGTTTTTTTAAAGATTTATCTATAAATATTTCAGGTTTTAAACAATTATTATAAATGGTATAATTTAATTTCAACATCTTGTTGTTCATTGCTGGCATATAGATTTTTGCATAAAGTTAATAACCTTGTATCTTGGTTTGCTAAATTCATATCTTAGTTGGTGTGTGTGTGTTGTGTGTGTGTGCACTAGTGTGTGTGCAAATTCCTTAGGATGTTCTACAAAAAATTTGTCTTCTATACATAAAGATAGCTTTTCTTCTTTCTTTCCAATGTGTACTTCCTTTTCTTGCTTTTTTTTATACTGGCTGGGACATCTACTACAAGGTGAAAACAAGTGATACGAATGGACACCCTTAGTTTATTCCTGACCTTAAAAGCAACCGTTCAGTTTTCACCATTAACTGTGGTGTTCGCTGTTGATTCTTCCCAGATGCTCTTTATCAGATTGAGGGAATTACCTTCTATTCCTATATTGCTAAGTTTTTATCACAAATGGATGTTGAATTTTGTCACTTTTTAAACATATACTAATATGATCATATGGCTTTACTTTTTATTGAATTAATATGATAAATTCTATTAACTGACTCTTAAAAGTGAAACCAAAAGTGTATTCTTGGAACAAACACCAGTTTGACAGGATGCATTATTCTTTTTTATAGTATATTGCTAGATTTGAATTGCTAATATTTTAAAGGATTTCTGCATCTGCATAAATAGGAGGGATTTTGATCTGTAGTTTTCTTCAGTGTGTCCATTTACTTTTCATTTAAGTGTAGGATTTTAAAATTTTAACTAATGGACCATTTCCTACAGGCAAGCTTGCAGAAGGAAAAGCTGGCAGAATGGTGAGTCTGTTTTTATGGAAATAAGGTCATTAGTACTAATCTTTGATGGACATGATTCATTAATTCTTGGACAGTATTGGTGGGGGAGAACAGAAAGAGAAACAAACAAGAAACAGAACCAGTAAATATTAACTCTTGGAATTGAAACATAAGACCTGCTACCACATGAATTAAATTTAAATCTAAAGAACTATATTTTTAAAAAGATAATCTGAGATTGTAAACTAAAATTACGTAAATTTGTTGATGCTGAAAACTATAAAATAGCATGCTTATTGTGAGGAGACAATGTTGGCTTTACTATATTAAGAACTGCAATATAGCTTTCCAGATAAAGAGTTTATTTTTAAACACACACACACACACACACACACACAAATATCACTGTAAATCTCATCATCATGAAATAGAAATGTTGGCAGTATCAATGCAAAATTCAGGTATCATGTGTGATCTAGGGGTGTGAAAAGGTAGTGATCAGTAACTCATTGGAATTTAGGTGAATGACTGGTTCATTTATTTAGCAGGGGGAGGAGATAGCCACATGGAGAGAATTGGTCTTGTGGCATGCAAGGTGGTAGAAGGGTTTGGCTATTGAAGGATGGGAGTAGCAAAGCTTCTGTCATCCAGCCTGGAGCTTTATCAATGCTCATCAGAAGTAGCAATGGTGTTTCTCTACGGCTTCCCCAGTTGTGCCTTACTCCTGGATGTTTAGCTGTAGGGTCTGACTTCTTGGCCCTGTTAGAAATCTGAGCTACCTAAAGGCCCTTAATAAAGTTGTTTTCTGTTTTACACTAGAATGGATTCTATATCTGATTGACACAGAAATCAAGAAAATTACATGGGAGTCAGTGGCAACCAGAGGATGGGCTGTTTTAATATCGTCATAGGATGCTGGACTGATTGCAGGTAGGTGAGGTACAAGGAGAGGTAAGGAAAGGGAATCAGCTAGCTTAAACAACTCTTTCAAAAGTGTGGTTGTGAAGGAGAGAGGAATGTTGGGGAATAGCTGAAAAAGGATATAGAGTCAAGGGAGGAAATTTTTATTTTTAAAGGAAGTGATTTAAGGCTCTTGAGAAGACTGAGCAATGATATAAAGGATAGGTGGGGACCGCCTTGCTAGGAAAAGCTGTGCCTCCTTTAATGTAATATGTTATATAGATACCGTCCAATGAACAGCTTTTGGGACTCCAGAGCAGAAGTATATACATATTGGTCTGGAAGCACTTTAACTGGTGCAAGAAGGAGCTGAGAAATGCCAAAGGAAATTTCAAATAGTGAAGACAGAGCAGTTACATTCATTAAGATATACAGAAAAAGTCTCAAAGTCATAGGTATATTATTTAATTGAATGAATTTATATGCTATTTTTTCATTTATATTTGTGAACAATATAACCATTTTGTTAAAAAATTAGATGACAGAAAAAAAAGTCAATGCACAGGCCTGATAATTTCACAAATGCTTTTAAAATTATGTTGTTGTTTTTTTTTAATTATGCTGTCTTTTCTGTATATGTATTTTTATATAGTTGAAATCGGATATATATGCAAATAGTATAGGACCTACCATTTGTTTTACTCACAGTCATGTTCCTACCTTATGTATTATTCACAATCATCATTTTAATAGCATACTATTTCATTTGCCATAATTTACGTAGTCTTTTCTCTACTGCTAGCCATGGCTATACCTAAACTCAATCATTGCACAAATTTGAATTATAGCTCTGGAAAGGACCTCGGGGATTATCAGGAGCCATATTATCTTCATACAGAGGAGAAGACCAAGATATAAAACAGCTAAGTAAATTTTCAGAATCATATATCAGATGAGCAGCAGAGTCAGACCAGACCCTGCCCCATAACATGGAGAAAGGGCAGGCTAGCAGAACTGATAGGACCTACAATATTCTAGCTCAGTGTTTCCCAAAGTTCTAGTACAAAATATTTGTTATCCGTCCTCACTGAGATAAGAGGCTTGCAAAAGAATAAGGGAAGTAGTGCATTGATTTATAACAGTCTGTGACTGGTCAGTAACTATCAGTTCACATACCAGTTTTAGTCTGTGGATTATGCTTTCAGTTAGGACAGCTCTACCTGAAAAGAAAAATTACTCCCAAAATGTCTGGTTCTCTCTATACCTATGAATGGCATTAGTAAATATTATGTTGGAGTTTCAGAGCCACATTTACTTCATTAGTCTTACATGTTTTTTTCCTTAACAAAATAAATAGCCAAGAGATTGACTTTTCAGAAATAAAGCACACATATGCAACCTGCAAGTATGAGCATGGCGTACCTACTCTATGGGTTTAAGTGACTATTTAGAGGGATTCACCTATGAAAATGGAGAGTAGAGGTGACTGTTCTCTTAATCTGGTCAATTTTTTTTGTTTGATAATTCAGCAGAGTTCTTAGGATCTATCTGTTTGTCTGAGAGAAACAAACCCTTGAAGAATAATTATATCCCTACTAATTCATAGGCTTTAGTTATTCCTGACCACTATAAAATAATTGGTTCAAGAATTCTTTTATGGATGTAATCACCAAATGCACCATGGTAATCATATCCTGTTTTTGTTTTTCCCAAACTGGAGAAAAGGACAATACAAAAAAAAAAAAAGTGCAGGATGGCATAATGCCATGACTCATTATAATGTGAATTGATTTTCAGAACTAATGACAAATGTGGATATGGTGCTTTTTAAAATATATTGTATATCTCACAGTCCATCTGAAAGTCAATTCTAACCATGACAAAAAGTACCATCGGATCAATAGGGTAAAACAGAACACCAGTGGTCAATGACTTTATTTCTCACTTTATAAATCAGCCTGCACATCAATTATGCTGGAAAGAAATTATGAATCCTGTTTAAAAGATCTCTAAAGGAAGAAGTGATGCTGCAGTTGCTGTGATAGATAAATATTTACAGCTGCCCTGAAGGACACCCTAACTCCTACAATGTGCCCTCCAGACTGGTTATATCCTTTCAGTTGAAAATGCTTTGGCATTATTTGCAGCAGGCAATATTCTAAACACACTGAATATATTAAATTGTTTGTCACAAACACCCTAACAGGTAGGCACTATTATTTAACTCCATCATATAAAAGAGGAAACTAAATTACAGAGAGGTTAATAACGTAACTTGCTCTAGACTGAAATCTGTAGATGCCAGGGGCGAACTGGGACTCTGTCCCCAAATCCTGTGATCTTAATCACTGTTTCTCAATGTTTTTGGATGAGTTAATTTGTGACATTGCCAGGAAGTTTGAGCAAATTTTATTCTTTCAATTTAATAGTCTTTTGAGTTGCCCTCTATGGTAGCCAGTCACAAGTAGTAACTTAAATTTAATTAAAATCAAATAATATTACAAATTGAGCTCCTCAGTCACACTAGCCACATTTTAAGTAGCTAGTGGTTCTTGTATTAGACAGTGTAGCATTCCTATCACAAAAATTTCATTGGACAACACTGATCTAAACTAACACTAAAATTCTCAATAATCAACCACCTCTTTTGTTTTTATGCACCTTTTCGTAATGCATTGTGCAAATAAGGGTGGTAGGAAGCAGTGGCAAAGTTTTAGGAGGAAGAATAGTCTACCAATGTCTAAGTGACTACATCTTTAAAAAGTAATTTAGGAAAGGCAACCAAAGTATTTTTTAAGATTTTTATTAAAAATATAGCTAACATACAATATTATATTAGTTTCAAGGGTACACACAGTTATCAAACATTTATATACCTAAAGAAGTGATCACCATGATAAGTCCAGCAACCATCTGACACTGTACCATGCTATCACTATTATTGACTATATTCCCTAGCTGTACATTACATCCCCATGACTTATTTGCTTTATACTTAGAAATTTGAACCTCTTATTCCCCTTCACCTTTTCCCCCCTTTTTCAAATTTTCAATTAGAGTTTATATTCAATATTATCTTATATTAGTTTCAGGTGTACAGAACAGTAGTTAGACACTTATATAATTTAAGAAGAGATCCCCCTGACTAGACTAGTACCCATCTGGCACAATACATAGTTATTACCATATTATTGACTATATTCCCTATACTTTACATCCCCATGACTATTTTGTAACTACCTATTTGTACTTTAATCCCTTCACCATTTTCACTCTGCTCCTCAACACTTTTCCATCTGGTGTTGGGTGAGTTGGGGGGCGGGGTCCCAGTGAGTCAGCAGGGCAGAGCAGCAGAGCTCACCAGGCCAATCAGATTTAGATTTGGCTCTGTGGGGGAGGGCTCAACACAGGACAGTTGTCCCACCTTCCCACTGCATGGGAGAAGGACTCTACTCAGGGAAAATAGCAACTGTCCTCCAGCCCTCTCTTCAAAGCCACGCACCTCAGTCTGCCCCCTGTATGTCTCTGAAACCCCGAGTTACTGTCTCTCCACTGGAGCCCAAGATGAGTGCCTGTGAATGAGTCTTTGTATGGGCCATTTAAGAGGACATCTGGATTACCTACAGTCTTCCATCCCACCCGGGTGGTCAGAATCCCCACTTTTATCACAGCCAGATGTTTTTGGGGCTCCTCTTCCCACTAGTACTCCAGGCTAGGGAGAATGGTTTGTGGCTGGGGTGCCTTACTCCTCTGGGGAGAACCTCCATGGCTGACATATCTTTCCCAGTTCTACATGGAGTTTTGGGGCTAGCCCGTTTCTTATCTCCTCCCCTCCTACCAGTGTTGATGTGACTTCTTTATACCCTTAGTTATAAAACTTCTGTTCAGCAAAACTTCAGGTATTTCTCCAGGTTAATTGTTCTGTACTTTAGTTGTAATTTTAATGTGTTCATGGAAGGAACCAGCCACAGTGTTTATCTACTCTGCCATCTTGGATCTCTCCCCCAACCAAAATAATTTTAATTGGTGCATGAGAGATAACCATAAAGCAACTCAAAACTCTAACAGTTAAATTAGTAAGCATTCAAAGGGTATTTATAATTTGTAAGAATGACCCCCATTTTTTTTTTGTAAATATGGGAATTAGGAGATATAATATGGGGATTTAGGAGACATAATACAAGTGCAATAGTATTTTAAAAGACTGAAATCTAAGTTACTAAATTGTATCCTGTAAGGGAAACTATGATAACAGAGGGAACAGGTGGACTTTACACACAAAAAAAGTAGATCTGAATGTCAAGACCAGCCCAGCTCAAGTAAACTAACAGCTTGACAAACTGACTTAATATAATCAACTGTCCCACAGTGGAAACAATATCAGATAATATGAGGACAGCAGTCACTTATTTCATCTCTTGCTCTGAGTCAATGCTTGTCAAGCAACTTTCTCATTTTGACTTAGTTTTCACATAGTTATTACTATAGGCAAAGAATTTTAGCAGTAGTATTTCTTAAGATGAATTCATAAATTGTCAATGTCTTGTGATCTGGTAGCGTAAATTAGTTCATTAGATTACCATTGGGTATTTGGATTTAAAAAGTTTATTTTTTGTGAGTGTTACAAAAGCTGAAAATGTTTATTGCAGAACATTTAGAATACAGACAGGCACAATCATGATAGACTATATCATATAATGGGGGAATTAAGAAAATGAATATCAATTTTCAATCAGTATTTGACAAGACATTTTTAGATCAGTCTATGAGCTTTTTAAATGAACAAGAATGTATTAGGGAAACTGGTAGAAATATGATGTCCAGATCTAGCTGGAAATAATCATAAGACTAACATTTACTACTACATGAAAACCTTAATTTAAGCCAATTGTTAAAAAAATTTCAAAAGATTACTGAATTTATTTTTTGTATGTTTTTCTTTCAAAAAAATCTTGACATAATCCATCTTCTTTTAACCCACCCAGATAAGTGTTATGTCAGAACTGTACAAGGTACATGACTATCCATTTTGGATAACTGTTCTTTGCCTGAAAAATATATGGTTCTCTTGTAATATCTAAATACTAAGATATAAATTTAACTTTATGGTTTTTATGGCAGCAGTTGAAGACTTCAGAAACATTTCCTTAGGACTGTCAAAAGTGTTCTTGCTGTTTGGTTTTTGACACTAAAGCTTTTATCAATATATGTTTTATTAAGATCTCTCCAAGAAACTACAGTATTTTGCTATCAGTATTTTAAAGTAACTCTCCATTAATGTGGTTGTTTCGTCAGAGTGCTTGTGGTCTTTACTGAATTTCAACCTCACCTTTACTCATTCTGCCTTTAATAAAGAATGTACTATCGTACATTCATGGCTTGGAGCAGAATGGGCTTCGTATGTCACAAAATTAAAGTGACACAGTCCACTTTAAAAAATATCTCTAAGCTACGAAGTCAGTGAGACTTTGAAATGCTATAGGTCCGAACATTGCTCACCAATTATCCCAGTACAATTTAGCTTATGATTTTTTTTTGGAATTATACAAACAGTGTCTGGTGACTCATATAACTTGTACCCTAGATATATTTTGCTGTTGTACGATCCTTTTAGTCAAAGTGCCCCCTGAGGAACAAAGTGTTACAGAAGCAGTTATGGTTTCAATTTCCCTCTTTGCTTTGATTTGCTTTCATTTGAAAACCAGTAAAAGGAGGGGAAACGGACTGACCAACTCCTGACATTATCAGGGCTTCATAGTACTAAATTTCCACTCTCCTTGTATCAGGGGAAGGATTCCTCCCAATGACAACCAATAACTTGAGGAAATCAAGAAACATGATGTTACTTAGAAATGTTATATCAACAATAATTAATTAGTCTTACAACCAAGTACTATGTACTCAACTCATGTAAAAAAAACTAAATATCGCACATGTAGTATCTTATTTGATTTCAGATTTGGGGTTGGTGTGATTCAACAATGAATAGTTGTATGGTAAATTTACGCTATCTACAGGCAGACAAACTACATTTTAGATTTTGGTGATATGATCTGATTCTTCCCGTAACTCTGAAACACTATTCTCCAGGGGTCTTCTCACTGGTACCCAGTATGGTGATCATTTTTCTAAGTTAATGAAACATGTGTGACTCTAGTATTAGTTTGGTTCATATTTCTTTTTCCACTTGGAGAAGCTCACACCATCTTTCACAAACTCTTTAACTTGAGGGAAAGAAGACTAACAGGCCTGCCAGGCAGAAGAAACATCATATGCAAAGGCATAAGGTTAGGAAAGGGCAAGAAGTGTTAGGGAAAAGTGACTTCAATGAGTCTGAAGTCAGGCTCTAGCCCATACTCGCTGTGCAACATAGAATTGTTATTAGCCTCTCAGGGCTAGTTCCTTATTTGAAAAAAAGTAGGGATCATAATAAGACTTATCTCACTACTTTATTGTGAGGATTTTGTGACTCATGTAACATGTTCAGAAATGTACTTGCTCCCCCACTGAAATGCTCAATAAGTATGAGCTGTGCTGCAAACTGTAAAACAGGTGTCAACTTGGATTAATTTCCTTATCACATGAAGTCAGCCAATTAATCTTATTGGGTTTAACCAGAGGAAGATCAAACTAGATGATGATCTCAAGCCTCTTCCAGCTCACAGATTATTATAGTTCTATGACCATTACCACATAAATACTAGTTAATATTAACCCCTAAAATTGAGGATTTTTTTTCTATAAGGGAAATGTCCCATTATAAAATTTTGACCTGTTATATCTGACGAATAAAAGGGTCATAGAACTGGCCTTCGTGTCTTCAGGTTGAATAATTCATTTAAAACTGAAAATCCCTGACTTTCATGTTTATTTCAGATAAACCAACTTTTTTTTTTGAAGGATTTCCAAAAGATAACACAAAGTAGCTACAAAAAATGGCCAAAGATAGAAACTGCTTCTTCTTTACAACAGGGCCTCTTCCTCTAAATATAACATTGGCAATAGGGAAACCATCTAGAGGCTGTTTGTTTTGTGGCTGTTTCAACTCAGTATCTTGTTGGATTGTAATTTAGGAGTGAAATGTAACAGCTTAATGGGCCTCTTGACTTATTGGTTCCTTGACAAATCATGGAAAAAGCAGTGAACTAGTCAGCTGTTATTTGTAGCTTTTGATAAAATATTTATTGTGACTACAGGAGAGAATGGTCAAATATTTCTTAAGAGCAAAAGCAAGGAAAAATGACCTGTATTTGTATTTGATTTAAACATTCACTTCACACGTTTCTTCTTCTTTAATTCAAGATATGTTTATTGAACAACAATTATGTGCCTGGTAGCGTTTAGACAGCAGCAACGCAGAGATGAATTTTTAAAGCCCTTTAGCACCCAGGAGTGAAAGGACATCAAGGGGATTAATGGAGGACAATGAATTAATGGAGTTTAGGTCCCTGGGTGGTCAAAGGATTGCTGAAGTCTGGGAGAAGGATGAGCTAATATTACAGGCAGCGAGGTCAGAGAATGCAATACCCATAGTGAGATTATGAAGGGGTTGCAGAATCTTGTCATGTGTCAACTTGAGGTATGACATGGGAGGAGTGAGTGTTTAATGTTGGACGAAGGAGAAGATCACTGGAAAAGGGTTGGCCAGGGGACATAGAGGAATCTCTAAAATTATTAAGAATAGGAGGAAGGCTGTAAGAGTGACAGTACGCCAAGAGCAAAAATTGGTGAGAAATGAGGGAGAGCGACACAGGAGTTAAGTAGATGATAGCAACAACAAGTGGTATAATTTTAGAGATTTTTAGGGAGGAGGGAGAAAGATTGGTCTAGAAGGCACAATGGTGAGCAAGATGGATTACCTAGAAACAATGTCCCTAGGAATAAATTATAAGGAGGTGTGCTGAGGAAATGAAAAAGAAGGGTGCAAATACCAGAGTGGAAGATTCTTGGGGTCACTGTTAGGTGACCATTTATTCTGATTTGCGTGAAATTGTTCATATTCACATCTCTTAGCTCAAGGTGAATATTTCCAGTGCGCCTTTTCACTTTCTAAAGTGAAACTGACTTGGATGATAAATTATATGGTTACTCTTGACATAGTGGATTGCAGGATGAAAATGAACACACTAGCAATAAACACATACATACATACACATAGCATTTAGTTGAAATTAAAATTTAATCCACTTACTCCTTTGTACATACTTTTTAAAATGAAGCCATGACTTCATACCTTTCCTTCTCTCCTAGCAGAGTTCAGTAAAAAATGGCTTTGTCTCTTTATTTTTAATATTTAATATTTACTGATTTAAATTTAGGTACGTTCAGAACTTTTAATTAATCTTTGAAAAAAAAAGATCGAGTGGAGACGTTTTGGACTGAATTGTATATACACCTCTGGGGAAAAAATGAAGTTAGAAAAAGTACAACCTGGACTTAATTTGAACTATTTTTCCACTCTGTTATTATTAGTAGAGCATAACTATGAGGCAAACTCTTTTCTAACATTTATGCATACATAAAAAAGGATAGCTGTATCTGTCCTAGAGCTTCGAAGCATGCATTCTGCCCACACCAAATTTCCTTTCTTGCTTGACTTTGTATTTTATGAGTGGCTTTGTGAAGAACGACAAAAAAGAGTTTGAATGAGGAAAGAAGATTCAGCTTTTCAATCAGAAGTTATGTGTTAAAATTCTGTTTGCACCGCTCATTACTACAATAACTGTAAGCATATTACCTAAATTATCTACACTTGAGTATCCTTTTTTATACAATTACTACTCCACACGGGGAATAACACTCCTTAGAGTGGTTGTGAGAATTCAATGAGAAAATACAGATGAAAGGACTTGCAGCAGTTGATGTTTCCTCAAACCATAACTTGGCTACTTCATTTTCAGCTTCTTCTCTTTAAATCTATAGTTCTGAAAGTGAGAACTAGTTTTAATATTTTCAAGACGCTACAAGTTTCCAAATGTATTCAGCACATTCTCCTTCATGTGGCAAAAAAGTGAATTCATACATTTTCAATTTGACAGGAATTTTCCCCATGAAAATTAAGACTTGTTGAGTCTTAATTAATCTGGTAGATCATTTACCTAGAGGCTCCATTCCCTGGGTGTTCTGACTAATCAAAATGTTATGTGAGGGTAATATCAGATTATATATATATATATATATATATATATATATATATAGAGAGAGAGAGAGAGAGAGAGAGAGAGAGAGAGAGAGAGAAATGTTTATACATGTGTGCCATACACAGCAACATTTTTCTTGTAGAGATTATATATTTTTTTGTGTGTAAGAAGAAGTAATAAGCTCCTATTTGTCAGTTTTTCTGTTCTTTCTTCCAAATACTTGTTATTTCTCTTACCTACTTGTTTATATTCAGATGTAATTCTCCATGTCAATCTTTCACTAGAATACTGGAGTTAGAATTCAGATAGAAAAAAGGAATGGAAATAATAGTTTAAGTACTAATACCTGCTGGGCATCATTGCTAGATGTTTTAATTTACTTAGTTTATTCCGCAGAATCCTATCAGGTAAATATTCTTTTCACTTTACAAATGAAAACCTGAGCTTCAAAAATTTTAAACAATTTGCCCATATTCTAAGCCTGGAATTAAGATTTGAATTTAGTCTTGTAGACTTCCACATTCATGCCCATTCTATTATATACTATATCAATGACAATATTGCATGCTATTGATTGAAAAGTAATGGCAGATGTAATTTCTCTATGTAGCAGAATTTCTTCATAAAATGGAAATGAAGACTGGTAACATTGAGCTTAGCAGTTAACAGTATATACCAACCGTTGGTGAGTATTTATGGTGGCTGGTTATAAAGTGGTAACTACTAACAAGATATCAAACTCAGTCATAAAAATGGCAGCATGAGATGAGTTTCTTGAAATTTCCCATGGAATTTACAACGAATTGAACTATAACTCCACAAAGGACTCCCTTCGCAGCAGACAGGTAAGACAAAGAGGCCCACTACGGAATTCACCTAAAGGTGGGAGAATTGCGCGAGCGGGGAGGAGGGAAGGGAGAAGTGCGGAGACGAGCAGCGCGGGCACAGGACGCAGACCTAGCTCAGTGCTCCGAGCTCGCTGCATCCCGGAACTACCGCAGCTGCGGGAGAGGGAAGAACGTGGACTGCTAGGGCTCCGCTTATGGCCCACACGGCAAATAACAACAGCTGAACCCAACGCTCACGGCAGAGACCTTGGAGCAAAGACTGAGGGAAGAAGGCTAAAAACATTGGTTTAAGCCCTCACTGCCGAGCGGAGAACGGAAGCCTTAGGCACGGAGACTAGCCGCCCCCTCCTTACCCTCCCAGAGCTGACCCCGCCCCCACCTGCCCAGTGGTAGAAGCGGAACAGTAGCAGTGTCAGATCAAAAAGACAGAATATTTGCTATTCTGAGAACTGTGGACCACAGACACAGATTCGCAGCCCAACTAGTTCCGGCAAAGGGGAGGGAGCTGTGGAAGCAGGACTGGCTGTGGTGGTGGTCGCCACCATTGCTCTGAGCCACCTCTCATAACTCACCCCGCCCCTGTCCCCACCTATCTGGGTGGATCCCTGCAGGAGTAAACAGAGCTGCTGAAACACATGGCCTCTGAATCTGTTGCAGGAAGAGCTTTGGAACTTCAGAGGCTCTCCACATACCCGCACGGAGGCGGCGCCCTAGGACCCACATGAACTGTTCACAGAGGATAGCCCACCTTCCAGGGAATGCTCCCATTGTGTGAGAAGCCAGAATTGTGCAGAGAAAATATAACACTACAGTGTGAGAGAGAATAAATGGTTGCAATCAGAGAGAAAATAGAACATTATACCAACACCTACTGGGAAACAAAAGAAAGACCTCTCTCTATCAACCTGTTGCAGAACCCACTCCTGTAGATGTCTAGGAAGAGAAATAATAAATCATTAATTGCCATGAATAAACAAGGTAACAGACAGCTCAGAAAGAAAATAAAGTCTCCAGAAATTGAACTTTAAAGACATGGAAATATGTGACTTAAATGACAGAGAATTCAAGATTGCAGTTCTGAAAAAACTCAGTGAGATCCAAGAAAACACAGTTTAATGAATTCAGAAACATAATCAAAGAACAAAATGACCATTTTAGCAAAGAAACTGAAATTTTAAAAAGGAACCAAAGAGAATTTCTGGAGATTAAGAACTCAATAAAAGAAATGAAGAATGAATAGCCAACTTAGGTAGTAGAGTTTTCCAGATGGAGGAAAGAATCAGTGACATCAAAGATAGAAATCTGGTAATAACATGGATGGAATAAGAAAGAGACTTGAGACAAAAAAAATTAAAGAACTCTACAAGAGTTCTTTCTGACTCCATTCGACTCTTTCTGCTCTTTCTGACTCCATCAGAAAGAACAACGTAAGAATAATGGGCATACCAGAAGGAGAAGAAAGAGAGACGGGAACAGAGAGTATATTCAAATAGTTGATGAGAACTTCCCAAACTTGTGGAAAGAACTGGATCCTCGAATCCAAGAAGCAAATAGAACACCTAATTACTTCAACCTCAACAGGCCTTCTCCAACGCACATTGTATTGCAGCTGTCAAAAATTAATGACAAAGAAAGAATCCTCAAGGCAGCCAGGGAAAAGAAGACGGTATCCTACAAAGGAAAGACTATTAGATTATCATCAGATTTTTCAGCAAAAACTCTACAAGCATGGAAGGAGTGGAATCAAATATTCAAACTATTGAATGAGAGAAATTATGAGCCAAGAATAATATATCCAGCAAAGATATCCCTGAGATATGAAGGAGGAATAATGACATTTCCAGACATACAGAAGCTGAGGGAAATTTCTAACACATGAACTGCACTATAAGAAATACTGAAGGATGCTATTCAACCACCATAAATAGGGATAATTTGTGACAACAAAAACATAAAAAGGGGGAGAGTAAAGGCCTGAACTGGAATATGGGAATGGAGAAAGTAAGCATACTGAAGAAAATGGAGTACTCTAAATATGAAACTTTATGTTACATAAACTTAATGGTAACCCCTCAAAAAAATTCAGAACTGAAATATATAACGTAATACAAGAAGAAACAGAGAAAAATCATACAATACCACCACAGAGAAATAAAAGACAACAACAAAAAGGCAAAGAAACGATGGAGACACAGTATTACCAAAAAAACGAAGGTAGAATGATAGGAAATCTTCACGTATCAATAATCACCCTAAATGTAAATAGACTGAACTCACCAATAAAAAGACACAGAGTAGCAGACTGGATCAAAACACTAAACCCAACCATATGCTGCCTCCAAGAGATACATCTCAACTACAAGGACAAAAAGAGACTCAAAGTGAAAGTGTGAAAACTGACACTCCAAGCAAATGGAATCCAGAGTAAATCAAGTGTAGCTATACTGATAACAGATAAAACAGATTTCAGGATAAAAAAGGTAACAAGAGATAAAGATGGACATGTCATAATGATAAAGAGGACTATACAACAAGAAGATATAATAGTCATCGATATATATGCCCCCAATACGGGAGCACCAAAATATACGAAGCAACTACTAACAGAACTAAAGGGAGAAATTGACCAAAACACAATTATACTAGGGGACTTAAATACATCATTGACAGCTATGGATAGATCGTCTAAACAAAAAATAAATAAATAGCAGCCCTAAATGACACATTATACGAAATAGACATAATTGACATTTATAGAGCACTTCATCCTAGAACATCAGACTATACATTTTTATTCCAGTGTACGTGAAACATTCTCAGGATATATAAGGATAGACCATACATTGGGACATAAAACTAGCCTCAGCAAATTTAAGAAGATTGAAATCATACCAAGCATATTCTCTGATCACAAGGCTTTGAAATTGGATATCAACTGCAAAAGAAAGCAGGAAAAACCACAAATACATGGAGATTAAACAACATAAAGAATGACCGGTTCAAAGAAGAAATAAGGGAAGAGCTCAAAAGATTCGTAGAAACAAACAAGAATGAAAATGCATCCTACCAAAATTTTGGGGATGCAGCGAAAGCAGTTTTAAGAGAGAAATTTACATCATTACAGGCCTAGCTCAAGAAACAAGAAAAATTCCAAATAAATAACCTCATGTTACACCATAAAGAACTAGAAAAAGAAGAACAAATGAAACCCAAGGTCAGCAGAAGAAAGGAAATAACAAAAATCAGAGCAGAACTAAATGAAATAGAGAATAAAAAGACAACAGAAAAAATTAAAGAGCTGGTTCTTTGAAAAGATTAATAAATTTGACAAACCCTTGGCTAGATTCACTAAGATAAAAAGAGAAAAGACGCTAATAAACAAAATCAGAAATAAAAGAGGGAAGTTATCACGCATACCACAGAAATGCAAAGGATTATCCAAGAATACTATGAAGGACTATATGACACCAAATTCAATAACCTAGAAGAAATGAACAAGTTCTTAGAAACATACAGCCTTCAAAGGCTGAATCACGAAGAACTGGAAAATCTAAACAGACCGATCACCAGTATGGAAATTGAATCGCTCATCCAAAACCTTCCCAAAAGCAAAAGTCCGGGACCAGATGGCTTCACTAGTGAATTCCACCAAGCCTTCAAAGAGGATCTAATACCAAACTTTTCCTGCTCAAACTTTTCCAAAAACTTGAAGAAGACACAGTACTCCCTAACTCATTTTATGAGGCCAACATTACCCTGATACTAAAACCGGGTAAGGACGACACAAAAAAAGAAAACTACAGACGAGTATCTCTGAGGAATACAGATGCAGAAATCCTAAACAAAATTCTAGCAAATCGAATGCAACAATGCATTAAAAAGATTATTCATCATGACCAAGTGGGGTCATCCCTGGGGCACAAGGATGGTTCAACATACGCAAATCCATCAATGTGATACATCACATAAACAAAATAAAGGGCAAAAATCATATGATTATATCAATTGATGCAAAAAGAGCATTTGATAAGATACAACATCCATTTATGATTAAAAAACTTAATTACATAGGTATAGAAGGAAAATGTCTTAAAATAATAAAGGCCATATGTGACAAAACCTCAGCTAATATCATAATTTATGCTGAAAAACTCAAACCCTTTGCTCTATGTTCAGGAACACGACAAGGATGTCCCCTATCACTTCTGCTTTTCAACATAGTGTTGGAAGTCCTTGCTAGAGTAATCAGGCAAGAGAAAGAAATAAAAGGCATCCAAATTGGGAATGAAGTTAAATTATCAATCTTTGCAGATGACATGTTGCTATATATAGAAAACCCTAAAGACTCCACCAAAAAGCTATTAGAAACAATAAATGAATATAGTAAAGTGGCAAGCTACAAAATCAACGTACAAAAGTCAATTGCATTCGTATATACTAACAAGGAAATTTCAGAAAAATAAATTTTAAAAAATTCTCTTGCAATTTCAACAAAAAGAATAAAATAACTAGGAATAAACTTAACCAAGGATGTGAAAGACTTATATATGCTGAAAACTACAAGACGTTTTTAAAAGAAATTGAAGAAGACAGAAAGAAATGGGAAGACATTCCATGCTCATGGATTAGAAGAATCAACATACTTAAAATGGCCATATTACCCAATGCAATATACAGATTTAATGCAATCCCCATCAAAATGCTAATGGCATTTTTTAAAGAAATAGAACAAAAAACCATCAGATTTGTATGGAACCACAAAAGACCCCAAATAGCCAAAGCAATCCTAAGAAAAAAGAACAGTGCTGGAGGTATCACACCCCCTGACTTTAGCTTGTACTACAGGGCTACAATAATCAAAACAGAATGGTATTGGCAGAAAAACAGATACACAGACCAATGGAATAGAATCTAGAACCCAGAAATAAACCCACATAAATATGGACACATAATATTTGACAAAGAATCAAAAAACATACAATGGAGAAAAGACAGCCTCTTCAATAAATGGTGCGGGCAGAATTGAAAAGCCAGGTGCAAAAGAATGAAACTGAACTGCTATCTGTTACCATGTACCAAAATTCAAAATGGATCAAAGACCTAAGCATAAGACCTGAAACAATAAACTGCATAGAAGAAAACATAGGTAATAAACTTATGGACCTTGGGTTCAAAGAGCATTTTATGAATTTGACTCCAAGGGCCAAGGAAGTAAAAGTTAAAATAAATGAATGGGACTGTATCAGACTTAAAAGCTTCTGCACAGCAAAAGAAACCATCAACAAAATAAAGAGGCAACCAACTGAATGGGAGAAGATTTTTGCAAACAGTGCCTCCGATAAGGGGCTAATATCCAAAATATACAAGGAACACATGAAGCTCAACAACAAAAATACCAAACAACCCAATTGAAAAATGGGCCGACGACCTGAAGAGACATTTCTCCAAAGAAGACATACAAATGGCAAATAGCATATGAAAAAAATGCTCAACATCACTAATCATCAGAGAAATGCAAATGAAAACCACAATGAGATATCACCTCACCCCAGTCAGAATGGCTATCATCAACAAGACAAATAGTAACAAGTGTTGGAGAGGCTGTGGAGAAAAAGGAACCCTCATACACTGTTGGTGGGAATGCAGACTGGTGCAACCGTTATGGAAGGCAGTCTGGAAGTTCCTCAAAAAATTAAGAATAGCATTACCCTATGACCCAGCAATCCCTCTCCGGGGTATCTACCCCAAAAAATCTGAAAACATTTATCCATAAAGACACGTGTACTCCAATGTTCATTGCAGCTTTGTTTACGGTGGCCAAGACATGGAAACAACCAAAATGTCCTTCAATAGATGAATGGATAAAGAAGTTGTGGTATATACACACAATGGAATGCTATTCGGTGGTAAGAAAAGATGAAATAGTACCATTTCTGATAACATGGATGGATCTTGAAATTATAATGCTAAGCGAAATAAGTCAGACAGAAAAAGTAGAGAACCATGTGATTTCACTGATATGTGGTATATAAAACTGAAATCAACAAAAGAACAAGAGAAATGAAGGAACAAAAACTCATAGACATAGACAATAGTTTAGGGGTTACCAGAGGATAAGGGGGAGCTCTATAAATGGGTAAACGGAGTTTAATATATGGTGATGGAAAGAGAACTGACTCTGGGTGGGGAACACACAATGTGAGATATAGATAATGTATTACAGAATTGTACACCTGAAACCTTTGTAACTTTACTAATAATTGTCACCCCAATAAATTTTAATAAAAAAAGATATCAAACTCATTGTCTCGCATTTCATCAGTGTCGTGACCTGCCTTTGTACTTTAAAGGCTTCTGCTCCTTGACAGCCGTCTACTAAGGGCAGTGATAAGCCTTCTCACCCACCTCCTTCAATAAGTCCTAACAGTGGACTCCAGGCGATGCTGAGAGTCTGGTGGGACACCGATAGGGAGAAGAAATGCAACATTCCAGAGACACACTTTGTCTCTGGTTTTCTCTAGGGGTACAACTGGCAAAACTGATTTTCTCTAGGGGTACAACTGGCAAAACTCACACATCTTCCAAGTTAAATAAAATTGCAAATATCATGTGTTCACAAACCTATGTGAACACACAGAAAGATTAGTTCTATAGTAATTACATCCCTAGAGATTTGATTTGGGCTATGAAGGAGTAGCATAATTAACTGGAACTCTTTATTTGATATAAATCTTTCCTAGTCAAGGAAAAAAAATGTTTTTTTAAGTTCCATACTGAAGTCGCATACACATCACTCTATAACCTATTTCCATATTTTATTTTGAATGGAAGCATACCCACATGGAAGTTAACGGTCTTCATTTTTAATGTTCAGATCAAAGGGAACAAAGAATGAAAGAATCAGTTGGCATATGCTCATGAGGTAAAAGGGCTTCCTCCTGTCAGTCTGGTTAATCAATTCTTCAGAGAAGGGGAAAATGAGGGTGGTCGAATTCTACAGGCCTTGCAACTAGATGAACTGAATGCTACGTTCCTTAATCTGAGAAATGTAGGCACAGAATGTAATAGATATATCCTTGAGTCACAGACTGCCCAGGATCCATTAAATACGTAACGAAGACAGGGAGGACAGGTACCTATCCGAGTTTCCTTAAAATTATTCAGGACAGTTCATTGACCTTTGGTCTGTGTCACTCCTGTGACTGTAAAACAATGTCACAGACAGTGGTGATCCCTTAGAGCTCCTCCAGGCCCTCCATGCATCTGGAGGAGCCTGAGCACAGTTGCCAACTGAGGGCAGGTTTATGTCAGTGGATCCAGAAACATTTATTTTTCTGAGTGTTACTTTCTTTCACATGTTACTAAGGGCTCAGCCCAAAACATTTTGGTGCCCTCTTCAAATAAAGGAAAAATACAATGCAAACATTAGGCATTCTACTTTCATTGTGTATGTGTCTGGCTTCATACACTGTTGTATCTTAAAATATTTAATTTTAGCCACAGCCCTAATATTCAGTGTCTGGCACTTGGTAGAATCTCAGCCATAATTGCTGAGTGAATAAAATGCATTGTGCAATCAGCTTTCTCTATTGAAAGTCATTATGGAAGTTAACTACATTCAGCTCAGAATTTTTATAGTTCAGTGACCAAAGAATATGGCTAATGTGTGTAGAATTTCTTGCAATAACCCATATAGCACTCTCAAGTTATTTTTTCTAATTATTTTAACTGAAAACCAGGAAACTACAACAAACCACAAGATATATATGAGGCTATAATATTTGAGTAATGACTACTGCTAGATTAACACACTACATTAGTAGTTTCAGTTTAATAGAAGAGTGTTTAAGGAATAATAGGCTGAAATGTTACATTGCTTTATGATGACATCTTGAGCAATAACTCTTTTATTCCTTTTGTGTTCATATTTTATTTCAAATGGACCATAAAATAGTACCACCCACTGGCGATATGATACAATAGTTATATTTCCATGTCCTTCTAAGGAAGGCAACATGAGGAATGCTGCTCTGAGCTGTTGGTTTCTGCCACAGCCCACTTGCTCCTCCTGGATGGCAAAACCACGTGACCTCTGGAGTGCAGCTACTACCCTTTTCTCCTAGCAACCATATTCTGTTAAAGTGTGGTTGCTGTGGTTGCCAGGATATTCTTCTATTCTCGTCCTCCATGCCCAAACCAAAGAGAAGAGAAAGTGTCAACCAACTAGAGTGAAGATACAGGGAGAGGGATCCAGAAAAACAAAGTGCCCTCGTCTTTAACGAGGACATAAATCGAGCAAATTACTTTGTGGTTAATGCCTTTAACAAAATTTATGATTTTTCTTATGAGTAAAATCTTAACAAATTTTAAAGACAGTCAGCAAAATAATGACTATTAAACATTTTAAGACAACATTCACCACTTTACCATTATTCACTGAGTGCTACTTTTCCCAACTGAGAGAGAAAAATATCTTAAAATTGTCAGAGTGACATGAAAGATTCTGAACTATAATTACCATCCTGTTTCACATATTAAAGTTTTGAAGTAGATACCACATTTCACTGAACCGAAGACATTGATTGTAAAGCTCATCGTGATTCCTGAAATGTTAAAATTGTGAAAAAAAGTATCTGAGAATTGTTGAAATATGGTATACTCTACTGACTCATTCAGTATTTCAGTAAATTCTGAGATAAAATTTCTTCCTTATTTATAGGAGAGGAGGCAAATTAAGTTTCTCAGGGCCATATAGCTAATAAGCAGTGGAATCTGTTTGAGTATTTTGTTCAAACTCTTTATCATGCCATGTTGCCTCGTCAGTTCCTCACACAGATAATAAATAAAATAGTTACCAACTAACATGCTTACAGAACTTTATAGTTGAAGTGTTTGTCATATTCACTAAGTATCATTAGCCTTGTTTTACAAATGAGAAAAACTGGCCCCAGGAAGATGGAATGACTCACTCAAGGTCACATAATTAGAAAATGGCAGAGCCAGGAGTAAAATCCAAGATAAATGACTCTTAATCCAAACTGTGTTTGACTAAGGTCAGACATTAACCAACTACCAGGCTTGAAATTAGATCATGGACATAAAGATTGTTCAAAGAGAAATATATTGTTGGCTATAGAAGAAGAGATATTGAACATGTCAGATGGATTCATTGATTTATTCAACAAATATTTATTGACCGGCTACTTTGAGCTAAGCTCTGTTTGAGTACCTGGGATACCGTAGTGAATAAATCATAAAAATCACATGAAACTTCTAAGTGCTATAGAGAGAAACAGGTGGGGGATGGGAAAGGAGGGGGAGCTTGCAATTTACAATAGTGGTGAAGGAAAGTATCCCTGGAAAGGTGTGACATTTGAGTAAAGATAAAGGTGATAAGGAAGTGAGCCACATAGATACCTGTGGGAAGAACATTCTAGGCAGGAGGAACAAAGGGCCTGAGTTGGGAATGTTCTTGCCCATTACCTGGGCAGCTAAGAGGCTGTATGGTAGGACAGAGTAGCAGGGGGCAGAGTAGAAGGTCATGAGTTCAGAGAGCTACTGGGGACGGGGTAGAGGGGGTCGTGGGCAGATCATGTGTGGCTTTGTGGGCCAATTTCAAGACTTTGGGATTTACTCAGAGCAAAATGATAACCCTGGGCAGAGCAGCCTCATGGAATTTGGAATCTGGTCAGCTCAGTGAGCCTGTTCTAGGAATTCCAAGCATGTCTACTTCATTAGTCCAATTTCATCTTGGGCTACCTGGCAAACAGACATTAGTCTGTGTCTTCCCTGTTTCTGTATTATAAAACATGGCCTATCTAGAGAGTATTGACAGGTCAGCTTCCAGCTTCATGGACAGCTAATAAATAAATATGTATCAGAGACCTATTATCTGTGCTGAGCATTTTAAGAAAAGGTCTTCTCATCTCCATTCCCCCAACATCCTCCCCCCAAAAAAAAAAATTCCTCCCCACTCTCAATAAGCTTCTAACTTGGCTGTGAGATCACAAGAGTCTATGCTAAGTGTTCCTTTGAGGAGCAAGCACAGAGGTAGCCAGAGACAGTTTGACTGAAAGCAGTAGGAAAGGTGAGGTGTTCCAAGGGGACAGCGGCAGATAAAACATTCCACCCAGAGGCAACGGCATGGCCAAAGTCAAGGAGACTTGTAATAGCATGGCCATTTTTAAAAGATAGATTGACTCACTCATTCAATGTGGCTATGACATCAGGTGCCTGAGAAGTAGCAGCAATGAGAGACAGGGAATGGGGAGGAATCAGGGAAAGAGCCACATAAAGTCCTTGGATTCTATCCATAGGAAAAGGGGAGACACCGCAGACCCTCTAAGCGTAAGACAGCATCCAGAGTCACATATTTGGTCATTCTGACACCAGTGTGGAGGGCAGGTAGGGTAAACTGAGAATGGAGGCAAGAAGGCTGTTGCAATAGTCCAGGCAGGATGATGATGGTGAACTGGAAGAGCAGAAATGGAAAAATGGAGCAGAGATAAGAAGCACCTAAGAGGTAGGCTAAGCCTACCTTTCCATATGAGCAGGGTGTGAGTGAGAGGGGGGTTAAGGTTGACTGCTGGTGTTCCAGAATGGGTGACTGTGTAGATACCACCCCTCTGATAAGAAAGAAAAAGACTTGCTCATGAAGACAAGAATACCAGTGTCACTGCTACGATGTAGGCACTTTCTGTGGAGACGTCACTAGGTGGCCAAAGATTCATGAAGGTCTTAGGACTTTAGTGTTAGCCCTAATAGATGGTCAGGATTTAGAAAAGTGAAATGGAAGCAGATACAGTATTTCAGGCAGAAAAAAAAACACGAGGAGAGGCATAGAAGTGTCAGAGTAGAAACCACTTTCTGGAGGCAAGTATGGGTCTTTGGGTGTAAGAGAGTGGTGGAAGAAAGGGGATGAAGTGGTCAGTCTGCGAACGATAGGGAGTCTACGTCTGAAATCTTTATTTCAGAAAGAGAGAATTCACTCTTTTGTAAGGCATCCAGGTCCACAATCCTAGATGGCTGACAAGTGGTATTCACCATAAACATCCTGGTAATACTGATATGATCTTACATGGAGATTATAACCCTTTGTCATTGGAGGACTCATGAATTCACGGAGCAGCTTTACAGCTATAGCTAGAAATCAGTTCTCCTGAATCCCATATCAAAATTAAACAGACATTTTAGTGGGTTAGTATTTATAACTACTGTGCCATGCTTTCTCCAAACACCTAATTTATAGTTATATGTGAAGTGTCAAAAAGCAAGATGAACACAAGTTTAACACTTTCTTTAAAATTGATTTCATCTCACCATTAAGCCATAAATTGTTCTTTTAAGTTAAACTAAATAAATTACATAATGAATTTTTCATACTGTTTGTATAAAACAATTATAAGTACAAAGTAAAATTAAAGTCTATACTGTATTTTCTATCGTATCAGGCACTATGATAATCAATTTTTAACTCCATCCAAATAATATGTAACTTTAAAAAATTAATATTTAGAACTCTCAGCTGTGAAAATATTACCAGCTCTGCTTAGTCTTAAATTATTGCAAGTGGTGGTGGAGTACTTCTGACATCTTTTCAAGTCCATCACAGCAAACACACACACACACACACACACACACACACACACACAAACACACACACACAAACACACACACACACACACACACACACACACACACACAAAAGAAAAAAAACACACAAATAAACAAAAAAAACCCACGACAAACCCCAAAACAGAGCATTATCTACAGTCACTTATTTTCCTGAAACACATTCAGATTTCTCCCCTTCATTTCCTCTTGGCAACAATCAAATAACTAACAGCACTTGATAATTCATCATTTCTTGCTTCATTGCCACCCTTGAAAACAAAGCCATCCTGTGATTCTGTCTATGTCATTATGAACCAAGCAAGACTCATCACAGGTAAAAGGGCAGCTCAGACTACTCCAGATGAGTTCTTTCAGGATATACTGCTTCTCCGATAATAAAATCAGAAACTTTGAGTACATGTCAGTAAACTCCTGTCAAAAAAATGTGCCACGACCTTCCTCTCTTGTAATTTTAAGCTGCCTCTTCTCTTTTACAGCTTTATTCATTTTTATTCATTTCACTGCCATTCTGGCCTGCACATTATACAGCTTCCTTATATAATTTTCCCGAGAGCTTAGAGGAAATGAAACCACATCCCTATCTTATTGCTTGAATATGTATTTCAGGACCACATTCCTCTTAGTTTTTTTACCTTAAATGTGATCTCAATTTTCTGATGTACCTCAGAATTCTCCTACTTCAGTTAATTATGCTCAAAATTCTCTGAAATGTACTTCAGAGCCTGGAATACTAGGAAGCACGTTTGGCAGGCATATGCATAAAAAAGCCAAGGGATGAAGATAAAACAGACGCTCATCCTGGGAAATTCCTGGAGGGAAGTCAGATTTCTAGTCTAAGAAAAATGAGTTCATCTCTCCCCCTTGTGCCCAGAACTTTGAATGCTGTGTATATTAAATAGCCTGCTTTACAAAGGATCCCACATGTTTTACAAAGAATTCCCTTTATCAACCCATTTCAAGAATTAAAGATCAAATATATATGCCTCATGGAAGCAGGCATTTTTGTCTGTTTCATCCTCCAATAATCTGAATCTCCCAAAAGAGTGCCTGGCACATAGTAGGTGCTCGATAAGTATTTGTTAAGAGACATTTCACGGGATGAGCCATGCACAAAAATTCTGTCTTTCAATCATGCAGCATGAATCCCTTCAACTTTCAACTTTTTCCCCAGATCACTTATTCGTCACTCCCAAATTACTTCTATAAAAGCCAAATGCAGTGGAACATTAGAAACAAACAACAACAAAACATTACAGATTTTGACTTTAGTATTTGCTTGGGGTTTGAATGATTTGCAGTTAAACACCGATTTCTTTTTTTTTTTTTTATTATGTGAACTTCAATTTCCTGTTTATCCCCTTATTTTGAATGACAGTTCACTCCTCTGTCTTCAAATAAGAGAATGAGCATATGTGAAAAGGCACCTTATTTCATATTTTATTCAAAAGACTGATCTCCCAGTGAGTTCTGAGGGGACTATTTTTCCTTTCAATGCTCATTTTCATTTTTCAAACGGACATTCTTACCTGGTCGAAACAATGGTAATTTACTTTTGCTCATTACACAAAGGCAAAACTTATTGGTTCAGACATTCTCCCGTGGAACAATTTAACAAATTAAGAGAGTCTTCATTTACTTGTCTGTTTTAAGAGCCAAACATTTGGTCCATTGATTAAGTAATACAGTTAATATTATTACCAAAACTCCTCATTCAGCATACAAAGAAAACCAGATTGAGTATTTTTTTATTCTGCCTTCTTCTAAGCTGAAAATACTTTTTGTCATTCTGGATGCTTCCAGTAAAGTCATTAAAGACAAACCAATCAGTAATACTTGTCTAATGACATCTTCTGGCTATGAGTTAAAATATTAGTGATGAAGAGATAAGGGAAAAAGGGACCCATTATTTTTGTGGACTCAGATAGTTTCAAGGTGCCCTTTGAGCTTATTATGCTCAGTGATTCGAAAGCACCTTGCTTGTCCATAGCCCTGGGGAAATTCCGCTATCTCTGAACTGCTAATTTGTACCCTGGATTCTGGAGGCAAAGCCCAAAATAGGGCCAATTAATCACAATTTCTCCCAAGCACCTGGTATAACCTTGAATACCTGAATGAATGAATGAATGAATGAATGAATGAATGAATGGTAAATATAGTATGCTTTTCTCTAATCTTTGTTTTCATTTTGATAGAGAAAAATTTCAGATTTCTCAGAAATGAATAAAATTGGTGCTTCAGGAAATTCCATGCCATTTTGCCTGAATCTTCTCCACTGGTAACTTTGCTTCTCATTGCCAACTTAGTTCTCTCTAAACCTAAAACAAATGGTGTTTTGTTTTTTTTAAAGTGTTACTTGGTTCTGCTACCCACTTGTGGCTGCTATTACCTCTTCTCTATTTAGTCCCTTCTTCTCTGTAGTTCTTTCAAACAACTTATCTGTGTTCATGTGTTCTCTGGCTCACCTACTATGCTCGCTGCTGCCCCACATCACTTGGGTCCAGTCTCCTCTCCAGCACTGAGGGGGGTCTTCTCTCAGCTGGCACCTCTGCTTTCTATTTGTATGTCAGCAATTGGATTTATATTCTAGGCAATTTTGATGCATTTCTTACCACACACACACACACACACACACACACACACACACACACTCTCTTTAACATAATAGGTGCTCTAGTGTTAGCTGCCAGGAGAGGTCATAAAGGAAGTTGCACCCTATAGCTAGTTAATCTTAGGAAGAGTTCTGCAACATTTATGTTAAAATAGCATACGACATTTTGAAAACTATTCTCCAAAATTTAAATGGGTAATATGAAACAATCTTATCCAAAGGGAGAGGAAAAGGAATTTGCCATAATATTGGGTCCTTTGTACTCTTCCCACTTAAGCTCCACCCCAGAAACCTGCTCAATGAATATTTATAAACTTAACCATTCATATTAGTACCGCTGCTTCTTCTAAGTGGAAAGGAAAATGTACAGAGAATCTGTTCTCTTTTTCCAAACCCCAATGTTCTTAAAACTCCCAGCATGAAATTTGTCATTATCAGTCATCAGCTTCTTCTCAGCTAACATTTTAGGGAGAACCTGTTCCATCCCCAGCACTACCGTGCATTTACTTATCACATCGATACAGAGCTGAGTTATTCCCCACACACAAAACATTCATTCCTTAAACATCCTGAGCACCTACTCGATTCCTGGCATTGTTTGGTGTACTGGTTTACATTCTGCCTTGTGGGAGGAGGGAGACAGATAATAAATAAAATAATTTAACAGAGCAGTAAATGCAATGAATTAAATAAAACAGATTGTAGAGAGTGACAAATGAGGTGAATGGATGGAGAAAGGACAGCATTAGGCAAAGAGGTATTTTTGAAGGGTAACATTTGAACTGAAATTTGAAAGATGAGAAAGATCGGGGGCGAGCATTTTAAGCAGAGAGAGTGGCAAGTGCAAAGGCCCTGAGGTTGCCAGACACTTGGTGCCCTTTCTTCCCTGGCTTCCTGGAACTACCCTGGTATCTCAGATGCCATCATCTCTCAGGCTCACGAGTATTCAGATGCTCAACTAGTCTGAAATTGTCACTGCTTTACTGGTTTTGCAGACTTCATTTTAATACTACATACTTGACCTTCAAGGTCTTAAAAAAGGAAAAGCACTTGAAAAGAAGCCTGTGTCTGCAGCAGGATCACTTGACCTCCTTGTCCAATGTCACTGTTCCTTATCAAAGAATCCATGAGGTCTACTCCGTAGAATTTAGTGCCAAGAAACAAAAATGCTTCTGAAAAACTGTTTTCTTTCGTTACCCAATGAGCTCTAGGTAAGTTGTCCTGTAACCTTTTTATTTTGGCTGCTGGAACCTCAGGGCTAAAATGCAGTGCTCCTGTTACAATAACAGTCTTATCCATGTTTTGTGGCGAGTTCACCCCCATCCCCCATTTATTTCTCTTTATGGTTTCTTATCTTTATTTTGTTTCATTTTCATTGCCTTGTGTGAAAAGTGCTGTTATTTAAGCTGCCTCAAACCTTTGGGAAATAGATGATGTATAAATCATTAATCACAGTGCTTTCTAGATAATCACAAGAAACTTCCTTATTGCAAAATCTAAATTGTCACCTTGGTCCTATTCTTACCCTCTCTGCCACATGACAAAACTCAGCTGCTCATCTTTCTTAAACCTGTCTCTCTTCTTCAGTATTTTTTGGAAGATTAATATAAATATGAATAAAATTGGCGAAGAACAATACTTCCTTGGTTTCAGGGCATACTACAGTATCTTCATTCTCTTTTTAACACTTTTTTTTCCATTGTGACCACATCATGTATGAGCATATATATATATATATGTATATACCTACGTATTTTCGTTTCCTTCTTTTCCCACATGCCCATTCAGTGCAGTTATATTCCAGAATTCTATTCTAAGCTTCACTGCTCTCTACACTTTTTCCTTTGGCAATCACCTACTTTTGTCACCTCTCAGTAAAAGATGTTCAAATTTTATTTCTAGCCCCAACTTCTCTCCTGAGTTTGCATCCCAAATTCTCTGGAACGATTTGTACCTCAGAGTCACAATGAGGTCTTGAAGTTCTTCATCCTCCCAATCCTTAAATCTCCTCCATCACGTCTCTCACCAAGCATTTGACAGCAAATTTACCACCTTCCAGGGCAGCCCACCTAGCTAGCCAGATTTGACTGTTAAAATTATTTCCAATAGAATGGCAAAATCCATCTCTATGACGTGTGTCCACTGGTTCTAATGATATTCTGAAGAGAAACAAAATAAGAGCTGAGACACTCTAAGTGCTAATCGTGCCCTGAGAATTGCCTATATTATCACCTTACAAGTCTGCCATGTGGTTTTATTATCCCCATTGTATCACTGGGGCAATTTAAAATTAATCTTACACGTGACTCTTATCCAGAAGGAAAGAAATTCAAATAACATTCCAGTTGTGGTTGGAATATGCAGAATAGAACAGAATTGTCACCAACTTCATTCTAGATATAATGTGCCTCTGTTCATGTCGCCTAAGATCATACCTGTTGCTTCCTGTTGAATCAACTAGGCTTTTAATCAACAACCTGCTGAATGAACATCTGCTGGAAGTCCGATAGGGAGGTCACACTGTTTCCCAAACTGAACTCAGCTTATTTCCTCCCTAATCTCTTCATCAGGTCCGAATAGCATCTGTATTAGCCAGACACACAGGCTCAGACCCTCATGTGAGCTGTAAGGCTCCTTGTACATCTTCTAAATCTCACTGGAAACCAAGTCCTAAAGGGTATGAGTTGAACATGTTCTCACAAAGTCACCTTCCCAATGCCTTAGGTTGGGCCTTTTGCTGGTTCCCAGTTCAGGCTGTATCTTCTCTCACCTGCACAGCTGAAATCCTGCCCCTGCCCCCCACTCTGCTGCTGCCTGCACAGACCGGGGAAACACTGCTGTCACTCTGGAATCCCTCCTCCAGGACACCCATGGCAGTTGTTCTGTGATTACCAGGAGAATTCTAGCTTTGCACTAGAAGCTAGGAGTAGCTGTCTCCTTTATGGCCTTATCGTCCTGTGGTTTCCTGTCTGTGTTATGTATTTCTAGAAAACTATGTCCCAAATGAGTTCTGTGCCTTTTTTATTTACATTGTCTTTGAACCTGGAAGGCCCTTCTTTTGTCTACCAAAATGTCTGTCTTTCAATAATTTGAGAAAATGTCCCAGGCTCTATGAAACTTTTGCCACATCTGGCCAGCTCAAATGTATCTGAAATTCCTGGGTTCTCACAGCATTTTACTTCTCCCCTAGAACATAACAGTGATAACAATTCACATACAGATTTTTTTCTTCAGTCTTTAGGCTCCCTGAGCCTTGGCTATGTCTTATTTAATTTTACTAGTCCCGGTTACAGAGTAGGGCTCCAATTAGTTGCATTAATTATGAATAAGAAGGCAGGAAATAAAACAGGTGAAACTGATGACTCCTGGACCTGAAGAAATCTAATGCAAACACTTGGAAAAACAGACTCATTCTAGTCATATTTACAGATGCACCAAAAGGCCACTCTCCCTTTCCATTATTTCTGCCTTCCCGTAATTTAATTTTTTTGGATTGCACCCTTTGAGCTCTGCTCTTAAGCACATGACCTTCTTTTTCCCTGAAGTCTCACCAGCCTAGAACTCTCCTGGGGCGAGTGGTGAAAGGCCAGCACACGAAGAGCCAACGTTGATTTTGGTTCTAATCAGCAGCCTCACTGAGTAACTACTTTCAGGGATCCTACTAAGCCATAAATCCACATTCCCTTAAAAACAATCTCAGTGACACTGAGCAGACAGCTTCTCCAAGCATACCTCTCACTCCCCAAAGTCTTAATAAACAGGTTAGACACTAAGTCACTGAACTGCTCAATAAAACAAAGCTTAGCTTGTGCATTTATTCATTGCTGGTATTTTAAAGCAAACTGTAGGGGTCTCTTTACATCACAAAAATGAAACAGATTTTATTTAAGATTAATTTAGGAGGAATTACATTTAAAATATAGTTGGAGCAAATTGTTTCATCAATGTGATTGAAACCTGGTATTGCCTGCAAGAATTTTCAACTATTTACCATAACCTCTGTCAGGTCAAGAAAAGTGCTTCACATTTTTTTCCTTCCTGGAGTTAACATTTATTTAATGAAATTCTACCTCATGAAACACCACTTGCATTACTCAGATGTTCAGTCAATGAAATTACTGAATTAATGGGAAAAAAATTATCTTCTTAAGATTAGGTCACATGAATTCATGAAACTGGAAGTGGTTACATAATACAGTAGTTATATAATAATGTACTGAATGATATTATACTTTAAGATATAACGAGTTTTAAGCTAATAGCCTTGTATTCTGAGCCCAGCCATCCTGTGTTTTACTTGGCTTTCCTTGTTATCTCATTGGTACCTCCCCTTGTATTCTAAAGTGTGTATCTCTTCCTTCTGACTGCCTGGCTAGGATCACATAGGCACCAGGTGAGTTGTTTCCTGCTATCAACCACGAACAAAAAGGGGAAACACACAATACACTCAGACACTGATACCGGTGTATGTCTTGGTTTTCAACAGTAAAAATGGTATGTATAATAAAAGTATTCTTCAACTACATCCTTATTTATTTAAATATAGGTGGGTCATTAGACATTGGATTTACTAAAGGCAATTTAGTCTAAAATGTTTATTCAATAGCAGAAATTCAGATTACTTTGACATGAGCAGGTAAACAAGGCAGGGGCTCTAATAGCTTGAATTAAACTTGCCAACATTATTTATTCATAATTTAGCAGAGACATGACAATCAGGCCAGTTTATTCCTGATTATCAGAAGAGAATAAAACAGCAAGTTGTTTTCCTTTCCTTTTTTTTTTTTTTTTCCTGACACATTTAACATTTGAGTTCCTGAGATGTCTTAAATTTTAGGGGGAATAAAAGTAGCTACCTTAAAGTTATATAAAATAACATAAACACCTATTTTCTGTAAAGTGTTACAAAAAGAATTGATACTCTTTCCTCCTCAATTTATGTACTTAGAAATAATACATATACTACTAATGAAAAGAGACAAAGGGAAAAGAAAAATATCAAGCTTTGCTCATACAGCAGGTAGGGAAAAAGTAATACTCCAATTCACAGTACAGTATATAATACTCCACTTTAGAGTATTTAATACTCCAATTCAAAATAGAGCATTCAGTTAGTCATAACAGTTTGTAAATTGTACAGGTCACTGTTCTGCTTTGTAGCATATATGTTTTAGTACTGTCATAAAAGATGTTCGTTTTTCCTTTGCTTTTATCAGGGGAGTTTTGATCATACTAAATTCAACAGGTCACAGGTAAAATACTCCATGGTAGTGCAGAGTAGAAATAAATTGAGAAAGAAACAGGTTCAAACCTCAAATTAGCAGGTACAGTTACTTATTAACAACCCAGCTAAAGCTTTAATGACGAGCAAGCTATATTTAGTGGCTTTCTGAAACGAGAGCTTAGCTTACCTTCAAGTTAATTCATTCATAATGGCAATGTTTTCATTCTTGTATACATATAGCCAAATTAAGTGTATATGTACAACATTTTGCTAGAAAGGACTGAAGTCTTTTCCCTGATCTTATAAATGATATAAAGTTTTCCCACATCAGAATAAATCTAGTAGTTGCTAGATTTAGAAATCACCCTTGTGATTTCCACAAGTAGGGGTTGAAAATGGTTTTCTTTCTCTAAAATGTAAAAAAAAAAAAATTATCTGAAAAGGGTATTTTGGATTTCTGGCCAATTTACTATATTGCAAAAAGATTATTTACCAAAGAAGGAACTGCAATAGTATTGGGAGAAAACTTTTTAATATTTTTATTGCTTGGGAAAGTAGATCCTAAGTCAGGGTGGAGGTATCATCCTCTGTCTCCCTTTGCTCACCCTCTCTCCAAAGTGTTAATATAGCTTCAATTATATTACAATGATCTTCTCACTAGCCTTTGAGTGAGGGGAGAACAAGCACAATGCACATTGTGTATATATATTTTTTACTGTAATGAGGGAGAATTGGGAGTTGGTATGGGTTCACAAAGAGGGTTGAGTCTCTTGTGTCTTGTTGTTTGGACATGGTGATGGTTGTTAAATCATCCACCAGCAAAGCCACTTCCTGCTTTCCCTTCCCCTTATCTGAGTCTCTGCTTAGCAGCTTTTGTTAGCGGTAGGGACATCTACACTTTGAGATCAATTAGCCTGAAATTGCTAAATCCTAAGGAGATCCTTGCATATTACTCTCAGGTGGTGTTTAATTTTGACTTGTAAACTTAAAATAACCAGTGCTCACTAGATAAAAGCAAAATAATCAGTTGAAGAAGCTTACATGTGAATTCCTTGTGGAAAGAGGCCATATTTAATTAGTGTTTGCATCAAAAAATCTCATCCCTGAGCCTGGCACATAGTAAGTGCTCCAGGATGTTTATGAACGAATGAATGCTCATGTTACTGGTTAGTTAAACAAGATTGTCAGGAAAGGATAAGACAGAACAAACACACAGAGGACAACTTCCACATTAATAAAAGCCATTAGGACAAAACTGGCAAGAAATTCAAATCCCTTCAAACACTTATTTACACAAAGTTTCTTGGATTGATTTTAATTATTTAAGTCGAGTGCAGTATCTAACACTCTCATAGTGCTTGACAATATATGAAGCATTTTCATAGACAACATTTCATTGAAACCTTCAACATTTTTGAGGTATGTACAACCAGTCTTTAATTTAACAGATACTAATACCAAGTTTCGACAAGGCTTAGACTAAATCCCTGGTTATTTGAACCCAAAACTGGGCTCTTTCTACCGAATTACATACTCGACTTTTAAAGTCCCTTTCTTTCAAGGGCAATTTTCCATATGCTTTTTCAGATCCTCTACATTAAATCATATATTTTGCCCCTTTTTATATAGCAGACTTTCAAACAGTTGTTGAGTTTGATTAACTGAAATCTGAAAAACTAGGAGAGTTGTGAGAAACAGGTCTTCTTAATTGACCACAATTGACTTATAAAATCTCTAGACTGGATAGCCCTTCATACTACACCTTTCACTGAGACTAAAAATAAACAGAGACAGTGGTGTCATCTTTCACAAAAGAGTTATCACTAGATTGAATTTACTATGCCATTGGGAAGACCCAAGATAATTGAAGAAATGAAGTAGACATTTACCTGCTCCTTTCATTTATGTCATAATTTCCCTTGAGTTGTGTCTGTTTTACAGTAATGCCATGGCTCTTGAATTATAACCTTTGTATTTCAATAGCCAATGAGCAGTACTGTGCAAAGCTTGCGACCTAACACAAGGAAGTAAATATTTGCTTTGTGAAACACTTTCATTGTCTATAATAAAATTATGTTTATTGACACGGGAATTTTTTTTTAATCTCAAATACAAAGTTAAAGAAATTCAGAAAGATTTTAGATGCGTGTTACTCATGTTAGAATATCAAATATAAAGCATTATATTATTTAATGAAAAAGCCTACCCATCTAGTGAATAGTAGAGCAAGAATTCTAATCCAGTTCTACTTGAAATGATTTTTTTTTTCCCCACCACAACTCACTGTTTCTCCTATTGGGGCCTCCTATCATTATAAATTCCAGGTTAGTTGATACTGAATTACTAAATTTTTCTTGTTTTGTTTGTTTGTTTGTTTTAATAATAGTAAAAGAGTATATACTTTCATTGCATTTTGAAGGTTTTACTATAATTCGATAAACTGGAACCAGCAATAATTATCTAATTTCACACTTTCTCAGTAGTTTAATCTCTAAGGGACTTTAATAGAGTTTCAAACTAAATATTTAAGTTTTTGAAAGCAAATTTGTCAAAAGTCACAGAATTTAAAAAGTCAAAATCAGGGGTTTACAAGACTACTGAATCATGTAAAACACTACAGATACAGAACTCATTAAGAGAATTGATTAGATTCTCACCTTTTAAATACTTAAATTTCACTTACAGCTTCAAATTTGAGAGACGATATGACTCTAATCTGACAGGGTTTTGTATTTAAATGCAATTTATTTCATTCTGATGAGAAATTTCAATTAAAGCCCCGTAGGACCTCCATCTACTCCGATTATTTCCCTTTAATTTCATTTATCTCAAGAATACTCAAAAGGTCTCCTATAACACTGGCAACTGGCAAACAGAATCCATGAAAATCTGGATGTGAGTGTCTGTACACAGTGCCAAAACAGAAAAATGACCGACCCCAACTATTAACTGATTCTGGGTTTCTGAAAGGAGCTGTGCACTTTGGAAAGCCCAGGCATGGTGACAGGTGACAGTGTGCTGTGGACACCAGAGCTGACCTAGTCCCATGACTGTCCTACCTCCAGCCTCTGATGATGTCTGTTCCACTCCAGCTGAGCTGGAATCTGTTTCACCCACAATGAACTCTGGAGTCTTTGCCACATGTTTTCTTTGTCACTAAGCATTTCCTTTGTTTGTTTGCTTTTGCTTTTTTTTTTAAAAAGAATTAACATTAGCACTCAAATAACTAAGAAAAAATGTACCAGAATACCAATAGAAAAATGGGCAAAAGACTCGAACAAGCTATTCTTAAAGACAAATTTCTTATAAGCCTGTCAAAAATGTAATCAGCATTATTAATAATCGAAGAAATAAAAGTTTGAAAAATATAGTTTCACCTATCAAGTTAGCAAATATTTTTAAAAAGATAATATTATGTTGGCAAGTACTAGATGTTCTAAGCATCAAGTCTAAAGGAAAAAAGTGCTATACACATACAAAACCTAGGAATAAGGAGGTACATTGGTTAGAACAGTAAAATGGTGGAAATAAAAATCCAAAAATCAAAGAATGGCTAAATAAATTAAGACATCCATAAGATGAATTATTTTGTAGTCACTAAATTATATTGAAATAGCAGTTTTAATTTTTTGGGAAACACCAACAAAGGTTAATATTTTAAAAAGCAAGTGACTTTCTTTGAATATTAGGAAAGTCTATAATATTCTAATTCTTTAAAAAGAAAGGTCCATGTTATATATGATGTCAGAGGGGTAATAGATTGGGGGAGTGGGGTTATCACTTTGTGAGGGGCGTAAATGTCTAGCTATTGCATTGTTTGGTACACCTGAAACCAATAAAAAGAAAAAAAGGCTCATGTATGCATTGGAAATGAACTGGTGGTGTCCTGCCTAGTATTTTCAATAGCAGTTCTTTAGGCATTGGGGTAATTTTAAGTACTCACTCCATGCCAGGCACACGTTCAGCACTTTACATACATTGCATTATATTTATTCTTGCAAACATTGTAGGAGGTCGCTCTGTATCCCTGTTCCACATCTGAGGAAACTGAGGCTCAGAGCAGGTAACTAACCTGATCACAGTGACAAAGCTATTAAATGGAGGAGCCAGGGCACAAGCTAAGGTCACCTTGACCCAAGGCTCATATTCATCACATCCAGGCCTTCAAAATCCATGGGTAATTCAAACTTTGATTTATACATTTTTAAAATCTGTTCGAGGGAATCTAAAATGAGCATCTCTTGCTTTAATAATTTGGAAACAAATCAATAATATAATTATACTAAAAATGTGCATATTCACACACTGACAATTCTAAAAACTGCTCCCTCAAAAGATGTAGGACCATGAACATGATCTTTAGGCTATCAAACTAGTGTATTTGGTAATAAACATGAGTATTCTTTTCAAAAATGTAATCCCAAATCTTAGAAGCCTTTTGTGAACCATATAAATTGTGCAAAATTTATTCATTTAATAAATACTTATTTAACACCTGTCTTTTGCTAGATGTTGTGCTAGGTGTTGGTACAATAGCAGGAGTCTGACTTTCTTTGAATATTAGGAAAGTCTTTGAGGGGTAAGTGGAGGTGGGAAGAGATAGGGAAGGTGAGAGTATCTATCAATCTCACACTAAGAGTCCTGGCTACCTACATCAAAGGATTATTTGGTTTTCTTGAGCTTTCCATAAGAACGTATAATATTCCTAAGGATCCCAGACACCCCTCTGGAAATGTCATACAATTTTAAGCCTCTATAATGCATTTGTACTTAAATGTAACCTGTAGTAATCGGATGAAATAAATGCTTTTAACATCACCTAGTATTATGCTCATCCAATGGTCCTTGCATCTGCACTCTTGGAAAGTGCAACATGTTCACCGTGGAGTGCAGAGCTGGACCAGCAGAAAAGGGACTCTCAACAGAAACGTGGTTGGATGGATTCCCATCCCTCTTGGCTCCATACCTCTTTGTCTATGCACACCTTCCACTTTTTCAGAAAAGCCCATGTCTTTCAGCAAATTGACTTCTAACAGGAAAGCCATTATTTCTACAACTGTAGATTACAAGGTAAATGTTTTCTTACATTTTAGTCTATGAGTTAACCAGAATTTTTATTAATTCAGATTTAGATTTGGTTGTTACAATAATGTCAAATGGATAAGAATGTATATACAGAGGGTGCCAAAAACATGATGTATACACATTTTAAGAAAGGAAAACTATTAAAATAGTAATACTCAGTATATAATGATAATAAAAGATGAATACAAGTCACATTTGACTTCTGCAATGACAAGAGGTGTTCAAAGTGGTTACCATCAGTGTCCAGACACTTCTGATTACAGCGAACTACTGCTTGAGCAACATTGACCAAAGAGTCCACTTGTATACATTTTTTGGCACCTCTGGTGTGTGTGTGTGTGTGTGTGTGTGTGTGTGCGTGCATGTGTGTGTGAGATATATATATATACACATATATACGTGTATATATGTACATATATACATATATATGTATATTTATGTATGTATATGTATATATACACACATATATATATATATATATATATATATCTCACACATGCATGCACACACAAGGAAATTATAAATGAATATGCATAATTTCCCTTTTCTACAAAGTCCCTGGCCCAAGGAAATGTTAAGGAATGTTACCTATTATTATTTTTCAGAAGTTTAAGAAGTTCATACAAATGATAGTGAATTAGACTTTCGTTATTAAATTATTAAATATATTAGGACCCTAAAAACAAAGAGCTATGTATTTGAGAAGGAAAAGCTGAATGCCTTAAGAATTGAACAAGGACACCAAATTAATTCTCCTTGTTAATTCCTTTCCACAGAAACAAAATACCAAGAAATGGCTAAGGAACCAGAACTAAACGGGTAGAAATTGGCAAAACACCCACCTTATGTTGTTTGTTCTGTAAATCAAGTGGTTTTCAGAATCTTTCAGACTACCAATTCAGGATGAGTGCCCATGCTTCTGAGATCAGGTGTCACTGCCATGGAGATTGATTTTATTTAATAAACGATGCCATCCAATCACTTTGTAATAATAAACACTTGCTTTTATTTCCTCACCTCCACAAATCGCAAATAAATTACTCTTCCATGGTTTCTCTAAATATAGTTTTTAAGATGATAAAAAATAGCGAGTAAATCTACTCTCCTAAGGGTGTGTTATTTGCTGTTTTAACTCATGCTAGCAGAAATAGCTTAATAATACTAACTTAACTGGAAGAAGTCAATGGCTCAGTCCTTTGAATTGATGCGTAGGAATCACCTTTTCCTTAGATATTAGTGCCACAATGTATATTTCATGCATTACTGATACTACAAAGGACTTCAGAAACAAATACAATTTACATACAGTGTTTCAGTTTTCAAAATTATTTAATACACACAGTGTCTAGTTATGAAACCAGGAGGAAAACATTATTTTCCATTACAAAAATATAAAGTGTTTCTCATTTCTCCAATTAAACGAGGGTTCATCACCCGGAAAACCAGTACTATGAACGCCGGAAATGCAGATGACATCCAGTCTCAGAAATGCTCATTCTAGATGGAAACCAAACTATAAGGTTTCGCTTTACATATTATTTGAGATAGCCATCCCATGATGGAAATCATCTTGCTGTAAAACAATTTTTTAAAATGAAACAGCTATGGGAAGCTTGCAAAGTTCTCTAGAAAAACCTTCGGGTGACTCCTAAAGAAGGAAGCATTTATCAGAGGGTCAGGGAGGTTAGGAAAACTCTGTCAGGAGCCAGAGGCAGCCTTGCCTGAGCGACTGAGATTGTCCCAGGTGAGCCAGTGTCCCGGCTCCGGATGGAGGCGGAGGGCGCAGGGCGGGTCCCGGCAGGGCGAGCTTCTTTTTGGCCTGGCGATCCCTGCTGTCTCCAGGAGCCTAGTGACTCCGGAGGATGGCGCGGGCTGCGCGGGACGCGCTGCCAGCAGCCACCCGCTCGCGCGGAGCATCTCCACATCCGCGTCTTCCGAGGCCAGCTCTGTACCTCCGCTATCCTCCGGTCCTCCGACATTTTTCACGGAGACAGGGCGGTAGTAAGAAGGGGAGGAAACCGCCAAGTGTCTGCACCCTGCCTCTGCCGCAGCACAAGGAGAGGAGAGGAAGCGGGAGGCGGGCGAGGAGGCAGCTATTGAACTGATTCCCATCGATAATGAAAAAAATCCTCATCGCCCGCAGCAAGAGTCTCGGGTACACCCACCTCGGCCGCGGCCAGGGGCTGGGTGGGCGCTCCTCCTCCTCGCCCCCTCGGTGGCTAGGAATCCACCTCAAGCCGTGCACACACGAACTCCTTTTCCTTCGACTACGAGGAGGGGAAGGAACAAAAGAGACCCCCAACCCCGACACTCACAACAAACACCTCAGATGCTCAAGGTATGCGGTTTTTGCAATCCCATTTTTACACCTTCTCCACCTGAATAGTGCATTTTTCCAAAGGTAAAGACAGAAAAAAATACCACCCGAGGTGATCGGTCCGATTGTACACTGTTAATTTCACATTCGGTTTTCTAACAACCAACGGGAAAAATCCCGCGGGACCTCGCGACCCCGCAGGGTGTCCGCCGCCCTCGGCCTGGCCCTCTCTGCAGGTTTCCCCAAGGCGCTCAGCTCTCCGCTGGGAACCCAGCCGCGGGTTCCCTGGGCGGGCAGCACCCTCGCCCCGCCGCTCCGCAGCAGCTGGGGGGCGGCGAGCGGACCGCGCCGAGGCAGCAACGCGGGATTCAACTTCCCAAACCTGCCGCGCGCCCCCCGCTCCCTCCAGCAGCCCCGCGAGCGGCGCCCAGACCCCCGCGCGGCCGCCTCCCCCGCCAGGGCAAAGGCAGTTGCACTCTCCGCCCCCTCTTGCCTTCACCTCCCTCCCCCACCCCCTTTAAAAAATTCATCCATTGGTGCAAAGCAGACATTTTGCTGTCATTTACTTAGCACCGCTCGGTTTCAGTGGTAACATCTTACCCAGGAGCCTGGAGGGGTGGGCAGCTCTCCGATGGGTCCGGGGGCGCGAGGCTGAGGTGCTGGGTCCTCTAGCGGAGCCTGTGGGCTGCCATCCGTCCAACTTCAGCACCCAGCAGGCGAGGAGAGAGGGAGAGCGGCGAGGATGCAGGGGAGGCGGGGGGCGGGGGGGCGCGGGGAGCGGTGGGCGGGGAGGGAGCGGGAGCCTCACGGCACAGCGCATGCGCCCCACGGGCCGGCGCAGCCCCTCGCGGGGCTCGGCCCGAGGGGCGGGTTCCCCCGCGCGCGGCCGCGTGAGTCACGGCCCCGCCCCTCGCCGGGCGGCCCGGCCCCTGCGCGCGGGCCTGGGTCCCGCGCGGGCCGCGAGGAGTGTCTCGGGCGGGGCTGCGCGCTCCGGCGACGTGGGTGCGGAGCTTGGCGGGAGCCTGGAGACCTGGGATCCTTCTGGATCAGAGAGGCTGTGGCAGCCAGGCCCTCCCAGCTGCACGTTCACGCGTAGCCCGGGTTCCCTTATCCTGCGCTTTCGGGGATGCCTGAAACCCGAAGCCTGCCGCGGCGGGGTCCCGGAGGAAGCAGTCCCTGGGCGGGCGGGCGAGGAAATGGGAAGTGGAGCACGTCTGGCTTACCAAAGGCTCGACTTTCAGGAAAGTTCTTCCCTTCATGGACGTCCTCACTCAGAAATGGGACCCTTCTCCCCGGGGTTGCGGACGCTCTGGGTCTGGGACGGGTTCGCCTCAGGCGTGGGGACCGCTGGAGCCAGGGTTGTGAGTGAGAGAAGGCAAGAGTCGTGGATTATGGACCGAGGTGTGGATGCCTGGGGTCTGGAGCATCCTTCCCGGACGGGGAAGGCTCAGTAGCTGTCGGGTCTGATAATTGTTCAGTTCACCAGCGGAGCCCAGCTTGCTACTGCCCGCGCTTTGGATGCTGAAGGCATCATGGGCGCTACGTTGCACCACTGAGGAGTAGGGAGAAGTGTGTGGGGGGTGAATTAGGGAAGCGGGTGTCTCTTCCTCAGATGTGTCATCTGTGGGAAGAGGAGTAAGTTCTTGGGAGGAATGATGAGACTTTTTTCTTATACCTATTAAAACTGATTACTTGTAAGTAGTATGTATGATTTCCCTTTGCTTGTGAGTTCATACAGTCAAACAGTGTTGGCATTACCAACACTGGCCCCCTGGCCCCCTCCCCCCACTTGACGTAACTATGTCTCAGGGTTTGCCCCAGGGGCCTCCTTTCTCGAGCTCCATCGTGGCTTTGAGTACTGGTGCTCTTCAAAGTGTGTTTCCTGGTCTGGCGTTGGTCTACAAAGTTGTCCTTATTGGTCTGTAATGAAAGATAAGTACAGTACACAAATTGAGAGTAAGATTTAGAAACTTCTATAGCAATTTGACATTGCCTGGACGTCCAAGCACATTAGCTGTACTTTGTATGATTTATTTTATTTGTACAGTAATTCATTTTTGATGGATTTTACAAACGAATTGTCCCATGATGCATTAACAATAAAGGTCTTTCTTCAAAAATGTTTTGAGCAGCACTGAATTCTACATAACTCCCAGATTTATATCTTCTGTCCTGATCTCTCATACAACTCTTTTATGTCCTCAATACTCTTCCAATGCCACTTGAAGAATAATTATAATACTTAATATTTAGTGAACAGTACTGTGTGTTAGGTACTGATCTAAATGCTTTGCATACGTTTCTTATTTTTTCTCCAAGGTAGGTACTATTATTATGTTTAACAGACATCTCAGAAGCAGAACTCCAGATATCCACCCCCTCCAAACATGTTCCTCTTCAAATTGTTCCACTCAGTTACTCAAGTCAAAAATTTAGAAGTCGTCTATATTCTCTTTCGTTTTTTTATCTTTTGTTTTTTTAATTTTCTAATTACAGTTGTCACACAATATTCTTAGTTTCAGGTGTACAACCTTAGTTACAGTGATTCTTAATTTTGTCTTTCTTTTACCCCTACACCCAGTTAATTAGCAACTCATGTTGCGTCTCTATCTGCAAAACATGTTCCCAGTTCATCCACTTCTTTCCCTCTTCATTGCTATAACCTTGGTCCAAACCTCTATGATCGCTCACGTGAACTACCACAAAGCCTCCAGCTGGCCTTTCCTCCACAGCCCCAAACAACACAGTCTTCAAACAACAGCTGAGTGATCTGTGGGGACAGAGTCCCAGAGAGCAGTTTCCAGGCTCTCGACCTCACTTGGAAAAGTGCTGGCTCGGGTAGTAGATGGTCATCAGCTGTGACTAGTTGGCCATTAGCTGTTACCGGTTAGCCATTAGCCACTGATATAACTGCTGTGGCTAAGCTAGGAAGTGCGGAATGTGGATTTCGGATTGCAGAGAGGTGGGTTGCAGTTAGCAAGCCAGGTTGGTTGGCAGAGAAGCAGACAGTGGGTTGCGGATCCTGTGGCTCCTGCTTCCTGTGGCTCCTGCTTCCTGTGTCTCCAACCCAGCCACCAGTGAGACTATAGTGATATTCCTTTTTGGCCTCACCATGTCCTGTGTTCTTATGTGGGGAGTGGGACCAGAGACCCCGCATGACACCCTGCATGACAGTGATTTTTAAAAAACATAACCAGATCATGACATGCTTCTGCTTAAAACTCTTCAATGAGTTTTTATTGCACTTTCAATACAACCCCTAATCCCTGCAACAGCCTAGCAGGTTCTATGCAATATTGTCCCAGCATAGATCTTTATAAAGGCTCCCATAGACAATAGCTGTGTGTGCTGGAGCCACATCGGCCTGTTTCTTGTATTTTCTTCAGTAAGTCTAGCTTCTACTTGCTGTTATTTCTGTCTGGGAAGCCTCTGCTCCCAGATCTTGCCATAGTAGGCTCCTTTAGTATCCTACAGGTCTTTGCTGAGCCTACTCAGGCTTTATCTTACCTCCCAATGTACTCTGCCCCAGAGTTATTCTCTTGGATCCCCTTACATTATTTTCTTCCAAATACTTTTCACCATCTGAATCAACTAACGTTTAATTTACTTGTTTACTATCCCCTAACCCCCCTCTAGAAGCAAGTGTCTCAGGAGCTTTGCCTGCACTTTTCACTGTTTTATCTCTAGTGTCTAGAACAGCTTTAGCATTGGCACCTAGTACATACTCAGTAAGTATTTGGTGAATGAATGCATGATTGAATGAATAAATAACATGCTTAGAAAATAAATACCATGTGTTCTTTATTTCTGTGATGCTTCTTTGTCTTGGATCCTCATTGCTGCTTCTCAGAATGTGTTGTTTCTCACAAGGGCAGACAGACTGCATTGTTTCATCTGCCCATCCTGTCAGGGATGGCTCCGTGCAATGGTGCATCTTGAAACTAGATGCCAAAGTAGTGTTCCTAGAACCATCTTTAAAACAAGCATACTTGATAACAAAAAAGGTCCTTACTTCCATGAACTTCCCTAATTGCAATAAAGGCTGTTTGAGCAAATTTTTGCACTCATGATAACCTGACTATTCTGCCAATAATTTACTTGCCAAAGTCAAGTGTAATCTCTTGGTGACTTTCTTTCATGGTTGTGGTTTGTTGTGTAATCTTTTATGTGTTAACGAGAATCTTCAATGATAGTGTTCTAGGAACTGGACATGTTGCCTATGATCTGAGTGTTGAACAGGTGGATGGACTGACCACAGCTTAATGACCTTGACCTCGTAGAGTGATTATTTGCAGTCCATGTGCATATCTGGGTCTTCAGAAATATGTGCAACACCGATGACATCAAATGATGACTGGGTCAAAAATTCAATTCAGTAAACTTATTCATGCCCACTATATGCCTGTTGGTATGTCTTCAAGTTACAAGCAAAAAGTGTAAACGTTATATAAAATTATTATATATGACTCAGAAATGAATTTCAATGCATTTTAGCCAGGGGATGCCCTTTTTTCTTTTTTCTTTTTTTGTTTGGTACAGAATTTCAGAGCTCAGTGGACCTCTTGTCCTTGAACAGCTGTGTGGTAACTATGAAAAGCAGCATTGATCATGACCATTTCCGTACTGTGTGAATGTGTTTTCAAGTGGAGAGAATCTGGTACAGCAGCAGATTTTGGTATAGTGACTTCATAGTAAGGCAGACAGGAGATTTGCAGGCAAGATATTTGCAGACAGAAGATACTGGGAAAGGACAGAACATCAACATACTTACAATACATTTACTCATAATTCTGGGTATTTGTCATTGGGAGAGCTGGAATCTACCTCAGTGAGTTTGGTACCCTGGAAAGGTTATTTCAGGAAGTAATTGTGTAGCATCTTTTCATTCTCTCTTTTCTTACATGCTCGTTTAAAAAACAACAACAACAACAACAAAAAAAAACAAAACAAAACTGTTTTTACCTTGGAAAAGCAGAGGAAAAAGAAAGAAATTTACTTGCGTCTAGAAACCCCCGACTGCTCCATCCAGAAAAACTCCTCCAGAGGAAAGGGTGGAGGGATAGTTGAAATATGGCTGCTTAAACACATTTTTTCCTTTACTTTTAGTAAACAGGGCTTATCATGTTTTTTCAACTGGTTTTGATCAAACCTTAGAAATAGGTTCTTCTGAAGGAACTGATTTAGATGGAAAATACTTGTGTTTCTTTATCAATATTTGAAGGAGATGAGAGAAAGAAAAGAAAGAAAAGGTAGTCTACTTCCTGAATATATAAAACAAGATGCTATTGGACTTTCATATTTTATAAGTACTTTATTTTTAACAAGTCATTAGTTATTAATGTTCCCTTGTTTAACTTACCAGCACTGAACTTAAATGCCTCAATATTATTCTTTTAGAATAGCATTAGTGCGTTTGTAGGTCAATGTAATTGAATGTGTCCATAGAAGTAGATACCAACACCTTCATGTGATTTTTGTCGGTTACCCAGTTTTGTATAACATACATTTCCACAATGGCTCACCCACATAGAGTTGTTCTTGAGTCAATAATCTAAGTACTTTATACAAATGCTCAGTTAGATGGAAACTGCATATTTGCACTCTGTTTGGTTCAACAGATGTATCACATAACATTGGGCAACAATCTTCTGCTTCTCCATGAAGAAATAGAAAAATGTTTATCTCAGCTAGAGAACGTGATAATGTTCAATTATTATGTTCGGATTCTATGTGATCAGGAAAAAATCCAGAATTTAAGCGTCCATGTTATATTATCTTGAATTTTTTTTAAAGGTTTCTAGATGATAATAGCTGGGTTGTGAAATAGTCTTCTGCTTTGTCAGACCTACCTCCAAGGTTTAATGGAAAAAAGGGTGGAGGGAGGCAGTGGTCTAGATTTCACAGTAGTCCCTCACCTATTTCCTATGTTTTGGTTCACGGCAGAGCCTGTTCAGAGATGTATAAAGTTCACAAAGGTCTTTGTGTGTATGTGTGTGGAGAGGCATAGTTTGCTAAAGATGCCTCATATCTAGAAGGGCCCAGGTCACTAATTTTTGAGTTCCATATTGAAATATCCTTAAGTTGCAAATCACAAGATCTATATTCACATTGTAAAAGTTTTGTGAAAGGCTATCTGTTTCTTGATTTCTTGTGAACCATTTTCACATTATGAATATGTTACAGTAGCATATGAGAGTTCTTTATAGACTCATCTGAGTCTTCACATTTGAATTTTAGTAGATTTTACCTAATACTCATACCTAATATGAGAGCCTGTTTTTTAAGTTTCATCCATTCGGTCATTTACCCACTCTTAAAAAGCTCTTAGAAAGTGCCAGTCCTAGCTTTGTGGGGAGTAGAAATAGAGTAGACAATACTGTTCCTATCTTTGAAAATTTATAAACCAAGTGAGGTAGGCTTTATATACATGAAGTAACCAAAAGAAATCAATTTCAAATACCAGACAAATGTACCATGAATACTTGAGATAAAGTGGTATGATCTTTTCTTTCAAGGAGTTAGGTCAGAGAGTGATAATAAAGGAAATTGTGTGTTTTGTAAACAGAACTCTAAATCAAACAGCATAAAAATTACAAATGATCAAAGTGGCCTGTTGAAGTACATACCCTGAGAAGTTTCTTTGTATTACATGGAGCTAGTTTTGAATGGCTTTGCAGATTTGTAATAGAAATTCACTGAAGGAGAGATTTAGAATACAACGTTCAAAAAGTACTCTTATACTTTTCGTTGGTAGCTACTTAGAAAGTATTAATTACCTTCAATATGCAAGCTTTCTGCCGGGCTCTGTGAAGGCTGCATAGATGAATCAGAGCATTAGGAATCGAGTGATGAGTAGCACAGAGGCTAGAGAGATCCTGCTCAGCTCAGTGGTTGTAGATGACAGTGGCCCTTTGAGTGATGTGCAAAGAATGGGGACCATTTGTATATACTGAGATGTTTGGGGGGGAAATCACAGTAGAGTATCATGATTCTGAGCTGGTTCGGTGAGAATTACAAGGTACGTATAGGAAAACTTAATTAGTATGGTTTAGTTATATAAAGTTATTAAAGTTATATAAAGTTATTAAGTTTTAAATGTAGGTTGAGGCTACATTGTGGCTACAGGGGGAACAGTTAAAGTCTCTGGTATGGCTAATTTATTTCATCCCCATACCAACTCAAATCGACTGCTACTAGTAATGTGTTGGATAGGATTCTGAGGCCAAATCTGAGATTAATCATTATTGTGATTATTATCAACGTCTGATATGCTGTTGGTACATTTGGGGCAACAAGGGAAGTTGTATATATTCAGAACCATCGTTCTTAAAGAACTGTCAAACTGTTATTTTTCATCCAAAATTGGTATTCTGAGAAAAATGAATTCACTTGGTAAATATGCTGTGATCATGGAAATTGATACCTAAATTTCTCGGCATTTGATAAATACATTGGTATGTTAAAGGCTCTGAAGAGTTCCTTGATTAAAAAAGCCAACATGACTACTAAATATATGAGAAGATTCTCTCTTACACACACACACGCACACGCTCGCACGTGTACATTATTTATATACACACATACATGTGGTATCGGTCTCAATTTTATTGATTCTATAATTTAAATTAAAATAAAATTAACTTCAGTTTTAGTTAGTCATAAGTCGTAACCAGTATCTTCTCCATACGTAAATGTACTAAACTGTATCTTTCTTAATTCATTTGGCTGATGTATGGTGAGCATTGATTGGTTACATGGCTATGTGGCAGACACTGTTCCAGGCACTGGAGATAGAATAAGGAATGAAACAAAAATCCCTGCCTGTTTGGGGCTCATAGTCTACTGATGGACAGAGACAAAAATCCAGGAAAATAAATGACATTTATAGCAGGTTAAATAATTATAAGTATTGGGGGGGGGGAGTAAATCATAAACAGAGGATAATATGTGTGTATGTGAGTTGGAAGGGGCCTAGAAATTATACATAGGGTGGCAAAGAAAGCTTCACTGAGAAGGTGATATTTGAGTCAAGGTGAGAAGGAAGCAAGAGATTGAGTGAGTGTCTATCTGGCGAAAGAACATTCTAGGAGAGGGAACAGCCAGTGCAAAGACCATGAGGTGAGAGTATGTCAGACATAAAGACAGAAAAGAAATGACAAATGGGGGAATTGTGAGATGAGGTTAGAGAGAGAAAGAGAAAGTGATCATGTGCTGCCTTGTAGCTCGTTGGCTTGTAGGACGTTGGCTACTACTCTGGGTGAACTGGCGAGCCATTGGACGGTTTTGAGTGGAGAGCTATGAAAGATAAGCCACAACCTTCGTTAAGATTATTTGCAATGTGCATATAACACAACTCTGTGAAGAACTGTTAAATATCAATAAGAAAAAGACAGCAACCAAATAGAAAATGGAGCAAAGCGAGAATGGGGTTACACTGCTGCTGTGCTGGGTCCAGCCTGAGGGGGCGAGAACAGGAGCCAGGAGTGTGGTTAAGAACTCTTGCAAATTAAGTGGGGGATGCTGGTGGCACAGGCCAGAGTCATAGCAGTGGAATTATTAAGGAGTAGTATGAGGCTACATTTTCAAAGTAGGGTTTACAGGATTTGCTGACTGTTTGGATGTGTGGCATTAAAGACTTTGAGGAATCAGCGATGACTCCATTGGTTTTGGCCTGACCACAGAAACTGTCCTTTAATAACAATGGGCTTGACTTGCCTATCCCCACAGCTGAGACCAAGAAATTACTATCAACAGGCTTAACCAACAGTCCTTGCAGGGCCACTTGGTCCAAAGAGCAAGAGGGATTCCAGAAAGAGGCAGTACAGAGAGACCTGTGTGCATAGCCTGCTGGCTCTGCATCTATCAACTTCTCAGCTGCTGCAGCTTTGACCTTGAATCCAGGCTTCAGATCTTGTCCTTTTGTCTGTTGCCTTTGCCTCTGAATCCCTACTTTCGTTGTCTGGGATAGGAGTGCCTCTCTATTTCTCCAGTGCTTAAATGGGATGAGGTCATGCTTTAGGGCTGTATACCTGCTACTTGCTTCCAAAACCCTTGATGCCAACTAGCGGCCTGCCTGCTTGTCCATCTATTTCCTGCTGCCAAATCTGTTGACACAGATCTGCTGAGCTGCCAGGACATCTGCCTGTTGCCTACGGTTGGACCTCTCGAATGCTGACAATTTGCCATCCTGGCCTGAACCTTTGCCTGTTAACCTGCTGTTACCATCCTCTAAAGCTCTGTGGCTTTTCCCATGTGTTCAGTTCTTTCCCATTCTTAAGGTAATTCATTCACTGAAGGATCCATTCATTCATATCTGCATTTATGCATTCACATTAACATTTACTGAGTGTGAACTTTAAGACATCTAGATAAAAGATGAATAATATATAGGCTATTCTCTATGCCTTAAAAGAGCTCCCAGGTTCTAGAAGGAATGGGCTAAAGAAGCAGACAGACATGTAAACAGTATTTACAGTGAATTGTGGTAATTGCCCTCAATCTACAATCACGTTTTAAAAATAAACACATTTTGGTACTATACAGAGCATGGTGTGTTGTTTTTTGGCCTGAAATTGGAGTTAATCTGATGGCGGCTGGAGTTTTGTCTCTCCCACTCACTAGCTGAGTGACATTGCAAGTTACTTTGGTTTTTTTCATCTTTGAAATGGGAGTAATTAATAACGAGATGTCTTTTAGGGTTGTTGTGGGGATTACATAAGGGAAATGCTTTAGCACTGCTTCTGACACATACTAAAGCACAATGAGTTTTAGTATGTCTTCATTTTCTTCTCTGACTCCTCCTTCCTCTCCCAGCAGTCTAAGTGGGTGCGGTGGGAACAGAGGAGAATTCTTGACCTGAGGGAAACTTCTTGATCCCAGGGGCCTGGGTTAGGAGACCGAGGCTCTCAATGCGCCCTGTACTGATCTGAGTCATAACCCTGTTTAGTAATTGCTTATTTACGTGACCGCCTCTCTTAGGAGTCTTTCCCCTTCTGTGCGCAGGGACTTCACATGCTCACAAGTGCAGCCTCAGCATCTCACACAGTGCCCAATCAGCATTTGTTGAATAAAAAAAATGATGTCTTCGCATCGGTGGCACCAACTAAATTAAATCTGTAAGAAGGAATTCATCACATAGATGAGGAGTAAGACTGTTCCGAGCATGGAGGAGAGCGTGAGCAGAGCAGCAACATGAGACCTTTCATGAATTCGGAAAGCTTGGGTCCTGTTAGAGTCATCTAGTTACTTGTCAGTGTGCAAGAGCTTCTGAATTTTCAAAGGTAGGAGCCAGAACTAAAAAGGCCTTGTATGTATAATAACTAAAGAGTTTGGGCCTTTTCTGGGATGCAGAGCTAGGATATGAATCAGGGTAATCAAAGCTTTTCCTGACCTAGTACTCACCTCCCTTTTTCAGACTCTCCCCACCCCAACAATGTATGCTTCAGCAATAACAGATGTTTGCACCCCATGGTGATGTCTGAGGAGTGGGCGAGCTTCTGTTTCTTGCTTTGTTTCTTTGCTTATGCTGTTCCCACTGCCTGGAATATCGCCATCATCCCTTATCACCAGCACCCCAGCTGGGCCTGTCTCTAGATTGACTCTTATTGATCAGGTGTCACTATCTCCAGGAAGTCTTCCCGAGTTCCTTAACTTCCAGGCAGTCTTAAAGTTCACATTCAATGAGTTCTCACTATGTGTCAAGCACTCTGGTGTTTACTTTGTGCCTATAATTTGATTTAGTCCTTACAGCCCTATAAAATAGGTATTGTTATTATCCTTTTTTTTAAAATTGAGCAAACAGGTATACTATTTTTTAGATGTATTCTATGTTTTGTAGAATAGCAAACCAAAGCTTAGATAAATTATCTAGGGTTGTGGGGACAGAGCCAGGAGTGCAGTTTCCAGGCTCTCACCCTCACGTGGAAAGGTGCTCACTCAGGTAGTAAATGGCCATTAACTGTGATTGGATGGCCATCATCCGTGGCTAGTTGGCCGTCAGCTTTAACCAGTGAGCCATTGGCCACTAATATAACTGCTTTGGCTACGCTAACAGCAAATGGGGACTAGCAAGAAGATGGTGGCTGAGCTAGGAAGCACAGATTGCAGTTAGCAAGTGGGGTTGGTTGGTTGGCACATAAGTAGATGGCAGGTTGCGGATCGTGTGGCTCCTGCTTCCTGTGTCTCCAACCCAGCTGCCAGCGAGACTATGGTATGACTCCCCTATCTATGACTCCGTGGGTGTTCCTTTTTGGCCTCACTGTGTTCTGCGTTCTTATGTGGGGAGCGGGAGCTGAGACCCCGCAGGCAGCCCTGCACCACAAGGGTTAAAGAGTGGCAGCGCTATGGCACTTGATGTAGGGGCTCTAATCCCCACCTTCTTTGCACTTGAACATTATACTTCCCTGCTTACACAGGATCTGTGGGCCCTTCCCTACCTACGTAACTTTTTTTTTTTTTTTTAGCACTATCAATTTGGTAGAATAGTAAGTTGATACAATTTTTCTTTTTCAGTTACAGTCTTAAAACTTCCTGTATCAAATCCCTTTTGCCATTCCTTGATCATGTCTTGGGGAGATTCCATAATTAGCTGGTCACTTTCCATTATTAAACTCACTCCGGCGCAGTTTAAACTTTTAATTTACTATTTTTTTCAAAACTCTTTTTCTTCTCATTGCAGGACAGACTCTTGGAACAGAGGACTTGGAATGAAGGTTGGGCACAGCCTGCTGTGTCACTCCCTCCCCCACCTCCTCTAGCTAGGAGCCAGCTCCACTGGGTCAGAGGGAGTCAGGGAGAAGAGATGTAGAGAAAAGGGCAAACATCTCTTTACTTAGCTGGTCTTGGCCACTGTTCTTTTCTTGTTGGCTGTGTGTGCTTTGGAGACAGACATTAATGGGCTATCATTTTCATTTCTATGGCAGATGCCCAGATGCTGGCTGTGTGTGAGCCCACGCACCGGTTTTAAGGGGGCGGGGCCAGGACTCCCTCTATACCGGCCCTTATTTGAGATCAGCTGCTGCCCCCCAGCTCTTCCATAGGCCCTCACACCAGACACTGCCACGGGTGGTCTCCCCACAGACTCGTGGTTGGAGTGTCGCCACCAAGTGGGCTGGGACACCAGCAAGTTGGCTCATAGTTAAGTTTCATGATGTTCACACAATCATGAGACATTCACACAACTTCACTATCTTAAAGGGTAGAGACAGCAGAAACGCGTCTTGTCACCTGTACTCTCAGCGTTGACACCCATTTAGTCATGGGACAGATGAGCAAATCAACAGCCTAAGCAGATGTCCCCATTTAGGGTACTGAAGATGACGTTCCCCTGTAGCATGTACCCCTAGCCTCCTGCTTTTGTCTTTAAAAATGTTTGTATGTATAAAATACATCATTCACAATAAAGAGTGTATGCATAGTTTAATGAACACTAATAAAATAAAAATAACCATATATTTGCCATTTTGAGAGTTAACACTTTTCCAAGTACCTCAGAAGTCTCTGAGTATACTATGTGATACTGCATTTTGTGTTAATTCATTCTTATACATTAAAGAGGAGTTTTGGTACATGTATGTTGTGTTCGTTTTCTGTTGCTCAGGTAATAAATCACCACAAACTTGTGACTTAAAACAATACAAATATATTATCTTATCACTCTACAGGTTTGGAGTTTGACATGGGTCTCACTTGGCTGTAAAATCAAGGTGTTGACAAGGCTGTTTCTTTCTAGAAGCTCTAGGGCAGGATCCATTGCCTCGCCCTCTCCAGTTTCTAGAGGCCACACATCCCTAGGCTTAAGATTGTCTTCAGTCTTTAAAACCAGAGATGTTGCATCTTTTAGTTCTTTTATAAATTAGTGTTTTTCTTTTTTCTTGCTTCTTTACTGGTATCTATTAATTTCTTCAGAGCTTCTCTACTTCTTATTTGTGCTGTTTGTATCAAAGCTTTAATTGTTTCCTAGTATTAAAACATTACCTGGCAGGTTTAATCCGCTCTGTGACCTCATTTTTGTGGTGAATTCTCATTGTTTGTGTTAATGTTATTAAGGCCTCATTTATATTTGCATTGTAATAATGTTGTATGGTGTTAAGACTTTTTTTGGATAGGGGTTCTTCATGTTTGAATGAGGGACAAAATAAGATGAAATTTCCTGAAGTAGTAGGAGAAATGCAGTCCAGAATAGCTTTTATCTGTATCACAGTTTAAGAATTTCTTTCTCTGTTTTTAACCAATAAAGATTCAAAATATGCCCTCCTGAAGCTATGTCTGACTTAGAAATACTTTTCTGCCTCTTGCTCCTGAGGTCCACAATCCTTGCGTTCCAAAGTACTGCATCCATTCCTGGGGTTTCCTTTCTCTGAGCCCCTCAGAATTTCTCTTTTATCATTAACAGGTTTCCTTTCTTTCTCAGTTTGGGTGTTTCATGTAGGATGAAACACCATCCTTCTAGAGGACGGAGGCGTTTTCTGCATATTTGTGGGATTTTGTTGAAGACTGGAACCATTACATCCTTTTTAGTTTTTCCCACATCTGGGTGGTTTGGGGCATTTATCTGCAACTCTGAGCCTGTGAAGGCTTTTCTTAATTTCACTAATTGTTCTTGGTGTTTTTGTTTGTTTGTTTTTTATGTGTGTTTTTTTCCATCCCAGATTTCCTCCTAGGTAAGTCCTTTCCTTTTGAGGTGCATGTTTATGGGGGACTTTTAAACTATTTAGTTATCTTTCACTTCTTGCTCCCTTGTCACACAGCTGTGGCCCTGCTGCTTGTTTGTCACCAGCACGTACCCATATTCAGGGTCTGTTATCCACATTGTCTTTAGCTGTGCTGGCTTTTCTATTTGGTCTTCAGGAGATGTTTGGGAAATATTAAACAAGTACACCGCTGACATAATCATGTTCGAAATTGTGACGTACATTTCAAGAGAATCACTGTGGTTGCTGTGTTAAGATGAGACTATAAGCGAATGAGTAGGGAAGCAGAGAGTCTTTGTTAGACTCTTGGAGTAACTCAAGTGATAAATGACAGTCACTTGGAAGATGACTGTCAAAGTTAGATTCTGGGTGTTTTCTGAAGACAGCCTTCAGAACCATGGATGGATTGGATGTTGGATATTAAAGAAAAGGAGGAGGCAGAGCATTTTGAGGGTTGCAGTTGTCATTAAGTGGGATGTCGAAAAAGTGGCTAAACTCTGTTGAGTGTCATATTAGTCAGGTTAGGGGTAGACTATGCTGCAGCAATAAACCCTGAACTCTCCATTTCTTAAATAATATATAAGATGGTAGCAAGGAGCCTTCCTTCAGCCCTGCCATCATGGATATGTTACCTCTACTTTTGTTACACCAGAGGCAAAGGTAGCTGGAGGATCACAGAGGGTGATGGCAGCTGCTTTTCCTCATCCTCCTGCTCCTTCTTCTCTTTCCATCTCTTCTTCTTCCTCTTATTCTTCTTCCTTTCCTCTTGTTTCATTTTCTTCTTTTGTCAGAATCCTAGTGGCATTCATCACTTCTGCCTCCCATCCTATTCGCCGAAACTCAGTTACGTGGATTCAACTTCATGCAAAGGAGCTGGCAAATTCACTTGCTGCCTGCCCATTTGAGTTTCCTTTTCAGTGAAGTCCTGTTGGCACACTTTACTCTTTTTCAATATCTTATGTGTACAAATTCTTTATATACTCTGATAAGTAATTTCTTGTATGTTTTATATGTTTCACATATATCCCCAGTCTATTGCTTGTTTTTTAACCTTGTTTATACTTACTTTTGTCCTAGAGATATGCGGATTTCATAGTGTAATTTTCTTTGTGATCTGAGCTTCCTACAGCTTGTTTCAGAAATTTCTTCTCTAATCTCAAGATCCATCCATGTTGTCACAAATGGTCCTATTTCATCTTTTCTTACCGCCAAATAGTCCTATTTCATCTTTTCTTACCGCCAAATAGTATCCCATTGTGCATATATACCACAATTTCTTTATCCATTCATCTATCGAAGGACCTTTTCGATTGTATAATGCTAAGCAAAATAAGTCAGACAGAAAAAGTCGAGAACCATATGATTTCACTGACATGTGGTATATAAAACTGAAAATAACAAAAGAACAATACAAACATATGAAGGAACAAAAATTCATAGACATAGACAATAGAGGTTACTAGAGGGTAAGGGGGGAGAGAGACTCTAGAAGAGGGTAAACGGGGTCTAACATGTGGTGATGGAAAGAGAACTGACTCTGGGTGGTGAACACGCATTGCGAGATATAGATAATGTATTAAAGAATTGTACACCCGAAATCTATGTAACTTTACTAACAATTGTCACCCAATAACTTTTAATTAGAAAAAATTCAAAAAAAATTCTTCTAGTCTTGATTCATAAAGATATTCTGTTTTCTTTAGAAACTTTTGAACTATTTGTTTATTGTTTTGTACTTGCTTATTTAAATTAATTTTGTGTCCTATTTTATTTTGTTTTTCCATCAGACCTATTTTGTGATGCCACCTCTGTATTACATCAAGTTTTCATTTATGTGCAGGTCTGCTTTTGTTGTTTGTTCCCATTGTTTCCACAGTTATTTACGTTGATATATTTGTCCATTCCTTTAAAATCAAATGTTTAGCTACCATAGTTTCAAAATAAGTCCTGATTCCTGATTTCATTTGTTATCCTTTGATTTCTTGGTTATTTTCATACATTTACTTTTTCATATGCATTTTGAAATAAGCTTGTCAATTTATAGCAAAAATCCTATTAGTATGTTATTTGAATTACATTGATTTATATATAAATATGGAAAGAAATTAAATATATACCATACTGAATCCATTCTTTTACGACATTCACATATCTTTCTCTTTGTACTTGTTTGCCTTTTAATAACGTTTTCTGATTTCTCCATATAGATGTTACTCATTACGTATTTGGTTATTCCTAGGCTATTTATACATCTATTTCTATTGGGACTAGACTTTATTACTTCATGTTTTCTTTTTACATTTCACATTTACAGGAGCATTAATAATTTTATTGTGTATTTTATGCGTGTATCCAACTAGTTGCCAGACTTTTAAAAATTACAATATTTTATCTAAATAATCTATTTTTTGGTAAAGAATGTAGTTAATGTTAATAAATATTTTATTAAGTTATATTACATAAATAAACAGCTAAAAAAAGTGCCTGATATAGTAAAGGCTTAATAAATGTTAAATAGTCATATAATTGTTTTCATTACTATTAATTTTGGTGCATGGACATATCACCTGCAAATAATGACACATTTTCCTGTTTTATTTTATATTTACATCTCATTTTTCCTGTTTTATTGCGTTAGTTTGGAATATGATAAGTGGTAGCAGTAATGAATTTACATTTCAACACAACGTGATTGTTCTTTTTGAAGTCATGGTTGGCGAATGTTTTTTATCAGGTTAAGGAAGTCATCTTCTATTTCTCGTTGGCTAAGAGCTTTTACACAATCATGAATACAAGCTGATTTTTACAGAATGTTACTTATGCATCATTTAAATAATGTTTTTTTTTCTTTTGGTATGTTAATATACAAATTCTACTTCTAGTCGTCACAATACAGGAAGATAAGCTCCAGGGGGGGCCTGGAATTGATGTTGAGTGAGCCCATGTATATTCTCTGCTCAGTACACCCCTTTGGCTTTTCAGCATTCACCTCTACCCATCTTCCAATATTTAAAATTCCAAATAATCTCATAGTAACTTCAAAGTGCTACTGCCTAACATGAATGCATCCATTTCTCTACATACGAAAACAAAAACCTCTCTGAAAGTGATAGCGCCAAGTCTCCTCAGTTCCTGCACTGATTTCTTCTTTATATTCATTCTTTTAGTTCGTAACTCAGCAGCATGTTGATATCCTGCAGTCTTTGCACTAAAATATCATTACCTGTATAATGATATCATAGGTAAAAGTGACAGTGGGAAAGAAAAGGAATCGTGTAAATAAGAACATAGAACAATGAAAAATGTGGGTCATCACTGTAGTCCTCATGTACAAAGTTGTTCACAAGGTCATATTTAATATATACTAATTTTTCTTAACTTCTCATTTCAGATTTTCGTTGCTTTTAGCCAATACCTTCACTGGACAGTTCCTTTAGCTGACAGGTGACTTACAATTTATTCCTGAGAGGTTTCAACTCTTCATGGTCCTGCCTGTACTAGCTTGCTGAATTGTTTCTTTCTCTTGTACAAGTGCATGTGAGTGCAGTAGGAGGGGCCCAGCAGGATTCCCTAAGCCACAGACACACTCCTCCTTGTCTCGAACCATACATCAGCACTCCTACCCCGACTCACTTACCCGAGACAACACAGCAGATGAATGTGGTGCTCAATGTTCTTCCCACTTGGAGGAGTCCTGTCGTGCGGGGGAAGAGGGTCCTGCTCGCTGCACCATTTGTCGTGTGGGGTGGCAGGCGGGGTCTCTGGTCCCACTCCCCACATAAGACATGGTGAGGCCAAAAAGGAACACCCATGGAGTCATAGGTAGGGGAGTCATACCACTATAGTCTCACTGCTGCTGGGTTGGAGACACAGGAAGCAGGAGCCACACAATTCTCAACCCTCACTGCTCTTCTTGCAGGCTCAGCCACGATCTTCTTTCCAGCCCCCATTTTTCTGCTAGCGTAGCCATGGCAGTTATATTAGTGCCCAATGGCTCAGTGGTTACAGCTGACGGCCAACTAGCCACAGCTGATGGCCAGCCAATCACAGTTGATGGCCATTTACTACCTGAGCCAGTGCTTTTCTATGTGAGGCCAAGAGCCTGGAAACTGCACTCTGGGGCTCTGTCCCCACACTCCACCCCTACAGGGTCTCGCCTCACAATCTACGTGACAAGCATCTTCCGCAAGGGGCCCTGTGTGAGGAGCCTGGAGGTGAATACAATATCCTGGGCACAACCAGGCTCTCTGGGTACAGCCAGGGTTTCTCTGGGCACCACCAGTACTTCTGGGCACAGCCAGACTTCTTGGGCTTCTTAGGGTTCCACCAGTCTCCCCAGGCACAGCCAGGGCCTCTCAGGGCACTGCCACTCTCTCTCTCTCTGGGCCTCTCAGGGTACCGTGCTGGAACAACAGCGACTCACAGTCAAGGTGCTTAATATTCTCAATGGTGGCCAGTCAAGACACAAAAGCAAACATCCGCCAGTTCCACTACATGGTGGTACGTTTTCAAGCAAACAGTCAAGTGGTCCATTAAATTAGGGATGGAAGGCAATTCCCCATAGTCCATAGTCATTCGCCAGAGCTGTCCTGGGGGTGAGGGATGACCTTGACCTCACCCTCATCTCCCATGGAGGACTCAGCAAGTGTTTCCTCCTGGGACTACAAGTCCTGCATCCGGGCTGTCTCAGCAAGCACTTCCCAGCTCACAGGGTTGCAACGACCTTCGCTTTCTCTGGCCTATGCTGGTTGGGGAACCATCCACGTCTTCCCACCCCTCCTCAGGGGGTCCAGCTCTCCAGCAGCTGCTCCTCCCGGTCTTCCTGAGACCGAGTGTTCATACGCACAAACTGCTCCACTGCCTTTCAGAGAGCTTCGGCCGGCACCGCACCCTGCTCACTATGTCATTTGTCGTGCGGGGGACCCTGCTCGCTTCGCCATATGTCATGCGGGGCGGCCTGCGGGGTCTCAGCTCCTGCTCCCCATATAAGAACGTAGGACATGGTGAGGCCAAAAAGGAACATCCACAGAGCCATAAACAGGGGAGTCATACCACTATATTCTTACCGGCGGCATCCGCCTCTCTGCAATCCGCTCTTGCTAGCTCAGCCATCATCTTCTTGCTAGGCCCCATTTTTCTGCTAGCGTAGCCATGGCAGTTAGATTAGTGCCCAATGGCTCACTGGTTACAGCTGATGGCCAACTAACCACAGCTGATGGCCAGCCAATCACAGTTGATGGCCATTTACTACCTAAGCCAGCACCTTTCCATGTGAGGCCAAGAGCCTGGAAACTGCACTCCTGGCTCTGTCCCCACAAGTCCCCATTCCCATTATCCTTCAAGACCACCCTAAATGGAAAATATAGAACCACAATGATCCAAATTTGTGTGATACCAGGATATTGTGAAGAATCCTCTGTCAACCAGGCTTGAGGTTCTTCCTTCTCAGTCAGTCAGAGGGAATTCTGAATGAAACTCCTGTTTCCTGAGGGTGAGAGATGGGCAGCAGAAATAGTCACCTTGAGAATGTGAACCATCCACCCTTTTCACTAACTATATTTAGGACCTGCTTAAGCCTGATAAAGTACATACTGCTTCTACTTGGAAATGAAAGTGGGGTGGACATGCCTTTCTTTAGTTCATGGATCAGATGGTACCCATTTGATGATATGCTGCTCAGGTCACTTGATGACTTGGTGTCCTATAGTCATGTGTTAAGTCTCTATCAGAACTTAGCAGCAAGCCCCAAACTATTTCTCAAAAGGAGGACAGCTACTTGTTAAGGGGGGCATAGCTTTGTCCACAGCTTCTGCTATGATTTTATATTTAAGTCCTACCATAGGATTGTCATAGCAGTCTGTTCAGTCACAGATAATTTGAGCACTCTTCGATCTGTTGACGGTCATAGATTAAAGATGGCTGCATATTCTTTAGTACGCACAATGAAACGTATTCTAATCCTTCACCTTGGAGTCTGGGATGGCTTAACTTGCTTGATCAGTAGAGTTTGGCAGAAGTGATTCAGATTAAGAGGCTAGCCTTCTAAAATGACTGGGAGATTCTGCTTTTCCTACTTGGAACCCTGGGCAACCATGTAAGAAATAAAATCATTCCAAAGCCACCTTGCTGTGAGGATGCTGAAGCTGCATGGAATGCCCATAAGGAGAGATTACTTAGCCAGCTCTCAACAGTTCCAGTCCCTCAGCTGTTTGAGTTATCTCAGCTAAGGCCCAGACATTCTAGAAGAAAGATGAGTTATCTCCATGAGCTCTGCCCAAAGTTTACTGAATAAATGATTGTTGTGGTTTTAAGTAATTATGACTTGGGGTAGTTTGTTATGCCTTAATAGATTAATGGACAATGGCTCATAAAGATCAGTTAGTATAGTGCCTTACACTGAAGTCTGACTCAGCTGAATCCAGTTCTAGAGCCTTTACTTGCACTGACCCCACTTAAAACTGTTAGTCTCATGGGTTACTTGGTAAATGTATCAGAGCAGGGAATCTACATGGAGTAAATATATTTAGGTACATTTCTCCAGAGGAGGCCACCAAAGGTTGTGACTCTTTCTTAGCAGTAGGATGTACAAGATCAAGCAACATTTATTTCACTTGGGATTGAGGCCAGTTGCTGCCCACCTTTGGCCTTTGGACTCTGATAGTTTTCCAAGAAAGAGTGCAATGAGAGAGGGAATGGCTGCTCACAGAGAAAATGCCTCCAGCTGTTCGAGAGTTGGGTGGGGTGAGGTCCCAGCTGAATAAGCAGGGCGGAGCAGCAGAGCTCAGGCCAATCAGATTCAGATTTGGCCTGTGGGGGAGGGTCAACATAGGAAAGACGGAGCTCACCTGCTAGTGACACGGGAAGAGGACCCCTCACTGGGAAAATGCTGACTTTCCTCCTGCAGTTCTCCACCTGCAGCCACACACATCAGTCTGCCCGCCATATGTCTCTGAGGCCCCCGCCCGCTGAGTCACCATCCCTCCACTGGAGCCCAGTGTGAGTGCCTGTGAGCAAGTGAGTCTTTGCATGGGCTGTTTAAGAGGATGTCTGGGTTTCCCGCAGCCTTACGTCCCATCTGAATGGTCAGAATCTCCACTATTTTTCACAGCTAGATGTTATGGGGGCTCCTCTTCATGGCACCAGTACTCAGGGCTGGGGAGGTTGGTGTGGGGGCTTGGGGTCCCTCACTCCTCCAGAGGGAACCTCCATTGCTGAGATATCCCTTCTGATTCAGGGAGTTTTGGGGTCTGTTCTGCGTCTCTGCCCCTCCAAACCGTCTCGATCTGGCTTCTTCTTTGTATTTTTACTTATAGGTCTTCTGTTTGGCTAGACTTCAGATGGTTCTCTCGGTTTATTGTGCTATAATTTAGTTGTAATTTTAATGTGTTCATAGAAGGAGGCAGGCACAGTGTTTATCTACTTTCCCATCTTGTATCTCTTCAAGAGACTACACATTTTTGAATTTATATGTTAAAGAGGATGTTTTTCTTTCTGGTAGCTGGAGAAGATAAATGAAAATAAATCCTTCAATGTTAGGTCCAGGGGTATTTATATGAAATATCAAATAGTAAAATTGAATAGAGATAGTAAAATATACAGTTTAGCACATTCATTACCATACATGCTGTTGTAGCTTAAAAACCTCCAAAATACATTTAGGTACATTTCTATTCAAGATATCTATGACAATTCATCAAGCGAAGACAGAAGTATTTGAGTGTGATTGACACTTAGAAATACCATTACTTTAGGTTTTTTGTACGGCCAATGAGAACTCCAGGTGATGTACTATGATTGATCAAGAAAAATCCAAGCCCTCCTCTTTGCTAGAGAATGGCTTAGACATTTCACCGTGCGGTGACTCCTTATCGCAGCCACTTTCAGATATGCTTTGAAGGATGTGTATATGTGTGTGTATCCACACACTCCTTAGGATTTCTCCGATGCCCACCACACTTAGCTGAGAGCATAACCCTTTTATCAATTAGATAGATAACCTGTTCCTTACAACTAAGAGGCAGTAAATTAGTGAAGAGCTCTTTCTGGAGTGTTTCCTGCTTTTGCTCAGTAGGGCTTGTGGTCATGCTTAAAAGAAAGAATTGAGATGGAGCTTCCTGAGTGATCACACCTTTTCCTGAGTGTTGGGGGTCAATTAGGTGTTACAGTTCTCTTGGGCACAGTCAGGTGTGCTCTCCTCAGTATTTCATACACTCAGACCTTAAAATTACCCTGAGGGGTGATTTTAGGGCGGTATAGTGTTCCATAATCTCATTTTGTAGGTTAAATCCCTCAGATTCAGACAGAGCTTAACCATTTCTTTTAGGATCAATGGCAAATGTTACTCTATGTTCTTGTTGGTGTTTATTTTTATTGCTGTTAATAAGACTACACATGCTATCCAGAAACTGAAAAAGTTTACACACTGTCAAGGTATATTTTCTCCTCATTGATAGATGGTAAGTCTAGTTGAGACAAGAATACAATTTTTGCCAGTTTTTCCAAATTTTAAGCCAGCAATTTCTGCCTATTTTCTTTCTTGGTGAATGTCTGTCAATTATTTCCCACTATTGATAAATTGTTAGTAAAGGTCATTCTTAGGATCTTTTGGACAATAAACATTCCCAACCTACCAATAATCATTTATGTTTAAACTATTATCTTAGCAGTTAAAAATTACTCTCTCTTTTTTCAAGTTAGAACTGTTCAAGAATCCCTCCTTCTATTACTAAAACGTGTGTGTGTGTGTGTGTGTGTGTGTGTGTGTGTGTGTGTTTGGGAAAGGAGATTTTCTCTGTGTATTTCTCAGGATTAGTATCAGTTTAATCCTCCAGAAGGAGATGGAAGTGAAGCAACCCACTCCTGTTTTCATACCACAGTCGTACATCCTTTCCACATTTTCAGCAGGTCTATTTCGATGCTTTTGAGTGGGAGAGGTTTGTTGGTGAGCATGACTGTTGGACACAGATAAGAGAAAAAAACTTAAAGATAAATTGGAAATCCTTTTCTTAAGTGACTCATTTTAAAAAGAGAAAACAGAAAAGCTTCCATTACTTCTTATTTTAGAACTTTTAATGGATTGCTAACAAGGAATGATAAATATTTGTTTAATACTCATTGCATTGTTGAATATAATTTAGTCATAGCATATTTATCCATTACTCATTTCTCTCTATACACTAGTATGAATTAGGAAATTAAGAAAAAAATACTAAATTAATATATACTTTTATGGACAAAAATTAATAAAATAAAAAATTATTTAACACATAATATTCATGTTTACACAGAGTACAGAATTTAATGCTTTAAAACCACTGGCTGAAATTATAGATGAATTACCAACTTCAGACATATCACAGTTTTAGAATCACTCTGCTTATCTCTAAAATATGATAATTAATTCTTGTATGTCATGTCCAATAGTCCTTAAAAGTAAATTCCAATATTTACACTTTAAGAAAAATATTAATATAAAAACAGGCATGAATTGGAAAGATGACTAAGTAGGAAGACAGGCAAATACTTTTATTTGTATGTTACAAAATCATGTGGGCCAGGTGACATTCTTAAGACATTTAAAAATAAAGCTACATTTTTAATGTACTTTGATCAAGAAGGTAATACAAGGAAAAAGTCATGTATATATAATCTTTTAAAGACTCTTTCATAGAATCAAAACAAAATTGAAAACAGGGACTCAGATACTTGTATGACAATATTATTGGCAACACTATTTACAATAGCCAAAAGGTGAGACAAGCCAAGTGTTCATCAACAGATTAACGGAGAAACAAAACACGGTGCATGCATATAATGGAATTTTATTCAGCTGTAAAAATTAATGAACTTTTGACACATAGTACAACATGGATGAACCTTGGAAACATTCTGCTGAGTGAAATAAACCAGACAGCAAAGGACAGATATTGTATGATTCCACTTACATGAAATATCTGGATTAGGCAACTTCATAGAGACAAACGTATATGAGAGGTTATCAGGGAATGGAGGAGGGAGAAATGGGGAGTTAGTGTTTAATGAGTACTACTTGGGGTGATGAAAATGTTGTGGAAATAGTTGTGATGGTTGCATAACACTATGAATATTATTAATGCCACTGAATCGTACATTAAAAAATGGCTAAAATGGCAAATAGTGTATGTCTATTTTACCACAATAAAAATATTCAGAAATAAATTGGCTACTTCTATGTTTAAATTAGAATGCTGGTTTTGTAATGTTATTTTTTTAAAGAAGGAAACAACATGAGTGTAGGGATAAAAATATGAGGGTTGACCTCGGTTAAGGTTTAATTTCTGTAAAGATGCTATTCTCCTTTATATATGACAATGCTTTCCTGTGCTAGTACCATGTAGCACTAAAGTTCCTTTGAGTTGTTTAACTGGATTCTGTCTGAATATAGTCTACATATGAAAGTAAAGTATCTCTAAAGTGCACTTGATCTCTGTCACTTCCAAATATTCTTACAACATAGAGAAGAAATAACAGTTAAAACTTCCGTTAGTGAACTCCAATATTAGTAACTTTAAAAATAAATATTAGAATATTTATGTGGGAACAAAATTGTAAATGTTCAATACTTTGTGAGTAACTGAAAATTAATGAAAAACAAAAACAGAAAAGAGTTGAAAGAAAAATTTAGTCTAATCTAGATTATCTGCATAATTGGAGTCAGTAGTAGAACCAGTAATCCTAAGTGGAGAAATTAATTCTCTTTAATAATAGTTGTGTTTTTAAATTTCCCTTTGAATATGGGTCTGGTGATCTGGGAATGGTTGACCTTTCAAATAAAATAATGGAGCCAAGTAGAAGCATGGAGCCTGGCTTTCTTATCTCACACCTATGTGTAGAATCATCTTATATTTTGCTTTGTAGTGAAAAACAGTACATCAGTTACTCAAATTTGCAACAATTTGTAATGATTCTTTCAGCCTACATCACTGCTTGTCTGTAACTATTGTTTTCCAAGTTCTCTTCTTTCTAATCTTCTCTTAAGAGCTTCTTCTCCACTCAGAGCTAGGGTCAGGATATACTCATGATGCTAATAAAAAGTGCTCACTACTAAGGTCCAGAGGTTCGGTTCTCCCACTTTCTTTCTAAAACACCGTTTTGGGCTGGTCTTCCCTCCACCCACCACGTTGCCATGTTCATGAGTTTTGACTCTAACTGGTCACTTTGAAAGATTACCTCAGCACCATTGATTATTTTCTTGGCTTCTATTTTAATGTTTACTAAGATTGATGGAAGAGTAAGCAGTGGTGGTGGGTTAGGGCACAAATGAAACAGGTGGACCTCCAGTCTGAGGCTCCCTTTGCTTGCGTTCATTCAAATGGCCTTTTAATTGATTTTATGCTCTTCACCGTTGCAGCAACTGTCAATATTGCCTTCACAAAGGCCTTTTCAAAATGCAGATGTGATAATGCCCTCTGTTGAAAAATGTTTTTATACATCTCTATAATGGTATATTTTCTTTATGCATTTTACTTTCTATAATGGAAAAATAATGGAGGGGTAGGAATATCCATGATATGTCTTCCATTCTAAACAGAGTCATTTTCTCTCCAAAATGGACCTTTCTGGTTCTAAGGCATTGAAAAATCAGGTAGACATGCATGTTACTGTAAACCCACTACTGGTATCAATTTCACTAAACATATCTTGATTTCTATCTTATATGAGCTCCATTTATTGAACGATATAAATAGAGTAGGGCAAGAGAGAGGAAGCTCTTGAAATTTAGGAGGACTTCATGTTACAATTCCAAGCTCAGTTTAAATAAAAATAAGTCAACTTGCACATCTCCATATGTCTTTTAGAGGAGGGTCTTTAATAAGGCTACTGAAATTTATACTAATTTTCGCACCATAATGATTTCTGAGAAGATCCACTTGTTTACTTTTAATATTTTTTTTATTTTTCAGTGACAGCTGACGTACAATATTATATTAGTTTCAGTGATTAGACATTCATATATCTTACGAAGTGATCACCTCAATAAATCTAGTACCAATCTGACACCATATATAGCTATTACCATATTATTGACTATATTACTTATGCTATACTTCACATCCCTATGACTATTTTGTAACTGCTAATTTGTATTTCCTAATCCCTTTCTCTTTTTCACCCATCCCCAACTCCCCCTCCCATCTGACAACCATCAACATGTTGTCTGTATCTATAAGTTTGTTTCAGTTTTGTTTGTTTGTTTATTTTTTGGTTTTTGATATCTATTGGTTTTGATATCCACTTGGTTTTTGATATCTGTCTTTTATTTTTTCTTTGAAGAGATTCAGCTGCTCTCTTCACTGATTGTGAGATCTGTAGAGAGATTAACTGGGGCTAGGGTTTCCCCAGTGCTCTTTGTGGAAAAGAGCCAGCCCTTTTTGGTTATAGTAGTCCTTCAAAAAATATGTGACTTAGCCTTGCCTGAGATTCCAGAATCCCATAATTATATGGCACTGACTGTGTTGTTGTCTGTTCTTAAGCCTCAGTCCTCCCAAAAGGACTCTGTTGTCTCAATTCATATTCCTTTGCATACCACACTAAGGAGATGGAGTTGGTCTCTATTCTCGGAAACTATTTTAATTATAAAGTTTGGATTTCATTTATGGATTGCAATTTGCAATTTTTGGATTCTTTTTCAAATTAATCCACTGTCTTTTGGCTTCATTGGTTAGAACATACTGCTAAGTAGTGAGAAACTGCTCATTATATGACCCATTCCTTGGGCAGGTTGCCTTTAACAGGAAACCATGCAACCTAATGTGAAATGAATGCTTGACTCCATACTCTCTCTAAGCATGCAGCCATGTTGAAAATCCTTTTTGCTTCCTATCTTGTGGAATGAAGTGGGGGAAATCTGTTCGGCCTTAAATGGATTGGGAATAGTTGTAAAATGACCCCAGCAACTGGTAATATGAAATTGTCCTTTGAAGCTGCTGATCACTTGGGATCCCTGTTGACCTACTGGAAGTCAAAGAAGAGTCATTACTCACTAGTGCTGAAAAATGTTGATGGCCTCATTCGTGCTGTGGAAAGAATTTGTACATATTTATAAGAGATACTTTAGAAATTATAGTAATTTGATACATTGTTCATATTTATAAACATTATAAATTAATATAAATATCTTGTGCTATGTGTTTGCTTTGCTGAAATGCACTTGTTGAAAATTAAGCACTTAGTCACAGAAACATCTGGGTAAGAATGTGGATGACTCAGGACAAACTCATCACCATTATTGAAATTTAAAGAGCATGGCTTCCTGACAATGAGTCATGAACATCATATTCTCATACAGGGGTCTCAACCACTTCTCTGCCCACCTCACCCACCCTCTGCACCCCAACCCTCCCCATATTATTTGGCTTTTCATCTGTAGGCTTCACTTGTAAAAAGAAAACATGCCTCTCTTATCATTTTTTTTTTTTTGGCTTTTAACAACTTTACACAGTAGTAAACACAGAAACATACTTTTCTTTTTACAAATGATATTGATAAAGTCATGAAATAGGAGAATCATGAATAATAACATGGGATATTCGTTTTGGATTATTGCATACCCCAGAAATTAAAGGAAAAATACTGAAAAGGAACCAGCCATTTTCATTTAAACTAAATCCTAATTATTAACCTTGCTTGTCCCCAAAATTAATGAAAAACTATCATTGCCATATCTAAACTATACTTTCCATGATGATGGTTAGTATTTAAAATAAGATTAAATACATTCTTTTGGGTTAAGTAAGATAGAGGATTGCATAAATGTGTCTTTTAGAAGCTCCTGCCTTAAATATGTTTTTAATTATATCATTCTTCTGGGCCTACAGTGTTCAGACCACATGTTTAAATCAAAGAGTTTCTAGTAAAGGATTAGAGCACTTATATTCCAAAGAGTGCTGGCTTTTTTCTTTTCTTTTTAAAGCTTATCACTATTTGGCACAGACTGAACCTTTGATGTACACATAAAGCTTGGTTTTTACTTTAATGTCTTAATTCATGATATATTTTCTAGATAGAAGATGACATTCTGGGGTTGAAAAATTGTGAAGTTCTTTCTGGAAAGAAAAAAAAATTCTTTAGCCTGGCACAGTCATTTGAAAGTTATTTAATCACTCTAAAAATAAACTTAAAAACATTAGGTTATTTTTCCAAATGGTATTCCCAAAGTTAAGCTGACAATTGCACACTACGAATAACCTCATCTAGGATTGACATTACTTCAGTATCAGAAACACAAAGTACTATGACCGTTTTAATTCACCAATGATTTTGGAGAAATCTGAGTAGTTTTCAATGTGATGCCTGCTGCTGGGAAGGTTGGCTGCTATATGACTATAAGATTCAACTATGTCCAGATTGAAATATAAAATGAATTAAGCCAATTTAATGCTGTCTTTTGATTCAAATAAAACAGTATACCATGAATGTCAGAATAACAGAAATAAAAATGTAAGAAAAGTTTGAGCTTTTGGCAAGTCTGTTAAAAGTATAAAAAAATTAGCTTTGTCAGAATTTTTAAAATAGTAAGATATTTAAAAAATTTAACTTAAATTTCAACTGAATTTTGCACATGATCATACTTTGTTAGAAAACAAAAATGTTACGCATGTGTAGTAATTATAGTAATTTTCAAACACTTGCTGGGGATTTAGTATATACTTACTGTTGTGCTTTCACTGGTGTAATTTTCTTTCCATTTAGCATTGAGAAGTAGAGTCTGTCAGTGTTTCTGCGTATTTTGTCTTCTGTTCTTCACCTTTTGTTCCCTTGTGGATTTTTCCAAGTGCTTCCTGGTTTGAACCCAAGAACACTCCTGGGACACATGAATTAAAGGCTTGAAACTTGAGATCTTATTTGCATCTTTAGTTTCTGCATCAACTTTTCAAGCTGTTATGGCTTTTGACCAAGTTACCAAAATACTGACAAATACTGGCATATTCAATAACACCAATCTAGATTAATTAAGAGAAAGGTTACTGATGAATTCCAGGATTTCAAATTTAGTAGCTATTATTTTTACAGTCACGATACATGAATTTTACAATTCATTAACTTGTCAAACATTGGCTTATTTTATACTATGTTTCCAACACTGTGTTAGACCGTTGGGATACAAAAATGAGTATTAGCAGACAGCCTTTGCCATCACAGAGTGTAATGTTGGTGAGTGGAAAGGATGAAGACTACAGAGAGAGACATAGGTCAAATCACACAAAGTAATATAAAAGTGCACCTCTGACAAATACCAGAAGAATTTATCTACAATACTAGGAGAGGTTTAATCGTGGGATGTAACCTAGTTAACAGCAACAGGAAAAGATGCTTTGAGAAAATGATGTCTGAACTGGCATCTGAAAGAACATTAAGAGTTAACTGAATAAAATGGGGGACAAGACGTCATTAAAATGGTGCTGTGAGGTGCGCCTCTGTAAATCTCCCCTGGAATTTACAACTAATCGAACAACTCCACAAAGGACGCCCTGCACAGCAGACAGGCAAGACGAAAAGGCACAGGACTCAGACCTGGCTCAGTGCATCTCAAAACCACCGCAGCTGGGGTAGAGGGAAGAACTTGGACTGCTAGGGCTCCACGTATGGCCCACAAGGCTGAGGGGACAGCATATAACACAGCTGAACTCAACGCTCACGGCAGAGACCTCGGAGAAAAGACTGAGGGAAGAAGTCTGAAAACGGTGGTTTAAGGCCTCACTGCCAAGCAGAGAACAGAAGCCTTAGGCACTGAGACTAGCCTCCCCCTCTCTACCCACCCAGAGCTCGACCCACCCCCACCTGCCCGGTGCTAGAAGCGGAACAGTAGCAGTGTCAGATCAAAAGAACAGAATATTTGCTGTTCTGAGAACTGTGGACCGCAGACACAGATTCACAACCCAACTAATTTCGGCAAAGGGGAGGGAGCTGTGGAAACAGGACCGGCTGTGGTGGTGGTCGCCATCCTTGCTCTGGGCCACCTCTCACAACTCACCCCGCCCCTATCCCCACCTATGTGGGCGGATCCCTGCAGGAGTAAACAGAACTGCTGAAACATATGGGTTCTGAATCTGATGCAGGAAAAACTTTGGAACTTCAAAACCTCTCCGCATACCCACACGGACACTGAGCCCTGTGACCCAGGGGAACTATTAACAGTAAAGAAGACCGTCTCCCAGGGAATACCCCCATTGTGTGAGAAGCTGGAATAGTGCAGAGAAAACATAGCACTGCCATGTGAAAGAGAAAAAAAGGCTGCAGTCGGAGAGAAAATAAAACATTCTACAACAAGTACTGGAAAACAAAAGAAAGACCTCTTCATATCAACCTGTTGCAGAAGCCACTCCTGTAGTTGTCTAGGAAGAAAAATAATAAATCAGTAATTTCCATGTATAACCAAGGCAACAAGACAGCTCAGAAAGAAAGTGAGAAGTCTCCAGAAAAAGGACCTTAAAGATATGGAAATATGTGACTTAAATGACAGAGAATTCAAGATTAGAGTTCTGAAAAAACTCAACAAGATGCAAGAAAACACAAAAAGGCAGTTTAATGAACTCAGAAACACAATCAAAGAACAACATGAGCATTTTACCAAAGAGATTGAAATTTTGAAAAAGAACAAATAGAATTTCTGGGGATTAAGAACTCAATAGAAGAAATTAAGAATGAAATAGCCAGCTTAGGTAGTAGAGTTGACCAGGTGGAGAAAAGAATCAGTGACACTGAAGATAGAAACCTGGAAATTACACAGATGGAAGAAGAAAGAGACTTGAGACTTAAAAGAAATGAAAGAAACCTACAAGAACTTTCTGACTCTATCAGAAAGAACAATATAAAAATAATGGGCATACCAGAAGGAGAAGAAAGAGAGAAGGGAACAGAGAATATATTCAAACAAATTGTTGATGAGATCTTCCCAAACTTGTGGACAGAACTGGATCCTCGAATCCAAGAAGCAAATAAAACACCTAATTACCTCAATCCTAACAGGCCTTCTCCAAGGCACATTGTATTGAAGCTGTCTAAAATCAACGATAAAGAAAGAATCCTCAAGACAGCCAGGGAGAAGAAGATAGTAACCTACAAAGGAAATCCCATTAGATAATCATCAGATTTTTCAGCAGAAACTCTACAAGCCAGGAGAGAGTGGAACCAAATATTGAAACTATTGAAAGAGAGAAATTATGAGCCAAGGATAATATATCCAGCAAAGATATCCTTTAGATATGAAGGAGGAATAAAGACCTTTGCAGACATACAGAAGATAAGGGAATTTTCTAATACACGACCTGCACTACAAGAAATACTAAAGGAGGCTATTCGACCACCATCCGCAGGGACAATTTGTGGCAACCGAAACATAAAAAGGGCGAGAGTAAAGGCCTGAACCGGAATATGGAAATGGAGAAAGTAAGCGTGCTGAAGAAAATGGAATACTCTAAGTATCAAACTTTCTTTTACATACACTTAAGGGTAACCACTCAAAAAACATCCAGAACTGAAATATATACTGTAATAAAAGAAGAAACAAAGGGAAACATCATCGACTACCACCACACAGAAATAATAGACAACAACAAAAAGGCAGAGAAACAATGGAGACACAGCCTGACCAGAAAACTAAAGATAGAATGACAGGAAATCCTCACATATCAATTATCACCCTAAATGTAAATGGACTGAACTCACCAATAAAAAGGCACAGAGTAGCAGATTGGATAAAAAACTAAACCCAACCATATGCTGTCTCCAAGAGACACATCTCAGCTACAAGGACAAGCATAGACTCAAAGTGAAAGGGTGGAAATTGACACTCCAAGCAAATGGTACCCAGAGAAAATCAGGTGTAGCCATACTGATATCAGATGAAACAGACTTCAGGGTGAAAAAGGTAATAATAGACAAAGATGGACATTTCATAATGGTAGAGGGGACTATACAACAAGAAGACATAACAGTCATCAATATTTATGTCCCCAATCAGGGAGCAACAAAATATAACCAGCAACTACTAACAGAACTAAAGGGAGAAATTGACCAAAACACAATTATACTACGGGACTTAAATACATAATTGACAGCTATGGATAGATCATCCAAACAAATAACGAAATAGCAGCCCTAAATGACACATTAGATGAAATGGACATAATTGACATATATAGAGCTCCTCATCCTAAAACATCAGACTATACATTCTTTTCTAGTGTACATGGAACATTCTCAAGGATAGATCATATATTGTGATATGAAATCAGCCTCAGCTAATTTAAGAAGTCTGAAATCATACCAAGCATGTTCTCTGATCACAAGGCTTTGAAATTGAATATACACTGCAATAAGAAAGCAGAAAAAAACACGAATACGTGGAGATTAAAGAACATACTTTTAAAGAACAACCAGGTCAAAGAAAAAATTAGAGAAGAGATCAAAAGATACATAGAAACAAATGACAATGAAAATACATACTACCAAAATTTTTGCGATCAGCAAAAGCAATTTTAAGAGGGAAATTTATATCATTACAAGCCTATCTCAAGAAACAAGAAAAATCCCAAATAAATAACCTCATGTTACACCTTAAGGAACTAGAAAAAGAAGAACAAATGAAACCCAAGGTCAGCAGAAGAAAGGAAATAACAAAAATCAGAGCAGAACTAAATGAAATAGAGAACAAAAAGACAATAGAAAAAATTAATGTGACAAAGAGCTGGTTCTTTGAAAAGATTAGCAAAATTGACAAAACCTTGGCTAGACTCACTAAGATAAAAAGAGAGAAGACACTAATGAACAAAATCAGAAATGAAAAAGGGGAGGTTATCACGGACACCACAGAAATACAAAGGATCACCGAAGAATACTATGAAGGACTATATGCCACAAAATTTGATAACCTAGAAGAAATAGACAAGTTCTTAGAAACATATAGCCTTCCTAGGTTGAACCATGAAGAACTGGAAAATCTAAACAGACTGGTCACCAGTAACGAAATTGAATCAGTCATCCAAAACCTTCCCAATATCAAAAGTCCGGGACCAGATGGCTTCACTAGTGAATTCTACCAAATCTTCAAAGAGGATCTAATACCAATTCTGCTCAAACTCTTCCGAAAAATTGCGGAAGAGACAGTACTCCCTAACTCATTTTATGAGGCCAACATTACCCTGATACCAAAACCTGGTAAGGACAACACACACAAAAAAAAAACAACAACTACAGACCAATATCTCTGATGAATACAGATGCAAAAATCATAAACAAAATTCTAGCAAATTGAATACAACAATGCATTAAAAAGATTATTCATCACGACCAAGTGGGGTTCATCTCTGGGGCACAAGGATGGTTCAACATCCGCAAATCCATCAATGTAATACATCACATAAACAAAGAAAAAGGACAAAAATCATATGATTATATCAATTGATGCAGAAAAAGTATTTGACAAGATGCAATATACAATTATGATTAAAACACTTAATAAAATAGGTATAGAAGGAAAATACCTCAACATAATAAAGAACATATATGACAAGCCCTCAGCTAATCTCATAATTAATGGTGAAAAACTGAAGGCCTTTGCTTTACGTTCAGGAACACAACAGGGCTGTCCCCTATCACCTCTGCTTTTCAACATAGTGTTGGATGGAAGTCCTTGCCAGAGCAATCAGGCTAGAGAAAGAAATAAAAGGCATCCAAATTGGGAATGAAGAATTTAAATTGTCACTCTTTGCAGGTGACATGATGCTATATATAGAAAGCCCTAAATACTCCACCAAAAAGCTATTAGAAACAATCAACGAATACAGTAAATTTGCCGGCTACAAAATCAACGTACGAAAGTCCATTGCATTCCTATATACTTACAATGAAATCTCAGAAAAAGAAATACAGAAAAGCAATTCCTTTTGCAATTACAGCAAAAAGAATAAAATACCTAGGAATAAACGTAATCAAGGATGTGAAAGACCTATATGTTGAAAACCATAAGACATCTTTAAAAAGAAATTGAAGAAGACACAAAGAAATGTAAAGATATTCCATGCTCATGGATTGGAAGAATCAACATAGTTAAAATGGCCATATTACCCAAAGTAATATACAGATTTAATGCAATCCCCATCAAAATCCGAATGGCATTTTTTTAAAGAAATAGAACAAAAAATCATCAGGTTTGTTTGGAACCAAAAAAGACCCCAAACAGCCAAAGCAATCTTAAGAAAAAAGAACAATACTGGAGGTATCACACTGCCTGACTTTAGCTTGTACTACAGGGCTACAACCATCAAAACAGCATAGTATTGTCAGAAAAACAGACACATAGATCAATGGAATAGAATTGAGAATGCAGAAATAAAACCACATAAATTTGGACAGATAATTTTTGACAAAGAAGCTAAAAACATACAATGGAGGAAAGACAGCCTCTTCAATAAATGGTTCTGGGAAAATTGGATAGCCACGTGCAAAAGAATGAAACTGGACTGCTATCTGTCACCATGTACCAAAATTAATTCAAAATGGATCAAAGACTTAAGCATAAGACCTGACACAATAAAGTGCATAGAAGAAAACATAGGTACTAAACTTATGGACTTTGGGTTCAAAGAGCATTTTATGAATTTGACTCCAAAGGCAACGGAAGTAAAAGGTAAAATAAACAAATGGGACTATGTGAAACTTAAAAGCTTCTGCATAGAAAAAGAAACCATCAACAAAATAAAGAGGCAAATGACTGAATGGGAGAAGATTTCTGCAAACAGTGCCTCCGATAAGGGGCTAATATCCAAAATATACAAGGAACTCATGAATGTCAACAACAAAAAAACAAACAACCCAATTGAAAAACGGGCAGAGGATCTGAAGAGACATTTCTCCAAAGAGGACATACAAATGGCAAATAGACATATGAAAAAATGCTCAACATCAGTAATTATCAGGGGAATGCAAATAAAAACCACAATGAGATATCACCTCACCCCAGTCAGAATGACTATCATCAACAAGACAAATAATAAGTGTTGGAGAGGCTGTGGAGAAAAAGGAACTCTCATACACTGTTGGTGGGAATGCAGACTGGTGCAGCCGCTATGGAAGGCAGTGTGGAGGTTTCTCAAAAAATTAAAAATAGAATTACCATATGACCCAGCAATCCCTCTCCTGGGTATCTACCCCAAAAAATCTGAAAACATTTATCCATAAAGACACGTGTACTCCAATGTTCATTGCAGCTTTGTTTACGGTGGCCAAGACATGGAAACAACCAAAATGTCCTTTGATAGATGAATGGATAAAGAAGTTGTGGTATATATACACAATGGAATACTATCCGGCGGTAAGGAAAGATGAAATAGGATCATTTGTGACAACATGGATGGATCTTGAAATTATAATGCTAAGCGAAATAAGTCAGACAGAAAAAGCAGAGAACCATATGATTTCACTGATGTGTGGTATATAAACCAAAAACAACAAAAGAACAAGGCAAACAAATGAGAAACAAAAACGTATAGACACAGACAATAGTTTAGTGGTTACCAGAGGGCAAGGGGGTAGGGGATGGGAGGTCCTGAAAGAAGTCTGGACTAAATAGCTACAGAAGAGAACTTGAAACCAACACAATGCTGGGATTTTAGGTGGCATCAAGATATTGCAGGTCCTCATGGTTTGAGTTACGAAAACATTTTGTCTTGTTCTTAAAAATAATGAAGGGTTTTAATGAAAAATTTTAATGTAAAATATTTTTTAAAAATATTTTAAGAAAAATAATGAAGGTTTTAAAATGAAGGGTTTTAATTAGGTGACATGGTTAGATATACTTTTCTTATAAGATCACATTTGAGGGAGAGTGGAATGGATGCTGTTAGACTTGCCAGTAATTTAATATAGTGGTGTAGTTGAAAGATGCTAGTTTTTTACTAGCTAGTAGTTTTATCTAGTTTATTAAAAGGTCTATGCTTAATTAAGCATAAATATGAAATATAGCAGTTTTATCTTCCCCTTATACTTTATTCATATACATCCTGTTAGATCTTACTTACCGTTCCTGAGTGCCATCTGATAGACTCATATCCATTGGACACTGTCAGTCATTTGGTCCAGTTCATGCTGGGCCCATTTAGAACTTCAATTTCTTGTTACTGTCATACTCTGTTCCTCCCTTCCTCTCTGGAGTAGGCGTGGGCCTGAAGGACTTGCAGTAAACCAACAGTGTGCTGCCTGTGCAGTCACACCTTCTCCCCTTTTTGGTAGGATGAGAACCTGGAGGTAAGATGAAGAGAAAGGGATCAGATGAGATGAAGAAAGGATGAGATGAAGAGAAATGTCTTCTCTTTGAGCTGACGATAGTACGATCCTCTCTTGACCATTAATGTTTCTCTGGAGAATTCTAACAGGCTGAAGGCCTTCCCTTTGGAGCCGACTTCTATATGCCTTTCCTTGAATGGAACACCCATGTGGGTTCTTGGCATAATGTTTTGAGGACCTCTTCTCTGCCTGGATAGGTGACTCCCACCTCTCATGGCCCACCCATTATTATTTGCTGCCGGCTTTTCCTTTCCCAGCAGCTAGCCAGGCCTCCTACTTACCGGTCTCTTGGCTTCATGAAGCATAGCACGTCACTTCCTCAGAGTTCACTGGACCCATGGGGCGCTTACTCATCCTTATTCAAATGGCTGTGGGAATTCAAAACAACATGGCCATGTCTCTGAAGTGAATCTCTTTCCAGTTCTGTGTTCTCTTCACTCAAATAGTCACAATTAGCATATAAACAAGAGAGAGAGAGAGAGAGAGAGAGAGAGAGAGAGAGAGAGAGAGAGAGAGAGAGAACCAATGAGAAGCCACTGTCCAATCTCTTTACCTGACTTCCGGGTATAATGATGGTTGGTGCTGTGATCGTGGTTCACAGAACTGCAAAACTCTAATCATAACCTCTACTGTTCTCCTTGTGTGTGAATTTGACTCTCTCCTCCAGGCATCTGCTTTTATAGACTGGAGGAAATCAGGAGGGTCATGACTGGAGGCTCCAGCTGGTTTGATGCTTCTTACTAAACCCTGGGGAGGTATCAGGCCCCCACATGTTTTCTGGTGTCTTTAGATTATGCGTAATTTTTACTCTACGTTCCTAACTTTAGCTTTTGCTTTGATCTATTACAATGAAAAAAAATCTTATTTGGACTCTTACATGGCTTGGACTGAATAATGTTAAAGGAGACAGAGATGATGTGCTAGGCCAGATAATGCATGATCAGATACTGGAGATCAAGGGTGAAAGAGAAAGATGGGGAAATGGGGGACCCACGTTTCTGTTTTGTTCTGCTCAGTGGATGGTGGTAGGAGAGAAGACACTTGAAGAGATTCCCCTTATTCCACCTTGCCCCAGAAGAGGAAGCAAGATAATAAAACGGTATGTGTTAAGCTTGAGAAGTTTATATCAGACAAGCTAGAGCTCGGAGGAGATGTCTGAGCTGGAGATACACACCTGTGAGTCACCTCTTTATAGGTGATAATGGAAGCCATGAGTATGGATGGTGTTGCCAGAGAGAGAATTTTTGGTAAGTGGAGTACAGTGTACACACACACACACACACATACATGCATATATATACACATATAGACATAGACATACAGAAACATGGAAATTAGAACGATTTTTAATGAAGTTTGCAAATTACTGCCATTATAGCATAGTCACATGCACTGTCACTCACTATATGTCTCTGTCTCTATATCAAATGTGCTATGGTTTGTCCTATAAATTCCAGTAACCTGTTGATGGGCCCACTTGGTTCCGACAGAACCAAAAACTTTATAACTTCATTTGACAGCAAATGACTTCAGCTAGATTACTTTCTTTTGAACACAGTATCCAGCGAGGAGAAGGGGAGTGGAGAAAAGAACTAATTTTAGAAGATATGGCTGGATCTTAAATTTAGCTTGTCCAGCTTTTTTAAGCTGTATACGTTGGGGGCGGCATTCACACCCACCTCCAGGACAGAGGCCATGGTAGGAGCAGCATTGCACCTGCTCAGGGTGTGGATAGGCATATTAAAGCCCAGTGGTCACTCCAGGAGAGAGAAGTTCCATGACAAAGAGGCTGGGAGTGAGAGGCAGAGGCTAGGGCTGCCAACAAGTGAGATTTTGAACAAGATTGGGGACACTGTTGGCGAACTTGGGGCAGAAGACTCAAGGATTTTGATGGAGGTGGTCCAGAATATAGAATATTCTGAGAACTGAGAATTTTTTGCCATTGGTAGTATACCTTTCCTTCTAAAATAATTATTTTTATCAAGGTGGAATCACTGAAAGCACCTATTGAAGGTGTAAAAAAGGTGTAACAATGAATAATAATGACAGCAATGCACAAAATTGATATTGTATATTCACATCTCTTACACTCAGTACAAGTTTTCCTCTTTACTTATGGGTGAAGGACAAATTTCCCCCACAGATGGCCGTGCCTGTCACATCGTATTCCACTGGTGGAATCACCTGACAGAACAGGTGAGAGACTCTGGACAAACACCTGTGAGCTATTGGGAGGCCTGAAGTTGCTCATGTGCAAAAATGTGAATCCGAAGTGCCAAGCACAGCCAAATAATTGGGACTCGAACTTGAAACCCGAGCTGTCCAGAGAATGTTTCCTGATGCATTACTAATAATCCTCTCCTACTTTGGGAAAGAAATGTCTTACATTAATCATTATTATGCTGGAGTCATCGGGGGCTCTTACAGAGCAGTGTGTTTTGTTAGGAGCACGCTTGTACTTTAATTTGCATGTTTAAGTGATTTTAGAGTCTAAGGACATGGCTGATTTCATATTATAGATCAGTCTTCCCTCTCTCTTAGTGTGAAAAAGCCGTCAAGATTAGAAACTAGTTATTTGCCCCAATGGTTTTCACACTGCTTTTCATGAAGAGAAACTTCTGAAAGAAGTCCATTAAATGTTTTGTCTAAAAGATCCAAACTAATGAAAGAAAGAGATTTTTTTTAAGCCATTGAGCTTTTCTTCTCCTCCTCCTCTTCCTCCTCCTCCTCCTCCTCCTCCTCCTCCTCCTCCTCCTCCTCCTCCTTCTTCTTCTCCCTTTGCAATATTTTACATTGTTATGAAACAATTTGATTTTGATATGCAATAGTCTCATTAAGAGTACTTTATCCTCTTAATTTGTGGCTTAATGGTCTTGGCCTCCACTTTGGTAAGTCTCGGGCAGGGCTGTGCTATGATAACGATCCCTCAAATGTTCAGCAGGGAGATGTGGGCAGCATCATGCCAAAGTCCCAGGGGGCTTAGCTTCTCAGGTGTGATAGTTTTCTGTATAGCTTTGCTTGCCCAGGTGACCAAAGAAAGGTGTGACTTGTCAACGATCCTCCATGATTATCCTAGTTGTTTCAGATTATGAAACCTAGGATGGAAATGAAGTTCTTCTGGCTCCATGCCTTTGACATTGAGGCTGGGTCACAAAACATTAAAAATTCTTCTAGAGAACATATTCTCCGACTCACACAAAATAAGTGGGAACAAATCATTCTGTTTCCAAATGGTTTAGAACAAGTTTCCAACCAGATACCACTGTCCAAAAGTTTTCTCATTCACCACACCCCCCAAAATAACAATAATAGTGATAACAATAATCACAATTACAATCATACAGTGTGCACCTAGTTTATACAACACTCTGTGCTAGACGCTTGGCCTTCATTATCTCTTTTCTTTACATTAACCTTGGAAAGTAGATATTCTTATTATTATTACTACCACTGTTATTGTTATCATTCTTTCACTGAAGAGGAATCTGACACTCAAGGGGTTGAGTGATTTTTCAAAAACAATTGCACGATGGTTGTGTGTAGAACTGGGATTCAGAAACAATTCTATATGACTTGGAAATCTGTATTCTTTTTTTGGTGCTGTGCTTTATAAAACCTGTTTATTCCACAGAAATTAAGGCAAATGCCCATTTACAGTGCTAGTTCGGTGCTTAAATAAATAATATAGAGTTCATCCTAAAGTTCTGCTTGCTCAGTTTTCATGTAGTCAATAAATATTCACTGAGCATCTACCATGGAACACATCTGGCTCCAGTTCTGGGACACAGCAGTGAACAAAACAGACAAAAATCATTGCCCTTGTGAGGCTGACTTATATTCAAATAGGCACAGATGGATAATAAACACCATAATAAATAAGACATAGGGTGTTTCATGTGGAAGTAAGTACTGTGGAGAAAAATAAGTATGGATATTTTTGTGGGAGGTCCATTTTTAAATGTATTGTTTATAGAAGATCTCACTAGGAAGGTGACCTTTGAACAAAAATATAAAGCAAGAATGAGCCATGTAGTTATGTGAGGGGAGAGAATCCCAGGCAGAGGGAATAAAGACAAATGCTATGAAGCAGGGGCTGACTGGAACATTTAAAGAAACAGTAAAATTTATTTATTTATTTATTTATTTATTTATAGAATTATAATTTAGAATGAAGATACAAGCAAGACAGTGGGAAGGCAGAGCATGTAGACAATTTAAAATACCTTGGCATTCAGTTTGAATGAGATGTAAAACCACAGAGTATTTTGAGCAGCGGGGTGGCATGAGGCCAGGTAGGTGGTGACCACAGTATTACCAATGAGAATTGCTGGCTTGCTTAGAGTAGTAGTGGAGATGGTAAGAATTGGTTGGATTTTGTATACACTTTGATAGTACCAGACAGAATTTGCTAACAAATTGTTTATAGGGTGGTAAAGGGAGGAGTCAAGAATAATTTAAAGGTTTTGCCACTTACTGACATGAGGGAGACTGTGAGAGTTTTGCTGTGAGAATATCAGGAGTTTGACTTGAGATGTGCTGTATTTGAGACCCTTATTGGTCGTTCAAGGAGAGATGCCAAGTAGGACATTGGATATACAAGTCGCATTTCCAGCAGGGAGAAGTGGAAGATATTGTCATGTGCCCTTGTCCATAGGTTATGGCTATTTCTTAGGAGAAGTTCGACATTACTGAAAGGGTTTCCTACCCTCATTGGCTAAGGGAGTAGTGTCAGTGTGCTCCCTTATTCTGTATATTAATATTGGAGTTTACTTAATGTCACTAATATTAATAAAAGAAAAAAGAGAACATGGTTAATTTTCTTCAGAAAAAGAAAAAAATGGTTAATTCTGGGAATACAGGGTGATATACATTGAAAGTGAAATTAGCAATGAACCATTTATGAAAAAAATATGTGAACATTTGGTGCTGAATACTTAGCTTGGTGTTAGGGGAACAGACCGCTGTGAACAAGACCTGAGTTCTACTTCTGAGGCGCTTATGTAGTGGCCACCAAGTAAACCATTATGCTGCGGAATGAAGAGTAACCTGATAGGGGGCCACCGTGGGATTTGACAGGGAATAATACCTATGGCATTCTTGGGGAGTCAGAGCAGTGACTTCTAACTAGTTAGCAGTGATTGCTAACTAGATAAGCGTCCAAAAAAAGGAGGAAAAGGCATTTTAGGTTGTGTGCAAAGATCATATGCAAAGATCAGAGGTGAAGAAAGAATGGCGCATCTGGGGAAGTAAATAGGTTAATATGTAGCAGGAAGGATAGGAAGAGAGAAGACTGGGATGTAAATCAGCACTTCCACACTACTTTTTGTGAAATACTGTGCCCTGTCACGTGTGTGAAGGTTTCACAGGAGGCGGGGTGGACGATCCACAGAGATCAACACCCCAATGCACCAGCACTAACTAAACAGATTTTTTTTAACTTCCGTGTTAACAGGTTAGTCCTATAATATATAGTAATTTATAAAACAATACTTGCTTAAATTTGAGTATGGAGATACTCAAATGAGATAAATAGAAGATTTGAGTTTGGTTCGTAATCTTTTGATGATTTTTTTTTTTTTTTAAAGAAAAAGGTAGAGTCACAGAAACTTCGTCTCACCTATTAATGATTGATACGTGAGAACACGCTCTATAGTAGACGGGCACTGCTCATTGTCCTTAGCGATGGGCTGTGAATGGATTGCAGGTGCCCTGAGGTTCCCATTTCTTCTGTTTTCAGGAGAGGCAGGGTAGGGTGGGGGGATGGGATGTGGGGGTGGGGGAGGGGCACATTGGGGGTTGGGAGAGGGACAAGTGGGGCAGCTCCAGTTGCAAACATCCCCATCTGTTTCATTATTGTGCTGTACAAACACTATCATTTTCTCTGAATGTCATGATGGGAAATGGATAGGCAACAGTATGCTAAGGTGAGGGACTTCTTTTTTTCTTTTTTTCTTCAGTTTCAGGTGTACAAAGCAACTGGGGATATTAAATACAGAATGGGGAATGTAAGGTGCGATTCTTGATTTTATTATCAGTGTGTTTTCTTGTTTGTGTACGTTTGATTTTCGCACACCAATGTGTCTTCTACCAAAGAGTGATGTACCCACTCAGCATAAGAAGGTAGCCTGTACTTCTAAAACCTAAGTTCTTTAGTAAACCATGATAAGATATTTCATTATTAGTGATCCCTGTTTCATGAAGACTTGAGGGGAAGTATCACATAAGCACGTCATTGCATTATTATTACGTAAATACTGAGCACCCAGGCACCCTGGTAATCTGAGGGATTGGCACAGTCATCACCACAGAAAACACACAAATTAGTGTGAAGAGCAGGTTTGAATTATAGCTTTACCACTCACTGACTGTGTGACCTTTGGCAAGTTACTTAACATCTTTGTACCTCAGTTTTCTAATCTAGGAAATGGGGAATAATCATATGTACCCCATGAGTGAGTTAGTTGATAAAAGTGAACAACCTCCTTAATTAATTAATTTTTAAAAAGAACAACCCCATGTAGTTGTGAGGATTAAATAAGTTATTATGTACCTGGGGTTCAGAATAGTACCAGTCAGGAGGTAAATGCTACATAATATGATCTATTATTTTCATTTTCAGGGATTGCCAAGATGGGTGAAAGGGCAGGGTTGATCAGATGTTCCCACCAGGGTAGGGATTCACACATGAAGGGGATTTGTCTGGAATGATCCCCTAAATCAGAGATGTCTGTGGTGTAAATCCCAGTGATGTCTTAAGCAGAATGTTTCTCTATATTATTTCACCTCCCCTCATTTGTGATCATTTCGTGAATCTATAATGGGATAGTCTTCAGGTTTTGAGCAATCCAATATCCTTTGAATATATTCCGTTTCTGTTTAAGTTTGTCTGAGTTGGTCTGTGCTGTTTGTAAACAGAAACCCTGACTAATGCATCTGCATTAGGGTGTTTAGGAAAAAAGTTCGGAAGATTATGAATTGTGCTCAAGTTCTTAAAGCTAGTGAGTAGTAGAGAATGAATTCAACATACAAGTATGTTATCCTCACTCTAGAACGTTCTTAAATTTTCTATGAAATGATCAATATGTTTATTTGATAAATGGTTATGTGTTTTGTTTTCTTTTGTTCTTTGGCATTCAAAAGGAAAATTTACACAATTTTTGAACACTAGAAGGCAATTACCAGTTGAATACTAAGATATTTAATGACACTTTATTTTTGCCACTCTTCATTGGTAAATGCTCTGCCTAATATTGGTATGATCTTGATTATTCATCTGAAGTGCCAGCTGTGTGCAAAGCTCAGTGTAAAACAAATAAATTTCAAGCTACATTATAATGTATGAATCAGGGATAAGTGGTGAAGAGTACATTATAGTGTCTTACAGTATTGATTTATTTAACAGTATTGATAAAAATGAACTACAATTTAAGTATTTAACAGTATGTTCTAGAGAAAATTATCTTTAGAATATATTATGAACAGAGGCGCACTCTTGAAACACCCTCCAGAGTGTGATGGATGCTGTGAATCTGATTGCCCAGGTTGCTGGCCATGTGGTATTTCCTTCATTTGAAGCACCAAAGTTCTCTTGTCAATTCAGGGACCTCACGGAGTGCCATTATCATTTCTTCAGAACTGTGTGGTGTCTTATACGAGTGATTGGGCCTCTGCCAGTTTCATGCTGTGATGTATAGGCTTTGATGATGATGATGGTGTCATCAAAGCAGCTAGGGACCCAAAATTGCCAAATTAAACCCTAAAGCCTGGGAATAAATAGGAATTAGAGTTCAACTATTAAGCCAGAGATGGATCTTGAGACAAGCCACAGTTGGATGTGAAGTTAGGAATAAAGGAGGCCACAGTCTTATGTCAAGAAAAAAATGAGAAATATGGAAGATCAAAGAGAGGAGCATTTGAGGAAGACAGAATAATGGACAGAGCCAGGGGTGGAGGCAGTAAGGTGTGTGTTTTGGCTCTCTTGGTTCTTGGGTGCCCAGGATGGTGATTCTCCACGTCAGGTCACATAGTAATTACTTAGTGACAATACCTGTGGGATTTTGATAAGAAGTTTTTGGGAAGAAGAATGTGACTTTTTCTTGTGCTTAAGGGCCACTTAGTCAATCCAATGACACCTGTCCTACTGTGGAACTAATTCCGTAAGTTATGGTACGTGGCATCTAAAAGATGGAAACGTAGCCCCAAATCAGAGAAAAGAATTTTCTTTTGCACTAATCTTCAGCTTTCATTGTTTTTAATTAAAGTAGTTTATGTACAAGATATGGAATGAAACAGAACAGAAAGGCTTATAATGAAAAGCAAGAGCCCCCTCTACCCTGCCACATCCCTGGTTTCGTTTTCCAAAGGAGAGGAATGTGCATAGTTTCTATATTTATTGGTTCTGGTAATTACTCATGTATCGCTTGATTTATTGATATACCTTCTTACTTAAAAATTTAAAAGAATAGGATTGAGTTGACACTATACTCTCTTTTCCCATCCTCTTATGGTTTTTGATATAGTTTTGTTACTATGTTTCCTCGAAAATAAGACCTAGCTGTGCAATCAGCTCTAATGCGTCTTTTGGAGCAAAAATTAATGTAAGACCCGGTATTTATATTATATTATATTATATTATATTATATTATATTATATTATATTATATTATAATATTGGCAAGTTACTTGAAAATAAGACCTAGCTGTGCAATCAGCTCTAATGCGTCTTTTGGAGCAAAAATTAATGTAAGACCCGGTATTTATATTATATTATATTATATTATATTATATTATATTATATTATATTATACCGGACTTATAGTAAAATAAGATCAGGTGTTATATTAATTTTTGCTCCAAAAGATGCATTAGAGCTGATTGTTCAGCCAGGTCTTACTTTTGGGGAAACATTGTAGCTAACTCATACCTTTAAGTGATATATTTTTTTCTTATTCTGTCAAATTTAAGCAATATCTCTTGGCAGCCTCTACCGCCCTGAAAGATGCCTCTGCCCGTTTTTGCCTGCACTTCTCTCATCTTGTGTCTGTTCCACCTTTACTTTTACAAAGTTATAATGTTTATACTATATATTGCAACTGCAAGAGAGTTTTCCTATGTGTACACAAGTTGATTCCAAAAAGTTACAAATGTGCCAGTGAGTCTGTTTTATTTGTTCCTTTTAGGTTTTCTTTAATGTCGTTGTTTTTCTTCCTATGTCTGGTGATCTTTAGTTGTTTGTTCATAAGAATTGAGGACTTGGCTGAATTTGAAAGAAAGTATTCTGGGTTTCTCTGCTGTTGTGTTGTCTTTTTTCCATTAGGTCTTCTCAGTGAATGGAAAATATTACTCTGAGCTTTCTGTGTGAAAAAAAATGGCTTATCAACTGTACTTACTAATGTGAGGATAAGAAGGAGAGAAGCTAGTTTTTAGAGTAAGGGCCCCAACTTTCCAGAATGTGAAGTGCTTTCTTCTTGCAGTACCCAAAGCCATCCCATCATCCTTATAGTTCCATAGCAGTTTGGTAAATTTATGCGGAGTTCTCAGGTGTTTCCCAGGGTAAAATTTGGGCTGCTTTGGGAGTGAAGGAAATTTCACACTTAAGACATTAGGTCTTCATGCATAGAGAGAGTATTAATACAAAAGTGGTTGCCAGGAGGAGGGTGGCAATGGGAAATAGAGAGATGTTGGTAAAAGGGTACGAACTTTCAGTTACAGGCTGAACAAGTTCTGAGGACCGAATGTATAACATGGCGAGTACCACTGATAACACTGCATAGTATAACTGAAATTTGCTGAGACGGTAGAACTTAAATGTTCTCACCAAAAAAAGAAAAAGAAAAGGTAAGTATATGAGGTGATGGATGTGTTCATTAACTTGATGGGGGAAATCCTTTCACAATGTTCACAAGGATGAAATCGTCATGTGGTACACTTTAAATATCTTACAATTTTGTTTGGCAATTATACCTCAATTAAACTGGAAAAAGGACATTAGTTCTGAAGGTATTTCCACATCATACCTCTTTCTCTGTCTTGTCCTCAGCGGTCTGAGTCTGGACCCTCTCTGGGGTCTGATGCTTTTTTGCAGTCATCCTCCTCTGCATATTTTGTACCACTCTGTTTAATCAGGCTTCCACTCTGTTTCTGTCTTACAGAAATTTGTTGAAAATCTCTTATCTCTGTATGGACCATCTTCTCTGATGTAGTGGGTTTGTTTAGTAATATCATTTCTTGAGGGATATTGGAAGGGATGGGGGTAAACACTGGCTCAAAGTCTGCATTCTTAAATCAGAAAACCAACAATGGCTTTTTGATACCCCTTTGGAAAGATCTCACAAATTCCCCTCACATTAAAAGGAAAACAAATTAAGTTGCTATATTTATTATGCTTTTAAATATGCATAAAGGTGCTTCCATTTTGAATGTTATCCATCAGGACGTAGAACAAGACCCTAACCTGAGGAACTTGAGACGTCAGTTTTCTCTGTCAAGTGAATCCCTGAATGCTTCCTGGAAGATCAGAGTGAGAGACATTTAGATTCTATAGTAAATTCTGATATTTCCCATGGGGCAAATCTGAGGTTGTTTTGGTTAGATTGATAATGTTTGTTTATGGGGGGGGGAGAAATAATTTAGAAAATCTCAGAAAAATTCCAAAATTTCAAAGAAAATATTTCACTGGAAATCATCGACTCAGCTTCTTCTGATTCCCTGCTGTCTGGTTTTGAGATGTCAGCATACCTCACAGGGGTGTCGTATGACCATGAACTGAGAATAGAGTCAAGGCTATTATTGTAGTTTACATGGGAGGAGGAGGGAGACAGAAAGCCATGTTGTAGCAGCAAAAGTTTTAAAGTAAGCATGAGATCAAAGACTTCCAAAAAGTAGAAATTAGGGAAGGACTCCATCAAAAAGATGGAGGCTTAGGTATGTAGGCATAATGTAATGGCAGATTTCATGTTTCCAGTAATGTGGAGGTTTCGGTTAAAAACTGAAAATTATCCCTTGACAGTTGATTTGTTATTTCACTTAATAATTAACTTATTCATTCCATAAATACTTATTCAGTAAATATTAAGGTGCTTACTATGAGAATTTTGAGGATCCAGTGGAGAAATTTTAAACTTAGTTTCTACTCATAGAGAGATTAAGGTTTAATGTATTATATATCCCAACAACTAAAAAGGCAATAATATTTCCCAAGATTCATCTAGAGCCAAAGCATATCAACAGATTTTGCCATGACTAATGTGGCCTTTTATGCCAATTACAGTTAAGTAATTTGCGAGATTTTTCAAATACAAATATTAGCATTAATACATACATTAATGAGAGTATGAGTGGTCTTAACCATCAGTTGAAACTGACCTCTCTCATATACTATTCTTAGCAATATTTAGGTATAAATGATGTGGGGTCTTCAAATTTTGCAAAGAGAAGCTACAGTTAATTTTCTGAATGCTAAATGGTACCAAGGAGTTTCAATGGGGCACATGAACTTCATTTCCAGCTGAGAAAATAGAAATGTAGCAAGTGGTTCACTCTGTTCAGATTCCAGAATTGACGTGTTGGAATTTGATCAACACTTGCAGTCTCCTTCTGCCTCCTCATTGTTATCTGAATGTCCGCTTGGAAATGTGGGATTTGATAAGGCAAATTGAAGAATTAGTGTGGAGTCATACTGTCTACCTTTAGAAATCAACCTCAGAAAAAGTTTGATGGAAAAGAATGAACCGAGCACTCATTTAACAAACTACAACTACATCAAAGGGACAGAAAGGAACTACTTGATAATAAAAATCTTGCTTTGATTGAAACTGGGCAAAAAGCCAAAGGTGCTGGAAGGAGACTCTTAAACATACTGAATTGTTTCTGGATCAAACACTCCATAAATCTAGGGTAAAATATGAAATTTTGTAGTAAATTGTGAAGCTACATCAAAATGGGTCTCCTGCTGAGCTCCAGAGTTGAGCCATTATTCATGATGTTTCTTTCTAATGAAAGAGTAGACATAGATATATGTATTCATGCAAAATGGATTTATAAAATGACAACCATGCTCAAGAATGTCTCATCAGAAATTCTGAAGAACAATTATAGGCTTACTTTTTCATATATATATATATATATATATATATATATATATATATATATATATATGCATTATAAAGAAGTCATTTAACAGATTTCACTGAAATGCTTTTTAAAATAACTAAACATTCCTAGGGCATAACAATATCTATATATCTATACTTGGTAAAGCAACTTTATTTTGATACAATGAAATGAATAACTTACTGTGCTATATCTCATTCTATTGCATTCATTGCACTGTCAATGTTGGGGATTAATTGTTTAAGCTCTGTTACCCCTATTATACTGTATAACATTGAGGCAGGAGCCATGATTGTTTTGTTCAGGACTAGCATATAAAAGGGGACCAATAAAATTTTGCCAAATGAAGCTGTCAAACATCGGGATATATTGAGAAAACTAGTTTGCATGACTTGATATTATTCCTATATATATTTACGATTTCTGTGTAAGTGGGGAAAAATTTATGATTTAACAAATTTTTGTATGACTATCTACAAGCTCACAAGCAAATATATTAGAAATAAAATTATGAAAAGTCAATAAGTCAAAGTTAAGTGCAGATTCAGATATATTGTTGATGTCCTAGAGAAATGACAGCCCATACAAAAGAAAAGCTTTCTCCTAGGGAGAACGAGTGTCAGGTAGCCAAACATTTCATCACTGGAGAACCATGATAACCCTGAAGCTTTGGCCATGCAGCATGATAGGAGCTCCAAAGAGCGGGGGGCTCAGTAGAGGGAAAAGATTGATAACAGTTAGTTTTACCTATAAATATGTCTGTTTTCTGCAGCCCAAGTGATGATATCCAAAAAAATAGAGAAAAAATTCCTACTGTGGCAGATGCCCATTTAAAGGGAACAGAGTGAACAAATTGTTTCTGCACGAGTTTCTAAATAACATGCAGCATTGGTCTGAGATGGATGCCAGGACCAGTTGTCAACAACAGCAATAACAACAATTGATAACACTTCTTGAATGCTTACTATTTGAAAATACTCATTAAATAGTTTGCACGCATTAGGTATTTCAATCTCCACAAAGTCTTTAAAATATGCACAGCCATTCAATCCATTTCATAGATGAGGAAATTGCACATAAGACCCAGGAAGTGATAGAGTTATGACTCAGGCTACTTGACTCTATATCTCATGCCCTTGACCTCTGTGTATCAGTGCCCCATTGCTGAAAAGTCTGAGCAGTTATAATGGAGATTGAATAGAATCACACTCTGGGTCCATTCATATTGTTGCAAATGGTAAGATTTCATGCTTCTTTATGGCTGTGTAATACTCCATTGTATAAATGTACCACAGTTTCTTAATCCAGTCATCTACTGATGGGCACTTCAGTTGTTTCCAAGTCTTGGCTATTATGTATAGTGCTGCAATAAACATAGGGGTACATACATTTTTCTGAGTTAGAGTTTTGGATTTCTCCAGATAGATACCTAGGAGTGGAATTGCTAGGTCTAGGTCATATGGTAGTTCCATTTTCAGATTTTTGAGATACCTCCATACTGTTTTCCATAGTGGCTACACCAATATGCAATCCCACCAACAGTGCATTACTCTGGGGAGAAAACAAAAAAGAATCACACCCTGGGGAATTGGGCTGGCAGGGACAGTACAATGGGAATAGGAGTGGGAGATTTGTGGGAAACACCAGTAAATCAGTAAAGAAGGTTCGTTAAAAAGTGTATATTATTGAATGTCAACTGTCATTGAACAATTTAAATAAATAATCAAGTAAACAAAGAAGTAAATAAGATGATCTAAGGTCATGTGAACTTGAGAAAAAAAAAGAATAGGAAATTACATAGGGAGATTTCAGCTTGATGCTCTTGTGGGTACATGGTACTTTGTTATCTCCATGGTACTTTGTTATCTCCTAGGCATAAAGTAGCAGACAAAGGCACTTCTGCTGGGTGAGGGAGGTGGTGCAATTATAAATACCATATCCATTATTCGTTGTCCTAGGATACTAATAATGAACTGGTGTGCTCAGAATGATGGCGTACCTGTTCCTCTTCAGTACACGCCATATGCCACCAAATCAAATCTTGCGGAGTTTTCTTCAATTTTATAAGTATGCCACAAACAACATGGGGAGGTTGAGATGAGGATAGTTCGAAATGTTTGAAGATACTGGACTTCTAACTAGATTTAATAAATACTTATTCAGTACCTAGTGTGTCCAGGCACTGATCTAGGTACTTGAAACAGATCAAGAAAAAATAGACATATAATTCTACATACTTGGAGCTTGTCTTCTCATAGGTACGGACAATAAATAACAAATTCATAAATTATGTAGAATATTAGGAGATGGTGTGAAAAGAATCAGGGTAAGAGTGAGTTTAGAGTTGTAGTTTTGAGTAGCTCAGTCAGGCTAAAACTCATAAAAAAATTGTTATTTGTGCAATTATTTGAAAGAGGGGCATACGTTAGCCATGCCGATGTCTGGAGAAGAGCACCTCAGCAGTGGCAACAGCTGGTGCAAAAGTCTCAGATGTCCTATATGTTCTATATTTGTTTTCTGTATGTGCATATGTGTTTGTGGGTTTAAGTGGTAATGAGCGTCTGTGGATGTTTTCTTCTGATTGCTTATATTTTCTTAGTGAAATAAGAAGCAGGGTCATCAGGTGAGACTGAAAATATGGGAGAAAAGACGAGACTTGAAAAACAAGGAGAGTGGGTAAAATAGTCACCTATGAGTGTGGGAGAGTAAAAGGATACATTAGATTGCTAGGGCTGCCATAACGAAGCTCCACAGGCTGGGGGACTTAACTAACAGAGATTTACTGCCTCATAGTTCTGGAGGCCAAAAGTCTGGGATCAAAGTGTCAGCAGGGTTGGTTTCTTCTGAGGTCTTTCTCCTTGGACTATAGATGACAATCTTCTCCCTGTGTCTTCACTTGGTCTTCCCTCTGTATCCATTTGAATCCATTTTTTTTTTCTTTTTATAAGAAATCCAGACATATTGGAACCTACTTGTGGGAACAGAGCCCCAGAGAGCAGTTTCCAGGCTCTCGACCTCACGTGTAAAGGTGCTGGTTCAGGTAGTAAATGGCCATCAACTGTGATTTGGTAAAGCAACTTTACCAAATCGCATCAGCTGTGGTCATCAGCTGTGGCCATCAGTTGTGGCTAGTTGGCTGTCAGCTGTAACCAGTGAGCCATTTACCACTAATATAACTGCTGTGGCTACGCTAGCAGAAAAATGGGGGCTAGCAAGAAGATGGTGGCTGAGGCTGCAAGCGGTGCAGTGAGGGTTGCGAACAGTGTGACTCCTGCTTCCTGTGTCTCTAACCCAGCCGCCAGCGAGAATATAGTATTATGACTCCCTTATCTATGGCTCCATGGGTGTTCCTTTTTGGCCTCACCATATCCTGCGTTCTTATGTGGGGAGCAGGAGCAGAGATCCCCCCCAGGAGACCCCACAGGACACTACTCTAATGACCTCATTTTAACTTCATTACCACTTTAAAGAACTTATTTCCAAATACAGTCACATCATGAGGTACTGGTTGTCAGGATTTTGACATATGAATTTTGAGGGCACAAAATTCAGCCTGTAGCAATAGACTAGAGAAATATAGTATGATATGCTGTTAGAAGAGACAGGTGTTAAGTACAAACGAGGAAGAAACTCACTAAGGGTAAGAAATTGGGGGGTTATATTTAAGTTTTAAATGACTTCTACTCAGCAGCTCAAAATTTAGCACTCTCAATTTGTTACCAGTATCTGAGAAGACACAGAGAAATGTGCAAACTGATATAGCCACATAAAAAACTAACCTAACAATCAATGAGACCAAGAGGAGACAAGAAGACACAAAATGAACCCTGGAAGAACCCTGGCAACATTGGGTTCTGGGTGTGGAATTTTTCAACTCAGAGAAACTAGACAGTGAGTGGGAGAAATGAATCAACCCCAGTAAAGCAACATTGCACCAGATGTTATCACGGGAGATTGTCTATTGGCCTTGGGATTCTTCTCTCCAGATATAAACTTAAGAAAGTAATTGAACTATCATCCTCAGAAGAATAACAGCATCATGGATGGATCACACAAAGGATCTGTAAGAGAACATCCCATCTCTGTATGTTGTGCCTCATTTAAGGATAAAAAGGGAAATAAAATCCTATGGAAAAACAGTGCAGGACAAAAAGAAGGAACATCATCACGAAAAAATAGAGGGAGAAAATAAATCTGAAAATTATCGCTAAGTCTTTGAAAAGAAAACCTCATGGAGACTGAAAAAACAAAATCTTATTCGAATTCAAGAAGACATCATTCCAATCAAACAGGGTCAGAAGGTCCTAAAGAGAGAGTAGATAGCCTTTAATACCATAGGATATGATTTAAGAAGAAGACATTTGAGATAAAGAAGAATTGCCAACTGACTCAAAGTAAAGTAACTGAGTAATAAGTCACGCTGGATTGAGTAAAGCTCAGAACTAAAATAGCGTAGAATAGTGGGGAAGATGAAACTTAGAAGTCTTTGAGAATGCAGAAACAAATGATAAAAAGATGGAAAGGAAAGGATTGATCTTATTGTTGAATAAAACTATCAAAACTTAATGGAAGAGGAACTATAATCAAAGTCCTAACCAATTAGATCTATCTTGTATGTGCAGATTGACAGGCTCACCATATTTCAGGAATTAGCAATGATATTAGCAGTATACATGCTATTGCATATCCTGGGTCTGCAAAAAGAGTAAAAAATAAAAATAAAAACATTAAATGAGCGACCCACAAGTGCTTTATAAACATTTATTCAGAAAAAAAAAGATTGTCTACTAAAATGTGTGCTGCAACGCTAAGTGCCAAAGATATGGGGCATATTTTGCAAAATTTTAGTTTCATCTAATAATTGTATAATCGGCCAATTTTTCTTTTGGTTGTGAAGGGAGATAAAAGTATATTCAAATAGAGAAATGGTTCATAAAAAATACCACCTATATGATATCATTTAAAAAAAATCACCCAACAACACACCATTTGGCAGAGGTGAAACAAAATCAGAAGGTGAATTACAGGCTAAGGAAATGAAAATGAATAAAAATAAATAGATTGTAATATTAAGTTGAATGATGAGGAATATGGCAATGGAATAAAGTAAAAATATTTTCTATACAAAAATGAAAACAAAGGCATTTAAAACATGTGATATTAAAAATCACATAGTGGTAATTTCTGTATAATCCCTCAGATTATATTAATAAAGACCAGTATGTGAATGAGAAAACTTGAAAAATTTAAAGTTTAGCACTACTAGGACAGATGTCTTCTAAAACATTACAGATTGTATAAGTAAAATAAAACTTTTTAGAAAGTCCACATATAAAAAAAAGAAAAAAGCACAGAAGAGAAACAGCAAGAACATAAAATGAGATAACAGAAACCAGACCAAACACAGGAGTTATAATTGAGCTGAGAATAAAGATTTGTGTGTGCTGTTTGAGAGAAATCAGCTATTATAAACAATAACATTAAATGACATCCACTCTAGGTATTTTGTGGCAATTTTTAATGTCACAAAGGTAAAGAAAAAAATCAGAAAAGCATATAAGTAATTCAGAAGGACTGTTTTAATTTAAACATGGAGCTGTCAGGTGAGGTAAAACAAAAATCAAATTTATTAAAAGAGTGCCATATTAAAAATTATAAAAGGGTTTCAAATAAAAGAACAGTTTTAGGCAAATGGAAGGTTTATAACATTATAATCAGGCATGTAGAATTCCAGGTAAAAAGCATTAGATGGCAGGAAAGCATTAAGTAGGTAAAAATAATAAATAAATAAATAAAGAGATAGATAGATAGATAGATAGATAGATAGATAGATAGATAGATAAATAAATACTTGAATGTAAAAATAAAAGCGTAAAGTACTAAAATAAATTTTTAGTCAATTATGGAAAAACACTGTAGGACAAGGGGAAGAAACATCATTAATGAAACAATAGAGGGAGAAGATAAATCTGAAAGTGGGCAGTACCTCTCAAAGCTTGTCACAAAGCCCAAAATCTTAAAGGGAAAAACAGATTGATCTTTAAGGTTCAAGATTTCAACCTCCTACAACGTCTAAAAAAATAAACAACCCAACAATACAATTAAAAGACAATAGCAAATCTGGGGAAATATTTGCAATATTCATGACAAAGTTTTTAATGTTAAAAAAACTCTTAAAATAATAAAAGTAATTATACAACTCAAGAGAAAAATGAGCGAATACAAAATGAGGCAAAAAAAAAAAAAGATGGGGGGGGGAGAGAGAGAGGAGAGAGAGAGAGAGAAATGGGAATAGCAAATAAACATGAAAAAGTTTGACCCAATTGGTGATCAAAGAAATGCAAAATAAAATGATAACAGTTTTTGCCTGCTATATAGATGAGTGGTCTTTTTTTGTCATTTTGTTTTAAAAAATAATAATGGCACTTTTGAGAATGCAGGTAATTGAAAATGCTCACACATTGTTGACAGACATATAAATCAGCAATCTTTCTTAAAGGGAATTTGGTAACTTGTATCAAAAGCCTTAAAATACTCATTTTCTTTGACTCAGTAATTTCATTTCTGAGAATTTATTCTAGGGGAAAAAGCATTTATTCACACAACAATGTGTTATAAGCTAGTTCAGCACAGAGGTATTTATGTTAGAAAAAAAGGTTTTTTCTATTGTATTCTAGTAAAGACAAATCTTAAAGTAGAATATTTTGTACTTACTACATTTTTTGTTTTTTAAATACATATAATGACAGAAAATTCCCATGGTATAATATTAACTGAAAATAGCAGGTTAATACATTTTTATTACTCAAATTCTATTTTTAAATTACTTTTATGACAAAAGAAATAAAAGGAAATATAAAAAATAAAAAAAATATTTTGGAATGCTAGAATTATGAGTTATTTACATTTTATTGTGTATATATTTCCAAAATTAACTGTAATCATAGGTCAATTTTGAAAAAAAAAATGAGATTTATAAATACCCAATGCTAAAAGAAAAGTAATTTGGGATTTTTTCCCTTAGCTTGAATCATTTCAGTATTTTTCCAGTTCAAAGTTATTCCTGATTATCCAGATAGAATTTTTGATCCTTCCATTGTGTCACCTACGAAAGAAATGTTTGTTGTTTTTTAAAAAAATATTTAACATACTTGTCTCTATCTCTTGGACTATAAGCCCCTCAATTATAGGTACCCAATTTTATTAATATTAGAAACACAAAATGCCTAGCTAGTAAGATATTTTTCACATATTGATAATGTTTTTTAACTATTTGCTAAGTTGAATGAATTTATTCCAGTTTGATAATGGAGATGAAAATTTACGGAAAGAGTGAATATTATCTAATAATAAAAAATTCTTTGATTGTGAGTGCTTTACTTTTGTATATTTTTAATGCGATCACTTGAATATTCATGTATTCAAGAAATTTGGTCTGCTTTTGTTTTATCTTCTTTTATGTTCCATAACCATTGATACATTTCTACGTAACCTATAGAAAACCTTCTTTTAATATACACATTTGTAATAAATAAAGGACTTGGAATAAATTTATAACAGTTTAAAAATATTGTGGTTACATATTTAAAAACCCTCCAAGCTTGAAATGAGAACTGTTCTGTTAGAAATTGTAATGAATTTTTCATAAATTAAAGTGTCTAGCTAGAGTCAGTACATTTTACTAATTTTCATATATAGTGCATTTCTCCTTTACATAGAGAAGTGACATTAATTTATTTCCCTTTGGAATTCTCAAAGCAGGAAAATAATAGGATAGTGTGTATTACAGAAATGTAGGAGGCAAGTATAACCGGTCTGCATAGGGAAGATTGTTAATAAACATTAACTCGATTAAAATCACCTAAAGGGACTTTGCAGCTTTAATTGGTGAATCTTCTTTATGAGGAGTTTTTTATTTACCATTTTACTACAGTCAATCAAGTGATTTTTTAAAGGCCTCTTTGGTACTGTGTTGTGATACATGGAGATTCAAAATCTAACTGAGCAGAGTAAACAAACAGAAAAAATATGATTGAAAAATAACTGAATGTGTGATGATTGTATGGTTCATGCCTATTCTGGAGTAATTACTAATAGCCTTTCTTTTCATTCTCCCACTGTCGAAGAGTTTTTAGCATCACCCTATCTATACGGTACATTAAAAAATGTCACATGAGTGCTAACTGTTGTGTGAGAAAACCTAAAGGACTGAATTTTCCACTGTGGTTTCATATGTACTTGACCCTGGCAGCTGCTCCACCCACTCTTGTACATGACATAATCCAGAACTATTCCTCTTCATCCTTTAGATAAAAATCCAGGCTGCCCAAACAATGGCTATTAATCCACATGAAAAATCCCTCTCTTCCCATTTCCGGATCTAGCTGAACTTTGACCAACCTTTTCCGCCTGCTAAAGCCCCATAAAAAGTTCCACTCCTTTCCCCAATTTAGAAGGCTCCGTCAGAGCTTTCTCATGCTAGGCATTTATGATTAAAGTCCTACCCGAATGGTGCTCTGGTTGATTTTCTTCCTGAAGTAGGAAGTACTCTAGGGATTCAGAGGTGAGGTAGGAGAGAGAATTTCTACCTTTGTAGTCAATGGAGATAAGTGGAGTGGAGAAATTGAACTGAGCTTAAATGGGTGAATTGTGTGCAGATTAAAGAATAAAGTTTATATAGTACTTATGACTTAATCAAATATCAGTGTTCACTCCAGTATTCCTACATATTACAAAGATTGCGAGGCTAAAATTATTATAAAACAAAATTAGAAGCTGAAGAACTCCTTGTGAAGGTAAATATATGAGTAAATGTTTAATGAAGTGTAAATAAAGCCAGAAAGTATAGAAAGTCTCATTCCAAAGGGAATTTTAGTTTGCTCCAAAGCTTTTTGAGTATGCATATAGATTTCTAAAACCAGAGTACTTTCTAATCCATGTAGTCACAAAAATTTCACCTCAAATAGAGCTTTTAAATTAAAAACTATTATCTTCATATAACAAAAGGGGGGAAGATTTCAAGAACACTTCGGCTTCGAATGTGACAACACACATAGTGTTCTTATTAAGGTATAAGTGCAGAAACAATGTAATTGTCAAAGTATTTATGTTGAGTTCTAAGCTGCTCTTAGCAATCAGGTTGAACACATTTGTTCATCGTTGCAAATTTCACTTGACCCCTAAATGTATCAATTTTCTTTTTGAAGAGTCAATATGTATTTTACTGGTCAGAGTACAGTTCTTTTCAGATATGTAAGAAGTAAAGTGGTATCTGTTTCTCACTTAAGTCTGGGATTTGAGTGCAGTTACAGAGCACTGAGTCTCCCTGGTCTACCCTTTGGGTGATATCTTAGAAAAGGGGACAAAAAGCTCACTATGGACTGATAGTGTGCTGGTGATATTTAACAACAGTCTCTTTGGGGGTAAAAAGAGGAGGAAATGTTTTGTATTGTTTGCCTATTTCCATGTTATAAATATTACCATCATGGCCATTTCAAGTAACCAATGTGATTTTACTGAAAGCAGAATTGGAAAGAGATGTGCAGTGGGCACCATTATACAGTATTTTCATTTTACAGACTTAACAAGTATTAATAAGTTCAAGATCATGAATAAAAAATGTGGGAAACTAATTAGGAAATGATGAGTTTTAGATATGTACTTCCCGTGTTTTAATATAATCTAATTAATTGAAAGTTTACACAATTTAATTTTTAATAATGGCTGTGTTAACAACTGGCTTGCAAAAATTCCTGAAAATGTAACTGTAGGCTCCAGGAGCTGATAAGAGCAGGATCAAGAACAAAAGCTCATGTTTTGTGTATATTCCCCTATGTTTTCAAAATACGGTCCTACAGACTGACACTTCATCAACACCACCAAGGAACATAATAGAAATGCAGAGCTTCACGTCCCACTTGAGATCTACCAAGTCAGATTCTTCATTTGAACAAGATTGTCTGGTAATTTCTACTTAAATTAAAGTTTGAGAAGTGCTACCGTGTTTCCCTGAAAATAAGACCAACTTTTATATTAATTTTTGCTCCAAAAGACGCATTATGGCATATATTCGGGGGATGTATCCTAAAAAATCATGCTAGCGCTTATTTTCTGGTCAGGTCGTATTTTTGAGACAACACAGTAGAAATTTTACTCTTAGTCCTGGCCAGCCTCAGGATTAGGAAGGTTCTTGAGCAATAGAGGAGTGTACTGCTGACACAGTTTTAAAGTCTGAAGGAATATCTTTTTAAAACCTGACTGGAAAACTCAATTGCATTATAAATCTTGAAAGTGAGGGAGAAAATTGGAATTGGAATAAAGGTAAAAATAGTGGGGTATATGTATAATCCACATAACTTTAGATATAACACAATTAAAAAGAAACCTACTTAATGGTTATAGGCAAAGGACATGTCTAATGATGTAACAAAGAATGCATCATGCATTTACATTTTTTCCACAATTTTCACAGAAATCTAATTTTAAGTGGGACATCAACAATAACATTATTCTTCATACAAAGAGCTCTTTAAAATTCTCTTCTGTATGTGGAAAATAGAAACACTTGAAATGATAGAAGTACACAAAGATGGCCCAAAGTAATGCTGAATATAGCATTCTAGAGTCGAGGTAAAGTAGGAATTCTGAATTTTGCAGAGAATTTTATAGAAAGCTGTTCCTCTTCGTAATCTCAATAATCAGATGGATAAAATTACAATTAGTCAGAAACCAGTCAGCCTTTTCCCCAGCACCCTCAGTGCTTGTTCAATGGCACAAAAACAAAGTGACCATGAGCTCAACAGCTTGGGCTTCCTCCTTAAAAAATGATAATCTGGCTACTGCTTATTGCTGAGTGCCCAACCTCCCCACAACAAAGAGCAACCTGAGTCCCCAGTGTGGCAGTAATGCTTTGGGGGACCAGCCAGCAACAGGGTGGCTGATTGATTATGTTGAACTATGTACTTCCACCATGGTGGTAACAGTCATCCTCTCTTGATAAAACATGTTTTCTGGACGTGAATTGACCTTCCGTGCCTGTGATGTTTTTGCCAGCACGACCATTTGTGGACTCACAAAACGCCCTATCGATGCTCATAATATCCCACACAGCATTGCTTTTGATCAAGGAACATGTTTTGTAGCAAAGGAAGTTCAATAGTTGGTCACGTCCAGGAAATTAACTGGCATACCCTATCACTTAGAAGTGGCAGGTCTCTTTGAAGGATGGAATGGCTTATTGAGGTCTCATTTACAGTTTGACTTAGAAGGCTGCACCTCGAAAGGAGGAGTTTTCATCTTACAGTATATAGCATATGCTTTGAATCAGAGCATTATGTGATATTTCTCCCCCATGGTCAGAATACACGGGCCTGGGAATCAAGAAGTAGAAGTGGGGTGTAAATACAGTAGGTGCCAAAAAAACATACAAGTATACACATTTTAAGAAAGGAAAACTGTGTTCAAATTGTACTACTCAATATATACCAGTAACAAAAGATGAATATGAGTCACATTTGACTTCTGTGATTACAAGAGGTGCTCAAAGTGGTTACCATCAGCGTAATTTTAATACAGTTTTGTCCTTTCTTAAAATGTGTATACATTTTTTTGGCACCCTCTGTATATTATCTATTTTTCCCTGTCTGTCTCCTTTTTCCTATTATTATTTTGTAGATGTTTGTTGGAAGTTAACTTTACAATTAAGTCTTTAGATAATAGAATATTTAATGGAACGGTAACTGAATGTGTGGAATGATTAATACAGCCAGTGATGGACTGAATCGCTGCTGAGTCTGTATATCTTTCCATTTTGAGGAGAGGGGGAAAGTATCTTTACTGATATGAAGGAAATTTCCATCTTATTAGGTGGAAACAGAGTTGTGTCGCTGTTGTGTGGGGGTTCAGACGTCTGTAGAAGTGTGTATGTGGTTACTGAGTAGCCGAAGGGGTGGATGTGCCAGTTGCGTATCGCTTCTCAGCTCCAAACTCATATTTGTTTGCCCTGCTTTGTGATGATAGGAATAGACTCTGCAGATGACATGTGTCCTTTGCCAGGTGATTTGATATTAGGGTTCCTGAGAAGACACTGGAGGAGTACTGGAGGGCAGGAAGAGCAGGGAGGGATTTTTCTGCTTCCGTGTTCTGTGCAAAGGTGGGCGTGAAGTGAACAGAGCAGCTGAAAGCCCTTTGCTGTTAAGGTACCTGCTAGCAAGTTCCTTCATCACCATGAGCTGCTTTTGCAGGTCAGTGACAGTATCCTTCAGCAAGGGTCTTGGTCACCACAATGCAGGATACTCTTGTGGTTTCACAGTTTCGCAATGAGTGCTTCCATCAAGTGTCTTCACCATCACAGTAGTGGACCAACCATGTACTCTGAGGTCTGAATCTCAGCCTCGCAGCCCACTTTAAGTTTTTGAGTTCCTTCCTCATTCAGTTTTCCCTCCGCCCTAGAAGAAGTAGTCATCCAGCAGCTGCTATCGTTCTGCACCTTAATAACCACATCTTAGCTAGTTAGAAACTCAGTTTTTCCTGTTCAAATTTCTGATGAGGTTTCTGTCTTCTGAATGGACCTTGACTGATGCATATAACTTTATTATTTATTTTTTTCTCCGTTGGATAAGAACTTTGCACAATAGGATATATAGTTTATTATAATATTTATTCAGTTAAAGTTTAGGACTCAATGGAGTTCTCATGTGCACCTAATCCTTTTGTTGAGTTGAAGAACCATTGTGTATACTGTGACATGTAACATTGATTTTGTGGTACTTCTTACTATCGTTTCTGTCTTAAACTTTTTCCTGTAGCATCCAAGTTTTCTAGGATTGCTGTGACAATTGACCACAAGTAAGTGGCTTAATAAAACAGGAATTTATTCTCTCACAGTTCCTGAGGCCACTTGTCTGAAATGAAGGTGTTGGCAGGTCCATGCTCTCTGAAAACCTACAAGGGAAACCTTCCTTGCCTCTTCTTAGCTTCAGGTGGTTTGTCACAAATCTTTGGCATTCCTTGACTTGTGACAACATCACTCTAATTTCTGCCTTCATCATCATGTGATGATCCCTGTGTCTCTGTCTTTACATAGCCATCTTTTATAAGGACACCAATCATATCAGGGTACGGGCCCACCCAACTCCTATATGACCTCATCTTAACCAATTACATCTGCAACAAACCTATTTCCAAATAAAGCCACATTTGGAGGTACTGTGGATTAGAACTTCAGCATATACTGGGGGTGGCAAAAAAAAATGTTACAAGTGGACACTTTGGTCAATGTTGTTCAAATAGTAGTTCACTGTAGTCGGAAGTGTCTGGACGCTGATGGTAACCACTTTGAGCACCTCTTATAATTGCAGAAGTCAAATGTGACTTGTATTCATCTTCTGTTATTGGTATATATTGAGTAATACAATTTTAATCGTTTTTTCCTTTTTTAAAGTGTGTATACATCTTTTTAGCACTCTCTGTGTATATATTGTTTGGGGGGACACAATTCAAGTCATAAAACATCTGTATAAAAAATATTAACCATTAAATTTTTGGCATCTATATTCCTACTATACTACTGAACAAAAACTAGGTTGCAAAATGTGTATAAGCCCATTTTTCTAAAAGAAAATATATGTGCTTTATAAATAGAAAAATGCCTTTAAAGATATGCCCCAAAATGAGAATAGTAGTTACCTCTGGTTGGAAGAATATAATTTGTTTTTAAATTTTGCCATCTATATTTTCTATTTTTTTCTACAGTGAGCGTATATAATTTCTGTGATAAAAATATTTTTATTTAAAATAACGAAAACTATTGTAATAAGTAACACATTTGTAGAAAAGCCTATTTTCCATCTTTTAAAAATATTTTGCATTTTTTAAACCAATATTTTAAATGATGTATTGGTAGCAATAAGTAGCTGTAGAAAAGGAAAGGAAATACTGACTGACTTTCAGTGCATTCAATTCAGTCTGTGGGATAACTTACTGGCTGTAGAGATGAACAATCATTCAGGTTCTTGGTGGGAGTTGAGGGTCATGGTAGGACTGATTGTGTGTATGTGTGTGTGTGTGTGTGTGTGTGTGTGTGTGTATACGCTCCATGACTCAAAAACGATGTTTTGACATACACGTATAAATATGGGACTGGCAAATCTGCTATTGTCTATGCCCAAATTATGTTTCAGGGTAACTGAATTAGAGCTAAACAGTTAGATATGAGGGAATATCTGCCAACTAAGTTTCTTGTTAGTGATTTTTAACCACAGTAGTCTAGCTACACAACCCCTATCTTGCAATATTTCAAGAAAAATTAAATACATTATTTGTGGAGTTGTTCCAAAGTGTTATGGGAATCATGGCCAATGTCTAGATTCTATATTTATATGGCTTCTGATTTGCATAGACCACCAGATTTCAATAAACCTATACTAAAATGCCATATTTGATTAAACCCTTATTGGTGAAGAATTTCTATCCTTCTAACTGATATCCTCTGAATTAGATGTTGGTGAAGAGTCATTTGGCTGTAATGTAAGATAGAATGCTTCAATTCTAAACATGAAATTCACTGTAAACAATATTAATCCTTTTATCTGGGGTATTTGGCAAATTTACTGAGAGTTAACATAGGTAGTCATCAGGCATTAAACAAAGGACATTTAGATGGTTCTTGAGCACTCCTGCATGAGAAAGGGTTGTTTATAGAGTTTAGCTAAAGAACACTAAAATAAAGTGGACAAGTAAGTGTTTGGACCACTCTTCTTGTGGTTAGTTTGTTTGGCAGTGTCCATAAAGCTTCTTCATGCTTTCTAGGGAAATATCAGGGGACATTCTTTAGTGCTTTTGATATACTCTCATGAAGAGTTTAAGCTTCATATTATTGAGGAGGTCATCAAGAGGAATGACTGCTTTTTGACCTGCAAGCTAGACCCAGAAAATGGGAGGCTCCTCATTCCTTCTCGGGTCCTTGAAATGTATGTGCCACTCATTGTTCCTGCACAAGTGTCTCTTTCAAGGACACAGCCTTGAAAGAGTAATGTGTTTTTGGGACCATCTGGACTGAACCCTGTTAAGGTCTTTGCAACACACACTTTCCTGCCTTTTTTGAACTCACATTTTGGTGGATGGAAACATTAACTGAATATTTAAATCAGTTTATTTAACCAATTCAGTACATATTTATTAAATATTTTCTATATTTCCATTACTGTTCTTGCTCCCAGTGATAAAGCAGTGAAAGACAAAAATGATAAAAATCACTGTCCTGAAGGAGATTGACTTCTAGTTGATATAAAATTACAAACACTGATATATGTACCAGAAGAAAACTTACAGAGCTCAGTGATAACATATATCAGGGGGTCATAAGCTAAACTAAAAGTTTACAATCTCCAGATCTGTGATGTCTAAGCTGAGCACTGACAGATAAGAAGAGCTAACTAGATAATGAGGATGAGCAGAAGAAAACATTTCAGGTAAAGAACACACATTTTAAGGAGCTGGGCTAGTTGCCATATAATTGGGAAAAAACCCTGCAATATGAAAATTCAAAAGTGATTAAAAGTTCTAGCAATTAAATCTAAAGCCCTGACCAATTTAAATTAATTAAGTGACCATGGAGCCAATTTTTCTTGGGATTTTTTTCCAACAGTTAATTTATGCTAAAAAACAATTGCTGTATTTAAAAATGAATATTCATAAGGAATTCTAATCAAGGGTAGGAAAATGTAGATTATATTTAGAACCAACTTAGAGCTAACAAACATATATATGCAGTTATCATTATTCAACATTTTTTGCTTATTTGTTTTTAAAATATAATTTAACGTTTTAAATTTAAATACAAAGGGAAGGGGACGTTTTCATTATTAGTAAATATACAGAGCTGAAAAAAATTGTATCATTTTTTCTGATGCTGTTGAAATATGTGTTCATTTTATAAAATTTGAAAAACACAATTATAAAAAAGCAAATGGAAATTAGCAATTTTTCACCAACCAAAGATTATGTCACTATTTGTTGTTTGATTTAAATTGTAAAATTAAAAACGATCACATATATTTATGTATAAATATGCCAAAATTGGATTGCTCAGATATAGACATTGACTAATAGCTATATAGTTTTGAAGTTAGTGTATTTAGAATATTTACCTATGCAGTATTTATAATTTTTCCATAAGAAAATAGCAGCATTGTTAGGCTTCTTGTTTCTGTCATTGTTGGTCTTAAATGATGATAAATTTTAGAAAATCAGCAAATCTTATTCTAAGCCTGTAACTTTATTTTGTTGAAACCATATAAACATTCATATGAGTTTTTGTGGTCTAAATGATCATGAAGTAAAATAAATTTTCTAGTATTCTAATTATTGATGATAATATAAATACATTTTGGATACATATTTTCAGGAGATTATATATATATATATATATATATATATATATATATATATATATATATATATATCAGGGATATATATCCATATATACATATATATCCTTGAAAACATATTGAGGATAATATAAAATGTAATGTAAAATATAGATAATGCATTACAGATTTTGGCTTAATAGAATTAGCTGAATAATGAGAACATTAGTAATTTTTATATTAAAAACTTTTGATGATCCCCTCTGTGTTTATTATATTGTAACTTTTTAATTTCCTATATTAGTTTCACTATAATTGTTTGTTTTCCTTTAACTTCATTTGTTCATTTCCCTCTCCCCCTGCCCCCCAAAATAACCTAATGGCTTAAGAGATAAAGAGGAGTATTTGAAATAGTTATACAATAATTTATAAGGTGTGGCTAAAATATTTCCTCAAGAGGACAATGCAGAGGATCACTTACTGAATTAATAAACTTTCATAATGAAGTAGAAACCCTATCTACAGGTGGGTCTGTGATTTGGGTCCGGCCAATCATAGTCCTCATTCCCCTTTCCACAGTGATTGGCCCAGGTGATCCAGTGTGTAATTCAAACTAGATCAGCTACTGTTATTACATATATACACTTGAAGTGAGAGAGGGTCGTTTCTTTGTGGTTGTAAGACTGAAGCCTGTAGCTTCTGTTGGCCATCTTTTCTACCACGTGAAGTCTGCCAAAGAAAAAGTAATCCCAGGAGAAAGCTGAGCTGAGGAGAAAGGAATGGTGTAGAAGCTGTAAGACATTTGAGCATTTGAAGCCAGCAGAGTCCAAAGTCAATATGTCACCTTGGACTTGTCAGTTCTACAAGCCAACACTGTTAGTTTGTTTATGCATTAATATTTAATCTAGTTTAGATTGGGTTTCTGATAATTAAAACCAAGCTGAAAAGATGTGCCAAATAGAGGAACAGATAATTTCTATACCATTTAAACTCTTCTAGGACATAGAAATCTCCCCAATTCAATTTGATGCCAAAACTCCTGTAGTTTCCCCTAAACATACACTATGTGACAGACAAATCCCACTTGTGAATAAAGGCGAAAACATTAATTGTTAGTAAATCAAGCCAAGCACTATAAGAATAATTCAACACCTCTAATGTTTTTTTTTTTTTCTCTTTTCACTAAATCCGCCCTAGGAAGCTTACTAATATAGTTAATCACATATATATTCAAAGGAAAAAATATTTCAGTCATTTGATGAATACTAAAATATATCACATGTAACTACATTCTGGATTAGCAAAAAACTTTATTATTTAGATTGAGAAATTATCTACATTGTAAGAAATAGCTATCTTGAAATAATAGGTAACTTTATATTTAATATTGAAAAATGAAGAGCATTTACATTCAATTCTGGAACAAGAAATATTTTACAAGTTATAGCACATTGAATTAGACAAGAAAATAAAACAATACAGAAAACATGAGAATGAGTGTTGTTATTTTCACACAACATAATTATATAGATGGAAAGTACAAAATAGCCAAACCAAAAAGTATTTGTTTAATTGAAAAAAAATATAAATGAAAATAGTCAACATTAAATAGTTAAAAAGTGAAATAAAAAAAAAAAGATTGCATTCACAATAAAATCTACTTTATAGGTTTCCCAGTAACAAGATTTTTTAAAAAATGCTTGCATTTGGTTGATTTGTCTACCTTATATTAAACTATTTTATAGAACTTTCTCTGCTGAACACAGATTGTGGTAGTCTGATTTCCTTAATGGATCCTCTTAATGGCTTCCCTGTATCCACATTCTGTTTTGCACCATAATTTAGAAGTCCCCTTCCTCCCTGATTCTTGGCTCAGCCATGTTTCTCACTTTAGCCAATAAGAGGTTCGGTAATATGATAGAAGCACAGATGTGAGAAGTTCTTAACATTAGAACTTGCCCTCCCGAATCCCTGCTCTTTCTTTCTCTTGCTTCTCTGTGATTATCATTAATGCATATTTGGCCCAGCATGAGGGATATGACAGACACATGCATGTGAAAGACAATTGGGATAGAGCTCAGTTGTCCCAACCAAAGGGTATGCTAGACCATTCTAGAGCCAGCTGATCTCAGATATGTGGGAGTGCCATGCCAAAGGCCAGAAATCCCCTACCCACCCTGAACAAATTGTGGGTGCATGACTGATCTCAGGCACAAAAGAAAGCAACCTAGCTGACCAGTAGACTTGTAAACAATGATAAATTAGTGTTACAGGTCACTGAGTTTGGAGGTGTTTTCTTATACAGCAAGATAAAATTGGCTAAATAGATTAGAAATGATACAGCTTTAGGTCTCTGAAGGAAGATTGATTATTTAATATGTGATAAGTGGTTAATGATGTTGAAAATAAACAGGCACACTAATCAATCAAGTTAGAATTGCATCTCACCATATTACATTTAAACCATATTACATTTCAGACAAGTCAAAGATGTTGGAAGTACAGAGACTATTCTTTGTAAGCATGACCTTACAGTAAAATAATGAAAAAAAGTAAGTTTACAGTCCTATACTGAACAAGATTATATTTGATTAAGTCATGAAATGAGAACTCTTTTACTTCACAAAATTCTCCTTGGGGAAAATACTTATCCTTGTTTTGGAGGATGCTCTGGAGCATTTTCTCCATTGAGACTGGACATTAAAATTAGCCAACAGGCTTCTGAGGATGGAGGAAGTGGCATTGCATTAGTCTGTATAACCTGAAAGATTGGACAACAAATGTTAACTGATTATTTCTGGGTGGTGGAATTAAGAGGTTTGTTTTTCTTCGCATTTCTCTGTATGTCTGAATTGTTTTATAAGGGGTATGCTTTAATTTTTGCCACATCCTCTTGTTTTTGATATATACCACATTCATTATTCTTCAGTTCTAAATATTTTGTATTGTATATTGCTACTTTCTCTTTAACCCACACATTATTTAGGAGTTTTTTTTTTAATTTGTGATGTTTTAGGGGGAAGGACTGGCTTATTGTTGACTTCTAATTTTCTTAGTCTTCTATAGGGTCGGATAACAACCTATCTGATAATACTTATTGGACTTCTTTAAGACATGATTAGTAGTCTTGCTTGTAGATGATTTGAAATACTTCTTTTCTTTGGGGGAGGGGTAAGGGTATAGAAAGCTCTTACATTTATTGGATAAGTAGATATTGTGTTACTCAAATCTTCCTTACCCTCACTACTTTTTTCTGCTTGCTCTATCAGTTTCTGAGACTGATGTGCCAATACCTCCCAATCATGACTGTGGAGTTGTTAAACTCTCCTTGAAAGTCTATCGGTTTTAGCTGTGTTTTTAGGTACATACATATGGATAAATGTGATATAGTCAGCTTTCTTAGGATCTGTGAAACACTTACTCATCTTTCCTTAACTCTTCAATACATACTTCCTCATTCTCAGCTCTTATTTTACTGAGAAAATAGATAACCAGAAAGACTGCCTACATTCTTTCTCTATCAAATATGCCAAATTCTCTGCTGTGGTACCTACCTTCCTTTTTGTCACAAAAAGTGATTGCCCACTTCTCCGAAAGCTGATAATCATCGTTCTAGAGAACACACAGACTTGCCCCTGTAGTCTCATCTCTTTCCCTCATTATTAATTTCTTCCTCTATACTGGGTCATTCCCATCAACATACGAACATGTAACATTTCTCCTAATTAAAAAAAAAAACCCTCCCTTAATCCTGTCCTTCCTTAATAAAACATTGTATTTCTCTGTTACCTTTCACATCAAAATTCCATGAAAAAACATGTAAATTCTCATAGATCTGACGCTCAGACCAGGATCTAAGACCACTCAAACCATACAGTGGCTGCCAATGGAGAAGGAATGAAATGAATGCAGGTAAATCAATCAATGATGCCTGATGCACTCATCAATATCCCTTCAGCCTTCTATTAATGGCCTTAACAGAAGTTCTATCCAGTCTCAGCCATCTCAGGAATCTCTAACTATCACATTGTAGGTAACTTCTTTCTTCCCTAGGGATCTTCTGCTTTGTACAGGATTTAATGCATAGTTTGACCCCAAAGAAGTAGTTGCTTCAAGACTTCTTGTTCTTTTTTCTTTTTTTTTTTTTTTTTTTTTTTTTTTTACCTCTTTCTCACCTAAAAACTAAACTCAAAGCTGAAATTCACATGGCTCTGGATGGGGTGGAATTGAGGTCCACAGAAAACCAGATCCCTTATGCTCAAAATACTCCAAGTTTTATTTTTTTCGTAACATCCAGTGTCCTGTTTTTCCTAATATGAATTATTATCTTTTTTGAAATGAAACAGTACGGCAGCTCCTCCTTCTGCTACCATCTTGGGCTAGATATAATGGGTTCTTCCTATGCTTAGCCTTTGCTGATTAGGGGGGACTAGGGTGCTTGAGTTTTATTATCTTGGAAAAAGGAAAGGAGTATAAACCCATAGATACTTCCTGTCTCATTTGGTTTTTCACTTTCAATTATTCCTTGGCAGTGTTTCTTCCTAAAACACACAAAGGCAGCACATAGCCAACACAAGAATGTATTTTCTTTCAAAGACTGCTGGATCAGATTTATCAAAGGAAACATATTCTTTCTACTAATTCTTGCAAAGATGATGAAGCTGATCCCCTTATGTAAATACACATTTTTTCCCCGGTTTGATTTTCATTAAGACTTGTTACCTTAATTAATGAAGATATTACTGCACAAAGGGAAGTTCCCTTCTGGGACACATGTTTTCTTTTCTAATAGAAGGAGTGGCATACATATATGTGGGTCTGGGAGCTGGGTGAAGAAAAAGAGTTGGGGCATTTTCACCCTAGTTTTCGCTAATAGTAGGTGTAAATCTGTCCATTCCTGAAACAGTGAAGCTACTTTCATAGTCATAGTCTCATAATTTTTTCTTTTTCATCTTATCAATTTGTGTGTGTGTGTGTGTGTGTGTGTGTGTCTCCAAATATGTGAAACTGGTTTTATTGTCCAAGCCAGGTTTGAGAAGGTAAATAAAGATCTAGCTTTATTCCTCCTTCCACTGTTCCTTCAAACCCACTGTCTGGGATGATAGTTTCTCTATTTATGTTTGAAATTTTAGAAACATTCTATAGCTTTCCTGCAAACTCTTTGGTAATGTTTCATCCTTCCACCACTTTGGCATTAAAAATCAAATAACTTCAGGTTAGGTTAATGTAATAGTAAACATCCAAAACTCTTAGCCAGTGTACAGCCCCGAAGATGACTTAGCCTTGAATGTTGTCAGTGGACAGAGAGCCAAAGTTGGCTTCTTTCTCTCCACCTCATCCTATTCAGCTGCTATTCCTGATGGTTTCAGAGGGGGAGAAACAACTGGAGGGAAAAGGTTGGCAAAGTTGCCTGCATCAAGCTTGCTTCCCTGCCCTTCCAGTGTCAAATGTCCTTTTGGTAGCTTTTTCTTATTGAGTACTTTCATGGGTTTCTCAGAGATAGTTTTCCTGGGACCTCAGTTTGGATGGTGCTTCTTTTCTAACAGGCTCTTCGTGCCAATAGAGCATGATGGAAGTGTATCTTGTTGGCATTGTTCTCCCCTTTGCTTTGATGTCAAAAAAGGACAGCTCCTGAGCTTTCTCTCACTTTTAGACTTTTCCTAGCCAGAATCAAAGTACAACCCTATGTTCTGCTAACTCCAAAAAAACCTGTGTCAAGCTCTCTGACAGGTCCTCTTGCAATGACCACTTCCCTTGGTTGAGATCAGTGGGGCACAGAAAACACCAATGGTATTCTTCAGAACAGTCCTCTCTTCTAGACCATATCCAGCTCAAGTATATCTTTGAGAAGGAATACCTTCTTCTACGGGTAGGTATTGATGAGAAATGATTCTTCTGTTTCAGTTTGTTTGTTTATTTATTTTTTATTACCCTTCACCTTCTACCCATTTTTTAATTTTCAAGTTACAGTTGACTTTCAATATTATTTTGTGTTAATTTCAGGTGTATAGCATAGTGATTAGACATTTATATAATTTAAGACGGGATCCCCCTGACTAGTCTAGTACCCACCTGGCACTGTACATAGTTATTCTCATATCATTTACTATATTCCCTATACTCTACTTTACATCCACATGACTGTTTTGTAACTACCAATTTGTACTTCTTAATCCCTTTACCTTATTCCCCCTGCCCCCAACACCCTGCCATCCACCACCGTGATAGATCTAGTGCCCATCTGACACTATACAATTTTGCAATATTATTGACTATATCCCTATGCTATACCCTACATCCCCTTAACTACTTTGTAACAACCAATTTGTATTTAATCCCTTCCCCTTATCTCATCCACACCCCCAACCCCACTCTCATCTGGCAACCATCAAAAAGTTTCCTGTATCTATGAGTTTATTTACATTTTGTTTCTTAATTTTGTTCTTACATTCCAAATATAAGCAAAATCACATTGCATCCGACATACTCCACTCAGCACAATGCCTTCCAGGTCCATCCATGCTGCTGCAGATGGTGAGAACCCATTCCCTTCCATGGCCAAGCAATATTCCATTGTATATATGTACCACCTCTTCTTTATCCGTTCATCCACCAATGAATACCCAGGCTGCCTCCACATCGTGGCCATTGTAAACAATGCTGTTATGAACATATGGATGCATGTGTCCCCTCAAATTAGCATTTTGGATTTCTTTGGATAAATACCCCAAAGTGGGATTACTGGGTCCTTCTTTGTCTCTTGTTAAAGCCTTTGTATTAAAGCCTACTTTGTCTTTTTTTCCCCCCAGCTTTTTTTTCCTTTCCATTTTCATGAAATATCTTTTTCCATCCCTTTACTTTCAGTCTGTGTATGTCTTTCAATCTGAAGTAAGACTATGTAAAGGTTTTGTTTTCTTATCCTGGGTGCTCTAGAACTGTCTCTTGTGTGGGTTATGTGTGCTTTCCTGTCAGTTGAGCCTTAATTGGTATTGGCACATCAGTGGGTGGCATTGACCCTCAGACTGCCTGGCTGTGGGGTTTAGCCACATCCATAGCTTACAGGCTTCTGTGCAGGAGGTTTACCCCATTGATTGGGATTCCCCACAGTGGGCTCTGGTGGCTGTAGGGACAGCCCATTGTGTGTACCGCATGTGGTACTAATTGGGTGGTGCTTTGCTATAGTCTGAAGCCAGTCTCCAAGTATGTTGGTTCTGGGCCTCTTGGGAGGGGCTCTGGTGCAGGCCCAGGTCACCCACTGCCTGTGACTGGCTGGGGACTACCTGATAAGAGCTACAAAACAATCTGCAGTTGTTTGCTGTCTGTGATAAACTTGGAGGTGCATGGAAGAGGCCATGCTGAGAACTCAGGATGGCTGCCAACAGTACCAGGCCTGGGGTAGGTCTGCAGAAGGCAGGGCACCCCAAGGCCTGCTGCAACCTGCCAGCTCCCTTAAGGTGCAGCCATTGATAAAGCCTCGTGTGGTACATCAGTTGCGTGAGGCAGTATCTCAGGGAGTCACTAGAGTGGGAAAAGTTGTGGTTACCAGATTAATGTTGATTCTGGTTTGATGTAAGTGCTGAGCCTGGAGCTACTCAGCAAAAGCCTCAGAGCACACCAAGAACAATCTCCACCCAGCTGGGGCCTGTAAACTTGGGTGGTTTTCCAAGAAAGAGTGCAATTTGGGTAGGGCTGGCTGCTTTCAGGGAACGTGCCTCAGACATTGAGGGAGTTGGGTAGTGTGGGTTCTCAGTGAGTCAGCTGGGTGGAGTATCGAAGCTCACCAAGCCAATCAGATTCAGATTTGGCCTGTGGGGGAGGACTCAACACAAGAAAGATGGCACCAGCCTGCTGGTTGCATGAAAACAGATCCCCTCATTTTTCCTCAGGAAAAATGGCGACTGTTCTCCAGCTCTCACCTGGAAGCCATGCACCTCATTCTGCCCTCTATATGCCTCTGATCCCCCCCACCCTCGGGCCCAAGTTATTATCCCTCTGCTGGAGCCCAGAGTGAGTGTCTACAAGTGGATACATCTGTGTGTGGGCTGTTTAAAAGGATGTCTGTGTTTCCCCAAGCCTATTGCCCTATGCATACATTCAGAATCCCCATTGTTTTTCATAGTTAGATATTGTTGGAGCTCCTTTTGGTGGCACCAAAATTCTGGGCTGGGAAGCCTGATGTGGTGCTGGGGCCCTTGTTCCTCCAGGGGGAACATCCAAAGGCGAAATATTGTTCCTGATTCTCAACTGCCACAGGGAGTTTTGGAGCCAGCCCATTTTGCACCTCCACCCCTCCTACCAGACTCGATGTGGCTTCTTCCTTATATCTTTAGTTATAAAACTTCTGTTCAGCTAGACTTTAGGTGGTTCTCCAGGTTGATTTTTCTATAATTTAGTTGTAATTTTAATGTATTCATGGGAGGAAGTAGGCACAGTGTTTATCTACTCTACCATTTTGGATCCTTATCAATTTTGAAAACCATGGCCATTTCTGGTTTCTCTGTTATCATTGATGGCAAAGAAATAGAAGAACAATCAATCTGATGGACTCTTCCAGGTTCATCTACTTCTAGGGATCTTGGTGAAGTGTGATGATAAAACATAGCTTTCGGGATCATGCACAACTGGGTTCAAAATTTGATTTCTCCACTTACTGTCTGTATGATTTGAGTAAAGTATTTTATTCTCTGTCTCTGTGGAAACAGGTATCATATATTGTGGGAGAATTATGCAGTATACGTTTTTGTGAGGGGTTACATAAAATAAACAATGTAAAGTATCTAGCACCATGTTCATTATATAACTACTACATACACATGATTTCACTTTTGTCCTGCAGTGTATCTGCAGAGGCAAGTGCTAGATACCTATAGGACTATCATATGACTTCATTCAGAGGAATTGAAAAATCTCTCAGCTTTTTGTCTTTTTATTGCCCTCTTTGATGTCCATGTCTAGTGATACAGTCAAGTGATGTCTGGGAGGAGCCAGACTTTTGCTGTGTACACATAAATTCTACAGCTTTCACCCAGTCCTTCAGCTGATGGAGTAAGAAATACATTTGACTCCTCAGCCAGCACTGGGGGTTCTCTTTGAGATACTCGTTTGAGCAGAACGATGTTTAAGATTGCATTAAGGAAGGAAGCTCTGTTTTTTATTTTCCTCAAGTGAACTCTGTCATGGCATCATTTGCAGAATGTTCTATATCTAAATCTGCACAGAGAATATTTGTAGGTTGTGAATTTTCTTTTCTTTCCCTTTAGGCAGGCTCACCTATCCCAAAGCCTAGAGACTTAGTATACACCTGACAACTGACCTGCACGTTGTCTTTGCATTTTATCAGTTGGCAGATGCTGGGAGAACCTCTCTTGCACAGCTGCTCCCAACTGCTCCCCATCTGGCCCCTGGACACCATTACTCTGTCCTCCAGCAAGCACAGGACAAGGGCTGTCTTTCTTATTTGTTTGCTCTAGACAGGATTGCTTATCTGCAAACAGAGATGAAGGGTAAAAGTAGCTTTACTCCATCTTAGACAAGGAATGGGTTTTACAGAGTTAATGAGGAAAGTCAATATTCTTCCTGCTTTGGAAGTAGTTACTAGTTCCAGTAGTTACTCTAGAGGGAATATATTACTGATATTGTTGTGACCATCATTGGATTTTTTTGGAGTAGATGTGAGATAATTTGTCATTTTAAGAATTAGCAATACACCTTTCTGACAATGTCTGTAGCTACTAACCAAAAAGAGATTCCAGTTAGTTGTGGTGTGCTCATGTTCTTACCTTTGCACTTCCAGCGTGTGAAGATATGTATATGGCGTGCCTGTTTGAAAAGTAAGAATTACTTACTTTTTAATTATTCTTGGTGTATTAGTTTCCTATGGCAGTTATAACAAATTACTATGGAGTTGGTGCTTAACAGAAGTGTATGCTTTCATCGTTTTTGAAGGCAGAAGTCTTAAATCAAGGTGTCAGCAGAGTTGTGCTGTTGTGCTCCCTCCGGAGGCTCCGGGGAGGGTCCTTTCTTGTCTCTTCAAGCTTCTTGTGGCTGATAGCATTCCCGAACCTGTGGCTGCATCTCTTCAATCTCTGTTTTCATTTTCCCATAGCCTTCTTCTGTGTGTGTGTGTGTGTGCATGTGCGGCGTGTGCAGTCTCACTCTGCCTTTTTTATAAGAACAAGTGTGATGGCATTTGGGGCCCAGAAGAGCTTTCCCATCACATTCTCAATTTAACCACGTCTGTAAAGTCCCTTCTTTCAAATGTGGCACCATGATTTACAAATTCCAGGGATTAGGACCTGATACCTTTGGGGCCACTACCATGTTTCCCAGAAAATAAGACCAGGTCTTATATTAAGTTGTGCTTCAAAAGATGCATCAGGGCTTATGGTCAGGGGATGTCATCCTGAAAAATCATGCTAGGGCTTGTTTTCCGGGGAAACACTGTATTCAGCTCACTATTGTTGGTAACTAGCATTCTTAAACTATTGTAAATACAACATTCATGATTTAAAGATGGTACATATGAAAAAAAGGAATAAATAAATTTAAAATACGTCCTAAGGTAACTAGCAAAAATGCATATAAAACCAGAGGAAAAATGGATTTGTGAATGAGGTTGTGAGGGATGGTGAGAGAGGCAGGAAGAAGAGATAGGAGAAGCAAGAAATTAGCCTCTGAAAGCATTCAAATCATTCCCATTGCTAAGGAAACCACTTCACAATTTCCTGTCTCTATCTCAGCTCTGAACAGCTGCTTTACTTACAATTTGGCTTCGCTGAAGGACTTTAATTGCGAGGTGAAGAAAAGCCAAAGTGCTGAAGTTAGAATGGAAAGAAAAATTATGGTGATGCAAAATAACATAAAAACAAAGATAATTGGTAAAACTGGTGCTTTTACAAAGGACATTACAGATTATTCTTTTCTCTCTGATGGTACCCTAATGATGGCGGCAAAGTTATTTAAAGTGACTACTTAAAACTGGAGCTGTTAAGTTTTCTCTGGATGAAAAAAATTAATGAAGCAATAATGTTAATTCATTTTCCTCTGCCAGAAAGGTTAAATGGACATTTTGTTCTTAATCTTCTCTTCTTTCTGTTATGACTTTTACTAAGAGTAGTGAAAATTAATGTATCGCCTTGCACTCTGAAAAGAGTGTCTCTAAATGAATGGGAGGAAGTCATCAAAGTATGCCCATAGTTAGAGTTTTGCTAATTCTGTAGGTATGTAGTTTTATCTTGGGCTGTGTCCCATAGAATTCTATAAAAAGAACCTTTTCCTCCATTCTACTTTCTCCTGTCCCTCTCTGCTTCTATAGAAGGAAGATTACCTGAGCCCAATAGCTTACCTCTTCCCCTACCACCTCCAATGCTACTGGTGAAGTTTTAGCCTCTTTTCCATCCTGTTTTTCTGCCAAAAAATCCACTGTGTTTCCTTTAAAATGAGTTTTACTAAGTAAAAGGTGGTTATAGAAATTAATGATCACAAGTACTTTAAAGCTCTTCTTGCGCATATGTAAAACTAGATAAAAAACTAGAAGCACCCTCTCTTTTAGTGGAAACTCAAGGTGTTCCAGAGGAAACAACCACTCAGTTATGCTTTCAACAGCAACCTTAAAATGTGTCTAGACCAGCAGCATCCGGTATTACTTTCTGCCATGATGGATACGTTTGCTTAAGATACTGCCCAATGTGAGAGCTATTAGCCATTGGCTGCTGTCAAGCACTTGCAATGTGGCTGGTATGACTGAGGAACTGAATTGTAAATTTTATGTAATTTTAGCTGATTTAAATTGAAATAGTCCCATGCAGCTAGTGGCCACTGTATTGGACAGTGGGGCAGCTCTAGGTGGACTGCACTGGCATTATTTTATTCATTTTTATTCTATAACATTTCTAGTTATCTTGCCACTTTTCACCCATTGAGAGTAAGATAGGTAGACACATCCCTTGGGTTTAAAAGATATTTAAGGCCTGGGGAAAAAAAGCAAAAACCTCTATGTACATCAGAAAGTATAGAGGAAATATTGAAGTTACTCATTTGTCTTGGGGTAAAACCTTCAGTTAAGCTTGTCAGAGGTTCTGCAGTCTCTCTGTCTCTATCTCTCTTTGATCTATAGGTATGGTCCATTCTCCCTGGATAACTGAAAGCAGTACTTTCTCCCACATAATCTGAGGTTAGGTGTGATTCCTAGGCCTGGTGGAGTCCGTGGAGACAGACAAGGAAACTTCTCTCTGGCTTCCTTCCCCCTCCATTTCATTCCCCTCCTTTTCTGTGGAATCAGGCGCTTGGAACAATGCATTAAAATAAATCTGAGTGGTACCAGAACAAGAAAAAAAAAAAAAGCAAAAACCTCTAAATGCATTTGGAAAGGGATGTAGGTTAGTAGTATGCTCATACCTGACTTTTGATAGCTATTGAGGTAACAGAGAGATGGTGGGATGTAGTAGGTGTTACGGTATAAAAGAGATGAGATGACCATTGATTTAAATCAAGACCGGCCTACTCGTGTATAACTACTACTTCCTGATGATTACACTTGGCTTTTCAGTTTCTGAAATTTGCCTTTGTCTCTGTTACCTGTCTAGACCATAACCTTCAGGAAAATGATAGATACAGGCTTAGCACATAATGTAAATCTTGATCTTGGGTACACTGTGGAATACAGCTAGGTGCCAGAACATTTGGGAAATCTCATGCACTAGAGAAGCATGGCTCTACGTATCTCATCATCTTGAGAGCTTCTGAAATCTCAGGCTTATTGCAAAATCTGTTGGAAATCCAGGCAGTGAGTGTGTCCACTAGCCTATGTTTTCCTCACCCCCGAGTCCCTTTCCAGATCTCCATCTACTCATGGTTCGATCCCCTTCATGTCACTAAAAACTGTCGGAGGTATTCATGTTTTTGTTCTTCTGATATCATGTTCTTATTCTGTAGTTTTTATAAATGGAACCGGATGGTCTTAGATTGTAAACTTCTAGAAAACATAGATGACACTTACCTAATTGTTTAAATTCGATGTCTACTGTGGCATCACAGAAGTTTAAACACTACCAAAAAAAAATCACTTTTTTCCTGTTGCTGCTGGATGAGAGAGTGGAACTCCAAGCTGCAGCAGAAGGAGCATTTCTTTTCTTAAAATTGACATCCATTACATTATCATGTCCAACACGGCTTGGAAAAAGTTTAAATATTTTGCAGATTCAGGGTGAGGAAAATGAAGAAAGGAATCTGGTGTTTGTCAAAGAGCCTGGAAAAGAGAGGTGTCCACAGGGATAGGCGAGTATCAGAACATGTGGCTCCTGTCTTGTTTCCCTTTGAGATTATTTTCCTGTTAAGCAAGCCAAAAATCTAATATTGCTAATTCGAGCTCACTGATTTACCGTGATGTATTCCTGCTTGGTTCATTTCATGGTGTGTTATAAAACTGACACCCATGTGTTGCTTATTTCAAATTGTGAAGATGAGCCAAGAGTGACAAATAAAAACAGAACTAAAGTGCTTTTGAAATAACTCATATTAAATTTTTATATTTAGTAAATCACACCAGATTCCTGCCCCCCCCCCCATACTCTCTTTGTTGGAATGCTCCACTATTTCCTATTAACAAGCCTAAGATTTGGAGGTTCTGCCTCAGAAACCAGTGCACCTGAGCTTCGGAAATTAGAGGCTGCTTCCTACTTTGGGATTAGTGAAAGAAGTGGAAATGAATGTTAATTGCCACTCCATTTAAAAATTCTGAGGGTAATTAATAAAAGTCATTTTCATAAGAAATATGAGATCACCAGTTTATTCTGTATAAGACCTGAAGAGGCTGTCATATTATTCTTTGATCTGTTTTTGTCCAAGTAATTAAGGGTAAATGACCTTGAAAACTCAGCATTTGTGTGAGGAAAAAACCAAAGACAATATCCTGAGGTTTATTTAAAAGGTAAAGACCTCTGGTAACCAAGTGGATTAACATAAATCTTATAATAAAAAAAAATGTGCATTTCCAATAATTACTGTAGAGAAAAACCACAAAATCTAATTAACCCCAGCTCACTGTTGCATTCCTACATATATACATATATGTTTATATATAAATACACATATTCGTACATATATATATTGTATATGTATATGTATATATATATGTATATATATATTACATTAGTATATATATATACATATGTATATATGTATATATATATACATTAGTATATATATATGTATACATATGTATATATATATATTACATTAGTTTGCTAGGGCTGCCATAATAAATACCACAGACTGGGTGGCTTAAACAATATAAATTTACTTTCTCTGGAGTTCTAGAGGTTAGAAGTCTGAGATCAAGACGTCATTTGGGTTGGTTTTTTAGGGGTCTCTGAGATTTGTAGATTGTCTCCTTCTTCCTGTGTCTTCACATTGTTTTCCTCTGTGAACATCTGTGTCCTAATCTCTTCTCATAAGCACATCAGTCATATTGGATTAGGGCTCAAACTAATGACCTAATTATAACTGAATTATTTCTTTAAAGACCCTATTCCCAAATATAGTCACATTCTGAGTTACTGGGGATTTAGGACTCCAACATCTGAATTTTTGGGGCAAAAGTTCAGCTCATAAAATATATTTCCTTAAAGTTCACTTAGCTTGACATTTTTTTTTTTTTTTTTACTTTTTCAAGAATTTACTTTTTTCTTTTATAAGAGGCAATATAAGTGAATGGGTTAAAAATTTAAAAGGAACAAAATATCTAGTCTCTTTCACAGACAATCAACCAGAAGTAGTCACTATTATTCCTTATTTTTCCAGAGGTATTTTATATATTTATATATGTATGTGCACATGTGTTGTATATGTGTGTGTGTGTATATGTGTGTGTGTGTATGTATATACATGTGTGGGTGTATACCTGTGTGTAAAATTAAGTGAAAACAAGCAGAATGCAGAGCAGTGTACATAGTATGTTTTCAATTATATTTAAAAATATAATACACACATATATGTATACATATTATTTTGTCATGGTTTTACCATTTAAAAAATATTTAAATCTTTGACACTTTTGGAATTGATTTTAGTTTATCTCATTGACCCAATACTGCTTTTTGAGTAGTCTATCTTTCTTCTGTTATTGGAGATTCCATCTTTATTGTTTACTGAATTCCCACACCCATTTAGATCATTTTATCATTTTTCTCTTCTGCTCATTTGTTGAGAGCGGGTTCTTCCTTATTGTTCCTGACAGCTCTCTTCACATAACCTCATAACATCCTGGTTAGACCCCCATGGCTTCTCTTCCTCCTGGTGAGAAGGGTCAGTATGGTTTCCACCTCCCCACAAGGTCTTCAGGTGACGCCAGCACCTGGCCTCTACATTAACTTTATAACAATGGAGAGCATCAGGGTGGCAGATGCTGGAAGACATTTCATGTGCTCAGTTGCAGTGCATGTTGCCATGGGTGTGGGAGAGACTGTGAATACCTGCGCCCTCTTCCTGTGGGTTCCTGCTCATACTCCGTGATGTTCGACCCATTGCTGACCTTCTCTTGACACAATTGATAGACAAGATCAGGAATTTTGTTATTTTAACTTCATAACATATTTAAACACATTAAAGTTGGTCTTCCCTTATTGTTCTTTTTTCAGATTTTCCTTCCTATTTTTGCTTATTTTCTTCTATAGTTCCAAGAACATGTTCGTGTTCCAAGTTGCCAGAATGGTGTTATTTTTGAAATTGTTCCTGCTGTATAGATTGCTTTAGATATTTATTCTGTCTGGAGATGAGGCAGCTCAAGGACTTGGGACTGACTGATATTAGGAGGAAAATAAAAATGAGAGACCGTGGCTGGAGCTGCCTGTACTTGATAGTGAAGGAAAGAGGTCCGTGTTTGGAGACATTTGGATTTCTGTAGATAACCATGCGAAGATATGGGTGTCTGGAGACCAGATGTGGACCTTGGGAAAGGGAGATAGCATGAGGTTATCCTAAAAGGTGTGGCACTGAGCAGTGCTGCTTGGGAAGGAGATGTGACCATAACAGACAGCTGGTGGTCACCGGAGCCCAGCTCTGGAGGAAGTGGCCATAAGTTGCCAGACAGAGGTGAGGGATTGCCCACATCAAGACGATGTGCAATAGAGGTTTTCTGCTTCCTTATTTCAAAGTCTATTTTCATCTCCTCAACCTCAGCTCTTAGGTGCTCTACTGTTTGCACTGGGAAAACTGGGGTTTGGGGGCCAAATGGTACAGCCATAGGGCATTTGCGGAATTGTATTTAGGGGTTGGTGCCCTTTTAAGGCACTCTGACCTGGGATATTCTTGCAAGTTCATAGAAAATCCCTTGGTGGAATCATTTGTCTGATGTTCCCTGCTTTCAGCCAAAAGGCAGACATCACCCTTTGCCAGTTTTTATGAGTGTGTGGAGATACAGATAAAAGGATATGGAAAGTGGGCAAGTGTCTTTTCATCCACTAGTGCAGTCATAATCTGGGTCTTGCCGGCTGGCTTTCTGTTGTAAAATTCGGAACATTGGTAACTGTGATGTTCAAACCTTTGTCTTTTAAACTTGACTGTTTTATATATTAGTAAGCATTATGTTAAACTCTGTGGATTTGTTGAGTTAGCCCCGCATTTTTGCAGTACAAATGACCATTTTGCGACAGAAAATACAGAAAGTATAAAGAAACTGATGACTATAGGAAAATTAGTTTTACAAAGGAACAAGAAAGCCAATGATTACAATTGTTTAAAATTATTCTGCACATGGAAAAAACGATGAATATTTCAAAATCTTTCTATAAACTTAAAAAAAATTGATACCAAAACAACAAAAGCACACAGAAAACTGTAGGCCAGTTTAATTATAAAAAATAGTGTAAAATCCTAAATATTTGCAAACATAATTCATCAAGATATGAAAGGACACTTAAAACATGAATACACTTATTATAAAACTAACAAGATAGTGCAATGTCAACAAATCAATGAATAAATTTCATATTAATAGATAAAAATAAGAAAACCAGAGACACATAAATTTAAATGTATTAAAATAGGAATAAATACTTAGTAACATGGTTATTCGTACTTTATTTTAAAGTTATATCTATCTACTTATCATCTATCTAAATTTATATTTGCTTTGGAGTTTACTGAATATACTAAACTCAAAGAGATACAAACAGGAAATGTGTTTCTCTTTTTGCCTTCTCAAAACATATCACATATTCCTTCCTCACCCTTAAATATCTCTGGCAAATCCATCCACTTTCCAGTATTAAGGATTTCATCAAGTTTCAATTCAAAAGTTGTTCAATCTCACATCCATTGTAAAACTTCCCCTTTCTGGCTCAGGTCCCACTGATCATTAGTGCATCCATGCTGGAGAAGGGTTAGGGAGTGTGTTGGTTTGTTCTTCCACCCTTTCCTGCCTTTCACTGCTCCTTTCCCACTGCTTTGATGCCTCTGAGTTTCCCCTTCTTTACTTGTTAACATCAGTTTCCAAAGTCCCGGGCACGCAAACTGATCTCTCTTAAGAATTTTATGAAGTTGATTTGGGGCACTGGCATGGGACTAAACATTTCAGCAGCTCAGCAAGCATCAAAGCCAGGAGCAAGGTGCCAATCTTCTCTTCTTGTAGACAACTTCAGTCTCTGTAAGTGGATCTCTTGGAGTTTCACAGTTTGGGAACTCACTGAGGGGAATGGGCAACATTTCTCTTCTTATCTTCATGCAGAGGCCAACAACCTAATATCAACATAGGTTCACTCTTCTAAACAAACCTCAGACTTTTGTTGATATGAGCTGGGCAGGATGACAACCAGTTGCCATCTCTGGACAATCCCTGGAGAGAGGTCTGGCAGCTTCTTGGCTCTTCTATTTAGAATGCAGTGTTCTTATCTATTGTCCTCTGCTTTGAGGTTTTAACCAAAATTCTAAAAACAAGGAAAGTTTCATTCTATATCTTGTTCTATATATATATATACACACATATATATGTATTATATATACATATATATGCGTATATATGTGTATATATATATACATATACATATATATATACATATACATATATATACACATATATATGCATATATATGTATATATATAATACATATATATATGTGTATGTTTATATATGTGTATATATATATATGTATGTTCCTGGGTTTTCTAGTCTAAATTGATAATAGCTGTATTTTTTTTTCTTTTTCAAAGCTGTTCTGTGAGTTCTTTTCTAGACCACAGATAAAATGTTGGACAGGAGTTCTCATGGCTTTTCCACTCATTGTAAGATGAGTTTTGCTTAGTTTAGTAATTACCTAATTCTTATAATATCACAGTTCTAACGTTATCCCATTTTAAGCCTTATCACCCACAGCATGAATATGTTTATAGCTCATAATGCATACCATGCAACATGGTTGGGCAGCAGGCTCCCCTATGGCTGAACTCCCTTCTTATTGTAGTAAAGCAAACTGCTTTAGCCAGGAGGGCAACTGGGTGCCATTGAAAGTAATGACCTTTGAGAGACCCATCAAAAATAGCAGACTGCTGAGATGAGAGGCACTGACATGATATGGGATGGATTACCAGAGCCTTGAGCTTGGGAACACATCTCAAGAGGACAGCTGTTCACATCAGGCAGCTGTGTAGGACAGAGACATTCCTGGAGAGATTTGCAAAGACGGAAACTCAATTGTAAATCATTGACAAAAAACTGCTTTTAACTGCCATGCTTTTGGAAGTTAAAAAAATAAAATAAAATCAGTTATAGCCGAAAATGTCAGAATTCAGAAAACATTTTGAACTAAATGATAGTATAAATATTATGTATCAAAATTAATGCATGCAGCTAAAATAGTACCTGGAAATTATAGTCTTAAATATTTATTTTAGGAAATCTTAAGGACAGAAGAAATGCAAAAGACGTAATCATGATTAATTTGTAATTGAGATAATCAAAAAGGGCAAATGAATCTTTTAAAGAAAAATAAATTTGATAAAGCTTTGGCAAGATTAATAAAGATAAGGTGAAAGAAGGAAGAAACAATTGTGATTTTTTTTTTAAAGAATGATCAAGGGGCCATAGTTTAGATGCCATGCACATTAAAAGAAAACATACAATGTCATAATAACTTTATGGCTGAAATTTGAAAATTTAGAGTAAGTGGACATATTTCTGGAAAAATTACTACCAAAACTGAATCAGGAGGAAAATAGAAAGCTGAATTGTCTTACATCATTAAAAAAACTAAATGATTAGTTAAAATTGTTACATTCGTGCAAGTTTATGCATTTGAACATGGAAAGATGCGTACCATTTGTTAGCCTTGGCTAGCTGAGGAAGCTAAGACTAGAAAGGACTCCTCGCTGATTCTTCTCTTATTTAGTCATTAGAACATCCTTCCTTTCCTTCTCAGCACATGAAAAAAGACCAGAATTTTATATTCATGTCTGATTTATTTCATAGTTTATATTCTTCTGAGCCTGAAGAACTATTTTTACTAGTTCCCAAGGCAGGAACTATTAGTATTTGTTATCCCCAATATTCTTTCTTTCTTTTTTTTTTCTTATATGGTGAGACATTGTGTAGAATGACCAGTATTCTTTCTTACCTTTTTTACTAATGTAACTCCAGTGATGGAAAGGAAATGTAGCAGCAAATGATATATATTCTTTTTTCTTGCCTTTCCTTGCCGCTCGATATAGCCCTTTAAGTACATTTCAGGTAAATGAGAGACAAATAGCAGATGTACCATAGAGAAAGCACTGCCATTCTTGCCCTCCCTTCTGCCGACTTGAGCAAGTGGAAGCCTGAAGTGATCATTCCTGTAGTAACAGTGGGACAGCTAACACCAGCCCTGCATTGCCTTACATGAGAGAGAAATAAAATTGTATCTTGGGAAAGCCAATATGATATTCTTTAAAGAAAACATTGTTTTGATATGTGTAATCAAACCTGCCCCAATACCAGGCATTAGCAGACAGCAGACAGCATATGGTGGTTCTTCCCCGGGAAACACCAAGCCAGAATACTGCTCCCTGGACCACTGGCATTTACTTTTGAGTTTACTATCTTCACTGCAGTGGTTTGTGTGATAACCTGCCTTTTCTAGGACAGACCTTCACAGATACAGCCATCTGTGTGGCTTTAAATCCAGAAAGAAATTTTTATCTGATTGTGAGATTTTTCATCTATTTACAGTCTTTAGGATAGGATTTAACTTGGTGTCAAAGTCCTTCTTTCTGCCAGTTATTTCCCAAGAATGTTTCAATTTTCTGGTTGCAAGTAGCTTGTCTCAGGGGGTCCAGGGTGGAAGGCCCTGGGCAAGACCACAAGGTTGTATTGCGTGGCGCCAGGCTGAATCTTTGCACCAGACTCAGTAGGTTCGGCAGGCAGAGGTTAGAAATTTGGTGTCCACTTAAGATTCCAGTTCTTGTTCAGTATTCACTGGAAGGTTTGAAACATTTTCTCAATTTAGTCAACTGGCATAAAATTGAACAAATCTGGTTTCCTGGGTGGAACATGCAGTACCAAGCCATGCTTACTCCCCAAATTGAAATTCCAGTCTCAGTGTGGTCTTCACGAGATCCCTTTTACTTTCTGGTGGTGATCCAAAAACCACCGTTCCTCATGCTGGGTCCTGATTTTCCCTCTATTCTTCTTTTCAGAATCTAGGGAGACATAGTTAAAATGCATATGACTTGGATGGATGGTGATGATTTAAATCTGAAATCCAACTGGGTATAACAGCTCAGCTTCAAAACTCCAATTTTACTTCTATTACCACCATCAAATGTAGCACTTGAAATATTGACCTGGTGACTCAACCCCTGTATGGAAAGTAGAATGTCCTGGAAAACAAGAGTAATTCCAAAATAATGCATAAACAGAACAGTCAGTCCCCAACAGTACTTAAAACCTGCTTTGTTTCCTTTCCCATTTACCTTACTCACACCAAAGCTGTTCCGGTGCCACTGTGCACCCTCCAACATTTTTATGCAATTGTCACGTTGTGCATGTCATGGTTTCCTCAGACTTTTTTGCCTTCCTTCAATTCTCCCTCACAGAAGCCAAAATACATGGTCTAATAAGAAAGCCTCCTCCATAGAACAGAGGGGTTTGAAAAAAAATCAAAATGGGCCAAGGCAGAGAATTCTTTGTTGAGGGTATCGAAAATGAAGGCTGGGAACACTTAGCGGTCTATCATTTTTATCCTGACCCAGAGCCCGTTGAATACTCATCTCTCTATCGTTAGAGGAGAGTATAAGTACTTGATCAATATGGAAATATGTGCATTTGAAGGCATTTGCAGATTCCTTGACTTTCTCACCATCTCTGACCATTGTTTAGCTAAACTACAGACACTCAGCTTCTATATAGCAGAGCCAGAAATACCTTTTCTCCTATGAAGAAGCTAGACTCAAGGCTGTAGACATACAGCGATAGGTAGGAATTATCATATTCCTTCGTTAATGCCCATTTGATGAACAGGTTCTGAAACCTCGCTTTCCACGGATACAATGTAGGTATCGACAGGAATGGTTAGAACAAATTACATCAGAAACAAAATCAATGGATAAAAAGGGATATAGACCAGGTGAATTTATGAAGGAGGTGCATTCTTTCTTTCATTTCTTTTTTCTTTTTTTTTTTTTTTTTTACTTTTTTTTGATAGAAAGCAAATAGTGGAAACTGCTAGATCCCTTCTTAGTCCTACAGTTTCAAACTCAACGCAAGATTTCCGAGTGTTGGCTCCTTAGAATCAGTGGGCATCCATCAGGCCTAAAGTGTGAGAGAAGGACTCTGAAAGCAACCAGATGTACAGTAAGAGGAACCACAGAGAATTCTTGGAATTTTTATTTTTTTTATAAACAAATTTATACTTAGTAGTTTTCCATTTGCTAAAAGATAAGTGATTAGACTAGAAAAAGTGCAGCAGTAAAACCGACCAAAATGTCTTATAGAGAGACACTGCAAAACGAAAGATAAAGATTAGAGCAGAGAAAGGGTAATCTTTAGACAAATATTTAGTAGTGAAGTTTAACGGGTCCTTTCTTGTATTTGTCTCATCAGCTAAATTCAGGTAAACATAAACTATATGAAACAAGAAATAAGATAAGATGATGAAACAACCGATGCAAACAGAGCTAAGAGGCGTATCCACATGTAGAAGGAGAAAAGTGAGTGAGGTGAAAAATATTTCTATTTAAATTAATATATTCACAGAGTTTACATATGCACCTTGTTATGGACTGAATTTGTTTTCTAGAAATTCTTATTTTGAGACCTAACTCCCAATGCGAGTGAATTTGGAGACAGGACCTTTTGGGTTGTAATTCAGGTTACATGAGGTCATGAGGGTGGGGCCTTGACCCAGGAGGAGTGGTGTCCTTATAAGAAGAGGAAGAGATACCAGGAATATGTATGCTCAGAGGAAAGGCTGTGGGAAGCCACAGTGAGAAGGTAGCTGTCTGAAAGCTAGGAAGAAATTTCAAAATAATTATAGAATACATCTAAACTGTAATATTCACTGATTAAAAATAAAATGGCTCCTCCTAAGCAAAAATATTTAATGACATGAGACTAACACTTTGGTTTCATATCATAGTATTGTACCATTTCAAGATTAAAGAAAGACTCCTTTAAACCCGTTGTTCCCAAACTTTATGCCGAGATGCCCTGGGGCAACTCCATAAGCTCATAGGGGCCCAATGGGATATTTTAAATTTTTGAGGGAGACACAGGAATACTGGACATGTTTCAGATTCTGTGTAAATTGCTAGCTAAAGGTAGTTCATAATCTCAATTTTATTTATTTTATTTTGTGTGTGTGTTAATTCTCTTTTTTATTATTATTTTATTTATTTAATTAAAAATATTTTTATTAGTCTCAGGTGTACAAAACAATGTAATAGTTAGATGTTTATCATTTATGTCCCTCACACAGTGATAACCCCCCCCCCCCAGATAATCTCAATTTTAGATTGTACCAGATTCCTTTTTATGATGTCATATCTATGTGAAACTGGATTTTCTGGTGGGTGCTTTGATGTAAAGCACTTACCATGTGAAAATCAATGTGGGACGAGAAATGAGGTTGGACATACCCAATTTGATTCCCAGGTTTGAGGAGGTGTGCTATGATCAACAGACACACAGATTCCGTTACTACGTAATTGTGGTTATTAAATAATTTAAGGGTTGTTATTAACTAATAAATTACTTAAGGATGTCCTGAACCAAGAAAGTTTGAGAACGTCTAATCAAGAAGAAAGGCATTTGGGAAAAAGAGGAAAAATGTCTATTATAAAAAGAATACGTATTAGCTTGTTCTAGACTTCTCCCATAAAAGTAAACTCCAGATGGCTAAAGAAGTTTATATTAATATATAGCCAAATTAAACTCATTTATCTTCAAATTTTTTGGTTAGGATATGCTCATCATATATATTTTCTTAGTTGTTGAATGTCTGCTATTGTAATTTGCTGAAAGATATTAGCAGAAGGAGCACTTAAACTTGAGATAAATCAAAATTACTAAGCAGTAGGAGAGATGATGGTATTAGTATAAATGTACTGAAAGCCAGTGTTGAAAGCACAGTTATTTGTATATATGGCTTCAAATCCATTTAAAGAACAAATACATTATTTTTAAAAAGATAAAGCAATTTAAGACACATGTGAAAAATAGAAATCTATATCTATAACACTACTGTTTCAAATGATAAATACTAATATAACTAATACAAATATTTTGTCTATTAAATGTATATTAAAATCTTTTTCAAGCTTTGTTGAGAGAATACCATGTGCCCAGTGCTTCTAAGGCATTGAGCCAATTTCTTAATGTGTAAAGGTTTCCTGTGACATTTTATTTATACCCTTGCTTGTTTAGAAAATAAATTTTTAGAATTTATGTCAAAGTACTTTTCAGTGCCATTCACATATGGTCATAAATTGAAAGGAAAATAACCCAAATGGATGTGATTTTATCTGATTTTGGAGTTTCCAAAGCCAAATTTGTAGCAGAAAAATATGTGAACATCTGACTTTTATTCACATTTGTAGCAGAAAAATATGTGAACATCTGACTTTTTTTCCTTTAGTGTTGATTTTAGTAATAGAAATTTATGGAATAAAGATATAAACAAATGTGCAAGTAAAAAATAGTATTTTTCCTAGCTACTGTAAAGTGTTGGCTTTAACCACATTTATAACATATGTTTTAATGATTTTATAAATAACAAATTGTAACTGATTAGGCATATACACTTGGCCTTTTTTCTTATAGAACTCTCTTATCATTTTCTTTCAGATTTCTGGATTATTAGCTATGTTTCAAACAAAAAGTACCATGAACTAAAACAAATTAATCCCTGGTGTACAGATTTGTTTTAAATTCAATAACACAAATATCAAAAACTATTACAAACACAAATAAATAAAATATTAAGATATTAATAATAATAAAAAACATAGCCTTACTCAAGTATTTTTTTGGACAGAGGAAGAAGTGAGATAATTCTTACAGGTATGAATTCCTTTTTTTCAAGTTTGGGTAAACTTTAGTCTTTGTAGTAGAGGAATGCCAGTGTCTCCTCAGAGCCTTTCCTACCCTACCCTCCTTGATTTAAGAACAATAGGGATTTATGTGGGTTTATTTCTGGGTTTTCAATTTTATTCCATTGGTCTGTGTGTCTGTTTTTCTGCCAATACCATGCTGTTTTGATTATTGTTGCTCTGTGGTACAAGCTGATGTCAGAGAGTGTGATACCTCCAGCATTATTCTTCTTTCTTAGGATTGCTTTGGCTATTCAGAGTCTTTTGTGGTTCCATACAAATCTGATGATTTTTTTGTTCTATTTCTTTAAAAAATGCCAATGGGATTTTGATGGTGATTGCATTAAATCTGTAGATTGCTTTGGGTAATATGGCCATTTTAACTATGTTGATTCTTCCAATCCATGAACATGGAATATCTTTCCATTTCTCTGTGTCTTCTTCAATTTCTTTTAAAAATGTCCTGTAGTTTTCAGTGTACAGGTTCTTCACATCCTTGGTTAAGTTTATTTCTAGGTATTTTATTCTTTGTGTTGCAATTGCAAAAGGATTTTTTTTTATGTTTGTTTTCTGAGATTTTATCGTTAGTATATAGGAATGCAATGACTTTTTGTATATTGATTTTGTAGCCGGCCACTTTACTGTGTTCGCTTATTGTTTCTAATAGCTTTTTGGTGGAATCTTTAGGTTTTTCTATATAAAGCATCATGTCATCTGCAAAGAGGGACAATTTAACTTTTTCATTCCCAGTTTGGATGCCTTTTATTTTTTTCTCTTGTCTGATTGCTCTGGCTAGGACTTAACAATACTATGTTGAATAGCAGTGGTGATAGGGGACAACCTGTCTTGTTCTTGAATGTAGAGAGAAGGGCTTTAGTTTTTACCATTAATTATATTAGCTGAGGGTTTGTCATTAATGGCCTTTATTATGTTAAGGTATTTTCCTTCCATACCCAATATTTTAAGTGTTTTAATCATGAATGGATGTTATATCTTGTCAAATGCTTTTTCTGCATCTATTGATATAATCATACAGTTTTTGAGAAAGGAGCCAAAAACATACAATGGAGAAAAAAAAATCTTCAATAAATTATACTGGGGGAATTGGAAAGCTATGTGCAAAAGGATGAAATGAGACTGCTATCTGTCACCCTGTACCAAGATTAACTCAAAATTGATCAAAGACGTAAACATAAGACCTGAAACAATAAACTGCATAGAAGAAAACAAAAGTACTAAACTTATGGACCTTGGCTTCAAAGACCATTTTATAAATTTGACCATTTTATGAATTTGACCTGAATTTCCCTTGACCAAAGGCAAGGGAAGTAAAAGCTAAAATAAATGAATGAGACTATATCAAACTAGAAAGCTTCTGCACAGCAAAATAATCCATTGACAAAATAGAGAGGCAGCCAACCAAATGGAAAAAGATTTTTGTAAACAACACCCCTGATAAGGGGCTAATATCCAAAATGTATAAGGAACTCATACAACTCAACAACAACAACAAAAAAAACAATCCAATTAAAATATGGGCAGAGGACCTAAATAATCATTTCCTCAGAGAGGACACACAGATGGCCAATAGACTAATGAAAAGATGCTCGACATCACTAATCATCAGCGAAATGCAAATAAAAACCACAATGAGATATCACTTCACATCTGTTAGAATGCCTATCATCAACAAGACAAATAATAAGTGTTGGAGAGGCTGTGGAGAAAAGGAACCTTCATACATCATTGGTAGGAATGCAGATTGGTTTAGACAGATTGGAAGGTAGTGTAGAGGTTCCTCAAAAAATTAAGAATAGAATTACCACATGACCCAGCAGTCCTTCTCCTGGGTATCTACCCAAAAAAGTCTGAAGATTATCCATAAAGATATATGTGCTCTGATGTTCATTGCAGCTTTATTTACGTTGGCCAAGACATGGAAACAACCAGTGTCATTCAATAGATAATAGGATAAAGAAAATGTGGTATGTATACACAGTGGAATACTATTCGGCCATAGGAAAAGATGAAATAGTGCCATTTGCTACAACATGGATGGATCTTGAGATTATTATGTTGAGCGAAATAAGTCAAACAGAAAAAGTCGAGAACCATATGACTTCACTGATATGTGGGATATAAAACTGAAAGCAACAAAAGAACAAGACAGACAAATAAAAAAAAAACAAAAAACTCATAGACACAGACAATAGTTTAGTGGTTACCAGAGGGTAAGGAAGGAGGGGGGAAGGGGAATAGTAGAACAGGGTAAAAGGGGTCAAATACATGGTGATGAAAAGAGAACTGACTCTGGGTGGTGAACACACAATGTGATATATATAGATGATGTAATACAGAATTATACACATGAAACCTATGGAATTTTACTATCCATTGTCACTCCAATACATTTTAAATAAAAATATTTTTAAAATGAATTATATGTATATATATATATACACACACATATATACATATGTATATACACACATATATACATATGTATATACACACATATATACATATGTATATACACATAGGGATTTATTTGGAGAGATGAATCAGGTTCCCAAGCAAAAAAATCTCTAGAACCATGGACAGCTATCTGGTTTTGCTGTACTGTTTTTGTTACTGTGTCACATGATGCTGCTGTAGGTGCCATGTGGCTACATGCTGCCCAGTGCCATGTCCAGTTGTCAGTCTTGCTTTATTTTCTGAGGATTAGAAAGAGACTGCCTGGCCCAGTATTGCATTCAGCTGTGGACCAGAGCCCTGAATGTTGCAGATCTGTAACTGCGGACATGAGCACAGATTCTGGACGATTTCTTTGACCAAGAAAGATTTTGAGGAATATACTCATCAAACTCCTTTTTACATGCATAAAATATGATGTTTTCGTGAAACTCAGTTTCCTGGCAGATGTTTTGCTACTGTTTGAGAGATTTTATGGACAAAGAAAAACTTTATAAATTTATATGTATTTTGCTACATCAATAAAAAGACCATGAAATCAGGCCCACCTTCAACAGAGAACTATAAATATACTTGTAGTTATTTCAAAGCAGTTTTATTTATTTATTTTTGATTGGGGAACAGTATAAATATTGTATTTATTAATGTAACAAAGATATGGCCTATATATGTATATGTATATATATATTTATATGTATATATACATAAACATATGTATATATGTGTATATACATATGTGTCTATGTGTATATACACACATGTACATATACACATATATACATAATATATACATATATATGTTTTACAAAGGACTGTGAACTGACTAAATATACTTAAAAGAAAATGTATTTTAAACCTGTTCTGCCACGACCAGAGATAAAAGATCTTTTTATCAAACTGTTCACTTTTAAATTAAGCTTCTTGATGTATAATAAATTTGTAACAAATTTAACAAAATACTTCCTCAAGCTATCCCAGCATGATTCCCAAAGCTCCCATGCTTTGTCCTTGAAAAGCAGTTCCTTCATGTCAGGATTGCTGACAGTTACAGGCTCAGCCACACTCGAGGCTAGAAATAACCTCTTATTCACAACCATGGAAACTCAATCTCAGCTTAGTTGCCATCTTTAGTCCCAATGACCACTTTCATTATCATTTTCTTTTTTCTATTGCAAACCTCAAACCCATGTTTGGATACTTTATTGGGAGGAAACTGGCTAGAGGCTGGGCAACCAGGCTTGAGAGGAGCAGGGAAGCAGAGAGCCGGGAGAACAGCCCTCTGGGCAGATACCATCTGGCTCTAGTGCCATTACCGCCAGGGTTTCACTGTTATAATGAGAAACCTCAAACGATGTTCTTTTGCCCTCGGATCACTTACACAAAGTTTACAGTCCAGGAAAAGCACCAATCTGGTTATCTTTGGTTATAAGACAGAGTTTGTTGGACAGGAAAAGAGGCCTTCAGAAGGAGGAAACAGTCTCTCACGACACTGCCCATGGGGGGAGGAGGTAAACAGCATGCCAATCTGTGGGCCTTGGTGTTGGGTAATCAAAAATGACAGCATTGATGGGAGTGGGCCTTGGTCTCTCAATGATCCTGCTCACAGTCTTTGGTTTATACCTTCTCAGCCCATCAGAGAGGTTATGATGATGCTGACCCTCAAAAGGTATGAGGTTGCCACGGTTGCTTCTTCCAAGAGACTCTAAAGCCTATTCAGCCACAAGAGGAGTAACCTCCTTAAGACAAAAGTAAACACTTGCTTGTTATACATTTTTTTCCAGTAACAAAAATATTTACTTTACCAGAAAATAATGCATCCAAGATAAATTAAGCTGGGTACTTTCCCAGGGCAGTGTCTGTCACTAAAACTATTTTGACCTTCACTGTAACCAAAATCCAACTGAAAATTTATTAAAGACTGAGATGTACAAAGATTTACTCATAAATTTTAAGTCTTTTTGAAAGTCACTTTATTTCTGACTGAGCAATTAATATCATGTAGACCAGTGCTTTTCAAACTTTAATATGCCTAAGAATTACTGAAGGAATTCGTTAAAAATGTAGATTCCAGTTGAGTAGATCTGGGTGATTCAGTAGATGCTGGTATTCCGTGGACCTTGAGTAACAAGGATGGAGAAAAATGAATTTAGAAAGATGAACAAAGTCAAGGTAATTGAAAATGAAGAGATAGATAATAAAAAGGCTTGTAATTTCATATAAGAGCTTGTAATTCTGTCTTGAAAGCTCTAGGAATCTGATCTATCATGATTAGATTTTTATTTTAGAAAAATCACTCTGAAAGTTGTTTGGAGTATGTATGGGAGAGAAATTGGATTAGAGCCAGATGAACTAAATAGGAGACAGGAAATAACCACATCATCTGGGCAGAGCCAGATTGGAGGTTGGTGGCCCAGGGGCCACACAGAGCAAATCGATAAAAGACACTAAATTGGACAGATATACACTGAATTATGTTGTCAGGAAAGCCAGACTTCCACCTGTGACCTCCGATAACTGATGAAATACAATGTGACCCTGCTGAAGCCAAATGGATTATCCCTTAGAGCAGGAATAACATGCCATGCTTTGCTTCTCTTAACCTATATCATAAGTGCTAAAAGGTGCTGGAGCACAGAGCTGCACGGTGCAAGGAGCAACTGCAGGCCTTGTATTGAACCCTGAGACTGGCTAACTAGAAGCCTCCTGAAGTCTGAACTTTTGTGTTACCACATTTCCTTCTCAACGGATATCATGCATGAGGTAGTACTGTAACATGGAAATGAAGAATATATTCTGTCATTTAAAGTTAAGCCTTTACATATACCTCTCAAGACATGGTCAGGCTAATCAAATTGATGTGTGACCACTGTGCTATACACCGGAAGCTGAAGTATAATAATATGGAATGTCAACTATAATTAAATATGCATATATAATTAAATATACATATTTAATTATAAATATATACATATATCCATACATATATGTAATTATATATATATAATGTACACACAGACACACACACACAGTGTGCCAAAATAATATATATACATTTTAAGAAAAGAACAATATTAGAATTGTAATACTCAATATATACCGATAACAAAAGATGAATACAAGTCACATTTGACTTCTGCAATGACAAGAGGTGCTCAAGGTGGATGCTGGTTACCAGCAGCATCCAGACGCTTCTGATTACTGTGAATTACTGCTTGTTGAGCCAATGTTGACCTAAGGGTCCACTTGTGTACCTTTTTTGGCAGCCCCAGTAGACACACACACACACACAGTGTGACAATTAAGGTCGCGAGGTTGTTGCAATGATGTTGCTAAACTTTTTTGATATCAGAGGGATTATTCATTATGAATTTGTACCAACCTGACAAACAGTTACTATTGACAAACAAGTTTACTATTTGGAAGTGCTGAAAAGGCTGCATGAAAAAGTTAGACGACCTGAACTTTTCGCCAACAATTCATGGCTCTTGCATCATGACAATGCACCAGCTCACAGGGCACTGTCTGTGAGGGTTTTTAGTCAGTAAACAAGTAACTGTGTTGGAACACTCTCCCTACTCACCTGATCTGGCCCCCAATGACTTCTTTCTTTACCCAAAGTAAAAGGAAATATTGAAAGGAAGACATTTGGATGACATTTAGGACATCAAGGGTAATACAATGATAGCTCTGATGGACATTCCAGAAAAAGAGTTCCAAAATTGCTTTGAAGGGTGGACTAGGTGCTGGCGTCGGTGCATAGCTTCTCAAGGGGAGTACTCTGTAGGTGACCCTAGTGATATTCAGCAATTAGGTATGTAGCACTTTTTCTAGGATGAGTCCATGAACTTAATTGTCCAACTTCACGTGTGTGTGTGTGTGTGTGTGTGTGTGTGTGTATAAAGCAAACAATAAAATAAATCAGATAATGAAAACGAATAGCTTAGTCTTCCTTACTGCTCTCTTAATGTATAGAACACCATGTAATACATAAATAGGTGTTCCAAGGTAATACTTGACTAGATCCAACTTCAGAAACAACTCTGGATAGTTTCCTTGTCCTGGTGATCTGATCTCCTTCTTATATACTATTTTTAGCCCTCATGAAGAGTGGTGGGGGGTGGGTAGGAGGAAATTATGATGAAGAAAAATTACTATCATTCAGTAAGAGAACATAGAAGTTTTTTAAGAGAAGAATGGAACGGTGGAGGGAATCTATACAGCTAGTATGAAGGGGCTGTACTTACATATTTTCACATGAGGGAATGTAGGGAGACATCACTTCACAGTGCGCAACAGGCAGCCCCAGTATCTGAGGAGGTGTGACAGTAAAAGTGTGTTCAAGCAAAGAAAAGACTGGAGATCATGTTCCTCCATGCCCATTCCTTCTAAGTTCCCACGTGGCCTGCACAGGATTTAGAAATTCCCAGGAAAGTAGGAAAAGATGCTGAGATTGGAACCTGCAGACTGATTATAGGGCTTCAAAAGAAAAGAAGCAGAGACACAGGTGTGCTGTGGCCTATACAGGAGCCAAACAGAAGATATGGCCCAAACCATGGTGGCCTGAGTCAGGAAGGGGCCACCAGGCTTTGACCTTGCAGAAGGAACTGAAGAGTAGTTTCATCAGCATTGACTCCGCGAGTAGATGCCTGCAAGGTGCCAGTGACCAGGAAAGAAAAGGATATTGTGTTCCAGGGGTAAGCAAGGACCCAGAACACAGGACAGCCTCCTGCACATGGATTCAATGCCCCCACCCTCCTTTCTGTCATGATTACATACAAATATTACCACACATCCAGATCATCTTAAATTAGAGCTTAATTTAAGGCTTAATTACTTTAAGAGAATGATTGCCCTTTTTTTTTATTAAAAGTTTATTGGCGTGACAATTATTAGTAAAGTTACATAGATTTCAGGTGTACAATTCCGTAATACATCATCTATAAATCCCATTGTGTGTTCACCACCCAGAGTCAGTTCTCCTTCCATCACCATATATTTGATCCCCCTTACCCTCATCTCCCACCCCCACTCCCTTTACCCTCTGGTAACCACTAAGCTATTGTCAGTGTCTATGAGTTTTTGTTTCTCATTTGTTTGTCTTGTCCTTTTGTTGTTTTAGGTTTATATACCACATATCAGTGAAATAGTATGGTTCTCTGCTTTTTCTGTCTGGCATGTTTCGCTGAGCATTATACTCTCAAGATCCATCCATGTTGTCACAAATGGTCCTATTTCATCTTTTCTTACCACTGAATAGTATAATGATTGCATCTTAAAAGTAACTATGTCTTACATTATTTTGAATAAGAACTTGGTAATTATTTCTTTGAGTTTTACTTGATTAAGAGCTAAACAAATATGACATTTTAGGTTCCAATTCAACAAGATTGCTTTTCTAACCTTTGAATTTAAATAAGTTCAATTTTAATTTAAGCTGCTCATTAAAGAAAGCTAAGAGGTGATCTGCCCTAGCACAGCGGTGGATATATTGTAATTATTATGCTTATTTTACATGGTGAAGATAAAGTATTGTACTTGGGAAACAGGATATAGTGCCTAAGGATATTAAAGGCTTTTGTTTCTCAGATTTAACAACTGAATTCTAGATAATGCTGCTCCCTGTAATCATTTTCTTTCTGCCATCATGTTGGCTTTGATAAATTGTGTATTATGGCATGTTTTAAACATGTGAAAATATCTTCCAGGAGAAACTGGTTTGCATGTTATTTGTATCTTTCTTCCTGTAGGGCTTTATTTTTTTTACATGGGTATGGTCCTAACAGTACATGAGAAGGGTGGATAAATGGCTTTTTTTTGAGGGTTTTATAAGGCTCCCCTTAGCACGCTGGAAAAACTCATTTGCTAAATGGACCTTCACTGTACCATGAGATGTTTACTTTACTCTTTTATGTAAGTTCTGCCTATTTGGTTCTGGTGTTAAATGATTCTGGTCATGTCTCCTAATCTTTCTTTTCATAGCATAAAAATGTTCATCCAGGCACTTGATAATTTTGTGAAAAGACAAGTCGAACTAATTTCAGTTTTTTGTTTTCTTTGCTTTAGTATGTTCTTTTCAAAGCTGATCTTCTGAGAGTCTTTGTTATCTGTGAAATTGGAGTTACTCCATGGAAAATATTTTTTTAAAAAAATGAGTGCAGCAGTTCTGGCTACTTTCAGCTCTTTATTGCTCATGGTTAATGTTTTCTTTAAAAACCTGAAATGTCAGAGGACTCTCAAATAAACTGGAGGTGTTGTCTGTATTTACTTAATGGGGATATTTTTAGAGAGAGCATGCCATTTGTTTTTGTTCAAACCTTTTCTCCCAGAGAAACAGTAACATCTAATGGGAATAAAATGATGCAGAATTTAAAAGCTATTGTTGAGATTTTATTTTCTTACAACAACTAACAGATAATGCTTTTAACATTGTGGTGTGTTTGTCAATTACAATAGGCCATCCCTTGCAGAAACAATGAGAAAGATCAGTACGAGTCGCACGGTCCACGTGGTGTCAATTATGCCAACTGCGTTTCTAGGCACCAACAGCAGACGGCACCAAAACACTGCAGTTAGTGTTGGCTGGAGGTCGGGGTGGTACCCACGGCCAGCTCTGCTCACAATGCTAAGCGGGGGCGATTGACAGGGAAGGGTACGCTGTCACTGTATTTGATTTTATGGGATGTTTAAATATCGGGTATGTTCTGTGTTCTTTCTGTAGAAGAGACAGGACACTTCACAGTTGAGCTCAAGAATGCAATTACTTCCTCTTCTCCATCGTTCTTGATGGCAAAAATTAGTGTTCGGGTGCCTGTGAAAGAAGGAAATAAATAGCTGGCTGTTATCTATGTAACTGAATCACTGGCCATGAACATCAGGAGAGTGACAGGAAGGAAAGATCCTCAGACAGAAACTCAAGGACAATTTACAAAGGATTAGAAATGTGCGTACCTGGGGTGCAGTGGTGGAAGGAAATTCAATTTTTAAAATCAGCCCCAAAATATAAGACTTATTATCCTCATTTTCTCCTGATGCTATCTTTTCCCTTGGAAAGTGATAAAATGGAGGGTTTTGAGAGTGCATATTAGGATAAATATAAAAGTTTTTCAGAAAAACACACATTCTTATAATATGCTGATTCCTGAGTTAGATTAGAAAGAACGAAGGACCATAGCTGTGTTATGGATGACAAATATTCGATGGAAAGCACTAAACAAGTTAGGCATAATTCCATAATTTCTTTTTAAATTTTTCTCACATTTATTTATTAGTAAGGCAACAAACACACTTAGCAGAGTATTTCTGTTTTACATTTTTTCTGTGAAAATCTCTCTGTATACTCGTAATCATAAGCAGTATCAAAATTGTTTTTGTTTCTGACATTGAATAATGCTCTACCGTTGGAAGTACATCACAGGAGCTCAGGGACCGCCCATCAGTGATGCTGATGGGCTATGCTCAGGGGCTGCACAGGGTTGGGTTCTCTGTTCTCAGAGGTCACCCACAATTCTGCAATCACATGGTTTTTATGACAAGGAAAATCAGGTGATAGCAGTAATGGATAGCAACAGTCCTCAGGAATGTTAATTGCTTTAACTGTCTTAAGATGCGAACACCTGAAAGTAAATGTATTTCTTAGTAATCGTATTGTATTGAATAGTCTCACAAAAATTTCTTAAAGAACAAAATAAATTACAAAACTGCAAAAATGTATTACTCTTGCATTTTTTGTTCATGAAATAAAATAAGAGAAAATGCAAAAACAAATTTGTGATATCAAATTAATAAATAGATTTAGTGAGATGATTTATTATTTAAGAAATATAGTAATCGAAAATCTCAAAAAACACTGTGCATTAGAGATGATAATTTTGGATTATCTTTGAAAAGGATTCTAATATCTATTATTTCTAAATTTATTGTATGTGAATTTATTCACATTTGTCACCAAAGACCTAAAATTATAACACTTAAAATGTTCAAGTCTCACTGTATTGCTACAAAAAAAAATCACCAAATAAGTAAATAAATAAATAAATATATACATACATAAATACATAAATAAATAAATAGATAAATAAATAAATGAGGCAAACTAATTAAGAATAGGAAATATTATAGTTAAGCAATATATCTTGTGCAAATTTTCTGGTAATTGATAACAACACTGCAATTACATTTATTAAAATTAAAAGAATGCAATTGCTATTTGATAGTGAATACAGGTATTCAAATTTCTCAGTTCTTTTTCCTGAAAATTAAAACTTTGTATAACCACTTAAAAATTTGGCAACTTTCAGAAGGTAGTAGTCTATAAAACCATGTTTCGCCATAACATTGATAAAGAGATTGAAAAAAGCATTCTCAATTATTTTTAGCCTGTTTTTGGGAGTGGGGTTAGGGATGGAATTTCTAATCACAAGGCTTTGAAAACAGCAGGGTTTTTAAAATGGCTTCAAGCTCATCAACTTATATTATTTTTCGAAATACAAATAGAAATGTGAAACTAATGAGCTTTAATAACCAAAGTAAATTAGCACGATTTCAAATTTTGTTTGAATCATCTTATTCTTTCATATTGCACATAGTTTTAATTGTTGTATGTACATAAATATGTACACATTTAGTACATATTTAGTTTTATATATAGCTTTAAACTATATTTGGTAGTTTTATTTATGGGTTAAGTAGTTTTATGAGTACATAAATTATGGAGAACAATTTTTATTTTCATAAGTCAAGAAAGAGCTTTGGGTTGGGGCCAACTAAAAGTTACCAAAATAAGCTTCCATTATATTTTATTTTTCTTTGTTTCAAAAAATGGCCTCCTGATTTAAAATATCTTGATACTTTATTCCTTTATCAGAATATAGATTAACAGGAACTCCATACATACTTATCCTTAAAGTTTGATACTTTGGCAAGGAATCCATTGACGAGTAACTGAGGTTGTTTAGTTGTTACAACTTCTGGAAGATAGTGAGTTATGAGGAAAGCATAACACACAATAAAAATTGTGCATGTGGTATATTGCAAAGTGGGAAATTGAAATGGCAACTCCTAAGTAAAAGGCTAAAACAACTTAATCCTAAAGGATTAAGTATCTGTATTTTAGGGCTCTTTTCTTAATTTGAATAATGATTTGACAATAGTATATGGACTATAAAGATAATGTTCATAGGAAAGGATTCTGAGAAAAGATGAATAATGTAACACAGAATGGACATTTAAAACTCAATCCAAGATTTGGTGATGGAATCCTAAGGGACTGGGCCTCCCAGGTGGGCTGGAATTATTTAGTCTGAGATTCATTTTCACAATTCTGTTAACAAATCTGAAGCAAATTCACATATTGATGAAAAGCTGACAGAAAAATAAAGCTACACATATCACCGTATTTTAAAAAGGAGCTTATAGAGATGATACAATTGCATCCCTTTTAACCCAATTTTAGTAGCTAGTGTTTATGAAGATGTCCTCTAGTGAAAGCCTGGCCACAAAGTAAAAAAATATATTGGAAACCATAAGTAGCAAACACAAATTGAAATATCCTGTGATGTTCAACACTGCCTGTGTTTTACATCATTATTTGTATTTTTGGTTTTTGACAAGCCACAATGACAGAATCGCCAGAGCAGGGTCAGGATAAAGTCTACAGCTGAGATAGAGTGTGTATATTTTCAGTACCAGCTCCCTTAAACTGTTTCTGTGAAGAAATTCCATGAACGTCACCAGCTGCCTGGGGCCATGGTAGACACTATATAGGCCATCTCAAACCATCGTGCTTCCTGTCAGATATTTCCATGAGTGACTTAAAGTCATAAAAATAATAAATGTGTTATTTATAAAATAACAAGTCAGATTTCCATAATTTACACATCAAGTTCAGTAACATGCTGACATTAAATCATAGTTTTTAAATTTTACTCATCTATGCTAAAATATACTTTTATGGTCCCTTTCCTCAATTTTCAGTAATTTGCAAACTTTCACCTATTATTTTCTAATTGAAATCCATTTAATTTAACACATATTCCAGTTGCATGTCATTGTTTGACATGAAATACTTAAAACCCATCAATCTTATAAATTGGGCTGATCAATACTCTCAATAATGAGTTTGGGGTTCTTATTATAATAACAAAAAAAAGTAGTATCTGTCTTAGGATCTGAAGTAGGAAAATATATGGTTAAAAAAGCTAAGACTTATAATCTCTTATGGGGTTTCTTCTGTAGGAAGAGAACTTTGAATTTTCCCGTGTTTGCCTTTGTTGCCTTACATTCTAATTTCACCATATCTCTTTTTTTTATATTAAAGTTCAGTTATACTGCTCATGATGAAACCCTCAAATGACTTCCTATCTCACTCGGTATAATCCGAAGTTCTCAGAGTCACTTAGAAGATACTCCTCTCTTTCTTACTTACTATACTCCAGCAAAACTGGTCACCAGCCTCAGATCTCTTGCCCAAAAGCTGCCCCTGCCTGAGACAGTTTCCCCAGACATCCGTGCAGCTGGCTATCTCATGATCACTAGGTCTTTTTTCTAATTACTCTTTCAAAGGACATCCTTTCCTGACAGTGGAGAACCACCCACCCATAACCCTCTTCTGCTTTATTTTTCTCTATAGAACTTATTACTACCTGAATCAATACTGTATTTTGCATGTTTATGTTTTATCTCTACTGGGAGTGATCTCTCCCAATACAGTAAAGCTCCATATATTTTTCCATATATTGTTTAAGGCTATGTTCCTGGTACTTAGAATAATGACAGACACACAGCGTATACTGAAAACATGTTTATTGAAAATAAAAGGCTTGTATTTTATTCAAAATTGCTCGAGATGTTCTACTTCCCTTGCCTGTCCATACGAATTTCAGAATTTCGCCTACGTCTACAAAAGTGTTTGCTGGGATTTTGACAGGAATTGCATTCAACCTTTACATCAGTTTGGGGAGAATTGACATCATTACTATATTGAGTTTTTCAATCCATGACAATGGTATATGTTTCCGTTTTACTTAGATCTTGTATTTCTTTCACCAGCATTGTCTAGCCAGCAGAGTAGGTGGCCCTTGCTCCCTTCTGTGCCTTCTCTTAAACCATGCTGGTGGGAGTGGTGAAGCTCCTCCTAACAGCTTTAAAGATGAAAGTGTAGGCTTTATACTTGGTCTCTGCTGCATAAGTCGGGGCAAGTGCAGCTTTTTCTGGGTTGCTTGGCTGAAGAGAGTGATGATTGTCTACAAGTTTTCTGTCTTTCTAGGCTGCCTCCTTCCTGTCCTTGGGCTAGCAAAAGCAGTCATTTTTTCCCCCCTCTTTTGGTACTTTTCTCTAAACCTTACATTACATCATGAGCTTGTTTATTTTACCCTCAGACTTTTGTTCCTGAACTATTTCTTTGCCTGGAATAACTTTCCTCAATTTTATTTTTCTGTATGATCAAATATTACACATCCTTCAAGTTTAGGTTTTAGTTCCATCTGTCTCACTAAATTTTCTCTATTTACAGTTTTCTTGTTTCCCTTAATTGCAATAAAAATTCTAGTTTGAATCATGTAACTTGGCCCTTATTGTGAACTATAATGTGTGGCTAAGTTTCCTGAATTGTTTGACTGCATAGAGGTTCCAGAGAGAGATGGACACAGTACAGGATAACAAAGTGTTGTTAAACGGGATGATAGGATGCTCAGAGACTTTCTGGCTGGATGGCATCTTTATTTTGATGAACTGACTACCTTTCACTTTCCTCTCCTTAAATACACAATATCTCCCTGAGTCTCATTTTGCGGTATCATATTTTTTTCATTTCATTATTATTTTTTTATTAATACAGCAAGAATGGATCCATATCTCAAGAATAATTTCAATTAAATAAGATTTTGAAGGCTGGTACTTGAACCAAAATACTTAGATATTGCTTTATAATAAGAATTATAAAACCCAACAGGATGATACAGTTATGTTTTCTGAGTAACAAATTCTTTCCCTGAAAAGATATGTGAGAAGCCCAATTATAATTAGAAGGAAGCCTGATGAATGTGAGTTCCAAATGACTTAGCTGGATGTACATACTTTTAATATTGTGTGATGTTAGGCTAAAAAAGTCTGATGCATCCATTTCTACAACTAGGAGCTGCCAACTGGGCTAAGTTACTCTTGTTTTGGAGCCCAAACTATCACTTTCCTGGACAGTTAAGAGAACATTATTGGTTTTTGTTTTCATAATATTTGACTTCCTAAATAGGAAGATAAAGAAATTAAAGCACTTTGAATTATTTTTTCATTTTTATTCGTGTTTTGCTTTCATAATATGATTATTTAATTTTATATTTTAAAAATTTATCTTAGCTTGTTAATACATATTTGACACAGTTCTTTGGACCTTCCAGCTTCTATTCAATGACTATCTGATTTGGGGTCAAACTTTCTTTACCTTGACACTTAGTGGATATTGTTTCATTTTTCTCTTGATCTGAAACTGCTATGAAGAAACCATAAATCTGTCTGAAAGAAATCTAGATTTCTTACCCCCCTCCCAAAAGAGAATTCTTCCCTTTTTCTTTAAATTTAATATCTATTAGGAGCTGTCTACATGTCAGTCCTGTGTCATTATTTTCCCAAACTTCAAGCTTCTTTGAATCTGCAGATTCAGTTCTTTTTTTTAATTTCAACAAACATTTTTATATTTTGGAATATATTTTCTGTTTCATTTTTTTGGGTTCTTTAGGGTCACATATTTTATAAAATACAGTCAAAATTTTATGGAACATAATTAGCCTTATGTTTTTCATTTTACCCTACCCTCATATCTATAAACCTCTCTACATTTGCTTTAATTCATTATTTTTCAACTACATTCTCTATGATTACTTCATGCATTACTGTTTTTCAATGTTTTTTGTTTTTTGCTACTTCGAATATATTTACCATATATGTAAATAAATAAATATTGTTTTCATCTTCATTGTTTTCTTTATTTTGAAATCTCAAAAATATCACTTTGTTTTATCATTTTGTTTATTTTATAACAAAATAGTAAAACGCTTAGGGGGACTTTTTTATATTTCTTTAGTTGTTCCCTCTTCCAAACTATATTTTTTACCCTGTGTTTGTGTTATCTTCTCCCTTCCTTCTATCCTTTCCTTTCCTTTCTTTCTTTTTGACAATATTGCAAATATATTTATTTGGATAGAATAGCATATTTTCTCTTCTTGTTTATGAAAATGTAGCTAGCTCTAAGACTTTTTATTGACATAAAGTGTTGGAATACTTTTGATTCCATATCTCATGAGATATTTTGGCGTTTTTTTGTTTGTTTTTCGTGCAGTTGATTGAAGACTGAGAGTTTTCCATGGTCTTACACAAGAGAGGTGGAGTGGTGGGTGTGGGTAGATCTGAACCCATTTTTCCATTTTCTTAAGTGCCCTATACCTATACCAAGCAGGACCCACTTTGTTGGGTTTGCTATATATTCGTGTGCTTTATTTAAGGCTACCTGAAAATTATAGACAGTTCCTGTCTGAAGACTTGGTTTTAGCATGGCAGCTTCGGACTTCTGTTATCACCTAGAGATTATCCTTGTAACTTTTTCCCTTTATTTCAGTATTCACTCTGCCTGGCCAGAACAGAGGAAATGAAGTAAAAGGACAACTCCACCCAGGACTCTGTGTGCTCCACCTGAGGGACTCTCAGACACCTGGTTTTATCATCCATTTGACTATTTTCTGACTTATTGAATGAGAAACTAGTCCTGGGTGGTTATGAGAGTTTGGTGTTTCTTCTGCTTTCCTCTAGTAGGAAGAGCCCAAACTGGGGAAATTCAGTGGGTGCCCTGCACACGCATATGTACAGTTTTGTCTTCGTGGCACACACTGAGGGTTGGCTAAGGAGTTAACTCTCTGGAAACATGTCATCTCCTCCCCCAGGTTGCCTACCCAGGGTTGCCAAGTAAGATAAAAGATATCCAGTAAAATTTTAATTTCATAAAAAAATGAATGTTTTTTAGCCCAAGTATGTCTCAACTATTACATAGGTATGCTCATGCTAAAAAATAAAAAACAAAAAAACAAAAACAAAAATAATAGTACTTTGTTGTTTATATGAAATTAAAAAAAAAATTTAAATGCAAGAAATCCTGCATTTTCAGTTGTTAAATCTGCAGACTTCACTAAAGACTTTCACCTTGAATCTATGTCTTACCTGGAGGTGATTTGAGAGATATTTTAGGACTTTGTTTACTCTCTTCTTTTCCTGTCATGATTCTGGGGAACACAGAATTAGAAACAGCATAGAATAGCACCAAAGCAAGTCATGCAATGCTTTGAAACTTTGGTGTCATTTGCAAGCTCCAGATTTTCTCTTTGCTTGACTGCAGCTAGTTTGTTTTATCTAATTTTAATTTCATTGCTATATGTTAATGCAATTAGTAACAAGAAAGAAAAGGTTTTGAGATCTGGCTCCAATTTGCAATCTGAATATGAAAGTAATAATTTAAAAAAAATCTTCAGAACATTAGTTAACACATTAAAGATGACTTACATGTACTTCTCAAACTCCATTAGCAGAAATGAACAGGCTCTTGTCCCTGGTATCCTGAGATAATATGACACAGTCTGTAAATTTTGTCATAGGCACAAAAATAAGTCAGTTTATAATATATTAGAACATTAGTGTCCAATATTAATAGAATATGAAAACCCACGTTTTACTATAAATGTAAGAAGTGTTGAAATGGAAAATTTTCTCATATGCATTCCAGAAAAAGTTTTTTCCTTTGATTTTAAAAATTATTATTTTATATCAGGTAAAGCAAGATTGAGGATTTAATGTGAAAAAATAAGGATTTTGTTTTAAATTATTTTAAAAGCAGCATTTGGTACTTAATCTAGGCTAAAGATGACTGGAGAGTATATTAAAAATATGTTTCTTAATATTAATTAAGAAGCTTTCAAAATGGTATCATGGTGATAATCCTTATCTAAAAATCTTTATTTCAAATGTATGTAGTGGGAGGTCCCTAAATATTAGCTCTCTTTTCTTCCCTTCCTCTCCTTCTCTGGTTTTTACCTCTCCACAGTGCTGTAACTATTCTTCCTGGCTATTGTTCCAAGGAGGTGATGAAGTTCTATGCATCCTAAAATAGTCTAGATTTAAGGATCTTCCATGTAGGATTTCTTTCTAATAAAGACACTAGTTGAGTGCTGAACCCCATAAATGTGACTGTCCATGCTAGAAAAACAGGGTCAAGTGTCCAAAATTTATTATTCGAACAAATACACCTATTTGCTAAAATATTAAATAATGTTTTTAATTGATCAGTATAGCTGTGTCACACCCCTGTACAGGCATAGCTCAGAGATATTGTGGGTTCACTTCCAGACCACTGCAATAAAACATATATTACCATAGAGAGAGTCACAAATATTTTGGTTTCCCAGTGCATATAAAAGTTATATTTACAATGTACCATATTCTATTAAGTATGTAATAGCATTGTGTCTAAAAAAAAGTGTACATACCTTAATTTTAAAATACCTATTGCTAAAAAAAATGCTAACCATCACTGAGACTTCAGCAAGCAGTAATTTTTCTTGAGGGTCTTGCCTTGATGTTGATGGCTGCTGACTGATTAGGGTGGTGTGGCTGAAGGTTGGGTGGGTATGGCAATTTCTTAACATAAGAAACAACAAAGTTTGCTGCATTACTGGATTCTTCCTTTCACAAATGATTTCTCAGTAGTGTGTGATGCTGTTGATAATATTTTACCCACAGCAGAACTTCAAAATTGGAGTCAGTCCTCTCAAACCCTGCCACTGCTTTATCAACTAAGTTTATATAATATTTTAAATCCCTTGCTGTCATTTCAACAATCTTCATAGTGTTTTCACCATGAGTAGATTCCATCTCAAGAAACAGCTTTCTCTGCTCATCCATAAGAAGTAACACCTCATCCATTAAAGTTTTTATCATGAGATTGCAGCAGTTCCATCACATATTTAGGCTTTGCTTCTAATTCTAGTTGTCTTACTATTTCTACAACATCTACAGTTACTTCCTCCAGTGAAGTCTTGAGCCCCTCAAAGTCATCCATGAGGGTTGGGAGCACCTTCCAAACTCCTGTTAAAAATTTGCTATTTTGACCTTTTTCCACTAATCACAAATATTCTTAATGGCATTTGGAATGGTGAATCCTTTCCAGAAGGTTTTCAATTTACTTTGCCCAGATCCATCAGAGGAATCACTAACTATGGCAGCTATACCCTTATGACACGTGTTTCTTAAATGATAAGACCTAAAAATAAAAATTACTCCTTGATCCATTGGCTGCAAAATGGATATTATGTTCACAGGCATGAAAACCACATTAATCTCATTGTCCATCTCCATCAGAGCTCTTGGGTGACCAGGTGCATGGTTAATGAGCAGTGATATTTTGAAAGGAATCTTTCTTTCTGAGCAGTAGGTCTCAACACTGGGCTTAAAATATTTAGTAAACTATGTTGTAAACAGATGTGCTGTCATCCATGTTTTGTTGTTCCATTTATAGAGCACGGGCAGAGTAGATTTAGCATAATTCTTAAGGGCCTAGGGTTTTCGGATTGGTAAATGAACACCGGATTCAACTTAAAGTCACTAATGGCATTAGCCCCTAACAAGAGAGTCAGCCTGTCCTTTGAAGCTTTGAGCCAGGCATTGACTTCTCCTCTCTGTGCAAGTTCACCTTCTTCTGATATAAGGCTTTTTTTATCTACATTGAAATCTGTTGTTTAGTGTAGCCACCTTAATTATCTTACTTATATCTTCTGAATAACTTGCTGCAGCTTCTCCATCAACACTTGCTTCATTTTGCACTTTTATGTTATAGAGGTGGCTTAATTCCTTAAACCTCATGAACCAACCCTTGCTAGCTTCAAACTTTGCTTCCGCAGCTTCTTCACCTCTCTCAGCCTTCATCAAATTACAAAGAGTTAAGACCTTGCTCTGAATTAGGCTTTGCCTTAAGGGAGCATTGTGGCTGGTTTAATCTTCTGTCCAGATCATTGTGGCTGGTTTAATCTTCTGTCCAGACCACATCAGTACTAGGGTGTTTTGCTGTCTTATCATTTCTATTCAAAGGAATAGGACTTCAAGAACTTTTCCTTTGCATTCACAACTTAGCTAACTGGCACAAAAAGCCTAGCTTTTGGCCTGTCTTGGCTTTTAATATGCCTTTCTCACAAAACTTAATCATTTCTAGATTTTGATTTAAAGTGATTGATATGCAACTCTTCCTTTCACTTAAACACTTACAGATCATTGTAGGGTTAATAATTGGCCTAACTTCAATATTATTGTATCTCAAGGAGTAAAGAGGCCCAGAGAGAGGGAAAGAAGAGGGGGAATGGCTCATTGTTGGATGAGTAAAAACATACACATATAAGTTTGCTGTTTTATATGGGCATGGCTTATGGCACCCCAAAACAATTACAATAATAACTTCAAAGATTCCTGATCACAGAGCACCATAGCAAACATAATAATAATAATAAAAGTTTGAAATATTGTGAGAATTACCAAAATGTGACACAGAGACATGAAGTGAGCAGATGTTGTTGGATAAATGGCACCTATAGACTTGCTGGATCCAAGTTTACTACATCCTTCAATTTTTAAAAAGATGCGTTACTTGTGAAGTGCAATAAAATCAAGTGTAGTAAAACAAAATATGCCCGTGCATGTATTTTGTTAATTGAAATATAAAGGTGCATAATATCCACAATTTATCTATAGCCAATAACTTGCAATATCTATGGGTAATAGATCTTTAATTCCTTTTAACTCTAGATTAAAACATGGTAAACTAGCAAAACCTGATTTTCTTTCCTTCCTTCCTTCCCTTCCTTTCTTCCTTTCTTACTTTTTGCCATTTATGTAGTTATGGCTGCAAATAACTATCATGATAAGAATCACTCAGGGGTTGAGGAAGATAGTGAGACCTTGAGCATTGGGTTATAGTTGAAATTATGGATTATGAATTTTCCTCCCTACTAGTTTTAATTATGGACTGCCTTACTGCTCTAGAGTCTGAATAAATAAGTGTTTTACATGGTTGATTAATGTCCATATAAAGCATATAAACAACCCAATGATAAGTAGTAAGTTCACCCTGAAAATCAATGATATTATTTTACGAACAAATGGATTAACTGGCCTACTTAAAATGAGCCATACACTCTTGCAATCAGCAGGCAGCCAGCCAAGATACAGAATATAAAGCTTATCCAGGCATTAAAATCAATGCAATTCATTTAAAAAAAAAAAACACTTTGGCTGAGTGGGAAAAAAATAAGTGAATTTAAAATAATCAAATTACCAAAGCCTTTACTGATTTCACTATAATTAAAAAAACACAAGATATTAAGACAATACAAAGTTCAAAAAATTGTGACATTATTTTATTGACTTTGTCTTTTTTAAATTACTGTTTTTCTCAACTCAACATGATGGATGTTTCAATAGATTACTTTGAAAAAGTAAAGAAATATTCCCTGCTGAATAGCCGTTAGTAGTTATCCAAGAGAAAAAATACGATTGAACATCAGCAGATGCTGAAATTTAGATCACAAAATGGCCATTTCTACCTCTAGATCTTAAATGCTTATTATATAGATGTTACTACATTTATGAAATATTAGTGTGTTAAATAATTCAGCTCTATTTTAAATATATATTGCTTAAGTAATATAGTAATTGGCCTATTTAAATAGTCAGGTTGGGGGATCATTCTCAAAAAAAAAAATTATGAGGGATTAATTAGAAGTACTAGAGATAGGTAGAATATCTTAAAATGTTACAATATAAAAAGACACTGGAGTCAGTGACCAGAATATTAACTGGTCTGTTCTACAAAGTAATCACTACGTGGTCCTATCTGAGGATGTTTTCAAGTTAATTGTATATAAACTGGTTGGGAAGGGAAAATGAAAAGGGCAGTTTATGCAAATTCAAGACTTGTGGTAGTGAATAGCAGTGAAAGCCAATGTGTTAACCTTCTATTAAACGTGGAAATCTCATATTAAAATCAAAAAATAATTTTCTGGAGATAGGAAACAGTCTTTAGAAAATAATTTTGTTGTCTTTAATTTCTATGTTATAATTCATTATCATATGAAAGTGAACTAATTTATAATACAATTAAATGTTTGTCTTTATGATTTACATTTATCACAGTGCTTGAAGTGTTTAAGAATGTGTACTTTGATGTCATTCAGTCTGGGTATAAATTTTGGTTGCATCACAATTAAAAAAAATTATCCCAAATTATTTAAACTGAAAAAAGACCAAAGACTGATTATTTGAAACTTTGATATTATTCTAGAGCATTTTTAAATTAGCCTGTTTGAACAAAAGCAGCTTTCCTACTCCTTAAACATCCCTCTTCAGAGGATGTCAGGGAATGAAGCTGTAGCACAGAATATTTGAATAACAATATGCAATGGATAGAGAGGTTGGGATTGGCTATCATTAGGGGTAGAGATTAAGGCATAGAAATGTGTATACTGTTATGATTCTGTGGCCTGGCAGAGAAAACTTCTAAAGGTGTTATGATTTTATCACTCTGTAGACATGTAGCCAGTTTTAAATATAATTTAGTATCTCATTCAGGCATTCTTCCCTTTCCTGTTTGACTACATCCTTGAGACAGTCTTTTTTTTTTTTTTAATTAAAGTTAATAGGGTGACAATTGTTAGTAAAGTTGAGTAGATTTCAGGTATACAATTCTGTAATACATTATCTATATCTCACATTGTGTGTTCACCACCCAGAGTCAGTTCTCTTTCCATCATCATATATTAGACCACATTTACCCTCTTCTAGACATTCTTTTACCCAGATCTTCTGTCATTTTCTTTATTAATGAGCTAAGTTAACTTTGACATATTGGAGAACATTTTTTAAAAAACAAATGGCAGAAGGCTTGATAAATGTTGATAAGAATAGTTTGCCATGAATTGTGACATGCAAAGTAAGCAACCAGAGAGGAACTACCACCATGAGGCTCTACCACTGCATATACCAATGTTTTTGTTTCCTAGGGCTGCCATATAGAAGTACTACAAACTTGGTGGCTTAAAAAAAAAAAAAAGCAGACATTTCTTCTCACGAGATTCTGTAGACTAGAAAACTGAAATCAAGGTTTCTGCAGGACCATGTGGTCTCTAAAGATCCTAGAGGAGAATCCTTCCTGGCGTATTCCTTGCTTTTGGTTTTGCTGTCATACTTGGCATTTCTAGCTCCACTTTCTGCCTCTGTTGTCACATGGTGATTTCCCTGTGTGTCTGGCTTTGTGTTCCAATTTTTCTCTTCATTTAAAGCCACTAGACAAGAGATTAGGACCCTCTGCAATCCAGTATGAGTTTATTTTGATTACCTCAACCAACACACTATTTCCAAATATGGTGACATTCACAGGTTCTGGGGGCTTAGACCTTCAACATATCTTTTTAGAGCATGCAGTTCAACCCACAACACCCAACTACCCATTTGAGCTCATGCATCGTCATTCTTCTGGATGAACTGTGCTTTGCTCTTAACTAAAGCTAAGTAAGCATTCTACGTGTGCACTAGTTCCTACCCCCTTTGTCTTAGCCAATGACATGCGTAAGAAGGTATTCCTCTCTCATAGTCTTGGGTCATACGGTTTTCTCTCTTAACGGGATCATTATCACTGACATATGAACACGTGAAATTTATCTTGTCTAAAAACAAAGAAAGAGAAACAAAAAAATCCCTTACTTAATCCAACATCTCCCTCTTGCTCGGATTCCATTTCTTTGCTCTCTTCAACAGCAAGACTGTAAATATAAAGGAGTTTTCTCTACTGCTTGTATCTCATTCTTCTCTTTTTGTTCCCTCTCCCATTGCTTCACTGAAATTGCACTTGCCAGGATCAACAATGACCTGCAAATTCAAAAATTCAATTGTTAATCCTTGGTCTTCCCCTTAGTTTGACACAGTTGATCACTGCTGCTTCCTTGGAAAACTTTTTGTCTGTCTTCACAAACCACAATTGTCTTCTTTCCTCCTAATCTCACTGGTTGCTTCTCATAGACATCTCTTCGCCATCTCCCCAGCCTTCGCATGTTAGGATGTTTTGGGGCTCAGTTTTAGTTCTCACATCTTTTCTAATGACATGAACCCCCAAAGTGACATCAGTTTCATGGCTTTAACAACTTTAAATCTTAAAGGTTTTAAAATATTTTTGTCTTTGATTCCCAAGTTTTTATTCCCATCCTGATCAAGACTTTGGAGCTGTATCCCATAGTCCACTTGACAACTTTCATGTCGTAGCTAATCTGTCAATATTTTAATCCCTGTGTCCGCCTATTCAATGTGAATGTCATTTGTTTTATTGTCCTGATAATTATCTGATGGGCGTAGTGTAGGCTCACAAAATAAGGTAACTGACTGAATGAATGGACATTTGTTCTCATATCCTACTTAACAGTAGCATGTTATAGACATATTTATAGAATACAAAGAAAGCAACCCAAAATGCAAAGCCTGTGGTATTGTATAGGAGAGAATGCTGCTTTGCAGGAGAAAGCTTTTTGTGAGAGTTGTTCTTTCTAAGTCAGAAAAAGTAGGGCCTTCCTTTTCTCTTCACTGGGCTTACAGACTAATTGCCTGTTTATGTTATTTGGACAGCTTCTATCGTATCTGAAACAATATAAACTATTTGAGAATAACATAACTGCTAATTAATAGTATGACCACCTTTAAAAAAAAAATAGTGGCTGAAATCAGCAGATTATCCTGTGATAGTTTCTTCAGTAGCACTGAAATCTCCAACAATTGAAAACAAGTGTTTTACAGGAATAACTGCTTCTCATTTATTTGCTCACAAAAATGCATTATTTTCTTACAAGTTTAATTCTGGATCCATTACTAGCTATAATTTCAAAACTATCTGCCAGTCGGTACATTTATGCATATCATGGTGAATAGGTCCTTTTTCAAAATAAACTAAAGTAATTATAAAAATCCATTTCCCAGAAGCAAGGAGAATGAAAATTTCAACCATGGTTAGGAACCACTCAATACTCAACTAGGCAGGATAAGCTGCAAAGCATCTTAAAACATACTATCCGTGATGTTCATTTTAGACTCACTAAACATCAAAACTTATTACTTTGATCTGTTCTGATGCCTACATGCAACCAGAGGGGTGCTTGAGGGTGGGTATAGGATCTTATCCCAGAACCTAGCGAGCTTCTGAGTAGGTAATGAACCTCAAGTTGTTGTTGATAAGGTTGATAATGAGAGTGAATTATGGTGTCCTTCCACCTTCCACTGACACCGTAATTAATTAATTGCCTAGATTGTTCATAAAATAAACTCCAGTTTTTGTTGGTATTGATAACAGGGATTGGTAACACATATTTCAATATGTTTGTCACTGTATTAGGGATACAATCTATCCCGGAAGCACGTGGTTTATGAGATAGATAAAAATAATTTGAAAAGAGATAGATTTTTCGCACCATCTTAATGGGAGGAATAAAATCTTCAGAAATAGATCTGACATCATCAAACATATCTTTAGAGAAACAGATGCTATTTAAGAAATGAGTATGGGATAAAAATTTTAAGGTATCCGTAGAGTATAATAACCAGCAAAAAAGATAATGCACTTGAAAATGTTCTAAATATATTGAAAACGAAGAGGATTTTGAAGACGGTGGTGAATCTCAGAATGAATTACATATTTTAGCACTTCTTCAATGAGTCTTTTAGCCAAAGGCTTTGTTCCTTCAAAGTGAAGAATCTGTAAACTCCATCTGTTCTAAATGCAGTGTAGCAGTTCTTCAAAAGAAGGCAGAAAAAGCAACTTCCACCTCCCTGAAGTCTGACAGAATACAGTTACATTCTGGTGAAACTCGTCATAAAACAGCCTTTCTATGTTAAATGTATTCTATGAATCTCTTTAATGGTGTTTCTGTGGACTTCATGTATCGTTGTGCTTCTCCAACGTTTTCAGCCCAAGCGCTACATTAACTCTATTTGGAACAGATGACGACAGAGTATTCTTGGTACTGGTCCGTGATAACACTTTGAGGCAGGAACTGGATCAAACCCGAGTCTAAAACACACCAACTAAGGACAGTTGGGACCAGCTTTCCATAAATCTGTTTACTTTGAAGTTGATGTTATTTGCCACTCACCGCTCAATTAAACAGTCTCTCAGTTTCTGGCTGCTATCTGTTCCCATATGTTTGGGATCTCTCTGTTGGAAAGAGCTTAGTGAGATCTGCAAATCTGGAGGCTTGAGCACCTCTAACTCATGAGCACACTTCTGTCTTTTCACTTAAGCTGATAACAGGTTTGAGTGTGTCTCTCCCAGAGAGTGGGAACTACTTAAGGTCAAGGCATGACTTACCCACCTCTATGACCTCAGCACTTTGCTGTGTCTGGGATGTTGTAAGCACTCAACTGTTTGAGACTAACAAGGGCTCCAGAGTTTGTTGAACTATGCTTTATTCCATGTAATTTATGAAAATATTAAATATGATTGTGAGTGCTCTGATCCCTGCTTTTTCAGTCATTGTTTTCTGTCCTGAAGTGTCATTTTTTCGTATGTAGAGTTAAGGTGGATAGCAACTAAAGCTGGAGAATAATGGATGGTCACCCCTTATTCATAATAATCAAAATGAATTAGTGGTCTGGAACTTTGTCAAACGAATCTTCAAGTCCATAGCAAAAGTCCATTTGTAAACATTTCCTCTAAGAAAATATGCCTTTTTTTTTTTTTTTCTCCAATGATTGCTTGGCTAAGAATCACTGCCTGTGACAGTTTAGTTCCAAAGTTTTGCCATATTTAGTGGACTCAGGCATATATGTCTAGGAAATTTTCAGAATTCTCCTTATAGATAAGTCACTTATCTCCTTACAGATAAGTACTAATTTTTCAATTCTATAATTTCATTGCTGTTTCCCTTTGAAACTATTTCATGTATAGCATACAATTTTTATAATTATTTGAATTTAGTTTTTCAAATACTCCATTTCGATACCGTTCTGAGCAATTAACTTTATTGAAAATTTGACATGAATGCAAAGCCAATTTTATGGATTATTGTATCAGTGTTACTTTTCTGATTTTAATAAGTATATTTGGCCATATATAATATCCTCTTTTTAGGAAATATATACTAAAGTATTTAGAGATAAAAATACATCCTATTTGTAACTTACAAAAATTTTAGGAAAATTATAGCAACTTCTCTAGCTATACATTTAATAATCAACCAGTCAATCAATTTATCAAGAGAATGAATGGTAAAGTGTAGTAAAAAGTTAACATTTGAGGAACTTAGATGAGTATAGAAGGGAACTTTTCATGTTGCTTTTGTGACTTTTATGTAAAATCTGATTTTATTTCAAAATGAAAAGTGATGTACTTGGTAAGAGATAGTAAAAAGATGTGAAGAGAAAGAAAGAAGGTTTGTGGTCTGTGATGTTTTGCTTGTATCACCGGGTACGTGGTGAATTGCCAGCAAATTTCTGGCAAATAGAAGTTGTTGAGTAGATATTATGAATGTAGAAGGAGGACTGCTTTTAAGAAGCAGATTAGTGAATTATGTGTCAAACATGTGAAATTTGTTCTATTCAGTAGTAATTCTTTTTATCTGAAGGGAAAAATAAAGGTGATGTCTTAAACACTAAACTAGCAGGTTTTCAATATCATCTTAGAATGGTAATTAAAATCATTTACTGAAACTTGCCTCACGTAGGTTAAGGAAAAAAAACACGATTATCACAGAGACACAATTCTAAAGGGGAACGAAAATAGGTAGCACGATGCAGTAGGAAAAGATCTAAGCAGTTATTTAGTATGAAATTAGAAATCCTACTTCTAATTCGTAATATAGGTTGAAAGAGCAGAGATTTTAAAAATGGTGACCATAGTATTAAAGGTGTTTTAACAGAAGGGCCTTTTTCAGGTTATTGATATATATTTAGGTTAAATAAACCACATCCGAGTGGCAATTAATCATGATTCAGTTTTTAAGTGTCTTATTCAGAAAACATTTTAATTAGTCATTTCAATCTCCAAATCCTTAGAAAGGGTCATCAGCAGGAATTTACTGGTGGTGCCTGAAGGAGGAAAACACTTGAATTTTGATCCTGCAGGGGAACCCACTGAGTCATTACCCTGGGAAAATGTCTTCCGCCTATGCTGTCAAAACCAAGGGATTCTTAATATTTATTACTTTGTAAGCAACCTGGACTCTCCCTTTTTTTCCCCCTTTATTCCTATTATTTTCTATCCATGTGCACTTAGATAAATACCAAAGGTTTTCTTTGTTCATTGAAGGCTGTTATTATGCTTCTTTAAATACAGGCCAGAAGTCCATTCACCACCCCCCCAGACCCCACCCTCGTCCTCCCCAAAGCTTTTGTAAGAAGCTATATGTTATTTAATATTCTTAACTTTATTATCTTTATAAAATATCACTATGGGTGATATTTAGTTTATCACACTGTTGCTGATAGACAGCCTTTTGCCAAATGCATTGTAGAGCTCATGCTACTTCACCCATCTCTTTGGGTTTAACATTACTATGCACACGAATACCTCATGAATATTCAGATATATACCATATATACACATACACATATACTGTGAAATTGGGATGGTGCTATGGGAGAAAATCTTTCCTTCTTACTAGCAATCTTGGAGGAAATTAGCCAGATGGGTTGTGAAGCTGTTTTTCTTAACGGTGCCGTTTTATACCATAAAAAACCTTGTGGAATTAGGAAGCATACCTTCAAAAAAGAAAACAATCAAGTGAAGGGGTGTATTGGATTCTCTCCTCCCTTTGGTGTCTTGTTTGTAGAGCCCAGATTTAGAAAAAGAGCTGCGATTGATTTTCCTCTCTCCTGCTGTCTTTTTCACACGCATAAAGAAAGCATTTTGTTGTTGATCTGCTGCCTGCACCGCCTGGAGCAACCGTTTTGATCTATAATTCCTTTGAAACAGTTCTCAGCTACCCAGGTTTATTTCCCTTTTCTTTACTTACCCTTCTGATTTGTGAATTTAGCCAAGGAATCTCTTGTAATCACCTCCTGGCTTATTTTTAAAATGAAAATAATGCAAAACTGGGCAATGGAAGACTAGAGACGTCACTGATTCATATAACTTGTAACCTCCTTGCTTAAATATAATCTTTTCTGACATCCGCTTCAAAATCAGTATCTTATTTGTTACAATGTGTTGGGCATAGATTCCTCTACCTTCACTCTTTTGAAAGCCTTGGCCCATATTACTTTGTTTGATACATTCTTTTGACCTATGAAAATGATGAAGCTCAGAAGATCCTGAGCTTCTCAGTGGGAGAGAACCCCCTAAATGGCAACACGCTCCTGCTTAGAGAGGAGGATTTTGAAAAGGAGAAGGGATAAGTGCAAATACTCAGGGACAGAAAAGTTTTTGTTCTACTCTCTCCCCATTCCTCTTTATCTTAACACGTTTTTGATGTAGCATCTTCCCACCTTCCTGCCTAATTTCACTAACTCTTTGATTCCCCTACGAAATTTTTGGAATAACCTTTGTATTCCTTTCCTCGCGCGGCCATAGCAAATCCCCCAAAACTGAGTGGCTTACAACAACAGACATTTCTTCTCCTCATACCAGAGGCCAGAAGTCAGAAATCCAGGTGTCTCCAGAGCCATGTCCTCCCCTAAGGGTTCAGGGCAGGGAGTGTGTTCACTGCCTCCTCCAGCTTCCAGTGATTCCAGGTTTGCCTTGGCTGCTGGCTGCACCAGGCTGCCCCTATCTTCACGTGGCCTTTTCCTCTGTGTGTTTCCCCTTCAGCCTGTGTCTTCCGTAAGGACACTGTCATTTAGGGCCTACTTTGATCCTGAATCATCTCATCTTGAGATTTTTAAATTAATTCCATCTGCAAAGGATCACCAATGACTTCCTTCTTCCAAAAAGTATAGGTAATACCCAGTCTTCATCTTGCCTAACTTCACGAGCATTTGCCACGTTGACCTCTGGCATGAGACCCTACCTTTCTGGTTCTCCTGCTCTTTCTCTGACTACTCCTTTATTTAGATTCCTCTCTTCTTGTCTTCCCTTAGATGCTAATGTTCGCGAGATTCTATGTAAAGCTGTGTACTCCTTTCCACACCAGGCATAGAAAACAAGATCCAAACAAATAACATGAATGTATGAAAGGAACCAGTAAAATAGTATAGTTAGTGATGTAGTTTGTAAGCAAGTAAAGAGTACACGAGCTGCTTAAAGACATTCAAATTTGATAAATAAAAATAAACAAACAAAAAGTAAACTGCAGGGCAAAGAAAAGACTTCTCTGCTGGAAGGATTTGCTGTTGTGTTCCTTCTGGTCTTTTCCTTCTTTCTAGGCCATCCCAGCCATTTGCATGGCTTCAGTTACCATCTATATACTCATTCTAATTATTCTCAAAACTATACTTCAGTCTCTTTTCTGATTGAGACTTTTCTCTAATTGATTAGTGAACACTGTCATTTTAAGTTCCATGGGAGCCATCCCGTTTTCCAACTTCCCGCCCAGCTAATCCCTGGAGTTTTCTCCAGACAGTTCACACAGTACATCCTGACTGCCACTACTGAAGTCTGAGGCACCATCTCCTCTCACCCTGTCATCAATAAGCTGCCAATTGTTCTCCTTGAAACTAATCATTTTCTTCTTTAATCTATTTTTGAAGGTCTTCTTTTTTTCTTTCATCAAGCCATGATTTTTCACTGCTGAGTGTTTCCAATATGATTCCTGCTGCCTGGATTACTCTTGTTCTGCTTTTCCTTCTCTTGATTTGCTTCTGATCTCAGCTTAAATTTCCTCTAGGTTTCAAGAGCACATTTCTATAATACATCTTCTATATATTGCATTGTATATTCACCAACCAGAGTCAGTTCTCCTTCCATCACCATATATTTGAAACCTATGTAATTTTACTAACCAATGTCACCACAATACATTTAATAAACATTAAAAGATATACCTAGCCAAAGTCCCTTATTATTTCAGTGTGTGGTTACAGTATAGGAGGCAATTTTTGATGAGGGAGGAAAAAGGAGAAGACAGGAAAGTCTAACGAATTGGGTGCTGCTTAGAAAACAGGACTTGTTGGTGTGAGGGGTACCATAAACGCCTTGGGTTGCTAGAAACTACATGAGTCTATGAGTTTTTCTCAATGGGTTACATTCTGAGCCACACCTCTCACTTATTATTAAAATTTATTCATAAACAAACAAATAATAAATAAATAATTTCGTCTAGGAAGCCTTAACTGACACTTCCCTCTACTTGTACCCCAAAGCCTTTCTATGGAAGATATCCTTGCCACATGCTCTTTTAGGACTTTTGATGTCCCTATTCACTAATCTGTCTAATTTTAATTACATTTGTTTGTCTTTCATAATTGGCTCTCCTAAGTCCTTTGAGAGGATCAACCACAACCCAACTCCAAATATAATACATACCACTTAGAGGTTACTGTCTCCATATTTGCTGAATAAATAAATGGAAAATTATTTTATTCCCCTTCTTTATAAATATTAGTAGTCTACTTGCTTTTCATTGTCTCTTCATCATTAATAGAGAAATCAATATATTATACATTAGCAATTTTCCTGATAAGATTTCATGAAGTGGGAAATAAATTTGGTCTAGACATATTAGGAATATTTTTTGGAGTAGATTTAATATAGACTTATGTACCTCATAGGGCTGCCATGAAGATCACATGACATAAACAGTATGAAAGCATTTTAAAAATGTAAACATGTTATTCAAATAGTAATAGTTATTATCACTAAATTATTCATAGAGTACTGGAAAGTAGCCAAACTATTAAAAGGTAAGAAAATCTCTGAATAATAAGAGCCCATTTTTTCTTTCCCCCCACCCCCCGTTTAAACCCACTACTTATTATTTCTGGCATTATTTCTCACTGTTCTGGAAGCTGGGAAGTCCAAGACCAGGGTGCTGGCAGATTTGGTTCTTGGTGAGAGCTCTCTTCCTGGCTTACAGATGGGCCACCTTCTCTCACTGTGTCTTCATAGGGCACAGAGAGAAGGGCAAGAGCCCATTCTTTCTATCAGCAAATGTGAACCATTTACTGTGAGCTCAAAAATGTGAAAGCTGGAGAGTGAGAAGGGGATGCAGGAGACACATTTCCATGTCTTGGCCACCATAAATAAAGCTGCGATGAACATTGGAGCACACGTGTCTTTATGTATAAATGTTTTCAATTTTTTTTGACAAATAACCAGGAAAGGGATTGCTGCGTCATATGGCAATTCTATTCTTATTTTATTGAGGAACCTCCACACTGCCTTCCATAGCGGTTGCACCAGTCTGCATTCCCACCAACAGTGTACGAGGGTTCCTTTTTCTCCACAGCCTCTCCAACACTTGTTATTATTTGTCTTGTTGATGATAGCCATTCTGAGTGGGGTAAGGCGATATCTCATTGTGGTTTTAATTGGTATTCCTCTGGATGATTAGTGACATTGAGCATCTTTTCATATATCTACTGGCCATTTGTGGGTCCTCTTTGGAGAAATGTCTATTTAGGTCCTCTGCCCATTTTTTAATTGGATTGTTTGTTTGTTGTTGTTGTTGTATGAGTTCCTTAAATATTTTGGATATTAGCTCTTTATTGGAGGTGTTGTTTGAAATATCTTCTCCCATTCAGTTGTTTGCCTCTTTATTTTGTTGATGGTTTCCTTTGCTGTGCAGAAGCTTTGTAGTTTGATATAGACTCATTCATTTATGTTAGCTTTTATTTCCCTTGCCTCTGAAGTCAAACTCAAGAAAAAAATCCTGCATCCAAGAGGCAGATTTTACAGCTTAGTCTTTAGGTGAAAAGCTTCTGTGTTTTTCTATGGATAGAGACCATTTAAATGATCTCATAACTTTTTTCTTTTTTTTGAATTTAATTATTTTCAAAACTTACAGAAACATACCTAACACAGATTTAGAGATATATATTCAAAACTGAGATATGGAATAATATGCACAGAGATAGGGATTTTCTCAAATTATTATTTTAATTATGATTGTTCATTTGATAAATTCATAATTATTATCAAGGCAAATGTAATATCTTCAATAGCATAATAATGTCTTTTTGATGCCATTTAATTTCATGTCTCCTATCACAAAATACATATCTCAGTTGATACAACATTTGGCATTTTTATGATATGAGTTTGTTTCATTTTAAAAACAACTTTCTTGACAATTTAATAAAAAATACTATCTTTGGTTCTTTTAATGCTTTTCATTAAAAGTACACAATGTTTCATGTCAAAGTATACTTTCAAATCTACTGTTTTTAAAGTGAGATCTCTTTGGGGATTGTCCTAATCACATTCAAATAAATCTTTGGCAAAAAGTTTGTTTTCCCTGGAGATTTTCTCATCTGTTTAATGGTGTCTTCCCACTGCTTTTTATTTTTCCAATTGGCAGAGGAAATAAAACAAAATAAAAAAAACAACAAAAAAAACAACTATAGACTTGAAGATTGATTATACTGGTGTCTAAAATCTTAACCAGTATCTAAGCTTTAAGATATGAATAACTAAATTCAGAATGCCATTTTGCATTTAAAGTATCACTTTTTTACATTTAAAAAATCCATATGAGACTCAACTGGGGTTTTTGATGATGTATTTTTTGGCTATGTATTTTTGGCTATGTATTTGGCTATGTGTTTTTCTTGAGAAACAATAAGCTTTTCTTGAGTATAATTTAATTATTTATCCCTTGTGGTTTATGAAAAATAATTTGGATTTTTCGTGCATATGTGACTCTGAACACTACTTGAATTAAATGGTTGGCTTTAAAACATCCATGCCCTGAGAAGACATTTGGAGTGAATAAAACTCAAGTTGCATTGAATGGATTTGGCTCTCCATACAGGGGAGTCGAGCAGAGAGCCAAGGATGTTACAGTCTTAATACCTGGAGAGGGGACAAGTCCATTTCCTGTAGAGGAGCTATTATTTAACTGAAATTATACATATCATATAGATATTTATGTAGAAGTATTAACAGGACACCCTTCCAAGGGTAACTTCTAGGAGTCTAAAGACAATACTGCAAGGAGAGACTACCAGTAGTCTGTCTACCCTGCAGAAATAGCACCTATTTTGCCCAAGATCAGGGCATGCATCTCTGAAGAAATCATCAACGTGTTGGGAGAGATAGACAGTAAGACTCTTGGACTTGGAGCCAGAAGGTGAGATTTGGGAAGGCAGAACTTCAAAAAGCTTTATGTTTTGAAGGCCCATTTTGCTGGTTTTTTGCCAGATTACCTTGGACAAGTCGTTGGACCTGACTATTTCTGCTCAACTATTGAAAACTGAGTGATATTGTTATATTGATTGTCTCAACACCCATGCAAAGATCAGCAAAGTAGAATTCAACATCCACATGTAAAATCACAAAGAATAAACACTAACTTATGGGACAATGAAATGGATTCGGGACAGCAGATTCTGAGTCAAGAGTGCTACAAACAAGCAACAGATACCAGGAACGAGGCATGTGGAAGCTCTTATTTGAAAAAATAAATCTCATGGGATATTTTCCTCCCAGTGTTGAAAAGAAATGTAGATGTGCAAGATGTTTGGCATGGCAAGAAACAATATAAAATGAATCCTAGAGAACCCTTCCTATCTATAGCCTCGCTTCACCCCTTCCAATTATTTCCCCACCCCCAGAAAAAATGTATGAGGCTATTAAATGGAAAAGGTGTTCTGCCGGCTTTGCTTGTTCGTATATTGTGGAATGGATAGAGAATGCTACAGTAAAGATCTGTATAGGGCAGCAAGAGCAGGGGGCAACTGGCAGATACATACAGGGAATTAAGTCTCAGAATATCTGAGAGGGGCTATGATAGAGGTTCTGAACTCTAACCTGCCCCTGAGATTTCTGATTAGCAGTGTGGCAAAACAATGAAATAATATGCAGCCTTACTCAGTAACCTGCTATGCGACAGGCTGTTCCTTTTCTCATACTCATTCTGTCTATTCTCACCTTAAGTTAATGGCTAAAAATCTCAAGTAGGCAAATAACACGGTCCAAGAAATCTTTTTCACTAGTAAGTCAATTGCAGACCAAATCATGTCTTCTGATTTTTCCTCCAAATTCCCATATTCCTTTATTAAGTGATGAACTGGCATCAAAAGCCATTTCAAAAATACAGGGCTAGCAGAATTGAAATTTCTCACCTTCCTGTTACAGGATCTATCTACTTAACTACATTTGAACTTAAATCACTTTAAAAAGAGTAGATTTGAAAGTATAATTTGACATGAAACATTGTGTACTTTTAATGAAAAGCATTAAAAGAACCAAAGATAGTATTTTTATTAAATTACATTTTAAGTAGTGTCAATAGCAATTATTGATAAACTATTCAACCTTACATCTTTGCTTTAAAAAAAATCAGAATTTCATGTCACACGTAATATAGGAAAATTTCAACTCTGTATGATAATATTAGATTTTTGAATGAACATGATTTTGGACATTTTAAATGCTTATTTTGAAAATTTATACACACAAATTTTTCTCTGTAAACATGTCTATTTGGACAGCTAAGATGTAAAAGCACATTTCTCATCCTTGAATATGCTTTTTATATGTAAAAATCTCTAGATACTGCAGTGCTATGCAGACTAGACCAGTAATTACTGTAGGCTTACTCTCACTGGAATATTAGAATGCATTAAAATTGACCTGAAAAATCTCACATCTGAAACATATTTTGTTCTCTATTTATATTATCTGTTGCTGTTATGTCCAATGTAGATTTGCCAATTAGTATTCCACTTTTGAGGGGGACACTTTTATTCTGAAAACTGAAAAACAGAAAAAGCTGAAAAGCAGAATAAGCAATAAACAAAAGAAGGCATATTTTACAAGCTGACGTTCATTGCTATTTTTTGCAGTGTTAAAATACAATTGCTATGGTGTTTTCTTATCAAGGGGTTACATTATGGATTGCTTACCAGAAAATTGCACCTTACATACATTTTTCTGAATAGATGAGATTTGCTTTACTAATATTATTCTCACTGAATCAATTCAGAGTCTCTATTTTGTGAAAAGTAAAGCTATACGTTTAGTAGATAGCACACATATATAAGTGGAAAAAAAAACCTTAAGTGTTCTAACTAGAATGTGTTTTGATTTAAACCATTAAATTGTTCATCTATCTAATTATGGGATTGCACAGAGGTGACCAGAGCAGTCATCTATTCACATGCGTGATCTTATGGTACGATGACAAATAAACGTTTTTCATAAATACCTGGAATTCAACAATTTTACTTTGAAACATTTATTTATTTAGATCTTGAAAGAATTTTTGTCATCAACAATTTTGTGTAAAAATGTAAACACTCCAAATAAATAAAAATTCTGTCATATAGCTTCCATTGATCCACTCACCAATTCATTCTCAAACAAAATTGTCCAAGCATAATTTACATGTTCTCTGTGCTTTGCATTGTCTAGGCAAAGAACCCACAATCAAGCAGCATTGGGAGATAAGGAAGTTAGCCAACACATGGGTAACTCAGATTGCACTGTTATAAAGGGTTATACCCTAGAAAGCAAAGTGATGAGTGGAGCTTTGCCATGATTGATCAGGCCCAGCTTTGTCTCATTTTTAGAAATTTGTCACTATTTTTCCCTTTTTCGTTTGTTTGTCTGAAAAAGAAAATGCCCCTGGTTATAAAAGGATCAGAATGGAAGCAAAAGGCCTTCTGCAGGAGTCCAGGCAAGATAAGATAGATAACTTAGACTAGTATGGTAGCAATGTAAATAAATGCCTTCAGGATATATTTATTATATATTATTATTTAGTATCTCTCCATATATAAATATGGAGAGAAATAAATGCCTTCTGGATATATTTATTATATATTATTATTTAGTATCTCTCCATATATATATGTGGAGAGAAATAAATGCCTTCAGGATATATTTTGGAGACAAAATTGACAGGTTCGAATGTTACATTAATTTCTAAAATAAAAAAATGAAAGTAGTCAAATTGGCTATGAAGTCTTGGCTTTATCAACTGAATGGTAAGGCAAGATAAGGGAATTATTTTTTTTTAATTTTAAATTTTATTTTAAAATATGCAGCAATGTCACGGATCAAGATATATGTTTTGGTCATGTTAGTTTTCAGATAACCATTAGATACCAGGAGACATCAATTACACCATTTGATGTATATTTAAGAGATAACAGGGAAATAAATTTTGAAGCGTCAGCATTTATGGACTTTTTAACCTATATGAGAATAAAATGGATTGTCTAGGGAGAGAGAATGTAAATAGAGCAGCAGGCCCAGGAAAAAGACCTTGAATATTTGAAAATATTGGTGTCTGGCGGAGGAGGAAAAACAACAACAGTATTTAGACACCAGTATAATCAATCTTCAAGTCTATAGTTGTTTTTTTGTGGTTGTTTTTTATTTTTTTTTATTTCCTCTGCCAATTGGAAAAATAAAAAGAGTGGGAAGATACCGTTAGGCAAATGAGACAACCTCCAGGGAAAACTAACTTTTTTGCCAAAGATTTATTTGAATGTGATTAGGACAATCCCCAAAAGATGTAAGTACAATTAAAAGAATATTGTTTTATCAATTTTTAAAAGTATGAAAGGAATTGAAAAAAATAAGAGTATAGACATGTCTGTAGAAATGACTGAGATGAAATGTTCATGCTCCTGGGAAGACCTACTTTTTATATCCCGTTCCCATTCATCTCAAAAACTTCATCTGGTAATTATCTCCTCTTCTTCTCTTTCCCCCTGACTGCAAGGCCATTCCTACCGGCATACCAATATGCTCTAGAATTTCCCATCTTGATCTCATACCTCTAACACCCCATTTCTAGTCTCCCTTTTAGAGCAATGTTTCTAGAAAGACATGTCTATACTCTTATTTTTTTCAATTCTTTTTATACTTTTAAAAATTGATAAAACAATATTCTTTTAATTATACTACTAATAGGAGTTAATTATAAGAAAATCAGAATACAGACAGGAAAAGAAACAAAAACTATCAATAATCCCAACTCCCAGAAAAAAAATCAAGCTTAAAATGTGATGTCTGCTCTTCCTTTGTAAACAATTTAATTTATAATTTGTCAAGTAATACGTGAACATATTTTTTAAAGAAAGACACTAGGGTAAAAAAAAATTTTTCCTCCGCATTTTACTCACCCTTGATTCTGGCTCTCTAAAGACAACACTTGAACCTCTTCAGGGCAGAAACGAAAGTCACCCTGCAAAATTTGCTTCAGGGTTCTGCTCCTTGCAGGCTGGCTGACCTTGGCCAAGTCACTTAGCTCTCTGTAGTTTAGTCGCCTTTTCTCTAGTATAGGTATAACAATATTACCTACCAAAAGGTTACTATGAGAATAAAATTATTGGAACAGTGGTTAGCACATTGTTTATAATACATAAATATTACTGCAGTTATTTTATTACTATTAATTGCCTAATTCTAAATGAAATGTTCATGTAACTATGTCTTGATTTTTAATATTAAGACCTTAACTATAGATGACCTTGTATTTATGATGCTTTACTCTTTACCTTGTCAGATAAAACACGTGTCACCCATCTCCCTATCTTACTTCTATAGGCAGACCACAATATTAAGTCAAAGAGTGTATATGTTGACCTCCCACCCTTTACATTTCTTTGCTGTCATTTTAGTGTAGTTTGGGGAGCAAATTAATGTAAACACATGTGTTCTATTCACCACATCGAACTGGAAAGTTCCATTGACGCTTCACCCATTAGATTCAAGCATCTGACCCACCACTTCATTGACACTCTCAGGATTAAATCACTAACAACCTCCACGCTATCAAATCCAAAGGCGACATCAGTCTGCTCCAATTGATCTCTCAGCAGCGTCCGGCACTGTTAACTTCCTCCCCCTGTTAAAGCACATTCCTCCCTTAGCTTCTGTGATACCATCCTCTCCTTAGCTCCTTCTCAGTCTTTTTGAGTTGTTGTTGCTTTTCCTCCACCAGACTCCAATATTTTCGAATATTCAAGGTCTTTTTCCTGCTGCTCTATTTACATTACCTCTCCCTAGACAATCCATTTTATTCATATAGGTTAAACAGTCCATAAATGCTGACGCTTCAAAATTTATTTCCCTGTGATCTCTTAAATATACATCAAATGGTGTAATTGATGTCTCCTGGTATCTAATGGTTATCTGAAAACTAACATGACCGAAACATATATCTTGATCCGTGACATTGCTGCACATTTTAAAATAAAATTTAAAATTAAAAATAATAATAATAATTCCCTTATCTTACCTTACTATTCAGTTGATAAAGCCAAGACTTCATAGCCAATTTGACTACTTTCATTTTTTTATTTTAGAAATTAATGTAACATTCGAACCTGTCAATTTTGTCTCCAAAATATATCCTGAAGGCATTTATTTCTCTCTCTCTCTCTCTCTTTATATATATATGTGTGTGTGTATATATATATATGGAGAGATACTAAACAATAATATATAATAAATATATCCTGTAGGCATTTATTTACATTGCTACCATACTAGTCTAAGTTATCTATCTTATCTTGCCTGGACTCCTGCAGAAGGCCTTTTGCTTCCATTCTGATCCTTTTATAACCAGGGGCATTTTCTTTTTCAGACAAACAAACGAAAAAGGGAAAAATAGTGACAAATTCCTAAAAATGAGACAAAGCTGGGCCTGATCAATCATGGCAAAGCTCCACTCATCACTTTGCTTTCTAGGGTATAACCCTTTATAACAGTGCAATCTGAGTTACCCATGTGTTGGCTAACTTCCTTATCTCCCAATGCTGCTTGATTGTGGGTTCTTTGCCTAGACAATGCAAAGCACAGAGAACATGTAAATTATGCTTGGACAATTTTGTTTGAGAATGAATTGGTGAGTGGATCAATGGAAGCTATATGACAGAATTTTTATTTATTTGGAGTGTTTACATTTTTACACAAAATTGTTGATGACAAAAATTCTTTCAAGATCTAAATAAATAAATGTTTCAAAGTAAAATTGTTGAATTCCAGGTATTTATGAAAAACGTTTATTTGTCATCGTACCATAAGATCACACATGTGAATAGATGACTGCTCTGGTCACCTCTGTGCAATCCCATAATTAGATAGATGAACAATTTAATGGTTTAAATCAAAACACATTCTAGTTAGAACACTTAAGGTTTTTTTTTCCACTTATATATGTGTGCTATCTACTAAACGTATAGCTTTACTTTTCACAAAATAGAGACTCTGAATTGATTCAGTGAGAATAATATTAGTAAAGCAAATCTCATCTATTCAGAAAAATGTATGTAAGGTGCAATTTTCTGGTAAGCAATCCATAATGTAACCCCTTGATAAGAAAACACCATAGCAATTGTATTTTAACACTGCAAAAAATAGCAATGAATGTCAGCTTGTAAAATATGCCTTCTTTTGTTTATTGCTTATTCTGCTTTTCAGCTTTTTCTGTTTTTCAGCTTTCAGAATAAAAGTGTCCCCCTCAAAAGTGGAATACTAATTGGCAAATCTACATTGGACATAACAGCAACAGATAATATAAATAGAGAAAAAATATGTTTCAGATGTGAGATTTTTCAGGTCAATTTTAATGCATTCTAATATTCCAGTGAGAGTAAGCCTACAGTAATTACTGGTCTAGTCTGCATAGCACTGTAGTATGTAGAGATTTTTACATAAAAAAAGCATATTCAAGGATGAGAAATGTGCTTTTACATCTTAGCTGTCCAAATAGACATGTTTACAGAGAAAAATTTGTGTGTATAAATTTTCAAAATAAGCATTTAAAATGTCCAAAATCATGTTCATTCAAAAATCTAATATTACATTTTTAAGTAGTGTCAATAGCAATTATTGATAAACTATTCAACCTTACATCTTTGCTTTATAAAAAATCAGAATTTCATGTCACACGTAATATAGGAAAATTTCAACTCTGTATGATAATGTTTTAACAGAAATGTCTGAAATTACTAAACAACCTGAATTATGGGTAACAAAACATTGAATACTGTTTGTTAATCCTTTATGACCCACCTCCCGTTTGTGACTTTTTGTCTCTCACTGTATTGATAGCGTTTTCCAAATGCTTTGATTAATAAATTACCACCTACAAGTATACACTGAGCCAGCATAGTAAATATTGCATTATTATAACATTTTCTATAAAAATTGTTTTCTACAATATTTAAAAATTAGTGTGTTTGGTTATGAAGGAAAATGGTTTTCTGATGCAGATGGATATTTCTAATTCTCACAGTATATGTTAATTTCATTCTCTCAGTGGTTTTCTTAATAGACAATTAGATTAAATGATTCAATCAAAAAATTCAATGTTCATGGATAATTATGTGAGGTCTCTCAGAATCCTACTTCATTTGATTTATTTCTAGCAATATTTTCTTTTTATAAGCTGTCTCCATAGTAGAAGAATAAAAACCGTATGAAATTAACTTTCATTTTGGGTCAAGGGTGTACACAGAGAGTAAAATTGAGTAACCCAGCTAATGAGGAAAATGCAGATTTGAGGACCTGTGTTCCTTAGTGTGGTTGGAAACTGAATTCATAAAGCAATTGTTTAAATCACTATTTTTTCAAAATATTTACTTTTAATATTTTGGCCCATTTTTTTTAGTAGTTTTCATATTTAGATTAGATAAATTTTAAAATCTAGTTGATTTGTGTAATCCTTTAATATTATGTCTTTTATTTATCTTTTTTATTGTGTAAACCCCAGCTTTTTAAGATTCTGTAACATTTTATTCCTTTGTATCCCAAGGTAATTTATTTCTCTTTTTTTCATCTATGTTTTTATATAAAGTACACATTGTTACAAAATGACTGAAAGCTTATAATACGGGATACAATAGAGCAAGACAACGTACATCAGACGTGTATGAGAAAAATAAGATGACAGAAAAAAAATTCAAGGATATGAAATAAAACAAGCCAGAAATTATTTTAGTTCATAAAATACATGTAATAATGTCCCATTGTAGTTACTGATTATGAGCTTCTAATTTATTGCAAAAATACAATAGCAATTATAATGAAAGGAGCCACTAAGATATTTTTGAGTACTCTGTGTTAGACATTGAAGTAAGCTATTTATATAATACATTTAATTCTTACCTCAACCCTGATGTTATCCTCATTTTCTGTATAATAAAACTGATATATAGAGAGCTTGTCCAAAATTAGAGATAGTAAATGCAGAGCCTAGAAATTCAAACTGGTTTATATAAATCTAAAGTTAAACCTATTAACCCTAGGCATCATCCACATTTAATTAATTTTTCTCAGCTTTGTTTTCATTATACACTAAGGGTCAAAGATTAGTTGAATACTAAGCAGGTTCATGTTGCCTGAATGGAGCTGACTCATGTCACTTAGAAGGCAACTCAGCATCCGGGAAATAGTAATAGTCCCTCCTACGATAGGTTGAGATTCCCAGGTGCAGCTAAGTGCTGTGAACTTTAGGTTTTTAGAAATCTTTGTAACGGTTGAAGGTATCAGCTTTCTAACTAGTGTTAGTGGCAATCACATGAGTTTGTGGAGGTCTAGCAATAAGATGGAATTTTGGGGGTTCTTGGAATTTTCCACATAGACCATTATGTCGTATGCATACAGCCACAGGTTTATTTCTTCTTTTCTGATCTGCATAACTTTTTTCTTTAAATTATTAGATTTATTGGGGTTAGTAAAATTATATAGATTTTTAAGTGTACATTTCTGTTGTACATCATCTATATCTGCATTATGTGTTTACACCCAGGGTCAGTTCTCTGTCCATCACTATATGTTTGACCCCTTTTTTCCACTTCTACCTTCCATTTCTTTGTGTCTTCTTCAATTTCTTTTAATAATGTCTCACAGTTTTCAGTGTATACGTCCTTCACTTTCTTTGTTAAGTTTATTCCTAAGTATTTTATTCTTTTTCGTTGCAATAGCAAAGGAGGTTTTTTTTTCCCCCTGAAATTTCATTGTTAGTGTATAAAGAAGCAATGGAGTTTTGCACATTGATTTTGTTTCCTACAAATTTGATGTATTTATTTATTGTTTCTAATAGCTTTTGGTGGAGTCTTTAAGGATTTCTCTATAAAGAATCATGTCATCTGCAAAAAGTGACAATTTAACTTCATCTCCAGTTGGATGCCTGTTATTTCTTTCTCCTGCCTTATTGCTTTGGTGAAGACTTCCAATACTATTAATATGTTGAAAAACAGTGGTGACAGGAGGCATCCCTGTCTCATTCTTGATCTTGGAGGAGAAGATTTCAGTTTTTCACCATTAAATATGATATTAGCTGAGGGTTTGTCATATATGACCTTTATTATATTGAGGCACTTTCCTTATACATCCATTCTATTAAGTGTTTTAATTATAAATAGATATTGTATCTTGTAAAATGCTTTTTCTCTATCTATTATACGAAAATATAATTTTTTTATCTTTTATTTTGTTTACATGGTATATCATATTAACCAATTTGAATATGTTGAACTATCTTTGTGTCCCTGGAATGAACCTCACTTGATCATGATGAATAATCTTTTTAAGGCATTGTGGTATTTCATTTGCTAGTATTTTGTTTAGGATTTTTGCGTCTGTATTCATCAAAACTACAGATGTTGGCCTGTAGTTTTCTTTGTGTTTTATCCTTACCAGGTTTTTGTATCAGAGGAATGTTGGCCACATAAAATGAGTTAGAAAGTATTGCCTGTTCTTCAATGTTTTGGAAGAGTTTGAGGAGGACAGGTATTAAATCATCTTTAAATGTTTGGTAGAATTCACTAGTGAAGCCATTTGGTCCTGGAATTTTGCTTTTGGGGAGGTTTGGGATGATTGTCTTAATTTCCTTACTGTTGACTAGGTCTATTTAGACTTTCCAGTTCTTCGTGATTTGGTCTAGGAAGGTTATATGTTCCTAAGAACTTGTTCATTTCTTCTAAGTTATTGAATTTAGTGGCATATAGTCCCTCATAGTATACCTTTTGTTCTACCCTCCTTTTACTTTATTAGTCTGGGTAGAAGTTTAGGTATCCTTGCTATGGAGGAAACACCACTGTATACTGATCACTTCACGGAAGCATGCTATATATAGATCGCGTGGGCATATACACACAAGGTGCTATCACTCTGTGACACAACTGGCTCTGCAAAATGCAATTTTATTTAAAAAAAAGCCAATTGCTTCATAGAAATGGAGAACATGGTAACAATAGTGAATTCCTTAAGTCATGACCCTACTTCCACTACTCATTTGACATAAAATGAACTCACATGTCATTCTAAGGGCTCTAATTTTATGCACTGGCATAGCTCTGGAAAATGGTTGACATGCCATCTTCCTCTACTCAGCTGATTAAGGTCAAACTTACATTCATGATATCTTTAGCTTTTCCAATTTTATAAATCAAGCGAGACTTCAGTAGGCTGACAATCAATTTCACTCCTAGCGGAACAATGGTCAGTTAAATAACATCAAAGTTTCTTGTGGCTTAACCATTCTGACACACTCTGATAATAGCTTTGGATCTGCCACCCACTATGTTTCTTGGTCTCTGGCAGTTAAGTGCTTCTACCTGGTCCCTGTCCCTCCCGGATCTCACCATCCTCATTGAATTAGAGAGCCCACTTTAACAGTAACAGTCCCCACTGCTGTTTCTCACCTGCAGAGAAGAATCAACACAGAGTTCTTCACAGGGCCTCCCTTTACTAATGTATTTCTCAAAGTATGATGAAGGAAATGTCTTCAGGACTCTTACAGGATGTGAGTGAGCAGATCTTACGTAAAAAAAAAAAAAATCCACTCAATATTTCGATCTCTGTAAGCCTTTAATTATCTTCCTCTAGAATTTACCAAAGAAATTCCAAAATCTGAAGTTTTTTAGTGTGGACCATTTTGGGGTCCAGGTTTCAAAATATTGATTAAGAAAATTGTTGGAGCCATTCCCAGCCACTCAAGCTAACACATCAAATAGGGAATATCTGCATAGTCACATTAATATATTCAACCCGATCCAACAGTGTATTTCTTTCGCCCTGAGAACCTAGGTTATGTGTCCACACATATTTTCTAGGTTTGTGTTAAAAATTGACAAAATCATGTAATTCTGTGTGTAGGATGTCTCCTCCTGGGTCATACCTGGCTAGACTTTTTGAAGTCTGCTGGAACATGATTCTGGCTATAGGTCTAGAAACAATAGAAACAATGAGATGAGATAGGTACAGGACCTGAAGAGAATCAGCAATTCCTTGCAACGCTCCTATTTCATTGGAGACAATTACAGGTTTTTAGGCAAGGGGAGACTACCTTCTCAGAGAGGAGCATAAAGGTGACTTCTACAGGTAAATGAAGCTTAGTAGAATTTAGGGGTTTAAGGTCTTCAACTGCATCACAATCTGTCCACACATCATCATTCCAGTTCTCAGGTCTCACACGTTTCCAATCTCTGACACAATTTTAAGGGAAGAAAGGCTGTGAAACTGGAAATTTAGTTTGATTATTAATGCAGGCATCTGTAGAATTAGGGATTTGTTGTCAGAAATCTTGATCCTGAAGCTCTAGGAAATAGGATTTATTTTAGTGTGGCCATAAAAGTTCTCTGATCCCCTACTTGAAACTTGAGCTAGAATTTAAAGGCCTGAGCTTATGATTTTCTTTCTCCAAGTTCTCTGTGCACAAGAGGCAAATCATCAACTCCATTGCTCTCCTTATTTTTCACTAAAACATTTTATGGTAGCAAATATTTGGTCATATAAGGCTTTGCCTTCTGTTAGCATTTGGGTATAGGTGATAACAAAAGTAATTCCTTTTGCCACTGTATGTTGCAGACTGCCAGTGTCTGGTTTACCAATGAAAATGGTCATTAATTCTTTCCAATGTAATCAGAGCAGAGAACTAATTACATATTCTCATATGTAATGTTCTGTTCCTCTGACCAACTCCCGATTCCAATAATGGTGTTAGACAGTCTTCTGTCAGATCATTAGAGCCTTCATGGATGTTACAGAATAAAGGATTCATTATGGTAAGGAAATATTACACAATTACTGAAAAAGATAGAAAGTACAGCTTTTCGTTTTTATGCCTTCAGAGGAATTGGAGATTCAGAGAAAAATCACTAACTGGTCCTTCTGTAGTCACCCACGTTCAGGTGCCAGACGTGGACCATGAAGGGCATGTGATGGAGATGTGGAAGGGAGATGTAAACAATCCACAGAGTTCCAAGTAATAAGTTTGTTTGTAGTTCTGACTATAGGTGTTCACATTTTTCCATTGCTCATATACGTAAACTTCTTCGCACGTCATCATCCAGCCATTTGGAGGAAAGGAAAACGCACTGCATAAAAAATATTTTTCTATTCTAATGCAAAACCGAAATTATATAGATACATCTTTAATGTAAATGAGTAACCACAGATCAGTAGATTTATTTTATTTTGCACTGATATTTATTTCATTTTTTTCGTGCTGAGCTTAATTTTAAAAATCTTGTGTAGAGAAGTTCAGTGCAATTTAATCAGCAGGAAATTGCATTTATTATAGAGGAAGTATTAAAAAAAAACAAAGAATAGGACTGCTGGGAGAGTTTATTTTGGTAATTCTACCCAGAGGGCTAAGGTTAAAGATTCAATTTATACTCAACAGGAATGAAGCAGTGAATGGAGGAGGCAAAGTGACTTAGTTATCAAGATTATTTTTGTGGTACAAATAGTCCCTGCAAAATGGTCAAATTTGTTTGAAACTGGGACTGGAAAAATCTCATTGGAAACTAGAGCACTGGGCAAAAAAAGCATCTGAGTCCATTTGCAGTTAGGAAAAGATACACAGATAATTTTTACTACAGTTATAAGATGTGAGCAAAATGTCACAGAACAAAGAGAATTTACCTCTTTTGCATATAGTGGATTGAAAGATTCTATCAAAGACATAATGTTAATTGGAACTTGGGGATTAGAAGGCCTTCCATCCTACTACTTAAGGAGTGGATGGTGATATTCTACCTATGAAGATCAGTAGGTTCAACTTTATGGGGATCATGGAAGGTTCAGAAATGCGTTGGGAAGAGGGTAAAGTAATATTTAGAACCACTGTTGACTATGCAATAAGTGATGATGGTCTGGGAAGTGGGCTAACGGTGGTGAGGAGGGGAGAAGAAATTAGAGAGTTGACTGCATAGTGATTTCTTAGGGCTGTTTCGAAAATGACTTTTGTAGAATAAACTAAGAGGATTGGATGGAGGAGAATCAACAAATATATTCAAAGTAGTAAAATGATCAAAATGTATGTTTTAGGAAACTATAGCAACAAAACAGAGAATGCATGGGTATTGGAAGAGGGAAAAAAATTAATGCAGAAGATACAGTTCTATTTGAAGCTTTTGGAAGAATGAAAAATTGTGAGGCACTATTAGAGAGATGGGAGATAGGCATTTAGAGACATTAAAAAAAAAGGATCAAAGATAATGAGAATATTATGGCTTTTAAAGGTACAGGAAAGTAGGAACTAACAAAAGGGAATTTCAGAGGTATGATACATGGAAAAAGTCTTAGAACCATAATTGTGTAAGACAGAAAAATCAGTATCTAAAAAATCAGAATCTAGTCTAAAGTTATATTACAAAAGTTGATAAAAATTACAAGGTTAACTGTATGTCCTCTTTGGAGAAATGTCTATTCAGATCCTCTGACCATTTTTTAATTGGATTGTTTGTTTTTTTGTTCTTGAGTTGTATGAGTTCCTTATTTTGGATATTAACCCCTTATCAGGGGCATTGTTTGCAAACATATTCTCCCATTCTGTTGGTTTAATTTTGTCGATGGTTACTTTTGCTGTGCAGAGCTTTTTAGTTTGATATGTTCCCATTCATTTATTTTAGCTTTTACTTCTCCTGAGATATGTAGATGATGTATTACAGAATTGTACGCTTGAAACCTATGTAACTTTACTAACCATTGTCTCCCCAATAAACTTTAATAAGAAAAAAAGAAAACAGGAAAAAATGAAAATAAAAATTACAAGATTAAGCATCCTGGCTCTGAAAAGAAAGAAAGAAAAAGAATCAAACCACTGGAAACATTTTTGCAGATATAAAAATATCTTAAGTATTAAGGAGTAATCATTGCCTCTGAAGGAAATGGGGAAAAGAAGCATAGAGATGTTTCTGTAACACATATAAATGGAAGTGTATCTCAAAAGAAAGGCAAAAAGGAATTTGTAATAGATATGATGCCTTTTTCACTCTTATTTATAAAGATAGTATGGAGGTGACTGCAACCATATCTTGAAAAGTATGCCCACTCTGAACCTGTCATTTAAATTTGACCAAATTGTGGATCCTTATCATATTTTTTTATGAAAGGGTCAAATTACACATTGAACTTCAATTTAGTATTTTCACTTAACATTATTTTGCTTATTCTTATCAATGTCATAAAATAGTCCTCAAAATAAAATGTTAACAATGCATAACGTTTGATTTAGTATATAAATTATTATCATTATTCAACCTTTCCCCAACTGTTGGGCCTTTTTTTCTGTCTTCTGTCTTTTGGTATTATAAAAAATAGCAGATGGGCATCCAAATCCAACAACCTAAGACAGTGTTCTTAGGGGAATTTTCTTAAAGTGAAATTACTAAATCATGGGATTAAGTATTTTTAAGTCTCTGGAAATATGATGGCCAATAGCTCGCCAAAAGTATGTAACAGCTAGAAGCCTATTAGCAGTGTGTGAGAAGGCCCATATCATTACATGCAGGTCCATGCTCAGTATTAACATTTAAAAATAATTTACCAATTTGAGACATAAAAATAGATATTTTGTTGATTTCTTTGCTACTAATGAAGGTAATTTTTTAGTATGGTTATTTAACATTTGCATTGATTTTGTGCATTGTCCAATTTTATATGAAAATTCAACTTCTAAAATTTTTCTCTACTGTAAGCACCAGAGATGTTAACACATCATTTTATGTACATCAGTTGCATAATGTTTTTGAAATATACTGAGAAATATCCCATGGGGAGGAGAGTACATTTGAATTTAAAACATCTCATTATTGAAAGGATCACTTAAATTTGAATAAAAAATGAAATAAGTTAGGAAATAATGACACAAAGATTTAGAAAGAAAATTGTTTTTTATTGAACCACGTATATGTGGCATACAAATCATCAACTTATAAATTATCGAATAATTACTATGACCATTATTTTGATAATATACTATTAGTATTGATAATGGTATATTTGACAATATACTATTAGTATTCTTATAAGATGAACTACAAATACAAAACATGTTTCAACAAAAATTTTAAATTTAAAAATAAAACTTATTCCAATCTATTTTTAAATTCCCAGATTGTAGTAGCAAAAAACAAAATAACTGAAGTGAAAAGAATAAGGTAAATGTATCACAAATTCTTTTTCTAACATAGGTGGAATCGACAAATATAATTCCATTCTTAAATTTGATTGCTACAAAAGTATAAACTATTTATAAAAACTTAAATGTTGATATTAATAGAAGTACTAGATACTGGCTTTCAAACAAGATACACATAAGACAAATTAAAGAATATTTGTATAGAAAACATATGTCAAACCTACAACATAGAAGCTTGAAAACTAATAGCATAAAGGGGTTATTCTCTAATTTTTTTTGTACATTTGGAACAGTGACAATAAATGGCCCCACTAAAAAAAAAAAAAAGGCATGAAACCAGATAGAAAAACATGTGAGTTAAAATAAACATACATGCTTTAAATCCCCCAATTACTAAAACAAAGCTCATAGCTTGAATTTAAAATTAAATATTATGCTTCTCAAACACGTTAGGTGCATTTTCAAAAAATACTGAAAATAGAAGAGCTCATGGGAAAAAAAGGGTGGGGGCTAAGTAGACCTCTGAAAACACAATCAACTTTACAAACAGGCTCTACCAGAACAGTAGCAATCATAAATATCCTAGAACAAATGAAGTGACATCTTAAAAATCACAAAAAGAAAAATATAGAGAGATTTTTATCCTAATTTTCTATAGCAAATTTAGAAGTGTATCGTTTTAAAAAAGAAGCAACCAGACATTATGCATATTCTAGTGAAATTACATTATCTGTCTATTCAAGACTCTAGATCTATCTACTAGTGTATAAGAATTATAGGAGATCCAGATCAATAGATTTATTGAGTCAAATACTTGAAAAGAAGAAATGTAGGAGAGGCATGAAGAAAATAGGTTTGGGGCTCAGACAACTGTGATTCAGTGTCAGAGCTAATTGCTTACTTGTTTGACCTTGGCAAAACGTTCACCTCTCGAGCTCTCCTTTTCCTCACCAATTCATGAGGCATTAACTACTGTCTTATTAGGTGATGGTGAAAGTTAAGTGGAATAATATAAATGAAACTGTCACAGTGCATGGCACACAACAAGTGCCTCCAAATGACAGCCTCTATTCTTTTTAGATGTGTCTAATCCTCAAGTGACACACAGACAACATATTTATTAGCCTCAAACCAAGTGATCTGTCTCATATCCTTGCACTTGCAGGAGTTGAACATCCCTCTCCTCCAAATCACTTTACAAACAATGAAGATAAGAAATGTTTATTAGCACTAATGCTGTTTCGTATTTCTTGATTGTTTTTCTTATGTAAATCATCTTGCTGGAATCATGACAGGCCTCTAATCAAGGCTGAGTCTTTCAGACATTTATTTTTGTTCTTGTTCTAGTACAGGAGCAATAGAGACAGGCAAAATAATATTCCTAATTAAGTTCATTATGCTTAGTCAGTTAATCATAAGGTACAGAAATTTATCTCTGCACTGCATGAGCCTGGAAGCGACGTACTGGAAATTACACATTTCTCATTAGAAATATAAAAAAACACAAACGGGGGGCAAAATGCAGTCGAGGTTTTGCCTAGACACATTTTGCTCTGATTTGATTTTAATAAAACTAGTCTGGCAAGAATACGGCCATAGTACTCTGTCTGTCAGTGTAACCATTTCTAACAGTCAATAGGATCAATTTGATATATTTTATTATCCTTATCAATTACAAGTTGCTGTTTGCGCCTGCCTGGAAATGCTGATGGCAGTGAGCTCAGCACATCTGTAGAGTGACCCCCTGAACTTCACTGTTCAGACTGTAAGAACTACTCTCTGCTGGCAGTCTTGGCATCGTTCGTTATGCCAGGTTTTCATTTAAATTGCCACCTTTTGTTATAGGCAGACAGAGCATGCTTTCTCCAAATCTTAATATTTATGCTGTTTGTATTCTAACCTTTTACATAGGATGGGTGGGGATGCCGCCTACAGCACTGAATAGTGTACCAATGTTAAAGATAAATGTTTGCAGTCATTTTCAAGGGAGTGAAAGTAAAAGGAGAATTATATAAATAAAACTCTCATAGTAGATAACATACAAGAAGTGCCACAAAATGATGACCGCTGTTGTTTGTAGATTTTTAAAAAACATGTAAATGGCAAACACCACACTTGTTATTCTCACAGAACAAGTACTCTAACATTTTCTTGTTATAAAGAATTCAGATGTAATCAACTTCAAAGAGGAAATAAAAGGAGAAAATTGTAGGGAATTAAATTGACTAGTGCCTTTTTCCTTAGGTCTGTTTGATTGAGGAATACAGGTTTTTTTGTTTGCTTTGCTTCTTTTATCTGTTTCGTTAGCTATAACCTCATTACAGGATTCCATTTCTGGTGAGCCTCTGCCTCATTGAAGTCTAGTCTTCCATAAGATGAGGTTAATCCGGAAAGGAACAGCTCGTGAACAGATGTAACATTTTCGGACTGAATAAAAAACCATATTTTTCTATATAATAACTTTGTGAATAAATCCACTATTAGTGAGTACCTACAGCCTGTTTATCTGTACCTTGGGCAATGCATTTAATGCCGGTTCATCTATATGCTGTTGAAGTGTATGTTAATATTAAGCAAAGGGGCATGCACCTTTGGGTTAGAAGACACATTTTGGTCTTTTTTTTACCAGTTCTTTAGACTCTTTCAACATGAACTGAGAAGTGCATATTTTCTACCAGACAAATTTCTTGTCTCAGTTGTGGCCCAAGTCCTAAGTATCATTAACTTCCTTCAGGCTATTTCATTGGTCTTTTCCAAAAGGAATAATTTATTCCAAGTGTGACTAATTTGTTTCTAATCAAGCCTATTCAATTGCTAACATTTTAAGCAGAGTTTAATAGATACTTGAACTGGCACTTTTTACAGTTCACTATTAGTTGATTTTAAGTGAATGGACTACTCAAAAAGAATATCATTGCAGATTCAATTTAAATCCTTACGAGAGATTAATAATCAGAGGGATTTGCCTAACTCTTCAGTTGGGCGACCTTGAGCATGTAGTTTAACCTTTTAAGCCTCACATTTCTCAAAACTATATTGGTGAAAATAATAGTGTTCCTAAAATGGTCATTTTTAGTATTAAACCAACTCAAATCATTAAAGTGTTGCACAGTGCCAAAATATGCGCTCAATATGTTATATGATGACGGTGAAAAAGTATCTGCCTCTTACACTTTTTTAATTTCTAGGTAATTTTCTGAGGTAAACCTTACAAAATTGCGAAAATAAGAAAGAGACGCAAAGAAACAAATGAACATTATAAAAACACAAAGGAGTTTTCTCCTCAAATAGCTGCAGGGTCCTTATTTTAAGAGGCAGGGTAGGTAGAGATGGAGTTCCATCATAAGCGTAATCCTATTTCAAGTGAGTTTCCTCTTCACAGTCTTTACACATTGAAAATAAAAGCTAAATAACAATGGTAAAAATAAATCACAATCCGGGTTCTTGTTACTATAGTGAAAAGAATATTCATATCACCAGCTCACACATGAAAGCTTCCATCAGTAAATCATCCTACTTTTTGTTTTAGTAAGGATTAATCTTGCCATTTTAACTTACTGTTGCCAATTTTTCTTTCTCCTGTATTTCTCAGTAGAATGAAACCTTCAAGCTCCAGTGAAGATGGCTGAAATTTCATTATTTTTATGTCTCATCAAATTATTTACCTTGCCAGGCATTCACCACCCACTCTTCTTCTGGAATTTCAATTCAAATTTGTTTTAAAGAACAAATGTGGTGCCCTTGTTGATGAGGAAAGAATATTATCAGGGAAACAGAGGAGAAAAACATGAAAAACTCATTAGAAGAAGCACATTTGTTTTGTAATGCCCTTTAGGATGTGATAGATTTGACAGGGAAGCACTGATGGAATATACAAGCATGTAAATCCAATTTGTAGAAGGAGTAATGGCCATTTCCCCAAGGATTCTTAACTCTCATTTGCTAAATTATGGCACTGCATTTGTCTTGCATCTGTCAGGAAATTTACTTGCAAATATTTCAAATACTTACACTGTTTTTAAAGTAGTTCACTTTTTTTTTTTTTTTTTAAGGCTAGGAAATGCCTTCTATTTTAATCTATTTATTTTTTGGTCTCTCACCTGGAAGTAAATTAAGGATGGTGTATCTGGATATGATGAAAAGTTGTATATTAAGCATGCAGTCCACATTCTCACGTTTCCTACCCCTCTTTCCTTCTTCCCTCTTCTCCACTCCCCGCTCCTCACTACCACTACATACCCAATGGACGTTTCAGAAAACAATCTAAAAATTACTAATCAAGGAGATCTTACAGATTTTATAGTGCAGGTTTGAAATTATTAGTCTGATGTCATGTAATACTTTAATATTTTATAATATTTAATATTTATATTGCATAATTCTTATTTTAGTTTCACGCATATTCATGAAATTAGAACATACTCCAGACTTAACCTAACTAGGCAACTAAGGGTACTTTGAGGTTGTCAAGGAGGATGTGGGTAGTGTCAAGAAAGTGGCCTCTGGATTCCAAGACACCTGGGACAAATGTGTTTTTCTTGACTTGTTGAATTACCCTATGCAAAGTTCAGCTGGAAACTGTAAAGTGTTGATAATAACATTTATCACATAGGATTAAATAGGACAGGGGTATAAATCTCCCCTCCTTTGAAAAAATGGAAAATCCACAGAATTGTCTTTCTGGTTTTATCTGTGGTTTCTAGAGCAGCAACAACTAAATCATTGCTGGTAACATGACCGTGGGAATATTAACTTCAGGCCACACTCACTTCAAAGGGAGCCCTAGCAAGGGTCTTCACATTAAAATACAGATTCTATTTATTATTGGGGGAAGAAAATATTAGTGATAGGGGAAGTTAAACACACATGTAGATCTCTACCTTATTCAAATATCCCACTAAAAAAATACAGCATGGGAATAAAAAAAAGGAATGAACCACAAGTAAAATTGCACAGAAGAGAAGACCACAGCAAATGAGAAATATCAATAAACTTTTACAGGTTGGGAAGCAGATGGATTAGCAGGATAAGGCTTCACAGAGCTGAGAAAGCTAAAATCCAGGGTTAGCAGAAAATAGTGGCATTTAGAATTGAGATAAATTATAAGGCAGCACCCTTAAAGGCTAAGAAACAAGAAGCTCTGGAAATCTTGGGATCTGGGGGCAAAGGGTGGGGCAAGAACTGGAACATTTGTTGTGCATCTCCTTAAGAAGCCCCTAAAATTCTTAGAAGTTTTTCTTCACCTGTGCTTTAGAAAACTACCCTCTCTCCTACAATGGCAGGACACTTACTGTCTGCATAACCAGAGAAAAGGACACAGTGCAGGATGGAGGCTAACATACCTTATTAGAAACAAATTAGATTAAAGTTTATATACTTTAGGTCCCTTTTACTGTTTCACTTTTTAAGGACACTGAAATATTCTTCTCTGGAAACATTGACTGGCCCAAGGAAAATATCTACAGAGATTGCTTTGGGGCACAAGTCTAGCAAAACATCTGGGTCCTTGCTCAGTCTCCTTTAGGTAAGCCCATCACTTGATACACTTTCCCCCAGTGCACAGAGATTATAACTGGCTTTCTAGTGCCTAAAGAAAAAGAAAAGAACTCCAAGGAAACAGAAACAATTCATGGGGGGAAAAAAGAAAAAAAAAAGATAATCTTGTATCATAGAACAAACCCTAGATGCTCTTTATTTTTTTAAAAGAGATAAAAGATGCCTTAAATTATCCATACAAATATAGAAACAAATAAAGGTAAAGAAACATTTCAGAAAGAACAGCCAAATATACAAAATAAATGCAGAAAAAGGAAAAGGACAAGAAAATTATAGGGTCATTCCAAGAGGGCCCAACATCCAAATAATTGGAATCCCAGAAAGAGAAAAAAAGAATTCTTCTGTGTAGGATGTATGCCTGATCAAGGCCTTCTCTACCCATCATCATTGCTGAGTGGGCGCTTCCATGCAGAAATAACAAGTGACTTTTTAAAAAGCTTTTACTCTGAGGCAGCAATTGTGCACCGGTGTTTTGAGTCACCCTTCTTCTAACAGGGTCAAGAGTGAACCCCAACCTAAGGGAGGAGGCTTCTATTCCTATCAATATGGGTGAACAGGGTTCCATAAAGTGGGACTAAACCTGACTTCCATATATCTCATTGTCTCCAACAGGAGTCAACAGGAGCTTCAGAATCTGCTCTTTCATTTGCCCCCAAATCCACAGCCTCCCCACTATTATCTGCCTTGAACCCATAAGAGTTTATAAATATTATCACATTAGTTTTTTTTTCCTTTTTGTGTTCATTGCTTCTATGTCATCCCTTATGTCTTACACTAGCACCAAGAAGTTTCTGTTATCCTGCTTTGCTCATTTTCTCCATCTCTTCACAAATTCTGAAACCTTCTCCACGTATCCTTTTGCTATCATGGCCCCTTACTGGCAAAAGCTCATGTATGCTCTTCCTTGAATACTATATGCTACCTGCTCTCTCTGGATGATTCTTTCAACTTCTTACTCTAACAGAAATCTAGATCTCTGATGATCTTGCTTTCCTTGAAGCCCTCTATGTGGTTATTTTTGCATCCTAGCTGTGCTCATATGTTGAACAAATGTCCTTATTATTCCTCATGGTGTTTTCAAACCATTCTCCTTCCCTTCACCCTAAAATTCTCTATCTTTTACTACCATCTCATTAAATTGTATCATCAACATTGTTGCTATCATCTAAGAGGCCTCTGTCATATTTATTCTTCTTTATTTCTTGATGATTTATATTTTTGCTCACTGTCACTCTTTCTAACATTATTCCCGACTTTCTTCCTGTTGATTTCAAGACACATCCAGATAATACTTCCAAGACCTTGGCCTCTTACTTTCTAGGACTTTTCTCCTTCCATAATCTTCTCCTTCATCCTACTTTAACTCTAGTGGCATATCCTAGAACCGGGCATTGCCAATAACTCAAATCTCTTCATAATTTCAGTTGTATGCACATCTTGGGGACCACCACAATCTATCATTTCATCTGATTCATCCAGTACTTCAACGATTATGCAACCTCACTAGGACTTCCAATTCATTTATAGTTCTTCATTTTCATTCCTGACATTCTCTCTCTCCGCTTTACTCACCTTAAATTCTATAGTCAATCATTATAATCATTCTTTGGTCCATAAGCTTACTCCCTTGTCCCCATTCTGGTCCCTGAATCTTGCCTGGTAAATTTCAACCACAATTATATCAAACTTTCTGTCTACACCACGCCTATGAATTTAGATGGAGATAAATTCATAAATGTTATTATTCTCATTTTACATCAGAACGAAAAGCTTCAGCTTATCCTTAAAACTGGCCAGTAGTCCTGCTATATAACTATAGTATAGTTCATTCATTTTCCCACTTTCGTAGAAAACACAACTTTTTTGATCTCTGAACTTCTAACACCTCCTCTCTTATCTTCATTCTCAGATGATCACTTTTCCTCCTACTTACCTTAGAAAATTGAAAATATCAGTAGAAAACTTCTACAGATTACCAACTTTACATTCTTCCACATCCTATGTTCAGTGGTCTGAACATAGGATTCTGTTTCTAACCCATTCAACAGATTTATTAAGCATTTCCTAATTAGTAGGGACGACAGGATACAAATATGAACAGGCATGTTTCTTACCTTCATCGAGTTCACAGTTTCATTGTTGGTTCCAGCAGTCTTCTGAGAAGGTGGGATTCAGTCATCTTTCCATCAGAAAACAGATAACTTCATTACCTCTGCCCCTGTTATTTACTCAAGTCTTAGAGCTAGCAAACTCACTTTTTAGCTTTTATCCACCTGACTACAGAGAGAATTAAATGAAATATAATTATTCAAATTAGAAAGTATCAAGCTCATCTTATAATCATAAAGAAAAAAAAGCGTGGCATGGTTAATTACTGTAAATGATTGAGACTGCTGATTGAGAGAAGAGTGCCTACACTTAAGGGCTGGCTGGTCCCATGATGATGGCATAGTGCCATCTGCTGGATACCAGTTCTGGCTCAGGATGTGATCTATTTGAAAAGAAGCCTCAAGAGTTGTGTAATTGTATTGACAATTCTGTTTCCTACATCATTTCTGATTTCAAATTGACTCAAAGATTTAACCTTTTCCAAATCAGGAAAGAGATTCAATCTGAGAGAAGAAACCCTGTGTCTTGACATAAATCATATAAAAATGGTTTTGAGAGATGGGAGGAACTTTAGAGGACATCTGGACCAAACTATTTATTTGGCTATCTTACAGATGACAGAACTGAAGTCCAGACATCTCACAGGACTTTCAAAAGTTTTGTTATGAGCACAAATGGAGCTGAATCTAGGTCCCAGTAAGTTATCTTCCTTCTACATCTACATTTTATACCTTATTTTCTATACTTAGCTGGCTGATTATATATCAGGTAGTATGTTAATTATATTTATATTATATAACAAACTTTTTATGGGTGGAGATGAGAGGTGTTCTAATGCAATTTCCTTTTTCATTTTACTGATGATAGTTACCTAAGAACACATTCACATTTTCTGCCTCAGAGTCCAGTCTTCTTTATTCTACTTAGATGTATTAAAAGATTATCTAGAACATAAAGATTGCTGGTAAACCATAAAACTAAACAAAAAAATGAGCTGATTTAATTATATACCTTGAATTTCTGATCACTTATAATAACATTATTTTTAGCTTTTTTTAAACAACAAATTATTATTGTTCTGAAGAGCTGTGTTATCTCACAAAAGCCAGAATATAATAAGTTTAGTTCTCTGTTAATTCCTGGAAAATTATATCTTGCTACTGCCAAAACCATGTTATACTAACATTAAGTGGCAAACAGATGCTTCTGCAATTTGTTGTTTAAGGACCAAGTTAATGAGATATTTGGAAATTTGGAAATATGGAATCAAATATGCAATCTCTCTCACTAGATCTTACTTGTAAATAGTCTGGTGGAAATACATTCAGATGCTATTTGAAGATATGTGTCTTATGAGGAAATGTGCATTAGAAAAGGAAAATGGAAGAAGTAATAATCCATATATTTTAAAGTAATATGTTTATCCCAGCGGATAACTTATAAAACATATATTATTATTTTAGACCAAAATAATCTAATCTCAAAATCAGTAATATGAATTTATTTATTCCCCAATTTGAATTCCTATCACATGTTGGAAACTTGCTAACACTGCTAGGTGCCTCCATCGCATAAATAAATACCCAAGAAACCCACTGTGTAGAGATATAGAAGTATGCTGACCATAGGAAGTCTTTCAATGTTTTAAAATTATTGAAAAAGCCCTCCTAATCCTGGGTAAGAATCCTTTCCTGCTTTTTCTTCTACGTATCTCTATTTTATTGCATACTATCCTTCTGGAAATGGGCCAGCGCTATTTCCAGACAGACCTCCAGAGCACATTTGAGGTACAAAAGGCACACAAGGGAACTTTCTTTCTTCACTTACTTTTTCTTCAGCATTCACTTATCTCCAGCTATTGTTTATTTTATTTATATTGTAAGTAAAATATAAGTACATTTACTTATATATTATTTTTTATTTATGCTGTAATATTAGTGATTAGTAATATTAGTGATACTGGAAATGGGAAATCATATTAATACCTAGCTTTTCTTATATAATATGCTTATTTTTATCTCCTGTGATGTTTTTGAGAGTCAGTGTGGTGCACTATGTTACCCATTTCATTCGTTACTAGAGGTTCCAGAAATACTTTATTGTGCCAGTTCTGCAAATCTACCCAAGACTAGATGTGTCCTTAACCAATCTTTGGGTTAAAGTTCCTATTAAAATATAAATTATTCCTTAAAGAGGGTCTTCAGTAGTCACTTGTCAACTATTCCACTGGACACATTGCAGTTATAAAGTAAAAGCTGATTAGAAAAGGGACATGGAATCAGTATCAAAGAGTAAGGTAAACAATCATACTAAAATACACACACGGCTGCTTTTCTTTAAACAGGAGATATGGAAATAATACCATTTTAAGTAGACTTCTCTATTTTGTTTTTATTGTTCAGTCAATTTAAGATTCTAAGAGAATGCCTCTTGACTGGTAATGGAGATTAAGAGTCAAACCTAATACTTAAATCCCAAATGACAAAAGGATGACAAAAAGTAACAGTGGCTGCAAAAATCTGTCAGGTAATGTCACTAAAGACAGCGATCATAGGTTGTGTGGAATTGTATTTTTGTGAAGCAGACTGCTTAAAATGTCGTCTGACAGTATTTATAATACTGAACTGATCAACTGAAAAATGATTCCTTGGATTACATATACAGGGTTCTTCAATATTACAGGCAGTTTAGTATAGAGTTAAAAGCACAGATTTTGGAGGAAACTTCCTCGATTTTGGTCTGAGCTCTTATAGTTTCTGACTATGTGACCTGAATTATTCTGTACCTCACTTCCTCCATCAGTAAAATTTCAATAGTAATAATTATACTTCACAGTGTTCTTGTGAAGACTAAAGGTTATTTTACAGAAATCACTTACCCCACTATAGGCCAGCAAGCTAAGCTATTAATAGCAATAGGATTAATCAAAATACCCAATGGATGATTTAATTTCATTCAGCCTCAAAATTTTGCAGCACTATGGACTTTAGTATCAGTGAATGTTTCTATAATTAACATGACTTTAAAATCCAACAACAAACACAGAAGTAAACGCCAGTGATCAGAAAACTTTGAATATTATCCCTGCCTATGTATGACTTTCAGTAAGTCATTTAACATACTGCAGTAAAATAGACCAAAGATATTGATCATTGTAAAAGAGATGCTCTAAGGATGAAATTAAGTGGTAAATATAAAATGCTAGTAAATAGATTCATCACTATAGAAAATGCAAATACTATTATTAAGCCCACACAAGTATTATTGCCTTGATGGAAACATGTAGTGGTTCCTCATTCAAATAATGAGATCACACATTTAAGATATTATTTTTAATGCTATTTAAAAAATCATGTGTCTTGCAGTTGTAGATAGTGATTGGAGTCTATTTTTGCTTTATTTCCCCCAAATTCCATTGAAATGAAAATGAAATATTTATAAAGAAGTAGATGCGTATCTATCTGAGAATGAGTCAAAGGTCCTTAACAACCCACAGCCTTTGAAAATTGTCCAGAAGACAGAGAACAGATAGGATCATAATGACAGGATAAAGCTGAGGTACCAGCATGAAGCAAATACAGAGAACGGCTCCATTGCACGTGAAGACTTTTTTTCACTCTCCTAGGCTATGGCCGGCTCCAAACTTGGAATAATTAGGTGCTCAGGGTTGGAGTAAAAGTTGGGGATACAATCATGGTAATAATCAAAGGATTACCAACAAAAATATTGCTAAAATCTCTGCTCTCCCCAAGTGATACATGCAGCTGAGTCAATTTTTCCCAAATTAAACTGGAAAAATAATCACAAAAGCAGGCTTCTGAAATTATGGTATGTTAATCACCTGTATCAGAGTCACACGATGGACTTGTTAAAAATTCAGATAAGCGATTCCACTCCAGGTCTGCTTAATTGAAATTCTGGGGCAGGACAGGAGAATGTATTTTAAACAAGTTTCTCAAGTGGTTTTTCTTTTGCTCACTGTATTTTGAGAACTATCCCATTAAAGAAATTCAACCACTTGGCTTGCATTGGCAAGATTTCTTTTAATATGTGTTAAAAGCCTATGGATTTCTTATTCTGACTAAAATGGTTTAACAGGAGCCAGAGTTACCTTCCCATCTGCCAAAAACAATTGACAAGTTTTTCAGATATTGGACATCAGACGTCCCAGAGCAAGGAGAGATAAGTGAGGAGAACCATACAATTGTGTAGTCCCCTGTCCTTGGAATGTCTTGTCTGCTTGCCTTCCCTGAGCTACAGCTGCCCCAAGGACATCGACTTGAGATAGTAAGGTGTTATTGAGACCATCTGATAATTTACATGGCTGAACCCAGTTAAGGTTTCTAAACTTTTAAAAATTCTGGCTGGCAGGTGCAAATATTTACTCATCTTGCAGCTATCCAAGACAAATCTCCTATGTCAGTCCCCTGTTCATTCAGCCTGTCACCTATCAATCTGGGCTGGTCTGCCTCTTTCCTTGGTCTCTCCTTGCTGTCAGTATGTGGTGGCCCATTTCAGATTACACCTGGGAACCAACACCCAGGATACACGACTCATCAGTATTTCTTACATGTGTCCTCCAGTATAAGAAACTTGCTGTTGTAATATGAAAAGCATGTGTAGTTGAGAAATACAAACTGTTGGCCTTGTGGGTACTGTGGTGTCACAGTCAGTTCCCTTCTTCAGCACGGACACATTGTCCCCCAAATGCTGAAAATACCTGGGGCTGCTGGCTCACTGCTGAGTCTTCACTAGAGATTTCCCAAGGGCAGTGCCTTGCCCAAAGTAACACCCCTAACTAGGACAGTCAGTGGTTAATGACTGTTCAGATGTACAAGGTCCCCTTCCTTTGCCACAACGTGGGACACCTCTTATAGGCCATCCCACTCTGTAGCCCCTGTAGGATCGACGGGTGTCCCAGTCACACCTGCATTGTGGGTCAGCTTTGATCCCTGCTCAGTGCAGCCGTGCTCACTTCCTGCTGTGTGTCCCAAGAGTTGTCTGCATGTGCCTTCCCATCTCAAAGTCTTTTTCCAAAGAACCCAATTCAAGGCTTGTCCATGTGCTTTAGAGTTAAGCTGTCCTCCTTCTCCATACACAGAGTTCATCATCTGCCTTCCAATTCAGGCGGGCTACTGGGGAAACAGGAAGCAGGCTTACATAACAGAAACAAACTAGTCAGAGCCCCCTACGTATATAAAAAACCCAAGGACTTCCTTCATAAGCACGACTGATACTGAAAGACTCTCAGACTTTCGAAGGAGAGAAATAGCACAGAAAGAAAGGCTGATGAATAAACAGGATAATTATTCCTTGAGGAAAGAGAGCTAATTGGGCAAGGGAAGAGGAGGCTAAACAATCAGATTGGTATTCTTGATCTGACTGTGATCTGTGTTTTAATCAGCCTTTCCCTTGATTACCACTGAGATTAAGCAGCTTTTATAGTCTGATAGGCCATTCCTGTGTTCTCTTTTGGGACTCCCTTGTATATGTTGTTTGGTAATGTGCTGGCTGTGCTACACATATTTAATTACCCCAAAGAAAGAAAGTTTTGCTTGTTTGTTTTTGTTCTTATCTTTTTCTTGTTTAACTTTAGAACTTTAGAGCTCACTTGATTTCTCTCTCTCTCTCTCTCTCTCTCTCTCTCTCTCTCTCTCTCTCTCTCTGCTGTATCTTGAACCGATGTTTTCTTTTTCCCCCCTAAGGACAATGTTCTTTTTATAAGGACTGTGTTCTTCATGTTATCGTAATATAGGAATAATTGTTGACTAGTTTTGATGGGAAGAGTGGTTTTCTTACTGGAGTCTCAACTAAAAACAGCTTCCCAATGGGCAGAAACAATAATTCAGGACTCTCTATGTAATTCTATTAAATGTCCTGCCCTGGCTGTTCTAGCTGATATTCTTTGTATGTAACCATTTCATAATGTATATCAGTGCAGGTGTTACACACATTCTTTACTAGAAGCACTTGAGTCCACCAGTGGTGAGAGAGAGAGAGAGGAAGAGAGAGAGAGAGAGAGAAAGAGAGAGAGAGAGAGAGAGAGAGAGAGATTTGTTTAGAGTGTGTAGGTTCTGTAATATTAGACAATTTACAAGTACTCTTTTGGGTACAAAGAATGTGCAAAATAATGGTGATTATTAAATATTTTTGTTCCAGTCCCAAACTCAGTAATAAAAAACATTTTATATCTCTAGAAAAAATGGTCCCCTACAATTCACCTAATCTTTATTCTTCATTTAATGTCCTTGGCAAGGTTATATAATGTAATGATTAAGAGATCAGTGTCTGTAGCGTGTCAGTCTGTGTTTGTATCCGGGCTATGTCCTTTTATGCAAATCACTTAACTTCTCAGAACCTCAGCTTATTTGTCTGTGAAAGGGGATAGCAATAAGACCTACCTAGGGGGGCAGCTGTTTGGATTAAATTTATGAGAACAGTGCCCAGACCACAACAATCACTCTGTGAGGCATTTTTGTTATCTTCCTTAAGATTGATATCAGATTGGAATAAATAGATGGATATTCAAATAGTTTAAAAACCGATTTAGAATGATGTTTAATTTTGGTGAATATTAAAGGAGGGGTGATTTAAAATTAGTAGTGGTAAATTTCATAGAAACTTCACCTGGTTTTATTTGTCTTGTGACTATGGAAAAATTAATATAAGCCTAACCCACTTGCCAAAAAAGAACTCGTAAATCTTTATACTTGTAAACTATCATTCCAATTATTTTGGATAAACACATTTAAGTAACATGTTTTCTAATAAGATTCAGGTGGATGCTATATTAAATTGGTGAAGATATTCTTTATTGTCTACGGTTTACTATGGGATAGCAGAACAGAGCTAAATATGGCGTCTCTATGTTAAATAGTACATGATTTCAGCAAGTTCTAAATATGACTCAATGCTTCTGTTAAGCTGGATTTAAAACTGGTCTAGATTTAAAGATATATATATATATTTTAATTAAATTTATTGGGGTGACAATTGTTAGTAAATTTACATAGATTTCAGGTGTACAATTCTGTATTACATCATGTATAAATCCCATTGTGTGTTCACCACCCAGAGTCAGTTCTCCTTCCATCACCATATATTTGATCCCCCTTACCCTCATCTCCCTCCCCCCACCCCCTTACCCTCTGGTAACCACTAAACTATTGTCTGTGTCTATGAGTTTTTCATTAAAGATATATTTTTAAAGATACTATTTTACCTGGTGAAATTTATTATTCTAAATTCTTTGTTTCACTTGTTAGAATTCTTTGAAGTGTTACTTTCAGTTCTTTGAAGTGTTACTTTCAATATGACATGTGTCATATTATATATCTATTATATTTGGTTTGTAAATCTTCTATGGTGTCCTTTATATAGGAGAAAGTAGTTGAAACTAGTGGTTTTTCTTTTAATTTCATATGGAAACGTCCACCTTTGGGGACAGCTCTTTGATTTGAGGCTGACATATTCTTTGTAGCACTTAATGTCAATTGAAGCTCTGATTTCCTTTTGTTTGCGATTTATCTGAAGCTTTTGTTTAGGGTTTTGTTTTTCTGACTACTCTGTTGGTTTCTTTGTTGCTCTCAGCTTTCTAAAATATGCTTTTTATTTGGATTATATTTCCTTTTATTTTCTTCAGCTTCTTATACAATTTTAGCACTCGATAAAATGGTTATTTGGGACATTCATGTCCACTCCTTTATTTTTATGAGGTTTGCTTGAAGCAAAATCAAAGGTGGTAAACCACCTGCTCCAGGAATCTACAGTCATAAACATTTGAAACAATTAGAGGAAAAACAACCTTTTAAACAAATCTGCCCTTATTCTCCTCCAGTTTCTGTCTTCTCTCAACTTTTCCATAAGCCCTTCCCATCAGCAGTTACCCTTGGAAACAAAACTTCCTGAACTTTTACTCATTGAGTTCTTCTCTACCTATGCCTACCTCAAAGGCCACTGTGGTCACATTTCCCTTCCTTAGTTATTATTGTCTCTTGAATCTTATATCCAACTCACCATGGCTGGTTCATAAAAGAGGAAAAAAAGTTTGTTGACTTTCAGTGGAAGGAAGAGACAGGGATGAAATAAATCTCAGAACACAAGCCAGAAATTTCTGAATTATGGGTATTTACATTGGGGAGAAAATTTTAAGGAAAAAAAGGTGACATTATTAATACAATTTAATTACATTAATAAAGCTTTGAATAAGAGTATAAACTGAGGGATCTTTGCTGTGATAACAAACTAAGCCTAAAGGCTAATAGAATGGAAGACATAGGACAAAGGGAGATGGCAGTATTTGTTTTCCTGGATAATTTTGTATTATGAAATTTTTCAATAGGGGAATGGTGTTTCTCCCTGCTACTAGTGCCACCTACTTCATTGTCCTTCTTTCTGTCCTCTCATTCAGAAGAAATTCTCATCTTTGACACAGAGTTTCACAATATTGCCTGTGTTGCATATTCCAGTGTTTAGGGTCCCAATGCAAAAGGACGATTATAGTTCTTTATTTATCTCATCTAGTTAGCATGCCAACTAAGGTGGCCCGGCTTTGTGTTAGAGTGGCCAATGTGTCTTCTTTTTCCTCCTACCTTGACTTCTTTATAACATGTAGCCAACCAATGGCTGCTAATAATGTCCCAAGAATTATATGCGGGTTTCAGTGAGAAGCAAAAGCCCCTCTTAAGTTTCTGGTTCAAATGCACACCAAAATTATAGTTCTGGACATTATTCCAGCTGAGTATATGTTTGTCCTTTGATTTCTATTTATGATACTTGGTTATAAATCTCACGGAAAATCCATTAGGATGATTGTTAATAAGTAAGTCCAAATTTGGATGTTCCTGTGTTTATGGCTCTCTTAGATAATACTAAAACAACAACATCAACAACAAAACAACCTGTTATTTCAAAGACTTTATGCAAATTGTTAAATTTGAAAACATTTCTTTATAAGTGTATCAAAAAAGCCTTGGTTCGTAAATGCCACATATTGTTATTTGTCCTTTTATGTTTCTGTGATGTTTAAACATATGCTTGGTTGGAGACTGCATTATTCCTTGAGTCCAGAAATGTTCATTAGCATCTTTGCAGGGAGTAAAAGCAATTCTGCCATGTGCATGGATTTAGTTTCAACCAGAGAGGGAAAGAGCATTTTCAGTAGATTACAATTATACTCTTTGTCTTTCAGAAAATCTGTGGGAGTAATTATGAGAAGATTGCCTAATTATGTAAGCCACTAAATGCATTTTTCAAAATAGCAGGAAAGTCATTATTTATTTTTTTTTAAAATATTGTGCTGCATTTATAAAACAAACATACAAAAAGGGAATGTTTATTAACAATAGTAAGGCCGTAGAGTACAGAGGCAATATGTAGAGGTGAAAAGTACCTCTGATGATTTTGTTCTCAGTCTGCTCAGTCTTGTTATCCAAATCTGTTATGGACTCTGTGGTATAAGGAATGATATCTATTGGCCTGTCTCCCAAGACAGTTCTTTCAAGAACATTCACTTTGCAAGAAAGAAAAGGGGAAGATAGAGTGATAGTGGCTGAATGGGTTCAGAACTAACGTCCCCAAGATGTGCTACTTTGTTATGTGAATTATTTTGAGCAAAAGGCAGTTGAGACGCTGGGGGCCCAAGAGAAACTTTTACCTTTCTCTTAAAAAATTAAATTAAGGGCCTTCCCCATAATAATGGTTATTTCCAGAAATAGCTTGTTCTATATGATCTATCTATATGGTAGGACAAACATCTAATGAACATCTCTCCTTGTTATTACCCTGTGAGTCAACCTCCTCCCCTATGAAGCCTCAGGTGCATTATCTTATTTCTTAGCTCAGGATGCCAAGCAAAGAATATATATATATATAGCTTTTACCTTTCTGTCTCTGAACCTTCTCATGTATGTGAGGGTTTCGGATGCTCTCCTATATATTTGGTTTCCGTACATACATTTGTAATTAAATTTGGTTATTTTCTCTTATCTGTTTCATGATGATTTAATTATTATAGCAACCAAAAGAACCTATAAAAAGTGAAGGGAAAATTCTTCCTCTCCCACACTTTGTGTAGTCAGCAAGATGCCTTGCTGGCTGAGCACTGCTCACCCTGAAGCTACTGCAGTAGAAAGATGCTGGGACCTTAACATGAGCTGACAAAAGATAAACATTCTGGCCAAGTCTGCCTCCCAGATCTCTACCTGCAGAGTTCAGTGGGAGCAGAGTGATGAGAGTAATGAATCCTTTCTTTCCTCTTATAAATTTAGATTAGCAGGAGAAAATATTTGTGGAAATAGTTCATTGGACATAGTGACTCTAGTTATTTGATATGAGGACTTCTGGATTACATTGATTATTTTCCTCCCAAAGATGTTAATAACAGGGCCTCTCATTGTTCTTATTTTCCCCCAGCCAGAGGATGCGTATACAGCTGGCAGGCAGATGAGTGGGCTATGGGTCCAAGTCTAGGGAATCTAAAGCAATGTGTGAACTTTTGGAAGTCACCCTATTCTTTTCAAAAGGGGGGGAACACACGATTCCCTGTATTTGGAAACAACTGTTTCTAACTCTGGGGAGTGATCCTTATCATGTGAAGGTTGCATTTTCTCGTACTGTTTTTATGTGAAGGATTTTTGAGTCCATAGTTAAGACATAAAAAGGCTTGTTGGCTTGCGTTCCTATTGAGATTAATAGATCATACTATCAGTAGCCTGATGATGGGCCCTTTGAATTGGAAAAACTTCTAAACTGGAAACATTTTAGAAACTTCTCATCATAGCAGCTGTTTTATTGATACCTATAGAAAGCCCAAAGAAATATAATGTCCTTAAGAAATCCCTTAAAAATTGAGATAAATGAAATGGACATTAATGGGGTTAAAACAAAGATTTTAATAAAGCTGTACTAAAAGCTGGGTGGGCAAAAGCAACACCTTGTTGATCTCCCAACTTTAAAGGACCCCAAAGAAATCTGGTCTATTTGCCCTAGCTGAGAGAAATTTTAAAAGCCAGAAGGCAGAGATTACAGTGAGAAACCTGACCAGCAAGTGCTTGGGAAAGCAGTTAGGCCAGTTGATCAAATTAAAGATTGACAAAAGGGCCATGGTCCCTTGGCTAGACTCCTTACTGGGAATCCAAAGTCTTTTTACACAAGAGTGGCTAAAATGGTCAGAAAAAAGATGTTTCTGGAACTCCTTGATATGGGAATCCCATGAACTGTGGTACCAAAATCCACTGGTGAAGTCCTGACTCAGGCTACAATTAGATTAAAAGAATGCAGAAATGTAAAGATTGATAGGATTATGAAAATTGGAATGTTTAAAGAGGCTTTACGTAAAGAAGTTTTGTCAACTGTGCCCAATATTTTTACGGGGACGGATATCATATCTGGCCAAGAACACTTTCCCTATCAAATAAACTAAAACCTGTTGATAAAGTTCTAATAGAGGCTCTAATTAGGAATTTAAGAGCCATGTCAATATGTTATAATATTATCAGTAGTTAAAACGTTAAGAATCATTAATGAATAGGTTATAATATTATCAGGAAGCCCTTGAGGCACTCATTTAGACGGGGCCAGGATTCTGGCAGTCATGCTCATATTTAAAATGTTCTGTACGTTTTTGTCAGAACTTTGCTTGGACAAATGGTAGTAAGTATGCACAAATCTAAGCTACCTTTTGTCTACCTACAGGCATAGGTTTTCGAATGAATGATACAGAGATGCTGAAGATATACACTGAAAGATTGCTCACTATTTTGTTGGACTCTGACCCATGGGGAAGAATTTATTAGTTTTACAAAGGATCTTAGGGAATTTCTAATGCTGTTAGATGGTGGAGAACTGGGTGCTTTGGTGAGACTTTTGAGTTGTTCATGGCTGGCTCACCTGTGTACTAGTAGTGATGCCTTTTGTATGACTTTGTGTAGTTGTCTTCTGCTGTTGCTACTGTTTCCTTTACCTACGTTCATTTCATGTGTATCATTTGCTTTGCACAGTTGACTTTTTGTGTGTGCTGTTGTTAAGCAATCATCTTTGCTCTTATGACATCTGCTCAAATGGGAGGAGAAAAGTACATATTGTAAAAGAGAAATCATTGGATTTCTGTTTTGGGTGGTGGATTTTTGAGGGGTGGGAGCACAAAAATTTGAGAATGTAAATGAATGAATAAAAAGCCAAAGAAAAGATAAAGATGTTTGCATTGTATGTAGACACTTTAAGAGAAAATATATTTGGAAAGAAAAAAGTCTTCAGACAATTATTAACTAGAATTGGTTCAACAAAACACTGAATCTTATTGTCAAAACAAAAATCATGCCTGCTTACTCACACCAAACACTTTGTCTAAGAAATATGTCCTCAAATAAAAGAACTATTGATTCATCTTAATTTCCCCATGACACTCATATTATACAGAGGTACGGGGGAGTAATCACATGGTGGATTTGTTTTGGGCAGACTCAGTCAGTCATTTGGTGTTCTCTAACCTCTGCCTTGCAAGTAAAATGATAGCACTGCAAAAAAAATTACACATGTCAGAGATGTGGCGTTCCGGGACTGAGTCTGATAACATTGCTTAGTCTCATTTCCTTTTAAGCAAGTCTGTTTTATGTATGAATGCAGTGTGAAATTACTCCAATGGTTGACATGAGGAAGAGAGGGATTCACAATCAGAATACTATCGCTGTTATTAAACTTTGAATAAAAAAGAATTACAAAATCAATTTATCTTTCATAACCAGAGATTTTTAACCTTTTTAAATTATATGTTTCTTATTGAATCTGGTCTTAAATAATTGTTTTTAAACAATCAGATATTTATGTGGCTTAGGTCACCAGTGGCATTAGTTACTTTTGCCAAAAATGGGTGAAAATGAAATGTACTTTAGTTTTTAGGGAAAAGCATCTGAGAGTATTATGGAAATACTGATGTATGCTATCATATAGACCTGGAATTCCCAGAATTTTGGAGAGAGTTACTTTCTAAGCTGCACAGATATTGAGGTAATAGAATAATAGGAGGTGAAGGGAGATGTAACAATGTAATCATGGGAAAGTTTTGCTGGTTTTAAAGACTTTGCATTGAAAGAAATAAAGAGATCTATAATAATTGTACTTTCTGATAGAAGCTGACCAAATTAGAAGGGAAGATGAATGGGTGTGGAGGAATAACAATGTATCCCACTGTTGACTGTTGTCAGATAGCATGAGTAGAATCCTACAAGGATAGTTTCTGAAATGGAGAAGACTAGGGAAAGTTGTTGGTGGTAGGGAGATGAAGAGTCAGTTTTGGAAATGTTCAGTTCTTGAGATGTATATTAGACAAGCAAGTGGTGATGTCAATAAGATAATTAAATATAAGAACATGGAATTCATGGGAGAGAGGATAGAAATATGTGAATCATTAGAAATAGATGGAATTTAACGAGACTGGGGTAGGGTGAGGTGAGTAAGGCACCCACTTCCAGTGCAGCATTTAAGAGAAGGGCACTAAACCTTAGTAATTAAGATAAATAATGTTTAACTTAATATTTTAGAAATAAAAATAATGTAAACATACATGATGAAAAAAATATCAAAATTTTAAATGTCAACAAGTTTGGTTGTGATTACTTAGAGTACGAGTTTAGATAGAGAAGAGAATGAATTCATAAACTAAATTCTGAGACATTTAAATGTTTTATCATTGGAAAGATGAGGAGAAACCAAGATATGAGGGTGGGAGAGAGTGGTCATAGAACCAACTGGGTGGGTTTCTGAATACCAGGTGAAGGCCCAGAAGGAAAGCAGTGTTTAACTTTGTCATAAGATACAGATAGGTTGAGTGGATTATGTCTGAGAAATGCTCTTTATTTTTTATTTTTAAATTAGTTTCAGGCATCCAAAACAATGTAATAGTTAGAATCTACCCCCTCACAAAGTGATTAATATCCAAAACTTATTAAAAAATTCATTCAACTCAACACAAAAAAACACACAAACAACCCAATTTAAAAAAATGGGCAGAAATGTTCTTTAGATTACAAATAAAAGAAGAGAGATCATCAATGAACTCCCAAGAACTGTTTCATTGAGTGAGTACTGGGGACAAAAGCTTGATTGGAATGAATGAAAGAGAGAACACCAGGAGAGATTTGGGTAACTTTTTCTTTTTCTTTTTTTTTTTGTACAATGTGATTGTTTTAAAAAGGTGTACAATGTGATGGCTTAATATATGTATACATTGAAAAATTATTATCACAGTAAAGTTAATTTTCACATCCATCTCTTCACAGTTACCATTTTGTGTGTGTATGTGTGGTAAGAACATTTAAGATCTACTTCCTTAGCAAATTTCATGTATATAATATAGTATTATCAACTGAAATCACCATGCCATACATTAAATCTCCAGAACACTTTCTTCTTATAACTGAAAGTTTGTACCCTTTGACCAACATCTCCCCATTTCCCCTACCCGCCGGTCCCTGTAAACCACTGTTCTACTCTCTGGTTCTATGATTTGACTTGCTTTATGTTTCCAGCATAAATTTTGCTATAAGGCATAGATAGTAGGGAAGGAATTGGGACTGAAAGGTGATTTGAAGTCAAGGAAGAGTTTTTCTTCAATGATGGGAAATAATGTATTATATTTGTGAAATTATGGTCATACTATTGGAAAAGTGGTAAGTGAGGGGTGTACACTATAAGGACAGGAATGATAACCTAGGGTGGGTGAAAGGGGATTGGGATCTACTGTACAGTGGAAGACCTGCCTTTATAAAGAAGCTTCGACAGATCATTCATTGTAACAAAGGGAAGAAAAAGCAAGGGGGCAAAACCCTCAGTTCTGATCAGCATTCCTTCTATGTAGCTTATTTCCAAGTTGAATACTTTAAATCAACTTTTTTTTTAAATTCTCTACCCACCTGTTCTTCATACCCCATTTGACACCATATACAACTTAATTCTTTAATAAAAAATAAAAAGTGGAATCCATCAGATGTGAATTCTCTTTAATTTTCTATCTCTTAGCAAACCTATCTGCAATAATATTGATCCTTCTGTCACTGATGAGAGAGTCTCACCGAAAGCCTGTCTTTCCTCCCATAGAATAGGTAGTGTTTCAACCAATGGTATAGATTCTGTCTTATTTCATCAATGCACACACCTTGCTCCATTCATTATTCCATTTCTTACCTGTCTCCTTATTCTCCCCTTCTGCTCAAGTCCCTCCATTTCTTAGGTCACTCCCTTCTAAAAGAAAATAGAAACCTCTTTAATCCTATGTTACGTTTTTTAATCCCTACAAAATATCCTTTTCCTCTGTAATTCATTTTCTCAAAAGAATCTGTACTCATTCTTTTTACTTTTTCATTTATGTTTTAATCATTATGGAGCAATTATCATAGTTACCTATAGTAAAATTATAACTACTTTAAACATGCAGAAAGATACCAATAAATAAAATCAAGTTAACCCATGAAATAATCACCAAATATAATAAATTAAACAACAAATTATATCAAAATTACCTTTGTGCCCCTCTTCGCTTGTATTGCCTTCTACCTCACTCAGAGAAAACAGGCATCTTCTTTGAGTTCATTGTTTATTCATCTCATACATATATTTTGTACTTTTTTTTGCGGGGGGTACAGTAGCACTTCACATTTATTGAGGAGCTTCCCCGCAAGGAGCCCACAGCCTAGACGCTGAGACTGCACATTTGCTGGGGTGGGGCAAGAAAAGAGGTGAAGACAAAAGGGGAGGTAGTGCAGAGACACTGTATACAAGCAAAAAGGGTGAAAAGCAGGCTCAAGCAGGGGTGCTGGGGGTGGGTGTAGGGGAGGAACGGCAGCCTGGGAAGCCCAGCCTAGACCTGCTCTGATCCAGCAGAAAGGGGCAACACTCGTTGTTGATGCTCAGTGCTCCCCTCTGGCTTGAATATAATGGAGATCCTCACCCCCTGCAAGAAAGCACGTACTCCCACCCCAAGGTTCTGTGCCCTTATCTCTCCTCCTGGTCACTACATCAGTGAAGAGTGTCATGTCACATAGAAGCAGTTAGAGGTTTACTGTGCCTGAGAATGGAGAACTCAGGCTCTAGGTGCCTGTTACAGGTACAGGAACGGAGAGATATTTATGTGATGATTTTGCCTACTAATTACTCTGGAGTTAGTCGACATGTACATTTAGGAGCCCGGAGAATAGGCATAAGACTGGATTCTGGCTGTACTGGCCAAGAAGCACCAAACATAAACTTTGATAAAGGCGGGTTTATCACTATAGGAATATTTTCCCAGAATGTAGGATTTAACACTCCTGAAAGGACCCTTGGAAATGTTGCCTCAACTATTGGATGGTTCCAAGAAATGTATGGAATTAATAGCCCAGGAATACTGAAGTGAAAGTGCCAGAATTACACGGGCAGAGAATAGCAAAATGCAATGGAATTATTCTATGTTCTAAAAAGTGTACGTTAGAAAATTAATTTTATAGTATGCCATTTAATATTTTGCCTTTCCTAACATAGTTCACAGGAGAAGAAACTCAGGGGTCAACAAGTATATTACAAAATGTACATGAGTTATGAGAGAAATGCAAATCAAATCACAAGGAAACACAAGTTTGCTCCCATCAAATTGGTGACAATTAAAAACTCAGTAGTAAGAACAAACATTGGCAAAGATGAGACACAGCAGTATTTCTCATATGTTATTGATTTAGAGAGCAAACAGACAATACCTACTACTCTGTTTTCCCGAAAATAAGACCTAACCAGAAAATAAGCCCTAGCATGATTTTTCAGGATGACATCCCCGAACATAAGCCCTAATGAGTTTTTCGGAGCAAAAATTAATATAAGACCCAGTCTTATTTTCAGAGAAACACAGTAAATGTGAGTCCTCAGCAAAGCAATTCAGTTCTTAAATGTGTGCACCAGATGTTATCAGACCATTTTTTTATATTAGGACTCTTTTAAGTCTTAAGAGCATCAACCTGAGTGGTCCTACCCCTTGTGTCAGGATCCCATTCTGTCCCAGACTGGGCTTGAGCTTGGCATATAGACATGCCATGTTTGGAATAGTTGGAGTTCTTTTACTTAAATGCTAAATGATATATCTGCTCTCAGCTTTGTCTGCCTGCCAGGGGCAGGAGGTGAGACTATCCTGTGCTAAAAGAAGGTCTTCTGACTTTCTCCTTCGTTTGCCTACTAATTATTAGTCTGTCTTTATCATTTTTTCCTCAAAAGCATCATTTGCACTTATCAATAGCTGTCCAATTCCATTGCCTTATAGTCACAATTTACTCCATATTTGTCATTTGCCAGATACACTGTACTTGTTAATACTGTACTTTAAACTAGAACACCATCCAAGTTCATTGCTCATGAAACTTTTAACGCTTACATTGCTACCTTATGCCAGGGGCTTTATGGGTTCTAGCTGCTATCAGTGATGGAATCTTCACTGCCTTCTAGATGACAAGTTATCCACACCTGAATGCCATACTTACCATTTCCTTTCTCAAATCAATTCTGGAACCAACTGCCACAGTTGATTTACCTGGGGAGTATACAGGAAATTTATTAGGGAATCCCTTTAAGATCATCCCTTGAGGAAGGGAAGGAAATAAGAATGAGGAGAGGAAGTTCAGTTCCAATATAGTTCCAATGAAGACCCCAGTTGTTCCCTGCTTGTTGGAATGGCACATCAGAATTCAGGGAGGAGCCAGGCATTTGTGTGAATGTCTGTCAGTCATTGGATGCAGGATGGAGAGGACATAACCTTGGATCTGACAATTTTCTTTCCACTGAAGCTATTCCCAAAGCCGTGTGAGTTGAGGGTTGTCTGTCCTTAGTGCTCCTAGCAGTTGGATCAGTATGTTCTTCATTCCAGAAGGAGCATCTGAAAGACGTATCACATGTCTACCATGCACTCCTTTAGATTTTTCTGTTCTGCTAAGTCATTATACCACTTTTCTATTCGTCCAAGTGTATTACTTTCTAAAGTTTTGTCTATACTTATCTTCTCTACCATTTTCTTTGTTTTTGTGGATTCATTCCTAAAAAAACAAATAAACAAAAACACTTAAATGCAATTTTAGAGGGATGTGAGCAGTAAACAAAAGTTAAGGAATACACTCAATCTACTATATTAACCCTGAAGTAGCTTCTGACTGGGGCATTGTGAAACACCCTGTTCTTACCGTGTTTCCCCCAAAATGAGACTGTGTCTTATATTAATTTTTGCTCCAAAAGACACATTAGAGCTTATGTTCAGGGATGTCCTTCTGAAAAATCAGGTTAGGACTTATTTTCCGGTTTGGTCTTATTTTAGGGGAAACACAGTATTTCTAACATGTGTTGTCCCAGCTTTTATTTCACGCAGCCCAGACCTACGTACCTGTCCAGAAGGTCTTTCCAGGAAACAGCATCACCTTGAGCCTACAAGCAGGATAGGACCTGCCCTGGCCAGAACCCAGTATTTATTATATTTTCTAATTTCTAAGGTTGCCAGCCACAGGAAATTGCTATAGTGACTGAAAAAAGTATGTCACTCTAAAACATGGGGAATAAGTCAGGTCATGACATAATACACTAGATATATTTTATGTAAGGGCTCTTAGCCAGGCCCCAATTTAGTCTAGCCCACTTCTCTGTACTGCTGACAAACTCAGTGGGATGATTCTCCCCAGGATCTTCTCTCAGTCAAAGGATCATCTAGAAACGAAGGAACACTCTGTGAACTCCACATTGTTGGGGTTTATTGTGGAATGAAGTTACCTGATATCCTCTCTGAAAAAAAAGAACAAATATTAATGAAAATTGTCATTTAAAAGTACAGCATTACAATAAAGTGTTATTCTATAACAGCAATAATTAAGTAAATTGGCTATTCCACTGGTAAGGATTTTCAAGTGAATAAACTGAAATTAATGGAGGCTAAATCATGTGCCCAAAGTCACATAAAAGTGACAGAGTTGGGAAGAGAGCCCCAGTGTCGTGGTCCTGAGAACTTGTTTATTTTGAATAATACCTAAGAGATTAGTGTCTGATTGTTTGCTTGCTATGTTAGATTGGATGAATGATCACATTCTTGTTACAGGTCTCTACCACTCCAACCTTTTCTTAGTAATTTTTTTCTCGGAATGTCTATTACAGTGACTTGTCCATTATAAGTTTCTACAAGTGTTGAAGTGAGGTGCCCTGTTCTCCTCCATCACTAATATGGCAGCTCATCTAGTTTATCATAATCTTTTGGGACTTGTATGGGCAGTTTTGGTTCATTAGCTTTTGTGCTTTACCCCTACTCCATCTGTTAGTAATGAAACACACGATGCCTATATTTCAACACCTTATAATGCCAGCCCAGGTCTCCCTATCACATGAGTTCATAGTTCAGTATGTTGCATATGACTTTTAGAGACCTTTTTTCTTTTATTCAACAGCATTTATCTCAAGTAAGAATTATGTTTTATAATACAATTAATATTAATTGTTTGATTAATTTCTTTATGTTTAAACCACACTCTATGGAGACATGTTTATAACTTTATAAAACTGTTGTATGGTAGGGAATGACAATAAGTTTTGTCTCCCCAAATTCTTTGGAATGTTTGCAATGATCAGGAGAAGATGGACACTAAGAAACATAATATGGATTAAATGAATGCAGTAGCAGTTTTTTGCTAATTGCTTAGATTCTCTAGTCTTGGGATGGAATAGGCAAGAAAAGGCAAAAACAAAGTCTATATGGTTTTGGAAGCCCATTACTTCTCTACACCTATATAAAAAATAGTCATAATCACCACAGGATTTTAAAAATATGATCTGTGTCAGGAATTATGGTAATTATTTTGCAAATTTTAGTTGGTCTAATTCAACTATGATCCATTGAGTTGGATATTTTCACCCACATCTTACTAATGAGATGATTTGCTTGAGTCCACAGCACAAAAAGTGTAGGGTTGGGATTCAGATTGTCATCTATCTAATACCAAATTCTCGGTGATTTATCATCTCACTACACATTTTGAAACAGCTTCTTAAAACTACATTTGTGTCAAAACTGTAAACCATTTGTGGTAAATAATGGGTAAATTCTGTAATAAAAGTGATAAATATTTTCCCAGTATACATAAACCAAACATTTTCCTTCTCTATGTTTTATTTTATTTCTCTTTTTTCCTATTTCTTCCAGCTCCCTGGAGACTGTGGAATATAATGTTCAATAAAGAAAAACAAGGTTTAGTATATAAGTTTCCTTGTAAGTTTCTTCCTGTCTTGACCTTATAAATCACTCTCTGTAAAAGCTTTTTCACAAAGGAACTTGAGGATTTATGAACTTATTTTTCAGTATTTCTACTAAAAATACCTATTGCAGAACTTAATAAATGTGTGAACTTTTATTTTGGTGATGGCTTTATTGCCACTCAAAAGAAATACCTTTCAAGAAAAAACACATTACATTTGTATGGATCACAGAAACTTAATATCTTTGGCTAGAGTTTAACTCTATTTCATAAAGGGATGAAAAATGAAATAAACAAAGAAATACTTATGCGAATATATACACTTTCATTAAAATTTTGGATTCTGTATATATGTATATATGTGTAATTGACATTCATCTTTTTTCATTCATTCAACAAGTATTTATTGTCCACCATATGGTAGACATTGTCCAAGGTGATGAGTGGATGGGTATATGATGGTGAATAAGACATAGACAGTGACCCTGCCCTCATGAAGCTTCTGTTCAATTAGGAGAGTTAAACAATGAAAACATGTATACATAAATACATACACATTGTGATTAGAACCATGAAAATATAAAGTGTTTGGTGATAAAAAATTCTAGAGAGAACCCACTTGATTTAGGATGGAAGGGAATGCAGTTTTAGGAGAGGCAATATTTAAACCTGGGGATGACAGATTAGAAAGAAGTCAGGGGAAAATCTGGAAAAAATAGCATCCGGAGCTGACTAAAAGCGAAAAAGCAAGGACAAATGGCTTACAGTGAGAAGTGTCAGATTCTAGGAAGAGAGAGTGTGACTGGTGACTGGTGACTGGTGCCTGGTGAGAAAGAGATACAATGACAGATATTGAGATTTAGAAGTTGACATGATTCCAATAATGTAATGCCTAGTAGAGCATGATACAAATTAGATTTTATTCAAGGGCATTGTGAAACTACTGAAGTGTTTTAAGCAAGGACTGATGTGACCTTACTTATATTTTATAAAATTACTCTATGGAAAAGAGAAAGGATAGGAAAGCAAATGAGTAAGAGCAGAACTTTCCAGAGAAAGGTTTATGGATGGTAGCAATGAAGGAGAAGAATATATAAATTAGAAATTTATGCTAGAGAAAATTCTATTAAAATAATGGGCTAGATTTATAATTACAGAATCTTACGCATGGTAACACCTGATTAAGTGGCATTTTTGATAGAGAGATGTTTCTAGAACCTTTTAGAAAACATGGAATAGGCTGTTACCTATCTTCTCAATGTATAAAACATGATTTAATGACCATTTAGTTGTTTTAGTGCTAATTTCCTTGTTAATGGTTTAAACTCAGTGTCTCTCTCTCTGTCTCCCTCCCCGTACTTGGTTCTGTATCCTGAGACAGTTGACACCTGGAATTAAGAAAAATAATAATTTCTATCATTCATTTTTGTTACAGTGTTTTCTACATGGGTGAAGAATTAACAATGATATATAGACAAATAAAATGTTAATAGATTCAATTATTCAACCTATTTCTGATTTTCATATTTAAAAATAAAGAAGTAAAACAAAACAAAAAAAGCAAGAGCTAGCAGTTTGCAATTTAGTTGTAGTGGAAGGTACTGAGATAATAAGGCAGTTTGTATTGGTACAATGGAAATGGAATTTAAATGCATTTAAGCTTTTATTTTGCATTTATTATACTTCAAAACTAAAGACAATTTGTTGCATTAAATTGAATTTAACTTTTCTTTGATTTTCACTTTGACCTAAGTAGGGATATTCTAAAATGAAAATGCAAGTAATCAATATTTTTTTTCCTAAAAGTTATCGTTTTCATAATTTTTAATTCTTTTAATGATGTTTAGTTGGTATTTCTAGAGGCTTTTTTGATGCTGGACATGTTTAGTCTTTAATTTCTGTGATTCCATTGGCATGACAATGTGTGAAATCCAAATAGAGTGTGGATAGAAACACATTTGACTTTCGTATCCAAGGGTGACATTTTCTATTTAAAAATGTTTTGTGCCTTTTAGCTGGACTTCATTTAATGACTATGATAAATATTGTGAGACTGCTTCTGGCACATTTAAAAAAAAAACTCACTGGGTAAGGTACTTTTTCAATTATTTGCTTTAAAATGTATTTTAAAAATCTGTAATATGAGAAAAATTATATCGTTCATAATTTTCTGAATTGTGTGAAGAAATATAGTATCATGTCCCACACCTGGGTTACTAATACAACAACAAAAGTTGATTGAGACCAAGTGAGGTTTTTTTGACCTGTCACCATTATTTGGTCATTTTTTTTTTTTTTATAATTTGATCTATCATAATTACAAAATGATTTTGCAGAAAAATTCATAATTTGTTACATGTAACTTTTGAGTCACGTTGAATTCAAAAATAATTGTATTTTTAATTATAAAATACATTTTGAATTTCATCAAATGTTTTGGGGTTTTTTTGTACAATAAAAAGATTATATACACATAAATATACAATTAATATGTTAATATGGTGAATTTCAAATAACAAATTCAATTTTGCCTGTCTCTATTGCTCCTGTTCTAGAACAGGAACAAAAATAAATGTGTAAAAGACTCAGGCTTGATTAGAATCCTGTCATAACTCCAGCAAGATGATTTACATGAGAAAAACAATCAAGGAATACCAAACAGCATTAGTGCTAATAAACATTTCTCATCTTCATTGTTTGTAATGTGATTTGGAGCAGGTGAGCAGGATCATCTGAAAATAAATGGGATTGTTGAGATAGCCTATTGATAGCTTGTTGTTCTCTTGATGTTTACCTACCTTCACAATCTTTACGATGATGGACATTCCTGAAGGCTGAGTGTGTGACAGGCAAGTGACACAGGCAAACCAAGGGAAAAGCAAATGCTATTAAAGGTCCTGGAGATTCTGGAGAGTTCAAATCTGGGTACCAATGTTTTATAGGTGAGTTACACCAAACATTTAGGATAAAAATCTAATCTTACCCAAATCATTTAGGGCATAGAGAATATGCATGTGATTATCCCAGGCTTTTTCCTCTGGTATTCTTAATGTCTGAAGAAACAATGGCTGAGAACTTTTGAGAACATATAAAAGACATTATTTCTTAGACATAAGAAACTCAGTTATTTCCTCCCAAAAATGATAGCTAGATAGATAGAGAGATAATAGATAAATATAGATAGATAGATGATAGATAGATAGATAGATAGATAGATAGATAGATAGATAGATGATAGATAAAAAACTAGACACATATGATGAAAATATAGATCACCAAAATATATAATTAAAAACTCTTAAACTAAGAACAGAACATGATGTATTATTGTATCCATACCATACTCCCTTAGTTACTGCAGCTTTACAATGTATCTAGTATCTATGACGACTAGTATTTCTGACTTCTCTTCTCCTTCTTAGGCAATCCCTCTCTTTGTTCTTTTAATTAAACTTGTTAAATTCTATCTAAAACCATGGTGTGATTGGTAATCTAAGTGGAAAATCCACTTATAGTTTATTATTTAAAGTGAACATGTATATGTTATACATGCTGTATATTTGACACATTCCATTAATTGAAAAAAGTGAAAGTTTCTTGAAAATATGAATGGTAGATTAATAGATGTGAATAAATAGGTCAAATAGAACACAGAGAACAAATCATCCTAACAAGTGCCTGATAGGATGGTTGTTTATATGAAAGTGTATAGTACTTACTAGGTTTTACGCACTCAGCAAAGATGACAAACTACGCCCGTATGGTACAAAAAGTTTACTCTCTCTCTTTCTAGATAAGGTTATGTTTGATCTTTAACAGAGGATCAAAAAGGTTTATATCATATGTAATATTTTATCAGTTTAGTCCTCTATAGGAAGATGTCATTTAGACATGTTTATAAAATATTGCAAGTGAAATAATATAAATGAAACTGTCATAGCACATGGCACACAGCAAAAGCCTCCAAATGACAGTCTCTATTCTTTTTAAATGTGTTTAATACTTAAAAAGCATCAAACAGGCAATATATTTATTATCCTTATGAAACAAGTGATCTGTTTCATGTTTTTTCGTTTACTTGCAGGAGTTGAGAAATCCCTCTCAATATTGTCTTTTACTCAACCTTTGATTAAGCATTAGACTTTCATACTCTCTTATTTGTGTTTTTTAACCTTTTGTCATAATTTCTATCTATTTGTCTCCCTGTAATGTATTCTGAGTTATTCCTACAGCTTGATCTTCCAGTTCACTGTTTCCTCAACTCCTTTGAATCTGGTACTAAATACCTTTAATGAGTACCAAGTCTCGATTGTTGTATATATTATTTAACAAAATTCTATATGATTTTTTTCAAATATCCATGGACAAATCATATAGTTTTTTTTGTTCCTTTCTTGTTTGTTTAATATTTCACTTTAATGCTTTAACATGTGAAACTTTATTTCATATTATTTTTCTGATAATACCAAAATCTGGCTGTTTATTGTGGGTTAGAATATACTGTTATTGCTTCTGACTTCCTCAAGGTGTATTCTTTCTTTATCTACTTTTTAAATTTTCATTATACTCTCATTTATATTCAGATATTATATTTCAAATTTTTATTTGCTTTTGCTAGATGCCTGGGTGCATATTTTTTGCCTGGGATTTTTGGATTTGTTTGTTTTTAGCTACAAAACTAGTAAGAATTCTTGCTGTTAATTTAAATAAAATTGGGCTCGTGTTAGAGATTGTTGGAGAATAAAATTATTTTTCAGCCAAATCCGATTGATAATGGTGTGCAGTATTCCTACAATCTTCTACCAGAGAGTGGAATTCTCCTAATTTACCCACTTAGTTTGTCACTGTTATTTGCTCTTCTTTATACATGGGTTCATAGATCAAAGCTTCTACTTTGTACTTACCCAAAGTTCTTTCTTCTGATCTACTAAAATGGCCCATTTAAAGCCCAAACTCTAGGCGACAATGACTGTTTAGATGTCCCAATCAAGAAACCAGAAGGTAAACTGAATCTTCTCTAGACCCTTCCTTCCTTCCTTCCTTCCTTCCTTCCTTCCTTCCTTCCTTCCTTCCTTCCTTCCTTCCTTCCTTCCTTCCTTCCTTCCTTCCTTCCTTCCTTCCTTTCTTCCTTCCTCCCTCTTTTCTCTCTCTTTTCTGAGTTGCAAAAGATTTCTCATATTATTACACTAAAGTAGTCCTACATTTCTAAAGATTAAAAAAATATTGTATGGAGAAGTTTGGTATATTCAAGACTGAAAGGGTTTCTTTGGATAAAAATTTCAGCTTAGTGTTAGCAACCGAACTCTATTTCTTCGATTTTTATTTACATACTTTCAGTTTACTTTTCCATACTTCAACAAACTCATTTTTTGGTGGAAGTATAATTTTTTGGAGGGAAGTGTAAAATATGCAAAACACTATTTCCCAAGACATGTTTCTTTACTTACATTTTATACATTATCTTTTAGAAAAAATTTCAATACATAAGGAAAAGCACTAGGGCAGATGTAAACCCCACATTATGAATCAGAATATTGGAACATTAAGAAATAAGGTAACAAGATCACAGGCCCATAGCAAGTCACTTGCTGATTGCTATGTAATAAATTTCTGCTCTTCCTATACTTAGTTTGCTGTCCTTTGGTTATCTCACTATGATCGATTTTAAGGCCCATTATTTTGTGTGGATTTTGTATCTGACATTTTCTTCTATATTTGACATTACCACAAAACCTCTCTGCTATTCAGAGCTGTCAACAAAGCTTAATTTGTACTTCTAGTCTTCTGTTATATTAGAGATTTTGGACTGAGGATGGAGTCTTTTAATGTCTAGGGTAAAAGTAAGAAGTCTTAATAATTGCTACTCTCAGCCTTTTCACTTCTCATCTTAGAAACTGAAGAGTACTGAATTATGCTCTAATTGACACTGAAATATAAAAAAAGCAAATAAAAAATTCACAGTGACCTTTCAGAGTACGGCAGACAAAAAATGACAAATATGTAGCTTTAGTTTCCAATCCAAATTAAAGGGTCGTAGAGCACTGGAAATTGCTAATGTCACATATGGCTCCAAATCAAGGCTCTTCAAAGAAATGACACATCAAAGTCAGCTTTTCCTGATTTTAAAAATATCCTGGTCTATGAACTATTATTAATATTAAATGGCAAATCACTGTAGGTCAGAGCAAGGTCCAGAAATGTAAAACCTCTAGCATGAGTTATATATTTTAAGTTTTTATAGTGTTTGACAGAGATACTTTACAGGTTGGTGTTTCAAGCAGCTTTTATGCTTACACAGATTTAAGGAGGTTATAAAAAGAGCATATATAACTGACGTTTTGAGGGAACATACATCAAAGACACAGTGATCTCTAAAGCTACCCTTTGTCATAGGGCACATAGTGAACACGTACAAAAAGGGTTTTATTTGCATGCATGCAAAAAACTAAACTACTTTTTGAGTGCAACTTAAAGGCAGGTTACAAGGCTAGTAACACATCAGAAGGTACTCAAATTTCCCTTCCTGTCCCATTCTGCTTCTTGGAAAAATAGGAAGATTGCTTCAAATGAACTTCTTGTTTCGCTTTGTTTATTTATGATATCTTTCTTTATATTTAGGAGATCTTGTGTCCATATCAGCCTCAGCATGATTCCCGGCGTCATCTTTATGCAACTAAGTGTCTGCTTGATTTGGGTTTCTGTCCTTTTCAAACCCCAGGAACCATAATTATTATTTGTTAATCTCTGGTACTTAATGAAGAAAAGAAATGGGACTATTATTGCACAACATTATCCTCACTTATTGCTCTGCCACCAGTCTCAGCTCAAACCATTTTCCACTGCGACCCATTCATACACAACTGTGAATTTCCTACATTCATAACAGAGGACTTCATTATATCATCCGTTTCTTGTGAAACACATACAAACAGAAATACCTCTTTGATTGTTGCCATAGGTTAAAATGACCACCCATATCTTTGGCTATAAAAGACTTTCATTATCTGATTCCGACATAACTATTTTCTTTTCCTTCACATTTCCACTGTCTCTATTCCTAATGCTGTATTCAACTTCTTGTAAGTACATACATATACACACATATATATATACATATACAAACATATATATGTATATATACATATATGTATATATACATACATATATATGTAAGAAAATATATGTGTGTGTGTGTATATATATATATATACACACACACACACACACATACATATACATACAAACTTGTAGTTGACATTCATTATTATTCAGCTTCAGCTTCAGGTGTACAGTGCAGTGATCAGGCATCTACATCATCCCTGAGATGGTCTCCCTAATGAGACAAGTGTCCATCGGATACCCTACAAAATCTTTACAACATTATTGATTACATTCCCCAAATTAATTATCAGAACCCATGGCAATCTTGTGGTTACCGATTGCGCTTTCTAATTCCCTCACCTTCCTACTTATCCCCACCCCGCTCCCATCTAGCAACCCTCAGTTTTTCCTTTATGTCTCCAAAACTGTTTCTGATTAGTTCATTCACTTATTCTTTTCTTTAGATTCCACATATAAGTGAGATCATATAGTATTTGTCTTTCTCTGTCTGACTTTTTTCACTTAACCTAATGTTCTCTAGGTCCATCCATGTTGTGGCAAATGGTAAGATTTCTTCCTTCTTTATGGCTGAGTAATACTCCATTGTATAAATGTACCACAGTTTCTTAATCCAGTCATCTACTGATGGGCATTTCAGTTATTTCCATGTCTTGGCTATTGTGTATAGTGCTGCAATAAACATAGGAGTGCATAAAGGTTTTGAATTAGAGTTTTGGATTTCTCCGGATAGATACCTAGGAGTGAAATTGCTGGATCATAAGGTAGTTCCATTTTCATATTTTTGAGATACTTCCTTACTGTTTTCCATAGTGGCTGCACCAATATGCAATCCCACCAACAGGCACAAGGGTTCCCTTTTCTCCACATCCATGCCAACACTTGTTGTTTGTTGATTTATCGATGATAGCCATTTTGACTGGGGCGAGGTAGTATCTCATTGTGGTTTTTATTTGCATTTCTCTGATGGTTAGTGAGGTTGAGCATTTTTTTGTATGTCTGTTTGCCATCTATTTGTCCTTTTTAGAAAAATGTCTCTTCATGTCCTCTGCGCATTTTTTAATTGGGTTGTTTGTTTTTTGGAGTTGAGTTGAGTGAGTTTTTTATAAATTTGTGATATTAACCCCTTACCAGATATATCATTGGCAAATATCTTTTCCCATTCAGTAGGATCCCTTTTTGTTTTATTGATGGTTTCCTTTGCTGTGAAAAAACTTTTCAGTTTGATGTAATCCCACATGTTTATTTTTTCTCTTACTTCCCTCGCGCGAGGGGATATATCAGTGAAAATCTTACTCTGGGTAATGTCTGTGAAGTTTCTTCCTATATTTTCTTCTAGGAATTTTATGGTTTCAGATCTTACATTTAAGTCTTTAAGCCATTTTAAATTTATTTTTTTATATGGTGTAAGGAAGTGGTACAGCTTCATTTTTTTGCATGTGTCAGTTCAGGTTTCCCTGCACCGTTTATTGAACAGACTGTCTTTACCCCATCGTACATTCTTGCTTCCATTGTCGTAGAATAAATGGCCATATAGGCATGGATTTATTTCTGGACTCTCTATTCTGTTCTATTGATCTATGTGTCTGTTTTTATGCCAGTACCATGCTGTTTTAATTACTGTAGCCTTGTAGTATAATTTGATGTCAGGTATTGTTATACCTCCCACTTAGTTCTTATTTCTCAAGATTGCCGAGGCTATCCAGGGACTTTTATGGTCCCATAATAAATTTTAGGATTATATGTTCTATTTCTGTGAAAAACGTCATTGGTAGTTTGATAGGAATTGTTTTGCATATATATATATTGCCTTAGGCAGTATGGACATTTGAACTACATTAATTCTTCCTATCCATGAACATAGTAGGTGTTTCCATCTATTTGTATCTTCTTTCATTTCTTTCTTCAGTGTCTTATAATTTTCTGAGTACAGATCTTTTACTTCTTTGGTTAGATTTATTCCCAGGTATTTTGTAGTCTTTGGAGCAATTGTAAATGAGATTGCTTTTTCAATTTCTCCTTCTGATGTTTTATTATTAGTATATACAAATGTAACTGGTTTCTGAATATTAATTTTGTACCTGCTACTTTACTAAATTCATCTATCAGCTCTAATAGTTTCTTGGTGGAATCTTTAGGGTTCTCTATATATAGTATCATATCATCTGCATATAATGATAATTTTACTTCCTCCTTACCAATTTGGATGCCTTTTATTTATTTTTCTTGTCTGATTGCTGTGGCTAGAACTTCCAGCACTATGTTGAATAGAAGTGGAGAAAGTGGACAACCTTGCCTTGTTCCTGATTGTAGGGGTAATGGTTTTAGCTTTTCCTCATTGAGTATGATGTTAGCTGTGGGTTTATCATATATGGCCTATATTATGTTGAGATATGATCCTTCAATTCCCACTTTCTTAAGGGTTTTTTATCATAAATGGCTGCTGGATTTTATCAAATGCTTTTTCTGCATCTATTGATATGATCATGTGATTTTTATTTTTCATTTTGTTAATGTGGTGTATCACATTAATTGATTTGCGGATGTTGAACCACCCTTCATACCAGGGATGAATCCCACTTGATCATGGTGTATGATCTTTTTAATGCATTGCTGAATTCTGTTCACTAATATTTTGTTGAGGATTTTTGCATCTATGTTCATTAGCGATATCGGCCTGTAGTTTTCTCTTTGTGGTGTCTTTGTCCGATTTTCGGATCAGGGTGATAGTGGCTTTGTAAAAAGTGTTTGGGAGTCTTCCCTCCTTCTGGATTTTTTGGAAGAGCTTGAGGAGAATAGGTGATAATTTTTTTTTTAACGTTTTGTAAAATTCACCTGTAAAGTCATCTGGTCCAGGGCTGGAAAAAAAGCCTGTTTTTGTTTGTTGGGAAATTGTTGATTACTGATTCAATTTCCCTGGTGGTAATCAGTCTATTCAGTTTTTCTATTTCTTCTTGAGTTAGCTTTGGAAGGTTGTACGCCTCTACAAAATTGTCCATTTCTTCCAGATTGTCAGATTTGTTGGCATATAGTTGCTCATAGTAATGTCTTAAAACTTTTTGTATTTCTGCGGTGTCTGTTGTCATTTATGATTTTATTAATTTGGGTTTTCTCTCTCTTTTTTAATGAGTCTGGCTAAAGGTTTGTCAATTTTGTTTATCTTCTCTAAGAACCAACTTTTGGATTCATCGATCTTTTGTATTGTTTTTTTGGTTTCTATTTCATTTATTTCCGCTCTGATCTTCATTATCTCCTTCCTTGTGCTCCCTTTGGGCTTATTTTGCTGTTCTTTTCCAGATCCCTTAAGTGTGAAGATAAACTGTTGATTAGTGATTTTTCTTTAGTTAGGCCTGCAATGCTATGAATTTCCCTCTTAGGACTGCTTTCACAGCATCCCATAGATTTTGGGTCATCATGTTTTCATTTTCGTTTGTCTCGAGATATCCTTTGATTTCTTCCTTGATCTCCTGGTTGACCCATTCATTATTTAGTAACATGTTATTTCAGCCTCCGCAAATTGGTGTGTCTTCCAGTTTTTTTTCTATAGTTCATTTCTAATTTCATGGCACTGTGGTCAGAGAAGACAACTGGTATGATTTCAATTTTCTTAAATTTATCAAGACTTGTTTTGTGGCCTAACATATGGTCTATCTTGGAAAATGTTCCATGTGCGCTTGAGAAGAACGTGTATTCTGTAGCATTGGGGTGAAATGCTCTGAAAATATTGATTAAATCCAAGTGGTCCAATGTGTCGTTTAAGGCCGTTGTTTCCGTATTGATTTTCTGTCTGGAAGACCTGTCTCTTGTTGTCAGAGGTGTGTTGAAGTCCCCTACTATGATAGTGTTATTGTTGATCTCTGTCTTTATGTCAGTCAATTTCTGTTTTATATATTTAGGTGCTCCTATGTTGTGTGCATAGATGTTTAGTAGGGTTATGTCCTCTTGTCGGATCGATCCCTTTATTATTATATAGTGCCCATCTTTATCTTTTAATATGTTCTTCATTTTAAAGTTTATTTTGTCAGATATAAGTATTGCAACTCCAGCTTTTTTCTCATTTCCATTTGCATGAAATATCTTATTCCAACCCTTCACTTTCAGCCTGTGTGTGTCTTTTGATCTGAGGCGAGTCTCTTGTATACAGCATATACAAGAGTCTTGCTTTCTTACCCACTCAGCCTCCCTATGTCTCTTTACTGGAGCATTTAATCTGTTTACATTTAAAATGATTATTGATAGGTACATAGTTATTGCCATTTTTAAATTTGTAGTTAGATTGTTTTCATCTTCTATTTACAGAAGTCCTTTTAGTATTTCTTGCAATGCTGGCTTGGTGGTAATAAATTCCTTTAGCTTATTCTTTTCTGGGAAGCTCTTTATCTCTCCACCAACTTTAAATGATAACCTTGCTGGATAAAGCAATCTAGGTTGTAGGCCTTTGTTTTCCATCACTTTGAGTATCTCCTGCCACTCCTTCCTGGCCTCCAATGTTTCTGTAGAAAAGTCATTTCATAGTCTTATGGGAGTTCCCTTGTATGCAACCCTCTGTCTTTCTCTTGCTGCTTTTAGAATTCTTTCTTTGTCTTTAAGCTTTGCCATTTTAACGATAATGTGTCTTGGTGTGGGCCTGTTTGGGTTTATCCTGGTTGGAACTCTCTGCACTTCCTGGACTTGTATGTTGGTTTCCTTCATCAGGTTAGGGAAGTTTTGGACATTATTACTTCAAATATGTTCTCAATCCCTTGCTTCCTCTCTTCACCTACTGGTATTCCTATGATGCGCATGTTGTGCTTGATGTTATACCATAGATCTCTTAACCCATCTTCATTGTTTTTTATTCTTTTTTCTTTCTGTTGTTCTGTTTGGGTGATCTTTGCTAACTTGTCTTCTAAGTCGCTGATTTGATCCTCTGCTTCATCTAACCTGCTGTTAATTCCTTCAAGTGAGTTCTTTATTTCAGTAATTGTGTTCTTTATTTCTAACTGGTTGTTTATTATGATTTCTCTATCGTTCTTTATGCCATCTCTAAGCTCCTTAAACATTCTTATCATCAGTGTTCTGAACTCTGTCTGTGATAGGTTGGTTACCTCTGTTTCATTTGGTTCCATTTCTGGAGGTTTCTTCTGTTCTTTTATTTGGGACATGTTTCTTTGTTTCCCCATTCTGTCTGACTCTCTGTGTTTGCTTTGATGTATTAGGTAGATCCCCTACAGTTTTCAGTTCTTGCTGGGTTATCTTATGTAGTATGTGTCCTTTGTATTTGACTTGCACTACTTTGTTCTTCTCCTCTGTGTGTGATCCAAAGGTGACTCTTGAGTTGTGTATATTGTCCTGTTAAAGAAGATCTTTAATTGTTTTTCACTTGTGAGTAGGTGGGGTTATCTCCTAGGCTGACTAGTTGTGAGACTTGGCTCTGCCCACCACAGGGTGTTCTGTTGCATGAGGGTTGACCACTTAAATGTGTTTTGGCCTCTATGGGCTCTTGTGCCTGTAGAGAATTCCCTCTGGGTGTGTCACTTGTAGGTCAAACCCGGTAGTACTCTGATTTGGTCTGGAGTTGGCCTCTGGGTGTGTTGAATCTTATGCCTCTTAAGCTGGGCCCTGGTAGGGCAATTTCAGAACAAAGCAAATCACCAAGCACAACAACAACAACAACAACAAAGAAAAAATCAAATGCCTTCACTAGTAAAAACAACTGACAACCCACACTCAACACAGGCAAAGATATCAAAGATATAAAGACAAAACAAAACAAAACAAAACAAAAAGAAGCAGTGCCAGTCTTGGCTTAAGTCCACCAGGTTATCTCCAGGTTGTCCTCTGCTGTACCAAAGAGTCCTTTGTGTATTGTGCAGGCAGAACCGATCACCTGGTGCCCAGAATGACACTGGGACTGCAGATTTAGATGCTTAGGGCTGAGGGGTCTGGATGGTAGTTTCTACAAAGTCAGTGCAGTTTCTGCCCTTGCCTGCACATTTGTGCACTGAGAGTAGCACCACCAGCTCTGTGTCCAGTTCTCTGAGTCTTAGGGCACTTGTGTGTGTGTGTGTGTGTGTGTGTGTGTGTGTGTGTGTGCGTGTGTACCGGGCGGGAGATTTCTGAGCTGCTGAAAGCCCAGAGCTGCGTCTGCTGCCTATTGCTGATTCCTGGGAGTGCCTCCGCAGTTGTAATTGCCCAGCCCTAGGCAGGCCAGAAAGGGTGTGGGCTGGGGATGGAGGGGTCTTCTTTCTCCCGGCCCAGCCATATCAAACTCCTCCCGGAGGTCAGAAGAGGTGGTGGCTGGGGGTGGTAGTCTCTTCTTTCTTAGCCCAGCAAAAATCACACTCTTCCCAGCCTCTTCCCTGGATCAGAGCTGCACGCCCATCTTCCCAGAGCCTGAGCGCTAAGGCTCCTCTGTAATCTGACACTACTCCTCAGTTCAGGGGCCAGTTTAAATCTCTGGAAGAGCAGGGGTAGGATTGGAAGAGTGGGGTGGGAGGGGCCCAGGTATGTAGTTTGTGTCCTTCATCCGACCTACTGCCCAACTGGCTGCCCCCTCAGTGGGAGAGATCAGCTGTGGGACACAGGGAAAGAGCCCACCTCCTGGCTTTTGTGTTCTCTGTTCCATTCTGGGATCCCTTGCGTCTCTGCAGCTGCAGATGCTATCGGCATTTCCACCTCCGCACATGTGGGCTGCGTCTCCACTAGGCTCCCTTCCCTCTTCCCCTGCTTGCTCAATTTGCCCACCCTCAAATAATCCTTGCACAAGTCTCTTAGCTGTTCTGCGTAATGAGCAGAGAGTCCTTTGATGGGTTATAGATGTCCTGTTTGTGATAAGATCCAGAGAAGAACTCAAAAAGTGCACCCCGCTGCCGCCATTCCTATGAGGTCACTCCGACATAACTATTTCTCCTTCCCCTTATTACACCCTTCTCTCCTCTATTATAGTAACTGAACTACTGACTCTCCCTAAAGTGGAGAGGTAATGTTGTGAAGTTATTCTATTTCATTTATATAGCGTGCCTTACTTAATTTCCTCTTTGGAAATTAAGAGGAAAACTCCTTACTCATCCCTTCATATAGCTTCACTGTAAAATTTTTTTTAATTTTCCAATATAGATCCTTGTGCAGCACAATCTCTTTCCTTACAACGCTTTGTTCAAAACATCATAATTTGTTATGTCTTTCTTTGGTATTACATGTTAATTGTTACTTTGTCTCTCTCGCTCTCTTATAAATGCCTTATGACAGGTCCTATACTGTAAATACACATTCTGGTACTTTCCGGCACATGATAGAAACACAGTACAAACTTGATAACTAGGTTGTCATCATTGATGATTTTACCCCATGAAATGAAGTGTTTAATTGATTTATCAGTGATCACGTTTATATACACATGTATACAAGGTCAGACAATTAAGTTCACAAACTCATCCTAGAAAAAGTGCTACATACCTCACTGATGAATATCACTATAGTCACCTTTGAAGTACTCCTCTTGAGAAGCTATGCACCAATTCCAGCACCTAGTCCACCCTTCAAAGCAATTTCGTAACTCTTTTTCTGGAATGTCCATCAGAGCTGTCATCATATTACCCTCAATATCCTGAATGTCATCAAAATCTCTCCCTTCCAACATTTCCTTTATCTTCAGGTAAAGAAAGAAGTTATTGGGGGCCAGATCAGGTCAGTAGGGAAGGTATTCCAAAGCAGTTATTTGTTTACTGGCTAAAAACTCCCTCACAGACAGTGCTGTATGAGCTGGTGCATTGTCGTGATGTAAGAGCCATGAATTGTTGGTGAAAAGTTCAGGTCATCTAAGTTTTTCACGCAGCCTGTTTAGCACTTCCAAATACTAAACTTGGTTAACTGTTTGTCAGTTGGTACAAATTCATAATGAATAACCCCTCTGATATCAAAAAAGGTTAGCAGCATCGTTTCAACAAGTTCGTGAACTTTATTGTTTGACCTCGTATGTTATTATACACACACACACACTGGAGTCAGCTGTACACATACAAAATAACTGATGCCATTTACAGAGCCATTCATGGAAGGATCTGCTGTTAAATACCAATCATTTTTATTGATCAATTGGAAAGGGTTTTACCTCAGCAGAACTAAGAGAAATGTTATTCTTTTAATTTTCATCTATATTTGGCGCAGTCACTTTAGTCACTTAGCAAATGTCAGGTTATTTGTGTTTAAATATTGATATTCTTCAAGTGTTAATTCAGTTGGGAATTATGTAGTCCTTCTCCCACAACCTTGTTACCAGGTGATAAATTATAATGAGAATAAGCCCTAAAACAAATTCTGCCAGTCCTGAACTACGAGTTAATAGGAGTGAGCACAAACCTGGTGATCCACTGAAGCACAGAGAAGTTCCTCTCTGTGCCCCAGGCACTCTAACTAACACCTTGAAGGGAAAGTTCACCCAGGCAGGCAAAGTGATATACGAATGGAGGGTTGGCCAGACTCACCATTGAGTCTGATGGCAGGACTCCATGAAAGGGAGGGATGTAGGGACTTTGAACACGAGCGCAAATGGCTGCTGTGGTGGGTAAAACCTCCACGATTGCTGGATTCTTGTATTCCATTCCATGAATGAAAACTATTCATGTCCAATTGTGTTTATTTCTTTTGTAAACAATTTTTATATTGTTTACGTACCTGATTGGGATTTCTGATTGGGTTTCCTTCAATATTAGCTGAAACTTGTACACAAACATCTAACCATTTATCAAGAATTATGATTAAAACAAGCTACTGCACAGACAATATAAATACATTCTGTTTTATTACACTGTTTTGACCCCGTGTCTTTCTCCTATCCATTTTTGCATTCCACCTTCATCCATGAAAGAAGAGGCTGTTGTATCAGGGCTGATATTTAAATTAGAAGGATAACCCTCTGCCTTTGCCCTCATGTTGGTTATGGGATGTTCGGGTTCTATGTTTGGGTCCTATTTTGACAACTTGACATTTTCAGATTACATGAAATTTGGTTTAGTGAGGACCGAGAGTCAGTCACATGTCTTTATTAAATCTCCCGAACAATTACTCTGGCTGTCCTGAATGTTTCCTCTTCTGATGCTACAGTAAGTGGGAAAAGGAAGAAGATTTGGTTTCCTTGGCAATTGATATCCATCTCTAGAGAGCATTTTTCTGTCTATCTGAAAATCATCTGCCACTACGAACAAGCATTTTGCAGTTGGTAAAATTGATTATTACAAAAATTATTAAAATAAACTATCATGCAGACAATATAAGGATATCCTTTGTTGTATTATCAAGTTCCCAATTTGGAATTAGTGGCTGGAAACTTAAAAAGTTGTTCACTCCCTCTCTTCCTAGCATTGCTGTTATTTATGTGCATTTAATGGTCATTTATATGAATATTATGAAAACAGAATGTGTTTATTGGTAAAACTAAGTATTTGTTCTTCTTCATGTGGCAAATATTTACAAATATGTCATATGTGAAAAGGAAAGCTGAAAAGTTTAGTAGTCTCTAAGAGATAATTTTGACACTAATAAAAACAACAACAAAAGGGTCTATGTGAGGATTTTATGGAGAAAACAAAGACAAGTTTTAAATACATCTGTTTTCTTTGAGTGTGGAAATGACTTAAGTAAATCTTTCTTTGAAAAAGGAAAATATAAAATCATAAATGTTAATCAGTTTTTAAGTAGCAAAACAGATTTAATTAAAAAGAAAATTTGAAACAAATTTTACAAACCTGAAATATTTTTGTTTTTTACACAAACTGTCATACGTTACTTATATTAAACCTAACAAACATGAAATGCTCACATTGCAAGGCAGAGTAGGTTTGTTAAATAAAAAGTTTGAAGTAATATGGTAAGTGTTGTGGTTAATGCAGAAAAATTGAATAACACGCTGTTTATATTGGAAATTTAATATTTAAAAAACAAATCCCAAAGCAGTCTCATGCTGTCAGATTGCTTTATTTGTGATATATATTATAAGTTTAAATTTACAGTTGTAATATTTTCAAAAGTATGTTTGCTTTGCTGGAGAAAAAATTATATTGTGCCATAACATGCGATTTTCATAAAAGTTTAAACAAAATCTTGAAAGAGTAAAGCTAAAAGTTCATTAAGCCCAACATAACCTTGAATTTTGTTTATGCCTTGATGGGTGCTTGCAGGATATGAGGTCTAATTATCTAACACTAGTTAGTTGGTACAGTGTATCTGATGGTTCAAAGGGAGGCCATGTTGGACATAGAGATTTTGGAGTTACCTGCATAGAATTAACAATTGAATAAATAACTGACTGCATATAATAAAACAAGAAGTATAGTCAGAGGAAAATCTATGGCCAAAGAGAAAATCTCCATTGTTGTTTCTCCCTTTTCAGACATTATATAGTTATATTATCTTACATATTTCAACATATTCAATTAATGAAGTAGTTACTCAGTTTCTTCAAAAGAAATTTGGAGATAATGCAAAGAAATCATCTAACATTATGTAGATTACATAGTCATACAAATGTGCTACAAAGACTTCAAGCTTTACGGCACTTCTTAGTTAGACAATAATGTGGACTAAATATATTTACTTGGATCTATGTTTTTGCCTTGTAATTATATTAAAATCCTTATATACCCATTTTTTTACTTATTTAGGAAAAAATCATAATTGAGGTATAATTTCAGATGTGCTTTATGGAAAGAATTTTATTTAATTATGCATTTAAAATAATAACATGATGATACTCAGGACAAAAAAATTATAAGCCTTAAAAAGATTCAAAGAATTTCAAGTTGTAAAAGCACATATATGATGTGTGCATTTAAGTTAAAGGCAAAAGGGTAGATTTTGATTATTGTGACCTTGAAAAATCACCTAAATTACCTGAGCTTAGTTTCTTGATGCATGAACTGTATTAGTTAGTGATTGCTGTGTAACAAACCACCCGAAATTCAGTGGGTTAAACAGTAGACATTTATTATTGCTTATGTGTCTATTCATCAGCTGGACACTTCTGTCTTGGTTGGTCTCACTTATGTGTCTGCAATTGGCTTATCAGGTAGTTGATGGTTGGCTGATCTCAGGTGTCCTAAACTGGGACAACTGGGACCATTAGTTCTTTCCATGTGGTCTTTCATTCTCAAGTAGGTTGGCCTAAATTTGTTCTTATGATGGTAGTGGCAGGGTTCCAGGAGAGTGACCAGAGTCATTTTAAGACTTAGGCTTGAAGGTGGCACACTGCCACTTCCATGGCATTTAATTAGCCAAAGCAAGTCAAATGCAAGAGATGGGGAAATAGATTCTACTTAATGACGGAAGGGGCTGCAAGTCACATTTCAAAGAGCGTAGATATAAACAGGGATGAAAAAGTTGGTCATTTTCACAGGCAATCTACTACATAAAGATACTACTAAAGGAAAAAAGTGAGAAAGTCATGCAAACATAATGATTAATGTTTTTCTATCTTTAATGTGAAAAAAAACTCTCTTGAATACTCATTAAAATGCACATCCCTGGGCTTTATCCCGGATATTATGGTTCTAACTCTGAACTGTGGTCTAGAATTCCTTACTTAAATAAAATCGTCTCACTCCCCAGTGATGCTGATGGAGATGGTCTACTCGTTATGCTTTGAGAAGTAAGAAAATAAATGATGGTGGGGGGACTTTGATGCTTGAATAATGGAGGTTCAGTTATTCCAGGAGCAAATGATGAAGCAGGTGAAACCTGCTCAAGGATCATTCTTTTCAGTTGTTATGCATTTGGTTTTAGTCTTCAAAGGGCTTCTACATACATTATCTAAAAACAAAGGAGGCTGTGATTTAGGTAGAAGTGGGATATATTTTGTTACACCTATCAAATGAAATTTCTGGGACTTAAACACCAATCTTATGTTATATAATACAGTTTTCTAATCACAGTTTTAGTCTCGTGATGCAAGTGAACAAATAAAAACAGTGAAACTTTCAAAGAACCTATTGCATTTATTCAAAGTTTGACTCAATGCATGATCATTTGTAATGGGATAGATGGTGCATATTGAAAATTAATTTGGAGAAATTGATTAATTTACAGTGACAGGATTTTTCTATTTCAAAATAAAGAAAAAATATTTAATTGCCACCAGTGACTCAAATTCCTCCCTGAAGAAAAACAAGTAGATAGTGATATTGCAAAGTATAATACTTAAGAAATATTATTATCGTGATTATTATAGGAAAGTTCTCTTAGCAAGTTTTGCCCAGTTTCTATAGCATAAAAACTTTGTTTTAGTTGTCATTTATCACAGATAGAATAATTGAATTGAGTATTTTCATCATTGGGAACTAAAATCGAGAACTGCATTATGAGATATTCAGGCAACAGTTTATATATGAATAGGTCACTAAAACTACTCAAGAAATCTCTTAAGAAAGTAACATAAGCAAAATGACATCATGAAAAATTCCAAATATGATTTGACAATGAAATATTGGTGAATTACTGAAAAATTCAGAACTTAAAAAATATATATTTAATGGTCAAAGGACAAGTGTGTTTGGCAACAGTCTAAGGATACACAGATTTGAGCTAGACATTGTTGCTAAAAGGAAACGAAAAATCACCAATGCTAAGGGGAAGAACTGTCTTGCAAAATTAGTCAACCACAAGCCTCAATAAACCAGGCGAAAAAACTAGCAAACATTAAAAAAGATGTTACATAAAAGCCAAAGTATATTTGAACTGCTAAATAAAAAATAAAAAAAAAAATTACTCTGAGATTGATCTTCCTATTGCCAAGGAGACAGAAAATGGAAATTTAAAAAGTGATTCATACTCCTGATAATCGGCTAAGAAAGAAAAGAGCTACTGAAAATTAAGATGAATAATGAGGAGAATATTCAAGGAGTGAAATCTTGTTGGCTAGAGAAAATCTCAGAGAGAGATTGCTGTTTTTCTTAAGAGAACAACAGAGATTATCTAAAGACTTATTGACTATTTTCAACTGATACTGCAAGCTTATTTAGGCATATGTTTGCTCAGGTAACTCTAAGTCCTGACAAGTTCTGTGAAACATCTGTATCTCAGTGTTGTAATCTACCGAAAGGACTCGGAAACTTCCAGTTCTAAACTTCAGAGATTCTAATTTGATCAGAATTGTGTGATCTAACTTCTTCAGAGGAAAGCTAATAGATAAACTTATTGGTGGGACATGACACATATTTCTCTGAGATTGGTTCTGTGGTCATTTGTTAACATCTTTGTTACACTTTTCAGGCTCTGTTGTTTTAATAGGCAAACCTAATCTTGTCATGGATGTTGTATAAAATACCCCTGACTGGGTGGCTGAAGCAACAAAAGAGTATTTTCTCACAGCGTTGTAGGCTAAAAGTGCCAAGTCAAAGTGTCTGCAGGTCTGGTTTCTCCTGAGGTGTCTCTGTCTTTGGCTTGCAGATGGCTGCTTTTTTGCTGTATCCTCACGTGGTCTTTGTTCTGTGTGTGTGTGTGTGTGTGTGTGTGTGTGTGTGTGTGTGTGTGTGTGTGTGTCTGCATCCCTGCTGACTTTCTGGATGTCCACATCTCTTTATTTGTAAGGACACCTGTAAGATTTGATTAAAGCTGCCCTACTGACATCTTTCTAACATCTTTCTACCTCCACATATTGCCACAACTGAGATACTTGGGGTTAGGACATCAACATGTGAATTTTGTGGGGACATAATTCACTTCTGTCTTAATCAATTTGGGATGCTATAACAAAAATACCAGACTAGATGGCTTAAACAACATTTGTTTCTTACAGTTATGAAGGCTGTGAAGTGTACGGTAAAGTTGCCAGCAGATTCCGTGTCCGGAGAGAGCCGTCTTCTCTTGGTTAAACATGGTTGCTGCGTCATATGGTAAGTGTATACTTAACTTTGTAACAAACCACCACACTTTTTTCAAAATGGTTGCACCATTGTTTTCATATTTCCTTCATGTAAGGGGAGTCCCAGTTGCTTCGCATTCTTATCAACCTGTGGTATGGTCATTCTTTTTAATTTTAGACATTCTGATGTGTATGTGGTGATATCTCATTGCAGTTCTTATATGCATTTCTCCAGTGATTAATGATTTTGAGCATTTTTCATGTCTTTATTTGTCAAACATGTGTTTTCTTTAGTTAAGTCCTGACTCAAATCTTTCGCCCAATTTTAATTGGGTATGCTTTGTTTCATTTTGTTTCTGATTATTGAGTTTTGAGAATTCTTTATGAATACTGGATATGAGGTTTTTTCAGATATGTGGTTTACAAATGTTTCTACCATTCTGTATCTCTTAACAGTATCTTTAAAGAGCAGAAATTTTTAAATTCGATGAAGTCTAACATTCAAATTTTATAGCTCATGATTTTAATGCCTTATCTAAGAAATATTTGTTTAAGGGAAGACACAAAGATCAAATCTGAATCTATTTTCATAACCATAAATGATTTTCTAATTTAGACTTGCTGTAGTGAAATACATTGATTGATTTTCAAATATTGAACATGTCTTGTTCTGCAAGATAAAAGCATATAAATGATAGTCTTCTACTAACAAAAAGTTACTTGAGTAACAAATATAATTAAATGTGTCCATGGAACTGAAGACAAAATCAACTGTGGCAAAGCACAAATGAGGCCGAATCATAGTTCATTTATTATCAAAATTTGCAAAACTTGTCTCAGTTTTGAAAGAATATAACCCAATTAAATCACACTATGGATGAACTGACTTTTTTGAGAGGGTCTCAGCTGAGAGAGTAATCTTAGTTAATGTACTGTGCTTATCATCCTGACGTGTTTTCTTACAGACCTTGATTTTATTCCTCTTTTCTATTCCGTCACTGAGTTAGAAAATATAACTCATTACCTCAGTACCCCTGTACATAAATAGTTTTTCATTCCATTTATGTCCCCCAGAAAATGCAATAGTATATCTACAATAAAAAAGTACTTCTTTATTTTTCTTTAGTTATTTAATTTCTCTCTTTGAAAGTCCTTATTGTTAATTATAATATAATTGATTTATGTATCTAAAAAATAGAAGTATTGAATTGGAAGTGTTGGCATATCCTACATAAGAAGTTTGATATAATTTATCTAGTTATAAAATAAATTACTTTCAAATTGTTAGACTGGAAATTTAAAAAACACAAATGAGCTATTTGATGAGGAAGTGCAAATTTGGGGAAAAAACTCGGTTTCAAAAAAAATTGAAGTTCATTATTGTAACAAATTTTCATTTTCTTGGGAAAGTATTTTTACATGCCTTGGTGAGAGGCTTACTTAGGAAAAATGACTACTGAGCTGCAATTCATAAAATTATGTGAGTGCACATGGTTTAACCAGTGTTTGATGGGGTGGGGCAGACAGTTTGAAGCATTCCCAGAGTCAAAGCCCTGCCTCAGAAGAAGGGGTTAGTAGGAAAAAGAAAATGTGTCAGAACCACCAGCCTGCTGGCTGGGAGGTTGGAGATGGGGAGTAACTTTCTCATATGCAGCCCTTATGGAGACCTGATGGAGTCCTAACATTGGTGCCACCTGAGAAACGGTTATGCGTATGCAACTGGCTACCTTTGTTAATGGCACCCAGCATTGCCTAAAAATTTTATACCTTTTTCACTTTCCCAAACTTCTCTACAGCCTTGCACACACAATATCATCTGATGATCTTGCCCCCTACTTAATTGAGCAAAATAGGTACAATTAAACAGAAACATTTGTTTTCTCACCTCTCAAATCTCCACATCCTTCTTTCTTCTCCTTCTCCTTCTTCTTGCTTTTCCTTTTATATTGATGGACATGCTCCTTTTCTGGAAGAAACCAATCCCTCCCTTTATTGTATCTATCACTTTCTGTCACATTTTAAAAGACTTCATATCTTCAGTTATGCCCACTTGCTCTTATGTCTTCAACTTCTCTCTGAGAAGTCATTCCCATAAGTATTCAATATTCAAAAATTTTTGACCCATATTTCCTACTTGCTAATTCTCATTACTTCTCAGAACCATGGAAAAGCTTCTGAATTGATTTGTTTATAATATGCCATAATTTTCTAACTCCCCATTTAGTCCTATTTTTCCAGTGAAATATTTTGAACATGAAAATATAGATAAATATGTAATACACATCTTAACATACAAACCAGTAATTAGTGCCTCATGGCTAATTGCTTTTCAGCTGCACTCCCGCCCATGCACTATCTTTTCTGTCGTTTTGAATATATTCCCAGAAATTAAGTCATTTCATTTGTGCATTTTTATGTCTCTTTAAAATATTAGGACTATTTAAATAAACAGCCATAATATCAATTTCAGATTCAAGTTCCTTTTATGAAATGATGGCTTCAGCAGGAAAGAGACGTACCCCAACAACTGGAATAGCAGTACTTTTGGAAGGATTGAAATAACTTGTAGAATCCTAAACCCCCTCAAACCTTCTGTAATGCCCCATTGAGCTTCCTTTACTCTAGGCTGAGACTCCCTTTTATTTTGTTCCTTTTAGGTCTGTTAAACTCTTAATCTTCCACCAGACAGAGGACTTTTGTAGGAAACTAATAATTTCATCCTGTTGAACTCACTAGGCCATATCTCAGCTTTCCCTGGGAATTAAAAATGGGATTAGAATAAACAAGAAAAAGCTAATACGCTCAGACAATGGCAGTGACTTGGAAATTAATATTAGAACCATATGTCAGGATGTTTATGGGAATGAGTTTTGAGGTGGTTCACCTAAGGAAATTTGAACTTATTTGAAATTTGGGAGTAAATTTGTTGATAATGAGTGTTGCAACCCAAGAGGCTTCATTCAATATGTCAATTCAATGGATTCGCATGGATTTGTACAATTTTCAGGGTTATTATGCAAGATTGAATCTATCATTGGATCCCATGAAAGGAGATTGTCATCCAGAAATCAACTGGTAGAAAACAGGAATTCAAAGACTTCAGGAGATGGGCCTACTGGGTCATGGCATACATGAAAATTTAAGACTTTGTTATTTGGTCAACAAATCACATTCTTTTTCTAATGGAAATGAAAATGAGAGACAATGTTGTGTTTTAAAAGTTTTCTGGTCCTAGAAAGGATGAGAAACTTCTAAGTCATCTACTAACTGTCCTGTGAATTGTGAGGTTTTCCCTCAGAATGGTGGGAATAGAAACATATCTAGATGCCGTTGTCTTAGGTCCTTTTGGCTATTTCTTTCCACAGCCTCAGATAGCATCTCATACACATGTTGAACAATAGTCTATTGAACACTCAAGAGGGACCTTCTGGATCTCTCTCTCTTGTTGTCTTCCCTGTGAATTCTAGCTGCATTGGTCTCACCAGACTCTTCACAAAATCTCCATCTGCTTACTTCACTCAGAGTCCCTGGGGCTCTGACTGAGTTCTCCCTCCCTGCACTGTGACCTGGAAACTGTCTCAAAGCAATGAACTAGGGCACTCAAAGGGCTCTCCTCATCCAGTTCCCATTTCTAAGAAGTCCTATTTCTTTGTTGCCTGATGTTCAGTGTCTTAATACCTATTTCACAAATTATGTCATTTGGGGGGTTGTTTCAGGTAAATTGGTCCCTGTTACTCCATCGCAGAAGCAGAAGTCTCCAGGATTTATTTAAAAGTGTGTCCATTCCCAAATAGATGGATTTTTTTTCAGACATCTTTCTGCTACGGCTTCCAGTTTAATTACATATTGATCTCTGAACATCTTCTCTGATTTCATTTATTTTAAATTGTTATCATTTGTTTTATGGCCCAGAATGTGGAATATGATTTATGTTGGTCAGTTTTCCACATGCATTGAAAAGAATGTCTGGTGTTGTTGGGGTGTTCTATAAATGTCAGTGCTTTAGTCAGGGTTCTCCAGAGAAACAGAGCCAATAGGACGTACATGCAGAGGGTGCCAAAAAATGTGTACACACTTTAAGAAAGGAAAAAAAAACCCACCTGTTAATTATAATACTCAATATATACCAATAACAAAAGATGAATACAAGTCACGTTTGACTTCTGCAACTAGAAGAGGAGCTCAAAGTGGTTACCATCAGTGTCCAGACACTTCTGATTATGGTGAAATACTACTTGAGCATAGATAACATCTCTTAAAATGTGTATACATTTTTTTGGCACCCCCGGGATACACGCGCGCGCGGGAGCGCACACACAGACACACACATACACACACACACACACACACACATCTTAGGCCTTCAGACTGGCTTGGTGCCTCCTCTGACTCAAAGGCATGTGAGCTTGGAAAGGGCTTTTAAAACAATAATAATCGAAGAAAAAAAGTGAGGTCTTTCACAGTTTCCCCCTACTCAGATCCTCCCCAGGATAATCCTATAATTTTTATTTTCAACTGGCATACATGTTTTAAAGTATTTTAGAGAAGAGCTATAGTTTATTATAATATTTTTCTGGTTATTTATGTCTGTTTTCCTTTCTTCATTTTGATATTCCAATTTCACTGTAGTAAATTTTACTTCAGCCTGAAGAATTTTCTCTACATATGTACATCAAGGAATGGACTCATGCAATTATGGGCTGGTAAATCTAAATTTACAGGGCAGGGCAGCAAGCTGGAAATCCCAGCATATGTTGATAACCGCAGTCTTGAATTCAAAGGCAGTCTGGAGACAGAATTCTCTCCCCTTCAGCTCTTAAGGTCTTCACTGGATCATAGAAGACCTATCCACATTGTGGAGGATAATCTGCTTCACTCAAAGGTCTACTGATTCGACTGTTGATCACATGTACAAAATTTCCTTAATAGCAACACCTAAACTGTGTTTGATGAAATATCCAGTCACCATTGCCTAGACAAATTGACACAGAAATTTAACTGTCACAGTCATTTAGGTTGAGTTGGTTAGTTATGTCAGGATTTCTAAATACTCGCTAGTTTTCAGTCTTTATGTTCTATCAATCACTGAGAAAAAAATCTCTAAGCATCATTACATTTTTGATGTTTCTCCTTCGTTCTATCAACTTTACTATATGTGTTTTGTACTTCTGTGTTTAGGGGCATACATTGAAGATATTTATCCTCTTTTGGTGAATTTATCCTTTTATCATTTTGTGCTGTTCCTCTTTATCCCTGGCAATTTTCCTTATTCTGAAGTTTACTTTGATATTGAAATCAGTGTAGCAGCTCTCTTATAATTTGCATAGTATATCTTTTTATATCCCTTTTAACCTATCCAAATCATTATTTTTAAAGTGCTTGTATTGGAGGTGGCAGGTAATTGATTTTTTTTCTAATCTGACAATTTTTGTGTTTTAAGTGATGTTAATGTTGATCTGATTTGACTTACATGTACCATTTTATTGTTTTTTTTCAGTCTGTATCCTCTGTTTGTTTGTTTCCCCTTTCTATTGGATTATTGAATATATTCTAGTGTGCCATTATTATTTATATATCATTTATTGCCTACAGCTCTTCATAATATTTTTATTATTTGCGTTAGGGATTACTGTATGTAATCCTACTTTTTCATGATCTAATAAGAGTTAATATTTTTACCATTTTAAGAAAAGCCTGGAAGACTTATAACCAAATAGGTCCTTTGACCCTTTGTTTTTTAGTTTTCAGGTGTTACATTTCTATACATTGAACCTCCCCAGATGATCATATAATTTTTGTTTTCAACTGCCATACACAGTTTAAAGTATTTAATAGAACTATAATATTGTTTATTATATTTATCCAGGTGTTTACTTCTGTCATTCTTTCTTCATCCTTATGTTCTAAATTTCAGTAGTAGATTTTGTTTCAGCCTGAAAAGCTTACTTTAGCATTTTCTTTTAGAAAATTTATTTTGTTGACATATTTTCTTAGGTTCTTTAAAATATATATTTGCTTTTATTCCTGAAGCATTTATTTTTGCAGGATATAGCATTTTCTGTTCATACTTATTTTCTTTTAACACTTTAAAGCTATTCTACTCTCTTCTGGCCCCCACCATTTCAGATTCCAACAGTTATCTCAAATGTGGTCCACTTGCATGTAATGTGTTGTATTTCTCTGGCTGCTTTCTAGATTTTTTTTTTCCCATTTGGTTTTCAGAAGTTTGATTATGGCTTGCTTGAGCATGGTTTTCTTTGAGTTTATCATGCTTGAATTCCCTGTGCTTTTTTAAATCTATAACTTGATATCTCTCACCAAATTCAAGAAGCCATTATTTCTTTAAATATGTTTTTCTGTAGCAATCTAGTTCTCCTTTACTTCTGTAGCAATGTTACATATTTTGATGTCCCACAGGCCCCTGAAAGTCAACTCATAATTTTTGTCATTTTCTTCTTTAGATTTTGTAATATTTGTTGCTCGATTTTCAATTTCACTCTTTTCTCTATTAATTCATTCTGCTATTAAGTTCATTCTGTGAATATTTTTATTTCAGATGTTATAATTTTTCAGTTTAAAAATTTCCATTTTACATCACTTATTTCTCTTCTGAGAGCTTATATTTTTTCCATCCATTTCAAAGGGGTTCACCTTTAGCTCAAGGAGTATGATTATAACAGCTTTATAGTCTGTATGAATTTTCCAATATCTCAGTTATCTCTAGCTTGACATCTATTGATTGTCTTTTCCCTTGAGAAATGTTCAGATTTTCCTTCATTTTTTTTTATGTCAAGTAATTTTGTTCTCTTGATCAAATGTTAATGTGTGTGAGATTCACCTGGCATGCTTGTCCAGAATGTGGATTTCTCCGTTCAGCACCCAGAGAGTTTATGTTAATAAGGTCTTACCTTAGCTATGGCAATCTGCATCTTTAATCAGCAACCTAAGAAATTTAAAGCAAGTGGTTCACAGACCATGTTCAGAGAGGCAGAGTAGGGTTTGGCATAGTTTAAGAAATGTCAGATGATCTGATATTTAAAGTTAGAAAGGGTTCACTATGAAACTGAGTATGGGAGTTCTCTAAAAGGCAGCATAACAAATAATTCCATGTCTTTTACTTATATGTCTTTCCAAGTCCATTTTGGATAATTTTATTTAACTAAATAATTTGCAAATTCATTCAGGCATTCAACTGTATTAACATAGCTATGTATTCTCTCATGCTTATATCCTTTATGTCTATAACTAGTTTTCCCATTAGGCCTAAATTTGAAACATGTACTTTTCCTCCTTTACTCTTGGCTAGCTGTTGGTTTAATAATTTCAATAGTTCTTTTAAAGAACTAACTCTTAAATATATTTATCTTCTCTTCAGGTACTTTAGTACCTCAGGTACCCAGATAGGTTTTCTCCATGTACCTCAGGGATACAGTAAAAGATCATGCTATATTCTTTCTTTACCTGGTGCATAATGATAAAACCTAAAGATGAAAAATTTTGAATTAAATTTGTTAATTTCTCCAATTCATCTCTAACATAGGTGGCTTATACCAATAAAGTATATTAAAATATTGACAAAATATTTCAATGTTGGAGCCTGAACAAATAGCTGCAAAATTTCAGAAAACTATTTCTCTACTACTGGACTCCAATTCATAGAAACAGTGTTATATCAAATTTTTCCTCCATGACACTAAAATAATAATCTCCAAGGTGCTAAATTCTATTACCTTTACTTATATATTTCAGACTATATCTCTTATCTCATTTGAAGTAATGGAAATGAATTTATTTTTAAGAACTTTTTTATATTTTTCTCTGTTTTGTCAATGAATAAATAGTGCAAACATTTTTTTAATTTACCATAATTTTATCGTAGTTGTTAGATTTTGACTAAATTTAGTCTAATCTATTTAAGGTATTTGACAAATCCTTAAGGTTGAAAATGTTAGTGGCAGATGTGAGCCGGTTACCAACTACAATAAAAATCACGATCTCACATTAAATAACCAGGAATAAATGAATAGCTTCCCACATCTTGTAGAATTCCCAAATCTACTATCAAATGAGAGGAAGAGAGGTGAGGAGTCAGGCGAAGGAGTTTCCACTTTCCTATAGTTCTGCGTACTAAGCTAAGGCACTTGTGTTACATTAGTAATTAGTATTTATAAACTAGTTCTTGCGTCAATTAATTACTGTAAAGACTTTTTAAAGATGCATAGTAAAACAGTTTCATCATATGTGTGTTAACTGTTTTCATTCAAATACTATTTATTGAGTATCTACATAGTAGTTTTATGTATCAGATTGGTGCAAAAGTAATTGTGGTTTAAAAAGGTTAAAAATAATTCCAAAAACCACAATTACTTTTACACCAACCTAATACAAGGTACCCTTACATTTAGTGGGATACATAAGCAAACAAAACAAAATAAAATGCTCTTGTTTCGACTGCATTCGAATGGAACTTAAAATTTATTGCGGACATTAGTATACTTAGATTTATTTCTGCATCGTGTGTTGTTCACTCTACTTCTTGTGGGTTTTTGTTTCTTCTTTTCATATTCTTTCATTCCTTCTGTGGATTATCAGGTTTTCTTTTCTTCCTTTATTTCCTCTGTACTAATTTTGAACATTTTTCCTGTTCTCTTAGTGACTATCCATATCTGATTGTGACACTGTGTGTTGTGTCTCTTCACTTCCTCCTTACTACAATGATTTGTGTTTGTTTCTTCCCTGTGGATATTTTCTGTTTCTTGTTTTTGATCAAACAAAGATATGTAAAGTGTGTGTGTGTGTGTGTGTGTGTGTGAAAGAAATGAAGGTTTCAACGTGTATTTAATAATATATCCTGACCCAATAATGGGTCGACATCAGATGATCTTATTAAATACTGCTGAGATAACATTAGAATATTTCAGTTACTCACCTTTTCACACAGAATTAATTCTAAATTATTTTTCCTGGTCTTTAAGTCACTTAATATTATGACTTCTCTTTCAAATCCGATCTCCTATTATCCCAACCTATTATTACTTTGCCTAACCACATCACTCCTTCTCTTCCAATAACCCTGAGGCTCTTTTGCTGTGTTCTTCTGTTTGTGCTATTTCCTTTGCTAATCATGCTGTTATATTGAAATTCTCTCTCAGATTTGTTCATGCCTATTACTTCTGTGATTGTACTGACTCTTTCAAGAGCGAGTAATATTTTCCTCCACTGAAATGACAAACAATAGTTTTGAGTTACTTTATGGAATTAATAAATCTTTGCCTCCTGTTGTCATTTTTTACATGGTTATTTGTCCTATTAGGTTGTGCATACAGAAAGCAGCTTTAAGGTCTCAGTCTTGTTCATGTAGCCTTAATTTGCTGAAAGCCCCTTTGCCATCTTTATAAAGCTTTCTCTGGTCCCCAATTATTTATGAAAGATGCTCAGTAAGATCAGAATGTAGAGTGTAAGTACCAGAGTACCAGAGGAAGTTAAACTGATGTTTGGCAAGATATTTACAACATTTATTAAGAAAAAAATCTGAAAAGTCATTAGTGCAGGAATCATTTGATCATATTCCTATTTTTTTTTAATTGCTCTGTCTGCTATGTCAAAAATGTGTGCAAATGTTACACTGCTTACTCTTCCCTAACTCCAGCTCCTGGAGTAAAGATTCATGAGAATGGGACTTTATCTGTGTTTTTTCTGTATAACACCTCTAGTGCAAGGGAGTATTATCTGGCATATAGTAGAAACCAAATGAATGTTTTTCTGAATGAATATTTGTGAATCTATTGGACAGTAATGAGTCAGAAATTTGAGAAGAGGAGGAGTTTCTGAATATAGAAAAATAAAGCTATCCAAGGATATACAAAGCTTTTTAAATTTTAGTAGGTGGAGATGGGAGAAACAAGGGATCAATTTATAGTTTCATGTTTTCTTATATGGTTTAAGTTGGTTTAAGTGTACGTAATAATACCTTAACAGAAAAAAATGATTTATCTTCAAAGATTTCTGCTCCCATTACAATTTCTAAACTTAAAGGACATGATTGCAATGAAAATTTTAGATTTAATATTCTAATAAAATGATGCTTCACTAGGTTTTAATGTAAGTAGGTAAAGTTTGACTCCTACTGAAAAAAAAAAACACAGTTGTATACAATGACATTCCATGAGACTCTTCTTGCAAAAACACGAATAATGAAGATTCAAAGTAATTGTTCTAGTTATTATTTATGAAACAATCATGAATTTTTCCAGTCATTGCTGTAATTCACAAGGTTTAGGATATTTGGGCTTATATTCATTTTAATGATATTCTTTTTCACCATAAACATCCTTCTATAGGCAACAAAGGTAGCTTCTGTGTTACATAAATATAAAGGTAGAATTAAGCTAGAAACTCAGAGCCTTCTTTTTATTCTTCCAGTGGCTCATTCAATTTTATTATCTATGAAATAAAAATGTTTTGCAGTGAAAGTATTAATGATAGCAAATGATGTGACAGCATGATTTTTTTAATACCAACAATCTCCATTTAAACATTTAATGTGTTCTTCTTTACAGCTTGAATTAATACAATATCTATGGCAACAAAAACTGTTCAACCTCAATAATAATAGGTATATGCTGTCTTTATGTATTCTCATTTGTAAAATATAATTGCAAAACTGTCTTTCTTATGAGATTGATATAAGGATGATAGAAATGATAAAAGTTTTTCTTAACAAACACATATTGGGTCCTACGTAAAAGCTACATTAAAAAACCTGATTGATAGAAAATTCTGTGGTATTAATATTATCCTATTTTACAGATGAGAAAGATAAGACATAAAGATACAGTAATTTGCAGAAAGTTACAGTGTTAATAATTTGGCTGAACCCAAATGTGAATGTAGCAATCTACTTGTATCTCCAGAATCTATGCTTTATATCACTGTGCCTTTCCATGAGATCTGACCTCAGTTTTTATAATGTGGGTACAATCTTCAAAATTGAAAAAAATATTCTTGGGATGCTTAAATTATCTTCTGAATAGGAAAAATAAGAAAAAGTACTTTAGACTTTGAAAAAGACAAGGTGTTTATAAAATCATATCAAGTCAGATTAAAATAACTAATGCTAGTTTAAAAATATTGATAATTCATGTATATTTTTCTTATTAGTTTTATCCATTAACAGAATTCTTCTCATACTGAAATATGCTGATTCAACTGGCAGCAGCACAATTTGAAATCAACCTAAATATATTTTATTTAAAAGCAGGACTATTAAAATAGCAAGCAAATGAAAAATTACAAACTAAACATTTATAACATCACAAAGTGATAATGTATCCTAAAAAACCAAAACACCAATGACAAAAGAGAAGAAAATAACCAGGTGATAGATATCAATCAAACTCTATTTTTAATAATTCTAACTGCAAATGGTTCAAACACACCAGTTAAAAGACAGAGATTATTAGATGAGTTATAAAAGCAAGATCCAACAACATGCTGCCAATAAGAACCCACTTGAAGATATAAATTCAGATACATTTGAAGTGAAGGACTAGAGAAAGATATACCATACAAATATTAACCAAAAGAAAGATGGAGTAGATAATTAATTTTGGACAAAGCAGACTTCAAAACATTCCTATCTGAGACAAATAAGTTTCTGACCTATATCATAATCACTTTGCCTAAAGAACTTTTCTTAACCTAACAGAGGATATCTATGGAAAATCTGTAGCTGACAATCATACTTAATGGTAAGAAAATGAAAGCTTTTCTAACTAAGATGTGGAACAAGGCAAAGATGTTGTCTCTCATCTCTCCTATTCAAAATTTAATTGAAAATCCCAGCTAGTGCAATAAGACAAGAAAAATAAACAAAAGAGATATAGATTGAAAAGAAAAATAAAAGTGTCTCTATTCACAGACAACATATTTGTATATGTAGAAAATCCAAAAGAATCTACAAAAAAAAAATAAAAAAAAAATCCTGGAATTAACAAATGAGTTTAGCAGTGTTCCAAGATACAATGTCAATATAAAAAAGTCAATTATTTGTATTTCTCTTTGTCAGCAATGAACAATTGAAATCTAAAGTGTAAAAATCAATACTATTTACAATAACACACAGAAATAATTAACTATATTTTAATAAATTATGTGTAAAATCTGTATACATAAAACTATAATATACTGATAAAAGAAATAAAAAAAGATGTAAATAAATGTATATAGTGGGTTATGGATTGGAAGACTATATGTATTATTAATATAGCATTTCATACCAATTTGATTTACAAAATTAAAGCAATCCCAATCAAAATCCAAGCAAACTTTTTTTGTAGATATTGACTAGGTTATTCTAAAGTGCACTGGAAAGGCCAAAGAAATTAATAGACAAAATTATTGTGAACTCACATGAACTGATTTCAGTACTCAAGCAGAACTCACATTACCTGATTTAAGCACTTATTATAAAGCTGCAATTATTGAGACAGTGTGGTATTGAAAAGATTGGAATTTATGAGTACATATATCAGTAGACCAGAATAAAGAAATCAGAAAAAGACTCACAAATATAGTCAACTGATTTTTGAAAAAGGTGTGAATGCAATTCAATGGAGACATTAGAGCTTTCCAAGTGGTGCTGTCACAGACATTCATATGAAAAACAAAATAAAACCTTGACACGTACCTTACATCATATACAAAATTAACTCAAAATGTACTATAAGCCTAAAAGTAAAATGTAAAACAAGCAAATGTCTAAAAGAAAATATAGAAGAAAAATCGATGTGACCTTGAGTTTGATATTTAATTGTTAGATACAACACCAATGCATGATACATTTTAAAATTAGAAACAATCAATATATTATAAGAAATTGGGGGGGAAATAACTAATTGTTATAAAAATTAAGTTTGTTTCTTAAATACAGATTAAGAAATCTTTTGCCAGGGTTTGTACTATTATCAATGGCTAGGCCTGGCAATTTACAGTGGGATATTAAAGAATCAAGGAGGAAAACAAGCAATAATAACAATAAAATTCCACTTCAACAGCCAGCAGAAAACAAAGGATTTTGTTTCACATGCTCTGTTTGAAAGTCATAGCTAAATTCAGTATGACTTTCAATAAAATATGGTTATGATAGGGAAGCAAGCAAGAAAACATTTTTAGTGTGCCAAAAATTATTGCTGGTAATTAATCTTCAACTATAGGAACAATTCACATTATAAGTGAATTTCTCATCACCAGGTTTTATACAGATCACAAAATTATACTGACAGTAGAAATTATAATACTTTAAGAAATCTCCTTAGAGTCGATTTCCTGTTCAATCTCTCCAATCTAATGCCTCCTATAGGAGTGTAACTTGGTAGAGAAGCAGAAGCCATCAAATAAATTTCATCTTATTGCTCAGAGAATTCATTGCTATGATCATCGGCACAGCAAATTTAATACTTCCTCAACGATACATCTGCTGGTGTTATTTTTTCAAAAAAACATTTATATCTTCACCTAATTTCTGATTACAATGTACAGAATCCTTAGAATTTTGAGTATAAACTGAACATATAACTTGCATAAATATCAATAAGAGCAAAAAATATTCAATCTTGTGACTGAATTATAAAGAAAAAAGTGTGTGTGGAATATTTTCTTTTATTTATTCCCAGTGTTTCCACTGACAAACGTTTAATATTATTTATGTTATTATAGCAGAATGTTTAATTTTCTGTTGCTTTTGAGTTTAATTTATTTAATTCTGAAGCTTTGGTTGGGAATTAGCTTTGATTCAGAATGTGAGAGTATTTCTTCTTTGATGGTGGCTGCCATCCAATACATGAAAAAGAAAACCCTTTGCATATATTAAACTCAGAAATAATAAGGAAGATTAATGATTCGATCTGAAAAAGGGGTTGTTATGTATATATGGGAAGCAGGTCAGAAGAACGTAACCTCTGTATAAATGAATCTATGTTTGCAGAGAAAACCATGCTAGCCCTTAGAAATGAAATTTACAATAAAGTTTATAAAGTAAGTAGAACAATCACTTGTTTATTTAAGCTTCCTGCAAAAGTAGAAGAGATGTATAAAAATCTAATAATTACGTCACTCAGTGATTCTTAAAATGGGTAAAGTTGAGACTTTGAGTCTGATGTTCTGTATTTGAATAGCAACACGGTTTCTTTCTAGATATGTGATTTGGGCAAGTTATTAAGCTCACTGAGGTAAGTTTTACCGTATGTAAAATAGGAATAATAATTTCTAGTTCACAAATCTTAGGAAAGTTTAAAGGAGACAAAACATGTGAAATCTTCACAAGTCGGATGATCATGTAAATTATTGCCCAAAGCAGAACAGTTGAAGGTGAGAGGGGAATGCTCTTACTTATGACTTTAGGATACTGGATATAAACCAAAAATGTCATCCTTGTTTGAATTACCTGTCTTATAATTTCAACATCTGTGTTATTTTTGGGTCTGATTGAATACATTGTATTTTTTTTCTTGACAATGCGTTGTTTCCTTACTTTGTTCTTACTTTTTTTGTATGTCTCATACTCCACACATCGCAGATCCACCAAATAAAAGTTTAAAAAGTTAACCTAGCTGTACGAGCCTTATCCATATATCTTTTATGCTAGAAATTTGCCTATCATTCACTCCACTGTTAATCCAGTGTGCATTCATTCATTCATTCATTCACTAAGTGAGTTTATTAAAGATCAGGCATTTATTTTGCAAGCACTAACAAATCTCTCACTGTATGTCAGAACTCGTGATAAATACTACCTAGAGAAATGAAGAAAAGTTAAACAGAATCCCACCCTGAGAGAAGAGACAAAAAAAACGGATAATTAAAACATCGGAGAGTCATTTATGGTGCCTTGGGATCATATACAGTATGGGCAAAATTAATCCCAAGGTACTGGAAGCAGGAATGGAAGTAAGAGACAATGCTTGAGCAGTCTTGATAGACAAGTAAGAAATCAGTCTGGTGAAAGCCAGAAGGCTCTCTCTCTGGGAAGGCAGCTTGTTTTATAAGAACGTGGCCACACGAGACAACATGGTGCAGCTCAGCAATTCAATGAGGGGGTTTGGCCAGGATATAAAATGGATGAGAGAAATCAGGGTCACATGTGAATTATATTCAAAGGATTTTTACTTTATCTTAAGCAATAGAAATTTAAAGTAATCTAGACTATCATTTGTGATTGTTAAAGAGAAACCCACAGACCCAAAATGATGCCACTTGTATTAAAGCCCATGATACCAACCTAAATGAAATACCCAGTCTAATTGCAGTTTTAACCTCTCCCAGAAATATGATGTTAATCTACCTGTCTGGAATTTTCCAGTCAAGCACCAGTGAGGTAATCTGTTACATGGTCCCTCTCCATCATCCAAAGAAAGAAGAGGCATCCTGTCTTGGTCTAAAAATGATGTTTCCTTTTCTTTTGCTAATAATTTCCCTGTCATGCCCTTCTTCCTCTAAAAGCTTTCAATTTTGTACAACTTCATGGAGCAAGCAGGCTTCTAGGTGCTGCATGGGAGGCTGCCTGATTCATGAATCCCTTCATAAAGCCTATTAGATCTTCAAATTTACGTGGTTGAATTTTGTTTTTTCACAAAGCAACTGATCATCCAAATAAAGGTAGAAAAGAGCCAGTGTTTGTTTGCTTTCAGGTTTCTGATGCAGACAGCTAGGGTGGTTTGAGAGGAAAGATGTTGGATTCAAGGTTGTTTACATTAACTTGAGGTAAAAAGTAGCCCTTTGAGGGTTTCTCTAGATGGAATAAATTTTTCTGGAATGTTTGTTTGTTTGTTTGTTTCTGTTAGTACTGGCCTCTTTGTTATCCTTCTCTCATACTTTGCCTATGCCTCGTTGGCCTTTTAAGTTTTGCCATGTCATGTTTTCATAGAACAAATGTCTGAAGGATTTAAATCAAAACTGGAACTTTGAATTATCAATTGTGGTAGGTAAAAACCAAGTGGAAGATATTCAAGATGGAAAGCACTGTTTTGTTCATAGTATCTAAGATTGATCATCAATATAAATGTGCATAAAGTAGTGTGTGTGTGTGCGTGTGTGTGTGTGCGCGCGTGCGCCAGAGAGAGAGAGAGAGAGAGAGAGAGAGAGAGAGAGAGAGAGAGAGAGAGAGAGAGAGAGAGAGGAGAGAGACTTGGGTACTGGGGGCACAGTGGTGACAATTCTTGTTTTCATGAAGCTTACAGTATAGTGGGAGAAATATACATTAACCACAAGCTAATATACATACTCTCAATACTTACTGTTCGCAGATTCCATATTTACCAATTTGCCTTCTAGCTAAATTTGTTTTTAACCCCAAAATCACTACTCACTGCACTTTTGCTGTCATTAGCGACGTGCATATGTGGAGCAGTGAAAAACGTTCATTTCCTGAGTCATGCGTTCCAGGCTGAGGTCAAACAAGGTGCAGCTGTGCTTCTTGTTTCAACTCTCCTACTGTAAACAAGTGTCCTTTCCGAGTGCTACTTAGCACCACGTGTTTTGAATTCTTGTGCTTTTTGTTGGCTATTTTACTATTTAAACAGCTCCCAAGCAATGTTGCAGAGCTGTTTAGTTGTCCCTAAGCACAAGAAGACTGTGATGTGTCTTACGAAGAAAATATGTGTCAGATACACTCCGTTCAGGCATGAGTTGTAGTGTTGTTGGCGGGGAGTTCAATATTAATGATTCTGCAATATATATTAAATAAGGAGTCTTTAAGCAGAAACACATATAAAACAAGGCTATGTATTGATGAGGTGACTAAAATGTTGTCACTAGAGGCTCGCAAAAGACCGAACCTTGTATTTTCCTTAGGAGCAATGGTTCATTATTCTCTAACTCACTTTTCATGGAAACCTTATAGGACATTCCTTCCATAGATAATAAGAACTGACTTTACATGTAAAATTACAGTTAAGATAAATGCTATGCAGAGTGGCTTTTGGTATTAGGTAAGTGTTTGTTTATTTGTTTTTTTTGTATGTGCAGAGAGCAGATAGTGTTGGGGTGATATTCTAGGAGAGGTTAGGGAAGGTATTCTTGAGGATATGGTGTGGCGTTAAAAATGAAGTTTAAAAGTAGAGTAGGTTTCGTAAGATTAAACAAAAATGGACCTTTTGGTGAGCGAACTTGGTTTATTCCAAAACTGGCCAGAAAAAAGCAGTATCTTTGGAGCTTAGTACCAAGTCATAATCAAGCAAGTTCTAGACTTTATAAAACCTTCTAGATCCCACTCTAAATATAGGACACCACTAAAAGGAGCAGATAGTGGCAATGACACGGTGTTTATTTTTGGATACAAATAAATATCCAGCAAAAAATACCTCAGAAATGCTAGATTAGATTATAGTGATAGCAGATGAAATGAAAAGAGGAGAGATTAAACCTATATGTAAGGCTATCTAAGGTAGTTAGTGATTAAAAAGGATTTCTCTGAAATTACCTGGAAAGATCTAGGTGGCACATTTTGTCTAGGCCTGTGACCAAGCACAAAATCAGGCCAGTAGCTAATTTAACAGTTTGATTCTTCAGTGACAAAACGTCAGGCTATTCTAACCACATAAATGAGAAGAGAAAAATAATCAAAGCTAAATGAATTTTCATGTTTTAATCCCAGGTGGTGAAAAATTCGCTTTATATTAAAAAAGTGAGAGCCCATTTTTCTTTTTCCAGGAGAGAAAGGAAGGGTAATCCACAGGAGAATAAGCAATCATGGTCATATGGCATAAAATATTAGTTTCCTTTCATGGATAGACTGTGATTAAATGCAAGCACTTTTTTAATTTAAAAAGTTTTAAACTTTTATTTTGCTTTTCTAATCTTGAGAGCTAACAGCGATTGTTAATTAAATCTTCTGTTTTAGGATATCATATCCATATACACTCTAGCTTTTTTTGATTTATCCTTTTTTTTTTTTTTTTTGGGGCGAAACAAATATCTTCTTCACCATTTTTTCCTGAAATTCTTGTTTATATATTATGCCTTTCAAATAAATATTCATGTAATTCAGAATAGGTAAATTTTGACTGAGAGACTAAACATCTCAGAGTGAATTCTTTAAAACACAGTTTCTATAGCTCGAAGTTTCTTTAAAGATCACCATAAGCGCATCTATAATTTTAGAAAAAAGTATAGTGAAGCCCCAAGAGATGAAATGACTTTGCAGATGAGAGTTTGTGGCATTCCTGGGCTAGACCCACTGTCTCCACATTGCATGATCTCAGTGGTCGCATTGCACTTGCTGGGCATTCTCTGAGGTGCTGCACAGTAGCCCTTACAAAACCCCAGGTCCCTGCTTCTGAGATCAATGGTCTCCTACAGTAGGTGGTATGGAGGAGCCACCCTAATGACCTAAAACGCACATGTCAGCCGCCATCTTCACGGCAATCCCAATGGTGCCATTTGATTTACTCTTCCTGTAATCAGTCCTGAGATGCTCATGTGTTGGTGATCATCAGTATTTTCTGAGAGCTGCTAAGTTTTTGAGCCACAGGATGAATAAGTAGAGCAAGTACGGGTGGCCACTAATTACATAGAGCCCTTGAATTTTACATTTCTGCTTTGAGAAATCTCTGAATTTTAACTTTCATATTTTAAGCCATGCCTGTCATAAGACAAGGAGGCTGTGTTTTGTTTTGTTTTGTTCTGATATGATGGGTAGTGATTTCCCAGAGGGCAAAATGTGATATTCTTCAGAGGTGAGGCAATTATTTGCGTACTGCTGTTTGCCAAGCAATCTGCCCTCCTTTGAGACAAAGAGAATTTCAAATATTGGGCAATAAACTGTTATCAGCTATTGTGTGTGAGTCATTCCCTCTGATAAAAGATAAAACAAGGACTGAAACAACTTACAAGTTTGAAGTGAGTAGGGAATTCAAATACCAACCCCAAAGTGGAAAGACAGCATTTAGAGCTTATCAAGTGCAAAAAGGAAGTGATTCATAAAAAAAACCAAGTTATTTTAGAAAAAGTATCATAGCGGGTGAAAGGAGAGGAATATACTATTTTATTGAATGTTACCAATGACCTATTGGATTTGACTATTACCAGCTTCCCCCACCCAAAATCTTGAATATCTACATTTTTAAAAAACCTAAAATTCAGCTTGAGAAAAAACATGCAAGTAAAGTTGACAAGTATTACAGTGGGTGCCAAGTCCAAAAGCATTCGAGATTTAATGTGAAGGTGACAGTTTTTCTTTATTGATTGTATTATTCAAACGACATGGCATCTTTACAGTGGCTTTGAACTGCTGAGTCACAAGTTCGTTCAGCTCATTCTAGTATTATTGTTCCTAAAGCTCAGTTCTTCTGTGTGCTTGGACTACTTGGCTACCTCTGTGGTGTTATTTAAAAGAACTGGAAAATATGTGAAATCCCAACATCTCCCAAGTAGGTCTGGAGTTTCCATGCCATAAATTTCACGTTTAGAGTTAAGTTAAAAGAATTTTCCATGTGCCCCATAGCAAAAGCCCCAAGGAGAAGAATACATTAACATGAACATTCAATAAATAGCATGCATTAATTTCTCAACTACTCTTTAAGGAGACAGGCACAAAAGAAACTAAATAATTCAGAACTCATTTTCTCCCCAGAAATCACCCCTTCACCTCTAATTTATTGTTCTTAATGATAGTAATGCTGCCTTCTCTTTTCATCTCTGTTCCTTCTAGACTATAATTGCAAGTTTTTTTTTCCAAATTAATTATTATTGTGTGTTCTCATATAGCTAGTGCCCTGATGTAGCAAGTAAGACACTGAAAATGCAAACCCCTTACGGGGTAGCTCATGAAAAATAAAATGTCCTCTCTTTAGCAGTAAATACTACTAAGGGGGATTACTTTCTGCCAACTGGCATCACAAAACATAACCCCTCCAAAAAAATCTTTATAATTTATACAAACCATTCGTAATTCTTATGCGCTTTTCTGCAGAGACTCTGTGGTCTCTTTTGGCTCTATGTAGCTGAAAATGGTTTTGAGCTTTATCTTCAGATGGTAAACTTTCTATAGGCAGGACTGTCTAGATTATTCAATTAATATATTTTCACTTTAATATTTAAACTTTTAATAAAAACAATTAAATACACCTTGTCAACGATCAAATAGTAGAGAAGGATAGACCCTGTAGGAATGTTTACAACTGTGGGTAACACAAAACTCAACTACAAGTGGTTTAAACCATGAGAATGTTGATTTTTTTTTCTCTTCATGAGTTTTGAAGGCAGGTAAGGATGAAGTTGGACTCACAAGCACATGCTGCCATTGATACCCACATTCTCTTTCTGATGTGACATGTTCATTGGGTTGTTTTGTTTGTTTGTTTTTTGTTTAGTTTACTAAAAGTAACCTTTTCTAACCATCCCTAAAATTTATAGGTAATTTAGGATTAGATATTCCTTCTGTGGATTATACAATGTGGAATTTCAAAAAATCTATCTTTTTACCCCACCAAGAAAGGCAATGAGATCACATTAGGGTATGAGAAGAGTTTGGGAAATGGAGGAAGAACAGTGCCCTAGCTTTCCCTCAAACACCCCCACACAGATGATCTCCACTTCCCGTTTCAAAACAATATCTACCCACAGTCGGATTGGTCAAGAAATCATTGTGATTTTACCATACTCTCAATGAAACAAGAGTATATTTTTAAAACACATAACATCCTACTTTAAGTATAGTGAGCTCCAAACTCCTCACAGGCTCTAGCTCTCCTGGTCTGGCATCTGACCTCGCATCTGACCTCATACCCATGACTTTCTCTCTGTTCCACTTTGCTGCAGCCATGGCAGCTTCCCCATTGGACATATTGCATAACTCCCACCTCAGGGTCTTCCGCTGTTTCCTCAGTCTATAAAGTTCTTCTCCTTGAGATTCTGCCTGCTTTCCCCTCCCTTCCTCCTAGTCATGATTCAAACCTTGTTTGTCAGAGAAGCCTTGTCTCACCACCCTTTTCACAATTGCAGCCCACCCAAATGCAACACTTCCACTACTCTTCTTGCTTCTGTTTTTATCCTGGGGTCTTGTATAGCATTCTCTGTGTTTAAGTTTTTTGTCACTTAGGGCAAAATCTAAGTTTTGTGACGGCTGAGATTTTTGTCTCTTTGTTCAGTGTGGTAACTCCGGCACCAAACACAGTTCCTAATTTGGAAAATTCCCAGGATTTGGGAAAACTGAGCTTTGTTTCAGGGTCTCAGATGGCGTACAAGGTGAAAATGGCATAGCAATTGTGATTTGTTGCTAAGAGACAAAATATTTTGTACTATATGTGGTTTTCTTCTTTCCCCCTTTCCAGATGGGATTTTACATTACTATTTTAATATTTTTCTCTCTACTGTTGAATATTGTGTGTGTTTATGGAATGCTTAGTTTTATTTTCAGAAAGGACAAATATTCAGACTTCTTAACTATTCTATTCGCTGTCTCTGGGGATGATTAATTTAAGATAGAGAGAAAAGACTGCTGGTTTGCTGCTGCCCTTTATCTTTCCTATCACCCACCCAAATTCTGTTACTGTCCACTCAAAAGAAAAGCTACTCTGAGCAATGTCAGGTTCCACAATTTACTTATTTATGTATTTTTATTGTGGTAAAAAAAAAAAGTCTAGTTAGCATCCATCACCATAAAATTGACCCCCTTCACCCGTTGCCTGACCCCCTTCTCCTCTGCTAACCATGACTCTGTTCTGGTTCCATAAATTTGTTTTTATTTTGTTTAGTTTGTTCATTTATTTGTTTTGTTACATTCTACACATAACTGAAATTATGTGGTATTTGTCTTTCTCTGTCTGACTTAATTCATTTAGCATGATGCACTCAGGATCCATCTGTGTTATCACAAATGGCATAAGTTCCTTTTTTAATGGCTGAGTTATCAAAAAGACAGAATGTAACAAAAGCAAGGATATGGAGAAAAGGGAACCCATACGCTGTTGGTAGGCATGTAATCTGGTATAGTCACTATGAAAAACTATGGAGATTACTCAAAAAAGAAGAAAAAGGAAGAGGAGGAGGAGCAGGAGGAGGAGGAGAAAGAGAAAGAGAATGAGGAGGAGGAGGAGGAGAAGAAGGAGAAGAAGAGAAATAGAACTACTATATTACCCAGCTATTCCAATTCTGGGTATTTATCCAAAAATTATAAAAACACTAATTTGAAAAGATATGCGCATTCTTATGTTCATTGCAGCATTATTTGCAATAGCCAAGATATGGAAACAACAATCTAATTGACCATTGATGGATACATGGATAAAAAAGATGTGATACACACACACACACACACACACACACACACACACTGATGGAATACTACTAATTTCCTCAATTTATTTTTAATGAAATCAGTGGCAAACCCTAGAAGGGGAGTTGCATGTCAACAGTAAATTTTAACTTAATGTTCACTGAGGTCAGATACTTTTCCATTTAACATACATTAACTCATTTAATGTTCATGACAATCCTACTGGGTATGTAGTATTTTCACTCCCATTTTGTACAAGAAAACTTGAGACACAGCAAGTTACATAACTTATCTATGGTCAAAATCAAATGCAACAGGCAGGAATTATCCCCAAGCATTCTGATTCCAGACTGGACCCTTTTTTCCGCTCTGGCTCTCATGTCTTTATCGTTTCTGGCCAACAACTCTTTGATGTGAGGGTATGAAATTGTGAACTTCTTTTGGTTTTAGTAATAGCATCAAGTTGTGATATTATTATAGTTTTTGATTCATCAGGAATATATCTTGAATTTTAATACATAGCACTTATGCACCTATTTTTATGCCCGTTTAAAAATGCATTAACAAATACATTTACTGCTAATTGGGAAAAATCTCACTTGGTCTGTTTATACTGTACTTTTAACAAACACTAGATTCTGTTTGCTAATATGTTATTTGGATTTTTATTTCCATTGTCCTGTGATTTGTGTGTGTGTGTGTGTGTGTCTGTGTGTCTGTGTTCAAGTTATGCTCAAGTTTTCTTTCACCCTCTGTGCTCTTGAGTCCAGAGCAGTTAAGATACATAAGAAATATTTTTCCGTGCAGTTTTGGAAATTTTGCCTATGAATATATAATGGTACTGCTTATTCAATCACCTGCCCTAAAGCCTGGTAGTATGATTCTCTCATAATTCCTGGAAAAATGCCACACTTTCCCATTCCTCTATTCCTATCTATGTGCAAGTCTCTAGGTTTTGAATTCAGTTTCTGTCCCTCTTTGTTTGATTCATTCAGTCTTAGTAAAATACCAGCATTCTTGGCTTTTGTTCTCAGTTCTCTGATGGATAAGTTGATAAACTTCCTCAAAATGACAGCATATCTTACCCAAAGTTGTACTCTGTGAACATAGGAGGGAAAGAAGGAAACATTAGAGGAGACAAAATGAAAATTTCAAACTTTTGAGCCTTTAGATAATTCTATTATAAACTACAATTTGTACAATATTTTCTGAGAAACGTAGATTGATCTATCATTAAATCAATCACTTTGTAATTCATAAAAATTCTGTGTTGTGTTTTGCTTTATAATAAATAGTATTTTTTGTTGTTGTTGTTGGTTTCAAACCCCCATTTTTGTAGAATCATGTGTATGTGGTGTATATATCACTAGCAAAACAAGAAAAAAATATGACCGTCCTGATGTCTAGGGATTGGAATTTAAGTCACTTTTTCTATTATGAGAATGTAGCAGATTTATAAACAAAATTTTTTTCTAAAAGTATTCAAAAGAACAAGCTTAAAAACCTAATGGTCCTATCAATGCAATGATATAACTGTAAGACTTTAAGTAGATGTATGTATTCACTTTCCTAGGTAAGAATCGTTGGGTTAGAGTATGTGTACCCTGAATTTTATGAGAAACTACCAAAGAATATTCCAGTGTGATTTTACCATTTTTTGCTCGCACCAGTAATATTGCTGTGCACCTTCCCCACTGGGTACTTCAGTCTACTTAATTTTAGCTATTCTAGTGCGTGGCAAAAATGTTTTGTTTTGCTTTCATTTGCAGTTACCCGATGAGTAAAGACATGCTTATTGGGCAGTTTTATATCCTCCCAATAAAACTGTCTTTTGAAATTTTTGCCCATTTTAATTGAATTTTATCTTTTATATTTGTAGGAATTCATTATATATGCTAAATATAAGTCATTAGTCAGATTTAAGTATAGCAATCATGTTCTTCCTGGATGTGGATTAACTTTTCATTTTCTTAACTATGATTTTCAATGTGTAAAAATTTAACTTTGATGAAATTAGTTTTATGAATTGTTTCTTTAAAATAGGTTGTATGATGCCTCAGTTTCTCTAGGAAGTAGTTTTTAGTTTTTCAATGAAATGCTAAATAAGGGATTTTGCAGACGTAAGTAAGAAAGATTATTATGGAAAATAATTTAACCAGGTAGGCAGGAGGGAATCAATTTGGTTTAAAAAGCAGGGCTGATGTAGGGAGAGACAGAGAAAGTAGAGGAAGAAAGTGAGAGGGAGAGGGTAGAGAGGGAAGAGAGAGAAAGACAGAGAGAGAGTTATTCTCCTGTTTTATTTTAGAAACCTTGTTTTAGTATATACATTTACACTTCTAATCTATCTTGGCAATATTTTTTGGTGTATGTTATGAGGCAATGGCTAATGTTTATTTTTTCCCTCATTTGGATATTCACTTTTTCCAATAATATGTGTTGAAAATTCTTTCCATTCTTATTGAATTACCTTGTCATCTTTATCGAAAATTAATTTATCACATATATGTGAGTCTGTATCTGGAGGCACTGCTCTATTTCTCTGTTTTTTCAAACTTTAGTAATTACTACAGTCATATAGTAAATCTTGAAACAATGCTGTTTAAGATTTCCAATTTTAATTTTTTCTTTTTAAAAATCTTGGCCGGGTGCTTTGCATTTGTATATAAACTTTAGAGTCAGTGTGTCAAATTCTACAAATGTATAATATTATTTAAATGATCTCTATACAGATTCAAAAAATAATTCAATGCCATTATAAGTATACATATTTATCTTAAAATATCCATATAATTATTAACTATTGATTTTTACAAGTTGTATCAATTTTCAATGACCTCATATATAAGGCTTTCATGAATCTGCTTATAGAATGGTCAAGTAAATGAGTTCAAAAGGTCAAGTGAATGTGTTTTTTTGTTGATGATTTTTGTTAAGTATAGCAATCACCTTAGAAGTAGATTTCTCCATGTGTTTGTCCATTTGATCTTTTTCTTAAATTGAGATATAAATGACATGTAACGTTGTGTAAGTTTAAGGTACACAATGTATTGACTTAATACATTTATATATCGTGATATAATTACCACCATAGGGTTAGCTAATACCTCTGTCAGATCTCATAATTATAGTTTCTTTTTGGTGGTGAGAACACTTGATCTTTTAAAACTAGTTTTGCTATTTTAGCTTATAATTTAAATTATAGTAAGTATGAATTCCCTGCTTTGCTTCTCTAGTCATTTCTTTGACAGTAAAATTATATTTGCCACTAGGATGTCTTCAGGGATCTGCCCTGAAAAGAATACACTAGTGACAACGTCCAATATAGCAAGTATAATTTTTGTTCAAATTAACTCTATTCTACTATGAGTACGATAGATTTTGCAGTAGAATGAAACTTAAAAACTAATAATTTTTGCATTAAAGTTTTTATCTTAAGCAATCAATTAAATTGCTGCCATTAATGTAAGCTCCATTTAAAATGTGATTTTTGTTTGTTTTGTCTATTCCTATATACCAAGCTCTCGGTTAAGTACCTGGCACATTGGAGGATAAAAATTTTTGGAATAAATGAATGAATTCTACCAAAGTTCATTTTAATGTTCAATATTTTAATAATTTTATGTATAGTTATTTCACCAACAGAAATCACTTAAAGTTTTATGGGACAGTTTTATGCTTAATAAAATGCAGAGATTGTTAGATTGGCATGAACTGCATTTACCTTTCCTCTGAGCTCATTGCTAGACTACCTTCACAGCCCTCTTACAGTTAGAAGTGAGTATATAATTCATCTCTGGCCAATGAAATGCAAATAGAACTAATAAATGCCATACTTCTATACATGACTATATATTCTTCTGATGTCTCTCTTCCCTGTTAGCTGGATTGATATAAATGTCCAGTGTGACCATGGGAACCATATGTTGAAGATGGAAAAGATTGCATTATTACTCTGGGACCCTGAATGACTTCATGGAGTCAACAGTATCTCTCCCCCATTCCCTTTACTTAGTTTTAATGTGAGTGAAGATTTGGGGATCATATTAGTTGAGTGTAGCAAGAAATATAAAGAAAAAGATAGGCTAAACTAACAATTGGCTAGTTTAGAAAGATGTGACTATGGGACTTCAAAGGGTTGGAAAAACACAAACAGTAGGAAATATGATTGAAATAGCTCTGAGTGATATAGCCCTTCCCACCCAAGCTTGAAGTTCTCAAGGCTGATGCTATAAAGTTGAAGGGAATGGAATAGGGCAAGTTGGCAAAAAACTAGTCTGAGTTTCATAATTACTTGTAGGGGAAAATCCCAAACACCTTTAAGTGTGCTATTGGCAAGCGAAATCAATTAAACGTGTCCACATAAGAAGCCTATTAAGCAACTGAAGAAATAAGACCAATTTTAAAAAGGCTTTAACCATTAAAGTTCTAAAACAACTTTTAGGCTGTCAAACATGCACAGTAGGAAGTGGGCCCTGAGAGCCGCACAGCTCATAAGCAGGGCAAAGCACCTAAACCAACTTCAATGTGTCTGTGGAGGAAAATGGACATGAAGAAACTCACAAAAGGTGGACCCAGGGGTCAATTGATATGAACTCTCCTGAGAAAACACTGGACAGTCGCTCATATTCTTTTCAGAGAGCAGAAACAGAGCAGTTAATGAACTTGGCTTCCATGAGGGTAGGGGAGCTTCTTCAGAAGACTGGCCACAGGATTTCCAATTTATTATGTCCTGAGGTTACTTGTGTTTTTATTGATTCCCTTTGGTTTTGAATTTCTATTGCTATATTTCTTCTTATTGAATATATGGGAAAGCAGGAACAGGGCAGTGTTCTCCTTTTGTTTTATAGCTCACCATTCCATGGGTCATATGGGAACGTGAGGGAAAGACTGGGCATTGTGTGGCAACCTTAGCCCTGTACACCTCAGGAGATGGAGCCGAGGCTTTCTTCTTGGAAAGTAGGAGTACTTTTTGTACTTTATCAGAATAAGAACAAAACACATATGTAGTGATCAGGATTGTCCAGGGCAGTCTGGTTGATTGTTCACTCAATTCTTTCCTTGTGGACACACAGCTAGAATTCATTTTCCAGCCTCATTTCCAATTAGGTATGCCAACATGATTAAATTCTGGTGCCTTCCATATCTGGATAATAAAAATCACTTGCATGATTTTCTGCTCTTTCATGTTCCATGTGCTTGTTGGATGTCAATGCTAAGGACACCTTTGAAAACTACACACTGAATATTCTTCAAGCCTCAATTACCCTGGCTTTTTTTCAGTGCTTGAGCTAATACTCATCCCTTTATGCCAGTTAGTCTTACATAAGAAATAACTTTTATTTGTTACATCACTGAGATACGGAGCATTATTACAGTAGTTAGTACTACTTTAATTAACACAGGTATCTTTGTTATATTTTGTTTTAGGTTGCGTTATCTGAGAAGCAGACCCTAAGAAAATAATTTGAATGTAAATCATTTATGAGGGAGGTTATTACAGGATTAATATGATGGGAAGGAAAACAATTCAGTGGGCCTTAAGAAAGCTACTGCTCTAGTCAACCTAGGTTTAATTCTCCTGGTGATTTCTAGGACAGTGTGTGGAATACATCTCCGAGATATTTCACTCAACAGGCAAAAAAATTCTGTCATTGGGTGAGGGCTTCTCCTGGAGACACCTACCTATTGGCTCTTTCAGCCTCACATGTGTGGCCCAGACATGCTATTATGGACTGATTTGTGTCCCCTAAAAATTCATGTTGAAACTCTACCCCCAATGTGACTCTTTGGACATAGGACTATAAAAATGTAATTGAGGTTAAATGAAGTCAGAGGAGTGGGTCCTCATCTGATATGACTGGTGTCCTTCTACAATGGGGAAGAGACACCAGGGATACATGGGCACAGAATGCATCATGGGAAGCCAAAGCGAAAAGCAGAATCTGTAAGTTAAAGAGAGGCCTCAGCAGAAACCATTTTGCTAAAACCTTGATCTTGGGCATTTAGCTTTAAGAACTGTGAGAAATAAATCTTGTTTAAACCACCCAGTCTGTGATATTTTGTTAGGACAGCCCTAGCCAAATGATATGCATGTCCTTATAGCAGGAGCTGCAGCTACAGGTCCCATAGCTCCTCTTAGCACTCAGGCTCAGAAATGCAGGCCCTTACAGTAAATAGCATTAGCATTTAAGGAATGGGTTGGCCCTCACAGGACTGGTTAGTCTCCCATGCATCACCCAGAGCCACTTGTACCACCTTAGGAGAGATTAAGTTCAATCTCTCTTAAACCTGATTTTCAAGGTGGTGGCTTTTCACATTTCTCACGATGTTTAAGAGAAGGATAGTGGAACAAGCAACATTCTCTACCTCAGCATTTGGTCCTGAAGCTATGGTTAATCATGACCTCTACACACTTCTGGATTCCCCTCACCTTCATCCATCAGTTCTGCTAGTCCCACTTGCTGGCACCTGGGTGGACAAACCTGCATGATGAGTCTGAGCTACTGATTGCCATGCCCAGCACACCATGGCTGCTTCAATTGCTCATCTGGATATCACCAGGCAGAAAACTAGCACAAGGAGTCTGGAAAATAACTAGAGTTCTAGACAGATTCCCCCATTCTCCACTATATAATTGCACCTCTCTTCTCATGCTAATAAGAGTGAACTACGCCTACTATACTAGCTACTGTCCCGTAGGCAGAGAAACCAGGATGAGTCGTCCAAAGTAACCATATAACAGCATAGCGACTACCAGGTATAAACGCCCTACCCCTCAGGACCTAGGCCACTAATACAGCAGAGCCCAAAGGTGTTGGGACAGGAAACAATTTCCTGAAATGGGTAATGGGAAGTAACAGAAAGGAGCTGTTCATCCTTTTATCCTTTGGTTCCTGGACCATGTGGAAATAAACAAAGACTACCAAACAGGAATGAGTTAAGGCTCTGTATTCTAAGCTTGTTATATAGCAAGGGACTCAGCCACCATCATTTGTGTTTGGCTGAAATTCAAAGGCAGGCAGAGGAGTGGAAAAACTCTACAGAAAAAAAAGAAAACGCTTCAGGTATATTCTGATCAGAGGTTGTTGGGACAGGGTAGCGGGAGGCGAGCTAACTACAATCCTATGTGATTGGTTAGGGACGCATATTTGGCTTCCTCTGGTCAGTTCTAAGTTGGAAGGAGAGCACCAAGCAGAGAATCAGGCAGTTATTAAGTCCTGAGTTGGGGGCCTGACTGATACACAGATTGTTGTTTGGCTTCCTGGCTGGTTGCTGCAGAGTGTGGGTGGGTCAGAGTTCTGTTTTTAGATATGGTCTTGTCATTGTCTATTTGTATATCCAGTCTCTCATGCATGCACTCTAGTAAATGGGGACAAAGCACTGTATAATGGTTATTCATTCAAAGGATAAAAATGCATCTTTGAGGGTAAAGCACGAATCTTGAAAGGTGTTGTGATGGTTAATTTTATGTCAGCTCCTCTGTGCTAGGGGATGCTGAGACAGCTGGTAAAACAGTATTTCCAGATATGTCTGTGAGAATGTTTCTGGGAGAGATTAACATTTGAATCAGTAGATTGCCCTCACCAGTGTGGGCTGATGTCATCTAATTCATTAAGGGACTGAACAGAACAAAAAGTGGGAGCATCTGCAAATTGCCACTGTCTCTTCTTAGGCTGGTTTATACTTCTCCTGCTCTCAGACACTGGACATCAGAGCTCCTGGTTCTTGGGCCTTAGAAATCCAGGGTTTACACTGCTAGGTTCTCAGGCCTTTGGATTTGGACTGAATTATATCACTGACTTCCCTGGTTCTCCACTTGCAGATGGCAGATTGAGGCATATCTCAGCTTTCATAATTCTGTGAACCAATTCCTATAATAAATCCCCTCTTATTTGTATATCTACATCATCTATATCTATCTATATCTATAATGTATAGATATTCATCATCTATAATCTATCCATATCATCTATATATCTATCTCTATCCCTATCCATATCTATATGTATCTATATCTATGTATCCATCCTATTGGTTCTGTTTCTCTGGAGAACACTGACTAATCTAGGCTTTATCCCTAAACTGACATCAAAACTCTGATTTAAGAGACCAACCGTCTATATACACAGGCAAGCAGATTCTGGTTGATATGGTATATGAATGGCTCCCAATACTACCGTGTTTCCCTGAAAATAAGACCAGGTCTTATATTAATTTTTGCTCCAAAAGGTGCATTCGGGCTTATGTTCAGGGGATGTCACCCTGAAAAATCATGCTAGGGCTTATTTTCCAGTTAGTTCTTATTTTCAGGGAAACATGGTATCTGTTCATTGTTGTAATTATTTTACCATAAAAGTGAGTTCCTTAATTCAGATGTAAAATTCTGTGGGATTTCGTATTGATAAATCAGATACTGTGTGAGAAGCTTGGACGGTAAGTGGTACTGTGCCCCAAAGCTGCAGGCTTGGGAATTATCCCTTATGTAGAATCTGATTCAATTTCAGTAGGAAAATTGTTGCTGTATGTATCAAAAATATTTCGATTGTCAAGAAAATAAAAGCTTTAAACAATGAGATTATGTAATATAAATGATTCCTTTTTACCCCCATGGCCACTTTTTAAATTAAAATCAGCTGACAGAACGTTAACATGAACACGAAAATGCATGCTCAGACAATAAAACATCTCACTGGTTAATTAAGTGATGCATGACTTTATCATAACTATATCAACATGGAATTTTAAGTTTCTTAACACATACGAAATAGAAAAGATGTTATTAGGTTGGTGCAAAAGTAATTGTGGTTTAAAAAGTTTAAAAAAAGCTGCAAAAACTGCAATTACTTCTGCACCAACCTAATACTCTTTAAATGTCATTAAGAATTTTAAAAAGCCATAGAGTTTAGAGTTTCTGCTCTTATTTTTTGTGATCTTAGAAATGTTTTAAAAAGTAATGAAATTTCGGATCATCCTTATTAAGTTATAGTTTACATAAAATAAAATACAGTGAGTTAAAATAGAGTTTAATGAGTGTGACACCCTTTTAAACAACATCTCAATGAAGACATACTCATATCCCTCTCCATTCGTTACCCATTGGGCCCATGACACACCTCCTCACCCAGGAAGCCATTCTTCCAGTTTGTACCATGTTGAAACGTACATTGCGCAGACTTTGATATCTATCTCTTTCACTCAATAAAATGTCTATCAGATTAAACCATGTTCTTACATATATCAGGGGCACATTCATTCTTGCCAAGCAGTGTTCCATTTTAAGAATATAACAAAATTGTTAATCCATTTACTTGTTGAGGGACATTTGGATTAACTTTATGGTCATTATCAATAAAGCTATTATAAACTATATTCTATATAACTATATAACTGACTATATTATAGCTATTATAAGCTATATTCTTTGCTAAAGTCTTTGTGTGGACATTTATTTCATTTTATAAGAAACTGAAAAAACTGTTGTGCAAGGCAAATCTACTAGTTTACACTCCTTTTCTTAATATATGAGTGTCTCAATTCTACATCCTAGTAAATATTTGGTTTTGTTAGTCTTTTCAAGGTTAACACTGAAGGGTGTCATTGTATTTCATTATAGTTTTATTTTGCCTAAGGGTTTTATTGTCTTTAGAGAATTTTGGCCCTGAGGTATAACAAAAACGTGGGTTTTGTTTTTTGATTAAATAAAATTAAAAAAAAAATAATGTAAAACAGGTTAGAATTAGAGACTGTGAAGTAGATATGTGAAGGAAAAAAAAACCAACCAGAAACAAGGAATATTTAAATAATGATTTAATGTTTATTCATTCAAAATAATATATTTATAATGAAACAAAAAAGTCAAAAATACACACATAGAAAGAAAAGCTAACTGGGTAAACAAGTTAGGAAACCAGACTAAAGAGAGTTTAGTAATATATAAGCTGATTCATATAATTATTGTCTGATTAGGTCACTCTAGAGAGTGAAAGGGGATATTAAAAAAATAATTAAAATGGTATAATTCAAGAACACTTATTTGTTAACAAAACAACTGGTTTTATTGTATTTATGGACCCATAAAATGGTTTTTTGCAAACAAAATTTTAAAAAACATTTTTCAAAAATTAAGTAATACCTATGTGACATTAAGCAAAATTTTAGAAAATGTTTTATATTATCTGAAAATAATGATGTATAAGTTTTAATATTTAAATTCTGCACATGTGATGTGCAATATCTTGACTTGTGGAAAGAATCATTTGATAAAAGTCCTATTTAATTAAATCAATTTATATCCTATACCAGAATCAAATAAATATAAGAAGTCCTTCAATTTTGTAGCACCTAAATTTGACAAAGCAATCACAATAACCATAAACGTAGTTATTATTTGATAAGCTGTTAAAAAATTTGTTAAATAAAGGGTCAGGAGGCCAAAATACAGTGCTTATGGAATTAATTAGTTGTAATATTAATACATTTCATGACAAATTTATAATTGAGACTATCTTCTAACAGAAATTGTTCTTCACTTTGCAATTCTACTAACATGTATAGTAATAATATATTCATGAAGTATATTATGGTCCACAAAGATGAATCAATTGAAGTAAGCAATTCCAAATTTAATAATCATAAAATATGTCTTCGAATAAATGTATATACACTTCTATGAACAACTTAGAAAATATAAAAACATGGTTAAAAACATTCTTTAGAAATAACCAAGGATATACTATTAAAAGCAGATAAGAAAAACACATAGTAAAATATTTATATATATCCAGTTTTCTTACATTATATTTAATGCTCAAATTATCAATATAAAATGGTTGTTAAATATTTTAAAGTAAATGATATATGTTGTTTTTATGTTTCAGAATAGATTCTATGTTGCCAATAGTTTTGAAAAGTAGTTTTAAAATCCAAATAAAAATTTTGGGAAAACAATAAAATTTTTGACAATTCTTCATCATGTCCTTCTTTGGACAATAGATTTTATAGTTATTCAATATCAGTTCTTCAAAAATAAACTATAATTCACTAAAACTCCAATCAGAATTCCTATAGGATTTTTTATGGAACTTAAACTGCTTTCTAAATTTATATAGAGTGATAAAAAAAATTGTTCTACTGTATACTATTATAGATCAACTAAATTTAAGGTTATGTGACATTGGTTCATGGATAGAAAAACATAACTGAAACAAAATCAAGAGGCTAGAAAAAGAAATATGAACACAGAGAAGTATGATGCATGACAGAGCTGGTATTGCATACCAGTGTGAATGTACCAGACAATAAATATTTCTGAAACATGAGGAAATACTGATCTTACCTCACATTATCCAGAAAAATCAATTTCGTGTGAATCAGAGACCTTAATGTGATATAAAGAAAACCTTAAAAAGTCTGAAGCAAACTTGGGGAAGTTACTTCTATGATATCAGGGTAGGGAGGAAAAATTTTAAACTATACATTTTTATGTACAAGCCATTAAGGAAATGCATTTTTTCTAAAGAAAATTATTCATACAACTTTCCTTTTATCAAAGCCAACATAAAAAAAATGAGCAAAAGAGTGGGAGAAAGTACTTACAATGAAGTTTATGAATATTTAAAGAAAAGAATCATCCTACTCTTCAATTAGAAAAAGACTCAATGTTATGAATAGGTAATTCTCAAAAAGGGGAAAATGCAGTGCAAATTAAGAGCACATGACAAAAATCTGGCAGTCTGAAAATGCTTTAGAATCTTAGCAATGAAAACTTTTACCGCACTGTAGTGGAACTAAAACTGGTAGTCCAATTCTGGACAGGTATCTGGCAGTATTTAATGAAATTAATCGTGTACACACCATAAGACACAGCTATCCTATTCTGTGACATAAAACAGAAAAACTATCATGCGTTCACAGAGGGACAGACATACATATGTTTATCAGAGCATTGTTGATCACAGTGGGATCAGTAGACAATCTACATGGCTACCTATATTAGTGTGCTAGGACTGCCATACATAAGAAAGTACCACAAAGTGAGTGGCTTAATTGACAGACATTTATTGCCTTACAGTTCTGGAGACCAGAAGTCTGAGTTCAAGATTTCAGCAGGGTTGGTTCCTTCTGAGAACTTTGAGAGAGAATCTGCCTCATTCCCTTCTGGCATTGGGTGGTTGCAAATAATCTGTGGCATGTTTTTATTTTCATAGAGCATCACCTCAGTCTTTTCCTTCATCTTCACATGGTCTTTTCCCATCTGCTTCTCTGCCTCTGTGTCCACATATCCCCTTCTAATAAAGATTATAGCTCACCCTAATGATCTCATCTCAACTTGGTTAAATCTGCAACAACTCTAATTCCAAATGAGGGCATACTCTGAAGCACTGGGGGTGAGGACTTCAACATATCTTTTTTTGAGGACCACAATTTAACCTATAACACTACCAATAAAAATATAGTGACTAAAACACAGAAGGTGCTTCAAAGAAGAACTAACATGGATTAAAAATATAATATTGAGTTTAAAATGCTAAAAATTATCAAGTGTTCAATACCATGTAAAATATTTTTTTAAAAAATACACTAAAACTATGTTACGTGTTTTGTAAATATCCATGTATTATATAAAAACGCACACCATGGCCATATACCAGAACATGAGAAAAGTACATAAGGAGTAGAAAGCAATGTATGGCCAGAGTAAAAGTGAAGAGGATACTAAAATGAAATTAAATAATTAAACTAGAATAAAAGTGAAATATAATAGAATATAAAAATGAGACAAATAAAACAACTGTGATTTACAGAATTAATTATAACTGTCATACAGAGTGATATTATTAATTTAACTCTGTGCCTCTGAATTCTTAAGATAAAACCAAATAAATGTAAAAATCAGGTGATTCATGCAAGCCTTTTTGTTTCGAGCTTTTCTTGAGCAACTCAAAATCTGACACACCGGTAATTTCTTTTGTGGCGACAAAAACGCTATTCTGAGCAGCAGCTGCACTTTTGAGAAGGGATTTGTGTTCTCCCTGCAGCATCGGGGGGACTTCCTTCAGCTCAGGTCTCAGCATGACCCACATGAGAATTTGAGCTTGGCACTCTATTTCAAGGGATCTAGCAAAACAGCTGAGGAAATATAGATCAATAAAATTTTTGATCTGGATCAGAATACATCACATTCAAGGTATTCTTGTGCATTCAGGTTTAGCATTTTGTTTTTAATTACTCTCCACATACTTTGTATACAATTTTATTATCAGCCTTAATACCACCTCCTACTCAGAGTTCATCAGAAGACCTCTCTTGGCCTTAAATGTTATTTATTTCATTTACAAACATTTTTCTTACTATGTGCTGTACACAGAAAGAGTGGCAACTGTAACTAGAGTTATTGGGAATAATATCTTTATTGTAGAATGTCATCATTTTGCTCATTTTGCTAGCAGGCATTTTATTTCTGATCAATAAACCGTCCTCCATCTTCATGTCTTTTTAAATTTTGTAACTCCATATTCAAATACAAACAATTCATACTTAATTTCAATAAGCATTTCCAGATTTCCCTACAGAATGGTTGCACATGTGAACAGTGTACAAAGTGACTATTTTTCTACATCTCCTCTTCTGACCCATGCTTTCTATAACTTATTATTTTTAAAAATATGCGAAATTATCTACCCATCCCCAATAATTATTGTAAACAAATGCAACACACACACGTTCACATTTGGAACCATTAACAATTATTCGTCCAATACTACTTTTTATTTTGTTATGATGTTGAATTTGATTTATTAGAGATACTCATGAGACCCAGGAATTGTTACATAACTGTATTTCATTAGCAGGTCAGCTCTATTTAGATTTTTGTGAAAGCCAGAAAAGAAGCCTTTAGGCTTATTACTTTGGAAGTAATTTAACCAAAATTGCCTGTCTTCTTCTCTAAAGGAGCGATGAATCATAGAGGTGTTATAATTCTAAGTCTCACCAAAGTAAAACTGTATACTTTTATATTTAGAAATAAATGAATCACTAAGAAAAGGAGAAATAATATGTTATGAGAATAAAAAGACAACAGAACTAAAGTTTTTCCTCTTGTTTATGGAGGACAAAATTCAAACTATATCCTTTGCAAATAATTGGTAGATTACAGTTAAATTAAAAGTAGGATTATACTAGAAATGCATAAAAAGTAACTTGATAGAGTCATTAAGTGAATGCATGAACACATGTTCATTACAGCACAGGGCACACTGGTTTTCTTCTGTTACTGATTAACTTTCTTTAAACGTGGAGCTCCTGTGGGAAATGACCGTTCTTTTTGACGTAGATAAACCTGATTTGCTTACAAAATTCCCTTGAAGTAGCTCAGCCATTTGATTTGCTTTGGTGGGTGGAGGGTTAAGAGGTGTAACACAAGCCCTGCTGTGATGTGTACTTGTCTGTTTGCACTTGGCCTTTGTGTCTCTGCTAGTGCCATGGGAAGGGCAGTTCCAGGCACTGCTTCCCTTCAGCGAGGGGGTCTCTGTACCAAACGTGAAGCAGCCCTGTGATGGCCAAGCCTGAGGCTTGCAGCCACCCTGACAGCCCCTCCTACTTCAGGCACCTCCTAACTTCGGACATGTGAGTGGCCCCAGCGGAGACCACAGAGCTGCAGCAATGGATCTACAGAGGCAGAAGAAACATTTTCTTACTGCTACTGTGTTTCTCCGAAAATAAGACCTAGCCAGACAATCAGCTCTAAGGCAGCTTTTGGAGCCAAAATTAATATAAGACCCGGTCTTATTTTACTGTAAGACTGGGTCTTTCTAATAATATAATATGATATGATATGATATGATATAATGTAATGTAATATAATATAATACAATGCAATACAATACTATACTGTATTATACTATACTATACTATACTATAATATAAATATAGTATAATACCGGATCTTATATTAATTTTTGCTCCAAAAGACGCATTAGAGCTGATTGTCCGGCTAGGTCTTATTTTCGGGGAAACAGAGTACATGCCATTGGGTATTGGGGCTGTGGGTCTGAAGCTACAGCTGTCGGTTGTGGTATGCATTAGAGGTTTTGGATCTTTCTGGTTTCTAGGTATATAGCAAAGTTTTTCATTATACAATTCCTGATTTTTCTTTATTACGCCTCATTTTAAATAGGACTATGTAACACAGCTAACGCAGAATACTGATTTGAGTTTTGAAACTTCTCTTTGACTACAACTCTCAAAAACAGGTCCATGAATAACACGTCCCATTCTGCTAAACACAATTTTTTCCAGCTTATATATGAGAAGGACTGAGGAAATAGAATAAGTAAGAAATGGAGATATTGATACCCTGTTCTCAAATAATCTGTAATCATGGGTGCAGATGAAATACTTAACCACAGTGTGCCTGGAAGAAATGACTGCTAACCAGTCAAAGAAACTTTAAGAAATAAAGTGGCTTTTTATTTCAGAAGACAAATTGAAAACTCATTGATATTTATTTATTTAATCATTTATTCAAAGCCAACATTTGTTAAATAGTTACTATGTTTCAGGAAGATAGATTACGTGTAACAGAGAAGTTCAAATTTTAGGGAAACACTTATTAAATGCTTTATTAACAGGCTAGTATTGAGTATTGCTGTGTAGAACGCTAGGTTTCCCCCGTATGCCCTAACATAAAGGGATGTCATGGGGTGGGGAGAACAGCAGAACAGAAACCAGATTTTCCTACTTGGTGTAGCAGATATATGCAAAGGATTAAACATCACACTTTTGACAGGGGGAGCTCATTGTTAACTCATGTTCAGTTTGTGCTCTGAAAAGGAGGAATTCAACAGCAATCACGAGGTCCTTAGGGTGCACCAATAGGAATTTATTTGGGGAAACAGAAGAATGTCTAAAAACAAAAGTTTGTGTTCTCAGTCCAAAGAAGGGCAAATAAAGATGAGAAAGAAAATGTTGGAATAATATATTGAGAAAAGGAAACATAAATGTATAATTAAAAAGGAAATCTATCAATGAAGATTTGAAACTATTAAAACTATCTTAGAGAAAATTGAACAGAAAAGTCTTGGCCAATAGAAAAGTGTAGCTACTTTAAAGTGTACTTCTTTAAAGTGTAGTACTTAAAAGTGTAGCTTCTCCTAGATCTGTTCTTAATTCTTTTCTAACTCTGTTCTATGCCCCAGGAAACTGATGGAAAACAAAGAATGGGTAATTGGGGACAAATGAGTCTGATAGAGAAATATGTGAAAGGATCTTGAAAAACGTCCAGATTCTGAGGATTTTTATGTTTTCTCAAATTAAATAACTGGCTATGAGGAAATCAAGGGGGAAAGTTTAATTAACTTGCTAGAAGCCACAAAATGGAATGTGTGGTGAATTCATCCATGTGGAAGAAATACCTTTACTTTAGACTTAACATTGAAATTCCTGCAAACTTTTTCAGGTGAAACAAATTGCAGACAGTGGTAAAAACGTATTTAAAACATATAAAAAGCAAGTTATTGCTAAAGATGTAGAAATGTGAGTCAATATGAAGTGACCTTGAACTCATCGGAAGAGATTGGCCAGAAGGAGATGGAGACATTTGCATCATCAGCAGCCTTCAAAGAAGCAACATACACCAAAGAAATGGACCAGAGAGGAAGCATGTAGGAATTCACACATCAGAGTGAATGTCGGGAGCAAAAGCCACATCATGAACAAGCAAGGGAAAGAAACGGAGATGGTACAGGAGGCAGAGGGTATGGAGATGTGAGCAATTTGGTTTAATTCTGGAGAACAAAGTACTATTATACAAGGATTCTTTTAAAGAGAGATGACTGAAACTTGCCATCCATGCTATTCATCTTAAATGCTGAACTTATTGTTACTTGTCAAAAGACACTTTTCAAAAGAAAGAGACAAAGGGGTACAGTCAGAGCCAACCTGGGGAAGAGACAGGATCTTTGCACTTAAATTCTTAAAAGTCAATATATTTTTTTAAAAATTTAAAAAGACATATTCTAGTAAGAAAGGCATGCTACATCAGATTTTGTCTACCCATTAGAAAATGGAGAACTGAATAAAGCTTTAAATCTTTTACAATATGTTAGTAACTGAAATGAAGCCATTTCTTCTTAATTGCTTTTGAAATGTCATGTTTGCATAAAAATGACTCTGTTATGTAAGCTTTACCTTTCAAGAACCAATAAATTCCATAAGTTCTTTTCATAGAAATCCAAGAGACAAACCAACAATATAATTGTAAGTCTTACATTAAGAATGTTGTGTGTTAATTTTATTCAATGTACCTCCTAACAATTTACTGTTTTAAACAAAAGGGGCTTAACTATTATTGTGTTCTTTAATATACTATTTAATGCAAAAGCTTTATTTCCATGCAGTTTGCTCTTTGAAGCATTTAAGGATGGGAAGGATTTAATCATCTCAGAACAATGCCAGATAGTAGCTTAGGCTATGAATTACATGAATATTTACAAAGTTTATAAATCACATTTTCTTCAACTGTCACATTAACATTTTAAAATTAAAAATGAGAATGTAATAGAAAATAATACCTTAGAGGATTAAGTTCTAGAAAATTGAGAAATAAATTGTAAGTAGAGGTACCAACAAATTTTTTTAAAAATGTGTGTATCCTCAGAGCTCAGTGAGCAGCCCTCCGTGGCTTTCCCAGATGGAATAACACGGCAGTGGAGGTTTTTTCTCCCTGTTTTCTGTTGTGGATGTTTTCTCCTTTCGGAAAATTATTTCTTTTTTTCCTTCTTGACTCAAGTCTTTTAGTTCTCCCTTAACAGCCTTGCCATTAGACACCAAATGTCTAGAAACCATCCATTTGCATCGTTTCCTCTTGTCCTCAGGGGTGTGGTATGCCGACCATATTGCATATGATGAGTAGCTGGGTAGGAGGCAGGGCAGAAATGATTTCTGACCCTTAGACATCTCACATCCTGACTGAAATTTAGTAACCAGAATAGCCTGATGTGGATCTATATTTGCTTAATCTGCCCACAAACCTTGGCACTGAGAACCCTGGTGGGTGTTCTGACTAACCCTCTACCTAATGGATGCTCTTTTAATATGCCTTCATCCTCTCAGTGAACATCTTTTAAAATCGTTTTGTTTAAATTTAAATATAATTAGTATACTATCTTATATTAGTTTCAGGTGTGCAATATGGTGGTTGGACATTTTTATCCTTTACAATGAGATCACCAAACCAAGTCTCGTAATCGTCTGTCACTGTGCAAACCTCACAATATTATTGACTATGTTCCCTTTCACCGTTCTCACCCAGCCCCACCCCAACCCCAACCCCCTCTGGCTACCATCCACTTAGTCTCTGTTACTGTTGAGGAAAGAAAAATAGTTAGATTTATGAACCAATAGAAGGAAGATATGCTTATTATTTGAAAGGATTCAGAGATGTGAGCTCAATGAAAGGTTAAGATTTATGTTAAATGACATCAATGGAATAAGGGGAAAGAAGTAAGCCAAACAAACATGTCACTCATTTTCCATCAGGGTGAAATGTTTGCACAGATATAAATATCTATGCAAAGTGCAGATTGAAAGAAGGGCAGGCAGCACAGTTAGGAACCCACAGTCACGTTCCACTGTCCAAGTGTCCTTTATGATGAGTAGGTTTCATTGGCGTCTCCTCAGAGACCACCTGGGAGGTGGTGGTTTTGAGATTTGGCAAATGGACTTCAACAAAAATAGCTGAACTTTATTACTCCCATTGGGTTTTCTGCAAGATTTTCTGTGAAGATAGTTTTGCACTACTAAGTTTTTTTTGAATAAAAAAAATTGAGAACCTTTCTTCTTATTCCCATTATCTTTTTTCTTTTCCTTTTATACAATTAAACTATCTTATAGCATTTTTAATATTTTCAGCAGATACAAATTAATATTTTTGTTGTATTTCCTTTTAAGTTCCACTGATTTAGAATTCCACTTTTTCATGTCTTGCATCTATATATCATTTCATGTCTTGCATTTATATTATCATTATATATTAATCCATCTGTTGATTCTTGTTCTGGTAACACATCATTTTGAAAATTGTAACTTTAAAATAAGCAACCTTTCAGAGAGAAGAAGCACTGTTGCATTCCATATGAGAATTAGTTCAACTGTAAAGATTCTTTAAACTTTATATATGTGTAAATATATACATGTAAAGATGTGTGTATATATACATATGTACATATGTATATGAATACACACAAACATACACACACTTCATTGGTGACTTGTCTTAAATCTCAATAATGAGATTTCAACTCACAAAATTGGTTTTAATGTGGACATGCCATAAGTGTTTAATCAAATTAAAACTATGACATCTAAGGGTGAGAACTACATTTGTTAGGTTAATTTATTTGCTATCCTAAATTAATGATATGTCTATACCAAAAGTAATCAATTGGTGTGTACTGGCAATAATGACTCTTAGACATGTTTTATTTTGCTATGTTGTTAGAGCCAGCCCAGTGTTTCAGACAGTAGCAATGAATAATGAAGATCAGAATACCAGCTCCTTAATTTTTGTTATTATATGTTCACTACAATTCTTATGTTTACAATCACTGCATTTCCTCTACCAGCATTTAAGTTTCTGCATATTTCTCCAAAGGCAAAAGATAATGTTAATTAATAATAACAATAATATTTTATCAATAAAGCAATCACTTAAATATGTTCAATCACTAAATATGTTATCATATGCCCAATAATGTTCTAAGTAAATTCCTATGTTAATTAACTTAACTCCTAACAAATCTCTATGAGGCAGTATTTTTATTATTCTTGCTTTACAGCTGAGGAAACTGAGGCACAGCAAGTTTAAATAAGTTGATAAGAGCTACATATTTTGTACACAGAGAAGCCCAGTCAATGCTGACAGTTTGCCCCCAGAATTGATGTTCTTACATACCATGGTGATCTGTGTCAAAAGCTAAACAGTAATGTTACAAAAGCAGATGGAGATCCATTTGTGGGTCAAAAATCATTTCTAATCCTTTTAAAACAAAATACGATAAACCAGGAGAAAATAAAATCAGAGCTAACTTCATATGGGAAGGGTAGACATTTTCTTTCAGCTCTGTGTGTGTGTAAATGGATTAGAGTATAAATGCATTTTTTTCCTTGCCTTCTTTCTCCCTGGAGCAGCCAGAGTAATCCTATTAAAAACTAATTTTTAACACCCATTAGGACAGGTATTATTAAAACAAACAAACAAGCAAGACAAAAGGAAAAGAAAAAACAAAAACGAAAATCAGTAAACCAGAAAATAACAAATGTTGGCAATGATATGGAGAAATGGGAACCCTGTGAACTGTCAGTTGGAGTGTAAAATGGTGCAGCCACTACGGAATGTAGTATGGCAGTTCATCTAAAAAATAAATAAAAATAAAATTACTATATGATCCAACAACTCCAACTTTGAACATAGATCCAAAATCAAAAGCTGGGTCTCAAAGACATATCTGTAAACCCATGTTCCTATGAACATGGGTTTACTATTCATATTAGCCAAAAACTAGAACCACCCCTAATGTCTATCAATTAATGAATGGATAAACAAAATGTGGAATAAACAAAATACAAAAGAAGCCAATCACGAATAGACAAGCATTGTATGATTCCACTTATGTGAAGTATCTAGAGTAGTCATTCTCAAAGAAACAGAGAGTGAAACGGGGGTTGCCAGGGGAGGGGAAAGATGAGGGAAATGAGAAGTTATCATTTAATGGAGTTTCAGTTTTGCAAGATGCAAAAGTTCTAGAGATTGGTTGCACAACAATATGAATATACGTAACCCTACTAAACTGTACACTTAAAATGATTAAGACGGTATTTTTGCTATGTGTATTTTAATCACAATCAATTCTTTTTAAAAAATTAGAGCCCAATAATTAGAAATTCTATGGCAGTCCTCAAATCCTATTCCTCAAAAAAAAAAAAAAAAAAAAATGAAGTCAGCACAGTTCAAACAGTTCCTTCTGCTCAGAGCCCACCAATAGCTTTCCATCTTAGTTAAGATGAAAGTCTTTATAATGTCAGTGTTTTAATCCCATGCTACATCTCTCTCCCTCAGATCATTCTGCTCCAATTATGCTGACTTTTGTGTTATTTCTTGAAAATGTCAAGCAGTTTCCTGCTTCAGAGTCTTAATACTTGTTTCCCTTGACCCACTCAAACTCCCAAATTTGTTCAAGGACTCAGCAAACTGGGGGAGAAGGTAATGACACTACTAAACTGGGAATCATAAATTAAAGATTCAAGCAGAAAGCCAATATACTAGTCTCCTGTAAAATGAGGGACTTTTGTATATTGTGTATCTACACTACCCTGGCTATACCTAGCTGCAGAGGAGATTGGTATTTGTGTTTTTTATTCTAGGAAACCATGTGCCAAATAAAAAGTTGGAAGAATAAAAGAACAGATATAGAGTGATAGCTAACATTCAATGCAATAACATATTATATTGAAGGTGATGGCTTACTTTTTGTCTTAGTATGCCATTCCTACAAAAATCCTATCTTATGTGCTCAATGATCACCCTTTACATCCAAAGTGATATATCCTATTATGAAAATGCATAAATTGGTGATTGATTGTTTGCTATCTGATATGCTGATTTATCAGACTATTTATACTATATTATCTAATATTTGAGAAAATATTTCCATATTTTATTTAGTGTTTGTATATTACCAATAAATACAGATGTATACCTACAACCTTTTAAAAATGACTTTATATTTGAATAGACTTTACATTTAGTTTTAGAAATTGTACTTCCTTATACAATCATTGCAAAATATCTTTTAATATTTGCTGTTATGTTTCTAAGCTAATTTATTACACACGTTTCACCTTTCACATTCATTTTCCACCTCAATGCTATAAACCAAAATAAGCGATTTTTTTCTAGGTCCAAAGATTCTTTTAAATGCACAATGACAGTCTAGATATTAGCAGGCCAGCAATAGAGATTTCTTTTTTTGTAATGTTAAGCATCTTGGATAAGCATTATGTTTTTGATTGTGTACTGTCTTAGCAATGATAGTTATATAGTGTTCATTCAATTGGTGGCCCATATTTAAAACTTTAAAGATTAGAAAATATGGATTCACTTCAAATGCATCTTAGAAGAAATAAGGCTTTTCAAAATATATTTAGTAAAAGCTATCATTTTTCACAGAGGAAGAAAATGTATCTATCCTGAGAATGTGAAAGGTGCGGAACAACTAATAAAAGAAAAAATAGCTGAAGGGTTAAAACAAAAAAAAAATCTTTATACCAGGGGTGCCAAAAGAATGTATGCACATGACTTGTAATCATCTTTTGTTATAGGTGTATATTGAGTATCACAATTTTAATACAGATTTTTCCTTTCTTAAAATGTGTATACATTTTTTTGGCATCCTCTGTATGTACATTTAATTTTGTGGTCTTATGTCTTTTTTCTGTCTACTACTATAGAACATAAATTTGAAGATGTATCTATTATAATGAGCTCATTATATTTACAGCTAACATAAGATATTTAATTCCTGGTTTTAATTTCTCAACATACAGTTTTACAGTGGGGAAATGAATGTTTGCTTTTATATCAATAAATCATCTACATTAAACAGACTTCAGAATACTATCCTTATAAAAAAATGACCTTATCACATTATGTTGTGTTCAATATATCTTTCAAGTTAAGCTATTTTCCACAAGATTAAAATATTATCTTATCTTCTGCTAGAAATGTTAATGGTTAGAGTCCACAATCTTAAAAAGGTGTATTTAGGTCCACGTGAAAACATACCTAAGAAGTTTAATACAGAGGAAACATCTTTAGATACACGTAAAAACATATATGTTACCCAATTTTTAAAATTTTATTTTATTAAATTTATTGGGAAGACATTGATTAATGACATTATATAGGTTTCAAGTGTATAGATCTGTAATACATCATCTGCATGTTACATTGTGTGTTTACCACTTAAAGTCAAGCCTCCTTCCATCACCATATATTCGTTCCCCTCAGCATTTACCCTTGTCTTCCTCCCTCTACTCCTCTTTCCCTCTGGTAACAGCCATACTGTTGTCTGTTTCTACAAGTTTTTGTTTATATGTTGGACAATTGAAAGCACTGTAATCTAATATCCACAAAGGTGTATTATAGTTCCTATTGAAACATAATGTCTCCCTATAATCCCCTTATTTTTACCAAAGATAGCCACATTAAAACATACATATCTGCAAAACAAGTCTAGTTTCAATAAACTTGGCCTAATTATTTGCAACAGAATTCACATTACCCACCTATTTAACCAAAACAAACTTGAAACTAGCCTTAATACGAAATATTTTCTCATATCACATGATTCAGATAAGCATTTGAGTTAGTTTATATATTTCTGAGAATTTTAGAATATCTAGTCCCTACAAGTGCTTGCCTTTAAATTTATTTTGACAATACTATCTGGAGGTAGAAAATTATCTTACATTTACAACATATATATATTTAGTAAGTTACTCTCCTAACCAAGCCTCAGATAAACTAGACAAGTTGCAAATTTCAAATTTAAATGGCCAAACACATGAACACAAAGGAACCAGTTCACAAGTCAGGTACAAGTCCTACAACTATTCCCCTCTCCAACAGGTACCCCAAGCAAATGCAAAACAATTGGCTTATCCCAAGGGAAAAGCCCAAATGGAGAGAAAGGGAGCTGCCAGTGGTACATTTGGGGGGGGGGCAGCTTACTCTATTTCCTAATCGAGCCCATTGCCCCTCAGAGAGACACAACAGACACAAAAAAATGGGCAGAATACAAAAATCCTGATCCTACTCTCAGACAGAGGTCCCCTAAAATGTAGATGGTTTTGTCACAATGGAGAGAATGCCCAGCTAGAGAGGAAGAATTCCAACAATCCTGATCCTACCCTCAGACAAAGGCCCCACAAATACAGAGGCTTTGTCCCAATGAAGAGAAAGCCAGAAAGGAGAAAAAATTCCCAGATGTGCACTCCCAAGTGACTTACCTCAGATGGTAGATGAAGTCCAAAGATGGTTCCTATTCCAAACAAGCCATGTGCCCAAGGAGGCCAGCGCCTGCCACGGAAAGTCCCTTCTAAGGCCCCAACGCAAAAACAGCCTTGGTAGCTGCTCAGGACTCACCAAGGGGAACCCAAGCTGGGACTACCCTGCCATAGGTGTCACCTCCTGGCTAAGGCTCGCCAAATTGTTACCTATCAAAAGTCTGTGTGCCTGATGCTTCAAAAGTCCAAAACTCAAAATATCAGAGTTTGGAAGTAAGGAATAATTTATTAATTGAGATGGCACCAACCAAGAAGATGGGAGACCTACTGGTTCTTCAAATGCATGTTTTATGTCAAGGGAAGGGGAAATGGGAATGGCTGTTTTTGTAAAATTCATCCCCCAAGCAGAATTTTTCTAACAATTGGCATGTCTATATGCAAGACTAAGGAGAAGCTATTAACCTGAAGGCCATGGGAACAAAGCAGGAATGAACAAGATGGAATCAGAGAGACCAACCATTTCACTCTGTTACATATACACATTTAGATCTGATGGTAGTTCTCTCCTCCATTCTGCCTGCCCAAAACTCTTCTGTGATGGGAAATGAATGACTCTAATTGAATAACATTGGCTTGCTTAAAGTTGAAAAGACTAGATAATGCCTGAAAGCTCTTTAGAGGAAATAAGTCAGAACTTTGTTTCTGACCATTCTAAGCTGTCATTGCCTGAAAGTTCAAATTTCTTAGTCCTCTGTTAACTAGAATATTACAAAATCTGGATTAATTTACCACTTTCTTATCTAAAGTGTATTTTTGCTGTTTTCCTGTTTGTCTTGCTCCCCACAGAGCACTCTGGATTTCATATGTATTTTATTTTCAGAGAACAATATTTTCATGGTTTAAAATCACTACCTGGTAAGGAAGAACTTAATGCTTGTACCATTAAACAATAAATGCATTTGGCTCAGACACTTAATTTTCTTTGTTATTATTTTCCTTCTCTACAAAACTCTGATTGTGATTAGGAAGTGTGTTTCTTCCCAACCACCTTATTTTTCTCTCCTGTGGTAGTGGAACTCACTGACTAAGAGGTAAAAGCAAAACTGAAAAAATAACAACAAAATTATTTAAATAAAAACATAGGATAGGTTTTGAATTTGCTTATAAAAATTCTAGAGGCATCTACTACATAAAGGCCACACTAGTAAGACTGGGAGATTTAGCAGTTCTACCTAATACATAGAAACAGAGGGAAGCAGCCAAAATAGGGAGACAAAGAAACATGTCCCGAATAAAAGAACAGGACAAAGCTCCAGAAAAAAAATAAGCAAAATGGAGACAAGCAATCTACCAGATGCAGAATTCAAAACACTGGTTATAAGGATTCTCACTGATTCTCAATGATTTCAGTGAGAATGTCAACAAAGAGATAGGAAACATAAAAATGGAGACAGAAAGCATAAAAAAGAACTAGTCAGAAATGAAGAATATAGTAACTGAAAAAAATATGTTAGAGGGAATCAACAGTAGATTAGATAAAGCAGAGGATTGAATCAGCAATTTAGAAGATAAGAAAGCAGAAAACACCCAATAAGAACAGCAAAAAGAAAATAGAATTGAAAACAAAAAACAACAACAAAAAAAAAAAACGGAGGATAGTTTAAGGGGCCTTTGGGACAACATGAAGTATACCTACATTCTCATCATAGCAATACCAGAAAGAGAATAGAAAGAGCAAGGAACTGAAAACCTGTTTGAACAAGTAATGATGGAAAACTTCCCTAACCTGGTGAAGGCAATAGATATACAAGTCCAGGAAGCACAGATTTTCCCAAACAAGATGAATCCAAAGAGGCCCACATCAAGACACATCATAATTAAATTGCCAAAGGTTAAAGACAAAGAGAGAACCGTAAGAGCAGCAAGAAAAAATCCAGTTACTTACCTATCATGGAGCTCCCATAAGACTATTAGCTGATTTCTCAACAGAAGCTTTGTAGTCCAGAAGGGATTTGCACGAAATGTTCAAAGTGGTGAAAAGTTAGGACCGATAACTAAAATTACTCAACCCAACAAAGATATCATTTAGCATTGAAGGACAGATAAGGAGCATCCCAGACAAGTAGAAGCTAAAGGAGTTCATTACCACCACACCAGTACTAACAAACAAACAAACAAAAAACAAAAAACAAAAAAAACAAGGTAAAGGGACTTTTTTAAGAAGAAAAAGAAAAGATCAAAAACAGGAATTATATAATGGCAATAACTATATATCTAGTTCCAATCAAAAGATATAGGGTGGCTAAATGGATATAATGACTATTTCTAGTCTAAATTACAATATGTGCCTTACACTTATTACTAGGCTTTATGTTATTTCAAGATCGTAGCAGTTATTTATATATCAATAGCAATATTTTAACATAACTATTTTCTTCTGAATCTGACAATTTCTCACTCTGAAACTTCTGAAAATAAGGATTTGATATATTTCTATTTGAATTCCTTTATTTATGACCCTCTTTCAGATATTACCTGTTTCCTTGCTCTGCCCTTCCAACTATTCAGAGAAAAGCCACCTGAATTGGCTTTTCTCTGGGATACTGTGCATTTCATCTGCATTTATCTGTGCCTTAAATGGTTCATTAGACAGACCTGAATTGGTTTCCAAAATGTTGTCAGTAAGTATAAACGAGAAAGGGTCTATTGTACTGCTTTCAGCGTTTTTTAAAAAAAAAATTATTATTAGTTTCAAGTGTACAAAACAGTGCAATAGTTAGACATTTTGATATAGGATTTCTAGTGTCTGGTGCCCAGGGCTTGTGGCCTCACACACTCAAAGAATGAGGACATGGACCCAGAGAGGTAAATTGAAGCAGTTTATAGTTTTATTGCAGAAGAGGATAGTTTATTAAAGCAAAGAGTTGCAGCTCCCGAGCAGGAGGGGGTATCCAAACCTGGGATACCCACCAGCTAAAGCAAAAGACTTCTGTTTTTACAGTTTTTCTTGTATATCTAAGGAGAAAAGCTGACATCTACTGGTACAGTTTTATCAAATTCTCAGCCTCTAGCAGGCTTTTGAGAAGGCTTTTTGAAAGAAACCAGCCGTCCTGTGCTAATGATGTTTCCCAGGCTATGGCCTTGAAGATATGACTGTCCTTGTCCATTCTACAAGGGAATTCCTGACTGCCTGAAGTCATGCTGACTAACCTGCCTTACTTTCACCTCTTACAAAGTGATAGCCCCTTTCCCCCATTTTATTGCCCCTCTGACATCATATAAATCTATTACAATTCCATTGACTCTATTCCCTATTGTACTTTTTTGATCTATTGGAAACTTTCTCTCTCTCTCTCTCTCTCTCTCTCTCTCTCTCTCCCCTCTCTATTTCCCCCTCCCTCTTTCCCCTTCTCTCTTTCTCCCCCCTTCCCTTTCCACAGTGGACAAAAACTTATAAGGAAAACAAACAAAATCAATTCCACTTAGCTTTTGAGATGAAAAAGACAACAATTTTGAAAATTCTTAGATAAATTCTATAATATATTTGCCTTCAATTTGCCTGTGATTATCTTTAGAAACTATTTTAGATTAGCTTTAGAAAACTTTAAAAGCTAATCAAAAAAACAAAACAAAAACTAACACCAAATATGAAATCTTTGTGTTATCAACTAGTTGAAATTTACATCTAAAGGATCAAAGTGAATTACAGATATGTTTTTTCCACAAATAGCTAAAAGGAATTTTTAGCAACACAAAATCTATTATCAATTTTATATTTTTTTGAAAGTCAATTGCTCTTTTATTGCTATTCCATCTTGAAAAGATTCTAAGAAAAATAAAATTTTCATCTCTTTTATCATTATAGAACCTCTAATCAATATCTTTAAAAAAACATCAAGGGCAGTATTTATTAAAGGACCTATAAGTATTCAAAACTTAAATAATAAATGTCATTGTATAATACTAATTAGTAATTTGAAACTGAAATTGAAAATAAGTTATATAATATATTATGTCTGTTACTACAAAATTAATAGTTGTAAATAATTGCACATCCATATACCTTCAGTATGCCAAATGCAATTTAATTCTACTCCATAATTTTTTTCATAATTTTAACGTAAGTAGTCTCTGTAAATATTAATATTATGGTTTCATATTCATAGTTTATTTTTTGTTTGTTTAATTAAAGTTTATTGGGGGTGACAATAGTCAGTAAAGTTACATAGGTTTCAGGTGTACAATTCCTTAATACATCATCTATATATCACATTGAGTGTTCACAACCCCGAGTCTGTTCTCCTTCCATCACCATATATTTGATCCTTTTTACCCTCATCTATGACCCTTTCCCCCCTTATCCTCTGGTAACCACTAAACTATTGTCTGTGTCTCATGGTTTCTTTTTAAATTTTTTATTAAATGTATTGGGGTGACATTGGTTAGTAAAATTATATAGGTTTCAGTGTATAATTCTACAATACATGCATCTATTGCATTGTGTGTTCACCACCCAAAGTTGAATCTTGTTTCGTCACCATATATTTGACTCCTTTTTCCCTCTTCTACCGCTGTCCTCCCCCCTTACCCTCTGGTAACCACTACAGTGTTGTCTGCCTCTGTGAGGTTTTGTTTCTTTGTTTCTTTGTCTTGTTCATTGGTTTCAGTTTTATATCCCACCTATGAGTGAAATCACATGGTTCTGATTTCTTTCTTTCTGACTTATTTTGCTGAGCATGATAATCATTTCTTAAAATATGCATTCAAATGCATTACAGAAAAAAAAACCTTTAAATCTAAAATAAAAAAAATATTTTCTAAATATAATGACAGTTATTTGAAGTAATTTTAACCCTATTTTTATTAGTGAAATCATTAGACAAGAGGTAAAAATAGTAAAAGCTTCCAGTTACTATAATGTTTTACGAGTTCAGAGAAAAATAATCTCCATCTTCCTTTCCGTGTGCAGGGCATTGGGCAAATATTTTGTGGAAAGTGCTTCTCTATATAAACAATTTCATTTAAACATTTATTATAAAATCATGACTTTCTGTAAGATTCAATGGTTTATCCCTGAAGATTAGAAAAATGGGGAAAGAAGAGGTACTCACCTAATTGTTTATTTTTCAATAAGTACACATGAAGTTGCTTCGTACTCTCGAGGTACCACTTCTTCCTGTTCATTTTCAGGAAACAATCCTTCCTTCTTTATTTGAAGTGCCCCATTCTTGGTTAGTTTTATTATATCTTTCACCATGAATAAAAGGTAATAATGCTGTTATAACTGGCAATGACGTGGCTCTTGAGAACCAGTTTGTATTAAAACAACATAGTAGAAATTGTTGCCTCTGCAGTTTACTAAAAATGATGTATTTAATGCCGGGTGCATTATTACTCAAGCCACTGCATCATGTATATGAAACCCATGAATGCTGGCTTCCAAAGGCTGTCTCTCTAAGGCTGTCTCTCTAAGGCTGATACTGTGCTTCAAGGATGATGATCAAAAGTATTTTCTTACTCCTTTGTCACAGTAAGTATAATTACACTTGCTATGATTAGCATTTGGACACCCTCTTCCCCAGTAACTTAGAGATCTAACTTCCTCATTAAATTGATAAAAGTAACTAATGGTCAAACAAACTCTTGAGCTGATGACTGGCTGAATGAGCCCTTGGAGAACCATCTTGGTTTTCTCCTGGTTATCCATTTATCCCCAGTGCTTCATGCACATTGACACTTTCAGATTTTTCCCTGAATACTTCATTCACCAGACTATTTCTAGCTTGATCACAATAGAATAAGCAATTCTTTTCAACACTTGGAAAATCAATGAATTATTTTGTTTTCTAATTATTATTCAATATAATAAACATGTTTGATATGTTTAATCTGATTGCTTTAATGACCTATAGGTGACAAAATTACGGATTTGGAAAATCCAATTGACAAAAATAAATTATAATCAGGTATGGTTAGAAAGTGAGGTGTTTATTTAATTTTTTCTCAAAGCAATTGAGTGATTATGCTATAAGCCTCTTGATATGAGGCAGTTTTTAATAATAGGAAACTACTAATGTCAACTATGATATACTTGATGGCTTTATTTAAACCTGACTTTAGAATGATTGTGAGACACTTCCTTTATCATGGCTAAGAAAGGCGCAGGTATTGAAAGGGAATGAATTTGTATTAAATCCCCCTGAAAACAAGAATTAACAGCTGAAATTATGAAGTTTGTTTATTTCCCACGTGAGCCAAAGCAATTAGATAGCTCCATGCTCAACTGCCTACAGGATATAACAAATCGTCCAAATGACTATTGGCTTGGAAACACATGCACTTTATTTTTTCACACTCTGAGAAATTCACATTCTCTGATTCTTTTGGTAAAATTCTCAGTGACATTTTTAAAATGTGTTCCCAACTGTGTGTGGAAAAGACACTCCATCTGCATTTATTGATATCTCTATGTGTAGATTTTTTTATTATATTTTAGTAAGTATTTCTTCAGGTATGAGTAAAGCTTAACATCTTTTGATGGACTTAAAAGACATTTTAGTATCTTTCTTCATAAAGTTTCTACTCACATACTTAGCCCATTTTTCCTTCAGGTTTTTATTCATACTCTCTTATTTTTAAAAGAAATTCTATACATATTTGGATTATTAGTTATATATTCATAATGTATGTTGTAGGTATTTTCACCCCATTTGTCATTTGTCTTTTATTTTGTTTTTATGGTCTTTATTGCCACATACACATTTTTCTTTCATGTAGTCAAATATTCAATTTATCTGAATTTTGAGTCATAATTAGAAAACCTATTTCCAAATACAGGTTAAAAAGGAATTCACCCAGTTTCTCCCCTTAAGGTTATTTATTTATTTATTTGTTTGTTTGTTTGTTTGTTTATTTATTTTACATTTAGATCCTTGATTTATTTGAAGATTACTACTTTATATGGTTCAAATATGGATCTAATTTTGGATCCATAAATGGCTAATACACTGTCAGAGAAAAATGTATTAAGTAGTCATCTCTTTCAGATTGGTTTGAGATACTTTATAATACACTAAATAATCTTTTGTAATTGGGTCAATTTGTGGAGTTTCCATTCCTATCTAATGCTTTGCTTATCATTTCATGGGCCAGTATTAAACTATTTTAATTATGAGGTTTTACGGTATGTTTTGATATCAGTGTGGAAGGTCGGAGTCTGATTCATAGCTTTCCTTTTTTTTTATTACGTATTCTTGGATGTTTACTTTTTCATATGAACTTTAACATTAACTTGTCTTAATATCAGAGGCTTTTCAAAATAGCAATTGTGTTAAAATTTTAAATTAATTGAAGGAAATGACATTTTATGATGTTGAGTCATTCTATTTAAAAAGGGAGAGTGTCGTTTCATGCCTCAGAATTATACTTTTGTCTCATTAAGGACTGTTTCTAAGTTTTCCTCATGTAGGGTTTGTGTGGGAGCATTGTAAGCTTATTCTTAAGTATCTACAGTTCTTTTTTGGTGATATGTTTAAGAGATACAATTAAAGCTTTTAAATATCAGCAGATAATACAAATATATAACCTGTAGATTTTAATATATGTTTCCTACATTAAAAACATATTGAGTAGATTAAAATGCAGATTAAATGCATCTAAAAAGAGGACTGGTAGACCGGAAGAAGGTTTAAAAGGATTTATGTACAACAGATTCCAGAGAAACAACATTTTGAAAATAAGCGAGAGAAAGAGATTGTGCATAGAATAGAAAGCAAATATTTTATCTCCATGGGCGTTTCAGAAGGATGTAATAGAGAACACTGGGGAGTTGTAACACTTGAAGAAATTATATGTGAGAATATACCACAAATGGAGAACATTACCATGCAGGAGGGATAAAACACATGCCTCGAAACATAATAGGGAAAACGTGGAGCAGAAAATACAAAGAAATGAACCACAAAGATGGCAGAGAGAAAAATGGAAATTATCTATAAGGCTATGTGAATCAGATTGACTGCTAAATTCTCAATATAGTAATGCAAGCCAGAACAGCATGACCTAATATATTTTATAAGCTGAGTTTGAGAGGATGTAACTCGCAACCTGAAATTTATTCCTGTTCAATTATTTCTGAGAATTATCATGACATTTTCAGGAAAACAGAATCTTAGAAAAGGTGCCAGTCACAGAAGTCTCAAGGGGAGATTTTTCAGGCAGAAGGAAAATTTCTAGCTTGAACATATAAACTACAAAAAGGAATGGTGAGTAAAAATTATAATAAATGTGTGAGTAAATCCAAATAGTCATTAGAATTGTATTATACAGTACAAGTATAATCAAGAGTAATATTAGGGAGATAAAGTGTGGAAATAGATTACTAGAACATTATAGATTTGACAAGATATAGATCAAGCTAGAGAAGTCTAGGGCGTTTGTATTATTTGAAAGAAGGGTAAATATGTTGATTAACTTAGCTAATAATCCCAGAAATGCTGCTGTAGCTGTAGTAATACATATCTTACCAAAACAAAATCAAGAAGGAGTAGGAAATCTGAGTTATACTATAATTAATTAAAGGAATTGAAGGAATTAAATGAATTAAAGGAATATAAATGAATATAAATGAATTAATGGAATTGAATTATTATTCAGAAATTTTCATAGAGAAAATGTAAAGCCAATTAATCTTCATACTCGGTTCCATCAATCATTCAAGAAACAGAAAATTCCACTAAAAAAATCTTTTAAAAGATAGAAAAAATGTGAAGATGCCCTAATTCTTACTACAAGGCTAGCATGGTTTTGACTCCAAAATAAGATTGGTTAAATATAAAAGAAAAGATTATAACATAGATTAAGAAAAATTAAAGGACATGATAACCAAAGTTCAATATACAAAATAAATTATGTAATGAAAAATTGCAGTTTATCCCAAGAAATCATGTCTAGGTTAAATATTAAATAGGTGTAGTGAAATTCATGCCATTACTAAATTAAAGAGAAAAAACAACATAACTATCTCATATATGCAGAAAAAATACTGTTTAACAAAATTTATCATTTATTTAGTACAACTAAAAATTAAAGAAATTTTCTTAACCTGAAAATTGTTTTTATAAAACAAAAAATAAATAAAGCAAAATACTTTACTTTTACTATTACTATGAGCTACTGTGATATAAGTATATATGGAGAATAAAGAATGAATAGGGAGATAAAAGAGGGAAAAAAAGGAAAGGAAACTAAAAAGCCACATTTAAAAACAGAACCGAACAAAACAAAATAAATTCGTCAGTATATTAATGTTGTCAACTCATTTATTGAACACTGTCTTACAGTACACATGTATTTTAAGGAGGATTATCATGATAGATACCATATAACTGAGTAGTGCACAAAATGTCATTGTTTTTGTTTACCATTTTTTCATATCATCAAGAACACTGTCAAAGGAAAAAAATAGCTTACTACATCCCCAAAAGTATCATAGTCGTGGTTAATTCAAAAGTATGTGAAGATGTAGTTGATGTACCTTTGGACTAGAAAGGCTTTATGTTTAGTTCAGGGGTGCCCGGATGTCTGGCTTTGAGTCTTGGCCAAGACAAGGACAGTGAAATTTATGTGCTGATTGAGCTCCCAATTATCCTGGTGTCTCTCAGTGTGAGTCCTTTTCTTTTTGGGTTTGCATCTGACCTAACTGCTTTGACAAGTCTCATTTGATTACATGGCTAAGCAGATTCCTGAGGAGCCCCCTCTAGCAGCTTCTCTAAAACCTCTGAGGCAAAGATTCCCCTCCCAGCCCTCTCAAAGCCAGAGACTCAGCACAGGGATAAAGTGCCCTTGGGGCGCTCTTGCTGTGTCTCCTACCACCAAAGCTTGCCTGCATTCTCCTTGTCTTGATTCACCACATTCTTTGCCTTTCTTTTTTCTTTTTTTTAAATTAAAGTTTATTGGGGTGACAATGGTTAGTAAAGTTACATAGGTTTCAAGTGTACAATTCTGTAATACATCATCTGTATATCACATTGTGTGTTCACCATGCAGTGTCAGTTCTTCCGTCACCATATATTTGATGTAATTTATCCTCATCTACCACCCGCCTCCCACTTACCCTCTGGTAACCACTAAACTCTTGTCTGTGTCTATGAGTTTTTGTTTATATGTTTGTCTTGTTCTTTGGTTGCTTTCAGTTTTATATCACACATATCAGTGAAATCATATGGGTCTCGACTTTTTCTGTCTGACTTATTTCGTTTAGCATAGTAATCTCAAGATCCATCTATATTGTCACAAAAGGCACTATTTCATCTTTTTTCTGGCAGAATAGTATTCCATTGTGTGCCTTTACCACATCTTCTTTACCCAATCATCTATCGAAGGACACTGTGGTTGTTTCCATGTCTTGGCCACCATAAATAAAGCTGCAATAAGCATTGGAACACATATATCTTTACAGTTAAATGTGTTCAGATTTTTGGGGTAAATACCCAGGAGAGGGATTGCTGGGTCATATGGTAATTCTATTCTTAATTTTTTGAGGAACCTCCATACTGTCTTCTTCAGAGCAAAAGAATCCATGAACAAAATAAAGAGGCAACCAACCAAATGGGAGAAGATATTTGCAAATAATGCCTCTGATAAGGTACTAATATCCAAAATATATAAGGAACTCATACAACTCAACAACAAAAAAACAAACAATCCAATTAAAAACTGGGCAGAGGACCTGTCAAAGGAAAAAAATAGCTAGATTACTATTTTATATGGTTTAGTATCTTTCCTCCAAAGAGGACGTACAGATGGCCAATAGACATATGAAAAGATGCTCAACATCACTAATCATCAGCGAAATGCAAATAAAAACCACAATGAGATATCACCTCACCCCAGTCAGAATGGCTATCATCAACAAGACAAATAGTAACAAGTGTTGGAAAGGCTGTGGAGAAAAAGGAACCCTCAGACACTGTTGGTGGAAAGGCAGATTGGTGCAGCCACTATGGAAGGCAGATTTTTTAACTCTTAATTTAGTCTGCCCTAAGGCTTACTTTACAGAGATTGAAAATAACTTTTTATGTCTCTTTATCTTTCTATCTATTTATTACTAGCTATGAGTTCATATAAGAGCCACCAGTTCTATTCCAACACCACAGTCCATTACGGTCTTCTACTGCTTTATATATGTAATTTTTTCATAACAGTGAAAAGTATAGCTTCCTTTATCCATTAAATATTTACCTATTTACCTTAAACCAGAATAAACTTTGGATAGTTTCAGAATTGCTAACTCATACTATTTTGAAAAATAAAAACAAATCTACTAACAAGGGTTGAATATTTGTGTACACATTTTTTTTTTTGACTGAGAATACGTAGTCAAATGGATTAAGAGATGTTTCAGTCCTTTCTCCATTTAGTGGGGTTATGCCATTCATTTGAAATATCATCAAGTTTTTCATTGTATGTTTTGGTTTGCACTAAACTTTGGGTTATTTCCCTATCCTTGTTGATTTTGTTTATAGATTTTTGGTATGTGAGTGGTAGCACAGTTCTAAAAGTCAAACTCTAAAAAGTTAGTCACAGAAATGTAATTCACTGCATCCTATTGCCATTCCCCATTCTCTTACCCCATCCACAAATACCCCTGTAGTTTTCCAATCTTCTTGGTTTATACATTATCTTTCTTATAGTTCTTTTTGTACAAATGAGCATTTTCAGACATATTTTATTTTACCCTTTTTTTTGCACAAAATGAAGTATATTATATATAACCTTTGACATTTTGCTATTTTTATCTAATGATGTATATAGAAATCACTGCATGTCTGTTCATAGAGAGTTTACTAGATCTTTTGCCAGCTGTATATTATGTATATGTTTGTGCATGCACTCTTCCTATGTATGGACATGTCCATTGCTTCCAATTGCTTGCAACCAATCTATGGTGTTACAGGAAACAACACTGTGAACATATATTTCTGTATTGTTGTTGGATGTGTATCTAGAGATGGGATTGGAAGAGCAAATGCATATATAGTTTTCTTAAGTATTTTAAAATTCTGCCCTAACGTGGTTTTTCCACCAGCAACCTTTGAGAGTGCCTGCTTCTCCACAGCTCACCAACAGTATTGTCATACTTTTAAATTTTTAGCAATTTGATAAGTGAGTAATGGAATCCTAACATATTTTAGTGAACATTTCTTCAGTTATGAGTAAGGCTAAACATCTTTTGACAGACATAAAAGCCATTTTAGTATCTTTCCTCATAATGTTTCTACTCACATGCTTAGCCCCTTTTTCCATCAGGTTTTTATTCATACTCTCTTATTTTTAAAAGAAATTCTATACATATTTGGAATATTAGTTAAATATCCAGAATGCATGGTGTAGGCATTTTCACCCCCACTTTGACGTTTGTCCTTTACTTTGTTTATGGTCTTTGTTGCCATATAAACATTTTTCTTTTGTGCAGTACTTGATTTATTCGAAGATTACTACTTTATGTGGTTCAAATATGGATCTAATTTTGGATCCATAAATGACTAATCCACTGTCAAAGAAATTTATAAAGTAGTCATCTCTGTCAAATTGGTTTGAGATACTTTATAATATTCTAAATAATATTTTGTACTTGGGTCTGTTTTTGGAGTTTCCATTCCTATCTAATGCTTTACTTATCATTTCATGGGCCAGTATTAAACTATTTTAATTATGAGGTTTTATAACATGTTTTGATGTCAGTGTGGGAGGTCTGAGTCTGAATTATAGGTTTCCTTTTTTTTATTAAGTATTCTTCCATGTTTACTTTTCCATATGAACTTTAGCATTAACTTGTCTTAATATCAGACGCTTTTTAAAATAGCAATTGTGTTAAAATTTTAAATTAATTGAAGGAAATGACATTTTATGATGTTGAGTCATCTATTTAAAAAGAGAGAGTGTCGTTTCATGCCTCAGAATTATACTTTTGTCTCATTAAGGACTGTTTCTAAGTTTTCCTCATGTAGGGTTTGTGTGGGAGCATTGTAAGCTTATTCTTAAGTATCTACAGTTCTTTTTTGGTGATATGTTTAAGAGATACAATTAAAGCTTTTAAATATCAGCAGATAATACAAATATATAACCTGTAGATTTTAATATATGTTTCCTACATTAAAAACATATTGAGTAGATTAAAATGCAGATTAAATGCATCTAAAAAGAGGACTGGTAGACCGGAAGAAGGTTTAAAAGGATTTATGTACAACAGATTCCAGAGAAACAACATTTTGAAAATAAGCGAGAGAAAGAGATTGTGCATAGAATAGAAAGCAAATATTTTATCTCCATGGGCGTTTCAGAAGGATGTAATAGAGAACACTGGGGAGTTGTAACACTTGAAGAAATTATATGTGAGAATATACCACAAATGGAGAACATTACCATGCAGGAGGGATAAAACACATGCCTCGAAACATAATAGTGAAAACGTGGAGCAGAAAATACAAAGAAATGAACCACAAAAGATGGCAGAGAGAAAATGGAAATTATCTATAAGGGGATGTGAATCAGATTGACTGCTAAATTCTCAATATAGTAATGCAAGCCAGAACAGCATGACCTAATATATTTTATAAGCTGAGGTGAGAGGATGTAACTCGCAACCTGAAATTTATTCCTGTTCAATTATTTCTGAGAATTATCATGACATTTTCAGGAAAACAGAATCTCAGAAAAGGTGCCAGTAACAGAAATCTCAAGGGGAGATTTTTCAGACAGAATGAGAATTTCTAGCTTGAACATATAAACTACAAAAAGGAATGGTGAATAAAAATTATAATAAATGTGTGAGTAAATCCAAATAGTCATTAGAATTGTATTATACAGTACAAGTATAATCATGAGTAATATTAGGGAGATAAAATGTGGAAATAGATTATTAGAACAGTATAGATTTGAATAAATGGATCAGACCTAGAGAAATCTAAGGCGTTTGTATTGTTTGAAAGAAGGGTAAATATGTTGGTTAACTTAACTAATAATCCCAGAAATGCTGCTGTAGCTGTAGTAATACATACCTTACCAAAACAAATTCAAGAAGAAATAGGACATCTGAGTTATACTATAATAATTAAAGGAATTTAATTATTATTCAGCAATTTTCATGGAGAAAATGTAAAGCCTAGTAAGCTAAGAAACAGAAAATTCCACTAAAAAAATCTTTTATCAGTGTATGCCTGTATCAAGTATATATTCCGTTGTATGTAAAATTTATTTGAAGAGAAAATGAATAATTATTAAGCTCTAGTTAATGATAAACATGCTGAAATATTTAGGGGAAATGTAATGATGTCTGCAATTCACTTGAAAATTCATTAAAATTTACAAGATGGGAAAAAAAATATTTTAAAAGACAAAAAAAAATGTGAAGATGTCCTAATTCTTATTCCAAGGCTAGCATGGCTTTGACTCCAAAATAATATTGGTTAAATATAAAAGAAAAGATTATAAAATAGATTTAGAAAAATTAAATGAAATGCTAGTTGAAGTTCAATAATACACAAAATCAATTATGTCATGAAAAATTGCAGTTTATCCCAAGAAATCATGTCTAGTTTATATATTAAATAGGTGTAGTGAAATTCATGGCATTACTAAATTGAAGAGGAAAAACAACATAATTATCTCATATATGCAGAAAAAATAGTTTAACCAAATTTATCATTCACTTAGTACAACAACTAAAAATTTAAAGAAATTTTCTTAACCTGAAAATTGTTTCTATAAAACAAAACTAAAACAAAACAAAATACTTTTATTATTACTATGTACTACTGTGATATAAGTATATATGGAGAATGAAGAATGAATAGGGAGATAAAAGAGGGAAAAACAGGACAGGAAATTAAAAAGCCACATTTAAAAACAGAACCGAACAAAACAAAATAAATATGTCAGTATATTAATGTTGTCAACTTATTTATTGAACACTGTCAATACTATATATACAATAGTATATATATAGATATAATAGTACATATAATAAGTATATGTATAAGTGTATATAAGATTAATATATATATATATATAAAGAAGGTTTAATATGATAGATACCATATAACTGAGTAGTGCACAAAATGTCATTGTTTTTGTTTACCATTTTTTCATATCATCAGGGACACTGTCAAATGGAAAATTAGCTTACTACACCCCAAAAAGTATCATTGTCATGGTTAATTCAAAAGTATGTGAAGATGTAGTTGATGTACCTTTGGACTAGAAAGGCTTTATGTTTAGTTCAGGGGTACCCAGCTGTCTGGATTTGACTCTTAGCCAAGACAAGGACAGTGAAATTTATGTGCTGATTGAGCTCCCAATTATCCTGGTGTCTCTCAGTGTGAGTTCTTTAATTTTGGGGTTTGCATCTGACCTAACTGCTTTGACAAGTCTCATTTGATTACATGGCTAAGCAGATTCCTGAGGAGCCCCCTCTAGCAGCTTCTCTAAAACCTCTGAGGCAAAGATTCCCCTCCCAGCCCTCTCAAAGCCAGAGACTCAGCACAGGGATAAAGTGCCCTTGGGGCGCTCTTGCTGTGTCTCCTACCACCAAAGCTTGCCTGCATTCTCCTTGTCTTGATTCACCACATTCTTTGCCTTCATTTTTTCTTTTTTTAATTAAAGTTTATTGGGGTGACAATGGTTAGTAAAGTTACATAGGTTTCAAGTGTACAATTCTGTAATACATCATCTATATATTACATTGTGTATTCAGTACTCAGCGTCAGTTCTCCTTCCATCACCATATATTGGACCCTTTACCCTCATCTATCACCCCACCTCTTACCCTCTGGTAACCACTAAACTATTGTCCATGTCTATGTGTTTTGTTTCTTCATTTGTTTGTCTTGTTTCCTTGTTATTTTCAGTTTTATATGCCACATGTCAGTAAAATCATATGGTTCTCAACTTTTTCGGTCTGACTTATTTCGCTTAGCATAATAATCTCAAGATCCATCCATGTTGTATCAAATGGCACTATTTCCTCTTTTCTTATGGCAGAATAGTATCCCATTATGTATATATACCACATATTCTTTATCCAACCATGTATAGAAGGACACTTTGTTTGTTTCCATTTATCCGTAGAGGTACATGTGCTTTGATGTCCATTGCAGCTTTATTTAAGGTGGCTAAGACATTCTTTGCCTTTAAATAAAAGCTTTATGGAACTACACTCTGTGGAGTTTGGTGAGGCATTTCAAATATACATACTGGGGTAAACAATAGAGGCCCCTACACAGTATCTGTCAGTAAATATTCACATTGCCCATGAGCAACGTGTACATACTGATTTTGTATATTCTTTTCCAACAATTAAGTAGTTGAAATACTTCTAGATAGTGGAAGAATATTTCATTGAAGGCATGTTTCTTTTCAATATGGATTAAACTAACAGGCTAATCAAAAGAATGAATCGTCAGTTTAAAATGAGTATACCACTTAAAAGAAAGCAAAGACAGGGATAGCATGTGTGACTCAAATTATATTACACCTCTTCGAAATCAAAAAGCATTAGTACAATGAAAGGAATGTCATATCGACCCCAAATAGGTAAACTGGTTTCAACAAATAAAACATACATTACTGTCAACTTTCATCATTGCTGTAGAACATTTTTAATTCAATTCATAAGTATATTTTGGTTTTGGAGTTGTCTAAGTACTTTACAAACTTTAAATATAATTTTATGTAAGAACATACTTATTATAGTATTCTGATAACTTTCAGTTATCACTAAAGTCAGACAAATCCTTTTTTTTCTTCTTCTTCAGTAAAATACTTAGTACATTGCTCAATCTGGAGAAAGCTGCGTTAGAATGTTTAGTCATTCACCTTCAGGACTTTTTCCCCCCCTTATTATATTTTATCAACAGCCTAAGATTAAGATCTCTCCTGGGAACTCACAGTGTGGAGCTGTTTCTAATAAGATAAACTAGGATTCAGAAAGGGAAGACCATAGATGATCTCCCCTGCTGAAGCACATTATGGAAAACACCCTGTCCTCTGCATAAAGTTGGGACAAAATATATTTCCTTCAAATGGAATTGAAGGTGTTTATTTCTTGCTTCTATGAGGTCTCTTAACTTTACAGGGCAAATGAATATTTTTAAGTAAATACAAATGTTCTTAGCCTGTACAATTCATGCTAAAACTGGGTGCGGCTGGAGCAATGGAAAATGGTCTTGGCATGTAAAGAATAAGCTCCTATTAATTTCTGGAAAAATCCTTATTTAGTGTATCTTACAAAATCACCATTTCTTTTTAAACTGGATGACTCTTATTTGCATACATTTTTTATTATCAGAGAAAAACTTGTGCAGTCTTATAGGACTTCCACTGGTATTTCAAAGCAGGGTATTATTTCTTTAATCACACCTCAGAATCATAAGAAAAACAAAACAAAAACATAAAAATGTGCAGCCTGCCTTCCGCCATAAGGCAAGGAAGTGTTGTGTGTAAGTGAAAAAATTGCAGGTGTCTGGAGAAACTTCTGCTTCTGGGAAGATGAAGTAGGTATACTTTTCTCCTCCTACTAAGTACAACTGCAACCCTGGATACTTGAAATGAAATAAACACAAAATGTCTCTGAGTGAGGGAGACAAGAAGACAGATCAGCTAAGAGCCATAAGACCCAAGGAATGACACGGTGATGAGGTCTGTGGATTTTCCTTTTTCCCTCATGTATCCCAGACTTGAAAAGAAAAGCCAGTAACCCAAAAGACAGACCCGAAGAAGCCCCAACTCAAGTGTGTTCTCTTAACAAAAGGATCAGGAAAAGGCAGTTTTTGATAATAATTGCTCTACTCTAGCCAGAAAAAAACTGGTCCCATCTACCCCCACCGGCAAAGGCCTATTGGGGAGCTTGCAGTGTACCCAGGACATTTTTTAAGGATGCCATTGACCGCCTGCAGGAGCGATGTCAGAGACAGCCAGGAGAGAGCCAGGACTTTGATTCCCATTGAGTGGTAATGAGGTCCATTCTGTGTATCAAGGTCCCCATGCTGGTTTCATGATCTCCTGCTGTAACACAAAGAAGAAACCAGACACAGTTCTTTGTCTTCTAAAGCTTACGTTCAACTGATATGGACATACACAAGTAAAATAATGTCTAAAGACATTAAAAAAATAATATCTTTATTATTTTGTGAGATTCGAAACCTCTCTCTCTCTCTATGTGTATATACATATATGTATATATGTGTATATATGTGTGTGTATATGTATATATATATATATATATATATATATTCAGTATATATGCTGAATTTTAACCTCTTTTACGCTACAAACTTTCCGTGATACACTTTTAAATTCTGAATTTACAGTACCCATTGGAAACAGGTTGTTGATTTATTTTTATTTTTCCTAAAGGAGAGAGAGAGTTAAAAAAACAAATGTTATTTTAGTAGTATCATTGGGAATTATAACTTGAACTTGTCCTGTTATTAGAATGTTAAGGCTCTCAGTCACACTGAGTTTCCTCCTTCATATCTCTTTCAGGTATCAGAGCAGAGGAATTGCTGCCATGTGATCCTTTTTCTTTGTCTTCCTCTTAAATCTTTTGATTAAGGGTTGCCAGCAATGAACCCTTGGGTGAGGCTATTGATTTAGAGACTCTAATAGAGCTGCAAACTAGTAGATTGAGTTGTCTGAACCATTTAGGGCATGCCCAATTTCATACCTTGAGACCTGTGGCCCAGGCTGTACAGAGCTCCTGATACAAAGGAATATTCTACTTGATACAAAGAGATTCTAAGAGGCAGGGTCCTTATCTGATCCTGGATGTTTTGTTTGTTTATTGGTTTGCTTTATTTTCTGCAATTCCTGCTCAAGTTCTGTTAATTATCATAGCTGTTTTGCAGCTGACCAAAGCAGTTCCTTTCTCTACCTCTGGCATACTATCTGCCTAGCACATGTATTTTTTACTGATTTCCAGGGTAGATCTTATTCAGGTGCTGCCCCCCCACACACACCCTCCCACTCCCCTTTAACGATGGGAGCCAGTGGGGTCAGGTGCATTATACTAGCCAGGATATCTTTTTTGCCTTGAAGCTCCCTAAATAGATTATTGTGATCAAACCATTTCTTCACCATTCTCTTCTTAGTTAAAGACATTAAGAATCTACCAATTGCCCTCTTCTTTGTCTGCAAATAATTTAGTTTATGAGAAACTGGGTGGTTTGTTTGTACTGTAAAAGTTTTCATCTTTCTAATCCTTTGCAATTCTTGGCATCCTCCCCATGTTTCCTGAGCTCTTGCTTTCTTTTCTAGTTTTCTCCCCTTCCTCCATCTGCTGGAACAAAGCATTTCTTTTATCAGTGCAATGATTACGAGCACAATTCACAGGGGTCCATCATTCCTGTAGAGGTCACTATTCTTTTCCTTTCTTCTGGAAATGACTCATGTATAAATCAGTAGAAGATATAATTTCAGATGATCATATTCTGGACCTGGGCATGTGTTTAATTATCTGGGTCCACATTTTCTTCAAGAAACACAGTAGCTATAGATGAATTCAGTCGTGAAATAACACTCTCTAAAGGAAGACATTCTAGAACAGGCCATTTCTCCTGGTTGTGGCCTTATGCAGAGTCGACACTGGAGAACTCAGCCGATTCCACAAAGTCCTGTACACATAACACCAGTGTTGGGAAGATCTCCCACAGCTGTATAATCTCAGTCGTCATGCCATAGCAGGCACCATTGTAATCGCCACCCTCACATCTGCACTCTGCCGACACAGGAGGGTCCAAGTGCCTGAGGAAGCCAGAATCCAAACGATGAATCACAAGAGCTTGTTAAACTCAGGCAAACTCATGCTCATTTGGTTAAATGCCATAGAAGCTATTGGAAAGAAAAAGGGTCTCATCCTAAACTCTGCCTAGGCTCTAAGCTATGGACTAGAATCAAACATATTTTAATGAATGTCACTTCCTGTGATATCAAGTCCATGGTGATTTGGCAAGGGGAACCCAATGAGTCAATTGCTGTCACAGCTTTCAGTTCAACATCACCCTTACTTTGTCTCCTAGAAGGAAGTTTCCCCACCTGGAAATTACCACAGATCACAAGAATTGAGCAGATGCCCGGTTTGCCAGAATGGGCATCTACAAATAAATAACAGAATGCAAGAGTCAGAAGGGTCACTACCATTATCATTTCTCTGTTCACATTACGTATTCTATTTATTGGAGACACAGGGCCATATATTGTTTTTTTTTAGTTCAACTCATATATATATCCTTGAAGACAGCCCTCCAAGTCTCCTATTATCTTATCTGAGCTTTCTTCAAACTGTTTTACCATTCTGTCATGTTGGTTAGTCTTTTATCAGGAGGAGAATGTTGGAATTTTGCAAGTTATGTCATGTAAGAATGTAAGGGACGTGATTGGTGAGACTCAGTATATCAGGTTTAAAGCTTGGTGGAATTTAGGTCTATGCTTCTGATGTACTTATTAAACCTTACATGTGAATCATCTCAACAGATAGTAGTTGAGATGACAACCAGAGAGTGAAATGGTGACATGCATGTGAAGATAAAATCAAGAGGATTGAATTAGATGAGAGCATGGTGTAGGGGATTATGAAAAGTAAAGGATCTGTTTGGGTCTGAGTAATTCCAGGCATGATGGTGCCATTTACTGAGATTTACAGATTTGAAATCTGTTTGAGCCTATTTACAATCGTAAATCAACATTTCTGTATGCGTTAATTTAAGATGTGAGACAATTTGAGATGTTGAACTGGCAACAGAATATGTGAATTTGTAAATAAGAAAAGAGATATGAGCTGAAGATAATTTTTACTATTCACAAATGTATGAAAAATATATTTACATGTTTTAATGTTATGCTAAAATGTGAGTCTCAACACTATCAATAATACCTTTCATGTGTTGTCAAAAAGCGCAAAGGTTCTGAAGAGAATGCTTGTTTAGTGCATGTATGTCAATACATAAAAGCTTTCCACATGTATCATACAGATGAGTTACACTTAATTATGAATTATGGCACAGTAAGAAAAATTTATTCTACGTTCAAATTTTGAAAATTAAGAGAGATGCTTCAAAAGGATAATACTTTAATTTGTAATAACTACTACTTACATGGCACTTAATATCATGCATATATATGAATATACATGCATAATATATGTATGTGAATATTCAGACACACACATACATGTAATTCTCACAACAATTCTGAGATAGGTGAGTGCATTATCCTTATTTTACAGAAGAGAAAGCTGGAGCATAAACAGATTAAATGACTTGTCCAAACACGTACAGCTAGTATATACGGCAACTGAGTTTTATTCCATATATTTTACTGAATTCTTTACGGAATGGAATTATTTCATTTCAGGCATCAAGTAAAGGTTCTGGAAAAGATGTCCTTGTCTGTGAGTGCTTTAAAAGAATCAGCAAACACCAATACTGTAGAGAAAGTGAATGGAATGAAATAGATATAGCTATTATTTATTTGTGCACACCATGTAATTTTATTGATTGTGAACTAGATTTAATGAAGGGGTGCCTTAGAGAGCAAATGACCTAAACGTTCCACTTTTCCCTACGTCTAACCCATTCATTTTTCTGAGGACAATGCCATGGTGATATCATACCAGATCAACTTATTTTTACTTTCCCACCCAGAATTCCTTCCCCTGCACAATTCTGTGTTAAGTTGCCCACAAGACAAATTCTGCATGAGATTTGGAGGGTAGAAGTGAGCAGTGGCTGAGCCTGTGAGGTCAGTGTGTATTGCCAGGTAGTGTCTTGGCTCACACAGATGGTTGCTAATTTGCTGCTGTACCTTTTGGCAAAGGCAGCAGACAGCAACCATGGAATTCCTTCTTCAGTGCCTCCAGTCCTGCATGGCCAAGGGTTCCAGAACTTTCGACCAGTCATTACACTGTTAAGGCCATGAGAGTCTCACGTGGGTTTCACTTTATCTTTAAGGGATCTAGTTTGAACTGATGGGTTCCTGGATGTCCTCACTGTCCTGCTTCAGGCCTCGTGTTTCCCAACCTCCTTTCTGGCGGCCTCAGAGCCTTTAGGCCCTTCACCAGACATGGAAGCATGAGCCTTCTGGGGCTTGTTCCTCAGCTTCCGCAACTGTGGAAGGTCTAATCCTTATAATAAATTCATTATTGCACAACACTCTGCTACTGCTTCTCTCTCATACAGCAATTAATACCAGAAGTGGTTCCGGGAGAAGAGAACCTGAAAGACTAGTTCTTTGACTTAGATCTGGGTTCTCTGGAATTGGCCCTCTAATAAGATTTAATTTAAAGGCAGCAATGGGAAGGGACACACTGGGAGTCCATGGCAGGTTAAAGCATAACCTGTAGACACTTATAACAAATACTTATAGATGGCAATGCTTTGGATAACCAAGTGATTGCTGCCAAAGGTTTGTTTTCTTTCTTGACAATAATGAAATGAGTGAAGCTGATTGATTATTTCTAAGTGTCTGAAGAACTTGTGGAAGAAATAATTGAGTTGTGGATTATATAATCTCAGCTCAAGGCCCAAGTAGAAAAGAAAATATCAGAAAGCTTGTATAACTACCCTGAAAGGAACCCTTATCTCTTATAACCACAGGGCTGAAATTGCTGAAACTAAATTCAAAGTCTGAACCTGTGAGGGCAGAATCACAATGCAAATCGAATTCACAATCACATAAAGTCCCATATGAGTATGTTCAAATTAGGGCATTGACTGGGAAGGAGGGAGATCCTGAAAACTGAGATGGAGACAGGTGACTAGAGAAAACCGGAGACCTCTGAACCCTCCATTCTGCCCGGATTCCTTTGTTGGAAGAAGCAGTCACTTGAGGAAGTTTGACTTCTCCTGCCTAAGGAAACTCTAATGGCCTCCTCTGAGATAGTTGCCTACCAGAGGCATCTGATCTCAGGACCTGCTCCTACCATGTTTCCCTGAAAATAAGATGTAACTGAAAAATAAGCCCTATCATGATTTTTCAGGATGACATCCCCTGGACATAAGCCCTAATGCATCTTTTGGAGCAAAAATTAATATAAGACCCGGTCTTATTTTCGGGGAAACATGGTACCGCCTGTAGACAGACAGTCCCTAGTTCATCAGATCCTAGGAGGTAAATAAAAAATACACAAGTGTGACCCGTAAAAAGCTCAATAGACACAAACAGAAGGCTTTTACAAAGCTTCCATCCATGGCTACATATGGTATCATATATGCCAGCATGGTATTCCAACAGTATAGCCTTTCACACACACACACACACACACACACACACACACACACACACACACACAAATAAATAAATAAATAAAATAAAATTAATAAAATGTGGCAATGAACTCCTGATGGAATTCTTCTCTTTATTTTTCTAGAGCAATTTCAAGTTTACAACATAATTGAAAGGGAGGTAATGAGATGTCCCAGTGTCCCATGCCCCCACACATCCATAGCCTTCTCCATTACTAATGTCGCTCACCAGAATGGTACCTTTTTTGAAACCAAGACTGAACCTACACTGACACATCATAAGCACTCGAAGGCCATAGTTTAACTTCCGGTTTCCTCTCAGTGCTGTACATTCTACGGGTTTGGACACATGTAGGATGACATATATCTACCATTATAATATCATACAGAGTAGTTCTTGTTCCATTTTCAGGCCAGTTATAACAGTACGATTGACCAGCGCTTCATATCAGTAAGCATGCGATGTCAGTGTCTCCCATTGTTGTAGTTAACTTTGCCTCACTTGATTAGGTGACATCTGCCAGATTTTTCCCCTCTCAAGTCACTGCTTTTTCCTGGGCAATTAATAATTAATCTTTGGAGAGATACTGAGAGTCAGTTCATATCAAGCTTTCACCCAACCATTTTAACATTCATCATTGACTCTTGCCTGAATCATTTATTACCACTGTGCTGAAAATAATGATTTTTCAGGCTCCATCATTCCATTTATGTTTATTACTTGGCATGTCTCTGTAAGGATGAGATTTCCCTTATCCTGAGTATGTGCTTGTATATAGGTATGTATGTACACACACATTTATGTATGCACATGTGTATGTATTTGATAATAGTATGGATTTATGAATTCTTATTTTATAGGGTTGCCTTTATTCACATCAGTGCTCAATTGTCCCAGATTGGGCTGTGGGGGGCTTTTAGCCGGCTCCTATGTCATTTTGACTTGTTCTTATCATTTCTGGGGTACTTCCTAACTCTGGCACAATAAGATATTGAAGGTTTAAAGTGTATATTTTATTTTGCTCTAGCTCAGAACAAAACCATTGTTTCAATGACCCCTGGTTCCTTTTATGATATATGAAATTTAGAAACAAATCTAAGTACTAAGAGCCCTTTCTCAGTGACATGTCACAATTTTTTTCTGTTAGTCTGCCATTTGCCTTTTAAATTGTCTTACGGTGGTTTTTTCTTATTCCATGCAAAATTTACTGTTAATATGAAGGTATTAATGAAACTTTTTATCTCATTGAGTCTAGATTTTCAGCCATATGTAGTCTTTCTCAATTATTATGTTATAGTCTTACCTATACTTTCCTATAGCGCTTGTATTTCTTGTCTGTTTTTTTCATATTTAGATCTATAATTCATTTGGAGTTTATTCTTGTGATTGGCATGAGAAATAGTTTTAATTCATCTTTTTCCAAATGGCTTTCCAGTCATCCTACCATTTTATTAAAATTTTACCTTTGTCCCAATGATTTGATGTGCCAACTTTATCATATACTAAATTTCTAAATGTTCTTATGTGTATTTCTATGTCCTATCTTTCATTCCAAAGGCTTGCTTATTTATTGTTGTTACCAATTCTTTTAAGTATTGAGGCATAATATTACATTTTAATATTGATTCAATATTATGTATTAAATATTTGATATATATTTAACACATAATATATACAGAGGGTGCCAAAAAAAGGTATACACATTTTAAGAAAAGAAAAAACTGTTTTAAAATTGTAATACTCAATATATACCAGTAACAAAAGATGAATACAAGTTATGTTTGACTTCTGCAATTACAAGAGGTGCGCAAAGTGGTTACCATCAACATCCAGACACTTTTGATTACGCCGAACTACTGCTTGAGCAACGTTGACCAAATTGTTCACTTGTATATATATTTTTTTGGCACCCCTGGTATATAATATTTCCTTTGCTTGTCTTTATTTTCAATTATTCTCACATGCTTATTTTTCCATATATATTCCCCCATATAAACAACCTCCCTAGGTTCAGAAAACAAAAACAAAAGCCTTAGGGAAAATTTAAAGGACAGTAAATTTCTTTTGTTCAAGATATTTGGTTTGATTTTTCCCTTTTACATATTACAGTCTAGAAAAAAAACCACATTTTTCTATTGGTAACATATAAAATTCTTTCACTTTGGATTACATTAAAATTTAATTTTTAACATAATCATATATAGAGCAAATATAAATTAATATGATGTAGCATGATTTGTGTTATGAAAGTGGCTGAATGTGACTGTCTTACTTATTATTAAATGCAAATGTTTTGACCGAATAAGACTATGCTACCCTGTACTTGAATTTTTTTCTCTCTCTCTGCGCTCACCTCCTCTTAATTAGAAGGGCACAATGTGAATCACAATTTCTTGTTATAGAAATAAGAAAATAATGTGCTGATATAATTATTGACATTATTAATCGTAGTCTGCTTGATGCATTACCTGCTCTTGACCCTGCTCCGACTCCTGGTGACCCTGTGAATGAGTGACATCCATAGTGTCCCGTCCCCATCAGCCCTGCTCAGCTCCTGGAGACTCATACTTATGGCTCCTTTTAAGGAGTCAATCCATCTCACATTTAGTCTTCCTCTTTCCCTGCTGCCTTCTATTCCTCCCCGCATTACTGTCTTTTCCAAGGAACCCTGCCTTCTCATGATGTGCCTGAAGTAGGGCAGCTTTAGTTTTGTCATTTTTTGCCTCCAGCAATGTTTCAGGCTTAATTTGCTCTAGGACCCACTTTTTTTTTTTTTTTTGTCTTTCTAGCAGTCCAGAGTACCCGTAGAGATTTCCAACATCGTATTTCAAATGAATCAATATTCTGCCTACAAATATAAAATGTAAACAGTCAGTGAAGAGTATGAAAGAATGTTAAATGTAGTCTGTTGAAGAGAAAACTGTTTTAAAAAGGAGATTTGATTAGGAGTTCAATTTACCTTAAAGCTAAACATATAAAGCTGAAAAGATAAAAGTACTCTGGGGCACAGGAAGTAGAAACATTAAATTAGAGTGGTGAATTGTGCACTACAACAAAAATGATCTAATAAACTAGTAATTTGCCAGATTATTATGATCTAGAAAGACAATTTAATAAAAACAATTTGGTTTATATTGCTTCTAGCCTAGTTGTGTAGTTTCACAATCATCTTTTTACAAGAAAAAAGTATAATAGTTTCAGTCATGGGACTACATTTTTATAAATTAAAATGTACGCTTCTGGGGGAAACCGGTTAGCTCCGTTGATTAGAGCACATGCTCTTAACAGCAAGGTTGCTGGTTCGAGTCTCACATGGGCCAGTGAGCAGCGCCCTCCACAACTAGATTGAAGACAAGGACTTGAGCTGAGCTGCTGCTGAGCTGCTGGTGGGCAGCCGGATGGCACAGTTGGTTCTTAACAAGTTCTTAACAAGTTCGCAACTAAAGATTGAAAATGGTGACTAGTCTTGGAGCTGAGCTGTGCCCTCCACAACTAGATTGAAGGATGACTTCACTTGGAGCTGATGGGTCCTGGAAAAAACACACTGCTACCCAATAAAATAAAATTTAAAAAAAATGTATGGTGCTAAAATTGTTATTATAACTACTTTGCAAATGACCATCCTTATGAAGATATCCACTCAAATGCCACAATAAATTAAAACATAGTTATAGTCCAACCATTATTTTAGTCTTTCCATATATGCCCTTCTTTTTGGGGGAATGGGTTTATTTTTTTCTAAAGCTCTTTTGTATTTTCTCCTCTACTGGAATTTTTGAAATAATGATGGTTATAAGACCTTTTTTATACATTCTTTTTTTTTTAAATTAAATTTATTGGGGTGACAATTGTTTGTAAATTTACATAGATTTCAGGTGTACAATTCTGTATTACATCGTCTATAAATCCCATTGTGTGTTCACCACCCAGAGTCAGTTCTCCTTCCATCACCATATATTTGATCCCCTTTACCCTCTTCACCCACCCCCCCACCCCCTTACCCTCTGGTAACCACTAAATTATTGTCTGTGTCTATGAGTTTTTCTTTCTCATTTGTTTGTCTTGTCCTTTTTGGTTTATATACCACATATCAGTGAAATCATAGGGTTCTCTGCTTTATCTGTCTGACTTGTTTCACTTAGCATTATACTCTCAAGATCCATCCATGTTGTCACAAATGCTCCTATATCATCTTTCCTTAACGCGGAATAGTATTCCATTGTGTATTTTTTATACATTCTTTAGTGGGTATTAAGGGATTAGTTAAATAAGAGAAAATTATGTCTCTTATAATTTCTATACTGTTAGTAGAAATTATTTAAAAGTATTAGCGCAGAAAATATCAAAGCTATTTATACTATCCTTTATTTGGGAAAATGAGGCAATTAACCTTTCAAAACGTTCCCAGTTTCATAAAATTATGCTGTTAAATTATAATTATCATTTTTAAACCATGGGATGACCAAGAGTTTGGATAAATTGGTTGAGTATGACATGAGATAAATCTTTCCATAAAATTTTCCATTCAGAAACTATTTCATTAAGTGTGGTGCTTTCTTAAAAACATCTACAGTAAATATCATACATAATGGTGAAATGTTGAACAGTCTCTTTAGTTCACTAATAAAATCAATGCTGTTACACCATTTATATTGCTGTTACAATGGAGATCTCTCAGTCATTACAGTAAGACACGAGGAGGGTTGGGAGAATTGTGTAAGATTCTGAAGGAGCAAGAATGTGGAGAAATTGGAATTCTCATACATTGCTGGCCCAAAAGTAAAATTTTAGCTCTGACATGTAATGTACTTGGAAGTTGTTATTCTTGTGTACAAGAAAAATCTGGGCAAATTGAAAATCAACAAGTTTTTTGTTTTTTTTTTTTTTTTTTTTTTTTTTACCATAGAGAACTGAGGTCCCAGGGCAAACCACCACCCTGAAACGTGAAAAGTAAATTCAGCAAGAAAGAGCTGAGATTTCCTTACCTGGAACAAAAGCCACTATAGCCATAAACTGGTAGGAACTTTAAATAGTAATTTTTAAATATTATGATAGAATATAAATAGTATAAGATTTACCATATTTAAACTTTTTAGGTGTTGGTTATTGGTACATTCACATTGTTGTGCAACTGTCACCACCATCCATCTCCAGAATATTATCATCCTCTCAAACTAAAACTCTGTATGCATTAAATAGTGACTTCCCATTTGCCACTCATCCTAGCCTCTGACAACCACCATTCTACTTTTTATCTAAGATTTTGAGAACTCTAGGTATCACATGTAAATGGAATCATATAATATTTGTCCTTTTGTTTCTGATTCATATCACTTAGTGTATCTTTAAATTCATTCAGTATAGCATGTGTCAGAATTCCCTTCCTTTTTAAGGCTGAATAAATTCTATTGTATATATATATATACCACATTTGTTTATCCATTCATCCATATCAATGGACACTGAGTTGCTTACATCTTTTGACTATTGTGAATAATGCTGTTAGGCCCATTGGAGTACGGATATCTATTTGAATCTTTTCTTCTAATTCTTTTGGGCATATGTGCGGCAGACTTACTAAATTTATGGCAATGTTGTGTAATTTTTTGAAGAAACATCATACTTTTTTCCACAGTGGCTGCACCATTTAATATTCTCACTAGCAATGCACAAATGCTCTAATTTCTCCACATCTTCACCAAGGTTCACTATTTTCTGTTTTTGTTTGTTTGTTTGATAATAGTCATCCTAATGAGTATAAAGTGGTATCCCTCTGTGGTTTTAATTTGTATTTCCCTGCTGATCAGTGATGTTGAGCATCTTTTCATTGCTTGCTGGCCACCTATATTTCCTCTTTGGAGAAGTGTCTAAGTCCTTTGACCATTTTTAATTGGGTTAATTGGGTTATTTTTTTATGTTGATGAATGGTAATTTTTATGAATTGCTGGAGACTGCAAGACAGCATGAGATTGAGGAACTCCTGGGGGCTGCAGTCTTAGTGGAGCCCTCCACACTTTGGCAAGCTTTACCTTCAGAAAGCTCACCAGGTTCTTTTGGAGAAGACTGGGATAAGACCCCTGGTGGCTCAAGCAGAAGGAAGTAAAAAGTGATCTTTGTGAAGTGTGCCCAGAGGCCACTCCATAACAAAGGTCTACTCTTCAGCCTGAGACCAGAGCCTTATCCCACCTCATGGAAGAATTGCTCACACTCTAATTCCCTCTAGACTTTCTTCCTCACATAGGAGAAAGAAAAAGTTTATAGGGGTCAGGGCTTTAAGGAAATAGGTTGGAATGTTGCATGTAGGGAAGAAGGGCCAAGGGAAAAAGCTATTCATTGAGCAAACACTTGTGAAGGTCACAGCCCAGAGACACAGGCCAGTGAAAGACTAATGACTCAATTGGAAGATTATGGAACACACTTCCTATGATTTTGAGAACTCTAGGTATCTCATCTAAGTGTGATTTGTGGGTGTCTATGACATAATAGTGTGCACAAGGAGAAAGGATTTCCAACCTAGCTTCTTCCCACTGAAACTGATCTTGCCAAGAATACTAATAAACAACATCTTGCCAAAATGAATGAACACTAGACAGTCCTCATTTCATTAATCTTTTCAGCAGATTAGACACCACTGATCTTCTTCCATTTCCTGAAAGAGGCTTTTCTTTTTATTGTCACGTCTCGACTTTCAATGTTACCATTTCAGAGAGAAAGGCTTATTTCTTATCACACCTGAAATAGAGACCCTGTTATTCTCCCATAGAGGAAAAATATTTCTTTAGTCAATCCCACAATTTCAATTATGAGTTTTATTTATTGTTTGTTTGTTGTCTTCCTACCCAGACTTTGAGCTCATGGACCACTTTGAGACACAAATATGTCGCAAAGTTCAGACTCTTGGGGATTTATTCATGCTGATTAATTTCACTACTTTGCTGTTCCAGTTGCCAATTTATTGCCTTTCTGCTTCAAGTGTTTATTTTAATATATTCTGCGATGACAGACTCTTTAAGCATTTCTTCTTTGAAGTGAGGACCATATTATGCTTTCTCAGTAGAGGGCACTGGAAGGCCATTGCAGGAAGAAGGGGTACTGCAGCCATTTGGGCTGCTGCATGGTGGATCAGGGGTGTGCTCAGAAGGACATTTGATGGATCTCTACCCTGTTCACATGTTTAGAATGTTTGGTCCCCAGTGGTTTTGTAGCTTTGGCCTGGTGATAACTTTCCTGTGGTCCTCAACACAGAAACTGGTACCCTGAAAGATTCCTGCCTGCATATGTATATGAAGTCTTGCCTGCTCTGCCATTTTGATTCCCTTTCCACACTCCATAATGCCCAGCTATAACCCAGGGTGCCCCACTCCCTCTGCTACATATGCTAATCGCCTGCTCTTTGTCTGTGCTCTGGGGATCTGCTGATTGGTTGTTTGCTCAGTGACTTTCAGACCAGTTCCAGCTTGAGCAACCCAGTGAACTCTAGTATCCAGTAGGATGAGCTATACTTCCCAAAGTCTGAAACACTTTCCACATTTGTCCTTTCTTGGGTATTCTCCTCCACCCCTAGGGTGCCATTTAGAGTATCCTTATATCTCATATCTTATATCTTACAGTTACTTTTTTAAATCACAGTTTAACTTTAATTATGTTAAACTTCCCTTGTTGAACTCATTGTGTGGTTTCTGTCTCCTGATTGGACCCAGACTGACACATTTGTATAATATATAAATGGATGAAAATGTTATGATTTAAAATATCTCTTTTTGATGAACTTTGGTGTAATACCCAGTATACTTCTGTACAGTCAGAAGTACTTACTCTAATGTAAGTAACAGAAAGTGAAACTGAGCATCTTCAATTTATTACATAATTTCAAATTGTTCTTCCAAGTAATTGTACATCTTTTAGTAGAATGTGTGAGAGTTTATAGCAACCTATGGTGTTGTCAAGTATTTAATTTTGCCAATCTGATTAAAGGAATTGTATATCACTGTTATTTTAATTTGCATTTCACAGATTACTAAGGAGGTTAGGTATTTTTATATATTTATTTACCTTTTAGTTTTCTTTTTTTTTGTGTGTGAAGTGCTTATGCAAATTCTTTGTTCATTTTTTATTGGATTGTCTGCATTTTTAATATTACTTTGCAAATGACTGACATTCTTGATACCAGTTTTTGCTGTTATATATGTTACAAATATCTCTTATAACTTCCCTTTTAATTTGATTTGGGTTTTATTTTTCATTGACAACTATGCTATTATTTTTTAAACAAATATGTTCATTTAGTGACCCACTGAATATTTAACGAGTTTATTGAAGGAGCTGTGCCTAGCAGAGTACAAGCTGAAATGACTTTACTATTTGTCATCATGCCCATTTATATTCTCTTTGTGGGAAACATCTTTCTTATCGTTGACTGAAATCTCAAGTAGGTTTTATATATTTTCTGGTAATTCTAAAGTATAAAAAATTCTAGTGTAAAATAATATGCACGATTCAGTATAAGGTTTATCTCCTGCCCTGGCTCAGAACTGACTCAGGCAAGGAATCATACCAAAGTGGGGTGGAGGGCTGAGGCGTGGTAGTAACTGTAAGTGTCTTCCCTTTTCCATTCTTCATTGCTTCCTCCACTCTTGCTATATTTGGAAAACTCCACAGTTGGGTTGTGTAAGATACAGGGAGAGTTAGAAGGAAAGATAAAGGTCTTAAGCAGTTTTTGAGTCTGCAAACAAGCATCAGATATTCAAGTTCTAGCTGACTCCTCATGAGGGCAGCTTTCACAACTACCGATCGTGGTGCCATGATATAAGCAATACTCCTTAAAAAGTCCCTTTCTAAGCTTTTGATTTCTGGCAGTCCTTCCGGCACAGTCATCATCTGAGTTCACCATTTTCTTTCAGTGGTTCCTCTTAAACAGATCTCCTTTTAAGCAGAATTAGGTCCATATCTCTTTAGAAGGATCACATTTTATATATGGAAAAGATACCTCATTTTTATACAATTGGGTAGATCTCTCAAAACGGTCTTGCATCAGTAGTGGGAACTAATTTAGTCCTAGAGAAAACATGTATTGGTCTCATTTAACAAATCTAAAAATAAGATCAGAAGATTCAATATATTTCCTATTAACATCAATGGATCCCAAAACAAAACTCAAGAATATTTACAGGAATACAAATATCTATAGTACCCAACAAGGTAAAATCCAAAATGTCTAGCACCCAGTCAAAAGACATAGGGAAAAGCAGGGAAATGTGACCTGTAATGAGGAAAATCAATTGGTACTGACTCAGAACTGATAAACAGATTAACAAAGATTTCAACAGAGTTAATGTAATTGTATTCCATATACTCAAAATGTTAACTTGAGCCATGGAAGATATTTTTTTAAAGTACCAAATTTAACCTCTAAAGATGAAGAAACCAAGGCACAGAAAAGTCATCTAGATTGCTCAGAGTTACACAGCTAGAATTAGGAAAGTTGACTCCATACATCCGTCAACCTGTTAATCAACATGAGATATCACAGTGTAAACAAAGTAAAGTGTGACTTTTTTTTCAAGAGGTCCTCCCTAACTACCAAGGAACCTAGTCAGTTTCAATTACATCATCTGAGTGTCAGTCAGCTTAACCTCAACCAATCACCCTCCAGGACTTGAATGGAAGCGTAAGGAGAACCATGTTGTCCATGGCTTCATGCCAGGAGCCTGGCGTACGGGAACTCCAGAAGAATATACAGTGAGCCGGGATTATGGAATCACACTTTTGTATATTTTCCAAAGATGGTACATAAGAATATGTTTTTTAAAACCTCCAAATTATAAAATAAAATATTTTAGAAATAGAACAGAAAGAAATTAAAGGGAGCTGGAAAAGCAAGAAATCTGCTGCAGAAAACATACTGCAGCAGTGACAGTCTCCCATCCTTTCCTGGGGCCTAGCTTAATGCTTCTTACATCCTGCTCAGAAACTTCTCTCATGGTTTCTATAATGCTTATTGCTTTATTAAAAACACACAAACATCACAGAGAAATGACTTTGAAGTGATAAATATATTTAATACTCTGACACGGAGGCTCTTTCCAGATGCAGAGTAATGATGCCTGGAGGCCTTTCAATATTTTTGGAGTTTTAATAACAGAGTCTGGCAACCACTAATCTGGGAATAAGCCAAGCACCTACACCCACAATTTATTGTATTTTTCTCTTCTCCTGGCGTATGGATCTCACATTCCACACGTGAAAGAGTGTTAGGAAGTGGTTTGCAGGTTGATCTGCTGATGACAATGAATTGCATGTCTTAATTCTGTAAAAATTATTAAATCAAATTCCTGTATCAATGTCTGTATTTCTGTTACATTTTCAAGTAGGTCTTCTCTATCTCTCTGTCTCTATCTCTCTGCCTCTCTCTCCCTCCAACATGTGCATGTTTTTATATGTGTGCATGTGAATATATGTACTCAATACCATAATCAAATCTTCTAGTGAATTTTATCACCTTGATTTTGGAGCTTACTGCAAATTTCAGGAGATCTCAGCAGTGCCCAGCATAGGACCCTGAAATACACAAATGTTTTCAGTAGTGATAAAAGGCCACGGAGCATAGCTCAGTGCTTTTTAAAATTTAATATGCACACAAATCAGCAGGGAAACTTGTTAAAATGCAAATTGTGATTCAGTAGGTCTCAGATAATACTTGAGATGCTGCGTTTCTCTCAAATTCACTGGCCATGCCAATGCTGGCATTCCCTGGACCATACTTGGAGCAGCAAGGGCTAAGTGTAAATTTCATGGACTATGATGAATTTGAGCTCCAGTCTCTGCTCAGCACTTACTGGATATGCAAATTCTGTAGATTTTAGACATCTCTCTTGGTCACATTGTTTTCATTGTCTCAGGCTTATTGCTGTGACATAACGACATTGTGTCTGTACAAGCAACTACTAAGTAGACCATATACAATGAATGTTAGGTGCTTTTCATTCTCTCTTAATGAAAACTCTATGAAGAATGGGACAATCTTAAATGTCCAAAGAAGTGTTTTTCAGCACACTATGAAATATATTTTAATCTGTCAACATTTTCTTCAAGAAGTAAAATGCATATATATGAATATGTATATATACATATATGTATACATATATATGCATATATATACATACATGCATATATATATATATATATATATATATATATATATGTATATGTATATATATGGTTGCAGTGATCATTTTATTTCATAGGTCTTAACCGGTGAGAACCTTTTGGCATTAGTACTCTCTACAAATAGTTTCAGGTTACAGAAATGGCTCAATGTAGTACCACAGAAATGATTTGTATGAACATAAGAATTCAGAGAAAAACAACAAGCATTTTGAATGCTATACAGCACTAAAGTTAGAAACACATTGCTGTTATCGCTGTGAAGGGGCTCTGATGGTATGATTGATAACGTCTTTTTAAAAAAAGTGCCTTGTGTCAGTTATCAACTCTTGCTTTTCAGTTCTAAATCTACTCTTCATTGCTGTGCTTGTGATACTAGTGCATTTCTCCTTTGCCAGCTGGCAGGATGGTAAGCATTGTCAGTAGAGGGTGCCCACAGGGGCAGTGGGGAAAGGGGACAGGGCACTGGAGAAGGCCAGGAAGTTTCTTCCAGGTTCTGGTGTACTTTTGTTTTCTGCAGCACTTGACAGCTGGCCAGGTGCAGCATCTCCCTGTGAACAACTTTCCCAGCACTCCCTATCATGGTTTCAGAGAGAGTTCTGAGGGTTGGCATCTACCTGAGCTCAGCTTTCCCCATCACCCCCTCGTAGCTTTCCAGAGCCTTTCCATGAGGCACCCCAGGGAAATGTTCAGATATCTGGTAGGCTAAGCTACACTTTCTCCAACAAAGCGTGGATCCCAGTCCTGGGGGGGGAGTGTCCTCTTCAATAGCTTTTGCTTCCATGGAGTTATTAGGTTGGTGCGAAAGTATTGCACATTAAAAGGTTAAAAATAATTGCAAAAACCGCAATTATTTGTGCACCAACCTAATACTAGCTACTTCTTATTTCTGCTCTTCTTGTATTCATTAGAATTCTTTTTATCTCTGACTAGCATAGTTCCTATTACTTCAATCTCCTATAATAGTCAATAATACTTTATATTGAACTGTACCTATCCGAATTAATATGTAGCTTCTATCTTTTTGTTGAATTAGGACTGATACACGCCTTAACATCTGGTATGCATAATCTCTTACCCATATATATATATATATATATATATATATATATATATATGCATATATATGTATGTATGTATATATATGTATATACATGGTTGCAGTGATCATTTTATTTCAACTTTGACAGCAAGCGTTCATAAAATACAATTAAAATCTTGTTGGAAACAATAATGGAGACTCCGAAAGTAAAATGCAGTCAAATTCACCCAAGAGAAGACTGATAATGGGTAATTTTAGTTCAAAGTCTCACCTAACAGAATTCATCACTCCTTTGTAATGTGTCAAGAGGAGAATATTATCTTTCAATTTTAAATCTGCTAAGCTATCACCAGTCTCTGAGAGTCCATTTAGATTGTTTGAGAGTTTTGTAGAAATAGGTTATATTCATGTAGCCACTGAAATCATTGTTTGCTTTACATTGAATAGTAGTAGTGGTCCAATAATTAAAATGACTGTTGCTGTTTTTCGAGCCTGAGGAGAAAAGCCTTAGTTTGAGTTTCATTTTAGTCATGTTAATTTCCATGTCCTTTTATGGTCAATATTAAAAGAAAATCAATGCGAAATTATGGGTACCTCAACAATGAAAATCTAGGTGAAAAGTGTGAAAAGTGTGTTCCATGCATAATATTTAAGTATAAAAAAAATCAGTTGAATGATATATTTCATTTTAGACAATGTTTCTGTCTTTTAAGTTTGGAAAATATTATATTTAGAAGCCAACAGTAAACAAAAGAACAAATAATTTTGAGGCATCACATTCAGTTTATTTTACTTGTTTAAATATCTACACTTCGTGTGCCCAGGTCTTAGTCCTTTCATACTTCCTCTTCTTTGTGCACCTTCACTTTGTATACCACGGTGATCTCATCCTGTCTGATTTTTAAAACTACCACCTAAATTGTAATGACTTGCAAATTTACCTCTTCAATCGAGTTCTATCCTGTGAACCCTACATTTTAAAGGATTTGGGTCCATATTAAATACTTGGGTATTAGAAGAGGTATCCGGATTTTGAGAGGTTACTGGTTTTATGTTGTAACATTGCGTGCTTTACAAATTAGGCTTACCAAAAACATTTACTGCATTAGTCTTCTAACTCGTCTTCCTCCTTTTGTCTCTGGCCGCATCAGCCTGAGTCGTTAGAAAAATATACATATTTTTTAATTTGTTCAGACTCATGGAATCATAAACCACTAGAGTTGGAACTAGTTTAAGTCTCTGATCCAATTTATTTATTTAATAGATAAGAAAATTAGGTTCCTAAGATTTTATGATTTTTTTCCCCCCAAGGTCACACTGATAACCACAAAGGGAGCCAGGAAGGGCTGTAAGTGAACTGAAAACCAATCTAATGCTTGCATCTAAACTCCTTAATATGGATCCTCTCATATGTCAAAGAAGCCAAACTCCTCATTTTCTATGTTCAACTCTTCTCTTCCCTCTATGCACTGTACCTGTAAAAATAATCATGAGAAATAAAGCAGCCTTAAAAATAGCAATCACTTGGGGGTGGCTGGTTAGCTCAGTTGGTTAGAGCGTGGTGCTAATAACACCAAGGTTGCCAGTTTGACCCATGCATGGGCCACTGTGAGCTGCATCCTCCTTAAAGAAAAAAAAAAAAGAAAAAGAAAAAGAGCTATTTCTTATTTCTCTGCATTCTGCAATCATCCTTTAGTTAAAAACAAACAAACACATAATAGTTGAGACTAGGTAAGCAAAAACAAAACAAACAAAAAGCTTTAAAATCTCTTTTCTTTTCTCTATTCCAGGAAGCATTTTCCAACATCATTTGGATATTTTGTTAGGCCCTTTAACACATTATGCAATTTAATCCTATTATATCATCTTACAGGGAAATTCAGTCTCAAAGCAAAGAACTTTTCTCAAGGTCACAGAGTTTCAGAATCATAATTTCAGCCAAAATCTATCTGGCCAGTTCCTGAGCTAACATGTAGGCTATTTCTTCAAAACTTACATTTTTTTTTTCTTTTTACTCAAGTAACTATTTGATTTGAGGAGATTTCTGAGAAAATATTTAAGACAATTAATAATTTTTACATTTGAAACTTTACTTAATTTACATAATATGATTTTTTTAAAATTCAAAGATAGATGTTACCTTAACATTTTTCATATAGGTCCTACTGAAAAGAAAATCACATTCAAAGATTTACTGAGTATTCCAACATTAATTAAGAAATTACAGAATAAAAATGTAACTCCTCCCATAAATATGTAGTGTGTAATGTTATAATAAAAGGCAGTAATCTCTCATCTTCTGCAAATTATTTCTAATGCCCAAATATTTACATTGGGCCTGAATCCTTTACATATAGATTTTAAACATTTGCTTTTCCCTGATCCTGCTCTCTTTTTTTTACCTTTATGAATAAATTTACTGCTTTGACTTTTGATACGTTTTATTGCTTTTTCTGAGCTTTATCAAGGTTCTTCATAACCATCAAATTGGATGGTCTCTTGCCTCCCTTCCTTTGGCAAATAGCCACAAACATGAGACTAGTGTTTAGTAGATAAATTATTTCAACTCAGCAAGTATAGGTCAGGTTAAAACTAGGTTTTCAGCAATCTCTTAAATTCTTGTTGGTTCACAATCAATGGTCGCCTGCCAAGAAACCAGGAAATTAAACAATGATCTTTAAAATCATCAGTACTTTATTGAGTACTGGGGGAAATTGCTTTTTCTATACATGTGCAGATTTATGGTTCACATATTGCCAGAGTTGGAAGGAAAGTGAAAATCTCTTTGAACCAATTTTCTCTTTTTATAAGAAATGTGTGCCCCACGAGATGTGGTGATTTGCTCAATGTGACATTCATAACCAGAAAACAGTCAAGTAAAAGGTAGAGGAAAGCTAAAAGCCAGTGTTTCTCTTTAAATATAACTTCCTAATGCTGCCTTGCTTCTGTTCTTGACCTCTATCGGCTATTCTCAACACAGCAGCTAGGATCATCTCTTTACAGTGTAAATCAGATCATGTCACTTTTCTGGTGAACCCCTGAAAATGGCTTCCCATCTCAGTGTAAAAGTCAAAGTCTGAAAATGACTGTGAATCCCTACACAATCCAATCCTCTTTTCATCCTCCAACAACATTCTCTAACTTTTATACCCATTGCTCATATTCCTTTAGCTGTATTTAGCTTCTAGCTGTTTTTCTTTTTTTTTTTTTTTTTTTTTTTATCACATGAGAAATTTAATATTTCAAATCTGTACAATGGAAAAGATGGATAATTTAATAAGTAGAATTAGACAAGTGGCTAATCATTTGGAAAAAAATAAATTTATATCCTAATTTCACACCTTCATGTATTCCATATAGATGAACACTTTTTTATTCAAAAAATATTTATTGACTACTAACAATGACATGCCAGAGGCTAAACATAATGAATGTGATATCTGTCCTCCTAGAGCTATAGTGTATATAAATTTTGGCAGAAATATATTTTTAATGAGAACAACAGATTAACTATTTTTGATGTAAAAAATACACTATAAAATATCTGTATGATGTTGGGGGTGGCAAAGGCATTTCTAAAATGACCAAAGAAAAAAACAGTATAAAAAAGACTGATAAAATTTAGATTATATAAAACATTTTTTTTTTTCAATGCTTAGGAGGAAATTTATTGCCATGAAAAACCATATGTTAGAATGGAGCAAAAGCTAAAAACCAATTATTTACATTTATGTCGCAAAAAGCTGGAGAAAGAAGAGTAGATTAATCCTAACGAAAGTAGAAGGAAGGAAATAATGTGTATGAACAGAAAACAATGAATATAAAAACCAACATACTGATTGATAAGCCCCTAGAAAGACTGATGAGACAGAACAAATGATCAATATCATGAATGAAAAAGAAGACATCTCTACAGATCCTACATACACTAAAATGATAATAAAAGGTTATTATATATTCACCAATAAATTTGGCAATTTGGATAAAATGGAGTAATTTCTTAAAAATACAATTTGTCAGTTTGACGGAAGAAATGGATATTGACAGGAGAAATGGATATCCTGAGTAGGCTAATATATATTAAAGAAATTAAAACCATTATTTTCTTAGTTAGACTGGCAACAAATCATCCTTTTACTGTTTCTATAGTTACACATTTCCCGGATTTTGATATAGTTGGAATCATACAGTCTGTGCCTTTTTGGATTGACTCCTTTCACTTAGCAATATGCATTTCGGGTTCCTCCAGGGTTTTCATGATTTCATAGCTCATTTGTTTTTTTTTTTTTTTTTTTTTTTTTTTTAGGGGTTGATTTTTTTTTTTTTTATTAATTAATTTATTTATTAGTTTCAGGTGTACAAAACAAGGTAATACTTAGACGTTCATCATTTATATCCCTCATACTGTGAACCCCCCTCCCCCCATCCACTATCCCTCCGACCTCACACTGAACCATCACATTATATATATAAAATTATAGTTGGCATTCATTAATGTTTAGCTTCTGATGTACAATGCCATGATCAGGTATCCACAGTATCCCTGAGGTGGTCTCCCAAATAGGACGCATGTCCATCGGATACCCAACAAAATCTTTACAACATTATAGAATACCTTCCCCAAATTAATTTTCAAAAGAAAAACCCTGAGGCCATCTTGTGGTTACCAGCTGCTTCCAAATCCCTTCACCTTTCCCCTCATCCCCAACCCCCTCCCACACACCCATCTAACCACTCTCGGTTTTTTCTCTGCGTCCCCAAAACTGACTCTGATTAGTTCATTCACATAGTCTTTTCTTTAGATTCCATATATAAGTGAGATCATATGGTACTTGTCTTTCTCTTTCTGACTTATTTCACTTAACATAATTTTCTCTAGATCCATCCATGTTGCTGCAAATGATAAGATGTCTTTCTTCTTTATGGCTGCGTAATACTCCATTGTATAAATGTACCACAGCTTCTTAATCCAGTCATCTACCGATGGGCATTTTGGTTGTTTCCATATCTTGGCTATTGTGTAAAGTGCTGCAATAAACATAGGAGTGCATACAGATTTTTGAATTGGAGTTTTGGATTTCTCCGGGTAGATGCCTAGGAGTGGAATTACTGGATCATAGGGTAGTTCCATTTTCAGATTCCTGAGATACCTCCATACTGTTTTCCATAGTGGCTGCACTAATCTGCAGTCCCACCAACAGTGCACTAGCGTTCCCTTTTCTCCACATCCGCGCCAGCATTTGTTGTTTGTTGATTTATTGATAATAGCCATTTTGACTGGAGTGAGGTGGTATCTCATTGTGGTTTTTATTTGCATTTCTCTGATGGTTAGTGAGGTTGAGCATTTCTTCATATGTCTTCTTGCCTTCTGTATGTCCTTCTTAGAGAAATGTCTCCCCAAGTCCTCTGCCCATTTTTTAATTGGGTTGTTTGTTTTTTTGGAGTTGAGTTGAGTAAGTTTTTTATAGATTTGTGATATTAATCCCTTATCAGATATATCATTGGCAAATATCTTTTCCCATACAGTAGGATCCCTTTTTGTTTTATAGCTGTTTTTCCAACATGACTATTGACCTTTCACTGTTAGTTGCCTCTTCCTGGAAGCCTTTGATCAAATATTCGCATGACTAACATCTCCTCGAGTTTTAGTTCAAATATCACCTTCTCAATGAATCTTATCTTGATTCACCATATTTCAAACTGCTACCTCTGTTTCTCCCCAAACCAGCACTTCTAATTCCTCTCATGTTCCTCTATTTTTCCCACAGCTAGTATCATCTTCTAACATCTAACATTTATCTATTTATTATATCTGTGGTTTCTTTTCTCTCTTCCTTTGCTATGTTAAAAACTACAAAAGAGTAAATTTCTCAGTTTTGCTCCCTGGTATACCCTAAGCCCCAGAACAGTCTCAAGGAGCTACTAAATATTTGATGAATAAGTAAATAAATGAGTAGGCTATCAACAATTGTTTTACTCTTAATGGAAGATTTACCTAAATAAGATTAAAGGCTGGAAACCAGAAGTTAAACCAACATCTATATATAAATATAGATAGATATAGATATAGATATAGATATAGATATAGATATAGATATAGATATAGATATAGATATAGATATATAGATATTTGAAAGCCCCCAAGAAAGCATATTGGTCATATTATAATATAACTGGAAAGGTATCATAGAATACACAATTATCTAATGCAGTTTCTTAGGATTTGGGAAAGTGTAATAGAACTTAACATTTTGTGGGTTGATACTACAACTTAACCATATGATTTTTGGAATAAGAAACTGACAATGGTAATCAAATGTGTCTTCAACAGTTAATGTTTTACCACAAACGCAGTTCCAAATGTTAGCTGTTCAAACACAGTCTGGCAAAAATGGCAAAAATGACTACTAGTTTTCTCTAATTTAAAATGTCATTTTATGCATTCTGAAGCTTGGAAAGCACTTTTACATAGAGTCTGCCATGTAATCCTTACAAATTTGTAAGGTAAATAGAGAAAAACCATGCCTTTCCATACACTTGGACTTCTTCCATTCTGGACCTCCAGGTACTCTGTAAAGACGTACCCAATGGTACTCACTTCTGAGATTAGGAGTCAGTGGAAAAATAGTTTACAGGCAATTCTGTACTGGCAAGGTCTAGCTGCCATTTCTCTACTGATTAAGCACTATTTACTTTTCCACAAACGACTCAATTGTTATCATGTTTGTTTATTTATTACTTCTTCCTCAATATTCATGTGACACTTTATAGTGCCCGTATTGGAGGATAGCACATTTGAATACACATTACATCACCTATCTCTGTTTGGTCCTCCATTAGAAAGTGACGTTCTTGAGGCAATGGATCACATGATGGACAGAGCACAGCTTTTGAAGCACAACACACCTGAGCTAAAACCCCAAACCTACTGCTCACTAGATGAATACCCTTTAGCACATTCTTGAAGTTTTCCAAGCTTTGGTCTCCTATTTGGAAAAAGCAAATCCTACCGACACCATAAGACTGTCATAATAATTAAAGAGTGTATTTTTGTAAAACAGCTGTATTATTTAGTTAGCAAGTGCTAACAAAGTGCTTATGGAGTACCAGACAATGTTTTAAGTACTTAATCTTATTTTTTTTAATCCTCAGAATATCCTGATGAGTTAGTGCTTTTTATTCAATTCATTTTAGAGATGAGAAAATTGATTAATAGAGAGGTAAAATAAACTTCACAAAGTATTCCAGGCAAAAGGCAGTAGGTCCATGATTCAAATCCAGACAAGCTTCAGGGTTTGTGCTATTATAGCTTTGATATCCTGCCTCTTCAAAAAAAGAGAATGTGGGCAAGTGACATGCCCAAGGTCACACAGCCATGGTAATGCAAGTAGAATTAGAATCTACAGGTTCTTGCACTGGACTAAGAGCATGGTCTGATGTATCATACCCCTACCCATTAAGTGCATTTGGGAATTTATAAAACAAAGTAAACATGATTCATTTAAATCCATCCTAGTTAAGGGTTCATTCAACCATTCAACCAAATAGCTGTTTTCTCTCTTTTCAGGAATCATGGGAGTTATATCTACCTCCAAAAGTCAGATTCTATTATTAAATAAGTGAATTTATATTAATGTTCTTTGTTATGTATGAAGTGTTATATTGCTAAATGTGTTCAATACCAAACATTAACATTCAGATGGCACAACTTTCTCACAAATGTGTTAGAAAATGTGTGGGGGGAAATGACTGAATTTAAGGGGACTATAGGAACAAGAAAACATGCCATTTATCTCAAGGTCATCGTCATAAACCATTTCTGCAGGTTTTTTTTTTTTTAATTTATATGAGATTGCAGTATGCAATCTCATTAAAACAATTACTAGTTGAAATGAGCAGAAGAAACAAATAAGTTTTGTTTTAACCTTGAAATTGCTATCCAGTAAAGATTGGTTTATATTTACTTACTATTTTTCCTCAATTTTCACTTTATAGTCTTTTCAAAAAAAACTACTATAACATTCATTATTGGACTTTTCACAGCCAGATTGTGAGGATTGCCACTGTGAAGATTATGAATTTTCTTCTTAAGATTTCAAGTACTAGGTTTTTCCCTTAGGAAATTTGAGAGGAGTTTAAGTTCCTGATTTGAAAAACAACAAAATCAATTTCCCTTGAATTGTCATTTTGCATATTGTTTTAGTGGGTGACCTACCATAATCTTCAAAGGCCATAAGTACTTTTTAAACCCATTTTAATGTCAAGGTTTTAGAAATAAAATCAATATAGCCTTTACTTTTTAAAGATTTGTTTTTGTCTTCCTGGGGCTTAGAATCATGTGAATTTCAGGTAGAATTAGTAAAACACACTAAAATATATAAATATTTTGGAATTTCATGTTACTTATAAACTTGCAAAATAAAAATCCCAAACATAGATTTCACAGAGATTCGATTTAGTTTTTTCTATTCTAAAAGATTTACTAAGTTTTGTGGATTTTCTTGTTGATTATAGTGGGTAATCTGTATAGACTGCCATGAAAATTCAAAATCTTTATTATATCGACTCTTTTAGGGAGACCAAAGTGATGTTCACTTTAATAGAGAAGACTTTAAAGAAGTACCTATAAACTATGTAAATAATTAGATAAGCATGCTTAAGGAAATAGCAGATGCTTACAGCTTGATTAGTCTAAAACGGACTGTGGTTCCAATGGTAGTTATGATTTTACGGACAATACAGGGAAATGTCTGGCTTGTTATAAGAAGCCCATATTCTGTTCATTTGCCAGATTCTCTACGCGAAATCAACATATCACAATGACTGTGGTTTCAATAACATACTGCGAAATAATTAGATTACAATGATTTATTTATGGAAAGAATACTGGAAACTCTTGCCTTGTAGTAAATCAGGAAGAACCTCCTCTGCGTCCTATACCTCATTTTTGAGAGTGACTGAATTATTTCTGTTTCTGCATATTTTTCCTTAAAGAACCCACTCTTCTGTCAGATTAAGTGGGGGAATTTAACTCTCTTAGTGTATCCCTATCCTCCACGCTTTCTGTAATCTTTACAACAGCCCCTGATTTCCATTCAAAGATCTGGAACAAGCCAATCAGCATACTTGATACCCTTGACCTCATTTATTCATGTAGTGTAGTGGTTGGCAGGTTACATTTATAAAATGCCTTGTTCATATTACATCTTGCAACTTTCTTCTGGCAGCTTTTTTTTTTAAATTAAAGTTTATTGGGGTGACAGTGGTTAGTAAAGTTACATAGATTTCAAGTGTACAATTCTGTAATACATCATCTATAAATCACATCGAGTCTTCACCACCCAGAGTCAGTTCTCCTTCCATCACCGTATATTTGATCCCTTTTACCCTCATCTACCACCCCGCCCCCCTTACCTTCTGGTAACCACTAAACTATTGTCTGTGTCTATAAGTTTTTGTTTCCTTATTTGTTTGTCTTGTTCCTTTGTTGCTTTTAGTTTTATATCCCACATATCAGTGAAATCATATGGTTCTCGATTTTTGTCTGACTTATTTTGCTTAGCATAATAATCTCAAGATCCATCCATGTTGTCGCAAATGGCAGTATTTCATCTTTTTTATGGCAGAATAGTATTCCATTGTGTATATATAGCATATCTTCTTTATCTAATCATCTGTGGAAGGACTATCTTTTTCTGAATGGTGTGCTATCTGCACATAAGTACTGAAATTGACAGCAGTCTTGCCGCTGAATGTGAAGCCAGTCTGAAAACAAAGGTCATGACTTATAGTTCTTCTAATGGAGTTTTTTCAATTACATGAGACAACAAATTCCTTTTATTACTTAAGTTCATTAAAATTAGTTTTTGTTACATGTACCCAAAAGCATTTAACTAATCAGTGTCAGTGACCTACTCCATTATTATCCCCTAAGTGTAAATACATGAATTCATGATTTTAAAGATTATAATAACCAAGTGTTTTTTAAAAAACCTGTAACTAGAACCTCCACTGTTTTGTATTATGGCCTATTATTCCAAAATTATTATTTTCCCTACTTCACCTTTATTTAAATAATAATAACCAGAAACTTAAAAACAGATGTTTTTGACAGAATTGTAGTCCCCTAAAATTCACATGTTGAATCCCTAACTCCCAATGTGACTGTATTTGGAGATAAGGCCTTTAGGGAGGTAACTGAGGTTAAATGAGGTTTTAAGGGTGGGGCCCTCATCCAACAGAACTGGTGTACTTAAAAGAAGAAGAAAATACATCAGCAAGCCCTCTCTTGATGTGCACACACAGAGGAAAGGCCATGTAAGTACATAGTGGGAAGGCAACCATCTGCAAGCCAGGAAGAAAGGCCTCATTAGAACCAACCCTACTGAAACTTTGATCTTGGACTTCCCAATCCCAGGAACTGTAAGAAAATAAATTTTTGTTGTTAAGCCATCCAGTATGTGGTATTTTGTTATGGCAGACTACTATAGCAGGTGCTGAGATATTAATACAATATTATTATTTCAATATTTACATTGGTTGGCATGGTTTATAAGAAATTCTCAACTTTAAAAAGAGGTCAAATTAAAAATCTTTATAGTACAGACTATTTTAGGAAGAGCAAAGTAATGGTCACTTAAATAATAGAGAAGACTTTCTAAAAAGTACATATAAACTATTTTAAATTTTATAAAAACATATTTAAGGGATTAGCAATGTCTGCAGACTGATTAGTTTATAATGGACTGCCAACATTCCTTCCACTTTTTTTTTTTTTTGGAACATCGGATGTATTTAAAGAACAAATGGAATCATCAAGTACACACACTGAGGTGACTACACTGGATGTTTGTGCAGAGGGTGCATTTGTTGGACTCAGAGGATACATAATTCCTCTTTTTCTTGCATTACTATATGCGTGGATGAAGTAGAGCAAGCCAGGAAGTGGAGTTCTGCTTGGGAGTTCTCAAGCCTTAGTAGACCAAGTGGAACCCAGTGTATGGTTTAGGGAATGATCAGCATAAAATGGGAAATTCAGACCAAGTTCCCTTTTCTCTTAGTACTCTAGCAATTGGAGTGGTCAGGCACAAAACTTATGAGCTTTTATTCATCCTTTTTATTACCTCTTTGCTTTGCAAGCTATCACGAGAACACCAACATCGCTGCCTCAACACCACCATGGGGATGGGACCCAGCGTGAGCTAAAGCTCTTACCTAATGCTCCTTCTCCTTGCTGGAGCTGACCCAGTTAGCTGAACAACCCAGCAGATGGAGTTCAAATGCTGGAGTTATGTAACTTGAAGGCCCCACACAGAGTCTCTCTGTACTTTGTCACCCCTCTAATACCAGACTTTGATGCAATACCACCCTGTGTTTGCATGAGATATGCCTTCCTGAGCACATTTGCAGAGGGAACCATATATGCAACTCAAAAGTAGAGATGAATCATAGCTGGTGGGAAACAGGTAATAGGAAACCATGTAGATAAATATCCCTCCCTTGGACTGTCTTCAATGTGCTTCCTCCTTATACTTCTTCCAAAGACATCTCAGGTACCATGGTGAGCAAAAATATCAACAGAGTAACCTGCTCATCTTGTTTTTCATCTTAAAGCACATTACTTTGCACTTTTAATTACCTCAATTCATGTTTTTTAATCAGTCTCACCTCCTTGGTTTTACTATCCCAAATAAAATATCATAACTTTCATCCCTGTCTCAGGCTCTTCTTCCTAGAAGACCAAGCAAGATAAAAGATCACGAATATCAGAGGGAACACCAAGGAACTTGTCTATGGGTCACACAGCTCAGACATGACTTTAAGCCTTAAGAAAATGGGGCAACAAGACTCCTTAATCTCCTTATATTTCCCATTCTAATTCATCATCATAGATCAAATAGAGATTTGGAACTAAAGCCCTAGTTAGTATGATAACGATTATGTATCTAAATTACTCTCTGAACCTCTGTTTCTTGATATATGGTTTAGGCATTAATTTGGACTACTCAAAATTTTATAGCAGGTGAGAATATGAGCTGGTATTCAGATCCGAATCTTCTGATTTTTCAACCAACCATTATATGTCTCCATCATTTAGCCATTTTTGAGCTAGTCTTATGAACTTATCAATAAAGAAAACAAGATTATTATGGGCAATTTTTTTGTGATATCAAAACAGGATCAGAGAATTCTTGATTAAATATGCACACATTTTCCATAACATACTCTGAGTTTTCCAGAATTAAATACCAAGTTATTAAAATATATCTTCTGAAGTGCACAAATAAATCTTCAAATGTACTGTGTTTCCCCCAAAATTAGACCTAACCATAAAATAATCCCTAGCATGATTTTTCATGATGATATCCCCTGAACATAAATCCTAATGTATCTTTTGGAGCAAAAATTAATGTAAGACCTAGTCTTATTTTCAGGGAAACGTGATACTAGCAAATTTAAGGACATGTGTTACTTGGTTAGCAAATTAAGAAAGTAGCAAATGATATTCCCTGAGAAAAACTCTGACTTTCCCAGAAAAACATTGATTGTTATTTGGCTATCAAAACAAGTTACCAACAGAACAAGGTATAAAGCTATCCTATATGATGAGTTGTCCTCAATGACTATGCTTCTGAATGCCAGCCAATCAGTGACCAACTGTGCTTCTGAAATCAGCCAATCAATAACTGCCTTACTTTAATGACCATACTTCTGAAAGTAAGACAATGAGTTATAGTCTTTCTCAAGTAGCTTTCCCTTGTTTAGCAAACAATAAATTCAATTTTTTGTTTTAGATATTGAATGGGGCCTGATCCTTTGGCAGCTTGAGTTTAGGTTCTTGGTATGTTTTTTTCTTCCTCTTGATTTCTATTTTTCTCTTGGTCTATTATATGATCACATCTATAAATATTTCCAGTATGCTGACATATAATTTCCATGGGCATAAAATCTTGAAATATTTCATTCACTTCCACTTTTCTTATCTTAATTCTAGCACTCTCCATTATTATCCTTTTCCAAAATATATCTGGATACATGAGGCTCACTTTAGAAATTGCCCACTTTAGGCTAATTATACCTTTAAACTTTCCTAGGATCAAAAGGAGTGGAAGGGAATTAAAAAATAGAGTGTGTTTACCATGTGCCAGACACATTACTACATCCTTTAACTTTTTAAAATAGTGAAAATTTTTCCTGTGATAACCCAAATCCTGATCCCCAAATAAATTTGAATATGTTTCTTTTCTACCTCAATGTATGTTTTGCTTTAGACTTGCATCTTTGAATATATCGTGAGTCAATCTAATTCTTGAAATTTATTTCAATTTTTAAAAATTATTTTAAGAGTATTTTCTCATGTGAATAACTGGAATAGATTAATTAGTGGTAAAATCAGTGACTTTGGGGCTATTTTTTGAGTCCTTATGGAGGTAACTACGAGTAATTATTAGTGAAAAATAGAAACATATTAAAGTGTTTCCAAGATACAACATGATATTAATCATATTAATATCTGATTAAAGACAATGCCTGTAACAGTTGGGCAGGTCTAGAATAAAGTTCAGAGAATGTCTCATTCAATCTCTTTTAGAAAAGTACACTTCAGCTAAGAAAATTGAAGTTATTATTTTTTTTGAAAGCCCATAAAAGTAATAGGTATTGGGACCAGAGCTGGAAATGATGTCACCTTATGAGTCTCGTGTGCTTACCATCAAATCATGTCAACTGTCATTGGTGATACCATTTGTTCTGAAACTAAAAGAAATAATCTATCATTTCCTTCAACTTATTTTGTTCAAAAATCATTTCTACAAAATATAATATAATGAATATGAAACCTGTATTTAGGTTTACACTCAACTTTATGCTCTGCCACTTATATTTCAGGAGTACTTCAAATCTTGGAATCACATTTTCTTTCTAATGTAAGAAACATAGACCAAAAAAGCAAGCAAATCCCCCAAATCAGTGACTGGAATAGATTTTCTCTCGATGCCTGTTTATATAATTTATTGTCCAACTTCACTGAATTAGTTTCCTAGTATTTGATGGTTTAAAATACAGGAATGTATTCTTTCACAGTTTTGGGTGCTAGGAAGTCTGAAATCAATGTGTCAGCAGGACCATGCTCTCACTGAAGGCTCTAGGGGAAAATCTGTTTTCTGCCTACCTCTTACCTCCTGGTATTTCCAACTTGTTTTTTTTTCCTTGTAGATACTTCACTCCAATTTTTGCCTGTGTTTTCACATGGCATTCTCCCTGTGTGTTATTTTGTCATTTCCCTGTTCTTATAACAACACCAGTCATGGATTAAAAGCTCACTGTATGCTAGTAGAATTTTATCCTAAGTTACATCCACAGAGACCAAATTTCCAAATAAGATTTTATTAATAGGTACACTATTGACTATATTTTGTAACTACCAATTTGTATTTCTTAATGTTGCAACACCTATGCAAAGTGGCAGGTGGGTACTAGACTAATCAGAGGGATCACTGCATAAATTAAATAAATGTCTAACCACTATGATGTGCACCTGAAAATAATATAATATTGAATTTCAACTGAAAAAATAAACAAATAATAATAAAAACAGCATTCTCACTTAGTTAAGAAAAGTGATATGCTCTAGTTGCCAAATTTCAAACTTGTTCTAAAAATTAAGGACAATTTTTAATTTTGTAAAAGAATGTGGCTTTCTTGTGGAATGTTGATGTACACCATCTTGAATTTCTAACTATGCTTTATGACTATTTGAAAAAAAACAAAACATTACACAAACTACATAGTAAATGAAAGCAATGAAGCAGGGTGTCATCTGCCTGTGGCAAAGCTGCAACCAAGAATGTTTCCTACTAATGTGACTTAAATTCTTAGTATGGATATGTATTCGGTGCTCATTTCACAAGTATAATGGATACTCATAGGAAAGTCTGACAACTTTCCTATAGGCCCAACATCTATGTGCCAAGTTTCTACCCTTACATTAAAAAAAAAATTTAAAAAATGTATTTGTTTTATAGAGTTTTCTTTAGCTAAAGCTGAAACAAGAAAATAATTTCATCTGTAGTTTTAACTCTACACAAACTCTAGTCCAAAATTACCATAATCCTCCTTCAATTTTATCTATTTTATTTTTAGATGATTTTGGTGTTTATATTGATACTCAGCTTACATACGTTATTTGTTTAATGACAAAAGAGAATTATCTTCCTTTAAATCGGGATTGTGTCTGTCAGACACCTCAAAGTCAGCATAACTGAAATGATTTTCTGTCTGTCTGTCTGTCTGTTTTATCTGTAAATTTGTTTTCCTCTTTCTCTGAGGTGATTCACCTTGGTATTATACAGTCTTACTTTATCCACCATTTTTCTTCCAGCCAGTTAAATGGGAAATTCTGACATTTCTAACACATCCTTTTTCACTCCTACTGCTAGTTTTCTGATTTTAATTCTGATCACTTCATGCATATCATATTTTAAAAAGCTTCCTGGCATCTCCCTAACTAGGTTCTGTGTTCAGGTCCAGTCTCTACTCTGATATGAAATGAATTGTATTAAGATATCCTTTTAAATCAGGATTCTTCCTCATTCCTAACCCTTTGGTGGCCTTAATTTGCTTATGTCTTATAACCAAGGATGTTCAATTGGGATTTTAAGATTTCAAAATATGCCCTCACATTGCTTTTATAAATTTTATTCTTATGAATACTCATAAAATATGGACTGGTTACTTTACTCTAAATATAGTATAAACATTCTGAATGGCATGCATTGAATACCAAGTTCCCATTACCTGGAATTCCTATAATTAACTAAGCTTAGCATTCTTTAAAATATACTGTATTGCCATGAAATATTTTAGGTAGAAAAAAAATCATGAATAAATGTAGTTTTTTAGCACTAGAGTGGAGGAGTTGTTCTGTCGGAACCTATTACTAAAAACATTAAGGTAAACCATGTGAAGATGTTTTTTTTTTTTAATAGAAAAATTTGGTGGAATACTGACAATTTTATATAATTCAGTATAATAAAACTAGGTTTTCAATAAAACATATTTTAAGTACATCACTAGATTCACAAAGAGTAAAGAAAACAATTAAAGGACAAAAAGAAGACTCATAAGAAAGAAAACTTGGAGTTTCCTGAAGACAAAATGTTCCATTCCTGGGTTTGGACTGAATACTGGGCCCACAAAAGATGAGAAAGATGAGAATGCTGCTGCCAGATTAGAAGTGATCTAAAGTTGTCCCCTGCCTCATGTCATAAGGAAAACTACCCTCTTGTGATAGATCCATCCCAAATCAGACCCCTGCTGTAATATCAATAAAATTTGAACATATAAAAGATAACAAGATACAACAGGCAAGAATTAACAGTGTATCCCTAAGCCCTTCAAATCAGAAATTATTAATGGCTGAATATATAATATCTTGAATACAATGTTTAATAAAATAACAATATATAATAAGTAATATAATATAATAAAATATAATTAATATAATATAATACTGTGTCTAATATAATATAATATAAATAATAATATAATAAATACATGCAGGTTCAATGTGGAGATTTAGAGAGCTGGAAATAACATGACATCCTTATGACACAGAAACACTGGGCAAACTGCAAAGTAATGAACTCATCGGAGAACTAAATTCTCAGGACAAACAACTAATTGCAAATCTGGTGGGGAAAAAGCCTGCAGGACCCAAGCATGTGTTTACCCAGGACAGATGCCACCAAATGCTATATAACCTGTTTTTGCCTATAATTGTTAACAAACTGCTAAAAGCTTGTGAAGGCGAGAGCGAGAATATGAGACTCTAGAGGAAGCAGTGTGCAGACATAAGGAGTCCGCAACCTCTTTCACGGGAGAAGCAGTAGATCTGGAGATAAATCGGCCACTGCCCATCCCTGCCCTCCCTAGTACGGTCAGCAGAAGGAAAACAATGGACACTGCTTACTCGGCCCAGACGCTTTTCTTCTATTTCCCTTATGGGACAAAAAATCTTAATAAGCCTTGAAAAAGCTTAATAACTATTTTAGAATAAGACACAACACAGTATCTTTGTAAGCTTGTTGAATCAAAGACTTCTTAAGATACGAAAAGCACCAAACATAAATGTAATAAATTAGACTTCAACATAAAAAATTTCCATTTTTTTTCAAAGGCACCATTAGGATTCTACTGGGACATATATATGGCAAATACTATATAACAGACTATATAAATCCTCCCAAAACTAAATTACCCTTTCTTCTGTTCTTGCTTTATTTTGAGGTATTTTCATATATCTAAATACAATCTTTCAATTCCACTGTTTTATAAATTATGAGTTAAGTTTTGGACTAACATATTTTCTTAAGTTAAAGACAAAAAATACCTCTGCTCTCTTTCCAAATAATAGATCTTTTTCATATTTTAACTTTAAAGTTAAAATATAGCCTTGTGAAAGATATACTATACATATCTTTTACAAGTATATGTATTATTTTTCTTCAATAACTTCATTCCAATTTCATATATCCCTCAAATCAATCTTTTTTATGATCTTGTTTTGTGCAGTCATTATTTATTTGGATTTTCTCTGATATTAGTCACTGTGACTTTGCTCATCATTCCACTTCTGATTTCAATTTGTTTCTTCCTTAAGAACATTTTTTAGAAGTTTCTTTAGTGAGTGTATCAGTGTGCTTGGGCTGCCATAACCAAATACCACAGACTGGGTGGCTTAAGCAACAGAAATTTATTTTCTCACAGTTCTGGAGGCTGGAAAGTCCAAGATTGAGATTTCATTTGGGGTTGGTTTCTGAAGAGGGGTCTCTTCCTGGCTTGGAGAAGGCTGCCTTTTGTTGGGTCCTCGCACGGCCTCTTTGTGTGCATGTGAAGAGCATAAGAGAGCTCTCTGGTGTCTCCTCTCCTTATAAGGACAGCAGTCCTACCAGATTAGCACCCCACCCTGATGACCTCTTTAAACCTAATTCCCTCCCTCAAGGCCCTGTCTCCAAATTCAGTCACATTGGGGGCTAGGTGTTTGCTATATGGACTTTGGAGACAAGCAATTCAATCCAAACAGTGGGATATGTTAGAAACACACCCAGTTTTAGTCGTCCTAAAAGAAACCATATTTATTTACCCTTTAAAAAAATATAGTTAACCTATAATGCTATGTTAGTTTCAGGTGTACAAAATAGTGATTTCACCTTTACATACCTTACAGAGTGATCACAAGTCTAGTAACTATCTTTCACTGTACATAGTTATTACAATATTAATGATTATATTTTCTATGCTGTACTTTATTTCCCTGTGGCTTATTTTATAACTGGTAATTTGTACTTCTTAATCCCCTTTTCTGCCCATTTTCCCACCCACCTCTTCTCTTGCAACCATCAGTTTGTTCTCTGTATTTATGAGCTTGTTTCTGTTTTGTGTTGTTTATTCTTTTGTTTTATTTTTTAAATTATACACATAAGTGAAATCACATGGTATTTGTCTTTCTCTGTCTGACTTATTTCACTTATCATCATATCCTCTAGGTCCATCCAAGGCTTAAAAACAAAAATAGAGTAGGATATAAAATACTAGGTCAATATTTATTTTTCTCTCAGCACTACAAAACTGTAATTATACTCTTACAAACAAACTGCAGTGTAGAATTAAATATGGCAGCTGACAATTCCCTCTGAGTTTGTGACTTACAATCTCCCTCCTCCTTTTTAATCTCATTTTTTGTTTTAATTTTTGAAGTAACTTCTTAAAACAAATTATAGATTTACATATTGTGTAAAAAATAAAACAAAGTGATACTGGTATAGTCTCCACCTAATTTCCCCAATGGTGACATTTTGCATAATTGTACTGCAGTTTTACAATAAGAAATTGACATTGATAAAAATCCATCGACCTTATTCAAAAAAAAGCCGTTTTAAATGTATGCACCTGTTTGTGTGTGTGAGCACGCACACACATGTATTTGTTCTATGTAATTTTAACATATATGTAGTTCATGTCCACCAACACAGTCAAAACACACAATAGTTCAATCATAATGATCCTTTTTATAACCACAGCCTTCCCTCCCATATCCCCCCAGGAACTACTACTCTCTATTAGTGGCTTTCATTCTTGATAATTTTTTTCATTTCAAGAATATTATATAAAATGGAATAATACAGCATATTACCTTTCAGACTGACTTTTCACTCAGCATGTTTTCCTTGAGATCCATTCAAGTTGTTGTGTATATCAATGGTTCGTTTCTTTCTATAGCTGAGTAATATTCCATGGTGTGCATGTTCTACCGTTTATTTAATCATTCACCCTGTGCAGCACATTTTGCTTGTTTCCGGTTTGGGGGTTATTATAAATAAGGTTGCTATGAACATTCGTGTACACAATTTGAGGTGACTACGAGTTTTCATTTCTGTGGGATAAATTCCCAAGATTGCAATTGCTGGTAAATACATATTTAATTTTTCAAGAAATTGGCACGCTGTCATCCAGAGTGTCTGTTCCATTTTATGTTCCCATATGCTTTCATATTTTGGCTTCTATTGATGATGTTAGAAGAGTTGCTGTAGCCTTGTTATCTTTATGGTTAATATGACTTTTATTTCTGGCTTTTAACTTTTTTCTCCTTGGCAGTGTAACTGATGTAGATCAATATTTATTTATTGTATTTAAGATTTATGGTGTTTCCAGCATATGAGAAGTCATATATATTATCAATTCTGAAAAAAATTCAGTCAATTGATATTTAACATTCTCCTCTTAAACCTGTTAAATGTATATTAGACCATCTCTTTTTCTCCTCTTACATGTCTTATTTTTTGTAACACAGTTCTCTATAAATACTTGGTTTCCTCTAAGGACATAAACTTGTTTGTCTCTTGTCTGCTAATAGCTAAATGCATAATCTAAGACGTTAAATTCTTCAGGGACTGCTTTTGACTATGTTTAGTGTTAGAAAGCTCAAGAGACTCAAAGACAGTTTCTGACACAAACAAATACTGAACATTACATTGTGAATCATCCAAATTTAAAAACAGCTTAATCATTAGGACAAACAAGGAAATTAGCAGGAATACTAAGGGCACAGAAGTTGGTGCCAGAAGAACATAAAACATCCTTAGAGCAAAGATGATTAGATACCCAGAGGCTTGACCTATGACGTCTGGCATCCTTTCACTGGAAAACACTCCATAACTTTTTATTACCTCTTCTTCATTAGCTCTAACATTTTAAACTTCATTTTTATTACAAATCTTTGTCCATAATGTTTAATAAATTTATATGTTCTGCAAATAAAATGTTTTACACTTTACCTACTTTCTTACCATGTCTCCTCTTTCAACTGGAACACTCTGTTTTATTGAAATATCTCTATGTCTAGCATGACAAACCGTGGGTCACTGAAGACTCACTTACCTTCTGTGCACATGTATTTAGGGTAATTTCCAAACATATAGCTATAGCAAATCTGATCCAAAGTACTAAGATATTATTTGAATACCAGCAAATTTGTGTATTTTGAAATGCATCATTTGAGATCCAATTTCTTAGAAAACAGGGCACTCCTGCAGTATGAAAATATACTAGAAAGCACGCAATTGAAATACAGATGGAAGATTGACAATGCTTTGCTTTCAAATACATTTGCATTTCCAATACAAATCGGCTGGATGAATATGAAAGCAGGCTACCATATGAAACAAATCGCGCCCTTCTATATTCTACAGGGTGAACCTCCTCTGGGGTCTACGCCAACTCTCTATTCTGGGGAAACACACAAGGTTGCGTAATGATACCTAAAGAAAGAAGTTTGTGCATGTGTTTTCTGAGACACTGTTCATAATGCTATGATGCCTCAAATATGTATGTCCTTCCTTAGACATTTTCTTTAGGCACTTCTAGTATAGCCAAGGACAGTCTAAGAAACAGCACTCCTATATGCTTCTATTTATGAGTTAGTCTCATTCAAAAGAGAAGCTGGGAAGAGTATACATAAGTTTTTGCTTATTGCTTCAGCTCTAAGGTCTAAAGAATTAGAAAGAGATGCTATCACTTAATACACATTCATAGAAATAGAAAGAATGTTAACATAACGCTCTTGAAAGTATTCTATCGCCCCAGGCACTGTAGAGGACTTTTATTAGAACCTGGTTTCCATGGCTAGATGAAATAAAGAAATTGTAATTCATGATTATTTATCTTCTGAGTAATTTTGATTTAAAAAATTCACATTTAAATTGTGTCAGTGAATTAACATTTTCTTGGGAGAGTAGAAATAGTACTCTAAATGATATTTCAAATTTCATCACAATTCTAGATGCATGATGTTATGTATATGTATATTTCCTTTGAATAAAGCAGAAAAATTAATTACGGGATCAGATATTGAAGGTCTCTGTAAACAAGCTGCAGATACTCTAAAAATGACAGTAATGGGGCAAATTTTGATATAAACAATTGAAAAGGAGATAAAGGTTTCTTTGGAAATAAAAAAAATAATAATACATATATCTTCACTGATAACAAACGAGACTGCTGCTAATGAGCAGTCAGGAAACACATGTTGTAATACTGATAATTACTCCGACAAAGGAAAAAGGATGTAATGTTTAGGGCAGAGCAGAGAAGGAAACATTTTCTATTATGATAATCTTCAGAAAAAATAAATGCAATCCCCGTGTAGAATAAAGTTAACACATATAAATAGCATGGCCTATTTCAAATACTTCAAGGCTATGATATGTGGGGGATAGAAACATACTAGACTGGACTTATGAATATGTCAATGATCATATATTTATTTATATCCTGAAGAATGCTGTCAATGGATATTGTGCCTGCTGGTCTACTTTAGATATACAGTGAAAAACCAGCAATGGAAAACTACAAATCTGAAACTAATAATTTATAGAAGATTGAAAAATATTTAAGAATAGTTAGCTCAAATATCTTGACAGTCAAATTATTTGTATTTATTTATATTTATTTTTTAAATATTTGTTATTTTTTATTATTTTTTTCAGTAAGAGGGATATCTTACCAAAGACATTTTTAAGGTTTTATATTTTAAAAATAATTATTTAAAAGGGGCTTAAATCTTATCTTAAATTATTCGCATTTGATAATAAATCTGAAATAACGTTTAATGGCAGAATTTAAGCACTTTATGTCTTTGGCATTTGTTTTAACATTAAAAGCAAATTAAAATCAAGTGCTTTTTGGGTCCTAACCACAGCTGTTTATGAATATGACTCTAGTGAGACACTTGGAATCAGTGACATTTCATCTCTGAGGTGTATTACAATTGGCTTTACTGTGGGCTGATTTGCAGCTAATATATTTCTTTCCTCTGTCACAATGCAAACAGATATGAATACTAGTGAGTGGTTTGTATTGGGTTTAAGTATTTACAAAGCACTCTCTAATTCATTATCTTTCAGTCTTCACAACACAATCATGATATACTAGGTAGATTAATGGAATATTTTACTATTGCTTTCATTTATTTAATTCTGGGGGAAAAATTAAATATTTTTGAATTATGTGACTGCCAAAGACATGCCATTAACTATTGAAAGAATCTGATTCTAGTTATAGTAGTGCACCTACTTATTCAGTGTTCTTTCTACTTCATCATTCTGTAATTTACAACTTCACATAAAGTGGGGAAAAAAAGATTTAGGAGTTTTTCCTTTTGCATTAATAATACTCGTAGGTATGGTCTTTTGACTTGGAGAGAAAAAAAATCTGGTATTGCTTATATAAATTTATTTACAAGTAAATTACCATTAAGTTAGATTGGAGGGTGTGTTTGGGCAGGAGGACAGTAAAAACAAGAGAAGGAAGGGCTTGTTTTTCCTTCAAAGAAAACATAGACCCAGTGGATAGCCAACATTATTTGTAAAGTATGTTTTAAAGCAAAACTAAGCCCACATAAATATGTGTCTTGCTTCTGATGGAGTTTATAGGTTAATTTATTAAGTGTTCTAAGAGGGACATCCCAGAGGAGATACACTCTGCGTGTATGTCAGCAGTGTGAAGCACATGTGAGAGCGTTTATTTTCTCTTGTATTATACATACATATATATAGCAGTACAGGTTATTCTAGTTCACATACTGACCTCTTGATTTGAACCAAAGTCTTGGAACGAAGACGATAGTGTCCCCAACATAAGGTATTCAGTCCAGTGGTCTGTAGTTTCAGTAGCCTCCTAGACAGACTTATTGCCCCATTCCTTGATCATTACACAAGGGTAATCATCTTATAGCTAGATGGAAATGAGAATGACAGTTTTTCCTTTTCTTTGTGTATTTCAAAAATCATCTCCATGGTGACCTTTCCAATTGAGAGAGCAGATGGGCAGGTACAGGATTTAGCAGTACTAGCTTTGAGAGAAGGCTGTCTGTGACACTCAAGTACCACTGGACCAACTCAACCCCCAAACTTCCACTGTAATCACAGCTCTAGCCTCTGCCCTTTGCAGTCTTCAGTAGTGCTTCACAGAAATGCTCTTTTCTATAGCCACAGGGCGAGGTTTCTACATATTAACCAGGTGTTTAATACTTTGAATTTTCTAGTAAATATAGATATGATAAGTCAATGTTCTGAGAAAAATTACATAAATTCTTGAGGACCAAACAAACTGAACAAGTGACTAAAAATAATGGGTGAAAATGCCTTTACCTAGAGCTACTTCAGCTTCCTTCTAATGATTTACTTGAGAACTTAGTGGACTCAAAATTCGCTGTGCCAAATTTTGATGAAGCTACATTCATCTTTCTTGATAAGAATAAAATTTGGAGAGAATGATGGATTAAGAAAAAAAGATACTATAAAGTTGACAATTTCAAAGTAAAAAGAATAGTACAGATTTATATATCACATATCAGTGAAAACATATGGTTCTCAACTTTTTCTGTCCGATTTTATTTCGCTTAGCATAATAATCTCAAGAGCCATCCACGTTGTTGCAAATGGCACTATTTCATTTTTTCTTATGGCAGAACAGTATTCCACTGTGTATATATACCACATGTTCTTTATTGAATCATCTATCGAAGGACACTTTGATTGTTTCCATGTCTTGGCCACTGTAAATAAAGCTGCAATGAACATTGGAGCACATATATCTTTACAGATGAATGTTTTCAAATGTTTTGGGTAGATACCCAGGAGAGGGATTTCTGGGTCATATGGTAATTCTATTCTTAATGTTTTGAAAAACAAAAACTCATGGACACAGACAACAGTTTGGTGTTTATCAGAGGATAAGGGAGAAGGAGGGTGGTAGATGAGGGTAAGGGGGATCAAATACATGGTGATGAAAGGAGAACTGATTCTGGGTGGTGAACACACAATGCGATATATAGATGATGTAATACAGAATTGTACACCTGAAATCTATGTAACTTAACTAACAGTTGTCACCCCAATAAATTTTAATTAAGAATAATAATTTAAAAAAAGAATAGTACAGAGAAACTCTAAATGCAGGGGATTTTTCTGTTTTATAAAGAAACTTCTCGTTTCTTTCGGATGGCTCAAAGAATTGTATATTGTTCTCAGGGTACACTGTAGTAACTCTGTCCTAGTGATGTAATTGTTCAGTGTACTCATTCATATCGCCTATGGTATGCCTATCTATGGTAACTCATCAAGTTACCAGTAAAACCATACTAAATTAAATACTGGAAGAAACAACTACTTTATTCAAGACATACCTCAATATGTTCGAGCCTAAAATTCCTTCTCTCCCTTTCTCCCCTACATTCAGATTCTGTTCTTTTTAAATCAATACATTCTACATAGAGCACTTGTGTATAAACGTACTATCGGAAACCTTGGAGCACTGTAAGGGCTAGTAGAATGTTGTGATTGGATGGATCCACAATTTTAATAGAGGAATAAATGTGTACTTCACTGAAAATGTGACAGTTGGGCCAAAACTTGAAGGAAGTGAATTGGATAAGATATCCTGACTGGATCAGTCCCATGCCAGGTCACACACATTGTTTTCATTTTAGGTTTATCCGAGGATTGAAAACCCCTCATAAGCGCAATCACTGCACAATCACTCAGTACCTAGTTCAATGCCCTGATGAAAATAGTTGCTATTTATTGACAGTTTTAATAAATCACCCAGGAAAATATTTTTCTAGATTTTGTTAAATACATTTAGGGTTCATTACCATGGTACATATCTAAAGTGAGATTTATAAGAATTTAACTTTATAAGTTCAGATTTATAAGAACATAAATTTATGAAAGCTCAGTGCCCAAGACATTTACCTTTCAGCTGCCAAGAACTCTTAACTATTGACCAGAACTTTATCAACAGGAATTCCAATTCTTTTAAAATTCATCAATAAATCATATGCTTAAGGAAAATAAGTTTGGAGTTTGTAACAGTAGTCAAAAAAGTTTAAATTAAGTGGAAATTTGTACATTTGATTTATTCATTTAATTCTTTGATAATATCTACCCGGGCATATATAGTGACTGCCCTATTGTTTTTAATTAAAACATACTTTTTTAAAGTCATGCCAGATATATACATTTCTAAATTCTGCCTGACCCAGTGTAGGCCTTCTTTTTCAAATTGGTAGCTTATTTTTAAAGACAGTTTTAGGTTTACACAAAAATTGAATAGATAGTACAGACTTCCCATACACCAATTGTCCCCTTCTCATAGTTTTTTAATATCTCAATATTTTTAACATCTTGAATTGGTATAGTGCATCTGTTAAAATTAATGGACTAATATTGATACACCATTATTACTTTTAGTCCATAAGTTACATTAGGGTTCATTCTTTGTGGTGTCCAGCTTTATGGGTTTTGCCAAATACATAATATTATGTATCTACCAGTACAATACCATACAGAATAGTTTCAATGCCCTCAAAATCTCCTGTGCTCCACTTATTCATCTCTTGTTCCCTCTCCTCAAGCCCCAGGCAACCATTGGTCTTTTTTGACTTCTCCCAAAATGTCATAGAGTTGGAATCATAGAGTGTGTAACATTTTCACACTGGTTTCTTTCACTTAAAAATATGCATGTATATTTCTACATGTCCTGTAATGGCTTAATCATTCATTTCTTTTTATTGCTGAATATTATTCCATTCTTTGGATGTTCTACAGTTTGTTTATCTATTAATCTATTACAGGATGTATCTGTTACTTCCTATCTGGGTTAATTAACACTGAACTCTAGAAATCTTTATGTGTAGCTTTTTGTATTGGATATGTTTTCTTTTTTATTAAATTCATAGGGGTGACATTGGTTGACAAACTTATATAGGTTTCAATTGTGCAATTCTATAATACTAGTATGTGGGTCCATTTCTGACCTCTCTAGTCTGTTCCATTGAAATATCACTTGTTTTTTTCACCAACCCCACATTATTTTGATTACTGTAGCTTTGTAGGGAGTCTTGAAGTTGGTTAGTGTCAGTTCCCCAGCTTTGTTCTTCATTATTATGTTGACTCTTGGGTCTTTTGCTGTTTGATATAAACCTTTGAAACAGTTTGTCAATATCCAAAGACTAATTTATTAGGATTGTGATTGAAATTGCTTTGAATTGCATAGACCACAGTGCGGAAAAGTGACATCCTAACAATACTGAGTCCTTTTAAAATACTATTCTTTCTTGGAATAGTCATTAAATAAATAATTGAGGGATGGACTTGAATTCTCTTCTGGTAGATATTTTATTAATAAGTCTGCATTCTCTCATATCCTGTGACTGTCCACCAGCCTGAGTACACACAGACTTGTGTGCATATACACTCTAACACAGGTTGAGTAGAGGGGTGATCAGCCTGTTTCTGTATTCATAATACATCACACAACACAGGATCAATGTTTGGGTTTTTTGTTTGTTTGTTTGTTTTTGTATTTCCATTTATTTGTGTTTGTTTGGGAATGTATAAAACTTTGTATAATTGATATCATATTGGAAAGTCTTATAAACACTTAAATTACCACTGTAAACATTAAAGAGCAGTAAGCACTAGAAATACACAATTACCAATTCAAAACAGAAATTTTGGGGGGAGTCCAGTTAACTCAGTTGGTTAGAGTGCAATGCTCGTAACACCAGGGTTAAGGGTTCAATCCCCATATAAACCAGTGTGAGCTGCGCCCTCCACAACTAGATTGAAACAATTACTTGACTTGGAGCTGATGGGTCCTGGAAAAACACACTTAAAATAAATGAAAAGAGTTAATAAAAAACAACTGAAAATGTTTAGGTATCTTTTTGCTTTTATAATGTGCAACGTAGTACAAAAGAAAATTTAGTTGTCTGCGTTGAGATATTTAAATATACTGTCTGTTCCTCAGTCTTTGATAAGTTCTTTACATAATAGATAGTAAGTACCTAATTGTGCTAATTCTAAATTACTATTTGGCATATTGCCAAGTAGAATATAAGGGCTCATTTTGATGGAACAGCATGTTCTGTACTGGTTTCTGCAAAGTTTATAATTGACTTTGATATGAATTATGTCTCCTTTCATTTGAATCCTAATCAAACAGAATATGTTATATTGAATTTGAATACAATTAAGCTGAATTTAGTTGTAATGGATTCCAAGACTGTTGATTTAAATATTGAGTAATTCTGAGGATGACCATCAATGTATTTACAATTTAATGCATTCAGATTTTGTGGAAGCTAAATATATTTATGTGTGTTTCAATTATTCCATTTTCAAACACTATTTTCCACAATAAAATAAGAAAAAAAAAGAAAAGAAAAATACCCACAAAAAACATGAAATGTCTAACAGATATTCCTAAACATCATTAAAGCAACATCTATTTCTGAACCTTAATATTGCAGGAATAAACGATTAATGAAATTTTAGATGACGGGTATTACTATGCTGTAATAATTGAGGTGAGAAGTAAAGAGTCATCAGGTGAATTGAGCTCTAGATGCTTAATGCTGAGTACTTTGCTTACATGGAGGGTAGTCTGGCAATTATTGGCAACAGAGACAACTGAACATTGCTTTTGTTCTCCACTTCCAACTGTAGGTGACATGCTTCCCTTGAGTCATATAACTGTGAAACCTGCATGGAAATGGCAATAAGTGAGGCAAACAGCTCTGTTGAAAATCTGAAGAGGGAACCGATGAATGGATAAATAAAATGTAGTATATTCATGCAGGGGAATCTTATTCAGCTGCATGCTAGAACGTAGATGAACCTTGAAAACATTATGCTAAGTGAAAGAAGTCAGTCTCAAAAGACCATGTGATTTTACTTGAAATAACTCACCAGAATAAACAAATCTATAGAGACAGAAAGTAGTTGCCCAGATTGGGGGGAGAGAGAATGGGGAATTTCGAGTGGTGGCTAAGAGGTTTGGGTATTTCTCCTGGGAGTAATATGAATGTTCTAAAATTGATTATGGTGATGGTTATACAACTATGCAAATATACTGAAAGCCATTGAAGTTTATACTTTAAATAGGTGAATTACCTGGTATGTGAATTGCATCACAGTAAAGCTGTTAAAAATAGGTAATGTTAAGCTTACGTGTACTATTTTAGATCTTAGATGCAAACAGAAAATTTCCCATTTCATGTCACAGGACAGTTCAAATTTAACATAAAACTTGAAAAGAAAGAATGAAAAAAATAAAGATGATGTCACTTATAATAATGGGTGAAAAATCTATAAACTATTATAAGCAAGTAAAATACAGGGATGTATAAATAATAACACCTATTAACAAAGCAGTATATTTAAGGATGAGGAGGATTAAAAATTCTTTAACCTAATGCATACCATCATAAAATTAATGGAACAAATGATTACCACAATCAGGTAAATTAACAGATTCATCACCTCATAAAGTTACTTTTTATGTTTTTTTCCTGGTGAGAACACTTAAGGTCTATTCCCTTTGAAAATTTCAAGTATATAGCACCGTATTATTAAGTACAGTCACTATATTGTACATTAGATCTCCAGAACTTATTCATGGTATAATTGAAGAATTGTACCCTTTGATTAGCATCTTCCCGTCTCCCAGTCCCTAGCAAACTCTGCTCTTTAAATATATGCATTGTATACTTTAAATATTATAAACTTTAAATATATACAATTTCATTTGTCAATTTTCATCAATAAAGCTGAAAATTTAAATGAATATATGTCCAAAGACTTACACATGAATATCCATAGTAGCTTTATTTATAACAACCCCAAACTGGAAACAATGTAAATGTCTATGAAGAAGTCAATAGATATATAAAAAGTCAAACAACAACAACAACAAAAACTATAATTGTATATATTCTTACCCTGGAATAATTAATAATACAAATTAAATTATTTATATGCAAAAGATGTACGAGTATCACAAGCAGTATGCCAAATGAAAAAAGTCAGACACAAAAGGCAAAATTAATTTTTAGTGATAGTAAGCATATTAATCATTCACCAGGACAGGGTGTGTTTGGGGAGATTGATTGACTTCGACAAGGGACCTTTTTGGGAACATAGAAATGCTATGTACATTGCTTGATTATAGAAGTATATTAATTTGCCAAAATCCATCAAATCGTTCACTCAGAAAGGTGCACTTTATTGTGTAATTTATGTCTCAATAAAAAAAAAGGAATTTAAGAAATGGCAACATGCTTCTCATTCACCACCTACAACTCCTTATATTTTGTAATCTGTCTTATTTTTCCAATAGCTGTAATCATCATCTGTCAGATAGTATTTATTTACTTATGGAGTCTCTACCACTATAATGTAAACACCTCAAAGGCAGAGATTTGTGTTTGAAATGACCATCCAATAGTTCTATCAGAAAGACTAACCTAGCATTTCTAAATATTTTTAGAATAAACATTGGTCTAATGAATATTTTTTTTCTCCTCCTTTAATCGTATTTCCTGAAAGGAAGGCAGCTGAGCACATGTTTGAAAATACTAACATGAAAGGAATAACAACATCTGTGCATAATATTCATGATTATAAAAATATGGCACATAAAACTTTACATTTAAAACTAAGAGAACATTTAGTTGAAACTGAACTATTTGATATTTCCTTTCCTTGTTTAAATTCCAATGGGGCTATGCAGCCACATCTCAAAAATGTAACTTGTTTTTAATCCATTTAATCTAAAGTCAATTTCACAGTTCATTCAAAGTCCGCATTAAGAAATGATAACAAGGCCGTTGATAAAAGAACTTCTATGAATATTATTTTTTGGCTGACTGTATTTCACTTTATCAACTTAGTGCGCTATATCCCTCTTCCCATCAGATTATCAGGATGTAAAAGAAAGAAGCTGCACTCTGACAGAATAGAAATAGAAAAGACCTGTTGGTGAAGCTTGAGGACAAGTTTGTGACTTTCATTTCCAGAAAGCCACCAGGCAACAGAACCACAAAAACAAATACTGTGCTTTGAATTTCCTTTACTAAGAATGGGGGATGCAGTTATGAAACCAATTAAAACACAGAATTGTTGAATCCTATAGCAGGATTGACTTTACAGCTCATCTAACTCAAATCCATTAACATGAGCCCTCCAAAATCTTCTATGGCCAATGTGATATTCTCATGCAGAGAGGACCACTGCCCAAGGCATTGTATTTAATTGTTAGTTGTCATCTACTCAAGAAATATTAATGGATTGTCCAGGAGAAATGATGACCTGGGTATTAATTAAAATAAACAAACAAACAAACAAAAACCATTTATCAGATGGCTGTGTCTTAGGAGGAGTTGGCTTTTGACATATACACCCTGGAGTATATGTCAATATAAGAAAACGTGTAATAAGGAAAAAAAAAAGCAATGCTCACTTGGGTTATGTGCTTGTTAGCGAAAAGGTTTGTTATCCTTTCTCATGCTGACGGTGCGAGCCATGCGCAGAGATCAGTCAAATAAATGTGTTGGGTAAAATGAATACAATATAGGTTTAGACCCATTATAAGTAAAGATAAAGAGGAGATACTTCTACAGCCTTTGCGAAATGTGACTTTAATGCTAAGAACGAAAAATCTTAAATTAAAACTGGTCAAGGTGTGTCAAACCTCTGTCCTTAGAATCATTTCTTCCTAAACACCCAGGGAAGAAAGATTTGGGAGGGGGGAATTGGCACGGCCAGTCAGTGATCCCCCCAAGCACGGCAGAAGCCTCATCTCCACTGGAAAATGTGAACATCTCATTGGCCTGTCAGGAGGCGTTATTCTTTATAGAAGGAGACTGCCAAAGAGACCAGTAGGAACCCCTTGTGAGAATTACAGTGCATTTCTTCCATAGAGAAAGAAAGCACCGTATTCTCAATCTCTGAAGAATTTCCTATGCTGAATCACACAATGTAAACAGGCATCCTGCATTGGTCAGAACAACCCTGAATTTTGAAATTCGTCTTACTTCATTTAATATACATTTCCTTTGTCATTGAGTTCCACATCTTTTCATTCCCTCTTATCTCCTTCTTAGTCTTTTCTTACTTTTGCTCCTTTAGCCTGTATTATTACTCTTTAAATCAGTCTTTCAACTTGTCTGGCTCTACTTTATATCGGAATGTTTATAGCTCATTTCCTTCCAATTTTCCTAATCTTTCCTGTTTCTCTGAATTCTCCAATTGAATTTGACTAAATTCTCCATCTTTGCAATTCCAATAAAATAAAAGCTCCACTGAGGTGGTTCACCGACTTTCTAGGTGATAATAGTGTAGGAATCTATAGGACAACTTTGCTGCTTCATTTCACTACTGCCTCTCCATCAAACACACACCGTGTGCATATCTAAAAAATATTTCTATTGAAAGTACATTGCTAATTGTATTACTAGTTGAATATAACGGGAAAACACAGAAATATTAATCAGGACCCTTAAAGTCTAGTTCCAGGTCTGCTATTTACCAGTTTGGTGAGTTTGACCAAGTTAACTACGGTTAATTTTCTTGGTTTTCTTAATCTCCCAAGTGAAGAATATAAGGTTTGCCCTTTCTCTGCAGAATCATTGTGAGGAACAAATAATATAATGGCTCCAGACTACTTTGTAAATGACAGAGCGCTGTACCAATGTAAGACTTATTACTTATGTACCTGGTAGCTCTCATCTTCCCCCAACTTTCCCTGAACTTGTGTTCCCTCTGTTAGATTAAGGACATCACTCTCCTTCCATGATCTGTGGACTGAAAACATGAGGCATTGCTATTCCTCCTTCTCGATCAATTCAGCAATCACCCCTTTCAATTAGACCTAAGCAACATCTGTCAAGTTCCCCTCCCGCCTCTTTCTACTCCCCCTACAAAGCTCTCTCATGCCTCATTGTTTCCCTGACAGGCTGCCACGTGGTCTTCCTGGTGGTAGTTTCTCTTCTTCCAATTCATTGTTAGAAGCAGCTGGAATTCTCTTTTGCAAATTTAGGTTTCTATCAGACAACATACAAACTCCTCAGGTTGGCATTCAAAGCCCACCACATTTTTATCATTTGCAGCCATTCCTATCCTATTTGTGTTTACAGGAAGTTCCAATAACCAATCTCCCCACTTCCTATCAATCATTCCCACCACAGTCCAACTTTTCGGTATTAACTCAGACTATTCAGTCTCCTTGAGACACCTGTGCCCCTCTACTAATCATGAATGCACTTGATTTTTTTTTTTACCACGTTTTTATTTTGGATAACATACACCAGCTTCAAAAGGTGAGTGCAGATGAGATCAGGTGCATTCAGGGTGGCATGTGAGATATAAAAATGAAAGCAACAAATGAACAAGATAAACAAAAACTCATAGACACAGACAATAGTTTAGTAGTTGGTAAGGGGTAGCGGGGAGATTGAAGAGGGAAAAGGGGGTCAAATATATGATGATGGAAGGAAAATTGGCTCTGGGTGGTGAACACACAATGCAATATAGAGATGATGTGTTATGGAAGTGTACACTTGAAACCCATATAATTTTACTAACCAATGTCATTGCAATAAATTCAATAAAAAATAATTTAGAAAACAGTCTATGCAAAACAAAGATGAAAACATTTTTCCTACTCCCATTTCCTCTTTCTCACCTTTTATTATATGATTAATTTTACCTTGTCCAGATTTATAATATTCACATTCTGTTTTGAAACCATAATTACTATGATTTTTCAGTATTAATTCTACATGTAAAGGATGCAGTGCTCACCAACAGTCCTTTCATCCTGACATTCAAATCCCTTCTCCAAGCTTTCTCCTAGCTCTCTAGTTATAATGGACCTCTCTTTTTCTCTTTCTTCCAAATATTCTCTGGGTTTATTATCTATTGGTGTGTAACACATAAGGATTCACAGCTTAGTGTAGCAAACATTTATGATCTCACACAGTTCCTGAGAGTCAGGAATAGAGGGACACCACTGGTGGCTACTTCCAGCTCAAGGTCTCTTTTGAAGTTATAGTGAAGTCCGTGGCCACGGCTGCAGTCATCTCAAGACTTAACTCCGGCTGAAGATACTGCTTCCAATTTAATTTGCGTGGCTGTTGGCATGGGGTTTCCATGGGTCCTTTCCGAGGGACAGAGATTTCGCCAGAGCCAGTGATCCAAGAGAAAGGAATCCAAGGGGAAGATGCACCAAGCCCTCAAAATGACAGCCATGGACTTTTAATCTCCTAATCGCAGAATTGAGATACCATCATTTTTATCCATATGCTGTTGGTCACACAGACCAACACTAGTGTGATGTGGAAGGAAGATGTACAAGGTATAAATTCCAGGAGGCACAGATCTGCGAGATGTGGGAGGCAGGCTATCACATTCTCTTAGCATTATGTTGTGGTCACTACAGTACCTTTTATTATAGTACCGATCTATCTCCTGCTCTCGACACCAAACATACTTACCTCATCTGGAAAAATTTTTGTGCAGAAATGGTGCTCATTAAATGTTATTTTACAGGAGTTCATGCCTATTATGTTCTAGGTTCTGAATTATTTATAGCCTTTTGTTAAGAAAGTTAAGGTCTGGAGTTTGCTCTTCTCTGAAGTCCAGTGAGTCATATGCTGAAACTGTATGTGTTACTTGTACCCTAAATTTGGACACCCGTATTCCAAACATATGTCAATGTTAACAAGATGGCTTGTGAAATATATCTGGGTGGCATTAAAGTCACTACATCACCATTACTAAAATTTAGTTAAGAATAGTGCTCTATGATCCTATTAGATAGTGGTTGAATCTGCATAGTTGTTTTTATAGGGAGAATGCACTGCATGGCAAGAAAACTACTACCAGTAATCTCAATTTCAGAGGATTTATATTCCAAGATAAACTCACTTTTGACTTTAAACAGTTTGCATGTTACCTTTTACCCCCATAACCATGGGACAAGTTTACCCCAACTCTAAAATAGATATAAAAGTTTCTCTTGAATAACTGAAATATCTGATCAAGATTATAAGAGACAATGTTTATAAAAGGGCAATGAAAATGTTAAACAGTTATTCAAGATGATACTAAACAAAATTAAATAATTATGTATTTATCACCTTAGACCTTTTTTTAAAGATATAAGGCCAACTCCCCCAAAAAACAATTAAATCAGAATCACTAGAAGTAGGACCCTTGTATCATCTTTTTTAAAAAGATCTCTTCTGAATTCTAATATGCATCCATCATTGAGAATCACTGACAGAAAAATATGGAATAGCAAAGAGGGACATCCAGAAAGCAAGCAAAACAAGGTAATTTTATTTTGTGCTCAGCAAGTCACAGAATTTTCCTAAGCTCTAAGAGGACAACTAGATTGAATGTGAATCACTGGGTTGTTAATATGCAAATAAAATATTCTCTTTTTGTAAATCCAGAGCCATAATATTTTTCTGGTCAAGCTTTTAATACCAATATCTTTCATATTTAAATTATACATGATTACAAATATTGGACTTACTTTCTCATTTATCTCTCTTTTAAATTATTGTACATTTTTTAAGAAGACAAAGCTGTACTTTCTCTGGCACTAATTAGAAAATAAATAGCAACCCTTGGACTAGATTTCATGTATCCAGATTGATAGCATCTGTTTTTCCCCATTACACAGCAATAGAATCAATAATACAACCAGTAATATATTTTTTGTGATACAACACTCTTGGTATATGTGTTTGTGCACACATGCACGTGTTCTGTGTGCAGGGACGGGGAGACCCCTCTCCCCTGTGTGCCAGTGTTCCTACAGATACATGTACTGTCAATGAAGAAAACACCCAGAATTCGATGGAACCCCTTACAATTAACCACTTTAGGAAATTGCTTCAGACTGAGCTAACTCCTCAGTGGACTCTCTCAGCCTCTCAGCAACAACTTTTGAAATGTCTCTGAATATTCAAGTTGTGTTTTTTTTTCTTTTTTAAACTGTTAAAGGAGGCAAAGAATAGATTATCTATAATCTTGTCTAAGGAGAACTCTATTTTTTTCTTTTTTTTATTATTAGTTTCAGGTGTACAAAACAATGCAATAGTTAGACATTTATACCTCTCACAAAGTGATAACCCCCCCAAATCTACTACCCCCCTGACATCATACATAGCTGTTATAGTTCCACTGACTCTATTCTTTATGCTGTGCTCTACATCCTGTGACTATGTATATATATATATATATATATATATATATATATATATATATATATATATATATATACACATATTTGTATATATATAAAAAGATTATAGTTCACATTCGTTATTATTCAGCCTCAGCTTCAAGTGTACAACGCAGTGGTCAGGCATCTACACCATCCCTGAAGCGGTCTTCCTAATAAGACAAATGTTCATCAAACACCCTACAAAATCTTTACAACACTATTGATTATATTCACCAAATTGTCTTTCATATCCCGTGGCAATTTTGTGGTTACCAATTCTAATCCCCTCACTTTCTAATCCCCTCACTTTACCCCTTATCCTCACCCCCCCTCCCATCTAGCAACCCTCAGTTTTTCCTCTTTGTCTCTGAGACTGTTCCTGATTAGTTCATTCATTCATTCTTTTCTTTAGATTCCACATATAAGTGAGATCATATGGTAAGATTTCTTTCTTCTTTATGGCTGCATAATACTCCATTGTATAAATGTACCACAGTTTCTTAATCCAGTCATCTACCAATGGGCATTTCATGTCTTGGCTATTGTACATAGTTCTGTAATAAACATAGGGGTGTATTAATATTTTTTGAATTAGTGCTTTGGATTTCTTTTGATAGATACCTAGGAGTGAAATTGCTGGGTCATAAGGTAGTTCCATTTCCATTTTTTTGAGATACCTCCATGCTGATTTCCATAGTGGCTGCACTAATCTGCAATCCCACCAAAAATGCATGAGGGTTCCCTTTCCTCCACATCCTCGCCAACACTTGTTTGTTTATTTATTGATGACAGCCATTTTGACAGGGGTGAGGTGGTATCTCACTGTGGTTTTTATTTGTATTTCTCTAATTATTAGTGAGGTTGAGCATTTTTTCATATGTCTGTTTACCATCTATGTGTCCTCTTTAGGAAAATGTCTGTTCATGTTCTCTGCCCGTTTTTTAGCTGGGTTGTTTGTTTTTTGGTGTTGAATTGAATGAGTTTTTTTATAAATTTTGGATATTAGTCCTTTATCAGATGTATCATTGGCAAATATCTTCTCCCATTTAGTGGGAAGCCTTTTTGTTTTATTCATAGTTTTCCTTGCTGTGAAAAAACTTTCTAGTTTGATGTAATCTGATATGTTTTTTTTTTCACTTACTTCCCTTGCCTGAGGGGATATATCAGTAAAAATATTACTAAGGGTAACATCTACAATTTCTTCCTATATTTTATTCTAGGAGTTGTATGGTTTCAGATCTTATAATTAAATCTTTAATCCATTTTGAATTTATTCTTGTATATGGTGCAAGGAGATGATCCAGCTGCATTTTTTTGCATGTGTCTGTCCAGGTTTCCCAGCACCATTTATTGAATAGACTGTCTTTACCCCAATGTAAACTCTTGCTTCCATTGTCATAGATTAAATGACCATATAGGCATGGATTTATTTTTTGGGCTCTCTATTCTGGAGAACTCTATTTTTAAAACCTGTAAAGAGATGCTTGTAGTTGTTAAAATATAAGCTAGAAGAAACCTGATTTTTTTCACGTATCTACTACTGATTATAGTAATATATAATTTATACATTATAGAAATAAAAGAAATACAAAAAGGTACTTTAAAGTTCAATATAATTTGAGAAAACATGACCTTCTTGAAAGGGTGAGCTTAATTATCAAATGCCAAGTCTTTGACTCTATATAAATTGCTCTATTCATTAAAATGTTAAAGCGTGGCACATCCTAAAGATGAAAGCCAAGTTTCTTTTCATTACCAATACCCTCCTGTCGAGTATTTGGGAACAATTTTCATCAACGTATTTGATCTTTTCAAATTAAAGTATTATATAAGTGAACTAGATGAAAAAGGAATTATATTAAAATTGATGTTCTTCCTCATTTTCAAATATGAACTATGACAAATAACTTCTCGTTTTAAGTGATATTCTCAGATAATAATATTCTGTGTTAAGCTCTGTCTTGCTATGTAGAATCTCACTGGGTTAATACTAAACAAGGTTTGAAATCAGCCAAATTTGACCTTATAATTTGGGAGAAATACAAGGGTGTGTTACATATTTTCTCAGCAAGTATTGTGGGCAAGTCTGTCTGTCCAGTTTTTATTATGTTTTGGTTTCTGTTTTACTATGAGGGAAGTATTTTTTTTTCTTTTCTTTCTTTTTTTTTTTAGAATGTCTTTTGGAAATGGAAAGAATGTATGACTTTATTAAACGTGTGGTTGTGTTAAAAAGTAAAGCATGGCGGTGGGAACACTGTCCTGGGAGTCTGAGAATGAGAGGCGCTTCTCTTACTTCTGGCATTAGGGGGCGCCTCAACCTCTGGGTCCATATCCAGCACTGGAGATGGTGCTCAGCACACAATGATTACATTTAAATTTGAGAATTTGAGATCTAAGAACTGGATGGTGAGGTTTTTCATTGTCTTCCCGCTGTAAAGTTATGCAGAACGAGTTACGTACATTAAACCCCAGCCCACATTCAGTAGCAGTTCAGAGCTAAAGAAGTTAGAGGTACTTGATTACGCCACTGTGTCGCCATAAAGTGATCATCAGCCCCAATCAACATAACATTTTGAAATATTTTATAGCACTGGAGGGATAAAACTTACAAGATAGACATCTCTAAAATAAAAACAGTTTGTTCTTATAACATTCAAACTCATTCTATCAGCTGGTGGCAAAGAACGATTGACTGATTAAAGCATTTAGGATAATTCTGTTGCTTTTTTACATTTTTATTAAATGGATTAGGGTGAGTTGGTTAATAAAGTTACATAGGTTTTAGGTGTACAATTCTATAATATATCATTTGTACATCCCATTGTGTGCTCACCACCCAGAGTCAGTTCTCCTTCCATCACCATATATTTGACCCCCTTTACCTTCTTCTCCCACCCCCCTCTCCCTGTGCCCTCTGGTAACCACTACTAAACTGTTGTCTGCATCTATGAGTTTTTGTTTGTTTGTCTTTTTGGTTTGTTGCTTTCATTTTTATATCTCACCTATGAGTTCTGTTGCAGATAGCTATAAGCTCTGTTCAATAGACTCAGAAAGGAAGAATTTGATGGTAAATAAAATTTCTAATTTCCTTATTTTATTCAATTTGCAACAGTACATTTCAAAGAGATACATGTTTATTACATTTATTATGTACAAAAAGTCAGTGGTAACTAATAGGTTTGTATAAATGGCAGAAAGTCATTTTTACTATTGTTGCATTGTCATATTCTATATGGAGAAAGATTCAGTTAGATAGAAGTTTGAATCTGCATAATGCCCAAAGTAGTTTTGTATCAATCATGATACAGAAGTTTTCAAATTCCACTAAAATGTTCTTATTAATTTGCTAGTAAGGATTCATTGGCAGAGGATAGAAAACATCCTATTTAACTTAAGGACAAAGCAATGTTTATAAAATTATTGGAAGAATCGTACGAAGAGGCTATAGGCTCGATTTCCAGAAAGAATTCCCAGAACAATCCTGGGGAAGTCGGCTGCTCAGAAAGTGGGCCTATGCAGAAGCTGCTGTCACATTCGTTGGCTCCGGATGAAAACACTTTGGTTGAGATCCCAGGATAAATTTGCAGCCACCACCAGAAAGAACTACTAACATCCAGCAGATTAGGAAAACTGCTGTTTTACACACTAGATTATCGCTTCTACTTCAAGGGCTATGCAAGTGCATTAAATCAGCAGAGCACAAAACAAACACAGACATCTGTTGCAAGGTTTTTATTGGAAAATGTAATGTTTAGCTTTACAGTCTCTAACACACGGGAACAGCTTAGAAAGATGTTGGAATACCTATATAGTGAGCCAATCTACCCTATAGGCATCAGTGAAATTTAAACTCATGTTATTAATAATGTATACATAAAGGCATATGAGGTGAGCATGAAACATTCAAGTGAGGTTAGGAAAAAAAGGCATGGTTTCATTTTTAATTTGGTAGACTTTTTTGTTTATATTATTTTGTTCATATTATAACCATATCATTGGAATAAATAACTCTAATGCTTTTAAAACAAAGGATCATCAATGTTTGCTGTACAAGCTGTAGAATTACTAATTTACATTGCTACTGATATGATAGCACATATGCACTGATAAAATTGTGGGCAAGTTTTCTTACAAAAATGTGGGATATTTTTCAGATCGATATGAACTCTTATTTAAAAAGTGTTAGCTAATGTACATGATTCCTATTTAGGCAAATGTGACTCTTTAATATTTATTATTATTATTGCAACTAAACTTTATGATGTGGCAGTAATTTTAAGAAGATATTTCTCCACGGGAGCTCAAATAATAATAATATTGTCATGACTTTTAAATGAGCTTGCATTTTTTAAACAAACAATTCAGTGTTTCATAAGGATGTAAATCCAAGATTATGGGAACTTTCTCAATGCAGAACATCACTTTAGAATGTAAAAATCCATTTGGATAGTGACTCAAGAAAAATTAAATGATCAGATGCTATAAACTGTTGTATCTAGAAGGAAAATTATCTGTTGTTGGAGTTTCTGTGATGAAAATCAAAAGTCAACATATCTATAATTTTGAACAGTTCTTGGTAGATGCGTAGAATGTTCTGCTTTGCCTGATATTTTCTATGCCATGTGTTTCTAAATATCTAGGTAACATACCAAAAGAAATCTTGCCTATCAGATTACATTCCCAAAATAAAGGCTCAGGTGAAAATGTTTACAATTTACTGACATAAACAGATTTCCAGGATTTTTTGCAGGGCTATGTGTAGCTAGCTAAACAGCACCATGTGTGAAAAGGGCTTAGCAGTTTTGTGTGTCATCCAGTGAAATTTAAGTCAATAGTTTGAGGAGAGTGACTAGAAGGCAAGTACAGTATTCAAGATAAAAGATATAGTGCCTCTTCTTTATATTGTGCTGTTCTCTGCACATTTGGAAAAGGACTGTAAGGTTTGGGTACCACACATTAAAAATGATATTAATAAATTGTACTTTAGACCAAAGAGAGTAACTAGGTAGTAAATGGTCTTTAAGCCATATTTTATATATATATATATATATATATATATATATATATATATATATATATATATATACTGATTAAACAGAGTGAAAGGCTAGATTCTGCGTATAATAGGTCAGAATAAGAGAAATTTAAAAATTCAATTAATACTGAATACTTCTCAAAATTAGAATTTCCTTGAAAATTGAAGCTTATTAAGTAATGAAATGTTAATCTTCACTAATTTTATTAATATGCAAATACCTTTAGAGTTAGGTTAATTTTTAAAATAGCTTCCTGAGGTTCTGAGATTCCGGCTTTGATCACCCACATAATGACCCATTTGCTCAGTATGAGACAGATGAAGTAGTTATCGTATTTGTTGTTATAAGCCTGGGCTACCCAGGTTACCTGTCACATTTACTTCCAGCCAGGAAAAAATTAAAAATAATACATTTTCCATTATTGTAATTTTATTGCCCTGATTTGATAATTCTACCAAGGTAACTTTAATGCCAGGAGAAGCTGACCGAGGCGTATACTCTACACTTTGTACTACTTTTGCAACTTGGCTGTAAGTCCAATATTATTTTAAAATAAAAATTAAAAATATAATAAACTTTCTCCCAGCAAGGCAATTTTTATATACACAGTTAATTGGATTTATAATGTCTAAGTCATTATTTTGTTTTCAGTTTTATCAATGTATCTCTCTAGGTGTATGTGTCATGCACAGATTATTACTGTAACACTATTTTCATCATTATTTTATTATACATGACCATAGTATTCTTCCAGGCCTCCTTATGCAGTAGTGTAAATAGAACCTCTTTCCAATAATAACAGTGAATTATCCCCACCAGCTTGGTCACGTCTTTCCTTGCCTGCTGGTCCGTTGGACAAGTTGCTAAAAGGGCCCAGGGGCAACCATGACTTTTAAGTTTAATGGGTCTCTCACTGTGTCTGCTGGCAGAAACATTACCTTCCTGGGAGCTAGAACATCTAGACATGCAGAAGCTAGAGATGGGAGAAGAAGAACAATTTCCCCAAATGAGTCACTGTGAGTGATGGTAAACAGAGGCATTCCTACAGCTATCCTTTAGTTCCCTGGCCATATAGGGTACATGGTATGATATAGTGGTCATTGATTTAGGGTATATTTTCCATTCCAAAAGATGATGCCCTAATATTTCAAGGTGTCAGTTCCGTTGCTCTGTCACAGATGAGCTCTTGGGGTTTGCAACATGCGACGTGACCAGTGGATCCTATGGTCATGTGCTCGTCCCTCTAACCCCTTGGCCGTAAAGTGATAGTCCCTTGTTCTGATGTGAAATTAGGCCTAATCCTGTATTGCTGACTCAAACACTTAATGAGCCCTGGGGTAGTAATGCTGGCTTAGTTAGCAAAGGTAGAAAAACAAAATAAAACCCAGAAAATATGCAGATTCCAGTCAATATGAATTGCTGCCATTTCTAATGTAATTAATTTGCTACAAAGTAGCTAGTTTGTGTCGTTGAGGGATGAATCAGGGTAGTCAGCACAAGAGAATGTTTCTGGCAGGCTGGACATTTGACATCAACAAAAGCTGGCTGCAACCAAAGCTCACCTCTCCCTGGTGAGTAGGAGGCATAGTAGCCTTCCATACTGGCACCACAGACACCATTCTTGTCTTCACTCTGTTAGCAGTGGGGTCGTCTGACCAAGGTGATTGATGCCACTATCAGGTCATTCTATCTACTTGGTTGTTTGACACCTCTTCTGTCATACATCCCCTCTGGGAGGAATTAACATGTGATCCAATATCTTCACACTTTGTGAATGTATGCTTATATGCCCATACTTGTGTCACTCACCCAGAGCTCCTTGTTCCTGATCTTCCAATTTATTTCCTTCTAATCCCCAGGTCAACTCATCTGCACTCTTAAGTTAATGGTATTCTTAACATGGACCACTTATCTTTCCACATAGTGTGAACTTTTAGATACACTGTCCAAAGCAGTGCATTTTGGGAGGATTTCCCATACCACTGTCTTTCAAAGCACCCCTAACTAGGGCTGTAATGCAGCATGGTCCATTTTTAGTTTGGGTCCATGCAAAGCTGACCTTTCTGTGAATAAGCTTGGCTTATTTCCAACTCCTGCAGATTGTTAGAAGTCCCCTCTATGCCTCCTCCCAACACACATACATCAGTTCCAAAGCAACCATAATGGAAGCTTAGAGAGAGATGAAGCAAGGTAGATGACATGTGATTATAAATCAGATTACACAGTTTATATGTGTTATAAATTGTTATGATTGACTGTTCTTGGATCCGCCCAACTTTGTGACTTAATGGGTTGGACAGAACACAGGTCATGATGGGAGTTCTTCATCTGTTATCCTGTCATAAGATGTTCCATCTCCACAAGAGCACAATTAACATTCCACTTGGGCTTCTTAAAAAGCATTTTATAAAAATAAGTTACTATTATTTGGTATATAATGAGATTGGTTCTAGGGATATTCCCTGCTAGTGGCTATTTGAATTCATAGAAAACTTACATCATTTGTTTATGAGTTTAGGTGATTTTCAAAGGATCATAGTAGGTTAACAGCCTCTAACTTACTAATGTCACCAATATATAGATGGTAATTAAAGTCATGTGATTGGATATATTTCACAAAGGGGAGTGTGTGATGTAGGAGTGGGTCAACAAATGCTGTCATTGAAACAGAAAACAGGGGAAGAAAACCTGAGGAAGACTAAGGATGAAGAACTACAATAAAAACCACAGAAAAGTAGTTTCAAAACAAAAACAAAAACAAGAAGGAATGATTTTAAGAAGAAATATTTGTAATTTAAAAAACCTTAGACAGGCTGTAAGGACTAGGAAAAGTATACAGTGATTATTAAATATGTAAATATACATAAAGATTATTTGTTCTGTGAGGTGGTAATAATTTGAGGAGGGTGGTTTTCTTGGAAATAAGATATTTGAAATCACATTTACATGCTGATGGGAAAATACTAAAATAGAGGGCTTTGTTGAAAATAGCAGAATGGCAGCAAATGAGAGTTTCCACTCTGTTTCTAGGTAACCCATCAATGCAAAGAAAATTTCTTTTTTTCATTCACATTTAAGTAGAGCATAGAAGTCCATTTGCCCAGAACTTTGTAGAAGGGATTTATGCATTTGAGAGCATAATCTGATTTTCTACTATAAATAAATCACAGCTGTGCTTTTATTATTCTGATAGTACAGCCGAAGAAATTGCCATACATTTATTAAGTAGCAGAGCCAAGTTTCGAAATCGCCATTTTCTTATTCTTGAACACAAGAAACTGTTCATTAAAAATGCCTTAGTATATAGAACTTAATTATAAATTGCAATTTTCAACTTTATTGTAAATTATAAACCCAATATGAGTTGAGAACTTTAAAAGATATATTGTCTCGTAGGAGCAGACAGGGATTGGAAACTTTTCAGCCTAATTAGCCAAGCCCTGTGCAATCTAGGCTTGACTTTAGGTAAAGTCTGAGTGGATGATTGTGTATTCCTGTGTACACCAAAAAGACACTTAGGCTTTTTAAAAAATCCAGACATGTCCACAGTGTGCATGATTATTTTCATTAAGGAATCCCAAGGTGTCTGTTCTCAAATTCTTTGTTTCCTAGAACTTTTATTCCAAGAGCTGTTATTCCTCAGAGCCTCCAAAACTAAATTGTAAAATATTGGATTATAAAACTCACACAGTAGTAGGTACCCTGTGAAACTGTTTGTTCTTTTATAATAATCAGGCATTGAAATGTATCAAGATTATATATTTAAAATATGATCACTAAATGGGCTGTTTAAACATGTTGGAGAAATTAGTCATTTTTCTCTTGTTTCATGATGCTTAAAATAATTACATTCAGCAAATCCCAGGAGCTGTTGGAATGACTGGATTTATTTTTGAATTTACTTTTTGTTAACTCATAGACACAAACAACAGTTTAGTGGTTACCAGAAGGTATGGGGGGAGGGTGGATGGTAGTAGAGGGTAAAGGGGGTCAAATATATGGTGATGGAAGGAGAACTAACTCTGGGTGGTGAACACACAATGCAATAGATGGTGCATTGTAGAAATGTACACTTGAAAGTTATATAATTTTATTAACCAATGTTACCCCAATAAATTTAATAAAAATTCAAAATAAGCAATCAGAAATAAATTTGCTTTTTGTTCGAATTCAATGCTTTGACTTTAGATGCAGCTTCTCCATGCTCACTCCCTCCTCAATCGTGAAATAACATGGCCCAGTGCTAAGATCAGGAATCAGAGACACCTGATCAAGGAAATGCCCAGGTGCCATCCAGAGGTGTCTTTAGGTGAGCGATACATCATATCTGAGCTTTATTTTCTTTACCTGTAAAATGAAAATGACATGCATACTTACCAGGACAGTTTTCAAGTAAGCAGGGCTGAGGTCTGTAACTCGACAGACATACACTTAGCATCTAGGGACATAGTACTACATAAATCCTAGACAGTACTGTCCAGAATCCTGTTTTTAAGTCACTGTGCATCATCCTATTCTGTTGATAAGACTAATGCTGGTCATTTTCATATTTTTCTTTTGTCAAATTTAATAACTGCAAATTTAACTGTGTAGAGCTATTTAACACCCATGCTTCCCCCTTTAACCCTGCAAAAGACACAGGGTCTTAAGAATAAATAAAATTCATATCAAGATTCTTTGGAGAATAATCTATTTTGCCAGAATATTGTTTCCCCTAAAGGTCCTTTACGTTGTGTCTTGTACTTTCAAGGTTGACTCTCCTGCTGTCTCTTGTATGGATGCCAGAAATAAGGGTCAGATATCCCATTTGCTCCAGTCCGTGATGAGACTTATCACTGTTACCTTATAAACATATGAGATTGGACATAGCATCCAATTCCTCCTATCTTGTGCTCTCTTTATTAAAATATTTCCAAAATTCCTGAAATTATGTCAATAATTTCAATTATGTCAATTCCTGATCTATATTAAATTTTGGATCTCCCTTCATTGTTACGGTTACTGACAACGATATTTCACAAGTCCAGAAATTACCCTTCCATTTCCTATAGCACTTTAATTTACACTTTAAGAGTGTATTTAGTTATATTATTTCCATGTGCATTTTAAGTGTACATATGATTGTAATTATTTCCCAACTGTCCCCCAATTTCAAACCTTACAAAATTTTCATACGTGATTAGAGTAATACTCAGCACCACTGTTGACTGAGGGCTGTTAAATGGTGTCACCCAAGGAATTGGCAAGTAAAGTGACTGAACACATGAGTAATTACTTTTTAATTTAGACTCCAAGCCAGAAAATGTCTTTCCTGCCAAAGGGCTTTACAAATAGCATGCCTGCCAGCAGCCCAGTGTGAAGAATAATTGCTGATTGTTACAGATCAATAACACCCAATTTGGAGAGACTGGGAGCTCTAGAATCCCACAGCCATAAGTTTGCAAAGCATTTTTGAGGAAAGCAAAATGTATAGTAATTAATAAATTAAAATGCAAAAATCCAGGAAGCAGACATTAACAAGAAATAAGTACCATGGGTCAGAAACCAGCAACAGCCATATCTGACTTAGCTGCATACCCAGAAAAAGGTACCAACTGGGACACAACTGGGAAGCACTGGACATACATTCATATTTCCCCTCTTTGTTATATCTAATATGTAAAATTCAGAAGCTATATAAAGCTTAGAAATAGCACAGCAGGTATTTTGTGCATTTCAAGAAATGTTGAATGCTTCAGTGCAAATGATTATCTAACAAACATGTCACATTCTGCTTTCTTCTCCCTCAGTTCATCATGCATTATATATACTTTAGTGCTTCTACTGATCATCTAACACATTCTAGGCTTAAACTGTGTTTTTTTTTTAATCTCATGTGTCTTTTCTAAAGATCAAGATACTTTGTGCGTTCATATTGCATTTTCTTTTCATAAGATGTCACAAAATCTCTCTTCATATCTGCAAATTCTGCAATAATTATGTATATATTGTGAAACCAAGATTCTCCCAACTAACCTAGAGAATAAGTAGATATGGGGGAGAGTGAGATGATTTGAGAGTTGTATTCTGTATTTTAGGGAAATAGTGCAGTTCCTAAGACAGTGTCCAAAGTGTAGAAGGTTCATTATTAATTTAAGCATGGGCTGAGGTAATAAAGGATATTTTGGGGGAGAAAAGGAAGAAAATGAAGCTTGCTGAGATTTTAAATTTCCAGTCATTCTGCTTACTTTGTCTTTATGGCTACAAATAAGATGGGGATTAATATTTAATGAGGACACCAAAGAAAAAAATAACAAAATCCAGGAATTTTCATTGTTAAAAATATAAGACACCTTAAATATTGTTTGAAAGCATTTAACATTACAATCATAATAAAGTTCCAGAAATCATCATTATAATTTTAAGTAAGAGATAGAAAAGTATAATCAAGATTTTTAATATCTATTTATATAACTGAAGCCAAAAGATCAAGTTTTCTTATGCTCTATAATTGCTTTAACTTCTAACATAAAATTTGAGAAAAGAAAATGCTGTATTCCTTTAGCAGTCACGTAGCGCAGAGATATAATTGATCAATGCCAAAAAATTAAAAAGAAAAAAAGCCTCTGTTATTTAGATAAATGTGTTCTGCAAATTTTTGTTAGAAAGGCCCTAGAGGTTTCTGTGCTCTTGTCTCAGTTTCCTGCATTAACCTAAGAATTCATGGATACACAGATTTATACTGATTGTCGAACTGATGGATACAATTGAATATAGTGATTTCCACAAAAAATGTTAAGTACGTGTAGCAGCAACCACAACAGAGCAAGACAAGTTATATGCCATAGCATAAGTAGTACACAATTCGATTTTAGTGTGTTTCTTAATGGATTTATATGCTGAATTTTAATCACATGATTGTCAAAGACCATGCTAATAAAACCAGCCATTCTGAGACTGAGAGAGGCTTAAATTCTAGTAGTCAAAATATCGTAATTCTAAACCTGCCATATGTTGAGTGTATATCAGATACACATTTTAGTTAATGTCTCTATACACTCATCATACAATATAGAATAGTAGTCATTTGTTTGGCAATCTTTTATCAGTGTCCCAGACAATCTTTTATTAATGAGCTATGCAACTTTATATAACGTATCTTTCTTTCAAAAAATTTCATTAATCATTTCTGAGACTGAGTTGAAAGGAAATTTATCAAATGAAAATTAAATAATAAAAGGTAATGAATCAAGTTTGAGATATTAATAATGGTAAAGATATTATAGGAATAAAACCATATGCTAGTGACAGCATGTTTTGTTACATCATTTTTAAAATTTTCAGCTATATATGGAAAGAAATACTTAATCATTTTTTTTTCAAATTAAAGTTTATTGGGGTGACAATGGTTAGTATAGTTACATAGATTTCAGGTGTACAATTCTGTATTACATCATCTATATCTCACATTGTGTGTTCACCACCCAGTCAGTTCTCCTTCCATCACCATATATTTGATCCTGTTTACCCTCTTCTACCATTCCCTTCCCCCCTAGTGGTTACTCTGGTAACCACTAAATTATTGTCTGTGTCTATCAGTTTTTTGTTTGTTTGTTTGTCTTGTTCCTTTGTTGCTTTCAGTTTTATATCCCACATGTCAGTGAAATCACGTGGTTCTCGACTTTTTCTGTCTGACTTATTTCCCTTAGCTTAATAATCTCAAGATCCATCTATTTTGTCACAAATGGCTCTATTTCATCTTTTCTTATGGCAGAGTATATTCCATTGTGTATATATACCACATCTTCTTTATCCAATCATCTATCAAAGGACACTTTGGTTGTTGGTGAAAAGTTCAGGTTGTTCAATTTTTTCATGCAGCCTTTTCAGCACTTCCAAATAGTAAACTGGTTAACTGTTTGTCCAGTTGGTACAAATTCATAATGAATAATCTCTCTGATATCAAAAAAGGTGAGCAACATGGTTACAACAAGTTCACAAAGCTAATTGTCAGACCTTCATATATCCTCTATGTTGTCATAATCACTTATGAAATTATGAAGGGCATTTAGTAAGATTCTAATATGAAAAACTAAAAGCATTTGGCTGGGTTGTTATTTCTGCTATAATTTGTTCTGGATTTCTCTTCTTACTTTGTCCAAGTTTTGCTGGCCCTATTTAGTATGTCCCTCAATGATCTTGCCACAGACCAGTTATATCATCTTCCTGACACAAAGACCTACCTCATCTTCAGTCTCTGAGTTCACACAAAGTCACTGAAATCCTGTCCATATCCATTGCTCTTGTAGAGTTGTCTCTACTGAGTCGGCTTGTTTTTCTTCTTAACCCAGAAATATCTACAACTTCTGTTTTTCTTTACATGCTATTTCTCTGCTTGTGAAAATTTTAAGAAACATTTCTTCAATTCTTTTAAGCTGACAGGTTTTAGTGTGAAGAGAACAGTTAAAATAGATTTGTCCCCATGTGTAGAAAACTCCCACGTGCTTTTACTATTCCTTTACCTAAGGTAAATAATTAGGAAAGCATAAAAAAATCTATCAGATGAAATCTTTAGTGCTATAAGCTCTTGTAAATATTAATTCTATAAGCATGTAAATACTTTACATTCTCAAAAAAAAGAATTCTGAAGAAGGTTTAAGAATTAAGGTTAAATCATACATAAGGAGGGTAAATAAGAGGTAAAGGTGAGGTTTTGGGGTTGTGGGGCAGAGGGGGAGTGCAGTAGTGTTTAACAAATATTTTGTATAAGAAAAGTACTTTGCACTGAATTTTCAAAGATGAAGAAGTGTCATCCAGGACCCAACAAGAGGGGTGCCCAGGATAATGTCAGTGGAAAGAATTCCAAAAGCAGGAGACTTAAAAAGTTAGAATAGCCCCCACCCCACATCCATGATTTTGCCTTCCACCCTGTCAGTTACCTGCAGTCAATCACATCCAAAAATATTACATGGAACATTCCAGAAACAAACCATTCATGTTGTAAATTGTGCACCATTCTGATATGAGTATGTCACTCTTTCTCCTCACATAGGCATTGCTTCTACTCACATTATTATAAGAAGAAGACAGGTGAGGACTATAAATATATTTTGGAAGAGAAAGGGGGACCACATTCACATAATTTTACTACAGTACATGATTGTACTTGTTCTATTTCATTAGTAGTAATTGTTAAAATCTCACTGTGTCTAATTCATAAATTAATCTTTACCATAGGTAAGCATCTATAGGAAAAACATCCACTGGGGTCTTAGAACATATCCCCCATGGATAAGGAGGGACTACTGCAATGGCCTTCTATGAAATGAACACAAGATTTGCTTTTTATAAGAAAATAGAGACGTCATCAAAATGGTGGCGTGAGGTGAGCCTCTGTAAAGCTCCACAAAGGACTCCATGCACAGCAGACAGGCAAAACAAAGAGGCCCACTACTGAATTCACCTAAAGGTGGGTGAATCGCACCAGCAGGGGAGGAGGGAAGGAAGAAGTGCGGAGACGGAGCCCCACGGGAACAGGACGCAGAACTAGCTCAGTGCTCAGAGCTTGCTGCATCCAGAACCACTGCAGCTGCAGGCGAGGGAAGAACTCGGACTGCTAGGGCTCCGTTTACGGCCCGCAGGGCTGAGGGGGCAGCATATAACACCGCTGAACCCAACGCTCACGGCAGAGACCTCGGAGCAAAGACTGAGGGAAGAAGGCTGAAAACGTAGTTGAAGCCCTTGCTGCTGAGCAGAGAATGGAAGCCTTAGGCACTGAGACTAGCGGCCCCCTCCCTACCTTCCCAGAGCTCGACCCGCCCCCCACCTGCCTGGTGCTACAAGCAGAACAGTAGCAGTGTCAGATCAAAAGAACAGAATATTTGCTGTTCTGAGAACTGTGGACCGCAGACACAGATTCGCGGCCGATCTAGTTCTGGCAAAGGGGAGGGAGCTGTGGAAGCAGGACTGGCTGTGGTGGTGGTCGCCACCATTGCTCTGGGCCACCTCTCACCACTCACCCCTCCCCTGGCCTATCTGGCCCATCTCGGTGGATCCTTGCAGGAGTAAACAGAACTGCTGAAACATATGGCCTCTGAATCTGGTGCAGGAAGAGCTTTGGATCTTCAAAAGTTCTGTGAATACCCACAAGGACACGGCGCCCTGTGACCCAGGCGAACTATTAACAGAGGAGAAGCCTGTCTCCCAGGGAATCCCCCCATTGTGTGAGAAGCTGGAATAGTGCAGAGAAAACATAGCACTACTGTGTGAGAGAGAGAGAAAAAAAAAAGGCTGCAGTCAGAGAGAAAAAAAAACATGCTACCCACAAGTATTGGAAAACAAAAGAAAGACCTCTTCCTATCAACCTGTTGCAGAAGTCACTCCTGTAGATGTCTAGGAAGAGAAATAAATCAGCAATTACCATGAATAACCAAGACAACAAGACAGCTCAGAAAGAAAGTGAAAGTCTCCAGAAAAGGAACTTAAAGATATGGAAATATGTGACTTAAATGACAGAGAATTCAAGATTGCAGTTCTGAAAAAACTCAAAGAGATGCAAGAAAACACAGAAAGGCAGTTTAATGAAATCAGAAACACAATCAAAGAACAACATGAGCATTTTACGAAAGAGATTGAAATTTTAAAAAAGAACCAAATAGAATTTCAATAGAAGAAATTAAGAATGAAATAACCAGCTTAGGTAGTAGAGTTGACCAGACGGAGGAAAGAATCAGTGACATCGAAGATAGAAACCTGGAAATTATACAGATGGAAGAAGAAAGAGACTTGAGACTTAAAAGAAATGAAAGAACTCTACAAGAACTTTCTGATTCCATCAGAAAGAGCAATATAAGAATAATGGGCATACCAGAAAAAGAAGAAAGAGAGAAGGGAACAGAGAATATATTCAAACAAATTGTCAAAGAGAACTTCCCAAACTTGTGGACAGAACTTGATCCTCGAATCCAAGAAGTAAATAGAACTCCTAATTACCTCAATCCCAACAGGCCTTCTCCAAGGCACATTGTATTGAAGCTTTCTAAAATCAACGACAAAGAAAGAATCCTCAGGGCAGCCAGGGAAAAGAACACAGTAACCTACAAAGAAAAGCCCATTAGATTATCATCAGATTTTTCAGCAGAAACTCTACAAACCAGGAGGGAGTGGAACCAAATATTCAAACTATTGAAAGAGAGAAATTATGAGCCAAGAATAATATATTCAGCAAAGATATCCTTTAGATATGAAAGATGAATAGACCTTTCCAGACATACAGAAGTTGAGGAAATTTTCTAATACACGACCTGCACTACAAGAAATACTAAAGGAGGCTATTCGACCACCATCAACAGGGGCATTTTGTGGCAACCAAAACATAAACAGGGCGAGAGTAAAAAGGCCTGAACTGGAATATGGGAATGGAGAAAGTAAGCGTGCTGAAGAAAATGGAATACTCTAAATATCAAACTTTCTTTTACATACACTTAAGGGTAACCACTCAAAAACAATCTAGAACTGAAATATATACTGTAATAAAAGAAGAAACAGAGGGAAACATCATAGAATACTACCACACAAAAATAACAGACAACAACAAAAAGGCAAAGAAACAATGGAGACACAGCCTAACTAGAAAACTAAAGATAGAATGACAGAAAATCCTCACTTATCAATAATCACCCTAAATGTAAATGGACTGAACTCACTAATAAAAAGGCACAGAGTAGCAGATTGGATCAAAAAACTAAACCCAACCATATACTGCCTCCAAGAAATATATCTCAGCTACAAGGACAAGCATAGACTTAAAGTGAAACGGTGGAAATTGGCACTCCAAGCAAATGGTACCCAGAGAAAGTCAGGTGTAGAAAATCATCGGATAATGATTTCCGATGAAACAGACTTCAGGGTGAAAAAGATAACAAGAGACAAAGATGGACATTTCATAATGGTAAAGGGGACTATACAACAAGAAGACATAACAGTCATCAATATTTATGCCCCCAATCAGGGAGCACCGAAATATACCAAGCAACTACTAACAGAACTAAAGGGAGAAATTGACCAAAACAGAATTATACTAGGGTACTTAAATACATCATTGACTGCTATGGATAGATCATCCAAACAGAAAATAAATAACGAAATAGCAGTCCTAAATGACACATTAGATGAAGTGCACATAATTGACATATATAGAGCACTTCATGCTAAAATATCAGACTATACATTCTTTTCTAGTGTACATGGAACATTCTCAAGGATAAACCATATATTGGGATATAAAATCAGCCTCAGCAAATTTAAGAAGATTGAAATCATACCAAGCACATTCTCTGATCACAAGGCTTTGAAATTGGATATCAACTGCAAAAAGAAAGCAGGAAAAAACACAAATACATGGATATTAAACAACATACTTTTAAACAATGACTGGGTCAAGGAAAAAATTAGAGGAGAGATCAAAAGATCCATAGAAAAAAATGACAATGAAAATATATCCTTTTTCGGATAAATATATTTTCGGATGCAGTGAAAGCAGTTTTAAGAGGGAAATTTATATCATTACAGGCCTATCTCAAGAAACAAGAAAAATCCCAAACAAATAACCTCATGTTACACTTTAAAGAACTAGAAAAAGAAGAACTAGTGAAACCCAAGGTCAGCAGAAGAAAAGAAATAACAAAAATCAGAGCAGAGCTCAATGAAATAGAGAACAAAAAGACAATAGGAAAAATTAATGTGACAAAGAGCTGGTTCTTTGAAAAAATTAATAAAATTGACAAACCCTTGGCTAGACTCACTAAGATAAAAAGAGAGAAGACACTAATTAACAAAATCAGAAATGAAAAAGGGGAAGTTATCACAGATACCACAGAAATACAAAGGATCATCCAAGAATACTATGAAGAACTACATGCCACCAAATTCAATAACCTAGAAGAAATGGACAAGTTCTTAGAAACATATAGTCTTCCAAGGCTGAACCATGAAGAACTGGAAAATCTAAACAGACCGATCACCAGTAACAAAATTCAATCAGTCATGCAAAACCTTCCCAAAGGCAAAAGTCCGGGACCAGATGGCTTCACTAGTGAACCCTACCAAACCTTCAAACAGGATCTAATACCAATCCTGCTCAAACTCTTCCAAAAAATTGAAGAAGAGACAGTACTCCCTAACTCATTTTATGAGGGCAACATTACCCTGATACCAAAACCTGGTAAGGACAACACACAAAAAGAAAACTAGAGACCAATATCTCTGATGAATACTGATGCAAAAATCCTAAACAAAATTCTAGCAAATCGAATACAACAATGCATTAAAAAGATTATTCATCACGACCAGCGGGGTTCATCCCCGGGGCACAAGGATGGTTCAACATTCGCAAATCCATCAATGTGATACATCACATAAACACAATAAAGGACAAAAACCATATGATTCTATCAATTGATGCAGAAAAAGCATTTGACAAGATACTACATCCATTTATGATGAAAATACTTAATACAATAGGTGTAGAAGGCAAATACCTTAACATAATAAAGGCCACATATGACAAGCCCTCAGCTAATCTCATAATTATGGTGAAAAATTGAAGCCCTTTGCTCTACGTTCAGGAACACGACAGGGCTGTCCCTTATCACCTCTGCTTTTCAATATAGTGTTGGAAGTCCTTGCCAGAGCAATCAGGCAAAAGAAAGAAATAAAAGGCATCCAAATTGGGAATGAAATATTTAAATTATCACTCTTTGCAGATGACATGATGCTATATATAGAAAACCCTAAAGACTCCACCAAAAAGTTATTAGAAACAATCAACGGATACAGTAACGTTGCTGGCTACAAAATCAACATACACAAGTCCATTGCATTCCTATATACTAACAATAAAATCTCAGAAAAAGAAATACAAAAAACAATTCCTTTTGCAATTGCAGCAAAAAGTATAAAATACCTAGGAATAAACTTAACCAAGGATGTGAAGGACATATATGCTGAAAACTATAAGACATTTTTGAAAGAAATTGAAGAAGACACAAAGAAATGGAAAGACATTCCATGCTCATGGATTAAAAGAATCAACATAGTTAAAATGGCCATATTATTCAAAGCAATATACAGATTTAATGCAATCCCCATCAAAATCCCAATGGCATCTTTTAAAGAAATAAAACAAAAAATCATCAGATTTGTTTGGAACCACAAAACACCCCGAATAGCGAAAGCAATCTTAAGAAAAAAGAACAATACTGGAGGTATCACACTGCTTGACTTTAGCTTGTACTACAGGGCTACAATAATCAAAACAGCATGGTATTGGCAGAAAAACAGACACATAGACCAATGGAATAGAATTGAGAACCCAGAAATAAAACCACAGAAATATGGACAGATAATTTTTGACAAAGAAGCTAAAAACATACAATGGAGGAAAGACAGCCTCTTCAATAAATGGTGCTGGAAGAATTGGATAGCGACGTGCAAAAGAATGAACTGGACTGTTATCTGTCACCATGTACCAAAATTAATTCAAAATGGATCAAAGACTTAAGCGTAAGACCTGAAACAATAAACTGCATTGAAGAAAACATAGGTACTAAACTTATGGACCTTGGGCTCAAAGAGCATTTTATGAATTTGACGCCAAAGGCAATGGAAGTAAAAGCTAAAATAAATGAATGGGACTATGTGAAACTCAAAAGCTTCTGCATAGCAAAAGAAACCATTGACAAAATAAAGAGGCAACCAACTGAATGGGAGAAGATTTTTGCAAACAGTGCCTCCGATACGGGGCTAATATCCAAAATATACAAGGAACTCATGAAACTCAACAACAAAAAAAGAAACAACCCAATTGAAAAATGGGCAGAGGACCTGAAGAGACATTTCTCCAAAGAGGACATACAAATGACAAATAGACATATGAAAAACTGCTCAACATCAGTAATCATCAGAGAAATGCAAATAAAAACCACAATGAGATATCTCCTCACCCCAGTCAGAATGGCTATCATTAACAAGACAAATAGTAACAAGTGTTGGAGAGGCTGTGGAGAATAAGGAACCCTCATACACTGTTGGTGGGAATGCAGACTGGTACAGCCGCTATGTAAGGCAGTGTGGAGGTTCTTCAAAAAATTACGAATAGAATTACCATATGACGCAGCAATCCCTCTTCTGTGTATCTACCCAAAAAATCTGAAAACATTTATACATAAAGACACATGTGCTTCAATGTTCATTGCAGCTTTGTTTACAGTGGCCAAGACATGGAAACAACCAAAATGTCCTTCGATAGATGAATAGATAAAGAAGTTGTGGTATATAAAAAGCTTGGAATACTATTCGGCGGTAAGAAAAGATGATATAGGAACATTTGTGACAACATGAATGGATCTTGGGAGTATGATGCTAAGTGAAATAAGTCAGACAGAAGAATCGGAGAACCCTACATGATTTCATCCTACATAATTGCCTCCTACATGATTTCACTGATATGTGGTATATAAATCAAAAACAACAAAAGAAGAAGACAAACAAATGAGAAACAAAAACTTATAGACACAGACAATAGTTTAGTGGTTACCAGAGGGTAAGTGGGGTAGGGGCTGTGAGATGAGGGTAAGGGGGATCAAATATATGGTGATGGAAGGAGAATTGATTCTTGGTGGTGAACACACAATGGGATTTATAGATGATGTAATACAGAATTGTACACCTGAAATCTATGTAATTTTACTAACAATTGTCACCCCAATAAATTTAAAGAAAAAGAAAAAGACAGAAAGAAATGCTTCTGTAAAAAAAAAAAAACAGATTTGCTTTTTATGTGCAGGATAAGGTTTATGATAACCGAAGAGAAAGACATTCTGAAACTCTCATCTTTTTTCTTCCTGATTATAAATAAATAAATAAAAAGCTTTTCAGAGTTTGACTTCCCTCTTTTCAAAGATAAGGACAAGATAAAGGTCATCCTGCTAACAAACAGGAAAATCAGACAAGCTTTTCTTGTTGTGGCTCATTTGGGATGCTGTCCCTGAGTCTACATAAAATCTTAGCGTTAACCAGCTCTAATTGGTATTTCTACCATAGTTTTGCCCCTTGTTCCTCTGTAGCTCCTGTCAGTGAAATCGATAGACAACCAACGGATATACTGAAAAGCATGATTAAATGAAAGTCTCATCAAATGTTGTGCGAACTCTTTGAAAAGCCATTCAAAGAAAAGGTTCACTTTATTTCTTCCAAGATGTGAGATGGCATTGAAGCAGTGCTGCTGCTTGTCCCTGGAGATAGATTTTTCTAAGCCCGTAGTTCAGATGAGTCAGTGTGATTACCTCTCCTGGCAAACAAAGTTGCTTCCTGCTCAAAGTCACGCTGGGTACGAAGATGTTCATTGTGCTGCCAAAGGATTCCATGGAATTAAGGCTAATAATCATGTCCTCACCATTTGTGAATGATATCTGTCATTTTAAAGGAAAAGAATTGGATCAGAAGTTCAAGTGACAAGTTCAATAAAGATTTCTTTTTTCTTTTTCTTTTTTTAATGAAAATTTATTGGGGTGACAATTGTTAGTAAAGTTACATAAATTTCAGGTATACAATTCTGTATTACATCATATATAAATCACATTGTGTGTTCACCACCCTGATTAGAATGGCTATCATCAACAAGACAAATAGTAACAAGTGTTGGAGAGGCTGTGGAGAAAAAGGAACCCTCATACACTATTGGTGGGAATGCAGACTGGTGTAGCTACTATGGAAGGCAGTGTGAAGGTTCCTCAAAAAATGACGAATAGAATTACCATATGACCCAGCAATCCCTCTCCGGGGTATCTACCCCAAAAAATCTGAAAACATTTATCCATAAAGACAAGTGTTCATTGCAGCTTTATTTACGGTGGCCAATACATGGAAACAACCAAAATGTCCTTTGATAGATGAATGGATAAAGAATTGGTGGTATATATACAGAATGGAATACTATTTGGTGGTAAGAAAAGATGAAATAGGATCATTTGTGATAACATGGATGGATCTTGAGATTATAATGCTAAGCAAAATAACTCTGACAGAAAAAGTAGAGAACCATATAATTTCAATGATATGTGGTATATAAACCAAAAACAAACAAAAAAACAGGATAAGCAAATGAGAAACAAAAACTCAGACACAGACAATAGTTTAGTGGTTACCAGAGGGTAAGGAGGCAAGGGGGTGATAGGTACATGAGGGTAAAGGGCATTAAATATATGGTGATGGAAGATTTCTTATATTTAGTTAGATCAATCTTTCCAATGGGTAGAAATGTCTAGAAGAGGAATATTGATTTTTTTAATGAAACACTGAAAACTACTCCAGCTGAAAAACACAGGAAAACATTTTTTTTATTAAAGTTTATTGGGGTAACAATTGTTAGCAAAGTTACATAGATTTCAGGTGTACAATTCTGTAATACATCATCTATATATCACATTGTGTGTTCACCACCCAGAGTCAGTTCTTTTTCTATTACCATATATTTGATCCCCTTTACCCTCATCTGCTACTCTCCTCCCTTGCTTATCCTCTGGTATCCACTAAACTATTGTCTGTGTCTATCAGTTCTGTTTCTTTATTTGTTTTTTTTTTGTTCTTTTGTTGTTTTCAATTTTATATATCACATATCAGTTAAATCATATGGTTCTCTACTTTTTCTGTCCAACCTCCAATAAGCCTCCAATAAGGGGCTAATGTCTAAAATATATAAGGAACTCATACAACTCAACAACAAAGAAAATAAACAATCCAGTTAAAAAATGGGCAGGACATGAACAGACATTTCTCCAAAGGGGACATACAAATGACCAATAGACATATCAAAAGATGCTCAACATCACTAATCATTAGAGAAATGCAAATAAAAACCACAATGAGATATCATCTCACACCAGTTAGAATGGTTATCATCAAGACAAATAGTAACAAGTGTTGGAGAGGCTGTGGAGAAAAAGGAACCCTCATACACTGTTGGTGCGAATGCAGATTGGTGCAGCCGCTATGGAAGGCAGTGTGGAGGTTCCTCAAAAAATTACGAATAGAATTACCATATGACCCAGCAATCCCTCTCCTGGGTATCTACCAAAAAATCTGAAAACATTTATCTGTAAAGATATACGTGCTCCAGTGCTCATTGCAGCTTTATTTATGGTAACGAAGACATGGAAAGAACCAAAGTGTCCTTCAGTAGATGATTGGATAAAGAAGTTGTGGTATATAAGACAATGGAATACTATTCTGCCATAAGAAAAGGTGAAATAATGCCATTTGCGACAACATGGATGGATCTTAAGAATATAATGCTAAGGGAAGACATTTTTAATTATAAAAATATTACTGGCTGAATGATTAAACATGCCCTCTTGCCCACCAGCACTACTGTGAACTTATTGACATGAGACAAAATAGAATGCTATTATCCTATTCCTTAAAGCTTGATGATTCCACAGCCTGATACTGCATGGGAGAAAAGGGAGGTTAATTCCCAATTTTCCCTTGAAAGCCACTGTAACCATTGTGTTTTGTTAGGCTAAAAATTTTCCTGGCAAGAGGTTAATGCGATATGGAGTTTTTATTCACAATATATATGTTATGCATACACATAAATGTTTCTTATTAAAAGTAGCATAATATTGTGTATAGTTCTCTTTAAGGTTCATTTGATTTATTATAGGAGAGGAGACAAAATTTGACAACTTTATGTTGCTAACCATAATAAGAGGAAGAAAGTCTTTCCTTTCTGAAGAAATATGCACTATCATTTTACATTTTGTTAGTCTAATAACATGGTTAAGTGATTAGAGCAGTTTAAAGAAATGGGAACCCACTGTTTAGGCTAGACTATCAAAGCCTTAATTTGACATCACTCTAAAAATCAGAGTATTTAAAATCATTTTTACAAAGTAAGTGTTAAAATCTAGTATGTAATAAAACTGTGTAATAAAACTGTCACCTTTGAGGTCAATTAGCAGTTTCATCATTGCAAGAGATTAGATTGTTTAAACACCAGAAGACAATAACATTCTCATGCTATGTTATTTCAGTTTGTCAGAGAGAGATCAGGGAAGAATTTCTGTTTAGTCATACACAAGGCAGAGCAAAACTAAATCTGATTTCTTTTGACTGGGAAAAATGTAACAGTTTAAAAGTTTCATACCAATAAATTCTCACTCTCATCTGAAAGTACATTTCATTTTCATCATTGATGCTGTGGTTGAGTGGAAAGGCCAAGGGTTTGGAGTTAGGGGGTCAGAGTTAAATCCCCTACTGATGTGTGATAACCAGAAAAGGCATTTATTTATCATTTCTGTGGTTTGGTGACCACATCAGCCAAATGCAGAAATGCACTAGACTCTTTTAGAAATTGCTTTAAAATCTAAAAACTATAATGTCATGATTATTAGCATTGCAATTGTTATCATTTAAGAGCTCTCCACTGTTTTATATCAGAAATTTTAGAAAGCAAGCTGTATATAGATTCCCTCACACTCTGAATACTGTAATATAAACTGTGTAATATTTTTAAGAATTTGGGGACAAGAAATAGATAATTTCTTAACTGAAACTATAGCCTTAGCTGTAGTAGCAAAATGATGCTTGAGTCCTTTAGGCTGGAGATTAAGTTCTTTTCTAGCTTTTAACAAACAATGATTGATTCAGGGAAGGACCCAGAGGAAGGGAATTATTGCCTACAATACAAATTGCACTGAATCATGTGCTTTAGATATTTAGGATTTTACTGAGAGAAATACTTTAATTTTATGAAAATGTAACATGAAATCTATTCTACAAAAAAGGTAATATTTCCCAATTACCAATACATAAAGGTTATACTTACAGAGAGAGATCAAATGGCCTGTTTTCCAGAAGAAACTACTATTTATAGCTAACACATAATAGTGCCTGTATTAGTTTGCTATTGTAACAAAGAACCACAGACTAGGTGGCTTAAGCAACAGAAATTTATTTTCTCAGTGCCTGAAAAAATGTGACATATGTTATATATGTTATATGTCAATAATATCTCAATAAATATGGGTGGCAAAGAAGAAAACTATAGATCTACCAAGTTATAAAACAATCAACAGAAACAGACTTAGAGAAGAGCTAGATATTAGAATAATTAGAAATGTTAAAATATGATAAATCATATAAGGAAAAGGTGGACAACTGTTGGGAAATTTCAGCAGAGACAGAAGAATAAGAAAGAGAAAAATGGAAATGCTAAAAAATATAAATATCAAAGGTGAATAATTCCTTCAACATGCTTATCTATAGGTGGAATAGAGCTAAACGAAGAATCAGTGATCTTTTTTTTTTTTTTTAAGATTCTGTTCTTGGCTTTTATTGACAAGGTTGTTGATCCTTTTTCTTTTTTTTATATAAAATTATAGTTGGCATTCATTAATGTTTAGCTTCTGGTGTACAGTGCCATGATCAGGCATCCACATTATCTCTGAGGTGGTCTCCCAAATAGGACGATTGTCCATTGGATACCCAACAAAATCTTTACAACATTATTGATTACGTTCCCCAAATTAATTTTCAAAAAACCCTGAGGCCATCTTGTGGTTACCAGCTGCTTCCTAATCCCTTCACCTTTCCCCTTATCCCCAACCCCCCTTCCCATCTAACAACTCTCAGTTTTTTCTTTGTGTCCCCAAAACTGTTTCTGATTAGTTCATTCACATATTCTTTTCTTTAGATTCCGCATATAAGTGAGATCATATGGTACTTGTCTTTCTCTTTCTGACTTATTTCACTTAACATAATGTTCTCTAGATCCATCCATGTTGTTGCAAATGATAAGATTTCTTTCTTCTTTATGGCTGCATAATACTCCATTGTATAAATGTACCACAGCTTCTTAATCCAGTCATCTACCGGTGGGCATTTCGGTTGTTTCCATATCTTGGCTATTGTGTAAAGTGCTGCAATAAAAATAGGAGTGCATACAGATTTTTGAATTGGAGTTTTGGATTTCTCCGGGTAGATGCTTAGGAGTGGAATTACTGGATCATAGGGTAGTTCCATTTTCAGATTCCTGAGATACCTCCATACTGTTTTCCATAGTGGCTGCACCAATCTGCAATCCCACCAACAGTGCACTAGCGTTCCCTTTTCTCCACATCCGCGCCAGCATTTGTTGTTTGTTGATTTATTGATGATAGCCATTTTGACTGGAGTGAGGTGGTATCTCATTGTGGTTTTTATTTGCATTTCTCTGATGGTTAGTGAGGTTGAGCATTTCTTCATATGTCTTCTTGCCTTCTGTATGTCCTTTTTAGAAAAATGTCTCTTCAAGTCCTCTGCCCATTTTTTAATTGGGTTGTTTGTTTTTTTGGAGTTGAGTTGAGTAAGTTTTTTATAGATTTGTGATATTAATTCCTTATCAGATATATCATTGGCAAATATCTTTTCCCATTCAGTAGGATCCCTTTTTCTTTTATTGATGGTTTCCTTTGCTGTGAAAAAACTTTTTAGTTTGATGTAATCCCACGTGTTTATTTTTTCTCTTACTTCCCTCGCGCGAGGGGATATATCAGTGAAAATCTGACTCCGGGTAATGTCCATGAAGTTTCTTTCGATATTTTCTTCTAGATATTTTATGGTTTCAGATCTTACATTTAAGTCTTTAAGCCATTTTGAATTTATTTTTGTATATGGTGTAAGGAGGTGGTCCAGCTTCATTTTCTTGCATGTGTCTGTCCAGGTTTCCCAGCACCATTTATTGAACAGTCTGTCTTTACCCCATCATACATTCTTGCTTCCATTGTCGTAGATTAAATGGGCATATAGGCATGGATTTACTTCTGGTCTCTCTATTCTGTTCCATTGATCCATGTGTCTATTTTTATGCCAGTACCATGCTGTTTTGATTACTGTAGCCTTGAGTATAATTTGAAGTCAGGTATCGTTATACCTCCCACTTTGTTCTTATTTCTCAAGATTGCTGAGGCTATCCGGGGTCTTTTATGGTCCCATATAAATTTTAGGATTATATGTTCTATTTCTGTGAAAAATGTCATTGGTAGTTTGATAGGAATTGCGTTGAATATGTATATTGCCTTAGGCAGTATGGACATTTTAACTATATTAATTCTTCCTATCCATGAACATGGAATGTGTTTCCATCTATTTATATCTTCTTTCATTTCTTTCTTCAGTGTCGTATAATTTTCTGAGTACAGATCTTTTACATCTTTGGTTAGATTTATTCCCAGATATTTTATAGTCTTTGGAGGAATTGTAAATGGAATTGTTTTCTTAATTTCTCCTTCTGATATTTTATCATTGGTATATACAAATGCAACTGATTTCTGAATATTAATTTTATGTCCTGCTACTTTACTAAATTCATCTATCAGTTCTAATAGTTTCTTGGTGGAGTCTTTAGGGTTCTCTATATATAGTATCATATCATCTGCATATAATGATAATTTTACTTCCTCCTTACCAATTTGGATGCCTTTTATTTCTTTCTCTTGTCTGATTGCTGTGGCTAGAAATTCCAGCACTATGTTGAATAGAAGTGGAGAAAGTGGGCAACCTTGTCTTGTTCCTGATCTTAGGGGGAATGATTTTAGCTTTTCCCCATTGAATATTATGTTAGCTGTGGGTTTGTCATATATGGCCTTTATTATGTTAAGATATGATCCCTCTAGAAGAATCAGTGATCTTGAAGATAGTCAAATAGAAATTATCCAGACTGAAAGACAAAGAGAAAAAAAGAGTAAACAATTCAAATTTTATCTGAAGAATAAGGTAAAATTTAAGTTGATTGACCTTAAGTTCAGGAATATAATAAGTAAACCAAACACATAGTGTTATCATTTTTGTTGTAATTTGTTATGAGCTGAATCGTGAACCCCCAAATGAGCTGAATTGTGAACCCCCAAATTCATATGTTAAAGTCCAAATTTCCAATATTTCAGAATGTGAACTTATTTGTAAATAGAGCCATTGAAGATGTAATTGGATAGTACTTTTTGAATTGGTAGTATTTTTTTTTTTGTTGACAAAAAAGCTCCAAGGAAGATTTTTACTACTAAATGTTTTTCTAATGGAAAGTAAGCAAAAGAATATCTTGTGGACTGTGAAGAGTGAACAGATTGTGGTTATAAGGATAATTGTCTCTTTACAGCATGAACTTTCTCCAGAATTTTGGTAGTGGGGTGACAAAAAGAGTGAGATAATGTTACAAAGGGACAGTGAACAAGAACTAAAGCCAAACAAATAAGAAAACCCAAACTCATTTTCTCTCAGAGCAGTCTACTTAATTATATAAACGTTATCATAAATGCTTAAAGAAATGCTAATAGCACCGACAGCTTTTCAAAATTACAAGAAAAGAAATGCTCATCATTACCTATTATTCTATTCAGTTTTTTGTTTTCTTTTGTCATTACTCTGAACAAGTAAAGTTAACTTTACTGAACTCAACAGAACAGAACTACTGGGCTAAGAAATGTAATATTATTGTGAACCCAGTACAAAGTAATCTTTGTTCTTAATTATATTTCCTTAAATAGATATAATAACATGATACAGGTTAAGTACACAGCGGGGAGAGGATACTTATGACACATTGCAAACAAAATGTTGATATGATGAAAGTATAAATAAGTTTGTCAAATCATCACACAAAAAACTCAATAAACAAATTACGAAAATAGATAATTCAGAAAAAAATGATCATTTAAATGACCATGAAATATGTGCAAGCATACTACCTAATAGTAATCAGGTAAACTTAAAATAAGAATGTGGTATGATATTTCATCCATGTGATAAACCACAATCGTTGAATTTAAGACTATCAGACTTCAAGAAAACTGACACTGGCTTCAATGTAAGGAGGCAAAGCCACTTTGGTAGGCAACATGAAAATTCACTAAATTTGAAAATGGGCACATTCTATGACTCAAAAATTCTTCTCTCTCCTCTAGAAAAACATTTCTACTTTTGCATTCACTTTAACTTTGTATGTAGTAATAAATTTTAGCCTAACTTAGATACCCATCACAGGAGAAATAACTAATTAAAACTCTCAGTGTTCATATTCTGGGATTCTACTTACCAGAAAAAAAAATCAAGCAAATTTCTTATGCATTAAAATAAAAAGATAACTATAATGTGCTGTTGAGTGAAAAAGCACTCAAATTTTGATAACTGATAATATAGTAGCCGTTAATCTAGAAAATCTTTCATAATCAGAATGTTTAGAAATGCTGAATGAATTGCTACAAACGTGTTTAAATTCATAACAAAGTTCCAAAGAAGTTAAACAAATTCTCCATGTCAAAAACAAATGCTAAAAGCAAAACAAAACAAATCTTAAACAAAAAAGAAAACAAGAAAGTTGTTCTCCAGAGTGGCAAATGTAATTTCACTGTGTCTTTGGATCTGCATTAGCAAAAAGCTGTATTTAACAGACAGGGGACAAAAGGAGAAATTTAAGATGAGTTTGAAATGCAATCTTCGTATAAATCCAGGGCCCACAAAGAAAAAATATTTTTACTAAAATGTGTTCTCAAAAATAACTGCTTTCAGCAAAGAGCTTATATGTTTCAGACTGGCCTTGAATAGGGGGGAAAAGTTTTCCCTTAGGAATCATAATAGTAGGTTTATATATATAGATTTATTTCAAATGCTTACTACTTCCTTAGTCTATAAAATACTAAGCTATAAATTAACTTAAACTCGTCTAAGTTTGGTAACATCTTAGCCACCAAGAACGTTCAAAAATAAATCCTCTCTAGGAGGACATTCATTCCAGAATTCATATTATGTCCACAAATAAAAAAAAAAATTAACACAATGGAAAAAAAAAACTACCTTGAGGAAAGACAGCAGAAGGAATTATAGCACAAAATATATACTTCACAGACAACAGTTTTCTCAATAGCAAGAAGACGAAGCCAAAATCAGTGGATAACACCTAAAAAGCACTAAGGGGAAAAGAAATAGCTGTCAAAATAGGGTTGTACACCTAGCAAAACTATCTTTTCAGAATGAGGTATTTTAAAACTAAAATTTGGTGTTCTCTACCAACATGCTTTCTGTAAAGTAAACAATCAACTTCAAGAAGAAGGATAACACCAGAAGGAGCATTAGTAATACAAGCAGAAATATGTAATCATATAGCTAAATCAAAATAAATATAAACTCTATAAAACATTAATAGCAATTTTTAATTCAATGAGAACAAGTAACCTGAAAGTAAAATGCTAGGAAAACAATAATTTGTTATATGGGACAGACAATTATAGCAAAACATGCAAAGTCATTATGATAAATATATTGATTGCAATTAGAATGTGGTTAAATATGCATGTTAACACTTTAGGAATAATAACCAAAACTAGTAGTACATGTCCAACTCTAAATTGTCAGAGGTAAACAAATTAATCTTTTTTTAAAAAAATCTTCAATTCAAGAAAAGCAGGCAAGAGAACAACAAGATGCTCTCTATTTCTACTGGAGAAAAAAATTGTATAATCATCTGTATTGATGCAGAATAATCATTCAATCAAATTTAATATTCATCGGTAATTATGAGAACTTTTGTTTAGCCATCAGGGAACTAAAAATTAAAATCCCAATGAGAAAAAGCATTAATGTTGTTTAAAAGGGTACAGTGTTATAAAGAGATTACCCATATTGCTGATTTTTTTCTTTTGTTTCAGACTTCATTATAGCTCCACCAAGTACTATGACTGGTATCATTAATTAAAATTTTATATTTTTTCATCATGGATTTTCGGTACTTTAATTTTTTCAATATAGCATTAAATAATTTTTGAATACCAATGAGGCACCTCTACCTCATTAAAATTAACTTTAAAATAATATTAAATGGACTGATAATAATACTGGTTGGTGAGAATGTAGAGCAATTTATTTGTCATACATTTGTGGTTGGAGTATGAAATAATACAAAGCAATTCCACCACTAGTCCATACCCAAGAGAAATGAAAATATATGCCCATGAGAAGTTTGGTATGTGATTTTTCATAGCAACTTTATTAAAAATTGTCCACCTCTGAAATTTCAATATTCATCAACAACTGAATGAATATCCACAGATGTGGTATATATTGTACTATATCCATAGAGTGAGGTACTTCTCAGCAATGAAAATAATGGTCTATGTAACATCATGGGTAAATCTCTCAAACATTGTGCTGAATGAAAAAACCCAGATGTAAAATGAGTACACACACTCCAATTCACTTTATGTGAAGCTTTGAACAGGCAACACTAAATCAGAGTAGGATGAACCTGAGCCGGTGTAGGGAGTGATTTGAAAACTGAAAAACTCCGGAGTGATAGAAATTTTACCTGCTACGATTTGGATGTTTTTCACACAGTGTGATAGAGGAGACTAAAATGACAGTGCACAAATTATAAGGCCCTCTGTGGCAGGCAGGGGTGCCATTTTCTCCTTGGGAGAGAATCTCTGTTCGTAACTGAAAATTCGTAATTTGAAATGTCACAATAGAAGATCTTATGTAATCAATTACATGAATATGATAACTAAGTTTTCTGATCACGTTAAAATTAACATTGTGCTTATAACTAAGAATACAGAATTGTGCACTTCAAAATTTGTTGAGAGGGTAGATCTCATGTTAAGTGTTCTTACCACAATAAAATAATTAAATTAGACATTTCTTGAATTTAGTTATTTCTATTTTATTCTAAGTTTGATGTTTTTTGTTCATAGTCTGTTATTTTAGAATAATAGTGTCTTAGTCCCTTTGAGCCCCTATAACAAAATACCATAAATTGGGTATGTTATAAATAATACAAATTTATTTCTTACAGTTCTGTAAGCTGAAAAGTCCAGAAGCAAGGCACGGGCAGATTTGGCATCAGGTGAGATCAAGCTTTCTGATTCATAGACACCACTGTATTAGTTGTCACCTCAGATGTTGGAAGGGTTTGGGGGTTGCTTAGGAGCCTCTTTATATATAAAAAATACATATATATTTAATTAAGTAGTTATATATTATCTATTATAAGAGATTATAATTTATTATTCTATTATATAATGAATCATATCTTATTGAGTTGATGTGGATGTTCTTAATTATGTATAAAGCTAAATATCTTTATATACTAATTGAATATGATTTTTTTCTTGAAATTTTGTATTATTTGTCCATTTCTTATATGGAATTAGTCATTTGTAAGATGTGTTATAATTAATTTATACCCAAATTTCTCTTCTCTTTGTATTTTTTTTCCTAAAAATTTGGCATGTAGAGTTCTTCATCATCCCCATTCATTATTTAGTTTTCATGTTATCATTTTCATTGTTTTTTCATGGCTTCCAAATTGGGAACAATACTGTGATTTCAAAAAACCAACAATGATGGCAAAACAGAAACAGACTCATAGATTCAGAGTATAAACTGAAGATTGTTGGGGGGGAGGGAGATGAGGTGGGAGGGTGAAAAAGATAAAGAGGAATAAAAGGTGTAAACTTTCAGTTATAAAGTAAATAAGCCAGGGGGATGTAGTGTGCAGTGCAGGGAATATAGTCAATAATATTGTAATAACTTCGCACAGTGACAGATGGTTATTAGACTTATCATGGTGATCACATCGCAAGGTATATTAGTGCAGAATCACTATGCTATATACCTGAAACTAATATAATACTGTATGCCAACTATGCTTTAATATTTTTTTAAAAAAACATCAATAATGATGATTTTATATTTAGTTAAAATTTTGATATTTTATTCATCATCAATTTTTTGGCATTGGTTTGATGTTTAAATATTTAATTAAATATATTAAAATATTTAAATATTATGTTTTAAACATTATCTTGATCACAAGTGTTTTGGCATCCCCTTTACTTGTGTACAAGTGGTGAGCGAGACACTTGTCTAATTGAGCTCACTGGGACTTGATTTGAAAGACCTTCCATCTCAAGGTTACAAAATTAATCACTTGTGTTTTTTCTAGAAGCTTCATGGTTTTAATTTTTACATTTAGTTCTCCAGTGATATAAAAGGAATAAGAAAGAGATCTAAGTTTATAACTTTCCCCCAATGGTTATCTTACTAATAGGCCAACCCAATAATTTGAAAGGCCATCTTTAACATATAATAAATTAGAACAATTGCCTTTAAGACTTTATTGATTACTGGTTGCTTTAACTTTTTTCCTGAAGAATAGCTGTTACATTTATTTTCCAATCTGTTATTGCTCTTAATTGAACATCTAAGATAGTATATAGTATTATTTACATAACTAGTAACAATAAGAAGACAGACGCAAAGGTACTCATCACACAGATTAAGACATGGATGATTGTCCAGAATAATCAGTGATTTCATCCCTCCTGCCTTCAGCATCAACCTTACCCCCAGATGTTGCCACTATCATAAAGGTGTGTCTGTCATTCACTTAAAGGTATAGTAAATTCAGCTTTACTACACATGTCATTTTAAATATATAAAGTTTTACACATTTGATTTTGCACTTATAAACCACTATTTTTGAGTTGAGTTGAGTGACCTTTCTTTCTGTCAACATTATATATTTTTAAGGTTTTTCCCCCTATTTTATTAAGATATAATTGGCTTATAACATTGTATCAGTTTTATGTATATAACATAATTATATATATATATATATACACACACACACACACACACACACACACACACATATGTATGTATTGAGAAATGATTGCCACAATAACTTTGATTAAAATCCATCACTACACATAGTTACAATTTTTTTGTGTGTATGATAAGAACTTTTAGGATCTACTCTCTTGGCAACTTTTGTATATACAATAACAGAATTGTTAACTATAGTTACCATGCTATACATTACATCCCCAGGGATTCAGATCTTGTCACTGTACTTTTCAAATGGTCCTAATATGTTAGGTAACATTTGTTATAAAAGGCAAATAAAAGTGGCAACTGTAACTTGCTTTCACCAGGAAAATGTTTTGACAGTATTGTGATATTATTAGATCACAGTTTAAAATATGTATTCTACCACAAATGAAATTCTTAAATAAATGTGGCTTATGTTTTAAAAGTTAGAACTGAAGATACAAATATTTGAAGAATTCATATATTTAAATATATAAAAATCTTAAACATTTCAGGTGAGACTAAAATGCAATTTATTCTGAACAAAATACCACACAGATTCAATTTCATGTACGAGTATATTCCAGAGATATCCTTAATAGAGGAAGTCAGCATCCCCTTTCCCTCCAATGTGTGTGGTCCCCAATTCTACCACTGTTAGTATCTATATGATAATAGAACAATGCTAAATGACATATTTTAGATTGATAATTACAGAAATGATTCCTTTAGAAATTTTTAGGCCAAACTAAAGTAAAATTGAACTGTTTTTTGGCATGGGAGATATACACAAACATTGGTAGATTTCATTTATTTAAGATGCAAAGGTAACAATTTACATGATTATTACAAATGTGTAAATGTTATGCATACAGCACAGATGCTACATATATAAATGTATGTATATATACAAATGTATGAACATTTAAATATATTCATTACATAATTATCTTGAGTTATACAACTTATTCTTGTAAATTAAAATCAGCTCACACAATTCATCAGGAAGCATTTTTGTCCAGAGACAAAGCTCTACTCTGAATTGAGTTTGCCTGACTTTCAGCAATTATCTACTAACCTTGAAATACAGATAATGTTTAAGAAATTGGCACCACACTGTAATTTTCACACAGAAAAAAAAATGTATCACAGGAGAGCTAGTTAATAGGGCATCTTCAAAAGCATGTTTTGTCTCTTTTTTAATGGGGAAATGGTACAAAGATTTAGGAAGTGAAATTTTAACGTTTCTCCCAGCCCCACCTCCCTGACTTTTCTATCCAGTGCTTACAGGTGGGTATACGAGTATCCTTTCCACATCCTTACCTTTGCTCTGCACTCAACTAGTGTTGTGTCAGTCCTAGACAGAAGAAAGTATTCCAACAGTTCTCGTGAAAATTATGAGGCAATAGAATTGAGGCATGTAGAAGGTAGAACTGAAAGGAATAATGAGCAAATGAGTGTGGGAGGCAGAGAGGTTGGAAAGTATTTGTGGCTGGGTCAGTGCTATTTGCATTCTAACATTAGTAATTAAAGAGGGTGAGCAAGTTGATAAGAAAATATGACTATTCAGTTTTGGATGTTTATAGGAGATAATAGATAGTGATTATAAAATCACAGGAAAATAAAGAGACATTTCACTTTCCCAGCATAAGGCCCATATAGTGTAACCAGATTATTAAAAGAATAGGACTGCTTAAATTAAATAAAAAGCTTAGGGCTTAGAACACAATACACTTAATTTCATTTTTGAACTTTGAGTTAAAAATATAACAATTAATCAACTGAGGAAAGATAAGTAACCTGACTTTTAACAACTATGTGATTCTGTTTTATTGAAAAAAATCACTTTCTATTAACTCTACAGAAATTTTGGGAGGGATTTTTTTCAGATGATTTTATTTGATTACTTTTTAAATTAAATATATTGGGGTGACAATGGTTAGTAAAATTACAATTATTTATGGTGGCCAAGACATGGAAACAACCAGTGTCCTTCAATAGCTGATTGGGTAAAGAAAATATGGCATATATATATATATATATATATATATATATATATATATATATATATATATATATATATATAAAATGGAATACTATTCTGTGCCATAAAAAAAGACGAAATACTACCGCTTGAACCTGGGTGGATCTTGAGTTTATTATGCTAAGCAAAATAAGTCACAGAAAAATTCGAGAACCATATTACATCACTCATATGTGGCATGTAAAACTGAAAGCAACAAAGGAACAAGACAAACACATAAAGAAACAAAAACTCATAGATACAGACAACAGTTTAGTGGTTACCAGAGGGGAAGGGGGGAGAGGGGATGGTAGAAGAAGGTAAAGGGGGTCAAATATACAGAGATGAAAGGAATTCTACAAAAAATTTCATTAAAAAAAATTAAGTTTTACTCCAAACTTCGGTATGTTTCATATGTCTTCTTGCAAATACGCAAATCAATATTTGAAATAAAAGAGAAGTTGTTATATTTGGACCTATATTTATTCATTTGTGCAACATAAATTATAGGGTTAGCTTTTTAGTGTGAAACACATCTGTTGTTTTAGCACTGAAGCATGTAAGATAGCTTTATCATCGAAGTGTATAAGCATAAATATGGAATCCAATTCTCAATAATTACATATGATTGCAACAGAAACAGCATTTTTGTGAAATTTAGAAAAGGCATGTCTAGGTAGACAAAATGCCATAGAATCACAGCTTAGCAAGTGAGTTATCTTACACAAATTGGAAAAGGACTCTCCTTAGGTGGATGTGTCCCATTACATCCCATTGCAAGAATACCCTATTTACATTGGGGAGCAAACATTTTATTTTGGTTCCTATTGTTTTGTTCAGCTGGGTACTCTTCTTGTACAGCAAACAACATGTATAATCATACATGATGTTCTTCTAGGGTCAGAAAAAATAAATATTAAGTTAAAAATTGAATGAAAAACAGTATGTACTCACTAGTTTGAAAAACAGTATGTACTCACTTGTTTGCAAATTAAGATTATGTTTATTAATTAAATGATAAACAATATGTACTGAAATCCTTACGTAAATTAACATTGTTTCTATAAACTGTTAACTCTTTAGAATCTGGAAGTATTATTATGTCAATGGGAAAAAATAAGTTATCCCTTCTAAACTCCCTAGATTAGCCAAGGTTCTCCAGAGAAATAGATCAATATGGTTTATATATATAAAGAGATTTCTTTTAAAGAATTGGCTGATGTGACGTGAAGGCTGCCAAATCCAAAATGAGACTCGGAAAAGTTAATAGGCAGTCTGGAGGCAGAATTCCATTTTCCTCAGGGAACCTGAGTTTTTTCTTAAGGCCTTCAAATGATGGATGAAGGCCTTCACATTTTGGAAGATAATCTGCTTTATTTAAAGTCTACTGATTTAAAATTAATCACATCTAAAAATTACCTTTATAGCAATATCTAGACTGATTTTTGACCAAACATCTGGACACCACAGCCTAGCCAAATTGGCACATAAAATTAACCATCACACTCCTCTAAACCCCATACACTTATGTTTTCAGCCAATTTTCTTTAGAGACGTATACATTATTCTGAAAACCTCAGTCCCTATTAAGTTTACTAATTCTTTCCTTCCTCTATCTTTCCAAGAACATTAAATCTTAAAAGTCTAAGCATAATTGATGAGAGTATAAATTTCTTTTTCAGAAGACACTTTATAGATAACTAGGCATCAAAATACTTCTTATATACTATTTAAAAGCACATGATTCTGTATGTAAATCAACTTTAGAAGTAGAATTTACAAATTTCAGTCAGTACTTACTTCACAATTATATTTTTTCCTTCTTTGAAGTAATCTGCCTTTAGTTGAAATTTAATTCTCTCATGAAAATTGCTTTAGATAAGTGAACTACAGTTTTACTTTTAAGTAAATGCCATTTTATTTTGAAATATTAGGGAAAAGTTATGATAAAGAATAAGTGTACAAAGTTTATTTATTTGGCAAACTTAATTTAAAACCAAACTTAATTTGGCAAACTTAATTTAAAAAAAAAACTTATTTTTTTTATTAAAAAAATTCATCCTTGACAACACAGAGATTGAGGAAGACACAAGGGTTTCAAGTTAGAGGCTGGTGTACCAAATCCACATGGATAAAGAAATCTCAGAATGGTTGAGCAAATTTTAAGCACAAATTACTTGATTTATTGGACAATTATGTAAAATGTTTCTAATAACTTGTTGACTGCAGCATGTTTATAGCTTAACCTGATTAACGTCAATGACAGGTTTATTGCAAAAATGTCTTCAGTTATTCAGTCCTCTTTACATACCTGTTCTCTGCGATGTGCCTTTTCAGCTCCTTGATTCTGGGCAGTCCTTATAATTTGCTTTGGTAAATAAAGTGATACTAAACGTGGCCTAAACAGAAACTTGAAAAAGTGCTTCCAATTTTGACTTTTGCTCTCTGTTGCTCTTGGAAATCAACTGGTGGCATTTGAAAATGCCACGTGGATGTTGAGAAGCTTGCAGTTCAATCCCACCCATTGCCCCAGGTGACAGTTCAGAGGTATTAGAGTGGCAATCCTAGTTGTCCAGTTAGCTACAAGCCAATTCTATCAGCTAATTACAGACAAATTGATGAGTACAGAGGAAATTAGCCAAATTTGTCCACGTAAGCATATTTGCCCAACTGATGCCTACATTCATAGCCAGTGACAGATTCTTGGTTTTTTTAATCACTGAGATTTGGGATAGCTGTGTATAAATAGCTAAATGATACGTTAAATTTGCCATAGTCTCAGACAAACATTTAAATTCATTCAGTGGCTCTCAGCATGAGACATGGTCAGTGATAATTATTTTCGAAGGTACCTCGGCAGGTCAGGGGAATCGTAATTTGATACTTTAGATTGCAAAGAATACTATACTGAAAATACATCTTCCCAACTAACCTCCCAGCTTACCACCTACACACAAAATACATAACAGACTCAAACACTAATCTCTAGAGTAAGATAGAATTTACACATTTCATTATAGCTACAGGAAATTTATTTCACATGATGCTCTGTGTGTGTGTCCAATCCCATACTTTATAAAGACACTTTATAGAAATTGTGAAAAGGTAGAAATGACAAATGTGATACCCAATTTTCCTGCTCCCCAAATTATTTATCAGGCGCCTTAATCTGGAAGTGGCTTAATGCTGGAAAACAGTCCAGTATGGTTTTACCTATTGTGGTAAAAAAACACATGACATAAATATTGCCGTTTCACATGTATAGTACAGTCATGTTGATACACAACTATCAATACATGCATATTGTTGTGCAACAAATCTTTACAATTTTCAGATGTTACAAAACTAAAACTCTATATCCATTGAAAAACAAATCTCATTTTCTTCTTCCCCAATACCCTGGCAACCACCATCTACTCTCAGTTTCTAAGAATTTGACTGTGTTAGATGTCTCATGTAAGAAGAATCATGCAGTATTTGTGTTTCTATGCCTGACTTATTTCACTTAGCATAATGTCCTCAAGGTTCAACCATGTTGTAACATAGGACAGGATTTCCTTCTTTCTTAGGGATGAATAATATTTCATTGTATGTGTATATTACATTTTCTTTATCCATTCAACCATTGATGGACATTTAGGTTGTTTCCATGTCTTGGCTATTATTGTGAATAACTCTACCATGAATATAGGAGTGTGGATATCTCTTCGAGATCCTGACTGCAATTATTTTTGATAGAGGACAATTAAGTTCACGAACTTTCCACCGTGTAAGTGCATGGTGGAAAGTTTGCGAACTTAATTGTCCCCCTTGTACATTCAGAAGTGGGAATGTTACATCTTATAGTAATTCAATTTTTAATTTTAAAAATCTTCATACTATTTCCCATAGTGGCTGCACCATTTTGTGTTTCCAATGACTGTAAAAGGATTCCAGTTTTTTCACATCCTTGTCAACACTTATTTATTATTTAATTTTGATAGAGATGATCCTAACGTGTGATGTTATGTCTCACTGTGGTTGTCATTTCTCTAATGATTAGTGATTTTAAGTAGCTTTTCACATCTTTATTTGGTCATTTGTATTTCTTTTTTGGAGAAATGTTTACTTAAGTCTTTTGCCTATTTTTTTAAATCAGGTTACTTGTTTTGTTGCTGTTAAGTTATAGGAGTTTTTTAAATATATTCTGGATATTAACCCTTTATCAGATATATGATTTGTAAATCTTTTTTCTCACTTTGTAGGTATTCTTTTCACTCTGTTGATTGGTTCTTTTGATGTGCACAAGTTATGTTTGACATAGTTCTATTTGTTTATATTGGCTTCTGTTGCCTATGTTTTTGGTGTCATATTCACGAAATCATTGCCCTGATCAATGTCAAGAAGATTTTCTGCTGTTTTATTCAAGGATTTTTATAGTGTTGGGTCTTACATTTAGATCTTTAGTCTATTTTGAGTTAATTTTTGTGTAGGGGATAGGTAACAGTCCAAATTCATTCTTTTTTCACATGTACATTCAGTTTTCCCAGCACCATTTGTTAAAAAGACTATCCTTTCCCCATTGTGTAGTCTTGACCCTCTTGTCAAAGATTACCTGACCACAAAAATGAGAGTTTATTTCTGAGTTCTCTATTTTCTTCCATTGTTCTATATGTCTGTCTTCATGCCGGTATTATAATGTTCTGATTACTCTACCTTTGTAACAAGTTCTAACATTAGGAAGTGTGAAGCTTCCAACTTTGTTTTTCTTTCTTAAGATGGTTTTGGCTATTTGGGATACTTTGAGATTACATATGAATTTTAGAATTTTTTTTCTGTTTCTGCAGAAGCGCCATTGGAATTTCAATAAGGATTGTATTGAATCTGTATATCATATTGGGTACTACAGATATTTTAATAATAATAAATCTTCTAGTCTAAAGACAGGCTATCTTTCTATGTTTTTAGGTCTTTAATTTCTTTCAGCAACACTTTGTACTCTTCAGTACACAAGTCTTTCACCTCTGGTCAAATTTACTCCTATACATTCTATTATTTTTGATGCTATCATAAATGGGATTTTTTTAGCTTGTTTTTTTGGGGGATTGTTCATTGTTAGTATGTATAAATGCTGCTGATATTTTGTTGATTTTATACCCTGTGACTTTGCTGGATTTGTTTATAAGTTCTAACATTTTTGTGGAATATTTAAGGTTTTCTACATATAAAATTACATCATTTGCAAACAATTCTTCTTCTTCCTTTCCAAGTTGGATGTCTTTTAATTTCTTTTCCTTGCATGGTTGTCTGGTTAGAATACGCAGCACTGTGTTAAATAGAGGTGGTAAGAGTGGTATCCTTACCTTGTTCTTGATCATAGAGACAAAGCTTTCAGCTTTTCACTAATGAGCTGTAGGCTTTTCACATATGGCGTTTATTATGTTAATTTCTTTTCATTCTAGTTTGCTTATTATTTTTACCATAAAAGGATGTTGAATTTTGTTGAATGTTTTTTCTGCATTAAATATGCGTATATAATCATGTTGTTTTTGTTCTTCAGTCTGTTAATGTGGTGTGTTATTTTGATTGATTTTCATATGTTGGATCATCCTTATTTTCAAGGACTAGATTCCACTTGGTCATGGTTGTTTAATATTCTTAACATGCTGTTGAATTTGGTTTGCTAGTATTTTGTTGAAAATTTTTCCATCAATATCCAGCAGAGATATTAGTCTGCAGTTTTCTTTTAATATCTTTGTCTGGCTTTGGTATCAGAGTAATCCTGGCATTATAAAATAAATTTGAAAATGTTCTCTTCTCTTCAATTTATGGGAAACTTTGAGAGGGATTGGCATTAATTTTTCTTTAAATGTTTGGTAGAGTTCTCCAGGGAAGCTATCTGGTTTGGACCTTTTCTGTTGTTGCACATTTCTTTATTACTGATTCAATCTGCTTACAAGTTATATATCTGTTCAGATTTTTTGTTTCTTTTTGGTTTAGTCAAGGTAGATTCTATGTTTCCAGGAATTTGTCCATGTGTTCTAGGTCATCCAATTTTTTGGCACATAATTGTTCATAGTAAACTTTTATAATTCTTCTTACTTCTTGGCATCCATTAAAAATTTTGTCTTTCATTTTTGGTTTTTGTTATATTTGAGGCTTTTCTCTCTTTTGTTCTTAGCCTAGCTAAGAGTTTGTCAATTTTTTTTGATCTTTTAGGGAAGAAAAAAAAAAGCTCAAAAAAACTTTTTTTAGCTCAACAATTGATTTTTCCTGGAGAACAACTTGTGTATGATTGAGATGAATGTATATTCTGGTGTTGATGGCTGAAGTGTTCTATATCCCTTTTAGGTCCATTTGGACTATATGTTGTTCTTGTCTTTTGTTTCTCTGTTGATCTTCAGAATAGCATTCTATCTATTATTGAAAGTGTGGATTTAAAACCCCCTACTATAATTGTGTCACTGTGTATTTCTCTCTTCAATTCTGTCAATATTTCATTAATATATTTGAATGCTCTGATATATATCAGAAAAATATATATTTATAATTATTATGTCTCCTTGGTCAATTGACCCTTTTGTGATATAATGTCTTTCTTTGTCTCTTGTAGCAATTTTTGACTTAAAGTCTATTTTGTCTAATATAAGTATGGTGATTCATGCTCTGTTTTGGTTACTATTTGCATGGCGTATGTTTTTCCATCCTTTCACTTTCAGCTTATATGTGTCCTTACATATAAAGGGAATCTCCTGTAGACAGCATATAGTTGGATCTTGTTTATTTTTATCCACTTAGCCACTTTATGTCTTTCAATTGAGGAGATCAATCTATTTACATTTAATGTAATTATTAATAGGGAGGTACTTGCTATTGTCATTATGTTAATTGTTTTCCATATATCTTGTGGATATTTGGTTTCTCTTTTCTCTCTTCCTGCCTTTCTTTGTATTTTATTTACTTTTTGTGGATAATGTGCTTTGATTCTTTTGCATGTCTTCTATAGTTGTTTTATTTGTGATTACCATGAGGATTAAATAAAACATATTGTATTAAAACTATGGCTGAAATATTTTAGCAATCAGACTCCAATAATTTGCAGTCTGATAAAGAATGATTTCGATATAATACATTTATAATTATATAATAATGCCAATAAAACTTGAAAAAATTTTGAATAAAGGTCTCAATTTTAAGTGATTTATATATAACATTAGTAAATTAATACAATATTTTGATTATTTTCTAAGAAGAAACTTAGAAAAATATTTTACCACAAAAAAACAGAAATTTGTGCACAATCTTGATTGAACTAATAATTTTGAAATTTTTATTTTTAATTCAATATATTAAGCAAATGTATTAATTTTTTTAAAATTTTGCCACACGGGTAAGTAAATTACAACCATAAGATCATTTGGTAAGGCTAGATTTAGAGAAAAGGTATTTTAGTAAACCTAAGAATTTCAGATTTTAGTAATTAGATGTATTCTTTACACCTGTAGAGATATACATGAAATTTTTCAGGAATGAACATGTTACCTTATTAATACCCTCTCTTCACTAATTAAGACTAAATAAACATAGACTCTCAATATATACTTTCCTTTAGTAAATTAGTTCATCTAAGTAAACATTGTAATTTCCTAGCATCCTTTATATCAATTATATTTCAATCATGCCTTCTGTAATACATGCTCCTTATAAGGATTTAGATGATTTTACCAAGATCTCCAAAGATCAATTATTCTTCCAGATGGGTATTCTGACTCATTAAATGTTAAAAATGTTGCCTTAATTTATGAAAATGTCTATTAGCTGGCCTTGTATCAAGCTCTAATAATATTTACCAACATGCTCTATTCATAATCACAAAGGTGTAAGTAAGAGCTTTGGTGTCAGGCAAACATAGATTCAGATATGAGTTACATAATTTTTAGCTATATGCCCTTGGAAGATTTTGGTGAACCCAGTTTTATTCACTAGTTAATAAAATGTTATAACAAAACTCACCTCAATTGAATGTTTTATTTATTTGTATGTTACTTTAGTGTATCAAATCATTTAGTAATACACACACACACACACACACACACACAAGAATGCAAAGTGGATTATGCATCAAAATTAAAAGTTTATTAAACTCTGTTTTTAAGGTTTCTACCATGTGGCTGTGGAAAGTATAAGCATGTATAATTAGGTTGGTACAAAAGTAATTGCGGTATAAAAGATTAAAAATAATTGCAAAAACCTCAATTATTTTGCACCAACCTAATACTACTTTCTTCTATTAAATTTTGCAAAGAAGGAGGAGACACCAAAATATGATATAAGATGAAGAGGATTTTATTGATTGAATTTCCACATAATCTAACTTTATTTTTTTTCTTTTTTCTTTTTTAATTAAACTTTATTGGGGTGACAACTGTTAGTAAAGTTACAGAGGCTTCAGGTGTACACTTCTGTAATACATAATCCATATATCACATTGTGTGTTCACCACGCAGAGTCAGTTCTCTTTCCATCACCATATATTTGATCCCTTTTACCCACGTTTACTACCCCTCTCCCCCCTTATTCTCTGGTAGCCACTAAATTATTGTCTGTGTCTATGAGTTTTTGTTTCTTCATTTGTTTGTCTTGTTCTTTTGTTGTTTTCAGTTTTACATACCACATATCAATGAAATCATATTGTTCTCAACTTTTTCTGTCTGACTTATTTCGCTTAGCATAATAATCTCAAGATCTATCCATGTTGTTGCAAATGGCACTATTTCATCTCTTCTTATGGCATCATCTAACTTTAATTTGGGATGAGACCAAGAAAGAGTACAGCCATATGTTTCCAAAGATTGACCTAAAATTTAAAATGTTACATTGGATTTCATGATGATTTATTATAAATATATTTAGTTTTCCTTTCTATCAGCCTTTTTAAATAGTATACTATGTTGTAGTAATCATTATCTTTGATGCATGAACTCACTTTTTAAATTACCAACTTAAATTTCATCAATGGGACTGCCCAAAACAATTTTACCAATTTATGCCTTTAACAAGAATAGCATATGTGTATGCAAAGTCTGTATAGAAGTTAAGTATTGTAATATTCATTGGCTTCACCTTCCAAAAGTATCTTGGTCACAAACCTGTGTCATTAGATAATGTGATAAAGCATTGGCAGTTTCATCACCATGGAGACTGGATACAAATAGGAAGCTTTGCAGAGGTATGATTCTATATGCTAATAAAGACCTCTCAGGAAAGATTGAGCAATAATGGTTACTAGTTTAAATTGATTTCTTTAAATTAAAGAAAGCAAACTTTACTCAGTGAAATTTGAACCACTTTCCTTCAAAAAGCATGACCCATTTTAACTTAATTTCACAGGAAGGCCCAAGGTTTAAATATAATAGCTACTTCACCTACTTCAAAAGATTATTGAACAAATCAATTAAGATAACATCTGACTATATTTTTGAAAAGTGAAAAAAGTTTATAAACTGAAATTTCCATTCAGTGTAAGATCATTTTTCATAATTATATGAACAGTTCTTTGTCTCATTCATTTTAATGGCTCTCAATTAAAGAGAGTCCAGATAAAATGAAAATGAGCTCATTCAATATTACTTATCAGCCAAAAATAATATATGTGTATCTAGCAATGATTTTATTTCTTAAAAATTGGAAAAACTTTTAGTAAATGAAGATGAATAGGGAACAGTTGTTCATCCAGGAGAAATAAAAAAGATAATCACTCATGCCCCAGCTATTTTACTATTGATGTTTCGGGCAACAAAAGGAATCATTTCACCGTTTCACCACTGTTGAGGTATATCTTCTTGGTGAGCAGTGAGTCAGACAATGTTAACTTATCCTTTATTGTCAGTTTTGATTTTGTTCTGCTTAGCAAGAACACTTTATAATCACATTTGAGCACAAAACACAATCATGCACCAACCATAAAGCTGATCAGACATACCCTCTCCTGACTATATGAATGAATATCATTTCTTTACCAGTTAATGATTAGTTTCAATCCATTCTTCCTGCCTTTTAGATTAAATAAAAAAATAAAATAAAATAAAGCTATCCAATCATAGAACTGCCTCCCCCTTTTTTTTCCTTTTTTCTTTTTTTAAAATTAAAGTTTATTGGGGTGACAACGGTTAGTAAAGTTACATAGGTTTCAGGTGTACAATTCTGTAATACATCATCTGTATATCATATTGTGTGCTCACCACCCAGAGTCAAAAACTGCCTCTACTTTCCATGTCATGCAATCCAGAGGAAAACCACAAGTTCTCAAACTCTTCTCCAAACACTTAACACAGGCTCAAATCCTATAGCAAGCCCCTTCGATATTCTTAATGCTGAACACCGCACAGTTGCTCATTGTGTGGTTGCTCCCTTATTGAAATTATCCAATAATTTCAACCTTATTTGACAATAGGTGTTTTCCTGCTGGATTTAGGTGAATGGTATCAACAATATCTTCAAAATTTAACAGTTTAATCTGACCATATCAATTACATATTTTTAAAAGTAATTTAACACAATAAGTAAGCTGGAGTATGGTACAATTAAATATAGGGAAACTGAAAATTATAATAAACAGGAATTAAGACAGTTGAGCTTCCTAATAAAATTTACCCATTAATATCTAAATTCTTTGCATAAAGAAAAAGTTGGTGACCCAACAAAATCTTTACAACATTATAGAATACCTTCCCCAAATTAATTTTCAAAAAAAAAAACCCTGACATCAGAAGCTAAACATTAATGAATGCCAACTATAATTTTATATATATAATGTGATGGTTCAGTGTGAGGTCGGAGGGATAGTGGATGGGGGGAGGGGGGTTCACAGTATGAGGGATATAAATGATGAACGTCTAAGTATTACCTTGTTTTGTACACCTGAAACTAATAAATTAATTAATTAATTAAAAAAAAAAAAGAAAAAGTTGGTGAGGTGCTAAAATACACTTTAGAACTTGGTAAATTTTGACTTGATCAACATTAACTGGTTTCTTGGCTTAAAATGAAAACACTGCAATTTCAAAAACTGCAAAAGATATTTTAGAGATACCAGCTATAACTAAGTTCAAGTCAACTACTTTGGGGAATTGCAGGAAGCTTTCAAGTTCAATTTATCTCCTATTGTGTTTTCTTTCTCAACACATTATGTGACACATCAAACATTTTACCAGCAGAATAAAATGGCATGGCATTTGTCCCTGTTTAAATAGACTATTTTTCTTTTTAAATTTAATGAAAAAATTCATATTATGTATATATATATATATATATATATATATATATATATATTCTACAGGATTTAGGTTTTATGGTAAATGTTCATGGTAGTAGCATAGATATGACTATTATAGACATCAATGTGTTTTTATAATAGTTTACTCTGTCATTTTTTCCCTGAGCATTCAAAGATAAAATTAGGATGTATTAGCTAGTGATATTTTCCCAACAGGTTTAGTCTCAAGTTTGTTTTAATATCTTTCTAAATTTAACAAATAAGTTTTCATAAAGTAATCTGTATCCTCATTTTTATTTAGTTTCAAATTCATTTAATAACTTTTTAAATTTAACATTACAGAATTGTAAAGTATTTTCAATTGTACAGAATTGAAATCTATGTAACTTTACTAACAATTGTCACTCCACTAAACTTTAATTAAAAATAAATTCGTTGAGCATCCAAAAAATAATAAAAGTAAAAATGAAAAAGATTTTATATATTAATTTCTTCATGATAAAATATCAGTTCTGCTATAATATGACAGGCATTCCTAAAGATTTCTGCCTTATGCAAATCAACAATAAAACTTTGAAAGTATAGGGAAAAAGGGGTTAGGAGCACAGTCCTCAAAAGCTTTGTAATATATTTAAAAAATAGATAGGGAACTAGTAAAAACAACAGTTTTACATATTAAATTGTTAACAATAAATAAATACTAAAATAAATATGACACTTTAATGAAAAATACCGGAAGTGGCTATCAGAAGGGTGACAGCTGGTGAATTTTTGTGCAGTGATGCCTGAGGGTTACCTAAGTAGGATGAAATTTCTAACACCAGATGCAGGTGGGTGTGGTTCATGATACCCACGATGAACTGTGGCAGGAGGCAGATGTTGGAATGTATGCAGACATGTGTTTTATGTGTTTCAATGCTATTAGGTTCAGCCAGGTAAGTTTAGTTTATTTAGTGTTTCTCGCAGATGAAATCCTGCTTCAACAAACATGAAATTCACATTATGCTCCAATTGTTCCATAATATATCTGTCTAATTTGGGTTTTCAAAACAGAAATTAAGGCAAAATTGACTGTAATACCTCTCTAGCTGGGCTTCAGAATCATAAGATTTGAAAGCCAATGAAAATCCTTGTCTTTTATCTCATTTCCTCATTTTGCTTTTTTGTGTGACTCATTCAACTACAGAAGAGCAATTCTGACCTTCCTAAATTTTATTTAAGCTTCAGTGATATAACAGATCTGGGCTCAGCAATAAAGCACTTTTGTGACCGGTGTTTCTCTGGCCTTGAACCTCCTGCCTTGTTTCTGAATACTAGATTTTGCCTTATGTGCAGTTCTGATAATTGTTCCTTTCCTCATAGTTGAACCACAAACAAAATCATAACGGCACTGAGGATCAGTGTAGGCAAGAAACATCCCCAGGCAGATTATACAGAATTGCCTAGTGGAGGAAAATAGGATAGTGCCTTTGAATGAGATGGATGTGCACCTGTGCTAATATAGGAAACAGGAGAGATAACTGTAGGATGATTTCATTTACTTATCACACACTAAAGATGGAATTTATCTAAAAATGGCCTGTTATCTAATTAGTGCAGGAACAAAGTGTTACAGATCAACTTTAGTAAAAGCATGTCATCATCATCGTAGTAAGTAATAAATTATGTATATTTTACTGAGATTAATTTTTTTAAAGAAGAGTAAGAGACTAAAGACTGGAAAGAAGTATTTAAAAATGTCACTAGTAGGGCCTGGGTAGCTCAGTTGGCAGAGCATCAGACTTTTAAAAATGTCACTAGTGATCACTTTGAGTAGATTTAGGTGTAATTTTTTTGAATTTTTCTACTTGAAACTTCTTACTTGTGGTTTCTTAGTTCGTCTACATCTTATATTTCTTAAAAACTAAAACAGCCAAAATAGTTAAAGTATGTAAAGCTCATAATTGCCCATGAAGTACAGTTTTGCCTAATCACTGCCTCAATTCACTGATTCTCTGCCAGTGTCCCACGATCAGAGCTCTGCAACCACAGAGCTATGGATTCAACTGGGTAAAAGATAAGGGTAACACTTATAGCCATTTGGATAAGAATCAAGAAATGCCAACGACACACCATTAAAGGTGATGCTTTCGTAGGGCCACTAAAGAAAACGTCATGATCAGATGATGTATTACATGAAATTGCATAAATTCTATCACAACATCTGTAATGGTTGATGCCACTATTTTGAGGATGTTGATAATTTTTTGTTACATTGTTACATTGTTACATTGATCAAACGTTGATCAAATCAAACATTGATTTGTTACATTGATCAAACCATTTTGATCATTTTCTCCCTACTAGCAATAGTTTCCTCATAATTTATGTCGTATACACTCACCTTGAATTTTTCATTCTTTTTAAAACGTTTTAAAACTCTTAATTTGAGTTCTACAGTGTGGGACAGGTATCCTAACTGGATTTTATAAAGATATAATGTCCTAATTCAAATTTATATCCATTTTAAACTTAATCTGGTATCTTAGAGCATCTCTCTTGATACTATGATAACATTTGAAAAAAGAAAAGTTTATTGCTTTATGGTGAATATCACTCCGAAAAACTTTTAGAGGATCTTAATAAGTTATGTTACAAAATACTCATTAGAAAAATATCAAGTGAATCGAGAGAACCTCAATTCTACCATAAGAATCAAATCAGTACTTTCCCTTAGAAAACTGCTGTTGATAAGTACTTCATCATTCAACAATCACTTTTTTTATCCCTTCATCTGGTATTTGATGTCCAAAATGTCCCCTATCACTTTGAAGTCATTCAGATAACCTAAGAATGATGTGCCATGAGACAGCTTCTAATCAAAGACATGAGCAAAAGGCATTTCTCATGTACTTTGAAACCCAAAACTTCTGGAGAAATGTTTAGGTTCACAGTACTTCAGATACAATGAGATTTCACAAAAGAAAAACAATCTTTCTACAACTCTGTATTCTTTAAAAAAAATACTTAGAAGTAAGCAGGAATTTTATGAAGCCAACTAAGAAGTGAAAGATTATTCGTCTTGACAAATTTCGCCATTGATTATGGAGGACACTGATAAGACTACACACTGCAAGTGAGGTAATACAATACAGCTAAGGTTGTGGCAAAGTGAACACTAGAGGAGACACTCAAAGAATCAAATAGCGTGTGTAGACCACCTGGACTATGTGCTCCTTAACACTAAAATTTAATTAAGAATCAGAGTACGGGAGAATGCTGAGCAATTATACCCATCAAATTTAAAGGCAAATAAGTAGGTCTCAAAAACATACAAACAAACAAGCATAATATTTTTCTATGAAGTAGAAAAAAATAAACTGACAAATGGAAAACAGTAGAAAAAAACTTGATATAAATCACTTAAATGTAATAAATTAGTAAGTCAGGCTGTATTAACTTGTTTGAATTGCTAAATTCAAACAATTTCTTGAATTTCTTTGTCCGTTTTGCCTCTGTCTGAAAAAGCCAACAACAGTAACTAGTATTTCTAAATTATATTTTACAACAAAATTGGTTAATAGACTAGAAGTTTGAAGCCATTATTTTAAATGAGATACATGTCTTTATTTTTTTTATTTTTTATTGTGGTAAAATAGGCATAAGAGTTAACATTTTAAGCATTTTTTAAATTAGTTTCAGGTGTTAAAAAAAAACTGTAATACTTAGACATTTACACCCCTCACAAAGTGATAATCCCCCTCTCCCAATCTACCAATCTACTACCCCTCTGACATCATAGATAGCTGTTACATTCCATTGATTCTATTCCCTACGCTGTACTCCATATTCCATGATTATATATATATATATATATATATATATATATATATATATATATATATATATATATTAAATTATACTTGACATTCAGTATATTGCCATGAGGATATGAAGCCATTTTTGAAGGCTCACTGCTCAATACTCTCAAAAGACCAAAACCTTAAGTTTCAACTCTTTTTTTTTTTTATGGTGACATAAGCATTTCATGAAATACTTTCCCCTGGGGAAAAATTAATAATCCTTGCACAACTAAGGAAATTATCATGTGATGCAGTGATCATGATGTTGCAAAAGTGTCAATTTTAAATGAATGCAACTGTAAATGAGGTCTCGGTCTGTTCTCCACTGTGTTTTCTGGAATGAGGGTCAATAGCACCTATTATACAGAGACTACAGGAGTTTGGACTCAACGTGCACATAAATTGGCACACATTTTGTCATTGTCATTAGTTGACAGTATAAGGAGGTTCTTTTATTAATATGGATAGTTTATTATAAGGTATGTCTTCAGCCTTGATTACATTTGTGTTTCTTGGTTATTTCTGTATTAAAAGTGTTTGTGGACTAGATCACAGCACTTGGGATTTGAAACTAGACTGCCGGGTGTTAAATGTTGGCTTCATGAGCAAATCAAATAACCACTCTGTGCCTCAGTTTCCTTAGCAGCAAATTGGAGTTGGTGTGAGGATTAATAGTTTGATTCATACAAAGTATTTTGAACAATATTTGACACTAATTCAGCTCTCAACAAACACTAGTTCTTATAAACATGAGTTATGAGATAGTTTTTAAAAGCATTACTTTAAATGGGAAAGATAAGCTGTCTCCTAATAACATGTGACTTATTCAATAAAGGGTTTTAATTAACATGTCAGGTATAAAAAAAAGATATACCACTAAAAAAAAAAAATGATTTTCTTTCTGATTACCAGTATTGCTAAGTATCAGTACTACATAACAGTTTTAAAAAATACCAGGTTGTATTCCATGGGACAATTTTGAAAACTTTAAAGTGGACATTTTCAGCACTGTTTCTATAAAGAGTGTGGCTACATCTATACCCTGGGAAGCAATAGGTATTTCATGGCTTTTATTGCACTAACTACTAGGAATTAACTCTGAATGAAAAAAGTCTGTCCTCTAATTGTTTCTGTGTAGGGAATCTCTCTTGTTGCTTTTGGTTTTTGGCATACAGGAGGTAGCAGAATTCTCCAGTCTGGCTCAAGTTGTGTAACAGAGGGTGGAGCTGCTGGGGTGTTCATGAGAACCTCTGTCCCTAAAAGCTGCCTCTCTAATCTAGACCAGCTCTCTATATAGGGGGGAGGTAGCCCTTATGCAATGCCATTTGAAGAACAATGGAAACTTGGACTCAAAATGAATGAGTTCTCATTGGATTTTTACAGTAAAAATAGATTTGAACATTGAAAAGTCCATCAGATTTATTTTATATCAAGCCTGGTGAAATAAAGACAGTTTTTCTAAAGGAATATGGGCACTTTGATGAAAAAAAGGAACATGGCCACTTTGATGGGGAAAAAAATCATATTTTGAATCAAAATGTTCCTATGATGCTACTCAGAGAAGTCATGGGCTCTGTTTGGCTTCTATCTCTCTACAGCCATGGTTCAGATATTGCTTCCAGATATAAAGCTGGGACAATCATTTAACTAGGCCCATTTGTTTCATTTCTCTCAAGGATCATAGGCATGTACTCTCCTTATTCAATGTCTGATAACAGTTATTTAACTGTTCACATTGGCAGGTTAAGTTTAGTGATTGTAGCTCCATCATGGACAGAAGTAGAAATCTGAATGAAAAATAAGAATATGAAGCAATTTAAACAAAGCAAACAAAACTCAAGATAAAAAGTGTATGAAACATAAAAATGTTCGCTCTATACTAAAAAGTATACTTATCCGTCTCTCCTCTCAACTCTACATGTTAGGCAGCTTGTATTATTGAAAGAAATTTATATAAAAAAGCATCTTTCAGGTCCAGAACATTTGAAGAGCAAAGATGTCATAAGTACATGAGTTAGGAAACATCAAAACAGTACTACTTTTGGAGGATAAGACACCAAGTAACCATTCTTTCTTCTTACTTTTTTAAATAATTGTAATATAATAACATAAAAAGTTAAAGAGTTTACTGGGGATTATACTCTGTATATTTTCCTTCACTACATATGCAAATGTTTGAATTCCAAATGGTTTTAAATACTTTTTACCTGATTTACTAATCTAACAAGATCGAATTAACTTTTAAAAATGTATATGCTATATTTTTACCATTGGTATGATAGTAACAAATAAGGATTGAGTGTATTTGTCATTTTTCCCAAATTGTATTATCACTTCTTAGTTTTCCTAAAATAATGGGCCACATGTATTACTTACATAAAATAAAACTGATTTTACACACACACACACACACACACACACACACACACACACACAAAGTGCCAAAAAAAATGTATACATATTTTAAGAAAGGAAAAAACTGTATTAAAATTGTAATACTCAATACATACCGATAACAAAAGATAAATAAAATTCATGTTTGACTTCTGCAATTACAAGAGGTGCTCAAAGTGGTTATCATCAGTGCAATTTTAATATAGTTTTTTTCCTTTCTTAAAATGATATATAGATGATGTATTACAGAATTGTACACTTGAAACCTTTGTAACTTTACTAACCACGGTCACCCCAATAAACTTTAATTAAAAAAAAAAGTGTATACATTTTTTGGCACCCTTTGTAGTTAGTTGATTCTTTTTTACCCTTTAATTTAAATTGGATTTCAAATAAAAAGAGTTCCAAATTTGTCGCATCCAGCTCAACATGGGCAGTGAGGGAACGAGAAAGAGTGGCATTGGGTTAAAAAAGAAACAGAAATCAAGAAAGTTTTGAATCAGAGGGCCAAGGGTCTTGCAGCCTCAAAGGACTGGGAGCCCCGAATCAGGCCGTCTTGTGGCTTTTATTGATAGACATACAAAGAAGTAGCATTGTTTTTCCCCACGGTCTGTGAGTTTCATACATCATACCAGAAAACTGATTCAAATCAATCACCCTTGTCTGCAAAATAGCTGAAACAGAAAGTCCCATGATGTCTTAATAATGATGGTATGTGCCTTCCTAGGGACAAATTCTTTATGTTAAAACTAATTGCTGAATAAGCAGGGAGAGCTGATGTTATCTCTTCACTGACTCACTTCCCAAGCAAGTGATGGGAAGAAATAGTCACAAGCAAAGGCCCTCCTTACCCGGGGGAAGGGGGTCTGCGCTCACCCATATTAACCCCGTGAGTTCTCCTGGTGGTCCCCACACAGTTCTGCCTGGCTTGGGTTGTTTCTCCCGTGAGAAATCTTACCCGTCATTGGCTGACAAACCATATCTTGGGGGCCAAACAGAGAGGCATAAAGCATAAGGTAAAAGATGAAACAAAGTCCCAAAAAGGCACAGTCTCACAGACTCTTCTTTCCTTAGGGAAAGGCATGAGGGGACAATGGGCTAGGCTGCTGCATGACAACACAAATTCACTTGTGTAGAAATGATAATAAATAATTAAAGTCTGAAGTAGAGCAATAGCAACAGAATAAGACAGGTTTAAGGCCCATAAAATAGTTGTCCTTAAGCAGTAAGTGGAAATGATGGCGACCAGTGACAGAAACAGTAGTGTGTGGTAGTTACAATCATAGGCTTGAGTGTCAAATACAGTCAGGTTACAATTTCAGTTTTGTCACGTAACAACTATGAGACCATAGGCAATTGGCTTAATCTCACTTATACTTTTTCTTATTTTGTGGGGAAAAAAAAGTGGTTGTGATTATTAAATGAGATAATGTTTCCAAAACATGTAATGATCCTTGGATCATAGTGAGTATTCAATATAAGTTTCATTTTACATTTATTATAGTGATAATTATGAGTATGATGGTGGTGGGGATTAGAAAATAACTGAAAGCTTTCAGCTTATAGTACTTTGTGACATAGGGGGTTAAAAAGCAGTCTGGATTCAGGTGTACCTCTTAGTGAATAGACATTTGTATAATTTATGAAGTGATTCCCCCAATAAAATAATATTGAATATCAACTGTAATTGAAAATTTTTAAAAATAATAAAAGAAAAAAGTAAAAGAATTAAGAAGTACAAACTGGTAGTTACAAAATAGTCATGGGGATGTAAATAAAGCATAGTACAGGGAATATAGTTAATATTGTAATAGCTATGTATGGTGTCAGATGGGTAATGGATTTATTGGGGTGATCACTTCGTAAGGTATATAAATGTCTAATCACCATGTTGTACACCTGAAACTAATATAATATTGTAAGCCCAACGTAATTAAAAAAATAAAAAGCAAAATTAAACATAAAAGTAGTCTGGAATTTTGGAGATATGATTACTCAAAAGTCTGTAGAATATTTGGATTAATCCAGGGAGAAATTAGGGCTGGAGGTTAAAATTTAGGGTCACCACTACATAGGTAATATCTGGAGTTATTGCTTAAAGCAAGTGTATTATATGAGATTTTTTTTAAGAGACCAAGAAAGAAATTTGAAAATAATTGCATTTAAAAAGGAAAAATAGTTCTCATGGAATCAGAAGAGAAATAGAAGACAATATTATCCAAGAAGCCAAGGAAAAATAATGTCTTCATTAAAGGAAAATCAAAATGCCAAATGGTAAAGACATCTTAAGAGAGTGAAGACTGAGAGGAAATCTTTGCATTTGTCAATTAAGAGATCCAGTTAAATATCATGGGATCACATTGGGTTGAGTAAGAATGAAAAAAGATAAGGTAATTTGAATATACCATGCAAACAAAAATGAGAAAAAAGCTGAAATAGAAATACTTATATATGACAAATACTTCAGACTTTAATATATAGACTTGAAAATGAAGAACATATTAAAAGACAAAGATGGGCACTATATAATAATAAAGGTATCGATCTGACAAGAGGACATAACCCTAGTAAACATCTATGCACCCAACATAGGAGCACCTAAATATATAAAACAGATATTGACTGACATAAAGACAGAGATCAACAGTAATACTATCATAGTAGGGAACTTCAACACACCTCTGACAACAAGGAACAGGCCGTCCAGACAGAAAATCAATATGGAAACAACAGCCTTAAATGACACATTGGACCAGTTGGATTTAATCGATATTTTCAGAGCATTTCACCCCAAAGTTGCAGAATACACGTTCTTCTCAAGTGCGCATGGAACATTTTCCAAGATAGACCACATGTTAGGCTACAAATCGAGTCTTGATAAATTTAAGAAAATTCAAATCATACCAATTGTCTTCTCTGACCAGAGTGCTATGAAATTAGAAATCAACTACAGGAAAAAAACTGGAAGACACACAAATACATGGAGGCTGAATAACATGTTACTAAATAATGAATGGGTCAAGCAGGAGATCAAGGAAGAAATCAAAAGATATCTCAAGACAAACGAAAATGAAAACACGATGACCAAAAATCTATGGCATGTAGTGAAAGCAGTCCTAAGAGGGAAATTCATAGCAATGCAGGCCTACCTAAAGAAACAAGAAAAATCACAAATCAACAGTTTTTCCTTACATTTAAGGGATCTGTAAAAAGAACAGCAAAATAAACCCAAAGGGAGTAAAAGAAAGGAGATAATAAAGATCACAGCAGAAATAAATGAAATAGAGACAAAAAATACAAGAATTTTCAGAAAACATCTTTAGTATACTCCACCTCAGATCTTTGATACGCAGAATAACATGGTTATCCTTCTGACATAAAAATATGTTGAAGCTCTTGAGAAACATGTAGGGCCATTAAAGATAATTTTGCACTGACAAAAAAAAAAATTAAGAAGATCAATGAATCCAAGAGCTGTTTTTTAGAGAAGATAAACAAAATTGACAAACCTTTGACTCATTAAAAAAAAAGAGAGGACCCAAATTAATAAAATCAGAAATGAAAGAAGAGAAGTGACAACAGACATGCCCATTGGTAGACGACTGGATTAAGAAACTGTAGTATATTTATACAATGGAGTATTACGCAGCCATAAAGAATGAAACCTTACCATTTGCAACAATATGGATGGACCTAGAGAACATTACATTAAGTGAAATTAGTCAGACAGAGAAAGACAAATACCATATGATCTCACTTATATGTGGAATATAAAGAAAAGAATAAGCGAATGAACTAATCAGAAACAGTTTCGGAGACATAGACGGAAAACTGAAGGTTGCTAGATGGGAGGAGGGATGGGGATAAGGGGGAAGGTGAGGGGATTAGAAAGAACAATAGGTAACCACAAGATTGCCACAGGGATGCGAAACTCAATTTGGGGAATGTAATCAATAATGTTGTAAAGATGTTGTAGGGTATCTAATGGACACTTATCTCATTAGGGAGACCACCTCAGGGATGATGTAGATGCCTGATCACTGCACTGTACACCTGAAGCTGAAGCTGAACAATAATAAATGTCAACTATAATTTTATTTATTTATATATACATATATAGTTATATAGATATATAATTATAGTCGACATTCTTGTCACTATATATATGTATATATAGTTACAAGTGGAGTACATTATTAGGAATAGAGACAGTGGAAATGTAATGGCTGTATGCGATGTCAGAGGGGTAGTAGACTGGGGGAGGGGGTTTCTCACTTTGTGAGGGGTATAAATGATAAATGTCTAACTATTACATTGTTTTGTACACCTGAAACTAATAAAAAAAAAGAGACAGAGAAAAAGAAATAAGGTAATTTGGTTGAGAACAGATAAAAAGTTCAAAAAAGAAGACAGCAAACATAGGTTAATTTTCAAAACACCCTTCCTGTCATCCCATTTTAGATGTGAGAAAAACAGAAGCCCAGAGAGATTAATATACCACCCAGGGTTTTAGTCCATAAGTAGTGGAACCAGTATTAATATCCAGTTAAATACAAAGCAACTGAAATCACAGGCCTCATTAATATATTTATTTGAATTAATTTTAGCAAAATTAATTTATCAACATATGATTCAAACCAAATTGATTTCTCCTGGCTTACAGACAAAACTGTAATCTGTTGTGCTGAATATTAACTCTAGTAGAAAGTGAATGATTTTCAAGGGAAGGAATTATTCTAAGAGCTGGTCAAAAATCTCACTTAGACACAGGTAAATAGTTAGACCAGAAGATTGTTTCACAGTGGGTGCCACTTCAAAGGAAAAAAAAAAAAAATTTGTAAACAGGGAAACTAGCATAATTGGCTAACGAGGGCCATTTCAATAATTCTTAGTACGGAGCACGTCAGTTTTGAATTTTCCCTTTGACATGACTCACATAGTTAAATTACACCTTTAGTTTTAGGGGATTATAAAAGAAATTAGACCCAGCTTCTGTTTACTTTTATCTTTCTTTTACCCTAAAAGTAGTTCTTCATCCAACCACAGTAATTATGATAATAAGATAATTTCCTCAGAATTGATCCCAGAGATTATATGATTAAATCACACAGATGGTTCAGAGGAGTCATTCACTGGCTAAATAATTTTAGGATGAATCTAATTCATCAGACCTGTGCCAGACCAAACAGTTATTAATTACCAAAGCAAAAAAGTCAGAAGCTGACTTACCGCTAAGATTATTTCATTCTCTGAGACCATCACTAAACATGTGGGTATACTGCATTGTCCATGCTGAAGAGAAATAAAGAAAGGTGATGGGATGGAGGTGGGGATGGTCTGTTTTCTCAAAAAGTTTTATAGAGGACAGTTTAGAAATTGATACACATTATTGTCTTTCACATATTCAGGCCTTTTGCAATCTTAGAGGGGCAAGCAGACTCCGGGAATTAATACTTCAATGTACTCTTACAGAAGAGTACATTATTAGTCAATTAATAATTTGTGTCTAATATTAAGAAATAAACATTAATGTTAACTTGCACATATAGAGAATGCTATGACATACAAGCTTACTAGATCCTGCCAATTGTAATAATAAAAAAAAATCTATCCCTCTCAAAGACACCAACCCTAAATAGGCACACTTTCTTGGGAATCAGCATTATTAGAAGGAATAAGTTAGGTTTTATTTAGGGTGAGATACTTTTAAAAATCCAGGGAAGAAATGAAGGCAGAAGAAATTCTATTATTAATTATGTATTTCAGAAGGCACAGAACATGGTTTGGTGAGCAGTGAGCCCTGTGAGAGATGTACATTCTCATTTGGGAATGACATATATGTGAAGACCTGGAAGCCATAGGCTTCTTAATTACCAATGTAAACAGTAACAAACAGAATGGTGGATTCGTGCTAATGATCACGGAAGCAGGTTGTCCTAGTGAGGCTGTTTAGGATCGGGGGCGACAGGGTGGATGGACATATGATGGCATAAGAGTCTCGCCAAAAATTTGCAGACTTCTGCAGCTCCATTTTCACTCAAGTTGTGCTGGCTGCAGGAGGGGCAGTCTTACAGAGAGTAGAGTAGAGGAAGCTCTTGTTTTAGGAAACCATTTCACAGTACAGAATACAACTTCATCTTATGACTTTTGTCTACTCCAGACCACACAGAACAGGAATAGCACAGACCCCAATAAACTAAAATCTCATAACCAAGAGAAAAGTGTTCCTTGGTATTGAGTGCATATCTAACAGGATCTATATGTCTTACATAAAAAAGAAACTCAAAGGACATTTGCTTACCTGGAACAGGTTCTGGTTTTCCTTCGTAGGATTTTTTAGTTTGATTTCTTTAATTTTTTTCCCTTGACTTATTTTTCTCATGATTATGGGTTTCAAATTTTTCTTTGTCATTTTATATCTAGTAAATGTTGATGGATACTAAATATTTTTATTTTACATTATTGAATGTCTGGATTTTGCTTTATTTTTATTTATTTATTTTGTTAAATTTATTGGGGTGGCATTGGTTATTAAAATTATATAGGTTTCAAGTGTACGATTCTATAATATGTCATCTGTATGTTGCATTGTGTGTTCACCACTCAAAGTCAAATCTCCTTTCATGACCATATATTTGACCCCCTATAGCATTTTCTACCTCTTCTGTACCCCCTTTCACTCTGATAACCACTAAACTATTGTCTGTATCTATGAGTTTTTCTTTGTTTGTCTGTTTTATTTGTTGCTTTCAGTTTTATATCCCACATATGAGTGGAAATTATACGGTTCTCGACTTTTTCTGTCTGACGTATTGCTTTCTTTTTTAAATGAGTGATAGGAAGCTTTATTTTGATAGTTGGTTAAAAGCCTTGTGGTTCAGCTTGATTCTGTCAAGGACTGTGATCATCTTTGTTGAAGAAGATGTAAGATACTCCTGCTTTAAGGATGATTTAACCCCACCATTACAGCTTGTCATTCTGTCATCTTTACTGAATTCACTGCATGACTGATGAGACTCTCCACTGTGTCTAGTAAGAACTCAAAATCAACTCAGATCCAGTCAATTCACAGCTCCCAAGTAACTCTTTTTTCCCAGAATTTGTTGGGTTTCAACCCATGCATGTACAACTTCGTATTCAGCAAAAACTCAAGACTCACTCTTTACCTAACTCCATTGAGTGTGAACCTGGATATGACGGCTGCTGCATTCAGTAACAATTCAAAGCTCATCAAAGACCCTATGCAAATCTTGTAAATCTCTATCTCCTGGACTCTAAGACTGTCCTACTCTGCTTGGGACCACCTTCCCTTCCCCGCTCCACAGTGACCTTCCAGGAATAAAGCTAGGGGCTATCATAAAATTCACCTGGATTTTTTTCTCTTATTTCAAGGATCACAGTCCTGCAATTCCTATTTTCCAATATCTACAACTATTATTTCATATGTCCAGCCCAATTTCCTTATTTTGTTTTTATAGCAGGAAGGTAATCCAATCTCTGTTACTCCATCATGGCAGGAAGCAAAAATCTCCTCTTAAAAAGCGAAAAACCCGAAAATCATGTCTAAGTTTTAGGACTTCTACTGTCCCTACAAACTGATCATTGCATAGAAATGCATTGCAGCACAAAGACTGGGAGATGCCAAGCCAGAGCCTTTCTGCTCTAATAAACATACATTGCTCTTTGTGTTTTAAATTAAGCTTTCTGTAAGTAGGGCTTTAATCTCAAATGCTGACTTTCTGATGGGAAGGTCATTTAACCATGGCAGACGGTAATCAAAGATATTTTTTGACAGGGAATCATTTGTCAATATTTAAATCTCAACTTATATAGAAAGTTGCTATTAGGTCTTTCTTTGGACACTTGAATACATCGTGTCAAATTTGCATTTTTCATTTTAGATGGTTATGGAAATATTGGTGATCAACTGATTTGTTCCCACCTTCTTCAATGCCATTCCATTTGAGCTCTATTCACGTGTCTAGTACTCTTCAGCTCACTAGTACAGACTTTAATTAAGATATGAAATAAGAAAAACATTTTCTAGATTTTTGCATTTCTTTTCCCTTGCAGTGGTCCCCAGTCCCCTCTAACACCCACTTGGCATCATATTCTAGTTACAAGACCCTCTCTGTCATTTCTTGAATAGTTAAAATATCACAAAGCAGACATACAGTCACAATCTCTATTGACTAGAAGAGGCAAAATAATTAAATCCTAAAACTAATTATATTTTTTATAATATGATTTTGGCTTAAGATAAAATTCTGTCTCTTTAAAAGATTTCCATAGCCTTTTCATGCCTTTCTTTAGAGAAATTTAATTTTTTTCACTACTTGGAGTCTTTTGAGTGTGCCCCGTTTTTTTATGTAAGCATTTTCTCAAGATGATGGTCTTTTTTCTAATGCTATAAAAGTATGGATATAATCTCTAAGGTTTTATATTGCCTATTTAGTAAATGAAAACAGAAATGAATCACAGTACTCAAAATAATGTGATTGAAAACATTTTCATATCCTGATACCAGTATTTTCAATGTCACCATACGTATAAGTGAAAACAATATTTGATACATATCACTATTTTCTATATGTACGATATCTACAGAAATCAATTTTCCTTAACATTGTGTGATATTGAGCAGCAAAAATAATACTGAGTTTGTGTGACAAATTAGGTTTCACAGGGTTTATCTGCTGTTCCATGACTAAACTTAAAGCTGCCTTGTTCGGGTACAATTTCCCCTTTCAGAATTTTCCCTCTCTTCCCATCACCTTCTTCCTTAATGAAACAGAAAAGAGTGATAGCACTCTATGTCCTTGAAGCCAGACGGTCACGAGATGTTTCTGCCATTTGCCTGCAGTGTATGTGATTGTCTAACCAAGAACACACAGAGAACATGTGGCACATTGCATCTTTGGCCCCAATCCTTGATGTCCCTTACCATGTAACTTTGCAGTTTCTCCCATTACAGGACTAAAGCAGTTTTCCTCATTCCTAGACTTTGGGCTCAGTCCTATCACCAGCATTTAGACACAAGAATGGGACAAACTTTCTGACATTCTGATTCTAAAGTGTCCTCCCACGTTTCTGCCCACACACTCATGCCTCCGTGACCTCCACGCGGCGTTTCTCCCACTGAGTCACACTGCAACAATCAAGCGGGAGATGCCACTGGAGCCTGCAGTCCCTCTTGGAGTCTCCTAGATACAACAGAGAGTGTGCTAGAGTGGGACTGAAGCTGAGAGCCAAAGGAACAAATGAAATAGAATTTCTACACTGAAAGTCTTCCGCAAGGAACTTGACAGAAGGGTCTACGTGCCATCCAACCACTTACAGTCATCCATTTAAAATCGGCCCCGCTTGTATAAATTCCTCAAACCTCTGTCAGCCATCTCCATTTCCACAGTGCTTCTTTGCTTAGCAAGCTATTTATCTGGCCAGCTCAATGATGACTCTCTTAATCCTCCAATTAGCCTACAGCTTATGTTCACCTCTTTATTCCAAGCTTAGCAATGGATCAGCAATGTGTTTATGACACGAAGAAATAACCTGGCTCAGTCCAGAAAATATCACATGTCTGACTGATGTCTATTATTGCTGGTTACAGCTTTACTGCTTCTTGGTTTGACAAGTTGTCTAATGACTAAAAGAAAATAGTTTGAAAAAGATTGAAAAAGAAAAAGATTGTTAGAAATCAAATTCTCTTTGCTCTGGTATCATAACAGTGTGACGTGAATACAATATAACAGTGAATGATATCTCCACCCCAAGTGTCACTATCATTTGTTTGGATAGCAAAAGACTCAAGTAATTTTAGGTTGAAATTTAGCAGATTTTCCATTTATAAGGTATGAGGCTAGCCATCAAAATTTTCAAGTTGTTTTAATAGACAATTAATGAATAGAATCTATCAAAATATTTTTTTAAAAGTGCATCTTAACCTGTAGCTATTCCACAATATTGAGCATTAACGATTAAATGACCATGTTCCTAGACAAGCATGCAGAGCTGCAGGTATCCAGGGCAACAGGAAATATTTAAATGGAAATGCTCCAAAGACAGCGGGCCTTCCTAACCCCGTGGGTCCCAGCCAATAGTCTACCCTTGCATCACTAGAAGAGGCAGTTCCTGTTCTCTTGCATTAGAGAAGAGCTGCTCTTATGGAGCCTTGCCTCCTCAATAAACAAACACCAAGAGCTACAGCAGAGAATGTGTCACAGTGATCCCTCAATACTGAACTCTGCCATACTTCCCAGCCCTGAACAGAGGGCCTCCATATACAGATGAGAAAGGTTTGTATTAAACATTCAAGTGGGAATGCTTCAGTAAGGAGGGGATAGTTGATCTGATTATGCTCTCAAGTTGTAGGTATAATACATTAGTAGAGATCTTTGCAAAGAACAGCATTTCTTTTACTTGGTACAAAATGTAAAAATTATCTTCAGGTTCTTCTGAGTCACTCACTACTCTGAATCATACTTGATTTTTACTTTGCCATGCAAGTTAAGGTTTTTGAACTACTTGCATTAAATAAATAAATAAATAAATAAATAAATAAATAAATAAATAAAAATAACATTCATTTATCACTCCTTTAGCCTGTATAAATCCCCTCTAAAGGAAAGTAATTTGACTGCATTATTGTGGATTAATGATGTGTCAATTTTCTAGTTAAAATGAAACTATTTGTCACCTTTATGAATATTATCAATCATGGCATTCTTATTTTAAATCTAATTTAGGGAGACTTAAAATAATTTTACCTTCATGAGATTTGTTATAATCATTTGTTAGGGGCAATATTTAGCAGTGATTTTGATTGAAGAGTGTTTTCAACATTATTTATTTTTAAATATATACTTACATGGGATATAAGAAAAATTACATTGTCACATTCTGTGGTTTTATTAGAGAGGTCTCATTTGTCAATTTACATATTCATAATTAATTGTGTAATAATGACATTAATAGCTAACATTTGTTAAAGAGCTATTAAATACTATACAATCTGCAACATTATAAAAAATGAAATAATTCATAATGCTGACAATCATCTCATGAGCTAGGTACTAATATTATCTACATTTATCAGATGGGAAACTCAGAAAAGTTCAGTAATTTTTTTTCCAAATTTTTCACAGCTAGTTCGTATAAGAGACAGGACTTTAATCTGTGCATTTGTCTCCAGAATCTATGTTCTTAACTTCTGTAGAATTACAAAGAAAATTAAAACTAGCCTTAGAGGTTAACAAGTGCATGAAGGAAATACCAGTATCCAAAACTAACCAAAAAAAAAAAAAATGGCCAATGCAAAGAAAATAACTGACAACAGGAATTACAAGGCTATACAACTAAATTTAAACTGACTGCTTCCTTGCTGAAAGCTGCTCTTCAAGAACCGAGACAAGCTTTCCAAGTTGATGTTGGAAGATATTTTTAAAACACACACTTGTATTTAACAATACTATCTCTACCCATAGTCGTATGTGGTGGTTCTTTCATACTATTTGATGAAAAGATGATAGGAAATATGTGGGCCTTCTACATGATAACATGATTAAAATGGGAAGCTGTTTTAAAAAATCAGGAATTTTTTTTAATAGTAGAGATAGTTGTGGGTATATGAGAACAGAATTGGTGCAAAGAATGTGTTGATCAATTTGCATAAAAATAATGTGTAGACAAGGAATGAAACAAAAGCCTGTATTTAGGTCAGGAGACCATGCACCAATTCCTAGATTTATTGTAACCTAGTCAGTCATTTTAAACAAATTTTTCACCTTGCAGAATGTTTGATTTTCTTCACTTAAAAATAAAAGGGCCTGGTAACTATGATTTTTAGGGTTCCTTTTACTTTACATATCATCAATCTTCAACTGCTTGAAATTAACTCTTTAGTATATAAGTTGTCTTTTCTTCTGCAGGATGTATATAGCTACCTAGTGACAGGAGACTGCTGATCTAATTAATGACAAATCTATATTAACTTAATAAAGAGACAACAATTCCTAAAGAAAAATTGACCTAGGAAGTAAATGTTCCCAAAGCAACATTAATTCATCTGTAATAAATAGTTCTATTTGATGGAAATGAGTTTAATAGTGATTGGAGGAAATGTGACTCTCCAATGAAGTTTTTATAGAAGATTGCTTTTCCAGTGAACAGTAAAATATTACAATCCAGATAGCAACATTATGTCTTTCCTCAAGTTATTTTCATTTTTTTTCTCTTTTTTATTATTTTTATTCCATAGCTTCCAGGTCCGCCAAATACTTTACTTCAAATTTGAAAGCCCTTTCAACATGGGGCACTGATCCAAAAGTCTGAAAAACTGTACCTCTTCACCTGGTTTCATTATACTCTTCAGGTTCTCAGTTTTCTTGGTTGTTAAAAGAATTTAATACTTAATATGCCAATTCAGTACAGATGTAAGAAATACATGACCTAATGCATACAAAATATTTTTTAAAACCAAGTGTCAAAGTATTCATTTGTTCATTCATTCAATCATTAAAAACCAACATTTATTGAGTTCCTATTATTTACAATATACTGTACTAAAAAAGACGACATACTTCCTGATCATGGTGATCTGTGTGCTGAATCAGTAAGACTGGCTTTAATTAAAATTCAACATGATAAATGCAAAACTAGGAAGAGATGCAATATCCATCATAAACAAAAGAACTGTGCTTAACTCTATTTTTTTACTGGAAAGGAGGTGGTTAAGGAAAGTTTTCTGGAACGTTAATTCTGAGTTGGAATTTGAAATGAAAAGAAATTTTTCCAGGAACAAAGAAGAAAAGGTATTTGTGAAATGGCAAGAACTGTGACAAAATTGAAGCTGTCCTACTTAGGCACATCATGAGAAGGCAGCATTCTTTGGAAAACACAATACTAGGAAACATAGAAGGCAACAGGAAAAGAGGAAGCCCAAATATGAGACTGACTCCATAAAAAACTCCATAGGCTGAGTCTACTGGAGCTGAGCATGGCTGATGGGAATGGGACATTGTGGAAGTCACTCATTCACAGGGTCACTAGGAGTCAGAGCCAACTCAAAGGCATACAACAAAGGACAATGAAATAGCAGAATTCAGGGATGCAATCACTTTCTTGTTGAAGTTTCCAGGTTAATGAAAAGTGGCAGAGGATGAAAGTGTGAAGAGTTTTTGCCATGTGGGTGACGAAGACTGAAAGGTTTTGGTGCAAGAGTGTTTTACAATCTATATTTTAGAAAGGTCACTATGAAGGGAATGTGGACTAAATGTAATGGATTGTTTTCATTTTTCAGTTCTTCATTCTTCCATCGCTTGATTTCATCCATTTTTTTATCAGCTACTCTTTACTCGTTATCTTTGGTGTCTCACCCTATCTCTATTTCCAACCTCTTGGAAGTGTACATCCCAACTAAAAAAACCATCACTTCATAAAAGAGAATGCATAAAGACATTTTATTCTTTATGTCAGAAAAGCACACATACTAACTTTGCATTGCATTCATTAAATATTTATTTACTCCTTATTATCTTCAATAAACACAGCTGGGTGCTGAGGTAAATAAATCAGAGGACTCATTCTGTCCTTTAAAGAGGCTGAGGATTTCATAAGGAAATGCAGATGTAAGTAGACAACGAGAGAAAGCACTGTGGACAGGATGTCATGGGAGGACAGGGCTCTGCACACAAACACAGCTGGCAAAGGAGAGGCCATGCTTAGGAAAGGAGGTTGGGAGTCTGCCGAGTAGATGGGTGAGTTGGTGAGCAAATGTGGACACAGGAAAGGAAGGACAGATACTGGACACCCTGGAAATAGACTGCGTAGTAGTGCAAGTGTCACATGCACATGATTACATTTTGATATGTTCTGTCTCTGAGTTCAGAGATAGAGATTTGAGTCGTATTCCTAGGATTGGCTTCATTCACTCTTTTAAAGAAAACTTAAATAACTGCTAGTGTCTGCTGCTTAGTGTTTAACTGCTGTCAGACCACATTCATTCCCCATTGCCCACTGTAAGCAAGGGCAGTAATTATCACAGTTACATGAGATTAGAGGATTAAAAGTAGACCTTCTATAGCTCATTTCCATTCTAAAAGTGAGCATGAATATCACTAGCCTGATGAACCAAACTCACTTTTGGCTGTTACAAGGCAAGATACTAAATGATTTGTGCATGTAGTTTTCTGCTTCTATATTTAGAATCTAGACTACATTCAGAGTTTGAGAAATTTGAATAAACATGAGAAGCTAATAATTTGAGTTCTCTTGTACTTTTTGGAAAATATTTTCATTTTGCCTCTGTTTATGTTTAAATCGCTTTATTAAGATATAATTCACATTTACACAATTTATAGTCTTGAAGTATACAGTTCAGTGGCTTTTGGTATATTCACAGATATATGCAACTAGCACCACAATCAGGTTTAGGATATTTTCATTACCCATGAAGAAACCCCATACATTGTAGTTATCACCACCTTGTGCTCTCCATCTGTAACCTACTTTCTGTCTCTATATATTTCCTTATTCTATACTTTTCTATGAATCGAATCATTATAATATGTGGAATTCTGTGACTTTTTTCAAGTTTTATTCAAGTTATAGCATGTATAAATACATTATCCCTCTTATGGATGAATAATGTTCCATTGAATGGATATACCACATTTGTTTATGCATTTGCTGGCTAATTGACATCTAGATGGTCTCCACCTTTCAGCTATTATGAATAATACTGTTGTAATCATGTGTGTACAAGTTTTTGTTTAGAAGCTGAGTCTTTTTGTTTTTAAATATTTTTTACATGCAAAATAAAAACCATGCAATTGAGGAGACCACTCCTACTTAGAATGCAGGTTAATAGCCTTCTTATTTTATTTAAGTATGACCATTTGTTACCTCCTCACTTCATCCAAAGGATTTATCAAAGATCGCCTCCTTTCATTCAGGCTTAGAGAGTTTCTGGCGTATTATATATTTAATAAACATTTACACAACACTTACTAAGTGCTAAGGCAGTTTACTTAGCTTTTTAACAAATATTAATTGCTATAACAATAGTATGAATTAGGTATTATTGTCATTCTCATATTACAGAGAATAAAAACTAGGCAAAAAAATATAAAGAACTTTCCCAGCACACAAGTGGTAAAGTATAGTTTGTCTTCACTTAACCTTATGCTAAGCAGAAATTGTCTCTAGCAGGTTTTCTTTTTTTGTAAATAATCATTTTAGATTATTAGATTAGTACAAATATTATGCATGCATTTATTCCATTCCTATTGAAAACTATGTAATATTTCCCAAAAATTCAGAATCAAGAAAAGTTTCTAATTCTACTAATTATTCCATCATTAACTCCCTTGAAATTCCCAAACCTCTGATCGTTCTTTATAACTATCATATTACTCTCTCTGTATATATATATATTCTCTCTTATACTTTATTTGGTAAGATATCTCAAATCTTTTTCAAGTTGCAGGTGAAAATTTTATAAATATAATGTTGTGACCATCATTTCAGAATCGTTTGCTAGCCTTATTTATAAACTCTTTCAAATAAAAATTCACCACATTTAGTATATTCAAGTCAAACAGCTCTGATTAAATTATGCAAAACAGTCTTCCTAATAAATGTGACAGGACTAATTTTTCTCATGCTAATTTCTTACATTTCATATTCACCATCAAAATGTGTTATCTCTCCAGTTTTATTATTGAAAACTATTGGAGGAGGGCTTACACTATCGACTAGTGTGAAGTATGTAGATAATGAGGCTGTTCTTTGAATGGATTCTCTTAAGATTTATCTTCTCATTAGTTGCTTTTCCCCAGCTACAGTATGTAGTTCACACATGGAAAATGAGAGTTTTCTGGGCACTGTAATTTCCAAGTTACCATCAGCACTAGAGAAACGAAATATACTCAGATACTCTTACTAATCAATCTTCACATTCTTATTAAGGATATCACAGTTTCCATGATGATACTTAATTTTTTAGCACTTTATGAGACTGAGAATGATGAAATAAAAAATAAATGTGCAAAAAGAAGTCTAGAAATATGAATTGCATTAAATATTTCCAACTCATGCAGTGAGTCTCTAGAATGATTACTTTTTTTATCTTTTGAGTTGCAAAGGCCCCAGAGCATATTTTTTTAACAGTGAAAATTGCAGGAAATTGTTCTTCAAACAGAAAGGAATGTAGTATGCTTTATACCCCAAGTGCAAACCTGATGATAAATTCAAATAGGTAGCCTAGGCAATAAAGGTGCTATGATACTTATTTTTTTTTTCAAAAAAGAGCAGAGATAATTTTCGGAGTCTAATAATTTTAAATTAGCCACTGATTCCATGCATAAAATAAGAATGTTTTTCTGCATTACTAAAGTAATGTGTGCACAGTATTTTTTTTTGTGCCAGCAGCCACTGTAAATTTCCAGCTCCGTTTCTTGTGAAACAACAAAAAGGAAAATGCCTTGGAGGTTTGGACAGAGAGCGTTCAGTCTATCTCAGAGTTCTGCAGAAAGATAAAGTAGAAGTCCCCAATAAGAGCTTATCCTAGAGTTTCAGTTTTAAAACTAGACTTAACTCTCCCTCACAAAGTATGGCCACTTACTCTTAAATGAAATTCACACTGTAACTGAATTTGGAGTCTAGCAACCCTGGGTAGGCCACCAGACTTCTCTGAGCACAATGTATTTTCCATTTACAAGAGTCACGAAGTCAAAGTGTGGTTATCAATCTCACCAAGTCAAAATGATGAGGACATACGGTAATAGATACATGAATTCCCCTTACCTTGAAAAACATAAAAGCCTCTGCCCTTATTGGAGTATAGTAACAATAATTTATTTGCAGATAACATTAAGAGTTTATAGTTTCATTCTATTTCAATTTATTTTTATGAAAAATCTGCAGTTATGTAAAATAGGCAATCTTTTTTTTTCAAACAAAGAAAAAAATACACATTTTACAGGTAAGTAATTTGTCCAGGGCCAATGCACAGCAGAATTCAGCCTCCCATTCTGAATTTGTCCAAGTTAAATGCTCTTTTCACTATAGTATGCTATCTACTTTTTATAGAGCTAGTGATACAGATATAGGGTATATCGACACTTTCGATCACTTGGGTATGCTCGCTCTGTGCCATGTAACTCAAATAAGCAGATTTTCTGTGATAAAAGATGGAAAACCTGCCACTTCCAGTAATATCTTGCATGGAGTGTTCAAAATACCAGAATTTGATCATAAAAGAGTTGAATAGAAACTGACAATTTTTGTTCATTCGTTTCTTTTGTGATCTGTTTTGCAAATGAAGGAACCAAAATCCTATGAATGGAAGTTTGATAGCTTTATGGAACAGAAAAGAAAAAGTATTTGGTACGGTCTGTTCAAAATCAGTGGCTGTACTCTCCGGGAAATGCTTTAGGACAAAGGGATCAGGGACTATTATTCACAAAGTTAAGTACAACGTGTTCATGGGTGTTTGGCACGGAAAGAAGAGAAAGAGAGAGAGGATATGCTGGTTGAATCTCATTCTCCTTATTTCACTTCAGTCTCATTTTGTGCTCTTTCATGGGCACATTTTCTGAGAGGGCTGCTGTGTGTTTTAAATACTGCTGGAAGGTAGTTTTTAAAACAGGGATGCTTTGTGTTTTGGGATATTAAAGAATACTCTTAAGTGACCATCTTATGGAATGTATTTAGTATCCATCGCATGGATACACAATCAGGATTTCCTTGCTCAGTAAGGCTTGCATGTATTGCTTTCATAAAATGATGGACATCTTTTTATGAATGCAGATCACAAAGACAGAATGAGCAAATTTACCAAATTATGGGTCTTGTTGAAGTTTAAATAAAATGATAAATGCATTTTATTTGTTATTGGCTTGATTTGTTATATGCATGAGGCCTCAGGTATCCTGTGAATTCATCTTAATTCTTGTGCTGTGAGGTACGAAATGAACCATTTCCACCCAAAATCACTAGGTGTTTTCCATTTAACAGTAACTAGCCATACTTGAGAGTGAAAGTCAAGTGTAGTTTTTTTTAAAAAAAATGAATTTTAAGACATACATTTATTGCACACTTCCATATTCTCTCTCTGTATTTCATGCACCATCATTGCATGTTCTACCTTCCACTTGGTTCCAGCTACTCCACTGCCTTCTGGTACATTCCAGTTCCTGAACCCCACACCACAAAGCATCATGAAGACCTGACTTCTATTACTTCCATGCTCTAGATTACTTCTACTTTTGACATTACTTCACCTTGTCACCACAAACCTCTCAACCCTTATTAAGAATCCAATTATTTAAAATCCTTACGGGGTTCTAACTGTGGTTTTGAAATAGTTTTACTAGTAGGTGGAAGATGTTTAAAATGGCATTGTCTTCAAACCATCTATCACGACAATTTAATGGATTTTTTTTCTATTTGTCTTAATGAAATTAAGACCCCCCCACACACACCTCAGTGAGCATGATGGATTTTCTGTCCCTTTACAGGCAGAGCACTCTGGGACTTTACCATCTCTCTTTTGTTTCAATCTGGCGTCAAAGGATAAAGTGTACCCATTTTAATTTGGGTTTTCCAGAATCTGACCCTAAGATGAAGCATTTGAGCATGGGACTTCTTACAGTGCTCTCAGGAAAAATCAGACAGGGTCTGGAGGAAGCAGCACAGAGAAAAGAAAGGCTAAGCAAATGAGCAATGCCAGGTGCCACTGCAGCCTCAGATGGTCTTTTGGGGAAGCTCTGGAAAACAAACTATGCTTCCAAATGCATCCCTTCTAGAAATATGTGTGTGCGTGTAGGACAATTAAGTTCATGAACTCATCCTAGAAAAAGTGCCACATACCTCATTGCTGAATATCACTACAGTCACCATCAAAGTACTCCCTTTGGGAAGCTATACACTGATGCCAGCGCCTAGTCCACCCTTCAAAGCAATTTGGGAAGTCTTTATCTGGAATGGCCATCAGAGCTGTCGTCGTATTACCCTTGATGTCCTGAATGTCATCAAAATGTCTTCCTTTCAATATTTTCTTTATCTTTGGGTAATGAAAGAAGGCATTGGGAGCCAGATCAGGTGAGTCGGGAGAGTGTTCTAATGCAGTTATTTGTTTACTGGCTAAAAACTCCCTCACAGACAGTGCTGTGTGAGCTGGTGCATTGTCATGATGCAAGAGCCATGAATTGTTGGTAAAAAGTTCAGGTTGTCTAAGTTTTACATGCAGCCTTTTCAGAACTTCAAGTAAACTTGATTAACTGTCCAGTTGGCACAAATTCATAATGAATAATCCCTCTGATATTAAAAAAGGTTAGCAACATTGTTACAACAAGTTTGTGAACTTAATTAACAAGGTCTCCTGTAGTACTTCGTCCTTCTTAGTGTTAACACTTTGGTCACTCAGCTATATCTGATTTGCATTTTCAGTTCCTCTTCTTAGTGAGCTCTTTTCACTGTGTCTAAGGCATGCTCGTGTTTTCTAAAAATGATTCTCTGTAGACACTTATTATTCTATTCCTATCCTCTTCATGGCTTAACCTCACAGACATAATCTGACTCTACTTCATTACTCAGTTCTTAAATGCAAAAAAATGGCATGAAGATTCCTGATAAATGAGAATATTAAAAGATCAAATTGTAAGTAGGTAATGGAAGCTGAAGGTTCAATTTATTCCTTTGAATTCTTTAATCTGTGCAGTAGAAATAATGATTGATTCTGCCTATGCTTACGGCTGGTCTTGTGTTAGAAGACAAAAACGCATTTCCCTGAATAATCAAGGTATATTCATTTCTGATATTTTTCAGAAGTGTCCCAGTAGAATATGGTTCTCCCCACCCCCAGTCATGACCACTCTTGTATTTCAGTCATTAAATGCTTGGGAAACTTGGAGTATCTTTTGACTAATCAATATTTTTAAATTATAAAAAAAATGAGAACCAAGTGACTTAATGATAGGGAAAGCTGTAATGAAAACACATTATTGCTTTGATGTTTTGCCTTGTGTCTAATGAAAGTGGAATCCCTGACACTTATAAACGCTTCCAGAGCTACAGTTCAGTGCCATGGTGACAGAGCAGATAGTTTATCTGATGAGGCAGCTTGTGTCAATAAATGTCATTTGCTAAAGAGTTAGTCATAAAGTAATATTCATTAAATTACATTTAAATTATAAGATCACTTAATATCCTTTGGTTTACATCATTCGCTAGAAAGCAAACAGGACAAAGAAAAAGAAAATCCTCATAATTTTACCTTACTTACTCTATAATAGAATATAATAGCTACATTTTAAAATCAGAGGAATTTGAGTAAGTATAATATTATAATTTCAGGGAGATATTGACCACCATCTCTAATGAAAATATATACTGTGTAAGAATTCTATTTGTATATTTTGATATTCCAGTGATTACAATTGAATGTAAGAAAATGTGTTTCACTAAGGGTTACTTATAAAATTCCATGTCAAAAAAACAAACAAACAAACAACAACAACAAAAACCTGTATTTTTGGCAAAATGTGGAAGGGGAGGGATGAGAATTTTAGGAATATTTCATATTAATCATGAACACTTTCCTCTAGTTTTATTGGCTTCTGTGGTAGAAGATTTGGCATGAATCTAGCAATAAATAATTTTCAGCTTTAGAAGACTGAGAGCGGCTATTAAGCCTCCCCCTTTGATTTCATCAAAGGATATTTAGCAATCTGAAACAAATATTTCTACAGGGGTTACCAACATAAATACTTTAATTGTAGAATAATCTTGTTTTTTGCAAAAGGCATCGGTCACTGATAATAGGAATAATTTAATTATAATTTGTTATCAGAGAAATAGGGCTAATCAATATGTCTGAAGGTTTGGAGCCTACTATTTGTTCTGTTGACAAGCTAACTGTCTTGGGGAAAAGAGTTCCAGGTCAACATTTCCTCAACTATAAAAAGATGGTTCTAGGTAAAGTTTTCTCAAGTTCTTCTAATTCTGGCTGTATGTGGCTATGATATAAACAAAAGCTTTCCTTTCCAATAATTTACATTTATTTGCATAGCTAAAATGTATCAATGCAACTTTTACATAGCTACCTTTTCTATAAATAATCAGGGCAGAGGAATTGGGTTTTTTGTGGCTGATATTCATTTCGTACAAATATATGACACGTACATCTTTTGTGAAATATCTTCTTAGGTACTTTAAAGTTGTTATTGCTATTGGAAATGGCACCTATCTATGACATTCTTGTTGGTATTCATGTATGGGATTGATTTGTTTATATAGCAAACTTCCTGAGCTGTCTAATTCCAACAATTTGTCTGTTGATTGTTCTAAGTTCTTAAAAGATGAATAACTATATAATGTGTAAATAATGACAGGTTTGTTTATTCTATTTATTTTTAACTTTAAATCTTTTTTGATATCATTTTGTTGCAGAGATATTATAACAGATAAAAGCCATAACAGCAGTTTTGTTTTTTTTTTTTTAATTATTCCTAAATTTAAAGAGAATGCTTTTCAGTTTCACAATTTGTTGTGACATTGCAGCAACATTTTTGGAAAATACTTTTCCAAATTAAGGAAATTCCGTTTTATTGCTAGTCTGCTAAGATGTTGATTCTTATCTCATTAATGAGTTATAAATTTTATCATATTTTTGTGCAACTTTTGAGGTTGATTACATATTTCTTTTTTTAAAATTGTATTATTGTGTTGAATTATTTAATGATAACCAACCACCTTTCATTTCTTTTATTTTTCATTGTATTTCTTTTTTTTTAATTTTTTTTTAATTTATTAGTTTCAGGTGTACAAGACAAGGTAATACTTAGACGTTCATCATTTATATCCCTCACACTGTGAACCCCCTCCCCCATCCACTATCCCTCCGACCTCACACTGAGCCATCACATTATACATATAAAATTATAGTTGGCATTCATTAATGTTTAGCTTCTGGTGTACAATGCCATGATCAGGCATCCACAGTATCTCTGAGGTGGTCTCCCAAATAGGACGCATGTCCATCGGATACCCAACAAAATCTTTATAACATTATTGAATACATTCCCCAAATTAATTTTCAAAAAGCCCTGAGGCCATCTTCTGGTTACCAGCTGCTTCCTAATCCTTTGTCCCCAACCCCCCCCTCCTATCTAACAACTCTTGGTTTTTTCTTTCTGTCCCCAAAACTGTTTCTGATTAGTTCATTCACATATTCTTTTCTTTAGATTCCGCATATAAGTGAGATCATATGGTACTTGTCTTTCTCTTTCTGACTTATTTCACTTAACATAATGTTCTCTAGATCCATCCATGTTGTTGCAAATGATAAGATTTCTTTCTTCTTTATGGCTGCGTAATACTCCATTGTATAAATGTACCACATCTTCTTAATCCAGTCATCTACCGATGGGCATTTCGGTTGTTTCCATATCTTGGCTATTCACCTTTCATTTCTTGGATAAATTCAACTTAATTGTGCTGCAAACCTTTGTGTGTGGTATATCATGTATAGTCATACATAATTTTATTTAATTTGCCAAAATTTTAAGTAGAATTGTGTGTCATATATGTTTATACTGAGACTAGTCACTATATTTCTTTTCTCATATTGTACCTAACTGATTTGAATATGAAGGTTATACTAACCTCATAAAATAAAAGGAGGAGAATTTTCACTTTTACTCTCTGGAACACTTCACTTAAGACTAATTGTTTCTTTTTATGTATGGTAATAGGTCAGCATAATATTTTAGACTTTTGTTTGGTGCAAATTTTCTAAAATACTGATATAATTTTTTAATGGTAAGTGGTGTGTTATGGTTTTCTATTTCTTTCTGATTCAGTTTTGATATATGTTTCTATTCAAAGTCCATTTCATACACAATTCCAATTATATTGGCCTGACATTTTTCATACGACTGTCTTCCACTTTTTTTAGGATTTTATAGGATTCTATCCTATACTTATAAAGTATCTTACCACTGCTAAATTTATGTTTGATCAATTTTTCCAGAATTTCGTTTATTTCATTAGACTTTTCAAAGAATCAGCTTTGGGTTTTATTAATACTTTCCAGTATATCTTGGTTTTCTATTTCAAATCTATTCACATTAGCATTATAATTTTCTTTATTCATCTTCATGAGATTTATTCTATTGTTTTTCTTTTCTAACTTCTTAAGTCAGATACTTAGCTCATTAATTTTCATTTAAAATAAGTGTAAGCAATTAAGTCAAATAAAATTTTACTGATAGCTGTACATTTCTTATTTCAATTTTGATGCCCTCCTTGACCAATTGGCTTTTTAAAAGAATGGCTATTTATAAACATTTTAGAGATTCCAAAGATCTGGTATATTGTACTTCATTTCTACCTTGATTTTAGGACATAGAATAAGCTGTGAATTGTTATAATACCAAATAGTTATATCTTTTGGCTCAGTACATATGTAAATTTTGCAAATATTCCCTGAATGTTTGAGAAAAAAGTGTTTAATTCTTGTATGTAGTACTGTATGTGGTCATGAGATACAGTTTGTTAACTGTGCTTTGCAAACTTCCTACACGTTGATTAAATTTGTTTGCTTGACACATCAGAAAGTTTTACTACAAAATCCTCTGATCATGATTTGTCAATAACATTGTAATATTCATAGTTTTTTAGGCAGTTGTATTAGGTCCACACATGTCTGTAATTTCATTATATCTTTCTGATGAATTATTGTTGTTGTTTTCTATTATGTACTAAATATCTTTAAGCCAAAAATATATTTTCTTTCAAAATCTAATTTGTTACTAATGTGGCACTACCAGCTTTCTGTTGGTGTATATGGATATATTTCTACTCTCTTCATTGCTTTTTACCTATCCTAATTTTTCTATTATAATTTTCCTTCTTTCCTGACTTCTAATGATTATCAAGTTTTCTTTATTCCCTTCCTTTTTATGAACATTTGGGTACTTTACTTTATAGGTTACTCTTTTAGTATTAACATGCCATGGGAAATTTACATTTTAAATTAGGTATGATTTTTACTGTCTGAATTAATCAGTATATCTCCACTAGTCTTGAATATACCCATAATTTAAAAACCTTTAGCTCAAATTTATATGCAATTTTAATTATATTGCTCTTAAAGTATTTTTCTACATTTTTTAAGCTTAACTCATAGTATAAGCTTAACTCATAGTAAGCTTAACTTTGACCTAGAGAAATAAATTTTTGTTAGGTTTTTGTTGCACATTATGATATTAAGGAACCAAAAATCAGGAGCTCTTTGGGACAAGAAATCCATTTTTAACATAGTAAGTACAATAAATAAAGGCAAGAATATTCATTTTCATCATCTTTTCAATCATCAATCAAACATGTTCTTGAAAGACACCTGCTCAAGGACTCCTTGAATGTAATCTCACTCACTAAGTAGGAACAGGTCAGATGGAGCTGTTCCAATTTCTTCCAGTTATATAGCACTTATATGTTTCTGTGACTATCTTCAATCAGCATCCAACCCTGTAATGGAACTCTGTTGGCCAGTGTGGGTCCACCTTAAAGTGGTAGATCACCAAATCAGAAACTATCCCTGTAAGATTCCCTTAGGAGTAAAATGTTTTCATGGTCAAATGAATTTTGAGAACACTGATGACTGTTTTTTCCCATAGGGATTTACCATGTACCTTTACATATTAAAGACTCTAAGAAGTCATATTGTAAAAAAAAGAAAGAAAGAAAGAAAGAAAGAAAGAAAGAAAGAAAGAAAGAAAGAAAGAAAGAAAGAAAGAAAGAAAGAAACTTCTTAATTTTGTTTATCTCAATGTTTTCCAATTTTTTGAATGTTCATTTTTCTTTATTTTTATGAATCATTACATCAGAGTTAACTATGAACATCAGAATTAACTATTATTGCCCCATGGAACATATTCTCAAAGCAGATTTCCCGAGGGTAAGATTTTCATCTTGCCTGAATCTTGGAAATTAAGAATAAGTTTCAAAACACCCATGCAACCTCATCATCTGAGTCAATCTAGACAATTATTTAATAGTTTCCTCTTCTATGTTTACTACTTCCAATCTCTTACATGTTTACTACTACTACTACTATTACTACTACTACTACTAAAATTAACAATAACAATAATACTGCTATGAAAAACAACAGCTCATTTTAAAAAAAGAAAGAAAGCTTTCTCTTAGTCTCTATTGATCCTGAGTTGAAAAATGAAGTCTTTAATTAAAATTTCCACAGGCAAATATGTGTATAGGCAATTTTAATTGGGAATTTAATGAATAAGGTGCTGGGAGAATTTAGTTCTATTTCCATACCCAGTACTTACATGCTGCTCTCTCCGTTTATAGCTATTGTGCCAAGAAAACACTTATCCATGAAATTAAACTGGTAACAATTGCTCACTCCTTCTATTGAACGCTGAAGGTTGGTACCGTAAGAATAAGAGATAACAACAAACTAAAATCATGTTAATCAACAAAGCAAGATTTATATTAGCTAATCTTTTTTTGTTCAAATATCTTCTTTTTAAAAAAAAAATCTTTCTGTTCTTGATTGACTCCTAATGATAAAGGAGTGATGTGTATGTATATGTGTTTATTTGACATTTAGGCTTGTCTTCTTCTTGAGGAACTATATACAGTGTCCCTGCTGAGATTTGATTCTCCCCATACCTCATATTCATCTAATAAAAATTTCACTTTTCTTGCAGAAGACTTCTTATGCCAAAAGAAAGTCCATTTATTTTAAAACAAAGCACAGTTTAGATAATTTTCTTAATCCTGGAATTTAGTGATTCATAGGAGCATTTTTAATGTTTTTTTTTCGTTTTTTACAAAATGGCTTTGTTGATGTATAATTTACATGCCATAAAATTCACTTGTTTTATGTGCACAATTCAATATTACTTACTAAATCTGTAAAGCGATAAAACCATCACTACAATCTGATTTCAGAACATTTCCATCACCCATCTCCCAAACCCCCAAAAAAGAACATCTTGCTCATTTTTAGTTACTCCTCATTCCCACCCTCACCACCAGGCAGCCACTAATTTGTCTTTTGTCTCCATAGATTTGCTTTTTCTGTAGATTTCATATAAATGGAATGATACAAAATCTGGTCCTTTGTGTCTGGCTTCTTTACTTAACATGACATTTTGAGTTTCATCTATGTTGTAGGATGTGTGAGTACTTCACTCATTTCTATTGCTCAGTAGAATCCCATTTTAAAGACATACCACCTTTGTTTGCCTATTCACAACTGATGGACATTTTAATTGTTTACATGTTAAAAATTTTTTCAGCTTTATTGAGATATAATTGATAAATAAAATTATAAGACATTTAGAGTGTACCTTCTGGGATACACACACACATTATGGGAAGATTCACGCCATCTAGTTAACCTATCCAACATACATCACAGCCCTTTTTCTTTTCTTCTCCTTCTCCTTCTTCTCCTTTTCCTTCTCCTTCCACTTCCCCTTCTCTTTCCCCTTCCCCACACCCTTCTTCTTCTCCTCCTTTTTTTTTGTGAGAATAGTTAAGTTTTACTTGTTTTTCTAAATAGTTTTCAATTATACAATATGGTTTTATCAGCTACAATAACCGTGTTTTACATGAGAGCCTCAGACTTTATCACCTAATAACTGAAACTTTGTACCCTTTCACCAACCTCTCCCTATTTCCCCCACACCCCAGCCCATGGCAACTACTTTTTTCTACTCCTTGTTTATATGGGTTGACATTTTTTTTGTTGTTTAATATTCCACATACAAGTTATGCCACACAGCATTTATTTTTCTGTTTCCCAGTCTGGTTTCTTTTACTTAGTATAATAAACTGAATGTCCATCCACATTGTTTTCCTTGGATGTATACCCAGAATTGGGAGTAGTAAATCATATTGTAGTATTTTTAGCTTGTTGAGAAACCTCCTTAAAATATGTTTTGCCTCCTAAAAATAGTTTTAGAAATAAAGATAACCACCAAGTGACCACTATATGATAAACATTGTGATAAGAACATTCAATGCATTGTGGTATAGAGATCTTTCTCTTGATTTATTATGTGTATATTTCTCTCTAACCTGAAACTGGGCCAAATAAATGTTAAACATCATTTAGTGTTCAAATTTTCCTCTGTTTTGACCTTTAGGAATTTTCATGATTCTTCCCATGTCAAGACTCTGAATGGTATCTATATAATTAATATATAAATTCCAAATAAATATTTACAGTCAGTACCTTTCTAACTTACCTTCAAAATTCCACATAACCAACTGACATTTGGTATTTCTACTTGAATGTCACATAGGCATTTCAAATATAATATGTCCAAAATTGAACCTCTGATCTTTGCCCCCAAATCTGACACCTATAACCTTATCTATCTTGGTAAATGATGAAATCCTGTCATTTGCTCAGGCAAAAACCTTTGGTGTCCTCCTGGATACCACATTTACTCAGTTCGGCAAACCTGTTGTTTCTATTTTCAGAGTACTAACCATTTCTCACCAGTTTCACCATTTTACCATCTTGGCCCAAGCCATATCATCTCTAGCTGAGATTATTGCAGTGGTCTCCTTTCCAGCCCATCTCCATGATAATGCCCTTGCCTCCCTTCAGAATATTCTCAACAAAGGAGTGAGGATGACTTGCCATTTTGTTTCTTTACTCAAAACCACTGTATGTCTTCCTTGTTTCCTTTCTTACCACACTGGTCTCTTCACTGTCATCCAATGCATGCTGTTTCATCAGGGCCTTTGCACTTATCATTTCTTCTTTCGGATTCTCCTCACCAGAGATTGGCAGTCTCTACCCCCTCATCTCTTTCAGTCCTTTACCCAGATACCTTTCTAACTTACCTTCAAAAACAAGTAAAACTATACCCAGATCTTCTCAGTATAGACTTCCATAACCATCCTAACTGAACCACAACTACTTTTCCTCAATCCACAACTTTTCTCCCCTTCTTTGTTATATTTCTTTTTATAGTATTTTATCACCAATTAATATACAATATATTTGTATTGTTTGTCTTAATAATTGCACCCCTACTAGAATATAAGCTCCATGATGGTAAGCATTTTGTCAACTTTTTCCTTGTTGTATCCTTGCAGGTATTTGTTGAGTAAATGAATGAATGAATCCCTGTGTATCCTAATTACCTTTCTTCCCAGTGTGAATTCCCAAGTTGTGATTCTTAACAAACAATATATTGTTTGGTGATTTAACAAGTGATTTATGCATCTTGATAGCCTGGCACTAGAGGAAGATCATTCTCCTCAGTATGATCAACAATAGTATATATATAAAAATCATCATAAAAAACAATAAATCTTTCAAAACTATCTCAAAAAGATTTAATGAATTTGCTATGAAAGTAGGTTATGAAGCACTCTGCTTCTCTCCATGATGCTAGTAGCAGAAATTAATCCCCAGAAACCTTAAAATGAAAACATCAGCTAGAAGTAAATTAGTAAAAATCATCATGTTCTTAACAAAATAAATCAAATGGGTTATAAGAATAGGATAAATATAAGATAATAAAAATTAAGAAAATGAAATTATTCTTCTACAAACATTTTTTGGTTAAGTTCACATGTCAACTATATTTAAATTTTAAAAGTTTGTTTCTAAACTTTTAAAAATAAGAGTAAAAAAAAGTAAAACAGATGGCAAAGCCATATATTCTTACATAGAGAAAGTCAACAAAAATAAGTAATACAAGTTTGAGTTGAGTCTCCCTCAACCAATTAAACTAAGCAAAGTATATCTATATGTATTCAATATACAGGGCACTGAAAAGCTACAAAGTTAAAAGAGAATCAGGTTACAGGAGGAATCATGATCCCTAAACAATGATATTTGATGCAGTGTAATTAGAAGATGCTCTAACATGGCTTTCACTATCTCCCTAATTCTTTGTTTTCATGGATTCTAAAATGAAAGTGTTGCTACTGTATTCAGTGTAATTTTACTGACTATCACTAAACTTGTTTAAGATCCTACTTTGTTTTGAGGGTGGGGAGAGAGGGTAACAAATGTTTAGAAACGTGTCCCTATTTTCTTCCCATCACTTGGATCAAGGGAAGTACCTGCTCTGCCATTTTGCAATGTGACTTTTTTTTTACTCAATTTATAAACACAAGAATTGTAGAGAAAATTATTTAAACTGCAATACAATTATTCACATAAAGAACCATTAGGCCAGTTTAATTATTTGTTTAGGTTTCCAAAGAGAACCATGGAACCATATGGCAGACACAGGATTGCTTGCCCCAAATGATTCAAAGTCCTCTTCTTCTATGCGTTCCTCTACAATCTGGGTAGCAAAGTTGTAAGTAACACTTGTCCAGATGGTCTTGTAGCTAAGAGTAGCCATGTGATCCAGTCTGACTAATGAAGTATAAGAGAGGGGTTTTAGAAGACCTTTTTTCTTTTTTTCCTTTTTTTGCCTTCTCTCTTTTTCCTACCTTGTATATGGACAGGATTACTGGAGAAGCAGCAGCTATTTTATAATCCTAAATAAAAAATCATGTGACTATTGAATATCTTGGAACAGGAGGGTAAAAGGAGGTTAGGTCCTTCCAGTACTGCTATACAAACCCCAAATTAGTCTAAACTTAGACTTTTGTTGCATAAAACAAATAGACATTTAACCAGTTAAGCTGATTTTAAGCAGATTTTAATTTATTTTATTTTATTTTTTTTTAATTAAATTTATTGGGGTGACAATTGTTAGTAAATTTACATAGATTTCAGGTGTACAATTCTGTATTACATCATCTATAAATCCCATTGTGTAGATTTTAAGTTTTTTGATATGGAACTAATTACTGATTGATAGCTTACAACTTTTCCCATTTTCATTTGAAGTTTATAAAATTATGTTCTTTTGGAAAAATTATTTTCCAAATATGTTTGGCAATAAAATGTTTATCAGTTTATTTAATGAGATCTGATTTTATGAAACATAACTTCTCCCATTGTAGGTGTCCTATTATGAATATTTTTCTGTGTAATTCACTTTTCCTAGGTCAAAGTTTGAACTGCATTCACTTTTACGCATAATGTGTTTTGTTTTTACCTCATTTTGATTAAGTCTAAATTTTCTTAGGTTCACCATAATAGTTTTATCTTTGACAATAAAGATAAGTTTCATCAGTTATACTGTTTTCAGAGTTGGCTCTTGCTGTTTACATCAGATTATTTTGAATATTGATATTTCTAATGGTCTCAACAAATATATCAAATAATACTCATAATGCATTTTCAGAATTTAGCTATAACCCATCTCTGAAAATTAGATGTAATTATTTTCCTTCATCCTTTATTTAATCAATTGCTGATAACCTTATGTGTAGTAATTACTACATAAACAATATAAAGAACACATCTCATTTTATAAATGAATGTACTTCTTAAATAGAACTATGGAAATAAATTATTTTATAATTTCTCCTATAAAAATTAAAATAATAACTTCAGTCATGAGAGAAAAAGTAAAAAAGGTAGAAAACACTTTAATACAATAAATACAAAAAAATTATAAAATGAGAAAATACCATACAAACAAATATATTGGGATTTTAAAAAAAGCTTTCATAAAATACATTAGCAAGATTCTATTACATAAACTCTTTGAAAATATTATCTTTCTCATGTTTTGGTAAAAATAGTGTAAACATTGGATCACAACTTCTGCTTTCAAAATGTCATATGCTGTAAGAATGCACTGACCACAACTATAGGAAAAAATATGGATGAATCTAACTGGTAAAATATTTAGCCAAAAGAGTCAGACACAGTAGAACATGTCCATCAGAATACAATTTTTATGAAGTTCAGTCATAGGCAAAACTAAACTATGTCTATAGAAGTCAAAATAGTAGTTGACACTGTGGAAGATACTGAATGGGAAACAGCATGGGAAGCCTTTTGGGGGACTGGAAGTGGTGTGCCTCTTCATGTGGATTGTTGACACATAGCAAACATAAGGAATTCATAAAACTGGACTATGATTTGTGCCTTTACATTCTTTATTGTATGAAAGTTCTACCTCTACTTAAAAAAGAAATAAGAGAGGGGGGGGGGAGGGAGGCAGGGAGGGAGGGAAGGAAAGAGAGAGAGAGAGAGAGAGAGAGAGAGAGAGAGAGAGAGAGAGAGAGAGAGAGAGAGAGAGAGAAAGAAAGAAAGAAAGAAAGAAAGAAAGAAAGAAAGAAAGAAAGAAAGAAAGAAAGAAAGAAAGAAAGAAAGAAAGAAAGAAAGAAAATATTGGAGCACAATTTTAAAATCTTTTGCTCATATCCCTGTACTTCTAAGCAGAATTTTATTTAAACTTTGGTTTTATTTCAAAGTTAAGAGTTTCTTATATTCATGTCAGTATATAAACATTCTGATTTATATGAAGAATGAAAGTGACTGAAATTGAGTAGCTAATCCAGATCAGGTAACAAAACTTTCTTTTAGAACTTGCATTCTATATTCTATAATACTCATGTTTTTATAGTGTTAAAAATAAGAGTTTTCACACCAAGGGGAAGTCATATGATTATATATATATATATATATATATACATATATATATATATATATATATATATATACATATATATATATAAAGAAATGTTATATGGTCATTTTTAAAGGGACATCAGAGCAAATTTTAAGAGCGAGAACAGAGTAAATGACACAAAGTATAGACACTTTAACGATGAGTAAAAGAAGCATTCATTTCAGAGAAAATGAGAAATTAGCTGAAACTTATGGATCAAAGTTCTTAAAAAATGGACCAGGCAAACATACACTCAAGTGAAAGAAAAGTTAAAAGTAAATATTTAGGGAAGAGAATTTAACAGTTAATAATTATGTAATCATTTTTCTTTCTATTAATCCTCATTTTAGTTGTGATATTTTGTATTTTGAAAGTAAAAATTAGGTGTATAGTTATTTCTGTTCTCTCCAAAACAGACATATTTTTAAAAACAAAAGTGGAAAACAAGGTCTTATTTTTTTAATCCTTTTTACCTCTAGATGGCACATATGAATAGTCCATTAGATGTGGACTCTGAAGGTCCCTCCAGACCCCCAATTTCAGTTTGGTGGATACCTATCCTCTTCACATCATCTTCAAGACCAGAGCTTAAAGCTCTCAGTAATAGAAAAGACGGGCAACAGGGTCCTAGTAAGGAGGCCAGGCATAATGCCAATATCTCATTATTAAGATGTGACTTAGCCAAGCCAACGCAACCCAAGTCTCATTTATTTAAAATTTGCAAATTAGAGAGATTGGCAGAGACATTGGGCAGATTACCTATGATGATGGTTTTAGCAGTTTTCACTGTTAGATTTCACTCTGAATGTGAAGTATTACCATAGGGAGACAAGATTATAAGAGATGATATATGGATTGGTTTTAAGATCAGTGGATATGGGAATTCATAAAATGTATACAAGAATTTGGGGGACTGATGTAATTAAATAAAGTACTAAATAAAAAAAAAATTAGTTTGTGGTATCATCCATGCTTCTCCTAAGCTTCTATACTCAAGAATAATAATGTCTATACAACCCAAATCAATTAATACTAAAAGAATAGATAATTGGCATTAAAAAAACATTTAGTAACATTTAAGTCATTTTTATGGAAAAATAAATTATAAATGTAAAGAATATTGTTTAAAATTTCTTCATACAATAATTAGCATGTCTACCAATGTAGTAAAATGAAGTTTTAAGAAATCTGCAATCTTTGTGCAATATTGTATGTTGTTAAAATATACTGACATCACTTTCTGTATGTATTTTAGATGAATTTTGATGGTTTCTACATGTCTAAAATATTGTTGCAAAGATGTGCAATAACTTCTTTCATTTGACCACATTTTGACCACAATTTTTCATTTGACCACATTTTTTCTAAAGTTATTTTATATGTTTTAATTATATCTTATTAAAATAAAATGGGTGCTAATTACTGTGCCAACTCCTTTTTATTTACAAAGTAAATTATTTAAACGAAGAAAAAAATTAGAATTGCTTGAGAGGAATTGTTTCTCACAAATCTGTGTTCACTGCTATTTAACATTTGGTGTGCCAGGTGCTCCCAAATTGATTTTTTATTAAAATGGATTTTTCCAGAAGCATGAAAATTGACCAACTGGTTGCTAATTCTCAAGTACTATTTCATTTATGATTTTTGAAAAGAGGCTATGCCAGATTTTCTTCCTTTAGCATCAAGATACCATTCTTTGGTTTCTCATTAGTGTTTAAACACCAGGGGTATCTTTGAAATTTCATCATTTCATAAGGGGTTTGGGAAGTGTTTGGTTAGAAATTATTAAGAAAAAACTCCTGCATTGACTAATGTATTTTTATTGTACTTGATGTTAATAATACTTATGATTTCCTGTCCATCCATATTTTACTCCTCAGATTTAAAAAATGAACATGTGTAGTACGTATGCAGAGCAAAAAGCAAAGTCCAATTATCTAGGGAAAACCTTGGTAATGGGTCCAAACATCAATTCATGGACCAATTCTATCCACAATAAAATACCCATTCCATAATGATTAATAGTAGTAGTAGTAGTAGTAGTAGTAGTAGTAGTAGTAGTAGTAGTATTCATGAACTTTTGTTTGTTTTAGTGTACTTACTTGGCAAAATAAAATGTAAGTAACCACTTATGCCACTACCCTCAGTATTTTTGTTGTTGATTTTTATCCTGACCCTTAAAACTAAATGTTAGTTTAGTTTTAAACATTAAAACTAAATGTTTTGGAAATGATGACTTGGAATTTAAAGTACATTTAGGCTAATGTAATAACTTCTCCACTGATATGTGCAAGGGAAATCATAGTCTTAACTATGGAAATAAAGGTTTTGATGCCCTCAACATACATACTGTGTGTTTATCAGTAAGGCTTGATCGTCTGCTACATCTTCAGTTAAGGCCTTTCAGGGAGTTTGACCTAGGATAAATCCCTAGATAGACCACTAATTCTCTTACCTTGGTTCATGCAATTCTCTCCATTTAGAATGCTCAATCTCTTTTCTCTAATTTACTATAAGTGAAAGAATGCCAAATGTCTTCTTCCTGTGTCTTAACTTCAATTCACAGAGATAAGACATTTATACCCCCTATTAGTTTAGAAAAATTGGGAGGATGGCATTTTATTAGTGTGTTGGATGACTGGCCTTCAAAGGTCAACAGTAATGAAAAATACCTTCTATTTTTGTTCTCTGTGCCCGTAAGTAGGCAAGTGAGGTAGAATCTAGCTCTGCAGAGGACAGGAGTCACAGCCTCTCCATTTGTTACACCACTTTTGTGTCTGCAACTGGGGTGGTAATCTGCTGCTACAACTAAGGGTTAGACCAAGTAATTTAACAATGTGCTGTAAGCAGAATGTCTCACAAAGACTTGATTCCCGATTTCGAGGATCGTCTTCACCAGATATATTCTCTGGTAGTTACCTGTAACTTTCTCAGATATTTTATTTCCCTCCTGGCCATTGCTTCTCTTCTAGACCGTTTGTCTTGTGGGGAACCCCTGATGAGGAGGCATAAAGGAAATACAGGATTTAGGCATTCCTGGGTGACTCAGAAAATATCCACAAACTACCTCCATAAAATCCCATGCCTTAGGCCATTCTGGCTGTTATAGCAAAATGCCAGAGACTCGGTGGCTTATAAATAACAGAAATTTATATGTCACAGTTCTAGAGACTGGGAAATCCAAGATCAAGGAACAGACATATCTGGTTTCTGGTAAGGGTCCCCTTCCTGGATGGTCATCTTTTTTCTATGTCCTCCCATGGCAGAAAGAACAAGGGAGATTTCTCAGACCTTAGGACACTAATTTCACTCATGAGGGTTCTTGCTTCATGACCTAATCACTTCCCAAAGGCCCCATCTCCTAATACCATCACATTGGGGATTAGGTTTTCAATATATGAATTTGAGGGGGACACAAACATTTAGACCATAACATCCAGTATTGACTAAAACATAAGAAACTAAACATAAAACTTGCCAGAAACTTCTGATAGAGATGAGAGTCACCTACTCCCATTAGATTGCCAGGAACATGTAGGCGATCCATAATCACATCCTACCAACCAACAGAACCACAGGCTATCACAGCTAGACAAGATGTTAGAACTCAAGTGTCCCAGGGCCCTCAGTTTGCAAATAAGGAGTGCAAGACAGATTCATACTGAAAAATCCCAAAATCTTTGACTGTCGAGCCAGTATGACAATTGCATTAGAGAAAATGCAGAGTAGCATAAGGAATGCCCTAGGTCTAACAGAGACTATTGGTGCAGAGCAAATTGAGCACATCTCTTTTCACACACTTACTGTCCTAACACACAGCAACTTCCACCAGGTCTTAAAAGTGCAAAGCAAACACCAAAGCCTGATATTTGGCTGACTTCACTCTCCCCTCTGAGACTGTAGTTCCATTGCTTGTCTTTGACCCTCTGAACCAGTTTATTTCCCATCTGGCTCCTGCCAGCCAGTGCACTAATGAGTCCCAGAAGGTTTCTCCTTCTATCGGCCACAGGCTGAGATGGCCAAACACCTTCTGATATTTATCATTCTCCTTGTAGGCGGGAAGGAAATGGGCTCTTGAGATTGGAGTCTGGTATTAATTAGAAGTAGGAGGCAGGTCTGCAATATAGATGATCGTGACTCACCAAAAATAGCATAGAAAGAAAAGGGTAATCAGCACTGTGAGGTACTTATTGCACCAGTCTTTTAACTCTGTTGTTTACATCTGAGCTGAGAACTTTGGTCCTCCTCTAGCAAATGTTTTTTGTGCCAGTTATTCTGAATACCCATCCCCACATTTCAAATTTTGTTCCTCTAGTCTAGAATCATCTCCCTGATGTCCATGCCACTTCCTCAGTGAGTCTTCTGGGAGGAAATATTTCCTTTGTTTTTCTTTAGAAATGCTAAGCACATATTACCAACTCTTCCTTTCTTACAGAAATGCTGGCTAAGGGATAGTAAATTCACTTGTGGGGAAAACCAAAAGAAAACTGAATTTATAAATTCTGCCTTGAAAATGCAACATTGTATATTAGTACCTTAAGATGCTAATTTTGGATTCAATCAGCAAGAATTTCTTGTAAGCCTTATATGAAAAGAAATTAAATCAAAGATCATGAAGAACTGATATAAAAATAAGCACCTGACTATAGAAAATTCATAAGCCACAGTATTATTTTTTTTTAAAAAATAAGCCACAATTTTTTTTTTTCTCAACCAAAAAGGATTAAAACAAACCAAAACACTCTTAGGGAAAAAGTCTTTCCATATCCTACATGGATTTCCAATCCTGAAATAAACAAGCCTTCATTTATACAACTTCATGTCTGTAGGGGGCGGGTGCCTATAAGGCACCATCACATAACTGAGAAGCATGAGATAGAGGAAGTTACTTGGGTCTTTAGATAACACCCACATTTCTGTAGGGGGTGTCTGGATGGCTTAAGATGCTAGCCTGGGGCAACCCTTCTTATGTTAATGCCCCTCCACCCAGCAGAAGAATGTATATAACCCCTGATTGAGCTGCAATAAAGAGAGACTTGATCAGAACTCCTGTCTTGTCTCCGGTCTTTGTGTCTCCCATTTTCCTCCCTTCTAGGTGCTTCGGGGTCCCTCGTGTAGTGTCCCGCGGGTCGGGACAACTGGCGCCCAACGTGGGGCCTGAAGTCTCCTAGAAGACGAGACGTCTGAGTTCGTCCGGTCTAAAGAGCTGCAGCATATTTCTTCTTTGATCACCATAAGACTACCCAACTTGTGGGAGATCTGTACAGGTAAGCGGACGACTCCTTCAAAAAATGGGACATATATTTGTGTTCTAGACTTATGTATAGTCTACAGGCTTCCCCTCAGACACTTAGACTAGGGTTCCCCTTTCCCCTAACCTGTTGTCCCAGTCTCCCTTTTTATCTGCTCTCAGCTCACTTTGGGTTTTAGTCGTTCACCAACGAGACAGTTTTCTAGGTGTTTGGGACTGTTTGAGCGAGATTTTGCCTGCTTACTTTGAGCTCCAATCGTCCACCCAGAGGATTTCCCGACCGGTTGAGTCCCGACTGGCTTTCGCCTGAGGGTCGTTACCAGCCGCGTCACCTCTCGGGGTCCGTGTTGGCGGATTATACCAACCGATTGCTCACGTAAGGGCTTTTTCTCCTCTCATCCCAACACCCCCGTCGCTCCGGCCGGGTGAGTCCCAAAAGACATTCGTCTGCGGGTCATTACCATCCGAGCCGTCTCGTTTGGGTCCGTGTTGGCGGATTGTACCAACCGACTGCCTAAGTGAGGAGAGTCTTTATTCCTTCTCATAATGGGACAAGAGGTTAGTGTTCATGACAAGTTTATCTCAGGACTAAAAGAGTCCTCACCTAATTGTCCTGATTTTAATGTAAATTCGAGCCCACCTGAGGACAATCAGTTAAGCTCTGAGGATGAGGCTGATTTAGAGGAAGCTGCCGCTAATCCTGACTGGCAGTCTCTGGCCTCTAATCAATTGCCCCCTCCCTATAATCCCCAAATGCCTTCAGCTCCTATCCAGGATCCTGATCAAACTCTCCTCTCCCACCAAGTCCAACAATTAGAAAAAACCGTTCAACTCAAAAAACAACATCTAACTCTCCTTAAAATTTTCTTAGGCTTCATCCCTTTATATTTCCAAAAAATACTTCCCAAAAACCATTACCATATGCTCTTACAGTTTTTACTGATGGATCTTCTACAGGCATAGCTGCCTTCACTGTTAACAATCAAACTCAGGCCATTCAAACCCCTTATAAATCAGCCCAGATTGTGGAGCTTTTTGCTGTCCTCTCAGTTATGCAAAAATTCTCTAATGATCCAATTAATATTTACACAGACAGTGCTTATATTGCACAGTCACTTCCTTTACTAGAAACTACTGCATTCATTAAACCCACCTCCACTGCCATACACCTTTTCTTACAGGTTCAAAAGGCCATCCATGCCCGATCTTATCCATTTTTTATAGGTCACCTTAGAGCCCACACCGGGCTTCCAGGCCCCCTTTCTACAGGAAATCTATTATCAGATATAGCCACCCACAAAACAACTGTTTCCTTCGTCTCCACTGTTGATCAGGCTCAACACGCTCACTCTATACACCACCTCAACGCTCAGACATTACGATTAATGTTTAAGATCACACGTGAACAAGCCCGACAAATAGTAAAACAATGCCCTGCTTGTGTCACACATCTACCTACCCCTCACTTAGGAGTAAACCCTAGAGGCCTTGTTCCCAATGAAATCTGGCAAATGGACATTACCCATGTCCCTGAATTTGGCAAACTTAAATATCTTCATGTTACAGTTGATACCTTCAGTGGATTTATTTTTGCATCCACACAAACAGGTGAAGCCAGCAAACATGTTATTTCTCATGTCCTCACTTGCCTATCAGTAATGGGCAAGCCTAAGACTATCAAAACAGACAATGGGCCAGGCTACACAGGAAAAAATTTCCAGTCCTTTTGCTCCACTTTACAGATCCATCACATTACAGGCATCCCTTATAATCCTCAGGGCCAAGGCATTGTTGAAGGCGCTCACCAAACACTCAAAATCACTATAAATAAGTTAAAAAGTGGAGAATTGTACACTATAAAAAATTCCCCCAAAAATGTTGTTGCTCATGCGCTTTTTATTCTAAACTTCCTGCAACTTGACAAAAACTCAAAAACTGCCACTGACCGCCTCTGGCATCCATCCACAGCTGATAATTTTGCCTCCGTTTTGTGGCGAGACCCCATAACAAATCTATGGTCAGGCCCAGATCCCGTCCTCATTTGGGGATGAGGATCAGTCTGCATTTTCGATAATAAAACCCAAGCTGCCAGGTGACTTCCCGAGAGACTTATAAAACAAATAGATGTTAACCCCCATTCCAGGGACAGCCCTGCTCCCTGAGAAGCCATCTTTCACAACAGGCACAAAAATGACTGCTAATTCATGCAACATAGCTCTCCCTTTTTGAGTCCAACCCCTTGGCTTTAACAATATACTACAGAGGTTATTTTTAGAAGCCTCTCCTTTACAGATTGCTCCTCCTTCATTAATGTATCCTCTCCTATGTGTGCACCCAGTGGATCGGTATATATTTGTGGAAATAATTATGCCTACACCTATTTACCACAAAACTGGACAGGAGTTTGTGCCCGAGGCTCCCTCCTCCCAGATGTATCCATCATTCCAGGAGATGAGCCAGTCCCTATCCCGACTTTTGAACATATTGCAGGACGCACTAAACGTGCAGTCCATTTTATTCCCTTATTAGCGGGCCTAGCATCACCACCGCACTTGCCACCGGGTCCGCGGGGATAGGACATTCCCTAGTACAATACCATAAATTATCTGGGCAACTTATATCAGATGTCCAGGTACTCTCAGAAACTATCCAAGATCTTCAAGATCAGGTTGATTCCCTAGCAGAAGTTGTCCTCCAAAACAGGAGGGGATTAGATTTACTTACTGCAGAAAAGGGGCATCTGCCTGGCCCTCGGAAGAAAAATGTTGTTTTTATGCTAACAAATCTGGAATTGTTCGTGACAGAGTCAAAAATGACAAGAAGACCTTGAAAAAAGAAGAGACCTCCTTTCCAACCCTCTCTGGATTCAATGGACTTTTTCCCTACTTACTACCCCTGCTTGGCCCCATGGGTGCTTTATCCTACTATCACTGGGACCCATCCTTCTCAATAAACTCATGCGCTTTCTCAGACAACAAATAGAGGCCTTGCAGGCCAAGCCCATACAGGTCCATTACACCCGACTGAAGATGAAAGAGCGAGGAAATCCCGATCTCCAATGACAGGAGTCATAAAACAGGACTCCTCCCCTGTGAGATGAACTGGATAGCCAATGACGGGTAAGAGGACAGCTCTCTAAGTAACATAAAAAATCAAAAACCTGTCACTGTCCCAGGTTTCACAGAGATGGACTGTCCCAACCTAAGACAGGCGCAGTTCCCTAGGGGCTTAGAGCTCTTTTTTTATAAAACAGAAAAGGGGGACCTGTAGGGGGCGGGTGCCTATAAGGCACCATCACATAACTGAGAAGCATGAGATAGAGGAAGTTACTTGGGTCTTTAGATAACACCCACATTTCTGTAGGGGGTGTCTGGATGGCTTAAGATGCTAGCCTGGGGCAACCCTTCTTATGTTAATGCCCCTCCACCCAGCAGAAGAATGTATATAACCCCTGATTGAGCTGCAATAAAGAGAGACTTGATCAGAACTCCTGTCTTGTCTCCGGTCTTTGTGTCTCCCATTTTCCTCCCTTCTAGGTGCTTCGGGGTCCCTCGTGTAGTGTCCCGCGGGTCGGGACACATGTCTTTTGTGCAATCTCTTCCCTTGCCTAAAATGGTCTTCTGTAGCCTTTTACTCCTGTACTTATAAACTCTCATTTATTTTCCAAAGCTCAGCTCAGATCTTCTTTCTGTTTGATTCTTTACCTGAGCTCCATTAGAAAGGTATGGAGATGTTTTTCCCTACCACTCTACACTTATTACTATTATCGAACATAAAATGCTAAAACATACTAATTTGGTAATAAGACTATATTCACAACTTTCAGGAAAGTCCATTGAAGACATTGGTGATATTTTATTCATCTTTGAAAGTTTTTTTCAGAATTTAGCAGGAGAAAGCAATACATACTTTCAAATGAATAAATAAAGAATGGGTGAAAAGGAAAGAGAAACGTATGCATTATTTTCTTGTTTTCATTTGTTTCCTATTCTGTGAGAAAGTCATCTGAATGTGAAAAGAAGAGAGAATAAGAAGAGATCATTAGAAATGCAGAACACCGTGCCAGGAGGGTGACTCATCCAACCTCTGAAATTTACAGGTAAGGAAAAAAAAAAAACACACCAACAATGGATAAGTGTAAATAAGAACGCTTTTAGTGGTCCATCTATCTATATAATGGCTACTTCTTTAATGCAAGATGATTTATTTATCAAAAAAAAATATTAAGTACTTAACTCCATGAACTCACTGGCTAGGCATTGGAGATAACCAAGATGAGCAAATTCAAGCCTTTGTAATTAAGAAATTCACAGTCTTGAGGACCGGCGTGGGTGAAAAACCACAGGGTCCCAGAAAGTAGCACAGCACAGGCAGGAACACTAAGGAATCATATCATGTAAGAGGCGATGCGATTGGTCACACACATGCCCACAGTTGCTTGGAAGACCACTGAGCCTGAGCTCTGGGAGTGGAAGATAATATCTGTTGGCTATTCTTGCCTGCCTTTAGCAAGGCATCAGGAAAATAAACATAGTCACAAGCTTAGGCAAGAAGTCACAAGATTTTTTAATTAACTTTCTTGGGTTCACCATGGTTAGTAAAATTATATAAGTTTCAAGTGTACAATTCTATAATATGTCATCTATATGTCACATTCTATGTTCACCACCCAGAATCAGTTCTCCTTCAATCACCATATATTTGACCCCCTTTACCCTCTTCTACCATTCACCCTCCCCGCCTACTGTCTGGTAACCACTAAATGGTTGTCTGTGTCTATGAGTTTTTGTTTCTTTATTTGTTTGTCTTATTCTTTTGTTGCTTTCAGTTTTATATCCTACATATGAGTGAAGTCACAGTTTTTAAGCAAAGATTAAATCCAATGAAGAATGCCCAAAGATCAGGAGTCTTGCAAGATTAGAAAAGCCAACTCCTTTTGGACCCCAAATTATAAAGGAGAGATTCAGAAAGGTATTTAGTTAGAAAAGGCTCTTTCCACACCAAAAAAAAAAAAAAAAAAATTCTCAAACAAGTGGCAACCATGCCAAAAAATCAGATTTAAGGTCGTTCCCGCTTACTATCTCACATGGCCTCAATGTGGCCACCATTAAGTATAGAAAACCATTCCATAAGAGCTAGGAAACCAAGAAATACATCAGGCTTCAGAATATTACCTAGGAAAGAACTTTAGAGATGTTTACTAGCATATAGGACTTCTGGAAACAATAAATGGGGAATAATATAGGTTTTTGAGGGATATGTATTATTTTGGAAAGAAACAGAGGATGGCCAGATAAAAGCACATGCAATGCACCCTTTTCCATCTCTGCTCAGTGGGTGGCCTCAAGAAGATGGCTGCACTGCACCCCCAGTTATGGGCCAAATGTTAAATTGCCATTCACAGCTAGACTCGGTTCTTTATATCTAAAGACCTGGGCAGAGCCACACTGAGAATATGGTAAGTTGGGATCACCACCCCAGGAGATTCCCTTATTACAGCATGGTGGAGAAAGAATCAAATGTTTTCTTTAGCTGCTGGCCTTGAAAATACACATCAATGTGTGTATTGAAGAGCATTACTATGGAGCAGCGTGTCTGTGCCCCTCCATCTTGACTTTGTGGTTTAGTCAAGCTTTTTGTTACATTATTTTTATAATTCATTCCTGCAGCAAACCTAACCGCTTAATTATATTTTTAATGATAATATTGTAAAGCTCATTTATTTACACAATTATCAATGTTTGTTTTTAAAGAGCTATTACTAGTTATAAAAAGGCTGTGGTATGATACAGATCGCAAAACAAAATGTTGAATGAAAAACAGTATAGAATGATATACGCAATTTACATATTGTTGGATTTTCTTCAAAACGTGCAAAACTATGCTTTTTTTATGGTCTTCTGTAGATATAGGAAAGAGTATGAAAACTGGTTTATAAAGAATACCCTTATATTTTTTAAAGTGGTTGTCAGGGGACTGGGGAAGTAGAGATGAAAGTAAGTTTTGGAAATAGGGATAAATTAAATTTCAACATTATGTAAACATATATGTATGTGTAAATTTGGAGTTTTATTTAAAGATTTGAAACAAATATAATACTAACGATTATTAATTCTGGTAGAGTTGATAATTGTGTTATTATAATCTTTCTTACATTTTCTATAATTTTATTGTTAGATAAATATTTGTTTTAAAAAAATGGTTGAGGTGCTAATAGCTCAGGAGTATTCCTCCTACAGTGACAGCGTAGTTTTGCTAGAATTGACTGTACCCTTTTCTAATTACTTGAAGAAGCATACTGCTAAAAGCAGCGATGTTTAGTAAGCTCTGTGAGAGTGGTAAAGTCACATAAAAGAAATAGTAAAGCATTTTTAGTATATATATGCGAGTCAGGAAATATGCTTAAACTATAAAAAACCAAAAAAGTTATCTAGCACAAACATAGCCTTTCTGTGATCCAACATTCTGTGGCCACTCTATGGACAAAATTATATTTTTATATCGATTTCACCATTAAACATCCATCTCTGCTAAAATCTAAACAAAGAGTAGGTACAGTAGAAAACATATTACAACAATCTTGGTGGGAAAGAGGGCTACAGTGGTTATTAGATGAAGGAATTCTTAAAGTTTGGGACAGAAATCATCTTCCTACCTTCCCCCCAAATCAAAGTTGCTAAGAAATAAAGGTAAATGCACCAGAATTCTGTGGATTACGTTGAGGCATTCTTGAACAAAGAGCCTCATGAAAAGAGAAAAACATAGATGGATGAGTCAGTCGCTCAGTTAATTGAGGGATAGTAATATATTTCATTATAATTCCAGAGGGATCAGCTGTTTAAAATTTTAACAACCTCTATAAAAGTCCAAGGAGAAAAAGTGTCGTAACACATTTTGTCTTCGGACACAAAGTACTGTTTCACACTTTTTAAAAGATAGTGATTTGCTGAAGCTGCATATATTGATGCAGATTTACTACCCAGGAGACACTGAGAATAAGAGACAGGACCATCCATCTTGTTCATGTTAGTAGAACCTATAACACACAGCAAACTGACATTAAATTCAGGTCTTGATTAAGCCCAACATAAACTTCACTGGCAGAAAAAAAACAAGGGTTTCCCTTCTTGATACAGTTCTTTCATCTCATTGTCCTCTGTCCTCTCTTTAGGGATCTTCAAGGTGTTCTATTTTCCTCTAATGCCAGAAAAGAGCCGAAAAACAAGGGTTGGAGGCTTGATGATATAGTAATCACTCTACAACCATTTGCATTTGGAAAGAAAGACTGATGTCTTCTCTCCTCTGCTCTAATAAATGTATCTGAGACACACACCTCTGGAAGGAGCTCTGTGTACCTGACTCAGAAAGACCTGAGTCAATGTGCACTCTGCACTTAACCTTCAGACTAGATCACATTCCTACAATCCTCAAAGTCAATTCTTTTGCCCCTGACTTTGGTCAGCATGGTGCCACTATGTCGAGGGGCAACATAGTGTGGCTTAAACTCAGGAGCAAGATTGCCTGAGTTTGTAAGCCCAGCTCCATCATTAATTACCCATTGATGCTGGGTGAGTGATGAAATTTTTCTGTCCTCAGTTTTTTTTACTCTAAATATGTGAAGATAATGACAGCACCTAACTCCAAAAGTTGTTGGAGGCATTAAATGAGTTAATATAAGCAAACAATTCAGCACAGTGATTAATCATTATTGATGGCCAGGCACTGCTTCAAATCCTGAATTAAATCTGAGTGAAGCAGATTTATAGGTATATTACAGGTATATTATAGTTTGTCAGATACAGTATGAACAGTAGCGCATAGGTTTTGGAATAAATACTTTTGTACCCCAGGCCTGGAATCTGCTGATCCAAACTGCTAGCTTTTCCTCCCAAGTCTTTCTGCCCAGAATATAACATGCTGGGGAACCTGAATCCCACTGTTTTCTCTCCTGCCTGCATGTGTCCCCACCATATGTTTATCCTCATCATTCTACCTAACATAGGGCTTTGCTCTGAATTCCAGCTTTGTGTTCATGTAATTTCTGTCAGCTCTCATTATTAGGGGTTGGACTCCTGCCAGTGATTAGACTTTCTGAAGAAATATCAGCCACTTCCTAGTTTCCAAGTGCGTCTGCTCAGTGAAGGTACCACTGCAAGAAGCACACACACACAAATCAAAAATCTAATTGTATAAGTTCACGAATCCAAGGAGGACATATATTTTACTCTTTCAAGCACGAGATTATTTACTCTGCCTACAAATGATACATAGCTTGACTGTTAATTCACTGATCCCTCTGCCTTTTTAACTCCTGTTAATTCTTAAAATTAGAACTTGCACTCACTTCCTCCCTGACCCACCTCTGTGTTCCCACAGGACTCTGCAAATCTTCATAGCTTTCATTACAGACAATGTACAGTAATATTTACGATTTTATCTGAGCCCTGTGTTCCTAGAAAACATACATAATTAAAGAAATCCTCTGCCCTTTGTGTTCTAGAAAATGGCCATCCCCATATGACTTAGATAAGACTTGTGGACAGACCCACTTTTTGCCTAGGACAAGGCCAAACACAGACCTTCCAGCTTCCCATTTTTTGTCTCATAAGTGATGAACACAGCAGATTGTCTACACTGATCAATCAGAACAAACTGTGCACTAACTTGACCAAATTTTATTCAGGCTGCTCTCTTTCCCCTAAGCCTCTGAAATTTGGCCCATCCTGGAACACTGAAACACAGAATAGTCTGTCCTAAAGGGCCCCAGCAGAAAGAATCACTGACCTTATGGAAAAACATCTACTTTGTAGTCATACCACCTCATTCCATTTCCCCCCACCTGGTTCTTTCTCACCTTGTTCACTTCTCTCAATAAAAGAAAAGCCCTTTTCTCCTTGCCCTTTGAGATGGTTTCGACTCTTAATGTCAGAAGCCCCTCCTACTGCAATAGTCCTTCCCTTTTTAACAGTATTCCTCTCCCTTTACTGCAATAATCCTTTTGATTAAAGGGTGTTCATATGTAAGTCCAGATTTGTTTTTCTTTGACATCACCTTTTATTATAATTATCTGTGTTGTTGTTTTTTTCTGTATCCTTTACTAGATTATAAACTGTGAGTACAGGGACAAGTCTCTTTTATTCACAAGTGAATGATGACAGTCTGTCATGGGAAGTACTCAATGATATGTCTGTTATTCAACATTATCTAGCTTTGATCTCAAAGATAAAATACTTTAATTCAATGCTATCTTTTTGATCCTAAAATACAGGATCATAATTTGGAAGAGCAACCAACTAGAGAAAGAATAATTTATTTTAAAGTGTCAAAAAATAGATCACATGTTAAGTGGTAGCATTATATAGAACTATGATAAATCAAAGCAGCAAACTGAAAAAATTTCTGGAGTTAAAATGACTTTTGGTTAATCACATATGAGAGAAACACCAATTAAGCTCTCAAAAATGTTCTTATAAAGCACATTCATCAATATGATGAGATGTTTGTTTCTTATGTAGCAGACCTACTTGGATAAACATGTAAAATAAAAATGATGATATTTTGTATGGTTAAGGAGTTTTCACACAGCATATGTGAGGTATATTCTAAATGTTGCCTAAGGTAGAAATCCATAGTACAAACTCTAACAAAATATTTCATGGTTTTTAAAAAGCATATCCTGTTAAGAGAGAGATCATTTAGTTAAGCCCAATTATCTTAGAAAGACAGTTCAAGAAAACCTCATCTCCTTTTACTTTGGCTCTTTTCTTAAATTCTGACCCACATTTACCTTTACAACTCTATATTTAGTACCTTCTTTGCAAAGTTTACAGCATCTTCAAATTAAATATGGTAATATAACTTAGGTGCCTCTTACAGTACTGATTCTCCATCTCAGATTCAACTCCGTGCCAACTTGTGGTTTTTCAGAATACTGCAACAACACACATTTGACCTTGACTGCCAAGGCATTTCAACACCTGTAATCAGTGTACATTCTTTAGGAACTTGAATCAAGAAATTTTCATTATATTAGATTAAAAGTAAAAGGAAGCTAGATTATATCATATGATTGTTAAAATGTTTATGATAAATCAATAAGGATATCAATATGTTTATAAAACAGTTCTGGTTTTAACAATTTAAGATGACTTTTTTTTTAAGCACCTTTGCAGAGTTGGTTATTTCTCTTTAGTATTTTACAATCTAAATACTAACATAGTACTCATTAGTCATGGATGGCAGGTAAGTTTCTCATGTTGTAGCAACTATGATCAATTAGCAGGGACTGCCCAGGGTAAGTGATTATGATTGATTCATCATAAATGCAATGTATGTGAAAGGCAAATGTGGCATGATATGTGTAATACATTTTATACCTCTGTACTAGAGTAATATCTAAATGCATATTATATTACATTATCAGCTTATCTTTGTCTTGTGAGCATAAAATATAATCTACACTTAGCTAGGCTAATAGTAATAATATACATGTAAGTAATAGGGGCAACAGTTCAATTTCTGAGCAAGATTGCTTTACATTAGTCATTTTGCACCACTCTCCAACAGATCAAGTCAAGGATAGCTCCCTTTCTTATTTAACTGACTTACTTATCAGGATTAAAGTAAATAACTAAATGTAATGGAAAACTTTTGATATTTTTGAAATTGTAGCATTGACATAAATACTAGCAACACTAAAATAATAAATCCCACTGCAATATTAATTTAGGTTATTGATTTTAAAATTTAATTACTACTGGAAGATGAAACAAGAAAAGAGAAATCTTAGGGAACATGTTCATTAAAAACAAAATGTGACTTCTATTTCTCCTAGTTTAGTGCATGAGAAAATGTGAACAACTTTCAACATATTAACTCTGAGACTGGATTAAGTGAATTACATGATTGCATAAATGGCAAAAATTTAAAGAATCCACAAAGGAAAAAAATGAAAAAAAAAAAAAAGGAAATCCTAGGGAGAACTCAAGTTGAGGATAACTTCCTCTGATTAGCCAAACTATTGTGACAATTGAACTTCCATTTTTCTGGCTTTGAGGAACAAAAGGAACACATGATTTCCTCATGGAAATGCAGATAAAAGAATACAACTGCATAAATGTGGATCTCCTAACATTTATGTAAAACACACACAGGTACACACACACGCACACACACAAAAATTAAAAACACCAATATTGGCTTTGGTGCTAAGTAGAAAGCAAAATACAAACTTTTACGAGACATTACATCACAAGCTGCTATTCACATGGAAATCTTCCCTTTAATGAGAGGAATGAGAACACTGGCGTAAAATTGTCAAAATCAACTTTTTTGAACTCTGAAAATTAAAGTTCTAAAAAATGTCAAGAATTTATTCAATGGCATTGTACACCAGAAGCTAAACAATAATGAATGCCAACTATAATTTTATATATATAATGTGATGGCTCGGTGTGAGGTCAGAGGGATAGTGGATGGGGGAGGGGGGTTCACAGTGTGAGGGATATAAATGATGAACGTCTAAGTATTACCTTGTTTTGTACACCTGAAACTAAAAAATTAAAATTTTTAAAAATAGAATTTATTCAAGAAAATGACTGAATCTCAGACCACTAAATTAACTGAGCAGAGACTTCAATTGCTGCACATGACAAATAATATAAATTTTAAATATTTTTTTAGAAGAGCTACTGAACGATTATACAACATCAGCAACAACAATAAACAACAAGAACAACAAACCCTGATTTGGGGGTGTGGAGTGGGAGGAGAGTATTCCAATTTCAAGAGGTGGCACATTACATTATTCTACATGTCTAGTGTTCAATAAAAACATACAAAGCACATAAAGAAACACGGCATGGCCCAGGGATAAAAAAACAATAAATAGAAATTGTCCCTAAAGAAGCCTGATTGTAAACCTACTAGAAAAAAGATTTTTAATCAGTTATTACAAATGTGTTTAAAGAACAAAAGAAACCAAGTCTAAAGAATTTAAGTATAAGGAAAATATCACTATAAAACTAATATTTTGTTGATATCACCAAATATCAATAAAAGGCACAAATTATAAAAAAATAAAAGACATTCAAATAGAAATTCTGGAGTTAAAAATACAATAACTTAAATGAAAGTTCACTGGAAAAGAGCAGCAGATATAAACTGGGAGAAGAAAAAAATTAGTGGACTTGAAGATAGATCAAATGGGATTATCCAACCTGAGGAACATAAAAAGAAAAGAATGAAGAAAAATGAACAAAGGAACCTCAGAGACCTGTGGGACATCATAAAATGTATCAACATACTCTTAATGGGAGTCCCAGAAGGAGAGGCAAAAGAGAAAAAGGCAAAAGCATATTTATAGATAATGCTCAAAAATTTCCCAATTTTGATGAAAAACAATAATTTACACAAACAATAAGATGAACAAATGCCAAATTGGATAAATTCAAAAAGACCCACATCAGACACATTTGATCAAATTTGCAAAAGACAAAGTGGAAGATAGAATCTAGAAAGCAGCAAGAGAGAAGTGACTCATCATATGGAAAGGTCCTCGATAAGATTAACAGCTCACTTTTCATCAGAAATCACAGAGGCAAGGAGACCATGAAAAGACATACTCAAAATGTAATACAGAATTGTACACCTGAAATTATGTAATTTCATTAACAATTGTCACCCCAATAAATAAATTTTTTTTTAAAAATGTCAAGAGGAAAAGTCTGTCACCCAAGAATTTTATATCCAGCAAATCTTAATTATTCTTTTAAGGCTTCTAACCCAGTCCACTCTCCAACTTCTCCCCCCGTGCAAAATAAATTCATTTTTGTATTTCTACCAGAAAAGAGTAACTGCCGAACAGAAATTTCCTAAGCTTTCTAATGATTCTCAATGAACATAGGTAGCTGCATTTTCTCTAACCCTTACCTCTTTATCACTTAACCTTGAAGGGACAGAATATTCTTCCTCACATACCAGGTCTGACAATTAAGTTTGCAAACTCATCCTAGCAAAAGTGCTACATACCTCATTGTTGAATACCGTTATGCTCACCTTTGAAGTATTCCCTTGGGAAGCTAGGCAACCATGCCAGTGCCTAGTCCACCCTTCAAAGTAATTTTGGAACTCTTTTTCTGGAATGACCATAACAGCTGTTGTCATTTTACCCTTGATGTCCTGAATGTCATCAAAATATCTTCCTTTCAATATTTCTTTTACCTTCGGGTAACGAATGAAGTCACTGGGGGCCAGATGAGATGAGTAGAGAGGGTGTTCCAATACAGTTATTTGTTTACTGGCTAAAAACTCTCTCACAGACAGTGCCATGTGAGTTGGTGCATTGTTGTGATGCAAGAACTATGAATTGGCTAAAAGTTCAGGTCGTCTAACTTTTTCTTTTTCGTGTAGCCTTTTCAGCACTTCCAAATGGTAAACTTGGTTAACTGTTTGTCCGATTTATACAAATTTATAATGAACAATCCCTCTGATATCAAAACAGGTTAGCAACATTGTTGCAACAAGTTCACAAACTTAATTGTCAGACCTCATATAAGGCCAATCCCTTTACTCATGCTCTGAAATCCATATCCTCCCATCTCTTCAGATACCAAACTTTATTAAACCTGATTCAGTTCTCTATTTTCACCTTCTTCTTTTCTATTGCCCCCCCCCCAGCATATGCCGATTTTCCCTGAAAATAAGATCAGGTCTTACATTAATTTTTGCTCCAAAAGACACAGTAGGGTGTATTTTCAGTGGATGTCTTATATTTTTCATGTACAACAATCTACATTTATTCAAGTACAGTCATGTCATCTTTTTCTGGAAGATTGTCATAATGTACAAAATGCATCTGTCTGGCTGATGATCTTAACTGGGGCTTATTTTGGGGGTAGATCTTATTTTCAGGGAAACATGGTAAATATATTAAAATTTTAAAATGAAATATTTGATTCTTTTTCTTTCTTGATATAGCCTCGGCTTTATATACATGTTTATAACTGAGTCCTGATGTCTCTGTCTATTTGTCTTATGAGTAACTTAAACTCAATATGTTCAAATCAAACTTAGAATATTCCCATTATTCTATCTCTACTTATTCTAATAACTATGTTCCCTGTGAATGTGATGTACTCGTCATGCCTCCGGATAGTGGACTTCTTTCACCTATACGTTCTACTTCTAAATATCATTCATGTCTGGTATCTCTCTCTCTCTCTCTCTCTCTCTCTCTCTCTCTCTCTCTCTCTCTCTCTCTCTCTCTCTCTTCACAGTATTTTCTAAGATCTGGTGTTCAACACTTATCTATATTTCTCTTATAGATACCACACTGTCATCCTCATCTCTTGCTGTATTCGTTTACTTGGGCTTCCATAACAAAAGACCAGAAACCAGGTAGCTTAAACAACACAAATATATTTTCTCAGTTATGGATGCTATGGTAGAAGTCTGAAATCAAGATATCAGCAGGGCTGATTTCTTCTGAGTCTGCTCTCAATGACTAGTAGATGGCTATTTTCTCCCTCTGTCTTCACATGGTCCTTCCTCATGTCTGTGTCTACATATCCTCTTCTTACAAGGACATCAATTATGTTGAATTAGGACCCACCCTAAAGATCTCATTTCAAATTTATTACCACTTTAAAGACTTTATTTCCAAATATGTTTACATTCTAGGGGTTAGAACGTCAACATATAAATTTAAAAGACAAGATCCAGCCCATAACACCAGTGTTATTCACATTCACGTTGAAATAAAATTACACAATACAATAACTCAAATTCACACTCAGAAATGAAGAGTACCAGTAGCGCTAACTATATAGGTAAAAAGTAAAGCAGTAAAAATGTGTTTTTTATTTCTTGCCTTTATTCTTCTACTTATAGAAACATGTAATGATGCAAAGAGTGATTAAAAGTTGAATTGAACCTTTAAACAAGTCCTGTTTTGTATATGTAAAGAGCTGGTATATTGAGGGGGAAAAGATTTAATAAGCCTGGGAATTTATTTATTCAGATAAAATTATTTCCTCCTATATAAACACACAATATGAAAATGCAAGAACTTTTTGAAGTCTATACTATATACTGAATTTTTGTATCTGCCACAATTTAAAAGTGTAATATGGATTAGAAATTTCTTAATGATGATCAAAAAAAGAAATTAAGAAACAAGTCACACTTTCTCCCCAGTCAGTATCACTTACTAACTTGTTGTAAATAGTGATTTTAACATAATAATTAAATAATTTAATCAACTTTATTAAAAATATAACTAAACATATTTGAGTTCACAAATTTGATTGTGCATAGGGATCATAAGAAGCAGAGTGTCACATTTCTTTATTAAAAGAGCAAACTTGTGCAAATCATACGTGTCATCTGTAAATGACTCGCTGTTTGGTAGGAAGAAGCATCCACTTTTGATTATATATATATATACACGTATATATATATATGTATATATATATACACGTATATATATATGTATATATATATACACACACACACACACATATCTAGTCTGATTTATAGATAGAAGAGTAAATGTTAATAATGAAGGTAATTATTTCATTAGTGTGAATAAAAACTTTATCAACTACTTCACTTATTTAAAAGAATTAATATGCCATTTAACAGTTAAAATGTGTTTGCTAGTTCTTTTTAAAAAAAACAAGAATAATTCTTACCCAAAAGATCAAGCCCGTTGGGATGTCAGTATGCAGATAAGAATTAATTTTTGCCTCTTTGTTAAGATAATGGACTCCATTTTAAACACAAATGAAGATGCAGAAAATACTGCCTTAATAAAGCCAATTAGTTACTTCTGAAATCATGACTCAATTTGCTTCATGATTATTAAAATAAAATAACTTCAACATCTGGAACATTATAATTTTTATGAGGATATTGATGGCTTACAAAAAACTCAGATTAAATTTTAAATTTTATTACATTATAAGTTTATTCATAAAGAAGTTATAATCAGCTAACCTGTCACTGTATGCAAAGATCTATGTGAACTTTCGTAGTTAAGCCAGTTAACACTTCCTTTACCTTTTATTTCAACACTGACACAATCATATCAGTCAGGCAAGTACAGATGAAAAGTAATGCATGTATTACCAGAAAGGACTACTTTTAGAGAGTTTAATTTTGTAATTAGAATATCACTGGATTAATATACCCCAGTAGATAAGTAACTATTTTGTTTTTAATTAACTACAGACGAGAAAACAAAGAATAATAAGCCATTATAGTCACTTTTTCAATCCTGTTGGCAAGATTTATTTCCAACACCAAGTGGAAGCTTGGCATGAATCTAATCCATTGTGAAAACCTGAACAAAATGTCTGCGCTATGCCAATAATGCTCTGGGCAATAGTGCTTTAAATTTCAGATTCTGCTTCAAAGGATAGGCTCTTGAACATGAAAATATAGACTCTAATAAGAGTGCAGGCCTCTCACCTGCCATTCTTCTATAAAGGAGAATTAGGAATACCACTACAGATAACTACACTGATCTTGCCCACACAATATTTTTTTCTTGTAAGAGTATATAATATTTTTCATTAGTCAATTTTAGAAGCGCTACTCATACCTTTTATTTTGTAAACTAGACAGTGATCTACTAAATACTCCTTTCTATAAGAAAAAAAGAGTTTTATGGATCATTCATAAATGAAAGGAATCTTTCATAGAATTTTAATACTTTAACGTCAAATGAGATTTGCCACTAATTTTTATAATATACTTGTTTGATTTTCAGCACCTCTCTGTCGTGAATGGCAATTTCAAATTTCTATCTCTAAAAATATCAAACTACTCAAAATGCATTCTTTTGAAGAGATAAATTAATGAATTATTCTCAGAAGCAACATGACACTTGATTTTTCTCTTCTACATATGGAATACATTGAGAATAAACCACCTGAAAATATCTAGGCCTTGTTTGCACCTATAATCTTCATTCCATCAAAAATTATATCTCACATTGTACAACAATCTTAAGTGTGAAAAGATTACCTCACTATGAATTTTCCTATTAAAAAGATGGAGTGCTAGGACTTATGGTAAAACAACAGAAATGGTGAACCATATTTTCTAAGGTTAGGGATACATACAAATGTGAATGCTGAATATGACTACCTTATATAGAATTGGTGATTTTTTCACATCTATATGGGTAATCCATCCAATATACAAACCTTCCAGATTCTTGGTGTCTTTTACTCTATAATATTGTCCCCTAATTTACTCCCAGAACATGTCATTACAAATAACTGAGCCCTTTCCACAATCTAGTGATTTTAATATATTTTCCTAGAACCTTAACCAGTTAAATTATTGCTTGCCTCTTAATCCAGCTGAGATTACATAATCCATCTCTATATGAGCTTGTTGCGTATACCCTAAGATCTTTTTCCTTCTCCATCTTGGTATTCTTCTAAGTCACTAACTTATCTGTACTTACAGAACCCATGTGACTGGTTTTTTTTATTATTCATAACCACTAAGCTCAGGTGGGCTCTTATTGTTACTAAATTTCTTTACCATTTCATTTTATCATTAAACCAAATATACAGATATCCATAAAGCAGGTATACATGTAAAATAATGTACTTAAATCTACCAAGAACTTTTAAGAATATAGCCAAAATATTGCATTAGCAAAAAATAACATTTTTAATTAATGATACTAAAAAAAAAAAAAAACTATAATAGCCACTTTACAAAGTTGCATAAAGAATTTAAGCCCAGTATAAAAGGGAATTTAGTCATGAATCCAAAGCCCTACAAAAACATAAAAAGAACATATTCATCTTATGTCAATAACATTTTCTTCCATAATCCTAGGTATTTCAGATTCCAGCTTCAGAATCTTATCATATGGCTTATGTCACTATATTCTACTGCTCTCTGTGATGACAATATTACATATTTCCCTCTTTTCTCCTTCATTATTTTCTTTATTATTCTCTCTCCCAGATGATGACATTCTTTCCTAGTTGATGGGCAGTCTGGAGAAAACTTCCCCATACTGCCTCCACCACCTCTCCCACATGCTTTGCTCCCATGTTGCTAGTGTGTATATTGCCTGGCTTCATGCTTATGTGGACAAGCCCAAAGTTTCTCCTTGGGCACTAGATCCCATCTGTCTATTTTCATTTACTTAAGGACATCACCGTGGAAATTGTCTTCTCTTGCATCAATGTTCAACTTATCTATTTCTCTTCTCCATTGAATCATTTTCATGAACATAATAGCAATAATGACAAGCATTTTTATAACGTTAAGTACATTGCTGTGCACTGTTGTACACTAAATTAATAGTTATAACAATTGACTGAGAAATATAACTTTATTGCCATTCAATTTTTTCAGATGAGAAACCTGGAGCACAAAGAAGGTAAGAAACTTGCCTAAGAAACAGAGATAATAGATTGTGTAAAAGTGACATCCAATACTTTGTCATGATTCCAATACAACTGTAGTCTTCACATACCACAGGCAGACAAAAAAAAAATTATATGATAAAATATAAATAAGGAAGTCATCCTGACTGGATCTTGTCCTCACAATAATAAAATCTTTTTAGACTTTCTAACAAAAACGATTTATTTTTAAATTTTGATATTTGGATATTTGAAGACCTGTCACAGTGTTTATGAATTTTAACATGAAAATTTGAAAAAAATTACTGTCTGCCAACATGAGCAGATATAAGATCTCACAATTAAGTCCATGAACTCATCCTAGAAAAAGTGCTACATACCTCATTGCTGAATATCACTATGGTCACCTTTGAAGTACTCCCCTTGGGAAGCTAGGCTGATGCCAGTGCCTAGCCCATCCTTCAAAGCAATTGTGGAACTCTTTTTCTGGAATGGTCATCAGAGCTGTCATTGTATTACCTTTGATGTCCTGAATGTCATCAAAATATCTTCCTTTCAATATTTCCTTTATCTTCAGGTAAAGAAAGAAGACATTGGGGCCCAGATCAGGTTAGTAGGGAGGGTGTTCCAATACAGTTGTTTACTGGCTAAAACCTCCCTCACAGACAGTGCCATGTGAGCTGGTGCATTGTCGTGGTGCGAGAGTCATGAATTGTTGGCAAAAAGTTTAGGTCATCTAATTTTTTCATGCAGCCTTTTCAGCACTTCCAAATAGTAAACTTGGTTAATTATTTGTCCAGTTGGTACAAAGTCATAATGAATAATCCTTCTGATATAAAAAAAAAATGTTAGCAACATCATTGCAAGAAGTTCATGAACGTAATTTCAAACCTCATAGATGTACACTAAGTAACCTTATTAATTTTACACTTCTCTCCATTGTATTTTATTTTTGAAAAATCTTTTCTTTTGATATCTGACTCCCTTGTATTCTTTCTAAGTATAGTCTTTTCTAAATGCATTTGTTGCTGAGTCTTCTTTGACAGTCATTCCTATAGGTTCCATTAAGTTACAGTCCATCTGTATTCTTCCATCAAAGCCAACAGAAACATGGAATTTGATGACATACCTTGTTTGGGCCTGGACCAGCTAAGACCCTTGGATCAGTTTTTTTTTTTTTTTTGCTCCTTTGCTGAATCTCGTGTACGGTGACTGAGCTTTTGGCTCTGCTCAGTAACTCTGTTTTATAATCAAGTTTGTTTCTGGTGACTACAGTGATGAAATCTGATTTTGAGTTGTACAGTTGGCATGTGGTAGATGTCAGCAATTGGGTCGCTGTTGGGTGACAGCTGAAAAGAAATCCGGAATCCATTTTCCTATTAGTCTTTATTTAATTTGTGTATCTGTGTTTACCTTAAAATTATAATATTTTTTGAGAACCAAAGATTAAAATGTCTCTGTTGTTTTTCTAACCATTGGTAGAATCTTATCTAGTTGTATGATTTTTTTGTACCAGTATCAATTCCTCTATCAAGGATAGCTTTTGAAAATAAAATAAACCAAATATCTGGCATACAATGTTCAACTTTTGTCAATTGCTATGCAAATACCTTCAATGATAAAATGATTCCAAATTAATGTCTTTTCAGGACACTTTAAATCAGGCAAAACAAACAAACAAAAAAAAACAAACAACAAAAAAATGAAGATTGCTACTATTTTAAAGAAAACTAAAGCAAACGTTTTAAAGTTTGCATTGCTAAATTTAAAAGAAAACCCCAAATTACTTAGAATTTCAACAATGATGTTTCTCAAAGGACCTAATGGGATTCATTTACATCTTTGAAAGTAAATGAGCTAGAGTCCAAACAAAAGACAGTGAACATCTGATTGGATAAAGAAAGTGAGTACCAACTTCATAAGATCTACAAGAATCAAATTTGAAGTTCAAAAACATTGCTAAGTTAAAAGTAAAAAGATGGGGGAGGGGTGACCCTGAAAAATTCATCACAAGATGTTTTATTAAAGATGTTATATTAAAGACAGACAAATTAGATTTCAGGACAAGGAATATTACCAGGGATAAAGAGTGACATCACATTATAATAAAAGTGTCATTCCCTTAAAAATATAACTTTTCTAAATGTATATTCGCCTAATTACAGTTTTCTAAAATTCATGTAGCAAAAACTGACAGAACTGAAAGGATAGACAAATCTACAATTAAAAATATTAACATTTCTCACTCAGTAATTTGTAGAACAAATAGACAAAAATCATTAAGGTGATAAAGTACTAAAAACACTATCAACCAACTTTACCTAATTAAAATTTATAGAACACTTCATCGAGACACAGAAAAATACATAATTTTTTCACGTACAAATGGAACAGTCAAAAAAATAGGATATATTTTGGGCTATAAACAATCCCAAAAAATATGAAAGTATTGAAATTATTAGAGTATATCTTCTGAACACAACAGAATAAAATTATAAACCAATAACAGAAGAAAATCTAGAAGATATGCAAATACTTGAAAACTGAACAATATACATGTAAGTAACACATATAACAAAAGAAATCACAAGGGAAATTAGAACATACTAGAAACCAAATAAAATGTAACACAATGTATGAAAATTTTTGGGATGGACTAAAATAGTGCATAGAAAGAAAATAATCCATTTTAATTCTTATGTTAAACAAAAAGAAAGTTTAAAAATCCATAATATAAGCATTTACTTTAATAAACTGGAAAAATAGGACCAAATTAAACACAATGTAGAGATAATACAGATAAGTAATACAGATAAGGGTTGTAATCAATGAAAGAGCAAACAGGTAAGCAACAGAGATAACTAATCAAACCAAGTAATGATGCAAAAGTCTTAAAAAATGATGCAAAATATTTGCAAGTTAAACCTGGATACACATAAAAATAATAATATAGCATGATCAAGTGAGTTTATCCCAAAATGCAAAGATGGTTTAACATTTAAAAAATCATTATTCACCACATTAACATAATGAAGTGAAAATAATTAAATGTGTCAATAGATAAAGAAAAAGCATTTTGAAAAATTTGATATCCATTCATAATTTTTAAAAGTAACAATATTGTCAGCAAATTGAAGGAGAAGCAATTTCTCAATCTGATAAAGAGCATCTATAAAAAAAAAATTACCACAAATAGAGTGAGAAGACAGACATCTACAAGCCAGGAATTGAGCCCTCACCAGAACTCAAACTCCTGGAACTTGATTTTAGACTTTCCAACCTCCAGAATTGGGAGAAAATAAGTTTCTGTTGTATAAACTATGAAGTCTTCGGTATTTCGTTATGACAGCCTGAGCAGACTAAAATAATTTCTATAGAGAATGACTAGTCTTTACAACAAATGGTGCCATGACAACTGGGTATCTATGTGGCCAAAAATGAACTTTGACCCTTACCTTATCCTATACAAAAATTTCACTCCAAATAAACCATCAAACTAAATTTAAAATCTAAAACCATGAAACTTCTAGAAGGAAATATAAAAGGAATTCTTTAATACCTTGATTTGATAATAAGAAGAGGTGCTAACCCAGTGGATATTAAACAGAAAATTAAACGGTCCAGTGATTTCATAGAACTAAGCAATCCTGTCAGTATTGGAATTTTCAGTCAAAATTCTCTCTGAAAGAATTTTTTATTTCAGAGAGAAATAAAATTTATGATGTTTAAGCTACAAATATTTTGGCCTCAATTACTTAGAGCCAAAACTTAATATAACTAATAATCCTAAAAATACTGTGTAAAAATTAATATATTATTTACCCATTGTTACTGTTATTATTAATCAATCTTTTAAATGTATACTTTTGGTACAGACCAAATGTATAATTATCTAAAATATTTTAGGTATATTTAGAGATGTTTTTAAGTATTAAAATAATAACCCCTTTAATAAGAAAAACAGAAATAAAATTATTTCATCATAATTTTTAAACCTTCTCTATAACAACTTTGAAAAAATGTCTCTCAGATCTCAACTGCATAATTAATGGATGGCCTCAGTTGTTACATTCTGAAATCCATTACCTCATTTATTTCAAAGCCAAGTCTCCCATTGGACTTTTCTCAGAAGACGTTTGAACATTGCAGGGATATTAAGTCATGCCCATTTCTGGCAGACACAGGATTTTTATAATGAGCTACTTTGGCCTGAAGATTAACAGATGACCTTGGCAAATGTTTCTTAGAATTGCAGTGCAATCCAAGAAGCTTCTACCAAATCTTTCTTCCTTCATTCTCTCTTCTACTTATAACCAGACATACATCCTAATCTGATGGCTAACCTCTGGTGGTTCGTTCCCTCATTTTCTCTCACAGACATTTCCTTTAAGATATATCTTGCATGGGTGGCTGGCTGGCTCAGTTGGTTGCAGCGTGAGCTCTGAACAACAGGGTTGCCGGTTTGATTCCCACATAAGCCAGTGAGCTGTGCCCTCCACAACTAGATGGAAGGGCAACTACTTAGAGCTGTTGGGCCCTGGAGAAACACACTGTTCCCGAATAGTCCCCAATAAAATTTATATATATATATATATAATCTTGCACATTTAAAATCTTTCTTGCTATTAGCTTCTCAGAGTATTTGAAATAATATTGCTTCTTCTTATTCTTCTTTCTCATCTCTTCTGTTCCTCTCCCTTTCCTAAATCATTCAATCCTAGAGCCATTTTGTGGGGAAGATAAAGACAAATATCTGAACACAGTGGTAGCCTGATATGGAATGGATGGGGTATAGAGGTCATCCATGCAATGGGAATAGAGAATCCACTTGGGAGATGGTCTGGCTCAGGTGTTTGTGCCCAAGTGGAGTGAGGAGGGCAAATATGTAAGAGGGTCAGCCCAGCATAGAAAGCCCAATCAGAATAGACAGGCTACATATATAAAAAACTATGTATATATAGCTACAATAAAAATAAAGATATAAGTATGTGTGTATATATACATAAAATATACAATATGTTTTCTCTAGCTCTGTCCAGTGAAAGGGATTTAGAGGAGCAAGCCTCCCAAACAACAGCCATGAGCATACCTAGAACCAGATCTTGTCTTTGAAATGTCATTCTTTCCTTAAAGAACCTTGGTCCTTTGGAGAAATAACTGAATCAGAGATGGGACAGGGAATTTCAACATCAGCTGGGTACTTCTTGTTATACAAGAAAGAAAGGAAATACTCAGAAAACAATAGGGACATATCAGAAGGACAAAACCCAATCTGAGTGGTTTTATTGGGACAAATCTGTGACAACTTGAGCACAAATAGTAATAAGAACACATTAAAGAAAATTTAAAATGTCTATAAAATATAATTAAATTAAATTAAAACTTGGTATTTGAAGGGCCATAGCATAGTTTTGAGGGATGGTAGAATATGCCACTCCAAAATATGCCCCTTTAGCACAAGGATTATTTTGAGGTGATTATTTTGAGAAACTGCAGACACAGGACACACTTTGAAAACAAAGTAAAGTTACCTTTTAGTAAGGGAAAAATCATATTAGAAAAGGGACTGTATCAGAAAGATATATATATATATATATATATATAAAGAGAGTGCCAAAAAAAAGTATATTCATTCTAAGAAAGGAAAAAACTGTACTAAAATTGTAATACTCAATATATACCGCTAACAAAAGATAAATATAAGGCACGTGTTTACATTTTTTTGGCACCCCTAGTATGTATTTGAGAGACTTATCTGTATGGCAGGACAAATTTTGTTTACTATGTATTTCCTCTTCTACCGTTCCTGTGAATTGCCTCCTGTCCCTTTGATGCCCCAGACCTTATCCCTTTCCTTAGCTCAGAATAATATATAAACCTCACTTGCCAGTATGTTTTTTATTCTTTTGTCTTTGTGGGGCTCCAGTAAGCATATACATGATTAAATTGTTTTCTCCTGTTAATCTGTCGTTTATAATTAGAGTGGGGGGGCGGGTCTCAGCCAAGGACCTAAAAGGATAGAGGGAACATTATTTTTTCTTCCCTACAGTTTCAAAATTTCTATCACTAACAAATAGGAAAATAATATATCCACAGTGCAGAAGACTGGCAGACAGCACCTAAATCAAATGATCAAAATGAACATGATCAGAACTGGGGCAAATTGAAATACATGCTGTCTGATAGGATTCAGTGTGCACACTGCATCTTTTCTGTTATAACCTTACCAAAGATGCATAAACTGAATCTAATACCAAGGAAACATCAGACCAAAATTGACAACATTTTACAAAATAACTGTCCCATAGTTTTCAAAAAGATCAAAAGCATGAAAGTCAAAGAAAGACTGAGGAATTGTTCCAGACTGAAAGAGAAATGACAACTAAATAAAATTCTTAATTATTAATTGTTTTTTTCTGCCAAGAACTTCATTGGGAAAATGATGAAACTTGAAATGGATATGATAATTAGGTGCTAGGATAGCAGAGTAGCAGCACACTTTCTAATGGTTCAGGAAAAAAATCTTGTTTTTAGTTGAAACATTTTTTAAGTTTGAAATGATTTTAAAGCACTTTCAATAAAAAATAATAATAGTTTAAATTAAGAAGACCTACTTGCAGTAAAAGGTAAGAATCTGCTCATCGGGTTACACAAAACTAATTTAAAAAAATCATATGTTAAAAATAAATCCTGTAAGTTAAAGCCAGATATACTGGGAGATTATGTTTGTAGGACATATTTCAAAGTAATTCCACATAGGCGCAACTGTTTCATTAAATCAGATAAATGCTTATTCTGCAAATGTTACACATAAGATTAATAAAATCATAAATTATAGCTAAAGACTATTTTAAACATCTTGTCAGGTATGTAAACAGGATTACACATTTAATGGCAAGTCCAAATTAATTGATATAACATTCCATAACATTTGCTGCACACTTAGCATGTCTCCTAAGAAAAAAATACATTTGATTTAAGGGTTTTGCCAAGAATATCAAAAGGGGCTATCTATACTATAAAAATATAATTATAGCCATCCTTCCTCAAGTTAATCTTGAGGTTTTTAAATTTGGTGAAAATAATGTCAATCTTTACTTTTAATATAAGTAGGAAAATCAATCACAAAGGAGACATTTTTTCCCGAAAGATTTCTTATTTCTAAAATTAAAAGGCAGTCATCAATAAATAAAGCCAAATGGCTGAGATCTATGTATTGTTGGAACATGACTAAATCCACCCAAAATAAACACAAATTAGTAACAGCGCGAAAAACCAACATCTTATTTTGTCGCAAAGGCAACTAAATGAGTTAGTTGTTTTTGCTTAAATTCAAAAGTGCCCCAAGATGTTTATAAACAAGGCAGTGGCATGTCCAAGTTCCCTTTAGGTCTGTGAGGTAATGATTCTGAGATCTAAACCCAGTTTGTTGAATTCTAGTTTGGGAAGCCCTGGTAAGGATAGCTCACATAACTGTTATTAAATGGATGAAAGAATGTGGTTTTTCAAATTCTTAAGTTCTGTTTTCCTGGATCTTGTTCAAGGGAGAGAAATAGCAGATCAGAGGCCTTCTTTAAAGTGCTGGTTTATATAAAAGATACATCTATGTGTTTTGTGTTATAATACATTTGGTAAAACATTATTAACAGAATTAAAAGTTGTGAAACAAAGCAGGTCTAATGAAAGGTAATTTCTGACATCTAAATTGTAACTATTAGTGAGGGCTGCCATCTCTCCCTAGCTCTCAAGTTTAAGCCTTTTCATCTCTTAACAAATAAATAGCAGAAATTTCACCTAATGTGCATTTCTTTCAAAAAGCATTTTTCTGAAGACAAACTATCTAAAGACATTGTCAATGTAGTGATCAGTATGGTCACTTAAAAATATGTTAAAACTCTCTGGAATAAAAACATGAAAATATTCAATACTGGAGTTAAAACCGAGAAGATAAAAGCTGCAGATTTTTATTTTTTAAGTGAACTCTTTTTGTTTTGTTTTGTTTTGTTTTGTTTTGTTTTGTTTTGTTTTGTTTGGGGGGTGGTTCATATCACTTCTTAGTCATTTACATTTGAAATCTCTATGTCTTTTAATTTTTGTGGAAAATAGGATGATAATAAAGATTGCCAACAGAGTGATTTTCCTAATCACTTATTTCATTAAATGTTAGTATTAATCCATATTATTGATTCTACTGTTTTGTTTTATTTGTTTTCTGTTTGATACTATAAACACACTTACAAAATTCTTACAGATAGTATCAGTTACATTTTAGTTAGTGCTGTAATAATTTACAATGAAAAAAATCTGCCTTAGTTTTACTAAACATGTTTTGTGAACTAACAGCAATTTTAATAATGCTCTCGGTTCATACAATAATTTTATGTTGGTATAGTATAGCACATTACATAGACTGTATTTTTCTTTCTAATATTTTCTCCCAAATTATTCAATCAAAAATGTTATTCCTAAACAGCAGTTCTAGGAAAAATCTTGCTATAAAAATATTTCTGAGATATTAGTTTCTAGTATGATTTTCCTTAAAACTTCTATATTATAACATTTTATACTATTTAACTTTCATAAATAATTGAGATGATTTCTAGGTGAAATAGATATTCTGAACATGTAGCGCTAAAGGTTAAGATAGTGGTTTTTCTTAACTAACAAAAGGGAGGAATATAAACTATCATCCAGAGGCATCACTAATGCAAAAAAGCAATCAAAAGGAGGCACGCGTCACCAAAACAAGTTTAGAAGCAATTAATCTCCAAAGAAGTGTGTTTGTTGCCTAATGAGCAAACGACCTGGACAGATATTTTTCCAAAGAGACAAATAAATGACCAACAGCTATATGAGATGGTGTTCAACATCACTAATCATCAGGGAAATGCAAATCGAAACCCCAATGGAATACCACCTCACACCTGTTAGAGTAGCTATTATAAAAAAATAAATAAATAAAATAAAAAATAACAAATGTTAGAAAGTATGCACACTGTTGATGGGGATGTAAATTTACACAGCCGTTATAGAAAACAGTATGGAGGTACCAAAAAGCTAAAAGTAGAATTACCATATCATCCAGCAATCCTTCTTTTAGGTATATATCCAAAGTAAATGAAATTAGTACTTTGAAGAGATATCTGCATTCCCACATTCACTGCAGCATTAATCACAATAGCCAAGGTACAGAAACAACCTAAGTGTCCATTGACATGGATGAATGGGTAAAGAAATTGTGAAATTATATGCACATTTATACATATGTATATATGATTATATGTGTATATATAGTATGTATGCATTATATGTGTATACATACACACCATTTGTTCATACACATATATGATTATATGTGTGTATAAATAATATGTATACATTATATGTGTATACACATACACGTACATGATAGAATATTATTCAGCCTTCAAAAAATGAAGATTCTACCATTTGGGACAACATAGATGAACCTGGAGGATATTGTGCTAAGATAAGCCAGATACAGAAAGAAAAAAAAAACTGTATGATCTCACTTACATGTATATAGTGACATTATAGTAGCACTGGACTTTTGAAAGTATTTGTATATATTGCTTTAACAAACAAAATTAAAGTAATAAAGACTTTAAACCTATCACTTCAGATACTAAGACAAAACCTAAGTTCTTATAGAGCTGGGGGCTGAGACAGTGTAAAGCTGCCTGTTTGGGTTATTCAATTTGCTTTTTGACAAATATCCAGCTGCAGCAGAAGACCTACAGAGATATTGCAAGTAAGCTCTTTGGACTTCAGCAGCCTGGTGGGACACACTTTTTAAATCATGCGACACAAGGCACAAAATTAAGTTTAAAGTGCATTCAGTTATTTAATCTCTGCGTGTATCTGGTACACACAGGTAAATAACAACAATGCCTGTCTTTTGCAGGAGTAGAAAGACCAAACTTAATTTCCTCTCCTAAATATTTTATTGTCTAAATATACAATAAAACCATCCACAAAGCCAGCAAGTTACTGAAAGCTCCTGCTGTTGCTACATTTATCCAACTTGAAATCCCAGAAAACATTGCTCTGCAAGGATTTTTCACCTTCTGATTCAATCTACTGTTAGCAGAATAAGTTTATCATTATTGCCTTCAAACACTGAGAAAATTGTTTTCTTTAAAAAATGTTAGAAATAATGTATTTTGATATCCTATTGTAGTTGCAGGGGCAACTGCAGTCCTAGTATTGGTAGTATTCTGAGTTGATTATAGCAGTATTCATTAGTCTCTGAACATATTGGCAAGATACACTCTACAGTAAAGTTGAAAAGGACCTTGTTGAAAACATTTTCAGGAAAAAAAATCATTTTAACATGAGAGCTACAATGTTCTAATCTCTGCTTGTGTGCTTGTGTAAATATTAGTAAAATATCTTCAGCAACAAAACAGAAATAATTTCCTTTCTTCTTATGACTGAGAATCTCTCCTACAGTCTGAAATGGTTTTTAACTATAATAGAAGATATTTTATTTTATTTTAATTTTTTTATTGGGGAATATTGGGAAACAGTGTGTTTTTCAAGGGCCCATCAACTGCAAGTCATTGTCTTTCAATCTAGTTGTGGGGGGCACAGTCCACCATCCCATGTGGGAATTGAACTGGCAACCTTGTTGTTAAGAGCGTGCGCTCTGACCAACTAAGCTATCTGGCCGCTCCTCAGGCAGCTCAGTGGCCACTCGTTGTCTTCAATCTAGTTGTGGAGGGCACAGCTCATTGGCCTATGTGGGAATCGAACTGGCAACCCTGTTGTTCAGAGCTTGCACTCTAACCAAATGAGCCATTCGGCCACCCCTAGAAGATACTTTATAATAACACAAATATGGAGCACAAACAAGGTCTCTCTTTCACTTGAAAACACTACTGAACATCAATTAGTTGACACATTGGAGTTATAAGTCACAACTTTATAGACATTCTTGGCTAAATACTAATGTACATTAGACTTCATCATGACAATATTTGATACTTGTTAATGGAGAAGATAGGAAATTGGTATGTCCTTTATTCTTTTCATATAATTTTATTTTTTTGAAATTATTTCCTATTTTTTCCTACATATATTGTGAGAATATGTGTCTTACATTCTAGAACATTTGAAAAAAAATGACAAGTTGGTAGTCTTTAATATATTGCTTTGTAGCATGATTCGTTGAGTTTTAAAAATAATCCAAGATATCTGTGGGATGAATTTCTTCCCTATAATTTGATGTTCATTATTGAATATGACCAGATAGAAGAAATGGAAAGAGAATGAAGAAATTCTTAAACACTAAGTCACAGTTTGGAGCGGGTGCTTGTTTTTGAACTGTCTATATGTGTGTGCTTCTGTTTTCCTATCTTAAATATCATTCTCCAATTTTGAGGATATTGTAGTCAGAGACTGTGGCTTGTATCATTTGATTATTTGTAACTTGTTTTGTTTTCCTCTGTAATCCTGCCTGTGGTCATTTGTGTATAAATGTTCTATGTGTTAGTGTGTGTGTGTGGTTGTGTGTGTGTGTAATTCTACCAACTATATGTTATTATATCTATATGTTGGAATGAGTATTAGATCTATCTCACTCACTCACTTTTGCTCCTTCTCCTGTGGGTGAAACATGGAAATGTGTTTGTTTTTTTCAAATCTCTTACAGTTGTGATGACTTTTTTTTCTGTGTTTATCTAACAGTTCCTGAGAAAGAATATAATCCTACTGCAAGATTGTAGATTTGACTCTCTTTATAAGAGGGTCAAACGTGTGTGTTTACATGTTTTAATGTGTTTTGGCGCAAAGTTTATAATAGAGTTTTTATTGGATTTTTTCTCTTAACCTTTACCTGTGATATTTTTAATGGTTTTTTTTAATTTAAATTCCTTAAGTGCCACTTTATCTAAAATTAACATTGCTATACTAGTTTAATGTTGGTCGATATTTGTGTTATATGTATTTTTCTCACACTTCATGCACAATCTTTCTGATTTTGTTTTCAATTATTTCTAGAAGCAGAGAACAACTGACAAAAAATAATTTGTAATGATTTTTGTCTTTGAGTCATTGGGTTTGATCTGTTTACATTTATTGATATAATTAAAGTACATATTACTTATTATTAAAGTACATGTTACTTATTTAGCAACATTTTTACATTACTTTGTTTTCCCTGCTCATCTTTAAGTTGAAGATTCAAAGTGTTTTTTATTCTCTTTTTTGTCTGTATTTAAGTAACATAATTAGTTTCTATGGTTTTAATGATTATCCTTAAAACTCTAATATAGGTAGATTAATTTATTGGTAGAAATATATTTATTTGTATAGAAAATCTAAAATTAATTGAAATATGTGCTTTCCTCCAAATCAAAGCAAGCATATCATCTGGCTTAACCACCCTTAAAACTGCATTTGTACATTTTTAATATATTCTAAAATTTTAGTATAGCTATTTTTAGCCCATTTTTTTGCTTTCATTAATCAAAACTTAATTAGAATTACCAATGAATTTTCTCTCTATCAATGATCTGTATTAACTGCTGCATCCAACTCCTTTTTTTTCTGTTTATTTTATACTCTCTCCTGTAATGTGATTTTTAGTAAAGTTGCACAGATGTTACGTTTTTTTTATTTTCTTTATGCTAGAAGTTTGATTTCTTAGACCGATTCTGACTCTAACTGGATGGCCGGCACTACAGTTCACTTCTGACTCTATCTGGAGTTAGTACAAATTCCACAAGTGACAGGCAAAGGCCCCCACAAAACTGACTCCACCTCAGATGCCCGCTGCTAGTCTCAGGACCATCCACTATAACTAGGCCAACTAGCTATAAATTCAGGGGTTCCTGTGATCTCTTCAGGTTTATAATTCTCTAGAATGACTCTCAGAACTCATAGAAAGTGTTGTACATGTGGCAACCATGCTTTTGTGTTGTGCTAATTTATAATGCATTGAGCTTCTTTTTCCAGGATTGTGAGGTCCAATATAAGAGAGGAGAAGTTAGACTGCATCATTGATCTATGATTGGGATTTTGCTGTATGTGTCTAACAGTAAGATGAGGATGGTCAGGAATCAAAAGTACTGTTCAGATATTTATCTATGGGGTTTGGGATGCATTTGGATGTAAGAGGAGGTCAACTTGGGGATTCCAGATATTGAGAATAGCTGACTAGAGGGATGTCAGCAGTGAAAATACATGATAGAAATGGGGTGGGGGAAGATTTGGATGAGAGGAATTAGAGTTTAGGTCACATGAAAGAAAATATAGAAATTTAGGATTTCTCAGGTTCTGAAGACCCTGTGGAAATAATAAGAAGGACTTGCAGCTGGAACAGTCACCTGCATTGAAATTGAGGTCTCCCATGATTTTACCAGAAAATAGAGTCAACGGGATGGATGTGAGCTAGATATGACAATAGATTACAACTTGAGAGGGAGAAAATGGAAGCTGATAGGTGAAAACAAGGAGAAGGAATAGAGAGTGCCATAGCCAGATGACATCAATATCAAAGGAGTATGAAATTTTCACACAGATAGAAAAACAATGGACTGGAAGTTGTAGTGAGGAGCCAGGTAATACCAAACTTGACCCTCTACCCTGTGTCAGTGATATATTGGGTCATGAGCAGTGTCCGCTGAAGACAGCTGCAGGAAAGTGGTTTCATTTTACTAGAGAGGAGCAGAACATTCTCTTCCAGTTACATAGCTAGTCAGACCTGCAATTCCCCACATGGACATGGTCCCACATAACATGGCATCTTTCAGCGTGAGTATTCCCTTCCTGCCTCTTCCCACCTTCTCTGCCTGGAACACTCTGATCTGTCTTTCAAGAGTCACTTTATCTGGGAAAACTTCTTTGAACACCACCAGCTTCAGGAAATCAAATGTTCATTCTGTGATGTTCACAGGCTCATTTCCCAATAAAGTTTGGTGATAATGGCTTATTTGACTTTCCGATCCTGAGTTCTTTAAATCTTCTCCTACTTATAAGATCATTTAGTGTGAAGAATTTACCAAAAGGAAGCAAAAGCAGTGTGTGTATCTGTTGCCCATTCTCTTTCTATTTGAGGACATCCAGGACCACCTAGCTTTCTCCATGGATATGTCTATCAGTTTCAAAATGCCTCCATCCATTGGTCCTGAATAATTACTGTCAGGTGGATCATTTTTCTTATCTTTATCTTGAATTTTATTGATGGTGCTGTCTCCCCAAAAGATGGAAATATTCTACCAAAGCTAATGGGTATGCTTCCTCCAATACAGTTGTTTCCAGTTGATGGATTCTGTAGTCATTTTGTGTTAGTTTTTCACTGTTGTGAAACTCTTACTAAAATAGAACACCTCACCCCACCCAACACACACACAAATATATATGCAAATTTTCTTATGCTTTGACACAGTAATTCCTAAGAGAAATGCTACTTTTTTTTTTTTTTATTTCTCTTGGGGGAGAAAGGGCACAGGACTTTATTGGGGGACAGTGTGTACTTCCAGGACTTTTTCCAAGTCAAGTTGTTGTCTTTTCAATCTTAGTTGTGGAGGGCACAGCTCAGCTCCAGGTCCAGTTGCAGGGGGCGTAACCCACCATCCCTTGCAGAGTTGAGGAATCCAACCGGTAACCTTGTGGTTGAGAGCCTGCACTCCAACCAACTAAGCCATCTAGCACTGGTCCATGTGGGAATCGAACTGGCAGCCTTCGGAGTTAGGAGCACGGAGCTCCAACCTCCTGAGCCACCGGGCCGGCCCCAAGAAATGCTAAGTTAAAGTTTGAGGCAAAAGGAAAAATTAATAATATTGATCCGGTCTTTATTTAAATTTTTTATTTTTTGTTCATTGTGAATTTTTGTATTAATTTTTAATTGTTACCATATCCCATTCAAATATTATGCAACTTGATTATTGAGTTTTGTGTTCCTGCTTATATTGGTGCCTGGGGTACCTTACTCACCATATTCTAGCACCCTCAGTAGCAAAAAGCACTTTTTTTTCACTACCAAAGTCTCACATGGAGATTTTTGTGTGAAAACCCCCTTTGCAGTTTCTTCTTATACAAATTATCTCCAGAGGACATAAAAATAATGAGAACTGGACTGAGAACTAAAACCCCATTGTAAATATGCGTCCTCCCTAATCCCCCTCCCTGCTTCAACATGGATTTCTTCCTCCAAACTGCTTTTACCAAAATCCTTTCCCTTCTCCTTATGATCATCTAGTTTCCTATATTCTGACCAATTAATTGAATGCAAGGTTATTCTTGTATTTGAAATTATTTCAGTATCTTAATTTTTATAATTTACTATGAAATTTAGCATTTGCTCACATAAACACACAGGTATGGAAGATATGATAAGAAGAGGAATGACTTCACAAGATTCAAAATATTTTAAAACCACCTGTTTGCTTGATATTGTTGACTGTAGATTACTAATGGCTGTGACATTGCCAGCAGAACAGTGAGTTTTCCAGATATGTCTTTCTTAAATGATTTCAGGCCATTTCCAGAAGTGGTTAATGAGCCAATAACTCCCTCTACAAAGGGATATAATGCTTAAAGAAACTTCAGAGTGGAGTGAAAAAGAGCAAAGTGGTGTTTTCATCTCTGTTGTTAATATCCACAATCAGTTCATTGCATTTAGAGAGAGAAACTCAAAAGAGAATCACAGACAGGACTAAAGTGCAATAAAATACTACCAATATAAACAGATTGGATTTAGAGGGAGAAAAAATAGGGAAGGATAAATGAGGAAAAAGTCCAGGTGAGTATGTTTATCTAAATCTATTAGCCATCCTCATATTTTAAATGATTTATTTTTAACATGTCTAACAAGTTTAGACAGGTGAGACAATTGATAGGAAATTAAATTCAAATATTGAAGGAAATCTAAAGCTAAAATGAGAATAGTCAAGGATCTCATTTTAAAATACCCAAATGAGAAATCCAAGATGCCAAAATGAATAAACCCTGCGTGCTTCCTTCCATGAACACATTAAAATTGTAACTAAATTATGGAACAATCGACCTGGAGAATCATCCAAAGTCTAGCTGAACAGAAGTTTTATACCTAAAGATATAAAGAAGAAGCCACATTGAGACTACTAGAAGGGGCAGAGACATGAAACGACCTGGCCCCAAACCTCTGTTGGGAATCAAGAGGGATACCTCAGCTATAGAGGTTACCCCTGGAGAAGCGAGGGACCCCAACTCCACACCAGGCTCCCCACTGGTGCTGGGAAGAGGAGCCCCCATAATATCTGGCTGTAAAAACAGTGGGGATTCTGACCATCTGGGTGGGATGAAAGGTTGTGGGAAACCCAGCCATTGTCTTAAGGGGCCAGTACACAGACTCACTCACAGGCACTCACCCTTGGCTCTGGAGGAGGGACAGTGACTCAGGGTTGTGTCAGAAACATAGGAGGGACAGACTGAGGTCTGTGGCTTCAGGGCAAGAGCTGGAGGATAGTTGCCTTTTTTACTGTGAGAAGGCCTTCTCCTGCACAGCCAACAAGTGAGCTCCGTATTTTCAGTGTTGAGCCCTCTACCACATGGTCAAATCTGAATCTGATTTGTCTGGTGAGCTCTGCTGCTCCACCCTGCTGACTCGTGGGAACCGACCCTACCCAACACCCCCAATATCAGAGGCACTTTCTTCATAAGCAGCCAGCCATGCGTGCATTACACTCTTTCTTGGAAAACTATGGTAGTCTGTGGGTCCCAGGCAGGAGGTGACTGGCCTTGGTGTTATCTAACACTTTTGCTGAGTAGCTCCAGGATCAGCACTGGCACCAAACCAGAATCTACATTGACCAGGTGACCCCACTGTTCCCACTGTAGTGACTCCCTGAGACCCAGCCTCATCCAACTTGCATATCACATGAGGCTGTATCAGTGGCTGTACCTTAAAGGAATAGGCAGCAGGCTTCAAAGTGTCCTGAATTTTTGTGGAGCTACCCCAAGCCTGGTAATGGTGACAGACATCATCAGTTCATAATATGGCCTCTCCCATGCACCTCCAGGTTTAGCACAGGCAGCGGACAACTGAGGATCACTTTGTAGCTCCCACCAGGTAGTCACTGGCTGGTCACAAACAGTGGGTGACCTAGGCCTGCACTGGAGCCCCTCCCAAGAGACCCCAGAACCAACATATTTGGAGATTGGCTTCAGATCACAGCAGAGTACCACCCAATTAGCCTGACAAATGGCACACCAAAAGGGTGGTCCCAGCAGGCACCAGAGACCACTAGGGTGAGTCCCACTCAATGGGATAAGCCTCCTGCACAGCAGCCTGTAAGCTGTGGACATGGCCAAACTTCATGGCCAGTCATTCTGAGAGTGAGTCCCAACTACTGACATGCCAATAGCAATCAAGTCTCAACTATAACAGGAGAGCACACACAACCCACACAAGGAACACTCTTAAAGTATCTGGAGTGACCAGGGAGACTGTGCCAGGACTCTATAGGGCACCTACTACATAAGGCCACCCAGCCAAAACTGGAAGACATAACAAATCAACCTAATACAATGGTACCTCAGTTTTCAAACATCTCCACTGACTAACAGTTCGGTTTACAAACGCCGTAAATTTTATGGATCTGTGGTATCGTTAGATAGTAAAATTCTTGCTAAATTTGCAGTTTTAGGGGTTGATTTTGAAGGTCTGGAATGGATTAATCCATTTGGCATTACTTTCTATGGGGAAACTGTGCCTCAGTTTTCAAACGTTTCAGAACTTGAACAGATTATGTTCAAAAACTGAGGTACCACTGTACATAGAAACATATACAGAGAGGCCAAAATGAGGAAACAAAGAAATATGTCCCAAATGAAAGAACAGGAGAATACTCCAGAAAAAGCACTAAATGAAATGGAGGTAAGCCACCTACAAGAGACAGTGTTCAAAACATTGGTTATAAGGATGTTCAAGGAACTTAGTGAAAATTTCAGCAAAGAGATAACAAGCATAAAAAGAATATGGAAATCATAAAAAAGAACCAGTCAGAAGTGAAGAATATAATAACTGAAATGAAGAATTCACTAGAAGGAATCACCAGCAGACTAGATGAAGCAGATTATTGAATCAGTGATTTGGAAGATAAGGTAGCAGAAAACACCCAAGCAGGACAGCAAAAAGAAAAAAGAATCAAAAACAAAAAATGAGAATAGTTTAAGAGATCTCTGGATAACATCAAGTGTAACCACACTCGCACTATAGGGGTATCAGAAGGTGAGAGAGAAAACAAGGGATTAAGATCTATTGAAGAAATAATAACTAAAAACTTCCCTAACCTGGTGAAGTAAATAGACATACAAGTCCAGGAAGCACAGAGTTCCAAACAAGATGAACCCAAACAGACCCACATCAAGATACATTATAATTAAAATGGCAGAGGTTAAAGACAGAGAATCCTAAAAACAGCAAGAGAAAAGCAACTAGAAACTTATAAGGGAGCTCCCATAAGACTGTCAACTGATTTCTCAACAGAAACTTTGCAGGCCAGAAGAAATTGGCACAAAATAGTCAATGTGATGTGCTCTACACTCCAAGGCTAACATTTAAAATCAAAAGACAGATAAAGAGGTTCCCAGACAAGAAAAAGCAAAAGGAGTTTATCACCCATTATTGCCAAACCAGTATTACAAGGAATGTTAGAGAGACTTATTTATGATGGAAAATTAATTGATTAATTAATTAATAATAAATACATACCAAAATTATGAATAATAAAATGGCAATAGCTACATACCTATCAACAATTATTTTCAATATAAGTGTATTAAATGCTCCACTGAAAAGACATAGGAGAGCTGAATGGATAAGAAAACAAAACCCTTACATGTGCTGCCTACAAGAGAATCACTTTGAGTTGAAAGACACAGACAGACATAAAGTAAAGGGATAGAAAAAGGCATTTTATGAAAATGGAAACAAACAAACAAACAAAGCTGGGGTAGCAATGCATATATTAGACAAACAGGACTTAAGACAAAGTCTATAGCAAGAGACAAAGAAGGACCCAACAATCCCAGTTTGAGTATTTATCCAAAGAAACACAAAATGCTACTTCGAGGGGACATATGCATTCATATGTTCATTGTTTATAATGCATTGTTAACAATAGGTAAGAGACGGAGGCAGCCTGGATGTGTGTCAATGGAAGAGTGGATAAAGAGATGGTGATACAGGTATACAATACCTGGCCATTGAAGGGAATGGTTTCTTGCTGTCTGTGGCAGCATGGATGGACTTGGAGGGTTATTGTGCTGAGTAGAGTGTAAGACAGAGAAAGATAGATGCAAGTGACTTCGCTTATAAGTGGAATTCTAAAAACAAAATAAGCAAACAAAACAGAAACAAACTCATAGATATAGAGAAAATTTTGATGGTTGCCAGATGGCAGGTGGGTTGGGGTGTGGGAGAAACAAAAGGGAAGGGATTCAGAAGTACAATTGGTCGTTAAAAAGTAGTCATGGGGATGTAGGGTATAGAATACGGAATATAGTCAATAATATTGTAATAACTATGTATGGTGTCAGATGAGTACTGGATTTGCTGGAGTGATAGATGGGAAAGGGTTGGGCAGCAGGGTTAGAAAGGTGAAGGGATTAAGAAGTACAAATTGGTTGTTACAAAATAGTAATGGGGATGTAAAGTAAAGTGTAGGGAATATAATCAATAATACGGTAATAACTATGTATAGTGCTAGGTGGGTACTAGACTAATTAGGGGATCACTTCTTAAATTATATAAATGTCTAATCACTATGCTGTACACTTGAAATTAATATAAAATAATATTGAATGTCAACTACAGTTGAAAATTTTTAAAAGGGAGGAAAATGTGAAGGGGAATAAGAGTTCCAAATTTTCATGAAGAAAATAAATAAGTCATGGGGATGTAATACAGCACAAAAAATATAGTCAGTAATATTATGATAGCATCGTATGGTGTCAGATGGTTTCTGGACTTATAGTGATCACTTCTTTAGGTGTATAAATGTTGAATAACTATGGTGTAGCCATGAAACTAATATAATATTGTATGTTAGCTATATTTTTAATGAAAATCTTTTAAAAATTAATTAAATGAATACTTCTAAATAATTACCCAAATGAAATTTCAAAGAGAAAAAGAAATACTTCAGAAAGAGAAATGATTGGTAAGACATCTGAATTTGCCACAAAGAGTAGAAGTTTGGCATGAAGAGGAGGTGGAAGTGTGTGCTAGTGTGACAAATATCTGCAGTTAAATTATTTCAGCAGGTTTTCAAAGATCAAAGGAGGTTTTGAAGCTAAGCTGGTGTTAGATTGGAATTCCACATGTGGAGTGTCCAGGATATAAAAGTCCAAAATAACCTGGCCAATTATTTATGATCAGTTTTAATGAATAGTGCTGTATACATATTCTTTGATACATGTGCATATAATTAGTCACTTTTCAAAACATGAATTTCCATGCAATTACCAGTTGTTACAAGATACTCCTAATAACTACTTTAAAGAACTCAGTTGTTGTATTTTAGCCAGGCTTATGTATGCAAAATAAAACAGAAAATTAAAGTTGTTATGTGGACAATTCAAAAGGAAGTGAATCATCTGAATCATTTAGACTAGTACGGCAACCCATTAGACTGAACATGCATTTCCCTTTCATTTCATCTGCATTCACCATGGACTCAAAACAGCTCTCTGCAAAGTTTGGGATGTAGGTTAGCTGCTTTCTTTTGTAGTGATACCAATTTTAAAGATATACAGCAGCTTTGATCCTTTCTATCTTAGTGGCAACACATTGATCACTGAGGAGGCCCAAGAGAACAGGAATTATCCTTAGATTTTCACATCTTTAGAAAGCAAATGTAAATCTAAATACAATCTGTTTGGGAATAGGCATGCGATTGCTGATGCATGTGGATTTGAGAAGTTAGTGCTGCGCAAACACAGAAATTATTGTGTAGTAAACTAGGGACTATGGCAAAAAAAAAAAATCTTTCAAGCTTCCTAGTATAAAATATATTTTTGGAGAGTTGAATCTGCTTCAGAAACCTAAGAGTTAAAGAGAGAGAGATAGAAAGAGAGAGAGAGAGAGAGGGAGAGAGAGAGAGAAAATATTTTTGCTTTTAATGGCATAAGTCAAGGTATCTCCACCTGTTTACTTGAAGTACTACTGAAAGTCTCTTTACCACCACAGGTCTCCTTGAGTAACTTAGTTGTGATGTTTGAAACTCCTTCTAGTAGTATCACTTTAGCTTAAACCAGTGGTTCTCAGTATGTGATCCCTGTATAACAGCATCAGCACCACCTGGGAAATTGTTAGAAATAGATATTCTCAGGTTTCACTCCAGCCCCACGGAATCAGAATTGTTGGGTGCAGGGCCTAACAAACTGTTTTTCATTGCCACCATATGATTCTGATGCACACTCAAATTTAAGAACCATTAGCTTAAACTATTAACTTTAGTTAAATGTAAATCCATTATCTGTCAAGAGAAATTTGTAAGTAATTTATTCATTAAGTAATTTATTCATACTTTACTTATACATACATAAAGTTATATTAAGTACTTTTTAGTATATGTGCTGCTGAAGTGAGCACTATTAAGTACTTGAGAATGGGGTCCAAGCATAAAACCTGACTCTAATGATGAAAAGGATAAATTACAAAGGTCTCGGTACCAACTACAAATTGAAAAGTAGTGCCAGAGTGAGAATCCTCGGGAAGACCCAGGGAATTTGAGGTGCCTGCAGGCTAGAAGTCACCACCAGAGGAAATGGAAAAGGATTGACCAGGCATGAAACATTAATTTATCCCATAGGATAATATTTTCAAAAATCTGTCATCATCAGTGTTGTCATTAGTCCCCAAAGTAAATAAACTCACAGTAGAATCAATAGTCTATCTACATATGTATTAATACATTTTAAATATGTGCACATATGTATATTCCTACATTTTTAGTGCAGCCTACGACACAAGACTATGTTAAATACTGTACATATATTATTTTATTTAATCACAATAACCTCATGTGGAAGGTACTATTAATGTCTCATGTTACATATGAGAAGATTGAGAATTACACAGTAAAGAGAATTAAGCATGGGCACATGTTAGAAATTTCTGAGAAAATAAGATCTGTCTAGCACAAAGATCAGCCCTGAACCAATAAACTCAAGGCAGATGAGAGATGATGAGTTAGGCTAGATGAGAGAGAGGTAGATAAATGATGATAGATAGACAGACAGATGATAGATGATAGATAGATAGATAGATAGATAGATAGATAGATAGATAGATAGATAGATAGAGATAGAGAGATAGAGAGAGAGAGAGAGAGAGAGAGAGAGAGAGAGAGAGAGAGAGAGATGATAGATAGATAGATAGATAGATAAAGGAATAACTTCATTATCCCAGCAGCAGCATAGTCTTTCAAATGTTAGATTACTTTCTTTCAAAAGGGTACTTTTTCTGTGTACAAGAGCAAAATCAAGTGTTCCTCATCAGAATTTAACTTTATAGAATTACCATATGACCCAGCAATCCCTCTCCTGGGTATCTGCCCCAAAAATCTGAAAACATTTATCCATAAAGACACGTGTGCTCCAATGTTCATTGCAGCTTTGTTTACGGTGGCCAAGACATGGAAACAACCAAAATGTCCTTCGATAGATGAATGGATAAAGAAGTTGTGGTATATATACACAATGGAATACTATTCGGCGTTAAGGAAAGATGATATAGGCGCATTTGTGACAACATGGATGGATCTTGAGAGTATAATGCTAAGTGAAATAAGTCAGACAGAAAAAGCAGAGAACCCTATGATTTCACTGGTATGTGGTATATAAACCAAAAACAACAAAAGAACAAGACAAACAGATGAGAAAGAAAAACTCATAGACACAGACAATAGTTTAGTGGTTACCAGAGGGTAAGGGGGTGGGGGGGGTGGGAGATGAGGGTAAGGGGGATCAAATATATGGTGATGGAAGGAGAACTGACTCTGAGTGGTCAACACACAATGGGATTTATAGATGATGTAATGCAGAATTGTACACCTGAAATCTATGTAATTTTACTAACAAATGTCACCCCAATAAATTAAAAAAAGAATTCCTAAAGAATAATAGTCACCAGTAAGAATCTCTAAAAATAATTTAAAATTTATATATATATATATATATATATGATGCCAAAAAATGTATCCACATTTTAAAATTGTAATACTCATTATATACCAATAACAAAAGATGAATACAAGTCACGTTTGACTTCTGCAATTACAGGAGGTGCTCAAAGTGGTTATCATGAGTGTTCAGACACTTCTGATTATGGTGAAATACTGCTTGAGCAATGTTGACCAAAGTGGCCACTTGTATACATTTTTTTTTTGCAAATATATATACACATTTGCTACTGATGTAATCACACTCTATTTATTCTTTCACCTCCATTTTTAAAGCCATCATCACAGCTCAACCTCTTCATACCCCTGCCTGATTTATTGCTTTAATCCAGCCTATATTCAACTGCCAACATTAGACTTTTTAAATAAAACTCAGTTATTGGAGTTATATAAAATTCCAAGCCCACACCTTTCTTCCAACCAAACCTAATAAAATAGACAAAGAGATCTCACCTTTATGTTTAAGAACTTCAGAGATGGGGTCCTAACCTTCTTTTCTACACATAGATCTATGCTGTAAAAATCAATGAGTAAAATATAATTTCTGCAAGCCTGTCCTGCATTTTGTCACCTGTATGCCCTCTCTCCTATAATTCCCTTTCAACTGCAATGTTTCTTTCTTCTAGCTCTACTTATTGAAGTAATCCAAGATTCAATTAAAATTTTAACCCTTCTGAGAATCATGGCCTTTTGTTTCCACCTATTCTATGACATTTATCATTTGTTCCCTTGTCAAAAGAAAGTTGCTTGAGAACAGAAGTGAAGATTGCTTCAGAGTTTCACATGTCATTCTGAGGTGCATTTCTTAGCTCTGCCTGTCTTAGCTGAGTGCTGAGTAACACTGGGAGACTCATTTGACCTAGTTTACCATTGACTCATTTAGAAAATGAAGATAACAATGAGTTTTTCACAGGGTTGTTGTAGTTATTCAATGAGATACAGATGTCTCTAAATATTTGAAAACTATATTCTTTAAATACAAAGTATTTTTTTATCCATGACTGATACTGTTGCTAATTAATATGCCATGCTTTCTCACATAATCCTTTGGAGTAATCACTCATTATGTATTCGTTCGATGAAATTAGTCATTATATAATTACAGGCAGCTCTCTGTAATTGAGGATTCCACATCCAAGGATTCAACCAACTGCTAATTAAAAACATTCGAAAAAAAGGTTGGTGATTTGCACTATGTCTTTAAGCCTACGATGGATTTGTCTGTACTGAACGTTACAGACATTTTTTTTTGTCATTATTCACTAAACAATACAATACAACAACTATTTACATAGTATTTATATTATATTAGGTATTACAAGTAATCAAGTGATGATTGAAAGTATATGGGAATATATGAAGTCAGACAATTAAGTTCGCAAACTCATCCTAGAAAAAAGTGCTACATACCTCATTGGTAAATATCACTATTTGAACTACTCCCCTTGGGAAGCTATGCACTGATGCCAGTGCCTAGTCCACCCTTCAAAGCAACTTTGGAACTCTTTCTGGAATGACCATCAGAGCTGTCATTGTATTACACTTGATGTCCTGAATGTCATCAAAATGTCTTCCTTTCAACATTTTCTTTATTTTCGGGTAAAGAAAGGAGTCATTGGGGGCCAGATCAGGTGAGTAGGGAGGGTGTTCCAGTACAGTTATTTGTTTACTGGCTAAAAACTCCCTCACAGACAGTGCCCTGTGAGCTGGTGCTTTGTCATGATGCAAGAGCTCCTTCAGGACCATTTTTGCACACACCTTTCTCATGCCAAGATTTTCAGTTACGATTTCCTGTTTCTCTCTTGATGTTACTTGGTCTGCTAGGCTCCTCACAGTCAGCTGATAATTTTGACATACAATTCAACGAATTTTTGCAGTGTTTTAGTCAGTTCTGCTCATTACTGGGCGCCCTGACCTCTCTTCAGTAATGCATTCTCTCCCCTCAGAAAAATGTTTAATCCATTTGTACACTGCCCTTTTCTTCCTGGCATTATCCCCATAAACTTGGAATAGTGTTTCTCTGATTTCACTTCTATTCTTGCCGAGTTTAACAAGAAATTTAATGTCTTTTTGTTTCTGTAATTCAAGCTCTGATATTCTCACGACGGCACACAAAAACACACAACAACAATAATGAATGCCACTCGGCAAGACATCACCACACATCAACACAAACACAGCTGTGAGACATTGATATACCAAGGTTATGAAACTTTACCAAGCTGTTTGTACAGTGCTGCCAATGTAAGTGCACAGTGGCAAGTTTGCGAACTTAATTGTCACATCTCGTTTTCACATCATGTCAATCTACGAGTACACTGATAAAATGTCAAATACAAATAGACCAGCCTGTCTCTTCAGGATCCATTTTTACTGAGCTCACAGTAATGAGAAACAAATTAAAATTATTAAATGGATGGGCTTCAAAAATAGAGCATGAAAATTTTGCAGGGGCTGTATTTTTTTCTGAATAACTTACTAAATTATTTCTTTGAAAGATTTTCACTTTCATTTTCTGTACTTTGTGTAAGTTATCTCTTATCTGTCAAAATGCTGAGCACTTTTCTAAAGTATTTATAAACATGTTCTAATATTTGAAATGGACTAAAATGTATTCCCTGGCATTTTAAAATTGAATGTCCTACAGTTTACAAGCAAAATGTACCATAAAAAGTATTCATGTAGGTAAAATGTCTGCTTTCTTCAATAACAAAGTATTTAAATTTTCATAAGTTTGATACCTTACATCTATAATAATTACGTCTTCTAAGCAGAATGAAAATACGAAGCGTTTATCGAAATTCTGTGAGTGCTTGTCACATTTTTTTTTTCTTTTTTGCAAACTGAGGCTCACAAATTTATTTCAGTAGATGGTAAAGTTTCAAACTACAGAAAAACATTTAGATATATTTTTGGAAAATTTATATTTTTAAAGTATGTTCTCTGTACTTTTCATCTACACACATTTCTCAATAACCAGTATATTCCTTATTTTTTCCTTCCATTAGTCCTAAAATTAGAATTATATGCTTCATCGTTATCCCTTTTTCTTTCTTTAATTCTTTATTATTGAGTCATTTCAGTTATATTATCATAATCAAATTTATCAAAATATATTTGAATACAATGTTTATGCTATGAATATGTGTCTGGAATGTCTGAAAAAGCATGAGGACTCTTAGTAGAAGACATCCATGTTTTAGGTGTAATTGTCAGGCTGCTTAACTCCAAAATACCCATCCTGACTTTTACGATCCAAAATACTGACTGAACTTACACTTTTGTATGTTAATTTTGGAGACTTCAGAGTTATATTCTTTCAAATGTTTGCAGGTTTGAAGATAGCCCCTAAATTTTGTATTCGGACTGACTAAGTACCTACTTGAGAGACTGACTATTCAAAGGCAGACAGAAAAAGGGAGACAAGGGAGGAGGGGTCAGAGATAGGCACAATACCTAAAGGCAGCTGGAAAATTACCAAATACAAAGTCGGCCTTTTTTACCATTTGCCTAACTCCACTTGTCATAACAATGCCTATTAAGTGAATTAGATTTTGAGAATGAAAATAAATGAGACATGACCACTGCCCTCAAGCAACTGGTAAAATTGGAAAATCAGACAAATACACAACTAGAATAGTAATATGGCAATAAATAATATTTATTGAGGTTATGAAAGTTCTGAGACCAACAATGCAGGAGTACTGAATTCTTCCTGGTGTTGAGAAGAGTCTTGGAAAAGTCATGCCTTTGTATCCTACCTTTAGTTAGCATTATTTCGTTCTCAAATGTTTTCACAGATAGTATTTTATTTAATTCTTACCATGATCCTGGAAGATAAATACTATATACTTTTAAAATGAAGAAGAAATAAACATTAAGAATATTTATTGATTTATCCAAAGCTACAGAACCAATAAATGGCACAACACAGATTTCCAGCTCTTTGTCCAATATTATCATAGATTGTCTTGGAAACATTAGGATTTATAATGATTTCCAAACAACATACCTTTTTATAAATAAAATTTTTTGTAGTGCTTAAAAACATAGTAACCTTCTGAAGAAGGTGGGATACACACTTCTGAAATGTGCTTATTCTATCATTTGCTCATCATCATTGATTTCAAAGGTTAACTGCAGCCCAGAAGCTGTCTGGTTTGATAGACAATGGAGTTGGAATAAATGGCATTTTGCCTTTGCTACAAAGTACGCGTATTGTAAGTGACATGTCTTTGAAATTGGTAAAGACAAAGCTTCAGAAGAAAACAACATTGCAGTAAGGATCTGAGAGTCTTCATCCTAAGGGTCCCTACATTGGGCCTGACTGTGTTTAATAGATCCATTCTAGGAGAAAGAGAGGTCTGGCAAATGCTTAATTTATCGACTCTCTCACTTGGACATATTTCTTACAAAGCTCTTTGTTGTTAAAGCTTGGAAAGGAGTTGTAAAGGATTTATTTCAAGAAAGCAGGCCATATTCTCAAAATGAGGGTGGGGGAGATTTAACAACTATATTGTTCATTAAAGTTTTACAATGAAAGAAGCCTTGAAAGCAATCATCTACACACACAGACACACACACACACTCTCACACACTCATCTAATTGCAAATGACTGGTCAAGGCAATCCTCTTGTCCTTTTATCCTTCCAATCAGATAGTCATTATTAAGATACATTAATTTAAAAATTATGGAACCATCACCAGTCTAGTCTCCTCATGTATAGCTATAACTGTCCTGAGTCTTTAAGTAATAAGAAAAAAGATTGGATGGAGAGCACTGGGTATACTTCACCATATTGACAAATGAAAAATAAATTGGTCAAGTAAAATAGATGGTGTTCAAGTAAGTCCCTAGAGGGTGACAAAATGAAAATAAAAGGTAGATGAAAATGCCTGCTCTCTGTGCAGGGCAGCGTTCCACCTAGTTGCTTAAAACTTGATAAAGCAGTTTGAGCTGTGGCCTGAAGTCACAAGAGGAGTTTCAGGTGAGATGTGCACTAGAATCTGTCAAAAAGAAAAGCTGTGCAGAAACAGGTGAATGCAGAGTGCAGGGAAAGAAAGTATGAGCTCGATCAGTACCATGCCTTCCTGCACTGACCTCCTTCAGGGCTCCACAGCCGTGTACCAATGCTTGCAGAGACAAATGTCACTTTTTGCTGCTTTGCACTCCATTGCCTCTCACTACCTGTGTGACCTTTGAGAAGCGATTATATTCTCCAAGCTTTAGTTTACCCATTAGGAAAATGGGGACAATGGATTTCCTTTATCGGCTTACTGTGGGCAAATCAAATGAGATAACACATGAAAACAAAAAACAGAGTGTTTGGAGGTACAGAATTGGAGCCTGGCAACTGAGAGCCACAAAAATTTCAAAGAACACTTTTCCCTTTAAAAACTCTTCCTTGGTCTTCATTTCATTCTTAGTACTGCATACCAATAAACCTCTTCTCTGTCTCAACATAACCAAACGCATCACCAAGGTCCTCACCACTCCTGAACTTTTCAACCTTGCCACACTGATCCCCCAGTACCTCTCCCTCTTCCAAGATCTTGTACAAGGATTCTCTCCACCTGAAAAAGTCCTTTACTCCTTCACCTGATACACTCCTACTCATCCTTCAAGACCCACATTCTTCTGTGAAGCCTTCTCACCTGCTCCAACTAGCTCTACTTTTCCAAAAGTTATACTTGTTTTAGAGACTTTGATCTCCTCAAAAGCAAGGCTGTTTCATTTATTCATTCATTCCTTCATTCATCCAACATTTGATGAGTGTCATCTATGTGCCATGTGTTGTTCCAGGTGGTGAAAGTACATTTTTTTTTTTTTATTTTTTTATTAATTAATTTATTTATTAGTTTCAGGTGTACAAAACAAGGTAATACTTAGACGTTCATCATTTATATCCCTCATACTGTGAACCCCCCTCCCCCCATCCACTATCCCTCCGACCTCACACTGAACCATCACATTATATATATAAAATTATAGTTGGCATTCATTAATGTTTAGCTTCTGATGTACAATGCCATGATCAGGTATCCACAGTATCCCTGAGGTGGTCTCCCAAATAGGACGCATGTCCATCGGATACCCAACAAAATCTTTACAACATTATAGAATACCTTCCCCAAATTAATTTTCAAAAGAAAAACCCTGAGGCCATCTTGTGGTTACCAGCTGCTTCCAAATCCCTTCACCTTTCCCCTTATCCCCAACCCCCTCCCACACACCCATCTAACCACTCTCGGTTTTTTCTCTGCGTCCCCAAAACTGACTCTGATTAGTTCATTCACATAGTCTTTTCTTTAGATTCCATATATAAGTGAGATCATATGGTACTTGTCTTTCTCTTTCTGACTTATTTCACTTAACATAATGTTCTCTAGATCCATCCATGTTGCTGCAAATGATAAGATTTCTTTCTTCTTTATGGCTGCGTAATACTCCATTGTATAAATGTACCACAGCTTCTTAATCCAGTCATCTACCGATGGGCATTTTGGTTGTTTCCATATCTTGGCTGTTGTGTAAAGTGCTGCAATAAACATAGGAGTGCATATAGATTTTTGAATTGGAGTTTTGGATTTCTCCGGGTAGATGCCTAGGAGTGGAATTACTGGATCATAGGGTAGTTCCATTTTCAGATTCCTGAGATACCTCCATACTGTTTTCCATAGTGGCTGCACTAATCTGCAGTCCCACCAACAGTGCACTAGCGTTCCCTTTTCTCCACATCCGCGCCAGCATTTGTTGTTTGTTGATTTATTGATAATAGCCATTTTGACTGGAGTGAGGTGGTATCTCATTGTGGTTTTTATTTGCATTTCTCTGATGGTTAGTGAGGTTGAGCATTTCTTCATATGTCTTCTTGCCTTCTGTATGTCCTTTTTAGAGAAATGTCTCCCCAAGTCCTCTGCCCATTTTTTAATTGGGTTGTTTGTTTTTTTGGAGTTGAGTTGAGTAAGTTTTTTATAGATTTGTGATATTAATCCCTTATCAGATATATCATTGGCAAATATCTTTTCCCATAGAGTAGGATCCCTTTTTGTTTTATTGATGGTTTCCTTTGCTGTGAAAAAACTTTTTAGTTTGATGTAATCCCACATGTTTATTTTTTCTCTTACTTCGCTCGCGCGAGGGTGAAAGTACATTTTTAAAAGGTATCTGAGTCCCCTTTACTGAGACCTTTTCTGTCTGTCATTGACATGAACTCAATAGTTGTTTCATAGTAATGACTGGGGCAGAGAGCCTTTGTCTTCCCCCAATCATCTCACACAATCCCCCAAATAAAATCATGGCAACCTCTTTTCATACCTTTTCTCTTTCTCTCCACATGTAAATTACCAGTTCTGCTTTTGTTTTCTACTAAAATCTATACTAATCTCATCTATATATTTGAACTTGTTTGCATGAACGAAAGTTCCTGAGGGATGGAAACCCTACTTATGTCTTAATACCATGCCTGGCACACCGCATACGTCCTGTAAGTGTTTGTGGGATGAATTGCCAACGAATGCATGAACTAAGTTTTCCTTTTCTGTACAAGTTCACGTTGGTCTTGCCCCTTTGCTGAACGTGCCTTGATCCCTATACTATGAATCCCAAACACCAAAATACCTGCTGGTCAATTTAGGGCTTCAAGTTTGAGACAAGTATAAAAATAAAGGTTGGGACTTCCATTTTCTCCAGGGAAAAAATATTTTTTTGACTTGAGTCCACTTCTGATGAAGAAAGTAAAGAGTACAAGAAAGATCAGGGTATATTTGTGCATCCAATGGCATTGAAAGGAGAAAGTTAAGCTTTTGCGTTTATCACCACTGTGTACATAGAAAGGAGTAATATTCTCCTTTCTTTCTTTTTTTATATATATTTTTTATTGTCTCCTTTCTAGAATCTGTTCACTCTTTTAAGACAGAGACATATGATGTCAGAGCTTCCAATTTCTCTCCAACATGAAGTTGTATGGATGTATGACATCTCTTTTTCACCCTCCTATCTATTTCTTTTTCTCCAGTTTCACTATTCAGCTGGAAAAAGAATATGTTTCTTGGTTATCCATTAATAGTCACAGAGTTGAATTTGTATTCTTAAGTTAAAGCCATATGACTATCCTGACAGTAAAATAAAACATGTGCTCCCTTCCTTTAGAATATCAAAGTTACATTTTTCTAAAAGAGGGGACTATTTTCTACTTTGGAATTTTCTTATAAGTTTGAATTGGTACATTTTCTGCTCAATAATAGGTACGTATTGACTGGGCATGTAATGGCAATGGCAATCCACGTTGAGAACAGTCAGGCTCTATTTTGAAAATGGTCTTGACTTCACAAAACCACTCTTCTCTTCTGCAATTAACTTGCTTTGTCCTGGTAGTTAACTAATATAATGTCACTGGAAAGGAAAGTTAATAAGCCTTAGCAGAGCAAGAATAATGCTGCAAGCCTGCCTTACAAATATATAGTTCTTAGTTTCACTGAAAGAAGAAAATCTGCCTCTAATTTTAGTTTGCAAGAGGAAGAATGCTTCAGCATTGTAGCCCCTCATGGCTTTGTACAAAATAATAGAGCATTTGATATGCCTCCAATTATGGTAAGTTACAGAGACACCAAATGCCCAAATACCTTGCCCTAATGATGGCAAATGCCTTATATTTGTTCTAACTTCTCTCAATACAGTGTTGTTTTTCTTTTTTCTCAGCATGAGGAGAGAGCATGTTGATCTTACTATATTTTTATATGTAAAATTATCCTCTTCCAGCTTATTAAACCCATGTTGGTTAATGAATCATCAAATATTTAGGTTTCAGCTACACAGCAGACAACACAAGGGAAACTTATGCAGAAATGACACGAATTTTTTTCCACTCTCTCAAATAGCTCTTCCCAATACAATTAAATTAGTGACTTGCTTTTATTTATTTTTAATATATTTTTAATTTCTTGGTAAAGTCATGAAAACAAATTTTACCCGCCTCACATTTTTCTTGGTAGGAGTCTCCTGATTTCATTCATTCCGGCACTATGCAGCTTCAGGAACAAACAACCCTCAGACTATTTTTAGAGTCTGATGGCTCGGGCCTGAGTCAATAGAATTACATTCCCCTTCCTAGTCTTAGTGATTTCTCATTTTTTAAGACGTAGATTAAACCAACCAGAGGGAAGTCCAGAACTTGCAGTTAAAGATTTGGAGAAGAGGTAGTGTTTCTCTTCCTAGAAGAAAACAATAGAACATGCAGTCCCACAAGCTGTTGGCAGCCATCTCGGTTCCAAAACATTCGTCCTAGTGGCTTGAGAACAAAGCTAGCATGGAAGCAGCACAACTTGATCCCACAGTATGAGACCCGGATAAAGTCTTACCCGAAGTTGTCCATTCCCTGAAACTATTGTAGATATGCCCCTCCCCAAATTTCCTTTTTGGTCTTACGCTTGCAGCTGTAGTTTCGATAATGTTGTTTACTCAAAAAAAATTCCTAACCAACACTGTCGGGATCAACTACATAACTGGTAGCACTGGATGAAAAATTAAAATGCAGGACCCTTTTTCTAAATTACGAAAACTGTCAAGACATCAGCAGGATAACATTAAACCAAGGGTGAGACTCTTCGAAATGTATGGCTCCGAGCAGCTTACAGCTTGCTAACCTCTGAATACAGTCATATATGTTAAAACGCTAACCATAATATCTACTTGCTACCAAATATGTGTAGGTCTCTGTGCCTCAGAGATCTAAGAACTAAATTTTATTTTCATTGTAAACATGTAAATCATTCTACAAATATCGAAGATGTTGAATACACAAGGAAACAAACAATTAAAAAATATTCAGAAGTAACTTCAGGAAAAAAATTTTTTCCATGAAAAGCAAAGCAGACCTGAAATGTAATTCAATTGTAGAGTATATTTGAACATGAGGCTAATCCTCCTGCTTTCTAGTGCTACCAGATTTGACCATTTATTAGAGAAGCTTCTAATGTAAAAACCTCTGTTGTTTTGTTGCTTGTGAAAGCTTCAGGAAATCATTTCTTAAATTACCACTGACTATGCTTCATCACAAATATTAATAAATCAATAAATGCATCTATCATGGCAATTATGAGACACTCATGCTTGCTTGCTAATTGTGGTGACTAAGTCTAAGTATGTACACTTTAGGCTATCCAATATCAGAAACAAGTTCATAATTAATCATTACAAAATTATGTCCAAGGGAAAAAAGCTATTTCCCTTTGATTTTATAATCACATATTTATCTTTCAAAAATCATTATTGTGCTTTAAATTTAATACAGCAATACATACTCATGTTGGAAAACTGAAAATCAGAACATATTTCAAATAAATTATAATTTGAATGTAACCTATGGAAGGTAGACTATGCTGTAGTCTACTTCTACTTAAAATTATATCTTGAGTGGTTTTCCTAAATAATTAAATGTTATTCAAATACCTGATTTCAGTAGTTATATATTTTTCTATTGTAGATTTTTCATTCACCAATTATTCACTTTATTGTTGCACATTTATGTTCCTTCTAATTTTTACTATTAATAAATTATGTTATGCAGAATATCTTTGTATGTATATCTTGGTGGCATCTTACTTCCCTAAAATAAACCTGTATACCTGTAGATAGGATTACAATGGCCAAAGAGTAAAAAGTCAAGCAGGATTACTGACTCAATATGCTTCTAATACAAAATTTTATGCAAACTTACTTTTTTACATATTGTCAATTAATCTATTTTGAAAAAATGTATGTCCTTAACTCATTGTACACCAAAATAAATTCCAAATAGATTTTTGAATTAAATGTAAAAAAGTAAATAAATGTAACTAATCTAGTTGAAAATCTAGCCAAATATGCATGTGACCAAGAGCAAACCTACCAAAGTGGAAAATATAAATAAATATGTAATGACAAATTAGAATTAATATTCTTTTAATAAAATTTTCATAGATACAAATAAAAGGCAAATGAAATATTTCTTTAAAATGTTTACTCAACAAATACCAAAAATATTTACCATTTGAATAAAAAGCACCCTATCAAAAAAATAAGAACAAAATACATAACTAATAACCCACTAGAAAAAGAACGAGAGATGTGGACATGAATAGGCAATAATGGAAGACGATAGGCAAATATACACTAATGGTAAGAACAACATTTATCTTTACCAATAATAAAAAATAAATTAAAATGAAAGCAAGTTACCTTTTATAAAATTGGTATTATTTTTAAATGGCATTACCTAGGATTGTGTATAGATGTGAAATTGATGTTTAAGAAAGTCATCTTGAAGGACAATTCAGCCTATGTATCAAAGTATTTTTTTAAAAACCTCAGGAATTTACTTACCTAAGGAAAAAAATTACGGTTGTGCATAGATCTTCATCCACAAGAATGTTTTGATTTATAATAGTAATAACAATAATCAAAATAGTAACCTATAATACCTAATAATAGAAAGTTAGTAAAATTAATAGTGGTATACCTATGTGATATTAATACAATGTTGTCATTAAAATAATCGTTATGAAATAAATGTCAAGACACAAGAAAGAGAGCAGATTACAGACTCCTTTGGTCACACATCCACACATACATTTGGCGAAGCAAAGATTGACATGTTACAAACCAACATAATTGCCACAGTTGTTATTATTTTTTGTTTTGCTTTCTTGAATTTTCTTTAAAGTATGTATTGCTCCTGTCATTTTAAAGGTTTCTGGTCTTTTATTTTAAATCTTATTTAGAAAAACTATACCAAAGATTAAGACTCCCTCTGGAAGTGCTGAGAAGCACATTAACACAGTATAAACAGCATATGCCTAAAGAGTGCATGGTTGGGAGGAACATTTAGTAATGTGATTTCAGAGAGTTCTTTGTTTCTTGAACAGACGGGGGGAGGGAGATGAGGGTAAGGGGGATCAAATATATGGTGATGGAAGGAGAACGGACTCTGGTGGTCAACACACAATGGGATTTATAGTGATGTAATACAGAATTGTACACCTGAAATCTATGTAGTTTTACTAACAATTGTCACCCAAATAAATTTAAAAAAAAAATCAAACCTGGCAAATTTAATCTTCGGTTTGAAAAGAATAGCTGTCACATTTTTCATAATAAAAGGACAGGCCAATGTGTACATAGTTTGCTGCAGGGATTTTACTAGAGCAGTTGTGTTAGCTAATCTGTAATCTGCTCCTATCTATGTTCTTATCTATGGACCTTCTTCTAAAAGTGTGAATCTACTAAATAAATTGAAAACGCAATTCTAGCAAGAATTAGAACAGTATTTTTCCTACATTTCTTTTTACAAAGACCTTTTAACACTTCAGATTACATGTGTCAGGATGTGGTTTTTTACTGTTTATTTTTTTCTCCTTATTTTCAGATAGTGATAGTTTTTGAATGCAGAAAAAGTGGTCATCAGGTAAGAAAAACAGGGCTGCTTCCTGGTTGTCTCATAGCTGAAACTGCCATTTTAGAATAGCATCTGTGTGGGAATCCATGACTCAGCTCTTCCCAGATCCCTAATTCAATACTTAGGAAGATTCAGAAAAAAGATGAAGCCCCCTAAGATGGTCCTCCATGATGTATGCTTCCAAGTATCCATATCTCTGTGTAGTCCCCTCCCTCAATGAATAGGGCTGAACTATACAACCCATAGGGCATTGCAGAAATGAGAGTGTGACTTCAGAGGCTAGGTAATAAAGATATTGTAGCTTCTCTCTTGCCCTCTTTACATCACTCTGAGGGAAGACAGCTGCCATACTGTGAGGACACTCAATCAGCCCAATAGCAAGATGAAGCCTCCTGTCAACAGCCCTCACCAACTTGTCATCCATGTAAGTAAGCCATCTTGGAATCTGATCCTCCCGCCACAATCAGGTCTTCAGATTTCTGGAGCTCCAGCTGCCATGTTGACTACAACTTCATGAGAAACCTCAAGTCGGAACCTCTGATCTAAGCCACACATTCATTCCTAACTCATAGAACTTCTGCAAGATAATAAATATGTACTGTTTTAAGGTGCTAAGTTTTGAGGTTATTTGTTACACAGTGATAGATAACTAATACAATGTCTAATAGCCAATTTAACAAATATAAAGTTTAGCTGTTTTCCTGGCCTGCCAAGATAAAAGTACTGACTTCTTCACCACCACGTTTCCCCGAAAATGAGACCTCTCTACAAAATAAGCCCTATCATGATTTTTCAGGATGACATCCCCTGAACATAAGCCCTAGTGCATCTTTTGGAGCAAAAATTAATATAAGATCCAGTCTTATTTTCAGGGAAACATGGTACATAAGAGGTTGTAACACTGATCATGGTTGGGTGTGTCCATGAGATGAAAAATCAGACTTAAGGTAAAGCAAACCCTGGATGAGAGAATCAGAAGACAGAAGCTGGAACGTTGGTGTCATTGTTGAGCCATGCAATCAATCAATACTTAATATGGAATTTCCAGATATGAAAAACAATAAGTAGGTTTACCTTCAAGTCATTGGGCCAGTTTGAGCTGTGTTTATCATTATTTGCAGTAAAAAGTTTGCTGGTACAAAATGCAAAAATGGTCTCCCCCAAAATGCTTTTATTGTTCCACCCCTACTCCACTTTTATCTTCTGCTGCTCTCAAACACATACCTATTCATCTATCCTTATTGAATATCACAAAGCAACTTAAAAACACTACATTCTTTCATATTTCCATACTTTTGCATATGATGTACACTCTTTTTGGAAAACTCTTTTTTTTCTTGTTAATCTCTTACAAATTCTTAAAGATTCAACTGAAATGTGATCATCTTTGTTAATTTTCCTGGAACCTCCCAGGCAAAATTAGGTATTCTCTGTGATCACCTGGAATTTTAATCAAATCTCTATTATACTGTTTTCCATATTGTATTAGAAATACATATCTTTCTGTCTTCCTTTCTTATTATTTCCCAATGGCCTGGGAGCAAGCACAATTTCTTTCTCAACTTCCTAGCTCAGGAGTTTAGCTGAAGTCTTGAGAGATGGCAGGTGTTCATTAAATTTTGTTCAGTTAATTAACTAATTGATTAAAAGTGCTCTACATATGTAAATAACGCTATTGGACCTAAGATAAAAAGATTAGCAGCAATTCTAAATTAGAAGAATGTCGGCATTAAGAGCAGTGATTTTTCAAACTTTAATGTCTACAAAAAAATGCTCAGAATCCTTGATCAATGCCAGTTCCCCAAATCTACCACCAGAAATTCTGATTCCATATTTCTGGATATAGGAATCTGTCATGATGCTGCACATTTAGTAGTACTATAACCTCGGGAATGTAACTCTGTTCTCCCACTTCTCCATCTTAAATTGGAGATGATAATATTACTTGAAATGTCAGGAAATGAATAAGATAACATACTAGATAAATTGGCACAGAGTATGAAAAGTAGGAAATGCTTGTGTATTTTTTTCTAGTCTTTGAAAAGCAATAGTGTATATGGTTAAGTATGCAAATATTAGAGCCGAGCTTCTTAGGTTTGAATGGGGTTCTGCTATTGTCAGCTATGTATTTTAACCTGCATTGAATCCCTCAGGTGTAAAATAAAGCTGATAACAATAATAGCAACCTCACAAGATTGCTATGAGGATTAAATGAATTAATAAACATAAAGTTCTTAGACTAGTGCCTGCACATGGTAACTACTCCATGGCTTTTCTAGTCCTATTCTTTTGGAGTCATTAATACTTTCCTGTAGAATATTTTCTCAGTTTTAGTTTTCACTATTTTATTTCCTCAGCTAAGAAATATGTGCAGTCCTTATGAGAGTAGCTCCATGTGTCATAGCACATGCAGGCTATCTTTTCCTGAACCCCAGACAACAACCACAAGTTAGAGACTGTAGGCAGTCTTCTGAAACGTCCCCACTGCCTAGCTTCCATGGACACAGCCGAAGATGAGGACAGTAGGATAGGGTCCTTGAGAAACTCAATCTGTTTCCTTGTATGAGGGCATTTGGTGAATTCCAGATTGTAGTGCACCATCATTTTGTTATTTTTGTGAGAAGTTTGTATTCTAATTTGATAGACATGCTCAAAAACCTGAAAAGAAGTAATTAAGTAACAGAAAAGTAAGAATCCAGCTTTATTGCTATTAGGAAGTAGATCCATTCATCTGAAACATTTTGAGGAATATCGAACATGAATTATCATTGAAACTAGGCAAATATGCATGTATAAGTGAACTAAACAGAGAGCTGAGTAGAAGAAAGGTTTGAATAAATGAAGCAACATCTTCATACGACATTTATAAGGTTTGGGCAGTTAGCATACCTTATAAGAACTAGTGAGCTCTGGATGGAGCTCACTGGATAGGACCTGCTGGATTTCTGCTACCACCAATATCTTTGCTCTTAAGGATGGGCCACACTGCCTCTCAACGTATAATACAATATTCAAGTACCTGTGGTAGGCTTTGTGAAGAAAAAAGATATAGAAAACTAGCTTTTGATTATATATACCAAGGAAACCAAAAAATGTACACATTTTAAGAGATGTTATCTATGCATTACTTTTCGAAGTTGAATTGCATTACCGGAGCAATGTGTAGTATGATGGTCACTCAAAAGATGGCGTTAATAAAATGAAAGCTAGCATCGTTCATTGTAGTACAATTTTAATACAGTTTTTTCCTTTCTTAAAATGTGTATACATATTTTTGGCACCCTCTGTATATGTACATATGTACACACACATAAATATATATATAGTCATCAGTAATTGATGCTTTATGATAGAATATTTGAAGGTTTACCTTTAGGCATAATTATACAGAGGGTCCCCCAAAAATGTATACACATTTTAAGAAAGGAAAAGACTGTATTAATTGTGATGCTCAATATATACAGATAACAAAAGATGAATACAAGTCACGTTTAACTTCTGCAATGACAAGAGGTGCTCAAAGTGGTTCCCATCAGTCCAGACACTTCTGATTACAGCGAACTACTGCTTGAGCATAGATCACATCTCCTAAAATGTGTATACATTATCTTGGCACCCCCGGTATTTATCCTAGCTATGCTTTTCATTCAGGTACAGATGGATTTATACTAAAGAGACGTTGGTGAATCAGGGCTATGTAAGTGTCAGGCAGCTTGGCACTTAGGCAAAAAATTATCTTGTCACAGAGATACAAAGATTTAAAAATAAACAACTCTGGCTGTCCGGCTTGCAACACTGTCATTCGTGATATAGCACTGCGTAAGAAATGTTTGATGGTACCAGTGATGTTTAAATTGAAATTTGAAATATGGTTGTTATTTTCTATATGGCTTCAGAGGCACAGTATGGAATGGTAGATAAAATATTCTGCTGTGAGGTAGAAGAGGTGAGTTCCTGCTCAGCTCTCCCCTTATACCAACTAAGGGATTGTCTGCGAGCTCATCACCGTATCTGAGATGAAGTCATTTCAAACATACTTTATCTGGATGATGGCTTGAGACAGGGTCAAATTATTTCTTAAAGTCTATCCCAGATTTAACCCCTATAATTATTACATAATCGGTATATGTTTCCTAGTAAGAGGACATATACCAATATCAGTATGAACAAAATTGCATGTATTTTCAAATTTATTATGTAAATAGTGTATGTATAGGTATCTCCTCTGTAGATGTTGTTAGTACTTCTTATGACAAGTATTTGATTACATATTTCTCTCTCCTACTAAAATGAGAATTCCTTGAGGATAACGTGAATGTGTTGTTAATGCTTATTTCTCCAGGTGTCAGTGACTAAGAGGTGGCATCATGGCCTCAAACCCACCCTTTACCATATGCCTGGCTGTGTTGGAGCTGGGCCCCTGCACACCACACTTCTATGCCCATTGGCTCACTGTTAGGCTTTTGATCAGGAGAGGGTACCAGAGGAAGAGAGAAAGGCTTAAGGGAGAAAAGGGACAAACTCCTTCCTGCTTCTTTCCTGTTTTTTCATTGTTAGCTGTACCCTTTAGAATTAATTACCCTAGTAAATTCTCTTCAATGGCTAATGGCAATTTATTTCACTGGAAATAATTGGTTTCAGATTGGAGATTTTCTAACCCCTACGCAACCAGATTCTTAGTGCCCTCTTATAGATGTTACCCACAGAGCAAGACCCCCTCCTCAAAGGTCAGTTTCATCTCCACTATCCCGTCTCCAAACTGCAACTTCTCCAAAGTTGCAACTTCCCATTGCAACCCTTTTCCCTTTGTTCTCTCAGCCATAGGAGTAATAGCTGCTTCCTACAGCTGCCACCTCCATGATACCTAAGGGTTCCATTTTCAACTTTTAGTTCTTTAATATCTACTTTACAATACTTTATATGAAGTTATGTTTGAAAATAGCTGGTGTGGTTTCTGTCTACTATGGGAGGCTAAGCGGTACATGTTAGTATCTCACTCTGCATCTGGAATAAGACACATCTATGAATGTTAGTTCCCGCTATGCCTTCAATAGCGTACACTACAGGTTCTATTCAACTGAGACTGCAGTACCTCTTCTGCATAATAAACTCTACATTTTGTCACATAATGCATTCAATTCAAAAGCACATTTTCAATTTATGAAAGCTTCACAAAATACCTTTGAAAAATATTTGGTGCTGACATTGTATTATTTTTTCAATCACGAATTGTTGAAATACCGTGCACAATCAACTCTGAGTGAGTGAACAAATACACTGCCCTTTCATTGTTCTGTACCTCAGACTATTTATATGTCTGCATTTATTAACCATCTTTTCATGTTGTCAACATAATATTTTAAAGTGTGTCTGCATTTCTGTCAAGTATTCAAAACTGAGCAAGATAGAAACTGAATTACACGTGGGCTTCCTGTTTCTGTTTAGGAACAACTGTGAGGGAAGTGTAGAGTAACTAGACATAGTCAGAGGAAGTGCATGTGTACTTAGAGGGCGATTCCAGAGTAGAAAATGTAGGGAAAAATATGTGTTTAATGCATCAGGAAGAAAAATACAAGAAGATGGCAAAGTCAAGAGGTGTTGGCTAACCCAGAACCTAAAAACATCAGGGATCATTTTATTCTTTGGGCATGAAGAGCTAAGAATCATTCTAGAGTCCAGTTCAACTTATGAAAAAAATCAGTGCCATTGAGAGAGAAAAATCTTAGAGGAAAGGCTCAGCAGTGTACTCAGTGCAAGATTTTTTGGTTTTGTTTCTCTTTTCTTTTTTCATCAATGGAAGAATTTCTTGTGCCTTTATTGTCACATTCAGATTTCCCTATTTTAATCCTTTTCCCACTGAGAGGGCCTATCTAGTTCTTTTAGTTACAAGATAATCTGCTCCATGGAATTTTTCCCTTGGAATTTCTCTTCCTTCTAGTTAAAGAGTCTACCTCGTTAGTGTCAAAGAATATCTTCTCCTAATATAACTTTGCTGCATTTTAACTCATCTTGTACATTATGTGTACCTGCATTGTTTTATTACCATAGATAGTTGATGTTTTTTTCCAAAAATCCATAAAGATTTGTCAATCCAGGAGCCATGGGATATATTTATTCTTATTAAGCAAAAGCTAACAGTTTCTGCCAATTGCATCAGACTTCATATATTTAAGTGCATTTTGCCATAAAAAAATTTTCATTTTATTTTCATTACTCTGTGAAGTGGACAAGGCAATAAATCATAGAATATTAGAGAAGGAAGGAACCCAGAACATAGATTCCGTGACTGGAATAGTTAGAATGTGCTTTCTTGCTTAGTTCCTCTTTCTCTGGAGAACCCCCACTCTCCCAATCCATGTGGTTTTGTGAACTATTAAACAATGCAACACCCAAACCTTAGCAATGAGAGTAGAAACAAACCCCAAGCAACCCTGAACAATGAGAATCTCTCCATGTTTTTCTGACAACATTTGGAAGCCACTCTTTTCCTGTTATTTAAGTTGTAAAGATGACGTGAACTCTAGCTCCCAGCAATTGTCTTATGATTCCTAAGGAGAGAATGACTGTGGGAAAATCCAAGCAGATACAAACAGATTCAAGAGATACAGATAGATAAAGATGGAGATGGAAAGAGGTGAAACCGTAAGAACTTACAAAATTGCCAGAAAGCCTGTGCTCTCTTTGCAAGAAACTGGATTCCTGTTTTCCCCTTGGATTTCCAAAAAATGTGCACTAATATACATCCACACATCCCCACCCAAGGCTAGTTTTTTCTGTGTTTTTCTTATTTGGAAACAAAAGCATCTGCATTAGATTAATACAACACAGTTCTTGCTTTTTTTAAATTTAGTTTCAGGTGTACAAAACAACATAGTGATTAGATATTTATATACCTCACAAAGTGATCACCCCAATAAGTCTATAATCCATCTGACACTGCACATAGTTATTAAAATATTATTGATTATATTCCCTATGTTGTACTTTATATCCTTGTGACTATGATTCTTAAATTACAAATAAGAATTTAACAAGGGAACTAGCTTTGAAAAATGTAAGACACTCCACAAAAAAGAACCAACATGAGAAAAGCCACTGAGCATAGAATAGCATTATGCATGTAGAAAAATAAAATAAACAAACAAAACAACATAACTTTTTATCACAGTATGAAAAAGGAGCCATGCTGGAGTGTGGCTGGAGACAATGCTAATAATGGTTAAGTAAAAATCAGATCACACAGGCCCTCCTTTACTACATTAAGGCAATGGGAACCCAGTAAAGAATTTTAGACAGAGGAGTAACATTATAGCATGTTCTAATACACTGGATGAGAATTAAGGCAGGGAGAACAGTTTTCAAGAAGTTGCAATAGTACAAAAGAAAGAAAATAAAGGCCACATATCATATTAGGAAGTGACATATATTCTCTTAGGAAGTGACACATATATTAGAAAGTGACATATTAGGAAGTGAATGGGAGAGAAAGATACATGTAAATTTAAGAATGAGTCTCCTCTTTTCTTCACTCTCCCTTGGTGTCTGACTCCTTTTGATTCTGTGCAGCATCCATAAATGGGCCCTTAACTTGATCTCTTAGGACTCCAGACTGCCTCACCCCATCCTATTCTGGCCCAGTACCTGCCAAGTCCACCCACATTTCAGTCTGACAGGAAAGCTCCGATTCAAAGAAAATCATGGTATGTGTAACAAAAAGTGTGGCAGATGCTGTGCAGAATTTTTATAAGACTCTTTCACAAGGTCACCATCCACCACTCTGAAATATTGATTGCTCTCTGTGGGGAACGGAGCTTGGCTTATCCTCAGCATCTTTTCCTTTCATGGCATCATCCTGTCACAAGAGCAATCACTTGCGAAGCCCTACCTAGAACTGATTACCTCTGTGGCAGAAGATTCTGAATGCTTTTTAAATGGCTCTCCGTAAGTAGGGTTGTGATTTCATGGAAATACAAACCTGCAGCCAAGTGGTTGCTTCAGGGACTGGGTTGTGAAAGTGCCATACTGGAAAGGCGTTTGCTTTTGCTAAGATCTGACATCCATTTTTTCAGTAAGCACCCACTGGACTGTGGTATTTGAGACTGTAGCAGTGGGTAAGCAGGCGATATACACTAAGATCAATGGAAATCAAGGTAAGAATATTAAAATGATGAACCATGGAAATATATCAATTTGTTGAGCAAAACAGCAACAAGTAATATTGGAGACACCACAGAATTTCCTGGCAAGGCCTGAATTCAAATATTGGCTCAGCCTCTGATGGTTACATAACTGTAAATGAGTTGCTTAACCTCTCTGAGGCTTAGTTTTCACACTGCCATTCTTCATAGCATTGATGACTCCTTCATGGGGCTATTTTGGAAAATTAAACAAAATAACAAAGGCATGACTGACTAATATAGAAATTGGTACATGAATGATATCCAAAAATGTTGAATTTGGGTAGTGTTTCCATATAAATCGATGAGAAGAAATACAATGGAATTTGCTTGGAGCAGGATGTATCTGTTACTTCTCTCCTGCCAGATGCATGGGTTCCAGAACAGAGCAGGAAGATGGGTAAAGAAGCCTAGAAAAGAGGCCGGATGATTTTTTTCAAATTTTGACTATACCGTCTCGCCCAATAAGCTCTTTTAAGCATGCTGCCTAAAAACATAAATTCTCCTTTATTTTTGTCCCTCTAAATGTGTCCCTCCTCTCCAACACTGGGGCTCAAAAGCCCCGAAATATCTTTAACCTCTTCCTGTTCCATTTAACAAGGTGTCAGTCTGGGAGACTTTACTGCACATTGACATTATCAAAGGTTCTTTTCCTAAAAGCAGAAGAAAATTTTAAGGGGTTTTATAAGAATAAATGTAAGTGTACAATAAGCTATTTAGAAAGTCTATACGCATGAACTTGTCAGTCACAAAGGACCTGTTTTGAGCCACTTCAAATATGAGACGAAGGGGTTACATGCAGCATTAGTGCAAGATGCTAAATGAGAGTTGGCTCACAATTCTGCTGAATTCTTTGATTGCACTTTACAAAGTGTGTTTGGAGAAAGGAAAGGTAAAGCGAATAATATTCCAGGAGATCAAGAAATGCTAGCTGGATGACCACAAATGTCTGAGACACTAAAGGAATCGTGCCTTGTCTTAGTACCACTTTCTAATTTGCTTTATACCTTAGGGGAAGTACATTGCTTGACTGAGAGCGCTGCCCAATAATATCAGTGCAGAAAGAAACTGAAGAGAGACTCGAGGATAATTACTTCAATATTTTCTTAATTTCAGTATTACATCTCTTTTGGCCTCCTTATTGTTCTGCTTACAGGAAGTACTGGTGAGGTTTTCCAAGCTGAGCATTGTCAGTTACGTGGTTCATTTTGGTATTATTTCACATCAAATGTCTATGAAAATAACCTTTTGACCCAATACCATTATGGAATGTGTCCATTACATGCTATCCCTGCTCCAACTCCTGGTGACCCTATGATAAGTGACATCCACAGTATCCAGTCCTCAACAGCCCTGCTCAGCTCCTGTAGACTCTTGCCCATGGCTTCTTTTAAGGAGTCAATCCATCTTACATTTAGTCTTCCTCTTTTCCTGTTGCCTTCTATTTTTCTCATCATTATTGTCTTTTCCAAGGAATTCTACCTTTTCTTGATGTGCCCAAAGTAGGAAAGGTTCAGTTTTGTCAATTTTGCCTCCAATGATATTTCAGGCTTCATTTGCTAAAGGACCCACTTGTTCATCTTTCTGCTGGTCCTGGATATTCATAGAGCTCTCTTCCAACACCTTATTTCAAATGAATTGATTTCTTTTTTCCTAGCTGCCCTCTTCACTGTCGAACTTTCGCATCTGTATATAGTAATTGGGAATATGAGAGTAAGGATGACAGCCTTGGTCTTTCATGGCACATCTTTTTTATTAATGATCTTTCCTAATTTTTCTATTGCTGTCCTTCCAAGGCTCAGCCTTTTCTTGATTTCTTGGCTACAGTGTCCACTTGAATTAATGACTGAAACAAGGTCAGCAAAATCTTTAATTATGATACCTTCATTGTCCATGTTAAAGTTGTGTGTTTATTTTATATGATTTTATATGATTTATTTTATATGATTTTTGTCTTCTTGCTGTTTAAATACAGTCCTGTTTGGGCACTTTCTTTTTTCACTTTCATCAGAGGTTATTTCAAACCGTTGCTATTTCTGCTAATAAGATGGGGTCTCCTGCATTCCTTAAGTTATTGACATTTCTTCCATCAATTTTCATTCCCCCTTTCTCTAGATTTAGCCCAGAATGTGCTTTGATTTATTTTTACAAATGAGCAATGGGTGGCATTAGGATGGCAGCCATGGTATCAGGAACATCAGTGTGCCATGCCCTAGCTGTTGTCTTACCCTAAGCACCAGGCTCACCAGGAATAACACAACCCCTCTATACCGGTGTGTGTTTCTGTTTGCTCCACATTTCTTTTTCCTTTTCCAGCAAACACATTACCTACAGAGGAACACTGGAATATATTAGTCTTTCAAATGTGAGGCTATATATCTATATAAACAATTTGACCTAAATCCCCAGTGGGAGTTTCCAGCATAGGGATTAGAAGACAGAAATGCTTCAAAAGAAATTACCAACAGCCTCAAACCTCAATGTAATAGAAGACTCTTCAGAGAAATAAAACATTTTCATTTTTAATTTACAAAATAATTTCAGGGGGTGTTTTATTTATAATTTTGGAGAAGACAATTTTGATGCATGTGAGTTTTTATTTCACAAGTGAGGTTTTCAGGACTGGCTCAACTCATTTACTAATTTTCTAACAAAAATGTCTCAAGAGTGGACTACTTAGTAGAGAAGGAATTGAAGTATTGTTAGCCTTGGAAACCAATGCATGTGCATACCCAGGATGAGAAAAGGGCTATAGAAAAAAGAAGCATGTTTTATATAAAACTTTTGGCAGTACAATAATTTTAAAATATAGAAAAGTTTCATTTTATGTCCTCTTGAGTGCTGCTATCCATTTAGAAACTGTTCAATAAATATTTAATACTTAGCTCATCATCATGGAATAGAGTGTGGTCAAACTAATTTTACAAAGATAAGAAAAAAATAACTGTGAAATACACTTTAAAAGCTGCGAAGATCTTGAGGCTGCTTAAAGTTGGGTTTTGGAATGATTTCAGAACCCACACTGGGGAAATGCACCACAACATGTAGAAGAAAGACAAGGACAGCAAGTGTGGAACATTTTATACTCGTAGGTTATATCAAATATTGGAAAATGAATGATTTTAGAGAAAAACAAAATGAAAGGAATCAGTTCTAACTGCAAAAATGACTATTGTGTGGCTATCAAGTATGTTATGTTCTAGGGAGAAATAAAGAAAATCTAGTCTTTGCTCTAAAGAATCTTACAGCCGAAGTATGTTGCTCTGTAAGACACTTCCTAACAGACAGAAAACTTTGAGCTGCTGACACTAAACGCCTCTTCCAAAACATCAGCCAAGTAACTCTGAAACCACATTTCCATCTAACAGTGTCGCTTAAACACTAGATTTGGATGTAGAATATTTGCACCCTAAAATGTGAAAACAAGACTTCTGGAAAAAGAAAATATAATAACTCTCTTAAATCCCAAAGCAAGTGGAAAATTATTAAACCCAATATCCATTACTTAGTTGGTAGTTGCTGCAAGGAGAATTAAACTATCTTATCCATGAGGAATGAATTTTATGCATGAAGCAGAAAGCTTTTGCACACAGTGGAACATTGTTTAAAACTTGGACTCGCTTTTTACAATGCTTCCCACTCAGTGTAATTTGAATCCATTATGGGGGAAAAACAAACATAAAGGAACATTTTTTCCTCGGGAGAAAATTTCAGTTTTTTGTCAATATTTCCATGGCTTTCTCAAATCAATATTGAATTATAGAACTTCTTTAGTGGCCCCATCCCCAAATTCAGCAACACTGGGGGTTACAGCTTCAACACATATATTTTAGGGGAACACAAGCATTCAGTTTGTAATAGATGGAAAATTGCACACAAGTGGTTAAAGGAGGTACGTTCTTGGGGTTACACCTGTGAGGAATTTTGCAGACAGGGCTGGTCAAAGAAGAAGCTAAGGCATGTGCCCACCTAAGGGGAGCTCTGGAGCTGGGCTAGTCCTTCAAACTACTCCCGATGGTAGGAAAGGGCCAGTTGTTTGCATCCTCACAACAGCACTCACTAGTCACAAGCTACCCCCCTGGAAAGAGTAGAAAAAATTATTACAGCTTGCCAAATCCAGGGACAATGCCAAGTGAAGGATACAGCAGTGACCTATCAGCAATTGACTTTCCCACCAGCTCGGGGAGGGGCGCATTGGTCATGAAGGAGGATTGTGAGTGAAATAACAAAGTGTCGCTTGCACCTTTATACTCACTTGCTGTTTGTAGGAAGTTTTCCCTTGTGGAAAGGGCTTTCCCAGGTGCTGTTTGGTCTTATTCCCTGGGGAGCTTGAAAATAAATGGAAAGAAACACAACATGTGTTGTTGCAGTTGATCTCAAGGCTATAACTGATATGCATCATCCTCTCCTCCATGATTCGTTTTAGATTCCCTTACCCCTTGGCTAGCTCCTTGGTTGGTCTAGGTGGCAGGTTGCCTGGTGGGACAACAGAGGCCCTTATCCCTGAGGAGTCTGAGTCCCAGTGTTCACCATGTCCCTCTCAGATAATGGCTACTACACATATCCATTTAACATTAAAACGGGGCCACAGAGCACAAAAGATGCTTTAGTAGATCACCTGAGGTCAAAACACATCCTGCCCTGTCTCCATCATGCAGCAATAGCCTTACCTCCTTCTGCTGATCTGAGCCAATTGCCCCTAACAGTGATCTCTCCTTCCATTTATTGCCAGTCCTTTGCCATGAGAAGACCTAAGTAGCCATATGGAAAACAGAGCTTAAAACCCATTGGGACATCACTGTCTCCCCTGATGAAAGCATTACCTATCTGACCTACACAGCCTGAAACTGTTGTGACAAAGAGCAAAACTGTCCTAAAGGGAAACTGGGGAATATGATAAGTGATATCACTTTTAATTCCATTCTTTGTTTCCCATTCTTTGTATTCCAGCTTACAAAAAATATAAGACAATAAAATAGACATTGACTTTCAGTGTATACCATGTCCTTAAAGATGGCATTCCATTCTTACAAGGTATGATTTCCTACCTGGCATCTCAGTTACATGTTTAAAACACCACTCCACCAATATATCAGCTTGATAGTTCCTGGGTTTGTGAGAACCATGTCTTAGTCCGTTCAGGCTGTTAGAATAGAATACTACAGGCTGGGTGGCTTATAAACAAAGAAAATTTACTTCTTCCAGTTCTGGGAGCTGGAAAGTCCAAGGTCAAGGTACCGACAGATTTGGTATCTAGTGAGACCTGTTTCCTGGTTCCTGTTTTCTCTCTACATCCTCATATGGTAGAAGGGACAGGGAACTCTCTGAGGTCTCTTTTACAAGAGCTGTAGTACCATTCATAAGGGCTCCACGCTCATGACTTAATCACCACCCAAAGGCTTCCTCTCTGAATATCATCACATTCATTGGGGATTAGGTTTCAACACATAATGTTGGGGGGATACAAATATTCAGTCTATAGCATGTGGTATAAAATAAGTGGACCTCCTGGTTACACTATGGTGGATGAACCTTCTTTGTTATAATTTGGTTCATTTGATATCAGGAGAGGTTATGCAGTATCTGGGGTTCATGGACCAATCTCTAGAAAACTTTATGCTTATGCTGACCAAGGCACTGCTTTAGGAAAAGAAAATCCATTCTCAAATTATGTGTCAATCCCATTAAGGAGGAATCACTGCCTCTTCAAGAGTGAGAGTGGCCCAATGAAGTCAACTTTCTAGTATGTTGCTCTGTGATACTACCATGTTAGACTTTTGACAGTGGCCACAGCAAAAATCATTCTTGTTGCATCATAACCCATGCCATTGGGTTTTAGATACCATTTGTGCCACCATAACTACTCCATTTATGTGTCCATCACACCAGCACTGTGGCCAACTGATAGGTGCTGGCTGATCTAGCATTGATTTTCAGTGTATAGCTCTGAACAAAAAAGTGACTAATGCATTGGAGTCCTTGGTTGATGAGTGCCTCTGATGGGCAGTCTGTGCCCACACCATAGGACCACTCATGTGCCTCTTCCCTTGATCACCTTGTTCCAAGCTTCTAATCTTTCCCTTTCCAGGCTTCAGACCAAGTAACCAAGACATCAGCAGGGGTTTTAATTCTCCTTTCTAATAGAATGGAAAAGAATGCATCTCCAGAAGAGCCATGTACCGTATGTTGCAGGCTATATTCATTTACTCTAGTAAAGGTACCACATCTGGACAGTGGCACATAACCTGCCATTATCCATCCAGTCTTTTTTAAATTTTTTTTCAATTATAGTTGACATATAATAGTATGTTATGATATATATACACATATGTGTATATATATCAGGGTGCCAAAAAATTATATACAAGTGGACACTTTGGTCCACGTTGCTCGAGCAGTAGTTCACAGTAATCAGAAGTGTCTGGACTGATGGTAACCACTTTGAGCACCTCTTGTAATTGCAGAAGTCAAGTGTGACTTGTATCCATTTTTTGTTATTGGTACATATTGAGTATTACAATTTTAATACAGTGTTTTTCTTTCTTAAAATGTGTATACATTTTTGGCACCCTCTGTGGGTATGTGTGTGTGTGTATGTGTGTGTGGTGTGATACATATATATATATATATATATATATATATATATATATATATATATATATATATATGTATCTATATACATACATATATATGTGTGTGTACATACATATATGTATGTATATATATACACACACATATACATAGAATGCAATATTGCTCAGCCATAAAAAAGAATGAATTCATGCCATCTGCAATAACATAGACCTAAAGAGTATTATGCTAAGTGAAATAAGATTGATAGAGTAAGACAAGTACCATACAGTCTTAATAGAGGTCAGTCCAGTGAAATTAAATGAGGATATGAGAGTGACCATTAGCTTTGCCTTCCTCAAATCTTTGAAAATAATATTGATCTCTGCCAGGCCCCCTGAGATGTAACGCTGTTTTTGATTTGCTATTTTGCTTGGAAAGTAGGTTATTTTCATGGCATTATAATAGCACTTTCACCCCACTCTCACCCCTGGCCTTGGGTTAATAAAACAAGAGGAGGATTCTGCCAGCTGCCTACTATATCCATCCCAATTGTAAACTCAGGAACCATGAAAATGAAAACCAAGAAATTCTGTAAACCCAGGGGGCTCACTGTGAGTATACCTGGGCATTACCTGGCTCTACATGCCCTCACTCAAACAGGGGGCTATAGTAGTATTTGTGTACTTTTGTATCAATGTCAATTCAGTCTCTTTTCTCACAATTTTGGAAACGTGGGTGTTTCCTCTTTGCTGATGTTTATCTTTGCAAATGGCTAGAAATCATTTGGGGAAGAATAAGGGAATTAATGCTTAATATGAATATGCTCCTCACAGTGTTGCAGACTCCTTCCTTTTAGAGACCTGGCCTCTCCTTCAGTAAAGGGATTCCAAGTCTGAGAACTCTCTCAGGTCCAGAATCTAGCAATTGCATTTAGATTCCTAATCATCCATCCTTGAATTCCTTTGACTCTGTTCATCTAGCAATATTCTTTTCGTTGCCCATGTATGTTGCCTGTAAGATCAGTGTTTTATAACCACCTCCACAGTTCTCTGTGTATTGGGACTCTCTGGGTATCACTTTGATCTTCCTGCTCATTGCAGTAATTGTGCCCAACCCCCTTACTTCTGACAGTGAAGCACCTCACCTGATCTATATTGTTTCAGAATCCCTTCATCACGGTTGTTTTCAGGGAGTCTAGTTCTGTTATAGCATCTCCTGGTCTATCCCTGGTGTACAAAGGAGAGGCACCACAGAGTTTCTCAATGACGGTATCACCCCTCCCACCAAAACAGTCTTTACATCTTTTGTAAATGATATTTCCTCCATAGAAGTTAGTAGGCAACTGGGTTTTCCAACCTTACTTTTCTGAGCAGTACACTTACTTTTCTGAGCCTATCGATTTGTTTTTCCCTTATCTATCTTGATAGTTCTGTCACCTCCACTTCATGTAATGTGCGACCTCACTTTTTCTAAAACTAATAAAAGCCACCTCTCTCAGTCTTCGCCAAGGTGTTAAACCCAGTGTTAGAGAAGAATGCCCCATCTCTATAGGTTGCCCCTTGATCCAACATCCCTGGGGTCCTCTCTTGTGCACATCTTTCAGGACCTCCTGGTGTATATTAGAATAGCTCCATTGGTATGCAGGCCTACTCTTCCCTTAGCAGGCCAGCATATCTCATCAAGTCGTGCTAGGACTTGACCTCTGTTTTGGTGTATTACCAAGAAGGAAGGTAGAAGTAAATTCTGATTGGGGACAAACACTGTCCTGTAAGAGATCAACGCCATTTGAGACTCTTGAATGATCTTTCAACAAACACAGAAATAGGAGGATGGGTAGAGGAATCTGTCTTCTAACAAGGAGGAAGTGTCCAGTTCTGAAGGACAAGCAAGATAGGGAGAATCTGTGAATTCACAATTGCTCACCCCATTTCTCAGGGTCCCATTGCTTTCTTATCTGGGTTTTGACCTGGGTGAGGAGACCTGTCAAGACTCAGAATTCTGAATTTCTACTACTCTTACAATTAGGTTCTGATCAGTGCCCTCTGATTGTAGATTAGGTAATCTACTTTTAAATGTTGTCTAAAAGAGGTGATTAATCACCCTACTCCTGTAATAATCTCTTTTCAATGAATCAATAGCACTTAGCAATTCAATTTCATAGTCATGATAATTTTCCTTATACCTTTCAAGTGCCAAATATAATGCAGTATTCAGTACATTTCCTTCCACCAGTGTCTCATGCCAGCTCACTACAGGTATACTTTTTAACAATTGTGCCACTAAAACATGGCAGGGGCAATCCATACACCACCTATCACACGTGACAGGGTCCTCATCACCGGATAGCTGGCAAGTGATCCATCTCCAGAATTCCATTTTAGATTCAGCTTCCTAGGACCACTTTGAACAACTGCCTTCCATTGCACAACCTGGAAACAAACAGACTTTGAGGCAGAGAACTATGTGCAGAAATGCATTGGAAAGTGATCTTAGGAGGTGCAGGTGCAAGGAAGTAAAGAGGGAAGAGCTGATCTACACTGCAGTGATAACTAAGGCCTCAGACACCCCTCAGGGATGACCTGGAGCTGGGAAGATCCTTCAGAGTTGTCTCACATAGAGGGAAAGGGTCAGGGCCTTAGTATTTCCCATCTACCCATTGGCCTCCGGAAGAGAGGGCAACGATAACCAGGATCAATACCATTTCCTGAGGCTGAGGGCACTTTCTAGAGAAGGACACAGCTATGAGCAAACAACAACCACTATTCTTAGCAACCAGGGAGTGAATGCATGGGTTCTGAAGAGCAACTCTGGGCAGAATATCACAATAGCCACTAACTATGTCTCATCCTTCAGATTTCAGCTCAATCATCATTTCCTCTGGAAAGTTTCCTGACATTGACCCATCCCTTCTCCCTGCCAAACATCACACTCTGCCAAACTAGGTCAGATCTCCTTATTGTACACATTCTTAGCTTCTTGCATTTTTCTTTCACAGAAATTAATATATATTTAATTATGTGCTTAGTGATGTGATTATTTGATTAAAGTCTGTCTTCTCCATTAAATGATAAGTTCCTTAAAGGCTTACATAGAGATTATCACATTATGGTTCATTATTGAACCTTCAGTGCCTAGCAGAGGACCTGTATCATATATTAGTGCTCACTCAATATTTTTTTAAATAAATATTCTGTTGATGAATTATGGACATGCTTGTTGCTCACCATAACAATGGCACCAATATATGGTAAACTCTGGCAGGTAGCTATTAATATTACAGAGAACGGATTTCTTCAGGGAAATGTAACAACCTTGCTCTCAGAGAGGATTGGGTTCTCAGACAAACTTCACAGCTTCTGGACAGCTTCACGTGATGCTGTCAGAGAGGGTGAAAGAACCACTCATATCAGATTGTCTTGAGACCTGCTGAAATCGATGATATGACAGATGTGACCAGCAGATCATTCTCACCCTCATATTTTAAAATAAAGATGTACAAAAGTCCTATAAACAAAAAAAATTGTTAACAAAACTATGTCTGTTTTGCCTTGCGACACTGACTTAAATTCACATTTTAGTTCCACGTCTGTTGACTATGACATTGGTGAAATAACATACAAATTTAACTTAAGTTGTTAAATGTAAGAGCAACAGAAGTTTGGGGGATGTGTTCATATGTCAAAAGGCACTATGTGGTTCAGTGTTGATTTTCTTCTAACATTGTCTCCAATGCTGACTTTTATAGAATATTGTTCTTTTCATTTATCTGAAGTGATTTTTATTTTTATTTTGTTTTTTTTTACAAATAAAGATCTTATAGAAAATTCCACTCATTTTTTTCTACAATCATCTTTTATTTATAACAAAATGCACTTCTGCGAGAAAAAGAAGATTGGGAAGCCATGAGGAAGGTTAATGTAATTTAAAGGGCTACTGTTTACACATTAAAGGATGACTCATTCCCCTATAGGACTTCACCAAACCCTGCATCTGAAATGACTATCTGGGATCTACTGAATATGCTTATGTCACTCAGCCTACTTTCTGCGACTAAAACGCTTCAAGTTCATATTTACACCACTTAAGCCCATACTGAGGCAAACTCAGTAGGCTCTACCAGGGGTACGAGATACATTAACAGGCGAGACATCTGTTACAGCCAGGCTGCACTGTGAGTGAGAGGCCTCAACTCCAGTCAGACCCAGAGTTCTAGATCAGTGAGCTCTAGATTAATCTCACCAGGTTGTTTACAATGATATTGAACGAGACACTAGGAGATACAAACAATGAACCTTTGTTATAATTTCTGCTTTATTCTGTAAGAACATTTTAGAGAAGGAACTTCTTAACTGAGAGAGATTTCAACTCAATCTTCCTCACAAGACTTATACTTCCGTTTTACACTTGTGCCACCAGAGACCTGGTTTGGCACCTGCTACTCAGGAAGCATGAATGCCCAGAGACAATTGCTCGTAGCATTGGCTCTGTGTGTATCTCACGTGACGGTAAAGGATTTGTGCACAGAACATTGATCTGAGCAGGCAATATCATGCTTTGTCATCCTGAATTAAATGGCTGTGTTTGAAGATTAGTGCAGAATACTAAGGATGACCTGAGGCAAATTGTTAAAGGAAATTGGTCAACTGGATCTGCCACGGGTTCTGGGGTGTAATATGTCATGTTTCAAACAGTAGTAATTCATGACAAATTATCCAGTGGCCACATTTCTGCATTTATGTGAGGGTCTGACAAACAATGAACTATATTCCACATACTGTCCTGCTACTCACATCACCTTTATCACACAAGATTTAGTATTTGCTGGGAATTATAAAACCAAAAGCACTTTTTTTTATTTAACAAACACATGTATCGCATAGGCTATATCACTCACTGTTCTAAATGCTTTACAGACAATAACATATTTAATAGATGGGTTAGGAACACTGTACCTGAGTGCACAGGTTCTATGTCATAGGACATCCAGAATGAAAGAGGAGTTACTGCCCACCTGTATGTTATTAGTTGTCAAGTAATTCCCAAGAAATAGTCAACAGCAAAATCACTGAAAGCGTCTCCACTGGAGTCCCTCGGAGTGGCTTGCTCTGTGACATCGCCTGACCCTCAGTAGCTTCTCAACGACTAAGATGAAGATATCTTGTAATCGTATAACTGTCAATATGACAAAGAATTAGATGCACAAAACTGTGCCCACTTGCAGGCTAAATTATACTAGTACCCAAAAATGTAGGACTGACATGTGTGCTGGGATTGCTGAGAGTAGTATTTTGACATTTTTGAGTTAATTTGCCATATTCAACAATTTAGAGGAAAAGCAGATCAGTTCTGTATACTTCCTATTCCCAAAATAAGAATCATGTCTTCTCAAGTTTCTCACTGGTTTTGTTTGCCCTGCTACCCAAGAGGCTATAATGATTTTGACCTTGCTCTCTTAAATTGGTGTTCTGTTACAATAAAGTCCTGAAGATTGCACTATTGTTCCTAACACCACTCATTACGTATATCTCAGACATTACTGTACCTCGAGTTTTAATTATAGCATTGACCTCATAAGTGGTCAATTCATACATTCTATCTTTTCAACATTTCTTGAGGCATGAGTTAGAATGTTAAAACGTTTGTGACTCTATAGATGCTGTCACTAATGTTTCCCCTGTACCTGTAAAGGATATATAGCAATGGCCCTGGTCATAGTACGTGAGATGGCAAAACCTCTGAAAAGTTGGATGCTTTTCTAATTTGCTTATGGCCTATATTGCCTTTTCAGATATAGTTTGCACAGAGCCTATTATTTTCTTTTGTTCCATGACATTAATGGATTGCTTGGTCTGTAAATGGCTTTCCTCATTTAATGCAAATACCCACTTCAATTGAACCCAGCCAACTTTGACAGATGACACACCGGGAGAACTAGTGGACTTCACTGCAGCTTAAATGAGTGTGTGTGTTTATTTTTCCCCAGTTATTTTGCATTGTACAGTTCTCCGTTGGTTTTCAAAAATAAAAACAGATGGTGTGCTTTCTTCTGCTTCAGGCTCTACTGGCAGTTCTTTGTAGAATGTAAAAATGTTGTTTGCAAGAATATTTTTCTGTATAACGAAAAATAAATTTTATACAGAAAAATATGTACTGGAAGTATCCAATGACCCTTAAATTACAGTGAGCACTTAACTCATTACATACAGGCTGATAGAGTGAGTAGAGGGAATGTGGAATATTTTCAACCAATTACCCTGTCTAATGTCTGACTTGAACTACATCTTATGTCCATGCCAATTTCACTCAATGAGTTGTTTTCTCAGAGTTAATACCAGGCAGTGAACAAAATTAAAATGTTTATTTTTGAGTTTAAAGTAAATAACACAACACACCGGAAAGTAAAGTTGACTGTTTTTCTCTAGCACTAAATGAAAGTGTTTTAGAAAGCACTGATTATGCACTGGAACAATGTCTCTAACTATGTATATTCAAACCTAAGTAACTTTCCCTTAATTAACAAGCCTTGGCCCTGCTGTGGAAATGACTGATTTGACAAAGAATACCCTCATCTGAATGCCAGGCTTTGGAGTGAATTGAGGATATAAACGACATGAATTGCATTTGACTCAATAACCACATGAAGTATAGTTTTGCTCTGGTCATTCAATTATTATTTAAATTATTTAAGAGCAAGAAGGTTATTGCATGTCCCCATTGTATTGCCTGTTAGCAGAAGCATTCTGTGTTCAAATCCCTGAGGACCATTATAATCCTGCTGGATCTGCTAAACACTTTTAGAATTTGTTTTTCTTTCATTTAGTACTATAGCAAACAAATAGTCATTTCTAAAATATACCACCTTACTAGACTTATTTTAATAGAAGGCAATTCCATCCGTTAGCTTTCTGATGTCTCCCTGATGTCACAAGTTAATAACAATAATGATAAAAACAATAATATCTAAATAACCTAATTTTCTTCAAAGGCAGTAATTTTCTGTTGACTCTAAAACTGGCTTATTAAGATCTGAATCTTCTGACTTTTCTAGGAATTAAAAATAAAATAGCAAAAGAACTCAGTAACAGTTAAGTCCACCACGCCTCCTACCAGAGAGAGAGAGGTGTTAGTAAGACTGAGATCTCCCAGGTGATGTCTGAGGATACATCTCTCACTCCAGCTACTGAAGCACCTCAGATCTAGGGCGTTATTCTCACCTGAGGATTAATTATAATCATCAAGATATCAAAAATCGGTATCAATGGAATAGCCTCTGTACAGCAATTTGGTCGTTCTTCAAAATATTGAGCGTAGAGTTACCACACAACCCAGAAATTCAACTCCTAATGGGGTAGAAGAAAATGCAGTATATTTGGAAATAAAAAAGAACAGAATATATTTGGAAATAAAAAAGAAATGAAATACCCATAACATAGTATAACATGGATGAACCTTGAAAACATTTTGCTAAGTAAAAAAAGTCAGTCATTCACAAAGGAATACATAATGTATGATTCCATTTGTATGAAAAGTTCAAGATATGTGGCTCCAGAGGGACATAAAATAGATTAGTGGTTGCTTAGAGCTTGGCGAGTGGGAAAGAGTAGATCCCTAATAGAAAAAGTGGGAATCGACTGCTAATGGATTTGAAGAGCTTCTTTATGGAGTGATGAAAATGACCTAAATTAATTGTGGTGATGATTGCACAACTCACTTAAGACACTAACAGCGAATAAAATGTATGGTTCAAATGGGTGAATATTACAGTATGTCATTTCTACCTCAAAAAATGTATTAAAAATGGGCATCATTTATTGAGTACCTACTATCTGTCAAACATTATATTAGGAAGGCTTTGCACATAAACTTGTTTAATTCTCTGAAAAACCTTTTTGATAGCTGAGAAAACCAAACCTTGGAGACATGTGCTTGGCTTACACATCCAGAAAGTAGCAGAATGAGTCTATTGGACACCATAATTACTAAGCTATATATATTATGGTCATTGATGCTACCTCCAATGAGGGAGCAGTTGTGAGAGTGCTCAGCAAATCAGGATGACTTTCAAAGCAAATGTAACATTTTGCTAACATGTAGCAATAATCTTCTTTCCGGTGCCTTTGTGAAGGGAATACTGCCTACGTGACCTGTATGGTCTGGGAAATATGATTTTTTTAAATGAAATGGTAAGGTGGTTTGAATAAATTCAAATATCTGTCTTTATACATATTTAGAGGGCTTTTCTAACTCAGACTTACATAAGGACAATGAGATAATTAAGATTAATGACGCAAACTTTTCAATCTACTTAATATTTAATTAAACTATAATCACATAATACAAACTACAACTAATAAACATTAAAATCTGGCATTAACTTCCACTTGAGAATTGGGAGATTTACAAGATAGCAAAGAAGGAAAGAATCTGAAATAGTGCCCTTCTTGTCTCACTCAGCTAAGCATTTCCCCAGTTATGAAGTGCCATGCACTGTACTAAATACTTTACATATATTCATATATGTATTCTTTGTAATAATCCATATATGTATGTTATTATTGCAACTGAGAGATGAGTAAACTAAATATTAGAAAGGCAATTGGCAATGCCACACAGTTAGAAAGTGAAAGAACCTAGATTTGACCTAAACTATGTGTCGTTCAGAAGGTCATGACCTCCATTCTCCATGAGGCTATAATTGCATGTACTGTATTGGTCACCAAAAATGATAACTGTCACAACATTCACAACATGAAATTAGAACACAAATCTTCTGCTACTAAGTCCCAAAAGAGAATAGGACAGTTTATGGCTCTCAAGGAATTTCAGGAATCCTACAGTTTATCCTCTCATCCCAAATCACACGTCTTTGCCCAGATATTTGCCTACTCACCAATAAGGCAGGGCATTTGGCAAGTGCATGGCACACCCCCTTCTAAATGTGCCACATTGTCAACTGCCTAAACATCACACCTCTAAGACATGTATTTAATTGTACACAAAGCAGAAGATCCTAGTTGGTGACAATACCAAGTGTCTCAATCTTCAATCATATCACTATTATTAAGGTGGAAAAATTGCCAAGTGCAGCAACTAACCTTAAAATGAACCAAGAATCAGTTCATTCAGTTGTGTCTGTTTCCCAGAAGGTGGGAAGCATTGTCCTATAAATAACCTACATGATTATCTTTTAAAGAGAAAATGAGAAATTGTGTAATAACAGTATTTTAACTCCCATTTTTGTGATCTATTCACAAGCGAGCAATCTACATTTCCTAAGCACTCTTAGTATTTGACTACAAAGTTAAATTATTGTAGCATCTCTCTCCAATGTGTCTTCTCATACTGCATAATTGATTGCTTTGCCTGCAATTTCAATTCCATAGTATAATTACAGCTAAAAATGTGTAACTCTTAGGAGTTTAAAGTTATAGGCAGACTATTACTTTTTTTTTCAACTCCCTGAATATCTCAAATAAAACCCGTAAGCCTCAAAACTCCAAAAAGTTTACAAAATTAAACTGCTTTTTTCCCTAGTCAGAATCATTGCTTTCTAATCAATATTTGTGTGAGTTTAGATTAATATTGGGGAGGAGTGGAGTGAAGGAATAAACAAGCTAAAATTTACATATTGGTGACAACAGACTTAGGAAATAACTTTAGAATTTCTTCAACTAGTATATTTTTAAAGATATATTTAGCTTATCAATTCAAAGGAAATTATAAGAGCACTCTTTAAATTAGAAGCAAAGTAGTGTGGAGACTAGAGCACTAAAATTCATAATCTCTACCTCTAACAAGGAGACACAAAGTGCGTCTATTGTCTCACCACATGGAAACCTGTCTTGTACTTGACATAAGATTTCAAGCAAATTACCTAATCTCCCTACACCTCAGTATTTTTACTTATCATGAAATGATGTTTGGAGTTTTGTCATCTCTATAGCTCATAGTATCAGTAAATTTTTAATCATTTCATGTCTTACTGAATGATTAATAAAGTTGAAAACATCTAATAGAAGTGGAGCTCATAAAAATAAATTATATTTTTTAGGACTTTTTTTTTTACCAAAAATAAGTTAAAAATTAAAGGATCAAAATTATTTTGCATTATACATTACTTAGATTTAATCTCATAACAATTCTAAACATCTCAAATTACGTTTTATTATTGTTTGTTTTACGACACTCATTATACATGATGCTAAATCCCTTTGTTGTAGAGAAAACGAATTCGTTTTTGTTTCACTAAAATCTAGAACTATACAGCCTTACACCAAGCATGTGTGCACACATGTTGGTGAGCAAGAGGCAGAGAGAAAGACAAAGGGACAGAGACACAGAGAGCTAGAGAGAAGGAAAGAGCAAATAGAAAAATTATGACAAGATAATTTTTTGATTTCTTGTTCTATATTAATATATAACATATATATTTACCAGGCAAAGGAGAAATAATAAATGTAAAGCAATATGGAGTTCAGGTAACATCTGTATATTATGGTTCATATTTTTTTCCATTTGTGGAAACCAAGTCATGTAACCTCCTAAATTCTAAGTGACAGAATTAGACTTAGTACTTCAAATACTAAGCATGGGATTGTTTGGTAATAAGCAGTTAACCATCACTCAACATTCCTATATTCTTAGACAGGTCTTATTCTTCACGGTTGAAATATCACACCAGTGTGTGTGTGTGTGTGTGTGTGTGTGTGTGTGTGTGTGTGTGTGTTCCCTTAGGTATGGATCCTAAAATGTAAGTACCAGGTAGAGATAAAAACAAATTAATTTAAGTAAACAGCTTTTAAAAATATATAAAAACTTTGACAGCAGATAACAATGTGTTATATGTCTAAAAGTCTCAAATACCTACAACAGGTGAAAAGTTTTAAGTAATCAAATGGGAGCTACTTATTGAGGAAGAAATTGAATTAATCTCAAAGAAGATAAACATACTTATAATACAAAAAAAAGGGGGGCGGATTTGGAATGGTAGAATGATGAATATATTTGGGCACTGGCAGAGAACCCTTAGATTATCTTTGGTTCTACATAAATAGTTAAGACATTAAATGGTCATTATTGTTAGTTAACAAAAATTAATTCTCACAATTCCTACATTCATTTTATTGGAGCCAGGTCATAGGTATGTGGGGGGCAGCAGGTTTTCCCAAACCCAATCAAGCATGACCCAGAGTTTCTAGGATATATGGCATTGAGCTCAAGTGCATTTTAAATTATTATTCTTTTTAAATTGGATTGTGGCTTCTTTCAAACCCATTCAAGATTTTTTTCAAAGAAATAGTAGTCAAAGAACATATCATAAGGAGCTTGTGTACCATTATAGATGAGGAAGATGTTAAATATATCATCCTCATTCTAACCATGAGACACATCTTAACAGACTGTCCATGTGAAGAAGAAATTGAAAAATTAAGAAACACCACACATATCTCAGTCTGAAAGATGTATAATGTTGGCCCCATTGACACCCAACTCTTGATAGTGCAAAGCTAGAGCATGAAATATTGCATTGATTGTGAAGATCCCAGAATCTGAAAGATGAATTAATTCTTGAAAATATATTTTTTCACCATTACAGCACTGGCTCTCTCACAGTAAGCAACTTGAATCAAAGAATTCAAGGGAAAGTACTTACTTGACAGCTTTTATCAGTATGGGACTCTCTAAATATTAAAAATGTATATATCATCCATAGCCTCAGAAGCAAATGTGACAAAGTTGAGACCCAGCAAATTTTATTAATTTTGTGAATGCATTGCCAGGGACCAGGTTTAGAGTAAATGCATGAAGCTGTTACATCAAATATGATAGCACCTGTCATGTGTGGCTATTTAAATTTAAATTTAAATTAAATCAAAAATTAACTCCTCCTGTTCTAGCTACATTTCATGTGTGCAAGACTGCATTTGGCTAGTGGCTATGTTTTTAGACAGCACATGTAAGGAACATTTCCATCAATGCAGCAAGTTCTACTGGATAACATTGGTATATGTTTCACTGTTTTGTTTTGTTGCCCATATATAGACTTTCTTTTAGGTAATAGATGAGTTTCTAAAAACATTAAAAAAAAGTTTGCTTAGTAACATAATTAAACTAAGTGCAAGAAGAAAATTGATTATGTAGAGAAAGTTTCCCCTTAGATGGTAATCTCTATATGGTCGGGTTACATATTAACTCCTGCATCCCAGCCTAGAAGAGTGTTTAACACATAGTAGGGGTTCATTATCAATATGTTACATTATTTCACTTATTTATTTATATTGTGAACAATACCTGTTGAAGCATGGTAAAAATTCCTTTAGTTAGCACATAGCAATTAAATTTCATGATTATTCAAGCTGACATAGACTGAAATTTATGCATGAAATATGAAAAAAGAACTTTGAATGCAAATAAAAAGTGGTATTATAAAGTATTTGACTTCCTTAAATGAATAACGTGGCTAAATGGCTTCAAGGAATTTAACATCTCTATTTAGAATGTGTTAATTACAAAAGCATCTCCAATTAAAATTGACCTTAAAAGATTCTATTTAGCAAGAGTTTCTTACCAGTAGTCCTTCTAATTACAATGGGTATTTAGAATGAAAATAGTCCATAAGACAGACATCTGTAATTTAGATTGACCTTTCCACAAATAGTCTTAATAACTGAAATTTTGCTTTATGAGCTGTTTTATTACATCATTTATTCTGTCACTCTCTTAAAGATAAATGAGAAAACATAGTTAAAATCTTAGTTGAGTATTGCTGAATAGCCCAAGTAAGCAATCTTTGACCAGTTATGTAAAGGAGTACTGTAACAGAAGGAAACAGGGATAAGACAGAGCGCATTAATCATAGTGCATGGCTCTACAAATTAGGGCTTCCTCATTCAGTGACTGGTGATTTGTACAGTATATGTCAAGCACAGTTCTAGTTCTAAGAATACATGTTAAGCAATTAAGTAAGCCCATGAGTCCAAGGGGTTTATGTGTGTAGTAAGCATCTATATTATTTTTCTTGTTTTTTGTTTTTTGCCTATCCAGCATCAATACTCTTTGCTTCGGGTAATAGCATCCTGATTTTTCTTCAGTGTTCTGCTTTACTCTCAGTTTGAATCAGTCTTGGAAGAAATACCCGACCCGCACCTGCAAGTGGGGAGATGGTACCTTTAAACCAAGCTAAATCAATCAGAAACTTTGTCTCTGGAATTTGCATCTTCAGCAAAATGATGCAGGACCTGAGATGAATTGATGTGTATTCTTCCCAGTTAAAATGCCCTGTCAATTAGCTTCTATACGTAGAGCCCTACATTTTTCCCACCTTTCCTTTTTGACATTTTTAAAATCTTTTTTCTCTGATTCTTTTAGCTATTCCCTATTGTTGCACCATTTCCCTTTTCATATAATTTAGCTAGAAGATTATTCTGTCGTGCATAAGCAAAGAAACCTCATGATGCAATGTCTACCAAAAGGACTGCTTACTTAAAAAAAAATTATAACACAATGTTCAAAAGTTTTAGGTCTGAACTTTTATTACCAGTTTTTTCGTAGAATGCGGATAATATCACATAGTATATAGCATGATATATGATTAAATTGAGATTGGTTCCAAATAACAAATAGAGAACACCCACTAGGTCTCCTTTTACAAAGATTCAGCATAAGTTATCCCCCAAAACAGAAAATATATTTTTAAAAGGACAAATATATTACTACTTGGAATATAAGAAATGGTGCCACTAGAAAATCTAAAATTCTGAGGAATCCTGGACAATAAAAAACAAATGAGATTGAATCGATAGAGGAAAAGAGTAAAGGAAATCAGAGTACAACTGCTGTAGAATTATAAGTATTCCAGAAGTAATCCACACTCAGAGTAAAAGAAGCACAAAGATGCAGAGTCAGCCTTGTAGTGATCAAAATTTATTAATTGAAGAATTGAGTTATCACAAGTAGGTCAGCTGAATTCTCAGCAGGTTGTAGAAACCTTTGCCCTGAGATTAGTATCTTAAGAAAGATGCTGTAAGTGCATTACTAGAAAGAATGTTGGGACTATAGAAAATTTTACATACGTTTACTACTGTTTTAAAAACAATGAAAAAGAAAACACGGAAAAGTAGCTTAATGTGATGTTTTGACATAGAAAACTTTAAGAATTGGTTCTTCTTAGATCTCTTTAGACACTTTTTAGACTTAAGAAGATATTGTGGGGGCAGCCAGATGGCTCAGTTGGTTAGAGCATGAGCTCTTAACAAGGTTGCCGGTTCGATTCCCACATGGGCGAGTGAGCTGCGCCCTCCACAACTAGATTGAAAAACAATGACTTGACACGGAACTGATGGGTCCTGAAAAAACACACTGTTCCCTAATATTCCCCAACTGGAAAAAAAGGAGATATTGTAAATATAAGAAAAAGATACAAAAATATTTCCTGAAGCTATAAGAAAATGTGAATCTTTAGACTGAACCCTCTGAGTAACAACAAAAAAAGTCCCATACATGGTAAAATTTCAGAATTTCAGGGATAAGTAGAAAAGCCTAAATCATCAGGAAAAATGGATTTCTACAGAAGAATAAGAATTAGAAGTCATCAAAAGTTTATTAGCCACAATGGGAAGAAGACGGCAATAAAATTGTATCTCCAAAATTCTGAGATTATATAATTTTAAACCTAGAATTCAATGCTCAACCAAACTAGCACAGATTATTTGATAGCATTAATAGAAAAGGAGGTTAATTGCTAATTTTAGGAATGTGTTCTAGGATATGTTCTTTCTAAACACTGAAAAAACATGTATGTTCATATAGACAGAGGATTAGTCCAAAGGCTAGTAAATACTAAAGGCAAACAAAAATATTATGGTCATTCAATTTTATTGTACGTATTCCTGAATTAAACTACAGTATTGGTAAACCCTGACTTTCCATAAAAGTTTTGTGCTTTTTTTTAAAATTTACGTTTGAGAAACTTAATACTTTATCGAATCCAAGACAGAAGAAATAGACTTAATAACTTTCAGACTAAAGTCAGAAGTTATAAATTTTTGTTTCCTTTAATCCCTTCTCCCTTCAACCCATATACACATATTTGAAGTCACTAGAATATTGTCAGAAATATAAGGTATTCAGTAAATATATTTAAATTGAATTGAGCTAAATTGCCAAAGGAACAGTTCACAATGCATATAAACAGTTTAACCAGTTATCAGAGCCCTTATATATCCAAAAACAATTGCCTAGTTATACCAATCATTTAAGTAAAACTTAAATGAAAACAGAACAATATATTATGACTACATCCATAGGAAATCCCTTCTAATTCCAGAACTTTCTGATCCTCCATCATATATTCACTATTGAGGAACCACAGAAAATCATTTACAAATGTATTTTACACTATTCAAAACTTAGAAACATTTTAAGGAGACATATCTTGATTTTTAAAGAATTTCTTCCAGAAGAGCATTTGAGATCTTGCTCCATGGCCATGTGTCATCAGATTAGATCAAATAAACTCTTATAAAAATTCAAAAAAAATAAAGGAGAAAAAGAATTTCTTTCAAAAATTAGGTATCAGGAAGGAAGAGTGTCTTGACTAGTCTCATCTCAGTGTTTGTTCATGCTCACAAAGACTATTCACTGAAATATATCAACCAATGTCTGCATCACATTGAAGGCACAAGATACAGCAGGCCTGAATAGCTAGCTGTACAACATTGAGAAAGTATTGGATTTCCATTTTAATTTTATTTTATGCAATAGTGCCCTCAGGAACATATCAAAACACTGTCACTGAGTAAAGGATATTAGATTATTAAAGAAGGAAATTAAATGTTACATGACTAAAATACCACAGGGGATAAGTATGATTAACTTCCCAGACTTAAATATGTAATTTCTATGCTAGCTATTTGTCCCAAATCCCATAACCTGGCAATACAACTGATTTAACTACCTATCATAAGAAGAGAACAAAAATCTAAATAAAGTCTAAAATATTTGTTGTCTAGAAAACAATTCAATTTTTCTCCTGTGTTTGAAACCTTTAAAAAAGATGGACTGATTTTTTTCCCCTGCCCAACTTCATCTAAGATATTAATGCATACAGTTATTCTCAATATTTATGTAGTTATTAGCAGATGACCAAGATACTAAAATAATTATTTTGAATATAGTAAAATTCACAGACAACATAATCTTAAATATTTAATAACATCTACAATTTATGTTCACTTATAAAAACTTCGTATACTGTGTTTCCCCAAAAATAAGACCTAGCAGCACAATCAGCTCTAATGTGTCTTTTGCAGCAAAAATTAATATAAGACCTGGTATTATATTATTTATATTATGCTATGTTATGTTATATTATATTATATTATATTATATTATATTATATTATGTTATATTATATTATATTATAGACCGGGTCTTATAGTAAAATAAGACCAGGCCTTATATTAATTTTTGCTCCAAAAGACGCATTAGAGTTGATTGTCTGGCTAGGTCCTATTTTCGGGAAAACAGGTTAGATGGTAAGTAGTTCATATAAATTGATGTAATTCATTACAAACTCCCAATTGTAGACTTGTATGTATCAAGATTACTTAGTTTTGAGCAAGAACATATGATTCCGGCTTAAGAAAAAGGGAATTCATTGGAAGAATATGAGAAGCTAAACAAATAGACAGGAGGCTCAAAGAGTGGGCAGCACCCAAAGCAACTTCCTAAACTAAGAATCAGGAACCACAAACATTTCATCAAGACTCTGCTGCTATCATTTACAATAGCCAAGATCTAAAAACAACCTACATGTCCATCAACGGATGACTGGATAGAGAAGATGTGGTATATCTATACAATTCAATGCTACTCAGCCATAAATAGATGAAATATTGCCATTTGCAACAGCATGGAGGGATTTTGAGGGTGTGATGCTAAGTGAAATAAGTCAGACAGAAAAGGACAAAAATCCATATGATTTCACTTATACATGGACTATAAAACAAAAAAGAAACGAATAAATAAAACAAAACAAAAACAAACTCATGGAGACAGACAACAGATTTGTGGTTACCAGAAGGGAATGGGTAGAGAGGGAGGGCGAAATGGGTAATAGGGTTCAAACACTTGGTGACAGATGAACACTAGACTTTTGCTGGTAAGCATGCTACAGTATGTACGGCTATTGAATTATAATGTTGTACACCTGAAATTTATATAATGTTATTAACCATCGCTACTGGGAAAAAAAAGACTCTGCTGCTGCGATAGAAGATATTTTCAGTCTGTTTTGATCTTGCAGAATGAAAATTCCCTGGCCAGAATAGAGCTGGCCTTTACATAGGAGATGTAATTTACTCAAAAGAAAGTAGCCAGCAGTATAAAGGGGGAAATAGATGTTGTTTTCTGTCACGCTGCAACTAACAGTGTTCTGAAGATATTTTTTTTAAAAAAAGAAAGTAACATAAGTGTGAGAACGGGAAAGGTAACTGCTCTCAACTTTTCAGACATGAACCCAGTGTTAGGTTAGGGTTGTGGAGTCATTATCGTTCCCCATTACAGAAAGTAGCCCAGGCTGCCCTGCTGTGGAAAACTGGGGAAAATCCTCAGGTATACATCTACTCATACCTCCGCAGAGTCAGGGGTAGCTGTCAGACGTTCTTGAATATGATATCAGAGTCTATCATGTCTATTTCCCAAAGATCATGCTGTTTTCCCTCAGGGCAATTAGACATTAATGATGATGCTGAGATAATCGTTTTGTTTAGTCACATTAGCCTGATGAAAACATTGAAAGGAGCCCAGATTCTGAGAGCATTAGGCTCTAATTATGTTGTTCTAGAGCTCAAGATTCTGTGACTAATGTCAGGTGCAACTTGCCTTTCCATGTCACAATGCTCACCAACTAGAATATCTCATTGTTAAAGAATTCCATCAGCAAATTATTCCGTTTCTTCTGTTGAGTTTAATGCAGACCTGGAATCATTTCAAGTAACTTGGATTTAAATTCTCTTTTAACCATGATCTTTTATTTTTGAGGATATTTATTTTTTATTAAAGAAAATTTAAATTAAACAGGACTGTCTAATTCTGTTATTAGGTCATCTACTCCAAATAAGTTTACTCTTAGGGCACATATGTATTTTCAAGTTATTTTATTTTCCTAGAAATTTTCACAAGTTTCACTTCTTTCTTGTACATACCATTTTAGGTCATTTTCAGACAGGCCCTATATTTGTACAAGTCATTTTTGAACAGCCATTCAAACATACGCGTTTGTAATTCTTCCTTTTTTACTTTTATTGTCTTTTATAAATATCACCAAATGTTTTCTTAAACCTTCCTTACTTTTGGAGCCATATATCCTTTTAAAGTCTTTTCTCCGAATTCTCTGAAATATTCTTATGTAAAACCAGGGTGTCTGCTTAATTGTGTGAAATCTTATATTGTACTTCAAAAATTCTTTCATGGCAACATGACTTTTCCTACATTTTCCATTACTTTCACTTCACTAACAAGTTCAGCATCATTGACAAAAATTAACTCCAAAGTAGCAGTTCTCTTTGTTGCTTCTTCTAACACAAGATGGATAAAATTATATTTTGCTATTGTGTGTGTGTGTGTGTGTGTGTAAACGCATACACAGTTAATGTTTGGGAATATCAAAGTCCATAGACTCATAATTTATAAAATGAAAAATAGCCTTGATTTTTAATTTATATTATTGTTTCTTATGGAAGTGTCTGAATTTCTAAATAGACAAAGAATTCCTAATAGCAGAATTTTAATATAACGTACCAGTAGCTTTAGATATTCTTAATATCTAAATAAGGAAATTTTAACAGCATTATGGAAAAATGTTTTTTATTCACTCACATACATATAGAAAGATGAGACTGAATGGTTGTTCTGTGATGTAGTCAGTATTATTGATATGCTCCATCTGAATTAAATTTTCTTGGAATTGTTACAGTACAATATTTTGTAGGAGAGAACCACTTTGGCTATCTTATATGACCTATATTTCATTAAAACTTCATTACCCCGTGCTCCAAAGTCTTATTACTTATGTTGTTAATTAGCCAGGATTTTTTTCTGAGTAATATACTTCCCATGTCACATTCTCCAACTAAATACTAAGTTATAGGATACCACCTTTACTTTAACTGTACTATTATAGCCACCATTATGAGTCCTATATCGAAACTGATACACTGGTAATTGTAATGTCAGGGTCAGCTCTTGAGAGGGCTACTGACTTGATCAAGCGGAAGGCTGGAGTGATGGTGGCCAGAGGGGAATACAGAAAAGTCACTTCTCTTAAGCAGCTCACGTTCAAGCAGCAATGAGATGTGGGTTACGTATGAATTACATAAACCTCTATATGCAATTAACTACCAGGCATCTATAAAGCATTAAATGAAAATGATGAAAGTTCACGACAGTGCACAAATAGAATGCTGTACTTTTTTACTCAATATCAAGTTATATCCTATCTTCTTTAAGTGAAATAAGTCAGGGAGAGAAACACAAATACCGTTTGGTTTCACTTATACATGGAATCCAAAACAAACAAACAAACCAAAACAAAAATAGACTCAGAAACAGAGACCAAAGGGATGGTTTACCAGATGGGATGGATCGGGGAATGGGTACAAAGCTGAAGGGGAACAAAGTCAGTAATATTGTGATTGGTGTGCACGGTGAGAGATCACTACTAAACTTAGCACAGTGATCACATTGTCAGGTATAAAAATGTCAAATCACTATATTGTGCACCTGAAACTAATATAAGATTGTATAACAACTATATATTTTTTTAAATAATAAATTTAAAACAAGTTTTTTTAAGACACACAGGAAAAGGAAACCCCCAGGGACTCTTGGGACCTTCAGAGGGGGCTACTCAGACTTTTGTCAGCTTCTTCCCTTGCACTCATTTGACAGCTCTTTGTCCCATATGTTTGGCATGACTGAGGAACTGACCTTCCCATGCAGGGCACAACATGTCCATTTCTGCAGCAGTGCCAGATAACATCAGAACAACCCAAAGTGGAGACTGCATGTGTCCTGTGCGATAATCCTAGATTCTGAACTCTAGCTGAAAACGAAAAGTGGAAAATAAATGCTTGGACACACAGAGACATTGGAAATGATTCAACAAGGCAAAACTAAATGAATCGTGCTTGTCAACAACTACCCCACCTGAAGAAAATCAAAGTGAGTGCTATGGTTGGTTGGCAAAGATCACAGGCAGCATGAGTGACAGTGGCAGCAACAGTGAACGGAGCACAGCTTATGGAAAGAGCTACCGAGTGTGCACAGTGGCTCTGGTTGACACAGATATGAGCACCTTTAAGAATCTATGGGTGGGCAACCGATGGCTGGTGACCGACTGCCTCAGCCGCGGGTAGTGCAAGGCTCATAATACCAGCATGGGCCAGGGAGCTGTGTCCTTAACAACTAGACTGAGAAACAACTGCTTGAACAGGAATGGGGTGAGGGTCCTGGGGGGAGGCGGAAGAAAGGTGGGGGGAGAAGAATATCTCATTGAAATCCAATTACTACAGGACCTGAGAGACACAAAAACACAGAACTATAATAGATAAGTAAACACAGAAGTAAACTCCTGAAGCGCACTGCTCTACATTGGATGAGCTTAGGTATCTCATAGTGAACATATTATTAACAAATGTTCAATAAAAACATCTATTTATAAAACATGAAAGATGCCCATCCTCCTTCCTAAAAAGAGAAAGGTAAATTAAAACTATGCTGTACTGGCCGAATAACGTTTCATAAAACATTGTGAAAGTGTAAAGAAACAGGCCTTCTCAGATATTGCTTATGCAAAAATAAATTGATGTAACTTTTGTGGAATGTGGTTTGACAATTTCTATCAAAACTATGAAAGGACGTTCCTTTCAATCCAGCATTTTAAGGATTTTATCCAACTACTCTCCTCCCATATCAGCAAATGGACCTGCAGGATATTATCCTTTGTCACAGTGCTTTACTTTTTTTTCTTCTTCAGTGAATTGGTGGAGGATTGAATTAGATAACATTTTTGTGTGTGTGCATGGTAAAATGCACATAACAGAAAATTTATCATGTTAAAGTTTACTACTCAGTGGCTTTAAGTACATTCACAATATTGTGCAGCCATCACCTCTATCTAGTTCCAAAATCGTTTTGGTTTCTCCAAATGGAAGTCCCACCTATTAAGCAGTTACTTGTCATTCCTCCCACCTCTCAGCCCCTGGAAAGCACTGATATAGGCTTTCTGTCTCTGGATTTGTCTATTCTGGATAGTTAATATAAATAGAATCATACAATATGTGTCAGAGTCCTTTAACAGCATAAACACCCAAATGAACACCAGTACAAGGTTGGTGAAATAAATTATAGCATATTCACACAATGGGCTAAGATACAGCTCTTTAAAAAACGAGGAAGAGAGTCTTTATGTACTGACTTGGAAACATCCTCAATTATTATATATATAATATATCTGTTATCTTTTTCCATAAAAAATGAAGAAAATAAAAACACATATTTGTATTCCCATGTGTATTCCCATGTGTAAATATATCCTTGAAGGATACATATGAAATTAATAAGTGGTGAGGTTAGGTAAGGTATTTTGACGGGGGAGGGAATGGAGTTTTGTTTTGCTTTGTTTTGCTTATTTTTGTTTTTGAAGAGGTGGGAACTAAACTGATGGGAAAGAGGAACTTTTTACTTTATGTTTTCATAAACTCTTGCATATTTGAATATCTTACATAAAGAATTAAACAAACTGAATTTTTTTTAAAAATACTAAATTTTGGAAAAAATTACAAGTATCTGTAATTACAAGCCATGAAGCTGACTAGAAGCAGAATTGACACATGCTGTTGTATGGTTTTTTTCTGATATCTGTCAAATCTGTTTGAAACAGAGCCAATTTGGAGGGAACATCTGTTTCTTCAACCTCATCTTGACAAGTTCATAAAAGGCAAAGTCTTAACCAAGGTTAAGATAAGCCTCAGGTCAAAAAGGAAAGGTGCGGTGATGGTTGCAGCATTAAGTGAGTAGTGGCCCACACACACGGCACTCTGCCACAGTCATGGCTGGAATCAGACAGAAGTGAGGCTCAGAGGAAGTGAGTCAGGTCATAAGAGGCCTCTAAGAAGTTGAAGGTATGAGAAATGACTGTGGAGCATTGTATGTTTAGATGTGGAGGACAAAATCCAGTAAAAAAGTTGTAGAAGGAAAATTATTTCATACTATGTGCCAGGCCAGGTTAATGAGAACCTTTGAAGATGGTCAAAGGTACTCTTACGTTTGAAAGTAGAATTGTTATGTCTGCTGGAGCAGAGGTGGATGTGGATAAGATGCTGTGCCAAAGAGCATTTCTGACATAATTTGAATGTTTTAACACGTGTCTTACTGTCAATTCACATAGGAATTGATGCTTACAATGGTGAACATGGTCTATGTTCTCCTTTAATAGCTTCATGCATTGTGCTCATTTTTTGATTCAGAATGTTTGACTTTTGGTTACCACCATTCTGACACTGAGAAAAAGAAGGGTGTTCAGTTAGGCATTTGCTTAGATGAAGTAATGCAACACATACTATTTAAGCCACACTACCAAAAATGTTAGATTATCCTTTTTTCCATTATTTGGATGTCTGTCTCTCTATCTCTCTATTTATCTGTCAACTATGTATGTATGTATGTATGAGCATCATAGTTTTAAGAATCTGAATTTAATGTTCCTGAATATGTAGTTGACCACCTTTCATAATAGGAAATAAAGTTGAAAGGCTGATAGGAAACATTTAAGGTCCAGCAGTGTTCATGCAGCAGCTCCCATTAAAAAAAAATTAAAAACCTGAGAAAAATATGCAGAAATTTTATAATAAAAATTATAAAACTACTGAGAAACACAAAAGAACAATAAATGAAAATGGAAAAACATCTGTTTTTGAGTGGTATACCAGGCAGGGTCCTGACAGGAATCAGAAGGCACATTCAACGAGGAAATTGTAAGGACTAAGGGCAGCCTTAAGTAGAACAAATTAGGAAGAGAACAGATTAGGAAGTACCTGAGTTGAGCAACGTTTGAAGTCACCACTTCCCATAGGCCTGAACGATCAAGAGGAGGAAGCAGTTATCTGAAGATGGATTGAGTAGTAGGACAGGGCTGCCCTATGAGGGCTAAGGAAGGTAGTCATTGATATGTTGGCCTGAGTGAGAGAAAAAGAGGAGACAGATAACAAAACTTCACTCTTTCCTGGCCCCTCTTGATGTCCTGTCAACATTTTCCATTGCCTATAGTCATTTGAAATGGGCTCTACCAATAGATGCGGTCCACAAAAGTCAGCCTTGCAGGGGATATAACAGGATGGAGAAGGAGGGAGACTGGATCTGAGTAGGCAAATAAAAACTGCAGTGCACAAGAAGACTAAATTTTATAAAGTTAACCACAAACTGATCTCCAAATGTAATATAAAGCCACTTAAGTCCCGTGGATTTTCTAACTTGAAAATGATTCTAAAGTTAATCTAGAATAATAAGCATATGATATGAGCAGCTTGGATCATTTTAAAATGAATGAGTAAGGCAGAACAGAGGTTATTTGGTCTATAAGACATAAAAGCTCGTGTGTTTCTACATAACAATTAATTTGATGCTGACAAAAGAACAGGCTGATAAATTTATTTGATAAAATAGACAGTCCAATGATAAATCCAAGAATGTACTAAAATAATGGTTTTTAAGTGAATGTAAAAATAATCAAACAAATAAATATAACTGAGACAACTAGATACAATTATGGGTGAAAATAACTCTAGGGTTTGTGTCTTATGTTTTATACCAAAACTCATTAGAGATGGATCAAAGGTCAAAATGCATTAGTAAAAGATAAATTTATAAAAAACATTTTATATAAAATATTAGATAAAATGTAAGAGAATTGCATGAACACCTTGGCATGGGGAACAAATTACTCTGTATCTCACCTAACCCAATCCAGCATCTTGTACCAGCATCTTTCTAGATACATTACATGTCCTCAGTAAATAACTAGTTAATAGAAGAATCAATGTGGAGCACAAAATGGGAAAAATTGATAGAACTAACCAGAAAATATTTAATTTCCTGTAGGATAAAAAATCAACATAAATATGGCAAGATGCAAATCAATGAGATAGGAAGTTATAATTACAATATGTTTGACGTACTGTTTTCAAAGAAAGATAAATAATCCAATAGAAAAATCAGCGAAAGACAACATTCAATGAGAAAAATATGTGATGAAAAACTAAATTTAAAAACTGAATAATATTATCAATCAAGGACATATAAGTTGTATACATAATGAAAAAAATTTAAAGTATTAGACACTTGACAAAGATTAAAAGGATTATTATAGTAAGTGTGGGTGAAGGTAAAGGAAATACCGTTCACACATAGATGACCAGAGTATAAAATGTTTTAAACTTTGTTTTAATGTTTAATTCATTTAATGTTAAAACTATGTTTTAATGTTTCAACGTTTCCATAAGATAATCTGGCAATTTATCCTAACTAAATAATTATGAATATGTGTAAAAATCTGGCTACAAGCAAAATTTGGAAATCCCATAAATGTGATTAGATAGTGTGGCACTAATTAAATACACAGACTATCTCTGTACAGTGTACTTAAGTATAACAGTTGAAGATAAAATAGTAAAACCAGTCTTATTTTACAGAAAGATTTTCATAAAATTTGTGTTGAAAAAGCAAGAGAACAAATAACATCACTTTAGACCCAAAAGCAGGTAAAATAGTCTCAAAATTTTTGTTGCAAACTGCTTTTTAATTGGATAAACACACAGTGGTATTTTAAATGCATTGCTGAAGTCACAAGGATGTCAAGGGCCAAAAAAGAGAAATTCACCAAGATTTAATACAAGTGGTGAGCACTGCTTGTAAATGGCATCTCCTGGAGTTGGTGCGGTGTCTACAGTCTATATGGCCATTCACGTTGGCACTGGTGGTAACCATGAAGAGTAGGGCATACCTGGGGAAAGACCCAAACCACAGAACTTGCACTCCAAATGCTCATGACCAGTGCAGAAATGACCACTGGGATTTGAGTTTGTGCAATGTAAGCAGCTGAGCCTGAGAATCCCTATGAAACCAGATTCTGGATAGAGCTACAGAGTCACTGAAAGGACAAGCAAAGAAAAACAAAACACTGTCCCAAAAAAGGGAACCAAAAAGGAAACAAGGAGAATGGGTAAACTACGGAATTTTCATAAAATGGTATGCCAGGGCATGGAAAATAAGTGAACTTTAGCTACATGTACTAGACAAAATACTGCTTAAGAATACTTGCCAAGGGAATAATAATCACAGAATCTTAACAGTTCTTAACCTTGGGGAAAGAAACAGAAAAAAGACTGGGAAGGTACACACAGAAGACTTCAACAATTTTAGTAAGGTTTATTTTTTAAATGGGATGATATGTAGATCCATGAGTGAATATTTTGTTATCTTTGTATATCCTTACATTTCTTGTATATTGTTTGCATAACCATCTCTATGTATAAAATATTTCATTTAAAATGATTAAAATTTGTATGTGTGTGAATGTATGTGGGGTGGAGAATAGGATGTGTGCACACACTCTCAGAGAAAATAAAATATTTACACTAAAAAGTTCTTAAAATTTTATCTCTGGACAATGTGATTTGGGATGACTTCTTTATATACTTATTTCTATTGTTATATTATTTACAATGAATATGTGTAACCATTATAACAATTCTTAAAAAGGCCTGGGACAACATCACATCTTAACATTTTATAGTTCTTATATTTGGGAAACATTTTAATTGTTAAAAAAACACTTTAAATACTCAAATGTATATGAAATTTGTTGATTGGGCTAAAGTAAAATGATAATAAGAGAATCCATTAGACTGGATCCTGTGTTTCTTAGTGTAATATTGTGATTTACAAGGAAAATATATATATTTGGATTGTAACAGAATGCAAAACCTACTGTTTCTGACCCTGTCGTACTCCAGTTTTCATTGTCCCAAGGCCTTCAGACTGTTAGCTTCTGCTATTGACATGCTAATCATTAGAGGAATTTTGCTTGCAGTTTGAGTTTTTAGAAGAATAGTCCCTTGCTGGAAGGTGCCTCTTCCACGGAGGTGGGGGAAATGTGTAAAAAAATAATGATTGCTTATCAAAGATTTGCAGGAGCCTCAAAACTGGACTCACATCAGCTGGGCTCAAGGGACCTGACCAGGAACAAAGAGAGTTGAGATTTCACTGTCTTCCTAGGTCCTCTGCTGGTTCCCAGAAGTCTGTGATTGTCAATCACCACTTGCCTCTCCCATTTTCCCTTGATATAAAAGAAGCCTAAACTAGGTGCTTTCTTAAGATGGATTTGAGGAACTGTTAATGCCCCTATCTTCTTGACTTGGCAACTTTTAGATCAATAGAAGTTAAAAATATATATATTTGATGAATGGCAATTTTGTAAAATTTTGTGGAAAAATGGTTTGTGAGCAGAGAAGGGCCTTTTTGATAAGCTGGCTGACAAAGCCAGTCACTTCCCTCCAAATCCACGCTACACCTGAAGAATATAGAATCAACTATAATATGTAGCTTATATTCAGTCTCCATACCACCCATGAACCTTTCTTCTTTCTACAAGTGGTCTGCATTTCTGTACAGCTCTGTAATATGCAAGAGTCTATGCTAAGAAAGAATTTAGGCTAGCATGCATTCTACAACAACTTTCAGATGGGAAATCAAGAATGTATTTTTATGAAATGACTCAACTGCATTAAGCATTCTACAGATAAAATGCAGATAAAAGACATAAAAATTCACATTCAACACTTTTTAAACTGAAGCTTTCAAGTAGGTCTAAATATTTGTATGTACTCAGAGTGTGTTAATGTTTGTTGAAAGACATATTTATGGCCACAAAAGTCTTAGTTATTGAAAGCATGTGCATCAACAGGTAGTAGTGTTCTGGAAAACACATATGAGGATATGAATATCTCAAACATCTGAAAATGCTCTTGCAATTAGGAAAAAAAAGTTAAAAGTTTTAAAAAATATATGTAACAAAAATAATTTCAGTTCAAACTAAACTACAAAAAAAATTAGAAACAGCTCCAGGGACCAAAAAATTTACATAGAATTGGCAGCCTCAGCAGCAACCCAATGAGCTCATGCTGTGGACATCAGAAGTGGGAGCACGTTATTGGTCTTCGAAAAACAGCACTGACATGGTTACTCTTACCTGTTTAAGAAAATCCCAATTGAAAATAGATTGTGAAATGTCTCATGAATTGATTAAAACTCAATTGATTAAAACTCATATTCAAGAATTAGAATGAGTTCCAAGTTCATATTTTTTAAAAAATAAGAAGAAACAAAATTTTCTAAAACAAACTTTCAAAAATAATAAAATTTGACAAGTTTATTATTGGTGAGTACGTGTGTTTTCAGTTTTATTATTTTTTTATAAATTTTTGAAAGCTTGAAATACTTCCTTCAAAGAAAACAAAGAACAACAACAACAAAACTGCCCCTCATCTTTTCTTCACTAAGCAAAAATACAAAATTCTTTTGACAAGGCATTGACTCTGTTTATATAGCCCAGTTAGTCTTTGAGAGGTCAGAAGTATTTACTGAAATGAATACTTCAATAAAACAACTTTGGCATGATACCAAGATTCAACATCCCCCTACCAAACATGTTTCGTTTTGGTCATCACCCCCTGTGAGTCTGATATTCCCTTTATGTCAAGTAGTGACAATCTCATAGGGTTGTTATGGAGTTGTAGAGATTCCATTTGAAACATGTAATTATAAACTCTAATGGGCTGTTCTAAAGTCATGTTAAACAGTGAGTTAGCCTCACACCCAGTGTCACACAGCCCAGGTTCTATTCTTGTTTGTGCCACTTAAAAGCTTTGTGATCGCAGGCAATTGATTTTATACATAAAAGCTCAATGCTCAGTGACCAAGATGCTTGAGCAACTCCGTCAACTTGACTAAACTGTAGACAGACTTCTTCCTGGCTCTAGGATCCTCACTTCCCTATTAGAAAATTTCCTTTTGACAACTTTCTACTGTAAATCATTTCTCTGCCTGTTTGACATGTACTAAATCTTTTGTCAGATTCCTGCCAGTTTAACAACCCAGGAATGTAATTCTCAAGGACCTGGGAGCCATCCTTTTGAAATGTAATTATGAAAAGAGATAGTACCTCTATCTCCCATTCTCTGAGAGAGGGTAGGAGCCTAACTTCAATAAGCTACAATTAGCAAACACAGATGGTCTAACACCATGTAGTCACAGAAAATAAAGCAGGAGAGTCAGAGAAAGAAAAAGCATGTGACATTGGAAGCACAGAGGGATTAGAAGATGCTGTATGCAGCAGAGCCATGAATCAGGGATATCCAGGTGGCCTCTAGAAGCTGACAAAGTCAGAAAATGGATTCTCCACTGGAGCATTCAGAGGGAGCTCAGCCCTACCAATACCTTCATTCTAGGTCTTCTGATCTCTAGATGGTAAAATAATGTTTTTCGTTGTTTTAAGCTAATAAATTTGTTGTAACTTGTTATAGCAGCAATAGGAACGTAAACAGTAAGTGAGTTTCCCAGCACTGGGCCAGTGTAAAATGAGGAATAATCGTGTCTATTTTGAAGAGTTCTGGTGAGTGTCAAACGTAATCATGTATATGAGAAATTTTTGCAACTCACAAAGTGCTAAACAAATGTTTGCTCTTACCATGCTTCCCCGAAAATAAGACCTAGCTGGATAATCAGCTCTAATGCATCTTTGGAGCAAAAATTAATATAAGATCAGGTATCATATTATATTACATTACATTACATTACATTACATTACATTACATTACATTACATTACATTATATTATATTATAGACCCGGTCTTATATTATAGTAAAATAAGGCGGGGTCTTGTATTAATTTTTGCTCCAAAAGACTCATTAGAGCTCATTGTCCGGCTAGGTCTTATTTTTGGGGAAACACGGTATTGCATAGTATAGGAAACTTGTGTCTCTGTAGTGGGGTTCAGGTATACAGAGAAGCAACCTTGACTTTAAGATGTCACAACTAACGACTTTGAGAAGTAAATATGTTATCGACAATAAAGCACGTTGGTGACATATAATGACCTAGAGGGTACTCTTGCTTTCTACGTATACTGATGACAGACATGTGACAAAGACTATCAGCTCCAGAGGCCTGAGGTTATTCTAGAATGGGACACAGGGGTCAGGCCTGATTAGGGAGTACTCACTGTGTTAAAAGTAGCAAAATAAACTGCAGTTTATGTCAAATTTCTTTTCCTTAGACCAGCCTGCTCTTAGCTGCCTGGAGAATGACTATATTCTGGAAGCAGACAACTTAGCAATTATCAAAGTATGAACTCATGTTGGCAGCAACTGCCTGCCTTAAATAAATGCCATTCGATGGTGTTTGCTATAAAATGGAATTTCCAGAATTTAAAATCCTTTTGCATTGCCTGTACTGTTTCTATATTTAATTAAATAACTTTCAGGATGATAGATTGTACTTGAATATACGATGCTCTCAAACACCAAAAAAGGTTGAATTTCTAAAAATCTCAGTCTCCAGTCTATTTTCTTAATATATGTGTTCTGACAATTTTAATAAAAAATAAACACCAAAAATTGAAAAGCTTTTATATGATTATTTTACTAAAATTGATTCTTCCAAATTTTACCTGGTTCTGTAAAACAGAATCAAGGACATTTGGATTGCAAGGTTTTTTTTTTTTTTTTTTAATCCTGACCCTATTTTCACAGACATGGACTTGACTTGACAGAAACATTTTAACAAATTTCACTTCTCGTAAAATAGATTAAAAAAAAAAATGCTTTCTTCAGTGTTTCATCTCCCTCCTAATCCAGAACATCATAAAGAAGTAAGATGTTTTGAGCATACAGAAGTAGAACCATCTGAATTACTTTCATTTTCATTTTGAGATCTGCTGACTACTTTTTGTCAATTGAAATTCTTTGTTGGTCACCCTCCAGAATAAATAGAAGTTAGGATACTGTTTTGAATTTGGGGTAGTATTGAATACTTGGTGGTAGCGTACGGACATTGAGAATGTACACCAAATATATGAAATATATATACATGGTTGGAATCATACAGTATGCAGCTTTGTTCAGATTTGCTTTTTTCTCTTAGTAATATGCATTTAAGATTCCTGATGACTTTTCATGGCTTCATAGCACATTTCTTTTCAATGCTGTAAAATATTCCATCATCTGGATGTACTACTTTTATTTGTTCATTCACCTACTAAAAGATATCTTGATTACTTCCAAGTTTTAGTTCATCATATTAAAATGTGTCTATACAATATGGCCAAAGTTGAATATTCTCTTGATAATTTTTGACTTCAGTAGCTTTTTGCTTCCTGTGACATCTATATAATAAGTTAATAAAACCAAGTGTGTTGATATCAAAATGAATGTAATTCTATCATTTTGTGTCCAGATGAGTAAAAGAGAGGTGGGATATGTGTAAATACACTTTCGTTTCATTTCTGAGAGATACATTAATTTAAAATATAACTAGGAAGAAAAGAAATAGAACAAAAAGCATCAGATTCATATAGAACCACAAAAGGCCCCGAATAGCTAACGCAATCTTGACAAAAGGAACAAGACTGGAGGTATCACACTATACACTATAAAGTGTCACTATAAAGTGACAATAATTAAAACAGCATGGTACTGGCAGAAAAGCAGACACACAGACCAATGGAATAGAAGTAAGAACCCAGAAATAAATCCACATATATATGGGCAGATAATTTTCAACAAAGGAGCCAAAAACATACAATGGAGAAAATAAATCCTCTTCAATAAGCTTTTCTTAATGTCATGAATTAGTCAATAAATGGTATATAAGTAATAAAATGTAATATAAATAAAAAGGATTTAAACAGTAACTCTAGTAATTCTTATAAGACTCCTCATTTACAAGTACAATAGGAGAAAAAGGAGGAAGAAGAAAAGGGGATGGGTTGGAGAGCAAGGAGCCCATGTGAGCAGCAACACAAAATTACCATTGAAAAATGATGAATGTTTACATGAAAGCAAATATTCTTCTTCATCACATCCACTTTATTTCCAAGAGTTTAAAAGCATTTTTAGAAGTTGGACAAAATGACAAGATAAGGTGGTTTCTTGGTTTGTTATTGTCACCTCACAGTTAATATCACCTCACAGTTGGCTGCTATGCAGACCACGTGCCGGGCCAGGGTTGGGGACTTAAGAAGCAGGAAGGCTTCTGTGATCACCCAGATACCTACACTCAGAAGAGGTGCTAGAACAAGATTGCTGGAAATCTGGTACTGATTGTTTTCAAGGCGCTATGTCAAATGTTCTATGTCATTTTGTGCTATATACACTTCAGACCCATGAGGCATATCAGAAAATTGAGGTTCAGAGAGATGAAGAAACTTTCTTAACATCATAGAGCTAACAAATGGCAGAGCCACTTCCAACCAATAACCTGACTGCTTCGCCCACCCAAAGTAACACACTGTGCTTTATTTCTGGGTAAACCACCCGGTGAGAAATCCATATGGACATATGTTGCTATCCAGTCAATCTAACATCAAATTTTAGTTATTATACCTGCACTTCCTTAAACAAATCAGCCTTGCTCTTTTTTTTTTTTTTAACCTCTCCAGGCATTTCAGTATCCATGTATTTAGATGTCTTGTGCCATCAGTAAAAAGGATCAAATATTTAAGCCCTTGACATTTGGAGAAAAAATTATCCAGAGAGTGCAATATTTTCTAAAATGGCTCTCTGGGGTTTTCCCAGGACTCTGTCCTTCATTAATCATTTTGTGCCTTGAAGTGATGGAATTCCTGAAATTTTTTTTATTAAAAATTCCACACAAGAATTCATTTATTTCACTGATGTTCAGACACCACAGAATATGGCATGTGCTACATAGGCACGCACCTTAAAATCATAGGAATGAAAATCATTGATTCCGGGAACCACTTGGTAACTTTACTACCATTCAGTCAGCCATGAAAATAATCTCCAAATGATTGCCCAAAGCCATGAGAAAGTAGCTCAGAGCAATAAAATGCATGCTGATAATTTTTAGTTAGTCCATCAGCTTGATTTTAATGTGGAATCTATCAGAGAGATCACAATGTATGTTTGCCTCAGATACCTGTTATTTTTCTTAGATATGGAAAAAAGTGAGGAGAAAAAAAAATAACAGGTGAACAGAATGTTTCAGGTGGAAGGAATTTTGGTGATAAATTAGCTTGACCCATTATTCTGTAAGTGAGGGAAAAAATGTGTAAGTTTTATGGTACTATCTCTAGTTCATGCAGCAAATCAATGGCAGGACTAGAACTATGTTCAGGAATAATTTTTAAAAATCATATAATGAAATCTAACCATGGAAAAAAAGAGTAAATGACTACAACTATAAGGAATGAAAAAAAAGAAAAAGAAAAATTTAGGGAGCATTTGAGATTTTGCTCCTCAGTCTATGTCATCAGTTTGGCTCAAATAAATTCATAATAATTCTCAAAAAAAAAAAAAAAGAGTTTTCCCCATTGAAATCTGCAGGAAATGACAGAATTCTTTGAATACCATGCACTAAATTAAATGTTTTCCAGGCTCATGAGTTCCTAAGTTTCTACTTTCATAATACTAAAAAATGATTTTAAATTTTAAGCCCTTACTCTGTGTTAGGAAGAGTGTGCACCTGATCTCTAACCTCATTTTACCCTAATAAGTGGTATCCTTATCCCCAATCTACAGTTGGGGAGAGTGAGGCATAGAAAGCTTAAACCTTGCCCAACATGGCCAACACTGTGACATCTGACCATTGTCTATGCCACAATATATTAATACACTTTGTCAGGATTTCATTTGGCATTCTGCTTTTATACTTGTTGGTGGTCTCCTGGGCCTGTTAGATCCATTGGTTAGAGTGTGGCGCTAATAAGACCAAAAATTGCTAACCATCATCTGAGTCTACAGCAAGTCATAGTCTTTTTCCTGGTAGAGGGTCTTGGCTGAATGTTGATGGCTGCTGACTGATCACTGTCATGGTGATTGAAGGTTGGGGAGGCTGTGGCAATCTCTTAAAAATAAGACAACAATTGTCTTATTTTCCTTTCACAAATGATTTCTCTATAGCATGTGACGCTGTCTGACAGCATTTTACCCACAGGAGAACTTCTTTCAAAGTTGGAGTCAATTCTCGCAAGCCCATTCACGCTTTATCAACTAAGTTTATGTAGTAATAGTCTAAATTCTTTGTCGTCATTTCAAAAATCTTTGCAGCATCTTCACCAGGAGTAGACATAAACTCTTTCTTTCACTTGAATACTTCAAGGCCATTGCACGGTTATTAATTGGCCTAATTTAAATATTGCTGTGTCTCAGGGAACAGGAAGGCTCAAGGGTGGGAGAGAGACTAGTGAACAGCTGATGGGAGGAGCAGTCAGAACACAGAAACTTAGTAAGTCTATATTCAAAAAGCTCAGAGACGACTCGGGAAAACGATATATTAACGCTATTCACTGCAGTGGAGCCTGTCTTTTAGCTAAGAACTCTTTCTAGTATGCACCTAAGACAATTACTGACATTGTCTTGATCTCTGAAAGCTCATGATGAGTGAAGTTTTTCAACCATAGAATGGATAAGTGAGCAGAATGGAATAAAAGAAATATTGTAATATCATCATAACCCTTACTGAATAAGCATGGATGAGGGAAGGGAGAGATTATTGCTTTCAGCCAAGAGGCTGGTTATTCATTCATTCATTCATTCATTCATTCACTCATTCATTCACTATGATGCAGAAAACAGGCACATAAAGCTTACAAATTAATGTAAAACTGTTACAAATAATAGTTACATCATGCAGATAAAAGGACATTTAGCCTAGTGATTGAGGTTATGGAATACTTCCCAAGTAAGTGTTAATTGAACTGCAATTTAACGGATGCATAAAAATTAAAGATTATATAAGGTATATAGATATATAAATATATAATTTAAACCCAAATTGAAAATTACGAGTAAAAAAATAATTATTGTATTTTATCACCTAACTTAAAAGTAGTATTTGGATTCAAATTTATGATAACCACATATTTTGTATATGACTAGCAAGTCATAGTTTCAGCTACTTTATGCTATTCATACAAGTCCTGTGTTAATATTGATCTTAGCTTGTCTTATGTATTCAGATAGTTTATGCTGTTCAGAAATTAGGTAAACGAAACATAAGAATATCGTTTTAAAAAGTGTCGACCCTTAGTAGAATCACGGGCTCACATGTCACACTGTAAATATTGCTTTAAAAACACTGCAGACTTCACTGCTCTCCTAAAATCTTTATCTAAAAATCAATGAAAAAGAGTGAAGGATGAAAGCAGAAACAATTTCTCTGCTTGCTTAATAAAAGGTTAATAACATTTTTAAAATTACTCTTCAAACAAAGGACACATTTTTTAACAAACTATATCAAGAATCCATTTATTAAGACATTCCGGGAGAAGAGGTCAGAAAATAACAAAATTCACATAACTCAAAACTCAAACGTTATTATTAAAGTTTCTTAGTAAACTTATGCCTAACGCTTTTTATTAACTTTTATCTTTCACCGCTATAGCCACCGGGACAGTGCTTGGCACCTAGTAGGCACCCAATAACTATTTATTGATTAAAGCTAAAAATTAATTTAGAGTCTCTTCCAGCATCTCTCATACCTATGATTTTGAAAATATTAGTGTGTGAGAAATTATTACTGATAATTTTGCAGTCTTCTTTCACTCTTCCTTTTTTTCCCCAAACATTGTACCAATAGGACTAGAAAGGATATACTTGAAATCCATCAGTAATCAAAGTACAGGTTTCCATAGAAAAGGTTTCCATAGAAACCAAAAGCAAATGCCTCTATTTTTTTCTTATACAGAGACACAACAGCAGATTCAAATTTCCTTAAGAGGATGAACGCTGTTCAAATGATTACATGTCCATTTTGTGTGTTAAATGTATGAAGAGGGTTCTAAATCTCACTGGCTTTTAGCTGTGAACTTACTGCAGCTCTGGAATTTCTATTTTGTTTTCTTAAATATCCCAATTGAAATATTGGTAAGAAAACATTTATTTAATATTATTATTATCATTATCATTACCATTATTCTTATGTTTGTTGTTATTACACACAAGATTACTTAATAATTGTATTTGGTTATCTTTATATGCTTAATTGACAAGTATCAAATTCATCTATTAAGCGAAAACCAAAAGTAAATGAATAAACTAAAAAACATTTTAACATCACATTTCTATGATACTTATATTTGTGTCACCAAGTAACATATGTGAATACAAAGGAAATCCTAGAACGTGTCCATAAAACACAATAGTCAGTTCCCTATTAAATATGTTTAAAAGTTTCACTAAAACTTTCCAGAATTGGCCTCACTATTGGTTGCTTCTTGATCTATTCATTGTGTTTAAAACTGAGATGCCCTTTTGCATCTTCAGAAAATATTTGTGCATAGAAATCAATGCTTCAGCTCCTCTACAAGCACCTGTTTTGAAACAGGCTTTCTCCCCTTGGGTAGAGTCAGCCATGAGTTCCACAGAACAAGCATAGCACACTAAGAGCTGAAGGCCTGTGGATGAGTTGCAAAATGGGGCCACCCTAGAAATACTCTAGAACTATTTGGTTCTGTTGAAGGATAGTAATGAATCAGAAACACAAATAGCCAATTAGCAATGCTAACCTGTGAATAAATTACAATGTTTACATTTTATTTTTGCATATTATTTTTGTGGCAGGATTGAGTTTTGAAAGATAGTATGGAAGGTTTATTTAGGAGATTTAAAAGAAATGGCTTAGCAAGCCAGAGAAACACTTGATAAAGGCAAGCAAGTTTTAACACCATTGCTATATACCTAACCACCAAAATGTGTATATTATATCTGGCCTCAAAAAATTGAAAACTTGACCCAACTAATATCTAATAGCTTACTAGAGCCACTCAAAGAACAGTAAGACCTTCCACAAACTGCCCTTTTGTAGATAACTCACAGTAACCATATCTGGTCTTCTCACCCTTCCCTAACTATGCCTTTCCCATTCTAGCATCCTATCTTTAAGACATTTGATCTGTCTGGAAGACCATTTTAAGGAATTGATTAAAGACACACAGTGCACATGAACCTCATCTGTAAAGCCCACTCTCACTATCAGAATTATTCTCTTCTTTCTCCCTTAGTACTACACGCACTTCTGTTTTTAATTCCTGTATAAAAACATTACCCACAACCTGCCTTAAATGAACTTTTTTCCTAAGCCTGTATTGGCCACTAATTTTGATTTTATGAAATTCAATAAAAAATTTTCCCTGAATACTAAAATCAGTAGTAAGAGCTGAAAATGTAAAAAAAGCATATGTTCTGTGTAGATTTGAACTTTCCCGAGGGTAGGGTAGGCATAGAGTGTCTTATTAGGTATTAGGCAACAATGAATTGAATTGAAGAAAAGTCCCTCTCCCCTTGTCAGGACAAGTTCTAAGAGGAGAGGTAGAGTTCACATATTTTATCTCAAAGTCACTCCTCAATTTTTTAAATCTTCTTAGAGCTAATGTTTCAATTAATCTGTGCCAACACAGGAGTCTACTTGGGAAATGCTCAGAGGTCCATAGAGGCACCCATATGATCATAAGACTCGGGTTCCAGATCCATCTTTCCCACTTAACCAGCCTTGTGACCTTAGAAAACTAGATTGACACTCTGCTTTAAGTATACACGTGGTTAGAATTGGGGGATGATGAGCTTACCAGGCCCTTGTAGTTCTAAAAACTATGATTCTCCAATTATTAATGACTCCAATGTGAGAATTATTAGTCATGAGAGGCCAAAATGGGTGACCATGAGGAGTGAGTCCTATGTACACTCTCAAACTGAAATACAAGGTTAATCACTCCTCCCATCTACGACAACAGCTGGCCCTGTCCCCAACACAGTAGGACATTTTCTCTATCTCTTAGGGTTGTTTGGTTGTATACAGCAGAAAAGAAACACCAAATAAAACAAAACAACAACAAAAAAAAACACCTGGCTAAATAAAGCATCAAAATCAAAAGGAATTAATGGGTAGCAAATGTGAAAGGGTCATAGAACCGGCAAAAGATCTGGCAAACTAGGCTCTTTAAAGGCCAGTAACTAGAGCATAAGTTGAGACAGTGAGGACAGAGACAGAGGGAATGTCCCCACATCACCATCCAGATAATTCACCAACAGCTTCCTCTCCTCATTTCTCCCCACCTGGAAAGGGATCTTCATTGGCCTGCCCAGGTCACATGTTTATCAGCTCTTGGCCAGGAAGATCCTGGTATCTGGACTGAAATGCCGGACAAGACCTCATACAATAAAAGAGTGGGATCCTTTTGCCAAAGGGAATCAGGACACTGTGCCCCACAAAAAGGAAACACATGGCAGATAAGCAAAAACAGAACATCTCACAAAAATCAATGGACACTTCTGATAATAGGGTCTGTCACCGCCTGAGCCTTTGCCCATGGTAGAAGCTACCTGCTGCCAGACTAAGAAAACAGTAGGAATTATGACTGTTCTTCAGGTCTTCATCTGAAATGGTAGTTTAGTTGTTTGGACTTGTTAGGAACAGTTGACTCTTTTTATTCCTTCCCCTATGTCTTTACTTGTCCCTCTTCAAGAATCTAGGAACATTATATATGTACACATTATTTAATGAATGCCTCAAATAAATTGTAACGTTAAAAGGCATGCATTTTCCCCAGGCAAACTAGTGGTCGTGGTGATTTATTATCCACAATTTCAACTGGGTAGAATAGGACATGCAAAACAGAATGAAGAGATTTATTTTAAAAGAAAAGAAAAAAGTTACATAGTCCTAGTAAATGGAAAATCCATCGTAGAAGTAACTCTGCTGTCTTGTGACAGAATCCTTTTCTGGAGTTAAAGATCTGTCACGCTGGCAAGAAATGTGCTTGGAAGGATGCAAAGCTATCCTGCCATCTCAGTGACCAAAGATCTGAAAGCTGCAAAAGACAGTTGTGCAAACGGTGCCCAAAAGTGTCCAAGCTCTAATAGCTACATTTCTAGGCTTCAGCAATTTGACAATAAATTAGATTACAAGAACAACTGCGTATTCCAAACCAGGTTTGTTTCATCCTCATGGTTTCTTGGGGATTTAATTCCTACTTAATTTTGATTATTGTTTTAAAATGGGACCCCAATGTAGCTATGGGATGCAGAATATTTCTCTAGATGTTTCATGGTCTTATCCACTGGTAAACTGTGCACCTACATGGGGGTGCTGCCCAATGAAACATCCAGCCTTCATTTCCCCTTTGTGCATATTGTACTTGTCATTTCCTTTGAAGAGCTCCTTTTCACTCAATACTCAAGAACAAGGAGAAGTCCGGCCCCAGAACATAGCTTTACTGAAGACCACTACAAGGAGCTACCCAGGCCCATGGAGGTTCCTCCCCCTCCAACAGAGTCTGAGCTTTATTATGCTGCTCTTTGCAGTGAAGACAGGAAAAACGAACAGGAAGAAAAATACATCTGGCTTAAGTAAATAGGAAACTTGAAATGTAATTTTTTCATATGTTAACATGCATGAAAACTCTATCTGGAGTTCAAATCCGGTCTAATTTTTTAAAATATATGATGACACATGAATAAAACATCTTAAAACTGTGTCATTTGGAGAGCATGTTTTACTAGCTCTGTGATCTCTGGTATGTCCCTTAAATTTCTCTTAGCCTGGGTTTACTTATCTGTAGAATGATTGCCTGGCTTACCCATCTCAGAGGTCAGGTTGAAATAATGGATGTGAAAACACTGTGTAAAGACAAAATGAAGTGAAATGGAATTATTTCTGTGAAGCAGCCTGATGTAGTGAACATAATGCAAACATCACAGTTAGGAGATCTTGGTCCAATTTCAGATTCTGTACTTAACAGCCAGCTTTTTATTTTGGTAGTTTTGGCTGCAAGAACTAGCAATAAATAGTAGAGAAATTATTAGCACAGAATTATAGTCAAATAGGCGTAGGTACAAGTACACACTCTGCCACCTCATAACATTTTTTATTAGACAAGTTCCTTCTCCTCTTTAAGACTGAGTTTCCTCTCTTTTAAAATAAAAGTAATGTTTTCTACCAACACCATAATGAAACCTCTGACATACCCCAAAAAAGGGAAGAGCCAATCAAAAGAAAAAAGAAGATAAGGCAGCCTCAGATGCAAAAAGAACTGAGAAAATTTAAAAGGTGGAATTAGACTATACAAAATGGATAACAGTGGCTGTTGCCGGTTCTTTAAAAACGAATAAATAAATAAAAATAAAGCAAGTGTTTTAAATGGACATGAGAATTTTGCTCAGCATAAAAAAAAAAGCAAAGCTTCACATCTAGACACACTGTAAAAACTACTTTAGAAATCTATCTACACCAATGACATTTTGCAAGAACATCAAAATGGGTCAGGACATTTTGCCACCACATATTCAGAAGTAAGCAATAAAAAAATGAAATGTGTGGTTGAGACTTTCCTCAACCTAAGCAACTATAAGGATTTACACATGTCAAGTTGGGATGATTACAGGGTCACACGTCCCCTTTCACAGTAAGTGTCCAGTAGGCTTTTCTGGAGGCTCAGGTAACGTATTTACCAGTGTTTGAGATTTAGATTCTCTAGTAGAACCCAGGCATTGCACAAGTAAAGCGTTTTACTTGTACAATTCAATAATCTTTCTTAAACTTTCAGAGTTGTGATACCATCATTACAATCCAATTTTACAATATTTCTATCACCCCAGGTAGATACCCTGTGCCCATTTGCAATCAACCTCCATTCTTACTTTCAACCCCATGAAACCCCTGACCTGCCTTCTGTCTCCATAGATTTGACTTTACTGGACATTGCTTATCAATGGAATCATACAATATGTATAGTCTTTTGCATTAAACTTCTTAGGATAATGTTTGAGATTTCCTGTTGTAGCATAAATCAGTGGTTTATCTCTTTTTATTGCTGTGTTGTATTCCATCGCAGGATATACTACATTTCATTTATGTATGCACCAGCTGATGGCCCTTTGGGTTGTTTACCAGTTCTTGCAGCATTATGAATAATGCTGCTATTACAAAAATTAAAAAAATAAAAATAAATAAACTTTATGTGGATACATTTATATGGGGGGGGGTCGATATCTAGGAGTGGAATTGTCAGCTTTTATGATAAATTTCTGTTTAGCTTTTTAAGAAACTGTTAAGCTGTTTTTGAAAGTGGTTGTAACATTTTACAGTCCCACCAACAAAGTATGAGGGTTCCAGTTTTCACATATCCATACTCACATTTTGGTATTGTCTGCCATTTTTATTACAGCCATTTTAGTGGGTAAGAAGTGACTGCTCATTGATTTTTTAAAACTAGTCACAACTACAATGATAAATGGCTATTACTAGTCAAGTGTGTATCCAAGAAAATGACCAGTTCGTAAGAGGTACTCTGTCCCTGCCTTTCCCTAGAGGAGAAATCATGCTATGCTTATCCTTCTCGTTTGAAACTTTCATATTCTTGACCTGTTACTTGCAATTATCAGTGGAGAACACCAAATGGGTTGTTACTGCTCTTCAGATCACTGTCACATCTTTTGATCTTTCTGGTGGTAGGTACAATGTTGTTTCTCAGTAAAATTGCCTATGTTTACTAAGAAAGACTAATGAAAGTGGAGTGAGTAAAACAAGCTGTAATTATGGCAGAGTGGGTTTAACTGAGTAACATAAACTGCATTTAGATAAACGATCAACAGATTTTATGGTACAAAGCAGGACAACATTGGAAACACAATAATTTGATTGGCTCATCTATCTATGAGTTAAACTTAATTTTAAAAGAGCAATATGTCAGAGATGGCTATTTTACTTTTACTTATTGATACCACGATGCACAATAAATAGAAAACCAGGAAATGAGAAAAATATGGGAAGACAAAAGAATACAAAAGGGGAAAGTAGAGAAGAGACAAAGAGGATTATAATTATGGTTGATAAATGCTATAAACAAGCACCTAAATATCCCATTTCACACAATTAATGATGTAAAGCACACCCATGCTGATTATTTGTGATAGCGAGGGGAGAGGGGTTGCAGAATAGTCTTTCAGGAAATACAGGGAGCTGTAGGCAGCTACAGCTCAGGAGCTCCTGGGCACTGACTGTATTTGTCCCCCAGCATGATGACATTGCCTTGATGACACTGAATATAGACTAAGAACCAAGAGAGCCAACTATTTGTAAACATCTCCTTAATTCATCGTTTTCAGCAGCATGCTATTTATTCCCTAGGGTGTATTTGACAGTGTCTGGAAACAAAAGGCCTGGCAAGCATGCTGCTACACATCCAGCAACTCATAGGAAAGTCCCTCACAACAGAGAATTATCTAGTCCAAAGTCACTCATTCTGAGAGGGAGAAATCCTGCCTTAAGTGGAAGCATACAGATTATTTGCACAAACTCTACCTAAGTAGCAATGTATGGCCCAAATCAAAGCTCTGCACAAAGAATTGACTTTCTACTGAAATTGCTGGCAGTTTCCCCAGCAAGTGCATATACTTTTTGGATCGCAAGGCCAAGGAAAGATTTATTATGATATGATATATGTGTTTCTTTTCTGCATGGTCACATTACTTTCAGTAACATTTGTGCAGTCCTGGTGAGTTAAATCAGGAACATAATCTAATCTTATGATGGATGGGGTAATGTGAGTATTTGTGTATGTATGTGTGGGTGATCTCTTCCCGCCAATCTGTAGCACACCTGAAACACTAAATCTATTTCAAAAAGTTAAAATCCATAGGCAGTCTGAGAGATATTTTAGATAAGCATTTCCAAATCCTTCCTTCTTACCTTTTCCACAAAATTGTTTTAATAAGACTGCTTAGACTTTTACCTTTCATGTCTCCAGTCGAACATCTTTCAGACTTGAAAAAAAACAACACATAATGATATGTTTTAAAAGGCAGGTGGCAGGAAGGAAGAGGAAAAATAAAAGATGCTAAAAACATGAACTGAAAGAACAATCTCTACAAATGTCCCTAAATAGACTCTAAAAATTGACTGTGCTTGGAATGATTCCATTGTACTGTATTTCGTAACACAATTTCATGATCATTATGAACTTCCCCAAATTATTTTATATTTCTAAAGAAAAGGCCCTCTGTCCATTATGTAAATTAGCTATTATGCATTTTAGACTCAGCGTCATCAAGCTTCAGGTGGTAATGAATGTGTTAGACACATTCTGTCACAATGGATTTATTTTTAATAATTTCCAGTTTCCTCACTGGAAACTTCTGGGCAATGGTGTAGCACATACATCAGATTTCCCCCTTCCCTGAGAGACAAGGAAAAGGAAGTCCGGCATGTGTCCTCCAGTTCTTGTCAACCGTTGTCTGAGGACTGCCTGGGAGCATCATCTCCCCAGTTCTTCCAGCTTTTCCCACAAGCAGAAGGAGGTGCTTGTTGTAGAACCCCATCTGTAGCTACTAGAAAGTGAGTTCTTAGATCAGGACAGGCCATACAGAGCATTTGCTGAATAACTAACGCCAATGTGTGGAGGCTATGAGAAAATGTGGAGAGAGGAGAAAGGCATTCACTACTTTGTTCAGCTTGTTTATTAAGCTTTCTTTTTTTAAACAATAAGCTAAATATTGCATTACTTTTAATAAAGTTACAAAACTCTCCACCAAGTGAAAACAACAATAATATAATCCTCCCCTCCCCGTCCATTAAGAGATACAAAGTTAAGAGAAGTGGAAGGTAGTAAAATTGTATTTTCCTCAACTTGCTTTCCATGAAGGAAACAGAAAAGGATGATTTATGAAAATATATACATCTATGTGTTTATTATTTACATTTGTAACTCTTAAAAAGTGGATGAATTGACAGTCAGTAGTTTTGCATTTCTCCTACCATTGCTTCCAATACCCCTACTTTGAATTCTTCTGTCTCATCTCTTGACTACAACTTGGGAAGACTCTGTAACGTTCTGATCACTTTTAGTTATTAAAGTCCAGTCTAATTTAAAGCACCAATATAAACTCAATTTTAAATCTTAATTCTTCCTTTTCTTCTCCATGTCTATGTTTGAGACTAGATTTGAGTTGTGACCTTAGTTGCTTGGAGTGATGAAATCTCTATGACCCATCTCATGGGGCTATAGGAGCTGCACACACATCCTGTTTTGTATAACTCCCAAGATCATAGAGAACTGAGACAGACTGTGTGGGGAACTGGTTGTCCCATCTTCTTCCCATAGAACACCAGAGTCCCTTCTCACACTGTTGTCACAGGCTACTCCAAGAAACCTCCCACATGAAAAAATTACAAGACCATAAATGGGCACAGTCTCTATTTTTACCTATGTTCCTAAACGCTGGGGAAACACTGACCAGCTCTTCCAAGAATTTGCATACTGCCTTATACTCCAAGGCAAGCCCCAGCATCGCCGTGTAGACCCTGCAAATCAGCAAATATCCATCCCTGGATTAAGATGCAAGTGTCCCTTTATTATCAGCACCACTTTACATTATTACTAATTCCCTTGGAGCTCCTCTCATTTCCTTGGGAAGGAGAAAGTCTCTCACTGGGAACACTGTTTCTCAATGTTTCTAATGATGGCCGATTTAGGCCCCCCTCCCTGATCCTGTCTCTATGGAGTCTAAGGGTAGGGGCACTGGATATACTGAGGTCATCTCTGTAGCCTCTTCCTGGAAGAGAAAGAGTGTCCTCAGGTGTTCTCTCTTTGGCGTCTAGAGCAGAGCTTGTCAAACTTCTCAAACACATGTCACTTGGGGATTCTTTTAAAATACAGATCCTGACACATTAACTCTGGGCTGAGGCCTGAGATTCCATATTTCTAACAAGCCCCCAGGTCACGCTGATGCTGCTGACTCCCAGACCACGCTTTTTGAAAAGCAAGCGTAGAGTGTTCAGTCCTTTTTGACCACAGCTATGTATGCTCTAGTTATAAAGTCCAAGGAGAGATGGAAGAGGGAGGTGTACAAGCAAGGCAGGAAGAACACTTCTATTTTCTATTTAAAATCCTTTGGTATGTTTGGGAAATATTTTCCTTTTACTTTAATTAAAATTATTTAAAAAACAGGGTTAAGAAATACAAAAGCATAAAAATAATTCTAAGAGATTGCTATACTTATTGAAAGCTCTCTGAGAAATATTTTGCTCCTTTTATGTGGAGTCTTCAATTCTGTTTTGATCAAATACAAGTGAAGGGATATACACGCCAGGTCACATCTTGCTTTTACAAGTTAAGCAGTTTATGCCTTTCTCACTTAAGATGGATCTCTCTGTCTCTGTCTCTGTCTCTGTCTCTGTCTCTCTCTCTCTCTCTCTCTCATATCTGTTAAGCAATAGGGAAATTTAAAATGCATTAATTAGACTTTGGGGGTAGTACTGTATGACTACATCAAACTACTTTTGGAGTCCTATTTGTTAAAGACCAAAAAAGTACAACTGGCCCACATGCCTTTAGAATATAACACAAAAATACAGTCCTTCTGCCAAATAAAGACTTATTAAATATCAGAAAAACTTCCCTAATGGGACATTTAACCTAAAGAATTATAATGATGCCCCAATTCTTCTCTGAGTTTTTTGATCTGTATTCCTGATGCCTCACAGGCTTTGTGCAGAATTCTCCGCATATTAACCTGTTAGGATTTTCATTCCTTCTCCTTTCAATTCCCCTAACCAAGTCTTTTTTATTCGTTCTTTATGTTTCTCTTTCCCTTCCTCCAGATTCATTAGCTTAGATGTGCTGCTGAGGTTAAATGATGAATCATGATCACAGACTTTAGTCCTATTTCTTTCCCATTTCTGATTCAGGTTTGCCTGAGGTTCCCTGTACACTTAGCGCCATCTCTGGTCATGAGTGGAAACTGCAAGCCAGAAATTCTAATGTGGTCTGGGTCGTATTTTATCGCGGAATCTGCTAGAATCTGCAAAGGCTTGAAGCCACACTCTCTAATCTTAGAGTAGCCAGTGCCAAACGAACGCGTTTATAACCTTCCCATACCCACCCCACCCCTCCAAAACAGTGGAAAGTTTTACGTGAGAACTGATTCATATGTTTGGGGGAAGTCTGCAGACCCTGCAAGGTGAAGACTTCAAACATGTTGTTTTTTTCAAAAGTCTTCAATTATTGGGATGGTTTAAGTATACTCATTTTTTCATGGTTTCAATGAATACTTATTTATGTAAATAGTTGCCTCAGGTTTTTCTTTAATTTTGTGTGGTTCAGACACACTCTCTGTATTTACCCATTTTAATTTTGTCTGACATCACAGTCTTTTATCCACTGTTTTCCCACATCTTTCTATTTTTTTTTTCTCTTTTCTCCACTGTCTTTTGTTTTTTCCTCCTCTTGGACCAAAACTTGTGTGGGTAAACCATGCCTAAACTTTAAAATAGGTACTTTATTTTGCTATAGTTAGATGAAATGTAAATCAACTTGTAGTACATGTAAGTAATGGTTTATATGTGAACAAAATGTTATCCTTTTCATTTAATCAGAATATTTTTGTTAAACTAGGGCAGTTTGTGTTTAAGTTATAAAGAGTTTCATTGGTTCTTTTCTTTATAGTTATTTCCCTTAACTGGACACTGAACACTCTAGCAGGAAGAAAGAACCCTATAACCATAAAGAAGTGCTAATCTCTGATCTTGCTGAAAAAGAAAGTTATGGCAAAGTGCCTGCAAAAGTAAAGAAGTGTAATATTCTGAACGCTGAATGAGAGCGCCTGAGAAAATTTGAAAATGTAGAAATGATTAAGTATATTACATGACCGAAGGACAACGGCTGTGCTGGTGCATACAAAGAATGTATGCTTCACTGTGGGAACATGCAAAAATTAAGTATTTCTTTAAAGTGTTGTTGACTCTAACTCTGATTTTTTTATGACTCTGATCTGGCTCCTCTACTTCAATCCAAGCTACTCGAGGACAAAGACCATCTTCACAGCTTGTCATGCCAACAGAGAACCCACTGCGTTATTATTAAAGATGCACTCTCGATGGTGACCTGCTAATGAGTCGGAGCACTCTCTTGATTTAGGTACAATATTGTAAGCTTCTATTCTAAAGTCTGGCAACAGTCATGTTTCCTACATAGTAAAACTTTCGAGGTAGAAGCCAATTTACCATTTCAGGAATACAAAAGGTGAGACAGTAATGTTTTTCCCCATACTGAATGACTTTTATGGAGAGAAATTCTGCCATGTGGGAATTCTTAAAACTCTAAACTGTAGAATCTGTTTACAGCCTGTCTTCAAGCACAGGGGCACTTGTGTAAGAACAGACTCAGGCACAAACAGCAGGCAAAGTTTGGTCTTTACTTATTTATTTTTCATTTGACAACCTTTTGAGCCCTTTCTGTCTCCAGGCACTGTGCTACACACTGGCCTCGTGACAGATAAGTCCCAACATGCAGGGGGCTCATATGAAAGACTAGACAGGAATATAAACAACCACAGCTAGATTATTTATATATATATATATATATATATATATATATATTTTTTTTTTTTTTAATATATATATATTTATATATATATATTTTTATATATATATTTATATATATATATACACATAAACATGCACATATGTGTAAAACATATATAAATATATACATAAGTTACTGTATAACAAAACAGCATATGAAAATTATTGTGTAAATTTTGTAATCATACAAATCATTCAAAGAAGACACCCACTATCCCTTGTTATACCATACACTGACACCTTCGAGTTGCCTCATGGAAGTACCTGGTTTCCCAAGTTTCTAAATGATTTCATGCTGCCTCATATTTGTAAACACAGTGGGATTTAAATCAGAGAGTTAGTTGCTAAGATGTAAGCTTATAGCCTTTTTTCTACTGTCTGATTATAAATTACTTTTCTTGGCATCTATGCCTTCAGAGTCCTACTGCATAGGAAAGCTTGATTTTTCAAGATCAGGTGTTATTATTCAACATAATGAATCTTGATATTTTACCACTTAAAAAAATGAATTTTTAACAAGTCCTTTAGAGCCTCATGTAAAGAAGCATGTCTTCTGAAACATTTTCCCCTTGTTACAGATAATAAAGGAGAGATTGTAGAATCCCTCAGCCCATACTACAAAGCAGTTTATCTTTTTATATTATTACTGTGACTGCAAAAAATAATCGACTTGCCATAGCTATGGGATTTAATTTTTCTATAACTATAAAATACAAAGTCAGATCTACGCTAATATAAATTGAATTGATGTACAAATATTCCAAATAGTTATTAGAAAATAAGTAATTTATAAATTACAATAATGCAGGTGATGGATAGTGTCTATATCAACACTTTTGAAAATTTTAAGAATTTAATTTTTTATATTTTCTCAATTTTCAGTGTTTTTTCAGAAAGATGCTTTCTCTAGAGAAAGATTAATCAGATTATGCAGATTATCTGTTCGGAATGTGGTCTGTCATTGTCTTTTAGAGACTTTGTTGATTACTTTCATGATATAAATGTGTTTGACTTTATGAGGTCAAGGTTCTGACACCTAGATGTGTATTTGTAACTTCACCTAGAAAATAACTTATTTTTATGTTAATCAATGGCATAAATTCTAAGATAAAATATACTAGATCACTATAAAATGTATTAAGAACAGAAAGAAATTGTTGATACGTTTTCGTAGCACAAAAAAAATACAATATTTCTCTATACCAGATTAAGAGTCCAAGAAGTAAGACATTTGTGAAAGCATTCCCTCTACTTCAATGATCAACAGATAAATTAGAAATTATTAGAAGTCTTGATTTACAAATTTATCTTTTGGTATTTAATTTAAAAGATAAATATAAAAAGATTTCGAACTTCAAAACTGATCTGCATCTTCACATCTTAACTCTTAGAATTCAGCAGGAGGTAAATGCCTGATACTGTCTACTTAGTCTGGGTAAAGACACCCACCAGCGAGGTATAAAACCCAAAAGAATCCTGAAGAACAAGAAGGGACGGGTGGGGGGTGGGGTTAGCCCCAGTAGATATGAAAAGGCTCTAATCCTCCTGTTTAAAACATCACAGGCTTTGGTGCATTGTTTAGACAGAACCACAGAAAAAGATGTACAGTCTGGAATACATACACAAATAACCATAGCAAATTTGTGGATATTGTTGTTGTTTTGTTTTGTTTTGTTTATTTTTAGTGATGTGGGCGTAACTGGATAGCCATTTGGATAAACAGTGAAATTGGGTCCATTACTCACAGCATCCAATCGGATAAGCTTCAAATTGATCAGAAATTTAAACAAAAAGTGAAATCATGTAAGTACTAGAAGAAAATTGGATGAATTACTCTATAACCTGAATTGAGAATAATTTACCCATCTACGATTCGAAATCCAGAAGAAAAATAAAAGGAAAAGAAATATAAAAATCTGATTATATTAAATAAAAAACCTTTTGAATGGTTAAAAGCACTATAAGCAAAGTAATAAGATAAATGATTTATTTGCAACTTAAAACATAGAGAAATAATTAATATTTCTAATATATTAAGTACTTCTAAAATAGAAAAAAGTCAATGGCCCTATAAAGATAGGTTATAGAAGTTAGGAGCCAACTCATAGAAATAAAAAGTTCAAATGGATTTAACTATGTGAATAGGTATTCAATCCTTGCTCATAATAAGAGAATATGTAGATTAAAACTACACCAAGAGATCTTTTCTCACTTCTTACTCTGGTATGAAATTAGAATACATACTATGTTAGCAAAACTGTAGGAAAAGAAGCACTTTCATATATCTTTAGAGAATAGGAGACACAGAGCAATTGTTATGGAAAATAATTTGGAAATATCTAGCAAAACTACATAGAATTCGTCTTTTGACCCAACAATCTCACTTTCTTGAATCTATCTCACAGATATACTGGCAAAAGAAAAAAAATGCTTTTGCATTGCAGGGATATTTATTAGAACAATTTAAATGTACATCAGTAGGGAGCTAGTTGAATAAGATGATACACAATGAATTACCATGTAGCTATAAAAACAAGTGAGGAATATCTATATATACCACTAAAGCCTGATCTCAGAGAAATACTTTTCAGTGAAAAAATGCAAAGTGAGAAAGAGTCAGTATAGTATGCTACAACTTATCTTTTTAAAAAACCTAACGTAATATTTATATGGGTGTGTATGTTTAATATTAAAAAAAGAAAAAGGAAATGAGCATTTTAAAAATAGATGCCTATATAACTGGGAGAGGAATCAGAAGCAAGGAAATAGAGGTGGACACTAGACTTCTTTACATATATTTGGTTTTTATTTTCAAATTTTGAAACTACTTTGCATAATTAAAAAATAAATAACTTATTTGTTTTAATTTTCAATATATCTTTAAAAATCTTAAGAAAATGAAACAAATGAACCTAACTTATATATGTCGTTGGCTATGATATATCCACATAGAGAGGAACTGTACTAAGTGACTTTAAAATACATTAGAGATTTACCATCAATACATATACCCTAGGGCAAAAAGAAAAAACAAGCATTGGTAAACTGAGCTATGTTTGAAATCATATTGTTGGTGGTATTGTTTATACTGTAATTCTGACAGCACTATATTTATATTATGCAGTAAATTAAGTAAATAACCATCATGTCTATCATAGCCAGTATCCTTTAGAAACAGGATTCTCAGTACATGAGAAGACACATAAGTAAGGTGGAAAAGACTAAGTAAAATCCCCATAGCTGTGAATTGTAATTGGAAATATAAATATAAAACCTGATATTCCTCTTTTATTCAAAGAAATAATATACCTCATTGGAGACATGGCTGATTTCAGGTCTGGGAGAAAATAAAGCTGAGCCTGAAACATTTTGTTATACCAGATATTAAAGGAAAGATAAGCGCCATCAAAAGAACACAGCAGTCAATATAAGGAGTCTCCAACTGACCAAAAATGGGACAATTTGAATATTAATAAGAAAAATAACTAAAATGGATTGAAAAGCATGACATGTCAGTCATTAGTTTATAAATATTACAAACAAAATTTTAAAAATTGTTGGCCAATTACTGTTTTGTAAACTGGTAATAAATAAAATTTGGTAAATAAAGACAAATAAGCTCTATCACTGACAGCCACATAGTAGGTGAAGAGGTATTTCTATTTATCAAAGTAATCTTGCTGTTAAAGGAGGAAGAAATGATACAATTAGAATTTCACCGTTTGGCAACCTCTAATAAATTAACAAATCAAGATGATATTAGAAAGCACAAATTGGTAGCCATAATATTGCCATGGGGATATGAAAGACAGTTTGGGGAATATAATCAATAGTGTTGTAAAGATTTTGTAGGGTGTCAGATGGGCACTTGTTTTATTAGGGAGACCACATCATGGACGGTGTAGATGCCTGACCACTGCAGTGCACACCTGAAGCTGAAGCTGAATAATATGGAATGTCAACTATAATTTTATATGTGTATATATGTACATATATATATATATACATATATATATATATATATATATATGGTACAGCATAGAGAATAGATTCAATGGAATTGTAACAGCTATATATGTAATAGATTGGGGAGGGGGGCTTATCACTTGTGAGGGGTACAAATGTCTAAATATTACATTGTTTTGTACACCTGAAATTAATAATAAAAAAGTGTATAAGCAGCAACTTGTGCCATGAAAACAGAAGTAACCAGACCCTTGAAGCAGTCTTATCCAAGAAATTGAATCTAAACATGATCAGGTCTCTAGATTTGACTATAAGGACAGAGAAAAAAGAGGTCAGAGGAACATTGGAGCACACCACAGGGATGCAATCAGAAAAATCCTGATAATTGGGAACTCCCCTTGACAAATAATGTAACTTCTTCCACAAATATGTTGCAAAGGGGTAAAAGTTGGAGCAAAAACCTACTGATAATAGACAGAAAGCATCTCCACTGTTTGGACCTTATTTCAATCCAGATTCAAATAGCAAACCACAAACATTTAAAAATTAGAAAATTTCTAAAAATGGTAACACATGAGACAGTTGGAAATCAAAGACATACTGGATAATAATATAGTATTAAGGAATTGGTAATTATTTCAGAGAATGCTATTGAGGTTTGATTAAAAAGAGTTATCTTAAAGAGATGTATACTGAAGCATTTACAGAAGAAATGGAATTGGTTTACAGATGAATAGAATTGGTTCAAAAAATACAGGCGGGATGAGATATATCGGAAATTACTGAGCATGGATTAACATTGGAAGATGAGGGATTGTTACAGGATATTTCATTATACTCTGGTCTACTTTTATATACTCATATGTTTGCAATTCTCCATTTTTTAAAAAAATAGAACAAAATGCTTGGTGATCTTGAAGGATAAACAGAACTTAAACTAGAGATTAAAGAGAGGGTTTTCAGTAAAGAGTAGAGAGGTGTGGAAGTATAAGCAAGCACAGTTCAGGAAACAGAATGGTTGTTGCTTAGAGTTTAAAGAGCAAAGGGAATGTAAGGTTGGAATGGTAGGCAGAGGTCAGATCTTGGGGGATTTTGTATTCTATGGAAAAAAACTGTACTTCGTTGTGAGGAAAATGGGAACCATTAAAAAAAATTTAAGCAGGAGAGAAACATCACTGGAATTGGATTTGAAAGCTCAGATAGCAACTGTGAGGAAAATGGATTGAAGTGAAGACAGATAGCAGCAGAGCAGGCTGTTACAGTAATTCAGGGTGAGGAAAAAAAAAACTTTTAATGGAAATAAAATTGACAGGGTTTAGTGACTGGATATAAGCGTTCTGAAATAAAGAAAAAGTCTAGGTTGACTCCCAGATAATTGGTTTTATTACCTGTATGGATGTGGATATAATTAAATTAAAATAAAATAGAACTAATTTTTCAGGGATTTGAAAACTCTCAATGTATCTTGAGCTAATGAGATGCCTGGGCATTATAAAACAAGGACTACAAATCACAACTAAGAGGTAATTCTGACACTAGTGTCCACTTAGTGTGAAAATCAAGTCACAGAATGTGGTTCTTTGAATCATGCAAATGATTCTCTATGTGAAGCTAAATAGACATTTAAATATTCTGAGCCACAGTCTTGCAATCTGGACAGTACCGATAAGAATATTTGCTTCCCAATAATTTAGTAAAGATGAAGAAAATAATTTTAAGTTCTTCTGGATGAAAAAAAAATGACATTTTTAAATGGACACACAATAGAATTTGGCAAGTAAATACAAAGTGAACTTTATCCATTTACTACAATTTTCTGAGTTGCTCTTCACTAAAGGTCGTGTTTTCAATAGCTGTCTTCCTGTCTGCTCTTTGGGCTTTAGTATGAAAGTATGTTTTAAATATTAAGATTATGATTCTGGAAGTTAAAAGAGCTAGATAAAACAGTAAAGCAGCATGCGTTCCCAAAAGGGTCTATTGGCAATGTGAATGGTTGCACCGCTGGGTCACTCACTAACTTGGATGGCTCCAGAAACAGGAGAAGAAAAGGTCCGAGGATGTGTCTTAGAGCTACCTTCAGATATAAAGTGTAGTGTTTATATTTGAACAGATGTTTATTTGTGGTTGTTTTAGGAGCTGATGGACACTGAGGGAAACTAAAGCCAAGTCAAAATTTGCTTCTGTCATTGGTCACCAAGGAAGGTCTTCAAGTTCAAAAAGCTTGGTTACCTCAATTCATTGACTCTTAGGGACCTGGCATGGGCATTAAGTAGTTTCCAAACAATGTGTCATAGCTTGTGAACAACTACAATATAAGTGACAAGTCTATGAGATGTGAAACCTACCTTGCCATGGAGTAAGCAAACTCCATTTCTTGGGGGTCATTACCATTCCGCTCTGGGTTAATCTGGATCTTTAGCTTCATAAGCTAGTTTATATCCATTTCTACTTAGAGACATATGTAATATAAATACTACAATCAGCTCCACTTTCTCTCCATAGATGTCTATTACATAGAGAACTTCTGCACACAGCAAAAAATATCTGAAACCTTCTCTAGTTCTCTGATATCGACAATACAGAGAGCAGGAAATATGTTTTGATTAAATAAACCACACAATGCAAATCAGAGACATGAACCTCTAGGATTCGTGACAAGATACCTAAAATGGCTCATGCTCCTAATGATTTCACCTTTAATTAAGATGGACTAAAAGCTATAAACCTATCTTAATAGGAAGCCCTCAAATCTTCCTTGTTCTTCTGTACGGTATCATCCTCCCAGTCTTTTTGATGGTATTGACTTTAACAAGTGATTAATCCCAGTGGAATTCATGCTTTATAATTACATTTGATGAGATTTTGGCATATGAAATATTGCAGATAGAGTCCTATGTCTAGGCAGGGAGATAATACATTTATTTCTTTGGGGGAAGAAAAAAACAACAAAAAAGCAAAAAGTATTATCTCTGCACTGGAAAGATTCACCACACCCCTCCTGAGTATTAATTTCCTTTATAATAACAGTTTGATCCACTCCAGACATAACTTTCTGTGATCCAGCAAATTTGACATAATGGTTTTAAAAGGCCTTTAATTAACATTAATTTTATTACCTTTTATGTTGTGATCAAAAGTTACAGAAAATTATTCTCTTGTTCCTGGAAACTATTTGCTGTAGACACAGACACACACACACAGACACATACACACACACACACACACACACACACACACACACGCGTCACTCATACAAGGTGATGTGAAATTATGACAAATATTTGGTTATTTTCATTTTACAGAAATAAATATTTATTTAAAGCATGTAAAATATCCAGAATATTTAAAGGATAAGAAAACTATTCTATTTACTAAAATTAAAAAGATGCAATTATAATATCTTTCAAACTTTAATAAAAACCCTAAGTCATTGTCTGGACTTTCTCCTTTTTTATTTTTTAATTTATTGGGGTGACAATTATTAGTGAAATTACATAGATTTCAGGTGTACAATTATGTATTATATCATCTATAAATCCCATTGTGTGTTCACCACCCAGAGTCAGTTCTCCTTCCATCACCATATATTTGATCCCCCTTACTCTCATCTCCCAGCCCCCACCCCACTTACCCTCTGGTAACCACTAAACTATTGTCTGTGTCTATGAGTTTTTGTTTCTCATTTGTTTGTCATGTTCTTTTGTTGTTTTTGGTTTATATACCACAATCAGTGAAATCATAGGGTTCTCTGCTTTTTTTCTGTCTGACTTATTTCACTTAGCATCATACTCTCAAGATCCATCCATGTTGTCACAAATGTTCCTATATAATCTTTTCTTACCGCCAAATAGTATTCCATTGTGTATATATACCACAACTTCTTTATCCATTCATCTATCGAAGGACATTTTGGTTGTTTCCATGTCTTGGCCACCATTAACAAAGCTAAATTAACATTGGAGCACACGTGTCTTTATGTATAAATGTTTTCAGATTTTTTGGGTAGATACCCAGGAGATGGATTTCTGGGTCATATGGTAATTCTATTCGTAATATTTTCAGGAACCTCCCCACTACCTTTCATAAGGGCTGCACCAGTCTGCATTCCCAACCAACAGTGTATAAGGGTTCCTTTTTCTCCACAGCCTCTCTAACACTTGTTACTGTTTGTCTTGATGACAGTAGCCATTCTGACTGGGGTGAAGTGATATCTTATTGTGGTTTTCATTTGCATTTCTCTGATGATTAGTGATGTTGAGCATTTTTTCATGTCTATTTGCCATTTGTGTGTCCTCTTTGGAGAAATGTCTCTTCAGGTCCTCTGCCCATTTTTCAATTGGGTTGTTTGTTTTTTGGTAGTTGAGTTTCATGAGTTCCTTGTATATTTTGGATATTAGCCTCTTATCGGAGGTACTGTTTGCAAAAATCTTCTCCCATTCAGTTGGTTCCTCTTTATTTTGTTGATGGTTTCTTTTGCTGTGCAGAAGCTATTAAGTTTCATATAGTCTCATTCGTTTATTTTGGCTTTTACTTCCCTTGCCTTTGGAGTCAAATTCGTAAAATGCTCTTTGAACCCAAGGTCCATAAGTTTAGTACTTATGTTTTCTACGATGCAGTTTATTGTGTCAGGTCTTATGCTTAAGTTTTTGATCCATTTTGAATTAATTTTGGTACATGGTGACAGATAGCAGTCCAGTTTCATTCTTTCGCACGTGGCTATCCAATTCTCCCAGCACCATTTATTGAAGAGGCTGTCTTTCCTCCATTGTATGTTTTTAGCTTCTTTGTCAAAAATTATCTGTCCATATTTATGTGGTTTTATTTCTGGGTTCTCAATTCTATTCCATTGGTCTATGTGTCTGTTTTTCTGCCAATACCATGCAGTTTTGATTATTGTAGCCCTGTAGTACAAGCTAAAGTTAGGGAGTGTGATACCTCCAGTATTGTTCTTTTTTCTTAAATATTGCTTTGCTATTCGGGGTCTTTGGTGGTTCCAAATAAACCAGATGATTTTTTGTTCTATTTCTTTTAAAAATGCCATTGGGATTTTGATGGGGACTGCATTAAATCTGTATATTGCTTTGGGTAACATGGCCATTTTAACTATGTTGATTCTTCCAATCCATTAGCATGGAATGTCTTTCCATTTCTTTGTGTCTTCTTCAATTTCTTTCAAAAATATCTTATAGTTTTCAGCATATAGGTCCTTCACATCATTGGGTTAAGTTTATTCCTAGGTATTTTATTCTTTTTGCTCCAATTGCAAAAGGAATTGTTTTTTTGTATTTCTTTTTCTGAGATTTCATTGTTAGTATATAGGAATGCAATAGACTTTTACGTTGATTTTGCAGCCAGCAACTTTACTGTATTCGTTGATTGTTTCTAATAGCTTTTTGGAGGAGTCTTCAGGGTTTTCTATATATAGCATCATGTCATCTGCAAAGAATGATAATTTAACTTCTTCATTCCCAATTTCGATGCCTTTTATTTATTTCTTTTGCCTGATTGCTCTGGCAAGGACTTCCAACACTATGTTGAAAAGCAGAGGTGATAGGGGACAGCCCTGTCGTGTTCCTGAAATGTAGAGCAAAGGGCTTCAGTTTTTCACCATTAATTATGAGATTAGTTGAGGGCTTGTCATATATGGCCTTTATCATGTTGAGGTATTTTCCTTCTATATCAATTTTATTAAGTGTTTTAATCATAAATGGATGTTGTATCTTGTCAAATACTTTTTCTGCATCAATTGATAGAATCATATGATTTTTGTCCTTTATTTTGTTTATGTGATGTATCACATTGATGGATTTGCGAATGTTGAACCATCCTTGTACCCCAGGGATAAACCCCACTTGGTCGTGATGAATAATCTATTTAATGCATTGTTGTATTCGATTTGCTAGGATTTTGTTTAGGATTTTTGCATCAGTATTCATCAGAGATATTGTTCTGTAGTTTTCCTTTTTTGTGTTGTCCTTACCAGGTTTTGGTATCAGGGTAATGTTGGCCTCATAAAATGAGTTAGGGAGTACTGTCTCTTCTTCAATTTTTTGGAACAGTTTGACCAGAATTGGTATTAGGTCCTCTTTGAAGGTTTGGTAGAATTCACCAGTGAAGCCATCTGGTCCCACACTTTTGCTTTTGGGAAGGTTTTGGATGACAGATTCAATTTCGTTACTGGTGATTGGTCTGTTTAGATTTTCCAGTTCTTCAAGGTTCAGCCTTGGAAGGCTATATGTTTCTAAGAACCTGTCCATTTCTTCTAGGTTACTGAATTTGGTAGGATAGTCCTTCATAGTATTCTTGGATGATCCTTTGTATTTCTGTGGTGTCCGTGATAACTTCCCCTTTCTCATTTCTGATTTTGTTAATTAGTGTCTTCTCTCTTTTTATGTGAGTGAGTCTAGCCAACGGTTTGTCAATTTTGTTAATCTTTTCAAAGAACCAGCTCTTTATCACATTAATTTTTTCTGTTGTCTTTTTGTTCTCTATTTCATTTAATTCTGCTCTGATTTTTGTTATTTCCTTTCTTCTGCTGACCTGGGGTTTCACTTGTTCTTCTTTTTCTAGTTCTTTGAGGTGTAACATGAGGTTATTTATTTGGTATTTTTCTTGTTTCTTGAGATAGGTCTGTAATGATATAAATTTCCCTCTTAAAACTGCTTTGGCTGCATCCCCAAAATTTTGGTAGGATGTATTTTCATTGTCATTTGTTTCTATGTATCTTTTGATCTCTCCTCTAATTTCTTCTTTGACCCAGTCGTTCTTTAAAATTATGTTGTTTAATCTCCATATATTTGTGTTTTTTCCTGCTTTCTTTTTGCAGTTGATCTCCAATTTCACAGCCTTGTGATCAGAGAATATGCTTGGTATGATTTCAATCTTCTTAAATTTGCTGAGGCTCATTCTTTGTCTCAATATATGGTCTATCCTTGAGAATGTTCCATGTACACTAGAAAACAATGTATAGTCTGATGTTTTAGGATGAAGTGCTCTACATATGTCAATTATGTCCATTTCATCTAATGTATCATTTAGGGCTGCTATTTCGTTATTTATTTTCTGTTTGGATGATCTATCCATAGCTGTCAATGATGTATTTCAGTCCCCTAGTATAATTCTGTTTTGGTCAATTTCTCCCTTTAGTTCTGTTAGTAGTTGCTTGGTAGATTTTGGTGCTCCCTGACTGGGGGCATAAATATTGATGACTGTTATGTCTTCTTGTTGTACAGTCCCCTTTACCATTATGAAATGTCCATCTTTGTCTCTTGTTATCTTTTTCACCATGAAGTCTGTTTCATCTGATATCATTATGGCTACACCTGATTTTCTCTGGATACCATTTGCTTGGAGTGTCAATTTCCAGCCTTTCACTTTGAGTCTATGCTTGGCCTTGTAGCTGAGATGTATCTCTTGGAGGCAGCATATGGTTGGGTTTAGTTTTTTGATCCAATCTGCTACTCTGTGCCTTTTTATTAGTGAGTTCAGTGCATTTACATTTAGGGTGATTATTGATATGTGAGGATTTCCTGTCATTCTATCTTTAGTTTTCTGGTAAGGCTATGTCTCCATTGTTTCTTTGCCTTTTTGTTGTTGTCTATTATTTCTGTGTGGTGGTATTCTATGATGTTTCCCTCTGTTTCTTCTTTTATTACAGTATATATTTCAGTTCTAGATTGTTTTTGAGTGGTTACACTTAAGTGTATGTAAAAGAAAGTTTGATATTTAGAGTATTCCATTTTCTTCAGCACGCTTACTTTCTCCATTCCCATATTCCGGTTCAGGCCTTTACTCTCTCCCTTTTTATGTTTTGGTTGCCACAAATTGTCCCTGTTGATGGTGGTCGAATAGCCTCCTTTAGTATTTCTTGTAGTGCAGGTCGTGTATTAGAAAATTCCCTCAGCTTCTGTATGTCTGGAAAGGTCTTTATTCCTCCTTCATATCTAAAGGATATCTTTGCTGGATATATTATTCTTGGCTCATGATTTCTCTCTTTCAATAGTTTGAATATTTGGTTCCACTCCCTCCTGGCTTGTAGAGTTTCTGCTGAAAAATCTGATGATAATCTAATGGGCTTTTCTTTGTAGGTCACCGTCTTCTTTTCCCTGGCTGCCCTGAGGATTCTTTCTTTGTCGTTGATTTTAGACAGCTTCAATACAATGTGCCTTGGAGAAGGCCTGTTGGGATTGGGGTAATAGGTGTTCTATTTGCTTCTTGGATTCGAGGATCCAGTTCTGTCCACAAGTTTGGGAAGTTCTCATCAACAATTTGTTTGAATAGATTCTCTGTTCCCTTCTCTCTTTCTTCTCCTTCTGGTATGCCCATTATTTTTATATTGCTCTTTCTGATGGAGTCAGAAAGTTCTTGTAGAGTTCTTTCACTTCTTTTAAGTCTCAAGTCTCTTTCTTCTTCCATCTGTGTAATTTCCAGGTTTCTATCTTCAATGTCACTGATTCTTTTCTCCATCTGGTCAACTCTACTACCTAAGCTGGTTATTTCATTCTTAATTTCTTTTACTGAGTTCTTAATCTCCAGAAATTCTATTTGGTTCTTTTTTAAAATTTCAATCTCTTTTGTAAAATGCTCATGTTGTTCTTTGATTGTGTTTCTGAGTTCATTAAATTGCCTTTCTGTGTTTTCTTGCATCTCGTTGAGTTGTTTCAGAACTGCAATCTTGAATTCTCTGTCATTTAAGTCACATATTTCCATATCTTAAGTTCCTTTTCTTGGAAACTTTTCACTTTCTTTTTGAGCTGTCTTGTTGCCTTGTTATCCATGGCAATTACTGATTTATTATTTCTCTTCCTAGACATCTACAGGAGTGGCTTCTGCAACAGGTTGATAGGAAGAGGTCTTTATTTTGTTTTCCAGTACTTGTTGGTAGAATGTTTTATTTTCTCTCCGACTGCAGCCTTTTTCTCTCTCTCACATGGTAGTGCTATGTTTTCTCTGCACTATTCCAGCTTCTCACACAATGGGGGGATTCCCTGGGAGACGGGCTTCTCCTCTATTAATAGTTCACCTGGGTCACAGGGCGCAGTGTTTATGTGAGTATGCGGAGAGCTTTTGAAGTTCCAAAGCTCTTCCCACACCAGATTCAGAGACCGTATGTTTCAGCAGTTCTGTTTACTCCTGCAGGGATCCACCCAGATAGGTGGGGCCAGGGGTGGGGTAAGTTGTGAGAGGTGGCCCAGAGCAATGGCGGCGACCACCACCACAGCCGGTCCTGCTTCCACAGCTCCCTCCCCTTTGCCGGAACTAGCTGGGCTGTGAATCTGTGTCTGCGGTCCACAGTTCTCAGAACAGCAAATATTCTGTTGTTTTGATCTGACACTGCTACTTTATCGCTTTTAGCACCGGGCAGGTGGGGGTGGGGCGAGCTCTGGGAGGATAGGGAGGGGGCGGCTAGTCTCAGTGCCTAAGGCTTCCATTCTCTGCTCGGCAGTGAGGGCTTAAACCACCATTTTCAGCCTTCTTCCCTCAGTCTTTCCTCCGAGGTCTCTGCCGTGAGCGTTGGGGTCAGCCGTGTTATATGCTGCCCCCTCAGCCCTGTGGGCCGTAAGCGGAGCCCTAGCAGTCCGAGTTGTTCCCTCTCCCGCAGCTGCGGTAGTTCCGGGATGCAGCGAGCTAGGGGCACTGAGCCAGGTCTGCGTCCTGTGCCCGCGCGGCTCCGTCTCCGCACTTCTCCCCTCCTACCCTGCTCGTGCGATTCTCCCACCTTTTGGTGAATTCCGTAGTGGTCCTCTTCTTCTTGCCTGTCTGCTGTGCAGGGAGTCCTTTGTGGAGTTATTGTTGTTCAATTAGTTGTAAATTCCAGGGGAGCATTACAGAGGCTCACCTCACGCCACCATTTTGATCACCGGATTTTCTCCTTTTATAGAGGGGTGTTTGGAATATTTCATACTAATTAGTTTCTAAGAATTGCTAAGACCAAAGAATGTATATTAACATATGGTTGACAACTATCTTCTAGACTGAGCAAAAAGTATTCAAGTATTATTGGCCATCTGTTAAGTTGCTTTTTGTATTACAATCGGGACAATAGTAGCTATGCCAGTGTCACAAGTAATGTTCTGAATTCTGTGATGGAAAGAAAATAAAGTTTGGTTTGTGCAACTTGCTATTACTTTGACATATTTATGTAGGAATTTTCCACTATTCATTGCAAACTTTTAAAAATATAGTTTCTATATATACTAAATATTTCTTCGTGTTTCATTGTCCTTAAGCTCTGCATGTCAACTATGTACCAAGCAGCTGTTGCTAGGCTGTATTTGTTTCCATAGCAATAGATGAACTCTTCAGATGCATCTAGAATCACTCCTCTTCTTTACTACGCCTGTCCCTTGTCCATATGTAAATCAGTGTCTAAATCTCTAATTACAACAAAACTATTTGAAGTGATAATATCCTGTGTTTAACATCCATGTATGTAAAATACAGTACATGTATTTTACAGTATGTAAAAAACAGTTAACCTGTGGTTTTTTTTTTTGTTTTTTTTTTTCCCATTAAGCTCTATGTTCTTTTCCCAAACCATTTAGAAATTCCTATGACATGGAGATTAACACTGTTCCAAGTTAATAAGCATCAGAAACATTATCTGCCAATGCACTTTTCAGAAACAGCATTTAATAAGAGAAAACAAATAAGTGCAAACTGACTCTTTCTTTTTTTCTTTTTTTTTAATAAAAGCATTCCATGTGGAGCCAAGAAAGTGTTACAAAAGTCACAGGCACTGTCTTCCACATGGAATTGAGCCAGTCCATTTTGGATGCAAACCCGAATTCCCCACATCAGTCGAGGTTGACCCTTCAAAAATGTTTCTGAGCTTCCTAAAGTTCTCAGGTTCTTGGTGTGAAGTGTCACCATAATTTTTCTGGCTGTGCAGAGGACCCGTCAGATTACCATACTGGATCTAAAATTGTCACTACAAATCTTACTTTCTATTGCTGTTGTTCAGGAGTTTTTCAAAGTCAGCAGGTTCAATAACTTTACTCAACTAACTGACGAAACTTCCTGAAGAAATAAAGAGAGAAGCAGTAGAACTACCACTAGACACCTTTCCTTAAGTTCAGTGATCCCTGCCAAGTGCTAAACAGACTGAGAGCTTTGCAATTGCTGGGAGAAATAGGAAAAGTAATGAGAGGCAGAGACAGAAATCTGCAGATAATCTTTGGGTGGACTGGAACAAACTCTTGTTTTCAGAAGACAGACTTGACACTGGTTTCTTTGCATAACTTGAGACTTTCTGAGTGAACAACATCACTTTCTGCTTCATATTTTTTTAAGATGCAGGCTCTTTTCTGTGCAAGAAGTGTTCCTGCTTCTCAACCCATCCATCTTCGCTAAAGGTGGGGATAAAGAAACACAACATTCTGAAGCAAACGTGTTTGAAAATAAACCAGGTGCAGAAGTCAAAGTGTGTGTGTGTGTGTGTGTGTGTGTGTGTGTGTGTGTGTGTGTGTTTGCTTGCAAAGATACATTCATGTCTTAGTTTATGAATGATAAACTTAATGAATGATAATCCAGGTAAATAACAGAATTACATTTCTGTTGGTGACTTGTCTTAAAAAGTACTCAATGAGGACTCTTGTTACAAAACACTCTCATTATTTCATTGGAGAACAATATAGACCTCCACTTCCAAAATATAGAGCAGGGTTTCTTGTCTTTAGGTTTTTTGTTCTTGCTATTTGTTTTGCCAGAAAAAATCGTCCTTCAAATTTTGCCCATAGACAAATAGACATATGAAAAAATGCTCAACATCACTAATCATCAGAGAAATGCAAATAAAAACCACAATGAGATATCACCTCACCCCAGTCAGAATGGCTATCATCAACAAGACAAATAGCAACAAGTGTTGGAGAGGCTGTGGAGAAAAAGGAACCCTCATACACTGTTGGTGGGAATGCAGACTGGTGCAGCCGCTATGGAAGGCACTGTGGAGGTTCCTCAAGAAATTACGAATAGAATTACCATATGACCCAGCAATCGCTCTCCTGGGTATCTACCCAAAAAATTTGAAAGCATTTCTCTATAGAGACACGTGTACTCCAATGTTCATTGAAGCTTTGTTTACGGTGGCCAAGACATGGAAACAACCAAAATGTCCTTCAGTAGATGAATGGATAAAGAAGTTGTGGTATATATACACAATGGAATACTATTTGGCGTTAAGGAAAGATGATATAGGAAGATTTGTGACAACATGGATGGATCTTGAGAGTATAATGCTAAGCGAAATAAGTCAGACAGAAAAAGCAGAGAACCCTATGATTTCACTGATATGTGGTATATAAACCAAAAACAAGACAAACAAATGAGAAACAAAAACTCATATACACAGACAATAGTTTAGTGCTTACCAGAGGGTAAGGGGGGTGGGGGGAGGGAGATGAGGGTAAGGGGGATCAAACATATGGTGATGGAAGGAGAACTGACTCTGGGTGGTAAACACACAATGGGATTTATAGTTGATGTAATACAGAATTGTACACCTGAAATTATGTAATTTCATTAAAAATTGTCACCCCAATAAATAAATTTAATTAAAAAAAAATTTTGCCCATAGATAATCTTTCTGTTCCTCAAAGCTCAAGCCCATTTTCTTCAGGGCTGTTTTCTCCCAGTGCATGAAACAAGACTGGTGCATAATAAGGGTTAAAAAAAATGATGAATAAATGAGTATTTGAAATGCTAATTCCATATGGCTTTCACTTCAGGCGAAAGTGTTTTTGCCTGCCTCCAAATAGCTATGACATTCTGTTGGTAGTTTTCATAGCCTATTTAAAACACACTGCCTGAAATTACTAATTTGTTTCTTAGGTAGGGTCCTGCCTTATGAGTGACTGTGAGTGTGGAAGCCATAGTGATTATTGTTTTAATCCTTGATTTTACTGAAGAAATTTCCCTCCAAGGAGGGGAAAATGGCAGCTCTAAGTAAAAAAAAAAAAAGACCAAAAACAGGTAATACACAATGATAATCAGAGTCAAAAATAAACTTTTAAATGTAACTAAAATGTTTCCAGACTTTTATCAAAAAAATCTTACTTAATTTACATTATCACAAGTGATTTTGAAGTAGAAATAAAACATTTATCACATATGTGGATGAAGAGATATTTGATGGCAGAGTGACTAAGTTGGATAACAGAATCCACATCAAAAAACAACTTTTTCAGGCTGCAATAATTGGCAAAAATTTAACTCTCTAGAATTTAATTTATATAATTTTATAGGATTACATTCAGATCCAGATAGAACAACTATATAGATTCCACTTCTGAGTGATTTTAACTTACATAGCTAACATGAAACCAACTTAGTTGCATTTTTCTACATTAAAATGAATATATGCCCAAAATATGACATGCATGATCAAAAATCAGATATAATTCTATAATAAAGGTATAATTTCTAGGCTAGGAAGATGATATCATATTTACTATTTGCTGATGAGGATACCCTGATTAATTATATTCAGTTCTTGGATCACACGTAAAATAGGTACAGAATCCTGGACAGCAAGCAGATGGGTGAAGGGTCTGGAAACCATGTCACATGCAATCTTGGGTGAGCTGGACAGAAAAGCTAAGAGGACATACTGACTCACTGTCTTCAATTATTAGAAGGATGATGAAAAAGTGTCATGAATTATCATGAAAGGGTAAAAGTCACAGAAAGATAGGTTAGGGCCCAGGTTAAAACAGAAATGTAAAAAGTCAGAGCTGACAGCTGGTAACCTGGGGCTGATCCAAGCAGATCAGGGTTTCTGTCACTGAAGGTGCCCACACCTGATGAAGGACCATATAGTGTGCACTGCAGGAATAGGAGCACGATGTGAATGATTTAAATAGAAAATCTTAAAGCAGTTCTCCTTGCAAGGCTGAAATTTTAATTTCAAGTTCTCACAGCATAATTTGCTAAGTGAGCTGCAAGAAGACTCTATTTCAGCCATCTCTCTATGTTAGATCTCTCCAAAGTTAGGGATCTTTCTCCTTCAAGTTCTCTCGCCCGTTCAGAAGAGCAACTCCTTAGAAATATTGTAAGATTTTCTTTACAGTCTCCAGCAACTGGGAAATAATCCAATAATTTTTAGTTGACTGAAAGCTAATTTTTAGTTAGATCTCTCCAAAGTTAGGGATCTTTCTCCTTCAAGTTCTCTCGCCCGTTCAGAAGAGCAACTCCTTAGAAATATTGTAAGATTTTCTTTACAGTCTCCAGCAACTGGGAAATAATCCAATAATTTTTAGTTGACTGAAAGCTTCAAGAAATAAGAGCAACAACAACAACAACAACAACAACAACAACAAAAAGAAATGAGTTAGGCGGCCAGAAACAGACTTAAGAATTAGCTATTCCATGTAAAAATGAACACAACAGGACAGGACGTTCGATATAATCATTCAGTCATGAGGAGCAAGGAGCCTATCAAATCTGAGTGCCAAAAATCAGGGACAAGTGAAAATTGACTTGCTGATCATCAAATAAATGGGCAAAGAAAGATAAAAATCTGAATGAAATTTAATTTCTGAGCAGTCCCCTGCTAACTTCTGGTAAATGACATAATTATCTTATTTTTCCTGACTCCTAATAAATATTATTTTTCACCTCTTTCTCAAGAACATACTAGAAAAACTCATTAGCACCAACTTGCCTGAAGCTAATTCCTTAATACAACTTTTGTTTTCAGGGTGAGAGTAGTTATGACATAGACTATCTGAAACATCAAGTAATAATTTTAACAAACTCTTGAACACTATGTTATTCCTGAAATTACAATCTCTTCTGTTGTTCATCTATCATCTATGATGGAAAAAGCACAGGGTTTGGGTTTAGGTAAGCTGGGTCTGAGCACAAACAATTCTGTTAACTAGATGCATGACACTGCTCAAGTTATGTAATATTTATGACATGATTTCATCTTAAGTGAGGAAAAAAATGGTCTTATGAAGAAGTATTTTGATTTTATTGTTTTAAGTTTATGTGCTTATAATCTAAAAGGGCAATTTAGAAGCACAATAGTAAGCTCAAGTTGGCCATAGTTAAATATTACTTTTAAAAAAATCACAAGATGTATGTGAAAAATTATTAGCAAGAAGTCCCTAAATTGGACTTTTTTTTTTTTATTAATTAATTTATTTATTAGTTTCAGGTGTACAAAACAAGGTAATACTTAGACGTTCATCATTTATATCCCTCATACTGTGAACCCCCCTCCCCCCATCCACTATCCCTCCGACCTCACACTGAACCATCACATTATATATATAAAATTATAGTTGGCATTCATTAATGTTTAGCTTCTGATGTACAATGCCATGATCAGGTATCCACAGTATCCCTGAGATGGTCTCCAAAATAGGACGCATGTCCATCGGATACCCAACAAAATCTTTACAACATTATAGAATACCTTCCCCAAATTAATTTTCAAAAGAAAAACCCTGAGGCCATCTTGTGGTTACCAGCTGCTTCCAAATCCCTTCACCTTTCCCCTTATCCCCAACCCCTCCCACACACCCATCTAACCACTCTCGGTTTTTTCTCTGCGTCCCCAAAACTGACTCTGATTAGTTCATTCACATAGTCTTTTCTTTAGATTCCATATATAAGTGAGATCATATGGTACTTGTCTTTCTCTTTCTGACTTATTTCACTTAACATAATGTTCTCTAGATCCATCCATGTTGCTGCAAATGATAAGATTTCTTTCTTCTTTATGGCTGCGTAATACTCCATTGTATAAATGTACCACAGCTTCTTAATCCAGTCATCTACCGATGGGCATTTTGGTTGTTTCCATATCTTGGCTATTGTGTAAAGTGCTGCAATAAACATAGGAGTGCATACAGATTTTTGAATTGGAGTTTTGGATTTCTCCGGGTAGATGCCTAGGAGTGGAATTACTGGATCATAGGGTAGTTCCATTTTCAGATTCCTGAGATACCTCCATACTGTTTTCCATAGTGGCTGCACTAATCTGCAGTCCCACCAACAGTGCACTAGCGTTCCCTTTTCTCCACATCCGCGCCAGCATTTGTTGTTTGTTGATTTATTGATAATAGCCATTTTGACTGGAGTGAGGTGGTATCTCATTGTGGTTTTTATTTGCATTTCTCTGATGGTTAGTGAGGTTGAGCATTTCTTCATATGTCTTCTTGCCTTCTGTATGTCCTTCTTAGAGAAATGTCTCCCCAAGTCCTCTGCCCATTTTTTAATTGGGTTGTTTGTTTTTTTGGAGTTGAGTTGAGTAAGTTTTTTATAGATTTGTGATATTAATCCCTTATCAGATATATCATTGGCAAATATCTTTTCCCATACAGTAGGATCCCTTTTTGTTTTATTGATGGTTTCCTTTGCTGTGAAAAAACTTTTTAGTTTGAAGCCACTATCACCCTGATCCCAAAAGCAGACAAAGACACCACAAAGAAAGAAAACTACAGGCCGATATCTCTAATGAACATAGATGCAAAAATTCTCAACAAATTATTAGCAAACAGAATTCAGCAATACATTAAAAAGATCATACACCATGATCAAGTGGGATTCATCCCTGGTATGCAGGGGTGGTTCAACATCCGCAAATCAATTAATGTGATACACCACATTAACAAAATGAAAAATAAAAATCACATGATCATATCAATAGATGCAGAAAAAGCATTTGATAAAATACAGCAACCTTTTATGATAAAAACCCTTAAGAAAGTGGGAATAGAGGGATCATATCTTAACATAATAAAGGCCATATATGACAAACCCACAGCTAACATCATACTCAATGGGGAAAAGCTAAAACCATTCCCCCTAAGATCAGGAACAAGACAAGGTTGCCCACTTTCTCCACTTCTATTCAACATAGTGCTGGAAGTTCTAGCCACAGCAATCAGACAAGAGAAAGAAATAAAAGGCATCCAAATTGGTAAGGAGGAAGTAAAATTATCATTATATGCAGATGATATGATACTATATATAGAGAACCCTAAAGACTCCACCAAGAAACTATTAGAACTGATAGATGAATTTAGTAAAGTAGCAGGATATAAAATTAATATTCGGAAATCAGTTGCATTTGTATATACCAATGATAAAATAGCAGAAGGAGAAATTAAAAAAACAATTCCATTTACAATTGCTCCAAAGACTATAAAATATCTGGGAATAAATCTAACCAAAGATGTAAAGGATCTGTACTCAGAAAATTATACAACACTGAAGAAAGAAATGAAAGAAGACATAAATAGATGGAAACACATTCCATGTTCATGGATAGGAAGAATTAATATAATTAAAATGTCCATACTGCCTAAGGCAATATACATATTCAACGCAATTCCTATCAAACTACCAACGACGTTTTTCACAGAAATAGAACATATAATCCTAAAATTTATATGGGACCATAAAAGACCCCGGATAGCCTCAGCAATCTTGAGAAATAAGAACAAAGTGGGAGGTATAACGATACCTGATTTCAAACTATACTACAAGGCTACAGTAATCAAAACAACATGGTACTGGCATAAAAATAGATACATAGATCAATGGAACAGAATAGAGAGTCCAGACATAAATCCATGCCTATATGCCCATCTAATCTACGACAATGGAAGCAAGAATGTACGATGGGGTAAAGATAGTCTGTTCAATAAGTGGTGTTGGGAAACCTGGACGGACACATGCAAGAAAATGAAGCTGGACCACCTCCTTACACCATATACAAAAACAAATTCAAAATGGCTTAAAGACTTAAATGTAAGATCTGAAACCATAAAATATCTAGAAGAAAATATAGGAAGAAACTTCATGGACATTACCCGGAGTAAGATTTTCACTGATATATCCCCTCGCGCGAGCGAAGTAAGAGAAAAAATAAACATGTGGGATTACATCAAACCTAAATTGGACTTTTAAAGCACTCTCTTGAATATTCTCCTAATGGCCCTTAAGAAATAACACACAGTTTAAAGTACCTTGGTTACCTGGCTGTACACATTGGGTTAGCTGGGTTCCATAGTTATTCCCATTTTCATCTGCTCATGGAAATCCTTATCTTCCATCAATTTTTGAATAACCATTGTTTGCAAATGCCTGAGTAATATAGTGTACAATATAGTATGCAATGAAGCTTGAAATTAGTTTTTGAGAATCAGTATTATTCTTAACAATGTTTGCGATATTTTTTTACCATTCTCTACTTCATACATATGGTGTATATTGGAGAGTTATTGTTATATTTGGTTAACATATTACAATTTATCACTTTACTTTTTGTCATTATTATTGTTATTAATACTTGATAACATGTATTGAGTATTTACAATGTGCCTGAAACCAGACTTAGCAATTTGTATGCTCTGAAAGAAACCACTTCTACGTTTGTATTATGTACTGGGTGGCCTGGTGTAGCAAATAAAATTACAGGCTGCCTAGTCAAATCTGAATTTCAGACAACAATAGTCTTTTTGTATACACATATCCCATGCAATATTGGGCATCTTGTATTTTGTCTGACAGCCCTAATTATGTGCCATATTGTATAATACAACATTCTTTCTGAGCTCATTATTGGGTCAGGTTTATGGGACATTCAGATTAATATAATACTTAGACCAAAATAATGTAGTTATATAAATATAATTATAATATGTTTATCTTAATATTGTAATGTTAATAATATAATATTGCTTCCCTCAAATAAACTAGAAAATATAATAGTACCATCTATTCGCAATCTGAAATTTTTCAAAGCCACTTCATATATAAAGCCGAAAACACTCTTAATTTTAACTGTAGTACTTTAGAATCTATTATTGTGCATTTTGCATTATACTATAAAATAAAGAATCTTAAGCCAAATATAAAAAAAATAGATTCTGGCTAGACGGAAAGAATGCAGACCAGTTTAAGAAGGTAAACTCTTTGAAAGCACTTAAACCTACATTAACCATTAGCCATGCAGATACAAATATTGTGAATACATTTTTTTTCTGTACTCATGCCAATTTAGTTTTTAATTTTTAAATCTTTAACTTTATAACTAACAGAAAAAAATTAGGTACTAGTTCTGATACTATATATAAATAACTATTTATAATAATGCTTCTTTTTGTGTAATTCAGAGTTCTATAATTCCCCAATTTTGCTTAGCTTTAAAGAAGTTTTACTGTAATTTACTTCCATAAATATAAAAACACTTTATATTTATATCAGGTAATTTCATGACTGTCTTATCTGAAGTTTTGCTGACATAAAGGGCTTATGGATGACCATTTTCCTAAGTAAGTGATAAAATACTCCTCAAATAAAGGTTGGTAAATATGTCAAAATAATCTTATGCCACAGAGTCTTATAAAAATACTTATTTATCTGTCTTTTGAATTTATCACGTTATATAAGTCCTTCAGAAGAACTCGAAAGGACCTTTAAAATAATTCACAACTGAAGAATGAACAGCAGAGAATTTGTGCTGTCCGTTAGCATCCAAACTGTCCATCACTTCTGTAGATAGATGATAGATAGACAGATAGACAGAGAGAGAGCGAGAGAGAGCGAGAGAGAGAGAGAGACAGATGATAGATGATTGATAGGTAGGTAGGTAGATAGATGATAGATAGATAGATAGATAGATAGATAGATAGATAGATAGATAGATAGATAGATAGATAGATGATAGATGATAGATAGATAGATAGATAGATAGATAGATAGATAGATAGATAGATAGATAGATAATAGAGAAGTAAAAAGAGTGAGTTATTATTTTAAGGCTCAATTTAACCCATAAAATGGGTAAGAACAGTAATTGAACACTGGTAGAGATGTTTCCTCAGTCAGAGATTTTTATTCATTTTGAAGTTGGTTACATTAAAAGAAACTTGTGAATTAGATTCTTATGGATTCTTGAGAACTGTGCCTCCTTGACCCATGAGACTTGGCTTTGCTTAAATGTTTTGTCAACTTAATTTCACTAAAAATCCTAAAGTGGTGTGAGTTCTCCTACTGTAAAAAATGGTACATAAAATAAATCACTGACATGTCCCTGAAATTTAATTCTCTGCATGTCAACTTCTGTCATAACTATACTGAAACCTCCGATGTTGCTCGTCATTGTGTAAAGCAAGCTTTTATAGTTATCTCTGGCAATTGGAAACCTTGCTTTCCAAATTTTCACACTAAATAATGTTAGACAAATTCTTGATGGATGTTTTACTATTCAGAATCTCCTTACTCATTCTCTGAAATCCAGGACCCAAATGGATTTGGATATCAACACATATCTGAGGTTACTATTGAGTCTCATTAACCAAATGCAGGAAATAATTTGACCATTAAGGTGTTTGTATTCATGAATAAATATATGTGAATATCTCTATGTTGAAAGACACCACGAGCTACCCTAATAATGCATTAGGGAAAACTGCATGCTGACAAGAGAAATTGCCAAATCCCCATCACAGTCAAGATCAAGCTCAACATATACTGAATAACAATTATCTTATAGCAAATACAATTCCAATAATAATTATCTGGTTTCCATAGCACATAAAATTACATTAAGATGATCAGTAATTTTAACAACTTAATAATAGTTGGAATAATCAAATTTAATACTTATAAATATAGCAATGCATGTCTTTTATTTTTAGTTATTTTTATAAATACACAAAATATTTGCACTCTATAAAACATGCATCCATGTATTTCTCCTATCACAAACATTCCGGAGACTAGTTTTTCCTCCCCAACTTAACTGAAAAGATACATGAAGAGTCACTCTTTATATCCTACTGCTAATGTAGAAACATTTGAAAACTGGTCAAAGTCAAAGTAAATAAATATTATTAAAATTTCTTTTACAGAGCTGAAAATGATGCATCTTAATTAATAAAAAGAATGTTGTTTTACCAATGCCAAGGATAAATTTAATTAAAAGGTAACCTTTAAGTAATAGCCTAAGGAGGTAACATTTTCATATGTAAAACAATAACCACAGAAAGAAATGAATACATTACTTAGAACTAACTATTAGATTTTAGACATTTAGAATGTATTATGCTGAACTGATGTTATTATTTCTACATTTATTGCATTCTAACAGAAAACCTTATATATAGTGTGAGGTCTTTAGAATATATTAAGGCTTCTTTGGAGACTTAGTGCTTGATTGATTTTTTTGTGTGTGTGAGGGTTCTGTATTTGATAAACTAACTTTACTTTTCATGGATGCAGTGTCTCTTTGTTTTGTAAATTATCTTTAAATTGTCCACATCTGGTACTTGTTGAGATTTATCTATTTCTGTCTCCGTGATTGGAGCTCATACTCCATAAGGTCAAAAACTTTGTTCTTTTTGTTATGTGTAAACAGTACTGAAATATGTTTCAATGAATGAAGATTAATTACATAATCAATTTCAGCAGTATTTGTGGGGAAATTGATAAACTGATTCTGAATATGTATTGAATAATAAAGATATAATAATAGTTAAAATTGAATTAAAATGGGTTTTGCAGATTGACAGATGTCAAGACATATTAAAAAGCTGTAAAAATTTAGACTTGATCCATGGACTATGTTTTTTCTTTCTTTTTATGTTATTTGAAAAAATATACCATCTGTCCATACAAAGCTAAATTATTTACCTCCTCTGAAATACTAACAACAGAAACTATAGCAATTAAAAAAAAATATGTGAGACTAGATAACAGTTAACTAGTACCAGGGGAGACAACAGAAAGTCCAGAAATGTGTTCTACATGTGTCTATGGTAATTTATATCATAGGTGCTCACAATATGCCAGATATGATTATGAATTCTGTACACAAATTAAGCCACAGTTATCCAAGATGTATATAATATTTATATCTGCATTTTACAGATTAGGAAACTGAGACACAGAGAAATTATGTTATTTGTCCAAGGTCAGAGAACAAATAAATAGCAAAGCCAGAAGTTGAAACCAGGTAGTCCTAACCACTTTGTCATGCTAACTTTCCCACAAATATGTGGAAAGGAGATAGATAACTTATCAAATGGTGTTGGAAAAATGAGTTTAATACATGGAAAAATAAAATTAAAATTAGATCATTTCCATGCCATGTTAAAAATACAATCAATAAAGATTAAAGAATACTGTAAAATTCAAAACTGTGAAATGATTGTAATAAAATATAAGAGAATACATTTTTGGGACAAAGTAGAGAACCAACTTTTAAGTGTAGAACCTACTTCCAGTTGCAGCTATGATAGAGAAACTGATATCAAACTCTCCCAGTACCTTTGAAAAACAAAATACATAAAGCACCCATTTTTAGGCACTGAATAGCAGGCATTAAAGGGATGTGATACATGAAATGATCTGTGTTCATCTTGGCTTCCTGCTTGGTGGCAATTGTCAGAGGACGGCCCAGGGAAGAAGAACCCAAATGGGGAAGATCAGCCTCACATAATGGGAAAAACAGAAATCAGGTTCCAAGGAGGCTGAGGTGACTGGAATTAGAGTAGTAGAAGCTTCTCAGAATACTTGGTTATGAAACATCCACACTGCAGTTTTGGCCAAATACTAAGCTGCTCCTATCAAAGGCATCAGTCTACAAGGCAGGCAAAGAACCGGGTCTGGGGATTATAGGCTGAATGAGATTCAGGAGATCGCGTAGTACTGGCAAAGACCACGGCCCTGCTCATCCAAGGTGGAGAGAAAGCACTGAACACCCTGTCTTCAGCTAAGATTTCAAAAAAGCCACTCCTTGAAAGTAGGGCTAATGTGGAAAGAAAAACAAAAAACAAAAAACAAAACAAAAACAAACCTTGGATAAAAATAGATGCAGATCATTTAATACTGAAATAGTAACTATGTATGATAATGAATCTCAAAGCTGAAAAATGAATTCTTTGGGTACTTGTGCAAAAAACTCAAGAACTGTTACAAAGAGATTATAAAATTGAGACTGGCTTTATATTTCTTCCCAGCTGCATTCTATTCTGGAAACAATGAAGCAAAGATTTATAAACCTTAGCACTATCGATATTTCAAGTCAGATAATTTGTTGTGAGGAGTTGCCCGGTGCTTCTACATGTGAAATGCCAGTCCTCTCCTCAGAAGTGACTCTAGGCATCTGATGGCCCTGCTGTGGGCTGAGTGTTTGTGTCTTCCCAAAATTCATATGTTGAAATCCTCACCTCCAGAGTGATGGTATGAGGAGGTGGAGTCTTTAGGAGGTAATTAGGTAATGATGGTGGAGCCTCATGACTGGGGTTAGTGCTCTGATAAAAGAAGCTGAGAAAACTTTCTTGTCTCCTTCCACATGTGACACAGCAAGAACGTGCCATCTATGAACCAGAAAACGAGCTCCCATCAGATACCAAATCTGTTGGTGTCTTGGTCTTAGACCTCCCAGCTTCCAGAACTGTGAGAAAACCTGGTTGTTATGAAGCCACTCAGTTTATGGTATTTTGTAATAACAGCTGGAACAGACTACCAATCCTCATGGTGGAAGGTGGGGTTAAAATTTGCCACCTGCTTCAGAACTAACGAGCTAGAATAATAAAGTGCAAAGGGAAAGTATGATACAAGAGTATTATAACAGGGATGACATGAAATCCAAAAAAATGAAAGAACCGTAGGGAGCCATTCTTGAATGTCTTGAAGTGTTTCTAAAAATTGAACTGAACAATAGAATCCAAGTGACCAAGTGATTGGAGTATGTGTCATAGTCAAAAGTCTGGTGGTGGCTTATGATTCCAGGGAATATGTGTCCATAGAAGATAAAGTTATAAATTGGGAGAACCTAAACTAACACCTTAACAATTAAAAACTGTGAGTTGGTGACAAGAAATTGAAGGATATACGTAATTTCCTCATATTTCTTAAAGAAAATTCAACAGTTACTTCTTGTGATGGATAAGTCAAGGATGAACAGTGTAAGAAAATCTAATAAATTTATTAAGACATAAAACATAAAATCTAAAAAAGGAAGAGAGCAGAAGTGGCAGAATTATGTTGATTTTTCTCACCTTTCAAAATAGGACATTAACAGATGAACCTACATAAAAGGTTAAGTGTTTTAAAGATATCCACCAGAAGAAAAAAACAGACTATGAACCTTAAAAAAACAGACAGAAAACTCACACTCTATTGCACATAAAACAAAATAGAAAAGGAAATCCAACTAGCAAAAATAGAGCATAGCAAACATTCTAAACAGAAAAGATAGGATTAAAAAATTAATACAAATTATACGAGTTTTATCAGGAATTTCAAATGGAGGATAAATCCCCTATTGAAACATGAAGAGTCATACCTAGTTGAAAAAACTAAAATAAGTTATGTTTTACAGAAATGACACAATTACAACGAAGTGTCTCAGATTACAAATCAAAAGATTGAAAATATTAAATCAAGCAAGTAATAACAAACAGAATATTGAAATTGCAATAACAATGTCAATTAAGGTTGAATTCACAGCAGGTAATGGTAAATAAATCCAGGGAGCACTAAATTTATAAATTTAATATAAAGAGGGAGATTTAATATCTCTACAGTATTGAGTCTTTCTTAAAGAGCAAGATGTTATAAAGGGCATTTAAATTTCTTATAGTATTCTTAAAGAGTGTTTATCTTTTTTCTATTAATAAAGAGAAAACCAGATTTTTTTTGTTTGTTTTAAATTACAAAGAACTTTTGATACAGCAATGCTTCAATGCAGACTCTTAGAAAAATAAAATCTCCATTACATAAGTATTCATATGTAAAATTGCTTACCACCACTGCGTCTGAAAGCAAAATGCACGTGTGTCAAAATGTGAATGGCCTGGGACAGCCAGACGGTTTAGTAGTTAGAGTGCAACCTCTCAAGAACAAGGTTGCTGGTTCAATTCCCACATGGGATGGTGAGCAGCACTCCCTGAAACTAAAGATTGAAAATGGTGACTGGACTTGGAGCTGAGCTGTGCCCTCCACAACTAGATTGAAGGACAACGACTTGGAGCTGATGGGCTTTGGAGAAACACACTGTCCCTCAATATTCCCTAATACAATTTTTTAAAAAGTGAATGGCCACATAAATTATGGTATATCCAAACTATAACGTACTAGGAACTACTGAAAATTATGCATTATATAAAATCTATCAGGGGCTGCCCTTCAGATTGCAGATTTATATATAAAGTCTAGTTCTTACACACACACACATACACACACACACACACACACAAAACACAATACACGTATTCTACACATACTTGTTTCTGTTTGGTTAATGAAGAAGCAACATGTGGAATGCGTACATCAAACTGTTACTATTGCTTATTTCTGGTAGAGGAAATTTATAAGTTTGGTAAGAAGATCTTAACTTTTTCTAAAAGCATCTTAACTCTTTGATTTGTTATAAAAAGCAAGTATTGCTTTGAAAATTTAAAACATGAACTATTAAGACCTCAAAAAGCAAATTAGGAAAAGAAAACAACTGTTCCCTGAAGGACCTATGTATTAGTTGGTGTGAATGTAGAGGCACACAGTGTTATTCCAGATCAGGAACTGGCTTTGGTTCTGTAGTTCCACGTGTTCTAGGCTAGGGTTCGCAAACTTAGTCTGTAAAGGGCTAGACTGTAAATATCTAAGATTTCGCAGCCCACATGGGCTCTACTCACCTCTGCTGTACAAATCAACCACAGGAAACAGGCAAACAGTGGCTGTGTCCTAATGAAATTTATTTGTAAACACTGATATTTAATTCATGTAATTTTCATGTGCCACAGAATATTGCTCTTCTTTCAATATTCTTTCAACTATTTTAAAGTGTAAAAACCATCCTTATCTCAAATGTTGCCCCCAAACAGTCTTTGGACCATAGTTTCCAACCCTTGTACTAGGGAGTGCAAGTGGAAATGGAAATAACCTATTGGAATTGGGCCCTTTTGTCCAAGCCTTTGGGACCCAGGTGAGCTTGTACAGATTAGAGGTTATCATTCCTACATAATACGATACATGGGTTCTGAAAAAATCTCCTCGTGTTCTTTCCTGATGAAATGTACTTGATTACTTTATAAGCTCTAATTCTATACTTAGACACCTCATTTTTTACACGCCCTTCAAAAAAAAACCCTAAAATTTTAAAATAAAAAAAAATGCATTAGGCTATGTTATTTCTCTGTGGGAAATTGTGAAAATGATTTTCTCCTAACAACTATACCCAGAAAATGGAAGCTGTACTGCCATAGAAGAAAGAGAGGAGGAAAGCCCCCTTTTAGATAATAGAGCATTACTTAGAAAGGCTGTGTGGACTGTGAGGGTGGGGTGCTGAGCAGACAAGGAGAGACAATGGGTGAGATACAGGGCAAGGGAGCAGTGTGGACCCTGGGACGTGAGCAAACAAGATAAAACAAATATATATTAATTAAAGTTTATGGGGTGACAATTATTAGTAAAGCTACATAGTTTTAAGGTGTACAATTCTGCAATACATCATCTCTATATTGCATTGTGTGTTCACCACCCAGAGTCAGTTCTCCTTCCATCACCATATATTTGATCCCCTTACCCTCATCTCCCTCCCCCCACCCCCCTTACCTTCTGGTAACCCCTCAACTATATTGTCTGTGTCTATGAGTTTTTGTTTCTTCATTTGTTTGTCTTGTTCTTTCGTTTTCAGTTTTACACACCACATATCAGTGAAATCATATGGTTCTCTGCTTTTGCTGTCTGACTTATTTCTCTTAGCATATTAATCTCAAGATCCATCCACATTGTTTCAAATGGCACTATTTCATCTTTTCTTATGGCAGAATAGTATTCCATTGTGTATATAGTTTACCCCCTGACCATCATGGTGAAACCACGAATATTAAAACTGAGCAAAACAAAGACATTTGGAGGAAGGAAATGAGAATGTCGAGGGTCATCAGCATCCATGTTTTCACAAATGTCATTATTTCATCTTTTCTTATGGCAATATATAGATGACATGTTAGACACCTCTATAATTCTCCTAACCAATGTCACCCCAATACATTTAATACATTTTTAGAAAAGATTACAAAAGAAGTCATTAAAATTTTCACTCAGATTTCTGGCAAGGAATTACTTACATTTCTTTTAGTCAGAGGAAAAGACAGGGCATCATGTGCTGTTGAAAATGTGGGGCTGTAGAGTATGTCTTGGAGGAACACCAGTATTTCATGGAGTGGGACTGTTGAAAACTTCAGTAAGTGGGGAAAATGTTCACTTTCAAATGAGGAAAAATGTGTTAAGCTTAACGAAGGAAGTTTATATTTTACACTACTAATTAAAGTCCTAAATGTTGTCGCATGATTTGTTAACCTCCAAAGTGAGAGAGAGAGAGAGAGAGAGAGAGAGAGAGAGAGAGAGAGAGAGAGAGAGAGAGAGAAACATCTCAGGATCAATCCCTACAAAACATATTTTGGAAAATATTACTTAGTTATAACCTTCTACGATAAAATTTGTTTTAAAAATAATAAAAATCACCAGGCATACACAAACTAATTAATGGAGAGAGAGAAAAAATTTAAAATATGCACTTATGTGCACTTACATGAATTGAACAGAATTGCCTTCCTGTGACACAAATTGCAGTAGATACACACATAAATACTTTCTAAAAGCTCAGGCTTCAAATTACCAAAGTGATTTCAATTCCAAAAGTTCATTTGTATTACTCTTAATTCAGAATATATTTTCTAATAGAAACTAATGAAAACGGTGCCTAAATTCCCAGCCAAGCCTACTAATTTTTTTTAATAAAGTTGAAATAAAATCACTGGTGACACAGTAAAACTTTTATTTATTTACTTTTTGTTTATTTTTTTAATTTTAATTAACTCTGTTGGGGTGACATTGGTTAATAAAACTATATAGGTTTCAAGTCTACAATTCTGTAATACAACATCTATATATTACATTGTCTTTTCACCACCCAGAGTCAGTTCTCCTTCCATCACCATATTTTTACCCTCTTCTACCACCTCCCAACCCCGTTACCTCTGGTAACCACAAAAACTGTTTTCTCTGTCTATAAGTTTTCATTTCTTTCTTTGTTTCTCATATTCATTTATTTCTTATAGTTTTATATCCCACATATTAATGAAGTCATATGGTTCTTGACTTTTTCTGTCTGACTTATTTCATTTAGCATGATAAACTCAAGATCCATCCATGTTATCACAAATGGCAGTATTTCATCTTTTTTATGGCCAAGTAATAGTCCACTGAATATATGTACCACATCTTCCTTATCCAATCACTATTAAGGACACTTCAGCTATTTCCTTGTCTTGACTACCACAAATAATGTTGCAACGAACATAGAAGTACATATATCTTTACAGATAAATATTTTTAGGTTTTGGGGGTAGATACCCAGAAAAGGGATTACTGGGTCACATGGTAATTCTATTTTTAATTATTTGAGAAACTTGCATACTACTTTCCATAGTGGTTGTACCAATTTACATTCTCACCAGCAGTATATGAGAGTTCCTCTTTTTCCCACTACTTCAACATTTGCTAATTCTTTTCTTAATGATAATAGCCTTTCTATTATCAGGTGTGAGGTGGTATATCATTGTGGTTTTGATTTGCATTTCCCTAATAGCTAGTAAAGTTGAGCATTTTTTAATATACCTATTGGCTGGTTGTCTTCTTAGGAGAAGTGTCTGTTCAGGATCTCTGTCCATTTTTTTTTAATTAAATTTATTGGGATGACAATTGTTAGTAAAGTTACACAGATTTCATGTGTACAATTCTGTAATACATCATCTATATGTCACATTGTGTGTTTACCACCCACAGTCAGTTCTCTTTCCATCATCATATATTTGATCCCCGCTATCCTCATCTATCAACCCCCCTCCCTCCTTACCCTCTGGTAACCACTATTGTCTGCAAGTTTTTGTTTCTTCATTTGTTTGTTTTGTTCTTTTGTTGTTTTCAGCTTTATATACCACATATCAGTGAAATCATATGGTTCTTGACTTTTTCTGTCTGATTTATTTCACTTAGCATAATAATCTCAAGGTCTATCCATGTTGTCACAAATGGCATTTTTTCATCTTCTCTTGTTGCAGAATAATATTCCATTGTGTGTACATATATACCACGTCTTCTTTATCCAACCATCTATCAAAGGACACTTTGGCTGTTTCCATGTCTCAACCACTGTAAATAAAGTTGCAGTGACCATCAGAGCACATATATCTTCAGAGATAAATGTTTTCAGATTTTTTTGGGTAGATACCCAAGAGAGGGATTGCTGGGTCATATGGTAATTCTATTCGTAATTTTTTGAGGAACCTCCACACTGCCTTGCATAATGGCTGCCCCAGTCTGCATTCCCACCAACAGTGTATGAGGGTTCCTTTTTCTCCACAGCCTCTCTAACACTTGTTATTATTTGTCTTTTTGGTCATAGCCATTCTAACTGGTGTGAGGTGATATCTCATTGTGGTTTTTATTCACATTTCTCTGATGATTAGCAAAGTTGAACATTTTTTCATATGTCTATTGGCCATTTGTATGTCCTCTTTGGAGAAATGTCTCTTCAGGTCCTCTGCCCATTTTTTAATTGGATTGTTTGGTTTTTTTGTTGTTGAGTTGTATGAGCTTCTTATATATTTTGGATATTAGCCCCTTATCAGATCTGTTATTTGCAAAAATCTTCTCCGATTCGGTTGGTCGCCTCTCTATTTTGTCGATGGTTTCTTTTGCTGTGTAGAAGCTTTATACTTTGATATAGTCCCATTCATTTATTTTAGCTTTTACTTCTCTTGCCTTTGAAGTCAAATTCATAAAATACTCTTTGAAACCAGGTCCATAAGTTTAGTACCTATGTTTTATTCTATGCAGTTTATTGTTTCATATGTTATGTTTTAGGTCTTTGATCCATTTTGAATTAATTTTGGTACACGGTGACAGATAGCAGTCCAGTTTCATTCTTTTGAACGTGGCTTTCCAATTCCCACCGAATCATTTATTTGAGGCTGTCTTTTCTTCATTGTATGTTTTAGGCTTCTTTGTTGCAAATTATCTGTCAATAGTTACATGGGTTTATTTCTGTGTTCTCAGTTCTATTCCATTTCTGCCAATACCATGCTGTTTTGATTATTGTATCCCTGCAGTACAAGCTGAAGTCAGGGAGTGTGATACCTCCAGGATCGTTCTTGTTTCTTAGGATTTCTTTGGCTGTTTGGGGTCTTTTATGGTTCCATACAAATCTGATGATTTTTCATTCTATTTCTTTAAAAAATGCCATTAGGATTTTGATAGGGATTGCATTAAATCTGTATATTGCTTTGGGTCATATGGCCATTTTAACTATGTTGGTTCTTCCAACACATGAACATGGTATATATTTCCATTTCTTTGTGTCTTCTTCAATTTCTTTTAATAATGTTTTATAGTTTTTGGTGTATAGGTCTTTTACATCCTTTGTTAAGTTTATTCCTAGGTATTTTATTATTTTTGTTGTAATTGCAAAAGGAATTGTTTTTGGGTTTTTTTTCCTGAAATTTTATTGTTAGTACATGGTCATTCCAGGGACAAGAGGATGGTTCATACATGCAAATCAATCAATGTGATACACCATTCAAACAAAATAAGGAATAAAAATCATATGATCATATCAATAGATGCAGAAAAAGTATTTGACAAGATATTCATTTATGAATAAAACACTTAATGAAATAGGTATAGAAGTAAAGTTCCTTATCATAATAAAGGCCATCTACGACAAACCCTCCGCTAATATCATACTTAATGGTAAAAAACAAAAGGTTTTTCCTCTAAAATCAGGAACAAGACAGGGATGTCCCCTCTCACCACTGTTATGCAACATAGTATTGAAGTGCTAGCCTAGCAATCAGGCAAGAAAAAAATAAAAGGCATCCATATTGGGAATGAAGAAAATAAATTGTTGCTTTTTGGAGATGGAATGATTTTTTTTATATAAAAACTCTAAAGATTCTTCGAAAAAACTGTTAGAAACAATAAACAAATACAGTAAATTTTCAGGATACAAAATCAATATAAAACTTTTTAAAAGGCTCTGTTGTTAAAACTATTGTAGTTAAATAAAAGAGCAATGGAGAAATCGGTTTTTAAATAGTGTATTAAATTTAATGCTCCTGGAAAAGAAAAATAAATGAAAGAAGGTATAAAACTTAAAGAAAATTATGAAGGAAATTTTGTTGCCTGTTATAGGTTGGGGTATTTTTTTAATAGTTTTATTTTTTTTCTAATTACAAAAAAGAGTACAGCAAAATATGTAAAGTAAAATCCATTGAAGAATATATAATCATCTGCAATTTTACGATATAGTATAATTTGTTTGTAATCTATACTCCCATACTGATATTTATCTACACACATATTTATCAGAAAGAGATTTTGCCTTAATAATATTCGCTCCACCTCTTTTTATTTTATTTAAGTATAACAAACTCTCAGAAAAAGTGTACAGAACAAATATTCATCTCAGTGATTTATCACAAAATGAACACCCTGATAACTACCACTCACTGGAAGACAGTAGTAATATTGTAAGGACCCCCAAAGGACCATTGAACCACATCACAATCACTAACCCTTCCTCCTCACATATAATATGATCCTATTTCTAACATAATGCTTACTTTTGCAAAGGTTTTGAAATGTATGGAAAAAAAATACAGTATGTCTTTTTCGAAATATGGCTCTTTTTAGCCAATATTATATTTATGAAATTTATTGATACAATTATGTATTGCTGTAATGGTTTACTTTTATTGCATACCATTATATGAATATACCACTGTTTAATTTTCTATTCTACTTTTGATTTCAGGTTTTGGCTCTTCTACACTAATCCCCTGTTGATGCCTAGCAATGGAATAGCTGAGTCATTGGGGTTAGGGACAGATTGGGTAGATAATCAATGCCACAGGTTTGCAAAGTGGTGGTTCCAATTTACATTTTTGCCAGTTTTCATTGCTTTGTGTCTTTGCTAACACTGGACATTGTCAGTTTTGAGTATCGAGCAATTCTGGTATATGTTGGAATGCCATTTAAGTTCTGATTTACATGTTTCTAATCACCTTTCAATATATTTATTGAATGTTTGTTTATCCCTTTTGCTGTTCAAGAGACTTGCCCATAATTTCACTAGATCACCTATCATCTTAATTTTTTTAATAATTCTTAAAACAGTCTGCGTAAGCCCCATTCTATTTTTGAAGCTTTTTTTAATGTAATATTTTGGTGAGTTGGTCTGGATAAGCTAGGCTCACACTTAAAGGAACAAACAATCTCCAGGGATCAGCGGGTTCACACATGAATGTTAAGATTTGCTCCAGGTCATTGGGTCTGGGACAGCTAGTTCGCCTCAAACAGTCCCTCAAGAGTTCAGGCTGACCAATGTTCCATGTTTAGAATGTTGTTAGTTGCTATGGCAGCGAAAAAGAAAAAAACTAGAAAAATCTCACACCAGAAGTGATACATGTCATTTCTGCTCACATGACATTATCCAGAACTAGCCACTTGTTCATAATAACCTAAACATAAAGAGATGGGAGGTGCAGTCTTCCAAATGCCCAGGAAGTAAAAGAGAATGCAGTATTGATGAGAACTAGTAATGTCTACCAGACCTGGACATTTTCCCTTATCAAATAATATAAATATACGTTTTCTTCCTATTGTTTGCAGTGTATTTCAGTTTTGCCTCATACCATACTTTAATCAAATACTTCTCCAAATTATTCACACTAGGGGATTTGGGTCATGCTAAAGGTATCCATATGGTGTTTGGTGAAAAAGAATTGATTATATTTTTATATTATATAATTAATATAAAAATAATGTTTTCAACTCATATATTCCATGATTAATTTCTATAAAATATTCACATTACAACTTTTTCAAAATTTAAATGAGAAATTTGGACTTGTTCTGGTAAACATGTCTTTTTACTATCAGATTTGTGCTTGAAATGGTCAGACACCGTTCCTGGTCGAGGCTTTTAAATGATGATATTTTTAAGTTCTTGATGTGATCATCCATCGATAAAACTGGTCACAATAAGTTTGCAGAAAAAAATAAAATTAACACAGTAGAAATCATATTTGAAGATTCCAACAGCTTTTCTTTCTCCTTCAGTGTCTAATCAATGTTGAAATTGCTTATGCAAATGGGAATAGATTTTGAAATCCATTTGAACATTGTCAACACAATTATTTCAAATTACTGATGAAGGTTTAATTTACAGAACCTCCCTGCATTGTCAGAGCAATACGCTGTAGCTGGGACAAACATCATCAAAGGGATGTATCAGACACAAGGGACAAAAAAGTATCTGATAAATTCAACGATTAGGGCTATGGCACCCACCAAGAGCCCCTGCCTCCCTCAATACTACACACCTATGACTGTGTACTTTACCCCTTGGACTTCTGAAAAAACCCTCCTCCTAGCAGCACACAGACACTGATCCTGATGGGCAGAAACACACTCTGCAGCTGGAAGCTACAGAAGTTGTCAAGGTCGTTGGTTGATGCTGACCAGTGTGTGGCAATGCATTAGTGCCACATGTCACTCATCTTGTTTGCCAGCTGCAGAGAACTTGAGTGTATCACAGCCCTGCTCCCAGGAATTCCAAGGCAACTTAGTGCTCAAGCAGAGGCAACTGGAAGTCAGATGTGTTTGGCTAAGCCCCATATTGCTGGATGCTCTGACTCTTTGCACAATATTCTTGGCACTGAGTAACTAGACCCAAAACAGGAGGTCATGATGACATTTGCCCAGTTTAACATGAGGAAACTGGGGCACAGAAAAATCCAATGTCTTATGCACGGTGACAAGTTGCTAAGTGGGGAGTTAGGGTGTAAACCAGGGAATTTGGCTCCATAGTTGGTGCTTCACATTCTAGAGGCAGTCACAGATTTTCTCAAAATGAAACAAAATGGCAGAGTTAAAACAAATGGATACATTGTGTTGATATGCATATTATCTCCAGGGTATGACCTATTGATCTACACATCATAAGCAACTTCAGATTTGCACTCAAAGACCATAATGGCCTTTTGCAACTCATCACGACTCTGTCTCTACCTTACTTAAAATGAACTGAGGAGAACTAGTTTGGCTACGAGTTTAATATGTTAGAATGATATGATGAAAACTGTGATGATTATAAATTGTAGTTTGTACATAGTTTAGTATTTTTCATTGTTTTAACATGGTGTTGGATAGTTTTTTTCAGAGTGAAGCAAGTAGAATTTTAGTTGCCAGAATTGATTATTCATTAAATTAGAGTTTGAGTAGGTACATTATTTTAGTGGCAGCTTCCCTATTCTCTTGTAGCAATAAAAAAGTCACACATACAATAAGGAAATCACAAATCACTTTAAATAACGCCATTTGAGGATTATTATTCAAGCATACTCTCAATTTATTGTCTCATGCAAGATTTAACTAGTTAATCTGATTACTTAAACTCTACACATAAGGGAATATTACTGAAGATTTCCATAAAGCATTCAGTTGGATTATAGAAGCAATACTAGATTTAGATTAGTAAAAATAAATATAATCAATTTTTCTGACACCTAGATCTTCAGAAATCAGAAAATCCACATGGCATTACCTTTCAAACTGAATAAGATTTAATTTTAATTTCAATCAAATACCCAAAAACTAAAATAAATTACATAAGCTAAACATAGATTGAGCTTCAACAACATCCAACAACAAAATGTGGTATAAATGATATTATCATATAGTTTTTGCCTTGTCCAATTTGTTCACTTTTATATGATTTAGCTACATAAATTGCAATTTAAAGGAAATAGAAAATAGTTTAAGTTATTTTGTGTGTTTTCTGGGAAGTTATTCAGACTTCAAGTACATAGAATTGTACTTGAAGAATGTGCCACAATTATGCACTTGAAGAATTGTACTTGAAGAATGTGCCATACTTATAATGTGCCATACTTTATGGCACATTATAATGCCATAGTCTTCTTTTAAAATTTATTTTCATCTGCTTTTGTTGTCCTCCATTTTATTCCTTTGTATCATTCCTAATATCACCTCTTCTTCACCCCAGCCCATCATGTCACCATAAATTATGCGAATACAATTCACAAAATGACTGGAAACTATTCTCTATATGTAACTTCACAATTTTCATTCAGAATACTCTTTTGAGTCATCCATGCTGTCCCCTGTAGATATAGTTTCCTTTTCACCGCAGTGTAGTGTTCCATCATTTATGATACCACATTTTACCTATCTAGTTTCTGTTGATGGCCATTTAGATTTTTTCCCACTCTTCGATTTTACTAGCAATTCTGGACAATTTCTCGTGTACATGTAGAATATTTTTTCTCAAGAGTACATCTCAAGGAATACACAAATTCACTGCAAATTGCTCTGCAGAATCATTAAACCTATTTATATTTCAGAAGCAGGCAGAGACTTAGTTTTCCATGCTGGTATCTGACTCTAATTGTAATGGCAAAAAATGGCATTCCTTTGTGTGTGTTTTTTATTTGAAAAAATTTTCCTCACTCAGATTGAACAATCTTTAAACCTTTTATGTATTCTTGTTTCTTCCCATGAATGTAATTCATCTACTACACATTTTCTTGGCTAATTAGTAGTTTTTCTGTGTTATTTATTCTAGATTGAAGGACTTTTTTTATATATTTAGATTGTAACCCTTTTTAGTTTTATATTGTGCCAGATTATCTTTACGTCTGTAATGTGTCTGTTAATTTTGTCCATGATGCTATTTGTATAACAGAACTATTTATATCGATGAATACATAAGTTGCTTCTGTATCTTGGCTATCGTTAATGATGCTTCAGTAAATATAGGGATGCATGTATATTTTTGAATTAGTGTTTGGATTTCTTCTGATAAATACCCAGCACTGGGATTGCTGGGCAATAAGGTAGTTCTATTTTTAATTTTTTGAGGAACCTCCATATTGTTTTCCATAGTGGTTGCACCAATTTGCAATCCTACCAACTGTGCATGGGGATTCCCTTTTCTCCATATCCTTGCAAACATTTGTTGTTTGTTGATTTATTGATGATGGCCATTCTGACAGATGGTATCTCTGAGGTGATATCTCATTGTGTTATCTCATTTGCATTTCTCTGATTAATGACATTAAGCATCTTTTTAAATATCTATTGGTTATCTGTGAATCCTCTTCAGAGAAATGTCTATTCAGGTCCTCTACCCAGTTTTTAATTGAATTGTTTGGAGTTTACTTTTGCTTTATGTTTTTGGGGGGGCTTTTTTGGTGTTAAGTTATATGAGTACATTATATATTTTGGTTATTAACCCCTTATCAGATGTATCACTGGCAAATATCTTCTCCCATTCATTAGGTAGTCTTTTCATTTTATGGATGATTTCATTTGTTGTGCAAAAAATTTTTAGTTTGATGGAGTCCCATGTGCTTATTTTTTTTGTTTGTTTCCCTTATCAAAGGTGATATATCAAAAAAAAAGTTACTAAGAGCAATGTGAAAGGATATACTGCCTATGTTTTCCTCTGGGAGTTTTATGGTTTGGGCTCTTACATTTAAGTCTTTAATCCATTTTGTTCTTCTTCTTGTATATGGTGTAAGAAAGTAAATAATCCTAAAATTATATTGAGCCACAAAAGATCCTGAATCACCAAAGTAATCTTGAGGAAGAAGAACAAAGTTGGAGGTACCGTGCTACCTGATATCAAACTATATACTATAATGCTATAGTAATCAAAACAGCATTGTACTGGCATAATAACAGACACATAGGTCAATGGGAAAGAATAGAGATCCCAGAAATAAACCCATGCCTGTATGATCAATTAATCTCTAACAAAATAGACACGAATATACAATGGGGTAAAGACAGTCTCTTCAATAAGTGGTGTTGGATATTAATTTTGTATCCCTGCTACTTTACTAAATTCATCTATCAGCTCTAATAGTTTCTTGGTGGAGTCTTTAGGGTTCTCTATATATAGTATCATATCATCTGCATATAATGATAATTTTACTTCCTCCTTACCAATTTGGATGCCTTTTATTTCTTTTTCTTGTCTGATTGCTGTGGCTAGAACTTCCAGCACTATATTGAATAGAAGTGGAGATAGTGGGCAACCTTGCCTTGTTCCAGATCTTAGGGGGAATGGTTTTAGCTTTTCCCCATTGAGTATGATGTTGCATTTCTATATACAAATGATAAAATATCAGAAGGAGAAATTAAGAAAACAATTCCATTTACAATTGCTCCAAAGACTATAAAATACCTGGGAATAAATTTAACCAAAGAAGTAAAAGATCTGTACTCAGAAAATTATAAGACACTGAAGAAAGAAATGAAAGAAGACATAAATAGATGGAAACACATTCCACGTTCATGGATAGGAAGAATTAATATAGTTAAAATGTCCATACTGCCTAAGGCAATATACATATTCAACACAATTCCTATCAAACTACCTATGGCTGTTTTTCACAGAAATAGAACATATAATGCTAAAATTTATATGGGACCATAAAAGACCCCAGATAGCCTCAGCAATCTTGAGAAATAAGAACAAAGTGGGAGGTATGACGATACCTGACTTCAAATTATACTCAAAACAGCATGGTACTGGCATAAAAATAGACACATAGATCAATGGAACAGAATAGAGAGTCCAGAAATAAATCCATGCTTATATGCCCACTTAATCTACAACAATGGAAGCAAGAATGTACGATGGGGTAAAGACAGTCTGTTAAATAAATGGTGCTGGGAAACCCGGACAGACACATGCAAGAAAATGAAGCTGGACCACCTCCTTACACCATATACAAAAATAAATTCAAAATGGCTTAAAGACTTAAATGTAAGATCTGAAACCATAAAATATCTAGAAGGAAATATAGGAAGAAACTTCATGGACATTACCCGGAGTAAGATTTTCACTGATATATCCCCTCGTGCGAGGGAAGTGAGAGAAAAAATAAACACGTGGCATTACATCAAACTAAAAAGTTTTTTCACAGCAAAGGAAACCATCAATAAAATAAAAAGGGATCCTACTGAATGGAAAAAGATATTTGCCAATAATATATCTGATAAGGGGTTAATATCAGAAATCTATAAAAAGACTCACTCAACTCAACTCCAAAAAAACAAACAACCCAATTAAAAAATGGATAGAGGACTTGAAGAGACATTTTTCTAAAAAGAACATACAGATGGCAAACAGACATATGAAGAAATGCTCAACATCACTAACCATCAGAGAAATGCAAATAAAAACCACAATGAGATACCACCTCACTCCAGTCAAAATGGCTATCATCAATAAATCAACAAAAAACAAGTGCTGGCGCGGATGTGGAGAAAAGGGAACGCTTGTGCACTGTTGGTGGGATTGCAGATTGGTGCAGCCTCTATGGAAAACAGTATGGAGGTATCTCAGAAATCTGAAAATGGAACTACCCTATGATCCAGTAATTCCACTCCTAGGCATCTATCCGGAGAAATCCAAAACTCCAATTCAAAACTGTATGCACTCCTATGTTGATTGCAGTACTATACACAATAGCCAAGACATGGAAACAACCGAAATGCCCATCGGTAGATGACTGGATTAAGAAACTGTGGTACATTTATACAATGGAGTATTATGCAGCCATAAAGAAAAAAGAAATCTTACCATTTGCAACAACATGGAGGGATCTAGAGAACATTATGTTAAGCGAAATAAGCCAGAAAGGGAAAGACAAGTACCATATGATCTCACTTATATGCGGAATCTAAAGAAAAGAATAAGTGAATGAACTAATCAGAAACAGTTCTGGGGACAAAGAGGAAAAACTGAGGGTTTTAGATGGGCTGTGGGGTGGGGATAAAGGGAAAGGTGAGGGGATTAGAAAACAGTCGGTAACCACAAAATGGCCTCAGGGTTTTTGAAAAATAATTTGGGGAACGTAATCAATAACGTTGTAAAGATTTTGTAGGGTATCTGATGGACACAGGTCCCATTTGGGAGACCACCTCAGGGAAGATGTAGATGCTTGATCAATGTACTGTACACCTGAAGCTGAACAATAATGGATGCCAATTATAAGTTTATATATATAATGTTATGGCTCGGTGCGATGTCGGAGGGGGGGTCCACAGTGTGAGAGATATAAATGATGAACGTCTAAGTATTACCTTGTCTTGTGCACCTGAAACTAATAAAAAAAAATAAAAATAAAAAAAATAAGTGGTGTTGGGAAAACTAGAGACACATGTAAAAAAATGAAACTAGACCACTTTTTTATACTTACCATTACATATTACCCAAAGAAGTTTACAAACATAGTTTACCTATGTCTTTGAGTAGATATATGCACTCATTTCTCTTGAATGTATTTATGTAACAATACTATACATGCATATGTAAATAAATATATATAAACCTTCTGTGTCAAGGGTTGTATATATATTAGTATTAGTAGATATTGCTAAATGGGTCTCCAAAGTGGTTGCCCCAATTTACTCTCTAAAGAACAATATATGAGACATCTAATTGTACCACATTTTTGCCAAGATTTTGTACCGTTCGTCTGTTTAATTATAGTAATTCTCATGAGTGTGTAGCAAAATTACATTGTGTTTACAATTTTCTTTCTCAATATTTAACTTAATTTCCCTTGCTTCTTTATCAATTGTTTGGAGGAGAACATAGTCTGTAGTACCATTGTACTGAAGTGATTGCATACAAACTATCAGTATGGATGAATCAATTTCCTGTTCCACAACATTTAACAAGAACATTTTCTAACAACAGACAATAATCCGTATCAACTTCATATTCAGCATTTATGTATACATAAAATTGCTATATTTTAATGTGTTAGTTGATTAATTATATTACCAGCTTTTCTAGTGCTGAACCTTTGTTATATAACTCGAAAAAAAAATGCAGTTTATTATGCTGTAAACATACTGCTCAATTCTGTTTGCTTAGAATTCTGTTTGCTTAGAATGTTTCTATCAGTATCCATAGGTGAGCTTGGTTTGTTGCCTTATTTTTATATGCTGTATTTTGGGGGCATTACTATCAAGCTTGGTTGTTTCATGAAATAAATTGGATATTTTTTTTTGTTTCTTTTCCCTGGAACTAGTCAAATCCTATTGGTTAGATCTCATTCAAAGCAAGGTATAATTCTCTTTGCCTCACTCTAGCCTGATGCTTTTCCAGGAGGTAACACTTTGGCAGAAATCCCTATTTCTTCTGTGGCATTTGGCTTACTTATGTGTTCTCAAAGGCAATGTAGTAAACTGGCTGAAAGCATGGACACTGCTGCCAGAAGCCCAAGGGTACAATTTTGGTTCCATCACTTACTAGCTGTGTGTCCTTGGGAAAATTACTTATTATTCAATGCCTCCATTTCTTTGTTGAAAGATAGGAATGATTTAAAAAAAATGATAATTCCTATAAGGTTGTTGTGAAGATTAAAAGAATTAAGGTATATAAATTCTCAGAACAGTGCCTGGCACAGAATACAGCAGCATTTAGTACTATTATTTCATCTCTTGGGGCACTTTGAGCAACTTACATTCTTGTAGAAAATGTATTTCATCTAATTAAATCACAGAATATGGGCAGAACTATCTCTTTTGTATGTTTAAATTTTCTTTGTATCTTTTGTTATTTCCCCATTATCATTTTTTATTCTTTATTGGTGCACACTCCTCTCTTTTCCATCTTTTGTCACTCTAGAGTGCATTCTAGTTAATTACTTCAGTAGTACCTTTGAGCACATTTATTCTGTTATGTCTAATCTGCAGCTTTGAGTTATTTCAAAATTTTCTATTTCTAAAATTTGTACTTGGTTCTTTTTCAGATCTGCCTATTTATTTTTCTATTGGCTTTTGCTTGTTTGTTTTTATTTCAGTTTATTTCTTTAAACATTTCATCCATTGTTATGTTGTCTTTTTCTGTTTCAAGTGTACTTACTCTAAGAAAGTCTACCTGAATTCTTCTACCCTAACAGTTCAATAATTTCCAGAGACATTTTTTTTTTCTCTCAGTGGACAGAAGATTGTTTATATCTAACTTTGAATATCCAGGGTTACAAATGAACAGTCAATTGCTAGACTAACTTTTTTCCTTTGTAGATAATGCATTCTCTCTCTATTGACTTTTATAAGATTCTTTTGTATCCTTAGAGTTAATAAGTGTTATCAGAATACATTTGGACAAGTTAATTTTTTTCATAATTTCTACCAGGAATGTGGTAGGTCCTTTCTATCTATAGATTAAACTTTATCTTCAGCTCAGGGATTTTTTTTCTTTTTTAAAGTAATGTATATTCTTTATTTGTTCTTTTCTTTCCTTTTTGAATTATTCACATGTTAGGTTCCTGGGCCTAACAACCAAATCTTTTATCTTTTCTTTCATAATTGTCACCTCTACTCTGGGCCTTGATATAATTTATGCTCTTGGACGTCAAAGCCTTCTAACTCTGAACAGTGACTACATGCCCCCGATTTATCTACTGAATGGATTTATTTGGGAAAGCATGTTTTCTAACTTCAGAAAAATTTCTTGCATGCTACATTTGTATCTCTTTAAAAGCTGGGTATTTTTCCATCAAATCTTTTATCTTGGCAGATTATCTATAGGTGGATTTTATCTGCATATAAAATCCATTCTATTGTACGATATGGCCTATTTAATTTAATTGAAAATCATTTTTCCAGCTGTTGGATCCCCTTAGGTGAGATGCACTGTTCTTTACACTGTCATGACAGATGGTGAAAAGCAAAGTGATTTCTATCCTGACATGCCTGTAAGATAGAACTGGGCATGCTTCCTATCAAAGCACCTGGAAGAAGCCACCGTTCTTGAACTACACCAGCCTCCTGGACAAGAATGACTTAATGTTTTTTAAGCTCCTTCTGACCTTCCGGGTGATCAAGGTCACTCAGCACATCATGCTCCCTGAAGTAAGCTCTTCCCAGCCTGTTACTTTCTTTTTTTTTTTTTAATTAAAGCTTATTGGGATGACAATTGTTAGTAAAGTTACATAGATTTCAGATGTACAATTCTGTCATACATCATCTGTATATCACATCGTGTGTTCACCACGCAGAGTCAGTTCTCCTTCCATCACCATATATAGGATCCCCTTTAACCTCATCTACCACCTCTCTCCCCCTTTACCCTCTGATAACCACTAAACTGTAGTCTGCTACTTTCTAGAGGATGTCCAGAACTCCAGACAAAGCATCAAAAGTGCTGCACAGTTCTCCCTGCATGGAGAGAGAGAGAACCCAGAGAACACCAAGAGAACCCAAGGCTTTACTCATTCATACCTAATCGCCTATAGGCCCACTGCTGTAGTATTTTGGGGGTTTATTTTCAACCATGTGTCTTTCATACATCTATTTATGGGAGATATAGGAATATTTTGAGAGTTAGACTTATTTAACCATCTAATAATGGTATTTTTTTCTAGAAGCAGGTTTGTTGTGAGTGGTGGTGTTTTGCTTTCTCTATGAAACATTTCCCATGGCTCTCAGGATTAGAGTTATTTTAGCATATCTGTCTTTTAGATATTGCTTCTCTAAGAACCTTGAGTGAGGAGGGTACTTACAGGGGCCAGCACCACGAGTTAGTTGTTATGGCGCTTATGGTTTCATGTAAATGAAATCATTTTAGTTTTCCAAATCTTAGCAGATTTTTATTTACTTCCTGTGGCAGCAGAATGGAATTAGAACCAGATCCCCCATGTCTTCTGTATCAAACACACATATAAGAAGGAGATAAAGAATGTTTCCCTTGTTACAAACATTGCCTTGACACTATACTAGCAGTAGTTCATTCTGAGAGCCTTCTTCCTGTGTCTCCTTCTGAGCTCTACACGTCCTGGAATAGCTCTCCCTGCACAACGAATCCTTTACTACTCCTGTTCTCTAGTGCCTGAGTTCTTCACCCACATCCAACACCAACAGATCAGAAAAATTCCCCAAAGTATATCCATCCTACATATCAGGAGAAAGGTGAAACCTTCAAGACTATTAAAATGCATGTTATTATCATGTGGTTTTGTTTCAGAGATAAAGAAATACAAACTGGGGTCTTTAATATGACTTAATTCAGCTGTTCTGATTCTAATTCCCACTATTCAAACTGAGAGCCCAGAAAATCCCCTCCTTTCAACTCCACCTTTACAAAGGCAGACATCCTCAGACACCCTTTAGGCTTTTCTCTCTAGTAAACCGGAAACTTCCATGCACTTCCTCAGCAATGTTAGCCTGGAGTCTCACAGTTGGTGTTTGGCTGTGCCCAACTCATTATAGACCCAAAGGAATTCTGGCCGTGCTTTGGTTTGAGTTTAACCCCAGCCTGTGAGCATTTGCCAGTCCCACTTTCAAAAGTTCCAATTACTTGCACTGGTAGTTTCTCTAGAGACATAGGGCTGGGAAACTTCTGGGTGCTATCACAGTTACTTCCAAAGCTAGTTCTCTTTCTACAGAATAAAATATTTATTCCCTAGAGAAGCTAAGAAAGCTAAAGAGCATGTTTCAATCATCTGCCCATTATCACTTCTAAATGCTTCCACTGTTTATTCCATTAGACAATTCAGTGACTCAAAACCAGATATGTTTACCCCCAAGTGAAAAGTCCTATATTTTATCTAAAATTACAAATATACTGTAATGCAGAAAAATAACATTCTGAAATTAGCCAAAGTGTTTTATTTAACATCCAAGCACTTAGAGAATTCTTGAACTAGCACTAAAAACTTACCTTTCATAAATACATTCTCTGGATCAGTAATGTGTTTTATGACACATCAATATTTATTGTTCTGACCAGTAAGATTTTGTTTTCATATTGCTCTTTACCTAAGTTTGGCTCAGAAGTAGATTGTCATAATTTTTATTTTTGGCCCTTGGGGAAAACAAATCGCATTTCCCTCTTACTTTTCCATGGGTTCCATTATAGGTAATCCGTATTTGTTTCCTCTATAATGTTGGATAGTTCTATTTATTTTTAAAAATACAGTAACTTGTCTATTTTTGAAACAGACTTTTGCTAGCAATTGTTTTACTTACCACTTCATGAATAATTGAATGTTTTTTAAATGAGTTATATATATATATATATATATATATATATATATATATATATATACACATATATATTTATTTATTTATTTATTTAAAACCCCTTTCTATCTCTCTCTCTCGCTCCATATATATATTTCCCACTTATTATTGTTGATAGGTTCTGTGACTTTAAGTGCAATGACCTATAATGAAACCAATGTTACCACAGAATAATTGATATAAATAAGAGTAAGTTCCTACTGAATCTCATCAATGTAACAATGAAACACCATTGAACAAAATGATGTTATTCAAGGACCTGCAGAGAGCGTGTGTGTGTGTGTGTGTGTGTGTGTGTGTGTCTCCAAACTTTTCTGAATATTACTAACCCATTGTATTTTGGAGTTTAAGATCTTTCTGTAATTCTGTAGTTCATTGATAAAGAATAAGCCAGAAAAAAATCACGTTAGTGAATGGATGAAAATGTGTTGGCAAGAATGCTAGAGCAGTGAGAGAGAAAGAAGACACACTGATAATAATTCAGAGTTATCCAAAGAAGAAGGAACCATCCTGAGACCAGCTGAAAGTCTCCACTGATTCTGCTAATGCAGAGCAAACACATTTACAGTTTCTGCCTCTGAAATGAAGTTAAATACTTTGAAATAACTTTGCTATATGGTGCTGCTAGAACTTCCACGACGATAGGCACAGACATTTCAGCAGTCTGCCCATATAGACTCTAATAAGTCATCCTAACCAATATCTCATACAGTAGTGACTCATTCTGAATCTGTCCCAAACCGATTTGGAATTTGAGGCAATTCATTCAGCTTACATAAATATGCTCCATGGCAACATTAATTTAGAACAATTCCAACTATAACTTTTGGGCAAAAAAGCAGAACATGTAGCAACAGAACAGAGGGCCAGGATTAGATCCCTTTTCTGTGGAAACTCAGAACTCCAAATATGCTTCCAGATGCCTAGTCCATTCATTCTACTCATGTGACTATTTCACAATACTTTAAGCAGAAACACTCAGACCTCCCTCATCTTATTCCACCAAATCTACCCAAATTAAACATCTGTTCTAATGCACACTGCTTCCTCCCTGAACTGTGGAAACAGCATCTGGTTAACAGCCTTTCTCCTAAAAAAGTCAGTCCCCTTACCTGTGCTCTAGATCTTAAGTTTCTGAAATTACCTACTTCTCTTCCCTGTCAGCAAGTTTTCTGTTCCCTGATTTGTTCTCACAACATAGCAAACATGGGCCCTCTTCCTTTTTTTAGAAATCCTCTTACAACTCTACATACCTCCAGTTTTGAACACATGTCTCTGCTCCTTTTAGTAGCAAAAAGAAATGAAACATTGATCTGTGTGTGTGTTTTTATGGCAGTATGTGGGGACAGAGCCAGGAGTACAGTTTCCAGGCTCTCGGCCTCACGTGGAAAGGTGCTGGCTCGGGTAGTAAATGGCCATCAATTGTGATTGGCTGGCCATCACTGTGGCTAGTTGGCCATCAGATGTAACCATTGAGCCATTGGCCACTAATATAACTGCTGTGGCTACACTAGCAGCAAATGGGGGCTACCAAGAAGATGGTGGCTGTCAAGCACAGATTGCAATTAGGACGGCAGGTTGTGAACAGTGTGGCTACTGCTTCCTGTGTCTCCAACTCAGCCGCCAGCTAGAGTATAGTGGTATGACTCCCCTGTCTGTGGCTCCGTGGGTGTTCCTTTTTGGTCTCACCATGTCACATGATTTAAACAGAAATTTATTTATATACATATAAAATCATATATATATATACACACACACACACACATATATATATATATATAGATATAGATATATATAGATATATATCTTATTTGTTCTCTTTCTCTGGAGAACCCTGACTAATGGCGCACATTTTGCATACTGTGCATTATTTTGGCTTTAAGAGATTTTCTTATTATTAATTTCTCTTTGATTAATTTATCTTAGTTAGTTTCATTTATTTTGGGACAGAGAAAAATAGGCCCTGACAGCCAATAGCCAATCTCATAGCTAGGCTTGGTATTCTCTTATGAGCATAATTTCTTACAGACAACATCAGTATTGTACAAGGCCAATCTGTGACTGATGGATCATGACACAAAGAAGACAGGTACAGGTTCCGGCCAACATGGCAGAGTAAGCAAATGCAGTGCTTATCTTCTCTCACGACCTCATCAAAGTTACAACTAAGCTACAAAACCACTATCATTGAGAAATCTTGATTGCCTGAAATCTTGCTGAACTAAAGCCCTACAACTAAGGACATACAGAAGAAGCCACCTCGACATTGGTAGAAGGGGCAGAGATGTATGAAACAGGCTGGCTCTAAGCACACAAGTCACCATTAAAAATCCGAAGGGATATCTAAGCTGTGGAGGTACCCTCTAAAGGAGCAAGGGGTCCCAGTGCCATACCAGGCTCCACAGCTCAGGGTTCCAGTGCCAGGGAGAGAAGTCCCCATAATTTCTCTTTGTGAAAACCAGTGGAGATTGTGGCTGAGTAAGACAGAGGGCAGCTGCAGGTCCAGGTGCTCCTCATAAAGGGACCACGAACAATCTTACTGACAGAATCACTGGCTCTGGTCTCCAGCACTGGGACAGCAGCTGGAGAGGTGACAGGGCCATACCAGGGGCAGGGAAAGGAACTGAGTTGCCTGGCTTCAGGACAAGTGCTGGAGGGGCAGCTTTCTTCCAGACGAAGGAGCTGGCAGAAGCCTTTGTTTCTTTGTTGGGCCCTCCCCCTCCCCAGCTTGCAGACACAAGTGGCCACTCTATTTGAGTCTCCATCAAGCTGGCTAACACCACTTGTTCAAAATATCCTGGTGATTCTGAGACCTTGCCCCACTCAACTTTCAGGCACACCCAAGGTGCCTCCAGTGACTTCTGCATACAACCTTCCTTGGCTAATGCTGCAGAGTTTCTTAGAATATCTCAAAGGTTTACAGAACCCAGAAAAGCAGCATCTGGCTTGAGCATGGCCCCTACCTCAGGCTGACCACCCCTAAACTTGGCACTAGCAGCAGCTCGCCTTGGTTCATGACTTGGCTTCTCAAGGCACTTCCAAGCAGGGTGCAGGTGGCAGCCATCTGCATATTGTATTGTGGCTCTTGCTAGGTGCCACTGGGTGGGGCATGGGCTACAGCTGAATTTGAACTGCAGCGGTTCCCCTCCCGGGTGGTCCTGGTGCTGGTGCCTCCAGTGGCCAGCTTTAAAATGAGCTTGAGCATTACTCAGTCACCTCTCAGGACACATACTAATGTAAGATAATAAACTAATGTAAGATAATATTGAATATCAACTGATTGAGAAATTTTAGAAGGAAGGAAAGGTGAAGGGCAATAAAAGGTCCAAATTTCCAGGTATAAAGCAAATAAGTCATGAGGATGTAATGTATAGCATGGAGAATGTAGTCAATAACATTGTGATAACATTGTACGGTGTCAGATGGTTGCTGGACTTATCATGGTGAGGTGATCACTTCTTTAGTTGTATAAATGTTGAATAACTATCGTGTACCCCTTAAACTAATGTAAAATTGTATGCTAGCAATATTTTTAATAAACGTCTTGGGAAAAAAGACAATAATCATGTCTTAAACCAGACAAAAATATTAACATTGTCTAAACCACAAAAATGTCTAAACATCCCCTATCCTGGCTGGCTAATAGGAATGACCACAATTTTAGCTTCAGTCTAGTCTTCCTCCTTTAGATAAGGTGTATTAAGATAGAGTTACTATTATTCTTTGACAGCGTCCAATTCAGAGCAAAGCATGCTTCCTCAACACTTTTCAATAGTGACAAACCCAAACCCAGATCTTTTTTATTAAAGTAATTTCTAATACCCTCGGAGTTGACTCACAGTTCTTTATGGTGGGAATTTTTCCTTGCTAAAGCAAGCAACAAGTGCTATTTGTTCAGCTACAGGTATATTTCTGAGGGTCTTTGGCTAGAGACCATTGGCAGTCTTAACTTACTTTATGTATCATCATTTGCCTTAAATTATTTTTAAATCAAATCAAGGTAGTATGTAGAATTTAAGCAATAGTAGTATTAAATGTGAACGTGTAAAAAAAAGCAAAAACAAACTATAATAGTTTTGTATTTGAAACACATTCTCAATGATACATTGATTGATTTCAATGTATATTTTGGTATCTTATGGTTACAAAACAATATTGAATATCCAAAGTACTGAGTGAATTGCTGTCTTGGAATACTAAACTAAACCTAAACAGTTACATTGCATTCTTTTTCGGGGGAAAAAAAACTATAAGTTTGTGATGTTTAAACTCTAGGTCCTATGAGTATTCAGTAGTAATCAAATGCTTTTTGACTGAAACTGTTAATGCAGCCACAAAAAGGAAAAGTGTAGGTTGCACAAGTATAAATTCCAATTCTATTTAGCAGGTAATGGGATGACACAGTTAAAAACTCAAATGGTTTCTTTTTTTAAGACCAAACAAATTCAGGCACAGAAATAAATACAAAAAGAAAACACAAAATATGACAAACATAAATACAAATGTAAGAAAAAAAATGTTTTTAAGGTTCTCTTTCCAGCCAGCTGGAGTACTAGAGACTTGGTTAATTGTCCCTTTTGAAGTAATCAAAAAAGAATGAGATGTATAAAACAGAAATCTTCAAGACACTGGACACGTGGCAGCAAACCACAGTGATCTCTGAGAAATGCAACTGAGGAGAGTCCTATAATTGCCCCAGCTCACTGCCTTGAAAGAATTTCCAGGCCACTGCTCAGGAAGGGGGAACCTAGATGGAGAAACTGGATTGTGAGGAGATGAGCTAAAAGTCCAGGTAAACTAAGGCAACTCAAGTTCACCAAACATAATTCCAGAGAGGAGAAGACTGAACTGAGAAAGAACCCTGAGATCTGCAGAAGATACTCTTGAGTATTTGGCATACGTGTAGTACTGAATCATGCATGTATGTGAGGAAAGTATTAGAGGCTGGGGAAAGAACCATCCAACAGGATTAGAGGAAAAAGTATCTGACACTCACACAAGACTAAAAAAATGCCAATTCCTACCAACCAAATAGGGAAATATCATACCTTATGGGGCATCAGATAGCATATTCAGAAAGTCCTCTAATATTTCAAAAACCAACAAACAAAGGTACATTTGTTAGGAAGAGAAATGACATTCCGCGATTTCATTCATCTCAAAAATCAGCCTGTTTTCATTAATTTTTTTCTATTGGTTTTCTGTTTTGTATTTCATTGATTTCTTTCCCTACCTGTATTATTTCTTTTCTTTTCCTTGTTTTCTACTTAATATACTCTTCTTTTTCTAGTATCTTGAAGTTGAAACTGAGATCATTGATTTGAGACCCCTTTTTTTCCCTAATATAGGACTTTAATGATATAAATTTCCCTTTAAGTACTGGTTTAGTTTGTGCAATTTAGTCTTGTTCAAGAGAATGTTCTATAAATGTCAATTAGTTCAAATTGTTGCGTGTATTATTAAAGTTTACATCCTTACTGGTTTTCTCTCTATTTGTTCTATTAATATTGAGAGTAGATGAAATCTTCAACTGTAATTGTGGATTTGTCTATTTTTCTTTGCAGTTCTTTAAGTTTTTCTTTATGTATGTTGAGGTTCTATTATTAAAAGCATGAATACTTAGGATTGTTAAGTCCTCTTAAAGAATTGACCATTTAGTATCATGAAATGGTTCTCTTTATTGCTGATAATATTTATTCTAGAATCTGTTTTGTCTGATATTAACATAATCATATCAGATTTCTTTTGATTATTGTTATCATGGTACACTTTTTCACTATGTTACTTTTAATCTATTTCTGACATTTCTTTATACTTTTTCTTATTCTCTTCTCCTCTGATGACTTCATTATATAATATTGTAATATATATTATATATATATTAAGCTGCTTGAAATTTTCCTACAGCTCTCTGATGTTTATTTCATTTTGTTCATGCCTTTTCTTTATTTCATTTTGAATATTTTCTATTGATACATCTATTGATACATCTGATACATTTTTTCTGCAATGTCTAATCTACTGTTAATTTCACCAAGTGTATTTATTTCTTGAACATTGTAGGTTTTCAGCTTAAGAAGTTTGATATGGAGATATATATGTTTTTTCTATGTCTCTATTTAATATGTTCAATCTTTCCCCAGTTTCTTGAACACATGGATTAGTATTACAATAACTGTTTTAACCTCCTTATCTACTAATTCTGTTATGTATGTCATCTGGGGGTTGTTTCAGTTGATTTTTAGTTTTCAACTGAAAACTTCTCATTGTGGATCCTATTTTCCTGCTCTTTCAAATGCCTGATAATTTTGCATTGTATGCCGATATTGTGAATTTTATTGTGATTTATGTTGGATATTTTCATATTTCTATAAATATCTTTTACCTTTATTCTGGGACAGAGATAAGTTACTTGGAAACAGTATATATTTTTTTAAGGTCTTGCTTTTAAACTTTGTTAGACAGGACCAGAACAATATTTAGTCTATAGTGAATTTCCCCCACTTCTGAAATAAAAGCCTTTTGAGTACTCTTCTTTGTGCCCCATGAATTAAGAGGTTTTTCACTCTGACTGGTGGGAATAGGACCTATCCTTAACCCTAGTTCAAGTGTTATCTCCACTCTTTTCAGGTGCTTCTTCCTGTGGTCTCAGCTAGTCCTCTCATATGCATGTACTTATCGATATATACCTAACTCTGCTGCTCTCTCTCTATGCAGCTCTCTCTTCTCAGTTACTCTGCCCTGCCAACTAAAGCCATCTAGGCCTCCATGGACTCCCCGCCCTCCCTTCTCAGATGAGGGAGACCCCCAGGTTTTTCTGAGTTTTCTCTTCCTGTATTTATAGCCTCAGAACTTTCTCGAGGCAGAAAGCTGGGGCAATGTTCAAGTTCAGCGTGTTTGCTGCCCATCTCTCTGGCATCACTGTCCTTTGTTGTCTGGTGTCCAGTATCTTGAAAACCACTTTTATGTATTTTTTTAGTTAAATTTAATTCTTCTTATTGTATCACCACTAAAAGCAGAAATCCCAGAATTGAGGATTTAAATTTATAAAATACTGACCATAAATAGAAAAAGAATCCAAGTATGATATAGTATGCCCTGATTCTGCCCAAGTATTTAATTAATAGGTGTAAGTATATGGATGATTATTAAGAATTGTAAAGATTGATATTTCCTTTTTCTGTTTTTATTTCATATACAAAAAAAGGAAAGAAGAAAGACTGCTTCCATTAAAGGCATCTGAGTCTGCCCCCACTTTTATTTTCAAGTGCTATGGTCTATTAATTCTCCAATCAGCTATATCAAAGAAAGAACATTTCACAAAATGGTGTGACTGGACAGCTCTCATTTGTTATGGACACATTTTCTGCAGTGATAAAAATACAAAGAATCACTCTGGGAATCATTTGGGGAAGCAGAGACTGTGAACAATGCTCAGTTGTGTTTCCCTTTTACTACTGCTTTATGGCCTTCATATTGTACTTGGGTTGAAATTCATAAATGTTTTAATAAATGTAAACCCAGGAAACTCATAAGCCATGTCCTAAACTCTACAATTGCAATTGTTCTTTACTTTTCTCTGTTCTAAGGAAAGCTGACACACACTCATATATCAAAGAAATTTTCTACTTCAATTAACTGATGTATTTATTTAGGATATATTTATATTGATTGGTTACTAGGTAAAGGCACTGTGTGAGACTCTAATACATGAAACAAAAAAATAGTCTCTGTACTAATTAACTATAATCTAGTGAGGAAATGTGTAATATATGATTAAACAAATAAGTATTTAAATACAAATTGTATTAAGTGCTAAAAGGAAATTAATAAGGAGTTATACTAGAGAATAATAAAACCATCAATTTTCATAACAGAGGAAAGTCTTATCTAAGACAGTTGCATATAACGTGACCTGCTGAATGAAAAGAAACAATCACAAAAATAACAGAAAAGAGAGTTGACAGAGAGCTATGTTTGTGCTGAGATGTTAAGGAAGACAAATTTAGAGTGTTCAAGGATATGAAATTAAGTGACTATGGTTGAAGTATACAAGGAAGAGAGTGAAACCAAATGAGGATGGAAGATAAGCAGAAGCAATACCACACAGAGTCCTAAGTACAACAGTTTTTGTTCAAGAGTTTAAAGAATAGGAACATCAGAATTATCTTTATGTTTTTAAACTAACACCAACTTCAGTGTGTATAATAGATTGGAGGAAGGCGAGTGGAAGCAAATTTATCAACTAGGATATTGATTCAGGAGTCCAGATGAGAATGATAGTGAAATACACCAAGGTGGTGATGGTAGTAGTGTTGGTGGTGGTGGTGGTGGAGAAGCAGAATGGATGACAACATGTTTGAAAAGAGAGTTTGTTTACAGATGTGTGTGGAGGGATAGTAGAATGGGAGGATCAACCTTAAGTCTCAACCTTCTGTTTTAAACAACTATGTGAACAATGATGTCATTTACTGAGGTGGGAAAAGACTAAGTGAGAAACAGTTTCGGAGATGAAATCAGGAGTCCAGTTTTGGGCCCATTAAGTTTGGAATGCCTAGGAATTATCAAAATAGAGATGTTAGTCAGATGATTAAATAATTCAGGGGAGGAGTTTGAAATGGAAATATAATTTTGGTAGTTGTTAGAATTTAGATTTATGTTTAAAGGCATGAGACTCGATAAACTCACCTGAGGAGAGAACATAATCAGGGGAACCTAAGACTTTTTCTCAAGAGTGATAGTTAATATTATGTGTCAACTTGACTGGATAACAGGCTGCCTAGATATCTGGTTAAACATCAATTCTGGGTGTGTCTGTGAGGATGTTTCCAGAAGAAATTAGGATTTGAATTGGTAGACTTAGTAAAGTACAATGTCCTCCCCAATGAGGGTGGGCATCATCCAATCCACTGAGGACCTAAATAGAACAAAAAGGAGGAAGGGAGTATTTGACGTCTCTCTCTGTCTGACTGTTGAGCTGGAGCCTTGATTTTTCTCCTGCCCTCAGCACTTCTAGTTGTCAGGCCTTCAAAGTTCGCTTTTCTACTGAGTATTTGCCATGGTACCAGTCTGAAACATATATGTAAGTGAGGGAAAGAAATTGAAGTTGAAATTGAAGCCTAGCACCATCAAAAAAGGAAGTCTTTATGGCAATTTACAATCCTGAAAGATATGTGGAAATCCATTCTGTCCATCAATATTTGTGCAAACCAACCTACTGCAAAAACTCATTAGTATCAATATGATTTTACAAAACAACTATCCAACCAAAAACATCTTTTCTATTTAACAAAAAGAAATGGTTTTTGATGCCAATTCTTGTAAAATTGTGTGTTGATATAAAAGCTTTCTTTCTCCCACTGTGTAAAACTAAGCATGACCAGACCAAAGACAGAGGGCTTGACCTCAGATTGAACTTCAAGATGTGCTTTTCCTGCAATTTTCCTGCCAAGATATTTACTGCAGGATATTTTCAGCTCACATAAGAATTCTTTAGTTCTTCTCCCATATATGGGTGAGGTATGGATAGGTGAAGGAATGAGCAGAGTACATACTTGACTGGGAGCAGTCAAGCAACCAGTCTTATTATTTAATATGAACACATATCAAGTTTAAGTGAAGAGACTGTTTTTCTTAATTTAACAATTTCCATCCAAGTACGCCAAGCATATTCCACTTATGCCTACTAAACACAATGAGGCTGACCTTATTTCAATTTTATAGATGAGCAAAATAAGGTTTATGGAAGTTAAATATGTCACCCAAAGATCCACACCTGGTAAGTACCAGAACCAGCGTTGAAGTCCACTTTACCCAACTGCAAAGCAAATGACATAGCACAATGCAGCAGTGGAGACAAGTGGTGAGGAATGCAGGCTGGGAAACCTATTGCCTGAGTTAATGCTCCATATTAACTCTGTGAACTGGAGCAACTGATTTATTCTACTCTAGCTCATTTTCTCACCTATAAAATGGGGAGAATGATAATATTGACTTCATAGGATTGCAATGAGAATTAAATGAGTTTAAAAAGTACTTGGACCATGGGCCTCAGTAAATGACAACAATTATTACATTGCCTTCCCTTAAGAAGAATGGTTCTTCTCTATTTGGTAAGGCCATTCTTTTGATAGACTGTTCCTAGAGACTTTAGTGAGCAAAGATACTTCACAGTCAAATCATGCTAAACCACTTTTGAGCTTATATCTGAACTTATAGACAACTAGAATTTTAATTTCAAAATCCTAACAAAATTGCCATTAGTCTGTCCCTGTTTATGTGTTTGTTCATAGTTTAAGCTTTCTCCACCCTCTCCCCAATAAGTCTTTGTCTTCCTACTATGAAGAGAAGGACAATGACTAAATCCATCAGCACCAAAGCTGGGAAGGCTTCCAGGTTCATTTGGAGAATACTGCACAGAACTCAGGGGACATGTGATCTGTCACAACATTGGAAGCTTACACTAAGTCTGCATTCTAAAAATTCACTAGGAAAAGGGAAAGCAAACAAGGTGAGGCAAGGCGAGCTTCTCTGCTCAGTGCTCGGTAACGACTTTACCTGTACTAATTGCCCCATTTCTCCTATGAACAAGAGAATCCAGTCAAACAGATGTGGCAGAACTGGGTTGCTCTAAGATGATAGGAAAGGACTGCTGACTTTTATATAATTGCAGCCCCTTGTTCTTGTGCTTGTTACATGCAATAAATGTTGTTTCATGAGAAGGACTTGCCCTTGCATTCCATCAAAATCTTTCCCAGAACTTGGGGCATAGAATTCTGATATACTCTCAAATTGTGGCAGAAAAACAGCAGTACAAGGCACATTACTGAAATAATATGGTCCAGGGGACATGGGCTTGACTTGTTTTGTTGTAAAAGCCTTTTCCATTAAATTTTTTGGAAAAGCAGCAGTAAGAGCTACTTACTACTCATATTTTTAATATATGCATTCTGCTTTGTCCTCATGATGGAAGAGTAGAAACATGAGGGACAGCAAACACAAGAAGAGTAATTAACAGTTTTGAAAATTAAATGATAATGCATGTATGTATGTATGTTTGTGTTTTCCCGGGGTGGCTGTGAAATAAGCGATATTTATGCCAAAGTATGGCTTTGTAGAAATCATTTTAGAGTTCTTATGTTCACTTCCTAATTCTATTATACATTTGGAAGTTTGGAAAACATAAGGAAATCTAGGTCTCCCAGCTATGAAAATTAAATATTTAGAAAAATCAGGTAAAAACAAGAGAGAAGAAAGAGCGTCAACAGATGAAAAATTTCACAGTGTGTTTTTCAATATAAAGATAAACTACCTCAGATAAACTAGCTCAGCTGTGTGCCTGTGTGTGTGCATTCATTCATGGTCACACACACACAAACAGTTTAAGGCCAAGCAATTCAATTTAAATAAAACATATGTCTCAATTGTTTGGATACTACAAGAAAAGATTTAAAATATTCTGACCACAGTAATTTTTATAAGTGTTCTAATTTTCCATGTCAATCATGTGTAGACTATTTTAGAAGTTTTTTTTTTTCTTTTCAAAAAAAATCTTTGGTAGTCATTACAATGGAGAGCAAAATAGGCTTTTATTTATTTCATGGATGGACTTAATACAGATGGTGTTATTAAACTTATGTTACAGCAATGTTTGCAGAGAACTGGGATTTAAATTCAAAAAGGAAAAAAATGTTCATTCAGAACTAAAAAGAGTAATACTTTGAGAGTCAAGATGAGACAGCCTTCAAAATAACATGAGCCATACTTTAACTATCAACAAAATAATTCAAGTTATTGGACTTTCACTTCCAAATATAAAAACTTCTCTCCTTCAGTTCTTTTTCTTATGCCATGGAGTCATCTCAAGAACACAAGCAAAGGGGAGATCTCTAATAATTGCATATTCACCACTTACACAATGGGACCAACTCAACAACATCAATGGGACTGAGTATTTACAATCATTGCTTCAACAAATGGCTTAATGTAAGGGAAATAATCAAAATATAACAAGTTAGGATTTTTATAAAGGTGGGGTTTGAATATTTGACAAACTTCTGAATAATCTCAAGCAAGTAAAACTCAACAGAAATAAACATTTGTCTTATAATTGCTGTCATGATGGAAACTTTCCATAACTTATAAATTATTGAATTATAGTGCTCACCCAGGAGCTGTGGGTGAATTACCAACCCTTAGTATAGATCACCCTGGACACATCTCTTTCTCTCAATAATACCATGTTTCCACAGACCATCAGCTCTAATGCACCTTTTGGAGCAAAAATTAATATAAGACCTGGTCTTATTTTACTACAATATAAGACCGGGTATAACATAATAATATAATATAATATAATATAATATAATATAATTAATATAATATAATTTAATATGATATAAATAATATAATATAAAAGAATAAATGACTGGGTCGTAAAATAGAAACCTGTGGAGCTCAGTGTTGGCACAACTGTGGCATTAATGACAACATCTGATTTCCAGAGCACTTCTTAGTTACCATACTTCCAAAAAGTTAAAGTGGAGAATAATGCTACATTCTAGTACCTAGGAACCTAGCCTAGAGTCTACCATTCAAAGGCAGAGTTTTGGTCAAGATTGATTTATGTTTTCAATTACATTTCAATGAATTAAAAACATTTGTTCTGCCTTTAGACTTACTCATCTTCCACACTGTCCAAAATAAAAATTGGCTCTGTGAAATATTTCAAAAATAAATGAAATGTGAGTGAATTTGTTCAGTAATATTTATTGCTCAATATCCTTAGTCATTTAGGTCTGTAAAGGATGGTAGGAGAGTTTTCAGAGGGGTGTAATATTTGAGCGCCAAGCACTTTGATTTTTTTTTAAGTCAATTTTAAAGAGAAGGAAAAGAACAATGAAGAGAGTTATGTATAGAGTACCAACCAGTTGTAGCCAGCACACTTTTAATGAATAATGTATGAAATTCTAAAGAGAGCTGAGAGACACATATGTGCATTTAATTTAAATCACCAGTATAAGTGTGTGTGAGAGAGAAATTAAATAGTTTGAGAAGTTCTATCAGCAATATCATTTTGGTAATTGAAATTATCAGTGCATGTTGGCAAAACTTATGGAAATACTTTGTGAATTTGTTCATCTAAGAAATGTTTATTGAGAACCTACTTTATGCCAGAAAAATTCTTTGCCTTTATGGAATTAATATTGAATGGTAGAAAACAATAAACACACAAATAAAACATATAATAGGTTGGATAGTGATAAGTGTTAAGTAAAATTTAGTACTACGGAGTAAAATTAAGTGACAGTGGTGTGTCTATTAGCTAACTATTACCTCAGAAGTGTGGCATTCAGCAGTAAGGATTTATTGTACGAGTGTAAACTATGCTGATCTCGGCTGGGGTTGACTGACTGTAGGATGATCAAGGTTGATCTCAGCTGAGGTGATTGAGGCAACTGAGTTCTAATCCACATTTCCCAACCTCCAGCAGGCTGATCTGAGCAGGTTCTCGAGGCCTTGGAAAAAGTGTGGGAGAACAAATGGAAATAGCCAAGGCTTCCTGAGACCTGGACATGGAACTGATACACTGTCACATCTAATTCATTCTACTGGTCGAAGAAAGTCATATTTCTGAACCTAGACTCAAAGAACAGTGTAGGTCACCCCACCCACTGAAAGAGAGAACTGGAGAATTAATAGTAAAGGGTAAAGACACAGGGAGGGGGAAGAATGGGTCAATGATGCGTCTCCCACAATGTGGAGGTTACTTGAAAAGAGCGGTCAAGAAAGAAGTCATTGATCTATTTGATCCTACAGATTAGTCATCTTAAGGAGGAGAAGGGGTGGCACCGCTGGGATATCCGGGGAGAAATATTTCAAGTGCAATGGCCTTGAGGCAGTGGGGAGGAAATGAGGGGAAAGTGGTAGAAAATGAAATTACAGAGGTGGTGGAGGGAGGTGAACTGAGATACAGATCTCATAGGGCCTCATAGGTCCTTGGAAGAACTTTTATTTTACTCTAAGTATAATGAAAAGCCATTTAAAGTTTATGAGAAAAAGACAAAACGTAACTTGACATTTAAGGGCCTGCTACCACTGACAAAATGCTGGGCAGGCTAACGGTTGTCAAGAAAATTAGAAGACTAATTGAGAACCATAGAGAAACGCGCACTAATAGATAATAAGAGGAATTGATCAATTCTACATATGGGGTCATATATCCAAAACTACATATATAATAAAAGGAAATTTAATGGCTATTCAAGGTAAGGCAATTTACAATTTGCTCATGCTGAATTTAGAAAATGGTTCTACAAAGCAAAACTTTACCCTGAGCTATGGCCTTTGATGTATTTATTTTTAGAGTCATTGACAGAGATGACTTTTACTTTAAGTCACATATGCATTTTTTCTGAGGTTTTATATTTTAAGTGAGGTAATTTCTTCATTGCTATAACTTAAAATATGTAACTGCATACAAAACATGAATTGAAATCCCTAAAATATAAAATTTCCATTAAACAAGGGAATTTAACAAAGTAGCAGGTATAAAAAGTAAATATGCATAAAGCATTATCTCTATATGTACAAATATAACCACATAGAAGATATTATGGAAAAACACCACATTTGCAACAGCAAAAAATAACAATAATATAAAATACTCAGGCTAAACTCTACCAAGAAATAGCCACAACTCATGAGGAAATCTATAAAACACTCTTAAATGATGCAAAAGTAAATGCAAACAAATGAAAAGGCATACCATGTACTTATGAGGAATCAATATCATAAATAGATCAGTTTCCCCTAAGCTAATTTAGAAATTGATACAATATCACAGAAAAATCATCAGATTTTTCTTTTCTGGAACTAAACAAGTTAACAATAAGTTCCATTTGAAAAAACAAACAAGCAAAAATATTGAAAATGAATATTTTTAGGAATGGCTAGTGTTATCAAATATTAAAATGTACTATTAAGTCTTATAAGAGTGTGGAATCCTGGGCCGGCCCGGTGGCTCAGGCAGTTAGAGCTCCATGCTCTTAACTCAGAAGGCTGCCGGTTCGATTC